>NW_026606120.1:53280000-55730000 GCF_029834395.1 Sorex fumeus | reverse complement strand
TGACCCACGATTAATCCCCAACATCCCACTTGATCCTCCAAGCACTCCAGGAGTAATTCCTGAGTGCAGAGCCACGAGTAACCCCAGAGTCTCACTGAGTGTGGCCCAAAAAATGAAAAACTTAAATTAAAATATTAAGTAATAGGGACAGAGCAATAGTAGTGCAGCGCAGAGGATGATTATCTGGCATACCACTGACTCTGGTTCGATCCCTGGCATCCAATATGGTCCCCCAAACATGCCAGAAGTGATCTCCAAGTTCAGACCAAGAGTAAGCCTGAACGCCACAGGCTGTGGCCCAAAACACTAAAATAAATTATTAAGTAAATTTCATGAAGTGAAGATATGGACATATACTTTCCCAGCTTTTTTGTAAAAAAGGAAGGAACTGCTAACACACAGCACACCACTGCGGCTGTTGGAGAAGTGACACAGTGACACAGTGACTCAGGGGGATGCTGGGTGGACATACTGAGACTCCGTACCCCTCTCTCTCTCCCCTCCTTTCTCTCGCTCACATAGTACCCACAAATATCACCATATCTGAAGTTGAACACCTGATAGTCGGTAAAGGGAGAACAACGCCTAGATTGGAGCATCTCTTAACAAATAAATGGACGCTTGTGTTTAAAGTCACGGGACAAGGGCTGGAGAGATAGTGCAACAGGTGGGAGGGCGCTTGACTTGCACATGGAAAACGCAGTTTGATTCCCAGCATCGTATCTGGTTCCCCAATCAACACCAGGTATAAGTTCTGCATGCAGAATCAGGAATAACTCCTTAACATGCCAGGTGTCACCTCAGCTCCCAAAAATTAAGTAATAAAACTAGAGCAAAATGAGTTTTGGTAAAACACTCATCTTGCATGTGGCTGACCCGGGTTCGATCCCTAGCACCCCATAAGGTCCCCAACATGCCAGGAGTGATCCCTGAGTCCAGAGCTACGCATAAGCCCTGAACATCCCAGGGTCTGGCCCCAAAGGCTATAGTAATAAAATAAAATAAGATGTAGTTGCACAGTTATCAGCCTTAGAAAGGGAAAAATTGCTGGGACACATGACAGCATTGAAGTTGCTGGTTAAGTGACATGAGCCAGTGAGTCAAGGGGACGCTGCGTGGACACAAGGAGACTGTGCCTCTCTGTCATCTCTCTCCCCTCCTTACCTGTCACCTACATAGGACCCATAGGACCCACGAAGAACTCTACGACTCATGCTGGACCCGTAGTATACGGTAAAGCAGGAGTGTGGCCCAGAGCTGAGCATCTCTGAACAATGCCTGATGCTTGTTTTCGAAGTAACGGGGCTGTGGGTCGGTCAGAAAGCATAACAGATAGAGCACTTGCCTTGTACACAGCCCGAGCCTGGTTGGATCCCCAGGATTACATATGATCCTCTGAGCACCAGGTGTAATTCCTGAGTGCAGAGCCAGAAGTATCCTCTAAGTATCACTGGGTGTGGCCAAAATAAAAGGAAAAAAAGTTTTTTTAAGTAAAGCAATGAGGCTGGAGTAGTAGGTTGCTCCCCTTGCATACGGTTGACCCAGGTTCAGTTTGTTGCATACAGTTGACCCGGATTCAGTTCCTGGCATGGCATAGGGTCCCCAAACCTGCCAGGAGTAACCACTGAGCACCACTGCGTGTGACACAAACACCACAAATAAATAAATAAATAAAATAAAGTAAAATGTAGATCCACAGCTTCTCAGTCTTAAAACGGAAAAAAAACTGCTGACACGGATCACAGCACTTAGGCTGTTGGGGTAAGTGACCTAAGCCAGTGAGACAGGGGGATGCTGGGTGGACACCCTGAAACTCTGTGCCTCTCTCATCTCTCTCCCCTCTTTGTCTCTCTCCCACGTAGAACTCAAGGGCAGTTATCTGGTTTTGGCTCGACCCATGAAAGTATAGGAGAAATTTGTGACCTAGAGCTGAACAACTCTGAACGAATGAATGAATGTTTGCTTTTAAAGTAATGGGATCGCCCTCTCCTCTCTGGAAAGAAAGATGGCAGCTGCATGGGAGCCTTGTGGACAGCAAGTATGAGCCGGGGGTGTGGGGGCAACTAAAACCTCATGGGATGGGGGGCGTTCCTGTCCGTCCTTCACGCCCTACCGAGGTCACCATTTGCCCCCCACGAGCGGCTCTCCAGCACGGCCACAGTCCCAGAAGCACAAGGACTTAATGCAGAACCCAGCAGCTTGGAGCAGAAAAGTGAAAGGACTATGCGTTAATCCAGGCCATCATGTCTGCCTGGAGGGGAAAGGGTGTTGCTCCCTTCCGCCCTCCTCCCTCTGGAAAGAAAGATGGCGGCCACATGGGAGCCTTGTGGACAGCAGGTATGACCTGGGGGTGTGGGGGCGACTAAAACCTCATGGGAAGGGGGGGGCGTTCCGGTCCGTCCTTCACGCCCCACCGAGGCCACCAGCTGCCCCCCACGAGCGGCTCTCCAGCACGGCCACAGCCCCAGAAGCACAAGGACTTAATGCAGAACCCAGCAGCTTGGAGCAGAAAAGTGAACGGACTATGAGTTAATCCAGGCCATCAAGTCTGCCGGAGGGGAAAGGGTGTAGCCCCATTCGCCATCTCTTCTCTGGAAAGAAAGGTGGCGGCCGCATGGGAGCCTTGTGGACAGCAGGTATGAGCCGGGTGTGTGGGGGCGACTAAAACCTCATGGGAAGGGGGGCGTTTCGGTCTGCCCTTCACGCCCTACCGAGGCCACCAGTTGCCCCCACGAGTGGCTCTCCAGCACGGCCACAACTCCAGAACACAGAAACCAATTTCTTAACTATCTGACTTTCAGTAGAAATACTTCCAGGGTCAGTAAGTAAAATAGCAGAAATCCAAAACCAACATTTAATTCTTGAACCCAGCTGTAGAAAGCAAATCACTTCACAATGCTTTTTCAGCATATCTGATTGGGGGGGGGGTTAACTCTAAATAATAGTGGTGAATATTTTATTGAAACAATGAATCTAATCAAAGCAGATAGAGTGTTAACTAGAATTCATCTGCTTCACAGGGACTGGGAGGGGTGGGGGGTGGGATTTTATTGGGGTTCGTCATGGTAAAAAATAAGTATTGGTAAAGGGAAATGTGTTTGATATTTCCATGACTGAGACCTAAACCTGAAAGATTTGTAACCTTTCCCACAGTGATTCAATAAATAAATAAATAAATAAAGCAGTGGAGTTGGGTTGGGGGTGGGGGTGGGGAAGGAGTGATACCACAGCTGGTAGAGCGTTTGCCTTGCACGTGTCTGACCGGATTTGATTCCCAGCATTTCATATGGTCCCCTGAGCTACCACCAAGAGTATTTCCAGAGTGCAGAGCCAGGAGTAACCCCTGTGCATCGCCAAGTGTGACCCCAAAAGCCAAAAAAAAGTAATGGAGTTGGATCAGAGCAATAGTCCACAGAGGAAGGTCTTGCACACAGCCAACCCGGGTTTGATCCCCGGCATCCCCTATGCTCCCATGAGCACTGCCAGGAGTAATTCCTGAGTGCAGAGCCAGGACGAAGCCCTGAGCATCATCAGGTGTGACCCAAAAAGACAAGCAAATAAAAACAAAAAATAATAAAGTAATGGGGCTGGGAGACTGGAGAGACAGGACAGCAGGTAGGGCTCTTATACATACCGCCAGCTTGGGTATATTGCCTGAGTGCAGTGCCAGGAGGAACCTGTAAGCATATCAGGATGTGAACCAAAAACCATAAAACCTTAAATATTAAGTTAAAGGAACAGAAAGATAAGAGAACCAGAAGTAGAGAACTGGTAGAGCACTCACTTAGCAAGCAGCTTACCAGGGTTCAGTCCCTAGCACCCCCATATGGTTCCCTAACCTGCAGGGGTGACACCTGACACTTCAGAGGTCAGAGTAAGCTCTGAGCACCACCTGGTGTGTCCCAAAACAAAATAAAACAAAATAATAATAAAATTAAATAAAGTGACATATAGACGCATGTCACCGCACTATGACTGTTGGGGTAAATGCATAAGTCAGTGAGCTGGGAGACACTGGGTATTCTCTGTCATCTCTCTCACCGACTTGTCTGTCTTTCACATAGAACCCACCAAGATTCCTATGCCTGATCCCAAACCTAAGATATACGGTAAAGGGGGCGTGTGCCCGAGAGCTGAGGGGGCCAACCTGAGGCAACCTGCCCTGGTTGCTGCCCAGCTTGTCTGTGGGATAGGGTGAGAGGGAGGGTGTTGGGGTAGTGCCTGTTTCCAAGAAAAACCAGCAGGGCAGAGGCAAGGCCACACCCCATGGTTCAGCCACTGTCCTTAGATGTGAACCATACTCAGATACCAGTGAGGGAAGGGGGCTCACACACCAGGGGACCTCCTGATGGAGCCACAGGCTCCTGTGTGAGGGGGACCCTGTTTTCCCCCACTCCCCTGTCTCCTGCCTCTCTGGCCTGGCTTTAGGAACTGACCACAGGCCCTACTCTGAGCTCCTCTGACAGACCAGCTATCTCCTGACTTGTGGCTTCAAAGAAGGTTTCGCCCCATGAACCCTGGCCCGGCCCTGCTCTGATTTGCAGCACAGGTGAGAAATAAAACTTGGGATTCGCCTTGAGTATTAGAAAGCATTTCAGGAAGTCCTTTCTTTTGACTGTCACAACACTGGTTTTGTTTTCTTTTGCTTCTATTTTATTGTTTGTTTATTGGTGGGTCACACTTAGGGGCTTCTCTGAGGTTTGAGCTTGGGGTAACACCGTGTACCTGGGAGATCGTCTGGTGCTGGGGGTAGAATTCTTGCCTCCTCTAAGCAAAGCATGTGCTCTGCTTACTGGGGCATCTCTCTGGCCCTCACACAGTATTTGAACGAAGGTGTTCTCTGGTTTAGAACATGGGCAGAAGAGGTGGAAGAGCATTTTAACGGGAGTCATAAACTCTAGTTGTTACAAAGGAGATATGAGATTTACTAGTTGGCCAAAATAAAACAACAAACACCAAGTGAAGTAGAACAGCAATCTCTGCAGGAAAGATTCCCCTGCCTCCCCAGGCACAGTGCATAATACAGACTTTCCGATAATTCAGGGCACAGACAGAGATGGAAAAGAAAAGGCTAAGAGGGGAAGTTCAGGAACCAGAAGAAAATATCCAGTGAGAAGGAGCAGATCTGAGAAAGCAGGAGTGACTCTAGTAACGGAGAACATGGGAGCATCCCTGGGCTGATCCTAACCCCCATACCCCTTTAGTGTGGGGGAGATCACCGTGCAGAGGAGAAGCACACAGTGGCAGCCTGTATCATAGGGTGTGGTCAGAGCAGTCACATGGCACAGAGGGCAGGATGCTGGGGTTTCTGTAAGAGAGGGGCCCAGGCCGGATTGGAAAGCCTTCTAGGAAGCCTCTCAGGGCAGAAGCACCTCATCTCAACGTGGGGAACAGTGTTCACGCTGCCCAAAGCTCCTTACCTACAGCATGGTCAGTGCTTAGGATGTTCTGGCTGCTGTCAGTATCGTTTGGGGGAAACTGACACTGGAGCAGCCACATCGAGGATTACAGCCTGCCCTGTGCTAAGGACCTACTCAGTACTACTCAGTACTACTCAGAACTACTCATCTATCCTACTCATCTATCTCATCTGAGTCTTGAAGTTTCTCTGTGATAGTCAGTAACACAGCAAGAGAAAGTGGTGACAGAGCGAGGAAGCAACCAGCTGCTCGGAATGGTGACTCTGAAGCAGGGGTAAAGAAGTAGCAGAATATTTAGCAAACACCAACTCCTTCCATCTCCTTTTGGGAACCAACCTGCATACAGTCCTTTTCAGAAACCACAAATCAGCCTTAGTGTTTCTTACTCTGGCCACCACTGCAGTGTCAAGAGAGGGTTGGCAGGGTGGGTGCAGCTGCGAGGTGGTAGAGTACATTCTACACTATCCGGCTCACAAAGTCGCAGTACCTCACAGGCCCTTCACACTGGTGGCTCCTTCCACATAAGGAATTCTCTGCTGCTGAGATGTTTGTTGATCCGTCAGAGGAATAAAGACTCCTGTCCCTAGCCCCATCCCCACCCAAGGATTGAGGGAATAGCCATCTGTTCCTCCGTCTCCATCACGAATAGCAGAGCAGCTGAAGGCATAAAAGGCTTCCAGAAGCAGGCTCCTACTGTTGGATGTGCCCTGGATGGCCTTGATATAATCCCATCTTGTGACCGCAGAATGAGCTCGAGGACCTTGAAATCATGCTCTGCTGTGCAAGTAATATACTTAAGAATTACTGCTCTATACTCTCTCACCTGCTGTCCCTTCCCCCAACAGACACTATGTAACACTGAGCTATGACCTTGGTTCTGGGCCCAGTCTGAAAAAGCATGAGATCAGCTGGGTCCAACATTATGAGTCCATTCTACTTCTAAAGTTTTGTGAGTGATTATTCAGTTCCTCCAAATCTGATTAGGCCAAAAATCCAAAATATAGAACCTTGAGCAATCTTCAGGTCTGTGCCATCTAGAACCGTTGGACAAGAATTGGACCCTGAACAAAAGTGTGCATGGAAACCAATGGAGAGCAGAGCAGGGAGGCATTTGATGAGCATACGGGGAAAACGATTTATCCTGAGTATGTCCCCTTTGGATTAAGGCAATGAGCCAAGGTTGCGATGGCAAGGTCAAAGTGATATGTTAAGCATTGTCACCATTGATGTCAAACCAAAGTAGACACCAAGTTTCAACAAGGCAACTGCTTTCCACGAGAAAATACAGACTGATACTGGCTGCCTGCTTGTATTTCATGGGAAAGTTTCAAGCTCAACAGTATCAACACTACATAGGGGCATTTCACCCAATCACTGGTGTCTTTGCCAACATTATACTCTCAGGTCTTATGGAATTTGGGCTTCAGACAATAAGATATTTGCACAACATTCACAGGCCAAGGGATTCTTTTTATACTAAGTGATGTCGGCTGTTAATGATGTGGGCCTATGGGATTTGGGAATCAAACATGCCTACACAAAATTAATTACCCTACCATAACGAGATTGAATGAATGGCAGAGAGTGTTTACTCAGCAAAGGGAGATATAAGCTAAAGATTGGGACCTCTCCATTTTCCATGAGCAATTAGATGACTAGATTTTCAAAGTCAAGAACCCGCTCTGATAGTTTCCTTCCTTGTACAAATGGTATTTATGCACTCAATGTTTATCAAGTCGGGAAAGCTCTGATGTGGGGAACTCAATGAACCTACTAGAGGAAGTTTCCTTCATAGAGTTTTCCCTCTCTCTTTTGCACCCTTTTTTGAAAGACTGTGTTGTCGATGATCTAGGCAGAGAACAACATTCCAAATCTGCCCATGATCCGCCTCTTCTTATAAAAACAAGGCAGAACTTGGATCCAAGAGAATCTGCGAACTGCGTGCTTGAGCCTGGGAACTACCCAGGAGCCAGATAATGAAACGCTTTGCAGCTGCCCTTCTCATGCTCCTGCTGGCTGTGGCTGCCCTTGGCATCCTGGCCCCAGACACCCAAGGTGAGTCCAGTGACCTTCTCATGGATGGTCAGGCCTGTGGTCACTCCTGGTCTGGTCCGTTATAGCCCCTACTCAATATGTACATGTGATTTGCAGCAGCAGGACCCAGGGGGATGCCTCAGTGGTTGCCAGCCCTCACCTGCCTAGAGCACCATTGGGAAATCAAAGTCTGGTGGTGACAATGGAACATAGCAGAGTGGGGTCTCTGGACTTCCAAGATTATCCTGGTTCTGGAAGAATACTCCTGGATGCACAAAAAGTTTTAAAAAAGGTAGCAAGTGTTTATTGGAAGAAAGTTTCAGAACAAAAGGGGTATTTCAAGTGAAATGCTGTTAGAAGCCTTTTGTCTAGGGCTTTATAGGTAAAGAAGTCTGCTTCCTTTCATGTAATGCTAACTGAGCCACTATTCGTTGTCTGTTTCTCCTAGATGCTCCATAATTTCAGGGGCTCTGATTTCTTTGGATAGGGGATAAGAAAACGTTTCACATAAGTTAGCCCATAACTCTGTTCTGGGCATTCTTTCTCTTATAGATCATTAGGTTTCCTGGCTCCTCGGGGCTTGGGTGAAGCTTAGATCCCGAAAAAGCTACTTTAATGTGTAGAGCAGTACAAGGCTAAAGTGAGAGGTCAAAATAGTGTGAGGGAAAGATGGGTGCTGAGAAAGGGTCTCCCCTAACAACTACCAGGAAGATCCTACAGCAGACAATTGGCAAATCAGTCCAAAGATTTCTCTTTCTTTAGCACACACTGAGGCAAACTTGACAGCTCTGGTCTTGGGTATCCTCAGGAACAAAGGGGCCCAGAAAATGGCTCAAAGGCATAGGAAGTGCTCAGTGCAAGAAGGGGTCCTGTGATTGATCATTTATGTTCTGCAATCCTGTCCTGCCCCTCACTGTCTAGGGTACGTGGTGAGAGGGAAATAAATAATTACAATAAATAAACAAAAATTTCTGTAGGAGAAGGGGCATATATATATTTATATATATATAATATATCCTCCCTCCCTCCATCCCTTTCTTTCCTATCTCCCTCTCCTCTCTCTCTCTCTCTCTCTCCAAATATAACATATACACAGATGACTAGTTGATCTTAGAGAAGATAATCTCTCCCTTTGCAAGACCCGAATTATTTGATGGCTGCTCCTAGCTGACCTAAGAACATTAGGGTAAATGAAAATAACAAGAGTTATTTGAAATTTTTGACAAAGAAGCAGAGAACTCCACAGTGATAGGAATGAAATTACATCATCTAGTGAAAAATGATCATTTTGTGAAGGAAATACAAGCAGCCATACAAGTGACTTCTCCAAGTTCACCTAGAACTTGGTCTAGAGCAGAGGGGGCCAACCTGAGACTCACCTGCCTATGGTTGTGGCCCATCTTATCGGTGGGATGTGGGTGCAAGAGAGGATCCTGGGGGTGGTGACTATCTCAAAGGAAGATCTTCTTGGGCCCCAGGTCCCTCGTCATCTATGACCTTCTACCACCTGGCCATCCCTGGTAAGTTCCCATGGACAGGGTGATGTCTAATCACGATTACATCCTTCCTTTCCTGGGAGAGATGACCCAGGCACTGCTTTAGCCCTGTGTGGGTCTACACACACACACACACACACACACACACACAGAAAGAGAGAGAGATACACACACAGCACACACAGAAAAAGAGACAGAAAACACACACCACACACACAATATGCACACAGACATAGATGGCGTGCACGCGTGCACAGACACACACACACACACACACACACACAGACCTTAGCCTCTAGCCCAGCTGAGGGGAGAATGGAGATGCAGACTATTTGTGAAGGAAGATAAAGAAAACATTTCCTTGGAGTCCCTCAGTCTTGGTTCTCCCCAGAACTTTGCAGGAATGAGGGGAAGGACCTGACCCCTTTATGTACAGATTCTCTTCTGATATGGCCTTTTCTCTTCTGCAGCCTTCAGCGGAGACATCGACTGCTGCTATAGACAGCACTAGAACTTCATCTGCTCGAGAATGAAAGATTATTATAAAACCAGCAGTGAGTGCCCCCACCGGGACATCGTGTAGGTGTTCAATCACAGGCCTTGTCCTCTGGGGGCTGGGAGAGTAGACCTGATGGACAGTGTCAGGGAAATTCCCTGAATCTCTCCAGGCTTTAAGGTGGATCCCAGAGGCCCCAAGGGAGGAGAGATTGGGGAAGAGAAGAACCCAGGAGTGAAGCTGACCTAAGAAGGGACAGGAGACGAGATGCCAGAGAGGCTCTGGGCTCCAGGAACAGAGAAAGGAAGCTGGACTGGGTGGGGAGCCCTGGGAAGGAAAGGGAGGTCTCCCAAGTCCATAGAATTTCCCAGTGTGCAACCTTCCTCTCCTTCCCTCCAAGCTTCATAACTAAGGAAAACAAGAAGACCTGTGCAGACCCTCGAAACAAAAAGGTCCAGTTCTGCATGGAGTCCCTAGTGCCAAGTTACAAATTGACACAGATGCTGGAAGCATTTCGTGCCTAATAAGGGGCTCTGTATTTTCTTCTCTCTTGCCTGTTCCACGGTTCCTGCGACTATCTCTGGATACACTACTTGCTTTTGTTTGATTTCGTGTGGTTGGGGGTTTGTAGGTTCACCCAGTGGTGCCAAGGCTTTTCCTCCAGTCCCTTATCTCAGATATCATTCCTGGCTATGCCCAAGGAACCCTAAGTAGTTGTTGGGGTGCAATCTGCTATGTTTAGTGTCAGGAATGAAGTCCCCAACTTAAATCCTAGCTCCACATGGGCCCTGTACACCCTCAAGTCCTCACAGCTACAGCAAAGAATGTTAGCTGTCTGGTGTGTGCTCTAACTCATCGCAACATCGACAGAAATACTAAATAAATGGGGAGTGTCACCATGTTTTCAAGAATATACTCTACCATCACCCTCAAAGAAAATTGTGTACATCACTTCAGATTTATGTGTTGTCACTCCTGGGAATATATCCCAGAGAGACAAAAAAGTATCGTCGAAGTGACATCTGCACTTGTTTGTTCATTGCAGCATTGTTCACAATAGCCAGCATCTGGAAAAAACCTGAGTGCCCGAGAACAGATGACTGGTTAAAGAAACTTTGATACATCTACACAATGAAGTACTATGTAGCTGTTAGAGAAGATGAAGTCATGAAATTTACATACAAGTGGTACTACATGGAAAGTATCATGCTAAGTGAAATGAGTCAGAAAGTGAGGGACAGACATTGAAAGATTGCATTCATCCGGGGAATATAAAGTAACAAAATAGGAGACTAACACCCAAAAACAGCTGAAACATATATCAGGAGGTTTACTAGATGGCTTGGAGGCCAGCTGAACATATGAAGGGAAAACGCAGCTCAGATAGAGAAGGAAGCACCAAATAAAGGGTGTTGGGAGGATCCTCCCAGGATGGGCGATGCATTCTGAAAGTGGACTATAGTCTGAACATGATTGCCACTCAATACAAACTACAGCACCTAAAAGGAGAGAGAGAGAGAGAGAGAGAGAGAGAGAGAGAGAGAGAGAGAGAGAGAGAGAGAGAGAGAAAAAGGGAATGCCCTGCCACAGAGGCAGGGTGAGATGCGGCATAGGACGGATGCTGGGATCATTGGTGGTGGAAAGTGGGCACTGGTGGAGAGATGGGTACTCGATCCTTGTATAACTGAAACCCAAGCACAAAAATTTCTAAGTCTACAACTGTACCTCACGGTGTTTCACTAATAAAATGAAAAAAAATAACAGATTTATGTGTGGTTTTTTCATAATAAACCCAGGGAATAAAGGTTTGCCTGCTCAGTTGGGTTCTGGATGTCACAGTTTCCTCTAGCTGCCCTCCCTCCCACCTGACTGAAGGAGTTCTGCCCTAAAGACCACTGAACCCCGTAGACGCCAGCCTCTCCACACAGCACACCAACAGCCATACAGGGAAACGAGGGATGAGTCCCGTAAAGGAGACAACTCCCAGAACCTGCATCTGGGTCCCGGAGAAGGACAAGGAATCTCAGGAGCATGGTCAGCTGAAAGGAGGGATTACAGCTTCTAGAAAGAGTCAGGACTGGGGGTGGTCCCTCACCTCCCTGATGCTGAGTGTGCAGAACCCACAAGCCAAAGGGAGATGACAGAGGAGGAGTCCTGCCTTCCTGCCAAAACTGCTTTCTGCTGCCAGTGAGGCCACACCACAGAGAATGACCATAGTTCTGTAACATCCAGGAACTCAGCCTTCTGTGAAGACACCAAGAGTGCCTGCAGTGCACTCTAGAGGAGGAGGGGCAGATCTGCAGTTGCATCTCCTTGAATTGGGAGCTGCTCTAGAGGGGTGGATACCTATGATCCCAGGACAGGCCTGACTGAGAGATGATGCTGATCTGTGTCCTGTCCAGGCCCTCCACAGCTCTTTGGGTTCCTCATAGCTCAATGCTACTGAACACAGACCCATGAAAGCACTGAATGTGGCTCCCGACCTGAGACTCACTCAGCCAACAAATGGCAACTCCATATTCCAGTAGCCAAAGTAGAAGGTCCTGGGTACCATCATTGTTCTGGCTCTGTTGCCATGAGAGTGTGAGTCCAGAGGCAAAGGGTAGTGAGGAGGTGACATGTGGTGCTGGTGACACCTTTTCCCGGGGGTACTTGTGTGGACACCAGATTCTCGGGCCCTGTGCTGGAACTTCCCCTTAGCCCTTCAGTCATCAGTGGCCCCTTAACCTTCCAACAGGACATGGAGAGGCCAGTAATTGTCATTCATGGCCTTGGATTATAGAAAAGTTAAAGAGCATATGGTACAACCAGCAGGACAATCTGTATCTGTGGGCCGAGTATATCAGCAACCTGATGATGCCATCAGACTTTCTGATACCCCAAAATTGCTGCTGTGCTTTTGACTGGATCCCAGTAACTTGAGTCCAAGTTTATCAAGAAATTAAATGCCCAAAAGTTTAATTCGGGAGACACACCCACAAACCACCTCCAGCTCAGCTATACAAGCTCATTTATTGGCCTTATTTCAGCGACCCATACATGCCGAAAGATTTCAAAAGCCACAGTTACGGTTGACTGCGTAGAGCACTGTAGCAAGCAGGCACGCCATGCAGGGCATAAGCCAATAGTTTGTATCTCTGGAAAAGATGGAAATAAGGGCCATGATCCAGAGACACATGGAGGAATCTCCAAACTGGGAAGCTCTCTGCAGAGATGCCTCTGGACTTTAGGTTTGGCCAGCTTCGTCAGGTGCCTCAGACAGGCATGGGCGTCAGTCACTGCTCCACCTGCCTCCTTAAGAACTCCAGCAGCAGCCAATTTCCAGAACCCAATGAGAAGTGCACGTATGCGTGTTCAGTGACAGCAAACTCCAGGCCTCAAGGGATAGGGGATGGTCTGGTCCTTCTCATCCCCCTGTCTCCATGGGTCCCTAGAGGTCATGCCCACAAACTGCCTCCAGCTACTACTTAATCTCCTTAACAGCCATGATCCAGAGATACACACACACAAAAAAAATCTCTAAACTGAGCAACTCTTGCAGAGATTTCTCCAGACCCAAACCATCTAACATTTTAGAATGCCAGGAGAGCGCAGTCATGACATCTTATGCTATTCATATCAAGCAACACAAAAGAGAGTTGGGGGAGATTGTCTGCCACAAAGTCAGGGGGATAGGTGGGATGGAAAGTACTGGAGACCTTGGTGGTGGGAGATGTGACCTGGTGGAGGGTTTGGTGATTGATCATTGTATGGTTGAAACTCAAACAGAGAAGCTTTATAACTTTATCGCACGGGGATATAAAAAATAATAATAATAAAATAAAATTAACATTTTGAAAAAAAATACTTGGAATTCTAGAAAAACTCAATCAGATTAATAAGTGGCTTAATAAATAGCAGTACTCCTGAATGAAAAAAAAGAAAGAAAAGTTAAAGTTGAACTTAATAGCAATTTTATATTTATAGCTATAAAATCATATGCTTTATTTTTCTTTTTTAAATTTTATTGAATCACCGTGATATAGGTATACGCTTTCATGTTTGGGTTACCATCACACAAAGATCAAACACCCATTCCTCCACCAGTGCACATTCCCCACCACCAATATCCCCAGTATACCCCCCCTTTCCCACTCTCCCTCTGCCTCCATGGCAGACATGATTCCCCATAATCTCTCTCTACTTTTGGGCATTATGGTTTGCAATACAGACCCTGAGAGGTTATCATGTTTGGTTCTTTATCTACTTTCTGCATACATCTCCCATCCTGACTGATTCCTCCAACCATCTTTTTCTTAGTGATCCCTTCTCTATTCCAGCTACATTCTCCCCTTTGCTCATGAAGCAGGCTTCCAGCTATGGAGCAATCTATCTGTCATGTGTATCTAATGTCCTTAGGTGTCAGCCTCATGTTATGTTGTTTTATACTCCACAAATGAGTGCAGTCCTTCTATGTCTGGGAAAGAATATTTACCCAATACCCATCTGATAAGGGATTAATATCCAGGATATACAAGGCACTAGTAGAATTGTACGAGAAAAAAACCTCCAACCCCATCAAAAAATAGGGAGAAGAAATGAACAGAAGTTTCCACAAAAAAAGAAATACAAATGGCCAAAGGGCACATGAAAAATTGCTCCAGATTGCTAGTCATTAGGGAGATGCAAATCAAAACAACAATGAGATATCATTTCACACCACAGAGACTGGCACACATTCAAAAGAATAAAAGCAACCAGTGCTGGCGTGGGGGGAAAGAGACACTCTTTCACTGTTGGTGGAAATGTTGACTAATACATCCTTTCTGAAAAACAATAGGGAGCATCCTTCTAAAACTAGAAATTGAGCTCCCATATGACCCCACAATACCAATTCTGGAAATATATCCCAAGAATGCAAAAAAGCACAGTAGAAATGACATCTGTACCTATATGTTCATTGCAGCACTGTTCACAATAGCCAAAATCTGCAAACAACCCAAGTGCACTAGAACAGATGACAGATTAAAGAAACTTTGATACATCTACCTAATGGAATACTATGCAGCTGTCAGGAGAGATGAAGTCATGAACTTTTCTTATAAATGGATAGACATGGAGAGTATCATGCTAAGTGACACGAGTCAGAAAGAGATGGACAGATATATGCTATATTTTTTATTACAAAACCTGGATCCAGGGACTCATAAAATGCAAAATAAAACCATGAATCTGAAGGACCAAAAGTTGTTTGAAAAATAATTGTGGACAGTTGTTTGAAAAATAATTGTGGACAAGGACTAGAAATCTGTGGAAGAGCTCAGGCCTAGTACATGCCCAACCTCAATCCCAGATCGACAAACGGCATGTATAATCTCTCTTTATTTTTTTGCTTTTATAGGGGTCACACCTGGTGATGCCCAGGGGTTGCTCCTGGCTCTGCACTAGGAATTACCCCTGGCAGTGCTCAGGGGACCATATTGGATGCTAAGAATGAAACCCGGGTTGGCCGCATTCAAAGCAAGCACCCTACCCCCTGTGCTATTGCTCTAGCCCCTGTATAATCTCTTTTAAATTAAAAATAAAAGTTTTTCAAGCTGGAGCTGGAGTGATAGTATAGCAGCTAGGGTGCTTACTTGGAACTTGGCCACCACAGGTTCAAGTCTATGTACCACAGACAGTCAGCTGAGCTCTGCCCAGATTATTCCAGAGAACAGAACCAAGCCAGTTCTGAGTACTACCAGGTAGAGCCCCCAAAACAAAACAAATGAACAAAAGTGGGCAACACATGGAAAGAAACTTCCAGAAAAACTCACAGATGACTTACAAACATAAAGGAAAATGCTGGCTATCACTCATTATTACAGAAATGTACCTGAAACCCACAGTGAGATGCATACCAGGCTGGTGAGAATCCCTATGTCAGGATGATCAGAAACAATTACTATTGGAGAGGATATGGAGAAAAGCACCCTGGTATTTGGTTAACAGGAATGTAAGCTCATACAAATCTCATGGAGAAAAATATGGACTTCTTGTAAAAATACAAATAGTCATACCATGTTATTCTACATGTCTCTAAAAGGAATTTATCCAAAAGACAGAAATATGCTAATTACATAAGATATTTGCATTCCTATGTTCATAAAAGTGTTAGTCACAAAAGTCAAAACAAGGAACTGGAAAGTTGGTTCACAGTTGGTCCTCAGTTTACCTGAGGACAAGAGGTGGCCTCAGGAGGCAGGGGAAAGCAAATAGGTAGGAAAAGTCTCTGGGACATTGGTGGAAAGAAGTGAGAACTCTGGTGGCGTGTGTGGAATTAGAAAAATTTATTCATGAAATTATTTTTAACAGTATTATAAATCATGGTACTGAATTTAAAGGGTAGGGAGGAACATGGAATTAACTTAACTCTCCATGTATGGATGCCTGGATAAAGAAGCTATGATGTACACACATACTCATGGAATATTACATGGTCATTAAAAAGATGAAAGACCCCAACTTCAATCCCAGCACCAGATGTCTCTCCAGAACCCTGAGTGAGTTCCTAAAATTTTTTTAAAGCCTGGTTAAAGCTATAGTACAGCCAGTAGGATTCTTGCCTTGAACTTGGCACCATGTATGGTCACCAGAGCCCTACTAAGATGGTTCTACTGGAAGTGATGATGCTGGGAAAAATAAATCAGAAAATAAAAAACCATTTCAAGACTTTTTACTCCTGTGTGGAATATGAATAATGAATAACTAATGCAAAGAATCTGGAAGAAGGAAGGAAGGAAGGAAGGAAGGAAGGAAGGAAGGAAGGAAGGAAGGAAGGAAGGAGGAAATAAGGGAGGGACGGAGGGACAGAGGGAGGGAGGGAGGGAGTGAGTGAAGGAGGGAGGGAGGGAGGCAGGGAGGGAGGCAGGGAGGAAGGAACGGAGGGAGGAAGGGTGGAAACTAAGTCCCAGATTCGGTGAAAACTATTGTGGCTAGAGAGGGACAGGGGAACCTGGGAGGCTGGAAGAGGGGTTTTCCCATTTCTCCGAGGACCCTGGAACACCTGTGATGGGGCTCGAGAAAGCTCCTTAGAGAGGAGTCATCTAAGACCATGGAAGTCTATAATGATGCAAAGTAATGAGAAGTCCACTTTGAAAATGAATTCATTTAAATTTTAAATGTAATTATGATTAGCTTCCCAAAATGTCCCAAGGCAGAAAACAGAAAAGCTGCCTTCTTTCAAGATTTTTGTTGTTGTTTTTAGGCCAAAGACAGCTGTGCACAGGGCATTGAGCTCAGTGATCACTCCAGCAGATTCAGGGGTCTGTGTGTGGCATTGCAAGATTGGACCCAAATCAGCTGCGTGCAAGGTAAATGCCCTACATCCTGTAGAATCATTTCAGTCCCTGAAGATTACATTTCCAAAGAACGGCTCATGTGGTCTTGAGAAAGACATGAAAGAAACATAAAACTGATAAGAGTCCAGAAAAGATTTCTATATACGTCAAAGGGCAAGACGGGATTTGGGTTTTAGTCTTTTTTTTTTTAAGAAATGCTCTAATAAAGGGAGTCCAGGGACCCACAGCAAGACCCTAATGAAAGATAAGACTGAGAGAAACCGGAAGGTAACGTGATCCAGAGCATATCCCCAGGAACTCACTAAAGATCAGTAACTGAGGGAGTGAGGATTCCATCGTGGGGCAGCAACTGAGGAGAGCCCATTCACTGGAGTTCTGGAAACATCCACACCCCTCCCATTGCCTATTTCCCTGAGGGGTTCCCAGCACCCTCCTGGCCCTCCTGCTTGCAGAGGAGACCTGGTCCATGTGGGCAGAGGCAATGCCGCGCCCCATGGTTCAGCCATTATCCTTAGATCTGAACCATCCTCAGGCACCAGAGAGGGAAGGGCCTCACACACCTGGGGACCCCATGCTGGAGCCACAGGTTCCTGTGTGAGGGGGACCCTATTTTCCCCACTCCTCTCTCCTGCCCCTCTGGCCCAGCTTAAGGGACTGACCATAGGCCCTTCTCTGAGCTCCTCTCACAGACCAGCTGTCTCCTGAATTGCTGCTTCACAGAAGGTTTCCCAATCTCTATGAGCACTTATTTCGAAGACTGTGTTGTCTGTGATCTAAGCAGATAATAACACTCTAAATCTGCCTGTGACTTTCTGACCTTCGTCTTCTCATAAAAACAAGACAGTTGGGGTCGAAGAGAATCAGAGAACAGCGTGCCGGAGCCTGGGACCTACTGGAGCTAGGAAGATGAAGTGCTTTACAGACGCCTTCGTTGTCCTCTTGCTGGCTGTGGTTGATCTCAGGATCCTGGCCCCAATCACCCAGGGTGAGTTCAGTGACCTTCTCAAGGATGGCCATGTCTATGGTCACTCCTGCTTGGGAGGAGACCTTGGTCCTCCACGACTGTCCCTGCTCTAGATGTGGATGTGATTTGGCACTTGACTAAGGGCATCAGCAGGGCCCCAGAGGTGGTTCAGTGCGTTCAAGGCCTCTCCTGGCAAGCCAAGGTTTGAATTGAAACCCTAATGGCAATCACTCAGATGATCCTAACAGCTCTTCTGTCAGAAGACCAGGAAGAAGAGGGCTGGGGAGATGATGCAGAGACTTAGAAAATGTCCAGGGCAAGCAAGAGGTCTTGAGTTTGTTCCTGATGTCCTTTATGTCACTTGGTGATTTACCCCCCCCCCACAAACACACACACAGCAAACACAGCACAAACACACACCCCGATGTGGGTTCCTAGGTCAAATGACAAATTAATATAATGAATGAATAAAAATAGCCATAAAAGAAAATACACCTATCTCTGTCTCTGTATCTCTCTCTCTCTCTCTCTCTCTCTCTCTCTCTCTCTCTCTCTCTCTCTCTCTCCTCCAACTTTGGGAAACTATTGGCTTCTTTTCATGGCCTAAATTATTTCGTAGCTGTTCTTAACAGATGTACGATCACTAAGTTATAGGTCACTTAATTGTTTATTAAAATAAATTGAAATTTTGGGGAAAGACAGAGAATTCTACAATGTTAGAAAGAACATATGCTAGCCAGTGAAAATTGATCATTTGGTAGGGTAAATAGGAAAAGCCAGAAAAGTGACTCCCAAATCCACCTCCATGCTCCAGGTGTGTGTGCAATAGATAGTAACAAGTATGTATTTAACAATATACTCGCAGAGCTTAGGTACAAGCAGATGCTGTTTCAAGCATCCTGTGGGTATGAACACATTGGGTTGTGCTAAACCTGTTGGATGGATTATTCACAGCCATCCCAGCTTCACATTTTCTACCATAATTTTCACTGTGCTCTTATGGAAAGACAGGTCCTTAAACTTTTTATTTTGCAAATTCTACCCATACTTTATGAAACTACATAAGAAATTTATAGAAAGTTGAGTTATTTGCTTTATTGATAGAACCCAGGTCCTGAATGTCTTATCCAACATTTTGGTGCCAGCTATACATTTTGGAATGCAGATTTTCTCATGTTTTAAAAAGAGAAAACCATAGAACACAGTGATTCCACATGCAAATATCTACCCAAGCGAACAGAAAGCAGATCACAGGTATTGATAGGCGTGGTAATGGCAGCATTGGTCATCACAGTCGAAAGGTGAGAGAAGTCAAAGAGCCTCTGAGCAAAACAAGTGCTGCTTGTTTTTTAAATGGGTGTAGACAGATACAGAAGACTATTTCTCAGTCTTTAAGAGTAATAAAATGCTGACACACGCTGCAGCTTTGAAGGTGTACAGGAGACTGACAGAAGCCAGTGAGCCACGGGGACACTAGGTGGGGACACTGGGACTCTACCTCTCTGACATCTCTCTCCCCTCCTTGTCTCTGACGCACCTGCGAATCACAACCATGACTCAACCTGAGACTGAAACCGACATCTATGGTCAACAAGGAACTGTGACCCGGATCTGAGCAGCTCTGAACTGACAATAGACGCTGGTTTTTAATTTTTATTTATTTATTTTTTTATTTATTTTTGCTTATTGGGTCACACCTGGCGATGCACAGGGGTTACTCCTGGCCCATGCACTCAGGAATTACTACTGGTAGTGCTCAGGGGACCATACAGTTTGCTGGGAATTGAATCTGGGTAGGCTTCGTGCAAGGCAAATGCCCTACCCACTGCGCTATGTATGGCTCCAACCCAAAACCCTGGTTTTTAACTTAGTGAGGTCAGAGCCATAGTAGATTAGGGAGGGTGCTTGCCTTGCAAGCAGCCCATCTGGATTGATCCCAAGTATCTTATATTGTCCACGAATGGGTGTGCTCCCTGAGAGCAGAGCCAGGAGTCAATCCTGAGCATCACAGACTGTGGCTCAAAAACCTAAAGTCAATAAAATAAGATTCGTGCCTCGATTCTTCCAGGGGATGCCGGGCTGCCCAGCTGGGCGGGAAAATCATCCCTGAGTCAGTTCTCCCAGGGATCGCGTCACCAACCGGCTTCTATGACGAATGCCCCCCCCCCCACTTCCGTCTTCCGCCCAGGGTGGAGAATGCAGGTTAAAAGACCGAACTAGCAGCTGAGTTTCCGGCCGGAGTGACAGAATGATGGGGAGGCGCTTGCCTTACAAGTGGCTGTTCCCGGGTTCGGTCCCCGCTACCACGTACTTCAAGTGAGCACTCTCTGGTATTCGCTGGAAATTGGAGTACTGAAATTGAATGAATATTGAAGACTGTCTTGAATTGAACCGTTGAGATTGCCTTGAAGATTCAAATTGCCTTGATCTCATTGAGAGGGACTCTCAAATGAGCAAGGATCATGTTTTCTTGATTGTTTTGTCCCCCCCCCCCCCTTTGGAGATCTTAATATCGGTGAGACAACTCTCACCTCTTTTCATCTGAACTAAGGGCAGTTCCAGGAAGGAACTCAGGCTGATTGAAAAAAGGACGTAAAAAATGAGGGAAGAAATGGATAAGAGAGCTTTAAGATTTAAAATTTCATTTTTAAGGGAGTTTGGATAGAGAAGGACCACCTTGACAAGGATAGTTGGAAATGATCACTGGATAAGAACTGCATGCTGAAAATAGATAAAGCAACAAACATGAGAACATCTCACTACCTGTATTGCGAAACAAATTGCCCAAAAGGAGAGATGGAGAGAGGGAGGGAGAGAGAGAGAGAGAGAGAGAGAGAGAGAGAGAGAGAGAAGAAACGTGTCTGCTATAGAGATAGGCTTGGAGGGAGGGTGTTGGAAGGAAACTGGGGTAATTGGTTGTGGGAAATGTCCACTGGTGGAGCGACAGGTGTTGGAGCACTGTATGACTGAAGCCCGACCAGAAATAGTTTTATCACTCTGTACCTCATGTTGGTTTAATTTTTAAAATACATAAATGTTTAAAATAATAATAAGTAATTTAAAGTAAAATAAAATGGAGGTATAGATACACAGTTTCTCAGAATTATAAAGAAAACAAAATGCTGAGCACTGAGGCTCTTAGGGTTGCTGACATAAGCCAGTGAGCCAGGGGGCACTGGGTGGAGGCACTGAGACTCTGTGTCTCTGTCATCTCTCTCACCCTCTTGTCTGTCTCCCAACTAGGACCCACGAACAGATGGTAAAGGAGAAACTGACCTGTACAAACAAATAGATGCTTGTTTTTAAAATAATGGGGGCGGGTGCTGAAGAGATAGCACAGTGAGTAGGGCGCTTGCCTTGCACCCTGCTAATCTGAGTTAAATTCCCAGTATCCCATATGGTCCCCCAAGCACCGCCAAGTATAATTCCTGAGTGCAGTCAGTCATAACCACAGGCTGTGGCCCAAAACACAAAAATAAATTATTAAGTAAATTAAATTAAGTGAAGATATGGACATATACTTTCCCAGCTTTTTTGTAAAAAGGAAGGAACTGCTAACACACAGCACACCACTGCGGCTGTTGGGGAAGTGACACAAGCCAGTGAGCCAGTGGGTTGCTGGGTGGACACGCTGAAACTCTGTGCAACTCTCATCTCTCTCCCCTCTTTGTCTGTCTCCCACATAGAACTCAAGGGCAAGTATATGGTTTTGGCTCGACCCATGAAAGACTTAGGTAAAGGAGAAATTTGTGACCTGGAGCTGAGCGCCTCTGAACGAATGAATGAATGTTTGCTTTTAAAGTAATGGGGTTGGGTTGGGGGGGGGGATGGAGCGATAGCACAGCGAGTAGGGCGTTTTCCTTACACGTGGCTGACAGGATTCGATTCCCAGCATTTCATATGGTCCCCGGAGCACGATACCGCCAAGAGTATTTTCTGAATGCAGAGCCAGGAGTAACGCCTGTGCATCGCTAGGTGTGACCCCAAAAGCCAAAAAAAAAGTAATGGGGTTGGATCGGAGCAATAGTCCACAGAGGAAGGTCTTGCACATAGCCAACCCGGGCTTGATCCCCGGCATCCCCTATGGTCCCCTAGGAACTGCCAGGAGTAATTCCTGAGTGCAGAGCCAGGACGAAGCCCTGAGCATCATCAGGTGTGACCCAAAAAGACAAGCAAATAAAAACAAAAAATAATAAAGTAATGGGGCTGGGAGACTGGAGAGACAGGACAGCAGGTAGGGCTCTTGCCATACATACCGCCAGCTTGGGTTCCATGCCTGGCATCACATACGGTCCAAAGCACTGCCAGGTATATTGCCTGAGGGTAGTGCCAGGAGGAACCCCTAAGCATAGCAGGATGTGACCCAAAAACCATAAAACCTTAAATATTAAGTTACAGGACCAGAAAAAGGAGAGAACCAGAAGTAGAGAGCTGGCAGAGCACTCACCTAGCAAGCAACTTCCAGGGTTCAATCCCTAGCACCCCCATATGGTTCCCTAACCTGCCAGGGGTGACACCTGACACTTAAGAGGTCAGAGTAAGCTCTGAGCACCACCTGGTGTGTCCCAAAACAAAATAAAACAAAATAACAATAAAATTAAATAGAGTGACATATAGACACATGTCACAGCACTATGATTGTTGGGGTAAATGCATAAATCAGTGAGCTGGGAGACACTGGGCATTCTCCGTCATCTCTCTCACCCCTTGTCTGTCTCCCACATAGAACCCACCAAGATTCCTACGCCAGATCCTAAACCTGAGATATACGGTAAAGGGGGAGTGTGGCCAAGAGCTGAGGGTGCCAACCTGAGGCAACCTGCCCTGGTTGCTGCCCAGCTTGTTTGTAAGATAGGGTGAGAGGGAGGATGTTGGGGTAGTGCCTGTTTCCAAGAAACATCTGCAGGCGCAGAGGCAAGGGCACACCACATGTTTCAGCCACTGTCCTTACATCTAAACCATACTCAGATACCAGTGAGGGAAGGGGCTCACACACCACGGCACCTCCTGATGGAGCCACAGGCTCCTGTGTAAAGAGGACCCTGTTTTCCCCCAATCCCCTGTCTCCTGCCTCTGTGGCCTGGCTTTAGGAACTGACCACAGGCCCTTCTCTGAGCTCCTCTCACAGACCAGCTATCTCCTGACTTGCGGCTTCAAAGAAGGTTTCGCCCTATGAACCCTGGCCCGGCCCTGCTCTGATTTGCAGCACAGGTGAGAAATAAAACTCGGGATTCGCCTTGAGTGTCAGAAAGCATTTCAGGAAGTCCGTGCTTTTGACTGTCACAACACTGGTTTTGTTTTCTTTTGCTTCTATTTTATTGTTTGTTTATTGGTGGGTCACACTTAGGGGCTTCTCTGAGGTTTGAGCTTGGGGTAACACCCTGTACCTGGGAGATCCTCTGGTTCTGGGGATAAAATTCTTGCCTCCTCTAAGCAAGGAATGTGCTCTGCTGACTGAGGCATCTCTCTGGCCCTCACACAGTATTTGGACGAAGGTGTTCTCTGGTTTAGAACATGAGCAGAAGAGGTGGAAGAGCATTTTAACTGGAGTCATAAACTCTAGTTGTTATAAAGGGGATATGAGATTTACTAGTTGGCCAAAATAAAACAGCAAACACCAAGTGAAGTAGAACAGCATTCTCTGCAGGAAAGATTCCATTCCCTCCCCAGGCACAGTGCATGAAACAGAATTTCTGATAATTCAGGGCACAGAGAGAGACGTAAAAGAAAAGGCTAAGAGGGGAAGTTGAGGAACCAGAAGAAAACATCCAGTGAGGAGGAGCAGATCTGAGAAAGCAGGAGTGAATCTAGTAGCGAGAAGAACATGGGAGCATCCCTGGGCTGATCTTAACCCCCATACCCCTGTAGTGTGGGGGAGATCAGCGTGCACAGGAGAAGCACACAGTGGCAGCCTGTATCATAGGGTGTAGTCAGAGCAGTCACATGGCACAGAGGGCAGGATGCTGGGGTTTCTGTACGAGAGGGGCCCAGGCCGGATTGGAAAGCCTTCTAGGAAGACTCTCAGGGCAGAAGCACCTCATCTCAACGTGGGGGACAGTGTTCACGCTGCCCAAAGCTCCTTACCTACAGCATGGTCAGTGCTTAGGATGTTCTGGCTGCTGTCAGGATGGTTTTGGGGAAACTGACACTGGAGCAGCCACATCGAGAATTACAGCATTCCCTGTGCTAAGGACCTACTCAGTACTACTCAGTACTACTCAGTACTACTCATCTATCCTACTCATCTATCCCATCTGAGTCTTGAAGGTTCTCTTTGACAGTCAGTGACACAGCAAGAGAAAGTGGTGACAGAGCGAGGAAGCACCCAGCTGCTCGGAATGGTGACTCTCTGAAGCAGGGGTGCAGAAGTAGCAGAATATTTAACAGACACCAACTCCTTCCATCTCCTTTAGGGAACCAACCTGCATAAAGTCCTTTTCAGAAACCACAAATCAGCCTTAGTGTTTCTTACTATGGCCACCAATGCAGTGTCAAGAGAGGCTTGGCAGGGTGGGTGCAGCTGCAAGGTGGTAGAGTATATTCGACACTATCCGGCTCCCAAAGTCCCAGTACCTCACAGGGCCTTCACACTGGTGGCTCCTTCCATATAAGGAATTCTCTGCTGCTTACATGTTTATTAATCCGTCAGAGGAATAAAGACTCCTGTCCCTACCCCCATCCCCACCCAAGGATTGAGGGAATAGACATCTGATTCCCCTCTCTCCATCACGTATAGCAGAGCAGCTGGAGGTATAAAAGGATTCGGGAAGCAGGATGCTACTTTTCGATGTGCCCTGGACGGCCTTGATATAATCCCATCTTGTGACCGCAGAACGAGCTCCAGGACCTTGAAATGATGCTCTACTGTGCAAGTAATATACTTAAGAACTACTGCTCTATACTCTCTCACCTGCTATCCCTTCCCCCAACAGACACTCTGTAACACTGAGCTATGATCTTGGTTCTGGGCCCAGTCTGAAAAAGCATGAGCTCAGCTGGGTCCACCATTATGAGTCCATTCTACTTCTAAAGTTTTGTGAGTGATTATTCAGTTCTTCCAAGTCTGATTAGGCCAAAAATCCAAAATACAGAACCTTGAGCAATCTTCAGGCTGGTGCCATCTAGAACCGTTGGACAATAATTGGACCCTAAACAAAAGTGTGCATGGAAACCAATGGAGAGCAGAGCAGGGAGACATTTGATGAGCATACGGGTTAAACGACTTATCCTGAGTTTGTCTCCTTTGGGCTAAGGCAATGAGCCAAGGTTGCGATGGCAAGGTCAAAGTGATATGTTAAGCATTGTCACCATTGATGTGAAACCAAACTAGACACCAAGTTTCAACAAGGCACCTGCTTTCCACGAGAAAATACAGACTTATACTGGCTGCCTGCTTCTATGTCATGGGAAAGTTTCAAGCTCAACAGTATCAGCACTACATAGGGGCATTTCACCCAATCACTGGTGTCTTTGCCAACCTTATACTCTCAGGTCTTATGGAATTTGGGCTTCAGACAATAAGATATTTGCACAAAATCCACAGGCCAAGGGATTCTTTTTATAGTAAGTGTTGTGGGCAGTTAATGATGTGAGCCTATGGGATTTGGGAATCACATGTGTCTACACAAAAGTAATTACCCTACCATAACGAGACTTAGTGAATGGCAGAGACTGTTTACTCAGCAAAGGGAGATATAAGCTAAAGATTGGGACCTCTCCATTTTCCATGAGGAATTAGATGACTGGAATTTCAAAGTCAAGAACCCACTCTGATAGTTTCCTTCCTTGTACAAATGCTATTTATGCACTCAATGTTTATCAAGTCGGGAAAGCTCTGATGTGGGGAACTCAATGAATCTACTAGAGGAAGTTTCCTTCAGAGACAATTCCCTGTCTCTTTTCACTATCCATGTGGCAGTTGGCACAGAATCCAGTGATTTTTATTTTCTGTTTCCTGTGGCTTTCCCAATCCTTGCACCCTTTTTTGAAAGACTGTGTTGTCCATGATCTAGGCAGAGAACAACATTCCCAATCTGCCCATGATACTCCTCTTCTTATAAAAACAAGGCAGAGCTTGGATCCAAGAGAATCTGCGAACTGCATGCTTGAGCCTGGGAACTACCCAGCAGCCAGATAATGAAACGCTTTGCAGCTGCCCTTCTCATGCTCCTGCTGGCTGTGGCTGCCCTTGGCATCCCGGCCCCAGTCACCCAAGGTGAGTCCAGTGACCTTCTCATGGATGGTCAGGTCTGTGGTCACCCCTGTTCTGGTCCGTGATAGCCCCTACTCAATATTTAAATGTGATTTGCAGCAGCAGGACCCAGCGGGCTGCCTCAGTCTTGCCAGCCCTCACCTGGCTAGAGCACCATTGGGAAATCAAAGTCTGGGGGTGAAATGGGAACATAGCATAGTGGGATCTCTGGTCTTCCCAGATTGTCCTGGTTCTGGACGAATACGACTGGATGCACACAAAGATTTAAAAAAGAAGTAGCAAGTGTTTATTGTAAGAAAGTTTCAGAACAAAAGGGGTATTTCAAGTGAAATGCTGTTAGAACCCTTTTCTCTAGGGCTTTATAGGTAAAGAAGTCTGCTTCCTTTCATGTAATACTAACTGGACCACTCTGCGTTGTCTATTTTTCCTAGATGCTCCATAAGTTCGGGTGCTCTGATTTCTTTAGCTAGGGGATAAGAAAAAGTTTCACATAAGTTAGCCCATAGCTCTGTTCTGGGCATTCTTTGTCTTATAGATTGTTAGGTTTCCTGGCTCCTCAGGTCTTGGGTGAAGCTTAGATCCTGAAAAAACTACTTTAATGTGTAGAGCAGTGCAAGGCTAAAGTGAGGGGTCAAAATAGCGTGAGGGAAAGATGGGTGCTGAGAAAGGGTCTCCCCTAAAAACTACTAGAAAGATCCTACAGCAGACAATTGGCAAATCAGCCCAAAGATTTCTCTTTCTTTAGCACACACTGAGGCAAGATTGACAGCTCTGGTCTTGGGGATCCCCAGGAACAAAGGGGCCCAGATAATGGCTCAAAGGCTTAGGAAATGTTCAGTGCAAGCCGGGGTCCTGAGATTGATCTTTGATGTTCTGCAATCCAGTACTGCTCCTCACTGTCTGGGGTACCTGGTGAGAGGGAAATAAATAATTACAATAAATAAACAAAAATTTCTGTAGTAGTATGGAGGAGATATATATATAATATATCCTCCCTCCCTCCTTTCCTTTCTCTTCCTATCTTCTTATCCTCTCTCTCTCTGTCTCTCTCTCTCTCTCCAAAGATAACCTATACTCAGATGAATAGCTGATCTTAGAGAAGTTAATCTCTCCCTTTGCATGACGCGAATTATTTGATAGCTGCTCCTAGCTGACCTAAGACCATTAGGGTAAATGAAAGGAACAAGAGTTATTTGAAAATTTGGAGAAAGAAACAGAGAATTCTACAGTATTAGTGATGAAGTTACATCATCTAGTGAAAAATGATCATTTTGTCAAGGAAATACAAGCATCCATGCAAGTGACTTCCCCAAGTTCACCTACCTGATATAGCTACTCATCCAAAAACACATACCTAGTACTTACCACTTCAAGCAGAATCTGTTCTTTGCATCCTCCGGGTAAACATATTGGATCATCCTAGTAACCCTGAATGATAGACTATTCTCAGATAACCTAGTTTCATCTGTTCACCTCATTATTCTCATTTTACAAACAATGAAATTCAGACATTTCAGTCTTATTGATTTCTTCTGTGAGCTCACATAGGTATTTAGTGGGAGAATTAGCACATAACCAAGTTGGGAAGCTGTTACAGGACTATAAGACCATTAAAATTTGAATTGTACAAATTCTACCTAGACAATTGGTAACTGGAAATGAAAAAGAGGTTTTGTTCTTCACTTAGTGCAATTCAGGTCTACAAAGCTTATCCACCATTTTGATACTAGTGATTACAGGAATATTGACTCTTCAAATTTTAGAAAAAATCTTCACTATGAACCAGTAATTCCAATTCCAACTTATTCCTCAAAGAACTGGAAGCAGATAGAAGACACAGGCACACCATGGTTCTGAGAGCATTAGAATCATCAGTCAAAAGGTGAGAGCAGTCAGAGCAATCTTGGACAAATGATTGTGTTTTTGGTATTAAAGTGGTATGTAGACACGCAGTGAACTGCTTCTCAGCTGTAAAAAGGAAGAAAATGATCACATACTCTACATCACTGAGGCTGCTGGGATAAGTGACAAAAGGCAGTGAGTCAGGGGGACACCAGGTGGACACAATGAGACTCCTGCCTCTCTGTCCTCTCTGTCCTCTCTCTCACCCCCATGTCTGTCTCCCACAGAGGGCCCAGGACCATGTCTCCGCCTGAAGCTGAACCTGAGATATATGGTAAAGGTGGGGTGTGGTCGAGAGCAGAGGGGGCCAACCTGAGACTCACCTGCCTATGGTTGCGGCCCATCTTATGGGTGGGATGTGGGTGCAAGGGAGGGTCCTGGGGGTGGTGACTATCTCTAATGAAGATCTACTCGGGCCCCAGGTCCCTCGTCATCTATGACCTTCTACCACCTGTCCGTCCCTGGTGAGTTCCCATGGACAGGGTGATGTCTGATCACGAGTACATCCTTCCTTTCCTGGGAGAGATGATCCTGGCACTGCTTTAGACCTGTGCGGGTCACTACACACACACACACACACACACACACACACTCACACAAACATACACACACAGAGAGAAAGAGAGAGAGATACACACACAACACACACAGAAAAAGAGAGAGAGACAGCACACACACAGACAGCACACACACAATATGCACACAGACACACACACACACACACACACACAGACACACAGAACTTAGCCTCCAGCCGCACCGGGCGGAGAAAGGAGATGCAGGCAGTTTGTGAAGGAAGAGAAAAAAAAAACATGTCCTTGGAGTCACTCAGTCTTGGTTCTCTCCAGAATTTTGCAGCTATGAGGGGAAGGACCTGACCCCTTTATGTACATATTCTCTTCTAAAATGGCCTTTTCTCTTCTGCAGCCTTCAGCGGAGACATCGACTGCAGCTATAGCAAGTACCAGAACTTCAACTGTTCGAGAATGAAAGATTATTATAAAACCAGCAGTGAGTATCCCCACCGGGGCATCATGTAGGTGTTCAATCACAGGCCTTGTGCTCTGGGGGCTGGGAGAGGAGATCTAATGGACGGTGTCAGGGAAATTCCCTGAATCTCTCCAGGCTCTAAGGTGGATCCCAGAGGCCCCAAGGGAGGAGAGACTGGGGAAGAGAAGAGCCCAGGAGATAAGCTGACCTCAGAAGGGACAGGAGAGGAGATGCCAGAGAGTCTCTGAGCTCCAGGAAGAGAGAATGAAAGCTTGACTGGGTGGGGAGCCCTGGGCAGGAAGGGGGGTCTCCCAAGTCCATAGAATTTCCCAGTGTGTGATCTTCCTCTCCTTCCCTCCTAACTTCATAACTAAGGAAGTCAAGAAGACCTGTGCAGACCCTCCGAACAAAAAGGTTCAGTTCTGCATGGAGTCCCTAGTGCCAAATTACAAGTTAACGCAGATGCTGGAAGCATTTCGTGCCTAATAAGGGGCTCTGTATTTTCTTCTCTCTTACCTGCTCCACGGTTCCTGCAACTATCTCTGGATACACTACTTGCTTTTGTTTGATTTGGTGTAGTTGGGGGTTTGTGGGTTCACACAGGGGTGCCAAGGGTTTTCCTCCAGGCCGTTATCTCAGAAATCATTCCTGGCTACGCCCAAGGAACCCTATGTAGTTGTGGGGGTACAATCTGCTATGTTTAGTGTCAGGAATGAAGTCCCCAACTTAAATCCTAGCTCCATATGGGCCCTTCACACCCTCAAGTCCTCACAGCTATAGCAAAGAATGTTAGATGTCTGGTGTGTGCTCTAACTAATCGCAACATCGACAGAAATACTAAATAAATGGGGAGTATCACCATTTCTTCAAGAATATACTCTACCATCACCATCAAAGAAAATTGTGTATATCACTTCATATTTCTCTGTTGTCACTTCTGGGAACATATCACAGAGAGGCAAAAAAAGTATAGTCAAAATGACATCTGCACTTGTTTGTTCATTGCAGCACTGTTTACAATAGTCAGCATCTGGAAAAAAACCTGAGTCCCCGAGAAAAGATGACTGGCTAAAGAAACTTTGGTACATCAACACATTGAAGTACTATGTAGCTGTTAGAGAAGATGAAGTCATGAAATTTACATACAAGTGGTACTACAGGGAAAGTATCATGCTAAGTGAAATTAGTCAGAAAGAGAGGGACAGACATTGAAAGACTGCATTCATCCGGGGAATATAAAGTAACAAAAAATGAGACTAACACCCAAGAATAGCCGAGACATATACCAGGAGGTTTACTCCATGGCTTGGAGGCCAGCCGCACATATGAAGGGAAAAAGAAGCTCAGATAGAGAAGGAAGCGCCAAATAAAGGGTGTTGGGAGGATCCTCACAGGATGGGCGATGCATTCTGAAAGTGAACTATAGACCGAACATGATTGCCACTCATTGTAAACTACAGCACCTAAAGGGAGAGAGGGAGAACAAAAGGGAATGCCCTGCCACAAAGGCAGGGTGAGATGGGGGGTAGGAGGGATGCTGGGATCATTGGTGGTGGAGAGTGGGCACTGGTGGAGAGATGGGTACTCAATCATTGTATAACAGAAACCCAAGCACAAAAATTTGTAAGTCTACAACTGTACCTCATGGTGTTTCACTAATAAATTTTTTTAAAATGACAGATTTATGTGTTTTTTTTTCATAATAAACCCAGGAACTATACGTTTGTCCTGCTCAGTTGGGTTCTGGATGTCACAGTTTCCTCTAGCTGCCCTTCCTCCCTTCTGACTGAAGGAGCTCTGCCCTAAATACCACGGAACCCCGTAGACGCCACCCTCTCCACACAGCACACCAACAGCCATGCAGGGAAACCAGGGATGAGTCCCGTGAAGGAGACGACATCCAGAACATGCATCTGGGTCCCAGAGGAGGACAAGGCATCTCAGGAGCATGGTCAGCTGAAAGGAGGGATTTCAACTTTTGGGAAGAGTCAGGTGTGGGGGTGGTCCCTCATCTCTGATGCTGAGTGTGCAGAACCCTCGAGCCAAAGGGATATGACAGAGGAGGAGTCCTGCCTTCCTGCCAGAACTGCTTCCTGCTGCCAATGAGGCCACACCACTGAGAATGACCATAGTTCTGTGACATCCAGGACCTCAGCCTTCTGTGAAGACACCAAGAGGGCCTGCAGTGCACTCTGGAGGACGAAGGGCAGATATGCAGCTGCATCTCCTTGAATTGGGAGCTGCCCTAGAGGGGTGGATCCCTCTGATCCCAGGACAGGCCTGACTGAAAGAGGATGCTGATCTGTGTCCTGTCCAGGCCCTTTACAGCTCTTTGGGTCCCTTGTAGCTCAGTTAGTCGTCGATTTGCTCCAGCGGGTACGGTTGATGTCTCCATTTGTCCCTGTCGCGTTCTAGTGTAGCCCAATGTCATCTGTTCCCTCTGGGAAGACGAAGAGCCTCAAACCAATCGTTCATGATCTTGATGAAGAAGTCTGATCCTCTGGTAGGTGGGCGACCAGGTGGTCTTTTGACATCCCGTGGAATCCAGTCGGTAACAGCTCTAGTCCAGCGGTCGTCTTTAAATCTCTTACGTGACCACCCATCTGATCTTTGACACCTTGGCAAATGAGACAGCATCCCTGAATCTTGATCGTCGACGGATGTTGGAACTCCGGATTCGTTCTCTCATTTGAGTGAAACGTGATATTCCAAGCATAGCTCTTTCAATTCCTCTTTAGGAGACCTGAATAGCGTTCTCATCCTGTTTGCGTAGGGCCCAGGTCTCTGAGGCATATGTTAATGCAGGAAGAACAGTGGAATCAAAGAGATGTGCCCGGAGCCGGATCCGGAGTTTCTTCGTCCTCTTAGCTATTTCTTCAACGTTCTTGAAGGCGTTCCAAGCCGCTCTCTTCCTCCTGCCCATCTCGGGTGCCAGGTCATTTGTCATGTTGACTTCTCGACCTAGGTACACATAGCTGTTGCATTCGGAGATGGTCGTTCCGTTGAGAGCGAATGGGGCATCAGGAATAAGGCAGTTTCTCATAAACATTGTCTTCGTGCCTTCTTGTCTCAGTCAGACCAATGATGTCGTACTTGATCATTCGCACTTGTACCATCAGGTCCTCGATGGATGCATCTGATGCTAGTGTACGTGCATTGAAAGTATAGAAGATCATTTTTGTCTTCCTTCGTTGTGACAGCCTACGTCGGCCTTGAGATTTTGTCGGCCTCTCCTTTCTCATCCTTCTCAGTGCTGCCATGTTGGTGAAGCCTTCAGGGTCAGGTGAATGAGACCAGCTGTAGTTACTGGTTTTGGCATATCGAATACACAACGGATAGCTTGCCAGGCTCTTCTGTGCAGGCGGAATACTCTCGGTATCTTGCCAGTCTTTCCGAGAGGGATGGAGGCTTTTGGGGCGACCTCTAATCACCCTTGTAGGTGTTACCATATTTGAACCCTATCAAATATGGTACGACAATTCCGGAAGATGGGTATTTAGTGTCTTATGATGTGTCCGGAAAGCGTCCTGGAGTGTGGCGACGGCTGGGTAGTGGAAGTAGTGTCGAGAGTGGAAGTCTGCCAGTGGGGTATTTATCTGGGTAGGATGGGTCTCCTGTGCGCAATTCGATCCCTAGGTGGTTGATGGAAGCAGACAGGGCAAGGTAGGGTGGGGGTCCTGATTAGAATCCCTTTGTCACCTGTGGTGGTGGGAGCAAGCAGAGAAGCTCTGTCCCTGGGTCCGCCGAGCCTGGAGTCCAAGGTCTCAGAGAGTTCCGCTTATCTTGTTCTGTGGGTCTTCAGTCGTGGGTGGGTCTCGGCCGGAGCTGGCACGAATCTCACCATGCCGTTTTCGACACTGGAGAAGAATTGTTCCTTGGAACATGCGATAAAAGAGGTGCTGGAGGCGTCGGTGTCCTTGTCAACACAAACTTGGCCAAGAGCATTGATTCATTCGAATGCCTAACAACCCGAATCAGGCGTTTACATTTGAATAGATGTGGCTCACTGCCTGCAGTTTCTATCTTCGTTGTCTACGCACCAACATCTCATTATGATGAAAGAGAAATCGAGAAGTTCTACATGGAGCTAGAGAAGTTCTATAAAGAAGACCACACCTTCTACAAGATCATTGTGGGTGATTTTAATGCCAAGATAGGACCGAGAAGATCAGCTGAAGAACTTCACATCGGGACCCATGGCCTAGAATCGAACGAACAGGGTGAGAGACTGTCTGAGTTCATCATGTCGACCAAGACCATTCATGGTAACTCACAGTTCCAGAAGGCAGAATCTAAACGATGGACATGGGAGTCTCCCGGTGGATGATTCCACAACGAAATAGAGCACATCATATTCAATCGACGGTTTTGCCTGACTGATGTCGCTGTTGTCCCAAAATTTCGAACGGGATCGGACCACTGTCTCCTTCGTGCAAAATTCTACTTCACAGAGCGGGGAGAAAGGGCTGCAAAGTTCAAAAAGAGAACTCCCAGAATGACCAACAACTGGGAACTCTTTGGTACTATTGCGGCAACATGGGAAGATGCCATTGTTGACAACATTGATGAGGAATACGATCGACTGGTTCAGCACCTCCATGAATGTGCGAGGAACGCCAAGAGAGAGATAGCCACAAAAAGTCGCCTATCTTCGAAAACTCTTGAGCTAATTCGCCAGCGTGGTTTGGCGCATGCCTCAGGCAACCGCAAGCTAACGTCCGTGCTCGCAAAGCAGTGCAGAGATGCGATCAAGGAAGACCTCAAAGAGAGAAGAGCAGAAGTACTGGTAGATGCGGCAGAAGCCGGGAAAAGTATTCGTAACGCCCGCCTGTCCTTCGCCAACTCTAAGACCAAGATGACTGCCCTCCGACGTCCTGATGGATCCATCACATCCTCCAGAACGGCAGTGGAGAAGATTATCCATGCCTTCTACTCAAATCTCTTCGATAGCCATGTCCACTTGCCGACATACCAAATTCCACAGGATGGATATGTCCTTCCAACGTTCTCCCTTCCAAAATCCGACACGCCATTTCGTCAGTAAAGAAACGAACAGCACCCGGCCTAGACAAGGTCAGACCTGAACACCTGAAGAACCTGCCGTCAGTACTCATCAATACACTGGCTCAGCTCTTCAGTGTGAAGAAGTGGGAGGGAGATAGGGAGGGAGGGAGGGAGGGAGCAAGGGAGGGAGGGAGGGAGGGAGGAAACCAAGTCCCAGATTCGGTGAAAACTATTGTGGCTAGAGAGGGACAAGGGAGCCTGGGAGGCTGGAAGAGGGGTCTTCCCATTGCTGCGCGGACCCTGGAACACCTGTGATGGGGTTGGAGAATGCTCCTTAGAAAGGTATCATCTAAGACCCCGGAAGTCTATAATGATGCAAACTAATGACAATTCCACTTTGAAAATGAATTAATTTAAATATTAAAAGTAATTATGATTAGTGTCCCAAAAGTCCCAAGGCAGAAAATAGAAAAGCTGCCTTCTTTCAAGATTTTTGTTGTTGTTTTTAGGCCAAAGACAACTGTGAGACAGTATGAGAATACTATTTGAGTCTCCCAAAGAGGAATCTACAGAGCTATGCTTGGAGTATCACGCTTCACTCAAATAAGAAAAGAATCCGGAGTTCTGACCTCCATCGATGGTCAAGAATCATGGACACTGTCTCGTTTGCCAAGGTGTCAAAAATCAGATGGGCTGGACACATAATGAGATTTGAAGATGACCGCTGGACTAGAGCCATTACTGACTGGATTCCATGGGATGTCAAAAGGCCACATGGCCGCCCACCTAGAAGATGGTCAGACTTTTTCGTCAAGACCCTGAACAACCGATTTGAGGCTCGTCATGTTCCTAGAACGAACAGACACCATTGGGTTACACTAGCACGCGACAGGGACAAATGGAGATGTTACTGGCGCCCGCTCGAGCAAATCGATGAGTAATGGGAAGTCAAGTGATCAAATGTGATTTAGTGATAAAACAAGAATTAGAACAAAATGAAGTCTCTTATGCCAAGACCCAGCTCATCAAACCAAATTTGATTTCCATACACATTGGCCTTCGCAGAAATGGACCTCAAGTCAGTTCCTCAGGAGCTTCCCATCAGCAGAGTAAGCTAATCTTTCCAAAGCTCCAGACATCCCATAAAGAAAGGAACCTCATAATCAAACCTGTTTCCTGCTTCACACATGGCCTGGTCTCATATCCCTTCTGGCTATTAAATTCATTTCATACAACCCAGACTTCTTTCTCTCTGCTAGAGTTGGTACTATCTGACTTGTACAGAGTTTACCCAAATAAACCCTTAAAATCAGTACAGTGACCCCGTTTATCTTTTTTTAATTGATTTTTGGGGCATACCAGGCAGTGCTCAGGGACTACTCCTGGCTCTGTTCTCAGAAATTACTACAAGCAGTGCTCAACAAATCATATGAGGTACCGGCAATCAACCCCAGGTCTGGCATGAGCAAAACAGGCACCTTACCCATTGCACCATCTTTCTAACCCCCAGTTTCTCTTTTAACAAAATGATGAACCACAATGCAGGAGAGAGAGGACCTGTTTGTTTGTGATGAAGGGTCCTACCAAGACATGGGGTCAGCAAAGCGTCTCCTGGGGGTATTCTGGTGTTTCCTGTTCTGGTTCTTTGAAAGTTGGATATTCAGGTGCATGCGCATGCTCTACTTTGCAAGGCAGCAGTCCCAGGATGTCAACCTAATATATGTTTTATAGGTATCAGGGTTGCTGAGAATGGTCCAACCTGCACAGGCACTGGATAGAATAAGCCTTTACTCCCTGAGAGAAAATACAGAGCAAGGTCAGGGTCAATAGGGCAAGATGCTCAATGCCATCATCTCCCTCTCTGAACCAACCCACATTCAGTGCGTTGCATCCTGGAATGCCACCATCTTTCATCCCAGAAGGTGATCTCGGCACCCTCCTGCTCACACTGCCAGAAAGGACCATGTTCTCCTACAGGAACAAGCAGAAGAGTGAGGATGGTGGGAATCGTGCTAAACACTCCTGGACTGGACAAGGAGCACGCACTGAGGATGCCTGGCTGCCAGCACTCAGCTCCAGTCAGGAAGCACGTCAGCCCCCATCCACGTTTAGCTGTCAGGGCTACCAGGGGTTCAAGAACAGCATTTACCAGCCTGTCTCTTCCCAGCAGGAGAAGCAACTGATGTGAGGAAACATGTACCCGTTCTTTGAACACCAGCCTAGGCCTGGAACCTTCTTGTTCCAAGGTATCTCTCCCATGAGGCACTGCCATGGTTTCCCTTGGAATCTTTAAGAATCACCATCTCTGCAAAAAAAATAAATAAATAAATAAAAGACCCCTTTTCACCGATAGGCACCATGCATGGAACAGATTTTCTAATAATTCAGGGCACAGACACAGCAAAAGGAAAGGGCTAAGAGGGGAAGTTGAGGGGCTGGAGTGATAGCACAGCCGGTAGGGCATTTGCCTTGCATGCAGTCGACCTGGGTTTGATTCCCAGCATCCCATGTGGTCCCCTGAGAACCACCAGGAGTAACTCCTAGTGCAGAGCCCGGAGTAACCCCTGTGCACCGCCGGGTGTGACCCAAAAACTAAAAAAAAAAAAAAAAGAGGGGGATGTTAAAAGAACCAGAAGAAAATATCCAATGAGGAGGAGCAGATCTGAGAAAGCAGGAGTGACTTCAGTAACTGAGGAGAACATCAGAGCATCCCTGTGCTGACCCTAACCCCTAAGGTGGTGAGGGATGGAAATGTCACCATTGACTAAATTATCCAGAAGCACCTTGACTGAGAAAATTGGCCAAGTTTTTTACAATTCAGCAAAGGGGAAACCACAAGTTCAAGGTTGACACATCTTCCTATTCCATGAGGAATCACACAACTTTTTACGTGTTAGGGACTTTGCACGCCAGGTAGCTGCTTGAAGGGTTACCTTGAGAACGTGTTTTTTGTGCACATGAAAGCCACCAACGCCTGGGGGAAAGCTCTGCCTTAAGGAATTCAATGAGTCTTTTGAGGAAAGTTCCTTCAAAGAATTTTGACCTTTATTTCACTATCCTTTGGGCCGTTGGGACAGATTCCAGTCATTTTTAAACTCTACTTCCTGTACCTTTCCCAATCTTTTGAGACCTTTTTTGGAAGCCTGTGTTGTCTGTGATCTAAGCAGATAATAACACTCCAAATCTGCCTGTGACTTTCTGACCTTCGTCTTCTCATAAAAACAAGACAGTTGGGGTCGAAGAGAATCAGAGAACAGCGTGCCGGAGCCTGGGACCTACTGGAGCTAGGAAGATGAAGTGCTTTACAGACGCCTTCCTTGTCCTCTTGCTGGCTGTGGTTGATCTCAGGATCCTGGCCCCAATCACCCAGGGTGAGTTCAGTGACCTTCTCAAGGATGGCCATGTCTATGGTCACTCCTGCTTGGGAGGAGACAAAGAGGGACACCTTGGTCCTCCACGACTGTCCCTGCTCTAGATGTGGATGTGATTTGGCACTTGATTAAGGGCATCAGCAGGGCCCCAGAGGTGGTTCAGTGCCTTCAAGGCCTCTCCTGGCCAGCCAAGGTTTGAATTGAAACCCTAATAGCACACACTTGGGTGATCGTAACAGCTCTTCTGTCGGGAGCCCAGGAAGAAGGGGGCTGGGGAGATGATGCAGAGACTTAGAAAATGTCCAGGGCAAGCAAGAGGTCTTGAGTTTGTTCCTGATGTTCTGTATGTCACTTGGTGATTTACACACACACACACACACACACACACACACACACACACACAAACACACATCCCGATGTGGGGTCCTAGGTCAAATAACAAATTAATATAAAGAATGAATAAAAATAGCCATAAAAGAGAATAGACCTGTTTCTGTATCTGTATCTCTCTTTATCTCTCTCTCTCTCTCTCTCTCTCTCTCTCTCTCTCTCTCTCTCTCTCTCTCTCTCTCTCTCCTCCAACATAGGGAAACTATTGGCTTCTTTTCATGGCCTAAATTATTTAGTAGCTTTTCTTAACAGATGTAGTATCACTAAGTGATACGTCACTTAATTGTTTATTAAAGTAAATTGAAATTTTGGAGAAGGACAGAGAATTCTACAGTGTTAGAAAGAACATATGCTAGCTAGTGAAAAATGATCATTTCGTAGGGGAAATAGGACAAGCCAGAAAAGTGACTCCCCAAACCACCTACATGTTCCAGGTGTGTGTTCAATAGATATTAACAAGTATGTATTTAAAAATATACTCGCAGAGTTTAGGTACAAGCAGATGCTGTTTCAAGCATCCTGTGTGCATGAACACATTGGGTTGTGCTAAATCTGTTGGATGCATTATTCACAGCCATCCCAGCTTCACTTTTTCTACCATAATTTTCAGTGTGCTCTTATGGAAAGGCATGTCCTTAAACTTTTTATTTTGCAAATTCTACCCATACTACATGAAACTACATAAGAAATGAATAGAAAGTTTTTTGCTTTATTGATATAACCCAGGTCCTAAATTTCTAAACCAAGGTTTTGGTGCCAGATACATTTTGGAATGCAGATTTTCTCATGTTTTAAAAAGAGAATACTATAGAACACAGTGATTCCACTTCCAAATATCTACCCAAGCGAACAGAAAGCAGATCACAGGTATTGATAGGCGTGGTAATTGCAGAATTGGTCATCACAGTCAAAAGGTGAGAGAAGTCGAAGAGGCTCTGAGCAAAACAAGTGATGTTTGTTTTTCAAATGGGTGTAGACAGATACAGAAGACTGTTTCTCAGTCTTTAAGAGTAATAAAATGCTGACACACGCTGCAGCTTTGAAGGTGTACAGGAGACTGACAGAAGCCAGTGAGCCAGGGGGACACTGGGTGGGGACACTGGGACTCTGCCTCTCTGACATCTCGCTACCCTCCTTATCTCTGTCGCACCTGAGACCCACAACCATGACTCAACCTGAGGTTCAACCCGAGATCTATGGTCAACAAGGAACTGTGACATGGATCTGAGCAGCTCTGCAGGGACCAATAGACGCTGGTTTTTAATTTTTAATGATTTACTTATTTATTTATTTTTGCTTTTTCGGTCACACCTGGCGATGCACAGGGGTTACTCCTAGCTCATGCACTCAGGAATTACTCCTGGTAGTGCTCAGGGGACCATACAGTTTGCTGGGAATTGAATCCGGGTAGGCTAGTGCAAGGCAAATGCCCTACCCGCTGTGCTATGTATGGCTCCAGCCCAAGACCCTGGTCTTTAACTTAGCGAGGCCAGAGCCATAGTAGATTAGGGAGGGTGCTTGCCTTGCAAGCAGCCCATGTGGACTGATCCCAAGCATTCTATATTGTCCACGAATGAGAGTGCTCCCTGAGAGCAGAGCCAGGAGTCAATCCTGAGATCACAGACTGTGGCTGAAAAAACTAAAGTCAATAAAATAAGATTCATGCCTAGATTCTGCCAGGTGATGCCGGGCTGCCCAGCTGGGCAGGAAAATCATCCCTGAGTCAGTTCTCCCAGGGATCACATCACCAACCGGCTTCTATGACGAATCCCCCCTCCTACTTCCGTCTTCCGCCCAGGGTGTAGAATGTAGGTCAAAAGACCGAATTAGCAGCGGAGTTTCCGGCTGGAGTGATAGAATGGCGGGGAGGCGCTTGCCTTGCAAGTGGCTGTTCCTGGGTTCGGTCCCGGCTACCACGTACTTCAAGTGAGCACTCTCTGGTATTCACTGGAAATTGGAGCATTGAAATTGAATGAATATTGAAGACTGTCTTGAGTTGAACCGTTGAGATTGCCTTGAAGATTCAAATTGCCTTGATCTCATTGAGAGGGACTCTCAAATGAGCAAGGATCATGTTTTCTTGATTGTTTTGTTCCCCACCCCCTTTGGAGATCTTAATATCGGTGAGACAACTCTCACCTCTTTTCATCTGAACTAAGGGCAGTTCCAGGAAGGAACTCAGTCTGATTGAAAACAGGACGCAAAAAAGGGGGGAAGAAATGGTTAAGAGAGCTTTAAGATTTAAAATTTCATATTTAAGGGACTTGGGATAGAGAAGGACCACCTTGACAAGGATAGTTGGAAATGATCACTGGATAAGAACTGCATGCTGAAAATAGATAAAGCAACAAACATGAGAATATCTCAGTACATGTATTGCAAACCATATTGCCAAAAAGGAGAGAGGGAGAGAGGGAGAGAGGGGGAGAGAGAGAGAGAGAGAGAGAGAGAGAGAGAGAGAGAGAGAGAGAGAGAGAGAGAGAAGAAAAGTGTCTGCTACAGAGATAGGCTTGGAGGGAGGGTGACGGGAAGGAAACTGGGGTCATTGATAGTGGGAAATATCCACTGGTGGAGGGACAGGTGTTGGAGCACTGGATGACTGAAGCCAAACCAGAAACAGTTTTAGAACTCTGTACCTCGTGTTGGTTTAATTTTTAAAATAAATAAATGTTTAAAATAATAATAAATAATTTAAAGTAAAATAAAATGGAGGTATAGATACACAGTTTCTCAGACTTATAAAGAAAAAAATGCTTAGCACTGAGGCTATTGGGGTTGCTGACAGAAGCCAGTGAGCCAGGGGGCACTGGGTGGAGACACTGAGACTCTGTGTCTCTGTCATCTCTCTCACCCTCTTGTCTGTCTCCCAACTAGGACCCACGATCAGATGGTAAAGGAGAAACTGACATGAACAAATTAATCGATGCTTGTTTTTAAAATAATGGGGCCGGATGTTGAAGAGATAGCACAGTGAGTAGGGCGCTTGCCTTGCACCCTGCTAATCTGAGTTAAATTCCCAGTATCCCATATGGTCCCCCAAGCACCGCCAAGTATAATTCCTGAGTACAGTCAAGCATAAACATTGAGCATCACTGGGTGTGGCCCCAAAGCCAAAAGAAAAAAAAAGGAAAAAATGAAGGAATGGGGTAGGAGCAATAGTACTGAGGTAGGGCACTCACCATGGGACACAGCTGATCTGAATTCAATCCCCAGCACCCCATGTGGTCCCCAAACTTGCCAGGACTGATCCCTGAGTACAGAGACAGGAATAAGTACTGAATACCAACCAGGTAAGTCCCCTCTCCAAAATCTTTTTTAAAATTAAATACAATTAAAAAAGATATAGACCCATCATTTTTCTGTCTTAAAAAGGAAGAATAGCATTCAGGATGGTGGCGTAACTGACCTTAGCCAGTGCTTTGCCTCTTGATCATCTCTCTTCCTTCCTTCTCTGTCTCCCATAGGACCCACAAACATGACTGCGCCTCAGATTGAACCTCTGACCCATGGTAAAGGAGAAACTGTGGTGTAAAACTGAATCTTTCTGGACAAATAAATGGATGCTTGTTTCGAAAGTAATGGGGCTGGAGGCTGGAGAGATAGTACAATGGGTGGGGTGCTTGCCTTGTCTACTGACAATGTGGGTTCAATTTCCCGTATCACAAATGGTCCCCTAAGCACCGACACATGTAATTTCTGAGTGCAGGGCCAAGAGGAACCCCTGAGCTTTGCTGGGTGTGGTCCCAAACCACAAAAATGTATAAAAATTTCAAAATTAAGTAATGGGGTCAAAATGATAGTAGGGCGGGTAAGGTTCTCACCTTACATGTGGTTGGCCCAGGTTGAACCCCTAGTATCCAATATGGTCCCTAAATCTGCCAGGAATGATCCCTGCGCCCAGATCAAGAGAAAGCCCTGAACACCACTGGAAGTGTAAAAAATAAATAAATAATATGATACAATATAATAGAATAGAATAGAATAGAATAGAAAGTGAGATGGAGACAAGTTTTTCATCCTTAACAAAGGAAGAAAACTCTGACACACCACAACATTGAAGGTGTTGGGGTAACTGACATTAATCAATGAGTAAGGAGGAAGCTGGGTGGAGACCCCTTGACTTCTCCTCTCTGTCATCTCTCTCCACTCCTTGTCTCCCAAATAGGACCCACAGAAAAGACTACGACTGAGGCCAGACCCGAGACAAAAGGTAAAGGGGGAATGTGTCCTAGATCTAACCACCTTTGAACTAATAAAAGGATGTGTGTTTTTAAAGTAATGGGGCCTGAGCTGGAAAGATAGTACAGCAGACTGGTTATTTGCCTTGCACACATCTGACCCACGATTAATCCCCAACATCCCACTTGATCCTCCAAGCATTCCAGGAGTAATTCCTGAGTGCAGAGCCACGAGTAACCCCAGAGTCTCACTGAGTGTGGCCCAAAAAATAAAAAATTAAAATTAAAATATTAAGTAATAGGGACAGAGCAATAGTAGTGCAGCGCAGAGGATGATTATCTGGCATACCACTGACTCTGGTTCGATCCCTGGCATCCAATATGGTCCCCCAAACATGCCAGAAGTGATCTCCAAGTTCAGACCAAGAGTAAGCCTGAATGCCACAGGCTGTGGCCCAAAACACTAAAATAAATTATTAAGTAAATTTCATGAAGTGAAGATATGGACATATACTTTCCCAGCTTTTTTCTAAAAATGAAGGAACTGCTAACACACAGCACACCACTGCGGCTGTTGGAGAAGTGACACAGTGACACAGTGACTCAGGGGGATGCTGGGTGGACATACTGAGACTCCGTACCCCTCTCTCTCTCCCCTCCTTTCTCTCGCCCACATAGTACCCACAAATATCACCGTATCTGAAGTTGAACACCTGATAGTCGGTAAAGGGAGAACAACGCCTAGATTGGAGCATCTCTTAACAAATAAACGGACGCTTGTGTTTAAAGTCACAGGACAAGGGCTGGAGACATAGTGCAACAGGTGGGAGGGCGCTTGACTTGCACATGGAAAACGCAGTTTGATTCCCAGCATCGTATCTGGTTCCCCAATCAACACCAGGTATAAGTTCTGCATGCAGAATCAGGAATAACTCCTGAACATGCCAGGTGTCACCTCAGCTCCCAAAAATTAAGTAATAAAACTAGAGCAAAATGAATTTTGGTAAAACACTCATCTTGCATGTGGCTGACCCGGGTTCGATCCCTAGCACCCCATAAGGTCCCCAACATGCCAGGAGTGATCCCTGAGCCCAGAGCTACGCATAAGCCCTGAACATCCCAGGCTCTGGCCCCAAAGGCTATAGTAATAAAATAAAATAAGATGTAGTTGCACAGTTATCAGCCTTAGAAAGGGAAAAATTGCTGGGACACATGACAGCATTGAAGTTGCTGGTTAAGTGACATGAGCCAGTGAGTCAAGGGGACGCTGCGTGGACACAAGGAGACTGTGCCTCTCTGTCATCTCTCTCCCCTCCTTACCTGTCACCTACATAGGACCCATAGGACCCACGAAGAACTCTACGACTCATGCTGGACCCATAGTATACGGAAAAGAAGGAGTTTGGCCCAGAGCTGAGCATCTCTGAACAATGCATGATGCTTGTTTTCGAAGTAACGGGGCTGTGGGTCGGTCAGAAAGCATAACAGATAGAGCACTTGCCTTGTACACGGCCCGAGCCTAGTTGGATCCCCAGGATTACATATGATCCTCTGAGCACCAGGTGTAATTCCTGAGTGCAGAGCCAGAAGTATCCTCTAAGTATCACTGGGTGTGGCCAAAATAAAAGGAAAAAAAGTTTTTTTAAGTAAAGCAATGAGGCTGGAGTAGTAGGTTGCTCCCCTTGCATACGGTTGACCCAGGTTCAGTTCGTTGCATACGGTTGACCCAGGTTCAGTTCGTTGCATACAGTTGACCCGGGTTCAGTTCCTGGCATGGCATAGGGTTCCCAAACCTGCCAGGAGTAACCACTGAGCACCACTGCGTGTGACACAAACACCACAAATAAATAAATAAATAAAATAAAGTAAAATGTAGATCCACAGCTTCTCAGTCTTAAAAAGGAAAAAAAAATGCTGACACGGATCACAGCACTTAGGCTGTTGGGGTAAGTGATCTAAGCCAGTGAGCCAGGGGGATGCTGGGTGGACACCCTGAAACTCTGTGCCTCTCTCATCTCTCTCCCCTCTTTGTCTCTCTCCCACATAGAACTCAAGGGCAGTTATCTGGTTTTGGCTCGACCCATGAAAGTATAGGAGAAATTTGTGACCTAGAGCTGAACGACTCTGAACAAATGAATGAATGTTTGCTTTTAAAGTAATGGGGTCGCCCTCTCCTCTCTGGAAAGAAAGATGGCAGCTGCATGGGAGCCTTGTGGACAGCAAGTATGAGCCGGGGGTGTGGGGGCAACTAAAACCTCATGGGATGGGGGGCGTTCCGGTTCGTCCTTCACGCCCTACCGAGGTCACCATTTGCCCCCCACGAGCGGCTCTCCAGCACGGCCACAGCCCCAGAAGAACAAGGACTTAATGCAGAACCCAGCAGCTTGGAGCAGAAAAGTGAAAGGACTATGCATTAATCCAGGCCATCAAGTCTGTCGGAGGGGAAAGGGTGTTGCCCCATTCGCCCTCTCTTCTCTGGAAAGAAGGATGGCGGCCGCATGGGAGCCTTGTGGATAGCAGGTATGAGCCGGGGCTGTGGGAGCGACTAAAACCTCATGGGAAGCGGGGGGCGTTCTGGTCCGTCCTTCACGCCCTACCGAGGCCACCAGTTGCCCCCCACGAGCGGCTCTCCAGCACGGCCACAGCCCCAGAAGCACCAGGACTTAATGCAGAACCCAGCAGCTTGGAGCAGAAAAGTGAATGAACTATGAGTTAATCCAGGCCATCAAGTCTGCTGGAGAGGAAAGGGTGTTGCCCCATTCGCCCTCTCTTCTCTGGAAAGAAAGGTGGCAGCCAGATGGGAGCCTTGTGGACAGCAGGTATGAGCCGGGTGTGTGGGGGCGACTAAAACCTCATGGGAAGGGGGGAGTTTCGGTCTGCCCTTCACGCCCTACCGAGGCCACCAGTTGCCCCCCACGAGCGGCTCTCCAGCACGGCCACGACTCCAGAACACAGAAACCAATTTCTTAACTATCTAACTTTCAGTAGAAATACTTCCAGGGTCAGTAGGTAAAATAGCAGAAATCCAAAACCAACATTTAATTCTTGAACCCAGCTGTAGAAAGCAAATCACTTCACAATGCTTTTTCAGCATATCTGATGGGGGGGGGGGGGGTTAACTCTAAATAATAGTGGTGAATATTTTATTGAAACAATGAATCTAATCAAAGCAGATAGAGTGTTAACTAGAATTCATCTGCTTCACAGGGACTGGGAGGGGTGGGGGGTGGGGTTTTATTGGGGTTCTTCATGGTAAAAAATAAGTATTGGTAAAGGGAAATGTGTTTGATATTTCCATGACTGAGACCTAAACCTGAAAGATTTGTAACCTTTCCCAAAGTGATTCAATAAATAAATAAATAAATAAATAAAGCAGTGGAGTTGGGTTGGGGGTGGGGATGGGGATGGAGCGATACCACAGCCGGTAGAGCGTTTGCCTTGCACGTGTCTGATCGGATTTGATTCCCAGCATTTCATATGGTCCCCTGAGCTACCACCAAGAGTATTTCCAGAGTGCAGAGCCAGGAGTAACCCCTGTGCATCGCCAAGTGTGACCCCAAAAGCCAAAAAAATGTAATGGAGTTGGATCAGAGCAATAGTCCACAGAGGAAGGTCTTGCACACAGCCAACCCGGGTTTGATCCCCGGTATCCCCTATGCTCCCATGAGCACTGCCAGGAGTAATTCCTGAGTGCAGAGCCAGGACGAAGCCCTGAGCATCATAAGGTGTGACCCAAAAAGACAAGCAAATAAAAACAAAAAATAGTAAAGTAATGGGGCTGGGAGACTGGAGAGACAGGACAGCAGGTAGGGCTCTTATACATACCGCCAGCTTGGGTTTAATGCCTGGCATCACATACAGTCCAAAACACTGCCAGGTATATTGCCTGAGTGCAGTGCCAGGAGGAAACCCTAAGCATATCAGGATGTGACCCAAAAACCATAAAACCTTAAATATTAAGTTAAAGGAACAGAAAGATAAGAGAACCAGAAGTAGAGAGCTGGTAGAGCACTCACTTAGCAAGCAGCTTACCAGGGTTCAGTCCCCAGCACCCCCATATGGTTCCCTAACCTGCCAGGGGTGACACCTGACACTTCAGAGGTCAGAGGAAGCTCTGAGCACCACCTGGTGTGTCCCAAAACAAAATAAAACAAAATAATAATAAAATTATATAAAGTGACATATAGACACATGTCACCGCACTATGACTGTTGGGGTAAATGCATAAGTCAGTGAGCTGGGAGACACTGGGTATTCTCTGTCATCTCTCTCACCGACTTGTCTGTCTTTCACATAGAACCCACCAAGATTCCTACGCCTGATCCTAAAGCTAAGATATACGGTAAAGGGGGCATGTGGCCAAGAGCTGAGGGGGCCAACCTAGGCAACCTGCCCTGGTTGCTGCCCAGCTTGTCTTTGGGATAGGGCGAGAGGGAGGGTGTTGGGGTGGTGCCTGTTTCCAAGAAAAACCAGCAGGGCAGAGGCAAGGCCACACCCCATGGTTCAGCCACTGTCCTTAGATGTGAACCATACTCAGATACCAGTGAGGGAAGGGGGCTCACACACCAGGGGACCTCCTGATGGAGCCACAGGCTCCTGTGTGAGGGGGACCCTGTTTTTCCCCAATCCCCTCTCTCCTGCCTCTCTGGCCTGGCTTTAGGAACTGACCACAGGCCCTTCTCTGAGCTCCTCTGACAGACCAGCTATCTCCTGACTTGCGGCTTCAAAGAAGGTTTCTCCTCATGAACCCTGGCCCGGCCCTGCTCTGATTTGCAGCACAGGTGAGAAATAAAACTTGGGATTCGCCTTGAGTGTTAGAAAGCATTTCAGGAAGTCCTTTCTTTTGACTGTCACAACACTGGTTTTGTTTTCTTTTGCTTCTATTTTATTGTTTGTTTATTTGTGGGTCACACTTACGGCTTCTCTGAGGTTTGAGCTTGGGGAAATACCCTGTACCTGGGAGATCGTCTGGTGCTGGGGGTAGAATACTTGCCTCCTCTAAGCAAAGCATGTGCTCTGCTTACTGAGGCATCTCTCTGGCCCTCACACAGTATTTGAACGAAGGTGTTCTCTGGTTTACAACATGGGCAGAAGAGGTGGAAGAGCATTTTAACGGGAGTCATAAACTCTAGTTGTTACAAAGGAGATATGAGATTTACTAGTTGGCCAAAATAAAACAACAAACACCAAGTGAAGTAGAACAGCATTCTCTGCAGGAAAGATTCCCCTGCCTCCCCAGGCACAGTGCATGATACAGACTTTCCAATAATTCAGGGCACAGAGAGAGACGGAAAAGAAAAGCCTAAGAGGGGAAGTTCAGGAACCAGAAGAAAACATCCAGTGAGAAGGAGCAGATCTGAGAAAGCAGGAGTGACTCTAGTAACTGAGAACATGGGAGCATCCCTGGGCTGATCCTAACCCCCATACCCCTGTAGTGTGGGGGAGATCAGCGCGCACAGGAGAAGCACACAGTGCCAGCTTGTATCATAGAGTGTGGTCAGAGCAGTCACATGGCACAGAGGGCAGGATGCTGGGGTTTCTGTATGAGAGGGGCCCAGGCCGGATTGGAAAGCCTTCTAGGAAGCCTCTCAGGGCAGAAGCACCTCATCTCAACGTGGGACACAGTGTTCACGCTGCCCCAAAGTTCCTTACCTACAGCATGGTCAGTGCTTAGGATGTTCTGGCTGCAGTCAGGATGGTTTGGGGGAAACTGACACTGGAGCAGCCACATCGAGGATTACAGCCTGCCCTGTGCTAAGGACCTACTCAGTACTACTCAGTACTACTCAGTACTACTCATCTATCCTACTCATCTATCTCATCTGAGTCTTGAAGGTTCTCTGTGATAGTCAGTAACACAGCAAGAGAAAGTGGTGACAGAGCAAGGAAGCAACCAGCTGCTCGGAATGGTGACTCTGAAGCAGGGGTACAGAAGTAGCAGAATATTTAGCAAACACCAACTCCTTCCATCTCCTTTTGGGAACCAACCTGCATACAGTCCTTTTCAGAAACCACAAATCAGCCTCACTCTTTCTTACTCTGGCCACCACTGCAGTGTCAAGAGAGGGTTGGCAGGGTGGGTGCAGCTGCGAGGTGGTAGAGTACATTCTACACTATCCGGCACACAAAGTCGCAGTGCCTCACAGGCCCTTCACACTGGTGGCTCCTTCCACATAAGGAATTCTCTGCTGCTGAGATGTTTGTTGATCCGTCAGAGGAATAAAGACTCCTGTCCCTAGCCCCATCCCCACCCAAGGATTGAGGGAATAGCCATCTGTTCCCCCGTGTCCATCACGAATAGCAGAGCAGCTGAAAGCATAAAAGGCTTCCAGAAGCAGGCTCCTACTGTTGGATGTGCCCTGGATGGCCTTGATATAATCCCATCTTGTGACCACAGAATGAGCTCGAGGACCTTGAAATCATGCTCTGCTGTGCAAGTAATATACTTAAGAATTGCTGCTCTATACTCTCTCACCTGCTGTCCCTTCCCCCAACAGACACTCTGTAACACTGAGCTATGACCTTGGTTCTGGGCCCAGTCTGAAAAAGCATGAGCTCAGCTGGGTCCAACATTATGAGTCAATTCTACTTCTAAAGTTTTGTGAGTGATTATTCAGTTCTTCCAAATCTGATTAGGCCAAAAATCCAAAATGTAAAACGTTGAGCAATCTTCAGGCCTGTGCCCTCTAGAACCGTTGGACAAGAATTGCACCCTGAACAAAAGTGTGCATGGAAACCAATGGAGAACAGAGCAAGGAGGCATTTGATGAGCATATGGGGAAAACGATTTATCCTGAGTATGTCTCCTTTGGACTAAGGCAATGAGCAATGGTTGCGATGGCAAGGTCAAAGTGATATGTTAAGCATTGTCACCATTGATGTCAAACCAAAGTAGACACCAAGTTTCAACAAGGCAACTGCTTTCCACGAGAAAATACAGACTAATACTGGCTGCCTGCTTCTATTTCATGGGAAAGTTTCAAGCTCAACAGTATCAACACTACATAGGGGCATTTCACCCAATCACTGGTGTCTTTGCCAACCTTATACTCTCAGGTCTTATGGAATTTGGGCTTCAGACAATAAGATATTTGCACAACATTCACAGGCCAAGGGATTCTTTTTATAGTAAGTGATGTGGGCTGTTAATGATGTGAGCCTATGGGATTTGGGAATCAAACATGCCTACACAAAATTAATTACCCTACCATAACGAGATTGAATGAATGGCAGAGAGTGTTTACTCAGCAAAGGGAGATATAAGCTAAAGATTGGGACCTCTCCATTTTCCATGAGCAATTAGATGACTGGATTTTCAAAGTCAAGAACCCGCTCTGATCGTTTCCTTCCTTGTACAAATGGTATTTATGCACTCAATGGTTATCAAGTCGGGAAAGCTCTGATGTGGGGAACTCAATGAACCTACTAGAGGAAGTTTCCTTCATAGAGTTTTCCCTCTCTCTTTTGCACCCTTTTTTGAAAGACTGTGTTGTCCATGATCTAGGCAGAGAACAACATTCCAAATCTCCCCATGATCCGCCTCTTCTTATAAAAACAAGGCAGAACTTGGATCCAAGAGAATCTGCGAACTGCGTGCTTGAGCCTGGGAACTACCCAGCAGCCAGATAATGAAACGCTTTGCAGCTGCCCTTCTCATGCTCCTGCTGGCTGTGGCTGCCCTAGGCATCCTGGCCCCAGACACCCAAGGTGAGTCCAGTGACATTCTCATGGATGGTCAGGCCTGTGGTCACTCCTGGTCTGGTCCGTGATAGCCCCTACTCAATATGTAGATGTGATTTGCAGCAGCAGGACCCAGGGGGATGCCTCAGTGGTTGCCAGCCCTCACCTGCCTAGAGCACCATTGGGAAATCAAAGTCTGGTGGTGACATGGAACATAGCAGAGTGGGGTCTCTGGACTTCCAAGATTATCCTGGTTCTGGAAGAATACTACTGGATGCACAAAAAGTTTAAAAAAAAAGTAGCAAGTGTTTATTGGAAGAAAGTTTCAGAACAAAAGGGGTATTTCAAGTGAAATGCTCTTAGAAGACTTTTGTCTAGGGCTTTATAGGTAAAGAAGTCTGCTTCCTTTCATGTAATGCTAACTGAGCCACTATTCATTGTCTGTTTCTCCTAGATGCTCCATAATTTCAGGGGCTCTGATTTCTTTAGGTAGGGGATAAGAAAAAGTTTCACATAAGTTCACCCATAACTCTGTTCTGGGCATTCTTTCTCGTATAGATCATTAGGTTTCCTGGCTCCTCGGGTCTTGGGTGAAGCTTAGATCCCGAAAAAGCTACTTTAATGTGTAGAGCAGTACAAGGCTAAAGTGAGGGGTCAAAATAGTGTGAGGGAAAGATGGGTGCTGAGAAAGGGTCTCCCCTAACAACTACCAGGAAGATCCTACAGCAGACAATTGGCAAATCAGTCCAAAGATTTCTCTTTCTTGAGCACACACTGAGGCAAACTTGACAGCTCTGGTCTTGGGTATCCCCAGGAACAAAGGGGCCCAGAAAATGGCTCAAAGGCATAGGAAGTGCTCAGTGCAAGCAGAGGTCCTGTGATTGATCTTTTATGTTCTGCAATCCTGTCCTGCCCCTCACTGTCTAGGGTACCTGGTGAGAGGGAAATAAATAATTACAATAAATAAACAAAAATTTCTGTAGTAGAAGGGCCATATATATATATTTATATATATATAATATATCCTCCCTCCCTCCTTCCCTTTCTTTCCTATCTCCCTCTTCTCTCTCTCTCTCTCTCTCTCTCTCTCTCTCTCTTTCTCTTTCTCTTTCCAAATATAACATATACACAGATGACTAGTTGATCTTAGAGAAGTTAATCTCTCCCTTTGCAACACCCGAATTATTTGATGGCTGCTCCTAGCTGACCTAAGACCATTAGGGTAAATGAAAATAACTAGAGTTATTTGAAATTTTTGACAAAGAAGAAGAGAACTCCACAGTGATAGGAATGAAATTACATCATCTAGTGAAAAATGATCATTTTGTGAAGGAAATACAAGCAGCCATACTAGTGACATCTCCAAGTTCACCTACCTGATATAGCTACTCATCCAGAAACACATACCTAGTACTTACTACTTCAAGCAGAAACTGTTCCTTGAGTCCTCTGGATAAACATATTGGGTCATCCTAGTAACCCTGAATGATAGACTATTCTCAGATAACCTAGTTTCATCTGTTCACCTCATTATTCTCATTTTACAAACAATGAAATTCAGACATTTCAGTCTTATTGATTTCTTCTTTGAGCTCACATAGCTATCTAGTGGGAGAATTAGCACATAACCAAGTTGCGAAGCTGTTACAGGATTTTAAGACCATTAAAATTTTAATTGTACAAGTTCTACCTATACCATAGGTAACTGGAAATGAGAAAGAGGTTTTGTTATTGACTTAGTGCAATGCAGGTCTACATACCTTATCCACCATTTTGATACTAGTGATTACAGGAATATTGACTCTTCAAATTTTAAAAAGAATCTTCACTATGAACCAGTAATTCCAATTCCAACTTATTCCTCCTAGAACTGGAAGCAGATAGGAGACACTGGCACACCATGTTTCTAAGAGCATTAAAATCATCAGTCAAAAGGTGAGAGCAGCCAGAGCAGTCTTGGACAAGTGATTGTGTGTTTGGTATTGAAGTGGTATGTAGACACGCAGTGAACTGCTTCTCAGCTGTCAAAAGGAAAAAATGCTCACATGCTCCACATCACTGAGGTTTCTGGGGTAAGTGACATAAGGCAGTGAGTCAGGGGGACACCCAGGACCATGTCTCCGCCTGAAGCTGAAACTGAGATATATGGTAAAGGGGGGGGTGTGGTCTAGAGCAGAGGGGGCCAACCTGAGACTCACCTGCCTATGGTTGTGGCCCATCTTATCGGTGGGATGTGGGTGCAAGAGAGGATCCTGGGGGTGGTGACTATCTCAAAGGAAGATCTTCTTGGGCCCCAGGTCCCTCGTCATCTATGACCTTCTACACCTGGCCGTCCCTGGTAAGTTCCCATGGACAGGGTGATGTCTAATCACGATTACATCCTTCCTTTCCTGGGAGAGATGACCCAAGCACTGCTTTAGCCCTGTGTGGGTCTACACACACACACACACACAGAAAGAGAGAGAGATACACACACAGCACACACAGAAAAAGAGACAGAAAACACACAGCACACACACAATATGCACACAGACATAGATGGCGTGCACGCGTGCACAGACACACACACACACACACACACAGAGAGAACTTAGCCTCTATCCCAGCTGAGCGGAGAAAGGAGATGCAGACAATTTGTGAAGGAAGATAAAGAAAACATTTCCTTGGAGTCCCTCAGTCTTGGTTTTCCCCAGAACTTTGCAGGAATGAGGCGAAGGACCTGACCCCTTTATGTACAGATTCTCTTCTGAAATGGCCTTTTCTCTTCTGCAGCCTTCAGCGGAGACATCGACTGCTGCTATAGACAGCACTGAAACTTCATCTGCTCGAGAATGAAAGATTATTATAAAACCAGCAGTGAGTGCCCCCACCGGGACATCGTGTAGGTGTTCAATCACAGGCCTTGAACTCTGGGGGCTGGGAGAGTAGACCTGATGGACAGTGTCAGGGAAATTCCCTGAATCTCTCCAGGCTTTAAGGTGGATCCCAGAGGCCCCAAGGGAGGAGAGATTGGGGAAGAGAAGAACCCAGGTGTGAAGCTGACCTAAGAAGGGACAAGAGAGGAGATGCCAGAGAGGCTCTGGGCTCCAGGAACAGAGAAAGGAAGCTGGACTGGGTGGGGAGCCCTGGGAAGGAAAGGGAGGTCTCCAAAGTCCATAGAATTTCCCAGTGTGCAATCTTCCTCTCCTTCCCTCCTAGCTTCATAACTAAGGAAAACAAGAAGACCTGTGCAGACCCTCGAAACAAAAAGGTCCAGTTCTGCATGGAGTCCCTAGTGCCAAGTTACAAATTGACACAGATGTTGGAAGCATTTCGTGCCTAATAAGGGGCTCTGTATTTTCTTCTCTCTTACGTGTTCCACAGTTCCTGCGACTATCTCTGGATAGACTACTTGCTTTTGTTTGATTTGGTGTGGTTGGGGGTTTGTAGGTTCACCCAGTGGTGCCAAGGCTTTTCCTCCAGTCCCTTATCTCAGATATCATTCCTGGCTATGCCCAAGGAACCCTAAGTAGTTTTGGGGGTGCAATCTGCTATGTATAGTGTCAGGAATGAAGTCCCCAACTTAAATCCTAGCTCCACATGGGCCCTGTACACCCTCAAGTCCTCACAGCTACAGCAAAGAATGTTAGCTGTCTGGTGTGTGCTCTAACTCATCGCAACATCGACAGAAATACTAAATAAATGGGGAGTGTCACCATGTTTTCAAGAATATACTCTACCATCACCCTCAAAGAAAATTGTGTACATCACATCAGATTTATGTGTTGTCACTCCTGGGAATATATCCCAGAGAGACAAAAAAGTATCGTCGAAGTGACATCTGCACTTGTTTGTTCATTGCAGCATTGTTCACAATAGCCAGCATCTGGAAAAAACCTGAGTGCCCGAGAACAGATGACTGGTTAAAGAAACTTTGATACATCTACACAATGAAGTACTATGTAGCTGTTAGAGAAGATGAAGTCATGAAATTTACATACAAGTGGTACTACATGGAAAGTATCATGCTAAGTGAAATGAGTCAGAAAGTGAGGGACAGACATTGAAAGATTGCATTCATCCGGGGAATATAAAGTAACAAAATAGGAGACTAACACCCAAAAACAGCTGAAACATATACCAGGAGGTTTACTAGATGGCTTGGAGGCCAGCTGAACATATGAAGGGAAAAGGCAGCTCAGACAGAGAAGGAAGCACCAAATAAAGGGTGTTGGGAGGATCCTCCCAGGATGGGCGATGCATTCTGAAAGTGGACTATAGTCTGAACATGATTGCCACTCAATACAAACTACAGCACCTAAAAGGAGAGAGAGAGAGAGAGAGAGAGAGAGAGAGAGAGAGAAAGAGAGAGAGAGAGAACAAAAGGGAATGCCCTGCCACAGAGGCAGGGTGAGATGCGGCATAGGAGGGATGCTGGGATCATTGGTGGTGGAAAGTGGGCACTGGTGGAGAGATGGGTACACGGTCCTTGTATAACTGAAACCCAAGCACAAAAATTTCTAAGTCTACAACTGTACCTCACGGTGTTTCACTAATAAAATGAAAAAAAAAATAACAGATTTATGTGTGGTTTTTTCATAATAAACCCAGGGAATAAAGGTTTGCCTGCTCAGTTGGGTTCTGGATGTCACAGTTTCCTCTAGCTGCCCTCCCTCCCACCTGACTGAAGGAGTTCTGCACTAAAGACCACTGAACCCCGTAGACGCCAACGTCTCCACACAGCACACCAACAGCCATACAGGGAAACGAGGGATGAGTCCCGTAAAGGAGACAACTCCCAGAACCTGCATCTGGGTCCCGGAGAAGGACAAGGAATCTCAGGAGCATGGTCAGCTGAAAGGAGGGATTACAGCTTCTAGAAAGAGTCAGGACTGGGGGTGGTCCCTCACCTCCCTGATGCTGAGTGTGCAGAACCCACAAGCCAAAGGGAGATGACAGAGGAGGAGTCCTGCCTTCCTGCCAAAACTGCTTTCTGCTGCCAGTGAGGCCACACCACAGAGAATGACCATAGTTCTGTAACATCCAGGACCTCAGCCTTCTGTGAAGACACCAAGAGTGCCTGCAGTGCACTCTAGAGGAGGAGGGGCAGATCTGCAGTTGCATCTCCTTGAATTGGGAGCTGCTCTAGAGGGGTGGATACCTATGATCCCAGGACAGTCCTGACTGAGAGAGGATGCTGATCTGTGTCCTGTCCAGGCCCTCCACAGCTCTTTGGGTTCCTCATAGCTCAATGCTACTGAACACAGGCCCATGAAAGCACTGAATGTGGCTCCCGACCTGAGACTCACTCAGCCAACAAATGGCAACTCCATATTCCAGTAGCCAAAGTAGAAGGTCCTGGGTACCATCATTGTTCTGGCTCTGTTGCCATGAGAGTGTGAGTACAGAGGCAAAGGGTAGTGAGGAGGTGACATGTGGTGCTGGTGACACCTTTTCCCGGGGGTACTTGTGTGGACACCAGATTCTCGGGCCCTGTGCTGGAACTTCCCCTTAGCCCTTCAGTCATCAGTGGCCCCTTAACCTTCCAACAGGACATGGAGAGGCCAGTAATTGTCATTCATGGCCTTGGATTATAGAAAAGTTAAAGAGCATATGGTACAACCAGCAGGACAATCTGTATCTGTGGGCTGAGTATATCAGCAACCTGATGATGCCATCAGACTTTCTGATACCCCAAAATTGCTGCTGTGCTTTTGACTGGATCCCAGTAACTTGAGTCCAAGTTTATCAAGAAATTAAATGCCCAAAAGTTTAATTCGGGAGACACACCCACAAACCACCTCCAGCTCAGCTATACAAGCTCATTTATTGGCCTTATTTCAGCGACCCATACATGCCGAAAGATTTCAAAAGCCACAGTTAGGGTTGACTGCGTAGAGCACTGTAGCAAGCAGGCACGCCATGCAGGGCATAAGCCAATAGTTTGTATCTCTGGAAAAGATGGAAATAAGGGCCATGATCCAGAGACACATGGAGGAATCTCCAAACTGGGAAGCTCTCTGCAGAGATGCCTCTGGACTTTAGGTTGGGCCAGCTTCGTCAGGTGCCTCAGACAGGCATGGGCGTCAGTCACTGCTCCACCTGCCTCCTTAAGAACTCCAGCAGCAGCCAATTTCCAGAACCCAATGAGAAGTGCACGTATGCGTGTTCAGTGACAGCAAACTCCAGGCCTCAAGGGATAGGGGATGGTCTGGTCCTTCTCATCCCCCTGTCTCCATGGGTCCCTAGAGGTCATGCCCACAAACTGCCTCCAGCTACTACTTAATCTCCTTAACAGCCATGATCCAGAGATACACACACAAAAAAATCTCTAAACTGAGCAACTCTTGCAGAGATTTCTCCAGACCCAAACCATCTAACATTTTAGAATGCCAGGAGAGCGCAGTCATGACATCTTATGCTATTCATATCAAGCAACACAAAAGAGAGTTGGGGGAGATTGTCTGCCACAAAGTCAGGGGGATAGGTGGGATGGAAAGTACTGGAGACCTTGGTGGTGGGAGATGTGACCTGGTGGAGGGTTTGGTGATTGATCATTGTATGGTTGAAACTCAAACAGAGAAGCTTTATAACTTTATCGCACGGGGATATAAAAAATAATAATAATAAAATAAAATTAACATTTTGAAAAAAAATACTTGGAATTCTAGAAAAATTCAATCAGCTTAATAAGTGGCTTAATAAATAGCAGTACTCCTGAATGAAAAAAAAAGAAAAGTTAAAGTTGAACTTAATAGCAATTTTATATTTATAGCTATAAAATCATATGCTTTATTTTTCTTTTTTAAATTTTATTGAATCACCATGATATAGGTATAAGCTTTCATGTTTGGGTTACCATCACACAAAGATCAAACACCCATTCCTCCACCAGTGCACATTCCCCACCACCAATATCCCCAGTATACCCCCCCTTTCCCACCCTAACTCCGCCTCGATGGCAGACATGATTCCCCATAATCTCTCTCTACTTTTGGGCATTATGGTTTGCAATACAGACCCTGAGAGGTTATCATGTTTGGTTCTTTATCTACTTTCTGCATACATCTCCCATCCTGACTGATTCCTCCAACCATCTTTTTCTTTGTGATCCCTTCTCTATTCCAGCTACATTCTCCCCTTTGCTCATGAGGCAGGCTTCCAGCTATGGAGCAATCTATCTGTCATGTGTATCTAATGTCCTTAGGTGTCAGCCTCATGTTATGTTGTTTTATACTCCACTAATGAGTGCAGTCCTTCTATGTCTGGGAAAGAATATTCACCCAATACCCATCTGATAAGGGATTAATATCCAGGATATACAAGGCACTAGTAGAATTGTACGAGAAAAAAACCTCCAACCCCATCAAAAAATAGGGAGAAGAAATGAACAGAAGTTTCCACAAAAAAAGAAATACAAATGGCCAAAGGGCACATGAAAAATTGCTCCAGATTGCTAGTCATTAGGGAGATGCAAATCAAAACAACAATGAGATATCATTTCACACCACAGAGACTGGCACACATTCAAAAGAATAAAAGCAACTAGTGCTGGCGTGGGGGGAAAGAGACACTCTTTCACTGTTGGTGGAAATGTTGACTAATACATCCTTTCTGAAAAACAATAGGGAGCATCCTTCTAAAACTAGAAATTGAGCTCCCATATGACCCCACAATACCAATTCTGGAAATATATCCCAAGAATGCAAAAAAGCACAGTAGAAATGACATCTGTACCTATATGTTCCTTGCAGCACTGTTTACAATAGCCAAAATCTGCAAACAACCCAAGTGCACTAGAACAGATGACAGATTAAAGAAACTTTGGTACATCTACATAATGGAATACTATGCAGCTGTCAGGAGAGATGAAGTCATGAACTTTTCTTATAAATGGATAGACATGGAGAGTATCATGCTAAGTGACACGAGTCAGAAAGAGATGGACAGATATATGCTATATTTTTTATTACAAAACCTGGATCCATGGACTCATAAAATGCAAAATAAAACCATGAATCTGAAGGACCAAAAGTTGTTTGAAAAATAATTGTGGACAGTTGTTTGAAAAATAATTGTGGACAAGGACTAGAAATCTGTGGAAGAGCTCAGGCCTAGTACATGCCCAACCTCAATCCCAGATCGACAAACGGCATGTATAATCTCTCTTTATTTTTTTGCTTTTTTAGGGGTCACACCTGGTGATGCCCAGGGGTTGCTCCTGGCTCTGCACTAGGAATTACCCCTGGCAGTGCTCAGGGGACCATATTGGATGCTAAGAATGAAACCCGGGTTGGCCGCATTCAAAGCAAGCACCCTACCCCCTGTGCTATTGCTCTAGCCCCTGTATAATCTCTTTTAAATTAAAAATAAAAGTTTTTCAAGCTGGAGCTGGAGTGATAGTATAGCAGCTAGGGTGCTTACTTGGAACTTGGCCACCGCAGGTTCAAGTCTATGTACCACAGACAGTCAGCTGAGCTCTGCCCAGATTATTCCAGAGAACAGAACCAAGCCAGTTCTGAGTACTACCAGGTAGAGCCCCCAAAACAAAACAAATGAACAAAAGTGGGCAACACATGGAAAGAAACTTCCAGAAAAACTCACAGATGACTTACAAACATAAGGGAAAATGCTGGCTATCACTCATTATTACAGAAATGTACCTGAAACCCACAGTGAGATGCATACCAGGCTGGTGAGAATCCCTATGTCAGGATGATCAGAAACAATTACTATTGGAGAGGATATGGAGAAAAGCACCCTGGTATTTGGTTAACAGGAATGTAAGCTCATACAAATCCCATGGAGAAAAATATGGACTTCTTGTAAAAATACAAATAGTCATACCATGTTATTCTACATGTCTCTAAAAGGAATTTATCCAAAAGACAGAAATATGCTAATTACATAAGATATTTGCATTCCTATGTTCATAAAAGTGTTAGTCACAAAAGTCAAAACAAGGAACTGGAAAGTTGGTTCACAGTTGGTCCTCAGTTTACCTGAGGACAAGAGGTGGCCTCAGGAGGCAGGGGAAAGCAAATAGGTAGGAAAAGTCTCTGGGACATTGGTGGAAAGAAGTGAGAACTCTGGTGGCGTGTGTGGAATTAGAAAAATTTATTCATGAAATTATTGTTAACAGTATTATAAATCATGGTACTGAATTTAAAGGGTAGGGAGGAACATGGAATTAACTTAACTCTCCATGTATGGATGCCTGGATAAAGAAGCTATGATGTACACACATACTCATGGAATATTACATGGTCATTAAAAAGATGAAAGACCCCAACTTCAATCCCAGCACCAGATGTCTCTCCAGAACCCTGAGTGAGTTCCTAAAATTTTTTTAAAGCCGGGTTAAAGCTATAGTACAGCCAGTAGGATACTTGCCTTGAACTTGGCACCACGTATGGTCACCAGAGCCCTACTAAGATGGTTCTACTGGAAGTGATGATGCTGGGAAAAATAAATCAGAAAATAAAAAACCATTTCAAGACTTTTTACTCCTGTGTGGAATATGAATAATGAATAACTAATGCAAAGAATCTGGAAGAAGGAAGGAAGGAAGGAAGGAAAGAAGGAAGGAAGGAAGGAAGGAAGGAAGGAAGGAAGGAGGAAATAAGGGAGGGACTGAGGGACTGAGGGAGGGAGGGAGGGAGGGAGGGAGGGAGGGAGGGAGGGAGGGAGGCAGGGAGGAAGGAACGGAGGGATGAAGGGTGGAAACTAAGTCCCAGATTCGGTGAAAACTATTGTGGCTAGAGAGGGACAGGGGAACCTGGGAGGCTGGAAGAGGGGTTTTCCCATTTCTGCGAGGACCCTGGAACACCTGTGATGGGGCTCGAGAACGCTCCTTAGAGAGGAGTCATCTAAGACCATGGAAGTCTATAATGATGCAAAGTAATGAGAAGTCCACTTTGAAAATGAATTCATTTAAATTTTAAAAGTAATTATGATTAGCTTCCCAAAATGTCCCAAGGCAGAAAACAGAAAAGCTGCCTTCTTTCAAGATTTTTGTTGTTGTTTTTAGGCCAAAGACAGCTGTGCACAGGGCATTGAGCTCAGTGATCACTCCAGCAGATTCAGGGGTCTGTGTGTGGCATTGCAAGATTGGACCCAAATCAGCTGCGTGCAAGGTAAATGCCCTACATCCTGTAGAATCATTTCAGTCCCTGAAGATTACATTTCCAAAGAACGGCTCATGTGGTCTTGAGAAAGACATGAAAGAAACATAAAACTGATAAGAGTCCAGAAAAGATTACTATATACGTCAAAGGGCAAAACGGGATTTGGGTTTTAGTCTTTTTTTTTTAAGAAATGCTCTAATAATGGGAGTCCAGGGACCCACAGCAAGACCCTAATGAAAGATAAGACTGAGAGAAACTGGAAGGTAACGTGATCCAGAGCATATCCCCAGGAACTCACTAAAGATCAGTAACTGAGGGAGTGAGGATTCCATTGTGGGGCAGCAACTGAGGAGAGCCCATTCACTGCAGTTCTGGAAGCATCCACACCCCTCCCATTGCCTATTTCCCTGAGGGGTTCCCAGCACCCTCCTGGCCCTCCTGCTTGCAGAGGAGACCTGGTCCATGTGGGCAGAGGCAATGCCGCGCCCCATGGTTCAGCCATTATCCTTAGATCTGAACCATCCTCAGGCACCAGAGAGGGAAGGGCCTCACACACCTGGGGACCCCATGCTGGAGCCACAGGTTCCTGTGTGAGGGGGACCCTATTTTCCCCACTCCTCTCTCCTGCCCCTCTGGCCCAGCTTAAGGGACTGACCATAGGCCCTTCTCTGAGCTCCTCCCACAGACCAGCTGTCTCCTGAATTGCTGCTTCACAGAAGGTTTCCCAATCTCTATGAGCACTTATTTCGAAGCCTGTGTTGTCTGTGATCTAAGCAGATAATAACACTCTAAATCTGCCTGTGACTTTCTGACCTTCGTCTTCTCATAAAAACAAGACAGTTGGGGTCGAAGAGAATCAGAGAACAGCGTGCCGGAGCCTGGGACCTACTGGAGCTAGGAAGATGAAGTGCTTTACAGACGCCTTCGTTGTCCTCTTGCTGGCTGTGGTTGATCTCGGGATCCTGGCCCCAATCACCCAGGGTGAGTTCAGTGACCTTCTCAAGGATGGCCATGTCTATGGTCACTCCTGCTTGGGAGGAGACCTTGGTTCTCCACGACTGTCCCTGCTCTAGATGTGGATGTGATTTGGCACTTGACTAAGGGCATCAGCAGGGCCCCAGAGGTGGTTCAGTGCGTTCAAGGCCTCTCCTGGCAAGCCAAGGTTTGAATTGAAACCCTAATGGCTCTCACTCAGATAATCCTAACAGCTCTACTGTCAGAAGACCAGGAAGAAGAGGGCTGGGGAGATGATGCAGAGACTTAGAAAATGTCCAGGGCAAGCAAGAGGTCTTGAGTTTGTTCCTGATGTCCTTTATGTCACTTGGTGATTTACCCCTCCCCCCCCACAAACACACACACAGCAAACACAGCACAAACACACACCCCGATGTGGGTTCCTAGGTCAAATGACAAATTAATATAATGAATGAATAAAAATAGCCATAAAAGAAAATACACCTATCTCTGTCTCTGTCTCTGTCTCTGTCTCTGTCTCTGTCTCTCTCTCTCTCTCTCTCTCTCTCTCTCTCTCTCCTCCAACTTTGGGAAACTATTGGCTTCTTTTCATGGCCTAAATTATTTCGTAGCTGTTCTTAACAGATGTACGATCACTAAGTTATAGGTCACTTAATTGTTTATTAAAGTAAATTGAAATTTTGGGGAAAGACAGAGAATTCTACAATGTTAGAAAGAACATATGCTAGCCAGTGAAAATTGATCATTTGGTAGGGTAAATAGGAAAAGCCAGAAAAGTGACTCCCAAATCCACCTCCATGTTCCAGGTGTGTGTGCAATAGATAGTAACAAGTATGTATTTAACAATATATTCACAGAGCTTAGGTACAAGCAGATGCTGTTTCAAGCATCCTGTGGGTATGAACACATTGGGTTGTGCTAAACCTGTTGGATGGATTATTCACAGCCATCCCAGCTTCACATTTTCTACCATAATTTTCACTGTGCTCTTATGGAAAGACAGGTCCTTAAACTTTTTATTTTGCAAATTCTACCCATACTTTATGAAACTACATAAGAAATTTATAGAAAGTTGAGTTATTTGCTTTATTGATAGAACCCAGGTCCTGAATGTCTTACCCAACATTTTGGTGCCAGCTATACATTTTGGAATGCAGATTTTCTCATGTTTTAAAAAGAGAATACCATAGAACACAGTGATTCCACATGCAAATATCTACCCAAGCGAACAGAAAGCAGATCACAGGTATTGATAGGCATGGTAATGGCAGCATTGGTCATCACAGTCGAAAGGTGAGAGAAGTCAAAGAGCCTCTGAGCAAAACAAGTGCTGCTTGTTTTTTAAATGGGTGTAGACAGATACAGAAGACTATTTCTCAGTCTTTAAGAGTAATAAAATGCTGACACACGCTGCAGCTTTGAAGGTGTACAGGAGACTGACAGAAGCCAGTGAGCCACGGGGACACTAGGTGGTGACACTGGGACTCTACCTCTCTGACATCTCTCTCCCCTCCTTGTCTCTGACGCACCTGCGAATCACAACCATGACTCAACCTGAGACTGAAACCGACATCTATGGTCAACAAGGAACTGTGACCCGGATCTGAGCAGCTCTGAACTGACAATAGACGCTGGTTTTTAATTTTTAATTATTTATTTATTTATTTATTTTTGCTTATTGGGTCACACCTGGCGATGCACAGGGGTTACTCCTGGCCCATGCACTCAGGAATTACTACTGGTAGTGCTCAGGGGACCATACAGTTTGCTGGGAATTGAATCCGGGTAGGCTACGTGCAAGGCAAATGCCCTACCCGCTGCGCTATGTATGGCTCCAACCCAAAACCCTGGTTTTTAACTTAGTGAGGTCAGAGCCATAGTAGATTAGGGAGGGTGCTTGCCTTGCAAGCAGCCCATCTGGATTGATCCCAAGTATCTTATATTGTCCACGAATGGGTGTGCTCCCTGAGAGCAGAGCCAGGAGTCAATCCTGAGCATCACAGACTGTGGCTCAAAAACCTAAAGTCAATAAAATAAGATTCGTGCCTCGATTCTTCCAGGGGATGCCGGGCTGCCCAGCTGGGCGGGAAAATCATCCCTGAGTCAGTTCTCCCAGGGATCGCGTCACCAACCGGCTTCTATGATGAATGCCCCCCCCCCCCACTTCCGTCTTCTGCCCAGGGTGGAGAATGCAGATCAAAAGACCGAACTAGCAGCTGAGTTTCCGGCCGGAGTGATAGAATGATGGGGAGGCGCTTGCCTTACAAGTGGCTGTTCCCGGGTTCGGTCCCCGTTACCACGTACTTCAAGTGAGCACTCTCTGGTATTCGCTGGAAATTGGAGTATTGAAATTGAATGAATATTGAAGACTGTCTTGAATTGAACCGTTGAGATTGCCTTGAAGATTCAAATTGCCTTGATCTCATTGAGAGGGACTCTCAAATGAGCAAGGATCATGTTTTCTTGATTGTTTTGTCCCCCCCCCCCCCCTTTGGAGATCTTAATATCGGTGAGACAACTCTCACCTCTTTTCATCTGAACTAAGGGCAGTTCCAGGAAGGAACTCAGGCTGATTGAAAAAAGGACGTAAAAAATGAGGGAAGAAATGGATAAGAGAGCTTTAAGATTTAAAATTTCATTTTTAAGGGAGTTTGGATAGAGAAGGACCACCTTGACAAGGATAGTTGGAAATGATCACTGGATAAGAACTGCATGCTGAAAATAGATAAAGCAACAAACATGAGAACATCTCACTACCTGTATTGCAAAACAAATTGCCCAAAAGGAGAGATGGAGAGAGGGAGGGAGAGAGAGAGAGAGAGAGAGAGAGAGAGAGAGAGAGAGAGAGAGAGAAGAAACGTGTCTGCTATAGAGATAGGCTTGGAGGGAGGGTGTTGGGAAGGAAACTGGGGTAATTGGTTGTGGGAAATGTCCACTGGTGGAGCGACAGGTGTTGGAGCACTGTATGACTGAAGCCCGACCAGAAATAGTTTTATCACTCTGTACCTCATGTTGGTTTAATTTTTAAAATACATAAATGTTTAAAATAATAATAAATAATTTAAAGTAAAATAAAATGGAGGTATAGATACACAGTTTCAGAATTATAAAGAAAACAAAATGCTGAGCACTGAGGCTCTTAGGGTTGCTGACATAAGCCAGTGAGCCAGGGGGCACTGGGTGGAGACACTGAGACTCTGTGTCTCTGTCATCTCTCTCACCCTCTTGTCTGTCTCCCAACTAGGACCCACGAACAGATGGTAAAGGAGAAACTGACCTGTACAAACAAATAGATGCTTGTTTTTAAAATAATGGGGGCGGGTGCTGAAGAGATAGCAAAGTGAGTAGGGCGCTTGCCTTGCACCCTGCTAATCTGAGTTAAATTCCCAGTATCCCATATGGTCCCCCAAGCACCGCCAAGTATAATTCCTGAGTGCAGTCAGTCATAACCACAGGCTGTGGCCCAAAACACAAAAATAAATTATTAAGTAAATTAAATTAAGTGAAGATATGGACATATACTTTCCCAGCTTTTTTGTAAAAAGGAAGGAACTGCTAACACACAGCACACCACTGCGGCTGTTGGGGAAGTGACACAAGCCAGTGAGCCAGTGGGTTGCTGGGTGGACACGCTGAAACTCTGTGCAACTCTCATCTCTCTCCCCTCTTTGTCTGTCTCCCACATAGAACTCAAGGGCAAGTATATGGTTTTGGCTCGACCCATGAAAGACTTAGGTAAAGGCGAAATTTGTGACCTGGAGCTGAGCGCCTCTGAACGAATGAATGAATGTTTGCTTTTAAAGTAATGGGGTTGGGTTGGGGGGGGGGATGGAGCGATAGCACAGCGAGTAGGGCGTTTTCCTTACACGTGGCTGACAGGATTCGATTCCCAGCATTTCATATGGTCCCCGGAGCACGATACCGCCAAGAGTATTTTCTGAATGCAGAGCCAGGAGTAACGCCTGTGCATCGCTAGGTGTGACCCCAAAAGCCAAAAAAAAAAAAGTAATGGGGTTGGATCGGAGCAATAGTCCACAGAGGAAGGTCTTGCACATAGCCAACCCGGGTTTGATCCCCGGCATCCCCTCTGGTCCCCCAGGAACTGCCAGGAGTAATTCCTGAGTGCAGAGCCAGGACGAAGCCCTGAGCATCATCAGGTGTGACCCAAAAAGACAAGCAAATAAAAACAAAAAATAATAAAGTAATGGGGCTGGGAGACTGGAGAGACAGGACAGCAGGTAGGGCCCTTGCCATACATAGCGCCAGCTTGGGTTCCATGCCTGGCATCACATACGGTCCAAAGCACTGCCAGGTATATTGCCTGAGGGTAGTACCAGGAGGAACCCCTAAGCATAGCAGGATGTGACCCAAAAACCATAAAACCTTAAATATTAAGTTACAGGACCAGAAAAAGAAGAGAACCAGAAGTAGAGAGCTGGCAGAGCACTCACCTAGCAAGCAACTTCCAGGGTTCAATCCCTAGCACCCCCATATGGTTCCCTAACCTGCCAGGGGTGACACCTGACACTTAAGAGGTCAGAGTAAGCTCTGAGCACCACCTGGTGTGTCCCAAAACAAAATAAAACAAAATAACAATAAAATTAAATAGAGTGACATATAGACACATGTCACAGCACTATGATTGTTGGGGTAAATGCATAAATCAGTGAGCTGGGAGACACTGGGCATTCTCTGTCATCTCTCTCACCCCTTGTCTGTCTCCCACATAGAACCCACCAAGATTCCTACGCCAGATCCTAAACCTGAGATATACGGTAAAGGGGGAGTGTGGCCAAGAGCTGAGGGTGCCAACCTGAGGCAACCTGCCCTGGTTGCTGCCCAGCTTGTCTTTGGGATAGGGTGAGAGGGAGGATGTTGGGGTAGTGCCTGTTTCCAAGGAAAACCTGCAGGGGCAGAGGCAAGGCCACACCCCATGGTTCAGCCACTGTCCTTAGATCTGAACCATACTCAGATACCAGTGAGGGAAGGGGGCTCACACACCTGGGGACCTCCTGATGGACCACAGGCTCCTGTGTGAGGGGGACCCTGTTTTCCCCACTCCCCTGTCTCCTGCCTCTCTGGCCTGGCTTCAAGGACTGACCACAGGCCCTTCTCTGAGCTCCTCTGACAGACCAGCTATCTCCTGACTTGCGGCTTCAAAGAAGGTTTCTCCCCATGAACCCTGGCCCGGCCCTGCTCTGATTTGCAGCACAGGTGAGAAATAAAACTTGGGATTTGCCTTGATTGTCAGAAAGCATTTCAGGAAGTCCATGCTTTTGACTGTCACAACACTGGTTTTATTTTCTTTTGCTTCTATTTTATTGTTTGTTTATTGGTGGGTCACACTTAGGGGCTTCTCTGAGGTTTGAGCTTGGGGTAACACCCTGTACCTGGGAGATCGTCTGGTTCTGGGAGTAGAATTCTTGCCTCCTCTAAGCAAGGAATGTGCTCTGCTGACTGAGGCATCTCTCTGGCCCTCACACAGTATTTGGATGAAGGTGTTCTCTGGTATAGAACATGGGCAAAAGAGGTGGAAGAGCATTTTAACTGGAGTCATAAACTCTAATTGCTACAAAGGGGATATGAGATTTACTAGTTGGTCAAAACAAAACAGCAAACACCAAGTGAAGTAGAACCGCATTCTCTGCTCTGCAGGAAAGATTCCCCTCCCTTCCCAGGCACAGTGCATGAAACAGACTTTCTGATAATTCAGGGCACAGAGAGAAACGGAAAAGAAAAGGCTAAGAGGGGAAGTTGAGGAACCAGAAGAAAACATCCAGTGAGGAGGAGCAGATCTGAGAAAGCAGGAATGAATCTAGTAGCGAGAAGAACAGGGGAGCATCCCTGGGCTGATCCTAACCCCCATACCCCTGTAGTGTGGGGGAGCTCAGCGTGCACAGAAGAAGCACACAGAGCCAGCCTGTATCATAGGGTGTGGTCAGAGCATCACATGGCAGAGAGGGCAGGATGCTGGGGTTTATGTAAGAGAGGGGCCCAGGCCGGATTGGAAAGCCTTCTAAGAAGCCTCTCAGGGCAGAAGCAACTCATCTCAACGTGGGGAACAGTATTCACGCTGCCCAAAGTTCCTTACCTACAGCATGGTCAGTGCTTAGGATGTTCTGGCTGCTGTCAGGATGGTTTGGGGGAAACTGACACTGGAGCAGCCACATCGAGGATTACAGCCTGCCCTGTGCTAAGGCCCTACTCAGTACTACTCAGTACTTCTCAGTACTACTCATCTATCCTACTCATCTATCCCATCTGAGTCTTGAAGGTTCTCTGTGATAGTCAGTGACACAGCAAGAGAAAGTGGTGACAGAGCGAGGAAGCACCCAGCTGCTCAGAATGGTGACTCTCTGAAGCAGGGGTGCAGAAGTAGCAGAACATTTAGCAAACACCAACTCCTTCCATCTCCTTTAGGGAAACAACCTGCATACAGTCCTTTTCAGAAACCACAAATCAGCCTCACTGTTTCTTGCTCTAGACACCACTGCAGTGTCAGGACAGGGTTGGCATGGTGGGTGCAGCTGCGAGGTGGTAGAGTACATTCTACACTATCCGGCTCACAAAGTCCCAGTCCCTCACAGGGCCTTCACACTGGTGGCACCTTCCACATAAGGAATTCTCTGTTGCTGAGATGTTCATTGATCGGTCAGAGGAATAAAGACTCCTATCCCTACCCCCATCCCCACCCAAGGATTGAGGGAATAGACATCAGTTCCCCCTGTCTCCATCACGACTTGCAGAGCAGCTGAAGGCATAAAAGGCTTCCAGAAGCAGGTTCCTACTGTTGGATGTGCCCTGGATGGCCTTGATATAATCCCATCTTGTGACCGCAAAATGAGTTCGAGGACCTTGAAATGATGCTCTGCTGTGCAAGTAATATACTTAAGAATTACTGCTCTATACTCTCTCACCTGCTGTCCCTTCCGTCAACAGACACTCTGTAACACTGAGCTATGACCTTGGTTCTGGGCCCAGTCTGAAAAAGCATGAGCTCAGCTGGGTCCACCATTATGAGTCCATTCTACTTCTAAAGTTTTGTGAGTTATTATTCAGTTCTTCCAAGTCTGATTAGGCCAAAAATCCAAAATACAGAACCGTGAGCAATCTTCAGGCTATGCCATCTAGAACCACTGGACAAGAATTGGACCCTGAACAAAAGTGTGCATGGAAACCAATGGAGAGCAGAGCAGGGAGGCATTTGATGAGCATACGGGGAAAACGACTTATCCTGAGTATGTCTCCTTTGGGCTAAGGCAATGAGCCAAGGTTGCGATGGCAAGGTCAAAGTGATATGGTAAGCATCGTCACCATTGATGTCAAACCAAAGTAGACACCAAGTTTCAACAAGGCAACTGCTTTCCACGAGAAAATACAGACTAATACTGGCTGCCTGCTTCTATTTCATGGGAAAGTTTCAAGCTCAACAGTATCAACACTACATAGGGGCATTTCACCCAATCACTGGTGTCTTTGCCAAACTTATACTCTAAGGTCTTATGGAATTTGGGCTTCAGACAATAAGATATTTGCACAACATTCACAGGCCAAGGGATTCTTTTTATACTAAGTGATGTGGGCTGTTAATGATGTGAGCCTATGGGATTTGGGAATCAAACATGCCTACACAAAATTAATTACCCTACCATAATGAGATTGAGTGAATGGCAGAGACTGATTACTCAGCAAAGGGAGATATAAGCTAAAGATTGGGACCTCTCCATTTTCCATGAGCAATTAGATGACTGGATTTTCAAAGTCAAGAACCCGCTCTGATAGTTTCCTTCCTTGTACAAATGGTATTTATGCACTCAATGGTTATCAACTCGGGAAAGCTCTGATGTGGGGAACTCAATGAACCTACTAGAGGAAGTTTCCTTCATAGAGTTTTCCCTCTCTCTTTTGCACCCTTTTTTGTTTTTTTTTTAATTTATTTATTGCATCACTGTGGGAAAGGTTACAAAGCTTTCAGGTTTATGTCTCAGTCATGCAAATATCAAACACATTTCCCTTTACCAATACTTATTTTTTACTATGAAGAACCCCAATAAAACCCCACCCCCCACCCCTCCCCGTCCCTGTGAGGCAGATGAATTCTAGTTAACACTCTATCTGCTTTGATTGGATTCATTGTTTCAATAAAAGATTCACCACTATTATTTAGAGTTTACCCCCGCCCCCCCAAATCAGACATGCTGAAAAAGCATTGTGAAGTGATTTTCTTTCTACAGCTGGGTTCAAGAATTAAATGTTGGTTTTGAATTTCTGCTATTTTACCTATTGACCCTGGAAGTATTTCTACTGAAAATCAGATAGTTAAGAAATTGGTTTCTGTGTTCTGGAGTCGTGGCCGTGCTGGAGAGCCGCTCGTGGGGGGGAACTGGTGGCCTCGGTAGGGCGTGAAGGGCGGAGCGAAACGCCCCCCTTCCCATGAGGTTTTAGTCGCCCCCACACTCCCGGCTCATACCTGCTGTCCACAAGGCTCCCATGTGGCCGCCATCTTTCTTTCCAGAGAGGAGAGGGCGAATTGCACCCTTTTTTGAAAGACTGTGTTGTCGATGATCTAGGCAGAGAACAACATTCCAAATCTGCCCATGATCCGCCTCTTCTTATAAAAACAAGGCAGAACTTGGATCCAAGAGAATCTGTGAACTGCGTGCTTGAGCCTGGGAACTACCCAGGAGCCAGATAATGAAACGCTTTGCAGCTGCCCTTCTCATGCTCCTGCTGGCTGTGGCTGCCCTTGGCATCCTGGTCCCAGACACCCAAGGTGAGTCCAGTGACCTTTTCATGGATGGTCAGGCCTGTGGTCACTCCTGGTCTGGTCCGTTATAGCCCCTACTCAATATGTACATGTGATTTGCAGCAGCAGGACCCAGGGGGATGCCTCAGTGGTTGCCAGCCCTCACCTGCCTAGAGCACCATTGGGAAATCAAAGTCTGGTGGTGACAATGGAACATAGCAGAGTGGGGTCTCTGGTCTTACAAAATTATCCTGGTTCTGGAAGAATACTACTGGATGCACAAAAGGTTTAAAAAAAAGTAGCAAGTGTTTATTGGAAGAAAGTTTCAGAACAAAAGGGGTATTTCAAGTGAAATGCTGTTAGAAGCCTTTTGTCTAGGGCTTTATAGGTAAAGAAGTCTGCTTCCTTTCATGAAATGCTAACTGAGCCACTATTCGTTGTCTGTTTCTCCTAGATGCTCCATAATTTCAGGGGCTCTGATTTCTTTAGATAGGGGATAAGAAAAAGTTTCAGATAAGTTAACCCATAACTCTGTTCTGGGCATTCTTTCTCTTATAGATCATTAGGTTTCCTGGCTCTTCGGGTCTTGGGTGAAGTTTAGATCCCGAAAAAGCTACTTTAATGTGTAGAGCAGTGCAAGGCTAAAGTGAGGGGTAAAAAGAGTGTGAGGGAAAGATGGGTGCTGAGAAATGGTCTCCCCTAACAACTACCAGGGAGATCCTACAGCAGACAATTGGAAAATCAGTCCAAAGATTTCTCTTTCTTTAGCACACACTGAGGCAAACTTGACAGCTCTGGTCTTGGGAATCCCCAGGAACAAAGGGGCCCAGAAAATGGCTCAAAGGCATAGGAAGTGCTCAGTGCAAGCAGGGGTCCTGTGATTGATCTTTAATGTTCTGCAATCCTGTCCTACCACTCACTGTCTTGGGTACCTGCTGAGAGGGAAATAAATAATTACAATAAATAAACAAAAATTTCTGTAGTAGAAGGGGCATATATATATATATATAATATATCCTCTCTCCTCCTTCCCTTTCTTTCCTATCTCCCTCTCCTCTCTCTCTGTCTCTCTCTCTCTCGCTCTCTCTCCAAATATAACATATACACAGATGACTAGTTTATCTTAGAGAAGTTAATCTCTCCCTTTGCATCACCCGAATTATTTGATGGCTGCTCCTAGCTGACCTAAGACCATTAGGGTAAATGAAAATAACAAGAGTTATTTGAAATTTTTGCAATGAAGCAGAGAACTCCACAGTGATAGGAATGAAATTACATCATCTAGTGAAAAATGATACTTTTGTGAAGGAAATACAAGCAGCCATGCAAGTGACTTCTCCAAGTTCACCTACCTGATATAGTTACTCATCCAGAAACACATACCTTACTTACTACTTCAAGCAGAAACTGTTCCTTGCATCCTCTGGATAAACATATTGGTTCATCCTAGTAACCCTGAATGATAGACTATTCTCAGATAATAGTTCACCTCAATATTCTCATTTTACAAACAATGAAATTCAGACATTTCAGTCTTATTGATTTCTTCTTTGAGCTCACATAGCTATCTAGTGGGAGAATTAGCACATAACCAAGTTGGGAAGTTGTTACAGGATTTTAAGACCATTAAAATTTGAATTGTACAAGTTCTACCTATACCATAGGTACCTGGAAATGAGAAAGAGGTTTTGTTATTGACTTAGTGCAATGCAGGTCTACATACCTTATCCACCATTTTGATACTAGTGATTACAGGAATATTGACTCTTCAAATTTTAAAAAGAATCTTCACTATGAACCAGTAATTCCAATTCCAACTTATAACTCCTAGAACTGGAAGCAGATAGGAGACACTGGCACACCATGTTTCTAAGAGCATTAAAATCATCAGTCAAAAGGTGAGAGCAGCCAGAGCAGTCTTGGACAAGTGATTGTGTGTTTGGTATTGAAGTGGTATGTAGACACGCAGTGAACTGCTTCTCAGCTGTCAAAAGGAAAAAAATGCTCACATGCTCCACATCACTGAGGTTTCTGGGGTAAGTGACATAAGGCAGTGAGTCAGGGGGACACCCAGGACCATGTCTCCGCCTGAAGCTGAAACTGAGATATATGGTAAAGGGGGGGGTGTGGTCTAGAGCAGAGGGGGCCAACCTGAGACTCACCTGCCTATGGTTGTGGCCCATCTTATCGGTGGGATGTGGGTGCAAGAGAGGATCCTGGGGGTGGTGACTATCTCAAAGGAAGATCTTCTTGGGCCCCAGGTCCCTCGTCATCTATGACCTTCCACACCTGGCCGTCCCTGGTAAGTTCCCATGGACAGGGTGATGTCTAATCACGATTACATCCTTCCTTTCCTGGGAGAGATGACCCAGGCACTGCTTTAGCCCTGTGTGGGTCTACACACACACACACACACACTCACACACACACACAGACAGAAAGAGAGAGAGATACACACACAGCACACACAGAAAAAGAGACAGAAAACACACAGCACACACACAATATGCACACAGACATAGATGGCGTGCACGCGTGCACAGACACACACACACACACACACACACACAGACCTTAGCCTCTAGCCCAGCTGAGGGGAGAAAGGAGATGCAGACAATTTGTGAAGGAAGATAAAGAAAACATTTCCTTGGAGTCCCTCAGTCTTGGTTCTCCCCAGAACTTTGCAGGAATGAGGGGAAGGACCTGACCCGTTTATGTACAGATTCTCTTCTGAAATGGCCTTTTCTCTTCTGCAGCCTTCAGCGGAGACATCGACTGCTGCTATAGACAGCACTAGAACTTCATCTGCTCGAGAATGAAAGATTATTATAAAACCAGCAGTGAGTGCCCCCACCGGGACATCGTGTAGGTGTTCAATCACAGGCCTTGTCCTCTGGGGGCTGGGAGAGTAGACCTGATGGACAGTGTCAGGGAAATTCCCTGAATCTCTCCAGGCTTTAAGGTGGATCCCAGAGGCCCCAAGGGAGGAGAGATTGGGGAAGAGAAGAACCCAGGAGTGAAGCTGACCTAAGAAGGGACAGGAGTATTGGGAGTAAGTCCTCTTTAAAGATTTGGAAGAATTCACTAGTGAATCCATCCGGGCCAGGACTTTTGTGCTTGGGGAGACTTTTTATTACCATTTCAATTTCCTTGATGGTGATACGTCTGTTCAGGTATTCCAGGTCTTCTTGGTTCAGCCTTGGGAGTCTGTAGGAGTCTAGGAATTTATCCATTTCCTCGAGGTTTTGATGTTCCGTGGCATAAAGCTTCTCAAAGTACTCCCTGAGGATCCTCTGAATTTCTGTGGTTTCTGTTGTAATGACCCCCTTTTCATTTCTGATTCGGTTTATTAGGGTTTTCTCTCTCCCTTTCTTTGTGAGTTTTGCTAGAGGCTTATCGATCTTGTTAATTTTCTCGAAGAACCAGCTCTTGGTTTCATTGATCTTTCGGATTGTTTTTTGGGTTTCCATCTCGTTAATCTCTGCTCTGAGTTTTATTATTTCCTTTCTCCTGTTCGGGTTGTGCTCCTTTTTTTGGTCCTTCTCCAAGCTCTTAAGCTGTGAGGTTAGGTTACTTATGTGTGCTCGCTCCTCCTTCCTGAGGAATGCTTGTAGAGCTATAAACTTTCCTCTTAACACAGCCTTTGCTGTGTCCCATAAGTTTTGGTAACTCGTGTTCTCATTTTCATTCGTTTCTAGGAATCTTTTGATTTCCTCTTTGATTTCCTGTCTAATCCACTTGTTGTTCAATAGTGCACTGTTTAATTTCCAGGTGTTTGATTTAGTTTTCTGTTTTTGTGTGTGATTTACTTCTAATTTCAGCGCATTATGGTCTGAGAAGATTGTTGATACAATCTCTACCTTCTTAATTTTATGGAGGCATGTTTTGTGGCTCAGCATGTGGTCTATCTTGGAGAATGTTCCATGTACGCTTGAGAAGCTTTAAGCTTCTCTTTAAGCTTTCTTTAAGCTTTCTCTTTAAGCTTTTCCACGAAATTGAAATATCAAAAACACTTCCAAACAGTTTCCACGAAGCAAATATCACACTGATACCAAAAGCAGACAGAGATACCACAAAGAAAGAGAATTACAGGCCGATATCCCTGATGAACACAGATGCAAAGATCCTCAACAAACTACTAGCAAATAGAATCCAACTACTCATCAAAAAGATTATACACCATGACCAAGTAGGATTCATCCCAGGGATGCAAGGATGGTTCAACATTCGGAAATCAATCAACATAATCCACCATATCAACAAAAGAAAAGATAAAAAGCATATGATCATATCAATAGATGCAGAGAAAGCATTTGATAAGATCCAGCACCCCTTTATGATGAAAACCCTAGCCAAAATGGGTATAGAGGGGACCTTCCTCAACATAATTAAAGCCATCTACCACAAGCCTACAGCAAGCATCATCCTCAATGGGGAAAAACTGAGAGCCTTCCCTCTAAGATCAGGGACGAGACAGGGATGCCCACTCTCTCCACTGCTGTTCAATATAGTACTGGAAGTACTTGCAATAGCGATTAGGCAGGAAAAAGATATTAAGGGCATTCAGGTAGGAAAGGAAGAAATCAAGCTCTCACTATTCGCAGATGATATGATACTCTACTTAGAGAACCCAATAACTTCCACCAAAAAACTCTTAGAAACAATAGACTCGTATAGTAAAGTTGCAGGTTATAAAATCAATACCCAAAAGTCCATGGCTTTCCTATACGCAAACAGTGAGAGAGAAGAAAGCAACATGAAAAAAACAATCCCATTCACAATTGTGCCCCAGAAAATCAAGTACCTAGGAATCAGCTTAACTAAGGAAGTAAAGGACCTGTACAAAGAAAACTACAAAACGCTACTTCAGGAAATAAAAGAGGACATGAGGAAATGGAAAGATATCCCCTGCTCATGGGTCGGGAGACTTAACATTGTCAAAATGGCAATACTACCGAAAGCATTGTATAAATTCAATGCAATCCCTATAAGGATACCCATGACATTCTTCAAAGAAATGGAGCAAACACTCTTGAAATTTATATGGAACAATAAGCCCCCACGAATAGCTAAAGCAATTCTTGGGAAAAAGAAAATGGGAGGAATCAACCTCCCGAACTTCAAATTGTACTACAAAGCAGTAATAATTAAAACAGCATGGTACTGGAACAAAGGCAGAACTGCAGACCAATGGAACAGGGTTGAATACACTGACATCTCTCCTCAATCATATGCTCATCTAATCTTTGATAAAGGTGCAAGTAATGTGAAGTGGAGTAAGGAAAGCCTCTTTAATAAATTGTGCTGGCATCACTGGACGGCTACATGCAAAAAAATAGGCTCAGAACTCTGCCTAACACCATGTACAAAAGTAAGATCAAAATGGATTAAAGACCTCAACATCAGACCAGAAACCGTAAGGTACATTGAAGATAAAGTTGGCAAAACCCTCCATGACATTGAAGCTAATGGTATCTTCAAAGATGCCACGCCACTGGCCGAGCAAGTGAAAACAGAGATAGATAAATGGGACTATCTTAAACTAAGAAGCTTCTGCACCTCCAAAGAAACAGTGACCAAAATACAAAGACAGTCTACAGAATGGGAAAGGATATTCACCGAATACACATCTGACAAGGGGTTGATATCCAGGATATACAAAATACTGGTTAAACTCCACAAGAAGAAAACATCCAACCCCATCCAAAAATGGGGCAATGAAATGAACAGAAACTTTCTCAAAGAAGAAATCCGAATGGCAAAAAAGCACATGAGAAAATGCTCTACATCATTAATCATCAGGGAGATGCAGATCAAAACCACAATGAGATACCATCTCACGCCTCAGAGACTGGCCCAAATTCAAAAGAACAAAAGCAACCGATGCTGGCGTGGATGTGGCGAGAAAGGGACACTCCTTCACTGTTGGTGGGAATGTCCACTGGTTCAGCCCTTCTGGAAAACAGTATGGACGATTCTCAAAAAATTAGAAATTGAGCTCCCATTTGACCCAGCAATACCACTCCTGGGAATATATCCCAGAGAGGCAAAAATGTATAGTCGAAGTGACATCTGCACTTGTTTGTTCATTGCAGCCCTCTTTACAATAGCCAGAAACTGGAAGAAACCTGAATGCCCAAGAACAGATGACTGGTTAAAGAAACTTTGGTACATCTACACAATGGAGTACTATGTAGCTCTTAGAAAAGATGAAGTCATGAAATTTACATACAAGTGGTACAATATGGAAAGTATCATGCTAAGCGAAATGAGTCAGAAAGAGAGGGATAGACATAGAAAGATTGCATTCATCTGGGGGATATAAAGTAACAAAGTATGAGATTAATACCCAAGAATAGCTGAGATCAGCACCAGGAGGATTACTCCATAACTTAGAGGCCAGCCGGGTATCCTAGAGGAAAGGGCTATTCGGATAGAGAAGGGAGCACCAAATAAAGGATGTTTGGAGGATCCTCCCAGGAGGGGAGATGCATGTCGAAAGAAGACTATGGACTGAACATGTTTGCCACTCAATGCCTCTTTTGCAGACCACAACACCCAAAAGGAGAGAGAGAACACAGGGGATTGCCCTGCCACAGAGACTGGGGGATGGGGGGATGGGGGTGGGAGGGATATTATCCATGGTGGTGGAAAATGGGCACTGGTGGAGGGATGGGTATCTGATAATTGTATAATTGAAACCAAAGCACAAAAAATTGTAAATCTACAACTTTAAAAAAAATAAAATAATATAAAGGGGGGGAAAAAAAAAGAAGGGACAGGAGACGAGATGCCAGAGAGGCTCTGGGCTCCAGGAACAGAGAAAGGAAGCTGGACTGGGTGGGGAGCCCTGGGAAGGAAAGGGAGGTCTCCCAAGTCCATAGAATTTCCCAGTGTGCAACCTTCCTCTCCTTCCCTCCTAGCTTCATAACTAAGGAAAACAAGAAGACCTGTGCAGACCCTCGAAACAAAAAGGTCCAGTTCTGCATGGAGTCCCTAGTGCCAAGTTACAAATTGACACAGATGCTGGAAGCATTTCGTGCCTAATAAGGGGCTCTGTATTTTCTTCTCTCTTGCCTGTTCCACGGTTCCTGCGACTATCTCTGGATACACTACTTGCTTTTGTTTGATTTCGTGTGGTTGGGGGTTTGTAGGTTCACCCAGGGGTGCCAAGGCTTTTCCTCCAGTCCCTTATCTCAGATATCATTCCTGGCTATGCCCAAGGAACCCTAAGTAGTTGTTGGGGTGCAATCTGCTATGTTTAGTGTCAGGAATGAAGTCCCCAACTTAAATCCTAGCTCCACATGGGCCCTGTACACCCTCAAGTCCTCACAGCTACAGCAAAGAATGTTAGCTGTCTGGTGTGTTCTCTAACTCATCGCAACATCGACAGAAATACTAAATAAATGGGGAGTGTCACCATGTTTTCAAGAATATACTCTACCATCACCCTCAAAGAAAATTGTGTACATCACATCAGATTTATGTGTTGTCACTCCTGGGAATATATCCCAGAGAGACAAAAAAGTATCGTCGAAGTGACATCTGCACTTGTTTGTTCATTGCAGCATTGTTCACAATAGCCAGCATCTGGAAAAAACCTGAGTGCCCGAGAACAGATGACTGGTTAAAGAAACTTTGATACATCTACACAATGAAGTACTATGTAGCTGTTAGAGAAGATGAAGTCATGAAATTTACATACAAGTGGTACTACATGGAAAGTATCATGCTAAGTGAAATGAGTCAGAAAGTGAGGGACAGACATTGAAAGATTGCATTCATCCGGGTAATATAAAGTAACAAAATAGGAGACTAACACCCAAAAACAGCTGAAACATATACCAGGAGGTTTACTAGATGGCTTGGAGGCCAGCTGAACATATGAAGGGAAAAGGCAGCTCAGATAGAGAAGGAAGCACCAAGGGTGTTGGGAGGATCCTCCCAGGATGGGCGATGCATTCTGAAAGTGGACTATAGTCTGGACATGATTGCCACTCAATACAAACTACAGCACCTAAAAGGAGAGAGAGAGAGAGAGAGAGAGAGAGAGAGAGAGAAAGAGAGAGAGAACAAAAGGGAATGCCCTGCCACAGAGGCAGGGTGAGATGCGGCATAGGAGGGATGCTGGGATCATTGGTGGTGGAAAGTGGGCACTGGTAGAGAGATGGGTACTCGGTCCTTGTATAACTGAAACCCAAGCAGAAAAATTTCTAAGTCTACAACTGTACCTCACGGTGTTTCACTAATAAAATGAAAAAAAAAACAGATTTATGTGTGGTTTTTTCATAATAAACCCAGGGAATTAAGGTTTGCCTGCTCAGTTGGGTTCTGGATGTCACAGTTTCCTCTAGCTGCCCTCCCTCCCACCTGACTGAAGGAGTTCTGCCCTAAAGACCACTGAACCCCGTAGACGCCAACCTCTCCACACAGCACACCAACAGCCATACAGGGAAACGAGGGATGAGTCCCGTAAAGGAGACAACTCCCAGAACCTGCATCTGGGTCCCGGAGAAGAACAAGGAATCTCAGGAGCATGGTCAGCTGAAAGGAGGGATTACAGCTTCTAGAAAGAGTCAGGACTGGGTGTGGTCCCTCACCTCCCTGATGCTGAGTGTGCAGAACCCACAAGCCAAAGGGAGATGACAGAGGAGGAGTCCTGCCTTCCTGCCAAAACTGCTTTCTGCTGCCAGTGAGGCCACACCACAGAGAATGACCATAGTTCTGTAACATCCAGGACCTCAGCCTTTTGTGAAGACACCAAGAGTGCCTGCAGTGCACTCTAGAGGAGGAGGGGCAGATCTGCAGTTGCATCTCCTTGAATTGGGAGCTGCTCTAGAGGGGTGGATACCTATGATCCCAGGACAGGCCTGACTGAGAGAGGATGCTGATCTGTGTCCTGTCCAGGCCCTCCACAGCTCTTTGGGTTCCTCATAGCTCAATGCTACTGAACACAGGCCCATGAAAGCACTGAATGTGGCTCCCGACCTGAGACTCACTCAGCCAACAAATGGCAACTCCATATTCCAGTAGCCAAAGTAGAAGGTCCTGGGTACCATCATTGTTCTGGCTCTGTTGCCATGAGAGTGTGAGTCCAGAGGCAAAGGGTAGTGAGGAGGTGACATGTGGTGCTGGTGACACCTTTTCCCGGGGGTACTTGTGTGGACACCAGATTCTCGGGCCCTGTGCTGGAACTTCCCCTTAGCCCTTCAGTCATCAGTGGCCCCTTAACCTTCCAACAGGACATGGAGAGGCCAGTAATTGTCATTCATGGCCTTGGATTATAGAAAAGTTAAAGAGCATATGGTACAACCAGCAGGACAATCTGTATCTGTGGGCCGAGTATATCAGCAACCTGATGATGCCATCAGACTTTCTGATACCCCAAAATTGCTGCTGTGCTTTTGACTGGATCCCAGTAACTTGAGTCCAAGTTTATCAAGAAATTAAATGCCCAAAAGTTTAATTCGGGAGACACACCCACAAACCACCTCCAGCTCAGCTATACAAGCTCATTTATTGGCCTTATTTCAGCGACCCATACATGCTGAAAGATTTCAAAAGCCACAGTTAGGGTTGACTGCGTAGAGCACTGTAGCAAGCAGGCACGCCATGCAGGGCATAAGCCAATAGTTTGTATCTCTGGAAAAGATGGAAATAAGGGCCATGATCCAGAGACACATGGAGGAATCTCCAAACTGGGAAGCTCTCTGCAGAGATGCCTCTGGACTTTAGGTTGGGCCAGCTTCGTCAGGTGCCTCAGACAGGCATGGGCGTCAGTCACTGCTCCACCTGCCTCCTTAAGAACTCCAGCAGCAGCCAATTTCCAGAACCCAATGAGAAGTGCACGTATGCGTGTTCAGTGACAGCAAACTCCAGGCCTCAAGGGATAGGGGATGGTCTGGTCCTTCTCATCCCCCTGTCTCCATGGGTCCCTAGAGGTCATGCCCACAAACTGCCTCCAGCTACTACTTAATCTCCTTAACAGCCATGATCCAGAGATACACACACACAAAAAAAATCTCTAAACTGAGCAACTCTTGCAGAGATTTCTCCAGACCCAAACCATCTAACATTTTAGAATGCCAGGAGAGCGCAGTCATGACATCTTATGCTATTCATATCAAGCAACACAAAAGAGAGTTGGGGGAGATTGTCTGCCACAAAGTCAGGGGGATAGGTGGGATGGAAAGTACTGGAGACCTTGGTGGTGGGAGATGTGACCTGGTGGAGGGTTTGGTGATTGATCATTGTATGGTTGAACCTCAAACAGAGAAGCTTTATAACTTTTTCGCACGGGGATATAAAAAATAATAATAATAAAATAAAATTAACATTTTGAAAAAAATACTTGGAATTCTAGAAAAATTCAATCAGCTTAATAAGTGGCTTAATAAATAGCAGTACTCCTGAATGAAAAAAAAGAAAGAAATGTTAAAGTTGAACTTAATAGCAATTTTATATTTATAGCTATAAAATCATATGCTTTATTTTTCTTTTTTAAATTTTATTGAATCACCATGAGATAGGTATACGCTTTCATGTTTGGGTTCCCATCACACAAAGATCAAACACCCATTCCTCCACCAGTGCACATTCCCCACCACCAATATCCCCAGTATACCCCCCCTTTCCCACTCTCCCTCTGCCTCCATGGCAGACATGATTCTCCATAATCTCTCTCTACTTTTGGGCATTATGGTTTGCAATACAGACCCTGAGAGGTTATCATGTTTGGTTCTTTATCTACTTTCTGCATACATCTCCCATCCTGACTGATTCCTCCAACCATCTTTTTCTTAGTGATCCCTTCTCTATTCCAGCTACATTCTCCCCTTTGCTCATGAGGCAGGCTTCCAGCTATGGAGCAATCTATCTGTCATGTGTATCTAATGTCCTTAGGTGTCAGCCTCATGTTATGTTGTTTTATACTCCACAAATGAGTGCAGTCCTTCTATGTCTGGGAAAGAATATTTACCCAATACCCATCTGATAAGGGATTAATATCCAGGATATACAAGGCACTAGTAGAATTGTACGAGAAAAAAACCTCCAACCCCATCAAAAAATAGGGAGAAGAAATGAACAGAAGTTTCCACAAAAAAAGAAATACAAATGGCCAAAGGGCACATGAAAAATTGCTCCAGATTGCTAGTCATTAGGGAGATGCAAATCAAAACAACAATGAGATATCATTTCACACCACAGAGACTGGCACACATTCAAAAGAATAAAAGCAACCAGTGCTGGCGTGGGGGGAAAGAGACACTCTTTCACTGTTGGTGGAAATGTTGACTAATACATCCTTTCTGAAAAACAATAGGGAGCATCCTTCTAAAACTAGAAATTGAGCTCCCATATGACCCCACAATACCAATTCTGGAAATATATCCCAAGAATGCAAAAAAGCACAGTAGAAATGACATCTGTACCTATATGTTCATTGCAGCACTGTTCACAATAGCCAAAATCTGCAAACAACCCAAGTGCACTAGAACAGATGACAGATTAAAGAAACTTTGGTACATCTACCTAATGGAATACTATGCAGCTGTCAGGAGAGATGAAGTCATGAACTTTTCTTATAAATGGATAGACATGGAGAGTATCATGCTAAGTGACACGAGTCAGAAAGAGATGGACAGATATATGCTATATTTTTTATTACAAAACCTGGATCCATGGACTCATAAAATGCAAAATAAAACCATGAATCTGAAGGACCAAAAGTTGTTTGAAAAATAATTGTGGACAGTTGTTTGAAAAATAATTGTGGACAAGGACTAGAAATCTGTGGAAGAGCTCAGGCCTAGTACATGCCCAACCTCAATCCCAGATCGACAAACGGCATGTATAATCTCTCTTTATTTTTTTGCTTTTTTAGGGGTCACACCTGGTGATGCCCAGGGGTTGCTCCTGGCTCTGCACTAGGAATTACCCCTGGCAGTGCTCAGGGGACCATATTGGATGCTAAGAATGAAACCCGGGTTGGCCGCATTCAAAGCAAGCACCCTACCCCCTGTGCTATTGCTCTAGCCCCTGTATAATCTCTTTTAAATTAAAAATAAAAGTTTTTCAAGCTGGAGCTGGAGTGATAGTATAGCAGCTAGGGTGCTTACTTGGAACTTGGCCACCGCAGGTTCAAGTCTATGTACCACAGACAGTCAGCTGAGCTCTGCCCAGATTATTCCAGAGAACAGAACCAAGCCAGTTCTGAGTACTACCAGGTAGAGCCCCCAAAACAAAACAAATGAACAAAAGTGGGCAACACATGGAAAGAAACTTCCAGAAAAACTCACAGATGACTTACAAACATAAGGGAAAATGCTGGCTATCACTCATTATTACAGAAATGTACCTGAAACCCACAGTGAGATGCATACCAGGCTGGTGAGAATCCCTATGTCAGGATGATCAGAAACAATTACTATTGGAGAGGATATGGAGAAAAGCACCCTGGTATTTGGTTAACAGGAATGTAAGCTCATACAAATCCCATGGAGAAAAATATGGACTTCTTGTAAAAATACAAATAGTCATACCATGTTATTCTACATGTCTCTAAAAGGAATTTATCCAAAAGACAGGAATATGCTAATTACATAAGATATTTGCATTCCTATGTTCATAAAAGTGTTAGTCACAAAAGTCAAAACAAGGAACTGGAAAATTGGTTCACAGCAGTCCTCAGTTTACCTGAGGACAAGAGGTGGCCTCAGGAGGCAGGGGAAAGCAAATAGGTAGGAAAAGTCTCTGGAACATTGGTGGAAAGAAGTGAGAACTCTGGTGGCGTGTGTGGAATTAGAAAAATTTATTCATGAAATTATTGTTAACAGTATTATAAATCATGGTACTGAATTTAAAGGGTAGGGAGGAACATGGAATTAACTTAACTCTCCATGTATGGATGCCTGGATAAAGAAGCTATGATGTACACACATAATCATGGAATATTACATGGTCATTAAAAAGATGAAAGACCCCCAACTTCAATCCCAGCACCAGATGTCTCTCCAGAACCCTGAGTGAGTTCCTAAAATTTTTTTAAAGCCTGGTTAAAGCTATAGTACAGCCAGTAGGATTCTTGCCTTGAACTTGGCACCACGTATGGTCACCAGAGCCCTACTAAGATGGTTCTACTGGAAGTGATGATGCTGGGAAAAATAAATCAGAAAATAAAAAACCATTTCAAGACTTTTTACTCCTGTGTGGAATATGAATAATGAATAACTAATGCAAAGAATCTGGAAGAAGGAAGGAAGGAAGGAAGGAAGGAAGGAAGGAAGGAAGGAAGGAAGGAAGGAAGGAGGAAATAAGGGAGGGACGGAGGGAGGGAGGGAGGGAGGGAGGCAGGGAGGGAGGCAGGGAGGAAGGAACGGAGGGATGAAGGGTGGAAACTATGTCCCACATTCGGTGAAAACTATTGTGGCTAGAGAGGGACAGGGGAACCTGGGAGGCTGGAAGAGGGGTTTTCCCATTTCTGCGAGGACCCTGGAACACCTGTGATGGGGCTCGAGAACGCTCCTTAGAGAGGAGTCATCTAAGACCATGGAAGTCTATAAGGATGCAAAGTAATGAGAAGTCCACTTTGAAAATGAATTCATTTAAATTTTAAAAGTAATTATGATTAGCTTCCCAAAATGTCCCAAGGCAGAAAACAGAAAAGCTGCCTTCTTTCAAGATTTTTGTTGTTGTTTTTAGGCCAAAGACAGCTCTGCACAGGGCATTGAGCTCAGTGATCACTCCAGCAGATTCAGGGGTCTGTGTGTGACATTGCAAGATTGGACCCAAGTCAGCTGCGTGCAAGGTAAATGCCCTACATCCTGTAGAATCGTTTCAGTCCCTGAAGATTACATTTCCAAAGAACGGCTCATGGGGTCTTGAGAAAGACATGAAAGAAACATAAAACTGATAAGAGTCCAGAAAAGATTTCTATATACGTCAAAGGGCAAAACGGGATTTGGGTTTTAGTCTTTTTTTTTAAGAAATGCTCTAATAATGGGAGTCCAGGGACCCACAGCAAGACCCTAATGAAAGATAAGACTGAGAGAAACCGGAAGGTAACGTGATCCAGAGCATATCCCCAGGAACTCACTAAAGATCAGTAACTGAGGGAGTGAGGATTCCATTGTGGGACAGCAACTGAGGAGAGCCCATTCACTGCAGTTCTGGAAGCATCCACACCCCTCCCATTGCCTATTTCCCTGAGGGGTTCCCAGCACCCTCCTGGCCCTCCTGCTTGCAGAGGAGACCTGGTCCATGTGGGCAGAGGCAATGCCACGCCCCATGGTTCAGCCATTATCCTTAGATCTGAACCATCCTCAGGCACCAGAGAGGGAAGGGCCTCACACACCTGGGGACCCCATGCTGGAGCCACAGGTTCCTGTGTGAGGGGGACCCTATTTTCCCCACTCCTCTCTCCTGCCCCTCTGGCCCAGCTTAAGGGACTGACCATAGGCCCTTCTCTGAGCTCCTCTCACAGACCAGCTGTCTCCTGAATTGCTGCTTCACAGAAGGTTTCCCAATCTCTATGAGCACTTATTTCGAAGCCTGTGTTGTCTGTGATCTAAGCAGATAATAACACTCTAAATCTGCCTGTGACTTTCTGACCTTCGTCTTCTCATAAAAACAAGACAGTTGGGGTCGAAGAGAATCAGAGAACAGCGTGCCGGAGCCTGGGACCTACTGGAGCTAGGAAGATGAAGTGCTTTACAGACGCCTTCCTTGTCCTCTTGCTGGCTGTGGTTGATCTCGGGATCCTGGCCCCAATCACCCAGGGTGAGTTCAGTGACCTTCTCAAGGATGGCCATGTCTATGGTCACTCCTGCTTGGGAGGAGACCTTGGTCCTCCACGACTGTCCCTGCTCTAGATGTGGATGTGATTTGGCACTTGACTAAGGGCATCAGCAGGGCCCCAGAGGTGGTTCAGTGCGTTCAAGGCCTCTCCTGGCAAGCCAAGGTTTGAATTGAAACCCTAATGGCACTCACTCAGATGATCCTAACAGCTCTACTGTCAGAAGACCAGGAAGAAGAGGGCTGGGGAGATGATGCAGAGACTTAGAAAATGTCCAGGGCAAGCAAGAGGTCTTGAGTTTGTTCCTGATGTCCTTTATGTCACTTGGTGATTTACCCCCCCCCCCACAAACACACACACAGCAAACACAGCACAAACACACACCCCGATGTGTGGTCCTAGGTCAAATGACAAATTAATATAATGAATGAATAAAAATAGCCATAAAAGAAAATACACCTATCTCTGTCTCTGTATCTCTCTCTCTCTCTCTCTCTCTCTCTCTCTCTCTCTCTCTCTCTCTCCTCCAACTTTGGGAAACTATTGGCTTCTTTTCATGGCCTAAATTATTTCGTAGCTGTTCTTAACAGATGTACGATCACTAAGTGATAGGTCACTTAATTGATTATTAAAGTAAATTGAAATTTTGGGGAAAGACAGAGAATTCTACAATGTTAGAAAGAACATATGCTAGCCAGTGAAAATTGATCATTTGGTAGGGTAAATAGGAAAAGCCAGAAAAGTGACTCCCAAATCCACCTCCATGTTCCAGGTGTGTGTGCAATAGATAGTAACAAGTATGTATTTAACAATATACTCGCAGAGCTTAGGTACAAGCAGATGCTGTTTCAAGCATCCTGTGGGTATGAACACATTGGGTTGTGCTAAACCTGTTGGATGGATTATTCACAGCCATCCCAGCTTCACATTTTCTACCATAATTTTCACTGTGCTCTTATGGAAAGACAGGTCCTTAAACTTTTTATTTTGCAAATTCTACCCATACTTTATGAAACTACATAAGAAATTTATAGAAAGTTGAGTTATTTGCTTTATTGATAGAACCCAGGTCCTGAATGTCTTATCCAACATTTTGGTGCCAGCTATACATTTTGGAATGCAGATTTTCTCATGTTTTAAAAAGAGAATACCATAGAACACAGTGATTCCACATGCAAATATCTACCCAAGCGAACAGAAAGCAGATCACAGGTATTGATAGGCATGGTAATGGCAGCATTGATCATCACAGTCGAAAGGTGAGAGAAGTCAAAGAGCCTCTGAGCAAAACAAGTGCTGCTTGTTTTTTAAATGGGTGTAGACAGATAACAGAAGACTATTTCTCAGTCTTTAAGAGTAATAAAATGCTGACACACGCTGCAGCTTTGAAGGTGTACAGGAGACTGACAGAAGCCAGTGAGCCACGGGGACACTAGGTGGGGACACTGGGACTCTACCTCTCTGACATCTCTCTCCCCTCCTTGTCTCTGACGCACCTGCGAATCACAACCATGACTCAACCTGAGACTGAAACCGACATCTATGGTCAACAAGGAACTGTGACCCGGATCTGAGCAGCTCTGAACTGACAATAGACGCTGGTTTTTAATTTTTAATTATTTATTTATTTATTTATTTATTTTTGCTTATTGGGTCACACCTGGCGATGCACAGGGGTTACTCCTGGCCCATGCACTCAGGAATTACTCCTGGTAGTGCTCAGGGGACCATACAGTTTGCTGGGAATTGAATCCGGGTAGGCTACGTGCAAGGCAAATGCCCTACCCGCTGCGCTATGTATGGCTCCAACCCAAAACCCTGGTTTTTAACTTAGTGAGGTCAGAGCCATAGTAGATTAGGGAGGGTGCTTGCCTTGCAAGCAGCCCATCTGGATTGATCCCAAGTATCTTATATTGTCCACGAATGGGTGTGCTCCCTGAGAGCAGAGCCAGGAGTCAATCCTGAGCATCACAGACTGTGGCTCAAAAACCTAAAGTCAATAAAATAAGATTCGTGCCTCGATTCTTCCAGGGGATGCCGGGCTGCCCAGCTGGGCGGGAAAATCATCCCTGAGTCAGTTCTCCCAGGGATCGCGTCACCAACCGGCTTCTATGACGAATGCCCCCCCCACACACACTTCCGTCTTCTGCCCAGGGTGGAGAATGCAGGTCAATAGACCGAACTAGCAGCCGAGTTTCCGGCCGGAGTGATAGAATGATGGGGAGGCGCTTGCCTTACAAGTGGCTGTTCCCGGGTTCGGTCCCCGCTACCACGTACTTCAAGTGAGCACTCTCTGGTATTCGCTGGAAATTGGAGTATTGAAATTGAATGAATATTGAAGACTGTCTTGAATTGAACCGTTGAGATTGCCTTGAAGATTCAAATTGCCTTGATCTCATTGAGAGGGACTCTCAAATGAGCAAGGATCATGTTTTCTTGATTGTTTTGTTCCCCCCCCCCCCTTTGGAGATCTTAATATCGGTGAGACAACTCTCACCTCTTTTCATCTGAACTAAGGGCAGTTCCAAGAAGGAACTCAGGCTGATTGAAAAATGGACGTAAAAAATGAGGGAAGAAATGGATAAGAGAGCTTTAAGATTTAAAATTTCATTTTTAAGGGAGTTTGGATAGAGAAGGACCACCTTGACAAGGATAGTTGGAAATGATCACTGGATAAGAACTGCATGCTGAAAATAGATAAAGCAACAAACATGAGAACAACTCTGTACCTGTATTGAAAAACAAATTGCCCAAAAGGAGAGAGGGAGAGAGGGAGAGAGAGAGAGAAAGAGAAAGAGAGAAGAAAAATGTGTGCCTTAGAGATCGTCTTGGAGGGAGGGTGTTGGGAAGGAAACTGGGGTCATTGGTAGTGGGAAATGTCCGGTGGTGGAGGGACAGGTGTTGGAGCACTGTATGACAGAAGCCCGACCAGAAATAGTTTTATAACTCTGTATCTCGTGTTGGTTTAATTTTTAAAATACATAAATGTTTAAAATAATAATAAATAATTTAAAGTAAAATAAAATGGAGGTATAGATATACAGTTTCTCAGACTTATAAAGAAAAAAATGCGGAGCACTGAGGCTATTGGGGTTGCTGACATAAGCCAGTGAGCCAGGGGGCACTGGGTGGAGACACTGAGACTCTGTGTCTCTGTCATCTCTCTCACCTTTTTGTCTGTCTCCCAACTAGGACCCACGAACAGATGGTAAAGGAGAAACTAACATGAACAAATTAATCGATGCTTGTTTTTAAAATAATGGGGCCGGGTGCTGAGTTTGATCCCCGGCATCCCCTATGGCTCCCTGACCACTGCCAGGAGTAATTCCAGGATGAAGGCCTGAGCATCTTCAGGTGTGACCCAAAAAGACAAACATAAAAACAAAATATAATAAAGTAATGGGGCTGGGAGACTGGAGAGACAGGACAGCAGGTAGGGCTCTTGCCATACATACCGCACCTTGGGTTCCATGCCTGGCATCACATACGGTCCGAAGCACTGCCAGGTATATTGCCTGAGTTCAGTGCCAGGAGGAACTCCTAAGCATAGCAGGATGTGACCCAAAAACCATAAACCTTAAATATTAAGTTACAGGACCAGAAAAATAAGAGAACCAGAAGGAGAGAGCTGGTAGAGCACGCACTTAGCAAGCAGCTAACCAGGGTTCAATCCCTAGCACCCCCATATGGTTCCCTAACTGGTCAGAGGTGACACGTGACACTTAAGAGGTCAGAGTAAGCTCTGAGCACCACCTGGTGTGTCCCAAAACAAAATAAAACAAAATAATAATAAAATGAAATAGAGTGACATATAGACACATGTCACAGCACTATGATTGTTGGGGTAAATGCATAAGTCAGTGAGCTGGGAGACACTGGTTATTCTCTGTCATCTCTCTCACGCCCTTGTCTCTCTCCCACATAGAACCCCCCAAGATTCCTATGCCTGATCCTAAATCGGAGATATACGGTAAAGGGGGAGTGTGGCCAAGAGCTGAGGGTGCCAACCTGAGGCAACCTGCCCTGGTTGCTGCCCACCTTGTCTGTGGAATGGGGTGACCTGGAGGGTGTTGGGGTAGTGCCTGTTTCCAAGAAAAACCAGCAGGGCAGAGGCAAGGCCACACCCCATGGTTCAGCCACTGTCCTTAGATGTGAACCATACTCAGATACCAGTGAGGGAAGGGGGCTCACACACCAGGGGACCTCCTGATGGAGCCACAGGCTCCTGTGTGAGGGGGACCCTGTTTTCCCCCAAACCCCTGTATCCTGCCTCTGTGGCCTGGCTTTAGGAACTGACCACAGGCCCTACTCTGAGCTCCTCTGACAGACCAGCTATCTCCTGACTTGCGGCTTCAACGAAGGTTTCGCCCCATGAACCCTGGCCCTGTCCTGCTCTGATTTGCAGCACAGGTGAGAAATAAAACTCGGGATTCGCCTTGAGTGTCAGAACGCATTTCAGGAAATCCTTTCTTTTGACTGTCACAACACTGGTTTTGTTTTCTTTTGCTTCTATTTTATTTTTTCTTTATTTGTGGGTCACAATTAGGGGCTTCTCTGAGGTTTGAGCTTGGGGTAACACCCTGTACCTGGGAGATCCTCTGGTTCTGGGGGTAGAATTCTTGCCTCCTCTAAGCAAGGCATGTGCTCTGCTGACTGAGGCATCTCTCTGGCCCTCACACAGTATTTGAAAGAAGGTGTTCTCTGGTTTAGAACATGGGCAGAAGAGGTGGAAGAGCATTTTAACGGGAGTCATAAACTAGTTGTTACAAAGGAGATATGAGATTTACTAGTTTGCCAAAATAAAACAACAAACACCAAGTGAAGTAGAACAGCATTCTCTGCAGGAAATATTCCCCTCCCTCCCCTGGCACAGTGCATGATACAGACTATCCGATAATTCAGGGCACAGAGAGAGACGGAAAAGAAAAGGATAAGAGCGGAAGTTGAGGAACCAGAAGAAAACATCCAGTGAGGAGGAGCAGATCTGAGAAAGCAGGAGTGACTCTAGTAGTGAGAAGAACATGGGAGCATCCCTGGGCTGATCCTAACCCCCATACCCCTGTAGTGTGGGGGAGCTCAGCGTGCACAGGAGAAGCACACAGAGCCAGCCTGTATCATAGGGTGTGGTCAGAGCAGTCACATGGCAGAGAGGGCAGGATGCTGGGTTTCTGTATGAGAGGGGCCCAGGCCGGATTGGAAAGCCTTCTAGGAAGCCTCTCAGGGCTGAAGCACCTCATCTCAACGTGGGGGAACGGGTTCACGCTGCCCAAAGCTCCTTACCTACAGTATGGACAGTGCTTAGGATGTTCTGGCTGCTGTCAGGATGGTTTGGGGGAAACTGACACTGGAGCAGCCACATCGAGGATTGCAGCCTGCCCTGTGTTAAGGACCTACTCAGTTCTACTCAGTACTACTCAGTACTACTCATCTATCCTACTCATCTATCCCATCTGAGTTTTGAAGGTTCTCTGTGATAGTCAGTAACACAGCAAGAGAATGTGGTGACAGAGCGAGGAAGCACCCAGCTGCTCGGAATGGTGACTCTCTGAAGCAGGGGTGCAGAAGTAGCAGAATATTTAACAGACTCCAACTACTTCCATCTCCTTTAGGGAACCAACCTGCATACAGTCCTTTTCAGAAACCTCAAATCAGCCTCACTGTTTCTTACTCTGGCCACCACTGCAGTGTCAAGAGAGGGTTGGCAGGGTGGGTGCAGCTGCGAGGTGGTAGAGTACTTTCTACAATATCCGGCTCACAAAGTCGCAGTACCTTACAGGCCCTTCAGACTGGTGGCTCCTTCCACATAAGGAATTCTCTGCTGCTGAGATGTTCATTGATCCGTCCGAGGAATAAAAACTCCTGTCCCTAGCCCCATCCCCAACCAAGGATTGAGGGAATTGACATCTGTTCCCCCTGTCCCCATCACGAATAGCAGAGCAGCTGGAGGTATAAAAGCCTTCGGAAGTAGGCTGCTAATTTGGGATGTGCCCTGAATGGCCTTGATATAATCCCATCTTATGACCGCAGAACGAGCTCGAGGACCTTGAAATGATGCTCTGCTGTGCAAGTAATATACTTAAGAATTACTGCTCTATACTCTCTAACCTGCTGTCCCTTCCCCCAACAGACACTCTGTAACACTGAGCTATGACCTTGATTCTGGGCTCAGTCTGAAAAACCATGAGCTCAGCTGGGTCCACCATTATGAGCCCATTCTACTTCTAAAGTTTTGTGAGTCATTATTCAGTTCTTCCAAGTCTGATTAGGCCAAAAATCCAAAATACAGAACCTTGAGCAATCTTCAGGCCTGTGCTATCTAGAACCGTTGGACAAGAATTGGCCCCAGAACAAAAGTGTGCATGGAAACCAATGGAGAACAGAGCAGGGAGAAATTTGATGAGCATACGGGGAAAACGACTTATCCTGAGTATGTCTCCTTTGGGCTAAGGGAATGAGCCAACTTTGCGATGGCAAGGTCAAAGTGATATAGTAAGCATTCTCACCATTGATGTCAAACCAAAGTAGACACCAAGTTTCAACAAGGCAACTGCATTCCACGAGAAAATACAGACTAATACTGGCTGCCTGCTTCTATTTCATGGGAAAGTTTCAAGCTCAACAGTATCAACCCTACATAGGGGCATTTCACCCAATCACTGGTGTCTTTGCCAACCTTATACTCTCAGGTCATATGGAATTTGGGCTTCAGACAATAAGATATTTGCACAACATTCACAGGCAAAGGGATTCTTTTTATAGTAAGTGATGTGGGCTGTTAATGATGTGAGCCTATGGGATTTGGGAATCAAATGTGTCCACACAAAATTAATTACACTACCATAACGAGATTGAGTGAATAGCAGAGACTGTTTACTCAGCAAAGGGAGATATAAGCTAAAGATTGGGACCTCTCCATTTTCCATGAGCAATTAGATGACTGGATTTTCAAAGTCAAGAACCCGCTCTGATAGTTTCCTTCCTTGTACAAATGCTATTTATGCACTCAATGGTTATCAACTCGGGAAAGCTCTGATGTGGGGAACTCAATGAACATACTAGAGGAAGTTTCCTTCATAGAGTTTTCCCTCTCTCTTTTGCACCCTTTTTTGAAAGACTGTGTTTTCCATAATCAAGGCAGAGAACAACATTCCAAATCTGCCCATGATCCACCTCTTCTTATAAAAACAAGGCAGAGCTTGGATCCAAGAGAATCTGTGAACTGCGTGCTTGAGCCTGGGAACTACCCAGCAACCAGATAATGAAACGCTTTGCAGCTGCCCTTCTCATGCTCCTGCGGGCTGTAGCTGCCCTTGGCATCCTGGCCCCAGACACCCAAGGTGAGTCCGGTGACCTTCTCATGGATGGTCAGGTCTGTGGTCATTCCTGGTCTGGTCCGTGATAGCCCCTACTCAATATGTAGATGTGATTTGCAGCAGCAGGACCCAGGGGGATGCCTCAGTGGGTGCCAGCCCTCACCTGCCTAGAGCACCATTGGGAAATCAAAGTCTGGTGGTGACAATGGAACATAGCAGAGTGGGTCTCTGGTCTTCCCAGATTATCCTGGTTCTGGAAGAATATTACTGGATGCACACAAAGTTTTAAAAAAAAAGTAGCAAGTGTTTATTGGAAGAAAGTTTCAGAATAAAAGGGGTATTTCAAGTGAAATGCTCTTAGAAGCCTTTTGTCTAGGGCTTTATAGGTAAAGAAGTCTGCTTCTTTTCATGTAATGCTAACTGAGCCACTATTCGTTATCAGTTTCTCCTAGATGCTCCATAATTTCGGGGGCTCTGATTTCTTTAGATAGGGGATAAGAAAACGTTTCACATAAGTTAGACCATAACTCTGTTCTGGGCATTCTTTCTCTTATAGATCGTTAGGTTTCCTGGATGCTCGGGTCTTGGGTGAAGCTTAGATCCCAAAAAAGCTACTTTAATGTGTATAGCAGTGCAAGGCTAAAGTGAGGGGTCAAAATAGTATGAGGGAAAGATGGGTGCTGAGAAAGGGTCTCCCCTAACAACTACCAGGAAGATCCTACAGCAGACAATTGGCAAATCAGTCCAAAGATTTCTCTTTCTTTAGCACACACTGAGGCAAACTTGACAGCTCTGGTCTTGGGAATCCCCAGGAACAAAGGGGCCCAGAAAATGGCTCAAAGGCATAGGAAGTGCTCAGTGCAAGCAGGGGTCCTGTGATTGATCTTTTATGTTCTGCAATCCTGTCCTGCCCCTCACTGTCTAGGGTACCTGGTGAGAGGGAAATAAATAATTACAATAAATAAACAAAAATTTCTGTAGTAGAATGGGCATATATATATTTATATATATATAATATATCCTCCCTCCCTCCTTCCCTTTCTTTCCTATCTCCCTCTACTCTCTCTCTCTCTCTCTCTCTCTCTCTCCAAATATAACATATACACAGATGACTAGTTGATCTTAGAGAAGTTAGTCTCTCCCTTTGTATGACCCGATTATTTGATGGCTGCTCCTAGCTGACCTAAGCCTATTAGGGTAAATGAATATAACAAGAGTTATTTGAAATTTTTGACAAAGAAGCAGAGAATTCCACAGTGATAGGAATGAAATTACATCATCTAGTGAAAAATGATCATTTTGTGACGGAAATACAAGGGGCCATACAAGTGACTTCTCCAAGTTCACCTACCTGATATAGCTACTCATCCAGATACACATACCTAGTAGTACTTACTACTTCAAGAAGAAACTGTTCCTTGCATCCTCTGGATAAACATATTGGTTCACCTTAGTAACCCTGAATGATAGACTATTCTCAGATAACCTAGGTTCATCTGTTCACCTCATTATTCTCATTTTACAAACAATGAAATTCAGACATTTCACACTTATTGATTTCTTTTTAGAGCTCACAGAGCTACCTAGTGGGAGAATTAGCACATAACCAAGTTGGGAAGCTGTTACAGGATTTTAAGACCATTAAAATTTTAATTGTAGAAGTTCTACCTTTACCATTTGTAACTGGAAATGAGAAAGAGGTTTTGTTATTGACTTAGTGCAATGCAGGTCTACATACCTTATCCACCATTTTGATACTAGTGATTACAGGAATATTGACTTTTCAAATTTTAGTAAGAATATTCACTATGAACCAGTAATTCCAATTCCAACTTATTCCTCCAAGAACTGGAAGCAGATAGGAGACACTGGCACACCATGGTTCTGAGAGCATTAGAATCATCAATCAAAAGGTGAGAGCAGCCAGAGCAGTCTTGGACAAGTGATTGTGTTTTTGGTATTGAAGTGGTATGTAGACACGCAGTGAACTGCTTCTCAGCTGTCAATAGGAAGAAAATGCTCACATACTCCACATCATTGAGGCTTCATTGTATAACTGAAACCCAAGCAAAAAATTTCTAAATCTACAACTGTACCTCACGGTGTTTCACTAATGTAATTTAAAAAAATAACAGATTTATGTGTTGTTTTTTCACAATAAATCCAGGGAATAAAGATTTGTCATGCTCAGTTGGGTTCTGGATGTCACAGTTTCCTCTAGCTGCCCTCCCTCCCACCTGACTGAAGGAGCTCTGCTCTAAACACCACTGAACCCCGTAGACGCCAACCTTTCCACACAGCACACCAACAGCCATGCAGGGAAACCAGGGATGAGTCCTCTGAAGGAGACAACACCCAGAACCTGCATCTGGGTCCCAGAGAAGGACAAAGCATCTCAGGAGCATGGTCAGCTGAAAGGAGGGATTTCAGCTTCTGGGAGGACTCAGGAGTGGGGGTGGTCCCTCACCTTTCTGATGCTGAGTGTGCAGAACCCACAAGCCAAAGGGAGATAACAGAGGAGGAGTCTTGCCTTCCTGCCAGAACTGCTTCCTGCTGCCAGTGAGGCCACAGCACAGAGAATGACCATAGTTCTGTGACATCCAGGACCTCAGCCTTCTGTGAAGACACCAAGAGGGCCTGCAGTGCACTCTGGAGGACGAAGGGCAGATATGCAGCTGCATCTCCTTGAATTGGGAGCTGCTCTAGAGGGGTGGATCCCTCTGCTCCCAGGACAGGCCTTACTGAGAGAGGATGCTGATCTGTGTCCTGTCCAGGCCCTCTACAGCTCTTTGGGTTCCTCATAGCTCAATGCTACTGAACACAGGCCCATGAAAGCACTGAATGTGGCTCCCGACCTGTGGCTCACTCAGTCAACGAATGGTAACTCCATATTCCACTAGCCAAAGCAGAAGGTCCTGGGTACCATCATTGTTCTGGCTCTGTTGCCATGAGAGTGTGAGTCCAGAGGCAAAGGGTAGTGAGGAGGTGACATCTTGAGCTGGTGACACCTATTCCCAGAGGTACCTGGTTGGATACCAGAGTCTCGGGTCCTGTGCTGGAACTTCCCCTTAGCCCTTCAGTCATCAGTGGCCCCTTAACCTTCCAACAGGACATGGAGAGGCCAGTAATTATCATGCATTGCCTTGTATTAAAGAAAAGTTAAAGAATATATGGTACAACCAGCAGGACAATCTGTATCTGTGGGCCGAGTATATAAGCAATCTGATGATGCCATCAGATTGCTTGATACCCCAAAATTGCTGCTGTGCTTTTGACTGGATCCCAGTAACTTGAGTCCAAGTTTATCAAGAAATTAAATGCCCAAAAGTTTAATTCGGGAGACACACCCACAAACCACCTCCAGCTCAGCTATACAGGCTAATTTAATGGCCTTATTTCAGCGACCCATACATGCAGAAATATTTCAAAAGCCACAGTAAGGATTGATTGCGTAGAGCACTGTAGCAAGCAGGCACACCATGCAGGGCATAAGACAATAGTTTGAATCTCTGGAAAAGATGGAAATAAGGGCCATGATCCAGAGACGCATGGAGGAATCTCCAAACTGGGAAGCTCTCTGCATTGATGCCTCTGGACTTTAGGTTGGGCCAACTTCGCCATTTGCCTCAGACAGGCATGGGCGTCAGTCACTGCTCCACCTTCCTCCTTAAGATCTCCAACAGCAGCCAATTTCCAGAACCCAATGAGAAGTGCACGTATGCGTGTTCAGTGACAGCAAACTCCAGGCCTCAAGGGATAGGGGATGGATTGGTCCTTCTCATCCTCCTGTCTCCATGGGTCCCTAGAGGTCATGCCCACAAACTGCCAACAGCTGCTACTTAAGCTCCTTAACAGCCATGATCCAGAGATACACACAAGAAAGTCTCTAAACTGAGCAACTCTTGCAGAGATTTCTCCAGACCCAAACCATCTAACATTTTAGAATGCCAGGAGAGCACAGTCACGACATCTTATGCTATTCATATCAAGAAACACAAAAGAGAGTTGGGGGAGATTGTCTGCCACAGAGGCAGGGGGATAGGTGGGATGGAAGGTACTGGGGACCTTGGTCGTGGGAGATGTGACCTGGTGGAGGGTTTGGTGATTGATCATTGTATGGTTGAAACTCAAACAGAAAAGCTTTATAACTGTATCTCACGGGGATATAAAAAATAATAATAATAAAATAAAATTAACATTCTGAAAAAAAATACTTGAAATTCTAGAAAAATTCAATCAGTTTAATAAGTGGCTTAATAAATAGCAGTACTCCTGAATGAAAAAAAAAGAAAAGTTAAATTTGAACTTAATAGCAATTTTATATTTATAGCTATAAAATCATATGCTTTATTTTTCTTTTATTAATTTTATTGAATCAACATGAGATAGGTATATAAGATTTTATGTTTGGGTTAACATCACACAACGATCAAACACCCATTCCTCCTCCAGTGCACATTCCCCACCACCAATATCCCCAGTATACCCCCCCTTTCCCACCCTAACTCCGCCTCGATGGCAGACATGATTCCCCATAATCTCTCTCTACTTTTGGGCATTATGGTTTGCAATACAGACCCTGAGAGGTTATCATGTTTGATTCTTTATCTACTTTCTGCATACATCTCCCATCCTGACTGATTCCTCCAACCATCTTTTTCTTAGTGATCCCTTCTCTATTCCAGCTGCATTCTCCCCTTTGCTCATGAGGCAGGCTTCCAGCTATGGAGCAATCTATCTGTCATGTGTATCTAATGTCCTTAGGTGTCAGCCTCATGTTATGTTGTTTTATACTCCACAAATGAGTGCAGTCCTTCTATGTCTGGGAAAGAATATTTACCCAATACCCATCTGATAAGGGATTAATATCCAGGATATACAAGGCACTAGTAGAATTGTACGAGAAAAGAACTTCCAACACCATCAAAAAATAGGGAGAAGAAATGAACAGAAGTTTCCGCAAAAAAAGAAATACAAATGGCCAAAGGGCACATGAAAAAAATGCTCCAGATTGCTAGTCATTAGGGAGATGCAAATCAAAACAACAATGAGATATCATTTCACACCACAGAGACTGGCACACATTCAAAAGAACAAAAGCAACCAGTGCTGGCATGGGGAAAAAGAGATACTCTTTCACTGTTGGTGGAATGTTGACTAAATCATCCTTTCTGAAAAACAATAGGGAGCGTCCTTCTAAAACTAGAAATTGAGCTTCCATATGACCCCACAATACCAATTCTGGGAATATATCCCAAGAATGCAAAAAATCACTGTAGAAATGACATCTGTACCTATATGTTCATTGCAGCACTGTTCACAATAGCCAAAATCTGCAAACAACCCAAGTGCACTAGAACAGATGACAGATTAAAGAAACTTTGGTACATCTACATAATGGAATACTATGCAGCTGTCAGGAGAGATGAAGTCATGAACTTTTCTTATAAATGGATAGACATGGAAAGTATCATGCTAAATGAAACAATTCAAAAAGAGATGGACAGATATATGCTATATTTTTCATTACAAAATCTGGATCCATGGACTCATAAAATGCAAAATAAAACCATGAATCTGAAGGACCAAAAGTTGTTAGAAAAATAATTGTGGACAGTTGTTTGAAAAATAATTGTGGACAAGGACTAGAAATCTGTGGAAGAGCTCAGGCCTAGTACATGCCCAACCTCAATCCCAGTTCCACAAACGGCATGTATAATCTCTCCTTATTTTTTTGCTTTTTTAGGGGTCACACCTGGTGATGCCCAGGGGTTGCTCCTGGCTCTGCACTAGGAATTACCCCTGACAGTGCTCAGAGGACCATATGGGATGCTGAGAATCAAACCCGGGTTGGCCGCATTCAAAGCAAACACCCTACCCACTGTGCTATTGCTCCAGCCACTGTATAATCTCTTTTAAATTAAAAATAAAAGTTTTTCAAGCTGGAGCTGGAGTGATAGTATAGCAGCTAGGGTGCTTACTTGGAACTTGGCCACTGCATGTTCAAGTCTATGTACAACAGACAGTCAGCTGAGCTCTGCCCAGATTATTCCAGAGAACAGAACCAAGCCAGTTCTGAGTACTACCAGGTAGAGCCCCAAAAACAAAACAAATGAACAAAAGTGGGCAACACATGGAAAGATACTTCCAGGAAAACTCACAGATGACTTACAAACATAAGGGAAAATGCTGGCTATCACTCATTATTACAGAAATGTACCTGAAACCCACAATGAGATGCATACCAGGCTGGTGAGAATCCCTATGTCAGGATGATCAGAAAGAGTTACTATTGGAGAGGATATGGAGAAAATCACCCTGGTATTTGGTTAACAGGAAGGCAAGCTCATACAAATCCCATGGAGAAAATATGGGAATATGTTTACAAATTTTTGTAAAAATACAAATAGTTATACCATGTTATTCTACATGTCACTAAAAGGAATTTATCCAAAAGACAGAAATATGCTAATTACATAAGATATTTGCATTCCTATGTTCATAAAAGTGTTAGTCACAAAAGTCAAAACAAGGAACTGGAAAGTTGGATCACAGTTGGTCCTCAGATTATCTGAGGACAAGAGGTGGACTCAGGAGGCAGGGGAAAGCAAATAGGTAGGAAAAGTCTCTGGGACATTGGTGGAAGGAAGTGAGAACTCTGGTGGCGTGTGTGGAATTAGAAAAATTTATCCATGAGAGTATTTTTAACAGTATTATAAATCATGGTACTTAATTTAAAGGGTGGGGAGGGACGTGGAATTAACTTAACTCTCCATGTATGGATGCCTGGATAAAGAAGCTATGATGTACACACATACTCATGGAATATTACATGGTCATTAAAAAGATGAAAGACCCCAACTTCAATCCCAGCACCAGATGTCTCTCCAGAACCCTGAGTGAGTTCCTAAAATTTTTTTAAAGCCTGGTTAAAGCTATAGTACAGCCAGTAGGATTCTTGCCTTGAACTTGGCACCACGTATGGTCACCAGAGCCCTACTAAGATGGTTCTACTGGAAGTGATGATGCTGGGAAAAATAAATCAGAAAATAAAAAACCATTTCAAGACTTTTTACTCCTGTGTGGAATATGAATAATGAATAACTAATGCAAAGAATCTGGAAGAAGGAAGGAAGGAAGGAAGGAAGGAAGGAAGGAAGGAAGGAAGGAAGGAAGGAGGAAATAAGGGAGGGACGGAGGGAGGGAGGGAGGGAGGGAGGCAGGGAGGGAGGCAGGGAGGAAGGAACGGAGGGATGAAGGGTGGAAACTATGTCCCACATTCGGTGAAAACTATTGTGGCTAGAGAGGGACAGGGGAACCTGGGAGGCTGGAAGAGGGGTTTTCCCATTTCTGCGAGGATCCTGGAACACGTGTGATGGGGCTCGAGAACGCTCCTTAGAGAGGAGTCATCTAAGACCATGGAAGTCTATAATGATGCAAAGTAATGAGAAGTCCACTTTGAAAATGAATTCATTTAAATTTTAAAAGTAATTATGATTAGCTTCCCAAAATGTCCCAAGGCAGAAAATAGAAAAGCTGCCTTCTTTCAAGATTTTTGTTGTTGTTTTTAGGCCAAAGACAGCTGTGCACAGGGCATTGAGCTCAGTGATCACTCCAGCAGATTCAGGGGTCTGTGTGTGACATTGCAAGATTGGACCCAAGTCAGCTGCGTGCAAGGTAAATGCCCTACATCCTGTAGAATCGTTTCAGTCCCTGAAGATTACATTTCCAAAGAACGGCTCATGGGGTCTTGAGAAAGACATGAAAGAAACATAAAACTGATAAGAGTCCAGAAAAGATTTCTATATACGTCAAAGGGCAAAACGGGATTTGGATTTTAGTCTTTTTTTTTTAAGAAATGCTCTAATAATGGGAGTCCAGGGACCCACAGCAAGACCCTAATGAAAGATAAGACTGAGAGAAACCGGAAGGTAGGTAACGTGATCCAGAGCATATCCCCAGGAACTCACTAAAGATCAGTAACTGAGGGAGTGAGGATTCCATTGTGGGGCAGCAACTGAGGAGAGCCCATTCACTGGAGTTCTGGAAACATCCACACCCCTCCCATTGCCTATTTCCCTGAGGGGTTCCCAGCACCCTCCTGGCCCTCCTGCTTGCAGAGGAGACCTGGTCCATGTGGGCAGAGGCAATGCCGCGCCCCATGGTTCAGCCATTATCCTTAGATCTGAACCATCCTCAGGCACCAGAGAGGGAAGGGCCTCACACACCTGGGGACCCCATGCTGGAGCCACAGGTTCCTGTGTGAGGGGGACCCTATTTTCCCCACTCCTCTCTCCTGCCCCTCTGGCCCAGCTTAAGGGACTGACCATAGGCCCTTCTCTGAGCTCCTCTCACAGACCAGCTGTCTCCTGAATTGCTGCTTCACAGTAGGTTTCCCAATCTCTATGAGCACTTATTTCGAAGCCTGTGTTGTCTGTGATCTAAGCAGATAACACTCTAAATCTGCCTGTGACTTTCTGACCTTCCTCTTCTTATAAAAACAAGACAGTTGGGGTCGAAGAGAATCAGAGAACAGCGTGCCGGAGCCTGGGACCTACTGGAGCTAGGAAGATGAAGTGCTTTGCAGATGCCCTCCTTGTCCTCTTGCTGGCTGTGGTTGATCTCGGGATCCTGGCCCCAATCACCCAGGGTGAGTTCAGTGACCTTCTCAAGGATGGCCATGTCTATGGTCACTCCTGCTTGGGAGGAGACCTTGGTCCTCCACGACTGTCCCTGCTCTAGATGTGGATGTGATTTGGCACTTGACTAAGGGCATCAGCAGGGCCCCAGAGGTGGTTCAGTGCGTTCAAGGCCTCTCCTGGCAAGCCATGGTTTGAATTGAAACCCTAATGGCACTCACTCAGATGATCCTAACAGCTCTACTGTCAGAAGACCAGGAAGAAGAGGGCTGGGGAGATGATGCAGAGACTTAGAAAATGTCCAGGGCAAGCAAGAGGTCTTGAGTTTGTTCCTGATGTCCTTTATGTCACTTGGTGATTTACCCCCCCCCCCACAGACACACACACAGCAAGCACAGCACAAACACACACCCCGATGTGGGTTCCTAGGTCAAATGACAAATTAATATAATGAATGAATAAACATAGCCATAAAAGAAAATACACCTATCTCTGTCTCTGTATCTCTCTCTCTCTCTCTCTCTCTCTCTCTCTCTCTCTCTCTCTCTCTTTCTCTCTCCTCCAACTTTGGGAAACTATTGGCTTCTTTTCATGGCCTAAATTATTTCGTAGCTGTTCTTAACAGATGTACGATCACTAAGTTATAGGTCACTTAATTGTTTATTAAAGTAAATTGAAATTTTGGGGAAAGACAGAGAATTCTACAATGTTAGAAAGAACATATGCTAGCCAGTGAAAATTGATCATTTGGTAGGGTAAATAGGAAAAGCCAGAAAAGTGACTCCCCAATCCACCTCCATGTTCCAGGTGTGTGTGCAATAGATAGTAACAAGTATGTATTTAACAATATACTCGCAGAGCTTAGGTACAAGCAGATGCTGTTTCAAGCATCCTGTGGGTATGAACACATTGGGTTGTGCTAAACCTGTTGGATGGATTATTCACAGCCATCCCAGCTTCACATTTTCTACCATAATTTTCACTGTGCTCTTATGGAAAGACAGGTCCTTAAACTTTTTATTTTGCAAATTCTACCCATACTTTATGAAACTACATAAGAAATTTATAGAAAGTTGAGTTATTTGCTTTATTGATAGAACCCAGGTCCTGAATGTCTTATCCAACATTTTGGTGCCAGCTATACATTTTGGAATGCAGATTTTCTCATGTTTTAAAAAGAGAATACCATAGAACACAGTGATTCCACATGCAAATATCTACCCAAGCGAACAGAAAGCAGATCACAGGTATTGATAGGCGTGGTAATGGCAGCATTGGTCATCACAGTCGAAAGGTGAGAGAAGTCAAAGAGCCTCTGAGCAAAACAAGTGCTGCTTGTTTTTTAAATGGGTGTAGACAGATACAGAAGACTATTTCTCAGTCTTTAAGAGTAATAAAATGCTGACACACGCTGCAGCTTTGAAGGTGTACAGGAGACTGACAGAAGCCAGTGAGCCACGGGGACACTAGGTGGGGACACTGGGACTCTACCTCTCTGACATCTCTCTCCCCTCCTTGTCTCTGACGCACCTGCAAATCACAACCATGACTCAACCTGAGACTGAAACCGACATCTATGGTCAACAAGGAACTGTGACCCGAATCTGAGCAGCTCTGAACTGACAATAGATGCTGGTTTTTAATTTTTAATTATTTATTTATTTATTTATTTTTGCTTATTGGGTCACACCTGGCGATGCACAGGGGTTACTCCTGGCCCATGCACTGAGGAATTACTATTGGTAGTGCTCAGGGGACCATACAGTTTGCTGGGAATTGAATCCGGGTAGGCTACGTGCAAGGCAAATGCCCTACCCGCTGGGCTACGTATGGCTCCAACCCAAAACCCTGGTTTTTAACTTAGTGAGGTCAGAGCCATAGTAGATTAGGGAGGGTGCTTGCCTTGCAAGCAGCCCATCTGGATTGATCCCAAGTATCTTATATTGTCCACGAATGGGTGTGCTCCCTGAGAGCAGAGCCAGGAGTCAATCCTGAGCATCACAGACTGTGGCTCAAAAACCTAAAGTCAATAAAATAAGATTCGTGCCTCGATTCTTCCAGGGGATGCCGGGCTGCCCAGCTGGGCGGGAAAATCATCCCTGAGTCAGTTCTCCCAGGGATCGCGTCACCAACCGGCTTCTATGACGAATGCCCCCCCCCCCCACTTCCGTCTTCCGGCCAGGGTGGAGAATGCAGGTCAAAAGACCGAACTAGCAGCTGAGTTTCCGGCCGGAGTGATAGAATGATGGGGAGGCGCTTGCCTTACAAGTGGCTGTTCCCGGGTTCGGTCCCCGCTACCACGTACTTCAAGTGAGCACTCTCTGGTATTCGCTGGAAATTGGAGTATTGAAATTGAATGAATATTGAAGACTGTCTTGAATTGAACCGTTGAGATTGCCTTGAAGATTCAAATTGCCTTGATCTCATTGAGAGGGACTCTCAAATGAGCAAGGATCATGTTTTCTTGATTGTTTTGTTCCCCCCCCCCCCCTTTGGAGATCTTAATATCGGTGAGACAACTCTCAGCTCTTTTCATCTGAACTAAGGGCAGTTCCAGGAAGCAACACAGGCTTATTGAAAAAAGGACGTGAAAAAGGAGGGAAGAAATGGATAAGAGAGCTTTAAGATTTAAAATTTCATTTTTAAGGGAGTTTGGATAGAGAAGGACCACCTTGACAAGGATAGTTGGAAATGATCACTGGATAAGAACTACATGCTGAAAATAGATAAAGCAACAAACATGAGAACATCTCACTACCTGTATTGCAAAAAAAATTGCCCAAAAGGAGAGATGAAGAGAGGGAGGGAGAGAAAGAGAGAGAGAGAGAGAGAGAGAGAGAGAGAGAGAGAGAGAAGAAAAGTGTCTGCCATAGAGATAGGCTTGGAGGGAGGTGACGGAAGGAAACTGGGGTCATTGGTAGTGGGAAATGTCCACTGGAGGAGGGACAGGTGTTGGAGCACTGTATGACTGAATCCTGACCAGAAATAGTTTTATCACTCTGTACCTCATGTTGGTTTAATTTTTAAAATACATAAATACTTAAAATAATAATAAATAATTTAAAGTAAAATAAAATGGAGGTATAGATACACAGTTTCTCAGACTTATAAAGAAAACAAAATGCCAGGGGTGACAAATACATCTGAGGTTTGAGCTTGGGGTAACACCCTGTACCTGGGAGATCGTCTGGTTCTGGGGGTCGAATTCTTGCCTCGTCTAAGCAAGGAATGTGCTCTGCTGACTGAGGCATCTCTCTGGCCCTCACACACTATTTGGACAAAGGTGTTCTCTGGTTTAGAAAATGGGTAAAAGAGGTGGAAGAGCATTTTAACAGGAGTCATAAACTCTAATTGTTACAAAGGGGATATTAGATTTCCCAGTTGGCCAAAATAAAACAACAAACACCAAGTGAAGTAGAACAGTATTCTCTGCAGGAAAGATTCCATTCCCTCACCAGGCACAGTGCATGAAAAAGACTTTCTGATAATTCAGGACACAGAGAGAAACGGAAAAGAAATTGCTAAGAGGGGAAGTTGAGGAACCAGAAGAAAACATCCAGTGAGGAGGAGCAGATCTGAGAAAGCAGGAGTGAATCTAGTAGCGAGAAGAACAGGGGAGCATCCCTGGGCTGATCCTAACCCCCATACCCCTGTAGTGTGGGGGAGCTCAGCGTGCACAGGAGAAGCACACAGAGCCAGCCTGTATCATAGGGTGTGGTCAGAGCAGTCACATGGCAGAGAGGGCAGGATGCTGGGTTTCTGTATGAGAGGGGCCCAGGCCGGATTGGAAAGCCTTCTAGGAAGCCTCTCAGGGCAGAAGCAACTCATCTCAACGTGGGGGACAGTTTTCACGCTGCCCAAAGCTCCTTAACTACAGCATGGTCAGTGCTTAGGATGTTCTGGCTGCTGTCAGGATGGTTTTGGGGAAACTGACACTGGAGCAGCACATCGAGGATTACAGCCTGCCCTGTGCTAAGGCCCTACTCAGTATAACTCAGTACTACTCAGTACTACTCATCTATCCTACTCATCTATCCCATCTGAGTCTTGAAGGTTCTCTGTGATAGTCAGTACACAGCAAGAGAAAGTGGTGACAGAGCGAGGAAGCACCCAGCTGCTCGGAATGGTGACTCTCTGAAGCAGGGGTGCAGAAGTAGCAGAATATTTAGCAAACACCAACTCCTTCCATCTCCTTTAGGGAAACAACCTGCATACAGTCCTTTTCAGAAACCACAAATCAGCCTCACTGTTTCTTGCTCTAGACACCACTGCAGTGTCAGGACAGGGTTGGCATGGTGGGTGCAGCTGCGAGGTGGTAGAGTACATTCTACACTATCCAGCTAACAAAGACCCAGTACCTCACAGGCCCTTCACACTGGTGGCTCCTTCCACATAAGGAATTCTCTGCTGCTGAGATGTTTATTGACCTGTCAGGTGAAGAGGAATAAAGTCTCTTGTCCCTACCCCCATCCCCACCCAAGGATTGAGGGAATAGACATCTGTTCCCCCTGTCTCCATCACGACTTGCAGAGCAGCTGAAGGCATAAAAGGCTTCCAGAAGCAGGCTACTACTGTGGGATTTGCCCAGGATGGCCTTGATATAATCCCATCTTGTGACCGCAGAATGAGCTCGAGGACCTTGAAATGATGCTCTGCTGTGCAAGTAATATACTTAAGAATTACTGCTCTATACTCTCTCACCTGCTGTCCCTTCCCTCAACAGACACTCTGTAATACTGAGCTATGACCTTGGTTCTGGGCCCAGTCTGAAAAACATGAGCTCAGCTGGGTCCACCATTATGAGTCCATTCTACTTCTAAAGTTTTGTGAGTGATTATTCAGTTCTTCCAAGACTGATTAGGCCAAAAATCCAAAATACAGAACCTTGAGCAATCTACAGGCCTGTGCCATCTAGAATCGTTGTACAAGAATTGGACCCTGAACAAAAGTGTGCATGGAAACCAATGGAGAGCAGAGCAGGGAGACATTTGATGAGCATACGGGGAAAACGACTTATCCTGAGTATGTCTCCTTTGGGCTAAGGCAATGAGCCAAGTTTGCGATGGCAAGGTCAAAGTGATATGGTAAGATTGTCACCATTGATGCCAAACCAAGTTTCAACAAGGCAACTGCTTTCCACGAGAAAATACAGACAAATACTGGCTGCCTGCTTCTATTTCATGGGAAAGTTTCAAGCTCAACAATATCAACACTAAATAGGGGCATTTCACCCAATCACTGGTGTCTTTGCCAACCTTATACTCTCAGGTCTTATCGAATTTGGGCTTCAGACAATAAGATATTTGCACAACATTCACAGGCCAAGGGATTCTTTTCATAGTAAGTGATGTGGGCTGTTAATGATGAGGGCCTATGGGATTTGGGAATCAAACGTGCCTACACAAAATTAACTACCCTACCATAACGAGATTGAGTGAATGGCAGAGACTGTTTACTCAGCAAAGGGAGATATAAGCTAAAGATTGGGACCTCTCCATTTTCCATGAGCAATTAGATGACTGGAATTTCAAAGTCAAGAACCCACTCTGATAGTTTCCTTTCTTGTACAAATGCTATTTATGCACTCAATGGTTATCAACTAGGGTAAGCTCTGATGTGGGGTATTCAATGAATCTACTAGAGGAAGTTTCCATCATAGACTTTTCCCTCTCTCTTTTGCACCCTTTTTTGAAAGACAATGTTGTCCATGATCTAGGCAGAGAACAAGATTCCAAATCTGCCCATCATCCTCCTCTTCTTATAAAAACAAGGCAGAGCTTGGATCCAAGTGAATCTGCAAACTGCGTGCTTGAGCCTGGGAACTACCCAGCAACCAGATAATGAAATGCTTTGCAGCTGCCCTTCTCATGCTCCTACTGGCTGTGGCTGCCCTTGGCATCCTGGCCCCAGACACCCAAGGTGAGTCCAGTGACCTCCTCATGTATGGTCAGGTCTGTGGTCACTCCTGGTCTGGTCCGTGATAGCCCCTACTCAATATGTAGATGTGATTTGCAGCAGCAGGACCCAGGGGGATGCCTCAGTGGTTGCAAGCCCTCACCTGCCTAGAGAACCATTAAGAAATCAAAGTCTGGTGGTGACAATGGAACATAGCAGAGTGGGGTCTCTGATATTCCCAGATTATCCTGGTTCTGGTAGAATACTACTCAATGCACACAAAGTTTTAAAAAAAATGTAGCAAGTGTTTATTGGAAGAAAGTTTCAGAACAAAAGGGGTATTTCAAGTGAAATGCTCTTAGAAGCCTTTTGTCTAGGGCTTTATAAGTAAAGAAGTCTGCTTCCTTTCATGTAATGCTAACTGAGCCACTATTCGTTATCAGTTTCTCCTAGATGCTCCATAATTTCGGGGGCTCTGATTTCTTTAGATAGGGGATAAGAAAACGTTTCACATAAGTTAGACCATAACTCTGTTCTGGGCATTCTTTCTCTTATAGATCGTTAGGTTTCCTGGCTCCTCGGGTCTTGGGTGAAGCTTAGATCCCAAAAAAGCTACTTTAATGTGTAGAGCAGTGCAAGGCTAAAGTGAGGGGTCAAAATAGTATGAGGGAAAGATGGGTGCTGAGAAAGGGTCTCCCCTAACAACTACCAGGAAGATCCTACAGCAGACAATTGGCAAATCAGTCCAAAGATTTCTATTTCTTTAGCACACACTGGAGCGATAGCACAGCAGGTAGGGCGTTCGCCTTACAAGCAGCCAACATGGCCGACCCGAGTTCGATTCCTCCGCCCCTCTTGGAGAGCCCGGCAAGCTGACGAGAGTATTGGATATGCTAGACACAGTAACAACAAAGTCTCCAATGGAGACGTTACTGGGCCCGCTCGAGCAAATCAACGATCAAAGGGAGGGCCTTTACCTTTACCTTTTACCTCTTAGCTGACCTAAGACCATTAGGGTAAATGAAAATAACAAGAGTTATTTGAAATTTTTGACAAAAAAGCAGAGAATTCCACAGTGATAGGAATGAAATTACATTATCTAGTGAAAAATGATCATTTTGTGAAGGAAATACAAGCAGCCATACTAGTGACATCTCCAAGTTCACCTACCTGATATAGCTACTCATCCAGAAACACATACCTAGTACTTACTACTTCAAGCAGAAACTGTTCCTTGAGTCCTCTGGATAAACATATTGGTTCATCCTAGTAACCCTGAATGATAGACTATTCTCAGATAACCTAGTTTCATCTGTTCACCTCATTATTCTCATTTTACAAACAATGAAATTCAGACATTTCAGTCTTATTGATTTCTTCTTTGAGCTCACATAGCTATCTAGTGGGAGAATTAGCACATAACCAAGTTGGGAAGTTGTTACAGGATTTTAAGACCATTAAAATTTTAATTGTACAAGTTCTACCTATACCATTGGTAACTGGAAATGAGAAAGAGGTTTTGTTATTGACTTAGTGCAATGCAGGTCTACATACCTTATCCACCATTTTGATACTAGTGATTACAGGAATATTGACTCTTCAAATTTTAGAAAGAATATTCACTCTGAACCAGTAATTCCAATTCCAACTTATTCCTCAAAGAACTGGAAGCAGATAGAAGACACTGGCACACCATGGTTCTAAGAGCATTAGAATCATCAGTCAAAAGGTGAGAGCAGCCAGAGCAGTCTTGGACAAGTGATTGTGTGTTTGGTATTGAACTAGTATGTGGACACGCAGTGAACTGCTTCTCAGCTGTCAAAAGGAAGAAAATGCTCACATACTCCACAGCACTGAGGCTTCTGGGATAAGTGACATAAGGCAGTGAGTCAGGGGGACACCCAGGACCATGTCTCCGCCTGAAGCTGAAACTGAGATATATGGTAAAGGGGGGGCGGGTCTAGAGCAGAGGGGGACAACGTGAGACTCACCTGCCTATGGTTGTGGCCCATCTTATCGGTGGGATGTGGGTGCAAGAGAGGATCCTGGGGGTGGTGACTATCTCAAAGGAAGATCTTCTTGGGCCCCAGGTCCCTCATCATCTATGACCTTATACCACCTGGCCGTCCCTGGTGAGTTCCCATGGACAGGGTGATGTCTAATCACGATTACATCCTTCCTTTCCTGGGAGAGATGACCCAGGCACTGCTTTAGCCCTGTGTGGGTCTACACACATACACACATACACACAGAAAGAGAGAGAGATACACACACAGCACACACAGAAAAAGAGACAGAAAACACACAGCACACACATAATATGCACATAGACATAGATGGCGTGCACAGACACAGACACACACACACAGAGAGAGAGAGAGAGAGAGAGAGAGAGAGAGAGAGAGAGAGAGAGAACTTTGCCTCTAGCCCCACTAAGGGGAGAAAGGAGATGCAGACAGTTTGTGAAGGAAGAAAAAGAAAACATTTCCTTGGAGTCCCTCAGTCTTGGTTCTCCCTAGAACTTTGCAGGAATGAAGGGAAGGACCTGACCCCTTTATGTACAGATTCTCTTCTGAAATGGCCTTTTCTCTTCTGCAGCCTTCAGCGGAGACATCAACTGCTGCTATAGACAGCACTAGAATTTCATCTGCTCGAGAATGAAAGATTATTATAAAACCAGCAGTGAGTGCCCCCACCGGGGCATCGTGTAGGTGTTCAATCACAGGCCTTGTCCTCTGGGGGCTGGGAGAGTAGACCTGATGGACAGTGTCAGGGAAATTCCTTGAATCTCTCCAGGCTTTAGGGTGGATCCCAGAGGCCCCAAGGGAGGAGAGATTGGGGAAGAGAAGAGCCCAGGAGTGAAGCTGACCTAAGAAGGAACAGGAGAGGAGATGCCAGAGAGGCTCTGGGCTCCAGGAACAGAGAAAGGAAGCTGGACTGGGTGGGGAGCCCTGGGAAGGAAAGGGAGGTCTCCCAAGTCCATAGAATTTCCCAGTGTGCAACCTTCCTCTCCTTCCCTCCTAGCTTCAAAACTAAGGAAAACAAGAAGACCTGTGCAGACCCTCGAAACAAAAAGGTCCAGTTCTGCATGGAGTCCCTAGTGCCAAGTTACAAGTTGACACAGATGCTGGAAGCATTTCGTGCCTAATAAGGGGCTCTGTATTTTCTTCTCTCTTACCAGTTCCACGGTTCCTGTGACTATCTCTGGATACACTACTTGCTTTTGTTTGATTTCGTGTGGTTGGGGGTTTGTAGGTTCTCACAGTGGTGCCAAGGCTATTCCTCCAGTCCCTTAGCTCAGATATCATTCCTGGCTATGCCCAAGGAACCCTAAGTAGTTGTTGGGGTGCAATCTGCTATGTTTAGTGTCAGGAATGAATTCCCCAACTTAAATCCTAGCTCCACATGGGCCCTGTACACCCTCAAGTCCTCACAGCTACAGCAAAGAATGTTAGCTGTCTGGTGTGTGCTCTAACTAATCGCAACATCGACAGAAATACCAAATAAATGGGGAGTGTCACCATTTTTTCAAGGATATACTCTACCATCACCCTCAAAGAAAATTCTGTAAATCACTTCAGATTTATGTGTTGTCACTCCTGGGAATATATCCCAGAGAGGCAAAAAAGTATCGTCGAAGTGACATCTGCACTTGTTTGTTCATTGCAGCATTGTTCACAATAGCCAGCATCTGGAAAAATCCTGAGTACCCGAGAACAGATGACTGGTTAAAGAAACTTTGATACATCTACACAATGAAGTACTATATACCTGTACGAGAAGATGAAGTCATGAAATTTACATACAAGTGGTACTACATGGAAAGTATCACGCTAAGTGAAATGAGTCAGAAAGTGAGGGACAGACATTGAAAGATTGCATTCATCCGGGGAATATAAAGTAACAAAAAAGGAGACTAACACCCAAGAACAGCTGAAACATATACCAGGAGGTTTACTAGATGGCTTGGAGGCCAGCTGAGCATATTTAGGGAAAAATGCAGCTCAGATAGAGAAGGAAGCACCAAATAAAAGGTGTTGGGAGGATCCTCCCAGGATGGGCGATGCATTCTGAAAGTGGACAATAGTCTGAACATGATTGCCACTCAATACAAACTACAGCACCTAAAAGCAGAGGGGGGGGGGGAGGGAGAGAGAGAGAGAGGGTGAACATAAGGGAATGCCCTGCCACAGAGGCAGGGTGAAAAGCGGCATAGGAGGGATGCTGGGATCATTGGTGGTGGAAAGTGGGCACTGGTGGAGAGATGGGTACTCGATCCTTGTATAACTGAAACCCAAGCACAAAAATTTCTAAGTCTACAACTGTACCTCACGGTGTTTCACTAATAAAATTTAAAAAAAAAACAGATTTATCCTGAGTATGTCTCCTTTGGACTAAGGCAATGAGCCAAGGTTGCGATGGCAAGGTCAAAGTAATATGTTAAGCATTGTCACCATTGATGTCAAACCAAAGTAGACACCAAGTTTCAACAAGGCAACTGCTTTCCACGAGAAAATACAGACTGATACTGGCTGCCTGCTTGTATTTCATGGGAAAGTTCCAAGCTCAACAGTATCAACACTACATAGGGGCATTTCACCCAATCACTGGTGTCTTTGCCAAAATTATACTCTCAGGTCTTATGGAATTTGGGCTTCAGACAATAAGATATTTGCACAACATTCACAGGCCAAGGGATTCTTTTTATACTAAGTGATGTCGGCTGTTAATGATGTGAGCCTATGAGATTTGGGAATCAAACATGCCTACACAAAATTAATTACCCTACCATAACGAGATTGAATGAATGGCAGAGAGTGTTTACTCAGCAAAGGGAGATATAAGCTAAAGATTGGGACCTCTCCATTTTCCATGAGCAATTAGATGACTGGATTTTCAAAGTCAAGAACCCGCTCTGATAGTTTCCTTCCTTGTACAAATGGTATTTATGCACTCAATGGTTATCAACTCGGGAAAGCTCTGATGTGGGGAACTCAATGAACCTACTAGAGGAAGTTTCCTTCATAGAGTTTTCCCTCTCTCTTTTGCACCCTTTTTTGAAAGACTGTGTTGTCGATGATCTAGGCAGAGAACTACATTCCAAATCTGCCCATGATCCGCCTCTTCTTATAAAAACAAGGCAGAACTTGGATCCAAGAGAATCTGCGAACTGCGTGCTTGAGCCTGGGAACTACCCAGCAGCCAGATAATGAAACGCTTTGCAGCTGCCCTTCTCATGCTCCTGCTGGCTGTTGCTGCCCTTGGCATCCTGGCCCCAGACACCCAAGGTGAGTCCAGTGACCTTCTCATGGATGGTCAGGCCTGTGGTCACTCCTGGTCTAGTCCATTATAGCCCCTACTCAATATGTAGATGTGATTTGCAGCAGCAGGACCCAGGGGGATGCCTCAGTGGTTGCCAGCCCTCACCTGCCTAGAGCACCATTGGGAAATCAAAGTCTGGTGGTGACAATGGAACATAGCAGAGTCGGGTCTCTGGACTTCCAAGATTATCCTGGTTCTGGAAGAATACTACTGGATGCACAAAAAGTTTAAAAAAAAGTAGCAAGTGTTTATTGGAACAAAGTTTCAGAACAAAAGGGGTATTTCAAGTGAAATGCTCTTAGAAGACTTTTGTCTAGGGCTTTATAGGTAAAGAAGTCTGCTTCATTTCATGTAATGCTAACTGAGCCACTATTCGTTATCAGTTTCTCCTAGATGCTCCATAATTTCGGGGGCTCTGATTTCTTTAGATAGGGGATAAGAAAAAGTTTCACATAAGTTAGCCCATAACTCTGTTCTGGGCATTCTTTCTCTTATAGATCATTAGGTTTCCTGGCTCCTCGGGTCTTGGGTGAAGCTTAGATCCCGAAAAAGCTACTTTAATGTGTAGAGCAGTACAAGGCTCAAGGGAGAGGTCAAAATAGTGTGAGGGAAAGATGGGTGCTGAGAAAGGGTCTCCCCTAACAACTACCAGGAAGATCCTACAGCAGACAATTGGCAAATCAGTCCAAAGATTTCTCTTTCTTTAGCACACACTGAGGCAAACTTGACAGCTCTGGTCTTGGGAATCCCCAGGAACAAAGGGGCCCAGAAAATGGCTCAAAGGCATAGGAAGTGCTCAGTGCAAGCAGGGGTCCTGTGATTGATCTTTAATGTTCTGCAATCCTGTCCTACCACTCACTGTCTTGGGTACCTGCTGAGAGGGAAATAAATAATTACAATAAATAAACAAAAATTTCTGTAATAGAAGGGGCATATATATATATATATATAATATATCCTCTCTCCCTCCTTCCCTTTCTTTCCTATCTCCCTCTCCTCTCTCTCTCTGTCTCTCTCTCTCTCTCTCTCCAAATATAACATATGCACAGATGACTAGTTTATCTTAGAGAAGTTAATCTCTCCCTTTGCATCACCCGAATTATTTGATGGCTGCTCCTAGCTGACCTAAAACCATTAGGGTAAATGAAAATAACAAGAGTTATTTGAAATTTTTGCAACGAAGCAGAGAACTCCACAGTGATAGGAATGAAATTACATCATCTAGTGAAAAATGATCCTTTTGTGAAGGAAATACAAGCAGCCATACAAGTGACTTCTCCAAGTTCACCTACCTGATATAGCTACTCATCCAGAAACACATACCTAGTACTTACTACTTCAAGCAGAAACTGTTCCTTGCATCCTCTGGATAAACATATTGGTTTATCCTAGTAACCCTGAATGATAGACTATTCTCAGATAACCTAGTTTCTTCTGTTCACCTCATTATTCTCATTTTACAAACAATGAAATTCAGACATTTCAGTCTTATTGATTTCTTCTTTGAGCTCACATAGCTATCTAGTGGGAGAATTAGCACATAACCAAGTTGGGAAGCTGTTACAGGATTTTAAGACCATTAAAATTTTAATTGTACAAGTTCTACCTATACCATAGGTAACTGGAAATGAGAAAGAGGTTTTGTTATTGACTTAGTGCAATGCAGGTCTACATACCTTATCCACCATTTTGATACTAGTGATTACAGGAACATTGACTCTTCAAATTTTAAAAAGAATCTTCACTCTGAACCAGTAATTCCAATTCCAACTTATTCCTCCTAGAACTGGAAGCAGATAGGAGACACTGGCACACCATGTTTCTAAGAGCATTAAAATCATCAGTCAAAAGGTGAGAGCAGCCAGAGCAGTCTTGGACAAGTGATTGTGTGTTTGGTATTGAAGTGGTATGTAGACACGCAGTGAACTGCTTCTCAGCTGTCAAAAGGAAAAAAATGCTCACATGCTCCACATCACTGAGGTTTCTGGGGTAAGTGACACAAGGCAGTGAGTCAGGGGGACACCCAGGACCATGTCTCCGCCTGAAGCTGAAACTGAGATATATGGTAAAGGGGGGAGTGTGTTCTAGAGCAGAGGGGGCCAACCTGAGACTCACCTGCCTATGGTTGTGGCCCATCTTATCGGTGGGATGTGGGTGCAAGAGAGGATCCTGGGGGTGGTGACTATCTCAAAGGAAGATCTTCTTGGGCCCCAGGTCCCTCGTCATCTATGACCTTCTACCACCTGGCCGTCCCTGGTAAGTTCCCATGGACAGGGTGATGTCTAATCACGATTACATCCTTCCTTTCCTGGGAGAGATGACCCAGGCACTGCTTTAGCCCTGTGTGGGTCTACACACACACACACACATACACACACAGAAAGAGAGAGAGATACACACACAGCACACACAGAAAAAGAGACAGAAAACACACAGCACACACACAATATGCACACAGACATAGATGGCGTGCACGCGTGCACAGACACACACACACACACACACACACACACACACACACACACACAGACCTTAGCCTCTAGCCCAGCTGAGGGGAGAAAGGAGATGCAGACAATTTGTGAAGGAAGATAAAGAAAACATTTCCTTGGAGTCCCTCAGTCTTGGTTCTCCCCAGAACTTTGCAGGAATGAGGGGAAGGACCTGACCCGTTTATGTACAGATTCTCTTCTGAAATGGCCTTTTCTCTTCTGCAGCCTTCAGCGGAGACATCGACTGCTGCTATAGACAGCACTAGAACTTCATCTGCTCGAGAATGAAAGATTATTATAAAACCAGCAGTGAGTGCCCCCACCGGGACATCGTGTAGGTGTTCAATCACAGGCCTTGTCCTCTGGGGGCTGGGAGAGTAGACCTGATGGACAGTGTCAGGGAAATTCCCTGAATCTCTCCAGGCTTTAAGGTGGATCCCAGAGGCCCCAAGGGAGGAGAGATTGGGGAAGAGAAGAACCCAGGAGTGAAGCTGACCTAAGAAGGGACAGGAGACGAGATGCCAGAGAGGCTCTGGGCTCCAGGAACAGAGAAAGGAAGCTGGACTGGGTGGGGAGCCCTGGGAAGGAAAGGGAGGTCTCCCAAGTCCATAGAATTTCCCAGTGTGCAACCTTCCTCTCCTTCCCTCCTAGCTTCATAACTAAGGAAAACAAGAAGACCTGTGCAGACCCTCGAAACAAAAAGGTCCAGTTCTGCATGGAGTCCCTAGTGCCAAGTTACAAATTGACACAGATGCTGGAAGCATTTCGTGCCTAATAAGGGGCTCTGTATTTTCTTCTCTCTTACCTGTTCCACGGTTCCTGCGACTATCTCTGGATACACTACTTGCTTTTGTTTGATTTCGTGTGGTTGGGGGTTTGTAGGTTCACCCAGTGGTGCCAAGGCTTTTCCTCCAGTCCCTTATCTCAGATATCATTCCTGGCTATGCCCAAGGAACCCTAAGTAGTTGTTGGCGTGCAATCTGCTATGTTTAGTGTCAGGAATGAAGTCCCCAACTTAAATCCTAGCTCCACATGGGCCCTGTACACCCTCAAGTCCTCACAGCTACAGCAAAGAATGTTAGCTGTCTGGTGTGTGCTCTAACTCATCGCAACATCGACAGAAATACTAAATAAATGGGGAGTGTCACCATGTTTTCAAGAATATACTCTACCATCACCCTCAAAGAAAATTGTGTACATCACTTCAGATTTATGTGTTGTCACTCCTGGGAATATATCCCAGAGAGACAAAAAAGTATCGTCGAAGTGACGTCTGCACTTGTTTGTTCATTGCAGCATTGTTCACAATAGCCAGCATCTGGAAAAAACCTGAGTGCCCGAGAACAGATGACTGGTTAAAGAAACTTTGATACATCTACACAATGAAGTACTATGTAGCTGTTAGAGAAGATGAAGTCATGAAATTTACATACAAGTGGTACTACATGGAAAGTATCATGCTAAGTGAAATGAGTCAGAAAGTGAGGGACAGACATTGAAAGATTGCATTCATCCGGGTAATATAAAGTAACAAAATAGGAGACTAACACCCAAAAACAGCTGAAACATATACCAGGAGGTTTACTAGATGGCTTGGAGGCCAGCTGAACATATGAAGGGAAAAGGCAGCTCAGATAGAGAAGGAAGCACCAAATAAAGGGTGTTGGGAGGATCCTCCCAGGATGGGCGATGCATTCTGAAAGTGGACTATAGTCTGAACATGATTGCCACTCAATACAAACTACAGCACCTAAAAGGAGAGAGAGAGAGAGAGAGAGAGAGAGAGAGAGAGAGAGAGAGAGAGAGAGAGAAAGAGAGAGAGAGAGAACAAAAGGGAATGCCCTGCCACAGAGGCAGGGTGAGATGCGGCATAGGAGGGATGCTGGGATCATTGGTGGTGGAAAGTGGGCACTGGTGGAGAGAAGGGTACTCGGTCCTTGTATAACTGAAACCCAAGCAGAAAAATTTCTAAGTCTACAACTGTACCTCACGGTGTTTCACTAATAAAATGAAAAAAAAAATAACAGATTTATGTGTGGTTTTTTCATAATAAACCCAGGGAATTAAGGTTTGCCTGCTCAGTTGGGTTCTGGATGTCACAGTTTCCTCTAGCTGCCCTCCCTCCCACCTGACTGAAGGAGTTCTGCCCTAAAGACCACTGAACCCCGTAGACGCCAACCTCTCCACACAGCACACCAACAGCCATACAGGGAAACGAGGGATGAGTCCCGTAAAGGAGACAACTCCCAGAACCTGCATCTGGGTCCCGGAGAAGGACAAGGAATCTCAGGAGCATGGTCAGCTGAAAGGAGGGATTACAGCTTCTAGAAAGAGTCAGGACTGGGGGTGGTCCCTCACCTCCCTGATGCTGAGTGTGCAGAACCCACAAGCCAAAGGGAGATGACAGAGGAGGAGTCCTGCCTTCCTGCCAAAACTGCTTTCTGCTGCCAGTGAGGCCACACCACAGAGAATGACCATAGTTCTGTAACAACCAGGACCTCAGCCTTCTGTGAAGACACCAAGAGTGCCTGCAGTGCACTCTAGAGGAGGAGGGGCAGATCTGCAGTTGCATCTCCTTGAATTGGGAGCTGCTCTGGAGGGGTGGATACCTATGATCCCAGGACAGGCCTGACTGAGAGAGGATGCTGATCTGTGTCCTGTTCAGGCCCTCCACAGCTCTTTGGGTTCCTCATAGCTCAATGCTACTGAACACAGGCCCATGAAAGCACTGAATGTGGCTCCCGACCTGAGACTCACTCAGCCAACAAATGGCAACTCCATATTCCAGTAGCCAAAGTAGAAGGTCCTGGGTACCATCATTGTTCTGCTCTGTTGCCATGAGTGTGTGAGTCTAGAGGCAAAGGGTAGTGAGGAGGTGACATGTGGTGCTGGTGACACCTTTTCCCGGGGGTACTTGTGTGGACACCAGATTCTCGGGCCCTGTGCTGGAACTTCCCCTTAGCCCTTCAGTCATCAGTGGCCCCTTAACCTTCCAACAGGACATGGAGAGGCCAGTAAATGTCATTCATGGCCTTGGATTATAGAAAAGTTAAAGAGCATATGGTACAACCAGCAGGACAATCTGTATCTGTGGGCCGAGTATATCAGCAACCTGATGATGCCATCAGACTTTCTGATACCCCAAAATTGCTGCTGTGCTTTTGACTGGATCCCAGTAACTTGAGTCCAAGTTTATCAAGAAATTAAATGCCCAAAAGTTTAATTCGGGAGACACACCCACAAACCACCTCCAGCTCAGCTATACAAGCTCATTTATTGGCCTTATTTCAGCGACCCATACATGCTGAAAGATTTCAAAAGCCACAGTTAGGGTTGACTGCATAGAGCACTGTAGCAAGCAGGCACGCCATGCAGGGCATAAGCCAATAGTTTGTATCTCTGGAAAAGATGGAAATAAGGGCCATGATCCAGAGACACATGGAGGAATCTCCAAACTGGGAAGCTCTCTGCAGAGATGCCTCTGGACTTTAGGTTGGGCCAGCTTCGTCAGGTGCCTCAGACAGGCATGGGCGTCAGTCACTGCTCCACCTGCCTCCTTAAGAACTCCAGCAGCAGCCAATTTCCAGAACCCAATGAGAAGTGCACGTATGCGTGTTCAGTGACAGCAAACTCCAGGCCTCAAGGGATAGGGGATGGTCTGGTCCTTCTCATCCCCCTGTCTCCATGGGTCCCTAGAGGTCATGCCCACAAACTGCCTCCAGCTACTACTTAATCTCCTTAACAGCCATGATCCAGAGATACACACACACAAAAAAAATCTCTAAACTGAGCAACTCTTGCAGAGATTTCTCCAGACCCAAACCATCTAACATTTTAGAATGCCAGGAGAGCGCAGTCATGACATCTTATGCTATTCATATCAAGCAACACAAAAGAGAGTTGGGGGAGATTGTCTGCCACAAAGTCAGGGGGATAGGTGGGATGGAAAGTACTGGAGACCTTGGTGGTGGGAGATGTGACCTGGTGGAGGGTTTGGTGATTGATCATTGTATGGTTGAACCTCAAACAGAGAAGCTTTATAACTTTTTCGCACGGGGATATAAAAAATAATAATAATAAAATAAAATTAACATTTTGAAAAAAATACTTGGAATTCTAGAAAAATTCAATCAGCTTAATAAGTGGCTTAATAAATAGCAGTACTCCTGAATGAAAAAAAAGAAAGAAATGTTAAAGTTGAACTTAATAGCAATTTTATATTTATAGCTATAAAATCATATGCTTTATTTTTCTTTTTTAAATTTTATTGAATCACCATGAGATAGGTATACGCTTTCATGTTTGGGTTCCCATCACACAAAGATCAAACACCCATTCCTCCACCAGTGCACATTCCCCACCACCAATATCCCCAGTATACCCCCCCTTTCCCACTCTCCCTCTGCCTCCATGGCAGACATGATTCTCCATAATCTCTCTCTACTTTTGGGCATTATGGTTTGCAATACAGACCCTGAGAGGTTATCATGTTTGGTTCTTTATCTACTTTCTGCATACATCTCCCATCCTGACTGATTCCTCCAACCATCTTTTTCTTAGTGATCCCTTCTCTATTCCAGCTACATTCTCCCCTTTGCTCATGAGGCAGGCTTCCAGCTATGGAGCAATCTATCTGTCATGTGTATCTAATGTCCTTAGGTGTCAGCCTCATGTTATGTTGTTTTATACTCCACAAATGAGTGCAGTCCTTCTATGTCTGGGAAAGAATATTTACCCAATACCCATCTGATAAGGGATTAATATCCAGGATATACAAGGCACTAGTAGAATTGTACGAGAAAAAAACCTCCAACCCCATCAAAAAATAGGGAGAAGAAATGAACAGAAGTTTCCACAAAAAAAGAAATACAAATGGCCAAAGGGCACATGAAAAATTGCTCCAGATTGCTAGTCATTAGGGAGATGCAAATCAAAACAACAATGAGATATCATTTCACACCACAGAGACTGGCACACATTCAAAAGAATAAAAGCAACCAGTGCTGGCGTGGGGGGAAAGAGACACTCTTTCACTGTTGGTGGAAATGTTGACTAATACATCCTTTCTGAAAAACAATAGGGAGCATCCTTCTAAAACTAGAAATTGAGCTCCCATATGACCCCACAATACCAATTCTGGAAATATATCCCAAGAATGCAAAAAAGCACAGTAGAAATGACATCTGTACCTATATGTTCATTGCAGCACTGTTCACAATAGCCAAAATCTGCAAACAACCCAAGTGCACTAGAACAGATGACAGATTAAAGAAACTTTGGTACATCTACCTAATGGAATACTATGCAGCTGTCAGGAGAGATGAAGTCATGAACTTTTCTTATAAATGGATAGACATGGAGAGTATCATGCTAAGTGACACGAGTCAGAAAGAGATGGACAGATATATGCTATATTTTTTATTACAAAACCTGGATCCATGGACTCATAAAATGCAAAATAAAACCATGAATCTGAAGGACCAAAAGTTGTTTGAAAAATAATTGTGGACAGTTGTTTGAAAAATAATTGTGGACAAGGACTAGAAATCTGTGGAAGAGCTCAGGCCTAGTACATGCCCAACCTCAATCCCAGATCGACAAACGGCATGTATAATCTCTCTTTATTGTTTTGCTTTTTTAGGGGTCACACCTGGTGATGCCCAGGGGTTGCTCCTGGCTCTGCACTAGGAATTACCCCTGGCAGTGCTCAGGGGACCATATTGGATGCTAAGAATGAAACCCGGGTTGGCCGCATTCAAAGCAAGCACCCTACCCCCTGTGCTATTGCTCTAGCCCCTGTATAATCTCTTTTAAATTAGAAATAAAAGTTTTTCAAGCTGGAGCTGGAGTGATAGTATAGCAGCTAGGGTGCTTACTTGGAACTTGGCCACCGCAGGTTCAAGTCTATGTACCACAGACAGTCAGCTGAGCTCTGCCCAGATTATTCCAGAGAACAGAACCAAGCCAGTTCTGAGTACTACCAGGTAGAGCCCCCAAAACAAAACAAATGAACAAAAGTGGGCAACATATGGAAAGAAACTTCCAGAAAAACTCACAGATGACTTACAAACATAAGGGAAAATGCTGGCTATCACTCATTATTACAGAAATGTACCTGAAACCCACAGTGAGATGCATACCAGGCTGGTGAGAATCCCTATGTCAGGATGATCAGAAACAATTACTATTGGAGAGGATATGGAGAAAAGCACCCTGGTATTTGGTTAACAGGAATGTAAGCTCATACAAATCCCATGGAGAAAAATATGGACTTCTTGTAAAAATACAAATAGTCATACCATGTTATTCTACATGTCTCTAAAAGGAATTTATCCAAAAGACAGAAATATGCTAATTACATAAGATATTTGCATTCCTATGTTCATAAAAGTGTTAGTCACAAAAGTCAAAACAAGGAACTGGAAAGTTGGTTCACAGTTGGTCCTCAGTTTACCTGAGGACAAGAGGTGGCCTCAGGAGGCAGGGGAAAGCAAATAGGTAGGAAAAGTCTCTGGGACATTGGTGGAAAGAAGTGAGAACTCTGGTGGCGTGTGTGGAATTAGAAAAATTTATTCATGAAATTATTGTTAACAGTATTATAAATCATGGTACTGAATTTAAAGGGTAGGGAGGAACATGGAATTAACTTAACTCTCCATGTATGGATGCCTGGATAAAGAAGCTATGATGTACACACATACTCATGGAATATTACATGGTCATTAAAAAGATGAAAGACCCCAACTTCAATCCCAGCACCAGATGTCTCTCCAGAACCCTGAGTGAGTTCCTAAAATTTTTTTAAAGCCTGGTTAAAGCTATAGTACAGCCAGTAGGATTCTTGCCTTGAACTTGGCACCACGTATGGTCACCAGAGCCCTACTAAGATGGTTCTACTGGAAGTGATGATGCTGGGAAAAATAAATCAGAAAATAAAAAACCATTTCAAGACTTTTTACTCCTGTGTGGAATATGAATAATGAATAACTAATGCAAAGAATCTGGAAGAAGGAAGGAAGGAAGGAAGGAAGGAAGGAAGGAAGGAAGGAAGGAACGAGGAAATAAGGGAGGGACGGAGGGAGGGAGGGAGGGAGGGAGGGAGGGAGGGAGGGAGGCAGGGAGGGAGGCAGGGAGGAAGGAACGGAGGGATGAAGGGTGGAAACTAAGTCCCAGATTCGGTGAAAACTATTGTGGCTAGAGAGGGACAGGGGAACCTGGGAGGCTGGAAGAGGGGTTTTCCCATTTCTGCAAGGACCCTGTGATGGGGCTGGAGAACGCTCCTTAGAGAGGAGTCATCTAAGACCATGGAAGTCTATAATGATGCAAAGTAATGAGAAGTCCACTTTGAAAATGAATTCATTTAAATTTTTAAATTAATTATGATTAGCTTCCCAAAATGTCCCAAGGCAGAAAACAGAAAAGCTGCCTTCTTTCAAGATTTGTGTTGTTGTTTTTAGGCCAAAGACAGCTGTGCACAGGGCATTGAGCTCAGTGATCACTCCAGCAGATTCAGGGGTCTGTGTGTCGCATTGCAAGATTGGACCCAAATCAGCTGCGTGCAAGGTAAATGCCCTACATCCTGTAGAATCATTTCAGTCCCTGAAGATTACATTTCCAAAGAACGGCTCATGGGGTCTTGAGAAAGACATGAAAGAAACATAAAGCTGATAAGAGTCCAGAAAAGATTTCTATATATGTCAAAGGGCAAAACGGGATTTGGGTTTTAGTCTTTTTTTTTTTTAAGAAATGCTCTAATAATGGGAGTCCAGGGACCCACAGCAAGACCCTAATGAAAGATAAGACTGAGAGAAACCGGAAGGTAACGTGATCCAGAGCATATCCCCAGGAACTCACTAAAGATCAGTAACTGAGGGAGTGAGGATTCCATTGTGGGGCAGCAACTGAGGAGAGCCCATTCACTGCAGTTCTGGAAGCATCCACACCCCTCCCATTGCCTATTTCCCTGAGGGGTTCCCAGCACCCTCCTGGCCCTCCTGCTTGCAGAGGAGACCTGGTCCATGTGGGCAGAGGCAATGCCGCGCCCCATGGTTCAGCCATTATCCTTAGATCTGAACCATCCTCAGGCACCAGAGAGGGAAGGGCCTCACACACCTGGGGACCCCATGCTGGAGCCACAGGTTCCTGTGTGAGGGGGACCCTATTTTCCCCACTCCTCTCTCCTGCCCCTCTGGCCCAGCTTAAGGGACTGACCATAGGCCCTTCTCTGAGCTCCTCTCACAGACCAGCTGTCTCCTGAATTGCTGCTTCACAGAAGGTTTCCCAATCTCTATGAGCACTTATTTCGAAGCCTGTGTTGTCTGTGATCTAAGCAGATAATAACACTCTAAATCTGCCTGTGACTTTCTGACCTTCGTCTTCTCATAAAAACAAGACAGTTGGGGTCGAAGATAATCAGAGAACAGCGTGCCGGAGCCTGGGACCTACTGGAGCTAGGAAGATGAAGTGCTTTACAGACGCCTTCGTTGTCCTCTTGCTGGCTGTGGTTGATCTCGGGATCCTGGCCCCAATCACCCAGGGTGAGTTCAGTGACCTTCTCAAGGATGGCCATGTCTATGGTCACTCCTGCTTGGGAGGAGACCTTGGTCCTCCACGACTGTCCCTGCTCTAGATGTGGATGTGATTTGGCACTTGACTAAGGGCATCAGCAGGGCCCCAGAGGTGGTTCAGTGCGTTCAAGGCCTCTCCTGGCAAGCCAAGGTTTGAATTGAAACCCTAATGGCACTCACTCAGATGATCCTAACAGCTCTACTGTCAGAAGACCAGGAAGAAGAGGGCTGGGGAGATGATGCAGAGACTTAGAAAATGTCCAGGGCAAGCAAGAGGACTTGAGTTTGTTCCTGATGTCCTTTATGTCACTTGGTGATTTACCCCCCCGACCACAGACACACACAGCAAGCACAGCACAAACACACACCCCGAAGTGGGGTCCTAGGTCAAATGACAAATTAATATAATGAATGAATAAAAATAGCCATAAAAGAAAATACACCTATCTCTGTCTCTGTATCTCTCTCTCTCTCTCTCTCTCTCTCTCTCTCTCTCTCTCTCTCTCTCTCCTCCAACTTTGGGAAACTATTGGCTTCTTTTCATGGCCTAAATTATTTCGTAGCTGTTCTTAACAGATGTACGATCACTAAGTTATAGGTCTCTTAATTGTTTATTAAAGTAAATTGAAATTTTGGGGAAAGACAGAGAATTCTACAATGTTAGAAAGAACATATGCTAGCCAGTGAAAATTGATCATTTGGTAGGGTAAATAGGAAAAGCCAGAAAAGTGACTCCCAAATCCACCTCCATGTTCCAGGTGTGTGTGCAATAGATAGTAACAAGTATGTATTTAACAATATACTCGCAGAGCTTAGGTACAAGCAGATGCTGTTTCAAGCATCCTGTGGGTATGAACACATTGGGTTGTGCTAAACCTGTTGGATGGATTATTCACAGCCATCCCAGCTTCACATTTTCTACCATAATTTTCACTGTGCTCTTATGGAAAGACAGGTCCTTAAACTTTTTATTTTGCAAATTCTACCCATACTTTATGAAACTACATAAGAAATTTATAGAAAGTTGAGTTATTTGCTTTATTGATAGAACCCAGGTCCTGAATGTCTTACCCAACATTTTGGTGCCAGCTATACATTTTGGAATGCAGATTTTCTCATGTTTTAAAAAGAGAATACCATAGAACACAGTGATTCCACATGCAAATATCTACCCAAGCGAACAGAAAGCAGATCACAGGTATTGATAGGCGTGGTAATGGCAGCATTGGTCATCACAGTCGAAAGGTGAGAGAAGTCAAAGAGCCTCTGAGCAAAACAAGTGCTGCTTGTTTTTTAAATGGGTGTAGACAGATACAGAAGACTATTTCTCAGTCTTTAAGAGTAATAAAATGCTGACACACGCTGCAGCTTTGAAGGTGTACAGGAGACTGACAGAAGCCAGTGAGCCACGGGGACACTAGGTGGGGACACTGGGACTCTACCTCTCTGACATCTCTCGCCCCTCCTTGTCTCTGACGCACCTGCGAATCACAACCATGACTCAACCTGAGACTGAAACCGACATCTATGGTCAACAAGGAACTGTGACCCGGTTCTGAGCAGCTCTGAACTGACAATAGACGCTGGTTTTTAATTTTTAATTATTTATTTATTTTTGCTTATTGGGTCACACCTGGCGATGCACAGGGGTTACTCCTGGCCCATGCACTCAGGAATTACTACTGGTAGTGCTCAGGGGACCATACAGTTTGCTGGGAATTGAATCCGGGTAGGCTACGTGCAAGGCAAATGCCCTACCCGCTGCGCTATGTATGGCTCCAACCCAAAACCCTGGTTTTTAACTTAGTGAGGTCAGAGCCATAGTAGATTAGGGAGGGTGCTTGCCTTGCAAGCAGCCCATCTGGATTGATCCCAAGTATCTTATATTGTCCACGAATGGGTGTGCTCCCTGAGAGCAGAGCCAGGAGTCAATCCTGAGCATCACAGACTGTGGCTCAAAAACCTAAAGTCAATAAAATAAGATTCGTGCCTCGATTCTTCCAGGGGATGCCGGGCTGCCCAGCTGGGCGGGAAAATCATCCCTGAGTCAGTTCTCCCAGGGATCGCGTCACCAAACGGCTTCTATGACGAATGCCCCCCCCCCCCCACTTCCGTCTTCCGCCCAGGGTGGAGAATGCAGGTCAAAAGACCGAACTAGCAGCTGAGTTTCCGGCCGGAGTGATAGAATGATGGGGAGGCGCTTGCCTTACAAGTGGCTGTTCCCGGGTTCGGTCCCCGCTACCACGTACTTCAAGTGAGCACTCTCTGGCCTGGAAATTGGAGTATTGAAATTGAATGAATATTGAAGACTGTCTTGAATTGAACCGTTGAGATTGCCTTGAAGATTCAAATTGCCTTGATCTCATTGAGAGGGACTCTCAAATGAGCAAGGATCATGTTTTCTTGATTGTTTTGTCCCCCCCCCCCCCCCTTTGGAGATCTTAATATCGGTGAGACAACTCTCACCTCTTTTCATCTGAACTAAGGGCAGTTCCAGGAAGGAACTCAGGCTGATTGAAAAAAGGACGTAAAAAATGAGGGAAGAAATGGATAAGAGAGCTTTAAGATTTAAAATTTCATTTTTAAGGGAGTTTGGATAGAGAAGGACCACCTTGACAAGGATAGTTGGAAATGATCACTGGATAAGAACTGCATGCTGAAAATAGATAAAGCAACAAACATGAGAACATCTCACTACCTGTATTGCAAAACAAATTGCCCAAAAGGAGAGATGGAGAGAGGGAGGGAGAGAGAGAGAGAGAGAGAGAGAGAGAGAGAGAGAGAGAGAGAGAAGAAACGTGTCTGCTATAGAGATAGGCTTGGAGGGAGACTGTTGGGAAGGAAACTGGGGTAATTGGTTGTGGGAAATGTCCACTGGTGGAGCGACAGGTGTTGGAGCACTGTATGACTGAAGCCCGACCAGAAATAGTTTTATCACTCTGTACCTCATGTTGGTTTAATTTTTAAAATACATAAATGTTTAAAATAATAATAAATAATTTAAAGTAAAATAAAATGGAGGTATAGATACACAGTTTCTCAGAATTATAAAGAAAACAAAATGCTGAGCACTGAGGCTCTTAGGGTTGCTGACATAAGCCAGTGAGCCAGGGGGCACTGGGTGGAGACACTGAGACTCTGTGTCTCTGTCATCTCTCTCACCCTCTTGTCTGTCTCCCAACTAGGACCCACGAACAGATGGTAAAGGAGAAACTGACCTGTACAAACAAATAGATGCTTGTTTTTAAAATAATGGGGGCGGGTGCTGAAGAGATAGCACAGTGAGTAGGGCGCTTGCCTTGCACCCTGCTAATCTGAGTTAAATTCCCAGTATCCCATATGGTCCCCCAAGCACCGCCAAGTATAATTCCTGAGTGCAGTCAGTCATAACCACAGGCTGTGGCCCAAAACACAAAAATAAATTATTAAGTAAATTAAATTAAGTGAAGATATGGACATATACTTTCCCAGCTTTTTTGTGAAAAAGGAAGGAACTGCTAACACACAGCACACCACTGCGGCTGTTGGGGAAGTGACACAAGCCAGTGAGCCAGTGGGTTGCTGGGTGGACACGCTGAAACTCTGTGCAACTCTCATCTCTCTCCCCTCTTTGTCTGTCTCCCACATAGAACTCAAGGGCAAGTATATGGTTTTGGCTCGACCCATGAAAGACTTAGGTAAAGGAGAAATTTGTGACCTGGAGCTGAGCGCCTCTGAACGAATGAATGAATGTTTGCTTTTAAAGTAATGGGGTTGGGTTGGGGGGGGGGGGATGGAGCGATAGCACAGCGAGTAGGGCGTTTTCCTTACACGTGGCTGACAGGATTCGATTCCCAGCATTTCATATGGTCCCCGGAGCACGATACCGCCAAGAGTATTTTCTGAATGCAGAGCCAGGAGTAACGCCTGTGCATCGCTAGGTGTGACCCCAAAAGCCAAAAAAAAAGTAATGGGGTTGGATCGGAGCAATAGTCCACAGAGGAAGGTCTTGCACATAGCCAACCCGGGCTTGATCCCCGGCATCCCCTATGGTCCCCTAGGAACTGCCAGGAGTAATTCCTGAGTGCAGAGCCAGGACGAAGCCCTGAGCATCATCAGGTGTGACCCAAAAAGACAAGCAAATAAAAACAAAAAATAATAAAGTAATGGGGCTGGGAGACTGGAGAGACAGGACAGCAGGTAGGGCTCTTGCCATACATACCGCCAGCTTGGGTTCCATGCCTGGCATCACATACGGTCCAAAGCACTGCCAGGTATATTGCCTGAGGGTAGTGCCAGGAGGAACCCCTAAGCATAGCAGGATGTGACCCAAAAACCATAAAACCTTAAATATTAAGTTACAGGACCAGAAAAAGAAGAGAACCAGAAGTAGAGAGCTGGCAGAGCACTCACCTAGCAAGCAACTTCCAGGGTTCAATCCCTAGCACCCCCATATGGTTCCCTAACCTGCCAGGGGTGACACCTGACACTTAAGAGGTCAGAGTAAGCTCTGAGCACCACCTGGTGTGTCCCAAAACAAAATAATAATAAAATTAAATAGAGTGACATATAGACACATGTCACAGCACTATGATTGTTGGGGTAAATGCATAAATCAGTGAGCTGGGAGACACTGGGCATTCTCTGTCATCTCTCTCACCCCTTGTCTGTCTCCCACATAGAACCCACCAAGATTCCTACGCCAGATCCTAAACCTGAGATATACGGTAAAGGGGGAGTGTGGCCAAGAGCTGAGGGTGCCAACCTGAGGCAACCTGCCCTGGTTGCTGCCCAGCTTGTCTGTGGGATAGGGTGAGAGGGAGGATGTTGGGGTAGTGCCTGTTTCCAAGGAAAACCTGCAGGGGCAGAGGCAAGGCCACACCCCATGGTTCAGCCACTGTCCTTAGATCTGAACCATACTCAGATACCAGTGAGGGAAGGGGGCTCACACACCTGGGGACCTCCTGATGGACCACAGGCTCCTGTGTGAGGGGGACCCTGTTTTCCCCACTCCCCTGTCTCCTGCCTCTCTGGCCTGGCTTCAAGGACTGACCACAGGCCCTTCTCTGAGCTCCTCTGACAGACCAGCTATCTTCTGACTTGCGGCTTCAAAGAAGGTTTCTCCCCATGAACCCTGGCCCGGCCCTGCTCTGATTTGCAGCACAGGTGAGAAATAAAACTCGGGATTCGCCTTGAGTGTCAGAAAGCATTTCAGGAAGTCCGTGCTTTTGACTGTTACAACACTGGTTTTGTTTTCTTTTGCTTGTATTTTATTGTTTGTTTATTTGTGGGTCACACTTAGGGGCTTCTCTGAGGTTTGAGCTTGGGGTAACACCCTGTACCTGAGAGACCCTCTGGTTCTGGGGATAAAATTCTTGCCTCCTCTAAGCAAAGCATGTGCTCTGCTGACTGAGCCATCTCTCAGGCCCTCACACAGTATTTGGACGAAGGTGTTCTCTGGTTTAGAACATGGGCAGAAGAGGGGCCCCAGGTCCCTTCTCTTACATGTCACCTGTCTAGCCCTGGTCAGGCCCTGCTGTGGCCCTGCCTGGGTCAATACACACACACACACACACACAGAGAGAGAGAGAGAGAGAGAGAGAGAGAGAGAGAGAGAGAGAGCCTTATCCCTGGGTAGGGGAGAGAAAGGAGAAGCAGACAGAATGCGAGGAACGCCCTTGGAGTCCCTCAGCCTTCGTCCTCCCCAGGACTTTGGGGGAATGAAGGAAAGGATCCGACCCCTTTACAAACATCCTTGTTGGAGAAGGAGAGGGCTGAGGGTTGGCAGGGAGCCCGTGGACATTGATGGAGGTTCTCTCTGGTGGAGTGATTCGTTTTGGAGTCAGAAAGACAAGTATCAGGTGATCTCACTTTGAAATGTAGAATAACAGGTCAAGCGAAAACAAAGTACCAAAGGAGGAATACCTAGATCAGCCTTGCCTGGATTATAGAAATGTGAAGGACAGAGAAGGAAAGAAATGGAAGTGAAAATAAAAGGAGGCTGGTGGGAGCCAGCAGGGCCTCAACCGCAGACTTCAGGCACATCAGGGGGGTAGAGGTATGGAATGTATACACATGTAAAATACAGCCAACAGCACTGTAAGTAGGAGGCTCAAACTTGCAAGCACCAAATTTCAAAATGTAAGTATTAAGGAGAAGGTAGAGGGGTAGGAGAGAACCTGGGGACACTGGCAGTGTGAAGTTCACTCTGGTTTGAGAGCATAATATGTCTAAAACCTTATTATAAGCAACTTTATAAATCACGCTGTCTTAGGGGGCTGGAACAATAGTACAATGGGTCGGGAGCTTGCCTTGCATTTGGCCAACCCAGGTTCAGTCTCCAGCACCCCATATGGTACCCCAAGCACTGTCAGGGGGTGATTTCAGAGAGCAGAATGAGGAATAACCCCAGGAGGAGCCCCAAAACAACAATGAAAATAAATATAAATTATGCTACTTTAAGAAAAAATATAAGATTTTTAAAAAGAAAAGAAGTCAACTTATATATAAATAAAAATATCCTCTTTCAAGAAAAAAGGGAGGGAGGGAGGGAGGGAAGGAGGAAGGGACGGAGGGAGGGAGGGAGGGAGAGAGTTTATCCTGAAATGCCCCTTTCTCTTGCTACAGTTTTAAAAAATCATGTAAACTGCTGTTACCCCAAATATGAGACCTTCAACTGTTCAAGAGTTAAAGACTACTTTACAACCAATATAGGATGTCCCCACAGTGTCATTCTGTAAGTGACCAGCTCCCATGGCCATGTCCTTACAGGGGCTGGGGGGGTGGGACATGATGGAATGGGTGTCCCGGAAAGTCCCATCCTCTGGATCTTGTCAGGTAGTGAGGAGGCTTATGTTCCCAGGATGCTGCAGGGCTTCCGGTCAAGAGACTTTGCGAAGGGGGGCGGGTGTAGGAGGGTGGTTAGTGGGGAGAGGAAAGGGAAGAAGGGACACTAGAGCGAGGCTGCCCCAGGAGAGGAAATGAGACTCTGGAGAATGTCTGGGCGCAAAGCAGAGAAAGGAGATCGGAGGCTGGATTATGTGGGAAGCCAAAATCTAGGAGAAGGAAGGAGGGAGATTCCCCAAGCACATTTTCAGAATCCTTCTCGCGGGCAATCTTCCTCTCCCTTACTCCCCAGGTTCCAGACACACGAAGACAGTTACATCTGTGCAGATGCCAAGGACAAGAATATCCAATATTGCCTGGTGTCCTTGGTGGTGAGACACCAGGCGTTGCAGGCACTACGTAGACTAGAGCCACTGGGGCTGGATAGGCTCCTGGAATTCTGGCATGGCTCGTGAGGGTGGTCCCTCACCTCCAGCTCACTCGCCTGCTTCTCAGGAGCCTCCCGGGCTCCACAGTTCTGTTTTTAAAAGTCTGTTCTGAAAAGGGAATACCCTGCCACAGAGGCAGGGTGGGACGGGGGGATAGGGGGTAGGAGGAATACTGGAACCCATGGTGGTGGAAAATGGGCGCTGGTGGAGGGATGGGTGTTTGATCATTGTACAGTTGAAACCCAAGCACAAAAAATTGTAAATTTATAACTGTATTTCATGGTGTTTCACTAACAAAATTTTTTTTAAAGTGTAAAAAATGATGAGAATGGGCACTGGTGGAGGGATGTGTACTGGATCATTGTATAACTGAAACCCAAGCACAAAAATTGGTAAGTCTACAACTGTACCTCATGGTGTTTCACTAATAAAATTTTTAAAAAAAAGTCTTTTCGGGGCTGGAGACATATCACAGCGGATAGGGCATTTGCCTTGCACGCGGCCGACCCGGGTTCGATTCCAAGTAATCATATGGTCCCCTGAGCATCGCCAGGAGTATCTCCTGAGTGCAGAGCCAGGAGTAACCCCTATGCATCGCCAGGTGTGACCCAAAAAGCAAAAAAATAGTCTGTTCTGGTGATAATAAAAGCACAATAATGAAGGGTCTCTAAAGCAACTTTGCTTGAACATTGGGGCAGGGGAGGATACAGACAGGATGGCTGACCTTGGATTTATAACTCTTTCATAATAAGACTACCGGGGCCAATGCAATAGTTCAACAGGCAGCTATATTTTCCCAGTTTGATCCCTGGCACTCCATATTGTCCCCTGAGTCCAACAGGAGTGATCTGAGCTCAAAGCCAGGAGTAAGCCCTGAGCACGCCCTCCCCTAATCACACATCATCATACAATTTTTCAAAAGTCTATATATGGCTCAGTGGTTTAAAAAAAACTTTCCTAGGCTCCAATCCACTGTCCCCACCTGCCCAGAGGTGATACAGACAGCCCTGCTCTAGGAATCCTCAGGTCAGGGGGGTGTGGGGAGGGCCCAGAAGGCAGTGCAGTGCCTTAGGAAACTATCAGGGCAAACATGAGTTCCTGAGTTTCATCCACAGCACCACCCATTCACCAAGAGGCCCCTGACTATCAGTCTGAGGTCCCTGACAAGGGGAGAATTTTCCTTAGTAGAATAACAAAATTAAATGAAAAACACTATTCATTCCAATATAGAATGAGTATGTGTCAAAGGATGAACGCAGTAATGAGGGACCCACCAAAAACTGATACATAGATCATCAGAAATTTCTGTCCTTAATTGGGATGGCCTATCTGACAGATGTGGGGGTAGAAAGAAGAGAAATATTCCAGAGTGCAATTAAATTGTAACTGAGGCATGATCTTTTCCACTGAAGAAAAATTATTTGCATCTGTGCTAAACAGATATGATCTGATTTGACAAAAACCATAGTGCTCACTTGAAGTACGTGGTAGCGGGGACCGAACCCGGGAACAGCCACTTGCAAGGCAAGCGCCTCCCCGCCATTCTATCACTCCAGCCAGACAAGAACTGTGCAGTCTTCTGCCCCCGCGCCTGGGTGTTCCTCGCCGGGACCCCTTGGAGGGGAGCGGGTTGAGCTTTCCTCCCCGCCCCGACCGGGGCTCCAGCAGCCGAAGACCTCCAGGACCAGCCACCACCATGCTGAGACCACTCTCCGCACACATGAAGGTACTGGCAGAGGGACAAAGCCACGCGGGTTCCGGGGCCGAGACCTCCAAGCCTACTCGGATTGGAGTCGAGCATCTTCCATCCAGATCCTCCAAATTCCAGTAGGCGGGGGTCACACCCACCACCTGGCCCCCTGGCACCGTGTAATCCCATCAGCGGCCAAGACTCAGGGGCTATAAAATCCAGATCCCGGACGAGAACAGTGCAGTCTTCTGCCCCTGCGCCTGGGTGTTCCTCGCCGGGACCCCTTGGAGGGGAGCGGGTTGAGCTTTCCTCCCCGCCCCGACCGGGGCTCCAGCAGCCGAAGACCTCCAGGACCAGCCACCACCATGCTGAGACCACTCTCCGCACACATGAAGGTACTGGCAGAGGGACAAAGCCACGTGGGTTCCGGGGCCGAGACCTCCAAGCGTACTCGGATTGGAGTCGAGCATCTTCCATCCAGATCCTCCAAATTCCAGTAGGCGGGGGTCACACCCACCACCTGGCCCCCTGGCGCCGTGTAATCCCATCAGCGGCCAAGACTCAGGGACTATAAAATCCAGATCCCGGAACCGCGCGGCCGTATTTGCGGCCGCGCGACATCTTATCACAACTTTTTTTATGACACCTTATTATCTCATTCCTACTTTGGACAAACTTGCAGGCTATCGAATGTAGCCTGCCCACAGGGTAGAGTCTGGCAAACTCCCCGTGGCGTACCAAATATGCCAAATACCAGTAACAATGATGGGTCTCATTCTCCTAAAGAGCCGTGAATATAATCTCAGGGCAAGGATGAAAGAGACGTTACTGGGGCCTGCTCAAGGCAATCGACGAATAACAGGATGATGAAATGAAAAATGAAATGACAAAAATCATATAGAACATCTATCAAAAAACAATACATGTCCTTGAGTGCAGTTAGGACAGAGAAGGGACCGCTATGACAATGATAATTGGAACTGCTCACGCTGGACAAAAGTGAGTGCTGAAAGGAGGTAAAGTGGTACGCTTTCAGTAACAGTATTTGAAACCACAATGCCTAAGAGGAAAATGAGAGAGAGAGAGAGAGAGAGAGAGAGAGAGAAAGTGTCTGCCATAGCGGCAGGCTGCAGTGGGAATGGGAGGATGTGGGTGCAGGCTGGAAGAAAACTGGGGGCATTGGTGATAGGAAATGTGCACCGGAGAAGAAACAGATGTTGGGACGCTGTATGACTGAAACCCAATTAGGAACAACTTTGTAGCTGCAGATCTCACCGTGTTTAGATTCTTTTTTTTAAAAAAATTTGTAATGTATGCCCCAGAGCTCCAGCCTTATAGATATGAGGCCCTAAGTAAGATCAGGGCACACCCTCTCAGACTGAGCACAATCCAGGTGGCCCCAGGCTGTCCCCACAACAGAAAGCAAGTGCACCACGTTCAAAAGTGTCCTCGCTCATCATGACAGCAACAGCAAAGCCAAAGGAAAAGAGAAATAAACTTTGTATTACTGGGTATGGTGCCGCCAGCAGGTCAATTTGTACCTGTGAGGCAAGTTCATCAGCAGCCTGATGGCGCCGTCAGACTTTCAGATACCCCAAAATTGCTGCTGTGCCTTTGGCCAGACCCAAAAAACTTGGGGCAAAGTTTACCAAGAAAATAAATGGCCAAAAGTTAGGTATATGGGAGACACACCCACAAACCACCTCCGGCTCAGCTATATAATTGGAGTTGTGGCCTCTCCGGTTCCTAATCAAACTGCTTAATGGCCAATATCCCAGAGACTCAGAAACGAATCTTGAAACCCAACGGCTTTTGGCAGAAATGTGTCCTGTTCCTGCAGTAGGTTACCGGCGCTGGGCCACTACAGTTGGGAATAGGTTTTGTGCCTTGCCCTGTAACCCCTGACGGCCCAGTGGCTGTCATCCTCCAGAGACAATTGGACAGTCAGGTTTGGGCCCACAGTGACCAGACACACAGGGCCTCATGAGATGGGGGTTGAGTCGGACCTTTCCACCCCCATCCCAACGAGATCCCAAGTCACTGCCCACGAACGGCCTTTCTGACTCCTGATCAAGCCACTTAACGGGCAATATCCCAGAGACTCAGAAACGAATCTTGGAACCCAATGGCTTTTGTCAGTAATGCGTCCTGTTCCTGCAGTAGGTTACCAGCACTGGACCACTCCATGTGGGAATAGATTTTGTGCCTTGGCCTGTTCCCCCTGGTGGCCCATTGACCGCCATCCTCCAGAGGCCACTGGACAGTCAGGTTTAGGCCTGCAGTGAAAAGACATGCGCGGCCTCATGGGATGGGGGTGGAGCCGGCCCTATCCTCCCCACCCCTACGAGACCTCTAGTTGCAGCCCACGAACAGCCTCTCTGGCTCCTGATTAAACTGCTTAACAACCATGATCCCAGAGACTCAGCAACAAATCTCGTAACTCAGTAGGTTTTGGCAGAAATCCCGCCAGATTTAAGTGTTAAAATTTCGGAATTTCAAAATCGTGCGGCCACTACTGCAACCATGCAACATCATATTTTATTCATAACCAGCAAGAGAAAACAAATTGTCTGCCGTTTCCTTTTCAACAGATCTAAATGTTGGGGTAAAATCCCAAATAATAATTTTGGGTCTGGCATCAAAATATTGAATATAATCAAAGTAGAGAGAGAGAGTAATGTGGAAATCATCTGCTTCACAGGTAGGGGGAAGGTGTAGGATGGGTGTATACTGGGGTTTTTGGTGGTGGAGAATTGGAACTGGTGAAGGTATGGGTGTTTCATTGTATGACCGAGACTTAAACCCCAAAGCTTTGTAACTGCTCTCACGGTGATTCAATAAATAAAATTATTTTTATAAAAATGAAAAAAAAGTAAGGTGGAGCTCATGCCCAATTCAATCAGCTAATCAGTGGCTGAACAAACAGCAGTACTCCTACATAAAAAAAAAATCTTTGTATTAAATATATGTACTGCCCTTCCCCTCAAACAATGTGCATACCCTTTCAGACTTAAGAAATCCTGGGCTGGGCCTTTGTTTATTTTGTCTTACTGTTGAGTTCAAAGTCTTAAACTTTCATCTCTGTGTTTGTGCTTGGGGCATCATTGAGCCACCTATTCCTTTAGGTGATCTCTCTCACTTCCAGCAGAAGAAGCTCAACCCTTTCCATCACTGGACCCTGAAAATACCCAACCTTTTCACTCTGCACAAACAGCAAAAATGACCCAAACAGGGAAAGGATGAGGCCATGAATGAGACAAGACCAAGAATTTGCATCTGGACCCTGGGGAGAGGTTGGAGCATGTCAGGTTGTCTGGTCAGCAGACAGGGGGAGTTTCAGCTTCTGGGGAAGAGTTCGGAAGGAGGGTGTCTGCACACCTGAACTGAACTTAAGTGTGCAGAACCCATAACCAAAGGGGAGAGGGCATGGAAGGCGTCCTGCCTTTCTGCAAGAACTGCTTTCTGCTGCCAATGAGGCCACACCACAGAGAATGAGCAGGTCCCTTGCAGGGGAGCTGAGAGCAAGGGGATAAGGGTCTTCCTGGTGCTGGGAGACCCTGGAATATTTGTGTTGGGAGTGGAGAACGCTCCTGAGAGATGCGTGATCTAAGCTCTTGTAAGTCTGCAAAGCTGCAAACTAATTGAAAGTCCATTTTGAAAATGAAATGATTGAAAAAATTAAAAATGAATACGTTTAGGCACCCAGAGTTGCCAACAGGCAGGAGATAAAAATGCTGCCTTCTTTCAAGATTATATTTCAAAGGGAGGGTTGCTGGGGTCTTGAGAAAAGCATGAAGGAGACATAAAACTGATAAGAGTCCAGGAAAGATTTGTATGTAGATCAAAGGGCAGAAAGGGATTTGGGGTTTATTTTCTAAAATTCTATCACTCCGGCCACAGCAGTAGGGCGTTTGCCTTGCACGCAGCCAACATGGTAGACCAAGTTCGATTCCTCCGCCCGTCTCGGAGAGCCCGGCAAGCTACCGAGAGTATCTCGCCCATACAGCAGAGCCTGGCAAGTTCGCCATGACGTATTCGATATGCCAAACACAGTAACAACAAAGTCTCCAATGGAACGTTACTGGGTCCCCTCGAGCAAATCGATGAACAACGGGACGGCCTTTACCTTTAACTTTTCTAAAATTAATGCTCTCAGAAAGAGAGCTCAGGGACCCACAGCAGGCGCCAAAGGTCATATAAGACTGAGAAAAACCGGAAGGCAACTTGGTCCAGGGCAGATCCCTGAGAACTCACTACAGGGCAGTACCAGGGTGAGTGAGGCCTCCACTGTGGGGCAGCAAATGAGGAGAGCCCATTCACTGGAGTGCTGGAAGAGTCCATACCCCTCCCACTGCCAACTCCCCTAAGGGGCTCCCAGCATCCTCCCAAACCTCCTGCTTGCAGGGGAGACCTGGTCCATGTGGGCAGAGGCAAGAACCCACCCATGGCTCAGCCACTGTCCTTAGATCTGAACCATGCTCAGACACCGGCAAGGGAGGGGGGCTCTCACACCTGGGGAATCCCTGCTGTAGCCACAGGCTTCTCTGTGAGGGGGATCCTGATTTCCCCACTCCACTCTCCTACCCTTCTCACCTGGCTCTCCGGGACTCATCACAGGCCTTCTCTGAGTTCCTCTCACAGACCAGCTGTCTCCTGACTCGAGGCTTCACAGAAGGTTCCTCCCCATGAACTCTGGCCCCGCATGGGTCTGTAGCTTCCTGATCAGGAATTTCGTGAGCCACACCAGGGCCCCTTCCCTGCTGCCCCAATGAGTGTTTCCTTCATACTGCCAATGGACATCACAGCTACATCATTTCCAGAACCCAGTGGGAAATAAATTCTATGACTCCCGCCGACAGGACCCTTCTGCCACCCTACCTGATGTACCATCTCTCCAGCCTGCCCATCTGATCCTTAACTGTCCTCAGTAATGCTCTGCAGCTTAGGAAGAGAAAGTGACAAAAGACTCTGGAGGCTCACAGCCACTTAGAACATAGACTGCCTTGGGAGGTCAGATATGGCAGAAGACTGAGTGATCAAACACCAGGACCCGGAGTTCTCCCTCTCTGAACCAACCCGCATTCAGTCTGTTGCAGCTGGAAAAATCACTTCCTCCTATCAGCCGCTGTCTCTTACTCTGGCCACCACAGCAGTGTCATGAGGGAGTTGGGGGAGTGGGGGAGTGTACTACACCAGTGCTGTCCATGGAGTTCCTTGGGGCTCTGGTCACCAGCACCTCACCTGCACCTCTGCCTTGACCATGCCTCCCTTCATGCGGGAGTCTCCATTGCTGAGATACTGATGCCCCCAGGAGTTCGTCAATGCTCAGGCCTGAGACATCTAGAAGGATTGAATAAGGGCTGCGGGCGACATTGCACCTAGAAGGCAACAGGGGTATCAGAGACAGGGAGGCATCTGGTGAGGATATGGACAGAAGGACTTGCCCTGGCATCAAACTAGCCAGGAGCATAGATCATAAAGTTCCAATAGGATGCCTACCTTCAAGGAGGAAATACAACCCTACTCTAGGGGACCTGCCACTTTGCAAGAGAGATACCCTAACTCAGGAGAATTGACACGCCGGGGGGTTCTCCCCAACCACTGGTGCCTTTGTTCATCCTACGCCTGAGGACTTGAGGAACTCCTGCTCAGACAGTAGGATATTTGTAGAACAAGCCAGAGGAGATGGTTTTCCTTTTAAAGTAAACAATGTGGTTCTTGGGTCTACAAAGATGGGGAGGGATGGAAATGTAACCATAGACTAAATTATCCAGAAGCGCCTTGACTGAGAAAATTGGCCAAGTTGTTTACAATTCAGCAAAGGGGAAACCACAAGTTCAAGGTTGAGACATTTTCCTATTCCATGAGGAATCATACAACTCTTTTTACGTGTTAGGGGACTTCGCACGCCAGGTAGCTGCTCTTACGGTTACCTTGAAAATGTGACTTTCTGTCCTTCCTCTTCTTATAAAAACAAGACAGTTGGGGTCCAAGAGAATCAGAGAACAGCGTGCTGGAGCCTGGGACCTACTGGAGCTAGGAAGATGAAGTGCTTTGCAGATGCCTTGCTTGTCCTCTTGCTGGCTGTGGTTGATCTCGGTATTCTGGCCCCAATCACCCAGGGTGAGTTCAGTGACCTTCTCAAGGATGGCCATGTCTATGGTCACTCCTGCTTGGGAGGAGACAAAGAGGGACACCTTGGTCCTCCATGACTGTCCTGTTCTAGATGTGGATGTGATTTGGCGCCTGACTAAGGGCATCAGCAGGGCCCTAGGTGGTTCAGTGTCTTCAAGGCCTCTCCTGGCAAGCCAAGGTTTGAATTGAAACCCTAATGGCACTCACTGGGATTAACCTAACAGCTCTAATGTTGGGAGCCCAGAAAAAAGGGGGCTGGGGAGATGATGCAGAGACTTAGAAAATGTCCAGGGCAAGCAAGAGGTCTTGAGTTTGTTCCTGATGTCCTGTATGTCACTTGGTGATTTACACACACACACACACACACACACACACACACACACACACACACAGAGAGAGAGAGAGCACAGCACAAACACACACCCCGATGTGGGGTCCTAGGTGAAATAACAAATTAATATAATGAATGAATAAAAATAGCCATAAAAGAGAATAGCCCTGTCTCTGTCTCTGAATCTCTCTCTCTCTCTCTCTCTCTCTCTCTCTCTCTCTCTCTCTCTCTCTCTCTCTCTCTCCCCTCCAACATAGGGAAACTATTGGCTTCTTTTCATGACCTAAATTATTTCATAGCTATTCTTAACTGATTAGGATCACTAAGTAATAAGTCACTTAATTGTTTATTTAAGTAAATTGAAATTTTGGAGAAAGACAGAGAATTCTACAGTGTTAGAAAGAACATATGCTACCTAATGAAAAATGATCATTTGTTAGGGAAATAGGACACCCCAGAAAAGTGACTACGCAAACCACCTACATGTTCCAGGTGTGTGTTCAATAGATATTAACAAGTGTGTATTTAACAATATACTCGCAGAGCTTAGGCCTTGGGTCGTGCTAAACCTGTTGGATGGATTATTCACAGCCATCCCACCTTCACTTTTTCTACCATAATTTTCACTGTGCTCTTATGGAAAGGCAGGTCCTTAAACTTTTTATTTTGCAAATTCTACCCATACTATATCAAATTACATAAGAAATGAATAGAAAGTTGACTTGTTTGCTTTATTGATATAACCCAGGTCCTTAATTTCTTATCCAAAGTTTTGGTGCCAGATACATTTTGGAATGGAGATTTCCTCATGTTTTAAAAAGAGAATACTATAGAACACAGTGATTCCACTTCCAAATATCTACCCAAGCGACCAGAAAGCAGATCAAAGGTATTGATAGGTGTGGTAATGGCAGCATTGGTCATCACAGTGAAAAGGTAAGAGAAATCGAAGAGCCTCTGAGCAAAACAAGTGATGTTTGTTTTTCAAATGGGTGTAGACAGATACAGCAGACTGTTCCTCAGTCTTTAAGAGTAATAAAATGCTGACACATACTGCAGCTTTGAAGGTGTAGGGGAGACTGACAGAAGCCAATGAGCCAGGGGGACACAGGGTGGGGACACTGGGACTCTGCCTCCCTGACATCTCTCTCCCCTCCTTGTCTCAGTCGCATCTGTGACCCACAACCATGACTCAACCTGAGGCTGAACACGAGATCTATGGTCAACAAGGAACTGTGACACAGATCCGAACAGCTCTGAAGGGACCAATAGACGCTGGTTTTTAATTTTTATTTATTTATTTATTTATCTATTTATTTATTTTTGCTTTTTGGGTCACACCTGGCGATGCACAGGGGTTACTCCTGGCTCATGCACTCAGGAATTACTCCTGGCAGTGCTCAGGGGACCATATGGGATGCTGGGAATTGAATCCGGGTTGGCTATGTGCAAGGCAAACGCCCTACCCGCTGTGCTATGTATGGCTCCATCCCAAGACCCTGGTTTTTAATTTAGCGAGGCCAGGGCCATAGTAGATTAGGGAGGGTGCTTGCCTTGCAAGCAGCCCACCTGGATTGATGCCAAGGATCCTATATTTTCCACGAATGGGAGTGCTCCTTGAGAGCAGAGCCAGGAGTTAATCCTGAGCATCACAGACTATGGCTCAAAAATTAAAGTAAATAAAATAAGATTCGTGTCTCGATTCTTCCAGGAGATCCCGGGCTGCCCAGTTGGGCGGGAAAATCATCCCTGAGTCATTTCTCCCAGGGATCACGTCACCAACCCCCCATCCCGGAGATGCGGGTGGACCCCTCCGGCCACCTCGCCCGTTCCACCTTGGTGTATCTTTGCTTCCCGCCCCTGTTGGGTCACTTTCCCCATGGAAGAGGCTCGGGACAGCCCAGCCCTGACTTCCACCCCCACCCCAATTGTTCAGGACAAATGGTCTCTTTCCGAACCCTGTCCTTGAAGGGAAGACTGCACAAAGTGCTGTGGATTTTTGTTTTGTGTGTGTGTGTGTAATTAGATTCAGTGAAATTCTGATAAGGATTTCTTGTCTACTACGAATCTCCCTCCACTTCTGCCTTCCGCTAAGAGTGTAGAATGCAGGTCAAAAGACGAACTAGCAGCTGAATTCTCGGCCGGAGTGATAGAATGGTGGGTAGGCGCTTGCCTTGCAAGTGGCTGGTCCCGGGTTCGGTCCCCGCTACCACGTACTTCAAGTGAGCACTCTCTGGTATTCACTGGAAATTTGAGCATTGAGATTAACTGAGTATTGAAGACTGCCTTGAATCGAACCATTGGGATTTCCTTGAGGATTGAAATTGCCTTGATCTCATTGAAGGGACACTCAAAAGAGCAAGGATCATGTTTTTTTTTTTATTGTTTTATACCCCCCCCCCTTTGGAGATGTTAATATCGGTGAGACAACAAGTCTCACCTGTTTTCATCTGAAGTAAGGGCAGTTCCAGGGAGGGATGCAGTCTGATTTCAAACAGGACGCCAAACAGGGGGGAAGAAACGGCTAAGAGACCTTTAAGATTTAAAATTTAATTTTTAAAGTAGTTGGGATAGAGAAGGACCACTTTGACAAGGATAGTTGGAAATGATCACTGGATAAGAACTGCATGCTGAAAATAGATAAAGCAACAGACACGAGAGCATCTCAGTACCTGTATTGCAAGCCACATTGTCCAAAAGGTGAGAGGGAGACAGGAAGAGAGAGAGAGAAGAAAAGTGTCTGCCATAGAGATAGGCTTGGAGGGAGGGTGAGGAGAAGGAAACTGGGGTCATTGGTTGTGGAAAATGTCCACTGGTGGAGGGACAGGTGTTGGAACACTGTATGACTGAAGCCCAACCAGAAACAGTTTTAGAACTCTGCACCTTGTGTTGGTTTAAATTTGAAAATAAATAAGATTTTTAAATAAAAAGAAATAACTTTTAAGTAAAATAAAATGGAACTATAGATACACAGTTTCTCAGACTTATAAAGAAAAAAAGAGGCTGAGCCCTGAGGCTATTGGGGTTGCTGACATAAGCCAGTGAGCCAGGGGGCACTGGGTGGAGACACTGAGACTCTGTGTCTCTGTCATCTCTCTCCCCCTCTTGTCTGTCTCCGAACTAGGACCCACGAGCAGATGGGAAAGGAGAAACTGACCTGAACAAATAAATCGATGCTTCTTTTTCAAATAATGGGGCCGGGTGCTGAAGAGAAAGCACAGTGAGTAGGGCGCTTGCCTTGCACACTGCTAATCTGAGTTAATTTCCCAGTATCCCATATGGTCCCCCAAGCACCGCCAAGTATAATTCCTGAGTGCAGTCAGGCATAACCATTGAGCATCACTGGGCGTGACCCCAAAGCCAAAAGAAAAAAAAGGAAAAAATTAAGTATTGGGTTAGGAGCAATAGTAGTGAGGTAGGGCACTCACCATGGGACGCAGATGATCCGAATTCAATCCCCAGAACCCCATATGGTCCCCAAACTTGCCAGGACTTATCCCTGAGCACAGAGACAGGAATAAGTACTGAATACCAACCAGGTATGTCCCCTCTCCAAAACCTTTTTAAAAATTAAATAGACCCATAATTTTTCAGCCTTAAAAAGGAAGAATAGCATTGAGGATGTTGGGGTAACTGACCTTAGCCAGTGCTGTGCCTCTTGATCATCTGTCTTCCTTCCTTGTCTGTCTCCCATAGGACCCACAAACATGACTGCGCCTCAGACCTTATTATAAGCAACTTTATAAATCATGCTGTGTTAGGGGGCTGGAACAATGGTACAATGGGTCGGGAGTTTGCCTTGCATTTGGCCAACCCAGGTTCAGTCTCCAGCACCCATATTGTATCCCAAGCACTGTCAGGGGGTGATTTCAGAGAGAAGAATGAAGGAATAACCCCAGGAGGGGCCCCAAAACAACAATGAAAATAAATATAAATTATGCTGCTCTGGAGCGATAGCACAGAGGGTAGGGCGCTTGCCTTACAAGCGGCTAACATGGCCGACCCGAGTTCGATTCTTCCACCCCTCTCGGAGAGCCCGGCACGCTACCGAGAGTATTCAATATGCCAGACACAGTAACAACAAAGTCTCCAATGGAGACGTTACTGGGCCCGCTCGAGCAAATCGACGATCAACGGGAGGGCCTTTACCTTTACCTAAGAAAAAATATAAGATTTTTAAAAAGAAAAGAAGTCAACTGATATATAAATAAAAATATTCTCTTTCAAGAAGAAAGAGGGAGGGAAGGCGGGAGGGAGGGTGGGAGGGAGGCAGGGAGGGAGGGAGCCTATCCTGAAATAACCCTTTCTCTTGCTACAGTTTTAAAGAATCATGTAAACTGCTGTTACCCCAAATATGAGAAGAGAGACTAGAGCGAGGCTGCCCCAGGAGAGGAAATGAGACTCTGGAGAATGTCTGGGCGCAAAGCAGAGAAAGGAAATTGGAGGCTGGATTATGTGGAAAGCCAAAATCTAGGAGAAGGAAGGAGGGGGATACTCCAAGCACATTTTCAGAATCCTTCTCGCGGGCAATCTTCCACTCCCTTACTCCCCAGGTTCCAGACACACGAAGACAGTTACATCTGTGCAGATGCCAAGGACAAGAATATCCAATATTGCCTGGCGTCCTTGGTGGCGAGACACCAGGCGTTGCAGGCACTACGTAGACTAGAGCCACTGGGGCTGGATAGGCTCCTGGAATTCTGGCACGGCTCGTGAGGGTGGTCCCTCACCTCCAGCTCACTCGCCTGCTTCTCAGGAGCCTCCCGGGCTCCACAGTTCTGTTTTTAAAAGTCTGTTCTGAAAAGGGAATACCCTGCTACAGAGGCAGGGTGGGACGGGGGGATAGGGGGTAGGAGGGATACTGGAACCCATGGTGGTGGAAAATGGGCGCTGGTGGAGGGATGGGTGTTTGATCATTGTACAGTTGAAACCCAAGCACAAAAAATTGTAAATCTACAACTGTACCTCATGGTGTTTCACTAACAAAATTTTTTTTAAAGTGTAAAAAATGATGAGAATGGGCACTGGTGGAGGGATGTGTACTGGATCATTGTATAACTGAAACCCAAGCACAAAAATTGGTAAGTCTACAACTGTACCTCATGGTGTTTCACTAATAAAACTTAAAAAAAAACTCAGTTCTGGTGATAATAATAGCACAATAATAAATGGTTTCTAAAGCAACTTTGCTTGACCTTTGGGGCAGGGGACGATACAGACAGGATGGCTGATCTTGGATTTATAGCTCTTTCATAAGACAATCGGGGCCAAAGAAATAATTCAGCAGGCAGCTATATTTGCCCAGTTTGATCCCTGGCACTTTATATGGTCCCCTGAGTCCAACAGGAGTGATCTGAGCTCAAAGCCAGGAGTAAGCCCTGAGCACACCCTCCCCTAATCACACATCATCATACAATTTTTCAAAAGTAAGATATGGCTCAGTGGCTTAAAAAAAACTTTCCTAGGCTCCAATCCACTGCCCCCACCTGCCCAGAGCTGATCCAGACAGCCATGCTCTAGGAATCCTCAGGTCAGGGGGGTGTGGGAAGGGCCCAGAAGGTAGTGCAGTGCCTTAGAAAGCTCTCAGGGCAAACATGAGGTCCGGAGTTTCATCCACAGCACCACTCATTCACCAAGAGGCCCCTGACTATCAGACAGTGTGAGGTCTCTGACAAGGGGAGAATTTTACTTAGTAGAATAAAAAATTAAATGAAAAACACTATTCATTCCAATATGGAATGAGTATGTATCAAAGGATGTACTGAACAGGATGGCCTGTTCCCCTTGATGGCCCATTGACCGCCATCCTCCAGAGGCCACTGGGCAGTCTGGTTTGGGCCCACAGTGAAAAGACAAGCGGGGCCTCATGGGATGGTAGTGGAGCCGGCCCTATCCTCCTCACCCCAACGAGACCTCTAGTTGCAGTCCATGAACAGCCTCTCTGGCTCCTGATCAAGCTGCTTAACGGCCTTGATCCTAGAGACTCAGAAACAAATCTCGAAACCCAGCGGTTTTTGGCAGAAATATGTCCGGACCCCACAGTAGGTTACTGTCGCCAGGCCATCCCAGGAGGAAAGGGCGCTGTCTGTCCACCTGCTCCCCCCTGGAGACTTGGTGGCCGCCATCCACCAGAGGCCATTGGACAGTCAGGTTTGGGCCCATAGTGACGAAACACGTAGGACCTCACAGGATGGGGGTGGAGCTGGTCCTGTACTCCCCAACTCAAAGAGACCACAAGTGGCCACCCACGAACGACCTCTCTGGCTCCTAATCAAGTTGCTTAACAGTCATGATCCCAGAGACTCAGGAACAAATCTCGGAACCCAGCAGGTTTTGATAGAAATCCCTCCAGATTTAAGTGTTAAAATTTCGGAATTTCAAAATCGTGCGGCCACTACTGCAACCATGCAACATCGTATTTTATTCATAACCAGCAATAGAAAACAAATTGTCTGCCGTTTCATTTTCAACAGATCTGAATGTTGGGGTAAAATCCCAAATAAAAATTTTGGGTCGGGCATGAAAATATTGAATGTAATCAACGTAGAGAGTAATGTGGAAATCATCTGCCCCACAGATAGGGGGAGGGTGTGGGATGGGTGTATACTGGGGTTTTTGGTGGTGGAGAATGGGAACTGAAGGTATGGGTGTTTCATTGTATGACCGAGACTTAAACCCGAAAGCTTTGTAACTGCTCTCACGGTGATTCAATAAATAAAATTATTTTTATAAAAATGAAAAAAAAGTAAGGTGGAGCTCATGCCCAATTCTAAACAGCTAATCAGTGGCTGAATAAATAACAGTACTCCTACGTAAAAAAATCTTTGTATTAAATATATATTCTGCACCTCTCCTCAAACAGTGTGCATACCCTTTCAGACTTAAGAAATCCTGGGCTGGGCCTTCGTTTATTTTGTCTTACTGTTGAGTTCAAAGTCTTAAACTTTCATCTCTGTGTTTGTGCTTGGGGCATCATTGGGCCATCTATTCCTTAAGGTGATCTCACTCACTTCCAGCAGAAAAAGCTCAATCCTTTCCATCACTGGACCCTGAAAATACCCAAACTTTTCACTCTGCACAAACAGCAAAAATGACCCAAACAGGGAAGGGATGAGGCCGTGAATGAGACAAGACCAAGAATTTGCATCTGGACCCTGGGGAGAGGTTGGAGCATGTCAGGTTGTCTGGTCAGCAGGCAGGGTGAGTTTCAGCTTCTGGGGAAGAGTTCGGAAGGAGGGTGTCTGCACACCTGAATTGGAGTTGAGTGTGCAGAATCCATAACCAAAGGGGAGAGTGCAGGGAAGGAGTCCTGCCTTCCTGCCAGAACTGCTTTCTGCTGCCAATGAGGCCACACCACAGAGAATGACCAAGTCTCCTGCAGGGTTGCTGAGAGCCAGGGGAGAAGGTTCTTCCTGGTGCTGGGAGACCCTGGAACATTTGTGTTGGGAGTGGAGAACGCTCCTGAGAGATGCGTGATCTAAGCTCTTGTAAGTCTGCAAAGCTGCAAACTAATTGAAAGTCCATTTTGAAAATGAAATGATTGAAAAAATTAAAAATGAATACGCTTAGGCACCCAGAGTTGCCAACAGGCAGGAGATAAAAATGCTGCCTTCTTTCAAGATTATATTTCAAAGGGAGGGTTGCTGGGGTCTTGAGAAAAGCATGAAGGAGACATAAAACTGATAAGAGTCCAGGAAAGATTTGTATGTAGATCAAAGGGCAGAAAGGGCTTTGGGATTTACTTTCTAAAATTAATGCTCTCAGAAAGAGAGTTCATGGACCCACAGCAGGCGCCTAAGGTCAGATAAGACTGAGAGAAATCGGAAGGCAACTTGGTCCAGGACATATCCCTGGGAACTCATTACAGGGCAGTAACAGGTGAGTGAGGCTCCACTGTGGGGCAGCAAATGAGGAGAGCCCATTCACTGGAGTGCTAGAAGAGTCCATACCCCTCCCACTGCCAACTCCCCTAAGGGACACCCAGCATCCTCCTGAACCTCCTGATTGCAGGGGAGACCTGGTCCATGTGGGCAGAGGCAAGGACCCACCCATGGCTCAGCCACTGTCCTTAGATCTGAACCATCCTCAGACACCAGCAAAGGAGGGGGGGTCTCATACCTGGGGAACCCCTGCTGGAGCCACAGACTTCTGTGAGAGTGGGACGCTGCTTTCCCCACTCCCCTCTCCTACCTTCTCACCTGGCTCTCTGGGACTCATCACAGACCTTCTCTGAGCTCCTCTCACAGACCAGCTGTCTCCTGACTCGGGGCTTCACAGAAGGATTCTCCCCATGAACTCTGGCCCCGCATGGGTCTGTAGCTTCCTGCTCAGGAATCCCGTGAGCCACACCAGGGCCCCTTCACTGATGCTCCAAACCAATGAGTGTTTCCTTCATAACGCCAATGGCCATCACAGCTACATGTTTTCCAGAACCCAGTGGGAAATAAATTCTATGACTCCCGCCGACAGGACCCTTCTGCCACCCTACCTGATGTACCATCTCTCCAGCCTGCCCATCTGATCCTTAACTGTCCTCAGTAATGTTCTGCATCTAAGGAAGAGAAAGTGACAAAAGCCTCAGGAGGCTCACAGCCACTTAGAACATGGACTGCGTAGGGAGATCAGAAATTGCAGAATACTGAGTGATCAAACACCAGCCCCCTCAGTTCTCCCACGCTGAACCAACCCGCATTCAGTCTGTTGCATCTGGAAAATAACTTCCTCCCATCAGCTGCTGTCTCTTATTCTGGCCACCACAGCAGTGTTATGAGGGAGTTGAGGGAGTGGGGGAGTGTACTACACCAGCGCTGTCTATGCAGTTCCTCGGGGCTCCAGTCACCAGCACCTTACCTGTACCTCTGCCTTGACCATGCCTCCCTGCATGAGGGAGTCTCCGTTGTTGAGATACTGATGCCCCCAGGAGTTTGTCAATACTCAGGCCTGAGACATCTAGAAGGATTGAATAAGGGCTGCGGGTGATATTGCACCTAGAAGGCAACAGGGGTATCAGAGCCAGGGAGGCATCTGGTGAGCATATGGACTGAAGGACTTGCCCTGGCATCAAACTAGCCAGGAGCATAGATCATAAAGTTCCAATAGGATGCCTACCTTCAAGGAGGAAATACAACCCTACTCCAGGGGACCTGCCACTTTGCAAGAGAGATACCCTAACTCAGGAGAATTGACACGCCGGGGGGTTCTCCCCAACCACTGGTGCCTTTGTTCATCCTACGCCTGAGGACTTGAGGAACTCCTGCTCAGACAGTAGGATATTTGTAGAACAAGCCAGAGGAGATGGTTTTCCTTTTAAAGTAAACAATGTGGTTCTTGGGTCTACAAAGTTGGGGAGGGATGGAAATGTCACCATAGACTAAATTATCCAGAAGCACCTTGACTGAGAAAATTGGCCAAGTTGTTTACAATTCAGCAAAGGGGAAACCACAAGTTCAAGGTTGAGACATTTTCCTATTCCATGAGGAATCATACAACTCTTTTTACAAGTTAGGGGACTTTGCACGCCAGGTTGCTGCTCTTACGGTTACCTTGAAAATGTGACATTCTGACATTCCTCTTATAAAAACAAGACAGTTGGGGTCCAAGAGAATCAGAGAACAGCGTGCAGGAGCCTGGGACCTACTGGAGCTAGTAAGATGAAGTGCTTTACAGACGCCCTCCTTGTCCTCTTGCTGGCTGTGGTTGATCTCGGGATCCTGGCCCCAATAACCCAGGGTGAGTTCAGTGACCTTCTCAAGGATGGCCATGTCTATGGTCAATCCTGCTTGAGAGGAGACAAAGAGGGTCACCTTGGTCCCCCATGCCTGTCTGTGCTCTAGATGTGGATGTGATTTGGCACTTGACTAAGGGCATCAGCAGGGCCCCAGAGGTGGTTCAGTGTCTTCAAGGCCTCTCCTGGCAAGCCAAGGTTTCAATTGAAACCCTAATGGCACTCACTGGGATGATCCTAACAGCTGTACTGTTGGGAGCCCAGGAAGAAGTGGCCTGGGGAGATGATGAAGAGATTTAGAAAATGTCCAGGGCAAGCAAGAGGTCTAGAGTTTGATCCTGATGTCCTGTATGTCACTTGGTGATTTACACACACACACACACACACACACACACACACACATCAAAGCACAGCACAAACACACACCCCGATGTGGGGTCCAAGGTGAAAAACAAATTAATATAATGAATGAATAAAAATAGCCATAAAAGAGAATAGAACTGTCTCTGTATCTCTCTCTCTTTCTCTCTGCCCCAATTTAGAGAAACTATTGGCTTCTTTTCATGGCCTAAATTATTTCGTAGCTTTTCTTAACTGGTGTAGGATCACTAAGTGATAGGTCACTTAATTGTTTATTAGAGTAAATTGAAATTTTGCAGAAAGAGAATTCTACAGTGTTAGAAAGAACATATGATAGCTAGTGAAAAATGGTCATTTGGTAGGGGAAATAGGACAAGCCAGAAAATTGACTCCCCAATCCACCTCCATGTTCCAGGTGTGTGATCAATAGATAGTAACAAGTGAGTATTGAACAATATACTCGCAGAGCTTAGGTACAAGCAGATACAGTTTCAAGCATCCTGTGGGCATGAACACATTGGGTCGTGCTATATCTGTTGAATGGATTATTCACAGCCATTCCAGCTTCACTTTTTCTGCCATAATTTTCACTCTGCTCTTATGGAAAGGCAGGTCCTTAAACATTTTATTTTTCAAATTCTACCCATATTATATGTAACTACATAAGAAATGAATACAAAGTAGAATTGTTTGCTTTATTAATATAACCCAGGGCCATAATATTTTTTTACGTTTTATTAGTGAAAAACCATGAGGTACAGTTGTAGATTTACAAATTTTTGTGTTTGAGTTTCGGTTATACAATGATCAAATACCCATCCATCCACAAGTGCCCATTTTCCACCACCATGGATAATATCCCACCCCCCATCCTCACCATTGGTCCGTGATTTATTATCCAAAGTTTTGGTGCAAAACACATTTTGAAATGCAGATTTTCTCATGTTTTAAAAAGAGAATACTATAGAACCCAGTGACTGCACTTGCAAATATCTACCCAAGCGAACAGAAAGCAGATCACAGATATTGACAGGCGTGGTAAAGCCAGCATTGGTCATCAGAGTCAAAAGGTGAGTGAAGTCCAAGAGCCTCTGAGCAAAACAAGTGATGTTTGTTTTTCAAATGGTTGTAGACAGATACAGCAGACTGTTTCTCAGTCTTTAAGAGTAATAAAATGCTGACACACACTGCAGCTTTGAAGGTGTAAAGGAGACTGACAGAAGCCAGTGAGCCAGGGGGTCACTGGGTGGGGACAATGGGACTCTGCCTCTCTGACATCTCTCTCCCCTCCTTGTCTCTGTCGCACCTGAGACTCACAACCATGACTCAAACTGAGGCTGAACCTGAGATCTGTGGTCAACAAGGAATTTTGACACAGATCTGAACAGCTCTGCACTGACCAATAGACGCTGGTTTTTCATTTTATTTATTTATCTATTTATTTATTTATTTTTGGTTTTTGGGTCACACCCGGTGATGCACAGGGCTTACTCCTGGCTCATGCACTCAGGAATTACTCCTGGCAGTGCTCAGGGGACCATATGGTTTGCTGGGAATTGAATCCGGGTCGGCTAGTGCAAGGCAAACGCCCTACCCGCTGTGCTATGTATGGCTATGTATGGCTCAAGCCCAAGACCCTGGTTTTGAACTTAGCGAGGCCAGGGCAATAGTAGATTAGGAAGTGTGCTTGCCTTGCCAGAAGCCCACCTGGATTGATCCCACGGATCCATATTGTCCACGAAAGGGAGTGCTCCCTGAGAGCAGAGCCAAGAGTCAATCCTGAGTATCACAGAATGTGGCTCAAAAAACTAAAATCAATAAAACAAGATTCCTTGCCTCGATTCTTCCAGGGGGTCCCGGGCTGCCCAGCTGGGCAGGAAAATCATCCCCGAGTCAGTTCTCCCAGGGATCACGTCACCAACCCGCGTCTACTGCGGATCTCCGCCCACTTCCGCCTTCTGCCCCGCGTGTAGAATGCAGGTCAAAAGACCCAATTATCAGCTGAGTTCTGGGCCTGAGTGATAGAACGGCGGGTAGGCGCTTGCCTTGCAAGTGGCTGTTCCCATGTTCAGTCCCCAATACCATGTACTTCTTAGGACTCTTGCATTGATTTCATTGAGAGGCACTCTCAACTGAGCAAGGATCATGTTTTTCTTGATGATTCTGCCACATTCCCTTTGGAGTTGTTAATATTGGTGACACAACAACTCTCACCTGTTTCATTTGAAGTAAGGGCAGTTACAGGAAGGGACTCAGTTTGATTGAAAAAACAGGATGTCAAACAGAAGGAAAGAAATGGATAAGAGAGCTTTAAGATTTACAATTTAATTTTTAAGGGAGTTGGGATAGAGAAGAACCACTTTGACAAGGATAGATGGAAATGATCACTGGATAAGAACTGCATGCCGAAAATAGATAAAGCAACAGACATGAGGCCATCTCAGTACCTGTATTGTAAGCCATATAGTCCAAAAGGAGAGAGGGAGAGAAGAAGAAGAAGAAGAAGAAGAAGAAGAAGAGAGAGAGAGAGAGAGAGAGAGAGAGAGAGAGAGAGAAGAAAAGTGTCTGCCATAGAGATAGGCTTGGAGGGAAGGTGACGAGAAGGAAACTGGGGTCATTGGTAGTGGGAAATGTCCACTGGTGGAGGGACAGGTGTTGGAACACTGTATGACTGAAGCCCAACCAGAAACAGTTTAATAACTCTGTACCTCGTGTTGGTTTAAATTTGAAAATAAATAAGATTTCAAAATAAAATGAAATAACTTTTAAGTAAAACAAAGTAGAGGTATAGATACAGAGTTTCTCAGACTTATAAAGAAAAAAAATGCTGAGCCCTGAAACTATTGGGGTTGCTTACATAAGCCAGTGAGCCAGGGGGCACTGGGTAGAGAAACTGAGACTTTGTGTCTCTGTCATCTCTCTCACCCTATTGTCTGTCTCCCAACTAGGACCCACGAACGGAAAGAAAAGGAGAAAGTGATCTGAACAAATAAATCGATGCTTCTTTTTAAAATAATAGGGGCGGGTGTTGAAGAGATAGCACAGTGAGTAGGTCTCAGTCTTTAAGAGTAATAAAATGCTGACACACGCTGCAACTTTGAAGGTGTAGAGGAGACTGATATAACCCTCTGTGCGCATGGACAGCTAGCTCCACCTCCTAGAAAGCCGGTTTTACCCCTGGTCTGTGCGGAATGGGCACGGAGGCCCAGCTCTGGGCAACCAAGCTGAATGGCTCCTATTCCAACCAGGCACAGCCCTCCCCCAAGGGCCTGGGACCCTCTGTGCGCATGCACAGCTAGCTCAACCTCCTAGAAAGCCGGTTTCACCCCCAATCTGCGCGGGACGGGCACGGAGGTCCAGCTCTGGGCAACCAAGCTGAACGGCTCCTATTCCAACCAGGTACAGCCCGCCCCCAAGGGACTGGGACCCTCTGTGTGCATGCACAGCTAGCTCCACCTCCTAGAAAGCCGGTTTCACCCCTGATCTGCGCGGGACAGGCATGGAGGCCCAGCTCTGGGCAACCAAGCTGAACGGCTCCTATTCCAACCAGGCACAGCCAGCCCCCAAGGGCCTGGGATCCTCTGTGCGCATGCACAGCTAGCTCCACCTCCTAGAAAGCCGGTTTCACCCCTGGTCTGCGCGGGACGGGTACGGAGGCCCAGCTCTGGGCAACCAAGCTGAACGGCTCCTATTCCAACCAGGTACAGCCCGCCCCAAAGGGCCTGGGACCCTCTGTGCGCATGCACAGCTAGCTCCATCTCCTAGAAAGCCGGTTTCACCCCTGGTCTGCGCAGGATGGGCACGGAGGCCCAGCTCTGGGCAACCAAGCTGAATGGCTCCTAATCCAACCAGGTACAGCCCGCCCCCAAGGGCCTGGGACCCTCTGTGCGCATGCACAGCTAGCTCCACCTCCTAGAAAGCCGGTTTCACCCCTGATCTGCGCGGGACGGGCACGGAGGCCCAGCTCTGGGCAACCAAGCTGAACGGCTCCTATTCCAACCAGGTACAGCCCGCCCCCAAGGGCCTGGGACCCTCTCTGCGCATGCACAGCTAGCTCCATCGACGTTCCCAACTCCTCGCTCAGTGCCAGGGACTCTTTCCGGAACCGCGGCCACTAACGCGGCCGCTAAATATTTTCCCACTACATATGCCATAAGAACCATAATCTACCTTCTTCGATGGAAAATTCTCTAGTTTAGCTCAGTCACTAGAAACACAGTAGGCAATAACTCATAAGCCTATCTTAACTCACACTGCATATCAAGCAGAATAGTAACAGTGAATGTTAAGGACTAAACCACAGTTTTCACAATGGTAAAGCAACGCAAAAGCCCACCAAACTTTCTTATTGAAGAGTCTAGCCCAGATGACACCAACAGTACTGCAGTGTTAGAAAACCTCTCTGACAAGGAATTCAGGAGGGAGCTACTTAGGAGGGTTAGGGAATTAAAAGAAACAATGGAAACCAATGCCAATAGAAGACAAGAGGATTTGAAAGCAGAAATGAGGAAAATGCAATGAGAAATGTCAGACCTGAAAAATCTCGTAGGCGAATTGAAAAGCTCAGTGGAAGGCCTCAGCAGCAGAGTAACAGCTGCTGAGAACAGAATCAGTGAGCTCGAAGATGAAGTTCAGAGACTCTCCAGAAAAGAGCAGAAAATGGAAAAGAGACTCACAATTCGGGAACAGATGGCAAGAGAAGATCGTGATGAAGCCAAGAGGGGTAATATAAGAATTATTGGAGTCCCAGAGGTACAGGAAGAAAACCTTGATGAAGAAGAAACTGTTAAAGACATCATTGCTACAACGTTTCCAGAGGTGAAGAAAACTTGTGACCATATTCAGGAGGCCCGAAGGGTACCAGCTAGAAGAAATCCGAATAAAAATACCCCAAGACACATTCTGATCAAAATGACCAAAACCTTAGACAGAGACAAAATTCTGAGAGCAGCAAGATCGAAGAAAGAAATCTCTTACAAAGGAGCATCCTTAAAATTCACAGCTGATTTTTCTGATGAAACCCTTATGGCCCGAAAACAGTGGTGGGACATAGTGAAAAAACTCAATGAAATAAATGCCTCCCCAAAAATACTTTACCCAGCGAGACTCTCATTCATAATAGAAGGAACAACACACAGTTTCACAGACAAACAACAGCTCAGGAACTTCATAGACTCAAAACCATGGTTACAAGAACAACTAAATGGGCTACTTTAAGGCAAGAAAGGCCCCTCAAATACACCAAATTTTAACAGAACAATGGGACAAAATCCCATAACAATAATCTCTCTCAATGTCAATGGGCTAAACGCACCAATTAAAAGACATAGAGTGGCAGGATGGATTAGAAAATTGAACCCAACATTCTGCTGCCTGCAAGAAACGCATCTCAATAGTCAAAGCAAACACAGACTCAGAGTCAAAGGCTGGAAAACAATCCTACAGGCAAACAGCTCCCATAAAAAGCTGGGGTAGCCATCCTAATATCAGAGCACATCAATTTCAGAGTGAGGAAGGTCATAAGAGACAGTGAAGGCCATTTCTTATTGATCAAAGGATCTGTACAACAGGAAGAACTTACAATAATAAATGTATATGCACCTAATGAGAGACCAGCAAAGTATTTAAAACAACTACTCATAGATTTGGAAAAAGACATCAACAGCAACACAATACTAGTAGGAGACTTCAACACTGCTTTGTCACCTCTTGATAGATCAACCAGACTCAAGCTTAGCAAGGACATACTTCATCTGAGGGAAACAATGGAAGAAAGGGACTTAGTAGATATATACAGGACACTTCATCCACAAAAAGCTGAATACACATTCTTCTCAATCGTAGATGGAACATTCTCCAAGATAGACCACATGCTGAGCCATAAAACATGCCTCCAAAAAATTAAGAAGATAGAGATTGTATCGACAAACTTCTCAGACCATAATGCGCTGAAATTAGAAGTAAATCACATACAAAAACAGAAAACTAAATCAAACACCTGGAAATTAAACAGTGCTCTACTGAACAACGAGTGGCTTAGACAGGAAATCAAAGAGGAAATCAAAATATTCCTAGAAACAAATGAAAATGAGGACACGAGTTACCAAAACTTATGGGACACAGCAAAAGCTGTGTTAAGAGGAAAGTTTATAGCTCTACAAGCATTCCTCAGGAAGTAGGAGCGAGCACACATAAGTAACCTAACCTCACAGCTTAAGAGCTTGGAGAAGGACCAAAAAAAGGAGCACAACCCGAACAGGAGAAAGGAAATAATAAAACTCAGAGCAGAGATTAATGAGATGGAAACCCAAAAAACAATCCGAAAGATCAATGAAACCAAGAGCTGGTTCTTCAAGAAAATTAACAAGATTGATAAGCCTCTAGCAAAACTCACAAAGAAAGGGAGAGAGAAAACCCTAATAAACCGAATCAGAAATGAAAAGGGGGTCATTACTACAGAAACTACAGAAATTCAAAGGATCCTCAGGGAGTACTTTGAGAAACTGTATGCCACGGAACATCAAAACCTCGAGGAAATGGATAAATTCCTAGACTCCTACAGACTCCCAAGGCTGAACCAAGAAGACCTGGAATACCTGAACAGACCTATCACCATCAAGGAAATTGAAATGGTAATAAAAAGTCTCCCCAAGCACAAAAGCCCTGGCCCGGATGGATTCACTAGTGAATTCTTCCAAATCTTTAAAGAAGACTTACTCCCAATCCTCTTTAAGCTTTTCCACGAAATTGAAATATCAAAAACACTTCCGAATAGTTTCTACGAAGCAAATATCACACTGATACCAAAAGCAGACAGAGATACCACAAAGAAAGAGAATTACAGGCCAATATCCCTGATGAACACAGATGCAAAGATCCTCAACAAACTACTAGCAAATAGAATCCAACTACTCATCAAAAAGATCATACACCATGACCAAGTAGGATTCATCCCAGGGATGCAAGGATGGTTCAACATTCGGAAATCAATCAACATAATCCATCATATCAACAGAAGAAAAGATAAAAAGCATATGATTATATCAATAGATGCAGAGAAAGCATTTGACAAGATCCAGCACCCCTTTATGATGAAAACCCTAGCCAAAATGGGTATAGAGGGGACCTTCCTCAACATAGTTAAAGCCATCTACCACAAGCCTACAGCAAGCATCATCCTCAATGGGGAAAAACTGAGAGCCTTCCCTCTAAGATCAGGGATGAGACAAGGATGCCCACTCTCCCCACTGCTGTTCAATATAGTACTGGAAATATTTGCAATAGCGATTAGGCAAGAAAAATATATTAAGGGCATTCAGGTAGGAAAGGAAAAAATCAAGCTCTCACTATTCGCAGATGATATGATATTCTATTTAGAGAACGCAATAACCTCCAACAAAAACTCCTAGAAACAATAAACTCATATAGTAAAGTTGCAGGCTATAAAATCAATACCCAAAAGTCCATGACTTTCCTATATGCAAACAGTGATAGAGAAGAAAGCAACATGAAAAAAACAATCCCGTTCACAATTGTGCCCCAGAAAATCAAGTACTTAGGAATCAGCTTAACTAAGGAAGTAAAGGACCTGTACAAAGAAAACTACAAAACGCTACTTCAGGAAATAAAAGAGGACATGAGGAAATGGAAAGATATCCCCTGCTTATGGGTCGGGAGAATTAACATTGCCAAAATGGCAATACTACCGAAAGCATTGTATAAATTCAATGCAATCCCTATAAGGATACCCACGACATTCTTCAAAGAAATGGAGCAAACACTCCTGAAATTTATATGGAACAATAAGCCCCCACGAATAGCTAAAGCAATTCTTGGGAAAAAGAAAATGGGAGGAATCAACCTCCCGAACTTCAAACTGTACTACAAAGCAGTAATAATTAAAACAGCATGGTACTGGAACAAAGGCAGAACTGCAGACGAATGGAACAGGGTTGAATACACTGACATCTCCCCTCAATCATATGATCATCTAATCTTTGATAAAGGTGCAAGTAATGTGAAGTGGAGTAAGGAAAGCCTCTTTAACAAATTGTGCTGGCATCACTGGACAGCTACATGCAAAAAAATGGGCTCAGAACTCTGCCTAACACCGTGTACAAAAGTAAGATCAAAATGGATTAAAGACCTCAACATCAGACCAGAAACCATAAGGTACATTGAAGACAAAGTTGGCAAAACCCTCCATGACATTAAAGCTAATGGTATCTTCAAAGATGCCACGCCACTGTCTGAGCAAGTGAAAACAGAGATAGATAAATGGGACTATCTTAAACTAAGAAGCTTCTGCACCTCCAAAGAAACAGTGACCAAAATACAAAGACAGTCTACAGAATGGGAAAGGATATTCGCCGAATACACATCTGACAAGGGGTTGATATCGAGGATATATAAAACACTGGTTAAACTCCACAAGAAGAAAACATCCAACCCCATCCAAAAATGAGGCAATAAAATGAACAGAAACTTTCTCAATGAAGAAATCCGAATGGCAAAAAAGCACATGAGAAAATGCTCTACATCATTAATCATCAGGGAGATGCAGATCAAAACCACAATGAGATACCATCTCACGCCTCAGAGACTGGCCCACATTCAAAAGAACAAAAGCAACTGATGCTGGCGCAGATGTGGCGAGAAAGGGACACTCCTTCACTGTTGGTGGGAATGTCGACTGGTTCAGCCCTTCTGGAAAACAGTATGGACGATACTCAAAAAATTAGAAATTGAGCTCCCATTTGACCCAGCAATACCACTCCTGGGAATATATCCCAGAGAGGCAAAAATGTATAGTTGAAGTGACATCTGCACTTGTTTGTTCATTGCAGCACTCTTTACAATAGCCAGAAACTGGAAGAAACCTGAATGCCCAAGAACAGATGACTGGTTAAAGAAACTTTGGTACATCTACACAATGGAGTACTATGTAGCTGTTAGAAAAGATGAAGTCATGAAATTTACATACAAGTGGTACAACATGGAAAGTATCATGCTAAGCGAAATGAGTCAGAAAGAGAGGAATAGACATAGAAAGATTGCATTCATCTGGGGGATAATAAAGTAACAAGATATGATTAATACACAAGAATAGCTGAGATCAGCATCAGGAGGATTACTCCATAGCTTAGTGGCCAGTCGGGCACTCTAGAAGAAAGGGCAGCTCAGATAGAGAAGGGAACACCAAATAAAGGGTGTTTGGAGAATCCTCCCAGGAGGGGAGATGCACGTCAAAAGTGGACTGTGGACTGAACATGTTTGCCACTCAATGCCTCTTTTGCAGACCACAACACCCAAAAGGAGAGAGAGAACACAGGGGATTGCCCTGCCACAGAGGCAGGGGGAGATGGGGGAAGGGGGTTGGGGGGATATTATCCATGGTGGTGGAAAATGGGCACTGGTGGAGGGATGGGTATCTGATCATTGTACAACCAAACCCAATGACAAAAAATTGTAAATCTACAACTGTACCTTATGGTGTTTCACTAACAAAAAATTTTTAAAAAGTAAAACAAAAATAACAGTGTATATCAAATAGTCAAAAAAAAGGAATATAGAAAATCAAAAAAAAATGAAATCAATAAAACAAGATTCAGTGCCTCGATTCATCCAGGGGATGCCGGGCTGCCCAGCTGGGCGGGAAAATCATCCCTGAGTCAGTTCTCCCAGAGATCATGTCACCAACCTGCATATACTACGGATCTCCGCCCACTTCCGCCTCCACTCCCCCCCCCCCCGCCCCCAGCCTGTAGAATGCAGGTCAAAAGACTCAATTATCAGCTGAGTGCTCGGCCGGAGTGATAGAACGCCGGGTAGGCGCTTGCCTTGCAAGTAGCTGTTCCCATGTTCAGTCCCCGATACCACGTACATCGCCTTGATCTCATTGAGAGGGACTCTCAACTGAGCAAGGATCATTTTTTTTTTGATGGTTCATCCCCCTCCCCCGGCCCCTCCCATTGGAGTTGTTAATAGCTGTCAGACAACAACTCTCACCTGTTTTCATTGGAAGTAAGGGCAGTTCCAAGAAGGGACTCAGTCTGATTTCAAAAAGGACGTCACACAGGGGGGAAGAAACGGCTAAGAGACCTTTAAGATTTAAAATTTAATTTGGAAGGGGGTTGGGATAGAGAAGGAACACTTTGACAAGGCTAGTTGGAAATGATCACTGGATAAGAACTGCATGCTGAAAATAGATAAAGCAACAGACACGACAGCATCTCAGTACCAGTATTGCAAGCCACATTGTCCAAAAGGTGAGAGGGAGACAGGAAGGGAGAGAGAGAAGAAAAGTGTCTGCCATAGAGACAGGCTTGGAGGGAGGGTGAAGAGAAGGAAACTGGGGCCGTTGGTCGTGTGAAATGTCCACTGGTGGAGGGACAGTTGTTGGAAAAATGTATGACTGAAGACCAACCAGAAACAGTTTTATAACTCTGCACCTCGTGTTGGTTTAAATTTGAAAACAAATAAGATTTTAAAATAAAAGAAATAACTTTTAAGTAAAATAAAATGGAGCTATAGATACACAGTTTCTCAGACTTATAAAGAAAAAATGAAGCTGAGGCCTGAGGCTATTGGGGATGCTGACATAAGCCAGTGAGCCTGGGGGCACTGGGTGGAGATACTGAGACTCTGGGTCTCTGTCATCTCTCTCCCCTCCTTGTCTTTGTCGCACCTGAGACCCACAACCATGACTCAACCTGAGGCTGAACCTGAGATCTATGGTCAACAAGGAACTTGGACACAGATCTGAACAGCTCTGCACTGACCAATAGACGCTGGTTTTCCATTTTATTTATTTATTTATTTAATTACTTATTTATTAATTTTTGGTTTTTGGGTCACACCCGGTGATGCACAGGGCTTACTCCTGACTCCTGCACTCAGGAATTACTCCTGGCAGTGCTCAGGGGACCATATGGATTGCTGGGAATTGAATCCGGGTCGGCTAGTGCAAGGCAAACGCCCTACCCGCTGTGCTATGTATGGCTATGTATGGCTCCAGCCCAAGACCCTGGTTTTGAACTTCGCGAGGCCAGGGCCAGTGTAGATTAGGGAAGGTGCTTGCCTTGCCAGGAACCCACCTGGATTGATCCCACGGATCCATATTGTCCACGAAAGGGAGTGCTCCCTGAGAGAAGAGCCAAGAGTCAATCCTGAGCATCACAGAATGTGGCTCAAGAAATTAAATCAATAAAACAAGATTCCATGCCTTGATTCTTCCAGGGGATGCCGGGCTGCCCAGCTGGGCGGGAAAATCATCCCTGAGTCAGTTCTCCCAGGGATCACATCACCAACCTGCCTCTACTACGGATCTCCGCCCCCTTCCTCTTCCCACCCCACTTCGCCCCCTACCCCAACCCCCCCCCCGTCCTGTAGAATGCAGGTCAAAAGACCCAATTATCAGCTGAGTGCTTGGCCGGAGTGATAGAACGCCGGGTAGGCGCTTGCCTTGCAAGTAGCTGTTCCCATGTTCAGTCCCCGATACCACATACATCGCCTTGATCTCATTGAGAGGGACTCTCAACTGAGCAAGGATCATGTTTTTTTGATGGTTCACCCCCCCTCCCCCGCCCCCTCCCATTGGAGTTGTTAATAGCGGTCAGACAACAACTCTCACATTTTTTCATTGGAAGTAAGGGCAGTTCCAAGAAGGGACTCAGTCTGATTTAAAACAAGACGTCACACAGGGGGGAAGAAATGGCTAAGAGACCTTTAAGATTTAAAATTTAATTTGGAAGGGGGTTGGGATAGAGAAGGAACACTTTGACAAGGCTAGTTGGAAATGATCACTGGATAAGAACTGCATGCTGAAAATAGATAAAGCAACAGACACGAGAGCATCTCAGTACCTGTATTGCAAGCCACATTGTCCAAAAGGTGAGAGGGAGACAGGAAGGGAGAGAGAGAAAAAAAGTGTCTGCCATAGAGACAGGCTTGGAGGGAGGGTGAAGAGAAGGAAACTGGGGTCATTGGTCGTGGGAAATGTCCACTGGTGGAGGGACAGGTGTGGGAACACTGAATGACTGAAGACCAACCAGAAACAGTTTCATAACTCTGCACCTCATGTTGGTTTAAATTTGAAAATAAATAAGATTTTAAAATAAAAAGAAATAACTTTTAAGTAAAATAAAATGGAGCTACAGTTACACAGTTTCTCAGACTTATAAAGAAAAAATGAGGCTGAGGCCTGAGGCTATTGGGGATGCTGACATAAGCCAGTGAGCCAGGGGGCACTGGGTGGAGACACTGAGACTCTGTGTCTCTGTCATCTCTCTCCCCCTCTTGTCTGTCTCCGAACTAGGACCCACGAGCACATGGGAAAGGAGAAACTGACCTGAACCAATAAATCGATGCTTCTTTTTCAAATAATGGGGCCGGGTGCTGATGAGATAGCACAGTGAGTAGGTCTCAGTCTTTCAGAGTAATAAAATGCTGACACTCGCTGCAGCTTTGAAGGTGTAAAGGAGACTGACAGAAGCCAGTGAGCCAGGGGGTCACTGGGTGGGGACAATGGGACTCTGCCTCTTTGACATCTCTCTCCCCTCCTTGTCTCTGTCGCACCTGAGCCCCACAACCATGACTCAACCTGAGGCTGAACCTGAGATCTATGGTCAACAAGGAACTTTGACACAGATCTGAACAGCTCTGCACTAACCAATAGACGCAGGTTTTTCATTTTATTTATTTATCTATTAATTTATTTATTTTTGGTTTTTGGGTCACACCCGGTGATGCACAGGGCTTACTCCTGGCTCATGAACTCAGGAATTACTCCTGGCAGTGCTCAGGGGACCATATGGATTGCTGGGAATTGAATCCGGGTCGGCTAGTGCAAGGCAAACGCCCTACCCGCTGTGCTATGTATGGCTATGTATGGCTCCAGCCCAAGACCCTGGTTTTGAACTTCGCGAGGCCAGGGCCAGTGTAGATTAGGGAAGGTGCTTGCCTTGACAGTAGCCCACCTGGATTGATCCCACGGATCCATATTGTCCCCGAAAGAGAGTGCTCCCTGAGAGCAGAGCCAAGAGTCAGTCCTGAGCATCACAGAATGTGGCTCAAAAAATTAAATCAATAAAACAAGATTCCGTGCCTCGATTCTTCCAGGGGATGCCGGGCTGCCCAGCTAGCCGGGAAAATTATCCTTGAGTCAGTTCTCCCAGGGATCACATCACCAACCCACCTCTACTACGGATCTCCGCCCTCTTCCTCTTTCCACTCCACCTTGCCCCCTCCCACCCCCCGTCCTATAGAATGCAGGTCAAAAGACCCCAATTATCAGCTGAGTGCTTGGCCTGAGTGATAGAACTCCGGGTAGGCGCTTGCCTTGCAAGTAGCTGTTCCCATGTTCAGTCCCCGATACCACGTACATCGCCTTGATCTCATTGAGAGGGACTCTCAACTGAGCAAGGATCATGTTTTTTTGATGGTTCACCCCCCTCCCCCGCCCCCTCCCATTGCAGTTGTTAATAGCGGTCAGACAACAACTCTCACCTGTTTTCATTGGAAGTAAGGGCAGTTCCAAGAAGGGACTCAGTCTGATTTAAAACAGGACTTCACACAGGGGGGAAGAAACGGCTAAGAGACCTTTAAGATTTAAAATTTAATTTGGAAGGGGGTTGGGATAGAGAAGGAACACTTTGACAAGGCTAGTTGGAAATGAACACTGGATAAGAACTGCATGCTGAAAATAGATAAAGCAACAGACACGAGAGCATCTCAGTACCTGTATTGCAAGCCACATTGTCCAAAAGGTGAGAGGGAGACAGGAAGGGAGAGAGAGAAGAAAAGTGTCTGCCATAGAGATAGGCTTGGAGGGAGGGTGAGGAGAAGGAAACTGGGGTCAATGGTCGTGGGAAATGTCCACTGGTGGAGGGACAGGTGTTGGAACACTGTATGACTGAAGCCCAACGAGAAACAGTTTGATAACTCTGCACCTCGTGTTGGTTTAAATTTGAAAATAAATAAGATTTCAAAATAAAATGAAATAACTTTTAAGTAAAATAAAATGGAGCTATAGATACACAGTTTCTCAGACTTCTAAAGAAAAAATGAGGCTGAGTCTTGAGGCTATTGCGGATGCTGACATAAGCCAGTGAGCCAGGGGGCACTGGGTGGAGACACTGAGACTCTGTGTCTCTGTCATCTCTCTCCCCTCCTTGTCTCTGTCGCACCTGAGACCCACAACCATGACTCAACCTGAGGCTGAACCTGAGATCTATGGTCAACAAGGAACTTTGACACAGATCTGAACTGCTCTGCACTGAACAATACACGCTGGTTTTCCATTTTATTTATTTATCTATTTATTTATTAATTTTTGGTTTTTGGGTCACACCCGGTGATGCACAGGGGTTACTCCTGGCTCCTGCACTCAGGAATTACTCCTGGCAGTGCTCAGGGGACCATATGGATTGCTGGGAATTGTATCCGGGTCGGCTAGTGCAAGGCAAACGACCTACCCGCTGTGCTATGTATGGCTATGTATGGCTCCAGCCCAAGACCCTGGTTTTGAACTTCGCGAGATCAGGGCCATAGTAGATTAGGGAAGGTGCTTGCCTTGCCAGGAGCCCACCTGGCTTGATCCCACGGATCCATATTGTCCACGAAAGGGAGTGCTCCCTGAGAGCAGAGCCAAGAGTCAATCCTGAGCATCACAGAATGTGGCTCAAAAAACTAAATCAATAAAACAAGATTCCGTGCCTCGATTCTTCCAGGGGATGCCGGGCTGCCCAGGTGGCCGGGAAAATCATCCCTGAGTCAGTTCTCCCAGGGATCACGTCACCAACCCGCGTCTACTACGGATCTCCGCCCCCTTCCTCTTCCCACCCCACCTCGCCCCCTACCCCCCCCCCCCCTCCTGTAGAATGCAGGTCAAAAGACCCAATTATCAGCTGAGTTCTCGGCCGGAGTGATAGAACGCCGGGTAGGCGCTTGCCTTGCAAGTAGCTGTTCCCATGTTCAGTCCCCGATACCACGTACATCGCCTTGATCTCATTGAGAGGGACTCTCAACTGAGCAAGGATCATGTTTTTTTGATGGTTCACCCCCCTCCCCAGCCCCCTCCCATTGGAGTTGTTAATAGCGGTCAGACAACAACTCTCACCTGTTTTCATTGGAAGTAAGGGCAGTTCCAAGAAGGGACTCAGTCTGATTTAAAACAGGACTTCACACAGGGGCGAGGAAACGGCTAAGAGACCTTTAAGATTTAAAATTTAATTTGGAAGGGTGTTGGGATAGAGAAGGAACACTTTGACAAGGCTAGTTGGAAATGATCACTGGATAAGAACTGCATGCTGAAAATAGATAAAGCAACAGACACGAGAGCATCTCAGTACCTGTATTGCAAGCCACATTGTCCAAAAGGTGAGAGGGAGACAGGAAGAGAGAGAGAGAAGAAAAATGTCTGCCATAGAGATAGGCTTGAAGGGAGGGTGAAGAGAAGGAAACTGGGGTCATTGGTCGTGGGAAATATCCACTGGTGGTGGGACAGGTGTTGGAACACTGTATGACTGAAGCCCAACCAGAAACAGTTTTATAATTCTGCACCTCGTGTTGGTTTAAATTTGAAAATAAATAAGATTTTACAATAAAAATAGAGCCGCGCCTCAGATTCCCGCCTGAAGCCCAGTGGGGAAACTGCCCGTCCATCTCCGAGGGACCCGACCACCAGTACCTGGGCTCCTCCCCTCCAGGTGGGTAGGCGGCAGAGTCCAGCCGGGAAGTGCTCCTGCCCCCCCAGCCGCGCCTCAGATTCCCGCCTGAAGCCCAGTGGGGAGACTGTAGACCACCCTTCCTCCATTGCAGGATCCTGGGTGGGTGTCGCCTGGGACAGTCTCGGGGCGTGGCCACCAGGAAAGGGGCGTGGCCTCTTAAAAGTGGGCGTGGCCTTCTCCCTCACATCAAGCACTCAGGACTCCCATCCCCAACCTGCTTCCTAATACCAACCAAACATTTCCCACCTCTTCTACTGCAATCCAACCACAACCCACTCGCCTACTCAAGTTCCAACAAAGACTGTTTGAAAACAGCTGTATAAGTTCATTTCTAAATAGCACCTCCTCCAAAAGTTTCACTCAATGTCTGTTATAAAACAAAGAATAAAGCCTGACTGAGAAGAACGTCAAACTCAGAAACGTAGAAGGGTGACTACCATGGACAAAAACTTATCCATAATCCCTTCCCACTATAAGAGACAATAGTATAATCTGTGTTGGACAAACCGAGGCCCATTGTTTGGCAACAAAACTGAACGGCTCCTGGCAGTCTCTCCTCATTCAACCAGGTACAGCATGCTCCACGGCTTGAGACTCCCCCAGGGAATGCGCAGCTAGCTTGATCCCCTAGAATTGCCGGTTTTCTCCCTTGGCCTGCGCAGGACAGGAACTAGGCAACATCAGATTCCGCGGCAACAAAGCTGGAGGGATCCGGGAACTCTCTCCTCACTCAACCAGAATAGTAACAGTGAACGTGAAGGACTAAAGCACACTGGTCACAATGGTAAAGCAACGCAAAAGCCCACCAAACTTTCTTATTGAAGAGGCAAGCCCAGAAGACACCAACAGTACTGTAGTATCAGACAACCTCTCTGACAAGGAATTCAGAAGGGAGCTAGTTAAGATGCTTAGGGAACTAAAAGAAACAATGGAAACCAATGCCAATAAAAGACAAGAGGATTTGAAGGCAGAAATGAGAAAAATGCAATCGGAAATGTCGGACCTGAAAACCCTGGTAGGCGAATTGAAAACCTCAGTGGAAGGCCTCAGAAGCAGGGTAACAGCTGCTGAGAACAGAATCAGTGAGCTTGAAGATGAAGTTCAGAGACTCGCCAGAAAAGAGCAGAAAATGGAAAAGAGACTCACAGTTCGGGAACAGATGGCAAGAGAAGATCGTGATGAAGCCAGGAGGGGTAACATAAGAATTATTGGAGTCCCAGAGGGACAGGAAGAAAACCCTGATGAAGAAGAAACTGTCAAAGACATCATTGCTACAACATTTCCAGAGCTGAAGAAAACTTGTGACCACATTCAGGAGGCCTGGAGGGTACCAGCTAGAAGAAATCTGAACAAAAATACCCCAAGACACATCCTGATCAAAATGACCAAAACTTTAGACAGAGACAAAATTCTGAAAGCAGCAAGATCGAAAAAAGAAATCTCTTACAAAGGAGCATCCTTAAAATTCACAGCTGATTTTTCTGATGAAACCCTCAGGGCCCGAAAACAGTGGTGGGACATAGTGAGAAAACTCAATGAAATAAATGCCTCTCCAAAAATACTTTACCCAGTAAGACTCTCATTCATAATAGAAGGAACAACACACAGTTTCACAGACAAACAACAGCTCAGGAACTTCATAGACTCAAGACCATGGTTACAAGTACAACTAAATGGGCTACTTTAAGACAGGACAGGCCCCTCAAATACACCTAATTTCAACAGAACAATGGGACAAAATCCCATAACAGTAATCTCTCTCAATGTCAATGGGCTAAACGCACTAATTAAAAGACACAGAGTGGCTGGATGGATTAGAAAATTGAACCCAACATTCTGCTGCCTGCAAGAAACACACCTTAATAGTCAAAGCAAACACAGACTCAGAGTCAAAGGCTGGAAAACAATCCTACAGGCAAACAGCTCCCATAAAAAAGCTGGGGTAGCCACCTTAATATCAGACCACATCGATTTCAGAGTGAAGAAGGTCATAAGAGACAGTGAAGGCCATTTCTTAGTGATCAAAGGATCTGTACAACAGGAAGAACTTACAATAATAAATGTATATGCACCTAATGAGAGACCAGCAAAGTACTTAAAACAACTACTCATAGATTTGGAAAAAGATATCAATAGCAACACAATACTAGTGGGAGACTTCAACACCGCTTTGTCACCTCTGGATAGATCAACCAGACTCAAACTTAGCAAGGACATACTTAATCTGAGGGAAACAATGGAAGAAAGGGACTTAGTAGATATATACAGGACACTTCATCCTCAAAAGGCTGAATACACATTCTTCTCAAGCGTACATGGAACATTCTCCAAGATAGACCACATGCTGAGCAACAAAACATATCTCCATAAAATTAAGAAGATAGAGATTGTATCAACAATCTTCTCAGACCACAATGCGCTTAAATTAGAAGTAAATCACACACAAAAACAGAAAACTAAATCAAACACCTGGAAATTAAACAGTGCGCTATTGAACAACGAGTGGCTTAGAATGGAAATCAAAGAGGAAATCAAAAGATTCCTAGAAACGAATGAAAATGAGGACACGAGTTACCAAAACTTATGGGACACAGCAAAAGCTGTCTTAAGAGGAAAGTTTATAGCTCTACAAGCATTCCTCAGAAAGGAGGAGCGAGCCCACATAAATAAACTAACCTCACAGCTGAAGAGCTTGGAGAAGGACCAACAAAAGGAGCACAACCCGAACAGGAGGAAGGAAATAATAAAACTCAGAGCAGAGATTAACGAGATGGAAACCCAAAAAACAATCCGAAAGATCAATGAAACCAAGAGCTGGTTCTTTGAGAAAATTAACAAGATCGATAAGCCTCTAGCAAAACTCACAAAAAAGGGGAGAGAGAAAGCCCTAATAAACCGAATCAGAAATGAAAAGGGGGTCATCACAACAGAAACTACAGAAATTCAAAGGATCCTCAGGGAGTACTTTGAGAAGCTTTATGCCATGGAACATCAAAACCTCGAGGAAACGGATAAATTCCTAGACTCCTACAGACTCCCAAGGCTGAACCAAGAAGACCTGGAATACCTGAACAGACCTATCACCATCAAGGAAATTGAAATGGTAATAAAAAGTCTCCCCAAGCACAAAAGCCCTGGCCCGGATGGATTCACTAGTGAATTCTTCCAAATCTTTAAAGAAGACTTACTCCCAATCCTCTTTAAGCTTTTCCACGAAATTGAAATATCAAAAACACTTCCGAATAGTTTCTACGAAGCAAATATCACACTGATACCAAAAGCAGACAGAGATACCACAAAGAAAGAGAATTACAGGCCAATATCCCTGATGAACACAGATGCAAAGATCCTCAACAAACTACTAGCAAATAGAATCCAACTACTCATCAAAAAGATCATACACCATGACCAAGTAGGATTCATCCCAGGGATGCAAGGATGGTTCAACATTCGGAAATCAATCAACATAATCAACCATATCAACAAAAGAAAAGATAAAAAGCATATGATCATATCAATAGATGCAGAGAAAGCATTTGACAAGGTCCAGCACCCCTTTATGATGAAAACCCTAGCCAAAATGGGTATAGAGGGGACTTTCCTCAACATAGTTAAAGCCATCTACCACAAGCCTACAGCAAGCATCATCCTCAATGGGGAAAAACTGAGAGCCTTCCCTCTAAGATCAGGGACGAGACAAGGATGCCCACTCTCTCCACTGCTGTTCAATATAGTACTGGAAGTACTTGCAATAGCGATTAGGCAAGAAAAAGATATTAAGGGCATTCAGGTAGGAAAGGAAGAAATCAAGCTCTCACTATTCGCAGATGATATGTTACTATACTTAGAGAACACAATAACCTCCACCAAAAAACTCCTAGAAACAATAGACTCGTATAGTAAAGTTGCAGGTTATAAAATCAATACCCAAAAGTCCATGGCTTTCCTATACGCAAACAGTGAGAGAGAAGAAAGCAACATGAACAAAACAATCCCGTTCACAATTGTGCCCCAGAAAATCAAGTACCTAGGAATCAGCTTAACTAAGGAAGTAAAGGACCTGTACAAAGAAAACTACAAAACGCTACTTCAGGAAATAAAAGAGGACATGAGGAAATGGAAAGATATCCCCTGCTCATGGGTCGGGAGACTTAACATTGTCAAAATGGCAATACTACCGAAAGCATTGTATAAATTCAATGCAATCCCTATAAGGATACCCATGACATTCTTCAAAGAAATGGAGCAAACACTCCTGAAATTTATATGGAACAATAAGCCCCCACGAATAGCTAAAGCAATTCTTGGGAAAAATAAAATGGGAGGAATCAACCTCCCTAACTTCAAACTCTACTACAAAGCAGTAATAATTAAAACAGCGTGGTACTGGAACAAAAGCAGAACTGCAGACCAATGGAACAGGGTTGAATACACTGACAACTCCCCTCAATCATATGATCATCTAATCTTTGATAAAGGTGCAAGAAATGTGAAGTGGAGTAAGGAAAGCCTCTTTAACAAATTGTGCTGGCATCACTGGATGGCTACATGCAAAAAAATGGGCTCAGAACTCTGCCTAACACCATGTACAAAAATAAGATCAAAATGGATTAAAGACCTCAACATCAGACCAGAAACCATAAGGTACATTGAAGAAAAAGTTGGCAAAACCCTCCATGACATTGAGGCTAATGGTACTTTCAAAGATGCCACGCCACTGGCCGAGCAAGTAAAAACAGAGATAGATAAATGGGACTATCTTAAACTAAGAAGCTTCTGCACCTCCAAAGAAACAGTGACCAAAATACAAAGACAGTCTACAGAATGGGAAAGGATATTCACTGCATACACATCTGACAAGGGGTTGATAACAAGGATATACAAAATACTGGTGGAACTCCACAAGAAGAAAACATCCAACCCCATCAAAATATGGGGCAATGAAATGAACAGAAACTTTCTCAAAGAAGAAATCCGAATGGCAAAAAATCACATGAGAAAATGCTCTACATCATTAATCATCAGGGAGATGCAGATCAAAACCACAATGAGATACCATCTCACACCTCAGAGACTGGCCCACATTCAAAAGAACAAAAGCAACCGATGCTGCCGTGGATGTGGCGAGAAAGGGACACTCCTTCACTGTTGGTGGGAATGTCGACTAGTTCAGCCCTTTTGGAAAACAGTATGGACGTTTCTCAAAAAATTAGAAATTGAGCTCCCATTTGACCCAGCGATACCACTCCTGGGAATATACCCCATAGAGGCAAAAATGTATAGTCGAAGTGACATCTGCACTTGTTTGTTCATTGCAGCACTCTTTGCAATAGCCAGAAACTGGAAGAAACCTGAGTGCCCAAGAACAGATGACTGGTTAAAGAAACTCTGGTACATCTACACAATGGAGTACTACGTAGCTCTTAGAAAAGATGAAGTCATAAAATTTACATACAAGTGGTACAATATGGAAAGTATCATGCTAAGCGAAATGAGTCAGAAAGAGAGGGATAGACATAGAAAAATTGCATTCATCTTGGGGATATAAAGCAACAAAATATGAGATCAATACCTAAGAATAGCTGAGATCAACACCAGGAGGATTACTCCATAACTTAGAGGCCAGCCGGATATTCTAGGGGAAAGGGCAGTTCAGATAGCGAAGGGAACACCAAATGAAAGGTGTTTGGAGGATCCTCCCAGGAGGGGAAATGCATGTTGAAAGTAGACTATGGACTGAACATGATTGCCACTCAATGCCTCTTTTGCAGACCACAACACCCAAAAGGAGAGAGAGAACAAAGGGGAATGCCCTGCCACAGAGGGAGGGTGGGAGGGGGGGTGGGGGGAAATGGGCACTGGTGGAGGGATGGGTATTTGATCATTGTATGACCGAAACTCAGGCACAAAGATTTGTAAATCTACAACTGTACCTCATGGTGCTTCACTAATAAAAAAAAATTTTAAAAAAAGAAATAACTTTTAAGTAAAATAAAATGGAGCTATAGATACAGAGTTTCTCAGACTTATAAAGAAAAAATGAGGCTGAGCCCTGAGGCTATTGGGGATGCTGACATAAGCCAGTGAGCCAGGGGGCACTGGGTGGAGACACTGAGACTCTGTGTCTCTGTCATCTCTCTCCCCCTCTTGTCTGTCTCCGATCTAGGAACCACGAGCACATGGGAAAGGAGAAACTGACCTGAACAAATAAATCAATGCTTCTTTTTCAAATAATGGGGCCGGGTGCTGAAGAGATAGCACAGTGAGTAGGTCTCAGTCTTTCAGAGTAATAAAATGCTGACACTCGCTGCAGCTTTGAAGGTGTAAAGGAGACTGACAGAAGCCAGTGAGCCAGGGGGTCACTGGGTAGGGACAATGGGACTCTGCCTCTCTGACATCTCTCTCCCCTCCTTGTCTCTGTCGCACCTGAGTCCCACAACCATGACTCAACCTGAGGCTGAACCTGAGATCTATGGTCAACAAGGAACTTTGACACAGATCTGAACAGCTCTGCACTGACCAATAGACGCTGGTTTTCCACTTTATTTATTTATTTTTTATCTATTTATTTATTTATTTTTGATTTTTGGGTCACACCCGGTGATGCACAGGAGTTACTCCTGGCGCATGCACTCAGGAATTACTCCTGGCAGTGCTCAGGGGACTATATGGATTTCTGGGAATTGAATCCGGGTCGGCTAGTGCAAGGCAAACGCCCTACCCGCTGTGCTATGTATGGCTATGTATGGCTCCAGTCCAAGACCCTGGTTTTGAACTTCGCGAGGCCAGGGTCATAGTAGATTAGGGAAGGTGCTTGCCTTGCCAGGAGCCCACCTGGATTGATCCCACGGATCCATATTGTCCACGAAAGGGAGTGCTCCCTGAGAGCAGAGCCAAGAGTCAATCCTGAGCATCACAGAATGTGGCTCAAAGAACTAAAATCAATAAAACAAGATTCCGTGCCTCGATTCTTCCAGGGGATGCTGGGCTGCCCAGCTGGGCGGGAAAATCATCCCTGAGTCAGTTCTCCCAGGAATCACATCACCAACTCGCATCTACTACGGATCTCCGCCCACTTCCGCCTCCCTCCCCCCCCCCCCCCCAGCCTGTAGAATGCAGGTCAAAAGACCCAATTATTGTTGCCTACTGACCAAGTAAAAGAATGCTTGATTTTTCATTCCCCCTTTGTCCTGCTCAAAGCTGGGCAACTTCCCAGTACAGGAGGTTTCAGTTTGGGAAAAATGCACCCTCGTAAATGATTTGTAAATGATGTACGAGGAACAGCACAGTCTCTATGGATATGTCAAAACTGTAACAAAGCAGGTCGCTCCGACCGGTAGCATTAGGTCGAAAGGGTCACCAGGTGGCTGACCAACGGTGCATGGCTCTGCCCACTGTGACTGACCAACGGTGCATGGCTCTATTCATCGTCCCATCCACTTTCCCACGTCCCATCCCCTTTCCTTTCTTTTGGGTGGGTTGTGGAAACATACTTAAGTCTGTACCTGTGCTCTGAATAAACACGCGCATTCATGCCATCTCCTGAATGACGGAACCCTGTGTGACTCGAGTGCTGATTTCACCCTGACGGCCCTCTCCTGGCTCGGCTCTGCAGCGCCGGACGCGGCAAGTGGAGGTTCCACCGAGACCAGATATGAGGGAGAACCGGACAGGGCTCACCTGCGCATAGCAGGGGGAGAGCCTGCGCATAGCACGGGGAGATACCGCATATAAGCGGGGGAAACCGTGCATGGTACCATGGGAAATTCTGACTCAAAAACTCGGCTGGCCACCGAGTTGACTGAGTTACTGAAACAGCAGGGAACTGCTATTAAGTTTAGGACCGCACTCGAGTTCATTACAGTAATAGGGGAAGTTAGCCCTTGGTTCCTGACAGGGGGAGAATTCAAAATCTGTGACTGGGAACAGGTTAAGATAGATCTACCGAGAGCCCTCAGAGATAGGGGGTCGGATAGGGTTCCCATCGCCACATTCTCCCTCTGGAGATTGGTTAAAGATGCGCTGTCAACCACCCGTGTCCGGGTGCAGGAACAGCTGTATGACCTCCAAAAAACCTTCGGGGAAATCCAGGAGGAAGTAACAGGGCGCTCTCTGTAGGGGGACGCTGGCAATGATGTAGCAGAACATGAATATGCCGAAGTCCCCATGATTTCTGAATGTGGGAGTCAGACTCCTCTTGCCCCCGATCTAGACACAGAAGAAAAGCAGCTCCTCTCTGGTCCCAGACCTCCCCACCAATCTTTTGGGGCGAGATATACTCTCGGCCATGGACGCAGTTCTAGTCACACTGCCTGGCCACCCCCAGACCCCCCCGGTTTCTTTCCAGACTATAGCCCATATTACTAGTGATTACCCAGCCCTGGGACAAGAGGACCCCATAACTCTGATGCCCGTGGAAGAACTGGAAGGGGCCACAACCCCTGGGCTGGAACATAAGCCTTTTTAATCGGGGCCACTGTTGTGCGTCCTCCCCCCACAACATTATCTGGAAATCAGATGATCCAGTCTGGGTGGAGCAGTGGCCCCTGCCTAAAGAGAAATTACAGGCCGCACATGCCCTAGTGTCTGAGCAATTAGAAAAGGGGCACATTACCCCAATCTTTGTTATAAGGAAAAGGACAGGTGGGTGGAGATTATTGCAAGATCTCAGAGCAGTCAATGCCACCATGCATCCAATGGGGGCCCTACAACGAGGGCTCCCCCATCCCTTCGCTATACCAAAGTCCTGGCAATTGTTAGTGATAGATCTTAAAGATTGTTTTTTCAATATTCCATTAGCTCCTAAAGATTGTCAAAGATTTGCCTTCTCTCTACCTTCCCCCAATTTTCAGGAGCCCTATCAGCGCTACCAATGGGTAGTCCTTCCCCAGGGCATGACTAATAGTCCCACTATGTGTCAGATATATGTTGCAGCGGTTTTAGCGCCAGTCCGGGCTCGTTTCCCCAACGCATTTTTGATTCATTATATGGATGACATCTTAGCCGCCTGCCCCACCAAAGACCTGTTACTTCAACTCTATGATCATGTCCGGGTCGCCCTGGAATCAGCAGGCCTTGTAATCTCCCCAGACAAGGTACAGCTCTCTCACCCATACAGATATTTAGGATACACCATAAACAAGGTGGGAATAGCGCCTCAAAAAATACAGTTTGCCACCTCTCATTTAAAGACTCTACACCAGTGGCAACAGTTTTTGGGAGAACTCCAATGGCTCCGACCATCCTTCTCCCTGCCCACGGGAGAGCTCAAACCTCTTTTCGAACTATTGAAGGGGGATTCTGACCCCTCATCACCTCGTCAATTGACCCCAGAGGCACAATTGGTTCTTAGAAAAGCAGAGGATGCCTTAGAAGAAATGCAAATACACCATATTGATTATAATCTACCACTACAATTTATAGTGCTTGCTTCAGAGTTTGCCCCAACTGGAGTTTTCTGGCAGATTGGTCCATTATATTGGGTCCACCTCTCTGCTTCCCCCACCCGAACGGTGATTCCCTATCCCACCTTAGTTTCTCAACTACTCTGGAAGGCCAGAACCATAGGGTGTGCACTCTTTGCTAAGGATATGGACATATTGGTCGTTCCCTATTCCAAAGACATGATTAATAATCTGATGCAATATGATGATTCCTGGTGCCTTTTTGTCTGCTCCTTTAAAGGCCAAATTACACAGGCATATCCCAAACATAAACTCCTGCAAAGCTTCAGGATTTGCCCTATTATCTTCCCTCGAATCATTAAGACCACCCCCCTTCCGGGCGCACGGACCCTCTTTACTGATGGCTCTAAGAGCGGTCGAGCCGTAGCGGTTGATGGACAGGATGTTCACGCCATACAGCTTGCAGAAACCTCGGCGCAATTTGCAGAAGTATCGGCTGTATTATAGGCCTTGCAGACATTCCCTAATGAGCCCCTCAACATAGTGTGTATGTTGCTAATATCTTCCCCCAATTAGAAACAGCACCCCACATAGGTGAGGGCTCGAAAATTTTATCTCAATTACAAACATTGCAACTGTTGATTTGGGCCAGAAAGGACCCCCTCTTTGTGGGTCATATTAGAGGACACTCTGGCCTCCCGGGACCCCTTCCAGAAGGCAATGAACAAGTAGATAAAGCAGCCCGCTTAATAATGACATCCCTAGAATATGATAAGGCCATGCAGCTACATAAAAAATTCCACCTTAATGCCCAGTCTCTTCGTTTTCATACGGGTTGTTCCAAAGCTGAGGCTCTCTCCATAACCACTGTCTGTCCCGCTTGCGCTCCTTATATACATTCCCCGTCCCTAGGAGTCAATCCTAGAGGATTGAGAGCAAATGATATTTGGCAAATGGATGTGACCCACACTAACTCATTGGGTAACCGGCATTATCTCCATGTCTCTATAGACACACACTCGGGCATGATTTTTGCCTCACTACATGCCGGGGAAAAAACGAAACATGTTGTAGATCACCTTACCGCCGCTTTCTCATATATGGGAAATCCCAGGCAAATTAAAACTGACAATGGACCGGCCTATACAAGCCGTGCCTTTCATTCCTTTTGTGAAACCTGGGATATTGCACATACAACAGGCATTACCTATAACCCCCAAGGACAGGCTATCATAGAGCGAGCGCACCGACATCTCAAAACTTACATTTCTAAAACAAAAGAGGGTGAGATCTACCAAGGCTGTCAAGGGCCACAAGCTCTCCTATCCACAACCTTATTCATTTTAAATTTTTTGCTCCTCGATGATTCAGGCCGCAGTGCAGCCCAACGTCACTTTGCTACTCCAGCTCCCCTTAAAGCAATGGTGAAATGGAAGGATTTGTCCTCAGGAACCTGGCAACCACCGGCAGCGATACTTGCCAGAGTTAGAGGCGCAGTCTGTGTATATCCAACTAATGCAGAAAAACCCATTTGGGTACCGGAACGCCTGGTCAGGCCAATACATGAGCCCCCCGATCATTTGTCCCCCACAGCTGGGAAAAATAATGAAACTCACCTCCAGGGTACTTAGCCCTGAGACGAATTTCCTTCTCTTTTTTCCACAGGAACAAAATGACCACAACGACGCTTGTCGCCTGGACCCTCGCTATATTATTAATGAAGGACCCAACCGAAACTCATGCCAATCGACACCAACCATTCAAGCAGACCTGGGTCATAAGGAGTGGAGAGGACTATGAGGTTTGGAGTACCACAAGCTGCGACGCAGCACCCCTTAATCAGTGCTTCCCTGACTTATATTTTTCCCTGGAAGACGCCTACCCCTTTCAGGATGGTTTTGAAAGGCCCGGGGCCAGAGCCTCTATGAGACGCAATGGCTTTTTCACCTGCCCCGGGTTCCGGACAGGCCAATGGAGGAGAACCTGCGGTGGCCCTGAATCTTACTATTGTGCCAGCTGGTCTTGCGTAGATTCTAACGATGGCTATTGGAAATGGTCGGTTGACCACGACCTGGTTAATATTTCTTATGCTGTGCCACTGAGATATGGATCATATTCTGTACAATACCACCCCCATATGCTTCTGGTCAAAATCTCCTTCACTGATAAGGGAAGGTCGGAGACCCGATGGGTCAACGGCCTGAATTGGGGACTTATGTGGTATAGCAGGCCATGGCATGGGGTTATCCTGCAGATCCTCTTGAAAATCGAACCCGTGCAGCAGGTTCCGCTAGGCCCTAACCAGGCACTTGAGGCTCCAAAACCCCCTCTTAAGCCCACCATTACTACCATGGCTGGCCCTAAGGCGACACCAGCTCCTGTTACAGCCGGCCTATCCATCCCAAAACCCAGTTTTGGCCCAATCATTAACCCCCTCAGGAGTCTTATCGATGCCACATATCAGACTCTGAATGCTACTGCTCCAAACCTGACTGAAGCCTGTTGGCTGTGCTATAGCCCCACGCCACCGTTTTATGAGGCTATGGGTATTAACGCTTCCTACAATGTTAATTACAGAGCTCCTGGAGAGTGGAAGGCCCGCCCCCAGGGATTGACCATGACCCAAATTAGCGGCCAAGGGACATGTGTAGGTACAGTCCCTCAAAACAAGAAGGAGTTGTGTGCACAGAATGTGGAGTCCCCAGGGTGGAGTAACTCCGCCTGGATCTCACCAACAATGGGAGCTTCGTGGGCCTGTTCACGTTCAGGATTAACTCCCCACTTGGCAGGCTCAGTATTTAATGCCTCCCAAGAATTTTGTCTTATGGTTATTATTGTCCCCAAAATTATATACCACCCTGCTGAGGTACTCCTTGACTATTGGTCCAATTCCCCTGATGTCCTGCGTAGGAACCGCAGGGAACCCATATCCACACTAACCATCACCACTCTGTTTGGCATAGGCTTGGCAGGTGCCGGCACTGGCATCGCTGCTCTGGTAACCCAGCATTCTGGCCTATCTTCTCTAAGAGCAGCTATTGATGAGGACCTGGACAGAATAGAAAAATCTATTAGCCATCTTGAAAAGTCCTTGACCTCCCTGTCGGAAGTAGTCTTGCAAAATAGGAGGGGGCTCGACTTGCTCTTCCTTAAAAACGGAGGGCTGTGTGCAGCACTGGGAGAAGAGTGCTGCTTTTACGCCGACCACACGGGGGTAGTCCGAGATTCCATGGCTAAGCTGAGAGAAGGCCTGGAACAGCGTAAAAAGGAGAGAGAGGCTCAGGAAGGGTGGTTCGAGTCTTGGTTTAATCAATCCCCCTGGTTCACCACCCTGATATCTACTATAGCAGGCCCTCTGATCATACTATTACTGATGCTTACATTCGGGCCCTGCATTCTGAGTCGACTTGTCTCATTTATCAGAGACCAGATTGGCAGGGTTGATCGGCAAATCACTCAAATTCACTTTATGCAGCTGAGAGAAACTAGCAAAGAGCAGCCCTATTCAGAAAGGTATTTCTAATGGGCCTGGGAAGCCTCTTCCTTTATCTGTTGCAGTGACCTGATCCCGTGGCCGGTACCGGAAAACGCAGGAGGAGAAGGAGTGTGGACCGGACCTGTACAGAAACCCTGGATCACTGAACGAAGAGATCCCCATCACCCCTCTACCCTACCCCTGCCCCTCTTTTCTGAGCCATGCTCCATTCTGGTCAAGCCACACTGGGTCCTGCCTGGTCTGGTAGAAATGTCATCAATCCTCCCCTGTGCCTCCTCGTGGTTAAGGAAGTATGCCCTTGCCCAGGATACCCAATGACGGGCAACTTCTGTCACCGCCGCGCACACCTAAGACAGGGGCTAAAGCATTCTCCCCAATGACGGGTACCACGGCGGGGAGACGGACGACCTAAGACAGGGGTCCTGGCGTGCCATAATTGGAAAAAAGGGGTGAGATGTTGCCTACTGACCAAGTAAAAGAATGCTTGATTTTTCATTCCCCCTTTGTCCTGCTCAAAGCTGGGCAACTTCCCAGTACAGGAGGTTTCAGTTTGGGAAAAATGCACCCTCGTAAATGATTTGTAAATGATGTACGAGGAACAGCACAGTCTCTATGGATATGTCAAAACTGTAACAAAGCAGGCCGCTCCGACCGGTAGCGTTAGGTCGAAAGGGTCATCAGGTAGCTGACCAACGGTGCATGGCTCTGCCCACTGTGACTGACCAACGGTGCATGGCTCTATTCATCGTCCCATCCACTTTCCACGTCCCATCCCATTTCCTTTCTTTCGGGTGGGTTGTGGAAACATACTTAAGTCTGTACCTGTGCTCTGAATAAACACGCGCATTCATGCCATCTCCTAAATGACGGAACCCTGTGTGACTCGAGTGCTGATTTCACCCTGACGGCCCTCTCCTGGCTCGGCTCTGCAGCGCCGGACGCGGCAAATTATCAGCTGAGTTCTCGGCCGGAGTGATAGAACGCCGGGTAGGCGCTTGCCTTGCAAGTAGCTGTTCCCATGTTCAGTCCCCCATACCATGTATATTGCCTTGATCTCATTGAGAGGGACTCTCAACTGAGCAAGGATCATGTTTTTTTGATGGTTCACCCCCCTCCCCCACCCCCTCCCATTGGAGTTGTTAATAGTGGTCAGACAACAACTCTCACCTGTTTTCATTGGAAGTAAGGGCAGTTCCAAGAAGGGACTCAGTCTGATTTAAAACAGGACGTCACACATGGGGGAAGAAACGGCTAAGAGACCTTTAAGATTTAAAATTTAATTTGGAAGGGGGTTGGGATAGAGAAGGAACACTTTGACAAGGCTAGTTGGAAATGATCACTGGATAAGAACTGCATGCTGAAAATAGATAAAGCAACAGACACAAGAGCATCTCAGTACCTGTATTGCAAGCCACATTGTCCAAAAGGTGAGAGGGAGACAGGAAGGGAGAGAGAGAAGAAAAGTGTCTGTCATAGAGATAGGCTTGGAGGGAGGGTGACGAGAAGGAAACTGGGGTCACTGGTCGTGGGAAATGTCCACTGGTGAAGGGACAGGTGTTGGAACACTGTATGACTGAAGCCCAACCAGAAACAGTTTTATAACTCTGCACCTCGTGTTGGTTTAAATTTGAAAATAAATATATTTTTAAAATAAAAGTAAATATCTTTTAGTAAAATAGAGATATGGTTACATAGTTTCTCAGATTTTTAAAGAAAAATAATGCTGAGCCCTGACTCTATTGGATTGCTGACATAATCCAGTGAGCTAGGGGACACTGGGTGGGGACAATGAGACTTGTGTCTCTGTCATCTCTCTCTCACCCTCTTGTCTGTCTCCCAACTAGGACCCACGAACAGATGGGAAAGGAGAAACTGATCTGAACAAATAAATCAATGCTTCTTTTTCAAATAATGGGGCCGGGTGCTGAAGAGATAGCACAGTGTGTAGATCTCAGTCTTTAAGAGTAATAAAATGCTGACACCCGCTGCAGCTTTGAAGGTGTACAGGAGAATGACAGAAGCCAGTATGTCAGGGGGTCACTGGGTGGGGACAATGGGACTCTGCCTCTCTGATATCTCTCTCCCCTCCTTGTCTCTGTCGCACCTGAGACACACAACCATGACTCAACCTGAGTCTATGGTCCACACGGAACTGTGCCAGAGATCCGAACAGTTCTGAACAGACCAATAGAAGCTGGATTTTCATTTCATTTCATTTTATTTATTTATTTATTTAATTATTTTTGGGTTTTTGGTCAAACCCGGTGATGCACAGGAGTTACTCCTGGCTCATGCACTCAGGAATTACTCCTGGCAGTGCTCAGGGAACCACATGGATTCCTGCGAATTGAATCTGGGTCAGCTATTGCAAAGCAAACGCCCTACCCGCTGTGCTATGTATGGCTATGTATGGTTCCACTACAAGACCCTGGTTTTGAACTTAGCGAGGCCAAGGCCATAGTAGATTAGGGAGAGTGCTTGGCTTGCCAGCAGCCCACCTGGATTGATGCCAAGGATCCTATATTGTCCACGAAAGGGAGTGCTCCCTGAGAGAAGAGCCAGGAGTCAATCTTGAGCATCACAGAATGTGGCTCAAAAAACTAAAGTCAATAAAACAAGATTCCTTGCCTCAATTCTTCCAGGGGATCCCGGGCTGCCCAGCTGGGCGGGAAAATCATCCCTGCGTCACTTCTCCCAGGATCACGTCACCAAGCTCGTCTACCTCGAATCTCCCCCCACTTCTGCCTTCCGCCAGGAGTGTAGAATGCAGGTCAAAAGACCCAATTATCAGGTGAGTTCTCGGCCCGGAGTTATAGAATGGCGGGTAGGCGTTTGCCTTGCAAGTAGCTGTTCCCTTGTTCCCTTGTTCAGTACCCGATACCAAGTATATCGCCTTGATCTCATTGAGAGGGACCCTCAACTGAGCAAGGATCATGTTTTTTTATTTTTCCCGCCCCGCCCCCTCCAGTTGGAGTTGTTAATAGTGGTGAGACAACAACTCTCACCTGTTTTCCTTTGAAGTAAGGGCAGTTCCAGGAAGGGACTCTCTCTGATTTAAAACAGGATGTCAAATAGGGGGGAAGAAATGGTTAAGAGAGCTTTAAGATTTAAATTTTAATTTTAAAGGGAGTTAGGATAGAGAAGGACCACTTTGACAAGGACAATTGGAAATGATCACTGGATAAGAATTGCATGGTTAAAATAGATAAAGCAACAGACATGAGACCATCTCAGTACCTGTATTTCAAGCCATATTGCCCAAAATGAGAGAGGGAGAGAGCAAGAGAGAGAGAGATAAGAAAAGTCTCTGCCATAGAGATAGGCTTGGAGGGAGGGTGTCGAGAAGGAAACTGGGGTCATTGGTAGAGGGAAATATCCAGTGGTTGAGGGACAGGTGTTGGAACACTGTATGACTGAAGCCCAAACAGAATCAGTTTTATAACTCTGTTCCTCATGTCGGTTAAAATTTTAAAATAAATAAATTTTTAAATAAAAATATATCACTTTTAAGGTAAAAGGTAAAGGCCCTCCCGTTGATCGTCGATTTGCTCGAGCGGGCCCAGTAACGTCTCCATTGGAGACTTTGTTGTTACTGTGTCTGGCATATCGAATACTCTCGGTAGCTTGCCGGGCTCTCCGAGAGGGGCGGAGGAATCGAACTCGGGTCGGCCATGTTGGCTGCGTGTAAGGCAAACGCCCAAATATAATCGAGGTATAGATACGCAGTTTCTCATATTTATAAAGCAATAAAATGCTGAGCACTGAGGCTATTGGGTTTGCTGACATAAGCCAGTGAGCCAGGGGGAACTGGGTGGAGACACTGAGACTGTGTCTCTTTCATCTCTCTCACCTCTTGTCTGTCTCCCAACTAGGACCCACGAACAGATGGTAAAGTAGAAACTGACCTGAACAAATAAATCGATGCTTATTTTTCAAATAATGGGGCCCGGTTCTGAAGAGTTAGCACAGTGAATAGGGTACTTGCCTTGCACACTGCTAATCTAAATTAATTTTTCAGTATCCCATATGGTCCCCGAAGCACCGTCAAGTATAATTCCTGAGTGCAGAGTAAGGCATAACCATTGAGCATCACTGGGTCTGACCCTAAACCCAAAAGGAAAAAAAAAGGAAAAAAATTAAGTAATGGGGTAGATCAGGTGTTCAGGTCTGACCTTGTCTGGGCCGGGTGCTGTTTGTTTCTTTACCAACGAAATGGCGTGTCGGATTTCGGAGGGGAGAACGTTGGGAACAACATACCCATCCTGTGGAATTTGGTATGTTGTCAAGTGGACATGGCTATCGAAGAGATTTGAGTAGAAGTCATGGATAATCTTCTCCATTGCCGTTCTGGAGGATGTGATGGATCCATCAGGACGTCGGAGGGCAGTCATCTTGCTCTTATAGTTGGCGAAGGACAGGCGGGCCTTACGAATACTTTTCCCGGCTTCTGCCGCATCTACCAGTACTTCTGCTCTTCTCTCTTTGAGGTCTTCCTTGATTGCATCTCTGCACTGCTTTGCAAGCTCGGACGTTAGCTTGTGGTTGCCTGAGGCATGCGCCAAACCACGCTGGCGAATTAGCTCAAGAGTTTTCGAAGATAGGCGACTTTTTGTGGCTATCTCTCTCTTGGCGTTCCTCGCACATTCATGGAGGTGCTGAACCAGTCGATCGTATTCCTCGTCAATGTTGTCAACAATGGCATCTTCCCATGTTGCCGCAATAGTACCAAAGAGTTGCCAGTTGGTGGTCATTCTGGGAGTTCTCTTTTTGAACTTTGCAGCCCTTTCTCCCCGCTCTGTGAAGTAGAATTTTGCACGAAGGAGACGGTGGTCCGATCCCGTTCGAAATTTTGGGACAACAGCGACATCAGTCAGGCAAAACCGTCGATTGAATATGATGTGGTCTATTTCGTTGTGGAATCGTCCACCGGGAGACTCCCATGTCCACCGTTTAGATTCTGCCTTCTGGAACTGTGAGTTACCATGGATGGTCTTGGTCGACATGATGAACTCTGACAGTCTCTCACCCTGTTCGTTCCATTCTAGGCCATGGGTCCCGATGTGAAGTTCTTCAGCTGATCTTCTCGGTCCTATCTTGGCATTAAAATCACCCACAATGATCTTGTAGAAGGTGTGGTCTTCTTTATAGAACTTCTCTAGCTCCATGTAGAACTTCTTGATTTCTCTTTCATCATAATGAGATGTTGGTTCGTAGACAACGAAGATAGAAACTGCAGGCAGTGAGCCACATCTATTCAAATGTAAACGTCCGATTCGGGTTGTTAGGCATTCGAATGAATCAATGCTCTTGGCCAAGTTTGTGTTGACAAGGACACCGACGCCTCCAACACCTCTTTTATCGCATGTTCCGAGGAACAATTCTTCTCCAGTGTCGAAAACGGCATGGTGAGATTCGTGCCTTCTTGTCTCGGTCAGACCAATGATGTCGTACTTGATCATTCGCGCTTGTACCATCAGGTCCTCGATGGATGCATCTGATGCTAGCATACGTGTATTGAAAGTACAGACGATCATTTTTGTCTTCCTTCGTTGTGGCAGCCTAGGTCGGCCTTGAGATTTTGTCGGCCTCTCCTTTGTCATCCTTCTCAGTGCTGACATGTCGGTGAAGCCTTCAGGGTCAGGTGAATGAGACCAGTTGTAGTTACTGGTTTTGGCATATCGAATACACAGCGGATAGCTTGCCAGGCTCTTCCGTGCGGGCGGAATACTCTCGGTAGCTTGCCAGTCTTTCCGAGAGGGAAAGAACCTGCCGTCAGTACTCATCAATACACTGGCTCGGCTCTTCACTCGCTACCTGTCTGAATGCAAGGTTCCGTCCCAATGGAAAACCAGCAGGACCGTACTACTGCTCAAGAAGGGAGACATCCATGACATTGGCAACTATCGCCCGATCTGCCTATTGTCTGTCATCTACAAGTTGTTCACTTGAGTCATCCTGAATAGGATTGGCAGAACATTAGATGAAGGACAACCATGCGAGCAAGCAGGGTTCCACAAAGGATTCAGCACCATCGACCATATCCACACAATAACCAAGCTCATTGAGGTTTCTCGGGAGTTCAAGATGCCGCTCTGCTTAACGTTAATTGATTTAAAGAAGGCCTTTGATTCTGTTGAGACGGAAGCGGTCATTGAAGCCCTAGCCAATCAGGGCATTCAAGCCCAATACATCAGGATCCTCCATGAGCTGTATTGCGGATTCACTACCAGGATCTCACCATTCTACAAAGAAGTGATCGTTGATGTCAAGAGAGGGGTGCGGCAGGGTGATACCATTTCACCGAAACTCTTCAGTGCCACCCTCGAGAACATCATGCGACGACTGGAATGGGAAAGAATGGGAGTGAAGATAGATGGTCGGCAATTACACCACCTCCGCTTTGCTGATGACATTGTTTTAATAACACCAAACATCAGCCAAGCGGCACAAATGCTGGCCGACTTTGACCGTGAGTGTGGAAAGGTAGGACTCCAGCTGAATCTTACGAAGACAATGTTTATGAGAAATAGCCTTGTTCCTGATGCCCCATTCGCTCTCAATGGAACGACCATCTCCGAATGCAACAGCTATGTGTACCTAGGTCGAGAGGTCAACATGACAAATGACCTGGCACCCGAGCTGCGCAGGAGGAAGAGAGCGGCTTGGAACGCCTTCAAGAACGTCGAAGAAATAGCTAAGAGGACGAAGAACCTCCGGCTCCGGGCACATCTCTTTGATTCCACTGTTCTTCCTGCATTAACATATGCCTCAGAGACCTGGGCCCTACGCAAACAAGATGAGAACGCTATTCAGGTCTCCCAAAGAAGAATAGAAAGAGCTATGCTTGGAATATCACGTTTCACTCAAATGAGAGAACGAATCTGGAGTTCTGACATCCGTCGACGATCAAGGATCAGGGACGCTGTCTCATTTGCCAAGGTGTCGAAAATCAGATGGGCTGGTCACGTAATGAGATTTAAAAACGACCGTTGGACTAGAGCTGTTACTGATTGGATTCCACGGGATGTCAAAAGACCGCGTGGCCGCCCACCTACCAGATGGTCAGACTTCTTCGTCAAGATCATGAACGATCGGTTTGAGGCCCTTCATGTTCCCGGAGCGAACAGATGCCATTGGGCTACACTAGCACGCGACAGGGACAAATGGAGACGTTACTGGCGCCCGCTCGAGCAAATCGACGACTAACGGGAAGTTAAGTGACTTAATGGGGTAGAAGTAATAGTAGTGAGGTAGGGCATTCACCATGGGACGCAGCTCATCTGAATTCAATCCCCAGCACCCCGTATGGTTCCCAAACTTGCCAGGACTGATCCCTGAGAACAGAGAGAGGAATAAGTACTGAATACCAACCAGGTATGTCCCCTCTCCAAAACCATTTTTAAAATCAAATACAATTAAAAAAGATATAGACCCATCACTTTTCAGTCCTAAAAAGGAAGAATAGGATTCAGGATGTTGGGGTAATTGACCTTAGCCAGTCCTGTGCCTCTTGATCATCTCTCTTCCTTCCTTCTCTGTCTCTCATAGGACCCACAAACATGACTGCCCCTCAAATTGAACCTCTGACCCATGGTAAAGGAGAAACTGTGGTGTAGAACTGAATCTTTCTGGACAAATAAATGGATGCTTGTTTTGAAAGTAATGGGGACGGAGGCTGGAGAGATAGTAAAATGGGTGAGGTGCTTGCCTTGTCTACTGACAATCTGGGTTCAATTCCCCGTATCACAAATGGTCCCCTAAGCACCGCCACATGTAATTTCTGAGTGCAGAGCCAAGAGGAACCCCTGTGCATTGCTGGGTGTGGTCCCAAATCCAAAAAATATATAAAAATTTCAAAATTAAGTAATGTGGTCAGAATGATAGTAGAGCGGGTAAGGCTCTCACCTTACATGTGGCTGTCCCAGGTTGAACCCCTAGTATCCAATATGGTCCCTCAACCTGCCAGGAATGATCCTTGAGCCCAGATCAAGAGAAAGCCCTGAACTACACTGGATGTGTCCAAAAATAAATAAATAATATGATACAATACAATATAACATAATATAATATAACACAATATAATATAATAAAGTGAGATGGAGACAAGTTTCTCATCCTTAACAGAAGAAGAAAATTCTGACACACCACAGCATTGAAGGTGTTGGGGTAACTGACATTAATCAATCAGTAAGGAGGAAACTGACTGGAGACCCCTAGACTCCTCCTCTCTGTCATCTCTCTCCCCTACTTTTCTCCCAAACAGGACCCACAAATAAGACTATGACTGAGGCCAGACCCGAGACAAATGGTAATGAGGGAATGTGGACTAGATCTGAGCACCTTTGAACTAATAAATGGATATGTGTTTTTAAAGTACTGGGGCCAGGGCTGGAAAGATAGTACAGCAGACTGGTTATTTGCCTTGCAAACAGCTGACCCGGGTTTGATCCCCGACATCCCACATGGTCCCCAAAGCACTCCAGGAATAATTCCTGAGTGCAGAGCCAGGAGTAACCCCTGAGTCTCACTGGATGTGGCCCCCAAAATGAAAAATTTAAATTAAAATATTAAGTAATAGCGACAGAGCAATAGTAGTGCAGCGCAGAGGATGATTATCTGGCATGCCACTGACTCTGGTTCAATCCCTGGCATCCAATATGGTCCCCCAAACATGCCAGAAGTGATCTCCAAGTTCAGACCAAGAGTAATCCTGAACACCACAGGCTGTGGCCCAAAACACAAAAATAAATTATTAAATTAAGTAAAGATATGGACATAAACTTTCCAAGCTTTTTTGTAAAAAGGACGTAAACTGCTGACACACAGTACAGCACTGTGGCTGCAGGGGAAGTGACACAAGCCAATCAGTCAGGGGGATGCTGGGTGGACATACTGAGACTCCGTGCCCCTCTCTCTCTCCCCTTCTTTCTGTCACCCACATAGGACCCACAAGTATCACCATATCTGAAGTTCAACCCCAGAAAGTCGGTAAAGGAAGAACAACGGCCTAGATCTGAGCATCTCTGAACAAATAAACAGATGCTTGTGTTTAAAGTAACAGGACGAGGGCTGGAGAGATAGTGCAACAGGTGAGAGGGCGCTTGCCTTGCACATGGAAAACCCAGTTTGATTCCCAGCATCATATCTGGTTCCCCAATCAACACCAGGTATAATTTCTGCCTGCAGAACCAGGAATAACTCCTGAACATGCCATGTGTCACCTCAGCACCCAAAAATTAATTAATAAAACTAGAGCAAAATTAGTTTTGGTAAAACATTCATCTTGCATGTGGCTGACCCGGGTTCAATCCCTGGCACCCCATAAGGTCCCCAACATGCCAGGAGTGATCCCTGAGCCCAGAGCTACAAGTAAGCCCTGAACAACCCAGGCTCTGGCCCCAAAGGCAATAATAATAATAATAATAATAATAATAGTAATCATGTATCTCTGAACAATGCATGATGCTTATTTTTGAAGTAACGGGGCTGTGGGTCTGTCAGAAAGCATAACAGATATAGCACTTGCCTTGTACATGACCCAAGCCTGGTTGGATCCCCAGGATTGCATATGATCCTCTGAGCACCAGGTGTAATTCCTGAGTGCAGAGCCAGAAGTATCCTCTGAGTATCACTGGGTGTGTCCAAAATAAAAGAAAAGAATTTTTTTTAAGTAAAGCAATGAGGCTGGATCAGTAAGTTGCTCCCATTGCATACGGTTGACCCAGGTTCAGTTCGTTTCATACGGGTGACTCAGGTTGAGTTCCTGGCATGGTATAGGGTCCCCAAACCTGCCAGGAGTAACCCCTGAGCACCACTGGGTGTGACTCAAACACCACAAATAAATAAATAAAATAAAGTAAAATGTAGATCCACAGCTTCTCAGTCTTAAAAAGGAAAAATAAATGCTGACACGGATCACAGCATTGAGGCTGTTGGGGTAACTGACATAAGCCAGTGAGCCAGGGGGATGCTGGGTGACACCCTGAAACTCTGTGCCTCTCTCATCTCTCTCCCCTGTTTGTCTGTCTCCCACATAGTACTCAAAGGCAAGTATCTGGTTTTGGCTAGACCCATGAAAGACTTAGGTAAAGGAGAAATTTGTGACCTAGAGCTGAGTGCCTCTGAATGAATGAATGAATGTTTGCTTTTAAAGTAATGGGGTTGAGTTGGGGGGGGGGGGGGGACGGAGCGATAGCACAGCGGGTAGGGCATTTTCCTTGCACGTGGCTGACCGGATTTGATTCCCAGCATTTCATATGGTCCCCTGAGCTACTGCCAAGAGTATTTCCTGAGTGCAGAGCCAGGAGTAACCCCTGTGCATCACAAGGTGTGACCCAAAAATCCAAAGAAAAAAAGTAATGGGGTTGGATCGGAGCAATAGTCCACACAAGAAGGCCTTGCACATAGACAACCCAGGTTTGATCCCTGGCATCCCCTATGGTTCCCTGAGCACTGCCAGGAGTAATTCCTGAGTGCAGAGCCAGGACGAAGCCCTGAGCATCATCAGGTGTGACCCAAAAAGACAAACAAATAAAAGCAAAAAATAATAAAGTAATGGGGCTGGGAGGCTGGAGAGACAGGACAGCAGGTAGGGCTCTTGCCATACATACTGCCAGCTTGGGTTTCATGTCTGCCATCACATACGGTCCCAAGCACTGCTAGGTATATTTCCTGAGTGCAGTGCCAAGAGGAACCCCTAAGAATAGCAGGATGTGACCGAAAAACCATAAAACCTTAAATATTAAGTTACAGGACCAGAAAGATAAGAGAACCAGAAGTAGAGAGCTGGTAGAGCACTCACCTAGCAAGCAGCTTACCAGGGTTCAATCCCTAGCACGCCCTTATGGTTCCCTAACCTGCCAGGAGTGATACCTGGCCCTTAAGAGGTCAAAGTAAGCTCTGAGCACCACCTGGTGTGTCCCAAAACAAAATAAAACAAAATAATAATAAAAAATAGAGTGACATATAGACACATGTCACAGCACTATGATTGTTGGGGTAAATGCATAAGTCAGTGAGCTGGGATAGGGTGAGAGGGACGGTGTTGAGGTAGTGCTTGTTTCCAAGGAAAACTTGCAGGGGCAGACAAGGCCACACCCCATGGTTCAGCCACTGTCCTTAGATCTGAACCATACTCAGATACCAGTGAGGGAAGGGGGCTCACACAACTGGGGACATCCTGATGGAGCCAGAGGCTCCTGTGTGAGGGGGACCCTGTTTTCCCCACTCCCCTGTCTCCTGCCTCTCTGGCCTGGCTTCAGGGAATGACCACAGGCCCTTCTCTGAGCTTCTCTCACAGACCAGCTCTCACCTGACTTGGGGCTTCACAGAAGGTATCTCCCCATCAACCCTGGCCCGGCCCTGCTCTGATTTGCAGCACAGGTGAGAAATAAAACTCCGGATTCGCCTTGAGTGTCAGAAAGCATTTCAGGAAGTCCGTGCTTTTGACTGTCACAACACTGGTTTTGTTTTCTTTTGCTTCTATTTTATTGTTTGTTTATTGGTGGGTCACACTTAGGGGCTTCTCTGAGGTTTGAGCTTGGGGTAATACCCTGTACCTGGGAAACCCTCTCGTTCTGGGGATAAAATTCTTGCCTCCTCCAAGCAAAGCAAGTGCTCTGCTGACTGAGGCATCTCTCAGGCCCTCACAAAGTACTTGGACGAAGGTGTTAAGGGGTTCAGAACATGGGCAGAAGAGGTGGAAGAGCATTTTAACTGGAGTCATAAACTCTAGTTGTTACAAAGGGGATATGAGATTTACTAGTTGGCCAAAACAAAACAGCAAACACCAAGTGAAGTAGAACAGCATTCTCTGCAGGAAAGATTCCCTTCCCGCCCCAGTCACAGTGCATGAAACAGACTTTCTGATAATTCAGGGCACAGAGAGAGACGTAAAAGAAAAGGATAAGATGGGGAGTTGAGGAACCAGAAGAAAACACCCAGTAAGGAGGAGCAGATCTGAGAAAGCAGGAGTGAATCTAGTAGTGAGAAGAACATGGGAGCATCCCTGGGCTGATCCTAACCCCCATACCCCTATAGTGTGGGGGAGATCAGCGTGCACAGGAGAAGCACAGAGTGCCAGCCTGTATCATAGGGTGTGGGCAGAGTAGTCACATGGCAGACAGGGCAGGATGCTGGGGTTTCTGTAAGAGAGGGGCCCAGGCCGAATTGGAAAACCTTCTAGGAAGCCTCTCAGGGCAGAAGCACCTCATCTCAACGTGGGCCACAGTGTTCACGCTGCCCAAAGCTCATTACCTACAGCATGGTCAGTGCTTAGGATGTTCTGGCTGCTGTCAGGATGGTTTTGGGGAAACTGACACTGGAGCAGCCACATCGAGGATTACAGCCAGCCCTGTGCTAAGGCCCTACTCAGTACTACTCAGTACTACTCAGTATTACTCATCTGTCCTACTCATCTATCCCATCTGAGTCTTGAAGGTTCTCTGTGACAGTCAGTGACACAGCAAGAGAAAGTGGTGACAGAGCGAGGAAGCACCCAGCTGCTCGGAATGGTGACTCTCTGAAGCAGGGGTGCAGAAGTAGGAGAATACTTAGCAAACACCAACTCCTTCCATCTCCTTTAGGGAACCAACCTTCATACAGTCCTTTTCAGAAACCTCAAATCAGCGTTAGTGTTTCTTACTCTGGCCACCACTGCAGTTTCAAGGGAGGGTTGGCAGGGTGGGTGCAGCTGCGAGGTGGTAGAGTACATACTACATTATCCAGCTCACAAAGTCCCAGTACCTCACAGGGCCTTCACACTGGTGGCACCTTCCACATAAGGAATTGTCTGTTGCTGAGATGTTTATTAATCCGTCAGAGGAATAAAGACTCCTGTTCCTAACCCTACCCCATCCACAGATTGAGGGAATAGACATCTGTTCCCCCTGTCTCCATAAGGACTTGCAGAGGAGCTGAAGGTATAAAAGGCTTCCAGAAGCAGGCTGCTAACGTGGGATGTTCCCTAGATGGCCTTGATATAATCCCATCTTGTGAGCGCAGAATGAGCTCGAGGACCTTGAAATGATGCTCTGCTGTGAAAGTAATATACTTAAGAATTGCTGCTCTATATTCTCTCACCTGCTGTCCCTTCCCCCAACGGACACTCTGTAACACTCAGCTATGACCTTGGTTCTGGGCCCAGTATGAAAAAGCATGAGCTCAGCTGGGTCCACCATTATGAGTCCATTCTACTTCTAAAGTTTTGTGAGTGATTATTCAGTTCTTCCAAGTCTGAGTAGGCCAAAAATCCAAAATACAGAACCTTGAGCAATCTTCAGGCTGGTGCCATCTAGAACCGTTGGACAAGAATTGGACCCTGAACAAAAGTGTGCATGGAAACCAATGGAGAGCAGAGCAGGGAGGCATATGGGGAATACGACTTATCCTGAGTATGTCTCCTTTGGGCTAAGGCAATGAGCCAAGTTTGCGATGGCAAGGTCAAAGTGATATGGTAAGCATTGTCACCATTGATGTCAAACAAATATAGACACCAATTATCAACAAGGCACCTGCTTTCCACGAGAAAATACAGACTTATACTGCCTTCCTGCTTCTATATCATGGGAAAGTTTTAAGCTCAACAGTATCAACACTACATAGGGGCATTTCACCCAATCACTGGTGTCTTTGCCAACCTTATACTCTCAGGTCTTATGGATTTTAGACTTCAGACAATAAGATATTTGCACAAGGGATTCTTTTTATAGTGAGTGATGTGGGCAGTAAATGATGTGAGCCTATGGGATTTGGGAATTAAATGTGTCCACACAAAATTAATTACCCTACCATAACGAGATTGAGTGAATGGCAGAGACTGTTTACTCAGCAAAGGGAGATATAAGCTAAAGACTGGGACCTCTCCATTTTCCATGAGCAATTAGATGACTGGATTTTCAAAGTCAAGAACCCGCTCTGATAGTTTCCTTCCTTGTACAAATGCTTTTTATGCACTCAATGGTTATCAAGTCGGGAAAGCTCTGATGTGGGGAACTCAATGAATCTACTAGAGGAAATTTCCTTCAGAGAATTTTCCCTATCTCTTTTCACTATCCATGGGGCTGTTGGGACAGAATCCGGTTGTTTTTATTTTCTATTTCCTGAGGCTTTCCCAATCCTTGCACCCTTTTTTGAAAGACTGTGTTGTCCATGATCTAGGCAGAGAACAACATTCTAAATCTGCCCATGATCCTCCGCTCTTATAAAAACAAGGCAGACCTTGGATCCAAGAGAATCTGCGAACTGCGTGCATGAGCCTGGGAACTACCCAGCAACCATATAATGAAACGCTTTGCAGCTGCCCTTCTCATGCTCCTGCTGGCTGTGGCTGCCCTTGGCATCCCGGCCCCAGTCACCCAAGGTGAGTTCAGTGACCTTCTCATGGATGGTTAGGTCTGTGGTCACTCCTGGTCTGGTCCGTGATAGCCCCTACTCAATATGTACATGTGATTTGCAGCAGCAGGACCCAGGGGGATGCCTCAGTGGTTGCCAGCCCTCACCTGGCTAGAGCACCATTGGGAAATCAAAGTCTGGTGGTGACAAGGGAACATAGCAGAGTAGGGTCTCTGGTCTTCCCAGATTATCCTGGTTCTGGAAGAATACTACTGGATGCACACAAAGTTTTTTAAAAAAAGTAGCAAGTGTTTATTGGAAGAAAGTTTCAGAACAAAGGGTGTATTCCAAGTGAAATGCTTTTAGAAGCCTTTTGTCTAGGGCTTTATAATTAAAGAAGTCTGCTTCCTTTCATGTAATGCTAACTGGGCCACTATGCGTTTCTATTTCTCCTAGATGCTCCATAAGTTCGGGTGCTCTGATTTCTTTAGATAGGGGTTAAGAAAACGTTTCATATAAGTTAGCCCATAGCTCTGTTCTGGGCATTCTTTCTCTTAGAGATCGGTAGGTTTCCTGGCTCCTCGGGTCTTGGGTGAAGCTTAAAGTAAAAGTAAAGTAAAGGCCCTCCCGTTGATCATCGATTTGCTCGAGCGGGCCCAGTAACGTCTCCATTGGAGACTTTGTTGTTACTGTGTCTGGCATATCAAATACTCTCGGTAGCTTGCCGGGCTCTCCGAGAGGGGCGGAGGAATCGAACTCGGGTCGGCCATGTTGGCTGCGTGCAAGGCAGACGCCCTACCTGCTGTGCTATGAAGCTTAGATCCTGAAAAAGCTACTTTAATGTGTAGAGCAGTGCAAGGCTAAAGTGAGGGGTCCAAATAGTGTGAGGGAAAGATGGGTGCTGAGAAAGGGTCTCACCTAACAACTACCAGGGAGATCCTACAGCAGACAATTGACAAATCAGTCCAAAGATATCTCTTTCTTTAGCACACACTCAGGCAAGCTTGACAGGTCTCGTCTTGGGGATCCCCAGGAACAAAGGGGCCCAGAAAATGGCTCAAAGGCTTAGGAAATGCTCAGTGCAAGCAGAGTTCCTGAGATTGATCTTTAATGTTCTTCAATCCAGTACTGCCCCTCAGTGTCTGGGGTACCTGGTGAGAGGGAAATAAATAATTACAATAAATAAACAAAAATTTCTGTAGTAGCAGGGAGGAAATATATATATATATATATACATATATATTATATACTCCTTCCTCCTGTCCTTTCTCTTCCTATCTCCCTCTCCTCTCTCACTCCAAAGATAACATATACACAGATGACTAGTTGATCTTAGAGAAGTTAATCTCTCCCTTTGCATGACCCGAATTATTTGATAGCTGCTCCTAGCTGACATAAGACCATTAGTGGTAAATGAAAATAAGAAGAGTTATTTGAAATTTTTGAGAAAGAAGCAGAGAATTCCACAGTGTTAGGAATAAAATTACATCATCTACTGAAAAATGATCATTTTGTGAAGGAAATACAAGCAGGCATGCAAGTGACTTCCCCAAGTTCATCTACCTGTTATAGCTACTCATCCAGAAACACATACCGAGTACTTATCACTTCAAGCAGAAACTGTTCCTTGCGTCCTCTGGATAAACATATAGGATCATCCTAGTAACCCTGAATGATAGACTATTCTCAGATAACCTAGTTTCATCTGTTCACCTCATTATTCTCATTTTACAAACAATGAAATTCAGACATTTCAATCTTATTGATTACTTCTTCGAGCTCACATAGCTATTTAGTGGGAGAATTAGCACATAACCAAGTTGGGAAGCTGTTACAGGACTATAAGATCATTAAAATTTTAATTGTACAAGTTCTACCTATAACATTGGTAACTGGAAATGAGAAAGAAGTTTTGTTATTGACTTACTCCAATGCAGGTCTATATACCTTATCCACCATTTTGATACAAGTGATTACATGGATATTGACTTTTCAAATTTTAGAAAGAATCTTCACTATGAACCAGTAATTCCAATTCCAACTTGTTCCTCAAAGAACTAGAAGCAGATAGGAGACACTGGCACACCATGGTTCTGAGAGCATTAGAATCATCAGTCGAAAGATGAGAGCAGTCAGAGCACTCTTGGACAAATGATTGTGTGTTTGGTATTAAAGTGGTATGTAGACACGCAGTGAACTGCTTCTCAGCTGTAAAAAAGGAAGAAAATGCTCACATACTCCACAGCATTGAGGCTGCTGGGGTAAGTGACATAAGGCAGTGAGTCAGGGGGACACCAGGTGGACACACTGAGACTCGTGCCTCTCTGTCCTCTCTCTCACCCCCATGTCTGTCTCCCACATAGGGCCCAGGACCATGTCTCCGCCTGAAGCTGAAACTGAGATATATGGTAAAGGGGGGTGTGGTCGAGAGCAGAGGGGGCCAACCTGAGACTCACCTGCCTATGGTTGTGGCCCATCTTATCGGCGGGATGTGGGTGCAAGGGAGGGTCCTAGGGGTGGTGACTATCTCTAAGGAAGATGTACTCGGGCCCCAGGTCCCTCATCATCTATGACCTTCTACCACCTGGCCATCCCTGGTGAGTTCCCATGGACAGGGTGATGTCTGATCATGATTACATCCTTCCTTTCCTGGGAGAGATGATCCTGGCACTGCTTTGGACCTCTGAGGGTCACCAGACACACACAGACACACAGAGAGAGAGAGAGAGAGAGAGAGAGAGAGAGAGAGAGAAGAGAGAGAGAGATACACACATAGCACACGCAGAAAAAGAGAGAGAGACAGCATACACAGACAGCACACACACAATATGCACACAGACACAGATGGCGTGTGCGTGCGCACAGACACAGAGAGAGAGAGAGAGAGAGAGAGAGAGAGAGAGAGAGAGAGAGAGAGAGAGAGAGAACTTAGCCTCTAGCCCCGCCAAGGGGAGAAAGGAGATGCAGACAGTTTGTGAAGGAAGAAAAAAAAAAAACATTTCCTTTGAGTCCCTCAGTCTTGGTTCTCTCCAGCACTTTGCAGGAATGAGGGGAAGGACCTGACCCCTTTATGTACAGATTGTCTTCTGAAATGGCCTTTTCTCTTCCACAGCCTTCAGCGGAGACATCGACTGCTGCTACAGCAAGCACCAGAACTTCATCTGCTCGAGAATGAAAGATTATTATAAAACCAGCAGTGAGTGCCCCCACCGGGGCATCGTGTAGTTGTTCAATCACAGGCCTTGTGCTCTGGGCGCTGGGAGAGGAGACCTGATGGACAGTGTCAGGGAAATTTCCTGAGTCTCTCCATGCTTTAAGGTGGATCCCAGAGGCCCCAAGGGAGGAGAGACTGAGGATGAGAAGAGCACAGGAGTGAAGCTGACCTAGGAAAGGACAGGAGAGGAGATGCCAGGGAGGCTCTGGGCACCAGGAACGGAGAAAGGAAGCAGGAGGCTGGATTGGGTGGGGAGCCCTGCGCAGGAAGGGGTGTCTCCCAAGTCCATCGAATTTCTCAGTGTGCGATCTTCCTCTCCTTCCCTCCTAGCTTCATAACTAAGGAAAACAGGAAGACCTGTGCAGACCCTCAGAACAAAAAGGTCCAGTTCTGCATGGAGTCCCTAGTTCCAAGTTACAAGTTGACGCAGATGCTGGCAGCATTTCGTGCCTAATAAGGGGCTCTGTATTTTCTTCTCTCTTACCTGCTCCATGGTCCTGCTCCTGCGACTATCTCTGGATACACTACCTGCTTTTGTTTGATTTGGGGGTTTGTAGGTTCACCAAGTGGTGCCAAGGTTTTCCTCCAGGCTCTTATCTCAGAAATCATTCCTGGCTATGCCCAAGGGACCCTATGTAGCTGTGGGGATACAAACTGCTATGTTTAATGGCAGGAATGAAGTCCCCAACTTAAATCCTAGCTCCATATGAACCCTTCACACCCCCACGTCCTCACAGCTACAGCAAAGAATGTTAGATGTCTGGTGTGTGCTCTAACTAATCGCGACATCGACAGAAATACTAAATAAATGGGGAGAGTCATCATTTTTTCAAGGATATACTCTACCATCACCCTCAAAGAAAATTGTGTGTATCACTTTAGATTTAATTGTTGTCACTCCTGGGAATATATCCCAGAGAGGCAAAAAAGTATAGTCGAAGTGACATCTGCACTTGTTTGTTCATTGCAGCACTGGTTACAATAGCCAGCATCTGGAAAAAACCTGAGTGCCCGAGAACAGATGACTGGTTAAAGAAACTTTGGTACATCTACACATTGAAGTACTATGTAGCTGTTAGAGAAGATGAAGTCATGAAATTTACATACAAGTGGTACGACAAGGAAAGTATCATGATAAGTGAAATGAGTCAGAAAGAGAGGGACAGACATTGAAAGATTGCATTCATCCGGGGAATATAAAGTAACAAAATAGGAGACTAACACCCAAGAATAGCCGAGACATATACCAGGAGTTTTACTCCATGGCTTGGAGGCCAGCCGCACATATGAAGGGTAAAGGAAGCTCAGATAGAGAAGGAAGCACCACATAAAAGGTGTTGGGAGGATCCTCCCAGGATTAGCGATACATTCTGAAAGTGGACTATAGTCTGAACATGATTGCCACTCAATACAAACTACAGCACCTAAAAGGACAGAGAGGAGAGAGAGAGAGAGAGAGAGAACAAAAGGGAATGCCCTACCACAGAGGCAGGGTGAAATGGGGGGGGGGGGCGTAGGAGGAATGTTGGAATCATTGGTGGTGGAGAGTGGGCACTGGTGGAGAGATGCATACTCGATCATTGTATAACGAAACCCAACCACAAAAATTTGTAAGTCTACAACGCTACCTCATGATGTTTCACTAATGAAATTAAAAAAAAATAATAGATTTATGTGTTGTTTTATCATAATAAACCAAGGGAATAAAGGTTTGTCCTGCTGTTGGGTTCTGGATGTCAAAATTTCCTCTAGGTGCCCTCCCTCCCTCTTGACTAAAGCAGCTCTGCCCTAAATACCACTGAACCCCGTAGACGCCAACCTCTTCACACAGCACACCAACAGACATGCAGGGAAACCAGCGATGAGTCCCGTGAGGGAGACAAATCCCAGAACATGCATCTGGGTCCCAGAGAAGGACAAGGCATCTCAGGAGCATGGTCAGCTGAAAGGAGGGATTTCAGCTTTTGGGAAGAGTCAGGAATGGGAGTGTTCCCTCACCTTTCTGATTCTGAGTGTGCAGAACCCACAAGCCAAAGGGAGATGACAGAGGAGGAGTCCTGCCTTCCTGCCAGATCTGCTTTCTGCTGCCAGTGAGGCCACACCACAGAGAATGACCATAGTGCTGTGACATCCAGGACATCAGCCTTCTGTGAAGACACCAAGAGGGCCTGCAGTGCACTCTAGAGGACGAAGGGCAGATCTGCAGCTGCTCTAGAGGGGTGGATCCCTATGATCCCAGGACAGGCCTGACTGAGAGAGGACGCTGATCTGTGTCCTGTCCAGGCCCTCTACAGCTCTTTGGGTCCCTTATAGCTCAATGCTAGTGAACACAGGCCCGTGAAAGCACTGAATGTGGCTCCAGACCCGTGGCTCACCCAGCCAACAAATGGCAATTCCATACTCCAGTAGCCAAAGCAGAAGGTCCTGGGTATCATCATTGTTCTTGCTCTGTTGCCATGAGAGTGTGAGTCCAGAGGCAAAGGGTAGTGAGGAGGTGACATGTGGTGCTGGTGACACCTTTTCCCGGAGGTACCTGGGTGGACACCAGAGTCTCGTGTCCTGTGCTGGAACCTCCCCTTACCCCTTTGGCCATCAGTGGCTTCTTAACCTTCCAACAGGACATGGAGAGGCCAGTAATTATCATTCGTTGCCTTGTATTAAACAAAAGTTAAAGAGCATATGGTACAACCAGCAGGACAATCTGTATCTGTGGGCCGAGTATATCAGCAACCTGATGATGCCAACAGACTTCCTGATACCCCAAAATTTCTGCTGTGCCTTTGACAGGATCCCAGTAGCTTGAGTCCAAGTTTACCAAGAAATTGAATGGCCAAAAGTTTAATTTGGGAGACACACCCAGAAACCACGTCCAGCTCAGCTATACAAGCTCATTTATTGGCCTTATTTCAGTGACCCATACATGCTGAAAGAGTTCAAAAGCCACAGTTAGGGTTGACTGCGTGGAGCACTGCAAGCAAGCAGGCACGCCCTGCAGGGCATAAGCCAGTAGTTTGTATCTCTGGAAAAGATGGAAGTAAGGGCCATGATCCAGAGACACATGGAGGAATCTCCAAACTGGGAAGCTCTCTGCAGAGATGCCTCCGTACTTTAGGTTGGGCCAACTTCGCCAGGTGCCTCAGACAGGCATGGGCGTCAGTCACTGCTCCATCTGCCTCCTTAAGAACTCCAGCAGCAGCCAATTTCCAGAACCCAATGAGAAGTGCAGGTATGCGGGTTCAGTGACAGCAAACTCCAGGCCTCAAGGGATCGGGGATGGTTTGGTCCTTCTCATCCCCCTGTCTCCATGGGTCCCTAGAGGTCATGCCCACAAACTGCCTCCAGCTGCTACTTAAGCTCCTTAATGGCCATGATCCAGAAACACACAAAAAATTGTCTAAACTGAGCAACACTTGCAGAGATTTTTCCAGACCCTAGCCATCTAAAATTTTAGAATTCCAGAAGAGCCAAAGGCACAACATCTTATGCTATTCTAAGAAGCAATACAAAAGAGAGTCGGGGGAGATTTTCTGCCATAGAGACAGAGGGAGGCGTGGGATGGGTGGGTACTGGAGACCTTGGTGATGGAGATGTGACCTGGTGGAGGGTTTGGTGATTGATCATTTTATGATTGGAACTCAAACAGGAAAGCTTTATAACTGTATCTCACGGGGTTAAAAAATAATAATAAAAAATAAAATTAAATGAACATTATAAAAAAACAAAAATAATAATTTGGAGTTCATGCCAAATTCAATCAGCTTCACTAATGGCTTAATAAATAGCAGTACTCCTGAATGAAAAAAAAAAGAAAGAAAAGATAAAGTTGTACTTAGTAGCAATTTTATGCTTATATCTATGAAATCATATGATTTATTTTTCTTTTTTAAATTTTGTTCAATCACCATGAGATGGTTATAAGCTTTCATGTTCGGGTTACAATCACATGACGATCAAACACCCATTCCTCCACAAGTGCACATTCCCCACCACCAATATCCCCAGTATACCCCCCCCCCTTTCCCACCCTCCCTCTGCCTCCATGGCAGACATGATTCCCCATAATCTCTCTCTACTTTTGGGCATTATGGTTTGCAATACAGACCCTGAGAGATTATCATGTTTAGTTCTTTATCTACTTTCTGCATACATCTCCCATCCTGACTGATTCCTCCAACCATCTTTTTCTTAGTGATCCCTTCTCTATTCCAGCTGCATTCTCCCCTTTGCTCATGAGGCAGGCTTCCAGCTATGGAGCAATCTATCTGTCATGTGTATCTAACGTCCTTAGGTGTCAGCCTCATGTTATGTTGTTTTATACTCCACAAATGAGTGCAGTCCTTCTATGTCTGGGAAAGAATATTTACCCAATACCCATCTGATAAGGGATTAATATCCAGGATATACAAGGCACTAGTAGAATTGTACGAGAAAAAAACCTCCAACCCCATCAAAAAATAGGGAGAAGAAATGAACAGAAGTTTCCACAAAAAAAAGAAATACAAATGGCCTAAGGGCACATGAAAAAAATGCTCCAGATTGCTAGTCATTACGGAGATGCAAATCAAAACAACAATGAGATATCATCTCACACCACAGATACTGGCACATATGTAAAAGAACAAAAGCAACCAGTGCTGGCATGAGGAAAAAGAGACACTCTTTCACTATTGGTGGAAATGTCCATTAGTCCATCCTTTCTGGAAAACAATATGGACCGTCCTTCAAAAACTAGAAATTGAGCTTCCATATGACCCCGTAATACCACTTCTGGAAATATATCCCGAGAATGCAAAAAAGCACAGTAGAAATAACATTTATACCTATATGTTCATTGCAGCACTGTTCACAATAGCCAAAATCTGCAAACAACCCAAGTGCCCTAGAGCAGATGACTTGTTAATGAAACTTTGGTACAACTACACAATGGAATACTATGCAGCTGTCAGAAGAGATGAAGTCATGAACTTTGCTGATAAATGGATAGACATGGAGAGTATCATGCTAAGTGAAATGAGTCAGAGAGGGGCAGACATACGCTATATTTTTATTACAAAATCTGGATCCATGGACTCATTAAATGCAAAATAAAACCATTAATCTGAAGGACCAAGAGTTGTTTGAAAAATAATTGTGGACAAGGACTAGAACTCTGTTGAAGAGCTCAGGCCTAGTACATGCCCACCTTAATCCTTGCTCCACAAAAGCCCTATATAATCTCTCTTCTTCTTTTCTTTTCTTTGGGTCACACCTGACGATGCACAGGGGTTACTCCTGGCTCTGTACTCAGGAATTACTCCTGGCAGTGCTCAGGGGACCATATGGGATGCTGGGAATCAAACCCAGGGTGGCCGAGTGCAAGGCAAGTACTCTACCTGCTGTGCTATTGCTCCAGTCCCTGTATAATCCCTTTTAAAATAAAAATAAAAGTTTTTCAAGCTGGAGCTGGAGTGATAGTATAGCAGCTAGGGTGCTTACTTGGAACTTGGCCACCTCAGGTTCAAGTCTATGTACCACAGACAGTCAGCTGAGCTCTGCCCAGATTATTCCTGAGAACAGAACCAAGCCATTTCTGAGTACTACCAGGTAGAGCCCCCAAAACAAAACAAATGAACAAAAGTGGGCAACACATGGAAAGATACTTCCAGAAAAAACTCACAGATGACTTACAAACATAAGGGAAAATGCTGGCTATCACTCATTATTACAGAAATGTACCTGAAACCCACAATGAGATGCATACCAGGCTGGTGAGAATCCCTATGTCAGGATGATCAGAAACAGTTACTATTGGAGAGGATATGGAGAAAAGCATCCTGGTATTTGGTTAACAGGAATGTAAGTTCATACAAATTCCATGGAGAACAATATGGACTTCTTGTAAAAATACAAATAGTCATACCATGTTGTTCTACATGTCTCTATAAGGAATTTATCCAAAGGACAGAAATATGCTAATTACATAAGATATTTGCATTCCTATGTTCATAAAAGTGTTAGTCACAAAAGTCAAAACAAGGAACTGGAAAGTTGGTTCACAGTTGGTCCTCAGTTTACCTGAGGACAAGAGGTGGGCTCAGGATGCAGGGGAAAGCAAATGGGTAGGATAAGTCTCTGGGACATTGATGGAAGGAAGTGAGAACTCTGGTGGCGTGTGTGAAATTAGAAAAATTTATTCATGAAAGTATTGTTAACAGTATTATAAATCATGGTACTTGAATTTAAAGGGTGGGGAGGGACATGGAATTAACTTAACTCTCCATGTATGGATGCCTGGATAAAGAAGCTATGATGTACACACATACTCATGGAATATTACATGGACATTAAAAAGATGAAAGACCCCAACTTCAATCCCAGCACCAGATGTCTCTCCACAACCCTGAGTGGTAAAAAAGGTAAAGGCCCTCCCGTTGATCGTCGATTTGCTCGAGCGGGCCCAGTAACGTCTCCATTGGAGACTTTGTTGTTACTGTGTTTGGCGTATTGAATACTCTCGGTAGCTTGCCGGGCTCTCCGAGAGGGGCGGAGGAATCGAACTCGGATCAGTCATGTTGGCCGCTTGTAAGGCGTACGCCCTACCCGCTGTGCTATCGCTCCAGCCCAACCCTGAGTGAGTCCCTAAATTTTTTTTAAATCTTGGGTTAAAGCTATAGTACAGCAGGTAGGGTTCTTGCCTTGGACTTGGCACCACATTTGGTCACCTGAGCCCTACCAAGATGGTTCTACTGGAAGTGATGATGCTGGGAAAATAAATCAGAAAATAAAAAACAATTTCAAGACTTTTTACTCCCGTGTGGAATATGAGTAATGAATAATGAATGCAAAGAAACTGGAAGGAGGAAGGAAGGAAGGAAGGAAGGAAGGAAGGAAGGAAGGAAGGAAGGAAGGGTAAAGAAGAGAGGGAGGGAGGGAAGGAAGGAGGGATGGAGGGAGGGAGGGAGGGAGGGAGGGAGAGAGGGACGGAGGGAGGGAGGGAGGCAACTAAGTCCCAGATTCGGTGAAAACTATTGTGGCTAGAGAGGGACAAGGGAGCCTGGGAGGCTGGAAGAGGGGTCTTCCCATTGCTGCGAGGACCCTGGAACACCTGTGATGGGGCTGGAGAATGCTCCTTAAAGAGGTATCATCTAAGAGCCCGGAAGTCTATAATGATGCAAACTAATGACAAGTCCACTTTGAAAATGAATTAATTTAAATATTAAAAGTAATTATGATTAGCGTCCCAAAATGTCCCAAGGCAGAAAATAGAAAAGCTGTCTTCTTTCAAGATTTTTGTTGTTGTTTTTAGGCCAAAGGCAGCTGTGAGACAGTATGAGAATGCTATTTGAGTCTCCCAAAGAGGAATCTACAGAGCTATGCTTGGAGTATCACGCTTCACTCAAATAAGAGAAAGAATCCGGAGTTCTGACCTCCGTCGACGGTCAAGAATCATGGACACTGTGTCGTTTGCCAAGGTGTCGAAAATCAGATGGGCTGGACACATAATGAGATTTGAAGATGACCGCTGGACTAGAGCCATTACTGACTGGATTCCATGGGATATCAAAAGACCACATGGCCGCCCACCTACAAGATGGTCAGACTTTTTTGTCAAGACCCTGAACAACCGATTTGAGGCTCGTCATGTTCCTAGAACGAACAGACACCATTGGGCTACACTAGCACGCGACAGGGACAAATGGAGACGTTACTGGCGCCCGCTCGAGCAAATCGATGAGTAATGGGAAGTCAAGTGATCAAATGTGATTTAGTGATAAAACAAGAATTAGAACAAAATGAAGTCTCTTATGTCAAGACCCAGCTCATCAAACCAAATTTGATTTCCATACAGATTGGCCTTCGCAGAAATGGACCTCAAGTCAGTTCCTCAGGAGCATCCCATCAGCAGAGTAAGCTAATCTTTCCAAAGCTCCAGCCATCCCATAAAGAAAGGAACCTCATAATCAAACCTGTTTCCTGCTTCACACATGGCCTGGTCTCATATCCCTTCTGGCTATTAAATTCATTTCATACAACCCAGACTTCTTTCTCTCTGCTAGAGTTGGTACTATCTGACTTGTACAGAGTTTACCCAAATAAACCCTTAAAATCAGTACAGTGACCCCGTTTATCTTTTTTTAATTGATTTTTGGGGGCATACCAGGCAGTGCTCAGGGACTACTCCTGGCTCTGTTCTCAGAAATTACTACAAGCAGTGCTCAACAAATCATATGAGGTACCGGCAATCAACCCCAGGTCTGGCATGGGCAAAACAGGCACCTTACCCATTGCACCATCTTTCTAACCCCCAGTTTCTCTTTTAACAAAATGATGAACCACAATGCAGGAGAGAGAGGACCTGTTTGTTTGTGATGAAGGGTCCTCCCAAGACATGGGGTCAGCAAAGCGTCTCCTGGGGGTATTCTGGTGTTTCCTGTTCTGGTTCTTTGAAAGTTGGATATTCAGTTGCATGCGCATGCTCTACTTTGCAGGGCATCAGTCCCAGGATGTCAACCTACTATATGTTTTATAGGTATCAGGGTTGCTGAGAATGGTCCGACCTGCACAGGCACAGTATGGAATAAGCCTTTACTCCCTGAGAGAAAATACAGAGCAAGGCTAGGGTCAATAGGACAAGATGGTCAATGCCATCGTCCCCCTCTCTGAACCAACCCACATTCAGTGCGTTGCATCTTGGAATGCCACCATCCTTCATCCCAGAAGGTGATCTCAGCAACCTCCTGCTCACACTGCCAGAAAGCACCACCATGGTCTCCTCCAGGAACAAGCAGAAGAGTGAGGATGGTGGGAATCGTGCTAAACACTCCTGGACTGGACAAGGAGCACGCACTGAGGATGCCTGGCTGCCAGCACTCAGCTCCAGTCAGGAAGCACGTCAGCCCCCATCCACTTTTAGCTGTCAGGGCTACCAGGGGTTCAAGAACAGCATTTACCAGCCTGTCTCTTCCCAGCAGGAGAAGCAGCTGATGTGAGGAAACATGTACCCGTTCTTTGAACACCAGCCTAGGCCTGGAACCTTCTTGTTCCAAGGTATCTCTCCCATGAGGCACTGCCATGGTTTCCCGTGGAATCTTTAAGAATCACCATCTCTGCAAAAAAAAAAAATAAAAGACCCCTTTTCACCAATAGGCACCATGCATGGAACAGATTTTCTAATAATTCAGGGCACAGACACAGCAAAAGGAAAGGGCTAAGAGGGGAAGTTGAGGGGCTGGAGTGATAGCACAGCCGGTAGGGCATTTGCCTTGCATGCAGTCGACCTGGGTTTGATTCCCAGCATCCCATGTGGTCCCCTGAGAACCACCAGGAGTAACTCCTAGTGCAGAGCCCGGAGTAACCCCTGTGCATCGCCGGGTGTGACCCAAAAAGTAAAAAAAAAAGAGGGGGATGTTAAAAGAACCAGAAGAAAATATCCAATGAGGAGGAGCAGATCTGAGAAAGCAGGAGTGACTTCAGTAACTGACGAGAACATCAGAGCATCCCTGTGCTGACCCTAACCCCTAAGGTGGTGAGGGATGGAAATGTCACCATTGACTAAATTATCCAGAAGCACCTTGACTGAGAAAATTGGCCAAGTTTTTTACAATTCAGCAAAGGGGAAACCACAAGTTCAAGGTTGACACATCTTCCTATTCCATGAGGAATCACACAACTTTTTACGTGTTAGGGACTTTGCACGCCAGGTAGCTGCTTGAAGGGTTACCTTGAGAATGTGTTTTTTGTGCACATGAAAGCCACCAACTCCTGGGGGAAAGCTCTGCCTTAAGGAATTCAATGAGTCTTTTGAGGAAAGTTCCTTCAAAGAATTTTGACCTTTATTTCACTATCCTTTGGGCCGTTGGGACAGATTCCAGTCATTTTTAACCTCTACTTACTGTATCTTTCCCAATCTTTTGAGACCTTTTTTGGAAGCCTGTGTTGTCTGTAATCTAAGCAGATAATAACACTCTAAATCTGCCTGTGACTTTCTGACCTTCCTCTTCTTATAAAAGCAAGACAGTTGGGGTCCAAGAGAATCAGAGAACAGCGTGCCGGAGCCTGGGACCTACTGGAGCTAGGAAGATGAAGTGCTTTGCAGATGCCCTCCTTGTCCTCTTGCTCACTGTGGTTGATCTCGGGATCCAGGCCCCAATCACCCAGGGTGAGTTCAGTGACCTTCTCAAGGATGGCCATGTCTATGGTCACTCCTGCTTGGGAGGAGAAAAAGAGGGACACCTTGGTCCTCCATGACTGTCCCTGCTCTAGATGTGGGTGTGATTTGGCACTTGACTAAGGGCATCAGCAGGGCCCCAGAAGTGGCTCAGTGCCTTCAAGGCCTCTCCTGGCAAGCCAAGGTTTGAATTGAAACCCTAATGGCACTCACTCGGATGATCCTAACAGCTCTTCTGTCAGGAGCCCAGGAAGAAGGGGGCTGGGGAGATGATGCAGAGACTTAGAAAATGTCCAGGGCAAGCAAGAGGTCTTGAGTTTGTTCCTGATATTCTGTATGTCACTTGGTGATATACACACACACACACACACACACACACACACACACACACAAACACACATCCCGATGTGGGGTCCTAGGTAAAATAACAAATTAATATAATGAATGAATAAAAATAGCCATAAAAGAGAATAGACCTGTTTCTGTATCTGTATCTCTCTCTCTCTCTCTCTCTCTCTCTCTCTCTCTCTCTCTCTCTCTCTCTCCTCCAACATAGGGAAACTATTGGCTTCTTTTCATGGCCTAAATTATTTAGTAGCTTTTCTTAACAGATGTAGTATCACTAAGTGATACGTCACTTAATTGTTTATTAAAGTAAATTGAAATTTTGGAGAAAGACAGAGAATTCTACAGTGTTAGAAAGAACATATGCTAGCTAGTGAAAAATGATCATTTGGTAGGGGAAATAGGACAAGCCAGAAAAGTGACTCCCCAAACCACCTACATGTTCCAGGTGTGTGTTCAATAGATATTAACAAGTATGTATTTAAAAATATACTCGCAGAGCTTAGGTACAAGCAGATGCTGTTTCAAGCATCCTGTGTGCATGAACACATTGCGTTGTGCTAAATCTGTTGGATGCATTATTCACAGCCATCCCAGCTTCACTTTTTCTACCATAATTTTCACTGTGCTCTTATGGAAAGGCATGTCCTTAAACTTTTTATTTTGCAAATTCTACCCATACTACATGAAACTACATAAGAAATGAATAGAAAGTTTTTTGCTTTATTGATATAACCCAGGTCCTAAATTTCTAAACCAAGGTTTTGGTGCCAGATACATTTTGGAATGCAGATTTTCTCATGTTTTCAAAAGAGAATACTATAGAACACAGTGATTCCACTTCCAAATATCTACCCAAGCGAACAGAAAGCAGATCACAGGTATTGATAGGTGTGGTAACTGCAGAATTGGTCATCACAGTCAAAAGGTGAGAGAAGTCGAAGAGCCTCTGAGCAAAACAAGTGATGCTTGTTTTTGAAATGGATGTAGACAGATACAGCAGACTGTTTCTCAGTCTTTAAGAGTAATAAAATGCTGACACACGCTGCAGCTTTGAAGGTGTTGAGGAGACTGACAGAAGCCAGTGAGCCAGGGGGACACTGGGTGGGGACACTGGGACTCTGCCGCTCTGACATCTCGCTACCCTCCTTATCTCTGTCGCACCTGAGACCCACAACCATGACTCAACCTGAGGCTCAACCCGAGATCGATGGTCAACAAGGAACTGTGACATGGATCTGAGCAGCTCTGCAGGGACCATTAGAGGCTGGTTTTTAATTTTTAATGGTTTACTTATTTATTTAAGTTTGCTTTTTGGGTCACACCTGGCGATGCACAGGGGTTACTCCTAGCTCATGCACTCAGGAATTACTCCTGGTAGTGCTCAGGGGACCATACATTTTGCTGGGAATTGAATCCGTGTAGGCTAGTGCAAGGCAAATGCCCTACCTGCTGTGCTATGTATGGCTCCAGCCCAAGACCCTGGTCTTTAACTTAGCAATGCCAGAGCCATAGTAGATTAGGGAGGTTGCTTGACTTGCAAGCAGCCCATCTGGATTGATCCCAAGCATTCTATATTGTCCACGAATGGGAGTGCTCCCTGAGAGCAGAGCCAGGAGTCAATCCTGAGATCACAGACTGTGGCTCAAAAAACTAAAGTCAATAAAATAAGATTCATGCTTTGATTCTGCCAGGGGATGCTGGGCTGCCGAGCTGGGCGGGAAAATCATCCCTGAGTCAGTTCTCCCAGGGATCACGTCACCAACCGGCTTCTATGACGAATCCCCCCCCCCCCCACTTCCGTCTTCCGCCCCGGGTGTAGAATGCAGGTCAAAAGACCGAACTAGCAGCTGAGTTTCCGGCTGGAGTGATAGAATGGCGGGGAGGCGCTTGCCTTGCAAGTGGCTGTTCCTGGGTTCGGTCCCCGCTACCACGTACTTCAAGTGAGCACTCTCTGGTATTCACTGGAAATTGGAGTATTGAAATTGAATGTATATTGAAGACTGTCTTGAGTTGAACCGTTGAGATTGCCTTGAAGATTCAAATTGCCTTGATCTCATTGAGAGGGACTCTCAAATGAGCAAGGATCATGTTTTCTTGATTGTTTTGTTCCCCCCCCCCCCCTTTGGAGATCTTAATATCGGTGAGACAACTCTCACCTGTTTTCATCTGAACAAAGGGCAGTTCCAGGAAGGAACTCAGTCTGATTGAAAACAGGACGCAAAAAGGGGGGGGGGGGGGGAAAGAAATGGTTAAGAGAGCTTTAAAGGTAAAGGTAAAGGTAAAGGCCCTCCCGTTGATCGTCGATTTGCTCGAGCGGGCCCAGTAACGTCTCCATTGGAGACTTTGTTGTTACTGTTTCTGGCATATCGAATACTCTCGGTAGCTTGCCGGGCTCTCCGAGAGGGGTGGAGGAATCGAACTCAGGTCGGCCATGTTGGCCGCGTGTAAGGCGAACGCCCTACCCGCTGTGCTATCGCTCCAGCCCCTAAGATTTAAAATTTCATTTTTAAGGGAGTTTGGATAGAGAAGGACCACCTTGACAAGGATAGTTGGAAATGATCACTGGATAAGAACTGCATGCTGAAAATAGATAAAGCAACAAACATGAGAATATCTCAGTACCTGTATTGCAAATCATATTGCCAAAAAGGAGAGAGGGAGAGAGGGAGAGAGGGGGAGAGAGAGAGAGAGAGAGAGAGAGAGAGAGAAAGAGAGAGAGACAGAGAGAGAGAGAGAGAGAAGAAATGTGTCTGCCACAGAGATAGGCTTGGAGGGAGGGTGACGGGAAGGAAACTGGGGTCATTGGTAGTGGGAAATGTCCACTGGTGGAGGGACAGGTGTTGGAACACTGTATGACTGAAGCCAAACCAGAAACAGTTTTAGAACTCTGTACCTCGTGTTGGTTTAATTTTTAAAATAAATAAATGTTTAAAATAATAATAAATAATTTTTAAGTAAAATAAAATGGAGGTATAGATACACAGTTTCTCAGACTTATAAAGAAAAAAATGCTGAGCACTGAGGCTATTGGGGTTGCTGACAGAAGCCAGTGAGTCAGGGGGCACTGGGTGGAGACACTGAGACTCTGTGTCTCTGTCATCTCTCTCACCCTCTTGTCTGTCTCCCAACTAGGACCCACGAACAGATGGTAAAGGAGAAACTGACATAAACAAATTAATCGATGCTTGTTTTTAAAATAATGGGGGCGGGTGCTGAAGAGATAGCACAGTGAGTAGGGCTGCTAATCTGAGTTAAATTCCCAGTATCCCATATGATCCCCCAAGCACCGCCAAGTATAATTCCTGAGTACAGTCAGGCATAACCATTGAGCATCACTGGGTGTGACCCCAAAGCCAAAAGAAAAAAAAAAGAAAAAATGAAGTAATGGGGTAGGAGCAATAGTACTGAGGTAGGGCACTCACCATGGGACATAGCTGATCTGAATTCAATCCCCAGCACCCCATGTGGTCCCCAAACTTGCCAGGACTGATCCCTGTGTACAGAGACAGGAATAAGTACTGAATATCAACCAGGTATGTCCCCCTCCAAAACCTTTTTTAAAATCAAATACAATTAAAAAAGATATAGACCCATCACTTTTCAGTCCTAAAAAGGAAGAATAGCATTGAGGATGTTGGGGTAACTGACCTTAGCCAGTGCTGTGCCTCTTGATCATCTCTCTTCCCTCCTTCTCTGTCTCCCATAGGACCCACAAACATGACTGCGCCTCAGATTGAACCTCTGACCCATGGTAAAGGAGAAACTGTGGTCTAGAACTGAATCTTTCTGGACAAATAAATGGATGCTTGTTTTGAAAGTAATGGGGCTGGAGGCTGGAGAGATAGTACAATGGGTGGGGTGCTTGCCTTGTCTACTGACAATCTGGGTTCAATTTCCCGTATCACAAAGGGTCCCCTAAGCACCGCCACATGTAATTTCTGAGTGCAGGGCCAAGAGGAACCCCTGAGCTTTGCTGGGTGTGGTCCCAAACCACAAAAATGTATAAAAATTTCAAAATTAAGTAATGGGGTCAAAATGATAGTAGGGCGGGTAAGGTTCTCACCTTACATGTGGTTGGCCCAGGTTGAACCCCTAGTATCCAATATGGTCCTAAATCTGCCAGGAATGATCCCTGCGCCCAGATCAAGAGAAAGCCCTGAACACCACTGGAAGTGTAAAAAATAAATAAATAAATAATATGATACAATAGAATAGAATAGAATAGAATAGAAAGTGAGATGGAGACAAGTTTTTCATCCTTAACAAAGGAAGAAAACTCTGACACACCACAACATTGAAGGTGTTGGGGTAACTGACATTAATCCATGAGTAAGGAGGAAGCTGGGTGGAGACCCCTTGACTCCTCCTCTCTGTCATCTCTCTCCACTCCTTGTCTCCCAAATAGGACCCACAAAAAAGACTACGACTGAGGCCAGACCCGAGACAAAAGGTAAAGGGGGAATGTGTCCTAGATCTAACCACCTTTGAACTAATAAAAGGATGTGTGTTTTTAAAGTAATGGGGCCTGAGCTGGAAAGATAGTACAGCAGACTGGTTATTTGCCTTGCACACATCTGACCCACGATTAATCCCCAACATCCCACTTGATCCTCCAAGCACTCCAGGAGTAATTCCTGAGTGCAGAGCCACGAGTAACCCCAGAGTCTCACTGAGTGTGGCCCAAAAAATGAAAAATTTAAATTAAAATATTAAGTAATAGGGACAGAACAATAGTAGTGCAGCGCAGAGGATGATTATCTGGCATACCACTGACTCTGGTTCGATCCCTGGCATCCAATATGGTCCCCCAAACATGCCAGAAGTGATCTCCAAGTTCAGACCAAGAGTAAGCCTGAACGCCACAGGCTGTGGCCCAAAACACTAAAATAAATTATTAAGTAAATTTCATGAAGTGAAGATATGGACATATACTTTCCCAGCTTTTTTGTAAAAAAGGAAGTAACTGCTAACACACAAGCACACCACTGCGGCTGTTGGAGAAGTGACACAGTGACACAGTGACTCAGGGGGATGCTGGGTGGACATACTGAGACTCCGTACCCCTCTCTCTCTCCCCTCCTTTCTCTCGCTCACATAGTACCCACAAATATCACCATATCTGAAGTTGAACACCTGATAGTCGGTAAAGGGAGAACAACGCCTAGATTGGAGCATCTCTTAACAAATAAACGGACGCTTGTGTTTAAAGTCACGGGACAAGGGCTGGAGAGATAGTGCAACAGGTGGGAGGGCGCTTGACTTGCACATGGAAAACGCAGATTGATTCCCAGCATCGTATCTGGTTCCCCAGTCAACACCAGGTATAAGTTCTGCATGCAGAATCAGGAATAACTCCTGAACATGCCAGGTGTCACCTCAGCTCCCAAAAATTAAGTAATAAAACTAGAGCAAAATGAGTTTTGGTAAAACACTTATCTTGCATGTGGCTGACCCGGGTTCGATCCCTAGCACCCCATAAGGTCCCCAACATGCCAGGAGTGATCCCTGAGTCCAGAGCTACGCATAAGCCCTGAACATCCCAGGCTCTGGCCCCAAAGGCTATAGTAATAAAATAAAATAAGATGTAGTTGCACAGTTATCAGCCTTAGAAAGGGAAAAATTGCTGGGACACATGACAGCATTGAAGTTGCTGGTTAAGTGACATGAGCCAGTGAGTCAAGGGGACGCTGCGTGGACACAAGGAGACTGTGCCTCTCTGTCATCTCTCTCCCCTCCTTACCTGTCACCTACATAGGACCCATAGGACCCACGAAGAACTCTACGACTCATGCTGGACCCGTAGTATACGGTAAAGCAGGAGTGTGGCCCAGAGCTGAGCATCTCTGAACAATGCATGATGCTTGTTTTCGAAGTAACGGGGCTGTGGGTCGGTCAGAAAGCATAACAGATAGAGCACTTGCCTTGTACACAGCCCGAGCCTGGTTGGATCCCCAGGATTACATATGATCCTCTGAGCACCAGGTGTAATTCCTGAGTGCAGAGCCAGAAGTATCCTCTAAGTATCACTGGGTGTGGCCAAAATAAAAGGAAAAAAAGTTTTTTTAAGTAAAGCAATGAGGCTGGAGTAGTAGGTTGCTCCCCTTGCATACGGTTGACCCAGGTTCAGTTCGTTGCATACAGTTGACCCGGATTCAGTTCCTGGCATGGCATAGGGTCCCCAAACCTGCCAGGAGTAACCACTGAGCACCACTGCGTGTGACACAAACACCACAAATAAATAAATAAATAAAATAAAGTAAAATGTAGATCCACAGCTTCTCAGTCTTAAAAAGGAAAAAAAACTGCTGACACGGATCACAGCACTTAGGCTGTTGGGGTAAGTGACCTAAGCCAGTGAGACAGGGGGATGCTGGGTGGACACCCTGAAACTCTGTGCCTCTCTCATCTCTCTCCCCTCTTTGTCTCTATCCCACGTAGAACTCAAGGGCAGTTATCTGGTTTTGGCTCGACCCATGAAAGTATAGGAGAAATTTGTGACCTAGAGCTGAACGACTCTGAACGAATGAATGAATGTTTGCTTTTAAAGTAATGGGGTCGCCCTCTCCTCTCTGGAAAGAAAGATGGCAGCTGCATGGGAGCCTTGTGGACAGCAAGTATGAGCCGGGGGTGTGGGGGCAACTAAAACCTCATGGGATGGGGGGCGTTCCTGTCCGTCCTTCACGCCCTACCGAGTTCACCAGTTACCCCCCACGAGCGGCTCTCCAGCACGGCCACAGTCCCAGAAGCACAAGGACTTAATGCAGAACCCAGCAGCTTGGAGCAGAAAAGTGAAAGGACTATGCGTTAATCCAGGCCATCATGTCTGCCTGGAGGGAAAAGGGTGTTGCTCCCTTCCGCCCTCCTCCCTCTGGAAAGAAAGATGGCGGCCACATGGGAGCCTTGTGGACAGCAGGTATGAGCTGGGGGTGTGGGGGCGACAAAAACCTCATGGGAAGGTGGGGGCGTTCCGGTCCGTCCTTCACGCCCCACCGAGGCCACCAGCTGCCCCCCACGAGCGGCTCTCCAGCACGGCCACAGCCCCAGAAGCACAAGGACTTAATGCAGAACCCAGCAGCTTGGAGCAGAAAAGTGAACGAACTATGAGTTAATCCAGGCCATCAAGTCTGCCGGAGGGGAAAGGGTGTAGCCCCATTCGCCATCTCTTCTCTGGAAAGAAAGGTGGCGGCCGCATGGGAGCCTTGTGGACAGCAGGTATGAGCCGGGGGTGTGGGGGCGACTAAAACCTCATGGGAAGGGGGGCGTTTCGGTCTGCCCTTCACGCCCTACCGAGGCCACCAGTTGCCCCCACGAGCGGCTCTCCAGCACGGCCACGACTCCAGAACACAGAAACCAATTTCTTAACTATCTGACTTTCAGTAGAAATACTTCCAGGGTCAGTAGGTAAAATAGCAGAAATCCAAAACCAACATTTAATTCTTGAACCCAGCTGTAGAAAGCAAATCACTTCACAATGCTTTTTCAGCATATCTGATGGGGGGGGGGGTTAACTCTAAATAATAGTGGTGAATATTTTATTGAAACAATGAATCTAATCAAAGCAGATAGAGTGTTAACTAGAATTCATCTGCTTCACAGGGACTGGGAGGGGTGGGGGGTGGGATTTTATTGGGGTTCGTCATGGTAAAAAATAAGTATTGGTAAAGGGAAATGTGTTTGATATTTCCATGACTGAGACCTAAACCTGAAAGATTTGTAACCTTTCCCACAGTGATTCAATAAATAAATAAATAAATAAAGCAGTGGAGTTGGGTTGGGGGTGGGGGTGGGGAAGGAGTGATACCACAGCCGGTAGAGCGTTTGCCTTGCACGTGTCTGACCGGATTTGATTCCCAGCATTTCATATGGTCCCCTGAGCTACCACCAAGAGTATTTGCAGAGTGCAGAGAGAGGAGTAACCCCTGTGCATCGCCAAGTGTGACCCCAAAAGCCAAAAAAAAGTAATGGAGTTGGATCAGAGCAATAGTCCACAGAGGAAGGTCTTGCACACAGCCAACCCGGGTTTGATCCCCGGCATCCCCTATGCTCCCATGAGCACTGCCAGGAGTAATTCCTGAGTGCAGAGCCAGGACGAAGCCCTGAGCATCATCAGGTGTGACCCAAAAAGACAAGCAAATAAAAACAAAAAATAATAAAGTAATGGGGCTGGGAGACTGGAGAGACAGGACAGCAGGTAGGGCTCTTATACATACCGCCAGCTTGGGTTTAATGCCTGGCATCACATACAGTCCAAAACACTGCCAGGTATATTGCCTGAGTGCAGTGCCAGGAGGAACCTGTAAGCATATCAGGATGTGAACCAAAAACCATAAAACCTTAAATATTAAGTTAAAGGAACAGAAAGATAAGAGAACCAGAAGTAGAGAGCTGGTAGAGCACTCACTTAGCAAGCAGCTTACCAGGGTTCAGTCCCTAGCACCCCCATATGGTTCCCTAACCTGCAGGGGTGACACCTGACACTTCAGAGGTCAGAGTAAGCTCTGAGCACCACCTGGTGTGTCCCAAAACAAAATAAAACAAAATAATAATAAAATTAAATAAAGTGACATATAGACGCATGTCACCGCACTATGACTATTGGGGTAAATGCATAAGTCAGTGAGCAGGGAGACACTGGGTATTCTCTGTCATCTCTCTCACCGACTTGTCTGTCTTTCACATAGAACCCACCAAGATTCCTATGCCTGATCCTAAACCTGAGATATACGGTAAAGGGGGCGTGTGCCCGAGAGCTGAGGGGGCCAACATGAGGCAACCTGCCCTGGTTGCTGCCCAGCTTGTCTGTGGGATAGGGTGAGAGGGAGGGTGTTGGGGTAGTGCCTGTTTCCAAGAAAAACCAGCAGGGCAGAGGCAAGGCCACACCCCATGGTTCAGCCACTGTCCTTAGATGTGAACCATACTCAGATACCAGTGAGGGAAGGGGGCTCACACACCAGGGGACCTCCTGATGGACCACAGGCTCCTGTGTGAGGGGGACCCTGTTTTCCCCCACTCCCCTGTCTCCTGCCTCTCTGGCCTGGCTTTAGGAACTGACCACAGGCCCTTCTCTGAGCTCCTCTGACAGACCAGCTATCTCCTGACTTGCGGCTTCAAAGAAGGTTTCTCCTCATGAACCCTGGCCCGGCCCTGCTCTGATTTGCAGCACAGGTGAGAAATAAAACTTGGGATTCGCCTTGAGTGTTAGAAAGCATTTCAGGAAGTCCTTTCTTTTGACTGTCACAACACTGGTTTTGTTTTCTTTTGCTTCTATTTTATTGTTTGTTTATTGGTGGGTCACACTTAGGGGCTTCTCTGAGGTTTGAGCTTGGGGTAACACCGTGTACCTGGGAGATCGTCTGGTGCTGGGGGTAGAATTCTTGCCTCCTCTAAGCAAAGCATGTGCTCTGCTTACTGGGGCATCTCTCTGGCCCTCACACAGTATTTGAACGAAGGTGTTCTCTGGTTTACAACATGGGCAGAAGAGGTGGAAGAGCATTTTAACGGGAGTCATAAACTCTAGTTGTTACAAAGGAGATATGAGATTTACTAGTTGGCCAAAATAAAACAACAAACACCAAGTGAAGTAGAACAGCATTCTCTGCAGGAAAGATTCCCCTGCCTCCCCAGGCACAGTGCATGATACAGACTTTCCGATAATTCAGGGCACAGACAGAGACGGAAAAGAAAAGACTAAGAGGGGAAGTTCAGGAACCAGAAGAAAATATCCAGTGAGAAGGAGCAGATCTGAGAAAGCAGGAGTGACTCTAGTAACTGAGAACATGGAAGCATCCCTGGGCTGATCCTAACCCCCATACCCCTTTAGTGTGGGGGAGATCAGCGTGCACAGGAGAAGCACACAGTGGCAGCCTGTATCATAGGGTGTGGTCAGAGCAGTCACATGGCACAGAGGGCAGGATGCTGGGGTTTCTGTAAGAGAGGGGCCCAGGCCGGATTGGAAAGCCTTCTAGGAAGCCTCTCAGGGAAGAAGCAACTCATCTCAACGTGGGGCACAGTGTTCACGCTGCCCAAAGTTCCTTACCTACAGCATGGTCAGTGCTTAGGATGTTCTGGCTGCTGTCAGGATGGTTTGGGGGAAACTGACACTGGAGCAGCCACATCGAGGATTACAGCCTGCCCTGTGCTAAGGACCTACTCAGTACTACTCAGTACTACTCAGAACTACTCATCTATCCTACTCATCTATCTCATCTGAGTCTTGAAGGTTCTCTGTGATAGTCAGTAACACAGCAAGAGAAAGTGGTGACAGAGCGAGGAAGCAACCAGCTGCTCGGAATGGTGACTCTGAAGCAGGGGTACAGAAGTAACAGAATATTTAGCAAACACCAACTCCTTCCATCTCCTTTTGGGAACCAACCTGCATACAGTCCTTTTCAGAAACCACAAATCAGCCTTAGTGTTTCTTACTCTGGCCACCACTGCAGTGTCAAGAGAGGGTTGGCAGGGTGGGTGCAGCTGCGAGGTGGTAGAGTACATTCTACACTATCCGGCTCACAAAGTCGCAGTACCTAACAGGCCCTTCACACTGGTGGCTCCTTCCACATAAGGAATTCTCTGCTGCTGAGATGTTTGTTGATCCGTCAGAGGAATAAAGACTCCTGTCCCTAGCCCCATCCCCACCCAAGGATTGAGGGAATAGCCATCTGTTCCTCCGTCTCCATCACGAATAGCAGAGCAGCTGAAGGCATAAAAGGCTTCCAGAAGCAGGCTCCTACTGTTGGATGTGCCCTGGATGGCCTTGATATAATCCCATCTTGTGACCGCAGAATGAGCTCGAGGACCTTGAAATCATGCTCTGCTGTGCAAGTAATATACTTAAGAATTACTGCTCTATACTCTCTCACCTGCTGTCCCTTCCCCCAACAGACACTATGTAACACTGAGCTATGACCTTGGTTCTGGGCCCAGTCTGAAAAAGCATGAGCTCAGCTGGGTCCAACATTATGAGTCAATTCTACTTCTAAAGTTTTGTGAGTGATTATTCAGTTCCTCCAAATCTGATTAGGCCAAAAATCCAAAATATAGAACCTTGAGCAATCTTCAGGTCTGTGCCATCTAGAACCGTTGGACAAGAATTGGACCCTGAACAAAAGTGTGCATGGAAAACAATGGAGAGCAGAGCAGGGAGGCATTTGATGAGCATACGGGGAAAACGATTTATCCTGAGTATGTCTCCTTTGGATTAAGGCAATGAGCCAAGGTTGCGATGGCAAGGTCAAAGTGATATGTTAAGCATTGTCACCATTGATGTCAAACCAAAGTAGACACCAAGTTTCAACAAGGCAACTGCTTTCCACGAGAAAATACAGACTGATACTGGCTGCCTGCTTGTATTTCATGGGAAAGTTTCAAGCTCAACAGTATCAACATTACATAGGGGCATTTCACCCAATCACTGGTGTCTTTGCCAACATTATACTCTCAGGTCTTATGGAATTTGGGCTTCAGACAATAAGATATTTGCACAACATTCACGGGCCAAGGGATTCTTTTTATACTAAGTGATGTCGGCTGTTAATGATGTGAGCCTATGGGATTTGGGAATCAAACATGCCTACACAAAATTAATTACCCTACCATAACGAGATTGAATGAATGGCAGAGAGTGTTTACTCAGCAAAGGGAGATATAAGCTAAAGATTGGGACCTCTCCATTTTCCATGAGCAATTAGATGACTAGATTTTCAAAGTCAAGAACCCGCTCTGATAGATTCCTTCCTTGTACAAATGGTATTTATGCACTCAATGGTTATCAACTCGGGAAAGCTCTGATGTGGGGAACTCAATGAACCTACTAGAGGAAGTTTCCTTCATAGAGTTTTCCCTCTCTCTTTTGCACCCTTTTTTGAAAGACTGTGTTGTCCATGATCTAGGCAGAGAACAACATTCCAAATCTGCCCATGATCCGCCTCTTCTTATAAAAACAAGGCAGAACTTGGATCCAAGAGAATCTGCGAACTGCGTGCTTGAGCCTGGGAACTACCCAGGAGCCAGATAATGAAACGCTTTGCAGCTGCCCTTCTCATGCTCCTGCTGGCTGTGGCTGCCCTTGGCATCCTGGCCCCAGACACCCAAGGTGAGTCCAGTGACCTTCTCATGGATGGTCAGGCCTGTGGTCACTCCTGGTCTGGTCCGTTATAGCCCCTACTCAATATGTACATGTGATTTGCAGCAGCAGGACCCAGGGGGATGCTTCATTGGTTGCCAGCCCTCACCTGCCTAGAGCACCATTGGGAAATCAAAGTCTGGTGGTGACAATGGAACATAGCAGAGTGGGGTCTCTGGACTTCCAAGATTATCCTGGTTTTGGAAGAATATTCCTGGATTCACAAAAAGTTTTAAAAAAGGTAGCAAGTGTTTATTGGAAGAAAGTTTCAGAACAAAAGGGGTATTTCAAGTGAAATGCTGTTAGAAGCCTTTTGTCTAGGGCTTTATAGGTAAAGAAGTCTGCTTCCTTTCATGTAATGCTAACTGAGCCACTATTCGTTGTCTGTTTCTCCTAGATGCTCCATAATTTCAGGGGCTCTGATTTCTTTGGATAGGGGATAAGAAAACGTTTCACATAAGTTAGCCCATAACTCTGTTCTGGGCATTCTTTCTCTTATAGATCATTAGGTTTCCTGGCTCCTCGGGTCTTGGGTGAAGCTTAGATCCCGAAAAAGCTACTTTAATGTGTAGAGCAGTACAAGACTAAAGTGAGAGATCAAAATAGTGTGAGGGAAAGATGGGTGCTGAGAAAGGGTCTCCCCTAACAACTACCAGGAAGATCCTACAGCAGACAATTGGCAAATCAGTCCAAAGATTTATCTTTCTTTAGCACACACTGAGGCAAACTTGACAGCTCTGGTCTTGGGTATCCTCAGGAACAAAGGGGCCCAGAAAATGGCTCAAAGGCATAGGAAGTGCTCAGTGCAAGAAGGGGTCCTGTGATTGATCATTTATGTTCTGCAATCCTGTCCTGCCCCTCACTGTCTAGGGTACCTGGTGAGAGGGAAATAAATAATTACAATAAATAAACAAAAATTTCTGTAGTAGAAGGGGCATATACATATTTATATATATATAATATATCGTCCCTCCCTCCATCCCGTTCTTTCCTATCTCCCTCTCCTCTCTCTCTCTCTCTCTCTCTCTCTCCAAATATAACATATACACAGATGACTAGTTGATCTTAGAGAAGATAATCTCTCCCTTTGCAAGACCCGAATTATTTGATGGCTGCTCCTAGCTGACCTAAGACCATTAGGGTAAATGAAAATAACAAGAGTTATTTGAAATTTTTGACAAAGAAGCAGAGAACTCCACAGTGATAGGAATGAAATTACATCATCTAGTGAAAAATGATCATTTTGTGAAGGAAATACAAGCAGCCATACAAGTGACTTCTCCAAGTTCACCTAGAACTTGGTCTAGAGCAGAGGGGGCCAACCTGAGACTCACCTGCCTATGGTTGTGGCCCATCTTATCGGTGGGATGTGGGTGCAAGAGAGGATCCTGGGGGTGGTGACTATCTCAAAGGAAGATCTTCTTGGGCCCCAGGTCCCTCGTCATCTATGACCTTCTACCACCTGGCCGTCCCTGGTAAGTTCCCATGGACAGGGTGATGTCTAATCACGATTACATCCTTCCTTTCCTGGGAGAGATGACCCAGGCACTGCTTTAGCCCTGTGTGGGTCTACACACACACACACACACACACAGAAAGAGAGAGAGATACACACACAGCACACACAGAAAAAGAGACAGAAAACACACAGCACACACACAATATGCACACAGATATAGATGGCGTGCACGCGTGCACAGACACACACACACACACACACACACACACACAGACCTTAGCCTCTAGCCCAGCTGAGGGGAGAAAGGAGATGCAGACAATTTGTGAAGGAAGATAAAGAAAACATTTCCTTGGATTCCCTCAGTCTTGGTTCTCCCCAGAACTTTGCAGGAATGAGGGGAAGGACCTGACCCGTTTATGTACAGATTCTCTTCTGAAATGGCCTTTTCTCTTCTGCAGCCTTCAGCGGAGACATCGACTGCTGCTATAGACAGCACTAGAACTTCATCTGCTCGAGAATGAAAGATTATTATAAAACCAGCAGTGAGTGCCCCCACCGGGACATCGTGTAGGTGTTCAATCACAGGCCTTGTCCTCTGGGGGCTGGGAGAGTAGACCTGATGGACAGTGTCAGGGAAATTCCCTGAATCTCTCCAGGCTTTAAGGTGGATCCCAGAGGCCCCAAGGGAGGAGAGATTGGGGAAGAGAAGAACCCAGGAGTGAAGCTGACCTAAGAAGGGACAGGAGACGAGATGCCAGAGAGGCTCTGGGCTCCAGGAACAGAGAAAGGAAGCTGGACTGGGTGGGGAGCCCTGGGAAGGAAAGGGAGGTCTCCCAAGTCCATAGAATTTCCCAGTGTGCAACCTTCCTCTCCTTCCCTCCTAGCTTCATAACTAAGGAAAACAAGAAGACCTGTGCAGACCCTCGAAACAAAAAGGTCCAGTTCTGCATGGAGTCCCTAGTGCCAAGTTACAAATTGACACAGATGCTGGAAGCATTTCGTGCCTAATAAGGGGCTCTGTATTTTCTTCTCTCTTACCTGTTCCACGGTTCCTGCGACTATCTCTGGATACACTACTTGCTTTTGTTTGATTTCGTGTGGTTGGGGGTTTGTAGGTTCACCCAGTGGTGCCAAGGCTTTTCCTCCAGTCCCTTATCTCAGATATCATTCCTGGCTATGCCCAAGGAACCCTAAGTAGTTGTTGGCGTGCAATCTGCTATGTTTAGTGTCAGGAATGAAGTCCCCAACTTAAATCCTAGCTCCACATGGGCCCTGTACACCCTCAAGTCCTCACAGCTACAGCAAAGAATGTTAGCTGTCTGGTGTGTGCTCTAACTCATCGCAACATCGACAGAAATACTAAATAAATGGGGAGTGTCACCATGTTTTCAAGAATATACTCTACCATCACCCTCAAAGAAAATTGTGTACATCACTTCAGATTTATGTGTTGTCACTCCTGGGAATATATCCCAGAGAGACAAAAAAGTATCGTCGAAGTGACATCTGCACTTGTTTGTTCATTGCAGCATTGTTCACAATAGCCAGCATCTGGAAAAAACCTGAGTGCCCGAGAACAGATGACTGGTTAAAGAAACTTTGATACATCTACACAATGAAGTACTATGTAGCTGTTAGAGAAGATGAAGTCATGAAATTTACATACAAGTGGTACTACATGGAAAGTATCATGCTAAGTGAAATGAGTCAGAAAGTGAGGGACAGACATTGAAAGATTGCATTCATCCGGGGAATATAAAGTAACAAAATAGGAGACTAACACCCAAAAACAGCTGAAACATATACCAGGAGGTTTACTAGATGGCTTGGAGGCCAGCTGAACATATGAAGGGAAAACGCAGCTCAGATAGAGAAGGAAGCACCAAATAAAGGGTGTTGGGAGGATCCTCCCAGGATGGGCGATGCATTCTGAAAGTGGACTATAGTCTGAACATGATTGCCACTCAATACAAACTACAGCACCTAAAAGGAGAAAGAGAGAGAGAGAGAGAGAGAGAGAGAGAGAGAGAGAGAGAGAGAAAGAGAACAAAAGGGAATGCCCTGCCACAGAGGCAGGGTGAGATGCGGCATAGGAGGGATGCTGGGATCATTGGTGGTGGAAAGTGGGCACTGGTGGAGAGATGGGTACTCGATCCTTGTATAACTGAAACCCAAGCACAAAAATTTCTAAGTCTACAACTGTACCTCACGGTGTTTCACTAATAAAATGAAAAAAAAATAACAGATTTATGTGTGGTTTTTTCATAATAAACCCAGGGAATAAAGGTTTGCCTGCTCAGTTGGGTTCTGGATGTCACAGTTTCCTCTAGCTGCCCTCCCTCCCACCTGACTGAAGGAGTTCTGCCCTAAAGACCACTGAACCCCGTAGACGCCAGCCTCTCCGCACAGCACACCAACAGCCATACAGGGAAACGAGGGATGAGTCCCGTGCAGGAGACAACTCCCAGAACCTGCATCTGGGTCCCGGAGAAGGACAAGGAATCTCAGGAGCATGGTCAGCTGAAAGGACGGATTACAGCTTCTAGAAAGAGTCAGGACTGGGGGTGGTCCCTCACCTCCCTGATGCTGAGTGTGCAGAACCCACAAGCCAAAGGGAGATGACAGAGGAGGAGTCCTGCCTTCCTGCCAAAACTGCTTTCTGCTGCCAGTGAGGCCACACCACAGAGAATGACCATAGTTCTGTAACATCCAGGACCTCAGCCTTCTGTGAAGACACCAAGAGTGCCTGCAGTGCACTCTAGAGGAGGAGGGGCAGATCTGCAGTTGCATCTCCTTGAATTGGGAGCTGCTCTAGAGGGGTGGATACCTATGATCCCAGGACAGGCCTGACTGAGAGAGGATGCTGATCTGTGTCCTGTCCAGGCCCTCCACAGCTCTTTGGGTTCCTCATAGCTCAATGCTACTGAACACAGGCCCATGAAAGCACTGAATGTGGCTCCCGACCTGAGACTCACTCAGCCAACAAATGGCAACTCCATATTCCAGTAGCCAAAGTAGAAGGTCCTGGGTACCATCATTGTTCTGGCTCTGTTGCCATGAGAGTGTGAGTCCAGAGGCAAAGGGTAGTGAGGAGGTGACATGTGGTGCTGGTGACACCTTTTCCCGGGGGTCCTTGTGTGGACACCAGATTCTCGGGCCCTGTGCTGGAACTTCCCCTTAGCCCTTCAGTCATCAGTGGCCCCTTAACCTTCCAACAGGACATGGAGAGGCCAGTAATTGTCATTCATGGCCTTGGATTATAGAAAAGTTAAAGAGCATATGGTACAACCAGCAGGACAATCTGTATCTGTGGGCCGAGTATATCAGCAACCTGATGATGCCATCAGACTTTCTGATACCCCAAAATTGCTGCTGTGCTTTTGACTGGATCCCAGTAACTTGAGTCCAAGTTTATCAAGAAATTAAATGCCCAAAAGTTTAATTCGGGAGACACACCCACAAACCACCTCCAGCTCAGCTATACAAGCTCATTTATTGGCCTTATTTCAGCGACCCATACATGCTGAAAGATTTCAAAAGCCACAGTTAGGGTTGACTGCGTAGAGCACTGTAGCAAGCAGGCACGCCATGCAGGGCATAAGCCAATAGTTTGTATCTCTGGAAAAGATGGAAATAAGGGCCATGATCCAGAGACACATGGAGGAATCTCCAAACTGGGAAGCTCTCTGCAGAGATGCCTCTGGACTTTAGGTTGGGCCAGCTTCGTCAGGTGCCTCAGACAGGCATGGGCGTCAGTCACTGCTCCACCTGCCTCCTTAAGAACTCCAGCAGCAGCCAATTTCCAGAACCCAATGAGAAGTGCACGTATGCGTGTTCAGTGACAGCAAACTCCAGGCCTCAAGGGATAGGGGATGGTCTGGTCCTTCTCATCCCCCTGTCTCCATGGGTCCCTAGAGGTCATGCCCACAAACTGCCTCCAGCTACTACTTAATCTCCTTAACAGACATGATCCAGAGATACACACACACAAAAAAAATCTCTAAACTGAGCAACTCTTGCAGAGATTTCTCCAGACCCAAACCATCTAACATTTTAGAATGCCAGGAGAGCGCAGTCATGACATCTTATGCTATTCATATCAAGCAACACAAAAGAGAGTTGGGGGAGATTGTCTGCCACAAAGTCAGGGGGATAGGTGGGATGGAAAGTACTGGAGACCTTGGTGGTGGGAGATGTGACCTGGTGGAGGGTTTGGTGATTGATCATTGTATGGTTGAAACTCAAACAGAGAAGCTTTATAACTTTATCGCACAGGGATATAAAAAATAATAATAATAAAATAAAATTAACATTTTAAAAAAAATACTTGGAATTCTAGAAAAATTCAATCAGCTTAATAAGTGGCTTAATAAATAGCAGTACTCCTGAATGAAAAAAAAGAAAGAAAAGTTAAAGTTGAACTTAATAGCAATTTTATATTTATAGCTATAAAATCATATGCTTTATTTTTCTTTTTTAAATTTTATTGAATCACCATGAGATAGGTATAAGCTTTCATGTTTGGGTTACCATCACACAAAGATCAAACACCCATTCCTCCACCAGTGCACATTCCCCACCACCAATATCCCCAGTATACCCCCCCTTTCCCACTCTCCCTCTGCCTCCATGGCAGACATGATTCCCCATAATCTCTCTCTACTTTTGGGCATTATGGTTTGCAATACAGACCCTGAGAGGTTATCATGTTTGGTTCTTTATCTACTTTCTGCATACATCTCCCATCCTGACTGATTCCTCCAACCATCTTTTTCTTAGTGATCCCTTCTCTATTCCAGCTACATTCTCCCCTTTGCTCATGAGGCAGGCTTCCAGCTATGGAGCAATCTATCTGTCATGTGTATCTAATGTCCTTAGGTGTCAGCCTCATGTTATGTTGTTTTATACTCCACAAATGAGTGCAGTCCTTCTATGTCTGGGAAAGAATATTTACCCAATACCCATCTGATAAGGGATTAATATCCAGGATATACAAGGCACTAGTAGAATTGTACGAGAAAAAAACCTCCAACCCCATCAAAAAATAGGGAGAAGAAATGAACAGAAGTTTCCACAAAAAAAGAAATACAAATGGCCAAAGGGCACATGAAAAATTGCTCCAGATTGCTAGTCATTAGGGAGATGCAAATCAAAACAACAATGAGATATCATTTCACACCACAGAGACTGGCACACATTCAAAAGAATAAAAGCAACCAGTGCTGGCGTGGGGGGAAAGAGACACTCTTTCACTGTTGGTGGAAATGTTGACTAATACATCCTTTCTGAAAAACAATAGGTAGCATCCTTCTAAAACTAGAAATTGAGCTCCCATATGACCCCACAATACCAATTCTGGAAATATATCCCAAGAATGCAAAAAAGCACAGTAGAAATGACATCTGTACCTATATGTTCATTGCAGCACTGTTCACAATAGCCAAAATCTGCAAACAACCCAAGTGCACTAGAACAGATGACAGATTAAAGAAACTTTGGTACATCTACATAATGGAATACTATGCAGCTGTCAGGAGAGATGAAGTCATGAACTTTTCTTATAAATGGATAGACATGGAGAGTATCATGCTAAGTGACACGAGTCAGAAAGAGATGGACAGATATATGCTATATTTTTTATTACAAAACCTGGATCCATGGACTCATAAAATGCAAAATAAAACCATGAATCTGAAGGACCAAAAGTTGTTTGAAAAATAATTGTGGACAGTTGTTTGAATAATAATTGTGGACAAGGACTAGAAATCTGTGGAAGAGCTCAGGCCTAGTACATGCCCAACCTCAATCCCAGATCGACAAACGGCATGTATAATCTCTCTTTATTGTTTTGCTTTTTTAGGGGTCACACCTGGTGATGCCCAGGGGTTGCTCCTGGCTCTGCACTAGGAATTACCCCTGGCAGTGCTCAGGGGACCATATTGGATGCTAAGAATGAAACCCGGGTTGGCCGCATTCAAAGCAAGCACCCTACCCCCTGTGCTATTGCTCTAGCCCCTGTATAATCTCTTTTAAATTAAAAATAAAAGTTTTTCAAGCTGGAGCTGGAGTGATAGTATAGCAGCTAGGGTGCTTACTTGGAACTTGGCCACCGCAGGTTCAAGTCTATGTACCACAGACAGTCAGCTGAGCTCTGCCCAGATTATTCCAGAGAACAGAACCAAGCCAGTTCTGAGTACTACCAGGTAGAGCCCCCAAAACAAAACAAATGAACAAAAGTGGGCAACACATGGAAAGAAACTTCCAGAAAAACTCACAGATGACTTACAAACATAAGGGAAAATGCTGGCTATCACTCATTATTACAGAAATGTACCTGAAACCCACAGTGAGATGCATACCAGGCTGGTGAGAATCCCTATGTCAGGAGGATCAGAAACAATTACTATTGGAGAGGATATGGAGAAAAGCACCCTGGTATTTGGTTAACAGGAATGTAAGCTCATACAAATCTCATGGAGAAAAATATGGACTTCTTGTAAAAATACAAATAGTCATACCATGTTATTCTACATGTGTCTAAAAGGAATTTATCCAAAAGACAGAAATATGCTAATTACATAAGATATTTGCATTCCTATGTTCATAAAAGTGTTAGTCACAAAAGTCAAAACAAGGAACTGGAAAGTTGGTTCACAGTTGGTCCTCAGTTTACCTGAGGACAAGAGGTGGCCTCAGGAGGCAGGGGAAAGCAAATAGGTAGGAAAAGTCTCTGGGACATTGGTGGAAAGAAGTGAGAACTCTGGTGGCGTGTGTGGAATTAGAAAAATTTATTCATGAAATTATTGTTAACAGTATTATAAATCATGGTACTGAATTTAAAGGGTAGGGAGGAACATGGAATTAACTTAACTCTCCATGTATGGATGCCTGGATAAAGAAGCTATGATGTACACACATACTCATGGAATATTACATGGTCATTAAAAAGATGAAAGACCCCAACTTCAATCCCAGCACCAGATGTCTCTCCAGAACCCTGAGTGAGTTCCTAAAATTTTTTTAAAGCCTGGTTAAAGCTATAGTACAGCCAGTAGGATTCTTGCCTTGGACTTGGCACCACGTATGGTCACCAGAGCCCTACTAAGATGGTTCTACTGGAAGTGATGATGCTGGGAAAAATAAATCAGAAAATAAAAAACCATTTCAAGACTTTTTACTCCTGTGTGGAATATGAATAATGAATAACTAATGCAAAGAATCTGGAAGAAGGAAGGAAGGAAGGAAGGAAGGAAGGAAGGAAGGAAGGAAGGAAGGAGGAAATAAGGGAGGGACGGAGGGACGGAGGTAGGGAGGGAGGGAGGGAGGGAGGGAGGCAGGGAGGGAGGCAGGGAGGAAGGAACGGAGGGAGGAAGGGTGGAAACTAAGTCCCAGATTCGGTGAAAACTATTGTGGCTAGAGAGGGACAGGGGAACCTGGGAGGCTGGAAGAGGGGTTTTCCCATTTCTGCGAGGACCCTGGAACACCTGTGATGGGGCTCGAGAACGCTCCTTAGAGAGGAGTCATCTAAGACCATGGAAGTCTATAATGATGCAAAGTAATGAGAAGTCCATTTTGAAAATGAATTCATTTAAATTTTAAAAGTAATTATGATTAGCTTCCCAAAATGTCCCAAGGCAGAAAACAGAAAAGCTGCCTTCTTTCAAGATTTGTGTTGTTGTTTTTAGGCCAAAGACAGCTGTGCACAGGGCATTGAGCTCAGTGATCACTCCAGCAGATTCAGGGGTCTGTGTGTGGCATTGCAAGATTGGACCCAAATCAGCTGCGTGCAAGGTAAATGCCCTACATCCTGTAGAATCATTTCAGTCCCTGAAGATTACATTTCCAAAGAACGGCTCATGTGGTCTTGAGAAAGACATGAAAGAAACATAAAACTGATAAGAGTCCAGAAAAGATTTCTATATACGTCAAAGGGCAAGACGGGATTTGGGTTTTAGTCTTTTTTTTTTTAAGAAATGCTCTAATAATGAGAGTCCAGGGACCCACAGCAAGACCCTAATGAAAGATAAGACTGAGAGAAACTGGAAGGTAACGTGATCCAGAGCATATCCCCAGGAACTCACTAAAGATCAGTAACTGAGGGAGTGAGGATTCCATTGTGGGGCAGCAACTGAGGAGAGCCCATTCACTGCAGTTCTGGAAGCATCCACACCCCTCCCATTGCCTATTTCCCTGAGGGGTTCCCAGCACCCTCCTGGCCCTCCTGCTTGCAGAGGAGACCTGGTCCATGTGGGCAGAGGCAATGCCGCGCCCCATGGTTCAGCCATTATCCTTAGATCTGAACCATCCTCAGGCACCAGAGAGGGAAGGGCCTCACACACCTGGGGACCCCATGCTGGAGCCACAGGTTCCTGTGTGAGGGGGACCCTATTTTCCCCACTCCTCTCTCCTGCCCCTCTGGCCCAGCTTAAGGGACTGACCATAGGCCCTTCTCTGAGCTCCTCTCACAGACCAGCTGTCTCCTGAATTGCTGCTTCACAGAAGGTTTCCCAATCTCTATGAGCACTTATTTCGAAGCCTGTGTTGTCTGTGATCTAAGCAGATAATAACACTCTAAATCTGCCTGTGACTTTCTGACCTTCGTCTTCTCATAAAAACAAGACAGTTGGGGTCGAAGAGAATCAGAGAACAGCGTGCCGGAGCCTGGGACCTACTGGAGCTAGGAAGATGAAGTGCTTTACAGACGCCTTCTTTGTCCTCTTGCTGGCTGTGGTTGATCTCGGGATCCTGGCCCCAATCACCCAGGGTGAGTTCAGTGACCTTCTCAAGGATGGCCATGTCTATGGTCACTCCTGCTTGGGAGGAGACCTTGGTCCTCCACGACTGTCCCTGCTCTAGATGTGGATGTGATTTGGCACTTGACTAAGGGCATCAGCAGGGCCCCAGAGGTGGTTCAGTGCGTTCAAGGCCTCTCCTGGCAAGCCAAGGTTTGAATTGAAACCCTAATGGCACTCACTCAGATGATCCTAACAGCTCTACTGTCAGAAGACCAGGAAGAAGAGGGCTGGGGAGATGATGCAGAGACTTAGAAAATGTCCAGGGCAAGCAAGAGGTCTTGAGTTTGTTCCTGATGTCCTTTATGTCACTTGGTGATTTACCCCCCCCCCCACAAACACACACACAGCAAACACAGCACAAACACACACCCCGATGTGGGTTCCTAGGTCAAATGACAAATTAATATAATGAATGAATAAAAATAGCCATAAAAGAAAATACACCTATCTCTGTCTCTGTATCTCTCTCTCTCTCTCTCTCCTCCAACTTTGGGAAACTATTGGCTTCTTTTCATGGCCTAAATTATTTCGTAGCTGTTCTTAACAGATGTACGATCACTAAGTTATAGGTCACTTAATTGTTTATTAAAGTAAATTGAAATTTTGGGGAAAGACAGAGAATTCTACAATGTTAGAAAGAACATATGCTAGCCAGTGAAAATTGATCATTTGGTAGGGTAAATAGGAAAAGCCAGAAAAGTGACTCCCCAATCCACCTCCATGTTCCAGGTGTGTGTGCAATAGATAGTAACAAGTATGTATTTAACAATATACTCGCAGAGCTTAGGTACAAGCAGATGCTGTTTCAAGCATCCTGTGGGTATGAACACATTGGGTTGTGCTAAACCTGTTGGATGGATTATTCACAGCCATCCCAGCTTCACATTTTCTACCATAATTTTCACTGTGCTCTTATGGAAAGACAGGTCCTTAAACTTTTTATTTTGCAAATTCTACCCATACTTTATGAAACTACATAAGAAATTTATAGAAAGTTGAGTTATTTGCTTTATTGATAGAACCCAGGTCCTGAATGTCTTATCCAACATTTTGGTGCCAGCTATACATTTTGGAATGCAGATTTTCTCATGTTTTAAAAAGAGAATACCATAGAACACAGTGATTCCACATGCAAATATCTCTACCCAAGCGAACAGAAAGCAGATCACAGGTATTGATAGGCGTGGTAATGGCAGCATTGGTCATCACAGTCGAAAGGTGAGAGAAGTCAAAGAGCCTCTGAGCAAAACAAGTGCTGCTTGTTTTTTAAATGGGTGTAGACAGATACAGAAGACTATTTCTCAGTCTTTAAGAGTAATAAAATGCTGACACACGCTGCAGCTTTGAAGGTGTACAGGAGACTGACAGAAGGCAGTGAGCCACGGGGACACTAGGTGGGGACACTGGGACTCTACCTCTCTGACATCTCTCTCCCCTCCTTGTCTCTGACGAACCTGCGAATCACAACCATGACTCAACCTGAAACTGAAACCGACATCTATGGTCAACAAGGAACTGTGACCCGAATCTGAGCAGCTCTGAACTGACAATAGACGCTGGTTTTTAATTCTTAATTATTTGTTTATTTATTTATTTTTGCTTATTGGGTCACACCTGGCGATGCACAGGGGTTACTCCTGGCCCATGCACTCAGGAATTACTACTGGTAGTGCTCAGGGGACCATACAGTTTGCTGGGAATTGAATCCGGGTAGGCGACGTGCAAGGCAAATGCCCTACCCGCTGCGCTATGTATGGCTCCAACCCAAAACCCTGGTTTTTAACTTAGTGAGGTCAGAGCCATAGTAGATTAGGGAGGGTGCTTGCCTTGCACCCTCTGGATTGATCCCAAGTATCTTATATTGTCCACGAATGGGTGTGCTCCCTGAAAGCAGAGCCAGGAGTCAATCCTGAGCATCACAGACTGTGGCTCAAAAACCTAAAGTCAATAAAATAAGATTCGTGCCTCGATTCTTCCAGGGGATGCCGGGCTGCCCAGCTGGGCGGGAAAATCATCCCTGAGTCAGTTCTCCCAGGGATCGCGTCACCAACCGGCTTCTATGAAGAATGCCCCCCCCCCACTTCCGTCGTCCGCCCAGGGTGGAGAATGCAGGTCAAAAGACCGAACTAGCAGCTGAGCTTCCGGCCGGAGTGATAGAATGATGGGGAGGCGCTTGCCTTACAAGTGGCTGTTCCCGGGTTCGGTCCCCGCTACCACGTACTTCAAGTGAGCACTCTCTGGTATTCGCTGGAAATTGGAGTATTAAAATTGAATGAATATTGAAGACTGTCTTGAATTGAACCGTTGAGATTGCCTTGAAGATTCAAATTGCCTTGATCTCATTGAGAGGGACTCTCAAATGAGCAAGGATCATGTTTTCTTGATTGTTTTGTCCCCCCCCCCCTTTGGAGATCTTACTATCGGTGAGACAACTCTCACCTCTTTTCATCTGAACTAAGGGCAGTTCCAGGAAGGAACTCAGGCTGATTGAAAAAAGGACGTAAAAAATGAGGGAAGAAATGGATAAGAGAGCTTTAAGATTTAAAATTTCATTTTTAAGGGAGTTTGGATAGAGAAGGACCACCTTGACAAGGATAGTTGTAAATGATCACTGGATAAGAACTGCATGCTGAAAATAGATGAAGCAACAAACATGAGAACATCTCACTACCTGTATTGCAAAACAAATTGCCCAAAAGGAGAGATGGAGAGAGGGAGGGAGGGAGAGAAAGAGAGAGAGAGAAGAAACGTGTCTGCTATAGAGATAGGCTTGGAGGGAGGGTGTTGGGAAGGAAACTGGGGTAATTGGTTGTGGGAAATGTCCACTGGTGGAGCGACAGGTGTTGGAGCACTGTATGACTGAAGCCCGACCAGAAATAGTTTTATCACTCTGTACCTCATGTTGGTTTAATTTTTAAAATACATAAATGTTTAAAATAATAATAAATAATTTAAAGTAAAATAAAATGGAGGTATAGATACACAGTTTCTCAGAATTATAAAGAAAACAAAATGCTGAGCACTGAGGCTCTTAGGGTTGCTGACATAAGCCAGTGAGCCAGGGGGCACTGGGTGGAGACACTGAGACTCTGTGTCTCTGTCATCTCTCTCACCCTCTTGTCTGTCTCCCAACTAGGACCCACGAACAGATGGTAAAGGAGAAACTGACCTGTACAAACAAATAGATGCTTGTTTTTAAAATAATGGGGGCGGGTGCTGAAGAGATAGCACAGTGAGTAGGGCGCTTGCCTTGCACCCTGCTAATCTGAGTTAAATTCCCAGTACCCCATATGGTCCCCCAAGCACCGCCAAGTATAATTCCTGAGTGCAGTCAGTCATAACCACAGGCTGTGGCCCAAAACACAAAAATAAATTATTAAGTAAATTAAATTAAGTGAAGATATGGACATATACTTTCCCAGCTTTTTTGTAAAAAGGAAGGAACTGCTAACACACAGCACACCACTGCGGCTGTTGGGGAAGTGACACAAGCCAGTGAGCCAGTGGGTTGCTGGGTGGACACGCTGAAACTCTGTGCAACTCTCATCTCTCTCCCCTCTTTGTCTGTCTCCCACATAGAACTCAAGGGCAAGTATATGGTTTTGGCTCGACCCATGAAAGACTTAGGTAAAGGAGAAATTTGTGACCTGGAGCTGAGCGCCTCTGAACGAATGAATGAATGTTTGCTTTTAAAGTAATGGGGTTGGGTTGGGGGGGGGGGATGGAGCGATAGCACAGCGAGTAGGGCGTTTTCCTTACACGTGGCTGACAGGATTCGATTCCAGCATTTCATATGGTCCCCGGAGCACGATACCGCCAAGAGTATTTTCTGAATGCAGAGCCAGGAGTAACGCCTGTGCATCGCTAGGTGTGACCCCAAAAGCCAAAAAAAAAAGTAATGGGGTTGGATCGGAGCAATAGTCCACAGAGGAAGGTCTTGCACATAGCCAACCCGGGTTTGATCCCCGGCATCCCCTATGGTCCCCTAGGAACTGCCAGGAGTAATTCCTGAGTGCAGAGCCAGGACGAAGCCCTGAGCATCATCAGGTGTGACCCAAAAAGACAAGCAAATAAAAACAAAAAATAATAAAGTAATGGGGCTGGGAGACTGGAGAGACAGGACAGCAGGTAGGGCTCTTGCCATACATACCGCCAGCTTGGGTTCCATGCCTGGCATCACATACGGTCCAAAGCACTGCCAGGTATATTGCCTGAGGGTAGTGCCAGGAGGAACCCCTAAGCATAGCAGGATGTGACCCAAAAACCATAAAACCTTAAATATTAAGTTACAGGACCAGAAAAAGAAGAGAACCAGAAGTAGAGAGCTGGCAGAGCACTCACCTAGCAAGCAACTTCCAGGGTTCAATCCCTAGCACCCCCATATGGTTCCCTAACCTGCCAGGGGTGACACCTGACACTTAAGAGGTCAGAATAAGCTCTGAGCACCACCTGGTGTGTCCCAAAACAAAATAAAACAAAATAACAATAAAATTAAATAGAGTGACATATAGACACATGTCACAGCACTATGATTGTTGGGGTAAATGCATAAATCAGTGAGCTGGGAGACACTGGGCATTCTCTGTCATCTCTCTCACCCCTTGTCTGTCTCCCACATAGAACCCACCAAGATTCCTACGCCAGATCCTAAACCTGAGATATACGGTAAAGGGGGAGTGTGGCCAAGAGCTGGGGGTGCCAACCTGAGGCAACCTGCCCTGGTTGCTGCCCAGCTTGTCTTTGGGTTAGGGTGAGAGGGAGGATGTTGGGGTAGTGCCTGTTTCCAAGGAAAACCTGCAGGGGCAGAGGCAAGGCCACACCCCATGGTTCAGCCACTGTCCTTAGATCTGAACCATACTCAGATACCAGTGAGGGAAGGGGGCTCACACACCTGGGGACCTCCTGATGGACCACAGGCTCCTGTGTGAGGGGGACCCTGTTTTCCCCACTCCCCTGTCTCCTGCCTCTCTGGCCTGGCTTCAAGGACTGACCACAGGCCCTTCTCTGAGCTCCTCTGACAGACCAGCTATCTCCTGACTTGCGGCTTCAAAGAAGGTTTCTCCCCATGAACCCTGGCCCGGCCCTGCTCTGATTTGCAGCACAGGTGAGAAATAAAACTCGGGATTTGCCTTGATTGTCAGAAAGCATTTCAGGAAGTCCATGCTTTTGACTGTCACAACACTGGTTTTATTTTCTTTTGCTTCTATTTTATTGTTTGTTTATTGGTGGGTCACACTTAGGGGCTTCTCTGAGGTTTGAGCTTGGGGTAACACCCTGTACCTGGGAGATCGTCTGGTTCTGGGGGTAGAATTCTTGCCTCCTCTAAGCAAGGAATGTGCTCTGCTGACTGAGGCATCTCTCTGGCCCTCACACAGTATTTGGATGAAGGTGTTCTCTGGTATAGAACATGGGCAAAAGAGGTGGAAGAGCATTTTAACTGGAGTCATAAACTCTAATTGCTACAAAGGGGATATGAGATTTACTAGTTGGTCAAAACAAAACAGGAAACACCAAGTGAAGTAGAACCGCATTCTCTGCTCTGCAGGAAAGATTCCCCTCCCTTCCCAGGCACAGTGCATGAAACAGACTTTCTGATAATTCAGGGCACAGAGAGAAACGGAAAAGAAAAGGCTAAGAGGGGAAGTTGAGGAACCAGAAGAAAACATCCAGTGAGGAGGAGCAGATCTGAGAAAGCAGGAGTGAATCTAGTAGCGAGAAGAACAGGGGAGCATCCCTGGGCTGATCCTAACCCCCATACCCCTGTAGTGTGGGGGAGCTCAGCGTGCACAGAAGAAGCACACAGAGCCAGCCTGTATCATAGGGTGTGGTCAGAGCATCACATGGCAGAGAGGGCAGGATGCTGGGGTTTATGTAAGAGAGGGGCCCAGGCCGGATTGGAAAGCCTTCTAAGAAGCCTCTCAGGGCAGAAGCAACTCATCTCAACGTTGGGAACAGTATTCACGCTGCCCAAAGTTCCTTACCTACAGCATGGTCAGTGCTTAGGATGTTCTGGCTGCTGTCAGGATGGTTTGGGGGAAACTGACACTGGAGCAGCCACATCGAGGATTACAGCTTGCCCTGTGCTAAGGCCCTACTCAGTACTACTCAGTACTTCTCAGTACTACTCATCTATCCTACTCATCTATCCCATCTGAGTCTTGAAGGTTCTCTGTGATAGTCAGTGACACAGCAAGAGAAAGTGGTGACAGAGCGAGGAAGCACCCAGCTGCTCGGAATGGTGACTCTCTGAAGCAGGGGTGCAGAAGTAGCAGAACATTTAGCAAACACCAACTCCTTCCATCTCCTTTAGGGAAACAACCTGCATACAGTCCTTTTCAGAAACCACAAATCAGCCTCACTGTTTCTTGCTCTAGACACCACTGCAGTGTCAGGACAGGGTTGGCATGGTGGGTGCAGCTGTGAGGTGGTAGAGTACATTCTACACTATCCGGCTCACAAAGTCCCAGTCCCTCACAGGGCCTTCACACTGGTGGCACCTTCCACATAAGGAATTCTCTGTTGCTGAGATGTTCATTGATCGGTCAGAGGAATAAAGACTCCTATCCCTACCCCCATCCCCACCCAAGGATTGAGGGAATAGACATCAGTTCCCCCTGTCTCCATCACGACTTGCAGAGCAGCTGAAGGCATAAAAGGCTTCCAGAAGCAGGCTCCTACTGTTGGATGTGCCCTGGATGGCCTTGATATAATCCCATCTTGTGACCGCAAAATGAGTTCGAGGACCTTGAAATGATGCTCTGCTGTGCAAGTAATATACTTAAGAATTACTGCTCTATACTCTCTCACCTGCTGTCCCTTCCCTCAACAGACACTCTGTAACACTGAGCTATGACCTTGGTTCTGGGCCCAGTCTGAAAAAGCATGAGCTCAGCTGGGTCCACCATTATGAGTCCATTCTACTTCTAAAGTTTTGTGAGTTATTATTCAGTTCTTCCAAGTCTGATTAGGCCAAAAATCCAAAATACAGAACCGTGAGCAATCTTCAGGCTATACCATCTAGAACCACTGGACAAGAATTGGACCCTGAACAAAAGTGTGCATGGAAACCAATGGAGAGCAGAGCAGGGAGGCATTTGATGAGCATACGGGGAAAACGACTTATCCTGAGTATGTCTCCTTTGGGCTAAGGCAATGAGCCAAGGTTGCGTTGGCAAGGTCAAAGTGATATGGTAAGCATCGTCACCATTGATGTCAAACCAAAGTAGACACCAAGTTTCAACAAGGCAACTGCTTTCCACGAGAAAATACAGACTAATACTGGCTGCCTGCTTCTATTTCATGGGAAAGTTTCAAGCTCAACAGTATCAACACTACATAGGGGCATTTCACCCAATCACTGGTGTCTTTGCCAAACTTATACTCTAAGGTCTTATGGAATTTGGGCTTCAGACAATAAGATATTTGCACAACATTCACGGGCCAAGGGATTCTTTTTATACTAAGTGATGTGGGCTGTTAATGATGTGAGCCTATTGGATTTGGGAATCAAACATGCCTACACAAAATTAATTACCCTACCATAATGAGATTGAGTGAATGGCAGAGACTGTTTACTCAGCAAAGGGAGATATAAGCTAAAGATTGGGACCTCTCCATTTTCCATGAGCAATTAGATGACTGGATTTTCAAAGTCAAGAACCTGCTCTGATAGTTTCCTTCCTTGTACAAATGGTATTTATGCACTCAATGGTTATCAACTCGGGACATCTCTGATGTGGGGAACTCAATGAACCTACTAGAGGAAGTTTCCTTCGCAGAGTTTTCCCTCTCTCTTTTGCACCCTTTTTTTTTTAAATTTACTTATTGAATCACTGTGGGAAAGGTTACAAAGCTTTCAGGTTTATGTCTCAGTCATGCAAATATCAAACACATTTCCCTTTACCAAAACTTATTTTTTACTATGAAGAACCCCAATAAAACCCCACCCCCCACCCCTCCCCGTCCCTGTGAGGCAGATGAATTCTAGTTAACACTCTATCTGCTTTGATTGATTCATTGTTTCAATAAAAGATTCACCACTATTATTTGGAGTTTACCCACCCCCCCAAATCAGACATGCTGAAAAAGCATTGTGAAGTGATTTGCTTTCTACAGCTGGATTCAAGAATTAAATGTTGGTTTTGGATTTCTGCTATTTTACCTATTGACCCTGGAAGTATTTCTACTGAAAGTCAGATAGTTAAGAAATTGGTTTCTGTGTTCTGGAGTCGTGGCCGTGCTGGAGAGCTGCTCGTAGGGGGCAACTGGTGGCCTCGGTAGGGCGTGAAGGGCGGAGCGAAACGCCCCCCTTCCCATGAGGTTTTAGTCGCCCCCACACTCCCGGCTCATACCTGCTGTCCACAAGGCTCCCATGTGGCCGCCATCTTTCTTTCCAGAGAGGAGAGGGCGAATTGCACCCTTTTTTGAAAGACTGTGTTGTCGATGATCTAGGCAGAGAACAACATTCCAAATCTGCCCATGATCCGCCTCTTCTTATAAAAACAAGGCAGAACTTGGATCCAAGAGAATCTGTGAACTGCGTGCTTGAGCCTGGGAACTACCCAGGAGCCAGATAATGAAACGCTTTGCAGCTGCCCTTCTCATGCTCCTGCTGGCTGTGGCTGCCCTTGGCATCCTGGCCCCAGACACCCAAGGTGAGTCCAGTGACCTTCTAATGGATGGTCAGGCCTGTGGTCACTCCTGGTCTGGTCCGTTATAGCCCCTACTCAATATGTAGATGTGATTTGCAGCAGCAGGACCCAGGGGGATGCCTCAGTGGGTGCCAGCCCTCATCTGCCTAGAGCACCATTGGGAAATCAAAGTCTGGTGGTGACAATGGAACATAGCAGAGTGGGGTCTCTGGTCTTACAACATTATCCTGGTTCTGGAAGAATACTACTGGATGCACAAAATGTTTTAAAAAAAGTAGCAAGTGTTTATTGGAAGAAAGTTTCAGAACAAAAGGGGTATTTCAAGTGAAATGCTGTTAGAAGCCTTTTGTCTAGGGCTTTATAGGTAAAGAAGTCTGCTTCCTTTCATGAAATGCTAACTGAGCCACTATTCGTTGTCTGTTTCTTCTAGATGCTCCATAATTTCAGGGGCTCTGATTTCTTTAGATAGGGGATAAGAAAAAGTTTCAGATAAGTTAACCCATAACTCTGTTCTGGGCATTCTTTCTCTTATAGATCATTAGGTTTCCTGGCTCTTCGGGTCTTGGGTGAAGCTTAGATCCCGAAAAAGCTACTTTAATGTGTAGAGCAGTGCAAGGCTAAAGTGAGGGGTCAAAAGAGTGTGAGGGAAAGATGGGTGCTGAGAAATGGTCTCCCCTCACAACTACCAGGGAGATCCTACAGCAGACAATTGGCAAATCAGTCCAAAGATTTCTCTTTCTTTAGCACACACTGAGGCAAACTTGACAGCTCTGGTCTTGGGAATCCCCAGGAACAAAGGGGCCCAGAAAATGGCTCAAAGGCATAGGAAGTGCTCAGTGCAAGCAGGGGTCCTGTGATTGATCTTTAATGTTCTGCAATCCTGTCCTACCACTCACTGTCTTGGGTACCTGGTGAGAGGGAAATAAATAATTACAATAAATAAACAAAAATTTCTGTAGTAGAAGGGGCATATATATATATATAATATATCCTCTCTCCCTCCTTCCCTTTCTTTCCTATCTCCCTCTCCTCTCTCACTCTCTGTCTCTCTCTCTGTCTCTCTCTCTCTCTCCAAATATAACATATACACAGATGACTAGTTTATCTTAGAGAAGTTAATCTCTCCCTTTGCATCACCCGAATTATTTGATGGCTGCTCCTAGCTGACCTAAGACCATTAGGGTAAATGAAAATAACAAGAGTTATTTGAAATTTTTGCAACGAAGCAGAGAACTCTACAGTGATAGGAATGAAATTACATCATCTAGTGAAAAATGATCCTTTTGTGAAGGAAATACAAGCAGCCATACAAGTGACTTCTCCAAGTTCACCTACCTGATATAGCTACTCATCCAGAAACACATACCTAGTACTTACTACTTCAAGCAGAAACTGTTCCTTGCATCCTCTGGATAAACATATTGGTTCATCCTAGTAACCCTGAATGATAGACTATTCTCAGATAACCTAGTTTCATCTGTTCACCTCATTATTCTCATTTTACAAACAATGAAATTCAGACATTTCAGTCTTACTGATTTCTTCTTTGAGCTCACATAGCTATCTAGTGGGAGAATTAGCACATAACCAAGTTGCGAAGCTGTTACAGGATTTTAAGACCATTAAAATTTTAATTGTACAAGTTCTACCTATACCATAGGTACCTGGAAATGAGAAAGAGGTTTTGCTATTGACTTCGTGCAATGCAGGTCTACATACCTTATCCACCATTTTGATACTAGTGATTACAGGAATATTGACTCTTCAAATTTTAAAAAGAATCTTCACTATGAACCAGTAATTCCAATTCCAACTTATTCCTCCTAGAACTGGAAGCAGATAGGAGACACTGGCACACCATGTTTCTAAGAGCATTAAAATCATCAGTCAAAAGGTGAGAGCAGCCAGAGCAGTCTTGGACAAGTGATTGTGTGTTTGGTATTGAAGTGGTATGTAGACACGCAGTGAACTGCTTCTCAGCTGTCAAAAGGAAAAAAATGCTCACATGCTCCACATCACTGAGGTTTCTGGGGTAAGTGACATAAGGCAGTGAGGCAGGGGGACACCCAGGACCATGTCTCCGCCTGAAGTTGAAACTGAGATATATGGTAAAGGGGGGGGGGTGTGGTCTAGAGCAGAGGGGGCCAACCTGAGACTCACCTGCCTATGGTTGTGGCCCATCTTATCAGTGGGATGTGGGTGCAAGAGAGGATCCTGGGGGTGGTGACTATCTCAAAGGAAGATCTTCTTGGGCCCCAGGTCCCTCGTCATCTATGACCTTCTACCACCTGGCCGTCCCTGGTAAGTTCCCATGGACAGGGTGATGTCTAATCACGATTACATCCTTCCTTTCCTGGGAGAGATGACCCAGGCACTGCTTTAGCCCTGTGTGGGTCTACACACACACACACACACACACACACACAGAAAGAGAGAGAGATACACACACAGCACACACAGAAAAAGAGACAGAAAACACACAGCACACACACAATATGCACACAGACATAGATGGCGTGCACGCGTGCACAGACACACACACACACACACACACAGACCTTAGCCTCTAGCCCAGCTGAGGGGAGAAAGGAGATGCAGACAATTTGTGAAGGAAGATAAAGAAAACATTTCCTTGGAGTCCCTCAGTCTTGGTTCTCCCCAGAACTTTGCAGGAATGAGGGGAAGGACCTGACCCCTTTATGTACAGATTCTCTTCTGAAATGGCCTTTTCTCTTCTGCAGCCTTCAGCGGAGACATCGACTGCTGCTATAGACAGCACTAGAACTTCATCTGCTCGAGAATGAAAGATTATTATAAAACCAGCAGTGAGTGCCCCCACCGGGACATCGTGTAGGTGTTCAATCACAGGCCTTGTCCTCTGGGGGCTGGGAGAGTAGACCTGATGGACAGTGTCAGGGAAATTCCCTGAATCTCTCCAGGCTTTAAGGTGGATCCCAGAGGCCCCAAGGGAGGAGAGATTGGGGAAGAGAAGAACCCAGGAGTGAAGCTGACCTAAGAAGGGACAGGAGACGAGATGCCAGAGAGGCTCTGGGCTCCAGGAACAGAGAAAGGAAGCTGGACTGGGTGGGGAGCCCTGGGAAGGAAAGGGAGGTCTCCCAAGTCCATAGAATTTCCCAGTGTGCAACCTTCCTCTCCTTCCCTCCTAGCTTCATAACTAAGGAAAACAAGAAGACCTGTGCAGACCCTCGAAACAAAAAGGTCCAGTTCTGCATGGAGACCCTAGTGCCAAGTTACAAATTGACACAGATGCTGGAAGCATTTCGTGCCTAATAAGGGGCTCTGTATTTTCTTCTCTCTTACCTGTTCCACGGTTCCTGCGACTATCTCTGGATACACTACTTGCTTTTGTTTGATTTCGTTTGGTTGGGGGTTTGTAGGTTCACCCAGTGGTGCCAAGGCTTTTCCTCCTGTCCCTTATCTCAGATATCATTCCTGGCTATGCCCAAGGGACCCTAAGTAGTTGTTGGGGTGCAATCTGCTATGTTTAGTGTCAGGAATGAAGTCCCCAACTTAAATCCTAGCTCCACATGGGCCCTGTACACCCTCAAGTCCTCACAGCTACAGCAAAGAATGTTAGCTGTCTGGTGTGTGCTCTAACTCATCGCAACATCGACAGAAATACTAAATAAATGGGGAGTGTCACCATGTTTTCAAGAATATACTCTACCATCACCCTCAAAGAAAATTGTGTACATCACTTCAGATTTATGTGTTGTCACTCCTGGGAATATATCCCAGAGAGACAAAAAAGTATCGTCGAAGTGACATCTGCACTTGTTTGTTCATTGCAGCATTGTTCACAATAGCCAGCATCTGGAAAAAACCTGAGTGCCCGAGAACAGATGACTGGTTAAAGAAACTTTGATACATCTACACAATGAAGTACTATGTAGCTGTTAGAGAAGATGAAGTCATGAAATTTACATACAAGTGGTACTACATGGAAAGTATCATGCTAAGTGAAATGAGTCAGAAAGTGAGGGACAGACATTGAAAGATTGCATTCATCCGGGGAATATAAAGTAACAAAATAGGAGACTAACACCCAAAAACAGCTGAAACATATACCAGGAGGTTTACTAGATGGCTTGGAGGCCAGCTGAACATATGAAGGGAAAACGCAGCTCAGATAGAGAAGGAAGCACCAAATAAAGGGTGTTGGGAGGATCCTCCCAGGATGGGCGATGCATTCTGAAAGTGGACTATAGTCTGAACATGATTGCCACTCAATACAAACTACAGCACCTAAAAGGAGAAAGAGAGAGAGAGAGAGAGAGAGAGAGAGAGAGAGAGAGAGAGAGAAAGAGAACAAAAGGGAATGCCCTGCCACAGAGGCAGGGTGAGATGCGGCATAGGAGGGATGCTGGGATCATTGGTGGTGGAAAGTGGGCACTGGTGGAGAGATGGGTACTCGATCCTTGTATAACTGAAACCCAAGCACAAAAATTTCTAAGTCTACAACTGTACCTCACGGTGTTTCACTAATAAAATGAACAAAAAATAACAGATTTATGTGTGGTTTTTTCATAATAAACCCAGGGAATAAAGGTTTGCCTGCTCAGTTGGGTTCTGGATGTCACAGTTTCCTCTAGCTGCCCTCCCTCCCACCTGACTGAAGGAGTTCTGCCCTAAAGACCACTGAACCCCGTAGACGCCAGCCTCTCCGCACAGCACACCAACAGCCATACAGGGAAACGAGGGATGAGTCCCGTGCAGGAGACAACTCCCAGAACCTGCATCTGGGTCCCGGAGAAGGACAAGGAATCTCAGGAGCATGGTCAGCTGAAAGGAGGGATTACAGCTTCTAGAAAGAGTCAGGACTGGGGGTGGTCCCTCACCTCCCTGATGCTGAGTGTGCAGAACCCACAAGCCAAAGGGAGATGACAGAGGAGGAGTCCTGCCTTCCTGCCAAAACTGCTTTCTGCTGCCAGTGAGGCCACACCACAGAGAATGACCATAGTTCTGTAACATCCAGGACCTCAGCCTTCTGTGAAGACACCAAGAGTGCCTGCAGTGCACTCTAGAGGAGGAGGGGCAGATCTGCAGTTGCATCTCCTTGAATTGGGAGCTGCTCTAGAGGGGTGGATACCTATGATCCCAGGACAGGCCTGACTGAGAGAGGATGCTGATCTGTGTCCTGTCCAGGCCCTCCACAGCTCTTTGGGTTCCTCATAGCTCAATGCTACTGAACACAGGCCCATGAAAGCACTGAATGTGGCTCCCGACCTGAGACTCACTCAGCCAACAAATGGCAACTCCATATTCCAGTAGCCAAAGTAGAAGGTCCTGGGTACCATCATTGTTCTGGCTCTGTTGCCATGAGAGTGTGAGTCCAGAGGCAAAGGGTAGTGAGGAGGTGACATGTGGTGCTGGTGACACCTTTTCCCGGGGGTACTTGTGTGGACACCAGATTCTCGGGCCCTGTGCTGGAACTTCCCCTTAGCCCTTCAGTCATCAGTGGCCCCTTAACCTTCCAACAGGACATGGAGAGGCCAGTAATTGTCATTCATGGCCTTGGATTATAGAAAAGTTAAAGAGCATATGGTACAACCAGCAGGACAATCTGTATCTGTGGGCCGAGTATATCAGCAACCTGATGATGCCATCAGACTTTCTGATACCCCAAAATTGCTGCTGTGCTTTTGACTGGATCCCAGTAACTTGAGTCCAAGTTTATCAAGAAATTAAATGCCCAAAAGTTTAATTCGGGAGACACACCCACAAACCACCTCCAGCTCAGCTATACAAGCTCATTTATTGGCCTTATTTCAGCGACCCATACATGCTGAAAGATTTCAAAAGCCACAGTTAGGGTTGACTGCGTAGAGCACTGTAGCAAGCAGGCACGCCATGCAGGGCATAAGCCAATAGTTTGTATCTCTGGAAAAGATGGAAATAAGGGCCATGATCCAGAGACACATGGAGGAATCTCCAAACTGGGAAGCTCTCTGCAGAGATGCCTCTGGACTTTAGGTTGGGCCAACTTCGCCATTTGCCTCAGACAGGCATGGGCGTCAGTCACTGCTCCACCTGCCTCCTTAAGAACTCCAGCAGCAGCCAATTTCCAGAACCCAATGAGAAGTGCACGTATGCGTGTTCAGTGACAGCAAACTCCAGGCCTCAAGGGATAGGGGATGGTCTGGTCCTTCTCATCCCCCTGTCTCCATGGGTCCCTAGAGGTCATGCCCACAAACTGCCTCCAGCTACTACTTAATCTCCTTAACAGCCATGATCCAGAGATACACACACAAAAAAAATCTCTAAACTGAGAAACTCTTGCAGAGATTTCTCCAGACCCAAACCATCTAACATTTTAGAATGCCAGGAGAGTGCAGTCATGACATCTTATGCTATTCATATCAAGCAACACAAAAGAGAGTTGGGGGAGATAGTCTGCCACAAAGTCAGGGGGATAGGTGGGATGAAAAGTACTGGAGACCTTGGTGGTGGGAGATGTGACCTGGTTGAGGGTTTGGTGATTGATCATTGTATGGTTGAAACTCAAACAGAGAAGCTTTATAACTTTATCGCACGGGGATATAAAAAATAATAATAATAAAATAAAATTAACATTTTGAAAAAAAATACTTGGAATTCTAGAAAAATTCAATCAGCTTAATAAGTGGCTTAATAAATAGCAGTACTCCTGAATGACAAAAAAGAAAGAAAAGTTAAAGTTGAACTTAATAGCAATTTTATATTTATAGCTATAAAATCATATGCTTTATTTTTCTTTTTTAAATTTTATTGAATCACCATGAGATAGGTATATGCTTTCATGTTTGGGTTACCATCACACAAAGATCAAACACCCATTCCTCCACCAGTGCACATTCCCCACCACCAATATCCCCAGTATACCCCCCCTTTCCCACTCTCCCTCTGCCTCCATGGCAGACATGATTCCCCATAATCTCTCTCTACTTTTGGGCATTATGGTTTGCAATACAGACCCTGAGAGGTTATCATGTTTGGTTCTTTATCTACTTTCTGCATACATCTCCCATCCTGACTGATTCCTCCAACCATCTTTTTCTTAGTGATCCCTTCTCTATTCCAGCTACATTCTACCCTTTGTTCATGAGGCAGGCTTCCAGCTATGGAGCAATCTATCTGTCATGTGTATCTAATGTCCTTAGGTGTCAGCCTCATGTTATGTTGTTTTATACTCCACAAATGAGTGCAGTCCTTCTATGTCTGGGAAAGAATATTTACCCAATACCCATCTGATAAGGGATTAATATCCAGGATATACAAGGCACTAGTAGAATTGTACGAGAAAAAAACCTCCAACCCCATCAAAAAACAGGGAGAAGAAATGAACAGAAGTTTCCACAAAAAAAGAAATACAAATGGCCAAAGGGCACATGAAAAATTGCTCCAGATTGCTAGTCATTAGGGAGATGCAAATCAAAACAACAATGAGATATCATTTCACACCACAGAGACTGGCACACATTCAAAAGAATAAAAGCAACCAGTGCTGGCGTGGGGGGAAAGAGACACTCTTTCACTGTTGGTGGAAATGTTGACTAATACATCCTTTCTGAAAAACAATAGGGAGCATCCTTCTAAAACTAGAAATTGAGCTCCCATATGACCCCACAATACCAATTCTGGAAATATATCCCAAGAATGCAAAAAAGCACAGTAGAAATGACATCTGTACCTATATGTCCATTGCAGCACTGTTCACAATAGCCAAAATCTGCAAACAACCCAAGTGCACTAGAACAGATGACAGATTAAAGAAACTTTGGTACATCTACATAATGGAATACTATGCAGCTGTCAGGAGAGATGAAGTCATGAACTTTTCTTATAAATGGATAGACATGGAGAGTATCATGCTAAGTGACACGAGTCAGAAAGAGAGGGACAGATATATGCTATATTTTTTATTACAAAACCTGGATCCATGGACTCATAAAATGCAAAATAAAACCATGAATCTGAAGGACCAAAAGTTGTTTGAAAAATAATTGTGGACAGTTGTTTGAAAAATAATTGTGGACAAGGACTAGAAATCTGTGGAAGAGCTCAGGCCTAGTACATGCCCAACCTCAATCCCAGATCGACAAACGGCATGTATAATCTCTCTTTATTTTTTTGCTTTTTTAGGGGTCACACCTGGTGATGCCCAGGGGTTGCTCCTGGCTCTGCACTAGGAATTACCCCTGGCAGTGCTCAGGGGACCATATTGGATGCTAAGAATGAAACCCGGGTTGGCCGCATTCAAAGCAAGCACCCTACCCCCTGTGCTATTGCTCTAGCCCCTGTATAATCTCTTTTAAATTAAAAATAAAAGTTTTTCAAGCTGGAGCTGGAGTGATAGTATAGCAGCTAGGGTGCTTACTTGGAACTTGGCCACCGCAGGTTCAAGTCTATGTACCACAGACAGTCAGCTGAGCTCTGCCCAGATTATTCCAGAGAACAGAACCAAGCCAGTTCTGAGTACTACCAGGTAGAGCCCCCAAAACAAAACAAATGAACAAAAGTGGGCAACACATGGAAAGAAACTTCCAGAAAAACTCACAGATGACTTACAAACATAAGGGAAAATGCTGGCTATCACTCATTATTACAGAAATGTACCTGAAACCCACAGTGAGATGCATACCAGGCTGGTGAGAATCCCTATGTCAGGAGGATCAGAAACAATTACTATTGGAGAGGATATGGAGAAAAGCACCCTGGTATTTGGTTAACAGGAATGTAAGCTCATACAAATCCCATGGAGAAAAATATGGACTTCTTGTAAAAATACAAATAGTCATACCATGTTATTCTACATGTCTCTAAAAGGAATTTATCCAAAAGACAGGAATATGCTAATTACATAAGATATTTGCATTCCTATGTTCATAAAAGTGTTAGTCACAAAAGTCAAAACAAGGAACTGGAAAGTTGGTTCACAGTTGGTCCTCAGTTTACCTGAGGACAAGAGGTGGCCTCAGGAGGCAGGGGAAAGCAAATAGGTAGGAAAAGTCTCTGGGACATTGGTGGAAAGAAGTGAGAACTCTGGTGGCGTGTGTGGAATTAGAAAAATTTATTCATGAAATTATTGTTAACAGTATTATAAATCATGGTACTGAATTTAAAGGGTAGGGAGGAACATGGAATTAACTTAACTCTCCATGTATGGATGCCTGGATAAAGAAGCTATGATGTACACACATACTCATGGAATATTACATGGTCATTAAAAAGATGAAAGACCCCAACTTCAATCCCAGCACCAGATGTCTCTCCAGAACCCTGAGTGAGTTCCTAAAATTTTTTTAAAGCCTGGTTAAAGCTATAGTACAGCCAGTAGGATTCTTGCCTTGAACTTGGCACCACGTATGGTCACCAGAGCCCTACTAAGATGGTTCTACTGGAAGTGATGATGCTGGGAAAAATAAATCAGAAAATAAAAAACCATTTCAAGACTTTTTACTCCTGTGTGGAATATGAATAATGAATAACTAATGCAAAGAATCTGGAAGAAGGAAGGAAGGAAGGAAGGAAGGAAGGAAGGAAGGAAGGAAGGAAGGAAGGAGGAAATAAGGGAGGGACACAGGGACTGAGGGAGGGAGGGAGGGAGGGAGGGAGGGAGGGAGGCAGGGAGGGAGGCAGGGAGGAAGGAACGGAGGGATGAAGGGTGGAAACTAAGTCCCAGATTCGGTGAAAACTATTGTGGCTAGAGAGGGACAGGGGAACCTGGGAGGCTGGAAGAGGGGTTTTCCCATTTCTGCGAGGACCCTGGAACAACTGTGATGGGGCTCGAGAACGCTCCTTAGAGAGGAGTCATCTAAGACCATGGAAGTCTATAATGATGCAAAGTAATGAGAAGTCCACTTTGAAAATGAATTCATTTAAATATTAAAAGTAATTATAGTTAGCTTCCCAAAATGTCCCAAGGCAGAAAACAGAAAAGCTGCCTTCTTTCAAGATTTTTGTTGTTGTTTTTAGGCCAAAGACAGCTGTGCACAGGGCACTGAGCTCAGTGATCACTCCAGCAGATTCAGGGGTCTGTGTGTGGCATTGCAAGATTGGACCCAAATCAGCTGCGTGCAAGGTAAATGCCCTACATCCTGTAGAATCCTTTCAGTCCCTGAAGATTACATTTCCAAAGAACGGCTCATGGGGTCTTGAGAAAGACATGAAAGAAACATAAAACTGATAAGAGTCCAGAAAAGATTTCTATATACGTCAAAGGGCAAAACGGGATTTGGGTTTTAGTCTTTTTTTTTTAAGAAATGCTCTAATAATGGGAGTCCAGGGACCCACAGCAAGACCCTAATGAAAGATAAGACTGAGAGAAACTGGAAGGTAACGTGATCCAGAGCATATCCCCAGGAACTCACTAAAGATCAGTAACTGAGGGAGTGAGGATTCCATTGTGGGGCAGCAACTGAGGAGAGCCCATTCACTGCAGTTGTGGAAGCATCCACACCCCTCCCATTGCCTATTTCCCTGAGGGGTTCCCAGCACCCTCCTGGCCCTCCTGCTTGCAGAGGAGACCTGGTCCATGTGGGCAGAGGCAATGCCGCGCCCCATGGTTCAGCCATTATCCTTAGATCTGAACCATCCTCAGGCACCAGAGAGGGAAGGGCCTCACACACCTGGGGACCCCATGCTGGAGCCACAGGTTCCTGTGTGAGGGGGACCGTATTTTCCCCACTCCTCTCTCCTGCCCCTCTGGCCCAGCTTCAGGGACTGACCATAGGCCCTTCTCTGAGCTCCTCTCACAGACCAGCTGTCTCCTGAATTGCTGCTTCACAGAAGGTTTCCCAATCTCTATGAGCACTTATTTCGAAGCCTGTGTTGTCTGTGATCTAAGCAGATAATAACACTCCAAATCTGCCTGTGACTTTCTGACCTTCGTCTTCTCATAAAAACAAGACAGTTGGGGTCGAAGAGAATCAGAGAACAGCGTGCCGGAGCCTGGGACCTACTGGAGCTAGGAAGATGAAGTGCTTTACAGACGCCTTCCTTGTCCTCTTGCTGGCTGTGGTTCATCTCGGGATCCTGGCCCCAATCACCCAGGGTGAGTTCAGTGACCTTCTCAAGGATGGCCATGTCTATGGTCACTCCTGCTTGGGAGGAGACCTTGGTCCTCCACGACTGTCCCTGCTCTAGATGTGGATGTGATTTGGCACTTGACTAAGGGCATCAGCAGGGCCCCAGAGGTGGTTCAGTGCGTTCAAGGCCTCTCCTGGCAAGCCAAGGTTTGAATTGAAACCCTAATGGCACTCACTCAGATGATCCTAACAGCTCTACTGTCAGAAGACCAGGAAGAAGAGGGCTGGGGAGATGATGCAGAGACTTAGAAAATGTCCAGGGCAAGCAAGAGGTCTTGAGTTTGTTCCTGATGTCCTTTATGTCACTTGGTGATTTACCCCCCCCCCCCACAAACACACACACAGCAAACACAGCACAAACACACACCCCGATGTGGGTTCCTAGGTCAAATGACAAATTAATATAATGAATGAATAAAAATAGCCATAAAAGAAAATACACCTATCTCTGTCTCTGTATCTCTCTCTCTCTCTCTCTCTCTCTCTCTCTCTCTCTCTCTCTCTCTCTCTCCTCCAACTTTGGGAAACTATTGGCTTCTTTTCATGGCCTAAATTATTTTGTAGCTGTTCTTAACAGATGTACGATCACTAAGTTATAGAAGTTATAGGTCACTTAATTGTTTATTAAAGTAAATTGAAATTTTGGGGAAAGACAGAGAATTCTACAATGTTAGAAAGAACATATGCTAGCCAGTGAAAATTGATCATTTGGTAGGGTAAATAGGAAAAGCCAGAAAAGTGACTCCCAAATCCACCTCCATGTTCCAGGTGTGTGTGCAATAGATAGTAACAAGTATATATTTAACAATATACTCGCAGAGCTTAGGTACAAGCAGATGCTGTTTCAAGCATCCTGTGGGTATGAACACATTGGGTTGTGCTAAACCTGTTGGATGGATTATTCACAGCCATCCCAGCTTCACATTTTCTACCATAATTTTCACTGTGCTCTTATGGAAAGACAGGTCCTTAAACTTTTTATTTTGCAAATTCTACCCATACTTTATGAAACTACATAAGAAATTTATAGAAAGTTGAGTTATTTGCTTTATTGATAGAACCCAGGTCCTGAATGTCTTATCCAACATTTTGGTGCCAGCTATACATTTTGGAATGCAGATTTTCTCATGTTTTAAAAAGAGAATACCATAGAACACAGTGATTCCACATGCAAATATCTCTACCCAAGCGAACAGGAAGCAGATCACAGGTATTGATAGGCGTGGTAATGGCAGCATTGGTCATCACAGTCGAAAGGTGAGAGAAGTCAAAGAGCCTCTGAGCAAAACAAGTGCTGCTTGTTTTTTAAATGGGTGTAGACAGATACAGAAGACTATTTCTCAGTCTTTAAGAGTAATAAAATGCTGACACACGCTGCAGCTTTGAAGGTGTACAGGAGACTGACAGAAGCCAGTGAGCCACGGGGACACTAGGTGGGGACACTGGGACTCTACCTCTCTGACATCTCTCTCCCCTCCATTGTCTCTGACGCACCTGCGAATCACAACCATGACTCAACCTGAGACTGAAACCGACATCTATGGTCAACAAGGAACTGTGACCCGAATCTGAGCAGCTCTGAACTGACAATAGACGCTGGTTTTTAATTCTTAATTATTTGTTTATTTATTTATTTTTGCTTATTGGGTCACACCTGGCGATGCACAGGGGTTACTCCTGGCCCATGCACTCAGGAATTACTACTGGTAGTGCTCAGGGGACCATACAGTTTGCTGGGAATTGAATCCGGGTAGGCGACGTGCAAGGCAAATGCCCTACCCGCTGCGCTATGTATGGCTCCAACCCAAAACCCTGGTTTTTAACTTAGTGAGGTCAGAGCCATAGTAGATTAGGGAGGGTGCTTGCCTTGCAAGCAGCCCATCTGGATTGATCCCAAGTATCTTATATTGTCCACGAATGGGTGTGCTCCCTGAGAGCAGAGCCAGGAGTCAATCCTGAGCATCACAGACTGTGGCTCAAAAACCTAAAGTCAATAAAATAAGATTCATGCCTCGATTCTTCCAGGGGATGCCGGGCTGCCCAGCTGGGCGGGAAAATCATCCCTGAGTCAGTTCTCCCAGGGATCGCGTCACCAACCGGCTTCTATGACGAATGCCCCCCCCCCACTTCCGTCTTCCGCCCAGGGTGGAGAATGCAGGTCAAAAGACCGAACTAGCAGCTGAGTTTCCGGCCGGAGTGATAGAATGATGGGGAGGCGCTTGCCTTACAAGTGGCTGTTCCCGGGTTCGGTCCCCGCTACCACGTACTTCAAGTGAGCACTCTCTGGTATTCGCTGGAAATTGGAGTATTGAAATTGAATGAATATTGAAGACTGTCTTGAATTGAACCGTTGAGATTGCCTTGAAGATTCAAATTGCCTTGATCTCATTGAGAGGGACTCTCAAATGAGCAAGGATCATGTTTTCTTGATTGTTTTGTTCCCCCCCCCCCCTTTGGAGATCTTACTATCGGTGAGACAACTCTCACCTCTTTTCATCTGAACTAAGGGCAGTTCCAGGAAGGAACTCAGGCTGATTGAAAAAAGGACGTAAAAAATGAGGGAAGAAATGGATAAGAGAGCTTTAAGATTTAAAATTTCATTTTTAAGGGAGTTTGGATAGAGAAGGACCACCTTGACAAGGATAGTTGGAAATGATCACTGGATAAGAACTGCATGCTGAAAATAGATAAAGCAACAAACATGAGAACATCTCACTACCTGTATTGCAAAACAAATTGCCCAAAAGGAGAGAGGGAGAGAGGGAGAGAGAGAGAAAGAGAAAGAGAGAAGAAAAGTGTGTGCCATAGAGATAGGCTTGGAGGGAGGGTGTTGGGAAGGAAACTGGGGTCATTGCTAGTGGGAAATGTCCGGTGGTGGAGGGACAGGTGTTGGAGCACTGTATGACTGAAGCCCGACCAGAAATAGTTTTATAACTCTGTATCTCGTGTTGGTTTAATTTTTAAAATACATAAATGTTTAAAATTATAATAAATAATTTAAAATAAAATAAAATGGAGGTATAGATATACAGTTTCTCAGACTTATAAAGAAAAAAATGCGGAGCACTGAGGCTATTGGGGTTGCTGATATAAGCCAGTGAGCCAGGGGGCACTGGGTGGAGACACTGAGACTCTGTGTCTCTGTCATCTCTCTCACCTTTTTGTCTGTCTCCCAACTAGGACCCACGAACAGACGGTAAAGGAGAAACTGACATGAACAAATTAATCGATGCTTGTTTTTAAAATAATGGGGCCGGGTGCTGAGTTTGATCCCCGGCATCCCCTATGGCTCCCTGACCACTGCCAGGAGTAATTCCAGGATGAAGGCCTGAGCATCTTCAGGTGTGACCCAAAAAGACAAACATAAAAACAAAATATAATAAAGTAATGGGGCTGGGAGACTGGAGAGACAGGACAGCTGGTAGGGCTCTTGCCATACATACCGCACCTTGGGTTCCATGCCTGGCATCACATACGGTCCGAAGCACTGCCAGGTATATTGCCTGAGTTCAGTGCCAGGAGGAACTCCTAAGCATAGCAGGATGTGACCCAAAAACCATAAACCTTAAATATTAAGTTACAGGACCAGAAAAAGAAGAGAACCAGAAGGAGAGAGCTGGTAGAGCACGCACTTAGCAAGCAACTTCCAGGGTTCAATCCCTAGCACCCCCATATGGTTTCCTAACTGGTCAGAGGTGACACCTGACACTTAAGAGGTCAGAGTAAGCTCTGAGCACCACCTGGTGTGTCCCAAAACAAAATAAAACAAAATAATAATAAAATTAAATAGAGTGACATATAGACACATGTCACAGCACTATGATTGTTGGGGTAAATGCATAAATCAGTGAGCTGGGAGACACTGGTTATTCTCTGTCATCTCTCTCACCCCCTTGTCTCTCTCCCACATAGAACCCCCCAAGATTCCTATGCCTGATCCTAAATCGGAGATATACGGTAAAGGAGGAGTGTGGCCAAGAGCTGAGGGTGCCAACCTGAGGCAACCTGCCCTGGTTGCTGCCCACCTTGTCTGTGGAATGGGGTGACCGGGAGGGTGTTGGGGTAGTGCCTGTTTCCAAGAAAAACCAGCAGGGCAGAGGCAAGGCCATACCCCATGGTTCAGCCACTGTCCTTAGATGTGAACCATACTCAGATACCAGTGAGGGAAGGGGGCTCACACACCAGGGGACCTCCTGATGGACCACAGGCTCCTGTGTGAGGGGGACCCTGTTTTCCCCCAAACCCCTGTATCCTGCCTCTGTGGCCTGGCTTTAGGAACTGACCACAGGCCCTTCTCTGAGCTCCTCTGACAGACCAGCTATCTCCTGACTTGCGGCTTCAAAGAAGGTTTCGCCCCATGAACCCTGGCCCTGTCCTGCTCTGATTTGCAGCACAGGTGAGAAATAAAACTCGGGATTCGCCTTGAGTGTCAGAACGCATTTCAGGAAATCCTTTCTTTTGACTGTCACAACACTGGTTTTGTTTTCTTTTGCTTCTATTTTATTTTTTCTTTATTTGTGGGTCACAATTAGGGGCTTCTCTGAGGTTTGAGCTTGGGGTAACACCCTGTACCTGGGAGATCGTCTGGTTCTGGGGGTAGAATTCTTGCCTCCTCTAAGCAAGGCATGTGCTCTGCTGACTGAGGCATCTCTCTGGCCCTCACACAGTATTTGAAAGAACGTGTTCTCTGGTTTAGAACATGGGCAGAAGAGGTGGAAGAGCATTTTAACGGGAGTCATAAACTAGTTGTTACAAAGGAGATATGAGATTTACTAGTTTGCCAAAATAAAACAACAAACACCCAGTGAAGTAGAACAGCATTCTCTGCAGGAAATATTCCCCTCCCTCCCCTGGCACAGTGCATGATACAGACTATCCGATAATTCAGGGCACAGAGAGAGACGGAAAAGAAAAGGATAAGAGCGGAAGTTGAGGAACCAGAAGAAAACATCCAGTGAGGAGGAGAAGATCTGAGAAAGCAGGAGTGACTCTAGTAGCGAGAAGAACATGGGAGCATCCCTGGGCTGATCCTAACCCCCATACCCCTGTAGTGTGGGGGAGCTCAGCGTGCACAGGAGAAGCACACAGAGCCAGCCTGTATCATAGGGTGTGGTCAGAGCAGTCACATGGCAGAGAGGGCAGGATGCTGGGTTTCTGTATGAGAGGGGCCCAGGCCGGATTGGAAAGCCTTCTAGGAAGCCTCTCAGGGCTGAAGCACCTCATCTCAACGTGGGGGACAGTTTTCACGCTTCCCAAAGCTCCTTACCTACAGCATGGACAGTGCTTAGGATGTTCTGGCTGCTGTCAGGATGGTTTGGGGGAAACTGACACTGGAGCAGCCACATCGAGGATTGCAGCCTGCCCTGTGTTAAGGACCTACTCAGTACTACTCAGTACTACTCAGTACTACTCATCTATCCTACTCATCTATCCCATCTGAGTCTTGAAGGTTCTCTGTGATAGTCAGTACACAGCAAGAGAAAGTGGTGACAGAGCGAGGAAGCACCCAGCTGCTCGGAATGGTGACTCTCTGAAGCAGGGGTGCAGAAGTAGCAGAATATTTAACAGACTCCAACTACTTCCATCTCCTTTAGGGAACCAACCTGCATACAGTCCTTTTCAGAAACCTCAAATCAGCCTCACTGTTTCTTACTCTGGCCACCACTGCAGTGTCAAGAGAGGGTTGGCAGGGTGGGTGCAGCTGCGAGGTGGTAGAGTACTTTCTACAATATCCGGCTCACAAAGTCGCAGTACCTCACAGGCCCTTCAGACTGGTGGCTCCTTCCACTTAAGGAATTCTCTGCTGCTGAGATGTTCATTGATCCGTCCGAGGAATAAAAACTCCTGTCCCTAGCCCCATCCCCAACCAAGGATTGAGGGAATTGATATCTGTTCCCCCTGTCCCCATCACGAATAGCAGAGCAGCTGGAGGTATAAAAGCCTTCGGAAGTAGGCTGCTAATTTGGGATGTGCCCTGAATGGCCTTGATATAATCCCATCTTATGACCGCAGAACGAGCTCGAGGACCTTGAAATGATGCTCTGCTGTGCAAGTAATATACTTAAGAATTACTGCTCTATACTCTCTCACCTGCTGTCCCTTCCCCCAACAGACACTCTGTAACACTGAGCTATGACCTTGATTCTGGGCTCAGTCTGAAAAACCATGAGCTCAGCTGGGTCCACCATTATGAGCCCATTCTACTTCTAAAGTTTTGTGAGTCATTATTCAGTTCTTCCAAGTCTGATTAGGCCAAAAATCCAAAATACAGAACCTTGAGCAATCTTCAGGCCTGTGCCATCTAGAACCGTTGGACAAGAATTGGACCCAGAACAAAAGTGTGCATGGAAACCAATGGAGAACAGAGCAGGGAGACATTTGATGAGCATACAGGGAAAACGACTTATCCTGAGTATGTCTCCTTTGGGCTAAGGGAATGAGCCAACTTTGTGATGGCAAGGTCAAAGTGATATAGTAAGCATTCTCACCATTGATGTCAAACCAATGTAGACACCAAGTTTCAACAAGGCAACTGCATTCCACGAGAAAATACAGACTAATACTGGCTGCCTGCTTCTATTTCATGGGAAGGTTTCAAGCTCAACAGTATCAACACTACATAGGGGCATTTCACCCAATCACTGGTGTCTTTGCCAACCTTATACTCTCAGGTCTTATGGAATTTGGGCTTCAGACAATAAGATATTTGCACAACATTCACAGGCCAAGGGATTCTTTTTATAGTAAGTGATGTGGGCTGTTAATGATGTGAGCCTATGGGATTTGGGAATCAAATGTGTCCACACAAAATTAATTACCCTACCATAACGAGATTGAGTGAATAGCAGAGACTGTTTACTCAGCAAAGGGAGATATAAGCTAAAGATTGGGACCTCTCCATTTTCCATGAGCAATTAGATGACTGGATTTTCAAAGTCAAGAACCCGCTCTGATAGTTTCCTTCCTTGTACAAATGGTATTTATGCACTCAATGGTTATCAACTCGGGAAAGCTCTGATGTAGGGAACTCAATGAACCTACTAGAGGAAGTTTCCTTCATAGAGTTTTCCCTCTCTCTTTTGCACCCTTTTTTGAAAGACTGTGTTTTCCATAATCAAGGCAGAGAACAACATTCCAAATCTGCCCATGATCCACCTCTTCTTATAAAAACAAGGCAGAGCTTGGATACAAGAGAATCTGTGAACTGCGTGCTTGAGCCTGGGAACTACCCAGCAACCAGATAATGAAACGCTTTGCAGCTGCCCTTCTCATGCTCCTGCGGGCTGTAGCTGCCCTTGGCATCCTGGCCCCAGACACCCAAGGTGAGTCCGGTGACCTTCTCATGGATGGTCAGGTCTGTGGTCACTCCTGGTCTGGTCCGTGATAGCCCCTACTCAATATGTAGATGTGATTTGCAGCAGCAGGACCCAGGGGGATGCCTCAGTGGGTGCCAGCCCTCACCTGCCTAGAGCACCATTGGGAAATCAAAGTCTGGTGGTGACAAATAACATAGCAGAGTGGGTCTCTGGTCTTACAAAATTATCCTGGTTCTGGAAGAATATTACTGCATGCACACAAAGTTTAAAAAAAAAAGTAGCAAGTGTTTATTGGAAGAAAGTTTCAGAATAAAAGGGGTATTTCAAGTGAAATGCTCTTAGAAGCCTTTTGTCTAGGGCTTTATAGGTAAAGAAGTCTGCTTCCTTTCATGTAATGCTAACTGAGCCACTATTCGTTATCAGTTTCTCCTAGATGCTCCATAATTTCAGGGGCTCTGATTTCTTTAGATAGGGGATAAGAAAAAGTTTCACATAAGTTTGACATAACTCTGTTCTGGGCATTCTTTCTCTTATAGATCATTAGGTTTCCTGGATGCTCGGGTCTTGGGTGAAGCTTAGATCCCAAAAAAGCTACTTTAATGTGTAGAGCAGTACAAGGCTAAAGTGAGGGGTCAAAATAGTATGAGGGAAAGATGGGTGCTGAGAAAGGGTCTCCCCTAACAACTACCAGGAAGATCCTACAGCAGACAATTGGCAAATCAGTCCAAAGATTTCTCTTTCTTTAGCGCACACTAAGGCAAACTTGACAGCTCTGGTCTTGGGAATCCCCAGGAACAAAGGGGCCCAGAAAATGGCTCAAAGGCATAGGAAGTGCTCAGTGCAAGCAGGGGTCCTGTGATTGATCTTTTATGTTCTGCAATCCTGTCCTGCCCCTCACTGTCTAGGGTACCTGGTGAGAGGGAAATAAATAATTACAATAAATAAACAAAAATTTCTGTAGTAGAAGGGGCATATATATATTTATATATATATAATATATCCTCCCTCCCTCCTTCCCTTTCTTTCCTATCTCGCTCTCCTCTCTCTCTCTCTCTCTCTCTCTCTCTCTCTCTCTCTCTCTCTCTCTCTCCAAATATAACATATACACAGATGACTAGTTGATCTTAGAGAAGTTAGTCTCTCCCTTTGCATGACCCGATTATTTGATGGCTGCTCCTAGCTGACCTAAGCCTATTAGGGTAAATGAATATAACAAGAGTTATTTGAAATTTTTGACAAAGAAGCAGAGAATTCCACAGTGATAGGAATGAAATTACATCATCTAGTGAAAAATGATCATTTTGTGACGGAAATACAAGGGGCCATACAAGTGGCTTCTCCAAGTTCACCTACCTGATATAGCTACTCATCCAGAAACACATACCTAGTAGTTCTTACTACTTCAAGCAGAAACTGTTCCTTGAGTCCTCTGGATAAACATATTGGTTCACCTTAGTAACCCCGAATGATAGACTATTCTCAGATAACCTAGGTTCATCTGTTCACCTCATTATTCTCATTTTACAAACAATGAATTTCAGACATTTCACACTTATTGATTTATTTTTAGAGCTCACAGAGCTACCTAGTGGGAGAATTAGCACATAACCAAGTTGGGAAGCTGTTACAGGATTTTAAGACCATTAAAATTTTAATTGTACAAGTTCTACCTATACCATTGGTAACTGGAAATGAGAAAGAGGTTTTGTTATTGACTTAGTGCAATGCAGGTCTACATACCTTATCCACCATTTTGATACTAGTGATTACAGGAATATTGACTTTTCAAATTTTAGAAAGAATATTCACTATGAACCAGTAATTCCAATTCCAACTTATTCCTCCAAGAACTGGAAGCAGATAGGAGACACTGGCACACCATGGTTCTGAGAGCATTAGAATCATCAATCAAAAGGTGAGAGCAGCCAGAGCAGTCTTGGACAAGTGATTGTGTTTTTGGTATTGAAGTGGTATGTAGACACGCAGTGAACTGCTTCTCAGCTGTCAAAAGGAAGAAAATGCTCACATACTCCACATCACTGAGGCTTCATTGTATAACTGAAACCCAAGCAAAAAATTTCTAAATCTACAACTGTACCTCACGGTGTTTCACTAATATAATTTAAAAAAATAACAGATTTATGTGTTGTTTTTTCACAATAAATCCAGGGAATAAAGATTTGTCATGCTCAGTTGGGTTCTGGATGTCACAGTTTCCTCTAGCTGCCCTCCCTCCCACCTGACTGAAGGAGCTCTGCTCTAAACACCACTGAACCCCGTAGACGCCAACCTATCCACACAGCACACCAACAGCCATACAGGGAAACGAGGGATGAGTCCCATAAAGGAGACAACTCCCAGAACCTGCATCTGGGTCCCAGAGAAGGACAAAGCATCTCAGGAGCATGGTCAGCTGAAAGGAGGGATTTCATCTTCTGGGAGGACTCAGGAGTGGGGGTGGTCCCTCACCTCCCTGATGCTGAGTGTGCAGAACCCACAAGCCAAAGGGAGATGACAGAGGAGGAGTCCTGCCTTCCTGCCAGAACTGCTTCCTGCTGCCAGTGAGGCCACAGCACAGAGAATGACCATAGTTCTGTGACATCCAGGACCTCAGCCTTCTGTGAAGACACCAAGAGGGCCTGCAGTGCACTCTGGAGGACGAAGGGCAGATATGCAGCTGCATCTCCTTGAATTGGGAGCTGCTCTAGAGGGGTGGATCCCTCTGCTCCCAGGACAGGCCTTACTGAGAGAGCATGCTGATCTGTGTCCTGTCCAGGCCCTCTACAGCTCTTTGGGTTCCTAATAGCTCAATGCTAGTGAACACAGGCCCATGAAAGCACTGAATGTGGCTCCCGACCTGTGGCTCACTCAGCCAACGAATGGCAACTTCATATTCCACTAGCCAAAGCAGAAGGTCCTGGGTACCATCATTGTTCTGGCTCTGTTGCCATGAAAGTGTGAGTCCAGAGGCAAAGGGTAGTGAGGAGGTGACATCTTGAGCTGGTGACACCTTTTCCCGGAGGTACCTGGTTGGATACCAGAGTCTCGGGTCCTGTGCTGGAAGTTCCCCTTAGCCCTTCAGTCAGCAGTGGCCCCTTAACCTTCCAACAGGACATGGAGAGGCCAGTAATTGTCATTCATGGCCTTGGATTATAGAAAAGTTAAAGAGCATATGGTACAACCAGCAGGACAATCTGTATCTGTGGGCCGAGTATATCAGCAACCTGATGATGCCATCAGACTTCCTGATACCCCAAAATTGCTGCTGTGCTTTTGACTGGATCCCAGTAACTTGAGTCCAAGTTTATCAAGAAATTAAATGCCCAAAAGTTTAATTCGGGAGACACACCCACAAACCACCTCCAGCTCAGCTATACAAGCTAATTTAATGGCCTTATTTCAGCGACCCATACATGAAGAAATATTTCAAAAGCCACAGTAAGGGTTGATTGTGTAGAGCACTGTAGCAAGCAGGCACACCATGCAGGGCATAAGACAATAGTTTGAATCTCTGGAAAAGATGGAAATAAGGGCCATGATCCAGAGACGCATGGAGGAATCTCCAAACTGGGAAGCTCTCTGCATTGATGCCTCTGGACTTTAGGTTGGGCCAACTTCGCCATTTGCCTCAGACAGGCATGGGCGTCAGTCACTGCTCCACCTTCCTCCTTAAGATCTCCAACAGCAGCCAATTTCCAGAACCCAATGAGAAGTGCAGGTATGCGTGTTCAGTGACAGCAAACTCCAGGCCTCAAGGGATAGGGGATGGATTGGTTCTTCTCATCCTCCTGTCTCCATGGGTCCCTAGAGGTCATGCCCACAAACTGCCAACAGCTGCTCCTTAAGCTCCTTAACAGCCATGATCCAGAGATACACAAAAAAAAGTCTCTAAACTGAGCAACTCTTGCAGAGATTTCTCCAGACCCAAACCATCTAACATTTTAGAATGCCAGGAGAGCACAGTCAAGACATCTTATGCTATTCATATCAAGAAACACAAAAGAGAGTTGGGGGAGATTGTCTGCCACAGAGGCAGGGGGATAGGTGGGATGGAAGGTACTGGGGACCTTGGTCGTGGGAGATGTGACCTGGTGGAGGGTTTGGTGATTGATCACTGTATGGTTGAAACTCAAACAGAAAAGCTTTATAACTGTATCTCACGGGGATATAAAAAATAATAATAATAAAATAAAATTAACATTCTGAAAAAAAAATACTTGAAATTCTAGAAAAATTCAATCAGCTTAATATGTGGCTTAATAAATAGCAGTACTCCTGAATGAAAAAAAAGAAAGAAAAGTTAAATTTGAACTTAATAGCAATTTTATATTTATAGCTATAAAATCATATGCTTTATTTTTCTTTTATTAATTTTATTGAATCAAAATGAGATAGGTATATAAGATTTTATGTTTGGGTTAACATCACACAACGATCAAACACCCATTCCTCCTCCAGTGCACATTCCCCACCACCAATATCCCCAGTATACCCCCCCTTTCCCACCCTCACTCCGCCTCGATGGCAGACATGATTCCCCATAATCTCTCTCTACTTTTGGGCATTATGGTTTGCAATACAGACCCTGAGAGGTTATCATGTTTGATTCTTTATCTACTTTCTGCATACATCTCCCATCCTGACTGATTCCTCCAACCATCTTTTTCTTAGTGATCCCTTCTCTATTCCAGCTGCATTCTCCCCTTTACTCATGAGGCAGGCTTCCAGCTATGGAGCAATCTATTTGTCATGTGTATGTAATGTCCTTAGGTGTCAGCCTCATGTTATGTTGTTTTATACTCCACAAATGAGTGCAGTCCTTCTATGTCTGGGAAAGAATATTTACCCAATACCCATCTGATAAGGGATTAATATCCAGGATATACAAGGCACTAGTAGAATTGTACGAGAAAAGAACCTCCAACCCCATCAAAAAATAGGGAGAAGAAATGAACAGAAGTTTCCGCAAAAAAAGTAACACAAATGGCCAAAGGGCACATGAAAAAAATGCTCCAGATTGCTAGTCATTAGGGAGATGCAAATCAAAACAACAATGAGATATCATTTCACACCACAGAGACTGGCACACATTCAAAAGAACTAAAGCAACCAGTGCTGGCGTGGGGAAAAAGAGACACTCTTTCACTGTTGGTGGAATGTTGACTAATCCATCCTTTCTGATAAACAATAGGGAGCGTCCTTCTAAAACTAGAAATTGAGCTTCCATATGACCCCACAATACCAATTCTGGGAATATATCCCAAGAATGCAAAAAAGCACTGTAGAATTGACATCTGTATCTATATGTTCATTGCAGCACTGTTCACAATAGCCAAAATCTGCAAACAACCCAAGTGCACTAGAACAGATGACAGATTAAAGAAACTTTGGTACATCTACATAATGGAATACTATGCAGCTGTCAGGAGAGATGAAGTCATGAACTTTTCTTATAAAAGGATAGACATGGAAAGTATCATGCTAAGTGAAACAATTCAAAAAGAGATGGACAGATATATGCTATATTTTTCATTACAAAATCTGGATCCATGGACTCATAAAATGCAAAATAAAACCATGAATCTGAAGGACCAAAAGTTGTTAGAAAAATAATTGTGGACAGTTGTTTGAAAAATAATTGTGGACAAGGACTAGAACTCTGTGGAAGAGCTCAGGCCTAGTACATGCCCAACCTCAATCCCAGTTCCACAAACGGCATGTATAATCTCTCCTTATTTTTTTGCTTTTTTAGGGGTCACACCTGGTGATGCCCAGGGGTTGCTCCTGGCTCTGCACTAGGAATTACCCCTGACAGTGCTCAAAGGACCATATGGGATGCTGAGAATCAAACCCGGGTTGGCCGCATTCAAAGCAAACACCCTACCCACTGTGCTATTGCTCCAGCCACTGTATAATCTCTTTTAAATTAAAAATAAAAGTTTTTCAAGCTGGAGCTGGAGTGATAGTATAGCAGCTAGGGTGCTTACTTGGAACTTGGCCACCGCAGGTTCAAGTCTATGTACAACAGACAGTCAGCTGAGCTCTGCCCAGATTATTCCAGAGAACAGAACCAAGCCAGTTCTGAGTACTACCAGGTAGAGCCCCCAAAACAAAACAAATGAACAAAAGTGGGCAACACATGGAAAGATACTTCCAGAAAAACTCACAGATGACTTACAAACATAAGGGAAAATGCTGGCTATCACTCATTATTACAGAAATGGTCCTGAAACCCACAATGAGATGCATACCAGGCTGGTGAGAATCCCTATGTCAGGATGATCAGAAAGAGTTACTATTGGAGAGGATATGGAGAAAATCACCCTGGTTTTTGGTTAACAGGAATGCAAGCTCATACAAATCCCATGGAGAAAATATGGGAATATTTTTACAAATTCTTGTAAAAATACAAATAGTTATACCATGTTATTCTACATGTCACTAAAAGGAATTTATCCAAAAGACAGAAATATGCTAATTACATAAGATATTTGCATTCCTATGTTCATAAAAGTGTTAGTCACAAAAGTCAAAACAAGGAACTGGAAAGTTGGATCACAGTTGGTCCTCAGATTATCTGAGGACAAGAGGTGGACTCAGGAGGCAGGGGAAAGCAAATAGGTAGGAAAAGTCTCTGGGACATGGTTGGAAGGAAGTGAGAACTCTGGTGGCGTGTGTGAAATTAGAAAAATTTATCAATGAGAGTATTTTTAACAGTATTATAAATCATGGTACTTAATTTAAAGGGTGGGGAGGGACGTGGAATTAACTTAACTCTCCATGTATGGATGCCTGGATAAAGAAGCTATGATGTACACACATACTCATGGAATATTACATGGTCATTAAAAAGATGAAAGACCCCAACTTCAATCCCAGCACCAGATGTCTCTCCAGAACCCTGAGTGAGTTCCTAAAATTTTTTTAAAGCCTGGTTAAAGCTATAGTACAGCCAGTAGGATTCTTGCCTTGAACTTGGCACCACGTATGGTCACCAGAGCCCTACTAAGATGGTTCTACTGGAAGTGATGATGCTGGGAAAAATAAATCAGAAAATAAAAAACCATTTCAAGACTTTTTACTCCTGTGTGGAATATGAATAATGAATAACTAATGCAAAGAATCTGGAAGAAGGAAGGAAGGAAGGAAGGAAGGAAGGAAGGAAGGAAGGAAGGAAGGAAGGAAGGAGGAAATAAGGGAGGGACGGAGGGACGGAGGGAGGGAGGGAGGGAGGGAGGGAGAGAGGGAGGGACTGAGGGAGGGAGGCAGGGAGGGAGGAACAGAGGGATGGAGGGTGGAAACTAAGTCCCAGATTCGGTGAAAACTATTGTGGCTAGAGAGGGACAGGGGAACCTGGGAGGCTGGAAGAGGGCTTTTCCCATTTCTGCGAGGACCCTGGAACACCTGTGATGGGGCTTGAGAACGCTCCTTAGAGAGGAGTCATCTAGGACCATGGAAATCTATAAAGATGCAAAGTAATGAGAAGTCCACTTTGAAAATGAATTCATTTAAATTTTAAAAGTAATTATGATTAGCTTCTCAAAATGTCCCAAGGCAGAAAACAGAAAAGCTGCCTTCTTTCAAGATTTTTGTTGTTGTTTTTAGGCCAAAGACAGCTGTGCACAGGGCATTGAGCTCAGTGATCACTCCAGCAGATTCAGGGGTCTGTGTGTGGCATTGCAAGATTGAACCCAAGTCAGCTGCGTGCAAGGAAAATGCCCTACATCCTGTAGAATCATTTCAGTCCCTGAAGATTACATTTCCAAAGAACGGCATATGGGGTCTTGAGAAAGACATGAAAGAAAGAAAAAACTGAAAAGAGTCCAGAAAAGATTTCTATATACGTCAAAGGGCAAAACGGGATTTGGGTTTTAGTCTTTTTTTTTTTAAGAAATGCTCTAATAATGGGAGTCCAGGGACCCTCAGCAAGACCCTAATGTAAGATAAGACTGAGAGAAACCGGAAGGTAACTCGATCCAGAGCATATCCCCAGGAACTCACTAAAGATCAGTAAGTGAGGGAGTGAGGATTTCATTGTGGGGCAGCAACTGAGGAGAGACCATTCACTGGAGTTCTGGAAGCATCCACACCCCTCCCATTGCCTGTTTCCCTGAGGGGTTCCCAGCACCCTCCTGGCCCTCCTGCTTGCAGAGGAGACCTGGTCCATGTGGGCAGAGGCAATGCCGCGCCCCATGGTTCAGCCACTATCCTTAGATCTGAACCATCCTCAGGCACCAGAGAGGGAAGGGCCTCACACAACTGGGGACCCCATGCTGGAGCCACAGGCTCCTGTGTGAGGGGGACCCTATTTTCCCCACTCCTCTCTCTTGCCCCTCTGGCCCAGCTTCAGGGACTGACCATAGGCCCTTCTCTGAGCTCCTCTCACAAACCAGCTGTCTCCTGAACTGGTGCTTCACAGAAGGTTTCCCAATCTCTATGAGCACTTATTTCGAAGCCTGTGTTGTCTGTGATCTAAGCAGATAACACTCTAAATCTGCCTGTGACTTTCTGACCTTCCTCTTCTTATAAAAACAAGACAGTTGTTGTCCAAGAGAATCAGAGAACAGCGTGCCGGAGCCTGGGACCTACTGGAGCTAGGAAGATGAAGTGCTTTGCAGATGCCCTCCTTGTCCTCTTACAGGCTGTGGTTGATCTCGGGATCCTGGCCCCAATCACCCAGGGTGAGTTCAGTGACCTTCTCAAGGATGGCCATGTCTATGGTCACTCCTGCTTGGGAGGAGACCTTGGTCCTCCATGACTGTCCCTGCTCTAGATGTGGATGTGATTTGGCACTTGACTAAGGGCATCAGCAGGGCCCCAGAGGTGGTTCAGTGCGTTCAAGGCCTCTCCTGGCAAGCCATGGTTTGAATTGAAACCCTAATGGCACTCACTCAGATGATCCTAACAGCTCTACTGTCAGAAGACCAGGAAGAAGAGGGCTGGGGAGATGATGCAGAGACTTAGAAAATGTCCAGGGCAAGCAAGAGGTCTTGAGTTTGTTCCTGATGTCCTTTATGTCACTTGGTGATTTACCCCCCCCCCCCAACAGACACACACACAGCAAGCACAGCACAAACACACACCCCGATGTGGGTTCCTAGGTCAAATGACAAATTAATATAATGAATGAATAAAAATATCCATAAAAGAAAATACACCTATCTCTGTCTCTGTATCTCTCTCTCTCTCAATCTCTCTCCTCCAACTTTGGGAAACTATTGGCTTCTTTTCATGGCCTAAATTATTTCGTAGCTGTTCTTAACAGATGTACGATCACTAAGTTATAGGTCACTTAATTGTTTATTAAAGTAAATTGAAATTTTGGGGAAAGACAGAGAATTCTACAATGTTAGAAAGAACATATGCTAGACAGTGAAAATTGATCATTTGGTAGGGTAAATAGGAAAAGCCAGAAAAGTGACTCCCAAATCCACCTCCATGTTCCAGGTGTGTGTGCAATAGATAGTAACAAGTATGTATTTAACAATATACTCGCAGAGCTTAGGTACAAGCAGATGCTGTTTCAAGCATCCTGTGGGTATGAACACATTGGGTTGTGCTAAACCTGTTGGATGGATTATTCACAGCTATCCCAGCTTCACATTTTCTACCATAATTTTCACTGTGCTCTTATGTAAAGACAGGTCCTTAAACTTTTTATTTTGCAAATTCTACCCATACTTTATGAAACTACATAAGAAATTTATAGAAAGTTGAGTTATTTGCTTTATTGATAGAACCCAGGTCCTGAATGTCTTATCCAACATTTTGGTGCCAGCTATACATTTTGGAATGCAGATTTTCTCATGTTTTACAAAGAGAATACCATAGAACACAGTGATTCCACATGCAAATATCTCTACCCAAGCGAACAGAAAGCAGATCACAGGTATTGATAGGCGTGGTAATGGCAGCATTGGTCATCACAGTCGAAAGGTGAGAGAAGTCAAAGAGCCTCTGAGCAAAACAAGTGCTGCTTGTTTTTTAAATGGGTGTAGACAGATACAGAAGACTATTTCTCAGTCTTTAAGAGTAATAAAATGCTGACACACGCTGCAGCTTTGAAGGTGTACAGGAGACTGACAGAAGCCAGTGAGCCACGGGGACACTAGGTGGGGACACTGGGACTCTACCTCTCTGACATCTCTCTCCCCTCCTTGTCTCTGACGCACCTGCGAATCACAACCATGACTCAACCTGAGACTGAAACCGACATCTATGGTCAACAAGGAACTGTGACCCGGATCTGAGCAGCTCTGAACTGACAATAGACGCTGGTATTTAATTTTTAATTATTTATTTATTTATTTATTTTTGCTTATTGGGTCACACCTGGCGATGCACAGGGGTTACTCCTGGCCCATGCACTCAGGAATTACTACTGGTAGTGCTCAGGGGACCATACAGTTTGCTGGGAATTGAATCCGGGTAGGCTACGTGCAAGGCAAATGCCCTACCCGCTGCGCTATGTATGGCTCCAACCCAAAACCCTGGTTTTTAACTTAGCGAGGTCAGAGCCATAGTAGATTAGGGAGGGTGCTTGCCTTGCAAGCAGCCCATCTGGATTGATCCCAAGTATCTTATATTGTCCACGAATGGGTGTGCTCCCTGAGAGCAGAGCCAGGAGTCAATCCTGAGCATCACAGACTGTGGCTCAAAAACCTAAAGTCAATAAAATAAGATTCGTGCCTCGATTCTTCCAGGGGATGCCGGGCTGCCCAGCTGGGCGGGAAAATCATCCCTGAGTCAGTTCTCCCAGGGATCGCGTCACCAACCGGCTTCTATGACGAATGCCCCCCCCCACTTCCGTCTTCCGCCCAGGGTGGAGAATGCAGGTCAAAAGACCGAACTAGCAGCTGAGTTTCCGGCCGGAGTGATAGAATGATGGGGAGGCGCTTGCCTTACAAGTGGCTGTTCCCGGGTTCGGTCCCCGCTACCACGTACTTCAAGTGAGCACTCTCTGGTATTCGCTGGAAATTGGAGTATTGAAATTGAATGAATATTGAAGACTGTCTTGAATTGAACCGTTGAGATTGCCTTGAAGATTCAAATTGCCTTGATCTCATTGAGAGGGACTCTCAAATGAGCAAGGATCATGTTTTCTTGATTGTTTTGTTCCCCCCCCCCCTTTGGAGATCTTAATATCGGTGAGACAACTCTCACCTCTTTTCATCTGAACTAAGGGCAGTTCCAGGAAGGAACTCAGGCTGATTGAAAAAAGGACGTAAAAAATGAGGGAAGAAATGGATAAGAGAGCTTTAAGATTTAAAATTTCATTTTTAAGGGAGTTTGGATAGAGAAGGACCACCTTGACAAGGATAGTTGGAAATGATCACTGGATAAGAACTGCTTGCTGAAAATAGATAAAGCAACAAACATGAGAACATCTCACTACCTGTATTGCAAAACAAATTGCCCAAAAGGAGAGATGGAGAGAGGGAGGGAGGGAGAGAGAGAGAGAGAGAGAGAGAGAGAGAGAGAGAGAGAGAGAGAGAGAGAGAGAAGAAACGTGTCTGCTATAGAGATAGGCTTGGAGGGAGGGTGTTGGGAAGGAAACTGGGGTAATTGGTTGTGGGAAATGTCCACTGGTGGAGCGACAGGTGTTGGAGCACTGTATGACTGAAGCCCGACCCGAAATAGTTTTATCACTCTTTACCTCATGTTGGTTTAATTTTTAAAATACATAAATGTTTAAAATTATAATAAATAATTTAAAGTAAAATAAAATGGAGGTATAGATACACAGTGTCTCAGAATTATAAGGAAAACAAAATGCTGATCACTGAGGCTCTTAGGGTTGCTGACATAAGCCAGTGAGCCAGGGGGCACTGGGTGGAGACACTGAGACTCTGTGTCTCTGTCATCTCTCTCACCCTCTTGTCTGTCTCCCAACTAGGACCCACGAACAGATGGTAAAGGAGAAACTGACCTGTACAAACAAATAGATGCTTGTTTTTAAAATAATGGGGGCGGGTGCTGAAGAGATAGCACAGTGAGTAGGGCGCTTGCCTTGCACCCTGCTAATCTGAGTTAAATTCCCAGTATCCCATATGGTCCCCCAAGCACCGCCAAGTATAATTCCTGAGTGCAGTCAGTCATAACCACAGGCTGTGGCCCAAAACACAAAAATAAATTATTAAGTAAATTAAATTAAGTGAAGATATGGACATATACTTTCCCAGCTTTTTTGTAAAAAGGAAGGAACTGCTAACACACAGCACACCACTGCGGCTGTTGGGGAAGTGACACAAGCCAGTGAGCCAGTGGGTTGCTGGGTGGACACGCTGAAACTCTGTGCAACTCTCATCTCTCTCCCCTCTTTGTCTGTCTCCCACATAGAACTCAAGGGCAAGTATATGGTTTTGGCTCGACCCATGAAAGACTTAGGTAAAGGAGAAATTTGTGACCTGGAGCTGAGCGCCTCTAAACGAATGAATGAATGTTTGCTTTTAAAGTAATGGGGTTGGGTTGGGGGGGGGGGGTTGGAGCCATAGCACAGCGAGTAGGGCGTTTTCCTTACACGTGGCTGACAGGATTCGATTCCCAGCATTTCATATGGTCCCCGGAGCACGATACCGCCAAGAGTATTTTCTGAATGCAGAGCCAGGAGTAACGCCTGTGCATCGCTAGGTGTGACCCCAAAAGCCAAAAAAAAAAAGTAATGGGGTTGGATCGGAGCAATAGTCCACAGAGGAAGGTCTTGCACATAGCCAACCCGGGATTGATCCCCGGCATCCCCTATGGTCCCCTTGGAACTGCCAGGAGTAATTCTTGAGTGCAGAGCCAGGACGAAGCCCTGAGCATTGTCAGGTGTGACCCAAAAAGACAAGCAAATAAAAACAAGAAATAATAAAGTAATGGGGCTGGGAGACTGGAGAGACAGGACAGCAGGTAGGGCTCTTGCCATACATACCGCCAGCTTGGGTTCCATGCCTGGCATCACATACGGTCCAAAGCACTGCCAGGTATATTGCCTGAGGGTAGTGCCAGGAGGAACCCCTAAGCATAGCAGGATGTGACCCAAAAACCATAAAACCTTAAATATTAAGTTACAGGACCAGAAAAGGAAGAGAACCAGAAGTAGAGAGCTGGCAGAGCACTCACCTAGCAAGCAACTTCCAGGGTTCAATCCCTAGCACCCCCATATGGTTCCCTAACCTGCCAGGGGTGACACCTGACACTTAAGAGGTCAGAGTAAGCTCTGAGCACCACCTGGTGTGTCCCAAAACAAAATAAAACAAAATAATAATAAAATTAAATAGCGTGACATAAAGAAACATGTCACAGCACTATGATTGTTGGGGTAAATGCATAAATCAGTGAGCTGGGAGACACTGGGCATTCTCTGTCATCTCTCTCACCCCTTGTCTGTCTCCCACATAGAACCCACCAAGATTCCTATGCCAGATCCTCAACCTGAGATATACGGTAAAGGGGGAGTGTGGCCAAGAGCTGGGGGTGCCAACCTGAGGCAACCTGCCCTGGTTGCTGCCCAGCTTGTCTTTGGGATAGGGTGAGAGGGAGGATGTTGGGGTAGTGCCTGTTTCCAAGGAAAACCTGCAGGGGCAGAGGCAAGGCCACACCCCATGGTTCAGCCACTGTCCTTAGATCTGAACCATACTCAGATACCAGTGAGGGAAGGGGGCTCACACACCTGGGGACCTCCTGATGGACCACAGGCTCCTGTGTGAGGGGGACCCTGTTTTCCCCACTCCCCTGTCTCCTGCCTCTCTGGCCTGGCTTCAAGGACTGACCACAGGCCCGTCTCTGAGCTCCTCTGACAGACCAGCTATCTCCTGACTTGCGGCTTCAAAGAAGGTTTCTCCCCATGAACCCTGGCCCGGCCCTGCTCTGATTTGCAGCACAGGTGAGAAATAAAACTCGGGATTCGCCTTGAGTGTCAGAAAGCATTTCAGGAAGTCCATGCTTTTGACTGTAACAACACTGGTTTTGTTTTCTTTTGCTTCTATTTTATTGTTTGTTTATTGGTGGATCACACTTACGGGCTTCTCTGAGGTTTGAGCTTGGGGTAACACCCTGTACCTGGGAGATCGTCTGGTTCTGGGGTAGAATTCTTGCCTCCTCTAAGCAAGGAATGTGCTCTGCTGACTGAGGCATCTCTCTGGCCCTCACACAGTATTTGGATGAAGGTGTTCTCTGGTTTAGAACATGGGTAAAAGAGGTGGAAGAGCATTTTAACTGGAGTCATAAACTCTAATTGTTACAAAGGGGATATGAGATTTACTAGTTGGCCAAAATAAAACAGCAAACACCAAGTGAAGTAGAACAGTATTCTCTGCAGGAAAGATTCACTTCACTCCCCAGGCACAGTGCATGAAACAGACTGTCTGATAATTCAGGGCACAGAGAGAAACGGAAAAGAAAAGGCTAAGAGGGGAAGTTAGGGAACCAGAAGAAAACATCCAGTGAGGAGGAGAAGATCTGAGAAAGCAAGAGTGACTATACTAGAGAGAAAAACATGGGAGCATCCCTGGGCTGATCCTAACCCCCATACCCCTGTAGTGTGGGGGAGCTCAGCGTGCACAGAAGAAGCACAGAGAGCCAGCCTGTATCATAGGGTGTGGTCAGAGCATCACATGGCAGAGAGGGCAAGATGCTGGGGTTTATGTAAGAGAGGGGCCCAGGCCGGATTGGAAAGCCTTCTAAGAAGCCTCTCAGGGCAGAAGCAACTCATCTCAACGTGGGGAACAGTATTCACGCTGCCCAAAGTTCCTTACCTACAGCATGGTCAGTGCTTAGGATGTTCTGGCTGCTGTCAGGATGGTTTGGGAGAAACTGACACTGGAGCAACCACATCGAGGATTACAGCCTGCCCTGTGCTAAGGCCCTACTCAGTACTACTCAGTACTTCTCAGTACTACTCATCTATCCTACTCATCTATCCCATCTGAGTCTTGAAGGTTCTCTGTGATAGTCAGTGACACAGCAAGAGAAAGTGGTGACAGAGCGAGGAAGCACCCAGCTGCTCGGAATGGTGACTCTCTGAAGCAGGGGTGCAGAAGTAGCAGAACATTTAGCAAACACCAACTCCTTCCATCTCCTTTAGGGAAACAACCTGCATACAGTCCTTTTCAGAAACCACAAATCAGCCTCACTGTTTCTTGCTCTAGACACCACTGCAGTGTCAGGACAGGGTTGGCATTGTGGGTGCAGCTGCGAGGTGGTAGAGTACATTCTACACTATCCGGCTCACAAAGTCCCAGTCCCTCACAGGGCCTTCACACTGGTGGCACCTTCCACATAAGGAATTCTCTGTTGCTGAGATGTTCATTGATCGGTCAGAGGAATAAAGACTCCTATCCCTACCCCCATCCCCACCCAAGGATTGAGGGAATAGACATCAGTTCCCCCTGTCTCCATCACGACTTGCAGAGCAGGTGAAGGCATAAAAGGCTTCCAGAAGCAGGTTCCTACTGTTGGATGTGCCCTGGATGGCCTTGATATAATCCCATCTTGTGACCGCAAAATGAGTTCGAGGACCTTGAAATGATGCTCTGCTGTGCAAGTAATATACTTAAGAATTACTGCTCTATACTCTCTCACCTGCTGTCCCTTCCCTCAACAGACACTCTGTAACACTGAGCTATGACCTTGGTTCTGGGCCCAGTCTGAAAAAGCATGAGCTCAGCTGGGTCCACCATTATGAGTCCATTCTACTTCTAAAGTTTTGTGAGTTATTATTCAGTTCTTCCAAGTCTGATTAGGCCAAAAATCCAAAATACAGTACCGTGAGCAATCTTCAGGCTATGCCATCTAGAACCACTGGACAAGAATTGGACCCTGAACAAAAGTGTGCATGGAAACCAATGGAGAGCAGAGCAGGGAGGCATTTGATGAGCATACGGGGAAAACGACTTATCCTGAGTATGTCTCCTTTGGGCTAAGGCAATGAGCCAAGGTTGCGATGGCAAGGTCAAAGTGATATGGTAAGCATCGTCACCATTGATGTCAAACCAAAGTAGACACCAAGTTTCAACAAGGCAACTGCTTTCCACGAGAAAATACAGACTAATACTGGCTGCCTGCTTCTATTTCATGGGAAAGTTTCAAGCTCAACAGTATCAACACTACATAGGGGCATTTCACCCAATCACTGGTGTCTTTGCCAAACTTATACTCTAAGGTCTTATGGAATTTGGGCTTCAGACAATAAGATATTTGCACAACATTCACGGGCCAAGGGATTCTTTTTATACTAAGTGATGTGGGCTGTTAATGATGTGAGCCTATGGGATTTGGGAATCAAACATGCCTACACAAAATTAATTACCCTACCATAATGAGATTGAGTGAATGGCAGAGACTGTTTACTCAGCAAAGGGAGGTATAAGCTAAAGATTGGGACCTCTCCATTTTCCACGAGCAATTAGATGACTGGATTTTCAAAGTCAAGAACCCGCTCTGATATTTTCCTTCCTTGTACAAATGGTATTTATGCACTCAATGGTTATCAACTCGGGAAAGCTCTGATGTGGGGAACTCAATGAACCTACTAGAGGAATTTTCCTTCATAGAGTTTTCCCTCTCTCTTTTGCACCCTTTTTTGTTTTTTTGTTTTTTTTTTAATTTATTTATTGAATCACTGTGGGAAAGGTTACAAAGCTTTCAGGTTTATGTCTCAGTCATGCAAATATCAAACACATTTCCCTTTACCAATACTTATTTTTTACTATGAAGAACCCCAATAAAACCCCACCCCCCCACCCCTCCCCGTCCCTGTGAGGCAGATGAATTCTAGTTAACACTCTATCTGCTTTGATTGGATTCATTGTTTCAATAAAAGATTCACCACTATTATTTAGAGTTTACCCCCCCCCCTCAAATCAGACATGCTGAAAAAGCATTGTGAAGTGATTTGCTTTCTACAGCTGGGTTCAAGAATTAAATGTTGGTTTTGGATTTCTGCTATTTTACCTATTGACCCTGGAAGTATTTCTACTGAAAGTCAGATAGTTAAGAAATTGGTTTCTGTGTTCTGGAGTCGTGGCCGTGCTGGAGAGCCACTCGTGGGGGGCAACTGGTGGCCTCGGTAGGGCGTGAAGGGCGGAGCGAAACGCCCCCCTTCCCATGAGGTTTTAGTCGCCCCCACACTCCCGGCTCATACCTGCTGTCCACAAGGCTCCCATGTGGCCGCCATCTTTCTTTCCAGAGAGGAGAGGGCGAATTGCACCCTTTTTTGAAAGACTGTGTTGTCGATGATCTAGGCAGAGAACAACATTCCAAATCTGCCCATGATCCGCCTCTTCTTATAAAAACAAGGCAGAACTTGGATCCAAGAGAATCTGTGAACTGCGTGTTTGAGCCTGGGAACTACCCAGGAGCCAGATAATGAAACGCTTTGCAGCTGCCCTTCTCATGCTCCTGCTGGCTGTGGCTGCCCTTGGCATCCTGGCCCCAGACACCCAAGGTGAGTCCAGTGACCTTCTCATGGATGGTCCGGCCTGTGGTCACTCCTGGTCTGGTCCGTTATAGCCCCTACTCAATATGTAGATGTGATTTGCAGCAGCAGGACCCAGGGGGATGCCTCAGTGGGTGCCAGCCCTCATCTGCCTAGAGCACCATTGGGAAATCAAAGTCTGGTGGTGACAATGGAACATAGCAGAGTGGGGTCTCTGGTCTTACAAAAATATCCTGGTTCTGGAAGAATACTACTGGATGCACAAAAAGTTTAAAAAAAAAAAAGTAGCAAGTGTTTATTGGAAGAAAGTTTCAGAACAAAAGGGGTATTTCAAGTGAAATGCTGTTAGAAGCCTTTTGTCTAGGGCTTTATAGGTAAAGAAGTCTGCTTCCTTTCATGAAATGCTAACTGAGCCACTATTCGTTGTCTGTTTCTCCTAGATGCTCCATAATTTCAGGGGCTCTGATTTCTTTAGATAGGGGATAAGAAAAAGTTTCAGATAAGTTAACCCATAACTCTGTTCTGGGCATTCTTTCTCTTATAGATCATTAGATTTCCTGGCTCTTCGGGTCTTGGGTGAAGCTTAGATCCTGAAAAAGCTACTTTAATGTGTAGAGCAGTGCAAGGCTAAAGTGAGGGGTCAAAAGAGTGTGAGGGAAAGATGGGTGCTGAGAAATGGTCTCCCCTCACAACTACCAGGGAGATCCTACAGCAGACAATTGGCAAATCAGTCCAAAGATTTCTCTTTCTTTAGCACACACTGAGGCAAACTTGACAGCTCTGGTCTTGGGAATCCCCAGGAACAAAGGGGCCCAGAAAATGGCTCAAAGGCATAGGAAGTGCTCAGTGCAAGCAGGGGTCCTGTGATTGATCTTTAATGTTCTGCAATCCTGTCCTACCACTCACTGTCTTGGGTACCTGGTGAGAGGGAAATAAATAATTACAATAAATAAACAAAAATTTCTGTAGTAGAAGGGGCATATATATATAAATAATATATCCTCTCTCCCTCCTTCCCTTTCTTTCCTATCTCCCTCTCCTCTCTCTCTCTCTGTCTCTCTCTCTCTCTCTCTCCAAATATAACATATACACAGATGACTAGTTTATCTTAGAGAAGTTAATCTCTCCCTTTGCATCACCCGAATTATTTGATGGCTGCTCCTAGCTGACCTAAGACCATTAGGGTAAATGAAAATAACAAGAGTTATTTGAAATTTTTGCAACGAAGCAGAGAACTCCACAGTGATAGGAATGAAATTACATCATCTAGTGAAAAATGATCCTTTTGTGAAGGAAATACAAGCAGCCATACAAGTGACTTCTCCAAGTTCACCTACCTGATATAGCTACTCATCCAGAAACACATACCTAGTACTTACTACTTCAAGCAGAAACTGTTCCTTGCATCCTCTGGATAAACATATTGGTTCATCCTAGTAACCCTGAATGATAGACTATTCTCAGATAACCTAGTTTCATCTGTTCACCTCATTATTCTCATTTTACAAACAATGAAATTCAGACATTTCAGTCTTATTGATTTCTTCTTTGAGCTCACATAGCTATCTAGTGGGAGAATTAGCACATAACCAAGTTGGGAAGCTGTTACAGGATTTTAAGACCATTAAAATTTTAATTGTACAAGTTCTACCTATACCATAGGTAACTGGAAATGAGAAAGAGGTTTTGTTATTGACTTAGTGCAATGCAGGTCTACATAGCTTATCCACCATTTTGATACTAGTGATTACAGGAATATTGACTCTTCAAATTTTAAAAAGAATCTTCACTATGAACCAGTAATTCCAATTCCAACTTATTCCTCCTAGAACTGGAAGCAGATAGGAGACACTGGCACACCATGTTTCTAAGAGCATTAAAATCATCAGTCAAAAGGTGAGAGCAGCCAGAGCAGTCTTGGACAAGTGATTGTGTGTTTGGTATTGAAGTGGTATGTAGACACGCAGTGAACTGCTTCTCAGCTGTCAAAAGGAAAAAAATGCTCACATGCTCCACATCACTGAGGTTTCTGGGGTAAGTGACATAAGGCAGTGAGTCAGGGGGACACCCAGGACCATGTCTCCGCCTGAAGCTGAAACTGAGATATATGGTAAAGGGGGGAGTGTGGTCTAGAGCAGAGGGGGCCAACCTGAGACTCACCTGCCTATGGTTGTGGCCCATCTTATCGGTGGGATGTGGGTGCAAGAGAGGATCCTGGGGGTGGTGACTATCTCGAAGGAAGATCTCCTTGGGCCCCAGGTCCCTCGTCATCTATGACCTTCTACCACCTGGCCGTCCCTGGTAAGTTCCCATGGACAGGGTGATGTCTAATCACGATTACATCCTTCCTTTCCTGGGAGAGATGACCCAGGCACTGCTTTAGCCCTGTGTGGGTCTACACACACACACACACACACACACACAGAAAGAGAGAGAGATACACACAGAGCACACACAGAAAAACAGACAGAAAACACACACCACACACACAATATGCACACAGACATAGATGGCGTGCACGCGTGCACAGACACACACACACACACACACACACACACACACACACACACACAGACCTTAGCCTCTAGCCCAGCTGAGGGGAGAAAGGAGATGCAGACAATTTGTGAAGGAAGATAAAGAAAACATTTCCTTGGAGTCCCTCAGTCTTGGTTCTCCCCAGAACTTTGCAGGAATGAGGGGAAGGACCTGACCCCTTTATGTACAGATTCTCTTCTGAAATGGCCTTTTCTCTTCTGCAGCCTTCAGCGGAGACATCGACTGCTGCTATAGACAGCACTAGAACTTCATCTGCTCGAGAATGAAAGATTATTATAAAACCAGCAGTGAGTGCCCCCACCGGGACATCGTGTAGGTGTCCAATCACAGGCCTTGTCCTCTGGGGGCTGGGAGAGTAGACCTGATGGACAGTGTCAGGGAAATTCCCTGAATCTCTCCAGGCTTTAAGGTGGATCCCAGAGGCCCCAAGGGAGGAGAGATTGGGGAAGAGAAGAACCCAGGAGTGAAGCTGACCTAAGAAGGGACAGGAGACGAGATGCCAGAGAGGCTCTGGGCTCCAGGAACAGAGCAAGGAAGCTGGACTGGGTGGGGAGCCCTGGGAAGGAAAGGGAGGTCTCCCAAGTCCATAGAATTTCCCAGTGTGCAACCTTCCTCTCCTTCCCTCCTAGCTTCATAACTAAGGAAAACAAGAAGACCTGTGCAGACCCTCGAAACAAAAAGGTCCAGTTCTGCATGGAGTCCCTAGTGCCAAGTTACAAATTGACACAGATGCTGGAAGCATTTCGTGCCTAATAAGGGGCTCTGTATTTTCTTCCCTCTTACCTGTTCCACGGTTCCTGCGACTATCTCTGGATAGACTACTTGCTTTTGTTTGATTTCGTGTGGTTGGGGGTTTGTAGGTTCACCCAGTGGTGCCAAGGCTTTTCCTCCAGTCCCTTATCTCAGATATCATTCCTGGCTATGCCCAAGGAACCCTAAGTAGTTGTTGGCGTGCAATCTGCTATGTTTAGTGTCAGGAATGAAGTCCCCAACTTAAATCCTAGCTCCACATGGGCCCTGTACACCCTCAAGTCCTCACAGCTACAGCAAAGAATGTTAGCTGTCTGGTGTGTGCTCTAACTCATCGCAACATCGACAGAAATACTAAATAAATGGGGAGTGTCACCATGTTTTCAAGAATATACTCTACCATCACCCTCAAAGAAAATTGTGTACATCACTTCAGATTTATGTGTTGTTACTCCTGGGAATATATCCCAGAGAGACAAAAAAGTATCGTCAAAGTGACATCTGCACTTGTTTGTTCATTGCAGCATTGTTCACAATAGCCAGCATCTGGAAAAAACCTGAGTGCCCGAGAACAGATGACTGGTTAAAGAAACTTTGATACATCCACACAATGAAGTACTATGTAGCTTTTAGAGAAGATGAAGTCATGAAATTTACATACAAGTGGTACTACATGGAAAGTATCATGCTAAGTGAAATGAGTCAGAAAGTGAGGGACAGACATTGAAAGATTGCATTCATCCGGGGAATATAAAGTAACAAAATAGGAGACTAACACCCACAAACAGCTGAAACATATACCAGGAGGTTTACTAGATGGCTTGGAGGCCAGCTGAACATATGAAGGGAAAAGGCAGCTCAGATAGAGAAGGAAGCACCAAATAAAGGGTGTTGGGAGGATCCTCCCAGGATGGGCGATGCATTCTGAAAGTGGACTATAGTCTGAACATGATTGCCACTCAATACAAACTACAGCACCTAAAAATAGAGAGAGAGAGAGAGAGAGAGAAAGAGAGAGAGAGAGAACAAAAGGGAATGCCCTGCCACAGAGGCAGGGTGAGATGCGGCATAGGAGGGATGCTGGGATCATTGGTGGTGGAAAGTGGGCACTGGTGGAGAGATGGGTACTCGATCCTTGTATAACTGAAACCCAAGCAAAAAATTTCTAAGTCTACAACTGTACCTCACGGTGTTTCACTAATAAAATGAAAAAAAAAATAACAGATTTATGTGTGGTTTCTTCATAATAAACCCAGGGAATAAAGGTTTGCCTGCTCAGTTGGGTTCTGGATGTCACAGTTTCCTCTAGCTGCCCTCCCTCCCACCTGACTGAAGGAGTTCTGCCCTAAAGACCACTGAACACCGTAGACGCCAACCTCGCCACACAGCACACCAACAGCCATACAGGGAAACGAGGGATGAGTCCCGTAAAGGAGACAACTCCCAGAACCTGCATCTGGGTCCCGGAGAAGGACAAGGCATCTCAGGAGCATGGTCAGCTGAAAGGAGGGATTACAGTTTCTAGAAAGAGTCAGGACTGGGGGTGGTCCCTCACCTCCCTGATGCTGAGTGTGCAGAACCCACGAGTCAAAGGGAGATGACAGAGGAGGAGTCCTGCCTTCCTGCCAAAACTGCTTTCTGCTGCCAGTGAGGCCACACCACAGAGAATGACCATAGTTCTGTAACATCCAGGACCTCAGCCTTCTGTGAAGACACCAAGAGTGCCTGCAGTGCACTCTAGAGGAGGAGGGGCAGAGCTGCAGTTGCATCTCCTTGAATTGGGAGCTGCTCTAGAGGGGTGGATACCTATGATCCCAGGACAGGCCTGACTGAGAGAGGATGCTGATCTGTGTCCTGTCCAGGCCCTCCACAGCTCTTTGGGTTCCTCATAGCTCAATGCTACTGAACACAGGCCCATGAAAGCACTGAATGTGACTCCCGATCTGAGACTCACTCAGCCAACAAATGGCAACTCCATATTCCAGTAGCCAAAGTAGAAGGTCCTGGGTACCATCATTGTTCTGGCTCTGTTGCCATGAGAGTGTGAGTCCAGAGGCAAAGGGTAGTGAGGAGGTGACATGTGGTGCTGGTGACACCTTTTCCCGGGGGTCCTTGTGTGGACACCAGATTCTCGGGCCCTGTGCTGGAACTTCCCCTTAGCCCTTCAGTCATCAGTGGCCCCTTAACCTTCCAACAGGACATGGAGAGGCCAGTAATTGTCATTCATGGCCTTGGATTATAGAAAAGTTAAAGAGCATATGGTACAACCAGCAGGACAATCTGTATCTGTGGGCCGAGTATATCAGCAACCTGATGATGCCATCAGACTTTCTGATACCCCAAAATTGCTGCTGTGCTTTTGACTGGATCCCAGTAACTTGAGTCCAAGTTTATCAAGAAATTAAATGCCCAAAAGTTTAATTCGGGAGACACACCCACAAACCACCTCCAGCTCAGCTATACAAGCTCATTTATTGGCCTTATTTCAGCGACCCATACATGCTGAAAGATTTCAAAAGCCACAGTTAGGGTTGACTGCGTAGAGCACTGTAGCAAGCAGGCACGCCATGCAGGGCATAAGCCAATAGTTTGTATCTCTGGAAAAGATGGAAATAAGGGCCATGATCCAGAGACACATGGAGGAATCTCCAAACTGGGAAGCTCTCTGCAGAGATGCCTCTGGACTTTAGGTTGGGCCAGCTTCGTCAGGTGCCTCAGACAGGCATGGGCGTCAGTCACTGCTCCACCTGCCTCCTTAAGAACTCCAGCAGCAGCCAATTTCCAGAACCCAATGAGAAGTGCACGTATGCGTGTTCAGTGACAGCAAACTACAGGCCTCAAGGGATAGGGGATGGTCTGGTCCTTCTCATCCCCCTGTCTCCATGGGTCCCTAGAGGTCATGCCCACAAACTGCCTCCAGCTACTACTTAATCTCCTTAACAGCCATGATCCAGAGATACACACACACAAAAAAAATCTCTAAACTGAGCAACTCTTGCAGAGATTTCTCCAGACCCAAACCATCTAACATTTTAGAATGCCAGGAGAGCGCAGTCATGACATCTTATGCTATTCATATCAAGCAACACAAAAGAGAGTTGGGGGAGATTGTCTGCCACAAAGTCAGGGGGATAGGTGGGATGGAAAGTACTGGAGACCTTGGTGGTGGGAGATGTGACCTGGTGGAGGGTTTGGTGATTGATCATTGTATGGTTGAAACTCAAACAGAGAAGCTTTATAACTTTATCGCACGGGGATATAAAAAATAATAATAATAAAATAAAATTAACATTTTGAAAAAAATACTTGGAATTCTAGAAAAATTCAATCAGCTTAATAAGTGGCTTAATAAATAGCAGTACTCCTGAATGAAAAAAAAGAAAGAAAAGTTAAAGTTGAACTTAATAGCAATTTTATATTTATAGCTATAAAATCATATGCTTTATTTTTCTTTTTTAAATTTTATTGAATCACCATGAGATAGGTATAAGCTTTCATGTTTGGGTTACCATCACACAAAGATCAAACACACATTCCTCCACCAGTGCACATTCCCCACCACCAATATCCCCAGTATACCCCCCCTTTTCCACTCTCCCTCTGCCTCCATGGCAGACATGATTCCCCATAATCTCTCTCTACTTTTGGGCATTATGGTTTGCAATACAGACCCTGAGAGGTTATCATGTTTGGTTCTTTATCTACTTTCTGCATACATCTCCCATCCTGACTGATTCCTCCAACCATCTTTTTCTTAGTGATCCCTTCTCTATTCCAGCTACATTCTCCCCTTTGCTCATGAGGCAGGCTTCCAGCTATGGAGCAATCTATCTGTCATGTGTATCTAATGTCCTTAGGTGTCAGCCTCATGTTATGTTGTTTTATACTCCGCTAATGAGTGCAGTCCTTCTATGTCTGGGAAAGAATATTCACCCAATACCCATCTGATAAGGGATTAATATCCAGGATATACAAGGCACTAGTAGAATTGTACGAGAAAAAAACCTCCAAACCCATCAAAAAATAGGGAGAAGAAATGAACAGAAGTTTCCACAAAAAAAGAAATACAAATGGCCAAAGGGCACATGAAAACTTGCTCCAGATTGCTAGTCATTAGGGAGATGCAAATCAAAACAACAATGAGATATCATTTCACACCACAGAGACTGGCACACATTCAAAAGAATAAAAGCAACCAGTGCTGGCGTGGGGGGAAAGAGACACTCTTTCACTGTTGGTGGAGATGTTGACTAATACATCCTTTCTGAAAAACAATAGGGAGCATCCTTCTAAAACTAGAAATTGAGCTCCCATATGACCCCACAATACCAATTCTGGAAATATATCCCAAGAATGCAAAAAAGCACAGTAGAAATGACATCTGTACCTATATGTTCATTGCAGCACTGTTCACAATAGCCAAAATCTGCAAACAACCCAAGTGCACTAGAACAGATGACAGATTAAAGAAACTTTGGTACATCTACATAATGGAATACTATGCAGCTGTCAGGAGAGATGAAGTCATGAACTTTTCTTATAAATGGATAGACATGGAGAGTATCATGCTAAGTGACACGAGTCAGAAAGAGAGGGACAGATATATGCTATATTTTTTATTACAAAACCTGGATCCATGGACTCATAAAATGCAAAATAAAACCATGAATCTGAAGGACCAAAAGTTGTTTGAAAAATAATTGTGGACAGTTGTTTGAAAAATAATTGTGGACAAGGACTAGAAATCTGTGGAAGAGCTCAGGCCTAGTACATGCCCAACCTCAATCCCAGATCGACAAACGGCATGTATAATCTCTCTTTATTGTTTTGCTTTTTTAGGGGTCACACCTGGTGATGCCCAGGGGTTGCTCCTGGCTCTGCACTAGGAATTACCCCTGGCAGTGCTCAGGGGACCATATTGGATGCTAAGAATGAAACCCGGGTTGGCCGCATTCAAAGCAAGCACCCTACCCCCTGTGCTATTGCTCTAGCCCCTGTATAATCTCTTTTAAATTAAAAATAAAAGTTTTTCAAGCTGGAGCTGGAGTGATAGTATAGCAGCTAGGGTGCTTACTTGGAACTTGGCCACCGCAGGTTCAAGTCTATGTACCACAGACAGTCAGCTGAGCTCTGCCCAGATTATTCCAGAGAACAGAACCAAGCCAGTTCTGAGTACTACCAGGTAGAGCCCCCAAAACAAAACAAATGAACAAAAGTGGGCAACACATGGAAAGAAACTTCCAGAAAAACTCACAGATGACTTACAAACATAAGGGAAAATGCTGGCTATCACTCATTATTACAGAAATGACCTGAAACCCACAGTGAGATGCATACCAGGCTGGTGAGAATCCCTATGTCAGGAGGATCAGAAACAATTACTATTGGAGAGGATATGGAGAAAAGCACCCTGGTATTTGGTTAACAGGAATGTAAGCTCATACAAATCCCATGGAGAAAAATATGGACTTCTTGTAAAAATACAAATAGTCATACCATGTTATTCTACATGTCTCTAAAAGGAATTTATCCAAAAGACAGGAATATGCTAATTACATAAGATATTTGCATTCCTATGTTCATAAAAGTGTTAGTCACAAAAGTCAAAACAAGGAACTGGAAAGTTGGTTCACAGTTGGTCCTCAGTTTACCTGAGGACAAGAGGTGGCCTCAGGAGGCAGGGGAAAGCAAATAGGTAGGAAAAGTCTCTGGGACATTGGTGGAAAGAAGTGAGAACTCTGGTGGCGTGTGTGGAATTAGAAAAATTTATTCATGAAATTATTGTTAACAGTATTATAAATCATGGTACTGAATTTAAAGGGTAGGGAGGAACATGGAATTAACTTAACTCTCCATGTATGGATGCCTGGATAAAGAAGCTATGATGTACACACATAGTCATGGAATATTACATGGTCATTACAAAGATGAAAGACCCCAACTTCAATCCCAGCACCAGATGTCTCTCCAGAACCCTGAGTGAGTTCCTAAAATTTTTTTAAAGCCGGGTTAAAGCTATACTACAGCCAGTAGGATTCTTGCCTTGAACTTGGCACCACGTATGGTCACCAGAGCCCTACTAAGATGGTTCTACTGGAAGTGATGATGCTGGGAAAAATAAATCAGAAAATAAAAAACCATTTCAAGACTTTTTACTCCTGTGTGGTATATGAATAATGATAATTAATGCAAAGAATCTGGAAGAAGGAAGGAAGGAAGGAAGGAAGGAAGGAAGGAAGGAAGGAAGGAAGGAGGAAATAAGGGAGGGACAGAGGGACTGAGGGAGGGAGGGAGGGAGGGAGGGAGGCAGGGAGGGAGGCAGGGAGGAAGGAACGGAGGGATGAAGGGTGGAAACTAAGTCCCAGATTCGGTGAAAACTATTGTGGCTAGAGAGGGACAGGGGAACCTGGGAGGCTGGAAGAGGGGTTTTCCCATTTCTGCGAGGACCCTGGAACACCTGTGATGGGGCTCGAGAACGCTCCTTAGAGAGGAGTCATCTAAGACCATGGAAGTCTATAGTGATGCAAAGTAATGAGAAGTCCACTTTGAAAATGAATTCATTTAAATTTTAAAAGTAATTATGATTAGCTTCCCAAAATGTCCCAAGGCAGAAAACAGAAAAGCTGCCTTCTTTCAAGATTTTTGTTGTTGTTTTTAGGCCAAAGACAGCTGTGCACAGAGCATTGAGCTCAGTGATCACTCCAGCAGATTCAGGGGTCTGTGTGTGGCATTGCAAGATTGGACCCAAATCAGCTGCGTGCAAGGTAAATGCCCTACATCCTGTAGAATCATTTCAGTCCCTGAAGATTACATTTCCAAAGAACGGCTCATGGGGTCTTGAGAAAGACATGAAAGAAACATAAAACTGATAAGAGTCCAGAAAAGATTTCTATATACGTCAAAGGGCAAAACGGGATTTGGGTTTTAGTCTTTTTTTTTTTTAAGAAATGCTCTAATAATGGGAGTCCAGGGACCCACAGCAAGACCATAACGAAAGATAAGACTGAGAGAAACCGGAAGGTAACGTGATCCAGAGCATATCCCCAGGAACTCACTAAAGATCAGTAACTGAGGGAGTGAGGATTCCATTGTGGGGCAGCAACTGAGGAGAGCCCATTCACTGCAGTTCTGGAAGCATCCACACCCCTCCCATTGCCTATTTCCCTGAGGGGTTCCCAGCACCCTCCTGGCCCTCCTGCTTGCAGAGGAGACCTGGTCCATGTGGGCAGAGGCAATGCCGCGCCCCATGGTTCAGCCATTATCCTTAGATCTGAACCATCCTCAGGCACCAGAGACGGAAGGGCCTCACACACCTGGGGACCCCATGCTGGAGCCACAGGTTCCTGTGTGAGGGGGACCCTATTTTCCCCACTCCTCTCTCCTGCCCCTCTGGCCCAGCTTAAGGGACTGACCATAGGCCCTTCTCTGAGCTCCTCTCACAGACCAGCTGTCTCCTGAATTGCTGCTTCACAGAAGGTTTCCCAATCTCTATGAGCACTTATTTCGAAGCCTGTGTTGTCTGTGATCTAAGCAGATAATAACACTCTAAATCTGCCTGTGACTTTCTGACCTTCGTCTTCTCATAAAAACAAGACAGTTGGGGTCGAAGAGAATCAGAGAACAGCGTGCCGGAGCCTGGGACCTACTGGAGCTAGGAAGATGAAGTGCTTTACGGACGCCTTCCTTGTCCTCTTGCTGGCTGTGGTTGATCTCGGGATCCTGGCCCCAATCACGCAGGGTGAGTTCAGTGACCTTCTCAAGGATGGCCATGTCTATGGTCACTCCTGCTTGGGAGGAGACCTTGGTCCTCCACGACTGTCCCTGCTCTAGATGTGGATGTGATTTGGCACTTGACTAAGGGCATCAGCAGGGCCCCAGAGGTGGTTCAGTGCATTCAAGGCCTCTTCTGGCAAGCCAAGGTTTGAATTGAAACCCTAATGGCATTCACTCAGATGATCCTAACAGCTCTACTGTCAGAAGACCAGGAAGAAGAGGGCTGGGGAGATGATGCAGAGACTTAGAAAATGTCCAGGGCAAGCAGAGGTCTTGAGTTTGTTCCTGATGTCCTTTATGTCACTTGGTGATTTACCCCCCCCCCCCACAAACACACACACAGCAAGCACAGCACAAACACACACCCCGATGTGGGTTCCTAGGTCAAATGACAAATTAATATAATGAATGAATAAAAATAGCCATAAAAGAAAATACACCTATCTCTGTCTCTGTATCTCTCTCTCTCTCTCTCTCTCTCTCTCTCTCTCTCTCTCTCTCTCTCTCTCTCTCTCTCCTCCAACTTTGGGAAACTATTGGCTTCTTTTCATGGCCTAAATTATTTCGTAGCTGTTCTTAACAGATGTACGATCACTAAGTTATAGGTCACTTAATTGTTTATTAAAGTAAATTGAAATTTTGGGGAAAGACAGAGAATTCTACAATGTTAGAAAGAACATATGCTAGACAGTGAAAATTGATCATTTGGTAGGGTAAATAGGAAAAGCCAGAAAAGTGACTCCCAAATCCACCTCCATGTTCCAGGTGTGTGTGCAATAGATATTAACAAGTACGTATTTAACAATATACTCGCAGAGCTTAGGTACAAGCAGATGCTGTTTCAAGCATCCTGTGGGTATGAACACATTGGGTTGTGCTAAACCTGTTGGATGGATTATTCACAGCTATCCCAGCTTCACATTTTCTACCATAATTTTCACTGTGCTCTTATGGAAAGACAGGTCCTTAAACTTTTTATTTTGCAAATTCTACCCATACTTTATGAAACTACATAAGAAATTTATAGAAAGTTGAGTTATTTGCTTTATTGATAGAACCCAGGTCCTGAATGTCTTATCCAACATTTTGGTGCCAGCTATACATTTTGGAATGCAGATTTTCTCATGTTTTAAAAAGAGAATACCATAGAACACAGTGATTCCACATGCAAATATCTACCCAAGCGAACAGAAAGCAGATCACAGGTATTGATAGGCGTGGTAATGGCAGCATTGGTCATCACAGTCGAAAGGTGAGAGAAGTCAAAGAGCCTCTGAGCAAAACAAGTGCTGCTTGTTTTTTAAATGGGTGTAGACAGATACAGAAGACTATTTCTCAGTCTTTAAGAGTAATAAAATGCTGACACACGCTGCAGCTTTGAAGGTGTACAGGAGACTGACAGAAGCCAGTGAGCCACGGGGACACTAGGTGGGGACACTGGGACTCTACCTCTCTGACATCTCTCTCCCCTCCTTGTCTCTGACGCACCTGCGAATCACAACCATGACTCAACCTGAGACTGAAACCGACATCTATGGTCAACAAGGAACTGTGACCCGGATCTGAGCAGCTCTGAACTGACAATAGACGCTGGTTTTTAATTTTTAATTATTTATTTATTTATTTATTTATTTATTTATTTTTGCTTATTGGGTCACACCTGGCGATGCACAGGGGTTACTCCTGGCCCATGCACTCAGGAATTACTACTGGTAGTGCTCAGGGGACCATACAGTTTGCTGGGAATTGAATCCGGGTAGGCTACGTGCAAGGCAAATGCCCTACCCGCTGCGCTATGTATGGCTCCAACCCAAAACCCTGCTTTTTAACTTAGTGAGGTCAGAGCCATAGTAGATTATGGAGGGTGCTTGCCTTGCAAGCAGCCCATCTGGATTGATCCCAAGTATCTTATATTGTCCACGAATGGGAGTGCTCCCTGAGAGCAGAGCCAGGAGTCAATCCTGAGCATCACAGACTGTGGCTCAAAAACCTAAAGTCAATAAAATAAGATTCGTGCCTCGATTCTTCCAGGGGATGCCGGGCTGCCCAGCTGGGCGGGAAAATCATCCCTGAGTCAGTTCTCCCAGGGATCGCGTCACCAACCGGCTTCTATGACAAATGCCCCCCCCCCACTTCCGTTTCCGCCCAGGGTGGAGAATGCAGGTCAAAAGACCGAACTAGCAGCTGAGTTTCCGGCCGGAGTGATAGAATGATGGGGAGGCGCTTGCCTTACAAGTGGCTGTTCCCGGGTTCGGTCCCCGCTACCACGTACTTCAAGTGAGCACTCTCTGGTATTCACTGGAAATTGGAGTATTGAAATTTGAATGAATATTGAAGACTGTCTTGAATTGAACCGTTGAGATTGCCTTGAAGATTCAAATTGCCTTGATCTCATTGAGAGGGACTCTCAAATGAGCAAGGATCATGTTTTCTTGATTGTTTTGTCCCCCCCCCCCCCCTTTGGAGATCTTACTATCGGTGAGACAACTCTCACCTCTTTTCATCTGAACTAAGGGCAGTTCCAGGAAGGAACTCAGGCTGATTGAAAAAAGGACGTAAAAATGAGGGAAGAAATGGATAAGAGAGCTTTAAGATTTAAAATTTCATTTTTAAGGGAGTTTGGATAGAGAAGGACCACCTTGACAAGGATAGTTGGAAATGATCACTGGATAAGAACTGCATGCTGAAAATAGATAAAGCAACAAACATGAGAACATCTCACTACCTGTATTGCAAAACAAATTGCCCAAAAGGAGAGATGGAGAGAGGGAGGGAGGGAGAGAGAGAGAGAGAGAGAGAGAGAGAGAGAGAGAGAGAGAGAGAAGAAACGTGTCTGCTATAGAGATAGGCTTGGAGGGAGGGTGTTGGGAAGGAAACTGGGGTAATTGGTTGTGGGAAATGTCCACTGGTGGAGCGACAGGTGTTGGAGCACTGTATGACTGAAGCCCGACCAGAAATAGTTTTATCACTCTGTACCTCATGTTGGTTTAATTTTTAAAATACATAAATGTTTAAAATAATAATAAATAATTTAAAGTAAAATAAAATGGAGGTATAGATACACAGTTTCTCAGAATTATAAAGAAAACAAAATGCTGAGCACTGAGGCTCTTAGGGTTGCTGACATAAGCCAGTGAGCCAGGGGGCACTGGGTGGAGACACTGAGACTCTGTGTCTCTGTCATCTCTCTCACCCTCTTGTCTGTCTCCCAACTAGGACCCACGAACAGATGGTAAAGGAGAAACTGACCTGTACAAACAAATAGATGCTTGTTTTTAAAATAATGGGGGCGGGTGCTGAAGAGATAGCACAGTGAGTAGGGCGCTTGCCTTGCACCCTGCTAATCTGAGTTAAATTCCCAGTATCCCATATGGTCCCCCAAGCACCGCCAAGTATAATTCCTGAGTGCAGTCAGTCATAACCACAGGCTGTGGCCCAAAACACAAAAATAAATTATTAAGTAAATTAAATTAAGTGAAGATATGGACATATACTTTCCCAGCTTTTTTGTAAAAAGGAAGGAACTGCTAACACACAGCACACCACTGCGGCTGTTGGGGAAGTGACACAAGCCAGTGAGCCAGTGGGTTGCTGGGTGGACACGCTGAAACTCTGTGCAACTCTCATCTCTCTCCCCTCTTTGACTGTCTCCCACATAGAACTCAAGGGCAAGTATCTGGTTTTGGCTCGACCCATGAAAGACTTAGGTAAAGGAGAAATTTGTGACCTGGAGCTGAGCGCCTCTGAACGAATGAATGAATGTTTGCTTTTAAAGTAATGGGGTTGGGTTGGGGGGGGGGGGATGGAGCCATAGCACAGCGAGTAGGGCGTTTTCCTTACACGTGGCTGACAGGATTCGATTTCCAGCATTTCATATGGTCCCCGGAGCACGATACCGCCAAGAGTATTTTCTGAATGCAGAGCCAGGAGTAACGCCTGTGCATCGCTAGGTGTGACCCCAAAAGCCAAAAAAAAAGTAATGGGGTTGGATCGGAGCAATAGTCCACAGAGGAAGGTCTTGCACATAGCCAACCCGGGTTTGATCCCCGGCATCCCCTATGGTCCCCTAGGAACTGCCAGGAGTAATTCCTGAGTGCAGAGCCAGGACGAAGCCCTGAGCATCATCAGGTGTGACCCAAAAAGACAAGCAAATAAAAACAAAAAATAATAAAGTAATGGGGCTGGGAGACTGGAGAGACAGGACAGCAGGTAGGGCTCTTGCCATACATACCGCCAGCTTGGGTTCCATGCCTGGCATCACATACGGTCCAAAGCACTGCCAGGTATATTGCCTGAGGGTAGTGCCAGGAGGAACCCCTAAGCATAGCAGGATGTGACCCAAAAACCATAAAACCTTAAATATTAAGCTACAGGACCAGAAAAAGAAGAGAACCAGAAGTAGAGAGCTGGCAGAGCACTCACCTAGCAAGCAACTTCCAGGGTTCAATCCCTAGCACCCCCATATGGTTCCCTAACCTGCCAGGGGTGACACCTGACACTTAAGAGGTCAGAGTAAGCTCTGAGCACCACCTGGTGTGTCCCAAAACAAAATAAAACAAAATAATAATAAAATTAAATAGAGTGACATATAGACACATGTCACAGCACTACGATTGTTGGGGTAAATGCATAAATCAGTGAGCTGGGAGACACTGGGCATTCTCTGTCATCTCTCTCACCCCTTGTCTGTCTCCCACATAGAACCCACCAAGATTCCTACGCCAGATCCTAAACCTGAGATATATGGTAAAGGGGGAGTGTGGCCAAGAGCTGAGGGTGCCAACCTGAGGCAACCTGCCCTGGTTGCTGCCCAGCTTGTCTTTGGGATAGGGTGAGAGGGAGGATGTTGGGGTAGTGCCTGTTTCCAAGGAAAACCTGCAGGGGCAGAGGCAAGGCCACACCCCATGGTTCAGCCACTGTCCTTAGATCTGAACCATACTCAGATACCAGTGAGGGAAGGGGGCTCACACACCTGGGGACCTCCTGATGGACCACAGGCTCCTGTGTGAGGGGGACCCTGTTTTCCCCACTCCCCTGTCTCCTGCCTCTCTGGCCTGGCTTCAAGGACTGACCACAGGCCCGTCTCTGAGCTCCTCTGACAGACCAGCTATCTCCTGACTTGCGGCTTCAAAGAAGGTTTCTCCCCATGAACCCTGGCCCGGCCCTGCTCTGATTTGCAGCACAGGTGAGAAATAAAACTCGGGATTCGCCTTGAGTGTCAGAAAGCATTTCAGGAAGTCCATGCTTTTGACTGTAACAACACTGGTTTTGTTTTCTTTTGCTTCTATTTTATTGTTTGTTTATTGGTGGATCACACTTAGGGGCTTCTCTGAGGTTTGAGCTTGGGGTAACACCCTGTACCTGAGAGACCCTCTGGTTCTGGGGATAAAATTCTTGCCTCCTCTAAGCAAAGCATGTGCTCTGCTGACTGAGCCATCTCTCAGGCCCTCACACAGTATTTGGACGAAGGTGTTCTCTGGTTTAGAACATGGGCAGAAGAGGGGCCCCAGGTCCCTTCTCTTACATGTCACCTGTCTAGCCCTGGTCAGGCCCTGCTGTGGCCCTGCCTGGGTCAATACACACACACACACAGAGAGAGAGAGAGAGAGAGAGAGAGAGAGAGACTTATCCCTGGGTTGGGGAGAGAAAGGAGAAGCAGACAGAATGCGAGGAACGCCCTTGGAGTCCCTCAGCCTTCGTCCTCCCCAGGACTTTGGGGGAATGAAGGAAAGGATCCGACCCCTTTACAAACATCCTTGTTGGAGAAGGAGAGGGCTGAGGGTTGGCAGGGAGCCCGTGGACATTGATGGAGGTTCTCTCTGGTGGAGGGATTCGTTTTGGAGTCAGAAAGACAAGTACCAGGTGATCTCACTTTGAAATGTAGAATAACAGGTCAAGCGAAAACAAAGTACCAAAGGAGGAATACCTAGATCAGCCTTGCCTGGATTATAGAAATGTGAAGGACAGAGAAGGAAAGAAATGGAAGTGAAAATAAAAGGAGGCTGGTGGGAGGCAGCAGGGCCTCAACCGCAGACTTCAGGCACATCAGGGGGGTAGAGGTATGGAATGTATACACATGTAAAATACAGCCAACAGCACTGTAAGCAGGAGGCTCAAACTTGCAAGCACCAAATTTCAAAATGTAAGTATTAAGGAGAAGGTAGAGGGGTAGGAGAGAACCTGGGGACACTGGCAGTGTGAAGTTCACTCTGGTTTGAGAGCATAATATGTCTAAAACCTTATTATAAGCAACTTTATAAATCACGCTGTCTTAGGGGGCTGGAACAATAGTACAATGGGTCGGGAGCTTGCCTTGCATTTGGCCAACCCAGGTTCAGTCTCCAGCACCCCATATGGTACCCCAAGCACTGTCAGGGGGTGATTTCAGAGAGCAGAATGAGGAATAACCCCAGGAGGAGCCCCAAAACAACAATGAAAATAAATATAAATTATGCTACTTTAAGAAAAAATATAAGATTTTTAAAAAGAAAAGAAGTCAACTTATATATAAATAAAAATATCCTCTTTCAAGAAAAAAGGGAGGGAGGGAGGGAGGGAAGGAGGAAGGGACGGAGGGAGGGAGGGAGGGAGGGAGAGAGTTTATCCTGAAATGCCCCTTTCTCTTGCTACAGTTTTAAAAAATCATGTAAACTGCTGTTACCCCAAATATGAGACCTTCAACTGTTCAAGAGTTAAAGACTACTTTACAACCAATATAGGATGTCCCCACAGTGTCATTCTGTAAGTGACCAGCTCCCATGGCCATGTCCTTACAGGGGCTGGGGGGGTGGGACATGATGGAATGGGTGTCCCGGAAAGTCCCATCCTCTGGATCTTGTCAGGTAGTGAGGAGGCTTATGTTCCCAGGATGCTGCAGGGCTTCCGGTCAAGAGACTTTGCGAAGGGGGGCGGGTGTAGGAGGGTGGTTAGTGGGGAGAGGAAAGGGAAGAAGGGACACTAGAGCGAGGCTGCCCCAGGAGAGGAAATGAGACTCTGGAGAATGTCTGGGCGCAAAGCAGAGAAAGGAGATCGGAGGCTGGATTATGTGGGAAGCCAAAATCTAGGAGAAGGAAGGAGGGAGATTCCCCAAGCACATTTTCAGAATCCTTCTCGCGGGCAATCTTCCTCTCCCTTACTCCCCAGGTTCCAGACACACGAAGACAGTTACATCTGTGCAGATGCCAAGGACAAGGATATCCAATATTGCCTGGTGTCCTTGGTGGTGAGACACCAGGCGTTGCAGGCACTACGTAGACTAGAGCCACTGGGGCTGGATAGGCTCCTGGAATTCTGGCATGGCTGTGAGGGTGGTCCCTCACCTCCAGCTCACTCGCCTGCTTCTCAGGAGCCTCCCGGGCTCCACAGTTCTGTTTTTAAAAGTCTGTTCTGAAAAGGGAATACCCTGCCACAGAGGCAGGGTGGGACGGGGGGATAGGGGGTAGGAGGAATACTGGAACCCATGGTGGTGGAAAATGGGCGCTGGTGGAGGGATGGGTGTTTGATCATTGTACAGTTGAAACCCAAGCACAAAAAATTGTAAATTTATAACTGTATTTCATGGTGTTTCACTAACAAAATTTTTTTTAAAGTGTAAAAAATGATGAGAATGGGCACTGGTGGAGGGATGTGTACTGGATCATTGTATAACTGAAACCCAAGCACAAAAATTGGTAAGTCTACAACTGTACCTCATGGTGTTTCACTAATAAAATTTAAAAAAAAAAGTCTTTTCGGGGCTGGAGACATATCACAGCGGATAGGGCATTTGCCTTGCATGCGGCCGACCCGGGTTCGATTCCAAGTAATCATATGGTCCCCTGAGCATCGCCAGGAGTATCTCCTGAGTGCAGAGCCAGGAGTAACCCCTATGCATCGCCAGGTGTGACCCAAAAAGCAAAAAAATAGTCTGTTCTGGTGATAATAAAAGCACAATAATGAAGGGTCTCTAAAGCAACTTTGCTTGAACATTGGGGCAGGGGAGGATACAGACAGGATGGCTGACCTTGGATTTATAACTCTTTCATAATAAGACTACCGGGGCCAATGCAATAGTTCAACAGGCAGCTATATTTTCCCAGTTTGATCCCTGGCACTCCATATTGTCCCCTGAGTCCAACAGGAGTGATCTGAGCTCAAAGCCAGGAGTAAGCCCTGAGCACGCCCTCCCCTAATCACACATCATCATACAATTTTTCAAAAGTCTATATATGGCTCAGTGGTTTAAAAAAAACTTTCCTAGGCTCCAATCCACTGTCCCCACCTGCCCAGAGGTGATCCAGACAACCCTGCTCTAGGAATCCTCAGGTCAGGGGGGTGTGGGGAGGGCCCAGAAGGCAGTGCAGTGCCTTAGGAAACTATCAGGGCAAACATGAGTTCCTGAGTTTCATCCACAGCACCACCCATTCACCAAGAGGCCCCTGACTATCAGACAGTCTGAGGTCCCTGACAAGGGGAGAATTTTCCTTAGTAGAATAACAAAATTAAATGAAAAACACTATTCATTCCAATATAGAATGAGTATGTGTCAAAGGATGAACGCAGTAATGAGGGACCCACCAAAAACTGATACATAGATCATCAGAAATTTCTGTCCTTAATTGGGATGGCCTATCTGACAGATGTGGGGGTAGAAAGAAGAGAAATATTCCAGAGTGCAATTAAATTGTAACTGAGGCATGATCTTTTCCACTGAAGAAAAATTATTTGCATCTGTGCTAAACAGATATGATCTGATTTGACAAAAACCATAGTGCTCACTTGAAGTACGTGGTAGCGGGGACCGAACCCGGGAACAGCCACTTGCAAGGCAAGCGCCTCCCCGCCATTCTATCACTCCAGCCAGACGAGAACTGTGCAGTCTTCTGCCCCCGCGCCTGGGTGTTCCTTGCCGGGACCCCTTGGAGGGGAGCGGGTTGAGCTTTCCTCCCCGCCCTGACCGGGGCTCCAGCAGCCGAAGACCTCCAGGACCAGCCACCACCATGCTGAGACCACTCTCCGCACACATGAAGGTACTGGCAGAGGGACAAAGCCACGCGGGTTCCGGGGCCGAGACCTCCAAGCGTACTCGGATTGGAGTCGAGCATCTTCCATCCAGATCCTCCAAATTCCAGTAGGCGGGGGTCACACCCACCACCTGGCCCCCTGGCGCCGTGTAATCCCATCAGCGGCCAAGACTCAGGGACTATAAAATCCAGATCCCGGAACCGCGCGGCCGTATTTGCAGCCGCGCGACATCTTATCACAACTTTTTTTATGACACCTTATTATCTCATTCCTACTTTGGACAAACTTGCAGGCTATCGAATGTAGCCTGCCCACAGGGTAGAGTCTGGCAAACTCCCCGTGGCGTATCAAATATGCCAAATACCAGTAACAATGATGGGTCTCATTCTCCTAAAGAGCCGTGAATATAATCTCAGGGCAAGGATGAAAGAGACGTTACTGGGGCCTGCTCAAGGCAATCGACGAATAACAGGATGATGAAATGAAAAATGAAATGACAAAAATCATATAGAACATCTATCAAAAAACAATACATGTCCTTGAGTGCAGTTAGGACAGAGAAGGGACCGCTATGACAATGATAATTGGAACTGCTCACGCTGGACAAAAGTGAGTGCTGAAAGGAGGTAAAGTGGTACGCTTTCAGTAACAGTATTTGAAACCACAATGCCTAAGAGGAAAATGAGAGAGAGAGAGAGAGAGAGAGAGAGAGAGAGAGAGAAAGTGTCTGCCATAGCGGCAGGCTGCAGTGGGAATGGGAGGATGTGGGTGCAGGCTGGAAGAAAACTGGGGGCATTGGTGATAGGAAATGTGCACCGGAGAAGAAACAGATGTTGGGACGCTGTATGACTGAAACCCAATTAGGAACAACTTTGTAGCTGCAGATCTCACCGTGTTTAGATTCTTTTTTTTAAAAAAATTTGTAATGTATGCCCCAGAGCTCCAGCCTTATAGATATGAGGCCCTAAGTAAGATCAGGGCACACCCTCTCAGACTGAGCACAATCCAGGTGGCCCCAGGCTGTCCCCACAACAGAAAGCAAGTGCACCACGTTCAAAAGTGTCCTCGCTCATCATGACAGCAACAGCAAAGCCAAAGGAAAAGAGAAATAAACTTTGTATTACTGGGTATGGTGCCGCCAGCAGGTCAATTTGTACCTGTGAGGCAAGTTCATCAGCAGCCTGATGGCGCCGTCAGACTTTCAGATACCCCAAAATTGCTGCTGTGCCTTTGGCCAGACCCAAAAAACTTGGGGCAAAGTTTACCAAGAAAATAAATGGCCAAAAGTTAGGTATATGGGAGACACACCCACAAACCACCTCCGGCACAGCTATATAATTGGAGTTGTGGCCTCTCCGGTTCCTAATCAAACTGCTTAATGGCCAATATCCCAGAGACTCAGAAACGAATCTTGAAACCCAACGGCTTTTGGCAGAAATGTGTCCTGTTCCTGCAGTAGGTTACCGGCGCTGGGCCACTACAGTTGGGAATAGGTTTTGTGCCTTGCCCTGTAACCCCTGACGGCCCAGTGGCTGTCATCCTCCAGAGACAATTGGACAGTCAGGTTTGGGCCCACAGTGACCAGACACACAGGGCCTCATGAGATGGGGGTTGAGTCGGACCTTTCCACCCCCATCCCAACGAGATCCCAAGTCACTGCCCACGAACGGCCTTTCTGACTCCTGATCAAGCCACTTAACGGGCAATATCCCAGAGACTCAGAAACGAATCTTGGAACCCAATGGCTTTTGTCAGTAATGCGTCCTGTTCCTGCAGTAGGTTACCAGCACTGGACCACTCCATGTGGGAATAGATTTTGTGCCTTGGCCTGTTCCCCCTGGTGGCCCATTGACCGCCATCCTCCAGAGGCCACTGGACAGTCAGGTTTAGGCCTACAGTGAAAAGACATGCGCGGCCTCATGGGATGGGGGTGGAGCCGGCCCTATCCTCCCCACCCCTACGAGACCTCTAGTTGCAGCCCACGAACAGCCTCTCTGGCTCCTGATTAAACTGCTTAACAACCATGATCCCAGAGACTCAGCAACAAATCTCGTAACTCAGTAGGTTTTGGCAGAAATCCCGCCAGATTTAAGTGTTAAAATTTCGGAATTTCAAAATCGTGCGGCCACTACTGCAACCATGCAACATCATATTTTATTCATAACCAGCAAGAGAAAACAAATTGTCTGCCGTTTCCTTTTCAACAGATCTAAATGTTGGGGTAAAATCCCAAATAATAATTTTGGGTCTGGCATCAAAATATTGAATATAATCAAAGTAGAGAGAGAGAGTAATGTGGAAATCATCTGCTTCACAGGTAGGGGGAAGGTGTAGGATGGGTGTATACTGGGGTTTTTGGTGGTGGAGAATTGGAACTGGTGAAGGTATGGGTGTTTCATTGTATGACCGAGACTTAAACCCAAAAGCTTTGTAACTGCTCTCACGGTGATTCAATAAATAAAATTATTTTTATAAAAATGAAAAAAAAGTAAGGTGGAGCTCATGCCCAATTCAATCAGCTAATCAGTGGCTGAACAAACAGCAGTACTCCTACATAAAAAAAAATCTTTGTATTAAATATATGTACTGCCCTTCCCCTCAAACAATGTGCATACCCTTTCAGACTTAAGAAATCCTGGGCTGGGCCTTTGTTTATTTTGTCTTACTGTTGAGTTCAAAGTCTTAAACTTTCATCTCTGTGTTTGTGCTTGGGGCATCATTGAGCCACCTATTCCTTTAGGTGATCTCTCTCACTTCCAGCAGAAGAAGCTCAACCCTTTCCATCACTGGACCCTGAAAATACCCAACCTTTTCACTCTGCACAAACAGCAAAAATGACCCAAACAGGGAAAGGATGAGGCCATGAATGAGACAAGACCAAGAATTTGCATCTGGACCCTGGGGAGAGGTTGGAGCATGTCAGGTTGTCTGGTCAGCAGACAGGGGGAGTTTCAGCTTCTGGGGAAGAGTTCGGAAGGAGGGTGTCTGCACACCTGAACTGAACTTAAGTGTGCAGAACCCATAACCAAAGGGGAGAGGGCATGGAAGGCGTCCTGCCTTTCTGCAAGAACTGCTTTCTGCTGCCAATGAGGCCACACCACAGAGAATGAGCAGGTCCCTTGCAGGGGAGCTGAGAGCAAGGGGATAAGGGTCTTCCTGGTGCTGGGAGACCCTGGAATATTTGTGTTGGGAGTGGAGAACGCTCCTGAGAGATGCGTGATCTAAGCTCTTGTAAGTCTGCAAAGCTGCAAACTAATTGAAAGTCCATTTTGAAAATGAAATGATTGAAAAAATTAAAAATGAATACGTTTAGGCACCCAGAGTTGCCAACAGGCAGGAGATAAAAATGCTGCCTTCTTTCAAGATTATATTTCAAAGGGAGGGTTGCTGGGGTCTTGAGAAAAGCATGAAGGAGACATAAAACTGATAAGAGTCCAGGAAAGATTTGTATGTAGATCAAAGGGCAGAAAGGGCTTTGGGATTTACTTTCTAAAATTAATGCTCTCAGAAAGAGAGTTCATGGACCCACAGCAGGCGCCTAAGGTCAGATAAGACTGAGAGAAATCGGAAGGCAACTTGGTCCAGGACATATCCCTGGGAACTCATTACAGGGCAGTAACAGGGTGAGTGAGGCTCCACTGTGGGGCAGCAAATGAGGAGAGCCCATTCACTGGAGTGCTAGAAGAGTCCATACCCCTCCCACTGCCAACTCCCCTAAGGGACACCCAGCATCCTCCTGAACCTCCTGATTGCAGGGGAGACCTGGTCCATGTGGGCAGAGGCAAGGACCCACCCATGGCTCAGCCACTGTCCTTAGATCTGAACCATCCTCAGACACCAGCAAAGGAGGGGGGGTCTCATACCTGGGGAACCCCTGCTGGAGCCACAGACTTCTGTGAGAGTGGGACGCTGCTTTCCCCACTCCCCTCTCCTACCTTCTCACCTGGCTCTCTGGGACTCATCACAGACCTTCTCTGAGCTCCTCTCACAGACCAGCTGTCTCCTGACTCGGGGCTTCACAGAAGGATTCTCCCCATGAACTCTGGCCCCGCATGGGTCTGTAGCTTCCTGCTCAGGAATCCCGTGAGCCACACCAGGGCCCCTTCACTGATGCTCCAAACCAATGAGTTTTTCCTTCATAATGCCAATGGCCATCACAGCTACATGTTTTCCAGAACCCAGTGGGAAATAAATTCTATGACTCCCGCCGACAGGACCCTTCTGCCACCCTACCTGATGTACCATCTCTCCAGCCTGCCCATCTGATCCTTAACTGTCCTCAGTAATGTTCTGCATCTAAGGAAGAGAAAGTGACAAAAGCCTCAGGAGGCTCACAGCCACTTAGAACATGGACTGCGTAGGGAGATCAGAAATTGCAGAATACTGAGTGATCAAACACCAGCCCCCTCAGTTCTCCCACGCTGAACCAACCCGCATTCAGTCTGTTGCATCTGGAAAATAACTTCCTCCCATCAGCCGCTGTCTCTTATTCTGGCCACCACAGCAGTGTTATGAGGGAGTTGAGGGAGTGGGGGAGTGTTCTACACCAGCGCTGTCTATGCAGTTCCTCGGGGCTCCAGTCACCAGCACCTTACCTGTACCTCTGCCTTGACCATGCCTCCCAGCATGAGGGAGTCTCCGTTGTTGAGATACTGATGCCCCCAGGAGTTTGTCAATACTCAGGCCTGAGACATCTAGAAGGATTGAATAAGGGCTGCGGGCGACATTGCACCTAGAAGGCAACAGGGGTATCAGAGCCAGGGAGGCATCTGGTGAGCATATGGACTGAAGGACTTGCCCTGGCATCAAACTAGCCAGGAGCATAGATCATAAAGTTCCAATAGGATGCCTACCTTCAAGGAGGAAATACAACCCTACTCCAGGGGACCTGCCACTTTGCAAGAGAGATACCCTAACTCAGGAGAATTGACACGCCGGGGGGTTCTCCCCAACCACTGGTGCCTTTGTTCATCCTACGCCTGAGGACTTGAGGAACTCCTGCTCAGACAGTAGGATATTTGTAGAACAAGCCAGAGGAGATGGTTTTCCTTTTAAAGTAAAAAATGTGGTTCTTGGGTCTACAAAGTTGGGGAGGGATGGAAATGTCACCATAGACTAAATTATCCAGAAGCACCTTGACTGAGAAAATTGGCCAAGTTGTTTACAATTCAGCAAAGGGGAAACCACAAGTTCAAGGTTGAGACATTTTCCTATTCCATGAGGAATCATACAACTCTTTTTACAAGTTAGGGGACTTTGCACGCCAGGTTGCTGCTCTTACGGTTACCTTGAAAATGTGACATTCTGACATTCCTCTTATAAAAACAAGACAGTTGGGGTCCAAGAGAATCAGAGAACAGCTTGCAGGAGCCTGGGACCTACTGGAGCTAGTAAGATGAAGTGCTTCACAGACGCCCTCCTTGTCCTCTTGCTGGCTGTGGTTGATCTCGGGATCCTGGCCCCAATAACCCAGGGTGAGTTCAGTGACCTTCTCAAGGATGGCCATGTCTATGGTCACTCCTGCTTGAGAGGAGACAAAGAGGGTCACCTTGGTCCCCCATGCCTGTCTGTGCTCTAGATGTGGATGTGATTTGGCACTTGACTAAGGGCATCAGCAGGGCCCCAGAGGTGGTTCAGTGTCTTCAAGGCCTCTCCTGGCAAGCCAAGGTTTCAATTGAAACCCTAATGGCACTCACTGGGATGATCCTAACAGCTGTACTGTTGGGAGCCCAGGAAGAAGGGGCCTGGGGAGATGATGAAGAGATTTAGAAAATGTCCAGGGCAAGCAAGAGGTCTAGAGTTTGATCCTGATGTCCTGTATGTCACTTGGTGATTTACACACACACACACACACACACACACACACACACACACACACACACACATCAAAGCACAGCACAAACACACACCCCGATGTGGGGTCCAAGGTGAAAAACAAATTAATATAATGAATGAATAAAAATAGCCATAAAAGAGAATAGAACTGTCTCTGTATCTCTCTCTCTCTCTTTCTCTCTGCCCCAATTTAGAGAAACTATTGGCTTCTTTTCATGGCCTAAATTATTTCGTAGCTTTTCTTAACTGATGTAGGATCACTAAGTGATAGGTCACTTAATTGTTTATTAGAGTAAATTGAAATTTTGCAGAAAGAGAATTCTACAGTGTTAGAAAGAACATATGATAGCTAGTGAAAAATGGTCATTTGGTAGGGGAAATAGGACAAGCCAGAAAATTGACTCCCCAATCCACCTCCATGTTCCAGGTGTGTGATCAATAGATAGTAACAAGTGTGTATTGAACAATATACTCGCAGAGCTTAGGTACAAGCAGATACAGTTTCAAGCATCCTGTGGGCATGAACACATTGGGTCGTGCTATATCTGTTGAATGGATTATTCACAGCCATTCCAGCTTCACTTTTTCTGCCATAATTTTCACTCTGCTCTTATGGAAAGGCAGGTCCTTAAACATTTTATTTTTCAAATTCTACCCATATTATATGTAACTACATAAGAAATGAATACAAAGTAGAATTGTTTGCTTTATTAATATAACCCAGGGCCATAATATTTTTTTACGTTTTATTAGTGAAAAACCATGAGGTACAGTTGTAGATTTACAAATTTTTGTGTTTGAGTTTCGGTTATACAATGATCAAATACCCATCCATCCACAAGTGCCCATTTTCCACCACCATGGATAATATCCCACCCCCCATCCTCACCATTGGTCCGTGATTTATTATCCAAAGTTTTGGTGCAAAATACATTTTGAAATGCAGATTTTCTCATGTTTTAAAAAGAGAATACTATAGAACCCAGTGACTGCACTTGCAAATATCTACCCAAGCGAACAGAAAGCAGATCACAGATATTGACAGGCGTGGTAAAGCCAGCATTGGTCATCAGAGTCAAAAGGTGAGTGAAGTCCAAGAGCCTCTGAGCAAAACAAGTGATGTTTGTTTTTCAAATGGTTGTAGACAGATACAGCAGACTGTTTTTCAGTCTTTAAGAGTAATAAAATGCTGACACACACTGCAGCTTTGAAGGTGTAAAGGAGACTGACAGAAGCCAGTGAGCCAGGGGGTCACTGGGTGGGGACAATGGGACTCTGCCTCTCTGACATCTCTCTCCCCTCCTTGTCTCTGTCGCACCTGAGACTCACAACCATGACTCAAACTGAGGCTGAACCTGAGATCTGTGGTCAACAAGGAATTTTGACACAGATCTGAACAGCTCTGCACTGACCAATAGACGCTGGTTTTTCATTTTATTTATTTATCTATTTATTTATTTATTTTTGGTTTTTGGGTCACACCCGGTGATGCACAGGGCTTACTCCTGGCTCATGCACTCAGGAATTACTCCTGGCAGTGCTCAGGGGACCATATGGTTTGCTGGGAATTGAATCCGGGTCGGCTAGTGCAAGGCAAACGCCCTACCCGCTGTGCTATGTATGGCTATGTATGGCTCAAGCCCAAGACCCTGGTTTTGAACTTAGCGAGGCCAGGGCAATAGTAGATTAGGAAGTGTGCTTGCCTTGCCAGAAGCCCACCTGGATTGATCCCACGGATCCATATTGTCCACGAAAGGGAGTGCTCCCTGAGAGCAGAGCCAAGAGTCAATCCTGAGTATCACAGAATGTGGCTCAAAAAACTAAAATCAATAAAACAAGATTCCTTGCCTCGATTCTTCCAGGGGATTCCGGGCTGCCCAGCTGGGCGGGAAAATCATCCCTGAGTCAGTTCTCCCAGGGATCACGTCACCAACCCGCGTCTACTGCGGATCTCCGCCCACTTCCGCCTTCTGCCCCGCGTGTAGAATGCAGGTCAAAAGACCCAATTATCAGCTGAGTTCTGGGCCGGAGTGATAGAACGGCGGGTAGGCGCTTGCCTTGCAAGTGGCTGTTCCCATGTTCAGTCCCCAATACCATGTACTTCTTAGGACTCTTGCATTGATTTCATTGAGAGGCACTCTCAACTGAGCAAGGATCATGTTTTTCTTGATGATTCTGCTACATTCCCTTTGGAGTTGTTAATATTGGTGACACAACAACTCTCACCTGTTTCATTTGAAGTAAGGGCAGTTACAGGAAGGGACTCAGTTTGATTGAAAAAACAGGACGTCAAACAGAAGGAAAGAAATGGATAAGAGAGCTTTAAGATTTACAATTTAATTTTTAAGGGAGTTGGGATAGAGAAGAACCACTTTGACAAGGATAGATGGAAATGATCACTGGATAAGAACTGCATGCCGAAAATAATAAAGCAACAGACATGAGGCCATCTCAGTACCTGTATTGTAAGCCATATAGTCCAAAAGGAGAGAGGGAGAGAAGAAGAAGAAGAAGAAGAAGAAGAAGAAGAGAGAGAGAGAGAGAGAGAGAGAGAAGAAAAGTGTCTGCCATAGAGATAGGCTTGGAGGGAAGGTGACGAGAAGGAAACTGGGGTCATTGGTAGTGGGAAATGTCCACTGGTGGAGGGACAGGTGTTGGAACACTGTATGACTGAAGCCCAACCAGAAACAGTTTAATAACTCTGTACCTCGTGTTGGTTTAAATTTGAAAATAAATAATATTTCAAAATAAAATGAAATAACTTTTAAGTAAAACAAAGTAGAGGTATAGATACAGAGTTTCTCAGACTTATAAAGAAAAAAAATGCTGAGCCCTGAAACTATTGGGGTTGCTTACATAAGCCAGTGAGCCAGGGGGCACTGGGTGGAGAAACTGAGACTTTGTGTCTCTGTCATCTCTCTCACCCTATTGTCTGTCTCCCAACTAGGACCCACGAACGGAAAGAAAAGGAGAAACTGATCTGAACAAATAAATCGATGCTTCTTTTTAAAATAATAGGGGCGGGTGCTGAAGAGATAGCACAGTGAGTAGGTCTCAGTCTTTAAGAGTAATAAAATGCTGACACACGCTGCAACTTTGAAGGTGTAGAGGAGACTGATATAACCCTCTGTGCGCATGGACAGCTAGCTCCACCTCCTAGAAAGCCGGTTTTACCCCTGGTCTGTGCGGAACGGGCACGGAGGCCCAGCTCTGGGCAACCAAGCTGAATGGCTCCTATTCCAACCAGGCACAGCCCTCCCCCAAGGGCCTGGGACATCTGTGCGCATGCACAGCTAGCTCAACCTCCTAGAAAGCCGGTTTCACCCCCAATCTGCGCGGGACGGGCACGGAGGTCCAGCTCTGGGCAACCAAGCTGAACGGCTCCTATTCCAACCAGGTACAGCCCGCCCCCAAGGGACTGGGACCCTCTGTGTGCATGCACAGCTAGCTCCACCTCCAAGAAACCGGTTTCACCCCTGATCTGCGCGGGACAGGCATGGAGGCCCAGCTCTGGGCAACCAAGCTGAACGGCTCCTATTCCAACCAGGCACAGCCAGCCCCCAAGGGCCTGGGATCCTCTGTGCGCATGCACAGCTAGCTCCACCTCCTAGAAAGCCGGTTTCACCCCTGGTCTGCGCAGGACGGGTACGGAGGCCCAGCTCTGGGCAACCAAGCTGAACGGCTCCTATTCCAACCAGGTACAGCCCGCCCCCAAGGGCCTGGGACCCTCTGTGCGCATGCACAGCTAGCTCCACCTCCAAGAAACCGGTTTCACCCCTGATCTGCGCGGGACAGGCATGGAGGCCCAGCTCTGGGCAACCAAGCTGAACGGCTCCTATTCCAACCAGGCACAGCCAGCCCCCAAGGGCCTGGGATCCTCTGTGCGCATGCACAGCTAGCTCCACCTCCTAGAAAGCCGGTTTCACCCCTGGTCTGCGCAGGACGGGTACGGAGGCCCAGCTCTGGGCAACCAAGCTGAACGGCTCCTATTCCAACCAGGTACAGCCCGCCCCCAAGGGCCTGGGACCCTCTGTGCGCATGCACAGCTAGCTCCATCTCCTAGAAAGCCGGTTTCACCCCTGGTCTGCGCAGGATGGGCACGGAGGCCCAGCTCTGGGCAACCAAGCTGAATGGCTCCTATTTCAACCAGGTACAGCCCGCCCCCAAGGGCCTGGGACCCTCTGTGCGCATGCACAGCTAGCTCAACCTCCTAGAAAGCCGGTTTCACCCCTGATCTGCGCGGGACGGGCACGGAGGCCCAGCTCTGGGCAACCAAGCTGAACGGCTCCTATTCCAACCAGGTACAGCCCGCCCCCAAGGGCCTGGGACCCTCTCTGCGCATGCACAGCTAGCTCCATCGACGTTCCCAACTCCTCGCTCAGTGCCAGGGACTCTTTCCGGAACCGCGGCCACTAACGCGGCCGCTAAATATTTTCCCACTACATATGCCATAAGAACCATAATCTACCTTCTTCGATGGAAAATTCTCTAGTTTAGCTCAGTCACTAGAAACACAGTAGGCAATAACTCATAAGCCTATCTTAACTCACACTGCATATCAAGCAGAATAGTAACAGTGAATGTTAAGGACTAAACCACAGTTTTCACAATGGTAAAGCAACGCAAAAGCCCACCAATCTTTCTTATTGAAGAGTCTAGCCCAGATGACACCAACAGTACTGCAGTGTTAGACAACCTCTCTGACAAGGAATTCAGGAGGGAGCTACTTAGGATGGTTAGGGAATTAAAAGAAACAATGGAAACCAATGCCAATAGAAGACAAGAGGATTTGAAAGCAGAAATGAGGAAAATGCAATGAGAAATGTCAGACCTGAAAAATCTCGTAGGCGAATTGAAAAGCTCAGTGGAAGGCCTCAGCAGCAGAGTAACAGCTGCTGAGAACAGAATCAGTGAGCTCGAAGATGAAGTTCAGAGACTCTCCAGAAAAGAGCAGAAAATGGAAAAGAGACTCACAATTCGGGAACAGATGGCAAGAGAAGATCGTGATGAAGCCAAGAGGGGTAATATAAGAATTATTGGAGTCCCAGAGGTACAGGAAGAAAACCTTGATGAAGAAGAAACTGTTAAAGACATCATTGCTACAACGTTTCCAGAGGTGAAGAAAACTTGTGACCATATTCAGGAGGCCCGAAGGGTACCAGCTAGAAGAAATCCGAATAAAAATACCCCAAGACACATTCTGATCAAAATGACCAAAACCTTAGACAGAGACAAAATTCTGAGAGCAGCAAGATCGAAGAAAGAAATCTCTTACAAAGGAGCATCCTTAAAATTCACAGCTGATTTTTCTGATGAAACCCTTATGGCCCGAAAACAGTGGTGGGACATAGTGAAAAAACTCAATGAAATAAATGCCTCCCCCAAAATACTTTACCCAGCGAGACTCTCATTCATAATAGAAGGAACAACACACAGTTTCACAGACAAACAACAGCTCAGGAACTTCATAGACTCAAAACCATGGTTACAAGAACAACTAAATGGGCTACTTTAAGGCAAGAAAGGCCCCTCAAATACACCAAATTTTAACAGAACAATGGGACAAAATCCCATAACAATAATCTCTCTCAATGTCAATGGGCTAAACGCACCAATTAAAAGACATAGAGTGGCAGGATGGATTAGAAAATTGAACCCAACATTCTGCTGCCTGCAAGAAACGCATCTCAATAGTCAAAGCAAACACAGACTCAGAGTCAAAGGCTGGAAAACAATCCTACAGGCAAACAGCTCCCATAAAAAGCTGGGGTAGCCATCCTAATATCAGAGCACATCAATTTCAGAGTGAGGAAGGTCATAAGAGACAGTGAAGGCCATTTCTTAGTGATCAAAGGATCTGTACAACAGGAAGAACTTACAATAATAAATGTATATGCACCTAATGAGAGACCAGCAAAGTATTTAAAACAACTACTCATAGATTTGGAAAAAGACATCAACAGCAACACAATACTAGTAGGAGACTTCAACACTGCTTTGTCACCTCTTGATAGATCAACCAGACTCAAGCTTAGCAAGGACATACTTCATCTGAGGGAAACAATGGAAGAAAGGGACTTAGTAGATATATACAGGACACTTCATCCACAAAAAGCTGAATACACATTCTTCTCAATCGTAGATGGAACATTCTCCAAGATAGACCACATGCTGAGCCATAAAACATGCCTCCAAAAAATTAAGAAGAGAGAGATTGTATCGACAAACTTCTCAGACCATAATGCGCTGAAATTAGAAGTAAATCACATACAAAAACAGAAAACTAAATCAAACACCTGGAAATTAAACAGTGCTCTACTGAACAACGAGTGGCTTAGACAGGAAATCAAAGAGGAAATCAAAATATTCCTAGAAACAAATGAAAATGAGGACACGAGTTACCAAAACTTATGGGACACAGCAAAAGCTGTGTTAAGAGGAAAGTTTATAGCTCTACAAGCATTCCTCAGGAAGTAGGATCGAGCACACATAAGTAACCTAACCTCACAGCTTAAGAGCTTGGAGAAGGACCAAAAAAAGGAGCACAACCCGAACAGGAGAAAGGAAATAATAAAACTCAGAGCAGAGATTAATGAGACGGAAACCCAAAAAAACAATCCGAAAGATCAATGAAACCAAGAGCTGGTTCTTCAAGAAAATTAACAAGATTGATAAGCCTCTAGCAAAACTCACAAAGAAAGGGAGAGAGAAAACCCTAATAAACCGAATCAGAAATGAAAAGGGGGTCATTACAACAGAAACTACAGAAATTCAAAGGATCCTCAGGGAGTACTTTGAGAAACTGTATGCCACGGAACATCAAAACCTCGAGGAAATGGATAAATTCCTAGACTCCTACAACTCCCAAGGCTGAACCAAGAAGACCTGGAATACCTGAACAGACCTATCACCATCAAGGAAATTGAAATGGTAATAAAAAGTCTCCCCAAGCACAAAAGTCCTGGTCCGGATGGATTCACTAGTGAATTCTTCCAAATCTTTAAAGAGGACTTACTCCCAATCCTCTTTAAGCTTTTCCACAAAATTGAAATATCAAAAACACTTCCAAACAGTTTCTACGAAGCAAATATCACACTGATACCAAAAGCAGACAGAGATACCACAAAGAAAGAGAATTACAGGCCGATATCCCTGATGAACACAGATGCAAAGATCCTCAACAAACTACTAGCAAATAGAATCCAACTACTCATCAAAACGATCATACACCATGACCAAGTAGGATTCATCCCAGGGATGCAAGGATGGTTCAACATTCGGAAATCAATCAACATAATCCATCATATCAACAGAAGAAAAGATAAAAAGCATATGATTATATCAATAGATGCAGAGAAAGCATTTGACAAGATCCAGCACCCCTTTATGATGAAAACCCTAGCCAAAATGGGTATAGAGGGGACTTTCCTCAACATAGTTAAAGCCATCTACCACAAGCCTACAGCAAGCATCATCCTCAATGGGGAAAAACTGAGAGACTTCCCTCTAAGATCAGGGATGAGACAAGGATGCCCACTCTCCCCACTGCTGTTCAATATAGTACTGGAAGTACTTGCAATAGCGATTAGGCAAGAAAAATATATTAAGGGCATTCAGGTAGGAAAGGAAAAAATCAAGCTCTCACTATTCGCAGATGATATGATACTCTATTTAGAGAACGCAATAACCTCCAACAAAAACTCCTAGAAACAATAAACTCATATAGTAAAGTTGCAGGCTATAAAATCAATACCCAAAAGTCCATGACTTTCCTATATGCAAACAGTGATAGAGAAGAAAGCAACATGAAAAAAACAATCCCGTTCACAATTGTGCCCCAGAAAATCAAGTACTTAGGAATCAGCTTAACTAAGGAAGTAAAGGACCTGTACAAAGAAAACTACAAAACGCTACTTCAGGAAATAAAAGAGGACATGAGGAAATGGAAAGATATCCCCTGCTTATGGGTCGGGAGAATTAACATTGCCAAAATGGCAATACTACCGAAAGCATTGTATAAATTCAATGCAATCCCTATAAGGATACCCACGACATTCTTCAAAGAAATGGAGCAAACACTCCTGAAATTTATATGGAACAATAAGCCCCCACGAATAGCTAAAGCAATTCTTGGGAAAAAGAAAATGGGAGGAATCAACCTCCCGAACTTCAAACTGTACTACAAAGCAGTAATAATTAAAACAGCATGGTACTGGAACAAAGGCAGAACTGCAGACGAATGGAACAGGGTTGAATACACTGACATCTCCCCTCAATCATATGATCATCTAATCTTTGATAAAGGTGCAAGTAATGTGAAGTGGAGTAAGGAAAGCCTCTTTAACAAATTGTGCTGGCATCACTGGACGGCTACATGCAAAAAATGGGCTCAGAACTCTGCCTAACACCGTGTACAAAAGTAAGATCAAAATGGATTAAAGACCTCAACATCAGACCAGAAACCATAAGGTACATTGAAGACAAAGTTGGCAAAACCCTCCATGACATTAAAGCTAATGGTATCTTCAAAGATGCCACGCCACTGTCTGAGCAAGTGAAAACAGAGATAGATAAATGGGACTATCTTAAACTAAGAAGCTTCTGCACCTCCAAAGAAACAGTGACCAAAATACAAAGACAGTCTACAGAATGGGAAAGGATATTCGCCGAATACACATCTGACAAGGGGTTGATATCCAGGATATATAAAACACTGGTTAAACTCCACAAGAAGAAAACATCCAACCCCATCCAAAAATGAGGCAATAAAATGAACAGAAACTTTCTCAATGAAGAAATCCGAATGGCAAAAAAGCACATGAGAAAATGCTCTACATCATTAATCATCAGGGAGATGCAGATCAAAACCACAATGAGATACCATCTCACACCTCAGAGACTGGCCCACATTCAAAAGAACAAAAGCAACTGATGCTGGCGCAGATGTGGCGAGAAAGGGACACTCCTTCACTGTTGGTGGGAATGTCGACTGGTTCAGCCCTTCTGGAAAACAGTATGGACGATACTCAAAAAATTAGAAATTGAGCTCCCATTTGACCCAGCAATACCACTCCTGGGAATATATCCCAGAGAGGCAAAAATGTATAGTTGAATTGACATCTGCACTTGTTTGTTCATTGCAGCACTCTTTACAATAGCCAGAAACTGGAAGAAACCTGAATGCCCAAGAACAGATGACTGGTTAAAGAAACTTTGGTACATCTACACAATGGAGTACTATGTAGCTGTTAGAAAAGATGAAGTCATGAAATTTACATACAAGTGGTACAACATGGAAAGTATCATGCTAAGCGAAATGAGTCAGAAAGAGAGGAATAGACATAGAAAGATTGCATTCATCTGGGGGATAATAAAGTAACAAGATATGATTAATACCCAAGAATAGCTGAGATCAGCATCAGGAGGATTACTCCATAGCTTAGTGGCCAGTCGGGCACTCTAGAAGAAAGGGCAGCTCAGATAGAGAAGGGAACACCAAATAAAGGGTGTTTGGAGAATCCTCCCAGGAGGGGAGATGCACGTCAAAAGTGGACTGTGGACTGAACATGTTTGCCACTCAATGCCTCTTTTGCAGACCACAACACCCAAAAGGAGAGAGAGAACACAGGGGATTGCCCCGCCACAGAGGCAGGGGGAGATGGGGTAAGGGGGTTGGGGGGATATTATCCATGGTGGTGGAAAATGGGCACTGGTGGAGGGATGGGTATCTGATCATTGTACAATCAAACCCAATGACAAAAAATTGTAAATCTACAACTGTACCTCATGGTGTTTCACTAACAAAAAATTTTAAAAAAGTAAAACAAAAATAACAGTGTATATCAAATAGTCAAAAAAAAAAGAAATATAGAAAACCAAAAAAAAAATGAAATCAATAAAACAAGATTCAGTGCCTCGATTCTTCCAGGGGATGCCGGGCTGCCCAGCTGGCCGGGAAAATCATCCCTGAGTCAGTTCTCCCAGGGATCATGTCACCAACCTGCGTCTACTACGGATCTCCGCCCCCTTCCTCTTCCCACCCAACCTCGCCCCGTACCCCACCCACCCACCCCCGTCCTGTAGAATGCAGGTCAAAAGACCCAATTATCAGCATCCCTGAGTCAGTTCTCCCAGAGATCATGTCACCAACCTGCATATACTACGGATCTCCGCCCACTTCCGCCTCCACTCCCCCGCCCCCGCCCCCAGCCTGTAGAATGCAGGTGAAAAGACTCAATGATCAGCTGAGTTCTCAGCCAGAGTGATTGAACAGCGGGTAGGCGCTTGCCTTGCAAGTAGGTGTTCCCATGTTCAGTCCCCGATACCACGTATATCGCCTTGATCTCATTGAGAGGGACTCTCAACTGAGAAGGATCATGTTTTTTTGAAGGTTCACCGCCCTACGCCGCCCCCTCCCATTGGAGTTGTTAATAGTGGTCAGACAACAACTCTCACCTGTTTTCATTGGAAGTAAGGGCAGTTCCAAGAAGGGACTCAGTCTGATTTAAAACAGGATGTCACACAGGGGGAAGAAACGACTAAGAGACCCTTAAGATTTAAAATTTAATTTCTAAGGGGGCTGTGATAGAGAAGGAACACTTTGACAAGGCTAGTTGGAAATGATCACTGGATAAGAACTGCATGCTGAAAATAGTTAAAGAAACAGACACGAGAGCATCTCAGTACCTGTATTGCAAGACACATTGTCCAAAAGGTGAGAGGGAGACAGGAAGAGAGAGAGAGAAGAAAAGTGTCTGCCATAGAGATAGGCTTGGAGGGAGGGTGACGAGAAGGAAACTGGGGTCATTGGTCATGGGAAATGTCCACTGGTGAAGGGACAGGTTTTGGAACACTGTATGACTGAAGCACAACCAGAAACAGTTTGATAACTCTGCACCTCGTGTTGGTTAATATTTGAAAATAAATAAGATTTTGAAATAAAAAGAAATAATTTTTAAGTAAAATAAAATGGAGCTATAGATACAGAGTTTCTCAGACTTATAAAGAAAAAATGAGGCTGAGGCCTGAGGCTATTGGGGATGCTGACATAAGCCAGTGAGCCAGGGGGCACTGGGTGGAGACACTGAGACTCTGTGTCTCTGTCATCTCTCTCCCCTCTTGTCTGTCTCCGATCTAGGACCCACGAGCACATGGGAAAGGAGAAACTGACCTGAACAAATAAATCAATGCTTCTTTTTCAAATAATGGGGCCGGGTGCTGAAGAGATAGCACAGTGAGTAGGTCTCAGTCTTTCAGAGTAATAAAATGCTGACACTCGCTGCAGCTTTGAAGGTGTAAAGGAGACTGACAGAAGCCAGTGAGCCAGGGGGTCACTGGGTGAGGACAATGGGACTCTGCCTCTCTGACATCTCTCTCCCCTCCTTGTCTCTGTCGCACCTGAGACCCACAACCATGACTCAACCTGAGGCTGAACCTGAGATCTATGGTCAACAAGGAACTTTGACACAGATCTGAACAGCTCTGCACTGACCAATAGACGCTGGTTTTTCATTTTATTTATTTATCTATTTATTTATTTTTGGTTTTTGGGTCACACCCGGTGATGCACAGGGAATACTCCTGGCTCATGCACTCAGGAATTACTCCTGGCAGTGCTCAGGGGACCATATGGATTGCTGGGAATTGAATCCGGGTCGGCTAGTGCAAGGCAAACGCCCTACCCGCTGTGCTATGTATGGCTATGTATGGCTCCAGCCCAAGACCCTGGTTTTGAACTTTGCGAGGCCAGGGTCATAAAAGATTAGGGAAGGTGCTTGCCTTGCCAGGAGCCCACCTGGATTGATCCCACGGATCCATATTGTCCACGAAAGGGAGTGCTCCCTGAGAGCAGAGCCAAGAGTCAATCCTGAGCATCACAGAATGTGGCTCAAAAAATTAAATCAATAAAACAAGATTCCGTGCCTCGATTCTTCCAGGGGATGCCGGGCTGCCCAGCTGGGCGGGAAAATCATCCCTGAGTCAGTTCTCCCAGGGATCATGTCACCAACCCGCGTCTACTACGGATCTCCGCCCCCTTCCTCTTCCCACCCCACCTCGCCCCCTACCCCCCCCCCCCGTCCTATAGAATGCAGGTCAAAAGACCCAATTATCAGCTGAGTGCTCGGCCGGAGTGATAGAACGCCGGGTAGGCGCTTGCCTTGCAAGTAGCTGTTCCCATGTTCAGTCCCCGATACCACGTACATCGCCTTGATCTCATTGAGAGGGACTCTCAACTGAGCAAGGATCATTTTTTTTGATGGTTCACCCCCCTCCCCCGCCCCCTCCCATTGGAGTTGTTAATAGCGGTCAGACAACAACTCTCACCTGTTTTCATTGGAAGTAAGGGCAGTTCCAAGAAGGGACTCAGTCTGATTTCAAAAAGGACGTCACACAGGGGGGAAGAAACGGCTAAGAGACCTTTAAGATTTAAAATTTAATTTGGAAGGGGGTTGGGATAGAGAGGGAACACTTTGACAAGGCTAGTTGGAAATGATCACTGGATAAGAACTGCATGCTGAAAATAGATAAAGCAACAGACATGAGAGCATCTCAGTACCTGTACTGCAAGGCACATTGTCCAAAAGGTGAGAGGGAGACAGGAAGGGAGAGAGAGAAGAAAAGTGTCTGCCATAGAGATAGGCTTGGAGGGAGGGTGAAGAGAAGGAAACTGGGGCCGTTGGTCGTGGGAAATGTCCACTGGTGGAGGGACAGGTGTCGGAACAATGTATGACTGAAGACCAACCAGAAACTGTTTTATAACTCTGCACCTCATGTTGGTTTAAATTTGAAAGTAATTAAGATTTTATAATAAAAGAAATAACTTTTAAGTAAAATAAAATGGAGCTATAGATACACAGTTTCTCAGACTTATAAAGAAAAAATGAAGCTGAGGCCTGAGGCTATTGGGGATGCTGACATAAGCCAGTGAGCCCAGGGGCACTGGGTGGAGACACTGAGACTCTGTGTCTCTGTCATCTCTTTCCCCCTCTTGTCTGTCTCCGAACTAGGACCCACGAGCACATGGGAAAGGAGAAACTGACCTGAACCAATAAATCGACGCTTCTTTTTCAAATAATGGGGCCGGGTGCTGAAGAGATAGCACAGTGAGTAGGTCTCAGTCTTTCAGAGTAATAAAATGCTGACACTCGCTGCAGCTTTGAAGGTGTAAAGGAGACTGACAGAAGCCAGTGAGCCAGGGGGTCACTGGGTGGGGACAATGGGACTCTGCCTCTTTGACATCTCTCTCCCCTCCTTGTCTCTGTCGCACCTGAGAACCACAACCATGACTCAACCTGAGGCTGAACCTGAGATCTATGGTCAACAAGGAACTTTGACACAGATCTGAACAGCTCTGTACTGACCAATAGACGCTGGTTTTCCATTTTATTTATTTATTTATATATTTATTAATTTTTGGTTTTTGGGTCACACCCGGTGATGCACAGGGCTTACTCCTGGCTCATGCACTCAGGAATTACTCCTAGCAGTGCTCAGGGGACCATATGGATTGCTGGGAATTGAATCCGGGTCGGCTAGTGCAAGGCAAACGCCCTACCCGCTGTGCTATGTAAGACTATGTATGGCTCCAGCCCAAGGCCCTGGTTTTGAACTTCGCAAGGCCAGGGCCATTGTAGATTAGGGAAGGTGCTTGCCTTGCCAGGAGCCCACCTGGATTGATCCCACGGATCCATATTGTCCACGAAAGAGAGTGCTCCCTGAGAGCAGAGCCAAGAGTCAATCCTGAGCATTACAGAATGTGGCTCAAAAAATTAAATCAATAAAACAAGATTCCGTGCCTCGATTCTTCCAGGGGATGCCGGGCTGCCCAGCTGGCCGGGAAAATCATCCCTGAGTCAGTTCTCCCAGGGATCATGTCACCAACCTGCGTCTACTACGGATCTCCGCCCCCTTCCTCTTCCCACCCAACCTCGCCCCGTACCCCACCCACCCACCCCCGTCCTGTAGAATGCAGGTCAAAAGACCCAATTATCAGCTGAGTGCTCGGCCGGAGTGATAGAACGCCAGGTAGGCGATTGCCTTGCAAGTAGCTGTTCCCGTGTTCAGTCCCCGATACCACGTACATCGCCTTGATCTCATTGAGAGGGACTCTCAACTGAGCAAGGATCATTTTTTTTTGATGGTTCACCCCCCTCCCCCGCCCCCTCCCATTGGAGTTGTTAATAGCGGTCAGACAACAACTCTCACCTGTTTTCATTGGAAGTAAGGGCAGTTCCAAGAAGGGACTCAGTCTGATTTAAAACAGGACTTCACACAGGGGGGAAGAAACGGCTAAGAGACCTTTAAGATTTAAAATTTAATTTGGAAGGGGGTTGGGATAGAGAAGGAACACTTTGACAAGGCTAGTTGGAAATGATCACTGGATAAGAACTGCATGCTGAAAATAGATAAAACAACAGACACGACAGCATCTCAGTACCAGTATTGCAAGCCACATTGTCCAAAAGGTGAGAGGGAGACAGGAAGGGAGAGAGAGAAGAAAAGTGTCTGCCATAGAGATAGGCTTGGAGGGAGGGTGAAGAGAAGGAAACTGGGGCCGTTGGTCGTGGGAAATGTCCACTGGTGGAGGGACAGTTGTTGGAAAAATGTATGACTGAAGACCAACCAGAAACAGTTTTATAACTCTGCACCTCGTGTTGGTTTAAATTTGAAAATAAATAAGATTTTAAAATAAAAGAAATAACTTTTAAGTACAATAAAATGGAGCTATAGATACACAGTTTCTCAGACTTATAAAGGAAAAATGAAGCTGAGGCCTGAGGCTATTGGGGATGCTGACATAAGCCAGTGAGCCAGGGGGCACTGGGTGGAGATACTGAGACTCTGGGTCTCTGTCATCTCTCTCCCCTCCTTGTCTTTGTCGCACCTGAGACCCACAACCATGACTCAACCTGAGGCTGAACCTGAGATCTATGGTCAACAAGGAACTTTGACACAGATCTGAACAGCTCTGCACTGACCAATAGACGCTGGTTTTCCATTTTATTTATTTATTTATTTATCTATCTATTTATTTATTTTTGGTTTTTGGGTCACACCCGGTGATGCACAGGGCTTACTCCTGACTCCTGCACTCAGGAATTACTCCTGGCAGTGCTCAGGGGACCATATGGATTGCTGGGAATTGAATCCGGGTGGGCTAGTGCAAGGCAAACGCCCTACCCGCTGTGCTATGTATGGCTATGTATGGCTCCAGCCCAAGACCCTGGTTTTGAACTTCGCGAGGCCAGGGCCATAAAAGATTAGGGAAGGTGCTTGCCTTGCCAGGAGCCCACCTGGATTGATCCCACGGATCCATATTGTCCACGAAAGGGAGTGTTCCCTGAGAGAAGAGCCAAGAGTCAATCCTGAGCATCACAGAATGTGGCTCAAGAAATTAAATCAATAAAACAAGATTCCATGCCTTGATTCTTCCAGGGGATGCCGGGCTGCCCAGCTGGCCGGGAAAATCATCCCTGAGTCAGTTCTCCCAGGGATCACATCACCAACCTGCCTCTACTACGGATCTCCGCCCCCTTCCTCTTCCCACCCCACTTCGCCCCCTACCCCAACCCCCCCCCCGTCTTGTAGAATGCAGGTCAAAAGACCCAATTATCAGCTGAGTGCTTGGCCGGAGTGATAGAACGCCGGGTAGGCGCTTGCCTTGCAAGTAGCTGTTCCCATGTTCAGTCCCCGATACCACATACATCGCCTTGATCTCATTGAGAGGGACTCTCAACTGAGCAAGGATCATGTTTTTTTGATGGTTCACCCCCCTCCCCCGCCCCCTCCCATTGGAGTTGTTAATAGCGGTCAGACAACTCTCACCTGTTTTCATTGGAAGTAAGGGCAGTTCCAAGAAGGGACTCAGTCTGATTTAAAACAAGACGTCACACAGGGGGGAAGAAATGGCTAAGAGATCTTTAAGATTTAAAATTTAATTTGGAAGGGGGTTGGGATAGAGAAGGAACACTTTGACAAGGCTAGTTGGAAATGATCACTGGATAAGAACTGCATGCTGAAAATAGATAAAGCAACAGACACGAGAGCATCTCAGTACCAGTATTGCAAGCCACAGTGTCCAAAAGGTGAGAGGGAGACAGGAAGGGAGAGAGAGAAAAAAAGTGTCTGCCATAGAGACAGGCTTGGAGGGAGGGTGAAGAGAAGGAAACTGGGGTCATTGGTCGTGGGAAATGTCCACTGGTGGAGGGACAGGTGTGGGAACACTGAATGACTGAAGACCAACCAGAAACAGTTTCATAACTCTGCACCTCGTGTTGGTTTAAATTTGAAAATAAATAAGATTTTAAAATAAAAAGAAATAACTTTTAAGTAAAATAAAATGGAGCTACTGTTACACAGTTTCTCAGACTTATAAAGAAAAAATGAGGCTGAACCCTGAGGCTATTGGGGATGCTGACATAAGCCAGTGAGCCAGGGGGCACTGGGTGGAGACACTGAGACTCTGTGTCTCTGTCATCTCTCTCCCCCTCTTGTCTGTCTCCGAACTAGGACCCACGAGCACATGGGAAAGGAGAAACTGACCTGAACCAATAAATCGATGCTTCTTTTTCAAATAATGGGGCCGGGTGCTGAAGAGATAGCACAGTGAGTAGGTCTCAGTCTTTCAGAGTAATAAAATGCTGACACTCGCTGCAGCTTTGAAGGTGTAAAGGAGACTGACAGAAGCCAGTGAGCCAGGGGGTCACTGGGTGGGGACAATGGGACTCTGCCTCTTTGACATCTCTCTCCCTTCCTTGTCTCTGTCGCACCTGAGCCCCACAACCATGACTCAACCTGAGGCTGAACCTGAGATCTATGGTCAACAAGGAACTTTGACACAGATCTGAACAGCTCTGCACTGACCAATAGACGCTGGTTTTTCATTTTATTTATTTATCTATTAATTTATTTATTTTTGGTTTTTGGGTCACACCCGGTGATGCACAGGGCTTACTCCTGGCTCATGCACTCAGAAATTACTCCTGGCTGTGCTCAGGGGACCATATGGATTGCTGGGAATTGAATCCGGGTCGGCTAGTGCAAGGCAAACGCCCTACCCGCTGTGCTATGTATGGCTATGTATGGCTCCAGCCCAAGACCCTGGTTTTGAACTTCGCGAGGCCAGGGCCATTGTAGATTAGGGAAGGTGCTTGCCTTGCCAGGAGCCCACCTGGATTGATCCCACGGATCCATATTGTCCACGAAAGAGAGTGCTCCCTGAGAGCAGAGCCAAGAGTCAGTCCTGAGCATCACAGAATGTGGCTCAAAAAATTAAATCAATAAAACAAGATTCCGTGCCTCGATTCTTCCAGGGGATGCCGGGCTGCCCAGCTGGCCGGGAAAATCATCCCTGAGTCAGTTCTCCCAGGGATCACATCACCAACCCACCTCTACTACGGATCTCCGCCCTCTTCCTCTTTCCACTCTACCTTGCCCCCTCCCACCCCCGGTCATATAGAATGCAGGTCAAAAGACCCCAATTATCAGCTGAGTGCTTGGCCTGAGTGATAGAACTCCGGGTAGGCGCTTGCCTTGCAAGTAGCTGTTCCCATGTTCAGTCCCCGATACCACGTAGATCGCCTTGATCTCATTGAGAGGGACTCTCAACTGAGCAAGGATCATGTTTTTTTGATGGTTCACCCCCCTCCCCCGCCCCCTCCCATTGGAGTTGTTAATAGCGGTCAGACAACAACTCTCACCTGTTTTCATTGGAAGTAAGGGCAGTTCCAAGAAGGGACTCAGTCTGATTTAAAACAGTACTTCACACAGGGGGGAAGAAACAGCTAAGAGACCTTTAAGATTTAAAATTTAATTTAGAAGGGGGTTGGGATAGAGAAGGAACACTTTGACAAGGCTAGTTGTAAATGATCACTGGATAAGAACTGCATGCTGAAAATAGATAAAGCAACAGACACGAGAGCATCTCAGTACCTGTATTGCACGCCACATTGTCCAAAAGGTGAGAGGGAGACAGGAAGGGAGAGAGAGAAGAAAAGTGTCGGCCATAGAGATAGGCTTGGAGGGAGGGTGAGGAGAAGGAAACTGGGGTCATTGGTTGTGGGAAATGTCCACTGGTGGAGGGACAGGTGTTGGAACACTGTACGACTGAAGCCCAACGAGAAACAGTTTTATAACTCTGCACCTCGTGTTGGTTTAAATTTGAAAATAAATAAGATTTTAAAATAAAAAGAAATAACTTTTAAGTACAATAAAATGGAGCTATAGATACACAGTTTCTCAGACTTATAAAGAAAAAATGAGGCTGAGGCCTGAGGCTATTGGGGATGCTGACATAAGCCAGTGAGCCAGGGGGCACTGGGTGGAGACACTGAGACTCTGTGTCTCTGTCATCTCTCTCCCCTCCTTGTCTCTGTCGCACCTGAGACCCACAACCATGACTCAACCTGAGGCTGAACCTGAGATCTATGGTCAACAAGGAACTTTGACACAGATCTGAACAGCTCTGCACTGAACAATACACGCTGGTTTTCCATTTTATTTATTTATTTATTTATCTATTTATTTATTTATTTTTGGTTTTTGGGTCACACCCAGTGACGCACAGGGGTTACTCCTGGCTCCTGCACACAGGAATTACTCCTGGCAGTGCTCAGGGGACCATATGGATTGCTGGGAATTGAATCCGGGTCGGCTAGTGCAAGGCAAACGCCCTACCCGCTGTGCTATGTATGCCTATGTATGGCTCCAGCCCAAGACCCTGGTTTTGAACTTCGCGAGGTCAGGGCCATAGTAGATTAGGGAAGGTGCTTGCCTTGCCAGGAGCCCACCTGGCTTGATCCCACGGATTCATATTGTCCACGAAAGGGAGTGCTCCCTGAGAGTAGAGCCAAGAGTCAATCCTGAGCATCACAGAATGTGGCTCAAAAAATTAAATCAATAAAACAAGATTCCGTGCCTCGATTCTTCCAGTGGATGCCGGGCTGCCCAGCTGGCCGGGAAAATCATTCCTGAGTCAGTTCTCCCAGGGATCACGTCACCAATCCGCGTCTACTAGGGATCTCCGCCCCCTTCCTCTTTCCACCCCAACTCGCCCCCTACCCCCCCACCCCCCGTCCTGTAGAATGCAGGTCAAAAGACTCAATTATCAGCTGAGTGCTCGGCCGGAGTGATAGAACGCCGGGTAGGCGCTTGCCTTGCAAGTAGCTGTTCCCATGTTCAGTCCCCGATACCACGTACATCGCCTTGATCTCATTGAGAGGGACTCTCAACTGAGCAAGGATCATGTTTTTTTGATGGTTCACCCCCTCCCCCGCCCCCTCCCATTGGAGTTGTTAATAGCGGTCAGACAACAACTCTCACCTGTTTTCATTGGAAGTAAGGGCAGTTCCAAGAAGGGACTCAGTCTGATTTAAAACAGGACTTCACACAGGGGGGAAGAAACGGCTAAGAGACCTTTAAGATTTAAAATTTAATTTAGAAGGTGGTTGGGATAGAGAAGGAACACTTTGACAAGGCTAGTTGGAAATGATCACTGGATAAGAACTGCATGCTGAAAATAGATAAAGCAACAGACATGAGAGCATCTCAGTACCTGTACTGCAAGGCACATTGTCCAAAAGGTGAGAGGGAGACAGGAAGGGAGAGAGAGAAGAAAAGTGTCTGCCATAGAGATAGGCTTGGAGGGAGGGTGAGGAGAAGGAAACTGGGGTCATTGGTCGTGGGAAATGTCCACTGGTGGAGGGACAGGTGTTGGAACACTGTATGACTGAAGCCCAACGAGAAACAGTTTGATAACTCTGCACCTCGTGTTGGTTTAAATTTGAAAATAAATAAGATTTCAAAATAAAATGAAATAACATTTAAGTAAAATAAAATGGAGCTATAGATACACAGTTTCTCAGACTTATAAAGAAAAAATGAGGCTGAGGCCTGAGACTATTGGGGATGCTGACATAAGCAAGTGAGCCAGGGGGCACTGGGTGGAGACATTGAGGCTCTGTGTCTCTGTCATCTCTCTCCCCTCCTTGTCTCTGTCGCACCTGAGACCCAAAACCATGACTCAACCTGAGGCTGAACCTGAGATCTATGGTCAACAAGGAACTTTGACACAGATCTGAACAGCTCTGCACTGAACAATACACGCTGGTTTTCCATTTTATTTATTTATTTATTTAATTACTTATTTATTAATTTTTGGTTTTTGGGTCACACCCGGTGATACACAGGGGTTACTCCTGGCTCCTGCACTCAGGAATTACTCCTGGCAGTGCTCAGGTGACCATATGGATTGCTGGGAATTGAATCCGGGTCGGCTAGTGCAAGGCAAACGCCCTACCCGCTGTGCTATGTATGGCTATGTATGGCTCCAGCCCAAGACCCTGGTTTTGAACTTCGCGAGGTCAGGGCCATAGTAGATTAGGGAAGGTGCTTGCCTTGTCAGGAGCCCACCTGGATTGATCCCACGGATCCATATTGTCCATGAAAGGGAGTGCTCCCTGAGAGAAGAGCCAAGAGTCAATCCTGAGCATCACAGAATGTGGCTCAAAAAATTAAATCAATAAAACAAGATTCCGTGCCTCGGTTCTTCCAGGGGATGCCGGGCTGCCCAGCTGGGCGGGAAAATCATCCCTGAGTCAGTTCTCCCAGGGATCAAGTCACCAACCCGCCTCTACTATGGTACTCCGCCCCCTTCCTCTTCCCACCCCACCTCACCCCCTATCCCCCCCCCCCCGTCCTATAGAATGCAGGTCAAAAGACCCAATTATCAGCTGAGTGCTCGGCCGGAGTGATAGAACGCCGGGTAGGCGCTTGCCTTGCAAGTAGCTGTTCCCATGTTCAGTCCCCGATACCACGTACATCGCCTTGATCTCATTGAGAGGGACTCTCAACTGAGCAAGGATCATGTTTTTTTGATGATTCACCCCCCTCCCCCGCCCCCTCCCATTGGAGTTGTTAATAGCGGTCAGACAACAACTCTCACCTGTTTTCATTGGAAGTAAGGGCAGTTCCAAGAAGGGACTCAGTCTGATTTAAAACAGGACTTCACAGAGGGGGGAAGAAACGGCTAAGAGACCTTTAAGATTTAAAATTTAATTTAGAAGGGGTTTGGGATAGAGAAGGAAAACTTTGACAAGGCTAGTTGGAAATGATCACTGGATAAGAACTGCATGCTGAAAATAGATAAAGCAACAGACATGAGAGCATCTCAGTACCTGTACTGCAAGGCACATTGTCCAAAAGGTGAGAGGGAGACAGGAAGGGAGAGAGAGAAGAAAAGTGTCTGCCATAGAGATAGGCTTGGAGGGAGGGTGACGAGAAGGAAACTGGGGTCATTGGTCGTGGGAAATGTCCACTGGTGGAGGGACAGTTGTTGGAACACTGTATGACTTAAGCCCAACGAGAAACAGTTTTATAACTCTGCACCTCGTGTTGGTTTAAATTTGAAAATAAATAAGATTTTAAAATAAAAAGAAATAACTTTTAAGTAAAATAAAATGGAGCTATAGATACACAGTTTCTCAGACTTCTAAAGAAAAAATGAGGCTGAGTCTTGAGGCTATTGGAGATGCTGACATAAGCCAGTGAGCCAGGGGACACTGGGTGGAGACACTGAGACTCTGTGTCTCTGTCATCTCTCTCCCCTCCTTGTCTCTGTCGCACCTGAGACCCAAAACCATGACTCAACCTGAGGCTGAACCTGAGATCTATGGTCAACAAGGAACTTTGACACAGATCTGAACAGCTCTGCACTGAACAATACACGCTGGTTTTCCATTTTATTTATTTATTTATTTAATTACTTATTTATTAATTTTTGGTTTTTGGGTCACACCCGGTGATACACAGGGGTTACTCCTGGCTCCTGCACTCAGGAATTACTCCTGGCAGTGCTCAGGGGACCATATGGATTGCTGGGAATTGAATCCGGTTCGGCTAGTGCAAGGCAAACGCCCTACCCGCTGTGCTATGTATGGCTATGTATGGCTCCAGCCCAAGACCCTGGTTTTGAACTTCGCGAGGTCAGGGCCATAGTAGATTAGGGAAGGTGCTTGCCTTGCCAGGAGCCCACCTGGATTGATCCCACGGATCCATATTGTCCACGAAAGGGAGTGCTCCCTGAGAGCAGAGCCAAGAGTCAATCCTGAGCATCACAGAATGTGGCTCAAAAAATTAAATCAATAAAACAAGATTCCGTGCCTCCATTCTTCCAGGGGATGCCGGGCTGCCCAGCTGGGCGGGAAAATCATCCCTGAGTCAGTTCTCCCAGGGATCACGTCACCAACCCGCGTCTACTACGGATCTCCGCCCCCTTCCTCTTCCCACCCCACCTCGCCCCTACCCCCACCCCCCCGTCCTGTAGAATGCAGGTCAAAAGACCCAATTATCAGCTGAGTGCTCGGCCGGAGTGATAGAACGCCGGGTAGGCGCTTGCCTTGCAAGTAGCTGTTCCCATGTTCAGTCCCCGATACCACGTACATCGCCTTGATCTCATTGAGAGGGACTCTCAACTGAGCAAGGATCATGTTTTTTTGATGGTTCACCCCCCTCCCCAGCCCCCTCCCATTGGAGTTGTTAATAGCGGTCTGACAACAACTCTCACCTGTTTTCATTGGAAGTAAGGGCAGTTCCAAGAAGGGACTCAGTCTGATTTAAAACAGGACTTCACACAGGGGCGAAGAAACGGCTAAGAGACCTTTAAGATTTAAAATTTAATTTCGAAGGGTGTTGGGATAGAGAAGGAACACTTTGACAAGGCTAGTTGGAAATGATCACTGGATAAGAACTGCATGCTGAAAATAGATAAAGCAACAGACACGAGAGCATCTCAGTACCTGTATTGCAAGCCACATTGTCCAAAAGGTGAGAGGGAGACAGGAAGGGAGAGAGAGAAGAAAAATGTCTGCCATAGAGATAGGCTTGAAGGGAGGGTGAAGAGAAGTAAACTGGGGTCATTGGTCGTGGGAAATATCCACTGGTGGAGGGACAGGTGTGGGAACACTGTATGACTGAAGCCCAACGAGAAACAGTTTTATAACTCTGCACCTCGTGTTGGTTTAAATTTGAAAATAAATAAGATTTTACAATAAAAATAGAGCCGCGCCTCAGATTCCCGCCTGAAGCCCAGTGGAGAAACTGCCCGTCCATCTCCGAGGGACCCGACCACCAGTCCCTGGGCTCCTCCCCTCCAGGTGGGTAGGCGGCAGAGTCCAGCCGGGAAGTGCTCCTGCCCCCCCAGCCGCGCCTCAGATTCCCGCCTGAAGCCCAGTGGGGAGACTGTAGACCACCCTTCCTCCATTCCAGGATCCTGGGTGGGTGTCGCCTGGGACAGTCTCGGGGCGTGGCCACCAGGAAATGGGCGTGGCCTCTTAAAAGTGGGCGTGGCCTTCTCCCTCACATCAAGCACTCAGGACTCCCATCCCCAACTTGCTTCCTAATACCAACCAAACATTTCCCACCTCTTCTACTGCAATCCAACCACAACCCACTCGCCTACTCAAGTTCCAACAAAGACCTGTTTGAAAACAGCTGTATAAGTTCATTTCTAAATAGCACCTCCTCCAAAAGTTTCACTCAATGTCTGTTATAAAACAAAGAATAAAGCCTGACTGAGAAGAACGTCAAACTCAGAAACGTAGAAGGGTGCCTACCATGGACAAAAACTTATCCATAATCCCTTCCCACTATAAGAGAGAATAGTATAATCTGTGTTGGACAAACCGAGGCCCATTGTTTGGCAACAAAACTGAACGGCTCCTGGCAGTCTCTCCTCATTCAACCAGGTACAGCATGCTCCACGGCTTGAGACTCCCCCAGGGAATGCGCAGCTAGCTTGATCCCCTAGAATTGCCGGTTTTCTCCCTTGGCCTGCGCAGGACAGGAACTAGGCAACATCAGATTCCGCGGCAACAAAGCTGGAGGGATCCGGGAACTCTCTCCTCACTCAACCAGAATAGTAACAGTGAACGTGAAGGACTAAAGCACACTGGTCACAATGGTAAAGCAACGCAAAAGCCCACCAAACTTTCTTATTGAAGAGGCAAGCCCAGAAGACACCAACAGTACTGTAGTATCAGACAACCTCTCTGACAAGGAATTCAGAAGGGAGCTAGTTAAGATGCTTAGGGAACTAAAAGAAACAATGGAAACCAATGCCAATAAAAGTCAAGAGGATTTGAAGGCAGAAATGAGAAAAATGCAATCGGAAATGTCGGACCTGAAAACCCTGGTAGGCGAATTGAAAACCTCAGTGGAAGGCCTCAGAAGCAGGGTAACAGCTGCTGAGAACAGAATCAGTGAGCTTGAAGATGAAGTTCAGAGACTCGCCAGAAAAGAGCAGAAAATGGAAAAGAGACTCACAGTTCGGGAACAGATGGCAAGAGAAGATCGTGATGAAGCCAGGAGGGGTAACATAAGAATTATTGGAGTCCCAGAGGGACAGGAAGAAAACCCTGATGAAGAAGAAACTGTCAAAGACATCATTGCTACAACAGTTCCAGAGCTGAAGAAAACTTGTGACCACATTCAGGAGGCCCGGAGGGTACCAGCTAGAAGAAATCTGAACAAAAATACCCCAAGACACATCCTGATCAAAATGACCAAAACTTTAGACAGAGACAAAATTCTGAAAGCAGCAAGATCGAAAAAAGAAATCTCTTACAAAGGAGCATCCTTAAAATTCACAGCTGATTTTTCTGATGAAACCCTCAGGGCCCGAAAACAGTGGTGGGACATAGTGAGAAAACTCAATGAAATAAATGCCTCTCCAAAAATACTTTACCCAGTAAGACTCTCATTCATAATAGAAGGAACAACACACAGTTTCACAGACAAACAACAGCTCAGGAACTTCATAGACTCAAGACCATGGTTACAAGTACAACTAAATGGGCTACTTTAAGACAGGACAGGCCCCTCAAATACACCTAATTTCAACAGAACAATGGGACAAAATCCCATAACAGTAATCTCTCTCAATGTCAATGGGCTAAACGCACTAATTAAAAGACACAGAGTGGCTGGATGGATTAGAAAATTGAACCCAACATTCTGCTGCCTGCAAGAAACACACCTTAATAGTCAAAGCAAACACAGACTCAGAGTCAAAGGCTGGAAAACAATCCTACAGGCAAACAGCTCCCATAAAAAAGCTGGGGTAGCCACCTTAATATCAGACCACATCGATTTCAGAGTGAAGAAGGTCATAAGAGAGAGTGAAGGCCATTTCTTAGTGATCAAAGGATCTGTACAACAGGAAGAACTTACAATAATAAATGTATATGCACCTAATGAGAGACCAGCAAAGTACTTAAAACAACTACTCATAGATTTGGAAAAAGACATCAATAGCAACACAATACTAGTGGGAGACTTCAACACCGCTTTGTCACCTCTGGATAGATCAACCAGACTCAAACTTAGCAAGGACATACTTAATCTGAGGGAAACAATGGAAGAAAGGGACTTAGTAGATATATACAGGACACTTCATCCTCAAAAGGCTGAATACACATTCTTCTCAAGCGTACATGGAACATTCTCCAAGATAGACCACATGCTGAGCAACAAAACATATCTCCATAAAATTAAGAAGATAGAGATTGTATCAACAATCTTCTCAGACCACAATGCGCTTAAATTAGAAGTAAATCACACACAAAAACAGAAAACTAAATCAAACACCTGGAAATTAAACAGTGCGCTATTGAACAACGAGTGGCTTAGAATGGAAATCAAAGAGGAAATCAAAAGATTCCTAGAAACGAATGAAAATGAGGACACGAGTTACCAAAACTTATGGGACACAGCAAAAGCTGTCTTAAGAGGAAAGTTTATAGCTCTACAAGCATTCCTCAGAAAGGAGGAGCGAGCCCACATAAATAAACTAACCTCACAGCTGAAGAGCTTGGAGAAGGACCAACAAAAGGAGCACAACCCGAACAGGAGGAAGGAAATAATAAAACTCAGAGCAGAGATTAACGAGATGGAAACCCAAAAAACAATCCGAAAGATCAATGAAACCAAGAGCTGGTTCTTTGAGAAAATTAACAAGATCGATAAGCCTCTAGCAAAACTCACAAAAAAGGGGAGAGAGAAAGCCCTAATAAACCGAATCAGAAATGAAAAGGGGGTCATCACAACAGAAACTACAGAAATTCAAAGGATCCTCAGGGAGTACTTTGAGAAGCTTTATGCCATGGAACATCAAAACCTCGAGGAAATGGATAAATTCCTAGACTCCTACAGACTCCCAAGGCTGAACCAAGAAGACCTGGAATACCTGAACAGACCTATCACCATCAAGGAAATTGAAATGGTAATAAAAAGTCTCCCCAAGCACAAAAGTCCTGGCCCGGATGGATTCACTAGTGAATTCTTCCAAATCTTTAAAGAAGACTTACTCCCAATCCTCTTTAAGCTTTTCCACGAAATTGAAATATCAAAAACACTTCCGAATAGTTTCTACGAAGCAAATATCACACTGATACAAAAAGCAGACAGAGATACCACAAAGAAAGAGAATTACAGGCCAATATCCCTGATGAACACAGATGCAAAGATCCTCAACAAACTACTAGCAAATAGAATCCAACTACTCATCAAAAAGATCATACACCATGACCAAGTAGGATTCATCCCAGGGATGCAAGGATGGTTCAACATTCGGAAATCAATCAACATAATCAACCATATCAACAAAAGAAAAGATAAAAAGCATATGATCATATCAATAGATGCAGAGAAAGCATTTGACAAGGTCCAGCACCCCTTTATGATGAAAACCCTAGCCAAAATGGGTATAGAGGGGACTTTCCTCAACATAGTTAAAGCCATCTACCACAAGCCTACAGCAAGCATCATCCTCAATGGGGAAAAACTGAGAGCCTTCCCTCTAAGATCAGGGACGAGACAAGGATGCCCACTCTCTCCACTGCTGTTCAATATAGTACTGGAAGTACTTGCAATAGCGATTAGGCAAGAAAAAGATATTAAGGGCATTCAGGTAGGAAAGGAAGAAATCAAGCTCTCACTATTCGCAGATGATATGTTACTATACTTAGAGAACACAATAACCTCCACCAAAAAACTCCTAGAAACAATAGACTCGTATAGTAAAGTTGCAGGTTATAAAATCAATACCCAAAAGTCCATGGCTTTCCTATACGCAAACAGTGAGAGAGAAGAAAGCAACATGAACAAAACAATCCCGTTCACAATTGTGCCCCAGAAAATCAAGTACCTAGGAATCAGCTTAACTAAGGAAGTAAAGGACCTGTACAAAGAAAACTACAAAACGCTCCTTCAGGAAATAAAAGAGGACATGAGGAAATGGAAAGATATCCCCTGCTCATGGGTCGGGAGAATTAACATTGTCAAAATGGCAATACTACCGAAAGCATTGTATAAATTCAATGCAATCCCTATAAGGATACCCATGACATTCTTCAAAGAAATGGAGCAAACACTCCTGAAATTTATATGGAACAATAAGCCCCCACGAATAGCTAAAGCAATTCTTGGGGAAAAGAAAATGGGAGGAATCAACCTCCCTAACTTCAAACCCTACTACAAAGCAGTAATAATTAAAACAGCGTGGTACTGGAACAAAAGCAGAACTGCAGACCAATGGAACAGGGTTGAATACACTGACAACTCCCCTCAATCATATGATCATCTAATCTTTGATAAAGGTGCAAGAAATGTGAAGTGGAGTAAGGAAAGACTCTTTAACAAATTGTGCTGGCATCACTGGATGGCTACATGCAAAAAAATGGGCTCAGAACTCTGCCTAACACCATGTACAAAAATAAGATCAAAATGGATTAAAGACCTCAACATCAGACCAGAAACCATAAGGTACATTGAAGACAAAGTTGGCAAAACCCTCCATGACATTGAGGCTAATGGTACTTTCAAAGATGCCACGCCACTGGCCGAGCAAGTAAAAACAGAGATAGATAAATGGGACTATCTTAAACTAAGAAGCTTCTGCACCTCCAAAGAAACAGTGACCAAAATACAAAGACAGTCTACAGAATGGGAAAGGATATTCACTGAATACACATCTGACAAGGGATTGATAACAAGGATATACAAAATACTGGTGGAACTCCACAAGAAGAAAACATCCAACCCCATCAAAATATGGGGCAATGAAATGAACAGAAACTTTCTCAAAGAAGAAATCCGAATGGCAAAAAAGCACATGAGAAAATGCTCTACATCATTAATCATCAGGGAGATGCAGATCAAAACCACAATGAGATACCATCTCACACCTCAGAGACTGGCCCACATTCAAAAGAACAAAAGCAACCGATGCTGCCGTGGATGTGGCGAGAAAGGGACACTCCTTCACTGTTGGTGGGAATGTCGACTAGTTCAGCCCTTTTGGAAAACAGTATGGACGTTTCTCAAAAAATTAGAAATTGAGCTCCCATTTGACCCAGCGATACCACTCCTGGGAATATACCCCAGAGAGGCAAAAATGTATAGTCGAAGTGACATCTGCACTTGTTTGTTCATTGCAGCACTCTTTGCAATAGCCAGAAACTGGAAGAAACCTGAGTGCCCAAGAACAGATGACTGGTTAAAGAAACTCTGGTACATCTACACAATGGAGTACTACGTAGCTCTTAGAAAAGATGAAGTCATAAAATTTACATACAAGTGGTACAATATGGAAAGTATCATGCTAAGCGAAATGAGTCAGAAAGAGAGGGATAGACATAGAAAAATTGCACTCATCTTGGGGATATAAAGCAACAAAATATGAGATCAATACCTAAGAATAGCTGAGATCAACACCAGGAGGATTACTCCATAACTTAGAGGCCAGCCGGATATTCTAGGGGAAAGGGCAGTTCAGATAGAGAAGGGAACACCAAATGAAAGGTGTTTGGAGGATCCTCCCAGGAGGGGAAATGCATGTTGAAAGTAGACTATGGACTGAACATGATTGCCACTCAATGCCTCTTTTGCAGACCACAACACCCAAAAGGAGAGAGAGAACAAAGGGGAATGCCCTGCCACAGAGGGAGGGTGGGGGGGGGGGAAATGGGCACTGGTGGAGGGATGGGTATTTGATCATTGTATGACCGAAACTCAGGCACAAAGATTTGTAAATCTACAACTGTACCTCATGGTGCTTCACTAATAAAAAAAAATTTTTTTAAAAAAGAAATAACTTTTAAGTAAAATAAAATGGAGCTATAGATACAGAGTTTCTCAGACTTATAAAGAAAAAATGAGGCTGAGCCCTGAGGCTATTGGGGATGCTGACATAAGCCAGTGAGCCAGGGGGCACTGGGTGGAGACACTGAGACTCTGTGTCTCTGTCATCTCTCTCCCCCTCTTGTCTGTCTCCGATCTAGGACCCACGAGCACATGGGAAAGGAGAATCTGACCTGAACCAATAAATCAATGCTTCTTTTTCAAATAATGGGGCCGGGTGCTGAAGAGATAGCACAGTGAGTAGGTCTCAGTCTTTCAGAGTAATAAAATGCTGACACTCGCTGCAGCTTTGAAGGTGTAAAGGAGACTGACAGAAGCCAGTGAGCCAGGGGGTCACTGGGTAGGGACAATGGGACTCTGCCTCTCTGACGTCTCTCTCCCCTCCTTGTCTCTGTCACACCTGAGTCCCACAACCATGACTCAACCTGAGGCTGAACCTGAGATCTATGGTCAACAAGGAACTTTGACACAGATCTGAACAGCTCTGCACTGACCAATAGACGCTGGTTTTCCACTTTATTTATTTATTTTTTATCTATTTAGTTATTTATTTATTTTTGATTTTTGGGTCACACCCGGTGATGCACAGGAGTTACTCCTGGCGCATGCACTCAGGAATTACTCCTGGCAGTGCTCAGGGGACTATATGGATTTCTGGGAATTGAATCCGGGTCGGCTAGTGCAAGGCAAACGCCCTACCCGCTGTGCTATGTATGGCTATGTATGGCTCCAGTCCAAGACCCTGGTTTTGAACTTCGCGAGGCCAGGGCCATAGTAGATTAGGGAAGGTGCTTGCCTTGTCAGGAGCCCACCTGGATTGATCCCACGGATCCATATTGTCCACGAAAGGGAGTGCTCCCTGAGAGCAGAGCCAAAAGTCAATCCTGAGCATCACAGAATGTGGCTCAAAGAACTAAAATCAATAAAACAAGATTCCGTGCCTCGATTCTTCCAGGGGATGCTGGGCTGCCCAGCTGGGCGGGAAAATCATCCCTGAGTCAGTTCTCCCAGGGATCACATCACCAACTCGCATCTACTACGGATCTCCGCCCACTTCCGCCTCCCTCCCCCCCCCCCAGCCTGTAGAATGCAGATCAAAAGACCCAATTATTGTTGCCTACTGACCAAGTAAAAGAATGCTTGATTTTTCATTCCCCCTTTGTCCTGCTCAAAGCTGGGCAACTTCCCAGTACAGGAGGTTTCAGTTTGGGAAAAATGCACCCTCGTAAATGATTTGTAAATGATGTACGAGGAACAGCACAGTCTCTATGGATATGTCAAAACTGTAACAAAGCAGGTCGCTCCGACCGGTAGCATTAGGTCGAACGGGTCACCAGGTGGCTGACCAACGGTGCATGGCTCTGCCCACTGTGACTGACCAACGGTGCATGGCTCTATTCATCGTCCCATCCACTTTCCCACGTCCCATCCCCTTTCCTTTCTTTTGGGTGGGTTGTGGAAACATACTTAAGTCTGTACCTGTGCTCTGAATAAACACGCGCATTCATGCCATCTCCTGAATGACGGAACCCTGTGTGACTCGAGTGCTGATTTCACCCTGACGGCCCTCTCCTGGCTCGGCTCTGCAGCGCCGGACGCGGCAAGTGGAGGTTCCACCGAGACCAGATATGAGGGAGAACCGGACAGGGCTCACCTGCGCATAGCAGGGGGAGAGCCTGCGCATAGCACGGGGAGATACCGCATATAAGCGGGGGAAACCGTGCATGGTACCATGGGAAAATCTGACTCAAAAACTCGGCTGGCCACCGAGTTGACTGAGTTACTGAAACAGCAGGGAACTGCTATTAAGTTTAGGACCGCACTCGAGTTCATTACAGTAATAGGGGAAGTTAGCCCTTGGTTCCTGACAGGGGGAGAATTCAAAATCTGTGACTGGGAACAGGTTAAGATAGATCTACCGAGAGCCCTCAGAGATAGGGGGTCGGATAGGGTTCCCATCGCCACATTCTCCCTCTGGAGATTGGTTAAAGATGCGCTGTCAACCACCCGTGTCCGGGTGCAGGAACAGCTGTATGACCTCCAAAAAACCTTCGGGGAAATCCAGGAGGAAGTAACAGGGCGCTCTCTGTAGGGGGACGCTGGCAATGATGTAGCAGAACATGGATATGCCGAAGTCCCCATGATTTCTGAATGTGGGAGTCAGACTCCTCTTGCCCCCGATCTAGACACAGAAGAAAAGCAGCTCCTCTCTGGTCCCAGACCTCCCCACCAATCTTTGGGGGCGAGATATACTCTCGGCCATGGACGCAGTTCTAGTCACACTGCCTGGCCACCCCCAGACCCCCCCGGTTTCTTTCCAGACTATAGCCCATATTACTAGTGATTACCCAGCCCTGGGACAAGAGGACCCCATAACTCTGATGCCCTTGGAAGAACTGGAAGGGGCCACAACCCCTGGGCTGGAACATAAGCCTTTTTAATCGGGGCCACTGTTGTGCGTCCTCCCCCCACAACATTATCTGGAAATCAGATGATCCAGTCTGGGTGGAGCAGTGGCCCCTGCCTAAAGAGAAATTACAGGCCGCACATGCCCTAGTGTCTGAGCAATTAGAAAAGGGGCACATTACCCCAATCTTTGTTATAAGGAAAAGGACAGGTGGGTGGAGATTATTGCAAGATCTCAGAGCAGTCAATGCCACCATGCATCCAATGGGGGCCCTACAACGAGGGCTCCCCCATCCCTTCGCTATACCAAAGTCCTGGCAATTGTTAGTGATAGATCTTAAAGATTGTTTTTTCAATATTCCATTAGCTCCTAAAGATTGTCAAAGATTTGCCTTCTCTCTACCTTCCCCCAATTTTCAGGAGCCCTATCAGCGCTACCAATGGGTAGTCCTTCCCCAGGGCATGACTAATAGTCCCACTATGTGTCAGATATATGTTGCAGCGGTTTTAGCGCCAGTCCGGGCTCGTTTCCCCAACGCATTTTTGATTCATTATATGGATGACATCTTAGCCGCCTGCCCCACCAAAGACCTGTTACTTCAACTCTATGATCATGTCCGGGTCGCCCTGGAATCAGCAGGCCTTGTAATCTCCCCAGACAAGGTACAGCTCTCTCACCCATACAGATATTTAGGATACACCATAAACAAGGTGGGAATAGCGCCTCAAAAAATACAGTTTGCCACCTCTCATTTAAAGACTCTACACCAGTGGCAACAGTTTTTGGGAGAACTCCAATGGCTCCGACCATCCTTCTCCCTGCCCACGGGAGAGCTCAAACCTCTTTTCGAACAATTGAAGGGGGATTCTGACCCCTCATCACCTCGTCAATTGACCCCAGAGGCACAATTGGTTCTTAGAAAAGCAGAGGATGCCTTAGAAGAAATGCAAATACACCATATTGATTATAATCTACCACTACAATTTATAGTGCTTGCTTCAGAGTTTGCCCCAACTGGAGTTTTCTGGCAGATTGGTCCATTATATTGGGTCCACCTCTCTGCTTCCCCCACCCGAACGGTGATTCCCTATCCCACCTTAGTTTCTCAACTACTCTGGAAGGCCAGAACCATAGGGTGTGCACTCTTTGCTAAGGATATGGACATATTGGTCGTTCCCTATTCCAAAGACATGATTAATAATCTGATGCAATATGATGATTCCTGGTGCCTTTTTGTCTGCTCCTTTAAAGGCCAAATTACACAGGCATATCCCAAACATAAACTCCTGCAAAGCTTCAGGATTTGCCCTATTATCTTCCCTCGAATCATTAAGACCACCCCCCTTCCGGGCGCACGGACCCTCTTTACTGATGGCTCTAAGAGCGGTCGAGCCGTAGCGGTTGATGGACAGGATGTTCACGCCATACAGCTTGCAGAAACCTCGGCGCAATTTGCAGAAGTATCGGCTGTATTATTGGCCTTGCAGACATTCCCTAATGAGCCCCTCAACATAGTGTGTATGTTGCTAATATCTTCCCCCAATTAGAAACAGCACCCCACATAGGTGAGGGCTCGAAAATTTTATCTCAATTACAAACATTGCAACTGTTGATTTGGGCCAGAAAGGACCCCCTCTTTGTGGGTCATATTAGAGGACACTCTGGCCTCCCGGGACCCCTTCCAGAAGGCAATGAACAAGCAGATAAAGCAGCCCGCTTAATAATGACATCCCTAGAATATGATAAGGCCATGCAGCTACATAAAAAATTCCACCTTAATGCCCAGTCTCTTCGTTTTCATACGGGTTGTTCCAAAGCTGAGGCTCTCTCCATAACCACTGTCTGTCCCGCTTGCGCTCCTTATATACATTCCCCGTCCCTAGGAGTCAATCCTAGAGGATTGAGAGCAAATGATATTTGGCAAATGGATGTGACCCACACTAACTCATTGGGTAACCGGCATTATCTCCATGTCTCTATAGACACACACTCGGGCATGATTTTTGCCTCACTACATGCCGGGGAAAAAACGAAACATGTTGTAGATCACCTTACCGCCGCTTTCTCATATATGGGAAATCCCAGGCAAATTAAAACTGACAATGGACCGGCCTATACAAGCCGTGCCTTTCATTCCTTTTGTGAAACCTGGGATATTGCACATACAACAGGCATTACCTATAACCCCCAAGGACAGGCTATCATAGAGCGAGCGCACCGACATCTCAAAACTTACATTTCTAAAACAAAAGAGGGTGAGATCTACCAAGGCTGTCAAGGGCCACAAGCGCTCCTATCCACAACCTTATTCATTTTAAATTTTTTGCTCCTCGATGATTCAGGCCGCAGTGCAGCCCAACGTCACTTTGCTACTCCGGCTCCCCTTAAAGCAATGGTGAAATGGAAGGATTTGTCCTCAGGAACCTGGCAACCACCGGCAGCGATACTTGCCAGAGTTAGAGGCGCAGTCTGTGTATATCCAACTAATGCAGAAAAACCCATTTGGGTACCGGAACGCCTGGTCAGGCCAATACATGAGCCCCCCGATCATTTGTCCCCCACAGCTGGGAAAAATAATGAAACTCACCTCCAGGGTACTTAGCCCTGAGACGAATTTCCTTCTCTTTTTTCCACAGGAACAAAATGACCACAACGACGCTTGTCGCCTGGACCCTCGCTATATTATTAATGAAGGACCCAACCGAAACTCATGCCAATCGACACCAACCATTCAAGCAGACCTGGGTCACAAGGAGTGGAGAGGACTATGAGGTTTGGAGTACCACAAGCTGCGACGCAGCACCCCTTAATCAGTGCTTCCCTGACTTATATTTTTCCCTGGAAGACGCCTACCCCTTTCAGGATGGTTTTGAAAGGCCCGGGGCCAGAGCCTCTATGAGACGCAATGGCTTTTTCACCTGCCCCGGGTTCCGGACAGGCCAATGGAGGAGAACCTGCGGTGGCCCTGAATCTTACTATTGTGCCAGCTGGTCTTGCGTAGATTCTAACGATGGCTATTGGAAATGGTCGGTTGACCACGACCTGGTTAATATTTCTTATGCTGTGCCACTGAGATATGGATCATATTCTGTACAATACCACCCCCATATGCTTCTGGTCAAAATCTCCTTCACTGATAAGGGAAGGTCGGAGACCCGATGGGTCAACGGCCTGAATTGGGGACTTATGTGGTATAGCAGGCCATGGCATGGGGTTATCCTGCAGATCCTCTTGAAAATCGAACCCGTGCAGCAGGTTCCGCTAGGCCCTAACCAGGCACTTGAGGCTCCAAAACCCCCTCTTAAGCCCACCATTACTACCATGGCTGGCCCTAAGGCGACACCAGCTCCTGTTACAGCCGGCCTATCCATCCCAAAACCCAGTTTTGGCCCAATCATTAACCCCCTCAGGAGTCTTATCGATGCCACATATCAGACTCTGAATGCTACTGCTCCAAACCTGACTGAAGCCTGTTGGCTGTGCTATAGCCCCACGCCACCGTTTTATGAGGCTATGGGTATTAACGCCTCCTACAATGTTAATTACAGAGCTCCTGGAGAGTGGAAGGCCCGCCCCCAGGGATTGACCATGACCCAAATTAGCGGCCAAGGGACATGTGTAGGTACAGTCCCTCAAAACAAGAAGGAGTTGTGTGCACAGAATGTGGAGTCCCCAGGGTGGAGTAACTCCGCCTGGATCTCACCAACAATGGGAGCTTCGTGGGCCTGTTCACGTTCAGGATTAACTCCCCACTTGGCAGGCTCAGTATTTAATGCCTCCCAAGAATTTTGTCTTATGGTTATTATTGTCCCCAAAATTATATACCACCCTGCTGAGGTACTCCTTGACTATTGGTCCAATTCCCCTGATGTCCTGCGTAGGAACCGCAGGGAACCCATATCCACACTAACCATCGCCACTCTGTTTGGCATAGGCTTGGCAGGTGCCGGCACTGGCATCGCTGCTCTGGTAACCCAGCATTCTGGCCTATCTTCTCTAAGAGCAGCTATTGATGAGGACCTGGACAGAATAGAAAAATCTATTAGCCATCTTGAAAAGTCCTTGACCTCCCTGTCGGAAGTAGTCTTGCAAAATAGGAGGGGGCTCGACTTGCTCTTCCTTAAAAACGGAGGGCTGTGTGCAGCACTGGGAGAAGAGTGCTGCTTTTACGCCGACCACACGGGGGTAGTCCGAGATTCCATGGCTAAGCTGAGAGAAGGCCTGGAACAGCGTAAAAAGGAGAGAGAGGCTCAGGAAGGGTGGTTCGAGTCTTGGTTTAATCAATCCCCCTGGTTCACCACCCTGATATCTACTATAGCAGGCCCTCTGATCATACTATTACTGATGCTTACATTCGGGCCCTGCATTCTGAGTCGACTTGTCTCATTTATCAGAGACCAGATTGGCAGGGTTGATCGGCAAATCACTCAAATTCACTTTATGCAGCTGAGAGAAACTAGCAAAGAGCAGCCCTATTCAGAAAGGTATTTCTAATGGGCCTGGGAAGCCTCTTCCTTTATCTGTTGCAGTGACCTGATCCCGTGGCCGGTACCGGAAAACGCAGGAGGAGAAGGAGTGTGGACCGGACCTGTACAGAAACCCTGGATCACTGAACGAAGAGATCCCCATCACCCCTCTACCCTACCCCTGCCCCTCTTTTCTGAGCCATGCTCCATTCTGGTCAAGCCACACTGGGTCCTGCCTGGTCTGGTAGAAATGTCATCAATCCTCCCCTGTGCCTCCTCGTGGTTAAGGAAGTATGCCCTTGCCCAGGATACCCAATGACGGGCAACTTCTGTCACCGCCGCGCACACCTAAGACAGGGGCTAAAGCATTCTCCCCAATGACGGGTACCACGGCGGGGAGACGGACGACCTAAGACAGGGGTCCTGGCGTGCCATAATTGGAAAAAAGGGGTGAGATGTTGCCTACTGACCAAGTAAAAGAATGCTTGATTTTTCATTCCCCCTTTGTCCTGCTCAAAGCTGGGCAACTTCCCAGTACAGGAGGTTTCAGTTTGGGAAAAATGCACCCTCGTAAATGATTTGTAAATGATGTACGAGGAACAGCACAGTCTCTATGGATATGTCAAAACTGTAACAAAGCAGGCCGCTCCGACCGGTAGCGTTAGGTCGAAAGGGTCATCAGGTAGCTGACCAACGGTGCATGGCTCTGCCCACTGTGACTGACCAACGGTGCATGGCTCTATTCATCGTCCCATCCACTTTCCACGTCCCATCCCATTTCCTTTCTTTCGGGTGGGTTGTGGAAACATACTTAAGTCTGTACCTGTGCTCTGAATAAACACGCGCATTCATGCCATCTCCTAAATGACGGAACCCTGTGTGACTCGAGTGCTGATTTCACCCTGACGGCCCTCTCCTGGCTCGGCTCTGCAGCGCCGGACGCGGCAAATTATCAGCTGAGTTCTCGGCCGGAGTGATAGAACGCCGGGTAGGCGCTTGCCTTGCAAGTAGCTGTTCCCATGTTCAGTCCCCCATACCATGTATATTGCCTTGATCTCATTGAGAGGGACTCTCAACTGAGCAAGGATCATGTTTTTTTGATGGTTCACCCCCCTCCCCCACCCCCTCCCATTGGAGTTGTTAATAGTGGTCAGACAACAACTCTCACCTGTTTTCATTGGAAGTAAGGGCAGTTCCAAGAAGGGACTCAGTCTGATTTAAAACAGGACGTCACACATGGGGGAAGAAACGGCTAAGAGACCTTTAAGATTTAAAATTTAATTTGGAAGGGGGTTGGGATAGAGAAGGAACACTTTGACAAGGCTAGTTGGAAATGATCACTGGATAAGAACTGCATGCTGAAAATAGATAAAGCAACAGACACAAGAGCATCTCAGTACCTGTATTGCAAGCCACATTGTCCAAAAGGTGAGAGGGAGACAGGAAGGGAGAGAGAGAAGAAAAGTGTCTGTCATAGAGATAGGCTTGGAGGGAGGGTGACGAGAAGGAAACTGGGGTCACTGGTCGTGGGAAATGTCCACTGGTGAAGGGACAGGTGTTGGAACACTGTATGACTGAAGCCCAACCAGAAACAGTTTTATAACTCTGCACCTCGTGTTGGTTTAAATTTGAAAATAAATATATTTTTAAAATAAAAGTAAATATCTTTTAGTAAAATAGAGATATGGATACATAGTTTCTCAGATTTTTAAAGAAAAATAATGCTGAGCCCTGACTCTATTGGATTGCTGACATAATCCAGTGAGCTAGGGGACACTGGGTGGGGACAATGAGACTTGTGTCTCTGTCATCTCTCTCACCCTCTTGTCTGTCTCCCAACTAGGACCCACGAACAGATGGGAAAGGAGAAACTGATCTGAACAAATAAATCAATGCTTCTTTTTCAAATAATGGGGCCGGGTGCTGAAGAGATAGCACAGTGTGTAGATCTCAGTCTTTAAGAGTAATAAAATGCTGACACCCGCTGCAGCTTTGAAGGTGTACAGGAGAATGACAGAAGCCAGTATGTCAGGGGGTCACTGGGTGGGGACAATGGGACTCTGCCTCTCTGATATCTCTCTCCCCTCCTTGTCTCTGTCGCACCTGAGACACACAACCATGACTCAACCTGAGTCTATGGTCCACACGGAACTGTGCCAGAGATCCGAACAGTTCTGAACAGACCAATAGAAGCTGGATTTTCATTTCATTTCATTTTATTTATTTATTTATTTAATTATTTTTGGGTTTTTGGTCAAACCCGGTGATGCACAGGAGTTACTCCTGGCTCATGCACTCAGGAATTACTCCTGGCAGTGCTCAGGGAACCACATGGATTCCTGCGGATTGAATCTGGGTCGGCTATTGCAAAGCAAACACCCTACCCGCTGTGCTATGTATGGCTATGTATGGTTCCACTACAAGACCCTGGTTTTGAACTTAGCGAGGCCAAGGCCATAGTAGATTAGGGAGAGTGCTTGGCTTGCCAACAGCCCACCTGGATTGATGCCAAGGATCCTATATTGTCCACGAAAGGGAGTGCTCCCTGAGAGAAGAGCCAGGAGTCAATCTTGAGCATCACAGAATGTGGCTCAAAAAACTAAAGTCAATAAAACAAGATTCCTTGCCTCAATTCTTCCAGGGGATCCCGGGCTGCCCAGCTGGGCGGGAAAATCATCCCTGCGTCACTTCTCCCAGGATCACGTCACCAAGCTCGTCTACCTCGAATCTCCCCCCACTTCTGCCTTCCGCCAGGAGTGTAGAATGCAGGTCAAAAGACCCAATTATCAGGTGAGTTCTCGGCCCGGAGTTATAGAATGGCGGGTAGGCGTTTGCCTTGCAAGTAGCTGTTCCCTTGTTCCCTTGTTCAGTACCCGATACCAAGTATATCGCCTTGATCTCATTGAGAGGGACCCTCAACTGAGCAAGGATCATGTTTTTTTATTTTTCCCGCCCCGCCCCCTCCAGTTGGAGTTGTTAATAGTGGTGAGACAACAACTCTCACCTGTTTTCCTTTGAAGTAAGGGCAGTTCCAGGAAGGGACTCTCTCTGATTTAAAACAGGATGTCAAATAGGGGGGAAGAAATGGTTAAGAGAGCTTTAAGATTTAAATTTTAATTTTAAAGGGAGTTAGGATAGAGAAGGACCACTTTGACAAGGACAATTGGAAATGATCACTGGATAAGAATTGCATGGTTAAAATAGATAAAGCAACAGACACGAGACCATCTCAGTACCTGTATTTCAAGCCATATTGCCCAAAATGAGAGAGGGAGAGAGCAAGAGAGAGAGAGATAAGAAAAGTCTCTGCCATAGAGATAGGCTTGGAGGGAGGGTGTCGAGAAGGAAACTGGGGTCATTGGTAGAGGGAAATATCCAGTGGTTGAGGGACAGGTGTTGGAACACTGTATGACTGAAGCCCAAACAGAATCAGTTTTATAACTCTGTTCCTCATGTCGGTTAAAATTTTAAAATAAATAAATTTTTAAATAAAAATATATCACTTTTAAGGTAAAAGGTAAAGGCCCTCCCGTTGATCGTCGATTTGCTCGAGCGGGCCCAGTAACGTCTCCATTGGAGACTTTGTTGTTACTGTGTCTGGCATATCGAATACTCTCGGTAGCTTGCCGGGCTCTCCGAGAGGGGCGGAGGAATCGAACTCGGGTCGGCCATGTTGGCTGTGTGTAAGGCAAACGCCCAAATATAATCGAGGTATAGATACGCAGTTTCTCATATTTATAAAGCAATAAAATGCTGAGCACTGAGGCTATTGGGTTTGCTGACATAAGCCAGTGAGCCAGGGGGAACTGGGTGGAGACACTGAGACTGTGTCTCTTTCATCTCTCTCACCTCTTGTCTGTCTCCCAACTAGGACCCACGAACAGATGGTAAAGTAGAAACTGACCTGAACAAATAAATCGATGCTTATTTTTCAAATAATGGGGCCCGGTTCTGAAGAGTTAGCACAGTGAATAGGGTACTTGCCTTGCACACTGCTAATCTAAATTAATTTTTCAGTATCCCATATGGTCCCCGAAGCACCGTCAAGTATAATTCCTGAGTGCAGAGTAAGGCATAACCATTGAGCATCACTGGGTCTGACCCTAAACCCAAAAGGAAAAAAAAAGGAAAAAAATTAAGTAATGGGGTAGATCAGGTGTTCAGGTCTGACCTTGTCTGGGCCGGGTGCTGTTTGTTTCTTTACCAACGAAATGGCGTGTCGGATTTCGGAGGGGAGAACGTTGGGAACAACATACCCATCCTGTGGAATTTGGTATGTTGTCAAGTGGACATGGCTATCGAAGAGATTTGAGTAGAAGTCATGGATAATCTTCTCCATTGCCGTTCTGGAGGATGTGATGGATCCATCAGGACGTCGGAGGGCAGTCATCTTGCTCTTATAGTTGGCGAAGGACAGGCGGGCCTTACGAATACTTTTCCCGGCTTCTGCCGCATCTACCAGTACTTCTGCTCTTCTCTCTTTGAGGTCTTCCTTGATTGCATCTCTGCACTGCTTTGCAAGCTCGGACGTTAGCTTGTGGTTGCCTGAGGCATGCGCCAAACCACGCTGGCGAATTAGCTCAAGAGTTTTCGAAGATAGGCGACTTTTTGTGGCTATCTCTCTCTTGGCGTTCCTCGCACATTCATGGAGGTGCTGAACCAGTCGATCGTATTCCTCGTCAATGTTGTCAACAATGGCATCTTCCCATGTTGCCGCAATAGTACCAAAGAGTTCCCAGTTGGTGGTCATTCTGGGAGTTCTCTTTTTGAACTTTGCAGCCCTTTCTCCCCGCTCTGTGAAGTAGAATTTTGCACGAAGGAGACGGTGGTGCGATCCCTTTCGAAATTTTGGGACAACAGCGACATCAGTCAGGCAAAACCGTCGATTGAATATGATGTGGTCTATTTCGTTGTGGAATCGTCCACCGGGAGACTCCCATGTCCACCGTTTAGATTCTGCCTTCTGGAACTGAGTTACCATGGATGGTCTTGGTCGACATGATGAACTCTGACAGTCTCTCACCCTGTTCGTTCCATTCTAGGCCATGGGTCCCGATGTGAAGTTCTTCAGCTGATCTTCTCGGTCCTATCTTGGCATTAAAATCACCCACAATGATCTTGTAGAAGGTGTGGTCTTCTTTATAGAACTTCTCTAGCTCCATGTAGAACTTCTTGATTTCTCTTTCATCATAATGAGATGTTGGTGCTTAGACAACGAAGATAGAAACTGCAGGCAGTGAGCCACATCTATTCAAATGTAAACGTCCGATTCGGGTTGTTAGGCATTCGAATGAATCAATGCTCTTGGCCAAGTTTGTGTTGACAAGGACACGGACGCCTCCAACACCTCTTTTATCGCATGTTCCGAGGAACAATTCTTCTCCAGTGTCGAAAACGGCATGGTGAGATTCGTGCCTTCTTGTCTCGGTCAGACCAATGATGTCGTACTTGATCATTCGCGCTTGTACCATCAGGTCCTCGATGGATGCATCTGATGCTAGCATACGTGTATTGAAAGTACAGACGATCATTTTTGTCTTCCTTCGTTGTGGCAGCCTAGGTCGGCCTTGAGATTTTGTCGGCCTCTCCTTTGTCATCCTTCTCAGTGCTGACATGTCGGTGAAGCCTTCAGGGTCAGGTGAATGAGACCAGTTGTAGTTACTGGTTTTGGCATATCGAATACACAGCGGATAGCTTGCCAGGCTCTTCCGTGCGGGCGGAATACTCTCGGTAGCTTGCCAGTCTTTCCGAGAGGGAAAGAACCTGCCGTCAGTACTCATCAATACACTGGCTCGGCTCTTCACTCGCTACCTGTCTGAATGCAAGGTTCCGTCCCAATGGAAAACCAGCAGGACCGTACTACTGTTCAAGAAGGGAGACATCCATGACATTGGCAACTATCGCCCGATCTGCCTATTGTCTGTCATCTACAAGTTGTTCACTTGAGTCATCCTGAATAGGATTGGCAGAACATTAGATGAAGGACAACCATGCAAGCAAGCAGGGTTCCGCAAAGGATTCAGCACCATCGACCATATCCACACAATAACCAAGCTCATTGAGGTTTCTCGGGAGTTCAAGATGCCGCTCTGCTTAACGTTCATTGATTTAAAGAAGGCCTTTGATTCTGTTGAGACGGAAGCGGTCATTGAAGCCCTAGCCAATCAGGGCATTCAAGCCCAATACATCAGGATCCTCCATGAGCTGTATTGCGGATTCACTACCAGGATCTCACCATTCTACAAAGAAGTGATCGTTGATGTCAAGAGAGGGGTGCGGCAGGGTGATACCATTTCACCGAAACTCTTCAGTGCCACCCTCGAGAACATCATGCGACGACTGGAATGGGAAGGAATGGGAGTGAAGATAGATGGTCGGCAATTACACCACCTCCGCTTTGCTGATGACATTGTTTTAATAACACCAAACATCAGCCAAGCGGCACAAATGCTGGCCGACTTTGACCGTGAGTGTGGAAAGGTAGGACTCCAGCTGAATCTTACGAAGACAATGTTTATGAGAAATAGCCTTGTTCCTGATGCCCCATTCGCTCTCAATGGAACGACCATCTCCGAATGCAACAGCTATGTCTACCTAGGTCGAGAGGTCAACATGACAAATGACCTGGCACCCGAGCTGCGCAGGAGGAAGAGAGCGGCTTGGAACGCCTTCAAGAACGTCGAAGAAATAGCTAAGAGGACGAAGAACCTCCGGCTCTGGGCACATCTCTTTGATTCCACTGTTCTTCCTGCATTAACATATGCCTCAGAGACCTGGGCCCTACACAAACAAGATGAGAACGCTATTCAGGTCTCCCAAAGAAGAATAGAAAGAGCTATGCTTGGAATATCACGTTTCACTCAAATGAGAGAACGAATCTGGAGTTCTGACATCCGTCGACGATCAAGGATCAGGGACGCTGTCTCATTTGCCAAGGTGTCGAAAATCAGATGGGCTGGTCACGTAATGAGATTTAAAAACGACCGTTGGACTAGAGCTGTTACTGATTGGATTCCACGGGATGTCAAAAGACCGCGTGGCCGCCCACCTACCAGATGGTCAGACTTCTTCGTCAAGATCATGAACGATCGGTTTGAGGCCCTTCATGTTCCCGGAGCGAACAGATGCCATTGGGCTACACTAGCACGCGACAGGGACAAATGGAGACGTTACTGGCGCCCGCTCGAGCAAATCGACGACTAACGGGAAGTTAAGTGACTTAATGGGGTAGAAGTAATAGTAGTGAGGTAGGGCATTCACCATGGGACGCAGCTCATCTGAATTCAATCCCCAGCACCCCGTATGGTTCCCAAACTTGCCAGGACTGATCCCTGAGAACAGAGAGAGGAATAAGTACTGAATACCAACCAGGTATGTCCCCTCTCCAAAACCTTTTTTAAAATCAAATACAATTAAAAAAGATATAGACCCATCACTTTTCAGTCCTAAAAAGGAAGAATAGGATTCAGGATGTTGGGGTAATTGACCTTAGCCAGTCCTGTGCCTCTTGATCATCTCTCTTCCTTCCTTCTCTGTCTCTCATAGGACCCACAAACATGACTGCCCCTCAAATTGAACCTCTGACCCATGGTAAAGGAGAAACTGTGGTGTAGAACTGAATCTTTCTGGACAAATAAATGGATGCTTGTTTTGAAAGTAATGGGGACGGAGGCTGGAGAGATAGTAAAATGGGTGAGGTGCTTGCCTTGTCTACTGACAATCTGGGTTCAATTCCCCGTATCACAAATGGTCCCCTAAGCACCGCCACATGTAATTTCTGAGTGCAGAGCCAAGAGGAACCCCTGAGCATTGCTGGGTGTGGTCCCAAATCCAAAAAATATATAAAAATTTCAAAATTAAGTAATGTGGTCAGAATGATAGTAGAGCGGGTAAGGCTCTCACCTTACATGTGGCTGTCCCAGGTTGAACCCCTAGTATCCAATATGGTCCCTAAACCTGCCAGGAATGATCCTTGAGCCCAGATCAAGAGAAAGCCCTGAACTACACTGGATGTGTCCAAAAATAAATAAATAATATGATACAATACAATATAACATAATATAATATAACACAATATAATATAATAAAGTGAGATGGAGACAAGTTTCTCATCCTTAACAGAAGAAGAAAATTCTGACACACCACAGCATTGAAGGTGTTGGGGTAACTGACATTAATCAATCAGTAAGGAGGAAACTGACTGGAGACCCCTAGACTCCTCCTCTCTGTCATCTCTCTCCCCTACTTTTCTCCCAAACAGGACCCACAAATAAGACTATGACTGAGGCCAGACCCGAGACAAATGGTAATGAGGGAATGTGGACTAGATCTGAGCACCTTTGAACTAATAAATGGATATGTGTTTTTAAAGTACTGGGGCCAGGGCTGGAAAGATAGTACAGCAGACTGGTTATTTGCCTTGCAAACAGCTGACCCGGGTTTGATCCCCGACATCCCACATGGTCCCCAAAGCACTCCAGGAATAATTCCTGAGTGCAGAGCCAGGAGTAACCCCTGAGTCTCACTGGGTGTGGCCCCCAAAATGAAAAATTTAAATTAAAATATTAAGTAATAGCGACAGAGCAATAGTAGTGGAGTGCAGAGGCTGATTATCTGGCATGCCACTGACTCTGGTTCAATCCCTGGCATCCAATATGGTCCCCCAAACATGCCAGAAGTGATCTCCAAGTTCAGACCAAGAGTAATCCTGAACACCACAGGCTGTGGCCCAAAACACAAAAATAAATTATTAAATTAAGTAAAGATATGGACATAAACTTTCCAAGCTTTTTTGTAAAAAGGACGTAAACTGCTGACACACAGTACAGCACTGTGGCTGCAGGGGAAGTGACACAAGCCAATCAGTCAGGGGGATGCTGGGTGGACATACTGAGACTCCGTGCCCCTCTCTCTCTCCCCTTCTTTCTGTCACCCACATAGGACCCACAAGTATCACCATATCTGAAGTTCAACCCCAGAAAGTCGGTAAAGGAAGAACAACGGCCTAGATCTGAGCATCTCTGAACAAATAAACAGATGCTTGTGTTTAAAGTAACAGGACGAGGGCTGGAGAGATAGTGCAACAGGTGAGAGGGCGCTTGCCTTGCACATGGAAAACCCAGTTTGATTCCCAGCATCATATCTGGTTCCCCAATCAACACCAGGTATAATTTCTGCCTGCAGAACCAGGAATAACTCCTGAACATGCCATGTGTCACCTCAGCACCCAAAAATTAATTAATAAAACTAGAGCAAAATTAGTTTTGGTAAAACATTCATCTTGCATGTGGCTGACCCGGGTTCAATCCCTGGCACCCCATAAGGTCCCCAACATGCCAGGAGTGATCCCTGAGCCCAGAGCTACAAGTAAGCCCTGAACAACCCAGGCTCTGGCCCCAAAGGCAATAATAATAATAATAATAATAATAATAATAATAATAGTAATCATGTATCTCTGAACAATGCATGATGCTTATTTTTGAAGTAACGGGGCTGTGGGTCTGTCAGAAAGCATAACAGATATAGCACTTGCCTTGTACATGACCCAAGCCTGGTTGGATCCCCAGGATTGCATATGATCCTCTGAGCACCAGGTGTAATTCCTGAGTGCAGAGCCAGAAGTATCCTCTGAGTATCACTGGGTGTGTCCAAAATAAAAGAAAAGAATTTTTTTAAGTAAAGCAATGAGGCTGGATCAGTAAGTTGCTCCCATTGCATACGGTTGACCCAGGTTCAGTTCGTTTCATACGGGTGACTCAGGTTGAGTTCCTGGCATGGTATAGGGTCCCCAAACCTGCCAGGAGTAACCCCTGAGCACCACTGGGTGTGACTCAAACACCACAAATAAATAAATAAAATAAAGTAAAATGTAGATCCACAGCTTCTCAGTCTTAAAAAGGAAAAATAAATGCTGACACGGATCACAGCATTGAGGCTGTTGGGGTAACTGACATAAGCCAGTGAGCCAGGGGGATGCTGGGTGACACCCTGAAACTCTTTGCCTCTCTCATCTCTCTCCCCTGTTTGTCTGTCTCCCACATAGTACTCAAAGGCAAGTATCTGGTTTTGGCTAGACCCATGAAAGACTTAGGTAAAGGAGAAATTTGTGACCTAGAGCTGAGCGCCTCTGAATGAATGAATGAATGTTTGCTTTTAAAGTAATGGGGTTGAGTTGGGGGGGGGGGGGACGGAGCGATAGCACAGCGGGTAGGGCATTTTCCTTGCACGTGGCTGACCGGATTTGATTCCCAGCATTTCATATGGTCCCCTGAGCTACTGCCAAGAGTATTTCCTGAGTGCAGAGCCAGGAGTAACCCCTGTGCATCACAAGGTGTGACCCAAAAATCCAAAGAAAAAAAGTAATGGGGTTGGATCGGAGCAATAGTCCACACAAGAAGGCCTTGCACATAGACAACCCAGGTTTGATCCCTGGCATCCCCTATGGTTCCCTGAGCACTGCCAGGAGTAATTCCTGAGTGCAGAGCCAGGACGAAGCCCTGAGCATCATCAGGTGTGACCCAAAAAGACAAACAAATAAAAGCAAAAAATAATAAAGTAATGGGGCTGGGAGGCTGGAGAGACAGGACAGCAGGTAGGGCTCTTGCCATACATACTGCCAGCTTGGGTTTCATGTCTGCCATCACATACGGTCCCAAGCACTGCTAGGTATATTTCCTGAGTGCAGTGCCAAGAGGAACCCCTAAGAATAGCAGGATGTGACCGAAAAACCATAAAACCTTAAATATTAAGTTACAGGGCCAGAAAGATAAGAGAACCAGAAGTAGAGAGCTGGTAGAGCACTCACCTAGCAAGCAGCTTACCAGGGTTCAATCCCTAGCACGCCCTTATGGTTCCCTAACCTGCCAGGAGTGATACCTGGCACTTAAGAGGTCAAAGTAAGCTCTGAGCACCACCTGGTGTGTCCCAAAACAAAATAAAACAAAATAATAATAAAAAATAGAGTGACATATAGACACATGTCACAGCACTATGATTGTTGGGGTAAATGCATAAGTCAGTGAGCTGGGATAGGGTGAGAGGGACGGTGTTGAGGTAGTGCTTGTTTCCAAGGAAAACTTGCAGGGGCAGAGACAAGGCCACACCCCATGGTTCAGCCACTGTCCTTAGATCTGAACCATACTCAGATACCAGTGAGGGAAGGGGGCTCACACAACTGGGGACATCCTGATGGAGCCAGAGGCTCCTGTGTGAGGGGGACCCTGTTTTCCCCACTCCCCTGTCTCCTGCCTCTCTGGCCTGGCTTCAGGGAATGACCACAGGCCCTTCTCTGAGCTTCTCTCACAGACCAGCTCTCACCTGACTTGGGGCTTCACAGAAGGTATCTCCCCATCAACCCTGGCCCGGCCCTGCTCTGATTTGCAGCACAGGTGAGAAATAAAACTCCGGATTCGCCTTGAGTGTCAGAAAGCATTTCAGGAAGTCCGTGCTTTTGACTGTCACAACACTGGTTTTGTTTTCTTTTGCTTCTATTTTATTGTTTGTTTATTGGTGGGTCACACTTAGGGGCTTCTCTGAGGTTTGAGCTTGGGGTAATACCCTGTACCTGGGAAACCCTCTCGTTCTGGGGATAAAATTCTTGCCTCCTCCAAGCAAAGCAAGTGCTCTGCTGACTGAGGCATCTCTCAGGCCCTCACAAAGAACTTGGACGAAGGTGTTAAGGGGTTCAGAACATGGGCAGAAGAAGTGGAAGAGCATTTTAACTGGAGTCATAAACTCTAGTTGTTACAAAGGGGATATGAGATTTACTAGTTGGCCAAAACAAAACAGCAAACACCAAGTGAAGTAGAACAGCATTCTCTGCAGGAAAGATTCCCTTCCCGCCCCAGTCACAGTGCATGAAACAGACTTTCTGATAATTCAGGGCACAGAGAGAGACGTAAAAGAAAAGGATAAGAGGGGAAGTTGAGGAACCAGAAGAAAACACCCAGTAAGGAGGAGCAGATCTGAGAAAGCAGGAGTGAATCTAGTAGCGAGAAGAACATGGGAGCATCCCTGGGCTGATCCTAACCCCCATACCCCTATAGTGTGGGGGAGATCAGCGTGCACAGGAGAAGCACAGAGTGCCAGCCTGTATCATAGGGTGTGGGCAGAGTAGTCACATGGCAGACAGGGCAGGATGCTGGGGTTTCTGTAAGAGAGGGGCCCAGGCCGAATTGGAAAACCTTCTAGGAAGCCTCTCAGGGCAGAAGCACCTCATCTCAACGTGGGCCACAGTGTTCACGCTGCCCAAAGCTCATTACCTACAGCATGGTCAGTGCTTAGGATGTTCTGGCTGCTGTCAGGATGGTTTTGGGGAAACTGACACTGGAGCAGCCACATCGAGGATTACAGCCAGCCCTGTGCTAAGGCCCTACTCAGTACTACTCAGTACTACTCAGTATTACTCATCTGTCCTACTCATCTATCCCATCTGAGTCTTGAAGGTTCTCTGTGACAGTCAGTGACACAGCAAGAGAAAGTGGTGACAGAGCGAGGAAGCACCCAGCTGCTCGGAATGGTGACTCTCTGAAGCAGGGGTGCAGAAGTAGGAGAATACTTAGCAAACACCAACTCCTTCGATCTCCTTTAGGGAACCAACCTTCATACAGTCCTTTTCAGAAACCTCAAATCAGCGTTAGTGTTTCTTACTCTGGCCACCACTGCAGTTTCAAGGGAGGGTTGGCAGGGTGGGTGCAGCTGCGAGGTGGTAGAGTACATACTACATTATCCAGCTCACAAAGTCCCAGTACCTCACAGGGCCTTCACACTGGTGGCTCCTTCCACATAAGGAATTGTCTGTTGCTGAGATGTTTATTAATCCGTCAGAGGAATAAAGACTCCTGTTCCTAACCCTACCCCATCCACAGATTGAGGGAATAGACATCTGTTCCCCCTGTCTCCCTCAGGACTTGCAGAGGAGCTGAAGGTATAAAAGGCTTCCAGAAGCAGGCTGCTAACGTGGGATGTTCCCTAGATGGCCTTGATATAATCCCATCTTGTGAGCGCAGAATGAGCTCGAGGACCTTGAAATGATGCTCTGCTGTGAAAGTAATATACTTAAGAATTGCTGCTCTATACTCTCTCACCTGCTGTCCCTTCCCCCAACGGACACTCTGTAACACTCAGCTATGACCTTGGTTCTGGGCCCAGTATGAAAAAGCATGAGCTCAGCTGGATCCACCATTATGAGTCCATTCTACTTCTAAAGTTTTGTGAGTGATTATTCAGTTCTTCCAAGTCTGAGTAGGCCAAAAATCCAAAATACAGAACCTTGAGCAATCTTCAGGCTGGTGCCATCTAGAACCGTTGGACAAGAATTGGACCCTGAACAAAAGTGTGCATGGAAACCAATGGAGAGCAGAGCAGGGAGGCATATGGGGAATACGACTTATCCTGAGTATGTCTCCTTTGGGCTAAGGCAATGAGCCAAGTTTGCGATGGCAAGGTCAAAGTGATATGGTAAGCATTGTCACCATTGATGTCAAACAAATGTAGACACCAATTATCAACAAGGCACCTGCTTTCCACGAGAAAATACAGACTTATACTGCCTTCCTGCTTCTATATCATGGGAAAGTTTTAAGCTCAACAGTATCAACACTACATAGGGGCATTTCACCCAATCACTGGTGTCTTTGCCAACCTTATACTCTCAGGTCTTATGGATTTTAGACTTCAGACAATAAGATATTTGCACAACATGCACAGGCCAAGGGATTCTTTTTATAGTGAGTGATGTGGGCAGTAAATGATGTGAGCCTATGGGATTTGGGAATTAAATGTGTCCACACAAAATTAATTACCCTACCATAACGAGATTGAGTGAATGGCAGAGACTGTTTACTCAGCAAAGGGAGATATAAGCTAAAGACTGGGACCTCTCCATTTTCCATGAGCAATTAGATGACTGGATTTTCAAAGTCAAGAACCCGCTCTGATAGTTTCCTTCCTTGTACAAATGCTTTTTATGCACTCAATGGTTATCAAGTCGGGAAAGCTCTGATGTGGGGAACTCAATGAATCTACTAGAGGAAGTTTCCTTCAGAGACTTTTCCCTATCTCTTTTCACTATCCATGGGGCTGTTGGGACAGAATCCGGTTGTTTTTATTTTCTATTTCCTGAGGCTTTCCCAATCCTTGCACCCTTTTTTGAAAGACTGTGTTGTCCATGATCTAGGCAGAGAACAACATTCTAAATCTGCCCATGATCCTCCGCTCTTATAAAAACAAGGCAGACCTTGGATCCAAGAGAATCTGCGAACTGCGTGCTTGAGCCTGGGAACTACCCAGCAACCATATAATGAAACGCTTTGCAGCTGCCCTTCTCATGCTCCTGCTGGCTGTGGCTGCCCTTGGCATCCTGGCCCCAGTCACCCAAGGTGAGTTCAGTGACCTTCTCATGGATGGTTAAGTCTGTGGTCACTCCTGGTCTGGTCCGTGATAGCCCTACTCAATATGTAGATGTGATTTGCAGCAGCAGGACCCAGGGGGATGCCTCAGTGGTTGCCAGCCCTCACCTGGCTAGAGCACCATTGGGAAATCAAAGTCTGGTGGTGACAAGGGAACATAGCAGAGTAGGGTCTCTGGTCTTCCCAGATTATCCTGGTTCTGGAAGAATACTACTGGATGCACACAAAGTTTTTTAAAAAAAGTAGCAAGTGTTTATTGGAAGAAAGTTTCAGAACAAAGGGTGTATTCCAAGTGAAATGCTTTTAGAAGCCTTTTGTCTAGGGCTTTATAATTAAAGAAGTCTGCTTCCTTTCATGTAATGCTAACTGGGCCACTATGCGTTTCTATTTCTCCTAGATGCTCCATAAGTTCGGGTGCTCTGATTTCTTTAGATAGGGGTTAAGAAAACGTTTCATATAAGTTAGCCCATAGCTCTGTTCTGGGCATTCTTTCTCTTAGAGATCGGTAGGTTTCCTGGCTCCTCGGGTCTTGGGTGAAGCTTAAAGTAAAAGTAAAGTAAAGGCCCTCCCGTTGATCATCGATTTGCTCGAGCGGGCCCAGTAACGTCTCCATTGGAGACTTTGTTGTTACTGTGTCTGGCATATCAAATACTCTCGGTAGCTTGCCGGGCTCTCCGAGAGGGGCAGAGGAATCGAACTCGGGTCGGCCATGTTGGCTGCGTGCAAGGCAGACGCCCTACCTGCTGTGCTATGAAGCTTAGATCCTGAAAAAGCTACTTTAATGTGTAGAGCAGTGCAAGGCTAAAGTGAGGGGTCCAAATAGTGTGAGGGAAAGATGGGTGCTGAGAAAGGGTCTCACCTAACAACTACCAGGGAGATCCTACAGCAGACAATTGACAAATCAGTCCAAAGATATCTCTTTCTTTAGCACACACTCAGGCAAGCTTGACAGGTCTCGTCTTGGGGATCCCCAGGAACAAAGGGGCCCAGAAAATGGCTCAAAGGCTTAGGAAATGCTCAGTGCAAGCAGAGTTCCTGAGATTGATCTTTAATGTTCTTCAATCCAGTACTGCCCCTCAGTGTCTGGGGTACCTGGTGAGAGGGAAATAAATAATTACAATAAATAAACAAAAATTTCTGTAGTAGCAGGGAGGAAATATATATATATATATATATATATATACATATATATTATATACTCCTTCCTCCTGTCCTTTCTCTTCCTATCTCCCTCTCCTCTCTCACTCCAAAGATAACATATACACAGATGACTAGTTGATCTTAGAGAAGTTAATCTCTCCCTTTGCATGACCCGAATTATTTGATAGCTGCTCCTAGCTGACATAAGACCATTAGTGGTAAATGAAAATAAGAAGAGTTATTTGAAATTTTTGAGAAAGAAGCAGAGAATTCCACAGTGTTAGGAATAAAATTACATCATCTAGTGAAAAATGATCATCTTGTGAAGGAAATACAAGCAGGCATGCAAGTGACTTCCCCAAGTTCATCTACCTGTTATAGCTACTCATCCAGAAACACATACCGAGTACTTATCACTTCAAGCAGAAACTGTTCCTTGCGTCCTCTGGATAAACATATAGGATCATCCTAGTAACCCTGAATGATAGACTATTCTCAGATAACCTAGTTTCATCTGTTCACCTCATTATTCTCATTTTACAAACAATGAAATTCAGACATTTCAATCTTATTGATTACTTCTTCGAGCTCACATAGCTATTTAGTGGGAGAATTAGCACATAACCAAGTTGGGAAGCTGTTACAGGACTATAAGATCATTAAAATTTTAATTGTACAAGTTCTACCTATAACATTGGTAACTGGAAATGAGAAAGAAGTTTTGTTATTGACTTACTCCAATGCAGGTCTATATACCTTATCCACCATTTTGATACAAGTGATTACATGGATATTGACTTTTCAAATTTTAGAAAGAATCTTTACTATGAACCAGTAATTCCAATTCCAACTTGTTCCTCAAAGAACTAGAAGCAGATAGGAGACACTGGCACACCATGGTTCTGAGAGCATTAGAATCATCAGTCGAAAGGTGAGAGCAGTCAGAGCACTCTTGGACAAATGATTGTGTGTTTGGTATTAAAGTGGTATGTAGACACGCAGTGAACTGCTTCTCAGCTGTAAAAAGGAAGAAAATGCTCACATACTCCACAGCACTGAGGCTGCTGGGGTAAGTGACATAAGGCAGTGAGTCAGGGGGACACCAGGTGGACACACTGAGACTCGTGCCTCTCTGTCCTCTCTCTCACCCCCATGTCTGTCTCCCACATAGGGCCCAGGACCATGTCTCTGCCTGAAGCTGAAACTGAGATATATGGTAAAGGGGGGTGTGGTCAAGAGCAGAGGGGGCCAACCTGAGACTCACCTGCCTATGGTTGTGGCCCATCTTATTGGCGGGATGTGGGTGCAAGGGAGGGTCCTAGGGGTGGTGACTATCTCTAAGGAAGATGTACTCGGGCCCCAGGTCCCTCATCATCTATGACCTTCTACCACCTGGCCATCCCTGGTGAGTTCCCATGGACAGGGTGATGTCTGATCATGATTACATCCTTCCTTTCCTGGGAGAGATGATCCTGGCACTGCTTTGGACCTCTGAGGGTCACCAGACACACACAGACACACACAGAGAGAGAGAGAGAGAGAGAGAGAAAGAGAGAGAGAGATACACACATAGCACACGCAGAAAAAGAGAGAGAGACAGCATACACAGACAGCACACACACAATATGCACACAGACACAGATGGCGTGTGCGCGAGCACAGACACAGAGAGAGAGAGAGAGAGAGAGAGAGAGAGAGAGAGAGAACTTAGCCTCTAGCCCCGCCAAGGGGAGAAAGGAGATGCAGACAGTTTGTGAAGGAAGAAAAAAAAAAACATTTCCTTTGAGTCCCTCAGTCTTGGTTCTCTCCAGCACTTTGCAGGAATGAGGGGAAGGACCTGACCCCTTTATGTACAGATTCTCTTCTGAAATGGCCTTTTCTCTTCCGCAGCCTTCAGCGGAGACATCGACTGCTGCTACAGCAAGCACCAGAACTTCATCTGCTCGAGAATGAAAGATTATTATAAAACCAGCAGTGAGTGCCCCCACCGGGGCATCGTGTAGTTGTTCAATCACAGGCCTTGTGCTCTGGGCGCTGGGAGAGGAGACCTGATGGACAGTGTCAGGGAAATTTCCTGAGTCTCTCCATGCTTTAAGGTGGATCCCAGAGGCCCCAAGGGAGGAGAGACTGAGGATGAGAAGAGCACAGGAGTGAAGCTGACCTAGGAAAGGACAGGAGAGGAGATGCCAGGGAGGCTCTGGGCACCAGGAACGGAGAAAGGAAGCAGGAGGCTGGATTGGGTGGGGAGCCCTGGGCAGGAAGGGGTGTCTCCCAAGTCCATCGAATTTCTCAGTGTGCGATCTTGCTCTCCTTCCCTCCTAGCTTCATAACTAAGGAAAACAGGAAGACCTGTGCAGACCCTCAGAACAAAAAGGTCCAGTTCTGCATGGAGTCCCTAGTTCCAAGTTACAAGTTGACGCAGATGCTGGCAGCATTTCGTGCCTAATAAGGGGCTCTGTATTTTCTTCTCTCTTACCTGCTCCATGGTCCTGCTCCTGCGACTATCTCTGGATACACTACCTGCTTTTGTTTGATTTGGGGGTTTGTAGGTTCACCAAGTGGTGCCAAGGTTTTCCTCCAGGCTCTTATCTCAGAAATCATTCCTGGCTATGCCCAAGGGACCCTATGTAGCTGTGGGGATACAAACTGCTATGTTTAATGGCAGGAATGAAGTCCCCAACTTAAATCCTAGCTCCATATGAACCCTTCACACCCCCACGTCCTCACAGCTACAGCAAAGAATGTTAGATGTCTGGTGTGTGCTCTAACTAATCGCGACATCGACAGAAATACTAAATAAATGGGGAGAGTCATCATTTTTTCAAGGATATACTCTACCATCACCCTCAAAGAAAATTGTGTGCATCACTTTAGATTTAATTGTTGTCACTCCTGGGAATATATCCCAGAGAGGCAAAAAAGTATACTCGAAGTGACATCTGCACTTGTTTGTTCATTGCAGCACTGGTTACAATAGCCAGCATCTGGAAAAAACCTGAGTGCCCGAGAACAGATGACTGGTTAAAGAAACTTTGGTACATCTACACATTGAAGTACTATGTAGCTGTTAGAGAAGATGAAGTCATGAAATTTACATACAAGTGGTACGACAAGGAAAGTATCATGATAAGTGAAATGAGTCAGAAAGAGAGGGACAGACATTGAAAGATTGCATTCATCCGGGGAATATAAAGTAACAAAATAGGAGACTAACACCCAAGAATAGCCGAGACATATACCAGGAGTTTTACTCCATGGCTTGGAGGCCAGCCGCACATATGAAGGGAAAAGGAAGCTCAGATAGAGAAGGAAGCACCACATAAAAGGTGTTGGGAGGATCCTCCCAGGATTAGCGATACATTCTGAAAGTGGACTATAGTCTGAACATGATTGCCACTCAATACAAACTACAGCACCTAAAAGGACAGAGAGGAGAGAGAGAGAGAGAGAACAAAAGGGAATGCCCTACCACAGAGGCAGGGTGAAATGGGGGGGGGGCGTAGGAGGAATGTTGGAATCATTGGTGGTGGAGAGTGGGCACTGGTGGAGAGATGCATACTCGATCATTGTATAACGAAACCCAACCACAAAAATTTGTAAGTCTACAACGCTACCTCATGATGTTTCACTAATGAAATTTAAAAAAAAATAATAGATTTATGTGTTGTTTTATCATAATAAACCAAGGGAATAAAGGTTTGTCCTGCTGTTGGGTTCTGGATGTCAAAATTTCCTCTAGGTGCCCTCCCTCCCTCTTGACTAAAGCAGCTCTGCCCTAAATACCACTGAACCCCGTAGACGCCAACCTCTTCACACAGCACACCAACAGACATGCAGGGAAACCAGCGATGAGTCCCGTGAGGGAGACAAATCCCAGAACATGCATCTGGGTCCCAGAGAAGGACAAGGCATCTCAGGAGCATGGTCAGCTGAAAGGAGGGATTTCAGCTTTTGGGAAGAGTCAGGAATGGGAGTGTTCCCTCACCTTTCTGATTCTGAGTGTGCAGAACCCACAAGCCAAAGGGAGATGACAGAGGAGGAGTCCTGCCTTCCTGCCAGATCTGCTTCCTGCTGCCAGTGAGGCCACACCACAGAGAATGACCATAGTGCTGTGACATCCAGGACATCAGCCTTCTGTGAAGACACCAAGAGGGCCTGCAGTGCACTCTAGAGGACGAAGGGCAGATCTGCAGCTGCTCTAGAGGGGTGGATCCCTATGATCCCAGGACAGGCCTGACTGAGAGAGGACGCTGATCTGTGTCCTGTCCAGGCACTCTACAGCTCTTTGGGTCCCTTATAGCTCAATGCTAGTGAACACAGGCCCGTGAAAGCACTGAATGTGGCTCCAGACCCGTGGCTCACCCAGCCAACAAATGGCAATTCCATATTCCAGTAGCCAAAGCAGAAGGTCCTGGGTATCATCATTGTTCTGGCTCTGTTGCCATGAGAGTGTGAGTCCAGAGGCAAAGGGTAGTGAGGAGGTGACATGTGGTGCTGGTGACACCTTTTCCCGGAGGTACCTGGGTGGACACCAGAGTCTCGTGTCCTGTGCTGGAACCTCCCCTTACCCCTTTGGCCATCAGTGGCTTCTTAACCTTCCAACAGGACATGGAGAGGCCAGTAATTATCATTCGTTGCCTTGTATTAAACAAAAGTTAAAGAGCATATGGTACAACCAGCAGGACAATCTGTATCTGTGGGCCGAGTATATCAGCAACCTGATGATGCCAACAGACTTCCTGATACCCCAAAATTTCTGCTGTGCCTTTGACAGGATCCCAGTAGCTTGAGTCCAAGTTTACCAAGAAATTGAATGGCCAAAAGTTTAATTTGGGAGACACACCCAGAAACCATGTCCAGCTCAGCTATACAAGCTCATTTCATTCATTTCATTTCATTTCATCATCCTGTTATTCGTCGATTGCCTCGAGCAGGCCCCAGTAACGTCTCTTTCATCCTTGCCCTGAGATTATATTCAAGGCTATTTAGGAGAATGAGACCCATCATTGTTACTGGTATTTGGCATATTTGGTACGCCACGGGGAGTTTGCCAGACTCTGCCCTGTGGGCAGGCTACATTCAATAGCCTGCAAGTTTGTCCAAAGTAGGAATAAGACAATAAGATGTCATAAAAAAAAGTTCTGTTAAGATGTCGCGCAGCCGCGAATGCGGCCGCGCAGTTCCGGGTTCTGGATTTTAAAGTCTCTGAGTCTTGGCCGCTGATGGGATTACACGGCGCCAGGGGGCCAGGTGGTGGGTGTTACCCCCGCCTACTGGAATTTGGAGGATCTGGGTGGAAGATGCTCGACTCCAATTCGAGTAGGCTTGGAGGTCTCGGCCCCGGAACCCGCGTGGCTTTGTCCCTCTGCCAGTACCTTCATGTGTGCGGAGAGTGGTCTCAGCATGGTGGTGGCTGGTCCTGGAGGTCTTTGGCTGCCGTAGCCCTGGTCGGGGCGGGGAGGAAAGCTCAACCCACTCCCCTCCAAGGGACTCCGGGAAGGAACACCCAGGCGCGGGGGCAGAGACTGCTCATTTATTGGCCTTATTTCAGTGACCCATACATGCTGAAAGAGTTCAAAAGCCACAGTTAGGGTTGACTGCGTGGAGCACTGCAAGCAAGCAGGCACGCCCTGCAGGGCATAAGCCAGTAGTTTGTATCTCTGGAAAAGATGGAAGTAAGGGCCATGATCCAGAGACACATGGAGGAATCTCCAAACTGGGAAGCTCTCTGCAGAGATGCCTCCGTACTTTAGGTTGGGCCAGCTTCGTCAGGTGCCTCAGACAGGCATGGGCATCAGTCACTGCTCCATCTGCCTCCTTAAGAACTCCAGCAGCAGCCAATTTCCAGAACCCAATGAGAAGTGCAGGTATGCGGGTTCAGTGACAGCAAACTCCAGGCCTCAAGGGATCGGGGATGGTTTGGTCCTTCTCATCCCCCTGTCTCCATGGGTCCCTAGAGGTCATGCCCACAAACTGCCTCCAGCTGCTACTTAAGCTCCTTAATGGCCATGATCCAGAAACACACAAAAAATTGTCTAAACTGAGCAACACTTGCAGAGATTTTTCCAGACCCTAGCCATCTAAAATTTTAGAATTCCAGAAGAGCCAAAGGCACAACATCTTATGCTACTCTAAGAAGCAATACAAAAGAGAGTCGGGGGAGATTTTCTGCCATAGAGACAGAGGGAAGCGTGGGATGGGTGGGTACTGGAGACCTTGGTGATGGAGATGTGACCTGGTGGAGGGTTTGGTGATTGATCATTTTATGATTGGAACTCAAACAGGAAAGCTTTATAACTGTATCTCACGGGGTTAAAAAATAATAATAAAAAATAAAATTAAATGAACATTATAAAAAAACAAAAATAATAATTTGGAGTTCATGCCAAATTCAATCAGCTTCACTAATGGCTTAATAAATAGCAGTACTCCTGAATGAAAAAAAAGAAAGAAAAGATAAAGTTGTACTTAGTAGCAATTTTATGCTTATATCTATGAAATCATATGATTTATTTTTCTTTTTTAAATTTTGTTCAATCACCATGAGATGGTTATAAGCTTTCATGTTTGGGTTACAATCACATGACGATCAAACACCCATTCCTCCACAAGTGCACATTCCCCACCACCAATATCCCCAGTATACCCCCCCTTTCCCACCCTCCCTCTGCCTCCATGGCAGACATGATTCCCCATAATCTCTCTCTACTTTTGGGCATTATGGTTTGCAATACAGACCCTGAGAGATTATCATGTTTAGTTCTTTATCTACTTTCTGCATACATCTCCCATCCTGACTGATTCCTCCAGCCATCTTTTTCTTAGTGATCCCTTCTCTATTCCAGCTGCATTCTCCCCTTTGCTCATGAGGCAGGCTTCCAGCTATGGAGCAATCTATCTGTCATGTGTATCTAACGTCCTTAGGTGTCAGCCTCATGTTATGTTGTTTTATACTCCACAAATGAGTGCAGTCCTTCTATGTCTGGGAAAGAATATTTACCCAATACCCATCTGATAAGGGATTAATATCCAGGATATACAAGGCACTAGTAGAATTGTACGAGAAAAAAACCTCCAACCCCATCAAAAAATAGGGAGAAGAAATGAACAGAAGTTTCCACAAAAAAAGAAATACAAATGGCCTAAGGGCACATGAAAAAAATGCTCCAGATTGCTAGTCATTACGGAGATGCAAATCAAAACAACAATGAGATATCATCTCACACCACAGATACTGGCACATATGTAAAAGAACAAAAGCAACCAGTGCTGGCATGAGGAAAAAGAGACACCCTTTCACTATTGGTGGAAATGTCCATTAGTCCATCCTTTCTGGAAAACAATATGGACCGTCCTTCAAAAACTAGAAATTGAGCTTCCATATGACCCCGTAATACCACTTCTGGAAATATATCCCGAGAATGCAAAAAAGCACAGTAGAAATAACATTTATACCTATATGTTCATTGCAGCACTGTTCACAATAGCCAAAATCTGCAAACAACCCAAGTGCCCTAGAGCAGATGACTTGTTAATGAAACTTTGGTACATCTACACAATGGAATACTATGCAGCTGTCAGAAGAGATGAAGTCATGAACTTTGCTTATAAATGGATAGACATGGAGAGTATCATGCTAAGTGAAATGAGTCAGAGAGGGGCAGACATACGCTATATTTTTATTACAAAATCTGGATCCATGGACTCATTAAATGCAAAATAAAACCATGAATCTGAAGGACCAAGAGTTGTTTGAAAAATAATTGTGGACAAGGACTAGAACTCTGTTGAATAGCTCAGGCCTAGTACATGCCCACCTTAATCCTTGCTCCACAAAAGCCCTATATAATCTCTCTTCTTCTTTTCTTTTCTTTGGGTCACACCTGACGATGCACAGGGGTTACTCCTGGCTCTGTACTCAGGAATTACTCCTGGCAGTGCTCAGGGGACCATATGGGATGCTGGGAATCAAACCTAGGGTGGCCGAGTGCAAGGCAAGTACCCTACCTGCTGTGCTATTGCTCCAGTCCCTGTATAATCCCTTTTAAAATAAAAATAAAAGTTTTTCAAGCTGGAGCTGGAGTGATAGTATAGCAGCTAGGGTGCTTACTTGGAACTTGGCCACCGCAGGTTCAAGTCTATGTACCACAGACAGTCAGCTGAGCTCTGCCCAGATTATTCCTGAGAACAGAACCAAGCCAGTTCTGAGTACTACCAGGTAGAGCCCCCAAAACAAAACAAATGAACAAAAGTGGGCAACACATGGAAAGATACTTCCAGAAAAAACTCACAGATGACTTACAAACATAAGGGAAAATGCTGGCTATCACTCATTATTACAGAAATGTACCTGAAACCCACAATGAGATGCATACCAGGCTGGTGAGAATCCCTATGTCAGGATGATCAGAAACAGTTACTATTGGAGAGGATATGGAGAAAAGCATCCTGGTATTTGGTTAACAGGAATGTAAGTTCATACAAATTCCATGGAGAACAATATGGACTTCTTGTAAAAATACAAATAGTCATACCATGTTGTTCTACATGTCTCTATAAGGAATTTATCCAAAGGACAGAAATATGCTAATTACATAAGATATTTGCATTCCTATGTTCATAAAAGTGTTAGTCACAAAAGTCAAAACAAGGAACTGGAAAGTTGGTTCACAGTTGGTCCTCAGTTTACCTGAGGACAAGAGGTGGGCTCAGGATGCAGGGGAAAGCAAATGGGTAGGATAAGTCTCTGGGACATTGATGGAAGGAAGTGAGAACTCTGGTGGCGTGTGTGAAATTAGAAAAATTTATTCATGAAAGTATTGTTAACAGTATTATAAATCATGGTACTTGAATTTAAAGGGTGGGGAGGGACATGGAATTAACTTAATTCTCCATGTATGGATGCCTGGATAAAGAAGCTATGATGTACACACATACTCATGGAATATTACATGGACATTAAAAAGATGAAAGACCCCAACTTCAATCCCAGCACCAGATGTCTCTCCACAACCCTGAGTGGTAAAAAAGGTAAAGGCCCTCCCGTTGATCGTCGATTTGCTCGAGCGGGCCCAGTAACGTCTCCATTGGAGACTTTGTTGTTACTGTGTTTGGCATATTGAATACTCTCGGTAGCTTGCCGGGCTCTCCGAGAGGGGCGGAGGAATCGAACTCAGATCAGTCATGTTGGCCGCTTGTAAGGCGTACGCCCTACCCGCTGTGCTATCGCTCCAGCCCAACCCTGAGTGAGTCCCTAAATTTTTTTTAAATCCTGGGTTAAAGCTATAGTACAGCAGGTAGGATTCTTGCCTTGGACTTGGCACCACATTTGGTCACCTGAGCCCTACCAAGATGGTTCTACTGGAAGTGATGATGCTAGGAAAATAAATCAGAAAATAAAAAACAATTTCAAGACTTTTTACTCCCGTGTGGAATATGAGTAATGAATAATGAATGCAAAGAAACTGGAAGAAGGAAGGAAGGAAGGAAGGAAGGAAGGAAGGAAGGAAGGAAGGAAGGAAGGAAGGAAGGAAGGAAGGGTAAAGAAGAGAGGGAGGGAGGGAAGGAAGGAGGGATGGAGGGAGGGAGGGAGGGAGGGAGGGAGAGAGGGACGGAGGGAGGGAGGGAGGCAGGGAGGGAGAGAGGGACGGAGGTAGGGAGGGAGGCAACTAAGTCCCAGATTCGGTGAAAACTATTGTGGCTAGAGAGGGACAAGGGAGCCTGGGAGGCTGGAAGAGGGGTCTTCCCATTGCTGCGAGGACCCTGGAACACCTGTGATGGGGCTGGAGAATGCTCCTTAGAGAGGTATCATCTAAGAGCCCGGAAGTCTATAATGATGCAAACTAATGACAAGTCCACTTTGAAAATGAATTAATTTAAATATTAAAAGTAATTATGATTAGCGTCCCAAAATGTCCCAAGGCAGAAAATAGAAAATCTGTCTTCTTTCAAGATTTTTGTTGTTGTTTTTAGGCCAAAGGCAGCTGTGAGACAGTATGAGAATGCTATTTGAGTCTCCCAAAGAGGAATCTACAGAGCTATGCTTGGAGTATCACGCTTCACTCAAATAAGAGAAAGAATCCGGAGTTCTGACCTCCGTCGACGGTCAAGAATCATGGACACTGTGTCGTTTGCCAAGGTGTCGAAAATCAGATGGGCTGGACACATAATGAGATTTGAAGATGACTGCTGGACTAGAGCAATTACTGACTGGATTCCATGGGATATCAAAAGACCACATGGCCGCCCACCTACAAGATGGTCAGACTTTTTTGTCAAGACCCTGAACAACCGATTTGAGGCTCGTCATGTTCCTAGAACGAACAGACACCATTGGGCTACACTAGCACGCGACAGGGACAAATGGAGACGTTACTGGCGCCCGCTCGAGCAAATCGATGAGTAATGGGAAGTCAAGTGATCAAATGTGATTTAGTGATAAAACAAGAATTAGAACAAAATGAAGTCTCTTATGTCAAGACCCAGCTCATCAAACCAAATTTGATTTCCATACAGATTGGCCTTCGCAGAAATGGACCTCAAGTCAGTTCCTCAGGAGCTTCCCATCAGCAGAGTAAGCTAATCTTTCCAAAGCTCCAGCCATCCCATAAAGAAAGGAACCTCATAATCAAACCTGTTTCCTGCTTCACACATGGCCTGGTCTCATATCCCTTCTGGCTATTAAATTCATTTCATACAACCCAGACTTCTTTCTCTCTGCTAGAGTTGGTACTATCTGACTTGTACAGAGTTTACCCAAATAAACCCTTAAAATCAGTACAGTGACCCCGTTTATCTTTTTTTAATTGATTTTTGGGGGCATACCAGGCAGTGCTCAGGGACTACTCCTGGCTCTGTTCTCAGAAATTACTACAAGCAGTGCTCAACAAATCATATGAGGTACCGGCAATCAACCCCAGGTCTGGCATGGGCAAAACAGGCACCTTACCCATTGCACCATCTTTCTAACCCCCAGTTTCTCTTTTAACAAAATGATGAACCACAATGCAGGAGAGAGAGGACCTGTTTGTTTGTGATGAAGGGTCCTCCCAAGACATGGGGTCAGCAAAGCGTCTCCTGGGGGTATTCTGGTGTTTCCTGTTCTGGTTCTTTGAAAGTTGGATATTCAGTTGCATGCGCATGCTCTACTTTGCAAGGCAGCAGTCCCAGGATGTCAACCTAATATATGTTTTATAGGTATCAGGGTTGCTGAGAATGGTCCAACCTGCACAGGCACTGGATAGAATAAGCCTTTACTCCCTGAGAGAAAATACAGAGCAAGGCTAGGGTCAATAGGACAAGATGGTCAATGCCATCGTCCCCCTCTCTGAACCAACCCACATTCAGTGCGTTGCATCTTGGAATGCCACAATCCTTCATCCCAGAAGGTGATCTCAGCAACCTCCTGCTCACATTGCCAGAAAGGACCACCATGGTCTCCTCCAGGAACAAGCAGAAGAGTGAGGATGGTGGGAATCGTGCTAAACACTCCTGGACTGGACAAGGAGCACGCACTGAGGATGCCTGGCTGCCAGCACTCAGCTCCAGTCAGGAAGAACGTCAGCCCCCATCCACTTTTAGCTGTCAGGGCTACCAGGGGTTCAAGAACAGCATTTACCAGCCTGTCTCTTCCCAGCAGGAGAAGCAGCTGATGTGAGGAAACATGTACCCGTTCTTTGAACACCAGCCTAGGCCTGGAACCTTCTTGTTCCAAGGTATCTCTCCCATGAGGCACTGCCATGGTTTCCCGTGGAATCTTTAAGAATCACCATCTCTGCAAAAAAATAAATAAATAAAAGACCCCTTTTCACCGATAGGCACCATGCATGGAACAGATTTTCTAATAATTCAGGGCACAGACACAGCAAAAGGAAAGGGCTAAGAGGGGAAGTTGAGGGGCTGGAGTGATAGCACAGCCGGTAGGGCATTTGCCTTGCATGCAGTCGACCTGGGTTTGATTCCCAGCATCCCATGTGGTCCCCTGAGAACCACCAGGAGTAACTCCTAGTGCAGAGCCCGGGTAACCCCTGTGCATCGCCGGGTGTGACCCAAAAAGTAAAAAAAAAAAAGAGGGGGATGTTAAAAGAACCAGAAGAAAATATCCAATGAGGAGGAGCAGATCTGAGAAAGCAGGAGTGACTTCAGTAACTGAGGAGAACATCAGAGCATCCCTGTGCTGACCCTAACCCCTAAGGTGGTGAGGGATGGAAATGTCACCATTGACTAAATTATCCAGAAGCACCTTGACTGAGAAAATTGGCCAAGTTTTTTACAATTCAGCAAAGGGGAAACCACAAGTTCAAGGTTGACACATCTTCCTATTCCATGAGGAATCACACAACTTTTTACGTGTTAGGGACTTTGCACGCCAGGTAGCTGCTTGAAGGGTTACCTTGAGAATGTGTTTTTTGTGCACATGAAAGCCACCAACTCCTGGGGGAAAGCTCTGCCTTAAGGAATTCAATGAGTCTTTTGAGGAAAGTTCCTTCAAAGAATTTTGACCTTTATTTCACTATCCTTTGGGCCGTTGGGACAGATTCCAGTCATTTTTAACCACTACTTACTGTAACTTTCCCAATCTTTTGAGACCTTTTTTGGAAGCCTGTGTTGTCTGTAATCTAAGCAGATAATAACACTCTAAATCTGCCTGTGACTTTCTGACCTTCCTCTTCTTATAAAAGCAAGACAGTTGGGGTCCAAGAGAATCAGAGAACAGCGTGCCGGAGCCTGGGACCTACTGGAGCTAGGAAGATGAAGTGCTTTGCAGATGCCCTCCTTGTCCTCTTGCTCGCTGTGGTTGATCTCGGGATCCAGGCCCCAATCACCCAGGGTGAGTTCAGTGACCTTCTCAAGGATGGCCATGTCTATGGTCACTCCTGCTTGGGAGGAGAAAAAGAGGGAAACCTTGGTCCTCCATGACTGTCCCTGCTCTAGATGTGGGTGTGATTTGGCACTTGACTAAGGGCATCAGCAGGGCCCCAGAAGTGGCTCAGTGCCTTCAAGGCCTCTCCTGGCAAGCCAAGGTTTGAATTGAAACCCTAATGGCACTCACTCGGATGATCCTAACAGCTCTTCTGTCAGGAGCCCAGGAAGAAGGGGGCTGGGGAGATGATGCAGAGACTTAGAAAATGTCCAGGGCAAGCAAGAGGTCTTGAGTTTGTTCCTGATGTTCTGTATGTCACTTGGTGATTTACACACACACACACACACACACACACACACACACACAAACACACATCCCGATGTGGGGTCCTAGGTAAAATAACAAATTAATATAATGAATGAATAAAAATAGCCATAAAATAGAATAGACCTGTTTCTGTATCTGTATCTCTCTTTCTCTCTCTCTCTCTCTCTCTCTCTCTCTCTCTCTCTCTCTCTCTCTCTCTCTCTCCTCCAACATAGGGAAACTATTGGCTTCTTTTCATGGCCTAAATTATTTAGTAGCTTTTCTTAACAGATGTAGTATCACTAAGTGATACCTCACTTAATTGTTTATTAAAGTAAATTGAAATTTTGGAGAAAGACAGAGAATTCTACAGTGTTAGAAAGAACATATGCTAGCTAGTGAAAAATGATCATTTGGTAGGGGAAATAGGACAAGCCAGAAAAGTGACTCCCCAAACCACCTACATGTTCCAGGTGTGTGTTCAATAGATATTAACAAGTATGTATTTAAAAATATACTCGCAGAGCTTAGGTACAAGCAGATGCTGTTTCAAGCATCCTGTGTGCATGAACACATTGCGTTGTGCTAAATCTGTTGGATGCATTATTCACAGCCATCCCAGCTTCACTTTTTCTACCATAATTTTCACTGTGCTCTTATGGAAAGGCATGTCCTTAAACTTTTTATTTTGCAAATTCTACCCATACTACATGAAACTACATAAGAAATGAATAGAAAGTTTTTTGCTTTATTGATATAACCCAGGTCCTAAATTTCTAAACCAAGGTTTTGGTGCCAGATACATTTTGGAATGCAGATTTTCTCATGTTTTAAAAAGAGAATACTATAGAACACAGTGATTCCACTTCCAAATATCTACCCAAGCGAACAGAAAGCAGATCACAGGTATTGATAGGTGTGGTAATTGCAGAATTGGTCATCACAGTCAAAAGGTGAGAGAAGTCGAAGAGCCTCTGAGCAAAACAAGTGATGCTTGTTTTTGAAATGGATGTAGACAGATACAGCAGACTGTTTCTCAGTCTTTAAGAGTAATAAAATGCTGACACACGCTGCAGCTTTGAAGGTGTAGAGGAGACTGACAGAAGCCAGTGAGCCAGGGGGACACTGGGTGGGGACAATGGGACTCTGCCTCTCTGACATCTCGCTACCCTCCTTATCTCTGTCGCACCTGAGACCCACAACCATGACTCAACCTGAGGCTCAACCCGAGATCTATGGTCAACAAGGAACTGTGACATGGATCTGAGCAGCTCTGCAGGGACCAATAGAGGCTGGTTTTTAATTTTTAATGATTTACTTATTTATTTATTTTTGCTTTTTGGGTCACACCTGGCGGTGCACAGGGGTTACTCCTAGCTCATGCACTCAGGAATTACTCCTGGTAGTGCTCAGGGGACCATACATTTTGCTGGGAATTGAATCCGGGTAGGCTAGTGCAAGGCAAATGCCCTACCTGCTGTGCTATGTATGGCTCCAGCCCAAGACCCTGGTCTTTAACTTAGCAATTCCAGAGCCATAGTAGATTAGGGAGGTTGCTTGACTTGCAAGCAGCCCATCTGGATTGATCCCAAGCATTCTATATTGTCCACGAATGGGAGTGCTCCCTGAGAGCAGAGCCAGGAGTCAATCCTGAGATCACAGACTGTGGCTCAAAAAACTAAAGTCAATAAAATAAGATTCATGCTTTGATTCTGCCAGGGGATGCTGGGCTGCCGAGCTGGGCGGGAAAATCATCCCTGAGTCAGTTCTCCCAGGGATCACATCACCAACCGGCTTCTATGACGAATCCCCCCCCCCCACTTCCGTCTTCCGCCCCGGGTGTAGAATGCAGGTCAAAAGACCGAACTAGCAGCTGAGTTTCCGGCTGGAGTGATAGAATGGCGGGGAGGCGCTTGCCTTGCAAGTGGCTGTTCCTGGGTTCGGTCCCCGCTACCACGTACTTCAAGTGAGCACTCTCTGGTATTCACTGGAAATTGGAGCATTGAAATTGAATGTATATTGAAGACTGTCTTGAGTTGAACCGTTGAGATTGCCTTGAAGATTCAAATTGCCTTGATCTCATTGAGAGGGACTCTCAAATGAGCAAGGATCATGTTTTCTTGATTGTTTTGTTCCCCCCCCCCCCTTTGGAGATCTTAATATCGGTGAGACAACTCTCACCTCTTTTCATCTGAACAAAGGGCAGTTCCAGGAAGGAACTCAGTCTGATTGAAAACAGGACGCAAAAAGGGGGGGGGGGGGAAGAAATGGTTAAGAGAGCTTTAAGATTTAAAATTTCATTTTTAAGGGAGTTTGGATAGAGAAGGACCACCTTGACAAGGATAGTTGGAAATGATCACTGGATAAGAACTGCATGCTGAAAATAGATAAAGCAACAAACATGAGAATATCTCAGTACCTGTATTGCAAATCATATTGCCAAAAAGGAGAGAGGGAGAGAGGGAGAGAGGGGGAGAGAGAGAGAGAGAGAGAAAGAGAGAGAGAGAGAGAGAAAGAGAGAGAGAGAGAGAGAGAGAGAGAGAGAGAGAGAGAAGAAAAGTGTCTGCCACAGAGATAGGCTTGGAGGGAGGGTGACGGGAAGGAAACTGGGGTCATTGGTAGTGGGAAATGTCCACTGGTGGAGGGACAGGTGTTGGAACACTGTATGACTGAAGCCAAACCAGAAACAGTTTTAGAACTCTGTACCTCGTGTTGGTTTAATTTTTAAAATAAATAATTGTTTAAAATAATAATAAATAAATTTTAAGTAAAATAAAATGGAGGTATAGATACACAGTTTCTCAGACTTATAAAGAAAAAAATGCTGAGCACTGAGGCTATTGGGGTTGCTGACAGAAGCCAGTGAGTCAGGGAGCACTGGAAGGAGACACTGAGACTCTGTGTCTCTGTCATCTCTCTCACCCTCTTGTCTGTCTCCCAACTAGGACCCACGAACAGATGGTAAAGGAGAAACTGACATAAACAAATTAATCGATGCTTGTTTTTAAAATAATGGGGGCGGTTGCTGAAGAGATAGCACAGTGAGTAGGGCTGCTAATCTGAGTTAAATTCCCAGTATCCCATATGATCCCCCAAGCACCGCCAAGTATAATTCCTGAGTACAGTCAGGCATAACCATTGAGCATCACTGGGTGTGACCCCAAAGCCAAAAGAAAAAAAAAGGAAAAAATGAAGTAATGGGGTAGGAGCAATAGTACTGAGGTAGGGCACTCACCATGGGACATAGCTGATCTGAATTCAATCCCCAGCACCCCATGTGGTCCCCAAACTTGCCAGGACTGATCCCTGTGTACAGAGACAGGAATAAGTACTGAATATCAACCAGGTATGTCCCCTCTCCAAAACCTTTTTTAAAATCAAATACAATTAAAAAAGATATAGACCCATCACTTTTCAGTCCTAAAAAGGAAGAATAGCATTGAGGATGTTGGGGTAACTGACCTTAGCCAGTGCTGTGCCTCTTGATCATCTCTCTTCCCTCCTTCTCTGTCTCCCATAGGACCCACAAACATGACTGCGCCTCAGATTGAACCTCTGATCCATGGTAAAGGAGAAACTGTGGTCTAGAACTGAATCTTTCTGGACAAATAAATGGATGCTTGTTTTGAAAGTAATGGGGCTGGAGGCTGGAGAGATAGTACAATGGGTGGGGTGCTTGCCTTGTCTACTGACAATGTGGGTTCAATTTCCCGTATCACAAAGGGTCCCCTAAGCACCGCCACATGTAATTTCTGAGTGCAGGGCCAAGAGGAACCCCTGAGCTTTGCTGGGTGTGGTCCCAAACCACAAAAATGTATAAAAATTTCAAAATTAAGTAATGGGGTCAAAATGATAGTAGGGCGGGTAAGGTTCTCACCTTACATGTGGTTGGCCCAGGTTGAACCCCTAGTATCCAATATGGTCCTAAATCTGCCAGGAATGATCCCTGCGCCCAGATCAAGAGAAAGCCCTGAACACCACTGGAAGTGTAAAAAAATAAATAAATAAATAATATGATACAATAGAATAGAATAGAATAGAATAGAAAGTGAGATGGAGACAAGTTTTTCATCCTTAACAAAGGAAGAAAACTCTGACACACCACAACATTGAAGGTTGACTCCTCCTCTCTGTCATCTCTCTCCACTCCTTGTCTCCCAAATAGGACCCCCACAAAAGACTACAACTGAGGCCAGGCCCGAGACAAAAGGTAAAGGGGGAATGTGTCCTAGATCTAACCACCTTTGAACTAATAAAAGGATGTGTGTTTTTAAAGTAATGGGGCCTGAGCTGGAAAGATAGTACAGCAGACTGGTTATTTGCCTTGCACACATCTGACCCACGATTAATCCCCAACATCCCACTTGATCCTCCAAGCACTCCAGGAGTAATTCCTGAGTGCAGAGCCACGAGTAACCCCAGAGTCTCACTGAGTGTGGCCCCAAAAATGAAAAATTTAAATTAAAATATTAAGTAATAGGGACAGAGCAATAGTAGTGCAGCGCAGAGGATGATTATCTGGCATACCACTGACTCTGGTTCGATCCCTGGCATCCAATATGGTCCCCCAAACATGCCAGAAGTGATCTCCAAGTTCAGACCAAGAGTAAGCCTGAACGCCACAGGCTGTGGCCCAAAACACTAAAATAAATTATTAAGTAAATTTCATGAAGTGAAGATATGGACATATACTTTCCCAGCTTTTTTGTAAAAAAGGAAGGAACTGCTAACACACAGCACACCACTGCGGCTGTTGGAGAAGTGACACAGTGACACAGTGACTCAGGGGGATGCTGGGTGGACATACTGAGACTCCGTACCCCTCTCTCTCTCCCCTCCTTTCTCTCGCTCACATAGTACCCACAAATATCACCATATCTGAAGTTGAACACCTGATAGTCGGTAAAGGGAGAACAACGCCTAGATTGGAGCATCTCTTAACAAATAAACGGACGCTTGTGTTTAAAGTCACGGGACAAGGGCTGGAGAGATAGTGCAACAGGTGGGAGGGCGCTTGACTTGCACATGGAAAACGCAGTTTGATTCCCAGCATCGTATCTGGTTCCCCAATCAACACCAGGTATAAGTTCTGCATGCAGAATCAGGAATAACTCCTGAACATGCCAGGTGTCACCTCAGCTCCCAAAAATTAAGTAATAAAACTAGAGCAAAATGAGTTTTGGTAAAACACTCATCTTGCATGTGGCTGACCCGGGTTCGATCCCTAGCACCCCATAAGGTCCCCAACATGCCAGGAGTGATCCCTGAGTCCAGAGCTACGCATAAGCCCTGAACATCCCAGGCTCTGGCCCCAAAGGCTATAGTAATAAAATAAAATAAGATGTAGTTGCACAGTTATCAGCCTTAGAAAGGGAAAAATTGCTGGGACACATGACAGCATTGAAGTTGCTGGTTAAGTGACATGAGGCAGTGAGTCAAGGGGACGCTGCGTGGACACAAGGAGACTGTGCCTCTCTGTCATCTCTCTCCCCTCCTTACCTGTCACCTACATAGGACCCATAGGACCCACGAAGAACTCTACGACTCATGCTGGACCCGTAGTATACGGTAAAGCAGGAGTGTGGCCCAGAGCTGAGCATCTCTGAACAATGCATGATGCTTGTTTTCGAAGTAACGGGGCTGTGGGTCGGTCAGAAAGCATAACAGATAGAGCACTTGCCTTGTACACAGCCCGAGCCTGGTTGGATCCCCAGGATTACATATGATCCTCTGAGCACCAGGTGTAATTCCTGAGTGCAGAGCCAGAAGTATCCTCTAAGTATCACTGGGTGTGGCCAAAATAAAAGGAAAAAAAGTTTTTTTAAGTAAAGCAATGAGGCTGGAGTAGTAGGTTGCTCCCCTTGCATACGGTTGACCCAGGTTCAGTTCGTTGCATACAGTTGACCCGGATTCAGTTCCTGGCATGGCATAGGGTCCCCAAACCTGCCAGGAGTAACCACTGAGCACCACTGCGTGTGACACAAACACCACAAATAAATAAATAAATAAAATAAAGTAAAATGTAGATCCACAGCTTCTCAGTCTTAAAAAGGAAAAAAAACTGCTGAAACGGATCACAGCACTTAGGCTGTTGGGGTAAGTGACCTAAGCCAGTGAGACAGGGGGATGCTGGGTGGACACCCTGAAACTCTGTGCCTCTCTCATCTTTCTCCCCTCTTTGTCTCTCTCCCACATAGAACTCAAGGGCAGTTATCTGGTTTTGGCTCGACCCATGAAAGTATAGGAGAAATTTGTGACCTAGAGCTGAACGACTCTGAACGAATGAATGAATGTTTGCTTTTAAAGTAATGGGGTCGCCCTCTCCTCTCTGGAAAGAAAGATGGCAGCTGCATGGGAGCCTTGTGGACAGCAAGTATGAGCCGGGGGTGTGGGGGCAACTAAAACCTCATGGGATGGGGGGCGTTCCTGTCCGTCCTTCACGCCCTACCGAGGTCACCAGTTGCCCCCCACGAGCGGCTCTCCAGCACGGCCACAGTCCCAGAAGCACAAGGACTTAATGCAGAACCCAGCAGCTTGGAGCAGAAAAGTGAAAGGACTATGCGTTAATCCAGGCCATCATGTCTGCCTGGAGGGAAAAGGGTGTTGCTCCCTTCCGCCCTCCTCCCTCTGGAAAGAAAGATGGCGGCCACATGGGAGCCTTGTGGACAGCAGGTATGAGCTGTGGGTATGGGGGCGACTAAAACCTCATGGGAAGGGGGGGGCGTTCCGGTCCGTCCTTCACGCCCCACCGAGGCCACCAGCTGCCCCCCACGAGCGGCTCTCTAGCACGGCCACAGCCCCAGAAGCACAAGGACTTAATGCAGAACCCAGCAGCTTGGAGCAGAAAAGTGAACGAACTATGAGTTAATCCAGGCCATCAAGTCTGCCGGAGGGGAAAGGGTGTAGCCCCATTCGCCATCTCTTCTCTGGAAAGAAAGGTAGCGGCCGCATGGGAGCCTTGTGGACAGCAGGTATGAGCCGGGGGTGTGGGGGCGACTAAAACCTCATGGGAAGGGGGGCGTTTCGCTCCGCCCTTCACGCCCTACCGAGGCCACCAGTTGCCCCCACGAGCGGCTCTCCAGCACGGCCACGACTCCAGAACACAGAAACCAATTTCTTAACTATCTGACTTTCAGTAGAAATACTTCCAGGGTCAGTAGGTAAAATAGCAGAAATCCAAAGCCAACATTTAATTCTTGAACCCAGCTGTAGAAAGCAAATCACTTCACAATGCTTTTTCAGCATATCTGATTGGGGGGGGGGGGGGGTTAACTCTAAATAATAGTGGTGAATATTTTATTGAAACAATGAATCTAATCAAAGCAGATAGAGTGTTAACTAGAATTCATCTGCTTCACAGGGACTGGGAGGGGTGGGGGGTGGGATTTTATTGGGGTTCGTCATGGTAAAAAATAAGTATTGGTAAAGGGAAATGTGTTTGATATTTCCATGACTGAGACCTAAACCTGAAAGATTTGTAACCTTTCCCACAGTGATTCAATAAATAAATAAATAAATAAAGCAGTGGAGTTGGGTTGGGGGTGGGGGTGGGGAAGGAGTGATACCACAGCCGGTAGAGCGTTTGCCTTGCACGTGTCTGACCGGATTTGATTCCCAGCATTTCATATGGTCCCCTGAGCTACCACCAAGAGTATTTCCAGAGTGCAGAGCCAGGAGTAACCCCTGTGCATCGCCAAGTGTGACCCCAAAAGCCAAAAAAAAGTAATGGAGTTGGATCAGAGCAATAGTCCACAGAGGAAGGTCTTGCACACAGCCAACCCGGGTTTGATCCCCGGCATCCCCTATGCTCCCATGAGCACTGCCAGGAGTAATTCCTGAGTGCAGAGCCAGGACGAAGCCCTGAGCATCATCAGGTGTGACCCAAAAAGACAAGCAAATTAAAACAAAAAATAATAAAGTAATGGGGCTGGGAGACTGGAGAGAAAGGACAGCAGGTAGGGCTCTTATACATACCGCCAGCTTGGGTTTAATGCCTGGCATCACATACAGTCCAAAACACTGCCAGGTATATTGCCTGAGTGCAGTGCCAGGAGGAACCTGTAAGCATATCAGGATGTGAACCAAAAACCATAAAACCTTAAATATTAAGTTAAAGGAACAGAAAAAGAAGAGAACCAGAAGTAGAGAGCTGGTAGAGCACTCACTTAGCAAGCAGCTTACCAGGGTTCAGTCCCTAGCACCCCCATATGGTTCCCTAACCTGCAGGGGTGACACCTGACACTTCAGAGGTCAGAGTAAGCTCTGAGCACCACCTGGTGTGTCCCAAAACAAAATAAAACAAAATAATAATAAAATTAAATAAAGTGACATATAGACGCATGTCACCGCACTATGACTGTTGGGGTAAATGCATAAGTCAGTGAGCTGGGAGACACTGGGTATTCTCTGTCATCTCTCTCACCGACTTGTCTGTCTTTCACATAGAACCCACCAAGATTCCTATGCCTGATCCTAAACCTGAGATATACGGTAAAGGGGGCGTGTGCCCGAGAGCTGAGGGGGCCAACCTGAGGCAACCTGCCCTGGTTGCTGCCCAGCTTGTCTGTGGGATAGGGTGAGAGGGAGGGTGTTGGGGTAGTGCCTGTTTCCAAGAAAAACCAGCAGGGCAGAGGCAAGGCCACACCCCATGGTTCAGCCACTGTCCTTAGATGTGAACCATACTCAGATACCAGTGAGGGAAGGGAGCTCACACACCAGGGGACCTCCTGATGGAGCCACAGGCTCCTGTGTGAGGGGGACCCTGTTTTCCCCCACTCCCCTGTCTCCTGCCTCTCTGGCCTGGCTTTAGGAACTGACCACAGGCCCTTCTCTGAGCTCCTCTGACAGACCAGCTATCTCCTGACTTGCGGCTTCAAAGAAGGTTTCTCCTCATGAACCCTGGCCCGGCCCTGCTCTGATTTGCAGCACAGGTGAGAAATAAAACTTGGGATTCGCCTTGAGTGTTAGAAAGCATTTCACGAAGTCCTTTCTTTTGACTGTCACAACACTGGTTTTGTTTTCTTTTGCTTCTATTTTATTGTTTGTTTATTGGTGGGTCACACTTAGGGGCTTCTCTGAGGTTTGAGCTTGGGGTAACACCGTGTACCTGGGAGATCGTCTGGTGCTGGGGGTAGAATACTTGCCTCCTCTAAGCAAAGCATGTGCTCTGCTTACTGGGGCATCTCTCTGCCCTCACACAGTATTTGAACGAAGGTGTTCTCTGGTTTAGAACATGGGCAGAAGAGGTGGAAGAGCATTTTAACGGGAGTCATAAACTCTAGTTGTTATAAAGGAGATATGAGATTTACTAGTTGGCCAAAATAAAACAACAAACACCAAGTGAAGTAGAACAGCAATCTCTGCAGGAAAGATTCCCCTGCCTCCCCAGGCACAGTGCATGATACAGACTTTCCGATAATTCAGGGCACAGACAGAGACGGAAAAGAAAAGGCTAAGAGGGGAAGTTCAGGAACCAGAAGAAAATATCCAGTGAGAAGGAGCAGATCTGAGAAAGCAGGAGTGACTCTAGTAACTGAGAACATGGAAGCATCCCTGGGATGATCCTAACCCCCATACCCCTTTAGTGTGGGGGAGATCAGCGTGCACAGGAGAAGCACACAGTGGCAGCCTGTATCATAGGGTGTGGTCAGAGCAGTCACATGGCACAGAGGGCAGGATGCTGGGGTTTCTGTAAGAGAGGGGCCCAGGCCGGATTGGAAAGCCTTCTAGGAAGCCTCTCAGGGCAGAAGCACCTCATCTCAACGTGGGGCACAGTGTTCACGCTGCCCAAAGTTCCTTACCTACAGCATGGTCAGTGCTTAGGATGTTCTGGCTGCTGTCAGGATGGTTTGGGGGAAACTGACACTGGAGCAGCCACATCGAGGATTACAGCCTGCCCTGTGCTAAGGACCTACTCAGTACTACTCAGTACTACTCAGAACTACTCATCTATCCTACTCATCTATCTCATCTGAGTCTTGAAGTTTCTCTGTGATAGTCAGTAACACAGCAAGAGAAAGTGGTGACAGAGCGAGGAAGCAACCAGCTGCTCGAAATGGTGACTCTGAAGCAGGGGAGCAGAAGTAGCAGAATATTTAGCAAACACCAACTCCTTCCATCTCCTTTTGGGAACCAACCTGCATACAGTCCTTTTCAGAAACCACAAATCAGCCTCACTGTTTCTTACTCTGGCCACCACTGCAGTGTCAAGAGAGGGTTGGCAGGGTGGGTGCAGCTGCGAGGTGGTAGAGTACATTCTACACTATCCGGCTCACAAAGTCGCAGTACCTCACAGGCCCTTCACACTGGTGGCTCCTTCCACATAAGGAATTCTCTGCTGCTGAGATGTTTGTTGATCCGTCAGAGGAATAAAGACTCCTGTCCCTAGCCCCATCCCCACCCAAGGACTGAGGGAATAGCCATCTGTTCCTCCGTCTCCATCACGAATAGCAGAGCAGCTGAAGGCATAAAAGGCTTCCAGAAGCAGGCTCCTACTGTTGGATGTGCCCTGGATGGCCTTGATATAATCCCATCTTGTGACCGCAGAATGAGCTCGAGGACCTTGAAATCATGCTCTGCTGTGCAAGTAATATACTTAAGAATTACTGCTCTATACTCTCTCACCTGCTGTCCCTTCCCCCAACAGACACTATGTAACACTGAGCTATGACCTTGGTTCTGGACCCAGTCTGAAAAAGCATGAGCTCAGCTGGGTCCAACATTATGAGTCAATTCTACTTCTAAAGTTTTGTGAGTGATTATTCAGTTCCTCCAAATCTGATTATGCCAAAAATCCAAAATATAGAACCTTGAGCAATCTTCAGGTCTGTGCCATCTAGAACCGTTGGACAAGAATTGGACCCTGAACAAAAGTGTGCATGGAAACCAATGGAGAGCAGAGCAGGGAGGCATTTGATGAGCATACGGGGAAAACGATTTATCCTAAGTATGTCTCCTTTGGATTAAGGCAATGAGCCAAGGTTGCGATGGCAAGGTCAAAGTGATATGTTAAGCATTGTCACCATTGATGTCAAACCAAAGTAGACACCAAGTTTCAACAAGGCAACTGCTTTCCACGAGAAAATACAGACTGATACTGGCTGCCTGCTTGTATTTCATGGGAAAGTTTCAAGCTCAACAGTATCAACATTACATAGGGGCATTTCACCCAATCACTGGTGTCTTTGCCAACATTATAATCTCAGTTCTTATGGAATTTGGGCTTCAGACAATAAGATATTTGCACAACATTCACAGGCCAAGGGATTCTTTTTATAGTAAGTGATGTGGGCTCTTAATGATGTGAGCCTATGGGATTTGGGAATCAAACATGCCTACACAAAATTAATTACCCTACCATAACGAGATTGAATGAATGGCAGAGAGTGTTTACTCAGCAAAGGGAGATATAAGCTAAAGATTGGGACCTCTCCATTTTCCATGAGCAATTAGATGACTAGATTTTCAAAGTCAAGAACCCGCTCTGATAGTTTCCTTCCTTGTACAAATGGTATTTATGCACTCAATGGTTATCAACTCGGGAAAGCTCTGATGTGGGGAACTCAATGAACCTACTAGAGGAAGTTTCCTTCATAGAGTTTTCCCTCTCTCTTTTGCACCCTTTTTTGAAAGACTGTGTTGTCGATGATCTAGGCAGAGAACAACATTCCAAATCTGCCCATGATCCGCCTCTTCTTATAAAAACAAGGCAGAACTTGGATCCAAGAGAATCTGCGAACTGCGTGCTTGAGCCTGGGAACTACCCAGGAGCCAGATAATGAAACGCTTTGCAGCTGCCCTTCTCATGCTCCTGCTGGCTGGGGCTGCCCTTGGCATCCTGGCCCCAGTCACCCAAGGTGAGTCCAGTGACCTTCTCATGGATTGTCAGGCCTGTGGTCACTCCTGGTCTGGTCCGTTATAGCCCCTACTCAATATGTACATGTGATTTGCAGCAGCAGGACCCAGGGGGATGCCTCAGTGGTTGCCAGCCCTCACCTGCCTAGAGCACCATTGGGAAATCAAAGTCTGGTGGTGACAATGGAACATAGCAGAGTGGGGTCTCTGGACTTCCAAGATTATCCTGGTTCTGGAAGAATACTCCTGGATGCACAAAAAGTTTTAAAAAAGGTAGCAAGTGTTTATTGGAAGAAAGTTTCAGAACAAAAGGGGTATTTCAAGTGAAATGCTGTTAGAAGCCTTTTGTCTAGGGCTTTATAGGTAAAGAAGTCTGCTTCCTTTCATGTAATGCTAACTGAGCCACTATTCGATGTCTGTTTCTCCTAGATGCTCCATAATTTCAGGGGCTCTGATTTCTTTGGATAGGGGATAAGAAAACGTTTCACATAAGTTAGCCCATAACTCTGTTCTGGGCATTCTTTCTCTTATAGATCATTAGGTTTCCTGGCTCCTCGGGTCTTGGGTGAAGCTTAGATCCCGAAAAAGCTACTTTAATGTGTAGAGCAGTACAAGGCTAAAGTGAGAGGTCAAAATAGTGTGAGGGAAAGATGGGTACTGAGAAAGGGTCTCCCCTAACAACTACCAGGAAGATCCTACAGCAGACAATTGGCAAATCAGTCCAAAGATTTATCTTTCTTTAGCACACACTGAGGCAAACTTGACAGCTCTGGTCTTGGGTATCCTCAGGAACAAAGGGGCCCAGAAAATGGCTCAAAGGCATAGGAAGTGCTCAGTGCAAGAAGGGGTCCTGTGATTGATCATTTATGTTCTGCAATCCTGTCCTGCCCCTCACTGTCTAGAGTACGTGGTGAGAGGGAAATAAATAATTACAATAAATAAACAAAAATTTCTGTAGGAGAAGGGGCATATATATATTTATATATATATAATATATCCTCCCTCCCTCCATCCCTTTCTTTCCTATCTCCCTCTCCTCTCTCTCTCTCTCTCTCTCTCTCTCTCTCTCTCTCTCTCTCTCTCTCTCTCTCTCTCTCCAAATATAACATATACACAGATGATTAGTTGATCTTAGAGAAGATAATCTCTCCCTTTGCATCACCCGAATTATTTGATGGCTGCTCCTAGCTGACCTAAGACCATTAGGGTAAATGAAAATAACAAGAGTTATTTGAAATTTTTGACAAAGAAGCAGAGAACTCCACAGTGATAGGAATGAAATTACATCATCTAGTGAAAAATGATCATTTTATGAAGGAAATACAAGCAGCCATACAAGTGACTTCTCCAAGTTCACCTAGAACTTGGTCTAGAGCAGAGGGGGCCAACCTGAGACTCACCTGCCTATGGTTGTGGCCCATCTTATAGGTGGGATGTGGGTGCAAGAGAGGATCCTGGGGGTGGTGACTATCTCAAAGGAAGATCTTCTTGGGCCCCAGGTCCCTCGTCATCTATGACCTTCTACCACCTGGCCGTCCCTGGTAAGTTCCCATGGACAGGGTGATGTCTAATCACGATTACATCCTTCCTTTCCTGGGAGAGATGACCCAGGCACTGCTTTAGCCCTGTGTGGGTCTACACACACACACACACACACACACACAGAAAGAGAGAGAGATACACACACAGCACACACAGAAAAAGAGACAGAAAACACACAGCACACACACAATATGCACACAGACATAGATGGCGTGCACGCGTGCACAGACACACACACACACACACAGACCTTAGCCTCTAGCCCAGCTGAGGAGAGAAAGGAGATGCAAACAATTTGTGAAGGAAGATAAAGAAAACATTTCCTTGGAGTCCCTCAGTCTTGGTTCTCCCCAGAACTTTGCAGGAATGAGGGGAAGGACCTGACCCCTTTATGTACAGATTCTCTTCTGAAATGGCCTTTTCTCTTCTGCAGCCTTCAGCGGAGACATCGACTGCTGCTATAGACAGCACTAGAACTTCATCTGCTCGAGAATGAAAGATTATTATAAAACCAGCAGTGAGTGCCCCCACCGGGACATCGTGTAGGTGTTCAATCACAGGCCTTGTCCTCTGGGGGCTGGGAGAGTAGACCTGATGGACAGTGTCAGGGAAATTCCCTGAATCTCTCCAGGCTTTAAGGTGGATCCCAGAGGCCCCAAGGGAGGAGAGATTGGGGAAGAGAAGAACCCAGGAGTGAAGCTGACCTAAGAAGGGACAGGAGACGAGATGCCAGAGAGGCTCTGGGCTCCAGGAACAGAGCAAGGAAGCTGGACTGGGTGGGGAGCCCTGGGAAGGAAAGGGAGGTCTCCCAAGTCCATAGAATTTCCCAGTGTGCAACCTTCCTCTCCTTCCCTCCTAGCTTCATAACTAAGGAAAACAAGAAGACCTGTGCAGACCCTCGAAACAAAAAGGTCCAGTTCTGCATGGAGACCCTAGTGCCAAGTTACAAATTGACACAGATGCTGGAAGCATTTCGTGCCTAATAAGGGGCTCTGTATTTTCTTCTCTCTTACCTGTTCCACGGTTCCTGCGACTATCTCTGGATACACTACTTGCTTTTGTTTGATTTCGTGTGGTTGGGGGTTTGTAGGTTCACCCAGTGGTGCCAAGGCTTTTCCTCCAGTCCCTTATCTCAGATATCATTCCTGGCTATGCCCAAGGAACCCTAAGTAGTTGTTGGCGTGCAATCTGCTATGTTTAGTGTCAGGAATGAAGTCCCCAACTTAAATCCTAGTTCCACATGGGCCCTGTACACCCTCAAGTCCTCACAGCTACAGCAAAGAATGTTAGCTGTCTGGTGTGTGCTCTAACTCATCGCAACATCGACAGAAATACTAAATAAATGGGGAGTGTCACCATGTTTTCAACAATATACTCTACCATCACCCTCAAAGAAAATTGTGTACATCACTTCAGATTTATGTGTTGTCACTCCTGGGAATATATCCCAGAGAGACAAAAAAGTATCGTCGAAGTGACATCTGCACTTGTTTGTTCATTGCAGCATTGTTCACAATAGCCAGCATCTGGAAAAAACCTGAGTGCCCGAGAACAGATGACTGGTTAAAGAAACTTTGATACATCTACACAATGAAGTACTATGTAGCTGTTAGAGAAGATGAAGTCATGAAATTTACATACAAGTGGTACTACATGGAAAGTATCATGCTAAGTGAAATGAGTCAGAAAGTGAGGGACAGACATTGAAAGATTGCATTCATCCGGGGAATATAAAGTAACAAAATAGGAGACTAACACCCAAAAACAGCTGAAACATATACCAGGAGGTTTACTATATGGCTTGGAGGCCAGCTGAACATATGAAGGGAAAAGGCAGCTCAGATAGAGAAGGAAGCACCAAATAAAGGGTGTTGGGAGGATGCTCCCAGGATGGGCGATGCATTCTGAAAGTGGACTATAGTCTGAACATGATTGCCACTCAATACAAACTACAGCACCTAAAAGGAGAGAGAGAGAGAGAGAGAGAGAGAGAGAGAGAGAGAGAGAGAGAGAGAAAGAGAAAGAGAGAGAGAGAACAAAAGGGAATGCCCTGCCACAGAGGCAGGGTGAGATGCGGCATAGGAGGGATGCTGGGATCATTGGTGGTGGAAAGTGGGCACTGGTGGAGAGATGGGTACTCGATCCTTGTATAACTGAAACCCAAGCACAAAAATTTCTAAGTCTACAACTGTACCTCACGGTGTTTCACTAATAAAATGAAAAAAAAAAAATAACAGATTTATGTGTGGTTTTTTCATAATAAACCCAGGGAATAAAGGTTTGCCTGCTCAGTTGGGTTCTGGATGTCACAGTTTCCTCTAGCTGCCCTCCCTCCCACCTGACTGAAGGAGTTCTGCCCTAAAGACCACTGAACCCCGTAGACGCCAGCCTCTCCACACAGCACACCAACAGCCATACAGGGAAACGAGGGATGAGTCCCGTAAAGGAGACAACTCCCAGAACCTGCATCTGGGTCCCGGAGAAGGACAAGGAATCTCAGGAGCATGGTCAGCTGAAAGGAGGGATTACAGCTTCTAGAAAGAGTCAGGACTGGGGGTGGTCCTTCACCTCCCTGATGCTGAGTGTGCAGAACCCACAAGCCAAAGGGAGATGACAGAGGAGGAGTCCTGCCTTCCTGCCAAAACTGCTTTCTGCTGCCAGTGAGGCCACACCACAGAGAATGACCATAGTTCTGTAACATCCAGGACCTCAGCCTTTTGTGAAGTCACCAAGAGTGCCTGCAGTGCACTCTAGAGGAGGAGGGGCAGATCTGCAGTTGCATCTCCTTGAATTGGGAGCTGCTCTAGAGGGGTGGACACCTATGATCCCAGGACAGGCCTGACTGAGAGAGGATGCTGATCTGTGTCCTGTCCAGGCCCTCCACAGCTCTTTGGGTTCCTCATAGCTCAATGCTACTGAACACAGGCCCATGAAAGCACTGAATGTGGCTCCCGACCTGAGACTCACTCAGCCAACAAATGGCAACTCCATATTCCAGTAGCCAAAGTAGAAGGTCCTGGGTACCATCATTGTTCTGGCTCTGTTGCCATGAGAGTGTGAGTCCAGAGGCAAAGGGTAGTGAGGAGGTGACATGTGGTGCTGGTGACACCTTTTCCCGGGGGTACTTGTGTGGACACCAGATTCTCGGGCCCTGTGCTGGAACTTCCCCTTAGCCCTTCAGTCATCAGTGGCCCCTTAACCTTCCAACAGGACATGGAGAGGCCAGTAATTGTCATTCATGGCCTTGGATTATAGAAAAGTTAAAGAGCATATGGTACAACCAGCAGGACAATCTGTATCTGTGGGCCGAGTATATCAGCAACCTGATGATGCCATCAGATTTTCTGATACCCCAAAATTGCTGCTGTGCTTTTGACTGGATCCCAGTAACTTGAGTCCAAGTTTATCAAGAAATTAAATGCCCAAAAGTTTAATTCGGGAGACACACCCACAAACCACCTCCAGCTCAGCTATACAAGCTCATTTATTGGCCTTATTTCAGCGACCCATACATGCTGAAAGATTTCAAAAGCCACAGTTAGGGTTGACTGCGTCGAGCACTGTAGCAAGCAGGCACGCCATGCAGGGCATAAGCCGATAGTTTGTATCTCTGGAAAAGATGGAAATAAGGGCCATGATCCAGAGACACATGGAGGAATCTCCAAACTGGGAAGCTCTCTGCAGAGATGCCTCTGGACTTTACGTTGGGCCAGCTTCGTCAGGTGCCTCAGACAGGCATGGGCGTCAGTCACTGCTCCACCTGCCTCCTTAAGAACTCCAGCAGCAGCCAATTTCCAGAACCCAATGAGAAGTGCACGTATGCGTGTTCAGTGACAGCAAACTCCAGGCCTCAAGGGATAGGGGATGGTCTGGTCCTTCTCATCCCCCTGTCTCCATGGGTCCCTAGAGGTCATGCCCACAAACTGCCTCCAGCTACTACTTAATCTCCTTAACAGCCAAGATCCAGAGATACACACACACAAAAAAATCTCTAAACAGAGCAACTCTTGCAGAGATTTCTCCAGACCCAAACCATCTAACATTTTAGAATGCCAGGAGAGCGCAGTCATGACATCTTATGCTATTCATATCAAGCAACACAAAAGAGAGTTGGGGGAGATTGTCTGCCACAAAGTCAGGGGGATAGGTGGGATGGAAAGTACTGGAGACCTTGGTGGTGGGAGATGTGACCTGGTGGAGGGTTTGGTGATTGATCATTGTATGGTTGAAACTCAAACAGAGAAGCATTATAATTTTATCGCACGGGGATATAAAAAATAATAATAATAAAATAAAATTAACATTTTGAAAAAAATACTTGGAATTCTAGAAAAATTCAATCAGCTTAATAAGTGGCTTAATAAATAGCAGTACTCCTGAATGAAAAAAAAGAAAGAAAAGTTAAAGTTGAACTTAATAGCAATTTTATATTTATAGCTATAAAATCATATGCTTTATTTTTCTTTTTTAAATTTTATTGAATCAACATGATATATGTATAAGCTTTCATGTTTGGGTTACCATCACACAAAGATCAAACACCCATTCCTCCACCAGTGCACATTCCCCACCACCAATATCCCCAGTATACCCCCCCTTTCCCACTCTCCCTCTGCCTCCATGGCAGACATGATTCCCCATAATCTCTCTCTACTTTTGGGCATTATGGTTTGCAATACAGACCCTGAGAGGTTATCATGTTTGGTTCTTTATCTACTTTCTGCATACATCTCCCATCCTGACTGATTCCTCCAACCATCTTTTTCTTTGTGATCCCTTCTCTATTCCAGCTACATTCTCCCCTTTGCTCATGAGGCAGGCTTCCAGCTATGGAGCAATCTATCTGTCATGTGTATCTAATGTCCTTAGGTGTCAGCCTCATGTTATGTTGTTTTATACTCCACTAATGAGTGCAGTCCTTCTATGTCTGGGAAAGAATATTTACCCAATACCCATCTGATAAGGGATTAATATCCAGGATATACAAGGCACTAGTAGAATTGTACGAGAAAAAAACCTCCAACCCCATCAAAAAATAGGGAGAAGAAATGAACAGATGTTTCCACAAAAAAAGAAATACAAATGGTCAAAGGGCACATGAAAAATTACTCCAGATTGCTAGTCATTAGGGAGATGCAAATCAAAACAACAATGAGATATCATTTCACACCACAGAGACTGGCACACATTCAAAAGAATAAAAGCAACCAGTGCTGGCGTGGGGGGAAAGAGACACTCTTTCACTGTTGGTGGAAATGTTGACTAATACATCCTTTCTGAAAAACAATAGGGAGCATCCTTCTAAAACTAGAAATTGAGCTCCCATATGACCCCACAATACCAATTCTGGAAATATATCCCAAGAATGCAAAAAAGCACAGTAGAAATGACATCTGTACCTATATGTTCATTGCAGCACTGTTCACAATAGCCAAAATCTGCAAACAACCCAAGTGCACTAGAACAGATGACAGATTAAAGAAACTTTGGTACATCTACATAATGGAATACTATGCAGCTGTCAGGAGAGATGAAGTCATGAACTTTTCTTATAAATGGATAGACATGGAGAGTATCATGCTAAGTGACACGAGTCAGAAAGAGATGGACAGATATATGCTATATTTTTTATTACAAAACCTGGATCCATGGACTCATAAAATGCAAAATAAAACCATGAATCTGAAGGACCAAAAGTTGTTTGAAAAATAATTGTGGACAGTTGTTTGAGAAATAATTGTGGACAAGGACTAGAAATCTGTGGAAGAGCTCAGGCCTAGTACATGCCCAACCTCAATCCCAGATCGACAAACGGCATGTATAATCTCTCTTTATTTTTTTGCTTTTTTAGGGGTCACACCTGGTGATGCCCAGGGGTTGCTCCTGGCTCTGCACTAGGAATTACCCCTGGCAGTGCTCAGGGGACCATATTGGATGCTAAGAATGAAACCCGGGTTGGCCGCATTCAAAGCAAGCACCCTACCCCCTGTGCTATTGCTCTAGCCCCTGTATAATCTCTTTTAAATTAGAAATAAAAGTTTTTCAAGCTGGAGCTGGAGTGATAGTATAGCAGCTAGGGTGCTTACTTGGAACTTGGCCACCGCAGGTTCAAGTCTATGTACCACAGACAGTCAGCTGAGCTCTGCCCAGATTATTCCAGAGAACAGAACCAAGCCAGTTCTGAGTACTACCAGGTAGAGCCCCCAAAACAAAACAAATGAACAAAAGTGGGCAACACATGGAAAGAAACTTCCAGAAAAACTCACAGATGACTTACAAACATAAGGGAAAATGCTGGCTATCACTCATTATTACAGAAATGTACCTGAAACCCACAGTGAGATGCATACCAGGCTGGTGAGAATCCCTATGTCAGGAGGATCAGAAACAATTACTATTGGAGAGGATATGGAGAAAAGCACCCTGGTATTTGGTTAACAGGAATGTAAGCTCATACAAATCCCATGGAGAAAAATATGGACTTCTTGTAAAAATACAAATAGTCATACCATGTGATTCTACATGTCTCTAAAAGGAATTTATCCAAAAGACAGAAATATGCTAATTACATAAGATATTTGCATTCCTATGTTCATAAAAGTGTTAGTCACAAAAGTCAAAACAAGGAACTGGAAAGTTGGTTCACAGTTGGTCCTCAGTTTACCTGAGGACAAGAGGTGGCCTCAGGAGGCAGGGGAAAGCAAATAGGTAGGAAAAGTCTCTGGGACATTGGTGGAAAGAAGTGAGAACTCTGGTGGCGTGTGTGGAATTAGAAAAATTTATTCATGAAATTATTGTTAACAGTATTATAAATCATGGTACTGAATTTAAAGGGTAGGGAGGAACATGGAATTAACTTAACTCTCCATGTATGGATGCCTGGATAAAGAAGCTATGATGTACACACATACTCATGGAATATTACATGGTCATTACAAAGATGAAAGACCCCAACTTCAATCCCAGCACCAGATGTCTCTCCAGAACCCTGAGTGAGTTCCTAAAATTTTTTTAAAGCCTGGTTAAAGCTATAGTACAGCCAGTAGGATTCTTGCCTTGGACTTGGCACCACGTATGGTCACCAGAGCCCTACTAAGATGGTTCTACTGGAAGTGATGATGCTGGGAAAAATAAATCAGAAAATAAAAAACCATTTCAAGACTTTTTACTCCTGTGTGGAATATGAATAATGATAATTAATGCAAAGAATCTGGAAGAAGGAAGGAAGGAAGGAAGGAAGGAAGGAAGGAAGGAAGGAAGGAGGAAATAAGGGAGGGACGGAGGGACGGAGGGAGGGAGGGAGGGAGGCAGGGAGGGAGGCAGGGAGGAAGGAACGGAGGGAGGAAGGGTGGAAACTAAGTCCCAGATTCGGTGAAAACTATTGTGGCTAGAGAGGGACAGGGGAACCTGGGAGGCTGGAAGAGGGGTTTTCCCATTTCTGCGAGGACCCTGGAACACCTGTGATGGGGCTCGAGAACGCTCCTTAGAGAGGAGTCATCTAAGACCATGGAAGTCTATAATGATGCAAAGTAATGAGAAGTCCACTTTGAAAATGAATTCATTTAAATTTTAAAAGTAATTATGATTAGCTTCCCAAAATGTCCCAAGGCAGAAAACAGAAAAGCTGCCTTCTTTCAAGATTTTTGTTGTTGTTTTTAGGCCAAAGACAGCTGTGCACAGGGCATTGAGCTCAGTGATCACTCCAGCAGATTCAGGGGTCTGTGTGTGGCATTGCAAGATTGGACCCAAATCAGCTGCGTGCAAGGTAAATGCCCTACATCCTGTAGAATCATTTCAGTCCCTGAAGATTACATTTCCAAAGAACGGTTCATGTGGTCTTGAGAAAGACATGAAAGAAACATAAAACTGATAAGAGTCCAGAAAAGATTTCTATATACGTCAAAGGGCAAGACGGGATTTGGGTTTTAGTCTTTTTTTTTTTTTTTAAGAAATGCTCTAATAATGGGAGTCCAGGGACCCACAGCAAGACCCTAATGAAAGATAAGACTGAGAGAAACCGGAAGGTAAGGTGATCCAGAGCATATCCCCAGGAACTCACCAAAGATCAGTAACTGAGGGAGTGAGGATTCCATTGTGGGGCAGCAACTGAGGAGAGCCCATTCACTGCAGTTCTGGAAGCATCCACACCCCTCCCATTGCCTATTTCCCTGAGGGGTTCCCAGCACCCTCCTGGCCCTCCTGCTTGCAGAGGAGACCTGGTCCATGTGGGCAGAGGCAATGCCGCGCCCCATGGTTCAGCCATTATCCTTAGATCTGAACCATCCTCAGGCACCAGAGAGGGAAGGGCCTCACACACCTGGGGACCCCATGCTGGAGCCACAGGTTCCTGTGTGAGGGGGATCCTATTTTACCCACTCCTCTCTCCTGCCCCTCTGGCCCCGCTTAAGGGACTGACCATAGGCCCTTCTCTGAGCTCCTCTCACAGACCAGCTGTCTCCTGAATTGCTGCTTCACAGAAGGTTTCCCAATCTCTATGAGCACTTATTTCGAAGCCTGTGTTGTCTGTGATCTAAGCAGATAATAACACTCTAAATCTGCCTGTGACTTTCTGACCTTCGTCTTCTCATAAAAACAAGACAGTTGGGGTCGAAGAGAATCAGAGAACAGCGTGCCGGAGCCTGGGACCTACTGGAGCTAGGAAGATGAAGTGCTTTACAGACGCCTTCCTTGTCCTCTTGCTGGCTGTGGTTGATCTCGGGATCCTGGCCCCAATCACCCAGGGTGAGTTCAGTGACCTTCTCAAGGATGGCCATGTCTATGGTCACTCCTGCTTGGGAGGAGACCTTGGTCCTCCACGACTGTCCCTGCTCTAGATGTGGATGTGATTTGGCACTTGACTAAGGGCATCAGCAGGGCCCCAGAGGTGGTTCAGTGCGTTCAAGGCCTCTCCTGGCAAGCCAAGGTTTGAATTGAAACCCTAATGGCACTCACTCAGATGATCCTAACAGCTCTACTGTCAGAAGACCAGGAAGAAGAGGGCTGGGGAGATGATGCAGAGACTTAGAAAATGTCCAGGGCAAGCAAGAGGTCTTGAGTTTGTTCCTGATGTCCTTTATGTCACTTGGTGATTTACCCCCCCCCCCCACAGACACACACACAGCAAGCACAGCACAAACACACACCCCGATGTGGGTTCCTAGGTCAAATGACAAATTAATATAATGAATGAATAAAAATAGCCATAAAAGAAAATACACCTATCTCTGTCTCTGTATCTCTCTCTCTCTCTCTCTCTCTCTCTCTCTCTCTCTCTCTCCTCCAACTTTGGGAAACTATTGGCTTCTTTTCATGGCCTAAATTATTTCGTAGCTGTTCTTAACAGATGTACGATCACTAAGTTATAGGTCACTTAATTGTTTATTAAAGTAAATTGAAATTTTGGGGAAAGACAGAGAATTCTACAATGTTAGAAAGAACATATGCTAGCCAGTGAAAATTGATCATTTGGTAGGGTAAATAGGAAAAGCCAGAAAAGTGACTCCCAAATCCACCTCCATGTTCCAGGTGTGTTTGCAATAGATAGTAACAAGTACGTATTTAACAATATACTCGCAGAGCTTAGGTACAAGCAGATGCTGTTTCAAGCATCCTGTGGGTATGAACACACTGGGTTGTGCTAAACCTGATGGATGGATTATTCACAGCCATCCCAGCTTCACATTTTCTACCATAATTTTCACTGTGCTCTTATGGAAAGACAGGTCCTTAAACTTTTTATTTTGCAAATTCTACCCATACTTTATGAAACTACATAAGAAATTTATAGAAAGTTGAGTTATTTGCTTTATTGATAGAACCCAGGTCCTGAATGTCTTATCCAACATTTTGGTGCCAGCTATACATTTTGGAATGCAGATTTTCTCATGTTTTAAAAAGAGAATACCATAGAACACAGTAGTTCCACATGCAAATATCTCTACCCAAGCGAACAGAAAGCAGATCACAGGTATTGATAGGCGTGGTAATGGCAGCATTGGTCATCACAGTCGAAAGGTGAGAGAAGTCAAAGAGCCTCTGAGCAAAACAAGTGCTGCTTGTTTTTTAAATGGGTGTAGACAGAAACAGAAGACTATTTCTCAGTCTTTAAGAGTAATAAAATGCTGACACACGCTGCAGCTTTGAAGGTGTACAGGAGACTGACAGAAGCCAGTGAGCCACGGGGACACTAGGTGGGGACACTGGGACTCTACCTCTCTGACATCTCTCTCCCCTCCTTGTCTCTGACGCACCTGCGAATCACAACCATGACTCAACCTGAGACTGAAACCGACATCTATGGTCAACAAGGAACTGTGACCCGGATCTGAGCAGCTCTGAACTGACAATAGACGCTGGTTTTTAATTTTTATTTATTTGTTTATTTATTTATTTTTGCTTATTGGGTCACACCTGGCGATGCACAGGGGTTACTCCTGGCCCATGCACTCAGGAATTACTACTGGTAGTGCTCAGGGGACCATACAGTTTGCTGGGAATTGAATCCGGGTAGGCTACGTGCAAGGCAAATGCCCTACCCGCTGCGCTACGTATGGGTCCAACCCAAAACCCTGGTTTTTAACTTAGTGAGGTCAGAGCCATAGTAGATTAGGGAGGGTGCTTGCCTTGCAAGCAGCCCATCTGGATTGATCCCAAGTATCTTATATTGTCCACGAATGGGTGTGCTCCCTGAGAGCAGAGCCAGGAGTCAATCCTGAGCATCACAGACTGTGGCTCAAAAACCTAAAGTCAATAAAATAAGATTCGTGCCTCGATTCTTCCAGGGTATGCCGGGCTGCCCAGCTGGGCGGGAAAATCATCCCTGAGTCAGTTCTCCCAGGGATCGCGTCACCAACCGGCTTCTATGACGAATGCCCCCCCCCCCCCACTTCCGTCTTCCGCCCCGGGTGGAGAATGCAGGTCAAAAGACCGAACTAGCAGCTGAGTTTCCGGCCGGAGTGATAGAATGATGGGGAGGCGCTTGCCTTACAAGTGGCTGTTCCCGGGTTCGGTCCCCGCTACCACGTACTTCAAGTGAGCACTCTCTGGTATTCGCTGGAAATTGGAGTATTGAAATTGAATGAATATTGAAGACTGTCTTGAATTGAACCGTTGAGATTGCCTTGAAGATTCAAATTGCCTTGATCTCATTGAGAGGGACTCTCAAATGAGCAAGGATCATGTTTTCTTTTTTTTTTTTTTCTTTTTTTTTTTTCCCCTTTATTTTAATTTATTTTTATTTTTTTTTAAAGTTGTAGATTTACAATTTTTTGTGCATTGGTTTCAATTATACAATGATCAGATACCCATCCCTCCACCAGTGCCCATTTTCCACCACCATGGATAATATCCCTCCCACCCCCATCCCCCATCCCCCCGTCTCTGTGGCAGGGCAATCCCCTGTGTTCTCTCTCTCCTTTTGGGTGTTGTGGTCTGCAAAAGAGGCATTGAGTGGCAAACATGTTCAGTCCATAGTCTACTTTCGACATGCATCTCCCCTCCTGGGAGGATCCTCCAAACATCCTTTATTTGGTGCTCCCTTCTCTATCTGAATAGCCCTTTCCTCTAGGATACCCGGCTGGCCTCTAAGTTATGGAGCAATCCTCCTGGTGCTGATCTCAGCTATTCTTGGGTATTAATCTCATACTTTGTTACTTTATATCCCCCAGATGAATGCAATCTTTCTATGTCTATCCCTCTCTTTCTGACTCATTTCGCTTAGCATGATACTTTCCATATTGTACCACTTGTATGTAAATTTCATGACTTCATCTTTTCTAAGAGCTACATAGTACTCCATTGTGTAGATGTACCAAAGTTTCTTTAACCAGTCATCTGTTCTTGGGCATTCAGGTTTCTTCCAGTTTCTGGCTATTGTAAAGAGGGCTGCAATGAACAAACAAGTGCAGATGTCATTTCGACTATACATTTTTGCCTCTCTGGGATATATTCCCAGGAGTGGTATTGCTGGGTCAAATGGGAGCTCAATTTCTAATTTTTTGAGAATCGTCCATACTGTTTTCCAGAAGGGCTGAACCAGTCGGCATTCCCACCAACAGTGAAGGAGTGTCCCTTTCTCGCCACAACCACGCCAGCATCGGTTGCTTTTGTTCTTTTGAATGTGGGCCAGTCTCTGAGGTGTGAGATGGTATCTCATTGTGGTTTTGATCTGCATCTCCCTGATGATTAATGATGTAGAGCATTTTCTCATGTGCTTTTTTGCCATTCGGATTTCTTCTTTGAGAAAGTTTCTGTTCATTTCATTGCCCCATTTTTGGATGGGGTTGGATGTTTTCTTCTTGTGGAGTTTAACCAGTATTTTGTATATCCTGGATATCAACCCCTTGTCAGATGTGTATTCGGTGAATATCCTTTCCCATTCTGTAGACTGTCTTTGTATTTTGGTCACTGTTTCTTTGGAGGTGCAGAAGCTTCTTAGTTTAAGATAGTCCCATTTGTCTATCTCTGTTTTCACTTGCTTGGCCAGTGGCGTGGCATCTTTGAAGATACCATTAGCTTCAATGTCATGGAGGGTTTTGCCAACTTTATCTTCAATGTACCTTATGGTTTCTGGTCTGATGTTGAGGTCTTTAATCCATTTTGATCTTACTTTTGTACATGGTGTTAGGCAGAGTTCTGAGCCTATTTTTTTGCATGTAGCCATCCAGTGATGCCAACACAATTTATTAAAGAGGCTTTCCTTACTCCACTTCACATTACTTGCACCTTTATCAAAGATTAGATGAGCATATGATTGAGGAGAGATGTCAGTGTATTCAACCCTGTTCCATTGGTCTGCAGTTCTGCCTTTGTTCCAGTACCATGCTGTTTTAATTATTACTGCTTTGTAGTACAGTTTGAAGTTCGGGAGGTTGATTCCTCCCATTTTCTTTTTCCCAAGAATTGCTTTAGCTATTCGTGGGGGCTTATTGTTCCATATAAATTTCAAGAGTGTTTGCTCCATTTCTTTGAAGAATGTCATGGGTATCCTTATAGGGATTGCATTGAATTTATACAATGCTTTCGGTAGTATTGCCATTTTGACAATGTTAAGTCTCCCGACCCATGAGCAGGGGATATCTTTCCATTTCCTCATGTCCTCTTTTATTTCCTGAAGTAGCGTTTTGTAGTTTTCTTTGTACAGGTCCTTTACTTCCTTAGTTAAGCTGATTCCTAGGTACTTGATTTTCTGGGGCACAATTGTGAATGGGATTGTTTTTTTCATGTTGCTTTCTTCTCTCTCACTGTTTGCGTATAGGAAAGCCATGGACTTTTGGGTATTGATTTTATAACCTGCAACTTTACTATACGAGTCTATTGTTTCTAAGAGTTTTTTGGTGGAAGTTACTGGGTTCTCTAAGTAGAGTATCATATCATCTGCGAATAGTGAGAGCTTGATTTCTTCCTTTCCTACCTGAATGCCCTTAATATCTTTTTCCTGCCTAATCGCTATTGCAAGTACTTCCAGTACTATATTGAACAGCAGTGGAGAGAGTGGGCATCCCTGTCTCGTCCCTGATCTTAGAGGGAAGGCTCTCAGTTTTTCCCCATTGAGGATGATGCTTGCTGTAGGCTTGTGGTAGATGGCTTTAATTATGTTGAGGAAGGTCCCCTCTATACCCATTTTGGCTAGGGTTTTCATCATAAAGGGGTGCTGGATCTTATCAAATGCTTTCTCTGCATCTATTGATATGATCATATGCTTTTTATCTTTTCTTTTGTTGATATGGTGGATTATGTTGATTGATTTCTACTTAGCTACTTAGGATGCTTAGGGAATTAAAAGAAACAATGGAAACCAATGCCAATAGAAGACAAGAGGATCTGAAGGCAGAAATGAGGAAAATGCAATCAGAAATGTCAGACCTGAAAAATCTCGTAGGCGAATTGAAAAGCTCAGTGGAAGGCCTCAGCAGCAGAGTAACAGCGGCTGAGAACAGAATCAGTGAGCTCGAAGATGAAGTTCAGAGACTCTCCCGAAAAGAGCAGAAAATGGAAAAGAGACTCACAATTCGGGAACAGATGGCAAGAGAAGATCGTGATGAAGCCAAGAGGGGTAACATAAGAATTATTGGAGTCCCAGAGGGACAGGAAGAAAACCTCGATGAAGAAGAAACTGTCAAAGACATCATTGCTACAACATTTCCAGAGCTGAAGAAAACTTGTGACCACATTCAGGAGGCCCGAAGGGTACCAGCTAGAAGAAATCCGAATAAAAATACCCCAAGACACATTCTGATCAAAATGACCAAAACCTTAGACAGAGACAAAATTCTGAAAGCAGCAAGATCGAAGAAAGAAATCTCTTACAAAGGAGCATCCTTAAAATTCACAGCTGATTTTTCTGATGAAACCCTCATGGCCCGAAAACACTGGTGGGACATAGTAAAAAAACTCAATGAAATAAATGCCTCCCCCAAAATACTTTTCCCGGATCATGTTTTCTTGATTGTTTTGTCCCCCCCCCCCCTTTGGAGATCTTAATATCGGTGAGACAACTCTCACCTCTTTTCATCTGAACTAAGGGCAGTTCCAGGAAGGAACTCAGGCTGATTGAAAAAAGGACGTAAAAAATGAGGGAAGAAATGGATAAGAGAGCTTTAAGATTTAAAATTTCATTTTTAAGGGAGTTTGGATAGAGAAGGACCACCTTGACAAGGATAGTTGGAAATGATCACTGGATAAGAACTGCATGCTGAAAATAGATAAAGCAACAAACATGAGAACATCTCACTACCTGTATTGCAAAACAAATTGCCCAAAAGGAGAGATGGAGAGAGGGAGGGAGAGAGAGAGAGAGAGAGAGAGAGAGAGAGAGAGAGAGAGAGAAGAAACGTGTCTGCTATAGAGATAGGCTTGGAGGGAGGGTGCTGGGAAGGAAACTGGGGTAATTGGTTGTGGGAAATGTCCACTGGTGGAGCGACAGGTGTTGGAGCACTGTATGACTGAAGCCCGACCAGAAATAGTTTTATCACTCTGTACCTCATGTTGGTTTAATTTTTAAAATACATAAATGTTTAAAATAAAAATAAATAATTTAAAGTAAAATAAAATGGAGGTATAGATACACAGTTTCTCAGAATTATAAGGAAAACAAAATGCTGATCACTGAGGCTCTTAGGGTTGCTGACATAAGCCAGTGAGCCAGGGGGCACTGGGTGGAGACACTGAGACTCTGTGTCTCTGTCATCTCTCTCACCCTCTTGTCTGTCTCCCAACTAGGACCAACGAACAGATGGTAAAGGAGAAACTGACCTGTACAAACAAATAGATGCTTGTTTTTAAAATAATGGGGGCGGGTGCTGAAGAGATAGCACAGTGAGTAGGGCGCTTGCCTTGCACCCTGCTAATCTGAGTTAAATTCCCAGTATCCCATATGGTCCCCCAAGCACCGCCAAGTATAATTCCTGAGTGCAGTCAGTCATAACCACAGGCTGTGGCCCAAAACACAAAAATAAATTATTAAGTAAATTAAATTAAGTGGAGATATGGACATATACTTTCCCAGCTTTTTTTGTAAAAAGGAAGGAACTGCTAACACACAGCACACCACTGCGGCTGTTGGGGAAGTGACACAAGCCAGTGAGCCAGTGGGTTGCTGGGTGGACACGCTGAAACTCTGTGCAACTCTCATCTCTCTCCCCTTTTGTCTGTCTCCCACATAGAACTCAAGGGCAAGTATATGGTTTTGGCTGACCCATGAAAGACTTAGGTAAAGGAGAAATTTGTGACCTGGAGCTGAGCGCCTCTGAACGAATGAATGAATGTTTGCTTTTAAAGTAATGGGGTTGGGTTGGGGGGGGGATGGAGCGATAGCACAGCGAGTAGGGCGTTTTCCTTACACGTGGCTGACAGGATTCGATTCCCAGCATTTCATATGGTCCCCGGAGCACGATACCGCCAAGAGTATTTTCTGAATGCAGAGCCAGGAGTAACGCCTGTGCATCGCTAGGTGTGACCCCAAAAGCCAAAAAAAAAAAGTAATGGGGTTGGATCGGAGCAATAGTCCACAGAGGAAGGTCTTGCACATAGCCAACCCGGGTTTGATCCCGGCATCCCCTATGGTCCCCTAGGAACTGCCAGGAGTAATTCCTGAGTGCAGAGCCAGGACGAAGCCCTGAGCATCATCAGGTGTGACCCAAAAAGACAAGCAAATAAAAACAAAAAATAATAAAGTAATGGGGCTGGGAGACTGGAGAGACAGGACAGCAGGTAGGGCTCTTGCCATATATACCGCCAGCTTGGGTTCCATGCCTGGCATCACATACGGTCCAAAGCACTGCCAGGTATATTGCCTGAGGGTAGTGCCAGGAGGAACCCCTAAGCATAGCAGGATGTGACCCAAAAACCATAAAACCTTAAATATTAAGTTCAGGACCAGAAAAAGAAGAGAACCAGAAGTAGAGAGCTGGCAGAGCACTCACCTAGCAAGCAACTTCCAGGGTTCAATCCCTAGCACCCCCATATGGTTCCCTAACCTGCCAGGGGTGACACCTGACACTTAAGAGGTCAGAGTAAGCTCTGAGCACCACCTGGTGTGTCCCAAAACAAAATAAAACAAAATAACAATAAAATTAAATAGAGTGACATATAGACACATGTCACAGCACTATGATTGTTGGGGTAAATGCATAAATCAGTGAGCTGGGAGACACTGGGCATTCTCTGTCATCTCTCTCACCCCTTGTCTGTCTCCCACATAGAACCCACCAAGATTCCTATGCCAGATCCTAATCCTGAGATATACGGTAAAGGGGGAGTGTGGCCAAGAGCTGAGGGTGCCAACCTGAGGCAACCTGCCCTGTTTGCTGCCCAGCTTGTCTGTAGGATAGGGTGAGAGGGAGGATGTTGGGGTAGTGCCTGTTTCCAAGAAACATCTGCAGGCGCAGAGGCAAGGGCACACCACATGTTTCAGCCACTGTCCTTACATCTAAACCATACTCAGATACCAGTGAGGGAAGGGGGCTCACACACCAGGGCACCTCCTGATGGAGCCACAGGCTCCTGTGTAAAGAGGACCCTGTTTTCCCCCAATCCCCTGTCTCCTGCCTCTGTGGCCTGGCTTTAGGAACTGACCACAGGCCCTTCTCTGAGCTCCTCTCACAGACCAGCTATCTCCTGACTTGCGGCTTCAAAGAAGGTTTCGCCCTATGAACCCTGGCCCGGCCCTGCTCTGATTTGCAGCTCAGGTGAGAAATAAAACTCGGGATTCGCCTTGAGTGTCAGAAAGCATTTCAGGAAGTCCGTGCTTTTGACTGTCACAACACTGGTTTTGTTTTCTTTTGCTTCTATTTTATTGTTTGTTTATTGGTGGGTCACACTTAGGGGCTTCTCTGAGGTTTGAGCTTGGGGTAACACCCTGTACCTGGGAGATCCTCTGGTTCTGGGGATAAAATTCTTGCCTCCTCTAAGCAAGGAATGTGCTCTGCTGACTGAGGCATCTCTCTGGCCCTCACACAGTATTTGGACGAAGGTGTTCTCTGGTTTAGAACATGAGCAGAAGAGGTGGAAGAGCATTTTAACTGGAGTCATAAACTCTAGTTGTTATAAAGGGGATATGAGATTTACTAGTTGGCCAAAATAAAACAGCAAACACCAAGTGAAGTAGAACAGCATTCTCTGCAGGAAAGATTCCTTTCCCTCCCCAGGCACAGTGCATGAAACAGAATTTCTGATAATTCAGGGCACAGAGAGAGACGTAAAAGAAAAGGCTAAGAGGGGAAGTTGAGGAACCAGAAGAAAACATCCAGTGAGGAGGAGCAGATCTGAGAAAGCAGGAGTGAATCTAGTAGCGAGAAGAACATGGGAGCATCCCTGGGCTGATCTTAACCCCCATACCTCTGTAGTGTGGGGGAGATCAGCGTGCACAGGAGAAGCACACAGTGGCAGCCTGTATCATAGGGTGTAGTCAGAGCAGTCACATGGCACAGAGGGCAGGATGCTGGGGTTTCTGTACGAGAGGGGCCCAGGCCGGATTGGAAAGCCTTCTAGGAAGCCTCTCAGGGCAGAAGCACCTCATCTCAACGTGGGGGACAGTGTTCACGCTGCCCAAAGCTCCTTACCTACAGCATGGTCAGTGTTTAGGATGTTCTGGCTGCTGTCAGGATGGTTTTGGGGAAACTGACACTGGAGCAGCCACATCGAGGATTACAGCATTCCCTGTGCTAAGGACCTACTCAGTACTACTCAGTACTACTCAGTACTACTCATCTATCCTACTCATCTATCCCATCTGAGTCTTGAAGGTTCTCTGTGACAGTCAGTGACACAGCAAGAGAAAGTGGTGACAGAGCGAGGAAGCACCCAGCTGCTCGGAATGGTGACTCTCTGAAGCAGGGGTGCAGAAGTAGCAGAATATTTAACAGACACCAACTCCTTCCATCTCCTTTAGGGAACCAACCTGCATAAAGTCCTTTTCAGAAACCTCAAATCAGCCTTAGTGTTTCTTACTATGGCCACCAATGCAGTGTCAAGAGAGGCTTGGCAGGGTGGGTGCAGCTGCAAGGTGGTAGAGTATATTTGACACTATCCGGCTCACAAAGTCCCAGTACCTCACAGGGCCTTCACACTGGTGGCTCCTTCCATATAAGGAATTCACTGCTGCTTACATGTTTATTAATCCGTCAGAGGAATAAAGACTCCTGTCCCTACCCCCATCCCCACCCAAGGATTGAGGGAATAGACATCTGATTCCCCTGTCTCCATCACTTATAGCAGAGCAGCTGGAGGTATAAAAGGATTCGGGAAGCAGGATGCTACTTTTCGATGTGCCCTGGACGGCCTTGATATAATCCCATCTTGTGACCGCAGAACGAGCTCCAGGACCTTGAAATGATGCTCTACTGTGCAAGTAATATACTTAAGAGTTCCTGCTCTATACTCTCTCACCTTGTGTCCCTTCCCCCAACAGACACTCTGTAACACTGAGCTATGACCTTGGTTCTGGGCCCAGTCTGAAAAAGCATGAGCTCAGCTGGGTCCACCATTATGAGTCCATTCTACTTCTAAAGTTTTGTGAGTGATTATTCAGTTCTTCCAAGTCTGATTAGGCCAAAAATCCAAAATACAGAACCTTGAGCAATCTTCAGGCTGGTGCCATCTAGAACCGTTGGACAATAATTGGACCCTAAACAAAAGTGTGCATGGAAACCAATGGAGAGCAGAGCAGGGAGACATTTGATGAGCATACGGGTTAAACGACTTATCCTGAGTTTGTCTCCTTTGGGCTAAGGCAATGAGCCAAGGTTGCGATGGCAAGGTCAAAGTGATATGTTAAGCATTGTCACCATTGATGTCAAACCAAACTAGACACCAAGTTTCAACAAGGCACCTGCTTTCCACGAGAAAATACAGACTTATACTGGCTGCCTGCTTCTATGTCATGGGAAAGTTTCAAGCTCAACAGTATCAACACTACATAGGGGCATTTCACCCAATCACTGGTGTCTTTGCCAACCTTATACTCTCAGGTCTTATGGAATTTGGGCTTCAGACAATAAGATATTTGCACAAAATCCACAGACCAAGGGATTCTTTTTATAGTAAGTGATGTGGGCAGTTAATGATGTGAGCCTATGGGATTTGGGAATCACATGTGTCTACACAAAATTAATTACCCTACCATAACGAGACTTAGTGAATGGCAGAGACTGTTTACTCAGCAAAGGGAGATATAAGCTAAAGATTGGGACCTCTCCATTTTCCATGAGGAATTAGATGACTGGAATTTCAAAGTCAAGAACCCACTCTGATAGTTTCCTTCCTTGTACAAATGCTATTTATGCACTCAATGTTTATCAAGTCGGGAAAGCTCTGATGTGGGGAACTCAATGAATCTACTAGAGGAAGTTTCCTTCAGAGACAATTCCCTGTCTCTTTTCACTATCCATGTGGCAGTTGGCACAGAATCCAGTGATTTTTATTTTCTGTTTCCTGTGGCTTTCCCAATCCTTGCACCCTTTTTTGAAAGACTGTGTTGTCCATGATCTAGGCAGAGAACAACATTCCCAATCTGCCCATGATACTCCTCTTCTTATAAAAACAAGGCAGAGCTTGGATCCAAGAGAATCTGCGAACTGCATGCTTGAGCCTGGGAACTACCCAGCAGCCAGATAATGAAACGCTTTGCAGCTGCCCTTCTCATGCTCCTGCTGGCTGTGGCTGCCCTTGGCATCCCGGCCCCAGTCACCCAAGGTGAGTCCAGTGACCTTCTCATGGATGGTCAAGTCTGTGGTCACCCCTGTTCTGGTCCGTGATAGCCCCTACTCAATATTTAAATGTGATTTGCAGCAGCAGGACCCAGCGGGGTGCCTCAGTCTTGCCAGCCCTCACCTGGCTAGAGCACCATTGGGAAATCAAAGTCTGGGGGTGAAATGGGAACATAGCATAGTGGGGTCTCTGGTCTTCCCAGATTGTCCTGGTTCTGGACGAATACGACTGGATGCACACAAAGATTTAAAAAAGAAGTAGCAAGTGTTTATTGTAAGAAAGTTTCAGAACAAAAGGGGTATTTCAAGTGAAATGCTGTTAGAACCCTTTTCTCTAGGGCTTTATAGGTAAAGAAGTCTGCTTCCTTTCATGTAATACTAACTGGACCACTCTGCGTTGTCTATTTTTCCTAGATGCTCCATAAGTTCGGGTGCTCTGATTTCTTTAGCTAGGGGATAAGAAAAAGTTTCACATAAGTTAGCCCATAGCTCTGTTCTGGGCATTCTTTGTCTTATAGATTGTTAGGTTTCCTGGCTCCTCGGGTCTTGGGTGAAGCTTAGATCCTGAAAAAACTACTTTAATGTGTAGAGCAGTGCAAGGCTAAAGTGAGGGGTCAAAATAGCGTGAGGGAAAGATGGGTGCTGAGAAAGGGTCTCCCCTAAAAACTACTAGAAAGATCCTACAGCAGACAATTGGCAAATCAGCCCAAAGATTTCTCTTTCTTGAGCACACACTGAGGCAAGATTGACAGCTCTGGTCTTGGGGATCCCCAGGAACAAAGGGGCCCAGATAATGGCTCAAAGGCTTAGGAAATGCTCAGTGCAAGCCGGGGTCCTGAGATTGATCTTTGATGTTCTGCAATCCAGTACTGCTCCTCACTGTCTGGGGTACCTGGTGAGAGGGAAATAAATAATTACAATAAATAAACAAAAATTTCTGTAGTAGTATGGAGGAGATATATATATAATATATCCTCCCTCCCTCCTTTCCTTTCTCTTCCTATCTTCTTATCCTCTCTCTCTCTGTCTCTCTCTCTCCAAAGATAACCTATACTCAGATGAATAGCTGATCTTAGAGAAGTTAATCTCTCCCTTTGCATGACGCGAATTATTTGATAGCTGCTCCTAGCTGACCTAAGACCATTAGGGTAAATGAAAGGAACAAGAGTTATTTGAAAATTTGGAGAAAGAAACAGAGAATTCTACAGTATTAGTGATGAAGTTACATCATCTAGTGAAAAATGATCATTTTGTCAAGGAAATACAAGCATCCATGCAAGTGACTTCCCCAAGTTCACCTACCTGATATAGCTACTCATCCAAAAACACATACCTAGTACTTACCACTTCAAGCAGAATCTGTTCTTTGCATCCTCCGGGTAAACATATTGGATCATCCTAGTAACCCTGAATGATAGACTATTCTCAGATAACCTAGTTTCATCTGTTCACCTCATTATTCTCATTTTACAAACAATGAAATTCAGATATTTCAGTCTTATTGATTTCTTCTGTGAGCTCACATAGGTATTTAGTGGGAGAATTAGCACATAACCAAGTTGGGAAGCTGTTACAGGACTATAAGACCATTAAAATTTGAATTGTACAAATTCTACCTATACAATTGGTAACTGGAAATGAAAAAGAGGTTTTGTTCTTCACTTAGTGCAATTCAGGTCTACATAGCTTATCCACCATTTTGATACTAGTGATTACAGGAATATTGACTCTTCAAATTTTAGAAAAAATATTCACTATGAACCAGTAATTCCAATTCCAACTTATTCCTCAAAGAACTGGAAGCAGATAGAAGACACAGGCACACCATGGTTCTGAGAGCATTAGAATCATCAGTCAAAAGGTGAGAGCAGTCAGAGCAATCTTGGACAAATGATTGTGTTTTTGGTATTAAAGTGGTATGTAGACACGCAGTGAACTGCTTCTCAGCTGTAAAAAGGAAGAAAATGATCACATACTCTACATCACTGAGGCTGCTGGGATAAGTGACATAAGGCAGTGAGTCAGGGGGACACCAGGTGGACACAATGAGACTCCTGCCTCTCTGTCCTCTCTGTCCTCTCTCTCACCCCCATGTCTGTCTCCCACAGAGGGCCCAGGACCATGTCTCCGCCTGAAGCTGAACCTGAGATATATGGTAAAGGTGGGGTGTGGTCGAGAGCAGAGGGGGCCAACCTGAGACTCACCTGCCTATGGTTGCGGCCCATCTTATCGGTGGGATGTGGGTGCAAGGGAGGGTCCTGGGGGTGGTGACTATCTCTAATGAAGATCTACTCGGGCCCCAGGTCCCTCGTCATCTATGACCTTCTACCACCTGTCCGTCCCTGGTGAGTTCCCATGGACAGGGTGATGTCTGATCACGAGTACATCCTTCCTTTCCTGGGAGAGATGATCCTGGCACTGCTTTAGACCTGTGCGGGTCACTACACACACACACACACACACACACACACACACTCACACAAACATACACACACAGAGAGAAAGAGAGAGAGATACACACACAACACACACAGAAAAAGAGAGAGAGAGACAGCACACACACAGACAGCACACACACAATATGCACACAGACACACACACACACACACACACACAGACAGACACACAGAACTTAGCCTCCAGCCGCACCGGGCGGAGAAAGGAGATGCAGGCAGTTTGTGAAGGAAGAAAAAAAAAAACATGTCCTTGGAGTCACTCAGTCTTGGTTCTCTCCAGAATTTTGCAGCTATGAGGGGAAGGACCTGACCACTTTATGTACATATTCTCTTCTAAAATGGCCTTTTCTCTTCTGCAGCCTTCAGCGGAGACATCGACTGCAGCTATAGCAAGTACCAGAACTTCAACTGTTCGAGAATGAAAGATTATTATAAAACCAGCAGTGAGTATCCCCACCGGGGCATCATGTAGGTGTTCAATCACAGGCCTTGTGCTCTGGGGGCTGGGAGAGGAGATCTAATGGACGGTGTCAGGGAAATTCCCTGAATCTCTCCAGGCTCTAAGGTGGATCCCAGAGGCCCCAAGGGAGGAGAGACTGGGGAAGAGAAGAGCCCAGGAGATAAGCTGACCTCAGAAGGGACAGGAGAGGAGATGCCAGAGAGTCTCTGAGCTCCAGGAAGAGAGAATGAAAGCTTGACTGGGTGGGGAGCCCTGGGCAGGAAGGGGGGTCTCCCAAGTCCATAGAATTTCCCAGTGTGTGATCTTCCTCTCCTTCCCTCCTAACTTCATAACTAAGGAAGTCAAGAAGACCTGTGCAGACCCTCCGAACAAAAAGGTTCAGTTCTGCATGGAGTCCCTAGTGCCAAATTACAAGTTAACGCAGATGCTGGAAGCATTTCGTGCCTAATAAGGGGCTCTGTATTTTCTTCTCTCTTACCTGCTCCACGGTTCCTGCAACTATCTCTGGATACACTACTTGCTTTTGTTTGATTTGGTGTAGTTGGGGGTTTGTGGGTTCACACAGGGGTGCCAAGGGTTTTCCTCCAGGCCGTTATCTCAGAAATCATTCCTGGCTACGCCCAAGGAACCCTATGTAGTTGTGGGGGTGCAATCTGCTATGTTTAGTGGCAGGAATGAAGTCCCCAACTTAAATCCTAGCTCCATATGGGCCCTTCACACCCTCAAGTCCTCACAGCTATAGCAAAGAATGTTAGATGTCTGGTGTGTGCTCTAACTAATCGCAACATCGACAGAAATACTAAATAAATGGGGAGTATCACCATTTCTTCAAGAATATACTCTACCATCACCATCAAAGAAAATTGTGTATATCACTTCATATTTCTCTGTTGTCACTTCTGGGAACATATCACAGAGAGGCAAAAAAAGTATAGTCAAAATGACATCTGCACTTGTTTGTTCATTGCAGCACTGTTTACAATAGTCAGCATCTGGAAAAAAACCTGAGTCCCCGAGAAAAGATGACTGGCTAAAGAAACTTTGGTACATCAACACATTGAAGTACTATGTAGCTGTTAGAGAAGATGAAGTCATGAAATTTACATACAAGTGGTACTACAGGGAAAGTATCATGCTAAGTGAAATTAGTCAGAAAGAGAGGGACAGACATTGAAAGACTGCATTCATCCGGGGAATATAAAGTAACAAAAAATGAGACTAACACCCAAGAATAGCCGAGACATATACCAGGAGGTTTACTCCATGGCTTGGAGGCCAGCCGCACATATGAAGGGAAAAAGAAGCTCAGATAGAGAAGGAAGCGCCAAATAAAGGGTGTTGGGAGGATCCTCCCAGGATGGGCGATGCATTCTGAAAGTGAACTATAGACCGAACATGATTGCCACTCATTGTAAACTACAGCACCTAAAGGGAGAGAGGGAGAACAAAAGGGAATGCCCTGCCACAAAGGCAGGGTGAGATGGGGGGTAGGAGGGATGCTGGGATCATTGGTGGTGGAGAGTGGGCACTGGTGGAGAGATGGGTACTCAATCATTGTATAACAGAAACCCAAGCAAAAAAATTTGTAAGTCTACAACTGTACCTCATGGTGTTTCACTAATAAATCTTTTTAAAATGACAGATTTATGTGTTTTTTTTTCATAATAAACCCAGGAACTATACGTTTGTCCTGCTCAGTTGGGTTCTGGATGTCACAGTTTCCTCTAGCTGCCCTTCCTCCCTTCTGACTGAAGGAGCTCTGCCCTAAATACCACGGAACCCCGTAGACGCCACCCTCTCCACACAGCACACCAACAGCCATGCAGGGAAACCAGGGATGAGTCCCGTGAAGGAGACGACATCCAGAACATGCATCTGGGTCCCAGAGGAGGACAAGGCATCTCAGGAGCATGGTCAGCTGAAAGGAGGGATTTCAACTTTTGGGAAGAGTCAGGTGTGGGGGTGGTCCCTCATCTCTGATGCTGAGTGTGCAGAACCCTCGAGCCAAAGGGATATGACAGAGGAGGAGTCCTGCCTTCCTGCCAGAACTGCTTCCTGCTGCCAATGAGGCCACACCACTGAGAATGACCATAGTTCTGTGACATCCAGGACCTCAGCCTTCTGTGAAGACACCAAGAGGGCCTGCAGTGCACTCTGGAGGACGAAGGGCAGATATGCAGCTGCATCTCCTTGAATTGGGAGCTGCCCTAGAGGGGTGGATCCCTCTGATCCCAGGACAGGCCTGACTGAAAGAGGATGCTGATCTGTGTCCTGTCCAGGCCCTTTACAGCTCTTTGGGTCCCTTGTAGCTCAGTGCTAGTGAACACAGGCCCATGAAAGCACTAAATTAAACTAAATTAACATTTTGAAAAAAAAAAAACTTCACTTAATCACTTAACTTCCCGTTAGTCGTCGATTTGCTCCAGCAGGTACGGTTGATGTCTCCATTTGTCCCTGTCGCGTTCTAGTGTAGCCCAATGTCATCTGTTCCCTCTGGGAAGACGAAGAGCCTCAAACCAATCATTCATGATCTTGATGAAGAAGTCTGACCCTCTGGTAGGTGGGCGACCAGGTGGTCTTTTGACATCCCGTGGAATCCAGTCGGTAACAGCTCTAGTCCAGCGGTCGTCTTTAAATCTCTTACGTGACCACCCATCTGATCTTTGACACCTTGGCAAATGAGACAGCATCCCTGAATCTTGATCGTCGACGGATGTTGGAACTCCGGATTCGTTCTCTCATTTGAGTGAAACGTGATATTCCAAGCATAGCTCTTTCAATTCCTCTTTAGGAGACCTGAGTAGCGTTCTCATACTGTTTCCGTAGGGCCCAGGTCTCTGAGGCATATGTTAATGCAGGAAGAACAGTGGAATCAAAGAGATGTGCCCGGAGCCGGAGCCGGAGTTTCTTCGTCCTCTTAGCTATTTCTTCAACGTTCTTGAAGGCGTTCCAAGCCGCTCTCTTCCTCCTGCCCATCTCGGGTGCCAGGTCATTTGTCATGTTGACTTCTCGACCTAGGTACACATAGCTGTTGCATTCGGAGATGGTCGTTCCGTTGAGAGCGAATGGGGCATCAGGAATAAGGCAGTTTCTCATAAACATTGTCTTCGTGCCTTCTTGTCTCAGTCAGACCAATGATGTCGTACTTGATCATTCACACTTGTACCATCAGGTCCTCGATGGATGCATCTGATGCTAGCGTACGTGCATTGAAAGTACAGAAGATCATTTTTGTCTTCCTTCGTTGTGACAGCCTACGTCGGCCTTGAGATTTTGTCGGCCTCTCCTTTCTCATCCTTCTCAGTGCTGCCATGTTGGTGAAGCCTTCAGGGTCAGGTGAATGAGACCAGCTGTAGTTACTGGTTTTGGCATATCGAATACACAACGGATAGCTTGCCAGGCTCTTCTGTGCAGGCGGAATACTCTCGGTATCTTGCCATTCTTTCCGAGAGGGATGGAGGCTTTTGGGGCGACCTCTAATCACCCTTGTAGGTGTTACCATATTTGAACCCTATCAAATATGGTACGACAATTCCGGAAGATGGGTATTTAGTGTCTTATGATGTGTCCGGAAAGCGTCCTGGAGTGTGGCGACGGCTGGGTAGTGGAAGTAGTGTCGAGAGTGGAAGTCTGCTAGTGGGGTATTTATCTGGGTAGGATGGGTCTCCTGTGCGCAATTCGATCCCTAGGTGGTTGATGGAAGCAGACAGGGCAAGGTAGGGTGGGGGTCCTGATTAGAATCCCTTTGTCACCTGTGGTGGTGGGAGCAAGCAGAGAAGCTCTGTCCCTGGGTCCGCCGAGCCTGGAGTCCAAGGTCTCAGAGAGTTCCGCTTATCTTGTTCTGTGGGTCTTCAGTCGTGGGTGGGTCTCGGCCGGAGCTGGCATGAATCTCACCATGCCGTTTTCGACACTGGAGAAGAATTGTTCCTAGGAACATGCGATAAAAGAGGTGCTGGAGGCGTCGGTGTCCTTGTCAACACAAACTTGGCCAAGAGCATTGATTCATTCGAATGCCTAACAACCCGAATCAGGCGTTTACATTTGAATAGATGTGGCTCACTGCCTGCAGTTTCTATCTTCGTTGTCTACGCACCAACATCTCATTATGATGAAAGAGAAATCGAGAAGTTCTACATGGAGCTAGAGAAGTTCTATAAAGAAGACCACACCTTCTACAAGATCATTGTGGGTGATTTTAATGCCAAGATAGGACCGAGAAGATCAGCTGAAGAACTTCACATCGGGACCCATGGCCTAGAATCGAACGAACAGGGTGAGAGACTGTCTGAGTTCATCATGTCGACCAAGACCATTCATGGTAACTCACAGTTCCAGAATGCAGAATCTAAACGATGGACATGGGAGTCTCCCGGTGGATGATTCCACAACGAAATAGAGCACATCATATTCAATCGACGGTTTTGCCAGACTGATGTCGCTGTTGTCCCAAAATTTCGAACGGGATCGGACCACTGTCTCCTTCGTGCAAAATTCTACTTCACAGAGCGGGGAGAAAGGGCTGCAAAGTTCAAAAAGAGAACTCCCAGAATGACCACCAACTGGGAACTCTTTGGTACTATTGCGGCAACATGGGAAGATGCCATTGTTGACAACATTGATGAGGAATACGATCGACTGGTTCAGCACCTCCATGAATGTGCGAGGAACGCCAAGAGAGAGATAGCCACAAAAAGTCGCCTATCTTCGAAAACTCTTGAGCTAATTCGCCAGCGTGGTTTGGCGCATGCCTCAGGCAACCGCAAGCTAACGTCCGTGCTCGCAAAGCAGTGCAGAGATGCGATCAAGGAAGACCTCAAAGAGAGAAGAGCAGAAGTACTGGTAGATGCGGCAGAAGCCGGGAAAAGTATTCGTAACGCCCGCCTGTCCTTCGCCAACTCTAAGACCAAGATGACTGCCCTCCGACGTCCTGATGGATCCATCACATCCTCCAGAACGGCAGTGGAGAAGATTATCCATGCCTTCTACTCAAATCTCTTCGATAGCCATGTCCACTTGCCGACATACCAAATTCCACAGGATGGATATGTCCTTCCAACGTTCTCCCTTCCAAAATCCGACACGCCATTTTGTCAGTAAAGAAACGAACAGCACCCGGCCTAGACAAGGTCAGACCTGAACACCTGAAGAACCTGCCGTCAGTACTCATCAATACACTGGCTCAGCTCTTCAGTGTGAAGAAGTGGGAGGGAGATAGGGAGGGAGGGAGGGAGGGAGCAAGGGAGGGAGGGAGGGAGGGAGGGAGGGAGGAAACCAAGTCCCAGATTCGGTGAAAACTATTGTGGCTAGAGAGGGACAAGGGAGCCTGGGAGGCTGGAAGAGGGGTCTTCCCATTGCTGCGCGGACCCTGGAACACCTGTGATGGGGTTGGAGAATGCTCCTTAGAGAGGTATCATCTAAGACCCCGGAAGTCTATAATGATGCAAACTAATGACAATTCCACTTTGAAAATGAATTAATTTAAATATTAAAAGTAATTATGATTAGTGTCCCAAAAGTCCCAAGGCAGAAAATAGAAAAGCTGCCTTCTTTCAAGATTTTTGTTGTTGTTTTTAGGCCAAAGACAACTGTGAGACAGTATGAGAATACTATTTGAGTCTCCCAAAGAGGAATCTACAGAGCTATGCTTGGAGTATCACGCTTCACTCAAATAAGAAAAGAATCCGGAGTTCTGACCTCCATCGATGGTCAAGAATCATGGACACTGTCTCGTTTGCCAAGGTGTCAAAAATCAGATGGGCTGGACACATAATGAGATTTGAAGATGACCGCTGGACTGGAGCCATTACTGACTGGATTCCATGGGATGTCAAAAGGCCACATGGCCGCCCACCTAGAAGATGGTCAGACTTTTTCGTCAAAACCCTGAACAACCGATTTGAGGCTCGTCATGTTCCTAGAACGAACAGACACCATTGGGTTACACTAGCACGCGACAGGGACAAATGGAGATGTTACTGGCGCCCGCTCGAGCAAATCGATGAGTAATGGGAAGTCAAGTGATCAAATGTGATTTAGTGATAAAACAAGAATTAGAACAAAATGAAGTCTCTTATGCCAAGACCCAGCTCATCAAACCAAATTTGATTTCCATACAGATTGGCCTTCGCAGAAATGGACCTCAAGTCAGTTCCTCAGGAGCTTCCCATCAGCAGAGTAAGCTAATCTTTCCAAAGCTCCAGCCATCCCATAAAGAAAGGAACCTCATAATCAAACCTGTTTCCTGCTTCACACATGGCCTGGTCTCATATCCCTTCTGGCTATTAAATTCATTTCATACAACCCAGACTTCTTTCTCTCTGCTAGAGTTGGTACTATCTGACTTGTACAGAGTTTACCCAAATAAACCCTTAAAATCAGTACAGTGACCCCGTTTATCTTTTTTTAATTGATTTTTGGGGGCATACCAGGCAGTGCTCAGGGACTACTCCTGGCTCTGTTCTCAGAAATTACTACAAGCAGTGCTCAACAAATCATATGAGGTACCGGCAATCAACCCCAGGTCTGGCATGAGCAAAACAGGCACCTTACCCATTGCACCATCTTTCTAACCCCCAGTTTCTCTTTTAACAAAATGATGAACCACAATGCAGGAGAGAGAGGACCTGTTTGTTTGTGATGAAGGGTCCTACCAAGACATGGGGTCAGCAAAGCGTCTCCTGGGGGTATTCTGGTGTTTCCTGTTCTGGTTCTTTGAAAGTTGGATATTCAGGTGCATGCGCATGCTCTACTTTGCAAGGCAGCAGTCTCAGGATGTCAACCTAATATATGTTTTATAGGTATCAGGGTTGCTGAGAAAGGTCCAACCTGCACAGGCACTGGATAGAATAAGCCTTTACTCCCTGAGAGAAAATACAGAGCAAGGTCAGGGTCAATAGGGCAAGATGCTCAATGCCATCATCTCCCTCTCTGAACCAACCCACATTCAGTGCGTTGCATCCTGGAATGCCACCATCTTTCATCCCAGAAGGTGATCTCGGCACCCTCCTGCTCACACTGCCAGAAAGGACCATGTTCTCCTACAGGAACAAGCAGAAGAGTGAGGATGGTGGGAATCGTGCTAAACACTCCTGGACTGGACAAGGAGCACGCACTGAGGATGCCTGGCTGCCAGCACTCAGCTCCAGTCAGGAAGCACGTCAGCCCCCATCCACTTTTAGCTGTCAGGGCTACCAGGGGTTCAAGAACAGCATTTACCAGCCTGTCTCTTCCCAGCAGGAGAAGCAGCTGATGTGAGGAAACATGTACCCGTTCTTTGAACACCAGCCTAGGCCTGGAACCTTCTTGTTCCAAGGTATCTCTCCCATGAGGCACTGCCATGGTTTCCCTTGGAATCTTTAAGAATCACCATCTCTGCAAAAAAAAAAATAAATAAATAAATAAAAGACCCCTTTTCACCGATAGGCACCATGCATGGAACAGATTTTCTAATAATTCAGGGCACAGACACAGCAAAAGGAAAGGGCTAAGAGGGGAAGTTGAGGGGCTGGAGTGATAGCACAGCCGGTAGGGCATTTGCCTTGCATGCAGTCGACCTGGGTTTGATTCCCAGCATCCCATGTGGTCCCCTGAGAACCACCAGGAGAAACTCCTAGTGCAGAGCCCGGAGTAACCCCTGTGCACCGCCGGGTGTGACCCAAAAACTAAAAAAAAAAAAGAGGGGGATGTTAAAAGAACCAGAAGAAAATATCCAATGAGGAGGAGCAGATCTGAGAAAGCAGGAGTGACTTCAGTAACTGAGGAGAACATCAGAGCATCCCTGTGCTGACCCTAACCCCTAAGGTGGTGAGGGATGGAAATGTCACCATTGACTAAATTATCCAGAAGCACCTTGACTGAGAAAATTGGCCAAGTTTTTTACAATTCAGCAAAGGGGAAACCACAAGTTCAAGGTTGACACATCTTCCTATTCCATGAGGAATCACACAACTTTTTACGTGTTAGGGACTTTGCACGCCAGGTAGCTGCTTGAAGGGTTACCTTGAGAACGTGTTTTTTGTGCACATGAAAGCCACCAACGCCTGGGGGAAAGCTCTGCCTTAAGGAATTCAATGAGTCTTTTGAGGAAAGTTCCTTCAAAGAATTTTGACCTTTATTTCACTATCCTTTGGGCCGTTGGGACAGATTCCAGTCATTTTTAAACTCTACTTCCTGTACCTTTCCCAATCTTTTGAGACCTTTTTTGGAAGCCTGTGTTGTCTGTGATCTAAGCAGATAATAACACTCCAAATCTGCCTGTGACTTTCTGACCTTCGTCTTCTCATAAAAACAAGACAGTTGGGGTCGAAGAGAATCAGAGAACAGCGTGCCGGAGCCTGGGACCTACTGGAGCTAGGAAGATGAAGTGCTTTACAGACGCCTTCCTTGTCCTCTTGCTGGCTGTGGTTGATCTCAGGATCCTGGCCCCAATCACCCAGGGTGAGTTCAGTGACCTTCTCAAGGATGGCCATGTCTATGGTCACTCCTGCTTGGGAGGAGACAAAGAGGGACACCTTGGTCCTCCACGACTGTCCCTGCTCTAGATGTGGATGTGATTTGGCACTTGATTAAGGGCATCAGCAGGGCCCCAGAGGTGGTTCAGTGCCTTCAAGGCCTCTCCTGGCCAGCCAAGGTTTGAATTGAAACCCTAATAGCACACACTTGGGTGATCGTAACAGCTCTTCTGTCGGGAGCCCAGGAAGAAGGGGGCTGGGGAGATGATGCAGAGACTTAGAAAATGTCCAGGGCAAGCAAGAGGTCTTGAGTTTGTTCCTGATGTTCTGTATGTCACTTGGTGATTTACACACACACACAAACACACACACACACACACACACACACACACACAAACACACATCCCGATGTGGGGTCCTAGGTCAAATAACAAATTAATATAAAGAATGAATAAAAATAACCATAAAAGAGAATAGATCTGTTTCTGTATCTGTATCTCTCTCTCTCTCTCTCTCTCTCTCTCTCTCCTCCAACATAGGGAAACTATTGGCTTCTTTTCATGGCCTAAATTATTTAGTAGCTTTTCTTAACAGATGTAGTATCACTAAGTGATACGTCACTTAATTGTTTATTAAAGTAAATTGAAATTTTGGAGAAGGACAGAGAATTCTACAGTGTTAGAAAGAACATATGCTAGCTAGTGAAAAATGATCATTTCGTAGGGGAAATAGGACAAGCCAGAAAAGTGACTCCCCAAACCACCTACATGTTCCAGGTGTGTGTTCAATAGATAATAACAAGTATGTGTTTAAAAATATACTCGCAGAGCTTAGGTACAAGCAGATGCTGTTTCAAGCATCCTGTGTGCATGAACACATTGGGTTGTGCTAAATCTGTTGGATGCATTATTCACAGCCATCCCAGCTTCACTTTTTCTACCATAATTTTCAGTGTGCTCTTATGGAAAGGCATGTCCTTAAACTTTTTATTTTGCAAATTCTACCCATACTACATGAAACTACATAAGAAATGAATAGAAAGTTTTTTGCTTTATTGATATAACCCAGGTCCTAAATTTCTAAACCAAGGTTTTGGTGCCAGATACATTTTGGAATGCAGATTTTCTCATGTTTTAAAAAGAGAATACTATAGAACACAGTGATTCCACTTCCAAATATCTACCCAAGCGAACAGAAAGCAGATCACAGGTATTGATAGGCGTGGTAATTGCAGAATTGGTCATCACAGTCAAAAGGTGAGAGAAGTCGAAGAGGCTCTGAGCAAAACAAGTGATGCTTGTTTTTCAAATGGGTGTAGACAGATACAGAAGACTGTTTCTCAGTCTTTAAGAGTAATAAAATGCTGACACACGCTGCAGCTTTGAAGGTGTAGAGGAGACTGACAGAAGCCAGTGAGCCAGGGGGACACTGGGTGGGGACACTGGGACTCTGCCTCTCTGACATCTCGCTACCCTCCTTATCTCTGTCGCACCTGAGACCCACAACCATGACTCAACCTGAGGTTCAACCCGAGATCTATGGTCAACAAGGAACTGTGACATGGATCTGAGCAGCTCTGCAGGGACCAATAGACGCTGGTTTTTAATTTTTAATGATTTACTTATTTATTTATTTTTGCTTTTTGGGTCACACCTGGCGATGCACAGGGGTTACTCCTAGCTCATGCACTCAGGAATTACTCCTGGTAGTGCTCAGGGGACCATACAGTTTGCTGGGAATTGAATCCGGGTAGGCTAGTGCAAGGCAAATGCCCTACCCGCTGTGCTATGTATGGCTCCAGCCCAAGACCCTGGTCTTTAACTTAGCGAGGCCAGAGCCATAGTAGATTAGGGAGGGTGCTTGCCTTGCAAGCAGCCCATGTGGACTGATCCCAAGCATTCTATATTGTCCACGAATGAGAGTGCTCCCTGAGAGCAGAGCCAGGAGTCAATCCTGAGATCACAGACTGTGGCTGAAAAAACTAAAGTCAATAAAATAAAATTCATGCCTAGATTCTGCCAGGGGATGCCGGGCTGCCCAGCTGGGCAGGAAAATCATCCCTGAGTCAGTTCTCCCAGGGATCACATCACCAACCGGCTTCTATGACGAATCCCCCCTCCCACTTCCGTCTTCCGCCCAGGGTGTAGAATGTAGGTCAAAAGACCGAATTAGCAGCAGAGTTTCCGGCTGGAGTGATAGAATGGCGAGGAGGCGCTTGCCTTGCAAGTGGCTGTCCCTGGGTTCGGTCCCCGCTACCACGTACTTCAAGTGAGCACTCTCTGGTATTCACTGGAAATTGGAGCATTGAAATTGAATGAATATTGAAGACTGTCTTGAGTTGAACCGTTGAGATTGCCTTGAAGATTCAAATTGCCTTGATCTCATTGAGAGGGACTCTCAAATGAGCAAGGATCATGTTTTCTTGATTGTTTTGTTCCCCACCCCCTTTGGAGATCTTAATATCGGTAAGACAACTCTCACCTCTTTTCATCTGAACTAAGGGCAGTTCCAGGAAGGAACTCAGTCTGATTGAAAACAGGACGCAAAAAAGGGGGGAAGAAATGGTTAAGAGAGCTTTAAGATTTAAAATTTCATATTTAAGGGACTTGGGATAGAGAAGGACCACCTTGACAAGGATAGTTGGAAATGATCACTGGATAAGAACTGCATGCTGAAAATAGATAAAGCAACAAACATGAGAATATCTCAGTACATGTATTGCAAACCATATTGCCAAAAAGGAGAGAGGGAGAGAGGGAGAGAGGGGGAGAGAGAGAGAGAGAGAGAGAGAGAGAGAGAGAGAGAGAGAGAGAGAAGAAAAGTGTCTGCTACAGAGATAGGCTTGGAGGGAGGGTGACGGGAAGGAAACTGGGGTCATTGATAGTGGGAAATATCCACTGGTGGAGGGACAGGTGTTGGAGCACTGGATGACTGAAGCCAAACCAGAAACAGTTTTAGAACTCTGTACCTCGTGTTGGTTTAATTTTTAAAATAAATAAATGTTTAAAATAATAATAAATAATTTAAAGTAAAATAAAATGGAGGTATAGATACACAGTTTCTCAGACTTATAAAGAAAAAAATGCTTAGCACTGAGGCTATTGGGGTTGCTGACAGAAGCCAGTGAGCCAGGGGGCACTGGGTGGAGACACTGAGACTCTGTGTCTCTGTCATCTCTCTCACCCTCTTGTCTGTCTCCCAACTAGGACCCACGATCAGATGGTAAAGGAGAAACTGACATGAACAAATTAATCGATGCTTGTTTTTAAAATAATGGGGCCGGATGTTGAAGAGATAGCACAGTGAGTAGGGCGCTTGCCTTGCACCCTGCTAATCTGAGTTAAATTCCCAGTATCCCATATGGTCCCCCAAGCACCGCCAAGTATAATTCCTGAGTACAGTCAAGCATAAACATTGAGCATCACTGGGTGTGACCCCAAAGCCAAAAGAAAAAAAAGGAAAAAATGAAGTAATGGGGTAGGAGCAATAGTACTGAGGTAGGGCACTCACCATGGGACACAGCTGATCTGAATTCAATCCCTAGCACCCCATGTGGTCCCCAAATTGCCAGGACTGATCCCTGAGTACAGAGACAGGAATAAGTACTGAATACCAACCAGGTAAGTCCCCTCTCCAAAATCTTTTTTAAAATTAAATACAATTAAAAAAGATATAGACCCATCATTTTTCTGTCTTAAAAAGGAAGAATAGCATTCAGGATGGTGGGGTAACTGACCTTAGCCAGTGCTTTGCCTCTTGATCATCTCTCTTCCTTCATTCTCTGTCTCCCATAGGACCCACAAACATGACTGCGCCTCAGGTTGAACCTCTGACCCATGGTAAAGGAGAAACTGTGGTGTAAAACTGAATCTTTCTGGACAAATAAATGGATGCTTGTTTTGAAAGTAATGGGGCTGGAGGCTGGAGAGATAGTACAATGGGTGGGGTGCTTGCCTTGTCTACTGACAATCTGGGTTCAATTTCCCGTATCACAAATGGTCCCCTAAGCACCGCCACATGTAATTTCTGAGTGCAGAGCCAAGAGGAACCCCTGAGCTTTGCTGGGTGTGGTCCCAAACCACAAAAATGTATAAAAATTTCAAAATTAATAATGGGGTCAAAATGATAGTAGGGCGGGTAAGGTTCTCACCTTACATGTGGTTGGCCCAGGTTGAACCCCTAGTATCCAATATGGTCCCTAAATCTGCCAGGAATGATCCCTGCGCCCAGATCAAGAGAAAGCCCTGAACACCACTGGAAGTGTAAAAAATAAATAAATAATATGATACAATATAATAGAATAGAATAGAATAGAAAGTGAGATGGAGACAAGTTTTTCATCCTTAACAAAGGAAGAAAACTCTGACACACCACAACATTGAAGGTGTTGGGGTAACTGACATTAATCAATGAGTAAGGAGGAAGCTGGGTGGAGACCCCTTGACTTCTCCTCTCTGTCATCTCTCTCCACTCCTTGTCTCCCAAATAGGACCCACAAAAAAGACTACGACTGAGGCCAGACCCGAGACAAAAGGTAAAGGGGGAATGTGTCCTAGATCTAACCACCTTTGAACTAATAAAAGGATGTGTGTTTTTAAAGTAATGGGGCCTGAGCTGGAAAGATAGTACAGCAGACTGGTTATTTGCCTTGCACACATCTGACCCACGATTAATCCCCAACATCCCACTTGATCCTCCAAGCATTCCAGGAGTAATTCCTGAGTGCAGAGCCACGAGTAACCCCAGAGTCTCACTGAGTGTGGCCCAAAAAATGAAAAATTTAAATTAAAATATTAAGTAATAGGGACAGAGCAATAGTAGTGCAGCGCAGAGGATGATTATCTGGCATACCACTGACTCTGGTTCGATCCCTGGCATCCAATATGGTCCCCCAAACATGCCAGAAGTGATCTCCAAGTTCAGACCAAGAGTATGCCTGAATGCCACAGGCTGTGGCCCAAAACACTAAAATAAATTATTAAGTAAATTTCATGAAGTGAAGATATGGACATATACTTTCCCAGCTTTTTTGTAAAAATGAAGGAACTGCTAACACACAGCACACCACTGCGGCTGTTGGAGAAGTGACACAGTGACACAGTGACTCAGGGGGATGCTGGGTGGACATACTGAGACTCCGTACCCCTCTCTCTCTCCCCTCCTTTCTCTCGCCCACATAGTACCCACAAATATCACCGTATCTGAAGTTGAACACCTGATAGTCGGTAAAGGGAGAACAACGCCTAGATTGGAGCATCTCTTAACAAATAAACGGACGCTTGTGTTTAAAGTCACGGGACAAGGGCTGGAGAGATAGTGCAACAGGTGGGAGGGCGCTTGACTTGCACATGGAAAACGCAGTTTGATTCCCAGCATCGTATCTGGTTCCCCAATCAACACCAGGTATAAGTTCTGCATGCAGAATCAGGAATAACTCCTGAACATGCCAGGTGTCACCTCAGCTCCCAAAAATTAAGTAATAAAACTAGAGCAAAATGAATTTTGGTAAAACACTCATCTTGCATGTGGCTGACCCGGGTTCGATCCCTAGCACCCCATAAGGTCCCCAACATGCCAGGAGTGATCCCTGAGCCCAGAGCTACGCATAAGCCCTGAACATCCCAGGCTCTGGCCCCAAAGGCTATAGTAATAAAATAAAATAAGATGTAGTTGCACAGTTATCAGCCTTAGAAAGGGAAAAATTGCTGGGACACATGACAGCATTGAAGTTGCTGGTTAAGTGACATGAGCCAGTGAGTCAAGGGGACGCTGCGTGGACACAAGGAGACTGTGCCTCTCTGTCATCTCTCTCCCCTCCTTACCTGTCACCTACATAGGACCCATAGGACCCACAAAGAACTCTACGACTCATGCTGGACCCATAGTATACGGAAAAGAAGGAGTGTGGCCCAGAGCTGAGCATCTCTGAACAATGCATGATGCTTGTTTTCGAAGTAACGGGGCTGTGGGTCGGTCAGAAAGCATAACAGATAGAGCACTTGCCTTGTACACGGCCCGAGCCTAGTTGGATCCCCAGGATTACATATGATCCTCTGAGCACCAGGTGTAATTCCTGAGTGCAGAGCCAGAAGTATCCTCTAAGTATCACTGGGTGTGGCCAAAATAAAAGGAAAAAAAGTTTTTTTAAGTAAAGCAATGAGGCTGGAGTAGTAGGTTGCTCCCCTTGCATACGGTTGACCCAGGTTCAGTTCGTTGCATACAGTTGACCCGGGTTCAGTTCCTGGCATGGCATAGGGTTCCCAAACCTGCCAGGAGTAACCACTGAGCACCACTGTGTGTGACACAAACACCACAAATAAATAAATAAATAAAATAAAGTAAAATGTAGATCCACAGCTTCTCAGTCTTAAAAAGGAAAAAAAAATGCTGACACGGATCACAGCACTTAGGCTGTTGGGGTAAGTGATCTAAGCCAGTGAGCCAGGGGGATGCTGGGTGGACACCCTGAAACTCTGTGCCTCTCTCATCTCTCTCCCCTCTTTGTCTCTCTCCCACATAGAACTCAAGGGCAGTTATCTGGTTTTGGCTCGACCCATGAAAGTATAGGAGAAATTTGTGACCTAGAGCTGAACGACTCTGAACGAATGAATGAATGTTTGCTTTTAAAGTAATGGGGTCGCCCTCTCCTCTCTGGAAAGAAAGATGGCAGCTGCATGGGAGCCTTGTGGACAGCAAGTATGAGCCGGGGGTGTGGGAGCAACTAAAACCTCATGGGATGGGGGGCGTTCCGGTCCGTCCTTCACGCCCTACCGAGGTCACCATTTGCCCCCCACGAGCGGCTCTCCAGCACGGCCACAGCCCCAGAAGAACAAGGACTTAATGCAGAACCCAGCAGCTTGGAGCAGAAAAGTGAACGGACTATGCATTAATCCAGGCCATCAAGTCTGCCGGAGGGGAAAGGGTGTTGCCCCATTCGCCCTCTCTTCTCTGGAAAGAAGGATGGCGGCCGCATGGGAGCCTTGTGGATAGCAGGTATGAGCCGGGGCTGTGGGAGCGACTAAAACCTCATGGGAAGGGGGGGGCGTTCCGGTCCGTCCTTCACGCCCTACCGAGGCCACCAGTTGCCCCCCACGAGCGGCTCTCCAGCACGGCCACAGCCCCAGAAGCACAAGGACTTAATGCAGAACCCAGCAGCTTGGAGCAGAAAAGTGAACGAACTATGAGTTAATCCAGGCCATCAAGTCTGCTGGAGAGGAAAGGGTGTTGCCCCATTCGCCCTCTCTTCTCTGGAAAGAAAGGTGGCAGCCAGATGGGAGCCTTGTGGACAGCAGGTATGAGCCGGGTGTGTGGGGGCGACTAAAACCTCATGGGAAGGGGAGCGTCGACTCTCTGAAGCAGGGGTGCAGAAGTAGCAGAACATTTAGCAAACACCAACTCCTTCCATCTCCTTTAGGGAAACAACCTGCATACAGTCCTTTTCAGAAACCACAAATCAGCCTCACTGTTTCTTGCTCTAGACACCACTGCAGTGTCAGGACAGGGTTGGCATGGTGGGTGCAGCTGCGAGGTGGTAGAGTACATTCTACACTATCCGGCTCACAAAGTCCCAGTCCCTCACAGGGCCTTCACTCTGGTGGCACCTTCCACATAAGGAATTCTCTGTTGCAGAGATGTTCATTGATCGGTCAGAGGAATAAAGACTCCTATCCCTACCCCCATCCCCACCCAAGGATTGAGGGAATAGACATCAGTTCCCCCTGTCTCCATCACGACTTGCAGAGCAGCTGAAGGCATAAAAGGCTTCCAGAAGCAGGTTCCTACTGTTGGATGTGCCCTGGATGGCCTTGATATAATCCCATCTTGTGACCGCAGAATGAGCTCGAGGACCTTGAAATCATGCTCTGCTGTGCAAGTAATATACTTAAGAATTGCTGCTCTATACTCTCTCACCTGCTGTCCCTTCCCCCAACAGACACTCTGTAACACTGAGCTATGACCTTGGTTCTGGGCCCAGTCTGAAAAAGCATGAGCTCTGCTGGGTCCAACATTATGAGTCCATTCTACTTCTAAAGTTTTGTGAGTGATTATTCAGTTCTTCCAAATCTGATTAGGCCAAAAATCCAAAATATAAAACCTTGAGCAATCTTCAGGCCTGTGCCATCTAGAACCGTTGGACAAGAATTGCACCCTGAACAAAAGTGTGCATGGAAACCAATGGAGAACAGAGCAAGGAGGCATTTGATGAGCATACGGGGAAAACGATTTATCCTGAGTATGTCTCCTTTGGACTAAGGCAATGAGCCATGGTTGCGATGGCAAGGTCAAAGTGATATGTTAAGCATTGTCACCATTGATGTCAAACCAAAGTAGACACCAAGTTTCAACAAGGCAACTGCTTTCCACGAGAAAATACAGACTAATACTGGCTGCCTGCTTCTATTTCATGGGAAAGTTTCAAGATCAACAGTATCAACACTACATAGGGGCATTTCACCCAATCACTGGTGTCTTTGCCAACCTTATACTCTCAGGTCTTATGGAATTTGGGCTTCAGACAATAAGATATTTGCACAACATTCACAGGCCAAGGGATTCTTTTTATAGTAAGTGATGTGGGCTGTTAATGATGTGAGCCTATGGGATTTGGGAATCAAACATGCCTACACAAAATTAATTACCCTACCATAACGAGATTGAATGAATGGCAGAGAGTGTTTACTCAGCAAAGGGAGATATAAGCTAAAGATTGGGACCTCTCCATTTTCCATGAGCAATTAGATGACTGGATTTTCAAAGTCAAGAACCCGCTCTGATCGTTTCCTTCCTTGTACAAATGGTATTTATGCACTCAATGGTTATCAAGTCGGGAAAGCTCAGATGTGGGGAACTCAATGAACCTACTAGAGGAAGTTTCCTTCATAGAGTTTTCCCTCTCTCTTTTGCACCCTTTTTTGAAAGACTGTGTTGTCCATGATCTAGGCAGAGAACAACATTCCAAATCTCCCCATGATCCGCCTCTTCTTATAAAAACAAGGCAGAACTTGGATCCAAGAGAATCTGTGAACTGCGTGCTTGAGCCTGGGAACTACCCAGCAGCCAGATAATGAAACGCTTTGCAGCTGCCCTTCTCATGCTCCTGCTGGCTGTGGCTGCCCTAGGCATCCTGGCCCCAGACACCCAAGGTGAGTCCAGTGACATTCTCATGGATGGTCAGGCCTGTGGTCACTCCTGGTCTGGTCCGTGATAGCCCCTACTCAATATGTAGATGTGATTTGCAGCAGCAGGACCCAGGGGGATGCCTCAGTGGTTGCCAGCCCTCACCTGCCTAGAGCACCATTGGGAAATCAAAGTCTGGTGGTGACAATGGAACATAGCAGAGTGGGGTCTCTGGACTTCCAAGATTATCCTGGTTCTGGAAGAATACTACTGGATGCACAAAAAGTTTTAAAAAAAATTAGCAAGTGTTTATTGGAAGAAAGTTTCAGAACAAAAGGGGTATTTCAAGTGAAATGCTCTTAGAAGCCTTTTGTCTAGGGCTTTATAGGTAAAGAAGTCTGCTTCCTTTCATGTAATGCTAACTGAGCCACTATTCATTGTCTGTTTCTCCTATATGCTCCATAATTTCAGGGGCTCTGATTTCTTTAGGTAGGGGATAAGAAAAAGTTTCACATAAGTTCGCCCATAACTCTGTTCTGGGCATTCTTTCTCTTATAGATCATTAGGTTTCCTGGCTCCTCGGGTCTTGGGTGAAGCTTAGATCCCGAAAAAGCTACTTTAATGTGTAGAGCAGTACAAGGCTAAAGTGAGGGGTCAAAATAGTGTGAGGGAAAGATGGGTGCTGAGAAAGGGTCTCCCCTAACAACTACCAGGAAGATCCTACAGCAGACAATTGGCAAATCAGTCCAAAGATTTCTCTTTCTTGAGCACACACTGAGGCAAACTTGACAGCTCTGGTCTTGGGTATCCCCAGGAACAAAGGGGCCCAGAAAATGGCTCAAAGGCATAGGAAGTGCTCAGTGCAAGCAGAGGTCCTGTGATTGATCTTTTATGTTCTGCAATCCTGTCCTGCCCCTCACTGTCTAGGGTACCTGGTGAGAGGGAAATAAACAATTACAATAAATAAACAAAAATTTCTGTAGTAGAAGGGCCATATATATATTTATATATATAATATATCCTCCCTCCCTCCTTCCCTTTCTTTCCTATCTCCCTCTCCTCTCTCTCTCTCTCTCTCTCTCTCTCTTTCTCTCTCTCTTTCCAAATATAACATATACACAGATGACAAGTTGATCTTAGAGAAGTTAATCTCTCCCTTTGCAACACCCGAATCATTTGATGGCTGCTCCTAGCTGACCTAAGACCATTAGGGTAAATGAAAATAACTAGAGTTATTTGAAATTTTTGACAAAGAAGAAGAGAACTCCACAGTGATAGGAATGAAATTACATCATCTAGTGAAAAATGATCATTTTGTGAAGGAAATACAAGCAGCCATACTAGTGACATCTCCAAGTTCACCTACCTGATATAGCTACTCATCCAGAAACACATACCTAGTACTTACTACTTCAAGCAGAAACTGTTCCTTGAGTCCTCTGGATAAACATATTGGTTCATCCTAGTAACCCTGAATGATAGACTATTCTCAGATAACCTAGTTTCATCTGTTCACCTCATTATTCTCATTTTACAAACAATGAAATTCAGACATTTCAGTCTTATTGATTTCTTCTTTGAGCTCACATAGCTATCTAGTGGGAGAATTAGCACATAACCAAGATGGGAAGCTGTTACAGGATTTTAAGACCATTAAAATTTTAATTGTACAAGTTCTACCTATACCATAGGTAACTGGAAATGAGAAAGAGGTTTTGTTATTGACTTAGTGCGATGCAGGACTACATACCTTATCCACCATTTTGATACTAGTGATTACAGGAATATTGACTCTTCAAATTTTAAAAAGAATCTTCACTATGAACCAGTAATTCCAATTCCAACTTATTCCTCCTAGAACTGGAAGCAGATAGGAGACACTGGCACACCATGTTTCTAAGAGCATTAAAATCATCAGTCAAAAGGTGAGAGCAGCCAGAGCAGTCTTGGACAAGTGATTGTGTGTTTGGTATTGAAGTGGTATGTAGACACGCAGTGAACTGCTTCTCAGCTGTCAAAAGGAAAAAAATGCTCACATGCTCCACATCACTGAGGTTTCTGGGGTAAGTGACATAAGGCAGTGAGTCAGGGGGACACCCAGGACCATGTCTCCGCCTGAAGCTGAAACTGAGATATATGGTAAAGGGGGGGGTGTGGTCTAGAGCAGAGGGGGCCAACCTGAGACTCACCTGCCTATGGTAGTGGCCCATCTTATCGGTGGGATGTGGGTGCAAGAGAGGATCCTGGGGGTGGTGACTATCTCAAAGGAAGATCTTCTTGGGCCCCAGGTCCCTCGTCATCTATGACCTTCTACACCTGGCCGTCCCTGGTAAGTTCCCATGGACAGGGTGATGTCTAATCACGATTACATCCTTCCTTTCCTGGGAGAGATGACCCAAGCACTGCTTTAGCCCTGTGTGGGTCTACACACACACACACACACACAAACACAGAAAGAGAGAGAGATACACACACAGCACACACAGAAAAAGAGACAGAAAACACACAGCACACACACAATATGCACACAGACATAGATGGCGTGCACGCGTGCACAGACACACACACATACACACACACAGAGAGAGAAAGAGAGAGAGAGAGAGAGAGAGAGAGAGACCTTAGCCTCTAGCCCAGCTGAGGGGAGAAAGGAGATGCAGACAATTTGTGAAGGAAGATAAAGAAAACATTTCCTTGGAGTCCCTCAGTCTTGGTTTTCCCCAGAACTTTGCAGGAATGAGGCGAAGGACCTGACCCCTTTATGTACAGATTCTCTTCTGAAATGGCCTTTTCTCTTCTGCAGCCTTCAGCGGAGACATCGACTGCTGCTATAGACAGCACTAGAACTTCATCTGCTCGAGAATGAAAGATTATTATAAAACCAGCAGTGAGTGCCCCCACCGGGGCATCGTGTAGATGTTCAATCACAGGCCTTGTCCTCTGGGGGCTGGGAGAGTAGACCTGATGGACAGTGTCAGGGAAATTCCCTGAATCTCTCCAGGCTTTAAGGTGGATCCCAGAGGCCCCAAGGGAGGAGAGATTGGGGAAGAGAAGAACCCAGGTGTAAAGCTGACCTAAGAAGGGACAAGAGACGAGATGCCAGAGAGGCTCTGGGCTCCAGGAACAGAGCAAGGAAGCTGGACTGGGTGGGGAGCCCTGGGAAGGAAAGGGAGGTCTCCAAAGTCCATAGAATTTCCCAGTGTGCAATCTTCCTCTCCTTCCCTCCTAGCTTCATAACTAAGGAAAACAAGAAGACCTGTGCAGACCCTCGAAACAAAAAGGTCCAGTTCTGCATGGAGTCCCTAGTGCCAAGTTACAAATTGACACAGATGTTGGAAGCATTTTGTGCCTAATAAGGGGCTCTGTATTTTCTTCTCTCTTACGTGTTCCACAGTTCCTGCGACTATCTCTGGATAGACTACTTGCTTTTGTTTGATTTCGTGTGGTTGGGGGTTTGTAGGTTCACCCAGTGGTGCCAAGGCTTTTCCTCCAGTCCCTTATCTCAGATATCATTCCTGGCTATGCCCAAGGAACCCTAAATAGTTTTGGGGGTGCAATCTGCTATGTATAGTGTCAGGAATGAAGTCCCCAACTTAAATCCTAGCTCCACATGGGCCCTGTACACCCTCAAGTCCTCACAGCTACAGCAAAGAATGTTAGCTGTCTGGTGTGTGCTCTAACTCATCGCAACATCGACAGAAATACTAAATAAATGGGGAGTGTCAACATTTTTTCAAGAATATACTCTACCATCACCCTCAAAGAAAATTGTGTACATCACTTCAGATTTATGTGTTGTCACTCCTGGGAATATATCCCAGAGAGACAAAAAAGTATCGTCGAAGTGACATCTGCACTTGTTTGTTCATTGCAGCATTGTTCACAATAGCCAGCATCTGGAAAAAACCTGAGTGCCCGAGAACAGATGACTGGTTAAAGAAACTTTGATACATCTACACAATGAAGTACTATGTAGCTGTTAGAGAAGATGAAGTCATGAAATTTACATACAAGTGGTACTACATGGAAAGTATCATGCTAAGTGAAATGAGTCAGAAAGTGAGGGACAGACATTGAAAGATTGCATTCATCCGGGTAATATAAAGTAACAAAATAGGAGAGTAACACCCAAAAACAGCTGAAACATATACCAGGAGGTTTACTAGATGGCTTGGAGGCCAGCTGAACATATGAAGGGAAAAGGCAGCTCAGATAGAGAAGGAAGCACCAAATAAAGGGTGTTGGGAGGATCCTCCCAGGATGGGCGATGCATTCTGAAAGTGGACTATAGTCTGAACATGATTGCCACTCAATACAAACTACAGCACCTAAAAGGAGAGAGAGAGAGAGAGAGAGAGAGACAGAGAGAGAGAGAGAGAGAGAGAGAGAGAGAGAGAGAGAAAGAGAGAGAGAGAACAAAAGGGAATGCCCTGCCACAGAGGCAGGGTGAGATGCGGCATAGGAGGGATGCTGGGATCATTGGTGGTGGAAAGTGGGCACTGGTGGAGAGATGGGTACTCGATCCTTGTATAACTGAAACCCAAGCACAAAAATTTCTAAGTCTACAACTGTACCTCACGGTGTTTCACTAATAAAATGAAAAAAAAATAACAGATTTTTTTGTGGTTTTTTCATAATAAACCCAGGGAATAAAGGTTTGCCTGCTCAGTTGGGTTCTGGATGTCACAGTTTCCTCTAGCTGCCCTCCCTCCCACCTGACTGAAGGAGTTCTGCCCTAAAGACCACTGAACCCCGTAGACGCCAACCTCTCCACACAGCACACCAACAGCCATACAGGGAAACGAGGGATGAGTCCCGTAAAGGAGACAACTCCCAGAACCTGCATCTGGGTCCCGGAGAAGGACAAGGAATCTCAGGAGCATGGTCAGCTGAAAGGAGGGATTACAGCTTCTAGAAAGAGTCAGGACTGGGGGTGGTCCCTCACCTCCCTGATGCTGAGTGTGCAGAACCCACAAGCCAAAGGGAGATGACAGAGGAGGAGTCCTGCCTTCCTGCTAAAACTGCTTTCTGCTGCCAGTGAGGCCACACCACAGAGAATGACCATAGTTCTGTAACATCCAGGACCTCAGCCTTCTGTGAAGACACCAAGAGTGCCTGCAGTGCACTCTAGAGGAGGAGGGGCAGATCTGCAGTTGCATCTCCTTGAATTGGGAGCTGCTCTAGAGGGGTGGATACCTATGATCCCAGGACAGGCCTGACTGAGAGAGGATGCTGATCTGTGTCCTGTCCAGGCCCTCCACAGCTCTTTGGGTTCCTCATAGCTCAATGCTACTGAACACAGGCCCATGAAAGCACTGAATGTGGCTCCTGACCTGAGACTCACTCAGCCAACAAATGGCAACTCCATATTCCAGTAGCCAAAGTAGAAGGTCCTGGGTACCATCATTGTTCTGGCTCTGTTGCCATGAGAGTGTGAGTCCAGAGGCAAAGGGTAGTGAGGAGGTGACATGTGGTGGTGGTGACACCTTTTCCCGGGGGTACTTGTGTGGACACCAGATTCTCGGGCCCTGTGCTGGAACTTCCCCTTAGACCTTCAGTCATCAGTGGCCCCTTAACCTTCCAACAGGACATGGAGAGGCCAGTAATTGTCATTCATGGCCTTGTATTATAAAAAAGTTAAAGAGCATATGGTACAACCAGCAGGACAATCTGTATCTGTGGGCCGAGTATATCAGCAACCTGATGATGCCATCAGACTTTCTGATACCCCAAAATTGCTGCTGTGCTTTTGACTGGATCCCAGTAACTTGAGTCCAAGTTTATCAAGAAATTAAATGCCCAAAAGTTTAATTCGGGAGACACACCCACAAACCACCTCCAGCTCAGCTATACAAGCTCATTTATTGGCCTTATTTCAGCGACCCATACATGCTGAAAGATTTCAAAAGCCACAGTTAGGGTTGACTGCGTCGAGCACTGTAGCAAGCAGGCACGCCATGCAGGGCATAAGCCGATAGTTTGTTTCTCTGGAAAAGATGAAAATAAGGGCCATGATCCAGAGACACATGGAGGAATCTCCAAACTGGGAAGCTCTCTGCAGAGATGCCTCTGGACTTTAGGTTGGGCCAGCTTCGTCAGGTGCCTCAGACAGGCATGGGCGTCAGTCACTGCTCCACCTGCCTCCTTAAGAACTCCAGCAGCAGCCAATTTCCAGAACCCAATGAGAAGTGCACGTATGCGTGTTCAGTGACAGCAAACTCCAGGCCTCAAGGGATAGGGGATGGTCTGGTCCTTCTCATCCCCCTGTCTCCATGGGTCCCTAGAGGTCATGCCCACAAACTGCCTCCAGCTACTACTTAATCTCCTTAACAGCCATGATCCAGAGATACACACACGAAAAAATCTCTAAACTGAGCAACTCTTGCAGAGATTTCTCCAGACCCAAACCATCTAACATTTTAGAATGCCAGGAGAGCGCAGTCATGACATCTTATGCTATTCATATCAAGCAACACAAAAGAGAGTTGGGGGAGATTGTCTGCCACAAAGTCAGGGGGATAGGTGGGATGGAAAGTACTGGAGACCTTGGTGGTTGGAGATGTGACCTGGTGGAGGGTTTGGTGATTGATCATTGTATGGTTGAAACTCAAACAGAGAAGCTTTATAACTTTATCGCACGGGGATATAAAAAATAATAATAATAAAATAAAATTAACATTTTGAAAAAAAATACTTGGAATTCTAGAAAAATTCAATCAGCTTAATAAGTGGCTTAATAAATAGCAGTACTCCTGAATGAAAAAAAAAAGAAAAGTTAAAGTTGAACTTAATAGCAATTTTATATTTATAGCTATAAAATCATATGCTTTATTTTTCTTTTTTAAATTTTATTGAATCAACATGAGATATGTATAAGCTTTCATGTTTGGGTTACCATCACACAAAGATCAAACACCCATTCCTCCACCAGTGCACATTCCTCACCACCAATATCCCCAGTATACCCCCCCTTTCCCACCCTAACTCCGCCTCGATGGCAGACATGATTCCACATAATCTCTCTCTACTTTTGGGCATTATGGTTTGCAATACAGACCCTGAGAGGTTATCATGTTTGGTTCTTTATCTACTTTCTGCATACATCTCCCATCCTGACTGATTCCTCCAAACATCTTTTTCTTAGTGATCCCTTCTCTATTCCAGCTACATTCTCCCCTTTGCTCATGAGGCAGGCTTCCAGCTATGGAGCAATCTATCTGTCATGTGTATCTAATGTCCTTAGGTGTCAGCCTCATGTTATGTTGTTTTATACTCCGCTAATGAGTGCAGTCCTTCTATGTCTGGGAAAGAATATTCACCCAATACCCATCTGATAAGGGATTAATATCCAGGATATACAAGGCACTAGTAGAATTGTACGAGAAAAAAACCTCCAAACCCATCAAAAAATAGGGAGAAGAAATGAACAAAAGTTTCCACAAAAAAAGAAATACAAATGGCCAAAGGGCACATGAAAACTTGCTCCAGATTGCTAGTCATTAGGGAGATGCAAATCAAAACAACAATGAGATATCATTTCACACCACAGAGACTGGCACACATTCAAAAGAATAAAAGCAACCAGTGCTGGCGTGGGGGGAAAGAGACACTCTTTCACTGTTGGTGGAAATGTTGACTAATACATCCTTTCTGAAAAACAATAGGGAGCATCCTTCTAAAACTAGAAATTGAGCTCCCATATGACCCCACAATACCAATTCTGGAAATATATCCCAAGAATGCAAAAAAGCACAGTAGAAATGACATCTGTACCTATATGTTCATTGCAGCACTGTTCACAATAGCCAAAATCTGCAAACAACCCAAGTGCACTAGAACAGATGACAGATTAAAGAAACTTTGGTACATCTACATAATGGAATACTATGCAGCTGTCAGGAGAGATGAAGTCATGAACTTTTCTTATAAATGGATAGACATGGAGAGTATCATGCTAAGTGACACGAGTCAGAAAGAGATGGACATATATATGCTATATTTTTTATTACAAAACCTGGATCCATGGACTCATAAAATGCAAAATAATACCATGAATCCGAAGGACCAAAAGTTGTTTGAAAAATAATTGTGGACAGTTGTTTGAACAATAATTGTGGACAAGGACTAGAAATCTGTGGAAGAGCTCAGGCCTAGTACATGCCCAACCTCAATCCCAGATCGACAAACGGCATGTATAATCTCTCTTTATTTTTTTGCTTTTTTAGGGGTCACACCTGGTGATGCCCAGGGGTTGCTCCTGGCTCTGCACTAGGAATTACCCCTGGCAGTGCTCAGGGGACCATATTGGATGCTAAGAATGAAACCCGGGTTGGCCGCATTCAAAGCAAGCACCCTACCCCCTGTGCTATTGCTCTAGCCCCTGTATAATCTCTTTTAAATTAGAAATAAAAGTTTTTCAAGCTGGAGCTGGAGTGATAGTATAGCAGCTAGGGTGCTTACTTGGAACTTGGCCACCGCAGGCTCAAGTCTATGTACCACAGACAGTCAGCTGAGCTCTGCCCAGATTATTCCAGAGAACAGAACCAAGCCAGTTCTGAGTACTACCAGGTAGAGCCCCCAAAACAAAACAAATGAACAAAAGTGGGCAACACATGGAAAGAAACTTCCAGAAAAACTCACAGATGACTTACAAACATAAGGGAAAATGCTGGCTATCACTCATTATTACAGAAATGTACCTGAAACCCACAGTGAGATGCATACCAGGCTGGTGAGAATCCCTATGTCAGGAGGATCAGAAACAATTACTATTGGAGAGGATATGGAGAAAAGCACCCTGGTATTTGGTTAACAGGAATGTAAGCTCATACAAATCCCATGGAGAAAAATATGGACTTCTTGTAAAAATACAAATAGTCATACCATGTGATTCTACATGTCTCTAAAAGGAATTTATCCAAAAGACAGAAATATGCTAATTACATAAGATATTTGCATTCCTATGTTCATAAAAGTGTTAGTCACAAAAGTCAAAACAAGGAACTGGAAAGTTGGTTCACAGTTGGTCCTCAGTTTACCTGAGGACAAGAGGTGGCCTCAGGAGGCAGGGGAAAGCAAATAGGTAGGAAAAGTCTCTGGGACATTGGTGGAAAGAAGTGAGAACTCTGGTGGCGTGTGTGGAATTAGAAAAATTTATTCATGAAATTATTGTTAACAGTATTATAAATCATGGTACTGAATTTAAAGGGTAGGGAGGAACATGGAATTAACTTAACTCTCCATGTATGGATGCCTGGATAAAGAAGCTATGATGTACACACATACTCATGGAATATTACATGGTCATTAAAAAGATGAAAGACCCCAACTTCAATCCCAGCACCAGATGTCTCTCCAGAACCCTGAGTGAGTTCCTAAAATTTTTTAAAGCCTGGTTAAAGCTATAGTACAGCCAGTAGGATTCTTGCCTTGAACTTGGCACCACGTATGGTCACCAGAGCCCTACTAAGATGGTTCTACTGGAAGTGATGATGCTGGGAAAAATAAATCAGAAAATAAAAAACCATTTCAAGACTTTTTACTCCTGTGTGGAATATGAATAATGAATAACTAATGCAAAGAATCTGGAAGAAGGAAGGAAGGAAGGAAGGAAGAAAGGAAGGAAGGAAGGAAGGAAGGAAGGAAGGAAGGAAGGAAGGAGGAAATAAGGGAGGGACAGAGGGACTGAGGGAGGGAGGGAGGGAGGGAGGGAGGGAGGGAGGGAGGGAGGGAGGCAGGGAGGAAGGAACGGAGGGATGAAGGGTGGAAACTAAGTCCCAGATTCGGTGAAAACTATTGTGGCTAGAGAGGGACAGGGGGACCTGGGAGGCTGGAAGAGGGGTTTTCCCATTTCTGCGAGGACCCTGGAACACCTTTGATGGGGCTCGAGAACGCTTCTTAGAGAGGAGTCATCTAAGACCATGGAAGTCTATAATGATGCAAAGTAATGAGAAGTCCACCTTGAAAATGAATTCATTTAAATTTTAAAAGTAATTATGATTAGCTTCCCAAAATGTCCCAAGGCAGAAAACAGAAAATCTGCCTTCTTTCAAGATTTTTGTTGTTGTTTTTAGGCCAAAGACAGCTGTGCACAGGGCATTGAGCTCAGTGATCACTCCAGCAGATTCAGGGGTCTGTGTGTGGCATTGCAAGATTGGACCCAAATCAGCTGCGTGCAAGGTAAATGCCCTACATCCTGTAGAATCATTTCAGTCCCTGAAGATTACATTTCCAAAGAACGGCTCATGGGGTCTTGAGAAAGACATGAAAGAAACATAAAACTGATAAGAGTCCAGAAAAGATTTCTATATACGTCAAAGGGCAAAACGGGATTTGGGTTTAAGTCTTTTTTTTTTTAAGAAATGCTCTAATAATGGGAGTCCAGGGACCCACAGCAAGACCCTAATGAAAGATAAGACTGAGAGAAACCGGAAGGGAACGTGATCCAGAGCATATCCCCAGGAACTCACTAAAGATCAGTAACTGAGGGAGTGAGGATTCCATTGTGGGGCAGCAACTGAGGAGAGCCCATTCACTGCAGTTCTGGAAGCATCCACACCCCTCCCATTGCCTATTTCCCTGAGGGGTTCCCAGCACCCTCCTGGCCCTCCTGCTTGCAGAGGAGACCTGGTCCATGTGGGCAGAGGCAATGCCGCGCCCCATGGTTCAGCCATTATCCTTAGATCTGAACCATCCTCAGGCACCAGAGAGGGAAGGGCCTCACACACCTGGGGACCCCATGCTGGAGCCACAGGTTCCTGTGTGAGGGGGACCCTATTTTCCCCACTCCTCTCTCCTGCCCCTCTGGCCCAGCTTAAGGGACTGACCATAGGCCCTTCTCTGAGCTCCTCTCACAGACCAGCTGTCTCCTGAATTGCTGCTTCACAGAAGGTTTCCCAATCTCTATGAGCACTTATTTCGAAGCCTGTGTTGTCTGTGATCTAAGCAGGTAATAACACTCTAAATCTGCCTGTGACTTTCTGACCTTCGTCTTCTCATAAAAACAAGACAGTTGGGGTCGAAGAGAATCAGAGAACAGCGTGCCGGAGCCTGGGACCTACTGGAGCTAGGAAGATGAAGTGCTTTACAGACGCCTTCCTTGTCCTCTTGCTGGCTGTGGTTGATCTCGGGATCCTGGCCCCAATCACCCAGGGTGAGTTCAGTGACCTTCTCAAGGATGGCCATGTCTATGGTCACTCCTGCTTGGGAGGAGACCTTGGTCCTCCACGACTGTCCCTGCTCTAGATGTGGATGTGATTTGGCACTTGACTAAGGACATCAGCAGGGCCCCAGAGGTGGTTCAGTGCGTTCAAGGCCTCTCCTGGCAAGCCAAGGTTTGAATTGAAACCCTAATGGCACTCACTCAGATGATCCTAACAGCTCTACTGTCAGAAGACCAGGAAGAAGAGGGCTGGGGAGATGATGCAGAGACTTAGAAAATGTCCAGGGCAAGCAAGAGGTCTTGAGTTTGTTCCTGATGTCCTTTATGTCACTTGGTGATTTACCCCCCCCCCCACAGACACACACACAGCAAGCACAGCACAAACACACACCCCGATGTGGGTTCCTAGGTCAAATGACAAATTAATATAATGAATTAATAAAAATAGCCATAAAAGAAAATACACCTATCTCTGTCTCTGTATCTCTCTCTCTCTCTCTCTCTCTCTCTCTCTCTCTCTCTCTCTCTATCTCTCTCTCTCTCCTCCAACTTTGGGAAACTATTGGCTTCTTTTCATGGCCTAAATTATTTCGTAGCTGTTCTTAACAGATGTACGATCACTAAGTTATAGGTCACTTAATTGTTTATTAAAGTAAATTGAAATTTTGGGGAAAGACAGAGAATTCTACAATGTTAGAAAGAACATATGCTAGCCAGTGAAAATTGATCATTTGGTAGGGTAAATAGGAAAAGCCAGAAAAGTGACTCCCAAATCCACCTCCATGTTCCAGGTGTGTGTGCAATAGATAGTAACAAGTATGTATTTAACAATATACTCGCAGAGCTTAGGTACAAGCAGATGCTGTTTCAAGCATCCTGTGGGTATGAACACATTGGGTTGTGCTAAACCTGTTGGATGGATTATTCACAGCCATCCCAGCTTCACATTTTCTACCATAATTTTCACTGTGCTCTTATGGAAAGACAGGTCCTTAAACTTTTTATTTTGCAAATTCTACCCATACTTTATGAAACTACATAAGAAATTTATAGAAAGTTGAGTTATTTGCTTTATTGATAGAACCCAGGTCCTGAATGTCTTATCCAACATTTTGGTGCCAGCTATACATTTTGGAATGCAGATTTTCTCATGTTTTAAAAAGAGAATACCATAGAACACAGTGATTCCACATGCAAATATCTACCCAAGCGAACAGAAAGCAGATCACAGGTATTGATAGGCGTGGTAATGGCAGCATTGGTCATCACAGTCGAAAGGTGAGAGAAGTCAAAGAGCCTCTGAGCAAAACAAGTGCTGCTTGTTTTTTAAATGGGTGTAGACAGATACAGAAGACTATTTCTCAGTCTTTAAGAGTAATAAAATGCTGACACACGCTGCAGCTTTGAAGGTGTACAGGAGACTGACAGAAGCCAGTGAGCCACGGGGACACTAGGTGGGGACACTGGGACTCTACCTCTCTGACATCTCTCTCCCCTCCTTGTCTCTGACGCACCTGCGAATCACAACCATGACTCAACCTGAGACTGAAACCGACATCTATGGTCAACAAGGAACTGTGACCCGGATCTGAGCAGCTCTGAACTGACAATAGACGCTGGTTTTTAATTTTTAATTATTTATTTATTTATTTATTTTTGCTTATTGGGTCACACCTGGCGATGCACAGGGGTTACTCCTGGCCCATGCACTCAGGAATTACTCCTGGTAGTGCTCAGGGGACCATAGATTTTGCTGGGAATTGAATCCGGGTAGGCTACGTGCAAGGCAAATGCCCTACCCGCTGCGCTACGTATGGCTCCAACCCAAAACCCTGGTTTTTAACTTAGTGAGGTCAGAGCCATAGTAGATTAGGGAGGGTGCTTGCCTTGCAAGCAGCCCATCTGGATTGATCCCAAGTATCTTATATTGTCCACGAATGGGTGTGCTCCCTGAGAGCAGAGCCAGGAGTCAATCCTGAGCATCACAGACTGTGGCTCAAAAACCTAAAGTCAATAAAATAAGATTCGTGCCTCGATTCTTCCAGGGGATGCGGGGCTGCCCAGCTGGGCGGGAAAATCATCCCTGAGTCAGTTCTCCCAGGGATCGCGTCACCAACCGGCTTCTATGACGAATGCCCCCCCCCCCCCACACTTCCGTCTTCCGCCCCGGGTGGAGAATGCAGGTCAAAAGACCGAACTAGCAGCTGAGTTTCCGGCCGGAGTGATAGAATGGTGGGGAGGCGCTTGCCTTACAAGTGGCTGTTCCCGGGTTCGGTCCCCGCTACCACGTACTTCAAGTGAGCACTCTCTGGTATTCGCTGGAAATTGGAGTATTGAAATTGAATGAATATTGAAGACTGTCTTGAATTGAACCGTTGAGATTGCCTTGAAGATTCAAATTGCCTTGATCTCATTGAGAGGGACTCTCAAATGAGCAAGGATCATGTTTTCTTGATTGTTTTGTTCCCCCCCCCCCCCCTTTGGAGATCTTAATATCGGTGAGACAACTCTCACCTCTTTTCATCTGAACTAAGGGCAGTTCCAGGAAGGAACTCAGGCTGATTGAAAAAAAGGACGTAAAAAATGAGGGAAGAAATGGATAAGAGAGCTTTAAGATTTAAAATTTCATTTTTAAGGGAGTTTGGATAGAGAAGGACCACCTTGACAAGGATAGTTGGAAATGATCACTGGATAAGAACTGCATGCTGAAAATAGATAAAGCAACAAACATGAGAACAACTCTGTACCTGTATTGAAAAACAAATTGCCCAAAAGGAGAGATGAAGAGAGGGAGGGAGAGAAAGAGAGAGAGAGAGAGAGAGAGAGAGAGAGAGAGAGAGAGAGAGAGAGAGAGAAGAAAAGTGTCTGCCATAGAGATAGGCTTGGAGGGAGGTGACAGAAGGAAACTGGGGTCATTGGTAGTGGGAAATGTCCACTGGAGGAGGGACAGGTGTTGGAGCACTGTATGACTGAAGCCCGACCAGAAATAGTTTTATCACTCTGTACCTCATGTTGGTTTAATTTTTAAAATACATAAATGTTTAAAATAATAATAAATAATTTAAAGTAAAATAAAATGGAGGTATAGATACACAGTTTCTCAGAATTATAAAGAAAACAAAATGCCAGGGGTGACAAATACATCTGAGGTTTGAGCTTGGGGTAACACCCTGTACCTGGGAGATTGTCTGGTTCTGGGGGTAGAATTCTTGCCTCCTCTAAGCAAGGAATGTGCTCTGCTGACTGAGGCATCTCTCTGGCCCTCACACACTATTTGGACGAAGGTGTTCTCTGGTTTAGAACATGGGTAAAAGAGGTGGAAGAGCATTTTAACAGGAGTCATAAACTCTAATTGTTACAAAGGGGATATTAGATTTCCTAGTTGGCCAAAATAAAACAACAAACACCAAGTGAAGTAGAACAGTATTCTCTGCAGGAAAGATTCCATTCCCTCACCAGGCACAGTGCATGAAACAGACTCTCTGATAATTCAGGACACAGAGAGAAACGGAAAAGAAATTGCTAAGAGGGGAAGTTGAGGAACCAGAAGAAAACATCCAATGAGGAGGAGCAGATCTGAGAAAGCAGGAGTGAATCTAGTAGCGAGAAGAACAGGGGAGCATCCCTGGGCTGATCCTAACCCCCATACCCCTGTAGTGTGGGGGAGCTCTGCGTGCACAGGAGAAGCACACAGAGCCAGCCTGTATCATAGGGTGTGGTCAGAGCAGTCACATGGCAGAGAGGGCAGGATGCTGGGTTTCTGTATGAGAGGGGCCCAGGCCAGATTGGAAAGCCTTCTAGGAAGCCTCTCAGGGCAGAAGCAACTCATCTCAACGTGGGGGACAGTTTTCACGCTGCCCAAAGCTCCTTAACTACAGCATGGTCAGTGCTTAGGATGTTCTGGCTGCTGTCAGGATGGTTTTGGGGAAACTGACACTGGAGCAGCCACATCGAGGATTACAGCCTGCCCTGTGCTAAGGCCCTACTCAGTATAACTCAGTACTACTCAGTACTACTCATCTATCCTACTCATCTATCCCATCTGAGTCTTGAAGGTTCTCTGTGATAGTCAGTACACAGCAAGAGAAAGTGGTGACAGAGCGAGGAAGCACCCAGCTGCTCGGAATGGTGACTCTCTGAAGCAGGGGTGCAGAAGTAGCAGAATATTTAGCAAACACCAACTCCTTCCATCTCCTTTAGGGAAACAACCTGCATACAGTCCTTTTCAGAAACCACAAATCAGCCTCACTGTTTCTTGCTCTAGACACCACTGCAGTGTCAGGACAGGGTTGGCATGGTGGGTGCAGCTGTGAGGTGGTAGAGTACATTCTACACTATTCAGCTAACAAAGACCCAGTACCTCACAGGCCCTTCACACTGGTGGCTCCTTCCACATAAGGAATTCTCTGCTGCTGAGATGTTTATTGACCTGTCAGGTGAAGAGGAATAAAGTCTCTTGTCCCTACCCCCATCCCCACCCAAGGATTGAGGGAATAGACATCTGTTCCCCCTGTCTCCATCACGACTTGCAGAGCAGCTGAAGGCATAAAAGGCTTCCAGAAGCAGGCTACTACTGTGGGATGTGCCCAGAATGGCCTTGATATAATCCCATCTTGTGACCGCAGAATGAGCTCGAGGACCTTGAAATGATGCTCTGCTGTGCAAGTAATATACTTAAGAATTACTGCTCTATACTCTCTCACCTGCTGTCCCTTCCCTCAACAGACACTCTGTAACACTGAGCTATGACCTTGGTTCTGGGCCCAGTCTGAAAAACATGAGCTCAGCTGGGTCCACCATTATGAGTCCATTCTAATTCTAATGTTTTGTGAGTGATTATTCAGTTCTTCCAAGACTGATTAGGCCAAAAATCCAAAATACAGAACCTTGAGCAATCTTCAGGCCTGTGCCATCTAGAATCGTTGTACAAGAATTGGACCCTGAACAAAAGTGTGCATGGAAACCAATGGAGAGCAGAGCAGGGAGGCATTTGATGAGCATACGGGGAAAACGACTTATCCTGAGTATGTCTCCTTTGGGCTAAGGCAATGAGCCAAGTTTGCGATGGCAAGGTCAAAGTGATATGGTAAGATTGTCACCATTGATGCCAAACCAAGTTTCAACAAGGCAACTGCTTTCCACGAGAAAATACAGACAAATACTGGCAGCCTGCTTCTATTTCATGGGAAAGTTTCAAGCTCAACAATATCAACACTAAATAGGGGCATTTCACCCAATCACTGGTGTCTTTGCCAACCTTATACTCTCAGGTCTTATGGAATTTGGGCTTCAGACAATAAGATATTTGCACAACATTCACAGGCCAAGGGATTCTTTTCATAGTAAGTGATGTGGGCTGTTAATGATGAGGGCCTATGGGATTTGGGAATCAAACGTGCCTACACAAAATTAACTACCCTACCATAACGAGATTGAGTGAATGGCAGAGACTGTTTACTCAGCAAAGGGAGATATAAGCTAAAGATTGGGACCTCTCCATTTTCCATGAGCAATTAGATGACTGGAATTTCAAAGTCAAGAACCCACTCTGATAGTTTCCTTTCTTGTACAAATGCTATTTATGCACTCAATGGTTATCAACTAGGGTAAGCTCTGATGTGGGGTATTCAATGAATCTACTAGAGGAAGTTTCCATCATAGACTTTTCCCTCTCTCTTTTGCACCCTTTTTTGAAAGACAGTGTTGTCCATGATCTAGGCAGAGAACAAGATTCCAAATCTGCCCATCATCCTCCTCTTCTTATAAAAACAAGGCAGAGCTTGGATCCAAGTGAATCTGCAAACTGCGTGCTTGAGCCTGGGAACTACCCAGCAACCAGATAATGAAATGCTTTGCAGCTGCCCTTCTCATGCTCCTACTGGCTGTGGCTGCCCTTGGCATCCTGGCCCCAGATACCCAAGGTGAGTCCAGTGACCTCCTCATGTATGGTCAGGTCTGTGGTCACTCCTGGTCTGGTCCGTGATAGCCCCTACTCAATATGTAGATGTGATTTGCAGCAGCCGGACCCAGGGGGATGCCTCAGTGGTTGCAAGCCCTCACCTGCCTAGAGAACCATTAAGAAATCAAAGTCTGGTGGTGACAATGGAACATAGCAGAGTGGGGTCTCTGGTATTCCCAGATTATCCTGGTTCTGGTAGAATACTACTCAATGCACACAAAGTTTTAAAAAAAATGTAGCAAGTGTTTATTGGAAGAAAGTTTCGGAACAAAAGGGGTATTTCAAGTGAAATGCTCTTAGAAGCCTTTTGTCTAGAGCTTTATAGGTAAAGAAGTCTGCTTCCTTTCATGTAATGCTAACTGAGCCACTATTCGTTATCAGTTTCTCCTAGATGCTCCATAATTTCGGGGGCTCTGATTTCTTTAGATAGGGGATAAGAAAAAGTTTCACATAAGTTAGACCATAACTCTGTTCTGGGCATTCTTTCTCTTATAGATCGTTAGGTTTCCTGGCTCCTCGGGTCTTGGGTGAAGCTTAGATCCCAAAAAAGCTACTTTAATGTGTAGAGCAGTGCAAGGCTAAAGTGAGGGGTCAAAATAGTATGAGGGAAAGATGGGTGCTGAGAAAGGGTCTCCCCTAACAACTACCAGGAAGATCCTACAGCAGACAATTGGCAAATCAGTCCAAAGATTTCTATTTCTTTAGCACACACTGGAGCGATAGCACAGCAGGTAGGGCGTTCGCCTTACAAGCAGCCAACATGGCGACCCGAGTTCGATTCCTCCGCCCCTCTTGGAGAGCCCGGCAAGCTGACGAGAGTATTGGATATGCTAGACACAGTAACAACAAAGTCTCCAATGGAGACGTTACTGGGCCCGCTCGAGCAAATCAATGATCAAAGGGAGGGCCTTTACCTTTACCTTTTACCTCTTAGCTGACCTAAGACCATTAGGGTAAATGAAAATAACAAGAGTTATTTGAAATTTTTGACAAAAAAGCAGAGAATTCCACAGTGATAGGAATGAAATTACATTATCTAGTGAAAAATGATCATTTTGTGAAGGAAATACAAGCAGCCATACTAGTGACTTCTCCAAGTTCACCTACCTGATATAGCTACTCATCCAGAAACACATACCTAGTACTTACTACTTCAAGCAGAAACTGTTCCTTGAGTCCTCTGGATAAACATATTGGTTCATCCTAGTAACCCTGAATGATAGACTATTCTCAGATAACCTAGTTTCATCTGTTCACCTCATTATTCTCATTTTAAAAAAATGAAATTCAGACATTTCAGTCTTATTGATTTCTTCTTTGAGCTCACATAGCTATCTAGTGGGAGAATTAGCACATAACCAAGTTGGGAAGCTGTTACAGGATTTTAAGACCATTAAAATGTTAATTGTACAAGTTCTACCTATACCATTGGTAACTGGAAATGAGAAAGAGGTTTTGTTATTGACTTAGTGCAATGCAGGTCTACATACCTTATCCACCATTTTGATACAAGTGATTACAGGAATATTGACTCTTCAAATTTTAGAAAGAATATTCACTCTGAACCAGTAATTCCAATTCCAACTTATTCCTCAAAGAACTGGAAGCAGATAGAAGACACTGGCACACCATGGTTCTAAGAGCATTAGAATCATCAGTCAAAAGGTGAGAGCAGCCAGAGCATTCTTGGACAAGTGATTGTGTGTTTGGTATTGAACTAGTATGTGGACACGCAGTGAACTGCTACTCAGCTGTCAAAAGGAAGAAAATGCTCACATACTCCACAGCACTGAGGCTTCTGGGATAAGTGACATAAGGCAGTGAGTCAGGGGGACACCCAGGACCATGTCTCCGCCTGAAGCTGAAACTGAGATATATGGTAAAGGGGGGGCGGGTCTAGAGCAGAGGGGGCCAACCTGAGACTCACCTGCCTATGGTTGTGGCCCATCTTATCGGTGGGATGTGGGTGCAAGAGAGGATCCTGGGGGTGGTGACTATCTCAAAGGAAGATCTTCTTGGGCCCCAGGTCCCTCATCATCTATGACCTTATACCACCTGGCCGTCCCTGGTGAGTTCCCATGGACAGGGTGATGTCTAATCACGATTACATCCTTCCTTTCCTGGGAGAGATGACCCAGGCACTGCTTTAGCCCTGTGTGGGTCTACACACATACACACACACACACACACACAGAAAGAGAGAGAGATACACACACAGCACACACAGAAAAAGAGACAGAAAACACACAGCACACACATAATATGCACATAGACATAGATGGCGTGCACAGACACAGACACACAGAGAGAGAGAGAGAGAGAGAGAGAGAGAGAGAGAGAGAGAACTTTGCCTCTAGCCCCACTAAGGGGAGAAAGGAGATGCAGACAGTTTGTGAAGGAAGAAAAAGAAAACATTTCCTTGGAGTCCCTCAGTCTTGGTTCTCCCTAGAACTTTGCAGGAATGAAGGGAAGGACCTGACCCCTTTATGTACAGATTCTCTTCTGAAATGGCCTTTTCTCTTCTGCAGCCTTCAGCGGAGACATCGACTGCTGCTATAGACAGCACTAGAATTTCATCTGCTCGAGAATGAAAGATTATTATAAAACCAGCAGTGAGTGCCCCCACCGGGGCATCGTGTAGGTGTTCAATCACAGGCCTTGTCCTCTGGGGGCTGGGAGAGTAGACCTGATGGACAGTGTCAGGGAAATTCCTTGAATCTCTCCAGGCTTTAGGGTGGATCCCAGAGGCCCCAAGGGAGGAGAGATTGGGGAAGAGAAGAGCCCAGGAGTGAAGCTGACCTAAGAAGGAACAGGAGAGGAGATGCCAGAGAGGCTCTGGGCTCCAGGAACAGAGAAAGGAAGCTGGACTGGGTGGGGAGCCCTGGGAAGGAAAGGGAGGTCTCCAAAGTCCATAGAATTTCCCAGTTTGCAACCTTCCTCTCCTTCCCTCCTAGCTTCATAACTAAGGAAAACAAGAAGACCTGTGCAGACCCTCGAAACAAAAAGGTCCAGTTCTGCATGGAGTCCCTAGTGCCAAGTTACAAGTTGACACAGATGCTGGAAGCATTTCGTGCCTAATAAGGGGCTCTGTATTTTCTTCTCTCTTACCTGTTCCACGGTTCCTGCGACTATCTCTGGATACACTACTTGCTTTTGTTTGACTTCGTGTGGTTGGGGGTTTGTAGGTTCACCCAGTGGTGCCAAGGCTTTTCCTCCAGTCCCTTATCTCAGATATCATTCCTGGCTATGCCCAAGGAACCCTAAGTAGTTGTTGGGGTGCAATCTGCTATGTTTAGTGTCAGGAATGAATTCCCCAACTTAAATCCTAGCTCCACATGGGCCCTGTACACCCTCAAGTCCTCACAGCTACAGCAAAGAATGTTAGCTGTCTGGTGTGTGCTCTAACTCATCGCAACATCGACAGAAATACCAAATAAATGGGGAGTGTCACCATTTTTTCAAGGATATACTCTACCATCACCCTCAAAGAAAATTCTGTAAATCACTTCAGATTTATGTGTTGTCACTCCTGGGAATATATCCCAGAGAGGCAAAAAAGTATCATCGAAGTGACATCTGCACTTGTTTGTTCATTGCAGCATTGTTCACAATAGCCAGCATCTGGAAAAAACCTGAGTACCCGAGAACAGATGACTGGTTAAAGAAACTTTGATACATCTACACAATGAAGTACTATATACCTGTACGAGAAGATGAAGTCATGAAATTTACATACAAGTGGTACTACATGGAAAGTATCACGCTAAGTGAAATGAGTCAGAAAGTGAGGGACAGACATTGAAAGATTGCATTCATCCGGGGAATATAAAGTAACAAAAAAGGAGACTAACACCCAAGAACAGCTGAAACATATACCAGGAGGTTTACTAGATGGCTTGGAGGCCAGCTGAACATATTTAGGGAAAAATGCAGCTCAGATAGAGAAGGAAGCACCAAATAAAGGGTGTTGGGAGGATCCTCCCAGGATGGGCGATGCATTCTGAAAGTGGACAATAGTCTGAACATGATTGCCACTCAATACAAACTACAGCACCTAATAGCAGAGAGAGGGGGGGGGAGGGAGAGAGAGAGAGAGGGTGAACATAAGGGAATGCCCTGCCACAGAGGCAGGGTGAGATGCGGCATAGGAGGGATGCTGGGATCATTGGTGGTGGAAAGTGGGCACTGGTGGAGAGATGGGTACTCGATCCTTGTATAACTGAAACCCAAGCACAAAAATTTCTAAGTCTACAACTGTACCTCATGGTGTTTCACTAATAAAATTTAAAAAAAAAAAAACAGATTTATCCTGAGTATGTCTCCTTTGGACTAAGGCAATGAGCCAAGGTTGCGATGGCAAGGTCAAAGTAATATGTTAAGCATTGTCACCATTGATGTCAAACCAAAGTAGACACCAAGTTTCAACAAGGCAACTGCTTTCCACGAGAAAATACAGACTGATACTGGCTGCCTGCTTGTATTTCATGGGAAAGTTTCAAGCTCAACAGTATCAACACTACATAGGGGCATTTCACGCAATCACTGGTGTCTTTGCCAAAATTATACTCTCAGGTCTTATGGAATTTGGGCTTCAGACAATAAGATATTTGCACAACATTCACAGGCCAAGGGATTCTTTTTATACTAAGTGATGTCGGCTGTTAATGATGTGAGCCTATGAGATTTGGGAATCAAACATGCCTACACAAAATTAATTACCCTACCATAACGAGATTGAATGAATGGCAGAGAGTGTTTACTCAGCAAAGGGAGATATAAGCTAAAGATTGGGACCTCTCCATTTTCCATGAGCAATTAGATGACTGGATTTTCAAAGTCAAGAACCCGCTCTGATAATTTCCTTCCTTGTACAAATGGTATTTATGCACTCAATGGTTATCAACTCGGGAAAGCTCTGATGTGGGGAACTCAATGAACCTACTAGAGGAAGTTTCCTTCATAGAGTTTTCCCTCTCTCTTTTGCACCCTTTTTTGAAAGACTGTGTTGTCGATGATCTAGGCAGAGAACAACATTCCAAATCTGCCCATGATCCGCCTCTTCTTATAAAAACAAGGCAGAACTTGGATCCAAGAGAATCTGTGAACTGCGTGCTTGAGTCTGGGAACTACCCAGGAGCCAGATAATGAAACGCTTTGCAGCTGCCCTTCTCATGCTCCTGCTGGCTGTGGCTGCCCTTGGCATCCTGGCCCCAGACACCCAAGGTGAGTCCAGTGACCTTCTCATGGATGGTCAGGCCTGTGGTCACTCCTGGTCTGGTCCATTATAGCCCCTACTCAATATGTAGATGTGATTTGCAGCAGCAGGACCCAGGGGGATGCCTCAGTGGTTGCCAGCCCTCACCTGCCTAAAGCAACATTGGGAAATCAAAGTCTGGTGGTGACAATGGAACATAGCAGAGTCGGGTCTCTGGACTTCCAAGATTATCCTGGTTCTGGTAGAATACTACTGCATGCACAAAAAGTTTTAAAAAAAGTAGCAAGTGTTTATTGGAAGAAAGTTTCAGAACAAAAGGGGTATTTCAAGTGAAATGCTCTTAGAAGCCTTTTGTCTAGGGCTTTATAGGTAAAGAAGTCTGCTTCATTTCATGTAATGCTAACTGAGCCACTATTCGTTATCAGTTTCTCCTAGATGCTCCATAATTTCGGGGGCTCTGATTTCTTTAGATAGGGGATAAGAAAAAGTTTCACATAAGTTAGCCCATAACTCTGTTCTGGGCATTCTTTCTCTTATAGATCATTAGGTTTCCTGGCTCCTCGGGTCTTGGGTGAAGCTTAGATCCCGAAAAAGCTACTTTAATGTGTAGAGCAGTACAAGGCTAAAGGGAGAGGTCAAAATAGTATAAGGGAAAGATGGGTGCTGAGAAAGGGTCTCCCCTAACAACTACCAGGAAGATCCTACAGCAGACAATTGGCAAATCAGTCCAAAGATTTCTCTTTCTTTAGCACACACTGAGGCAAACTTGACAGCTCTGGTCTTGGGAATCCCCAGGAACAAAGGGGCCCAGAAAATGGCTCAAAGGCATAGGAAGTGCTCAGTGCAAGCAGGGGTCCTGTGATTGATCTTTAATGTTCTGCAATCCTGTCCAACCACTCACTGTCTTGGGTACCTGGTGAGAGGGAAATAAATAATTACAATAAATAAACAAAAATTTCTGTAGTAGAAGGGGCATATATATATATATATATATATATATATAATATATCCTCTCTCCCTCCTTCCCTTTCTTTCCTATCTCCCTCTCCTCTCTCTCTCTGTCTCTCTCTCTCTCTCTCCAAATAAAACATATACACAGATGACTAGTTTATCTTAGAGAAGTTAATCTCTCCCTTTGCATCACCCGAATTATTTGATGGCTGCTCCTAGCTGAACTAAGACCATTAGGGTAAATGAAAATAACAAGAGTTATTTGAAATTTTTGCAACGAAGCAGAGAACTCCACAGTGATAGGAATGAAATTACATCATCTAGTGAAAATTGATCCTTTTGTGAAGGAAATACAATCAGCCATACAAGTGACTTCTCCAAGTTCACCTACCTGATATAGCTACTCATCCAGAAACACATACCTAGTACTTACTACTTCAAGCAGAAACTGTTCCTTGCATCCTGTGGATAAACATATTGGTTCATCCTAGTAACCCTGAATGATAGACTATTCTCAGATAACCTAGTTTCATCTGTTCACCTCATTATTCTCATTTTACAAACAATGAAATTCAGACATTTCAGTCTTATTGATTTCTTCTTTGAGCTCACATAGCTATCTAGTGGGAGAATTAGCACATAACCAAGTTGGGAAGCTGTTACAGGATTTTAAGACCATTAAAATTTGAATTGTACAAGTTCTACCTATACCATAGGTACCTGGAAATGAGAAAGAGGTTTTGTTATTGACTTAGTGCAATGCAGGTCTACATAGCTTATCCACCATTTTGATACAAGTGATTACAGGAATATTGACTCTTCAAATTTTAAAAAGAATCTTCACTATGAACCAGTAATTACAATTCCAACTTATTCTTCCTAGAACTGGAAGCAGATAGGAGACACTGGCACACCATGTTTCTTTTTTTTTTTTTTTCTTTTTTTTCCCCCTTTATTTTATTTTATTTTTTTTAAAGTTGTAGATTTACAATTTTTTGTGCTTTGGTTTCAATTATACAATGATCAGATACCCATCCCTCCACCAGTGCCCATTTTCCACCACCATGGATAATATCCCTCCCACCCCCATCCCACCATCCCCCCCGTCTCTGTGGCAGGGCAATCCCCTGTGTTCTCTCTCTCCTTTTGGGTGTTGTGGTCTGCAAAAGAGGCATTGAGTGGCAAACATGTTCAGTCCATAGTCTACTTTCGACATGCATCTCCCCTCCTGGGAGGATCCTCCAAACATCCTTTATTTGGTGCTCCCTTCTCTATCTGAATAGCCCTTTCCTCTAGGATACCCGGCTGGCCTCTAAGTTATGGAGTAATCCTCCTGGTGCTGATCTCAGCTATTCTTGGGTATTAATCTCATACTTTGTTACTTTATATCCCCCAGATGAATGCAATCTTTCTATGTCTATCCCTCTCTTTCTGACTCATTTCGCTTAGCATGATACTTTCCATATTGTACCACTTGTATGTAAATTTCATGACTTCATCTTTTCTAAGAGCTACATAGTACTCCATTGTGTAGATGTACCAAAGTTTCTTTAACCAGTCAACTGTTCTTGGGCATTCAGGTTTCTTCCAGTTTCTGGCTATTGTAAAGATTGAAAATCATTGTAAAGATTGAAAATCATCCCTGAGTCAGTTCTCCCAGGGATCGCGTCACCAACCGGCTTCTATGACGAATGCCCCCCCCCCACTTCCGTCTTCCGCCCCGGGTGGAGAATGCAGGTCAAAAGACCGAACTAGCAGCTGAGTTTCCGGCCGGAGTGATAGAATGGTGGGGAGGCCCTTGCCTTACAAGTGGCTGTTCCCGGTTTCGGTCCCCGCTACCACGTACTTCAAGTGAGCACTCTCTGGTATTGGCTGGAAATTGGAGTATTGAAATTGAATGAATATTGAAGACTGTCTTGAATTGAACCGTTGAGATTGCCTTGAAGATTCAAATTGCCTTGATCTCATTGAGAGGGACTCTCAAATGAGCACGGATCATGTTTTCTTGATTGTTTTGTTCCCCCCACCCCCTTTGGAGATCTTAATATCGGTGAGACAACTCTCACCTCTTTTCATCTGAACTAAGGGCAGTTCCAGGAAGGAACTCAGGCTGATTGAAAAAAAGGACGTAAAAAATGAGGGAAGAAATGGATAAGAGAGCTTTAAGATTTAAAATTTCATTTTTAAGGGAGTTTGGATAGAGAAGGACCACCTTGACAAGGATAGTTGGAAATGATCACTGGATAAGAACTGCATGCTGAAAATAGATAAAGCAACAAACATGAGAACATCTCACTACCTGTATTGCAAAACAAATTGCCCAAAAGGAGAGATGGAGAGAGGGAGGGGGAGAGAGAGAGAGAGAGAGAGAGAGAGAGAGAGAGAGAGAGAGAAGAAGAAATGTGTCTGCTATAGAGATAGGCTTGGAGGGAGGGTGTTGGGAAGGAAACTGGGGTAATTGGTTGTGGGAAATGTCCACTGGTGGAGCGACAGGTGTTGGAGCACTGTATGACTGAAGCCCGACCAGAAATAGTTTTATCACTCTGTACCTCATGTTGGTTTAATTTTTAAAATACATAAATGTTTAAAATAATAATAAATAATTTAAAGTAAAATAAAATGGAGGTTTAGATACACAGTTTCTCAGAATTATAAAGAAAACAAAATGCTGAGCACTGAGGCTCTTAGGGTTGCTGACATAAGCCAGTGAGCCAGGGGGCACTGGGTGGAGACACTGAGACTCTGTGTCTCTGTCATCTCTCTCACCCTCTTGTCTGTCTCCCAACTAGGACCCAGGAACAGATGGTAAAGGAGAAACTGACCTGTACAAACAAATAGATGCTTGTTTTTAAAATAATGGGGGCGGGTGCTGAAGAGATAGCACAGTGAGTAGGGCGCTTGCCTTGCACCCTGCTAATCTGAGTTAAATTCCCAGTATCCCATATGGTCCCCCAAGCACCGCCAAGTATAATTCCTGAGTGCAGCCAGTCATAACCACAGGCTGTGGCCCAAAACACAAAAATAAATTATTAAGTAAATTAAATTAAGTGAAGATATGGACATATACTTTCCCAGCTTTTTTGTAAAAAGGAAGGAACTGCTAACACACAGCACACCACTGCGGCTGTTGGGGAAGTGACACAAGCCAGTGAGCCAGTGGGTTGCTGGGTGGACACGCTGAAACTCTGTGCAACTCTCATCTCTCTCCCCTCTTTGTCTGTCTCCCACATAGAACTCAAGGGCAAGTATCTGGTTTTGGCTCGACCCATGAAAGACTTAGGTAAAGGAGAAATTTGTGACCTGGAGCTGAGCGCCTCTGAACGAATGAATGAATGTTTGCTTCTAAAGTAATGGGGTTGGGTTGGGGGGGGGGGGATGGAGCGATAGCACAGCGAGTAGGGCGTTTTCCTTACACGTGGCTGACAGGATTCGATTCCCAGCATTTCATATGGTCCCCGGAGCACGATACCGCCAAGAGTATTTTCTGAATGCAGAGCCAGGAGTAACGCCTGTGCATCGCTAGGTGTGACCCCAAAAGCCAAAAAAAAAAAGTAATGGGGTTGGATCGGAGCAATAGTCCACAGAGGAAGGTCTTGCACATAGCCAACCCGGGTTTGATCCCCAGCATCCCCTATGGTCCCCTAGGAACTGCCAGGAGTAATTCCTGAGTGCAGAGCCAGGACGAAGCCCTGAGCATCATCAGGTGTGACCCAAAAAGACAAGCAAATAAAAACAAAAAATAATAAAGTAATGGGGCTGGGAGACTGGAGAGACAGGACAGCAGGTAGGGCTCTTGCCATACATACCGCCAGCTTGGGTTCCATGCCTGGCATCACATACGGTCCAAAGCACTGCCAGGTATATTGCCTGAGGGTAGTGCCAGGAGGAACCCCTACGCATAGCAGGATGTGACCCAAAAACCATAAAACCTTAAATATTAAGTTACAGGACCAGAAAAAGAAGAGAACCAGAAGTAGAGAGCTGGCAGAGCACTCACCTAGCAAGCAACTTCCAGGGTTCAATCCCTAGCACCCCCATATGGTTCCCTAACCTGCCAGGGGTGACACCTGACACTTAAGAGGTCAGAGTAAGCTCTGAGCACCACCTGGTGTGTCCCAAAACAAAATAAAACAAAATAATAATAAAATTAAATAGAGTGACCTATAGACACATGTCACAGCACTACGATTGTTGGGGTAAATGCATAAATCAGTGAGCTGGGAGACACTGGGCATTCTCTGTCATCTCTCTCACCCCTTGTCTGTCTCCCACATAGAACCCACCAAGATTCCTACGCCAGATCCTAATCCTGAGATATACGGTAAAGGGGGAGTGTGGCCAAGAGCTGAGGGTGCCAACCTGAGGCAACCTGCCCTGGTTGCTGCCCAGCTTGTCTTTGGGATAGGGTGAGAGGGAGGATGTTGGGGTAGTGCCTGTTTCCAAGGAAAACCTGCAGGGGCAGAGGCAAGGCCACACCCCATGGTTCAGCCACTGTCCTTAGATCTGAACCATACTCAGATACCAGTGAGGGAAGGGGGCTCACACACCTGGGGACCTCCTGATGGACCACAGGCTCCTGTGTGAGGGGGACCCTGTTTTCCCCACTCCCCTGTCTCCTGCCTCTCTGGCCTGGCTTCAAGGACTGACCACAGGCCCTTCTCTGAGCTCCTCTGACAGACCAGCTATCTCCTGACTTGCGGCTTCAAAGAAGGTTTCTCCCCATGAACCCTGGCCCGGCCCTGCTCTGATTTGCAGCACAGGTGAGAAATAAAACTCGGGATTCGCCTTGAGTGTCAGAAAGCATTTCAGGAAGTCCATACTTTTGACTGTCACAACACTGGTTTTGTTTTCTTTTGCTTCTATTTTATTGTTTGTTTATTGGTGGGTCACACTTAGGGGCTTTTCTGAGGTTTGAGCTTGGGGTAACACCCTGTACCTGGGAGATCGTCTGGTTCTGGGGGTAGAATTCTTGCCTCCTCTAAGCAAGGAATGTGCTCTGCTGACTGAGGCATCTCTCTGGCAATCACACAGTATTTGGATGAAGGTGTTCTCTGGTATAGAATATGGGCAAAAGAGGTGGAAGAGCATTTTAACTGGAGTCATAAACTCTAATTGCTACAAAGGGGATATGAGATTTACTAGTTGGTCAAAACAAAACAGCAAACACCAAGTGAAATAGAACAGCATTCTCTGCTCTGCAGGAAAGATTCCCCTCCCTCCCCAGGCACAGTGCATGAAACAGACTTTCTGATAATTCAGGGCACAGAGAGAAACGGAAAAGAAAAGGCTAAGAGGGGAAGTTGAGGAACCAGAAGAAAACATCCAGTGAGGAGGAGCAGATCTGAGAAAGCAGGAGTGAATCTAGTAGCGAGAAGGACAGGGGAGCATCCCTGGGCTGATCCTAACCCCCATACCCCTGTAGTGTGGGGGAGCTCTGCGTGCACAGAAGAAGCACACAGAGCCAGCCTGTATCATAGGGTGTGGTCAGAGCATCACATGGCAGAGAGGGCAGGATGCTGGGGTTTATGTAAGAGAGGGGCCCAGGCCGGATTGGAAAGCCTTCTAAGAAGCCTCTCAGGGCAGAAGCAACTCATCTCAACGTGGGGAACAGTATTCACGCTGCCCAAAGTTCCTTACCTACAGTATGGACAGTGCTTAGGATGTTCTGGCTGCTGTCAGGATGGTTTGGGGGAAACTGACACTGGAGCAGCCACATCGAGGATTACAGCCTGCCCTGTGCTAAGGCCCTACTCAGTACTACTCAGTACTTCTCAGTACTACTCATCTATCCTACTCATCTATCCCATCTGAGTCTTGAAGGTTCTCTGTGATAGTCAGTGACACAGCAAGAGAAAGTGGTGACAGAGCGAGGAAGCACCCAGCTGCTCGGAATGGTGACTCTCTGAAGCAGGGGTGCAGAAGTAGCAGAACATTTAGCAAACACCAACTCCTTCCATCTCCTTTAGGGAAACAACCTGCATACAGTCCTTTTCAGAAACCACAAATCAGCCTCACTGTTTCTTGCTCTAGACACCACTGCAGTGTCAGGACAGGGTTGGCATGGTGGGTGCAGCTGCGAGGTGGTAGAGTACATTCTACACTATCCGGCTCACAAAGTCCCAGTCCCTCACAGGGCCTTCACACTGGTGGCACCTTCCATATAAGGAATTCTCTGTTGCTGAGATGTTCATTGATCGGTCAGAGGAATAAAGACTCCTATCCCTACCCCCATCCCCACCCAAGGATTGAGGGAATAGACATCAGTTCCCCCTGTCTCCATCACGACTTGCAGAGCAGGTGAAGGCATAAAAGGCTTCCAGAAGCAGGTTCCTACTGTTGGATGTGCCCTGGATGGCCTTGATATAATCCCATCTTGTGACCGCAAAATGAGTTCGAGGACCTTGAAATGATGCTCTGCTGTGCAAGTAATATACTTAAGAATTACTGCTCTATACACTCTCACCTGCTGTCCCTTCCCTCAACAGACACTCTGTAACACTGAGCTATGACCTTGGTTCTGGGCCCAGTCTGAAAAAGCATGAGCTCAGCTGGGTCCACCATTATGAGTCCATTCTACTTCTAAACCATACTCAGATACCAGTGAGGGAAGGGGGCTCACACACCAGGGCACCTCCTGATGGAGCCACAGGCTCCTGTGTAAAGAGGACCCTGTTTTCCCCCAATCCCCTGTCTCCTGCCTCTGTGGCCTGGCTTTAGGAACTGACCACAGGCCCTTCTCTGAGCTCCTCTCACAGACCAGCTATCTCCTGACTTGCGGCTTCAAAGAAGGTTTCGCCCTATGAACCCTGGCCCGGCCCTGCTCTGATTTGCAGCACAGGTGAGAAATAAAACTCGGGATTCGCCTTGAGTGTCAGAAAGCATTTCAGGAAGTCCATGCTTTTGACTGTCACAACACTGCTTTTGTTTTCTTTTGCTTCTATTTTATTGTTTTTTTATTGGTGGGTCACACTTAGGGGCTTCTCTGAGGTTTGAGCTTGGGGTAACACCCTGTACCTGGGAGATCCTCTGGTTCTGGGGATAAAATTCTTGCCTCCTCTAAGCAAGGAATGTGCTCTGCTAACTGAGGCATCTCTCTGGCCCTCACACAGTATTTGGACGAAGGTGTTCTCTGGTTTAGAACATGAGCAGAAGAGGTGGAAGAGCATTTTAACTGGAGTCATAAACTCTAATTGTTACAAAGGGGATATGAGATTTACTAGTTGGCCAAAACAAAACAGCAAACACCAAGTGAAGTAGAACAGTATTCTCTGCAGGAAAGATTCACTTCACTCCCCAGGAACAGTGCATGAAACAGACTGTCTGATAATTCAGGGCACAGAGAGAGACGTAAAAGAAAAGGCTAAGAGGGGAAGTTAGGGTACCAGAAGAAAACATCCAGTGAGGAGGAGAAGATCTGAGAAAGCAGGAGTGAATCTAGTAGCGAGAAGAACATGGGAGCATCCCTGGGCTGATCTTAACCCCCATACCCTTGTAATGTGGGGGAGATCAGCGTGCACAGGAGAAGCACACAGTGGCAGCCTGTATCATAGGGTGTAGTCAGAGCAGTCACGTTGGCACAGAGGTCAGGATGCTTGGGTTTCTGTACGAGAGGGGCCCAGGCCGGATTGGAAAGCCTTCTAGGAAGACTCTCAGGGCAGAAGCACCTCATCTCAACGTGGGGGACAGTGTTCACGCTGCCCAAAGCTCCTTACCTACAGCATGGTCAGTGCTTAGGATGTTCTGGCTGCTGTCAGGATGGTTTTGGGGAAACTGACACTGGAGCAGCCACATCGAGGATTACAGCATTCCCTGTGCTAAGGACCTACTCAGTACTACTCAGTACTACTCAGTACTACTCATCTATCCTACTCATCTATCCCATCTGAGTCTTGAAGGTTCTCTGTGACAGTCAGTGACACAGCAAGAGAAAGTGGTGACAGAGCGAGGAAGCACCCAGCTGCTCGGAATGGTGACTCTCTGAAGCAGGGGTGCAGAAGTAGCAGAATATTTAACAGACACCAACTCCTTCCATCTCCTTTAGGGAACCAACCTGAATAAAGTCCTTTTCAGAAACCTCAAATCAGCCTTAGTGTTTCTTACTATGGCCACCAATGCAGTGTCAAGAGAGGCTTGGCAGGGTGGGTGCAGCTGCAAGGTGGTAGAGTATATTCGACACTATCCGGCTCACAAAGTCCCAGTGCCTCACAGGGCCTTCACACTGGTGGCTCCTTCCATATAAGGAATTCTCTGCTGCTTACATGTTTATTAATCCGTCAGAGGAATAAAGACTCCTGTCCCTACCCCCATCCCCACCCAAGGATTGAGGGAATAGACATCTGATTCCCCTGTCTCCATCACTTATAGCAGAGCAGCTGGAGGTATAAAAGGATTCGGGAAGCAGGATGCTACTTTTCGATGTGCCCTGGACGGCCTTGATATAATCCCATCTTGTGACCGCAGAACGAGCTCCAGGACCTTGAAATGATGCTCTACTGTGCAAGTAATATACTTAAGAGTTCCTGCTCTATACTCTCTCACCTTGTGTCCCTTCCCCCAACAGACACTCTGTAACACTGAGCTATGACCTTGGTTCTGGGCCCAGTCTGAAAAAGCATGAGCTCAGCTGGGTCCACCATTATGAGTCCATTCTACTTCTAAAGTTTTGTGAGTGATTATTCAGTTCTTCCAAATCTGATTAGGCCAAAAATCCAAAATACAGAACCTTGAGCAATCTTCAGGCTGGTGCCATCTAGAACCGTTGGACAATAATTGGACCCTAAACAAAAGTGTGCATGGAAACCAATGGAGAGCAGAGCAGGGAGACATTTGATGAGCATACGGGTTAAACGACTTATCCTGAGTTTGTCTCCTTTGGGCTAAGGCAATGAGCCAAGGTTGCGATGGCAAGGTCAAAGTGATATGTTAAGCATTGTCACCATTGACGTCAAACCAAACTAGACACCAAGTTTCAACAAGGCACCTGCTTTCCACGAGAAAATACAGACTTATACTGGCTGCCTGCTTCTATGTCATGGGAAAGTTTCAAGCTCAACAGTATCAACACTACATAGGGGCATTTCACCCAATCACTGGTGTCTTTGCCAACCTTATACTCTCAGGTCTTATGGAATTTGGGCTTCAGACAATAAGATATTTGCACAAAATCCACAGACCAAGGGATTCTTTTTATAGTAAGTGATGTGGGCAGTTAATGATGTGAGCCTATGGGATTTGGGAATCACATGTGTCTACACAAAATTAATTACCCTACCATAACGAGACTTAGTGAATGGCAGAGACTGTTTACTCAGCAAAGGGAGATATAAGCTAAAGATTGGGACCTCTCCATTTTCCATGAGGAATTAGATGACTGGAATTTCAAAATCAAGAACCCACTCTGATAGTTTCCTTCCTTGTACAAATGCTATTTATGCACTCAATGTTTATCAAGTCGGGAAAGCTCTGATGTGGGGAACTCAATGAATCTACTAGAGGAAGTTTCCTTCAGAGACAATTCCCTGTCTCTTTTCACTATCCATGTGGCAGTTGGCACAGAATCCAGTGATTTTTATTTTCTGTTTCCTGTGGCTTTCCCAATCCTTGCACCCTTTTTTGAAAGACTGTGTTGTCCATGATCTAGGCAGAGAACAACATTCCCAATCTGCCCATGATACTCCTCTTCTTATAAAAACAAGGCAGAGCTTGGATCCAAGAGAATCTGCGAACTGCATGCTTGAGCCTGGGAACTACCCAGCAGCCAGATAATGAAACGCTTTGCAGCTGCCCTTCTCATGCTCCTGCTGGCTGTGGCTGCCCTTGGCATCCCGGCCCCAGTCACCCAAGGTGAGTCCAGTGACCTTCTCATGGATGGTCAGGTCTGTGGTCACCCCTGTTCTGGTCCGTGATAGCCCCTACTCAATATTTAAATGTGATTTGCAGCAGCAGGACCCAGCGGGGTGCCTCAGTCTTGCCAGCCCTCACCTGGCTAGAGCACCATTGGGGTGAAATGGGAACAGAGCATAGTGGGGTCTCTGGTCTTCCCAGATTGTCCTGGTTCTGGACGAATACGACTGGATGCACACAAAGATTTAAAAAAGAAGTAGCAAGTGTTTATTGTAAGAAAGTTTCAGAACAAAAGGGGTATTTCAAGTGAAATGCTGTTAGAACCCTTTTCTCTAGGGCTTTATAGGTAAAGAAGTCTGCTTCCTTTCATGTAATACTAACTGGACAACTCTGCGTTGTCTATTTTTCCTAGATTCTCCATAAGTTCGGGTGCTCTGATTTCTTTAGCTAGGGGATAAGAAAAAGTTTCACATAAGTTAGCCCATAGCTCTGTTCTGGGCATTCTTTGTCTTATAGATTGTTAGGTTTCCTGGCTCCTCGGGTCTTGGGTGAAGCTTAGATCCTGAAAAAACTACTTTAATGTGTAGAGCAGTGCAAGGCTAAAGTGAGGGGTCAAAATAGCGTGAGGGAAAGATGGGTGCTGAGAAAGGGTCTCCCCTAAAAACTACTAGAAAGATCCTACAGCAGACAATTGGCAAATCAGCCCAAAGATTTCTCTTTCTTTAGCACACACTGAGGCAAGATTGACAGCTCTGGTCTTGGGGATCCCCAGGAACAAAGGGGCCCAGATAATGGCTCAAAGGCTTAGGAAATGCTCAGTGCAAGCCGGGGTCCTGAGATTGATCTTTGATGTTCTGCAATCCAGTACTGCTCCTCACTGTCTGGGGTACCTGGTGAGAGGGAAATAAATAATTACAATAAATAAACAAAAATTTCTGTAGTAGTATGGAGGAGATATATATATAATATATCCTCCCTCCCTCCTTTCCTTTCTCTTCCTATCTTCTTATCCTCTCTCTCTCTGTCTCTCTCTCTCTCTCCAAAGATAACCTATACTCAGATGAATAGCTGATCTTAGAGAAGTTAATCTCTCCCTTTGCATGACGCGAATTATTTGATAGCTGCTCCTAGCTGACCTAAGACCATTAGGGTAAATGAAAGGAACAAGAGTTATTTGAAAATTTGGAGAAAGAAACAGAGAATTCTACAGTATTAGTGATGAAGTTACATCATCTAGTGAAAAATGATCATTTTGTCAAGGAAATACAAGCATCCATGCAAGTGACTTCCCCAAGTTCACCTACCTGATATAGCTACTCATCCAAAAACACATACCTAGTACTTACCACTTCAAGCAGAATCTGTTCTTTGCATCCTCCGGGTAAACATATTGGATCATCCTAGTAACCCTGAATGATAGACTATTCTCAGATAACCTAGTTTCATCTGTTCACCTCATTATTCTCATTTTACAAACAATGAAATTCAGACATTTCAGTCTTATTGATTTCTTCTGTGAGCTCACATAGGTATTTAGTGGGAGAATTAGCACATAACCAAGTTGGGAAGCTGTTACAGGACTATAAGACCATTAAAATTTGAATTGTACAAATTCTACCTATACAATTGGTAACTGGAAATGAAAAAGAGGTTTTGTTCTTCACTTAGTGCAATTCAGGTCTACATAGCTTATCCACCATTTTGATACTAGTGATTACAGGAATATTGACTCTTCAAATTTTAGAAAAAATATTCACTATGAACCAGTAATTCCAATTCCAACTTATTCCTCAAAGAACTGGAAGCAGATAGAAGACACAGGCACACCATGGTTCTGAGAGCATTAGAATCATCAGTCAAAAGGTGAGAGCAGTCAGAGCAATCTTGGACAAATGATTGTGTTTTTGGTATTAAAGTGGTATGTAGACACGCAGTGAACTGCTTCTCAGCTGTAAAAAGGAAGAAAATGATCACATACTCTACATCACTGAGGCTGCTGGGATAAGTGACATAAGGCAGTGAGTCAGGGGGACACCAGGTGGACACAATGAGACTCCTGCCTCTCTGTCCTCTCTGTCCTCTCTCTCACCCCCATGTCTGTCTCCCACAGAGGGCCCAGGACCATGTCTCCGCCTGAAGCTGAACCTGAGATATATGGTAAAGGTGGGGTGTGGTCGAGAGCAGAGGGGGCCAACCTGAGACTCACCTGCCTATGGTTGCGGCCCATCTTATCGGTGGGATGTGGGTGCAAGGGAGGGTCCTGGGGGTGGTGACTATCTCTAATGAAGATCTACTCGGGCCCCAGGTCCCTCGTCATCTATGACCTTCTACCACCTGTCCGTCCCTGGTGAGTTCCCATGGACAGGGTGATGTCTGATCACGAGTACATCCTTCCTTTCCTGGGAGAGATGATCCTGGCACTGCTTTAGACCTGTGCGGGTCACTACACACACACACACACACACACACACACACACACACACACTCACACAAACATACACACACAGAGAGAAAGAGAGAGAGATACACACACAACACACACAGAAAAAGAGAGAGAGAGACAGCACACACACAGACAGCACACACACAATATGCACACAGACACACACACACACACACACACACACAGACAGACACACAGAACTTAGCCTCCAGCCGCACCGGGCGGAGAAAGGAGATGCAGGCAGTTTGTGAAGGAAGAAAAAAAAAAACATGTCCTTGGAGTCACTCAGTCTTGGTTCTCTCCAGAATTTTGCAGCTATGAGGGGAAGGACCTGACCACTTTATGTACATATTCTCTTCTAAAATGGCCTTTTCTCTTCTGCAGCCTTCAGCGGAGACATCGACTGCAGCTATAGCAAGTACCAGAACTTCAACTGTTCGAGAATGAAAGATTATTATAAAACCAGCAGTGAGTATCCCCACCGGGGCATCATGTAGGTGTTCAATCACAGGCCTTGTGCTCTGGGGGCTGGGAGAGGAGATCTAATGGACGGTGTCAGGGAAATTCCCTGAATCTCTCCAGGCTCTAAGGTGGATCCCAGAGGCCCCAAGGGAGGAGAGACTGGGGAAGAGAAGAGCCCAGGAGATAAGCTGACCTCAGAAGGGACAGGAGAGGAGATGCCAGAGAGTCTCTGAGCTCCAGGAAGAGAGAATGAAAGCTTGACTGGGTGGGGAGCCCTGGGCAGGAAGGGGGGTCTCCCAAGTCCATAGAATTTCCCAGTGTGTGATCTTCCTCTCCTTCCCTCCTAACTTCAGATGGGCTGGACACATAATGAGATTTGAAGATGACCGCTGGACTAGAGCCATTACTGACTGGATTCCATGGGATGTCAAAAGGCCACATGGCCGCCCACCTAGAAGATGGTCAGACTTTTTCGTCAAGACCCTGAACAACCGATTTGAGGCTCGTCATGTTCCTAGAACGAACAGACACCATTGGGTTACACTAGCATGCGACAGGGACAAATGGAGATGTTACTGGCGCCCGCTCGAGCAAATCGATGAGTAATGGGAAGTCAAGTGATCAAATGTGATTTAGTGATAAAACAAGAATTAGAACAAAATGAAGTCTCTTATGCCAAGACCCAGCTCATCAAACCAAATTTGATTTCCATACACATTGGCCTTCGCAGAAATGGACCTCAAGTCAGTTCCTCAGGAGCTTCCCATCAGCAGAGTAAGCTAATCTTTCCAAAGCTCCAGACATCCCATAAAGAAAGGAACCTCATAATCAAACCTGTTTCCTGCTTCACACATGGCCTGGTCTCATATCCCTTCTGGCTATTAAATTCATTTCATACAACCCAGACTTCTTTCTCTCTGCTAGAGTTGGTACTATCTGACTTGTACAGAGTTTACCCAAATAAGCCCTTAAAATCAGTACAGTGACCCCGTTTATCTTTTTTTAATTGATTTTTGGGGGCATACCAGGCAGTGCTCAGGGACTACTCCTGGCTCTGTTCTCAGAAATTACTACAAGCAGTGCTCAACAAATCATATGAGGTACCGGCAATCAACCCCAGGTCTGGCATGGGCAAAACAGGCACCTTACCCATTGCACCATCTTTCTAACCCCCAGTTTCTCTTTTAACAAAATGATGAACCACAATGCAGGAGAGAGAGGACCTGTTTGTTTGTGATGAAGGGTCCTACCAAGACATGGGGTCAGCAAAGGGTCTCCTGGGGGTATTCTGGTGTTTCCTGTTCTGGTTCTTTGAAAGTTGGATATTCAGTTGCATGCGCATGCTCTACTTTGCAGGGCAGCAGTCCCAGGATGTCAACCTACTATATGTTTTATAGGTATCAGGGTTGCAGAGAATGGTCCAACCTGCACAGGCACTGGATAGAATAAGCCTTTACTCCCTGAGAGAAAATACAGAGCAAGGTCAGGGTCAATAGGGCAAGATGCTCAATGCCATCATCTCCCTCTCTGAACCAACCCACATTCAGTGCGTTGCATCCTGGAATGCCACCATCTTTCATCCCAGAAGGTGATCTCGGCACCCTCCTGCTCACACTGCCAGAAAGGACCATGTTCTCCTACAGGAACAAGCAGAAGAGTGAGGATGGTGGGAATCGTGCTAAACACTCCTGGACTGGACAAGGAGCACGCACTGAGGATGCCTGGCTGCCAGCACTCAGCTCCAGTCAGGAAGCACGTCAGCCCCCATCCACTTTTAGCTGTCAGGGCTACCAGGGGTTCAAGAACAGCATTTACCAGCCTGTCTCTTCCCAGCAGGAGAAGCAGCTGATGTGAGGAAACATGTACCCGTTCTTTGAACACCAGCCTAGGCCTGGAACCTTCTTGTTCCAAGGTATCTCTCCCATGAGGCACTGCCATGGTTTCCCTTGGAATCTTTAAGAATCACCATCTCTGCAAAAAAAAAAATAAATAAATAAATAAAAGACCCCTTTTCACCGATAGGCACCATGCATGGAACAGATTTTCTAATAATTCAGGGCACAGACACAGCAAAAGGAAAGGGCTAAGAGGGGAAGTTGAGGGGCTGGAGTGATAGCACAGCCGGTAGGGCATTTGCCTTGCATGCAGTCGACCTGGGTTTGATTCCCAGCATCCCATGTGGTCCCCTGAGAACCACCAGGAGTAACTCCTAGTGCAGAGCCCGGAGTAACCCCTGTGCACCGCCGGGTGTGACCCAAAAACTAAAAAAAAAAAAAGAGGGGGATGTTAAAAGAACCAGAAGAAAATATCCAATGAGGAGGAGCAGATCTGAGAAAGCAGGAGTGACTTCAGTAACTGAGGAGAACATCAGAGCATCCCTGTGCTGACCCTAACCCCTAAGGTGGTGAGGGATGGAAATGTCACCATTGACTAAATTATCCAGAAGCACCTTGACTGAGAAAATTGGCCAAGTTTTTTACAATTCAGCAAAGGGGAAACCACAAGTTCAAGGTTGACACATCTTCCTATTCCATGAGGAATCACACAACTTTTTACGTGTTAGGGACTTTGCACGACAGGTAGCTGCTTGAAGGGTTACCTTGAGAACGTGTTTTTTGTGCACATGAAAGCCACCAACGCCTGGGGGAAAGCTCTGCCTTAAGGAATTCAATGAGTCTTTTGAGGAAAGTTCCTTCAAAGAATTTTGACCTTTATTTCACTATCCTTTGGGCCGTTGGGACAGATTCCAGTCATTTTTAAACTCTACTTCCTGTACCTTTCCCAATCTTTTGAGACCTTTTCTGGAAGCCTGTGTTGTCTGTGATCTAAGCAGATAATAACACTCCAAATCTGCCTGTGACTTTCTGACCTTCGTCTTCTCATAAAAACAAGACAGTTGGGGTCGAAGAGAATCAGAGAACAGCGTGCCGGAGCCTGGGACCTACTGGAGCTAGGAAGATGAAGTGCTTTACAGACGCCTTCCTTGTCCTCTTGCTGGCTGTGGTTGATCTCGGGATCCTGGCCCCAATCACCCAGGGTGAGTTCAGTGACCTTCTCAAGGATGGCCATGTCTATGGTCACTCCTGCTTGGGAGGAGACAAAGAGGGACACCTTGGTCCTCCACGACTGTCCCTGCTCTAGATGTGGATGTGATTTGGCACTTGATTAAGGGCATCAGCAGGGCCCCAGAGGTGGTTCAGTGTCTTCAAGGCCTCTCCTGGCCAGCCAAGGTTTGAATTGAAACCCTAATAGCACACACTTGGGTGATCGTAACAGCTCTTCTGTCGGGAGCCCAGGAAGAAGGGGGCTGGGGAGATGATGCAGAGACTTAGAAAATGTCCAGGGCAAGCAAGAGGTCTTGAGTTTGTTCCTGATGTTCTGTATGTCACTTGGTGATTTACACACACACACACACACACACACACACACACACACACACACAAACACACATCCCGATGTGGGGTCCTAGGTCAAATAACAAATTAATATAAAGAATGAATAAAAATAACCATAAAAGAGAATAGACCTGTTTCTGTATCTGTATCTCTCTCTTTATCTCTCTCTCTCTCTCTCTCTCTCTCTCTCTCTCTCTCTCTCTCTCTCTCTCTCTCCTCCAACATAGGGAAACTATTGGCTTCTTTTCATGGCCTAAATTATTTAGTAGCTTTTCTTAACAGATGTAGTATCACTAAGTGATACCTCACTTAATTGTTTATTAAAGTAAATTGAAATTTTGGAGAAAGACAGAGAATTCTACAGTGTTAGAAAGAACATATGCTAGCTAGTGAAAAATGATCATTTCGTAGGGGAAATAGGACAAGCCAGAAAAGTGACTCCCCAAACCACCTACATGTTCCAGGTGTGTGTTCAATAGATATTAACAAGTATGTATTTAAAAATATACTCGCAGAGCTTAGGTACAAGCAGATGCTCTTTCAAGCATCCTGTGTGCATGAACACATTGGGTTGTGCTAAATCTGTTGGATGCATTATTCACAGCCATCCCAGCTTCACTTTTTCTACCATAATTTTCAGTGTGCTCTTATGGAAAGGCATGTCCTTAAACTTTTGATTTTGCAAATTCTACCCATACTACATGAAACTACATAAGAAATGAATAGAAAGTTTTTTGCTTTATTGATATAACCCAGGTCCTAAATTTCTAAACCAAGGTTTTGGTGCCAGATACATTTTGGAATGCAGATTTCCCCATGTTTTAAAAAGAGAATACTATAGAACACAGTGATTCCACTTCCAAATATCTACACAAGCGAACGGAATGCAGATCACAGGTATAGATCGGCGTGGTGATTGAAGCATTGGTCATCACAGTCAAAAGGTGAGAGAATTCGAAGAGCCTCTAAGCAAAACAAGTGATGCTTGTTTTTCAAATGGGTGTAGACAGATACAGAAGACTGTTTCTCAGTCTTTAAGAGTAATAAAATGCTGACACACGCTGCAGCTTTGAAGGTGTAGAGGAGACTGACAGAAGCCAGTGAGCCAGGGGGACACTGGGTGGGGACACTGGGACTCTGCCTCTCTGACATCTCGCTACCCTCCTTATCTCTGTCGCACCTGAGACCCACAACCATGACTCAACCTGAGGCTGAACCCGAGATCTATGGTCAACAAGGAACTGTGACACGGATCTGAGCAGCTCTGAATTGACCAATAGACGCTGATTTTAATTTTTAATTATTTACTTATTTATTTATTTTTGCTTTGGGGGTCACACCTGGCGATGCACAGTGGTTACTCCTGGCTCATGTACTCAGGAATTACTCCTGGTAGTGCTCAGGGGACCATACAGTTTGCTGGGAATTGAATCCGGGTAGGCTAGTGCAAGGCAAATGCCCTACCCGCTGCGCTATGTATGGCTCCAGCCCAAGACCCTGGTCTTTAACTTAGCGAGGCCAGAGCCATAGTAGATTAGGGAGGGTGCTTGCCTTGCAAGCAGCCCATGTGGACTGATCCCAAGCATTCTATATTGTCCACGAATGAGAGTGCTCCCTGAGAGCAGAGCCAGGAGTCAATCCTGAGATCACAGACTGTGACTGAAAAAACTAAAGTCAATAAAATAAGATTCATGCCTAGATTCTGCCAGGGGATGCCGGGCTGCCCAGCTGGGCAGGAAAATCATCCCTGAGTCAGTTCTCCCAGGGATCACATCACCAACCGGCTTCTATGACGAATCCCCCCTCCCACTTCCGTCTTCCGCCCAGGGTGTAGAATGTAGGTCAAAAGACCGAATTAGCAGCGGAGTTTCCGGCTGGAGTGATAGAATGGCGGGGAGGCGCTTGCCTTGCAAGTGGCTGTTCCTGGGTTTGGTCCCCGCTACCACGTACTTCAAGTGAGCACTCTCTGGTATTCACTGGAAATTGGAGCATTGAAATTGAATGAATATTGAAGACTGTCTTGAGTTGAACCGTTGAGATTGCCTTGAAGATTCAAATTGCCTTGATCTCATTGAGAGGGACTCTCAAATGAGCAAGGATCATGTTTTCTTGATTGTTTTGTTCCCCACCCCCTTTGGAGATCTTAATATCGGTAAGACAACTCTCACCTCTTTTCATCTGAACTAAGGGCAGTTCCAGGAAGGAACTCAGTCTGATTGAAAACAGGACGCAAAAAAGGGGGGAAGAAATGGTTAAGAGAGCTTTAAGATTTAAAATTTCATATTTAAGGGACTTGGGATAGAGAAGGACCACCTTGACAAGGATAGTTGGAAATGATCACTGCATAAGAACTGCATGCTGAAAATAGATAAAGCAACAAACATGAGAATATCTCAGTACATGTATTGCAAACCATATTGCCAAAAAGGAGAGAGGGAGAGAGGGAGAGAGGGGGAGAGAGAGAGAGAGAGAGAGAGAGAGAGAGAGAGAGAGAGAGAGAAGAAAAGTGTCTGCCACAGAGATAGGCTTGGAGGGAGTGTGACGGGAAGGAAACTGGGGTCATTGATAGTGGGAAATATCCACTGGTGGAGGGACAGGTGTTGGAGCACTGGATGACTTAAGCCAAACCAGAAACAGTTTTAGAACTCGGTACCTCGTGTTGGTTTAATTTTTAAAATAAATAAATGTTTAAAATAATAATAAATAATTTAAAGTAAAATAAAATGGAGGTATAGATACACAGTTTCTCAGACTTATAAAGAAAAAAATGCTTAGCACTGAGGCTATTGGGGTTGCTGACAGAAGCCAGTGAGCCAGGGGGCACTGGGTGGAGACACTGAGACTCTGTGTCTCTGTCATCTCTCTCACCCTCTTGTCTGTCTCCCAACTAGGACCCACGATCAGATGGTAAAGGAGAAACTGACATGAACAAATTAATCGATGCTTGTTTTTAAAATAATGGGGCCGGATGTTGAAGAGATAGCACAGTGAGTAGGGCGCTTGCCTTGCACCCTGCTAATCTGAGTTAAATTCCCAGTATCCCATATGGTCCCCCAAGCACCGCCAAGTATAATTCCTGAGTACAGTCAAGCATAAACATTGAGCATCACTGGGTGTGACCCCAAAGCCAAAAGAAAAAAAAAGGAAAAAATGAAGTAATGGGGTAGGAGCAATAGTACTGAGGTAGGGCACTCACCATGGGACATAGCTGATCTGAATTCAATCCCCAGCACCCCATGTGGTCCCCAAACTTGCCAGGAGTGATCCCTGAATACAGAGACAGGAATAAGTATTGAATACCAACCAGGTAAGTCCCCTCTCCAAAATCTTTTTTAAAATTAAATACAATTAAAAAAGATATAGACCCATCATTTTTCTGTCTTAAAAAGGAAGAATAGCATTCAGGATGGTGGGGTAACTGACCTTAGCCAGTGCTTTGCCTCTTGATCATCTCCCTTCCTTCTCTGTCTCCCATAGGACCCACAAACATGACTGCGCCTCAGGTTGAACCTCTGACCCATGGTAAAGGAGAAACTGTGGTGTAAAACTGAATCTTTCTGGACAAATAAATGGATGCTTGTTTTGAAAGTAATGGGGCTGGAGGCTGGAGAGATAGTACAATGGGTGGGCTGCTTGCCTTGTCTACTGACAATCTGGGTTCAATTTCCCGTATCACAAATGGTCCCCTAAGCACCGCCACATGTAATTTCTGAGTGCAGAGCCAAGAGGAACCCCTGAGCTTTGCTGGGTGTGGTCCCAAACCACAAAAATGTATAAAAATTTCAAAATTAAGTAATGGGGTCAAAATGATAGTAGGGCGGGTAAGGTTCTCACCTTACATGTGGTTGGCCCAGGTTGAACCCCTAGTATCCAATATGGTCCCTAAATCTGCCAGGAATGATCCCTGCGCCCAGATCAAGAGAAAGCCCTGAACACCACTGGAAGTGTAAAAAATAAATAAATAATATGATACAATATAATAGAATAGAATAGAATAGAAAGTGAGATGGAGACAAGTTTTTCATCCTTAACAAAGGAAGAAAACTCTGACACACCACAACATTGAAGGTGTTGGGGTAACTGACATTAATCAATGAGTAAGGAGGAAGCTGGGTGGAGACCCCTTGACTTCTCCTCTCTGTCATCTCTCTCCACTCCTTGTCTCCCAAATAGGACCCACAAAAAAGACTACGACTGAGGCCAGACCCGAGACAAAAGGTAAAGGGGGAATGTGTCCTAGATCTAACCACCTTTGAACTAATAAAAGGATGTGTGTTTTTAAAGTAATGGGGCCTGAGCTGGAAAGATAGTACAGCAGACTGGTTATTTGCCTTGCACACATCTGACCCACGATTAATCCCCAACATCCCACTTGATCCTCCAAGCATTCCAGGAGTAATTCCTGAGTGCAGAGCCACGAGTAACCCCAGAGTCTCACTGAGTGTGGCCCAAAAAATGAAAAATTTAAATTAAAATATTAAGTAATAGGGACAGAGCAATAGTAGTGCAGCGCAGAGGATGATTATCTGGCATACCACTGACTCTGGTTCGATCCCTGGCATCCAATATGGTCCCCCAAACATGCCAGAAGTGATCTCCAAGTTCAGACCAAGAGTAAGCCTGAATGCCACAGGCTGTGGCCCAAAACACTAAAATAAATTATTAAGTAAATTTCATGAAGTGAAGATATGGACATATACTTTCCCAGCTTTTTTGTAAAAATGAAGGAACTGCTAACACACAGCACACGACTGCGGCTGTTGGAGAAGTGACACAGTGACACAGTGACTCAGGGGGATGCTGGGTGGACATACTGAGACTCCGTACCCCTCTCTCTCTCCCCTCCTTTCTCTCGCCCACATAGTACCCACAAATATCACCGTATCTGAAGTTGAACACCTGATAGTCGGTAAAGGGAGAACAACGCCTAGATTGGAGCATCTCTTAACAAATAAACGGACGCTTGTGTTTAAAGTCACGGGACAAGGGCTGGAGAGATAGTGCAACAGGTGGGAGGGCGCTTGACTTGCACATGGAAAACGCAGTTTGATTCCCAGCATCGTATCTGGTTCCCCAATCAACACCAGGTATAAGTTCTGCATGCAGAATCAGGAATAACTCCTGAACATGCCAGGTGTCACCTCAGCTCCCAAAAATTAAGTAATAAAACTAGAGCAAAATGAATTTTGGTAAAACACTCATCTTGCATGTGGCTGACCCGGGTTCGATCCCTAGCACCCCATAAGGTCCCCAACATGCCAGGAGTGATCCCTGAGCCCAGAGCTACGCATAAGCCCTGAACATCCCAGGCTCTGGCCCCAAAGGCTATAGTAATAAAATAAAATAAGATGTAGTTGCACAGTTATCAGCCTTAGAAAGGGAAAAATTGCTGGGACACATGACAGCATTGAAGTTGCTGGTTAAGTGACATGAGCCAGTGAGTCAAGGGGACGCTGCGTGGACACAAGGAGACTGTGCCTCTCTGTCATCTCTCTCCCCTCCTTACCTGTCACCTACATAGGACCCATAGGACCCACAAAGAACTCTACGACTCATGCTGGACCCATAGTATACGGAAAAGAAGGAGTGTGGCCCAGAGCTGAGCATCTCTGAACAATGCATGATGCTTGTTTTCGAAGTAACGGGGCTGTGGGTCGGTCAGAAAGCATAACAGATAGAGCACTTGCCTTGTACACGGCCCGAGCCTAGTTGGATCCCCAGGATTACATATGATCCTCTGAGCACCAGGTGTAATTCCTGAGTGCAGAGCCAGAAGTATCCTCTAAGTATCACTGGGTGTGGCCAAAATAAAAGGAAAAAAAGTTTTTTTAAGTAAAGCAATGAGGCTGGAGTAGTAGGTTGCTCCCCTTGCATACGGTTGACCCAGGTTCAGTTCGTTGCATACAGTTGACCCGGGTTCAGTTCCTGGCATGGCATAGGGTTCCCAAACCTGCCAGGAGTAACCACTGAGCACCACTGTGTGTGACACAAACACCACAAATAAATAAATAAATAAAATAAAGTAAAATGTAGATCCACAGCTTCTCAGTCTTAAAAAGGAAAAAAAAATGCTGACACGGATCACAGCACTTAGGCTGTTGGGGTAAGTGATCTAAGCCAGTGAGCCAGGGGGATGCTGGGTGGACACCCTGAAACTCTGTGCCTCTCTCATCTCTCTCCCCTCTTTGTCTCTCTCCCACATAGAACTCAAGGGCAGTTATCTGGTTTTGGCTCGACCCATGAAAGTATAGGAGAAATTTGTGACCTAGAGCTGAACGACTCTGAACAAATGAATGAATGTTTGCTTTTAAAGTAATGGGGTCGCCCTCTCCTCTCTGGAAAGAAAGATGGCAGCTGCATGGGAGCCTTGTGGACAGCAAGTATGAGCCGGGGGTGTGGGGGCAACTAAAACCTCATGGGATGGGGGGCGTTCCGGTCCGTCCTTCACGCCCTACCGAGGTCACCATTTGCCCCCCACGAGCGGCTCTCCAGCACGGCCACAGCCCCAGAAGAACAAGGACTTAATGCAGAACCCAGCAGCTTGGAGCAGAAAAGTGAACGGACTATGCATTAATCCAGGCCATCAAGTCTGCCGGAGGGGAAAGGGTGTTGCCCCATTCGCCCTCTCTTCTCTGGAAAGAAGGATGGCGGCCGCATGGGAGCCTTGTGGATAGCAGGTATGAGCCGGGGCTGTGGGAGCGACTAAAACCACACGGGAAGGGGGGGGGCGTTCCGGTCCGTCCTTCACGCCCTACCGAGGCCACCAGTTGCCCCCCACGAGCGGCTCTCCAGCACGGCCACGACTCCAGAACACAGAAACCAATTTCTTAACTATCTAACTTTCAGTAGAAATACTTCCAGGGTCAGTAGGTAAAATAGCAGAAATCCAAAACCAACATTTAATTCTTGAACCCAGCTGTAGAAAGCAAATCACTTCACAATGCTTTTTCAGCATATCTGATTGGGGGGGGTTAACTCTAAATAATAGTGGTGAATATTTTATTGAAACAATGAATCTAATCAAAGCAGATAGAGTGTTAACTAGAATTCATCTGCTTCACAGGGACTGGGAGGGGTGGGGGGTGGGGTTTTATTGGGGTTCTTCATGGTAAAAAATAAGTATTGGTAAAGGGAAATGTGTATGATATTTCCATGACTGAGACCTAAACCTGAAAGATTTGTAACCTTTCCCAAAGTGATTCAATAAATAAATAAATAAATAAATAAATAAAGCAGTGGAGTTGGGTTGGGGGTGGGGATGGGGATGGAGCGATACCACAGCCGGTAGAGCGTTTGCCTTGCACGTGTCTGATCGGATTTGATTCCCAGCATTTCATATGGTCCCCTGAGCTACCACCAAGAGTATTTCCAGAGTGCAGAGCCAGGAGTAACCCCTGTGCATCGCCAAGTGTGACCCCAAAAGCCAAAAAAAAGTAATGGAGTTGGATCAGAGCAATAGTCCACAGAGGAAGGTCTTGCACACAGCCAACCCGGGTTTGATCCCCGGCATCCCCTATGCTCCCATGAGCACTGCCAGGAGTAATTCCTGAGTGCAGAGCCAGGACGAAGCCCTGAGCATCATCAGGTGTGACCCAAAAAGACAAGCAAATAAAAACAAAAAATAATAAAGTAATGGGGCTGGGAGACTGGAGAGACAGGACAGCAGGTAGGGCTCTTATACATACCGCCAGCTTGGGTTCCATGCCTGGCATCACATACAGTCCAAAACACTGCCAGGTATATTGCCTGAGTGCAGTGCCAGGAGGAAACCCTAAGCATATCAGGATGTGACCCAAAAACCATAAAACCTTAAATATTAAGTTAAAGGAACAGAAAGATAAGAGAACCAGAAGTAGAGAGCTGGTAGAGCACTCACTTAGCAAGCAGCTTACCAGGGTTCAGTCCCCAGCACCCCCATATGGTTCCCTAACCTGCCAGGGGTGACACCTGACACTTCAGAGGTCAGAGGAAGCTCTGAGCACCACCTGGTGTGTCCCAAAACAAAATAAAACAAAATAATAATAAAATTATATAAAGTGACATATAGACACATGTCACCGCACTATGACTGTTGGGGTAAATGCATAAGTCAGTGAGCTGGGAGACACTGGGTATTCTCTGTCATCTCTCTCACCGACTTGTCTGTCTTTCACATAGAACCCACCAAGATTCCTACGCCTGATCCTAAACCTACGATATACGGTAAAGGGGGCATGTGGCCAAGAGCTGAGGGGGCCAACCTAGGCAAACTGCCCTGGTTGCTGCCCAGCTTGTCTTTGGGATAGGGTGAGAGGGAGGGTGTTGGGGTGGTGCCTGTTTCCAAGAAAAACCAGCAGGGCAGAGGCAGGGCCACACCCCATGGTTCAGCCACTGTCCTTAGATGTGAACCATACTCAGATACCAGTGAGGGAAGGGGGCTCACACACCAGGGGACCTCCTGATGGAGCCACAGGCTCCTGTGTGAGGGGGACCCTGTTTTTCCCCAATCCCCTCTCTCCTGCCTCTCTGGCCTGGCTTTAGGAACTGACCACAGGCCCTTCTCTGAGCTCCTCTGACAGACCAGCTATCTCCTGACTTGCGGCTTCAAAGAAGGTTTCTCCTCATGAACCCTGGCCCGTCCCTGCTCTGATTTGCAGCACAGGTGAGAAATAAAACTTGGGATTCGCCTTGAGTGTTAGAAAGCATTTCAGGAAGTCCTTTCTTTTGACTGTCACAACACTGGTTTTGTTTTCTTTTGCTTCTATTTTATTGTTTGTTTATTTGTGGGTCACACTTACGGCTTCTCTGAGGTTTCAGCTTGGGGAAACACCCTGTACCTGGGAGATCGTCTGGTGCTGGGGGTAGAATACTTGCCTCCTCTAAGCAAAGCATGTGCTCTGCTTACTGAGGCATCTCTCTGGCCCTCACACAGTATTTGAACGAAGGTGTTCTCTGGTTTACAACATGGGCAGAAGAGGTGGAAGAGCATTTTAACGGGAGTCATAAACTCTAGTTGTTACAAAGGAGATATGAGATTTACTAGTTGGCCAAAATAAAACAACAAACACCAAGTGAAGTAGAACAGCATTCTCTGCAGGAAAGATTCCCCTGCCTCCCCAGGCACAGTGCATGATACAGACTTTCCAATAATTCAGGGCACAGAGAGAGACGGAAAAGAAAAGGCTAAGAGGGGAAGTTCAGGAACCAGAAGAAAACATCCAGTGAGAAGGAGCAGATCTGAGAAAGCAGGAGTGACTCTAGTAACGGAGAACATGGGAGCATCCCTGGGCTGATCCTAACCCCCATACCCCTGTAGTGTGGGGGAGATCAGCGTGCACAGGAGAAGCACACAGTGCCAGCTTGTATCATAGAGTGTGGTCAGAGCAGTCACATGGCACAGAGGGCAGGATGCTGGGGTTTCTGTATGAGAGGGGCCCAGGCCGGATTGGAAAGCCTTCTAGGAAGCCTCTCAGGGCAGAAGCACCTCATCTCAACGTGGGGCACAGTGTTCACGCTGCCCCAAAGTTCCTTACCTACAGCATGGTCAGTGCTTAGGATGTTCTGGCTGCAGTCAGGATGGTTTGGGGGAAACTGACACTGGAGCAGCCACATCGAGGATTACAGCCTGCCCTGTGCTAAGGACCTACTCAGTACTACTCAGTACTACTCAGGACTACTCATCTATCCTACTCATCTATCTCATCTGAGTCTTGAAGGTTCTCTGTGATAGTCAGTAACACAGCAAGAGAAAGTGGTGACAGAGCAAGGAAGCAACCAGCTGCTCGGAATGGTGACTCTGAAGCAGGGGTACAGAAGTAGCAGAATATTTAGCAAACACCAACTCCTCCCATCTCCTTTTGGGAACCAACCTGCATACAGTCCTTATCAGAAACCACAAATCAGCCTCACTCTTTCTTACTCTGGCCACCACTGCAGTGTCAAGAGAGGGTTGGCAGGGTGGGTGCAGCTGCGAGGTGGTAGAGTACATTCTACACTATCCGGCTCACAAAGTCGCAGTACCTCACAGGCCCTTCACACTGGTGGCTCCTTCCACATAAGGAATTCTCTGCTGCTGAGATGTTTGTTGATCCGTCAGAGGAATAAAGACTCCTGTCCCTAGCCCCATCCCCACCCAAGGATTGAGGGAATAGCCATCTGTTCCCCCGTCTCCATCACGAATAGCAGAGCAGCTGAAGGCATAAAAGGCTTCCAGAAGCCAGCTCCTACTGTTGGATGTGCCCTGGATGGCCTTGATATAATCCCATCTGGTGACCACAGAATGAGCTCGAGGACCTTGAAATCATGCTCTGCTGTGCAAGTAATATACTTAAGAATTGCTGCTCTATACTCTCTCACCTGCTGTCCCTTCCCCCAACAGACACTCTGTAACACTGAGCTATGACCTTGGTTCTGGGCCCAGTCTGAAAAAGCATGAGCTCAGCTGGGTCCAACATTATGAGTCAATTCTACTTCTAAAGTTTTGTGAGTGATTATTCAGTTCTTCCAAATCTGATTAGGCCAAAAATCCAAAATATAAAACCTTGAGCAATCTTCAGGCCTGTGCCATCTAGAACCGTTGGACAAGAATTGCACCCTGAACAAAAGTGTGCATGGAAACCAATGGAGAACAGAGCAAGGAGGCATTTGATGAGCATACGGGGAAAACGATTTATCCTGAGTATGTCTCCTTTGGACTAAGGCAATGAGCCATGGTTGCGATGGCAAGGTCAAAGTGATATGTTAAGCATTGTCACCATTGATGTCAAACCAAAGTAGACACCAAGTTTCAACAAGGAAACTGCTTTCCACGAGAAAATACAGACTAATACTGGCTGCCTGCTTCTATTTCATGGGAAAGTTTCAAGCTCAACAGTATCAACACTACATAGGGGCATTTCACCCAATCACTGGTGTCTTTGCCAACCTTATACTCTCAGGTCTTATGGAATTTGGGCTTCAGACAATAAGATATTTGCACAACATTCACAGGCCAAGGGATTCTTTTTATAGTAAGTGATGTGGGCTGTTAATGATGTGAGCCTATGGGATTTGGGAATCAAACATGCCTACACAAAATTAATTACCCTACCATAACGAGATTGAATGAATGGCAGAGAGTGTTTACTCAGCAAAGGGAGATATAAGCTAAAGATTGGGACCTCTCCATTTTCCATGAGCAATTAGATGACTGGATTTTCAAAGTCAAGAACCCGCTCTGATAGTTTCCTTCCTTGTACAAATGGTATTTATGCACTCAATGGTTATCAAGTCGGGAAAGCTCTGATGTGGGGAACTCAATGAACCTACTAGAGGAAGTTTCCTTCATAGAGTTTTCCCTCTCTCTTTTGCACCCTTTTTTGAAAGACTGTGTTGTCCATGATCTAGGCAGAGAACAACATTCCAAATCTGCCCATGATCCGCCTCTTCTTATAAAAACAAGGCAGAACTTGGATCCAAGAGAATCTGCGAACTGCGTGCTTGAGCCTGGGAACTACCCAGCAGCCAGATAATGAAACGCTTTGCAGCTGCCCTTCTCATGCTCCTGCTGGCTGTGGCTGCCCTAGGCATCCTGGCCCCAGACACCCAAGGAGAGTCCAGTGACCTTCTCATGGATGGTCAGGCCTGTGGTCACTCCTGGTCTGGTCCGTGATAGCCCCTACTCAATATGTAGATGTGATTTGCAGCAGCAGGACCCAGGGGGATGCCTCAGTGGTTGCCAGCCCTCACCTGCCTAGAGCACCATTGGGAAATCAAAGTCTGGTGGTGACAATGGAACATAGCAGAGTGGGGTCTCTGGACTTCCAAGATTATCCTGGTTCTGGAAGAATACTACTGGATGCACAAAAAGTTTTAAAAAAAAGTAGCAAGTGTTTATTGGAAGAAAGTTTCAGAACAAAAGGGGTATTTCAAGTGAAATGCTCTTAGAAGCCTTTTGTCTAGGGCTTTATAGGTAAAGAAGTCTGCTTCCTTTCATGTAATGCTAACTGAGCCACTATTCATTGTCTGTTTCTCCTAGATGCTCCATAATTTCGGGGGCTCTGATTTCTTTAGGTAGGGGATAAGAAAAAGTTTCACATAAGTTCGCCCATAACTCTGTTCTGGGCATTCTTTCTCTTATAGATCATTAGGTTTCCTGCGTCCTCGGGTCTTGGGTGAAGCTTAGATCCCGAAAAAGCTATTTTAATGTGTAGAGCAGTACAAGGCTAAAGTGAGGGGTCAAAATAGTGTGAGGGAAAGATGGGTGCTGAGAAAGGGTCTCCCCTAACAACTACCAGGAAGATCCTACAGCAGACAATTGGCAAATCAGTCCAAAGATTTCTCTTTCTTGAGCACACACTGAGGCAAACTTGACAGCTCTGGTCTTGGGTATCCCCAGGAACAAAGGGGCCCAGAAAATGGCTCAAAGGCATAGGAAGTGCTCAGTGCAAGCAGAGGTCCTGTGATTGATCTTTTATGTTCTGCAATCCTGTCCTGCCCCTCACTGTCTAGGGTACCTGGTGAGAGGGAAATAAATAATTACAATAAATAAACAAAAATTTCTGTAGTAGAAGGGCCATATATATATATTTATATATATATAATATATCCTCCCTCCCTCCTTCCCTTTCTTTCCTATCTCCCTCTCCTCTCTATCTCTCTCTCTCTTTCTCTCTCTCTTTCCAAATATAACATATACACAGATGACTAGTTGATCTTAGAGAAGTTAATCTCTCCCTTTGCAACACCCGAATTATTTGATGGCTGCTCCTAGCTGACCTAAGACCATTAGGGTAAATGAAAATAACTAGAGTTATTTGAAATTTTTGACAAAGAAGAAGAGAACTCCACAGTGATAGGAATGAAATTACATCATCTAGTGAAAAATGATCATTTTGTGAAGGAAATACAAGCAGCCATACTAGTGACATCTCCAAGTTCACCTACCTGATATAGCTACTCATCCAGAAACACATACCTAGTACTTACTACTTCAAGCAGAAACTGTTCCTTGAGTCTTCTGGATGAACATATTGGTTCATCCTAGTAACCCTGAATGATAGACTATTCTCAGATAACCTAGTTTCATCTGTTCACCTCATTATTCTCATTTTACAAACAATGAAATTCAGACATTTCAGTCTTATTGATTTCTTCTTTGAGCTCACATAGCTATCTAGTGGGAGAATTAGCACATAACCAAGTTGGGAAGCTGTTACAGGATTTTAAGACCATTAAAATTTTAATTGTACAAGTTCTACCTATACCATAGGTACCTGGAAATGAGAAAGAGGTTTTGTTATTGACTTAGTGCAATGCAGGTCTACATACCTTATCCACCATTTTGATACTAGTGATTACAGGAATATTGACTCTTCAAATTTTAAAAAGAATCTTCACTATGAACCAGTAATTCCAATTCCAACTTATTCCTCCTAGAACTGGAAGCAGATAGGAGACACTGGCACACCATGTTTCTAAGAGCATTAAAATCATCAGTCAAAAGGTGAGAGCAGCCAGAGCAGTCTTGGACAAGTGATTGTGTGTTTGGTATTGAAGTGGTATGTAGACACGCAGTGAACTGCTTCTCAGCTGTCAAAAGGAAAAAAATGCTCACATGCTCCACATCACTGAGGTTTCTGGGGTAAGTGACATAAGGCAGTGAGTCAGGGGGACACCCAGGACCATGTCTCCGCCTGAAGCTGAAACTGAGATATATGGTAAAGGGGGGGTGTGGTCTAGAGCAGAGGGGGCCAACCTGAGACTCACCTGCCTATGGTAGTGGCCCATCTTATCGGTGGGATGTGGGTGCAAGAGAGGATCCTGGGGGTGGTGACTATCTCAAAGGAAGATCTTCTTGGGCCCCAGGTCCCTCGTCATCTATGACCTTCTACACCTGGCCGTCCCTGGTAAGTTCCCATGGACAGGGTGATGTCTAATCATGATTACATCCTACCTTTCCTGGGAGAGATGACCCAAGCACTGCTTTAGCCCTGTGTGGGTCTACACACACACACACACACACACACACACACACACACAAACACAGAAAGAGAGAGAGATACACACACAGCACACACAGAAAAAGAGACAGAAAACACACAGCACACACACAATATGCACACAGACATAGATGGCGTGCACGCGTGCACAGACACACACACACACACACAGAGAGAAAGAGAGAGAGAGAGAGAGAGAGAGAGAGAGAGAGAGAGAGAGAGAGAGAGAACTTAGCCTCTAGCCCAGCTGAGGGGAGAAAGGAGATGCAGACAATTTGTGAAGGAAGAAAAAGAAAACATTTCCTTGGAGTCCCTCAGTCTTGGTTTTCCCCAGAACTTTGCAGGAATGAGGCGAAGGACCTGACCCCTTTATGTACAGATTCTCTTCTGAAATGGCCTTTTCTCTTCTGCAGCCTTCAGCGGAGACATCGACTGCTGCTATAGACAGCACTAGAACTTCATCTACTCGAGAATGAAAGATTATTATAAAACCAGCAGTGAGTGCCCCCACCGGGACATCGTGTAGGTGTTCAATCACAGGCCTTGTCCTCTGGGGGCTGGGAGAGTAGACCTGATGGACAGTGTCAGGGAAATTCCCTGAATCTCTCCAGGCTTTAAGGTGGATCCCAGAGGCCCCAAGGGAGGAGAGATTGGGGAAGAGAAGAACCCAGGAGTGAAGCTGACCTAAGAAGGGACAGGAGACGAGATGCCAGAGAGGCTCTGGGCTCCAGGAACAGAGCAAGGAAGCTGGACTGGGTGGGGAGCCCTGGGAAGGAAAGGGAGGTCTCCCAAGTCCATAGAATTTCCAGGTGTGCAACCTTCCTCTCCTTCCCTCCTAGCTTCATAACTAAGGAAAACAAGAAGACCTGTGCAGACCCTCGAAACAAAAAGGTCCAGTTCTGCATGGAGTCCCTAGTGCCAAGTTACAAATTGACACAGATGCTGGAAGCATTTCGTGCCTAATAAGGGGCTCTGTATTTTCTTCTCTCTTACCTGTTCCACGGTTCCTGCGACTATCTCTGGATACACTACTTGCTTTTGTTTGATTTCGTGTGGTTGGGGGTTTGTAGGTTCACCCAGTGGTGCCAAGGCTTTTCCTCCAGTCCCTTATCTCAGATATCATTCCTGGCTATGCCCAAGGAACCCTAAGTAGTTGTTGGCGTTCAATCTGCTATGTTTAGTGTCAGGAATGAAGTCCCCAACTTAAATCCTAGCTCCACATGGGCCCTGTACACCCTCAAGTCCTCACAGCTACAGCAAAGAATGTTAGCTGTCTGGTGTGTGCTCTAACTCATCGCAACATCGACAGAAATACTAAATAAATGGGGAGTGTCACCATGTTTTCAGGAATATACTCTACCATCACCCTCAAAGAAAATTGTGTACATCATTTCAGATTTATGTGTTGTCACTCCTGGGAATATATCCCAGAGAGACAAAAAAGTATCGTCGAAGTGACATCTGCACTTGTTTGTTCATTGCAGCATTGTTCACAATAGCCAGCATCTGGAAAAAACCTGAGTGCCCGAGAACAGATGACTGGTTAAAGAAACTTTGATACATCTACACAATGAAGTACTATGTAGCTGTTAGAGAAGATGAAGTCATGAAATTTACATACAAGTGGTACTACATGGAAAGTATCATGCTAAGTGAAATGAGTCAGAAAGTGAGGGACAGACATTGAAAGATTGCATTCATCCGGGTAATATAAAGTAACAAAATAGGAGACTAACACCCAAAAACAGCTGAAACATATACCAGGAGGTTTACTAGATGGCTTGGAGGCCAGCTTAACATATGAAGGGAAAAGGCAGCTCAGATAGAGAAGGAAGCACCAAATAAAGGGTGTTGGGAGGATCCTCCCAGGATGGGCAATGCATTCTGAAAGTGGACTATAGTCTGAACATGATTGCCACTCAATACAAACTACAGCACCTAAAAGGAGAGAGAGAGAGAGAGAGAGAGAGAGAGAGAGAGAGAGAGAGAGAGAGAACAAAAGGGAATGCCCTGCCACAGAGGCAGGGTGAGATGCGGCATAGGAGGGATGCTGGGATCATTGGTGGTGGAAAGTGGGCACTGGTGGAGAGATGGGTACTCGATCCTTGTATAACTGAAACCCAAGCACAAAAATTTCTAAGTCTACAACTGTACCTCACGGTGTTTCACTAATAAAATGAAAAAAAATAACAGATTTTTGTGTGGTTTTTTCATAATAAACCCAGGGAATAAAGGTTTGCCTGCTCAGTTGGGTTCTGGATGTCACAGTTTCCTCTAGCTGCCCTCCCTCCCACCTGACTGAAGGAGTTCTGCCCTAAAGACCACTGAACCCCGTAGACGCCAACCTCTCCACACAGCACACCAACAGCCATACAGGGAAAGGAGGGATGAGTCCCGTAAAGGAGACAACTCCCAGAACCTGCATCTGGGTCCCGGAGAAGGACAAGGAATCTCAGGAGCATGGTCAGCTGAAAGGAGGGATTACAGCTTCTAGAAAGAGTCAGGACTGGGGGTGGTCCCTCACCTCCCTGATGCTGAGTGTGCAGAACCCACAAGCCAAAGGGAGATGACAGAGGAGGAGTCCTGCCTTCCTGCCAAAACTGCTTTCTGCTGCCAGTGAGGCCACACCACAGAGAATGACCATAGTTCTGTAACATCCAGGACCTCAGCCTTCTGTGAAGACACCAAGAGTGCCTGCAGTGCACTCTAGAGGAGGAGGGGCAGATCTGCAGTTGCATCTCCTTGAATTGGGAGCTGCTCTAGAGGGGTGGATACCTATGATCCCAGGACAGGCCTGACTGAGAGAGGATGCTGATCTGTGTCCTGTCCAGGCCCTCCACAGCTCTTTGGGTTCCTCATAGCTCAATGCTACTGAACACAGGCCCATGAAAGCACTGAATGTGGCTCCCGACCTGAGACTCACTCAGCCAACAAATGGCAACTCCATATTCCAGTAGCCAAAGTAGAAGGTCCTGGGTACCATCATTGTTCTGGCTCTGTTGCCATGAGAGTGTGAGTCCAGAGGCAAAGGGTAGTGAGGAGGTGACATGTGGTGCTGGTGACACCTTTTCCCGGGGGTACTTGTGTGGACACCAGATTCTCGGGCCCTGTGCTGGAACTTCCCCTTAGCCCTTCAGTCATCAGTGGCCCCTTAACCTTCCAACAGGACATGGAGAGGCCAGTAATTGTCATTCATGGCCTTGGATTATAGAAAAGTTAAAGAGCATATGGTACAACCAGCAGGACAATCTGTATCTGTGGGCCGAGTATATCAGCAACCTGATGATGCCATCAGACTTTCTGATACCCCAAAATTGCTGCTGTGCTTTTGACTGGATCCCAGTAACTTGAGTCCAAGTTTATCAAGAAATTAAATGCCCAAAAGTTTAATTCGGGAGACACACCCACAAACCACCTCCAGCTCAGCTATACAAGCTCCATTTATTGGCCTTATTTCAGCGACCCATACATGCTGAAAGATTTCAAAAGCCACAGTTAGGGTTGACTGCGTAGAGCACTGTAGCAAGCAGGCACGCCATGCAGGGCATAAGCCAATAGTTTGTATCTCTGGAAAAGATGGAAATAAGGGCCATGATCCAGAGACACATGGAGGAATCTCCAAACTGGGAAGCTCTCTGCAGAGATGCCTCTGGACTTTAGGTTGGGCCAGCTTCGTCAGGTGCCTCAGACAGGCATGGGCGTCAGTCACTGCTCCACCTGCCTCCTTAAGAACTCCAGCAGCAGCCAATTTCCAGAACCCAATGAGAAGTGCACGTATGCGTGTTCAGTGACAGCAAACTCCAGGCCTCAAGGGATAGGGGATGGTCTGGTCCTTCTCATCCCCCTGTCTCCATGGGTCCCTAGAGGTCATGCCCACAAACTGCCTCCAGCTACTACTTAATCTCCTTAACAGCCATGATCCAGAGATACACACACAAAAAAATCTCTAAACTGAGCAACTCTTGCAGAGATTTCTCCAGACCCAAACCATCTAACATTTTAGAATGCCAGGAGAGCGCAGTCATGACATCTTATGCTATTCATATCAAGCAACACAAAAGAGAGTTGGGGGAGATTGTCTGCCACAAAGCCAGGGGGATAGGTGGGATGGAAAGTACTGGAGACCTTGGTGGTGGGAGATGTGACCTGGTGGAGGGTTTGGTGATTGATCATTGTATGGTTGAAACTCAAACAGAGAAGCTTTATAACTTTATCGCACGGGGATATAAAAAATAATAATAATAAAATAAAATTAACATTTTGAAAAAAATACTTGGAATTCTAGAAAAATTCAATCAGCTTAATAAGTGGCTTAATAAATAGCAGTACTCCTGAATGAAAAAAAAGAAAGAAAAGTTAAAGTTGAACTTAATAGCAATTTTATATTTATAGCTATAAAATCATATGCTTTATTTTTCTTTTTTAAATTTTATTGAATCACCATGAGATAGGTATAAGCTTTCATGTTTGGGTTACCATCACACAAAGATCAAACACCCATTCCTCCACCAGTGCACATTCCCCACCACCAATATCCCCAGTATACCCCCCCTTTCCCACTCTCCCTCTGCCTCCATGGCAGACATGATTCCCCATAATCTCTCTCTACTTTTGGGCATTATGGTTTGCAATACAGACCCTGAGAGGTTATCATGTTTGGTTCTTTATCTACTTTCTGCATACATCTCCCATCCTGACTGATTCCTCCAACCATCTTTTTCTTTGTGATCCCTTCTCTATTCCAGCTACATTCTCCCCTTTGCTCATGAGGCAGGCTTCCAGCTATGGAGCAATCTATCTGTCATGTGTATCTAAGGTCCTTAGGTGTCAGCCTCATGTTATGTTGTTTTATACTCCACTAATGAGTGCAGTCCTTCTATGTCTGGGAAAGAATATTTACCCAATACCCATCTGATAAGGGATTAATATCCAGGATATACAAGGCACTAGTAGAATTGTACGAGAAAAAAACCTCCAACCCCATCAAAAAATAGGGAGAAGAAATGAACAGAAGTTTCCACAAAAAAAGAAATACAAATGGCCAAAGGGCACATGAAAAATTGCTCCAGATTGCTAGTCATTAGGGAGATGCAAATCAAAACAACAATGAGATATCATTTCACACCACAGAGACTGGCACACATTCAAAAGAATAAAAGCAACCAGTGCTGGCGTGGGGGGAAAGAGACACTCTTTCATTGTTGGTGGAAATGTTGACTAATACATCCTTTCTGAAAAACAATAGGGAGCATCCTTCTAAAACTAGAAATTGAGCTCCCATATGACCCCACAATACCAATTCTGGAAATATATCCCAAGAATGCAAAAAAGCACAGTAGAAATGACATCTGTACCTATATGTTCATTGCAGCACTGTTCACAATAGCCAAAATCTGCAAACAACCCAAGTGCACTAGAACAGATGACAGATTAAAGAAACTTTGGTACATCTACATAATGGAATACTATGCAGCTGTCAGGAGAGATGAAGTCATGAACTTTTCTTATAAATGGATAGACATGGAGAGTATCATGCTAAGTGGCACGAGTCAGAAAGAGATGGACAGATATATGCTATATTTTTTATTACAAAACCTGGATCCATGGACTCATAAAATGCAAAATAAAACCATGAATCTGAAGGACCAAAAGTTGTTTGAAAAGTAATTGTGGACAGTTGTTTGAAAAATAATTGTGGACAAGGACTAGAAATCTGTGGAAGAGCTCAGGCCTAGTACATGCCCAACCTCAATCCCAGATCGACAAACGGCATGTATAATCTCTCTTTATTTTTTTGCTTTTTTAGGGGTCACACCTGGTGATGCCCAGGGGTTGCTCCTGGCTCTGCACTAGGAATTACCCCTGGCAGTGCTCAGGGGACCATATTGGATGCTAAGAATGAAACCCGGGTTGGCCGCATTCAAAGCAAGCACCCTACCCCCTGTGCTATTGCTCTAGCCCCTGTATAATCTCTTTTAAATTAAAAATAAAAGTTTTTCAAGCTGGAGCTGGAGTGATAGTATAGCAGCTAGGGTGCTTACTTGGAACTTGGCCACCGCAGGTTCAAGTCTATGTACCACAGACAGTCAGCTGAGCTCTGCCCAGATTATTCCAGAGAACAGAACCAAGCCAGTTCTGAGTACTAACAGGTAGAGCCCCCAAAACAAAACAAATGAACAAAAGTGGGCAACACATGGAAAGAAACTTCCAGAAAAACTCACAGATGACTTACAAACATAAGGGAAAATGCTGGCTATCACTCATTATTACAGAAATGTACCTGAAACCCACAGTGAGATGCATACCAGGCTGGTGAGAATCCCTATGTCAGGATGATCAGAAACAATTACTATTGGAGAGGATATGGAGAAAAGCACCCTGGTATTTGGTTAACAGGAATGTAAGCTCATACAAATCCCATGGAGAAAAATATGGACTTCTTGTAAAAATACAAATAGTCATACCATGTTATTCTACATGTCTCTAAAAGGAATTTATCCAAAAGACAGAAATATGCTAATTACATAAGATATTTGCATTCCTATGTTCATAAAAGTGTTAGTCACAAAAGTCAAAACAAGGAACTGGAAAGTTGGTTCACAGTTGGTCCTCAGTTTACCTGAGGACAAGAGGTGGCCTCAGGAGGCAGGGGAAAGCAAATAGGTAGGAAAAGTCTCTGGGACATTGGTGGAAAGAAGTGAGAACTCTGGTGGCGTGTGTGGAATTAGAAAAATTTATTCATGAAATTATTGTTAACAGTATTATAAATCATGGTACTGAATTTAAAGGGTAGGGAGGAACATGGAATTAACTTAACTCTCCATGTATGGATGCCTGGATAAAGAAGCTATGATGTACACACATACTCATGGAATATTACATGGTCATTAAAAAGATGAAAGACCCCCAACTTCAATCCCAGCACCAGATGTCTCTCCAGAACCCTGAGTGAGTTCCTAAAATTTTTTTAAAGCCTGGTTAAAGCTATAGTACAGCCAGTAGGATTCTTGCCTTGAACTTGGCACCACGTATGGTCACCAGAGCCCTACTAAGTTGGTTCTACTGGAAGTGATGATGCTGGGAAAAATAAATCAGAAAATAAAAAACCATTTCAAGACTTTTTACTCCTGTGTGGAATATGAATAATGAATAACTAATGCAAAGAATCTGGAAGAAGGAAGGAAAAAAGGAAGGAAGGAAGGAAGGAAGGAAGGAAGGAAGGAAGGAAGGAAGGAAGAAATAAGGGAGGGACGGAGGGAGGGAAGGAGGGAGGGAGGCAGGGAGGAACGAACGGAGGGATGAAGGGTGGAAACTAAGTCCCAGATTCGGTGAAAACTATTGTGGCTAGAGAGGGACAGGGGAACCTGGGAGGCTGGAAGAGGGGTTTTCCCATTTCTGCGAGGACCCTGGAACACCTGTGATGGGGCTCGAGAATGCTCCTTAGAGAGGAGTCATCTAAGACCATGGAAGTCTATAATGATGCAAAGTAATGAGAAGTCCACTTTGAAAATGAATTCATTTAAATTTTAAAAGTAATTATGATTAGCTTCCCAAAATGTCCCAAGGCAGAAAACAGAAAAGCTGCCTTCTTTCAAGATTTTTGTTGTTGTTTTTAGGCCAAAGACAGCTGTGCACAGGGCATTGAGCTCAGTGATCACTCCAGCAGATTCAGGGGTCTGTGTGTGACATTGCAAGATTGGACCCAAGTCAGCTGCGTGCAAGGTAAATGCCCTACATCCTGTAGAATCATTTCAGTCCCTGAAGATTACATTTCCAAAGAACGGCTCATGGGGTCTTGAGAAAGACATGAAAGAAACATAAAACTGATAAGAGTCCAGAAAAGATTTCTATATACGTCAAAGGGCAAAACGGGATTTGGGTTTTAGTCTTTTTTTTTTTTAAGAAATGCTCTAATAATGGGAGTCCAGGGACCCACAGCAAGACCCTAATGAAAGATAAGACTGAGAGAAACCGGAAGGTAGGTAACTTGATCCAGAGCATATCCCCAGGAACTCACTAAAGATCAGTAACTGAGGGAGTGAGGATTCCATTGTGGGGCAGCAACTGAGGAGAGCCCATTCACTGCAGTTCTGGAAGCATCCACACCCCTCCCATTGCCTATTTCCCTGAGGGGTTCCCAGCACCCTCCTGGCCCTCCTGCTTGCAGAGGAGACCTGGTCCATGTGGGCAGAGGCAATGCCGCGCCCCATGGTTCAGCCATTATCCTTAGATCTGAACCATCCTCAGGCACCAGAGAGGGAAGGGCCTCACACACCTGGGGACCCCATGCTGGAGCCACAGGTTCCTGTGTGAGGGGAACCCTATTTTCCCCACTCCTCTCTCCTGCCCCTCTGGCCCAGCTTAAGGGACTGACCATAGGCCCTTCTCTGAGCTCCTCTCACAGACCAGCTGTCTCCTGAATTGCTGCTTCACAGAAGGTTTCCCAATCTCTATGAGCACTTATTTCGAAGCCTGTGTTGTCTGTGATCTAAGCAGGTAATAACACTCCAAATCTGCCTGTGACTTTCTGACCTTCGTCTTCTCATAAAAACAAGACAGTTGGGGTCGAAGAGAATCAGAGAACAGCGTGCCGGAGCCTGGGACCTACTGGAGCTAGGAAGATGAAGTGCTTTACAGACGCCTTCCTTGTCCTCTTGCTGGCTGTGGTTGATCTCGGGATCCTGGCCCCAATCACCCAGGGTGAGTTCAGTGACCTTCTCAAGGATGGCCATGTCTATGGTCACTCCTGCTTGGGAGGAGACCTTGGTCCTCCACGACTGTCCCTGCTCTAGATGTGGATGTGATTTGGCACTTGACTAAGGGCATCAGCAGGGCCCCAGAGGTGGTTCAGTGCGTTCAAGGCCTCTCCTGGCAAGCCAAGGTTTGAATTGAAACCCTAATGGCACTCACTCAGATGATCCTAACAGCTCTACTGTCAGAAGACCAGGAAGAAGAGGGCTGGGGAGATGATGCAGAGACTTAGAAAATGTCCAGGGCAAGCAAGAGGTCTTGAGTTTGTTCCTGATGTCCTTTATGTCACTTGGTGATTTACCCCCCCCCCCCCACAAACACACACACAGCAAACACAGCACAAACACACACCCCGATGTGGGTTCCTAGGTCAAATGACAAATTAATATAATGAATGAATAAAAATAGCCATAAAAGAAAATACACCTATCTCTGTCTCTGTATCTCTCTCTCTCTCTCTCTCTCTCTCTCTCTCTCTCTCTCTCCTCCAACTTTGGGAAACTATTGGCTTCTTTTCATGGCCTAAATTATTTCATAGCTGTTCTTAACAGATGTACCATCACTAAGTGATAGGTCACTTAATTGATTATTAAAGTAAATTGAAATTTTGGGGAAAGACAGAGAATTCTACAATGTTAGAAAGAACATATGCTAGCCAGTGAAAATTGATCATTTGGTAGGGTAAATAGGAAAAGCCAGAAAAGTGACTCCCCAATCCACCTCCATTTTCCAGGTGTGTGTGCAATAGATAGTAACAAGTATGTATTTAACAATATACTCGCAGAGCTTAGGTACAAGCAGATGCTGTTTCAAGCATCCTGTGGGTATGAACACATTGGGTTGTGCTAAACCTGTTGGATGGATTATTCACAGCCATCCCAGCTTCACATTTTCTACCATAATTTTCACTGTGCTCTTATGGAAAGACAGGTCCTTAAACTTTTTATTTTGCAAATTCTACCCATACTTTATGAAACTACATAAGAAATTTATAGAAAGTTGAGTTATTTGCTTTATTGATAGAACCCAGGTCCTGAATGTCTTATCCAACATTTTGGTGCCAGCTATACATTTTGGAATGCAGATTTTCTCATGTTTTAAAAAGAGAATACCATAGAACACAGTGATTCCACATGCAAATATCTACCCAAGCGAACAGAAAGCAGATCACAGGTATTGATAGGCGTGGTAATGGCAGCATTGGTCATCACAGTCGAAAGGTGAGAGAAGTCAAAGAGCCTCTGAGCAAAACAAGTGCTGCTTGTTTTTTAAATGGGTGTAGACAGATACAGAAGACTATTTCTCAGTCTTTAAGAGTAATAAAATGCTGACACACGCTGCAGCTTTGAAGGTGTACAGGAGACTGACAGAAGCCAGTGAGCCACGGGGACACTAGGTGGGGACACTGGGACTCTACCTCTCTGACATCTCTCTCCCCTCCTTGTCTCTGACGCACCTGCGAATCACAACCATGACTCAACCTGAGACTGAAACCGACATCTATGGTCAACAAGGAACTGTGACCCGGATCTGAGCAGCTCTGAACTGACAATAGACGCTGGTTTTTAATTTTTAATTAATTATTTATTTATTTATTTTTGCTTATTGGGTCACACCTGGCGATGCACAGGGGTTACTCCTGGCCCATGCACTCAGGAATTACTACTGGTAGTGCTCAGGGGACCATACAGTTTGCTGGGAATTGAATCCGGGTAGGCTACATGCAAGGCAAATGCCCTACCCGCTGCGCTATGTATGGCTCCAACCCAAAACCCTGGTTTTTAACTTAGTGAGGTCAGAGCCATAGTAGATTAGGGAGGGTGCTTGCCTTGCAAGCAGCCCATCTGGATTGATCCCAAGTATCTTATATTGTCCACGAATGGGTGTGCTCCCTGAGAGCAGAGCCAGGAGTCAATCCTGAGCATCACAGACTGTGGCTCAAAAACCTAAAGTCAATAAAATAAGATTCGTGCCTCGATTCTTCCAGGGGATGCCGGGCTGCCCAGCTGGGCGGGAAAATCATCCCTGAGTCAGTTCTCCCAGGGATCGCGTCACCAACCGGCTTCTATGACGAATGCCCCCCCCCCACTTCCGTCTTCCGCCCAGGGTGGAGAATGCAGGTCAAAAGACCGAACTAGCAGCTGAGCTTCCGGCCGGAGTGATAGAATGCTGGTGAGGCGCTTGCCTTACAAGTGGCTATTCCCGGGTTCGGTCCCCGCTACCACGTACTTCAAGTGAGCACTCTCTGGTATTCGCAGGAAATTGGAGTATTGAAATTGAATGAATATTGAAGACTGTCTTGAATTGAACCGTTGAGATTGCCTTGAAGATTCAAATTGCCTTGATCTCATTGAGAGGGACTCTCAAATGAGCAAGGATCATGTTTTCTTGATTGTTTTGTTCCCCCCCCCCCTTTGGAGATCGTAATATCGGTGAGACAACTCTCACCTCTTTTCATCTGAACTAAGGGCAGTTCCAGGAAGGAACTCAGGCTGATTGAAAAAAGGACGTAAAAAATGAGGGAAGAAATGGATAAGAGAGCTTTAAGATTTAAAATTTCATTTTTAAGGGAGTTTGGATAGAGAAGGACCACCTTTACAAGGATAGTTGGAAATGATCACTGGATAAGAACTGCATGCTGAAAATAGATAAAGCAACAAACATGAGAACAACTCTGTACCTGTATTGAAAAACAAATTGCCCAAAAGGAGAGAGGGAGAGAGGGAGAGAGAGAGAGAAAGAGAAAGAGAGAAGAAAAATGTGTGCCATAGAGATAGGCTTGGAGGGAGGGTGTTGGGAAGGAAACTGGGGTCATTGGTAGTGGGAAATGTCCGGTGGTGGAGGGACAGATGTTGGAGCACTGTATGACAGAAGCCCGACCAGAAATAGTTTTATCACTCTGTATCTCGTGTTGGTTTAATTTTTAAAATACATAAAAGTTTAAAATAATAATAAATAATTTAAAGTAAAATAAAATGGAGGTATAGATATACAGTTTCTCAGACTTATAAAGAAAAAAATGCGGAGCACTGAGGCTATTGGGGTTGCTGACATAAGCCAGTGAGCCAGGGGGCACTGGGTGGAGACACTGAGACTCTGTGTCTCTGTCATCTCTCTCACCTTTTTGTCTGTCTCCCAACTAGGACCCACGAACAGATGGTAAAGGAGAAACTAACATGAACAAATTAATCGATGCTTGTTTTTAAAATAATGGGGCCGGGTGCTGAGTTTGATCCCCGGCATCCCCTATGGCTCCCTGACCACTGCCAGGAGTAATTCCAGGATGAAGGCCTGAGCATCTTCAGGTGTGACCCAAAAAGACAAACATAAAAACAAAATATAATAAAGTAATGGGGCTGGGAGACTGGAGAGACAGGACAGCAGGTAGGGCTCTTGCCATACATACCGCACCTTGGGTTCCATGCCTGGCATCACATACGGTCCGAAGCACTGCCAGGTATATTGCCTGAGTTCAGTGCCAGGAGGAACTCCTAAGCATAGCAGGATGTGACCCAAAAACCATAAACCTTAAATATTAAGTTACAGGACCAGAAAAAGAAGAGAACCAGAAGGAGAGAGCTGGTAGAGCACGCACTTAGCAAGCAGCTAACCAGGGTTCAATCCCTAGCACCCCCATATGGTTCCCTAACTGGTCAGAGGTGACACGTGACACTTAAGAGGTCAGAGTAAGCTCTGAGCACCACCTGGTGTGTCCCAAAACAAAATAAAACAAAATAATAATAAAATTAAATAGAGTGACATATAGACACATGTCACAGCACTATGATTGTTGGGGTAAATGCATAAGTCAGTGAGCTGGGAGACACTGGTTATTCTCTGTCATCTCTCTCACCCCCTTGTCTCTCTCCCACATAGAACCCACCAAGATTCCTATGCCTGATCCTAAATCGGAGATATACGGTAAAGGGGGAGTGTGGCCAAGAGCTGAGGGTGCCAACCTGAGGCAACCTGCCCTGGTTGCTGCCCACCTTGTCTGCGGAATGGGGTGACCGGGAGGGTTTTGGGGTAGTGCCTGTTTCCAAGAAAAACCAGCAGGGCAGAGGCAAGGCCACACCCCATGGTTCAGCCACTGTCCTTAGATGTGAACCATACTCAGATACCAGTGAGGGAAGGGGGCTCACACACCAGGGGACCTCCTGATGGAGCCACAGGCTCCTGTGTGAGGGGGACCTGTTTTCCCCCAAACCCCTGTATCCTGCCTCTGTGGCCTGGCTTTAGGAACTGACCACAGGCCCTACTCTGAGCTCCTCTGACAGACCAGCTATCTCCTGACTTGCGGCTTCAACGAAGGTTTCGCCCCATGAACCCTGGCCCTGTCCTGCTCTGATTTGCAGCACAGGTGAGAAATAAAACTCGGGATTCGCCTTGAGTGTCAGAACGCATTTCAGGAAATCCTTTCTTTTGACTGTCACAACACTGGTTTTGTTTTCTTTTGCTTCTATTTTATTTTTTCTTTATTTGTGGGTCACAATTAGGGGCTTCTCTGAGGTTTGAGCTTGGGGTAACACCCTGTACCTGGGAGATCCTCTGGTTCTGGGGGTAGAATTCTTGCCTCCTCTAAGCAAGGCATGTGCTCTGCTGACTGAGGCATCTCTCTGGCCCTCACACAGTATTTGAAAGAAGGTGTTCTCTGGTTTAGAACATGGGCAGAAGAGGTGGAAGAGCATTTTAACGGGAGTCATAAACTAGTTGTTACAAAGGAGATATGAGATTTACTAGTTGGCCAAAATAAAACAACAAACACCAAGTGAAGTAGAACAGCATTCTCTGCAGGAAATATTCCCCTCCCTCCCCTGGCACAGTGCATGATACAGACTATCCGATAATTCAGGGCATTCAGGGCACAGAGAGAGACGGAAAAGAAAAGGATAAGAGCGGAAGTTGAGGAACCAGAAGAAAACATCCAGTGAGGAGGAGCAGATCTGAGAAAGCAGGAGTGACTCTAGTAGTGAGAAGAACATGGGAGCATCCCTGGGCTGATCCTAACCCCCATACCCCTGTAGTGTGGGGGAGCTCAGCGTGCACAGGAGAAGCACACAGAGCCAGCCTGTATCATAGGGTGTGGTCAGAGCAGTCACATGGCAGAGAGGGCAGGATGCTGGGTTTCTGTATGAGAGGGGCCCAGGCCGGATTGGAAAGCCTTCTAGGAAGCCTCTCAGGGCAGAAGCAACTCATCTCAACGTGGGGGAACGGGTTCACGCTGCCCAAAGCTCCTTACCTACAGTATGGACAGTGCTTAGGATGTTCTGGCTGCTGTCAGGATGGTTTGGGGGAAACTGACACTGGAGCAGCCACATCGAGGATTGCAGCCTGCCCTGTGTTAAGGACCTACTCAGTACTACTCAGTACTACTCAGTACTACTCATCTATCCTACTCATCTATCCCATCTGAGTTTTGAAGGTTCTCTGTGATAGTCAGTAACACAGCAAGAGAATGTGGTGACAGAGTGAGGAAGCACCCAGCTGCTCGGAATGGTGACTCTCTGAAGCAGGGGTGCAGAAGTAGCAGAATATTTAACAGACTCCAACTACTTCCATCTCCTTTAGGGAACCAACCTGCATACAGTCCTTTTCAGAAACCTCAAATCAGCCTCACTGCTTCTTACTCTGGCCACCACTGCAGTGTCAAGAGAGGGTTGGCAGGGTGGGTGCAGCTGCGAGGTGGTAGAGTACTTTCTACAATATCCGGCTCACAAAGTCGCAGTACCTCACAGGCCCTTCAGACTGGTGGCTCCTTCCACATAAGGAATTCTCTGCTGCTGAGATGTTCATTGATCCGTCCGAGGAATAAAAACTCCTGTCCCTAGCCCCATCCCCAACCAAGGATTGAGGGAATTGACATCTGTTCCCCCTGTCCCCATCACGAATAGCAGAGCAGCTGGAGGTATAAAAGCCTTCGGAAGTAGGCTGCTAATTTGGGATGTGCCCTGAATGGCCTTGATATAATCCCATCTTATGACCGCAGAACGAGCTCGAGGACCTTGAAATGATGCTCTGCTGTGCGAGTAATATACTTAAGAATTACTGCTCTATATTCTCTAACCTGCTGTCCCTTCCCCCAACAGACACTCTGTAACACTGAGCTATGACCTTGATTCTGGGCTCAGTCTGAAAAACCATGAGCTCAGCTGGGTCCACCATTATGAGCCCATTCTACTTCTAAAGTTTTGTGAGTCATTATTCAGTTCTTCCAAGTCTGATTAGGCCAAAAATCCAAAATACAGAACCTTGAGCAATCTTCAGGCCTGTGCCATCTAGAACCGTTGGACAAGAATTGGCCCCAGAACAAAAGTGTGCATGGAAACCAATGGAGAACAGAGCAGGGAGACATTTGATGAGCATACGGGGAAAACGACTTATCCTGAGTATGTCTTCTTTGGGCTAAGGGAATGAGCCAACTTTGCGATGGCAAGGTCAAAGTGATATAGTAAGCATTCTCACCATTGATGTCAAACCAAAGTAGACACCAAGTTTCAACAAGGCAACTGCATTCCACGAGAAAATACAGACTAATACTGGCTGCCTGCTTCTATTTCATGGGAAAGTTTCAAGCTCAACAGTATCAACCCTACATAGGGGCATTTCACCCAATCACTGGTGTCTTTGCCAACCTTATACTCTCAGGTCATATGGAATTTGGGCTTCAGACAATAAGATATTTGCACAACATTCACAGGCCAAGGGATTCTTTTTATAGTAAGTGATGTGGGCTGTTAATGATGTGAGCCTATGGGATTTGGGAATCAAATGTGTCCACACAAAATTAATTACCCTACCATAACGAGATTGAGTGAATAGCAGAGACTGTTTACTCAGAAAAGGGAGATATAAGCTAAAGATTGGGACCTCTCCATTTTCCATGAGCAATTAGATGACTGGATTTTCAAAGTCAAGAACCCGCTCTGATAGTTTCCTTCCTTGTACAAATGCTATTTATGCACTCAATGGTTATCAACTCGGGAAAGCTCTCATGTGGGGAACTCAATGAACATACTAGAGGAAGTTTCCTTCATAGAGTTTTCCCTCTCTCTTTTGCACCCTTTTTTGAAAGACTGTGTTTTCCATAATCAAGGCAGAGAACAACATTCCAAATCTGCCCATGATCCACCTCTTCTTATAAAAACAAGGCAGAGCTTGGATCCAAGAGAATCTGTGAACTGCGTGCTTGAGCCTGGGAACTACCCAGCAACCAGATAATGAAACGCTTTGCAGCTGCCCTTCTCATGCTCCTGCGGGCTGTAGCTGCCCTTGGCATCCTGGCCCCAGACACCCAAGGTGAGTCCGGTGACCTTCTCATGGATGGTCAGGTCTGTGGTCATTCCTGGTCTGGTCCGTGATAGCCCCTACTCAATATGTAGATGTGATTTGCAGCAGCAGGACCCAGGGGGATGCCTCAGTGGGTGCCAGCCCTCACCTGCCTAGAGCACCATTGGGAAATCAAAGTCTGGTGGTGACAATGGAACATAGCAGAGTGGGTCTCTGGTCTTCCCAGATTATCCTGGTTCTGGAAGAATATTACTGGATGCACACAAAGTTTTTAAAAAAAAGTAGCAAGTGTTTATTGGAAGAAAGTTTCAGAATAAAAGGGGTATTTCAAGTGAAATGCTCTTAGAAGCCTTTTGTCTAGGGCTTTATAGGTAAAGAAGTCTGCTTCCTTTCATGTAATGCTAACTGAGCCACTATTCGTTATCAGTGTCTCCTAGATGCTCCATAATTTCGGGGGCTCTGATTTCTTTAGATAGGGCATAAGAAAAAGTTTCACATAAGTTAGACCATAACTCTGTTCTGGGCATTCTTTCTCTTATAGATCGTTAGGTTTCCTGGATGCTCGGGTCTTGGGTGAAGCTTAGATCCCAAAAAAGCTACTTTAATGTGTATAGCAGTGCAAGGCTAAAGTGAGGGGTCAAAATAGTATGAGGGAAAGATGGGTGCTGAGAAAGGGTCTCCCCTAACAACTACCAGGAAGATCCTACAGCAGACAATTGGCAAATCAGTCCAAAGATTTCTCTTTCTTTAGCACACACTGAGGCAAACTTGACAGCTCTGGTCTTGGGAATCCCCAGGAACAAAGGGGCCCAGAAAATGGCTCAAAGGCATAGGAAGTGCTCAGTGCAAGCAGGGGTCCTGTGATTGATCTTTTATGTTCTGCAATTCTGTCCTGCCCCTCACTGTCTAGGGTACCTGGTGAGAGGGAAATAAATAATTACAATAAATAAACAAAAATTTCTGTGGTAGAAGGGGCATATATATATTTATATATATATAATATATCCTCTCTCCCTCCTTCCCTTTCTTTCCTATCTCCCTCTCCTCTCTCTCTCTCTCTCTCTCTCTCTCTCTCTCTCTCTAAATATAACATATACACAGATGACTAGTTGATCTTAGAGAAGTTAGTCTCTCCCTTTGCATGACCCGATTATTTGATGGCTGCTCCTAGCTGACCTAAGCCTATTAGGGTAAATGAATATAACAAGAGTTATTTGAAATTTTTGACAAAGAAGCAGAGAATTCCACAGTGATAGGAATGAAATTACATCATCTAGTGAAAAATGATCATTTTGTGACGGAAATACAAAGGGCCATACAAGTGACTTCTCCAAGTTCACCTACCTGATATAGCTACTCATCCAGAAACACATACCTAGTAGTACTTACTACTTCAAGCAGAAACTGTTCCTTGCATCCTCTGGATAAACATATTGGTTCACCTTAGTAACCCTGAATGATAGACTATTCTCAGATAACCTAGGTTCATCTGTTCACCTCATTATTCTCATTTTACAAACAATGAAATTCAGACATTTCACACTTATTGACTTATTTTTAGAGCTCACAGAGCTACCTAGTGGGAGAATTAGCACATAACCAAGTTGGGAAGCTGTTACAGGATTTTAAGACCATTAAAATTTTAATTGTAGAAGTTCTACCTATACCATTTGTAACTGGAAATGAGAAAGAGGTTTTGTTATTGACTTAGTGCAATGCAGGTCTACATACCTTATCCACCATTTTGATACTAGTGATTACAGGAATATTGACTTTTCAAATTTTAGAAAGAATATTCACTATGAACCAGTAATTCCAATTCCAACTTATTCCTCCAAGAATTGGAAGCAGATAGGAGACACTGGCACACCATGGTTCTGAGAGCATTAGAATCATCAATCAAAAGGTGAGAGCAGCCAGAGCAGTCTTGGACAAGTGATTGTGTATTTGGTATTGAAGTGGTATGTAGACACGCAGTGAACTGCTTCTCAGCTGTCAATAGGAAGAAAATGCTCACATACTCCACATCACTGAGGCTTCATTGTATAACTGAAACCCAAGCAAAAAATTTCTAAATCTACAACTGTACCTCACGGTGTTTCACTAACGTAATTTAAAAAAATAACAGATTTATGTGTTGTTTTTTCACAATAAATCCAGGGAATAAAGATTTGTCATGCTCAGTTGGGTTCTGGATGTCACAGTTTCCTCTAGCTGCCCTCCCTCCCACCTGACTGAAGGAGCTCTGCTCTAAACACCACTGAACCCTGTAGACGCCAACCTATCCACACAGCACACCAACAGCCATGCAGGGAAACCAGGGATGAGTCCCCTGAAGGAGACAACAACCAGAACCTGCATCTGGGTTCCAGAGAAGGACAAAGCATCTCAGGAGCATGGTCAGCTGAAAGGAGGGATTTCAGCTTCTGGGAGGACTCAGGAGTGGGGGTGGTCCCTCACCTTTCTGATGCTGAGTGTGCAGAACCCACAAGCCAAAGGGAGATAACAGAGGAGGAGTCCTGCCTTCCTGCCAGAACTGCTTCCTGCTGCCAGTGAGGCCACACCACAGAGAATGGCCATAGTTCTGTGACATCCAGGACCTCAGCCTTCTGTGAAGACACCAAGAGGGCCTGCAGTGCACTCTGGAGGACGAAGGGCAGATATGCAGCTGCATCTCCTTGAATTGGGAGCTGCTCTAGAGGGGTGGATCCCTCTGCTCCCAGGACAGGCCTTACTGAGAGAGGATGCTGATCTGTGTCCTGTCCAGGCCCTCTACAGCTCTTTGGGTTCCTAATAGCTCAATGCTAGTGAACACAGGCCCATGAAAGCACTGAATGTGGCTCCCGACCTGTGGCTCACTCAGCCAACGAATGGTAACTCCATATTCCACTAGCCAAAGCAGAAGGTCCTGGGTACCATCATTGTTCTGGCTCTGTTGCCATGAGAGTGTGAGTCCAGAGGCAAAGGGTAGTGAGGAGGTGACATCTTGAGCTGGTGACACCTATTCCCGGAGGTACCTGGTTGGATACCAGAGTCTCGGGTCCTGTGCTGAAACTTCCCCTTAGCCCTTCAGTCATCAGTGGCCCCTTAACCTTCCAACAGGACATGGAGAGGCCAGTAATTATCATGCATTGCCTTGTATTAAAGAAAAGTTAAAGAATATATGGTACAACCAGCAGGACAATCTGTATCTGTGGGCCGAGTATATAAGCAATCTGATGATGCCATCAGATTGCTTGATACCCCAAAATTGCTGCTGTGCTTTTGACTGGATCCCAGTAACTTGAGTCCAAGTTTATCAAGAAATTAAATGCCCAAAAGTTTAATTCGGGAGACACACCCACAAACCACCTCCAGCTCAGCTATACAAGCTAATTTAATGGCCTTATTTCAGCGACCCATACATGCAGAAATATTTCAAAAGCCACAGTAAGGATTGATTGCGTAGAGCACTGTAGCAAGCAGGCACACCATGCAGGGCATAAGACAATAGTTTGAATCTCTGGAAAAGATGGAAATAAGGGCCATGATCCAGAGACGCATGGAGGAATCTCCAAACTGGGAAGCTCTCTGCATTGATGCCTCTGGACTTTAGGTTGGGCCAGCTTCGCCATTTGCCTCAGACAGGCATGGGCGTCAGTCACTGCTCCACCTTCCTCCTTAAGATCTCCAACAGCAGCCAATTTCCAGAACCCAATGAGAAGTGCAGGTATGCGTGTTCAGTGACAGCAAACTCCAGGCCTCAAGGGATAGGGGATGGATTGGTCCTTCTCATCCTCCTGTCTCCATGGGTCCCTAGAGGTCATGCCCACAAACTGCCAACAGCTGCTACTTAAGCTCCTTAACAGCCATGATCCAGAGATACACAAAAAAAAGTCTCTAAACTGAGCAACTCTTGCAGAGATTTCTCCAGACCCAAACCATCTAACATTTTAGAATGCCAGGAGAGCACAGTCACGACATCTTATGCTATTCATATCAAGAAACACAAAAGAGAGTTGGGGGAGATTGTCTGCCACAGAGGCAGGGTGATAGGTGGGATGGAAGGTACTGGGGACCTTGGTCGTGGGAGATGTGACCTGGTGGAGGGTTTGGTGATTGATCATTGTATGGTTGAAACTCAAACAGAAAAGCTTTATAACTGTATCTCACGGGGATATAAAAAATAATAATAATAAAATAAAATTAACATTCTGAAAAAAAATACTTGAAATTCTAGAAAAATTCAATCAGTTTAATAAGTGGCTTAATAAATAGCAGTACTCCTGAATGAAAAAAAAAAGAAAAGTTAAATTTGAACTTAATAGCAATTTTATATTTATAGCTATAAAATCATATGCTTTATTTTTCTTTTGTTAATTTTATTGAATCAACATGAGATAGGTATATAAGATTTTATGTTTGGGTTAACATCACACAACGATCAAACACCCATTCCTCCTCCAGTGCACATTCCCCACCACCAATATCCCCAGTATACCCCCCCTTTCCCACCCTAACTCCGCCTCGATGGCAGACATGATTCCCCATAATCTCTCTCTACTTTTGGGCATTATGGTTTGCAATACAGACCCTGAGAGGTTATCATGTTTGATTCTTTATCTACTTTCTGCATACATCTCCCATCCTGACTGATTCCTCCAACCATCTTTTTCTTAGTGATCCCTTCTCTATTCCAGCTGCATTCTCCCCTTTACTCATGAGGCAGGCTTCCAGCTATGGAGCAATCTATTTGTCATGTGTATCTAATGTCCTTAGGTGTCAGCCTCATGTTATGTTGTTTTATACTCCACAAATGAGTGCAGTCCTTCTATGTCTGGGAAAGAATATTTACCCAATACCCATCTGATAAGGGATTAATATCCAGGATATACAAGGCACTAGTAGAATTGTACGAGAAAAGAACCTCCAACCCCATCAAAAAATAGGGAGAAGAAATGAACAGAAGTTTCCGCAAAAAAAGAAATACAAATGGCCAAAGGGCACATGAAAAAAATGCTCCAGATTGCTAGTCATTAGGGAGATGCAAATCAAAACAACAATGAGATATCATTTCACACCACAGAGACTGGCACACATTCAAAAGAACAAAAGCAACCAGTGCTGGCGTGGGGAAAAAGAGACACTCTTTCACTGTTGGTGGAATGTTGACTAATCCATCCTTTCTGAAAAACAATAGGGAGCGTCCTTCTAAAACTAGAAATTGAGCTTCCATATGACCCCACAATACCAATTCTGGGAATATATCCCAAGAATGCAAAAAATCACTGTAGAAATGACATCTGTACCTATATGTTCATTGCAGCACTGTTCACAATAGCCAAAATCTGCAAACAACCCAAGTGCACTAGAACAGATGACAGATTAAAGAAACTTTGGTACATCTACATAATGGAATACTATGCAGCTGTCAGGAGAGATGAAGTCATGAACTTTTCTTATAAATGGATAGACATGGAAAGTATCATGCTAAATGAAACAATTCAAAAAGAGATTGACAGATATATGCTATATTTTTCATTACAAAATCTGGATCCATGGACTCATAAAATGCAAAATAAAACCATGAATCTGAAGGACCAAAAGTTGTTAGAAAAATAATTGTGGACAGTTGTTTGAAAAATAATTGTGGACAAGGACTAGAAATCTGTGGAAGAGCTCAGGCCTAGTACATGCCCAACCTCAATCCCAGTTCCACAAACAGCATGTATAATCTCTCCTTATTTTTTTGCTTTTTTAGGGGTCACACCTGGTGATGCCCAGGGGTTGCTCCTGGCTCTGCACTAGGAATTACCCCTGACAGTGCTCAGAGGACCATATGGGATGCTGAGAATCAAACCCGGGTTGGCCGCATTCAAAGCAAACACCCTACCCACTGTGCTATTGCTCCAGCCACAGTATAATCTCTTTTAAATTAAAAATAAAAGTTTTTCAAGCTGGAGCTGGAGTGATAGTATAGCAGCTAGGGTGCTTACTTGGAACTTGGCCACTGCAGGTTCAAGTCTATGTACAACAGACAGTCAGCTGAGCTCTGCCCAGATTATTCCAGAGAACAGAACCAAGCCAGTTCTGAGTACAACCAGGTAGAGCCCCCAAAACAAAACAAATGAACAAAAGTGGGCAAAACATGGAAAGATACTTCCAGGAAAACTCACAGATGACTTACAAACATAAGGGAAAATGCTGGCTATCACTCATTATTACAGAAATGTACCTGAAACCCACAATGAGATGCATACCAGGCTGGTGAGAATCCCTATGTCAGGATGATCAGAAAGAGTTACTATTGGAGAGGATATGGAAAAAATCACCCTGGTATTTGGTTAACAGGAATGCAAGCTCATACAAATCCCATGGAGAAAATATGGGAATATGTTTACAAATTCTTGTAAAAATACAAATAGTTATACCATGTTATTCTACATGTCACTAAAAGGAATTTATCCAAAAGACAGAAATATGCTAATTACATAAGATATTTGCATTCCTATGTTCATAAAAGTGTTAGTCAAAAAAGTCAAAACAAGGAACTGGAAAGTTGGATCACAGTTGGTCCTCAGATTATCTGAGGACAAGAGGTGGACTCAGGAGGCAGGGGAAAGCAAATAGGTAGGAAAAGTCTCTGGGACATTGATGGAAGGAAGTGAGAACTCTGGTGGCATGTGTGGAATTAGAAAAATTTATCCATGAAAGTATTTTTAACAGTATTATAAATCATGGTACTTAATTTAAAGGGTGGGGAGGGACGTGGAATTAACTTAACTCTCCATGTATGGATGCCTGGATAAAGAAGCTATGATGTACACACATACTCATGGAATATTACATGGTCATTAAAAAGATGAAAGACCCCAACTTCAATCCCAGCACCAGATGTCTCTCCAGAACCCTGAGTGAGTTCCTAAAATTTTTTTAAAGCCTGGTTAAAGCTATAGTACAGCCAGTAGGATTCTTGCCTTGAACTTGGCACCACGTATGGTCACCAGAGCCCTACTAAGATGGTTCTACTGGAAGTGATGATGCTGGGAAAAATAAATCAGAAAATAAAAAACCATTTCAAGACTTTTTACTCCTGTGTGGAATATGAATAATGAATAACTAATGCAAAGAATCTGGAAGAAGGAAGGAAGGAAGGAAGGAAGGAAGGAAGGAAGGAAGGAAGGAAGGAAGGAAGGAAGGAAGGAGGAAATAAGGGAGGGACGGAGGGAGGGAAGGAGGGAGGGAGGGAGGGAGGCAGGGAGGGAGGCAGGGAGGAAGGAATGGAGGGATGAAGGGTGGAAACTAAGTCCCAGATTCGGTGAAAACTATTGTGGCTAGAGAGGGACAGGGGAACCTGGGAGGCTGGAAGAGGGGTTTTCCCATTGCTGCAAGGACCCTGGAACACCTGTGATGGGGCTCGAGAACGCTTCTTAGAGAGGAGTCATCTAAGACCATGGAAGTCTATAATGATGCAAAGTAATGAGAAGTCCACTTTGAAAATGAATTCATTTAAATTTTAAAAGTAATTATGATTAGCTTCCCAAAATGTCCCAAGGCAGAAAACAGAAAAGCTGCCTTCTTTCAAGATTTTTGTTGTTGTTTTTAGGCCAAAGACAGCTGTGCACAGGGCATTGAGCTCAGTGATCACTCCAGCAGATTCAGGGGTCTGTGTGTGGCATTGCAAGTTTGGACCCAAATCAGCTGCGTGCAAGGTAAATGCCCTACATCCTGTAGAATCATTTCAGTCCCTGAAGATTACATTTCCAAAGAACGGCCTATGGGGTCTTGAGAAAGTCATGAAAGAAAGAAAAAACTGAAAAGAGTCCAGAAAAGATTTCTATATACGTCAAAGGGCAAAACGGGATTTGGGTTTTATGTCTTTTTTTTTTTAAGAAATGCTCTAATAATGGGAGTCCAGGGACCCACAGCAAGACCCTAATGTAATTTAAGACTCAGAGAAACCGGAAGGTAACGTGATCCAGAGCATATCCCCAGGAACTCACTAAAGATCAGTAACTGAGGGAGTGAGGATTTCATTGTGGGGCAGCAACTGAGGAGAGCCCATTCACTGCAGTTCTGGAAGCATCCACACCCCTCCCATTGCCTGTTTCCCTGAGGGGTTCCCAGCACCCTCCTGGCCCTCCTGCTTGCAGAGGAGACCTGGTCCATGTGGGCAGAGGCAATGCCACGCCCCATGGTTCAGCCATTATCCTTAGATCTGAACCATCCTCAGGCACCAGAGAGGGAAGGGCCTCACACACCTGGGGACCCCATGCTGGAGCCACAGGCTCCTGTGTGAGGGGGACCCTATTTTCCCCACTCCTCTCTCCTGCCCCTCTGGCCCAGCTTCAGGGACTGACCATAGGCCCTTCTCTGAGCTCCTCTCACAGACCAGCTGTCTCCTGAATTGCTGCTTCACAGAAGGTTTCCCAATCTCTATGAGCACTTATTTCGAAGCCTGTGTTGTCTGTGATCTAAGCAGATAACACTCTAAATCTGCCTGTGACTTTCTGACCTTCCTCTTCTTATAAAAACAAGACAGTTGGGGTCCAAGGGAATCAGAGAACAGCGTGCCGGAGCCTGGGACCTACTGGAGCTAGGAAGATGAAGTGCTTTGCAGATGCCCTCCTTGTCCTCTTGCTGGCTGTGGTTGATCTCGGGATCCTGGCCCCAATCACCCAGGGTGAGTTCAGTGACCTTCTCAAGGATGGCCATGTCTATGGTCACTCCTGCTTGGGAGGAGACCTTGGTCCTCCACGACTGTCCCTGCTCTAGATGTGGATGTGATTTGGCACTTGACTAAGGGCATCAGCAGGGCCCCAGAGGTGGTTCAGTGCGTTCAAGGCCTCTCCTGGCAAGCCATGGTTTGAATTGAAACCCTAATGGCACTCACTCAGATGATCCTAACAGCTCTACTGTCAGAAGACCAGGAAGAAGAGGGCTGGGGAGATGATGCAGAGACTTAGAAAATGTCCAGGGCAAGCAAGAGGTCTTGAGTTTGTTCCTGATGTCCTTTATGTCACTTGGTGATTTACCCCCCACCCCCACAGACACACACACAGCAAGCACAGCACAAACACACACCCCGATGTGGGTTCCTAGGTCAAATGACAAATTAATATAATGAATTAATAAAAATAGCCATAAAAGAAAATACACCTATCTCTGTCTCTGTCTCTCTCTCTCTCTCTCTCTCTCTCTCTCTCTCTCTCTCTCTCTCTCCTCCAACTTTGGGAAACTATTGGCTTCTTTTCATGGCCTAAATTATTTCGTAGCTGTTCTTAACAGATGTACGATCACTAAGTTATAGGTCACTTAATTGTTTATTAAAGTAAATTGAAATTTTGGGGAAAGACAGAGAATTCTACAATGTTAGAAAGAACATATGCTAGCCAGTGAAAATTGATCATTTGGTAGGGTAAATAGGAAAAGCCAGAAAAGTGACTCCCCAATCCACCTCCATGTTCCAGGTGTGTGTGCAATAGATAGTAACAAGTATGTATTTAACAATATACTCGCAGAGCTTAGGTACAAGCAGATGCTGTTTCAAGCACCCTGTGGGTATGAACACATTGGGTTGTGCTAAACCTGTTGGATGGATTATTCACAGCCATCCCAGCTTCACATTTTCTACCATAATTTTCACTGTGCTCTTATGGAAAGACAGGTCCTTAAACTTTTTATTTTGCAAATTCTACCCATACTTTATGAAACTACATAAGAAATTTATAGAAAGTTGAGTTATTTGCTTTATTGATAGAACCCAGGTCCTGAATGTCTTATCCAACATTTTGGTGCCAGCTATACATTTTGGAATGCAGATTTTCTCATGTTTTAAAAAGAGAATACCATAGAACACAGTGATTCCACATGCAAATATCTACCCAAGCGAACAGAAAGCAGATCACAGGTATTGATAGGCGTGGTAATGGCAGCATTGGTCATCACAGTCGAAAGGTGAGAGAAGTCAAAGAGCCTCTGAGCAAAACAAGTGCTGCTTGTTTTTTAAATGGGTGTAGACAGATACAGAAGACTATTTCTCAGTCTTTAAGAGTAATAAAATGCTGACACACGCTGCAGCTTTGAAGGTGTACAGGAGACTGACAGAAGCCAGTGAGCCACGGGGACACTAGGTGGGGACACTGGGACTTTACCTCTCTGACATCTCTCTCCCCTCCTTGTCTCTGACGCACCTGCGAATCACAACCATGACTCAACCTGAGACTGAAACCGACATCTATGGTCAACAAGGAACTGTGACCCGGATCTGAGCACCTCTGAACTGACAATAGATGCTGGTTTTTAATTTTTAATTATTTATTTATTTATTTATTTTTGCTTATTGGGTCACACCTGGCGATGCACAGGGGTTACTCCTGGCCCATGCACTCAGGAATTACTCCTGGTAGTGCTCAGGGGACCATACAGTTTGCTGGGAATTGAATCCGGGTAGGCTACGTGCAAGGCAAATGCCCTACCCGCTGCGCTTTGTATGGCTCCAACCCAAAACCCTGGTTTTTAACTTAGTGAGGTCAGAGCCATAGTAGATTAGGGAGGGTGCTTGCCTTGCAAGCAGCCCATCTGGATTGATCCCAAGTATCTTATATTGTCCACGAATGGGTGTGCTCCCTGAGAGCTGAGCCAGGAGTCAATCCTGAGCATCACAGACTGTGGCTCAAAAACCTAAAGTCAATAAAATAAGATTCGTGCCTCGATTCTTCCAGGGGATGCCGGGCTGCCCAGCTGGGCGGGAAAATCATCCCTGAGTCAGTTCTCCCAGGGATCGCGTCACCAACCGGCTTCTATGACGAATGCCCCCCCCCCCACTTCCGTCTTCCGCCCAGGGTGGAGAATGCAGGTCAAAAGACCGAACTAGCAGCTGAGTTTCCGGCCGGAGTGATAGAATGATGGGGAGGCGCTTGCCTTACAAGTGGCTGTTCCCGGGTTCGGTCCCCGCTACCACGTACTTCAAGTGAGCACTCTCTGGTATTCGCTGGAAATTGGAGTATTGAAATTGAATGAATATTGAAGACTGTCTTGAATTGAACCGTTGATCTTGCCTTGAAGATTCAAATTGCCTTGATCTCATTAAGAGGGACTCTCAAATGAGCAAGGATCATGTTTTCTTGATTGTTTTGTTCCCCCCCCCCCTTTGGAGATCTTAATATCGGTGAGACAACTCTCAGCTCTTTTCATCTGAACTAAGGGCAGTTCCAGGAAGCAACACAGGCTTATTGAAAAAAGGACGTGAAAAAGGAGGGAAGAAACGGATAAGAGAGCTTTAAGATTTAAAATTTCATTTTTAAGGGAGTTTGGATAGAGAAGGACCACCTTGACAAGGATAGTTGGAAATGATCACTGGATAAGAACTACATGCTGAAAATAGATAAAGCAACAAACATGAGAACATCTCACTACCTGTATTGCAAAACAAATTGCCCAAAAGGAGAGATGAAGAGAGGGAGGGATAGAAAGAGAGAGAGAGAGAGAGAGAGAGAGAGAGAGAGAAGAAAAGTGTCTGCCATAGAGATAGGCTTGGAGGGAGGTGACGGAAGGAAACTGGGGTCATTGGTAGTGGGAAATGTCCACTGGAGGAGGGACAGGTGTTGGAGCACTGTATGACTGAAGCCCGACCAGAAATAGTTTTATCACTCTGTACCTCATGTTGGTTTAATTTTTAAAATACATAAATGTTTAAAATAATAATAAATAATTTAAAGTAAAATAAAATGGAGGTATAGATACACAGTTTCTCAGACTTATAAAGAAAACAAAATGCCAGGGGTGACAAATACATCTGAGGTTTGAGCTTGGGGTAACACCCTGTACCTGGGAGATCGTCTGGTTCTGGGGGTAGAATTCTTGCCTCCTCTAAGCAAGGAATGTGCTCTGCTGACTGAGGCATCTCTCTGGCCCTCACACACTATTTGGACGAAGGTGTTCTCTGGTTTAGAACATGGGTAAAAGAGGTGGAAGAGCATTTTAACAGGAGTCATAAACTCTAATTGTTACAAAGGGGATATTAGATTTCCTAGTTGGCCAAAATAAAACAACAAACACCAAGTGAAGTAGAACAGTATTCTCTGCAGGAAAGATTCCATTCCCTCACCAGGCACAGTGCATGAAACAGACTCTCTGATAATTCAGGACACAGAGAGAAACGGAAAAGAATTTGCTAAGAGGGGAAGTTGAGGAACCAGAAGAAAACATCCAGTGAGGAGGAGCAGATCTGAGAAAGCAAGAGTGAATCTAGTAGCGAGAAGAACAGGGGAGCATCCCTGGGCTGATCCTAACCCCCATACCCCTGTAGTGTGGGGGAGCTCAGCGTGCACAGGAGAAGCACACAGAGCCAGCCTGTATCATAGGGTGTGGTCAGAGCAGTCACATGGCAGAGAGGGCAGGATGCTGGGTTTCTGTATGAGAGGGGCCCAGGCCGGATTGGAAAGCTTTCTAGGAAGCCTCTCAGGGCAGAAGCAACTCATCTCAACGTGGGGGACAGTTTTCACGCTGACCAAAGCTCCTTAACTACAGCATGGTCAGTGCTTAGGATGTTCTGGCTGCTGTCAGGATGGTTTGGGGGAAACTGACACTGGAGCAGCCACATCGAGGATTACAGCCTGCCCTGTGCTAAGGCCCTACTCAGTATAACTCAGTACTACTCAATACTACTCATCTATCCTACTCATCTATCCCATCTGAGTCTTGAAGGTTCTCTGTGATAGTCAGTACACAGCAAGAGAAAGTGGTGACAGAGCGAGGAAGCACCCAGCTGCTCGGAATGGTGACTCTCTGAAGCAGGGGTACAGAAGTAGCAGAATATTTAGCAAACACCAACTCCTTCCATCTCCTTTAGGGAAACAACCTGCATACAGTCCTTTTCAGAAACCACAAATCAGCCTCACTGTTTCTTGCTCTAGACACCACTGCAGTGTCAGGACAGGGTTGGCATGGTGGGTGCAGCTGCGAGGTGGTAGAGTACATTCTACACTATCCAGCTAACAAAGACCCAGTACCTCACAGGCCCTTCACACTGGTGGCTCCTTCCACATAAGGAATTCTCTGCTGCTGAGATGTTTATTGACCTGTCAGGTGAAGAGGAATAAAGTCTCTTGTCCCTACCCCCATCCCCACCCAAGGATTGAGGGAATAGACATCTGTTCCCCCTGTCTCCATCACGACTTGCAGAGCAGCTGAAGGCATAAAAGGCTTCCAGAAGCAGGCTACTACTGTGGGATGTGCCCAGGATGGCCTTGATATAATCCCATCTTGTGACCGCAGAATGAGCTCGAGGACCTTGAAATGATGCTCTGCTGTGCAAGTAATATACTTAAGAATTACTGCTCTATACTCTCTCACCTGCTGTCCCTTCCCTCAACAGACACTCTGTAACACTGAGCTATGACCTTGGTTCTGGGCCCAGTCTGAAAAACATGAGCTCAGCTGGGTCCACCATTATGAGTCCATTCTACTTCTAAAGTTTTGTGAGTGATTATTCAGTTCTTCCAAGACTGATTAGGCCAAAAATCCAAAATACAGAACCTTGAGCAATCTTCAGGCCTGTGCCATCTAGAATCGTTGTACAAGAATTGGACCCTGAACAAAAGTGTGCATGGAAACCAATGGAGAGCAGAGCAGGGAGGCATTTGATGAGCATACGGGGAAAACGACTTATCCTGAGTATCTCCTTTGGGCTAAGGCAATGAGCCAAGTTTGCGATGGCAAGGTCAAAGTGATATGGTAAGATTGTCACCATTGATGCCAAACCAAGTTTCAACAAGGCAACTGCTTTCCACGAGAAAATACAGACAAATACTGGCAGCCTGCTTCTATTTCATGGGAAAGTTTCAAGCTCAACAATATCAACACTAAATAGGGGCATTTCACCCAATCACTGGTGTCTTTGCCAACCTTATACTCTCAGGTCTTATGGAATTTGGGCTTCAGACAATAAGATATTTGCACAACATTCACAGGCCAAGGGATTCTTTTCATAATAAGTGATGTGGGCTGTTAATGATGAGGGCCTATGGGATTTGGGAATCAAACGTGCCTACACAAAATTAACTACCCTACCATAACGAGATTGAGTGAATGGCAGAGACTGTTTACTCAGCAAAGGGAGATATAAGCTAAAGATTGGGACCTCTCCATTTTCCATGAGCAATTAGATGACTGGAATTTCAAAGTCAAGAACCCACTCTGATAGTTTCCTTTCTTGTACAAATGCTATTTATGCACTCAATGGTTATCAACTAGGGTAAGCTCTGATGTGGGGTATTCAATGAATCTACTAGAGGAAGTTTCCATCATAGACTTTTCCCTCTCTCTTTTGCACCCTTTTTTGAAAGACAGTGTTGTCCATGATCTAGGCAGAGAACAAGATTCCAAATCTGCCCATCATCCTCCTCTTCTTATAAAAACAAGGCAGAGCTTGGATCCAAGTGAATCTGCAAACTGCGTGCTTGAGCCTGGGAACTACCCAGCAACCAGATAATGAAATGCTTTGCAGCTGCCCTTCTCATGCTCCTACTGGCTGTGGCTGCCCTTGGCATCCTGGCCCCAGACACCCAAGGTGAGTCCAGTGACCTCCTCATGTATGGTCAGGTCTGTGGTCACTCCTGGTCTGGTCCGTGATAGCCCCTACTCAATATGTAGATGTGATTTGCAGCAGCAGGACCCAGGGGGATGCCTCAGTGGTTGCAAGCCCTAACCTGCCTAGAGAACCATTAAGAAATCAAAGTCTGGTGGTGACAATGGAACATACTAGAGTGGGGTCTCTGGTATTCCCAGATTATCCTGGTTCTGGTAGAATACTACTCAATGCACACAAAGTTTTAAAAAAAATGTAGCAAGTGTTTATTGGAAGAAAGTTTCGGAACAAAAGGGGTATTTCAAGTGAAATGCTGTTAGAAGCCTTTTGTCTAGGGCTTTATAGGTAAAGCAGTCTGCTTCCTTTCATGTAATGCTAACTGAGCCACTATTCGTTATCAGTTTCTCCTAGATGCTCCATAATTTCGGGGGCTCTGATTTCTTTAGATAGGGGATAAGAAAAAGTTTCACATAAGTTAGACCATAACTCTGTTCTGGGCATTCTTTCTCTTATAGATCGTTAGGTTTCCTGGCTCCTCGGGTCTTGGGTGAAGCTTAGATCCCAAAAAAGCTACTTTAATGTGTAGAGCAGTGCAAGGCTAAAGTGAGGGGTCAAAATAGTATGAGGGAAAGATGGGTGCTGAGAAAGGGTCTCCCCTAACAACTACCAGGAAGATCCTACAGCAGACAATTGGCAAATCAGTCCAAAGATTTCTATTTCTTTAGCACACACTGGAGCGATAGCACAGCAGGTAGGGCGTTCGCCTTACAAGCAGCCAACATGGCGACCCGAGTTCGATTCCTCCGCCCCTCTTGGAGAGCCCGGCAAGCTGACGAGAGTATTGGATATGCTAGACACAGTAACAACAAAGTCTCCAATGGAGACGTTACTGGGCCCGCTCGAGCAAATCAACGATCAAAGGGAGGGCCTTTACATTTACCTTTTACCTCTTAGCTGACCTAAGACCATTAGGGTAAATGAAAATAACAAGAGTTATTTGAAATTTTTGACAAAAAAGCAGAGAATTCCACAGTGATAGGAATGAAATTACATTATCTAGTGAAAAATGATCATTTTGTGAAGGAAATACAAGCAGCCATACTAGTGACTTCTCCAAGTTCACCTACCTGATATAGCTACTCATCCAGAAACACATACCTAGTACTTACTACTTCAAGCAGAAACTGTTCCTTGAGTCCTCTGGATAAACATATTGGTTCATCCTAGTAACCCTGAATGATAGACTATTCTCAGATAACCTAGTTTCATCTGTTCACCTCATTATTCTCATTTTACAAACAATGAAATTCAGACATTTCAGTCTTATTGATTTCTTCTTTGAGCTCACATAGCTATCTAGTGGGAGAATTAGCACATAACCAAGTTGGGAAGCTGTTACAGGATTTTAAGACCATTAAAATTTTAATTGTACAAGTTCTACCTATACCATTGGTAACTGGAAATGAGAAAGAGGTTTTGTTATTGACTTAGTGCAATGCAGGTCTACATACCTTATCCACCATTTTGATACAAGTGATTACAGGAATATTGACTCTTCAAATTTTAGAAAGAATATTCACTCTGAACCAGTAATTCCAATTCCAACTTATTCCTCAAAGAACTGGAAGCAGATAGAAGACACTGGCACACCATGGTTTTAAGAGCATTAGAATCATCAGTCAAAAGGTGAGAGCAGCCAGAGCAGTCTTGGACAAGTGATTGTGTGTTTGGTATTGAACTAGTATGTGGACACGCAGTGAACTGCTTCTCAGCTGTCAAAAGGAAGAAAATGCTCACATACTCCACAGCACTGAGGCTTCTGGGATAAGTGACATAAGGCAGTGAGTCAGGGGGACACCCAGGACCATGTCTCCGCCTGAAGCTGAAACTGAGATATATGGTAAAGGGGGGGCGGGTCTAGAGCAGAGGGGGACAACCTGAGACTCACCTGCCTATGGTTGTGGCCCATCTTATCGGTGGGATGTGGGTGCAAGAGAGGATCCTGGGGGTGGTGACTATCTCAAAGGAAGATCTTCTTGGGCCCCAGGTCCCTCATCATCTATGACCTTCTACCACCTGGCCGTCCCTGGTGAGTTCCCATGGACAGGGTGATGTCTAATCACGATTACATCCTTCCTTTCCTGGGAGAGATGACCCAGGCACTGCTTTAGCTCTGTGTGGGTCTACACACATACACACACACACACACACAGAAAGAGAGAGAGATACACACACAGCACACACAGAAAAAGAGACAGAAAACACACAGCACACACATAATATGCACATAGACATAGATGGCGTGCACAGACACAGACACACACACACACAGAGAGAGAGAGAGAGAGAGAGAGAGAGAGAGAGAGAGAGAACTTTGCCTCTAGCCCCACTAAGGGGAGAAAGGAGATGCAGACAGTTTGTGAAGGAAGAAAAAGAAAACATTTCCTTGGAGTCCCTCAGTCTTGGTTCTCCCTAGAACTTTGCAGGAATGAAGGGAAGGACCTGACCCCTTTATGTACAGATTCTCTTCTGAAATGGCCTTTTCTCTTCTGCAGCCTTCAGCGGAGACATCGACTGCTGCTATAGACAGCACTAGAATTTCATCTGCTCGAGAATGAAAGATTATTATAAAACCAGCAGTGAGTGCCCCCACCGGGGCATCGTGTAGGTGTTCAATCACAGGCCTTGTCCTCTGGGGGCTGGGAGAGTAGACCTGATGGACAGTGTCAGGGAAATTCCTTGAATCTCTCCAGGCTTTAGCGTGGATCCCAGAGGCCCCAAGGGAGGAGAGATTGGGGAAGAGAAGAGCCCAGGAGTGAAGCTGACCTATAAAGGAACAGGAGAGGAGATGCCAGAGAGGCTCTGGGCTCCAGGAACAGAGCAAGGAAGCTGGACTGGGTGGGGAGCCCTGGGAAGGAAAGGGAGGTCTCCCAAGTCCATAGAATTTCCCAGTTTGCAACCTTCCTCTCCTTCCCTCCTAGCTTCATAACTAAGGAAAACAAGAAGACCTGTGCAGACCCTCGAAACAAAAAGGTCCAGTTCTGCATGGAGTCCCTAGTGCCAAGTTACGAGTTGACACAGATGCTGGAAGCATTTCGTGCCTAATAAGTGGCTCTGTATTTTCTTCTCTCTTACCAGTTCCACGGTTCCTGTGACTATCTCTGGATACACTACTTGCTTTTGTTTGATTTCGTGTGGTTGGGGGTTTGTAGGTTCACCCAGTGGTGCCAAGGCTTTTCCTCCAGTCCCTTATCTCAGATATCATTCCTGGCTATGCCCAAGGAACCCTAAGTAGTTGTTGGGGTGCAATCTGCTATGTTTAGTGTCAGGAATGAATTCCCCAACTTAAATCCTAGCTCCACATGGGCCCTGTACACCCTCAAGTCCTCACAGCTACAGCAAAGAATGTTAGCTGTCTGGTGTGTGCTCTAACTAATCGCAACATCGACAGAAATACCAAATAAATGGGGAGTGTCACCATTTTTTCAAGGATATACTCTACCATCACCCTCAAAGAAAATTCTGTAAATCACTTCAGATTTATGTGTTGTCACTCCTGGGAATATATCCCAGAGAGGCAAAAAAGTATCGTCGAAGTGACATCTGCACTTGTTTTTTCATTGCAGCATTGTTCACAATAGCCAGCATCTGGAAAAAACCTGAGTACCCGAGAACAGATGACTGGTTAAAGAAACTTTGATACATCTACACAATGAAGTACTATATACCTGTACGAGAAGATGAAGTCATGAAATTTACATACAAGTGGTACTACATGGAAAGTATCACGCTAAGTGAAATGAGTCAGAAAGTGAGGGACAGACATTGAAAGATTGCATTCATCCGGGTAATATAAAGTAACAAAAAAGGAGACTAACACTCAAGAACAGCTGAAACATATACCAGGAGGTTTACTAGATGGCTTGGAGGCCAGCTGAACATATTTAGGGAAAAATGCAGCTCAGATAGAGAAGGAAGCACCAAATAAAGGGTGTTGGGAGGATCCTCCCAGGATGGGCGATGCATTCTGAAAGTGGACAATAGTCTGAACATGATTGCCACTCAATACAAACTACAGCAACTAAAAGCAGAGAGGGGGGGGGAGGGAGAGAGAGAGAGAGGGTGAACATAAGGGAATGCCCTGCCACAGAGGCAGGGTGAGATGCGGCATAGGAGGGATGCTGGGATCATTGGTGGTGGAAAGTGGGCACTGGTGGAGAGATGGGTACTCGATCCTTGTATAACTGAAACCCAAGCACAAAAATTTCTAAGTCTACAACTGTACCTCACGGTGTTTCACTAATAAAATTTAAAAAAAAAGCAGATTTATCCTGAGTATGTCTCCTTTGGACTAAGGCAATGAGCCAAGGTTGCGATGGCAAGGTCAAAGTAATATGTTAAGCATTGTCACCATTGATGTCAAACCAAAGTAGACACCAAGTTTCAACAAGGCAACTGCTTTCCACGAGAAAATACAGACTGATACTGGCTGCCTGCTTGTATTTCATGGGAAAGTTTCAAGCTCAACAGTATCAACACTACATAGGGGCATTTCACCCAATCACTGGTGTCTTTGCCAAAATTATACTCTCAGGTCTTATGGAATTTGGGCTTCAGACAATAAGATATTTGCACAACATTCACAGGCCAAGGGATTCTTTTTATACTAAGTGATGTCGGCTGTTAATGATGTGAGCCTATGAGATTTGGGAATCAAACATGCCTACACAAAATTAATTACCCTACCATAACGAGATTGAATGAATGGCAGAGACTGTTTACTCAGCAAAGGGAGATATAAGCTAAAGATTGGGACCTCTCCATTTTCCATGAGCAATTAGATGACTGGATTTTCAAAGTCAAGAACCCGCTCTGATAGTTTCCTTCCTTGTACAAATGGTATTTATGCACTCAATGGTTATCAACTCGGGAAAGCTCTGATGTGGGGAACTCAATGAACCTACTAGAGGAAGTTTCCTTCATAGAGTTTTCCCTCTCTCTTTTGCACCCTTTTTTGAAAGACTGTGTTGTCGATGATCTAGGCAGAGAACAACATTCCAAATCTGCCCATGATCCGCCTCTTCTTATAAAAACAAGGCAGAACTTGGATCCAAGAGAATCTGCGAACTGCGTGCTTGAGCCTGGGAACTACCCAGCAGCCAGATAATGAAACGCTTTGCAGCTGCCCTTCTCATGCTCCTGCTGGCTGTTGCTGCCCTTGGCATCCTGGCCCCAGACATCCAAGGTGAGTCCAGTGACCTTCTCATGGATGGTCAGGCCTGTGGTCACTCCTGGTCTGGTCCATTATAGCCCCTACTCAATATGTAGATGTGATTTGCAGCAGCAGGACCCAGGGGGATGCCTCAGTGGTTGCCAGCCCTCACATGCCTAGAGCACCATTGGGAAATCAAAGTCTGGTGGTGACAATGGAACATAGCAGAGTGGGGTCTCTGGACTTCCAAGATTATCCTGGTTCTGGAAGAATACTACTGGATGCACAAAAAGTTTAAAAAAAAGTAGCAAGTGTTTATTGGAAGAAAGTTTCAGAACAAAAGGGGTATTTCAAGTGAAATGCTCTTAGAAGCCTTTTGTCTAGGGCTTTATAGGTAAAGAAGTCTGCTTCATTTCATGTAATGCTAACTGAGCCACTATTCGTTATCAGTTTCTCCTAGATGCTCCATAATTTCGGGGGCTCTGATTTCTTTAGATAGGGGATAAGAAAAAGTTTCACATAAGTTAGCCCATAACTCTGTTCTGGGCATTCTTTCTCTTATAGATTATTAGGTTTCCTGGCTCCTCGGGTCTTGGGTGAAGTTTAGATCACGAAAAAGTTACTTTAATGTGTAGAGCAGTACAAGGCTAAAGGGAGAGGTCAAAATAGTGTGAGGGAAAGATGGGTGCTGAGAAAGGGTCTCCCCTAACAACTACCAGGAAGATCCTACAGCAGACAATTGGCAAATCAGTCCAAAGATTTCTCTTTCTTTAGCACACACTGAGGCAAACTTGACAGCTCTGGTCTTGGGAATCCCCAGGAACAAAGGGGCCCAGAAAATGGCTCAAAGGCATAGGAAGTGCTCAATGCAAGCAGGGGTCCTGTGATTGATCTTTAATGTTCTGCAATCCTGTCCTACCACTCACTGTCTTGGGTACCTGGTGAGAGGGAAATAAATAATTACAATAAATAAACAAAAATTTCTGTAGTAGAAGGGGCATATAAATATATATATAATATATCCTCTCTCCCTCCTTCCCTTTCTTTCCTATCTCCCTCTCCTCTCTCTCTGTCTCTCTCTCTCTCTCTCTCCAAATATAACATATACACAGATGACTAGTTTATCTTAGAGAAGTTAATCTCTCCCTTTGCATCACCCGAATTATTTGATGGCTGCTCCTAGCTGACCTAAGACCATTAGGGTAAATGAAAATAACAAGAGTTATTTGAAATTTTTGCAACGAAGCAGAGAACTCCACAGTGATAGGAATGAAATTACATCATCTAGTGAAAAATGATCCTTTTGTGAAGGAAATAGAAGCAGCCATACAAGTGACTTCTCCAAGTTCACCTACCTGATATAGCTACTCATCCAGAAACACATACCTAGTACTTACTACTTCAAGCAGAAACTGTTCCTTGCATCCTCTGGATAAACATATTGGTTCATCCTAGTAACCCTGAATGATAGACTATTCTCAGATAACCTAGTTTCATCTGTTCACCTCATTATTCTCATTTTACAAACAATGAAATTCAGACATTTCAGTCTTATTGATTTCTTCTTTGAGCTCACATAGCTATCTAGTGGGAGAATTAGCACATAACCAAGTTGGGAAGCTGTTACAGGATTTTAAGACCATTAAAATTTTAATTGTACAAGTTCTACCTATACCATAGGTACCTGGAAATGAGAAAGAGGTTTTGTTATTGACTTAGTGCAATGCAGGTCTACATACCTTATCCACCATTTTGATATTAGTGATTACAGGAATATTGACTCTTCAAATTTTAAAAAGAATCTTCACTATGAACCAGTAATTCCAATTCCAACTTATTCCTCCTAGAACTGGAAGCAGATAGGAGACACTGGCACACCATGTTTCTAAGAGCATTAAAATCATCAGTCAAAAGGTGAGAGCAGCCAGAGCAGTCTTGGACAAGTGATTGTGTGTTTGGTATTGAAGTGGTATGTAGACACGCAGTGAACTGCTTCTCAGCTGTCAAAAGGAAAAAAATGCTCACATGCTCCACATCACTGAGGTTTCTGGGGTAAGTGACATAAGGCAGTGAGTCAGGGGGACACCCAGGACCATGTCTCCGCCTGAAGCTGAAACTGAGATATATGGTAAAGGGGGGGGTGTGGTCTAGAGCAGAGGGGGCCAACCTGAGACTCACCTGCCTATGGTAGTGGCCCATCTTATCGGTGGGATGTGGGTGCAAGAGAGGATCCTGGGGGTGGTGACTATCTCAAAGGAAGATCTTCTTGGGCCCCAGGTCCCTCGTCATCTATGACCTTCTACACCTGGCCGTCCCTGGTAAGTTCCCATGGACAGGGTGATGTCTAATCACGATTACATCCTTCCTTTCCTGGGAGAGATGACCCAAGCACTGCTTTAGCCCTGTGTGGGTCTACACACACACACACACACACACACACACACACAGAGAAAGAGAGAGAGATACACACACAGCACACACAGAAAAAGAGACAGAAAACACACTGCACACACACAATATGCACACAGACATAGATGGCGTGCACGCGTGCACACACACACACACACACACACACACACACACACAGACCTTAGCCTCTAGCCCAGCTGAGGGGAGAAAGGAGATGCAGACAATTTGTGAAGGAAGAAAAAGAAAACATTTCCTTGGAGTCCCTCAGTCTTGGTTTTCCCCAGAACTTTGCAGGAATGAGGCGAAGGACCTGACCCCTTTATGTACAGATTCTCTTCTGAAATGGCCTTTTCTCTTCTGCAGCCTTCAGCGGAGACATCGACTGCTGCTATAGACAGCACTAGAACTTCATCTACTCGAGAATGAAAGATTATTATAAAACCAGCAGTGAGTGCCCCCACCGGGACATCGTGTAGGTGTTCAATCACAGGCCTTGAACTCTGGGGGCTGGGAGAGTAGACCTGATGGACAGTGTCAGGGAAATTCCCTGAATCTCTCCAGGCTTTAAGGTGGATCCCAGAGGCCCCAAGGGAGGAGAGATTTGGGAAGAGAAGAACCCAGGTGTGAAGCTGACCTAAGAAGGGACAAGAGACGAGATGCCAGAGAGGCTCTGGGCTCCAGGAACAGAGAAAGGAAGCTGGACTGAGTGGGGAGCCCTGGGAAGGAAAGGGAGGTCTCCAAAGTCCATAGAATTTCCCAGTGTGCAATCTTCCTCTCCTTCCCTCCTAGCTTCATAACTAAGGAAAACAAGAAGACCTGTGCAGACCCTCGAAACAAAAAGGTCCAGTTCTGCATGGAGTCCCTAGTGCCAAGTTACAAATTGACACAGATGTTGGAAGCATTTCGTGCCTAATAAGGGGCTCTGTATTTTCTTCTCTCTTACGTGTTCCACAGTTCCTGCGACTATCTCTGGATAGACTACTTGCTTTTGTTTGATTTCGTGTGGTTGGGGGTTTGTAGGTTCACCCAGTGGTGCCAAGGCTTTTCCTCCAGTCCCTTATCTCAGATATCATTCCTGGCTATGCCCAAGGAACCCTAAGTAGTTTTGGGGGTGCAATCTGCTATGTATAGTGTCAGGAATGAATTCCCCAACTTAAATCCTAGCTCCACATGGGCCCTGTACACCCTCAAGTCCTCACAGCTACAGCAAAGAATGTTAGCTGTCTGGTGTGTGCTCTAACTCATCGCAACATCGACAGAAATACTAAATAAATGGGGAGTGTCAACATTTTTTCAAGAATATACTCTACCATCACCCTCAAAGAAAATTGTGTACATCACTTCAGATTTATGTGTTGTCACTCCTGGGAATATATCCCAGAGAGACAAAAAAGTATCGTCGAAGTGACATCTGCACTTGTTTGTTCATTGCAGCATTGTTCACAATAGCCAGCATCTGGAAAAAACCTGAGTGCCCGAGAACATATGACTGGTTAAAGAAACTTTGATACATCTACACAATGAAGTACTATGTAGCTGTTAGAGAAGATGAAGTCATGAAATTTACATACAAGTGGTACTACATGGAAAGTATCATGCTAAGTGAAATGAGTCAGAAAGTGAGGGACAGACATTGAAAGATTGCATTCATCCGGGTAATATAAAGTAACAAAATAGGAGACTAACACCCAAAAACAGCTGAAACATATACCAGGAGGTTTACTAGATGGCTTGGAGGCCAGCTTAACATATGAAGGGAAAAGGCAGCTCAGATAGAGAAGGAAGCACCAAATAAAGGGTGTTGGGAGGATCCTCCCAGGATGGGCAATGCATTCTGAAAGTGGACTATAGTCTGAACATGATTGCCACTCAATACAAACTACAGCACCTAAAAGGAGAGAGAGAGAGAGAGAGAGAGAGAGAGAGAGAGAGAGAAAGAGAGAGAGAGAACAAAAGGGAATGCCCTGCCACAGAGGCAGGGTGAGATGCGGCATAGGAGGGATGCTGGGATCATTGGTGGTGGAAAGTGGGCACTGGTGGAGAGATGGGTACTCGATCCTTGTATAACTGAAACCCAAGCACAAAAATTTCTAAGTCTACAACTGTACCTCACGGTGTTTCACTAATAAAATGAAAAAAAAATAACAGATTTTTTTGTGGTTTTTTCATAATAAACCCAGGGAATAAAGGTTTGCCTGCTCAGTTGGGTTCTGGATGTCACAGTTTCCTCTAGCTGCCCTCCCTCCCACCTGACTGAAGGAGTTCTGCCCTAAAGACCACTGAACCCCGTAGACGCCAACCTCTCCACACAGCACACCAACAGCCATACAGGGAAACGAGGGATGAGTCCCGTAAAGGAGACAACTCCCAGAACCTGCATCTGGGTCCCGGAGAAGGACAAGGAATCTCAGGAGCATGGTCAGCTGAAAGGAGGGATTACAGCTTCTAGAAAGAGTCAGGACTGGGTGTGGTCCCTCACCTTCCTGATGCTGAGTGTGCAGAACCCACAAGCCAAAGGGAGATGACAGAGGAGGAGTCCTGCCTTCCTGCCAAAACTGCTTTCTGCTGCCAGTGAGGCCACACCACAGAGAATGACCCTAGTTCTGTAACATCCAGGACCTCAGCCTTCTGTGAAGACACCAAGAGTGCCTGCAGTGCACTCTAGAGGAGGAGGGGCAGATCTGCAGTTGCATCTCCTTGAATTGGGAGCTGCTCTAGAGGGGTGGATACCTATGATCCCAGGACAGGCCTGACTGAGAGATGATGCTGATCTGTGTCCTGTCCAGGCCCTCCACAGCTCTTTGGGTTCCTCATAGCTCAATGCTACTGAACACAGGCCCATGAAAGCACTGAATGTGGCTCCCGACCTGAGACTCACTCAGCCAACAAATGGCAACTCCATATTCCAGTAGCCAAAGTAGAAGGTCCTGGGTACCATCATTGTTCTGGCTCTGTTGCCATGAGAGTGTGAGTCCAGAGGCAAAGGGTAGTGAGGAGGTGACATGTGGTGCTGGTGACACCTTTTCCCGGGGGTACTTGTGTGGACACCAGATTCTCGGGCCCTGTGCTGGAACTTCCCCTTAGCCCTTCAGTCATCAGTGGCCCCTTAACCTTCCAACAGGACATGGAGAGGCCAGTAATTGTCATTCATGGCCTTGGATTATAGAAAAGTTAAAGAGCATATGGTACAACCAGCAGGACAATCTGTATCTGTGGGCCGAGTATATCAGCAACCTGATGATGCCATCAGACTTTCTGATACCCCAAAATTGCTGCTGTGCTTTTGACTGGATCCCAGTAACTTGAGTCCAAGTTTATCAAGAAATTAAATGCCCAAAAGTTTAATTCGGGAGACACACCCACAAACCACCTCCAGCTCAGCTATACAAGCTCATTTATTGGCCTTATTTCAGCGACCCATACATGCTGAAAGATTTCAAAAGCCACAGTTAGGGTTGACTGCGTAGAGCACTGTAGCAAGCAGGCACGCCATGCAGGGCATAAGCCAATAGTGTGTATCTCTGGAAAAGATGGAAATAAGGGCCATGATCCAGAGACACATGGAGGAATCTCCAAACTGGGAAGCTCTCTGCAGAGATGCCTCTGGACTTTAGGTTGGGCCAGCTTCGTCAGGTGCCTCAGACAGGCATGGGCGTCAGTCACTGCTCCACCTGCCTCCTTAAGAACTCCAGCAGCAGCCAATTTCCAGAACCCAATGAGAAGTGCACGTATGCGTGTTCAGTGACAGCAAACTCCAGGCCTCAAGGGATAGGGGATGGTCTGGTCCTTCTCATCCCCCTGTCTCCATGGGTCCCTAGAGGTCATGCCCACAAACTGCCTCCAGCTACTACTTAATCTCCTTAACAGCCATGATCCAGAGATACACACACACAAAAAAATCTCTAAACTGAGCAACTCTTGCAGAGATTTCTCCAGACCCAAACCATCTAACATTTTAAAATGCCAGGAGAGCGCAGTCATGACATCTTATGCTATTCATATCAAGCAACACAAAAGAGAGTTGGGGGAGATTGTCTGCCACAAAGTCAGGGGGATAGGTGGGATGGAAAGTACTGGAGACCTTGGTGGTGGGAGATGTGACCTGGTGGAGTGTTTGGTGATTGATCATTGTATGGTTGAACCTCAAACAGAGAATCTTTATAACTTTATCGCACGGGGATATAAAAAATAATAATAATAAAATAAAATTAACATTTTGAAAAAAAATACTTGGAATTCTAGAAAAATTCAATCAGCTTAATAAGTGGCTTAATAAATAGCAGTACTCCTGAATGAAAAAAAAGAAAGAAAAGTTAAAGTTGAACTTAATAGCAATTTTATATTTATAGCTATAAAATCATATGCTTTATTTTTCTTTTTTAAATTTTATTGAATCACTATGAGATAGGTATAAGCTTTCATGTTTGGGTTACCATCACACAAAGATCAAACACCCATTCCTCCACCAGTGCACATTCCCCACCACCAATATCCCCAGTATACCCCCCCTTTCCCACTCTCCCTCTGCCTCCATGGCAGACATGATTCCCCATAATCTCTCTCTACTTTTGGGCATTATGGTTTGCAATACAGACCCTGAGAGGTTATCATGTTTGGTTCTTTATCTACTTTCTGCATACATCTCCCATCCTGACTGATTCCTCCAACCATCTTTTTCTTAGTGATCCCTTCTCTATTCCAGCTACATTCTCCCCTTTGCTCATGAGGCAGGCTTCCAGCTATGGAGCAATCTATCTGTCATGTGTATCTAATGTCCTTAGGTGTCAGCCTCATGTTATGTTGTTTTATACTCCACAAATGAGTGCAGTCCTTCTATGTCTGGGAAAGAATATTTACCCAATACCCATCTGATAAGGGATTAATATCCAGGATATACAAGGCACTAGTAGAATTGTACGAGAAAAAAACCTCCAACCCCATCAAAAAATAGGGAGAAGAAATGAACAGAAGTTTCCACAAAAAAAGAAATACAAATGGCTAAAGGGCACATGAAAAATTGCTCCAGATTGCTAGTCATTAGGGAGATGCAAATCAAAACAACAATGAGATATCATTTCACACCACAGAGACTGGCACACATTCAAAAGAATAAAAGCAACCAGTGCTGGCGTGGGGGGAAAGAGACACTCTTTCACTGTTGGTGGAAATGTTGACTAATACTTCCTTTCTGAAAAACAATAGGGAGCATTCTTCTAAAACTAGAAATTGAGCTCTCATATGACCCCACAATACCAATTCTGGAAATATATCCCAAGAATGCAAAAAAGCACAGTAGAAATGACATCTGTACCTATATGTTCATTGCAGCACTGTTCAAAATAGCCAAAATCTGCAAACAACCCAAGTGCAATAGAACAGATGACAGATTAAAGAAACTTTGGTACATCTACATAATGGAATAATATGCAGCTGTCAGGAGAGATGAAGTCATGAACTTTTCTTATAAATGGATAGACATGGAGAGTATCATGCTAAGTGACACGAGTCAGAAAGAGATGGACAGATATATGCTATATTTTTTATTACAAAACCTGGATCCATGGACTCATAAAATGCAAAATTAAACCATGAATCTGAAGGACCAAAAGTTGTTTGAAAAGTAATTGTGGACAGTTGTTTGAAAAATAATTGTGGACAAGGACTAGAAATCTGTGGAAGAGCTCAGGCCTAGTACATGCCCAACCTCAATCCCAGATCGACAAACGGCATGTATAATCTCTCTTTATTTTTTTGCTTTTTTAGGGGTCACACCTGGTGATGCCCAGGGGTTGCTCCTGGCTCTGCACTAGGAATTACCCCTGGCAGTGCTCAGGGGACCATATTGGATGCTAAGAATGAAACCCGGGTTGGCCGCATTCAAAGCAAGCACCCTACCCCCTGTGCTATTGCTCTAGCCCCTGTATAATCTCTTTTAAATTAGAAATAAAAGTTTTTCAAGCTGGAGCTGGAGTGATAGTATAGCAGCTAGGGTGCTTACTTGGAACTTGGCCACCGCAGGCTCAAGTCTATGTACCACAGACAGTCAGCTGAGCTCTGCCCAGATTATTCCAGAGAACAGAACCAAGCCAGTTCTGAGTACTACCAGGTAGAGCCCCCAAAACAAAACAAATGAACAAAAGTGGGCAACACATGGAAAGATACTTCCAGAAAAACTCACAGATGACTTACAAACATAAGGGAAAATGCTGGCTATCACTCATTATTACAGAAATGTACCTGAAACCCACAGTGAGATGCATACCAGGCTGGTGAGAATCCCTATGTCAGGAGGATCAGAAACAATTACTATTGGAGAGGATATGGAGAAAAGCACCCTGGTATTTGGTTAACAGGAATGTAAGCTCATACAAATCCCATGGAGAAAAATATGGACTTCTTGTAAAAATACAAATAGTCATACCATGTGATTCTACATGTCTCTAAAAGGAATTTATCCAAAAGACAGAAATATGCTAATTACATAAGATATTTGCATTCCTATGTTCATAAAAGTGTTAGTCACAAAAGTCAAAACAAGGAACTGGAAAGTTGGTTCACAGTTGGTCCTCAGTTTACCTGAGGACAAGAGGTGGCCTCAGGAGGCAGGGGAAAGCAAATAGGTAGGAAAAGTCTCTGGGACATTGGTGGAAAGAAGTGAGAACTCTGGTGGCGTGTGTGGAATTAGAAAAATTTATTCATGAAATTATTGTTAACAGTATTATAAATCATGGTACTGAATTTAAAGGGTAGGGAGGAACATGGAATTAACTTAACTCTCCATGTATGGATGCCTGGATAAAGAAGCTATGATGTACACACATACTCATGGAATATTACATGGTCATTAAAAAGATGAAAGACCCCAACTTCAATCCCAGCACCAGATGTCTCTCCAGAACCCTGAGTGAGTTCCTAAAATTTTTTTAAAGCCAGGTTAAAGCTATAGTACAGCCAGTAGTATTCTTGCCTTGAACTTGGCACCACGTATGGTCACCAGAGCCCTACTAAGATGGTTCTACTGGAAGTGATGATGCTGGGAAAAATAAATCAGAAAATAAAAAACCATTTCAAGACTTTTTACTCCTGTGTGGAATATGAATAATGAATAACTAATGCAAAGAATCTGGAAGAAGGAAGGAAAAAAGGAAGGAAGGAAGGAAGGAAGGAAGGAAGGAAGGAAGGAAGGAAGGAGGAAATAAGGGAGGGACGGAGGGACGGAGGGAGGGAGGGAGGGAGGCAGGGAGGGAGGCAGGGAGGAAGGAACGGAGGGATGAAGGGTGGAAACTAAGTCCCAGATTCGGTGAAAACTATTGTGGCTAGAGAGGGACAGGGGAACCTGGGAGGCTGGAAGAGGGGTTTTCCCATTTCTGCGAGGACCCTGGAACACCTGTGATGGGGCTCGAGAACGCTCCTTAGAGAGGAGTCATCTAAGACCATGGAAGTCTATAATGATGCAAAGTAATGAGAAGTCCACTTTGAAAATGAATTCATTTAAATTTTAAAAGTAATTATGATTAGCTTCCCAAAATGTCCCAAGGCAGAAAACAGAAAAGCTGCCTTCTTTCAAGATTTTTGTTGTTGTTTTTAGGCCAAAGACAGCTGTGCACAGGGCATTGAGCTCTGTGATCACTCCAGCAGATTCAGGGGTCTGTGTGTGGCATTGCAAGTTTGGACCCAAATCAGCTGCGTGCAAGGTAAATGCCCTACATCCTGTAGAATCATTTCAGTCCCTGAAGATTACATTTCCAAAGAACGGCTCATGGGGTCTTGAGAAAGACATGAAAGAAACATAAAGCTAATAAGAGTCCAGAAAAGATTTCTATATACGTCAAAGGGCAAAACGGGATTTGGGTTTTAGTCTTTTTTTTTTAAGAAATGCTCTAATAATGGGAGTCCAGGGACCCACAGCAAGACCCTAATGAAAGATAAGACTGAGAGAAACCTGAAGGTAACGTGATCCAGAGCATATCCCCAGGAACTCACTAAAGATCAGTAACTGAGGGAGTGAGGATTCCATTGTGGGGCAGCAACTGAGGAGAGCCCATTCACTGCAGTTCTGGAAGCATCCACACCCCTCCCATTGCCTATTTCCCTGAGGGGTTCCCAGCACCCTCCTGGCCCTCCTGCTTGCAGAGGAGACCTGGTCCATGTGGGCAGAGGCAATGCCGCGCCCCATGGTTCAGCCATTATCCTTAGATCTGAATCATCCTCAGGCACCAGAGAGGGAAGGGCCTCACACACCTGGGGACCCCATGCTGGAGCCACAGGTTCCTGTGTGAGGGGGACCCTATTTTCCCCACTCCTCTCTCCTGCCCCTCTGGCCCAGCTTAAGGGACTGACCATAGGCCCTTCTCTGAGCTCCTCTCACAGACCAGCTGTCTCCTGAATTGCTGCTTCACAGAAGGTTTCCCAATCTCTATGAGCACTTATTTCGAAGCCTGTGTTGTCTGTGATCTAAGCAGATAATAACACTCTAAATCTGCCTGTGACTTTCTGACCTTCGTCTTCTCATAAAAACAAGACAGTTGGGGTCAAAGAGAATCAGAGAACAGCGTGCCGGAGCCTGGGACCTACTGGAGCTAGGAAGATGAAGTGCTTTACAGACGCCTTCCTTGTCCTCTTGCTGGCTGTGGTTGATCTCGGGATCCTGGCCCCAATCACCCAGGGTGAGTTCAGTGACCTTCTCAAGGATGGCCATGTCTATGGTCACTCCTGCTTGGGAGGAGACCTTGGTCCTCCACGACTGTCCCTGCTCTAGATGTGGATGTGATTTGGCACTTGACTAAGGGCATCAGCAGGGCCCCAGAGGTGGTTCAGTGCGTTCAAGGCCTCTCCTGGCAAGCCAAGGTTTGAATTGAAACCCTAATGGCACTCACTCAGATGATCCTAACAGCTCTACTGTCAGAAGACCAGGAAGAAGAGGGCTGGGGAGATGATGCAGAGACTTAGAAAATGTCCAGGGCAAGCAAGAGGTCTTGAGTTTGTTCCTGATGTCCTTTATGTCACTTGCTGATTTACACCCCCCCCCACAAACACACACACAGCAAACACAGCACAAACACACACCCCGATGTGGGTTCCTAGGTCAAATGACAAATTAATATAATGAATGAATAAAAATAGCCATAAAAGAAAATACACCTATCTCTGTCTCTGTATCTCACTCTCTCTCTCTCTCTCTCTCTCTCTCTCTCTCTCTCTCTCTCTCTCCTCCAACTTTGGGAAACTATTGGCTTCTTTTCATGGCCTAAATTATTTCGTAGCTGTTCTTAACAGATGTACGATCACTAAGTGATAGGTCACTTAATTGATTATTAAAGTAAATTGAAATTTTGGGGAAAGACGGAGAATTCTACAATGTTAGAAAGAACATATGCTAGCCAGTGAAAATTGATCATTTGGTAGGGTAAATAGGAAAAGCCAGAAAAGTGACTCCCAAATCCACCTCCATGTTCCAGGTGTGTGTGCAATAGATAGTAACAAGTATGTATTTAACAATATACTCGCAGAGCTTAGGTACAAGCAGATGCTGTTTCAAGCATCCTGTGGGTATGAACACATTGGGTTGTGCTAAACCTGTTGGATGGATTATTCACAGCCATCCCAGCTTCACATTTTCTACCATAATTTTCACTGTGCTCTTATGGAAAGACAGGTCCTTAAACTTTTTATTTTGCAAATTCTACCCATACTTTATGAAACTACATAAGAAATTTATAGAAAGTTGAGTTATTTGCTTTATTGATAGAACCCAGGTCCTGAATGTCTTATCCAACATTTTGGTGCCAGCTATACATTTTGGAATGCAGATTTTCTCATGTTTTAAAAAGAGAATACCATAGAACACAGTGATTCCACATGCAAATATCTACCCAAGCGAACAGAAAGCAGATCACAGGTATTGATAGGCGTGGTAATGGCAGCATTGGTCATCACAGTCGAAAGGTGAGAGAAGTCAAAGAGCCTCTGAGCAAAACAAGTGCTGCTTGTTTTTTAAATGGGTGTAGACAGATACAGAAGACTATTTCTCAGTCTTTAAGAGTAATAAAATGCTGACACACGCTGCAGCTTTGAAGGTGTACAGGAGACTGACAGAAGCCAGTGAGCCACGGGGACACTAGGTGGGGACACTGGGACTCTACCTCTCTGACATCTCTCTCCCCTCCTTGTCTCTGACGCACCTGCCAATCACAACCATGACTCAACCTGAGACTGAAACCGACATCTATGGTCAACATGGAACTGTGACCCGGATCTGAGCAGCTCTGAACTGACAATAGACGCTGGTTTTTAATTTTTAATTATTTATTTATTTATTTATTTTTGCTTATTGGGTCACACCTGGCGATGCACAGGGGTTACTCCTGGCCCATGCACTCAGGAATTACTCCTGGTAGTGCTCAGGGGACCATACAGTTTGCTGGGAATTGAATCCGGGTAGGCTACGTGCAAGGCAAATGCCTGCTGCGCTATGTATGGCTCCAACCCAAAACCCTGGTTTTTAACTTAGTGAGGTCAGAGCCATAGTAGATTAGGGAGGGTGCTTGCCTTGCAAGCAGCCCATCTGGATTGATCCCAAGCATCCTATATTGTCCAGGAATGGGAGTGCTCCCTAAGAGCAGAGCCAGGAGTCAATCCTGAGCATCACAGACTGTGGCTCAAAAACCTAAAGTCAATAAAATAAGATTCGTGCCTCGATTCTTCCAGGGGATGCCGGGCTGCCCAGCTGGGCGGGAAAATCATCCCTGAGTCAGTTCTCCCAGGGATCGCGTCACCAACCGGCTTCTATGACGAATGCCCCCCCCCCCCACTTCCGTCTTCCGCCCCGGGTGGAGAATGCAGGTCAAAAGACCGAACTAGCAGCTGAGTTTCCGGCCGGAGTGATAGAATGATGGGGAGGCACTTGCCTTACAAGTGGCTGTTCCCGGGTTCGGTCCCCGCTACCACGTACTTCAAGTGAGCACTCTCTGGTATTGGCTGGAAATTGGAGTATTGAAATTGAATGAATATTGAAGACTGTCTTGAATTGAACCGTTGAGATTGCCTTGAAGATTCAAATTGCCTTGATCTCATTGAGAGGGACTCTCAAATGAGCAAGGATCATGTTTTCTTGATTGTTTTGTTCCCCCCCCCCCCCCTTTGGAGATCTTACTATCGGTGAGACAACTCTCACCTCTTTTCATCTGAACTAAGGGCAGTTCCAGGAAGGAACTCAGGCTGATTGAAAAAAGGAAGTAAAAAATGAGGGAAGAAATGGATAAGAGAGCTTTAAGATTTAAAATTTCATTTTTAAGGGAGTTTGGATAGAGAAGGACCACCTTGACAAGGATAGTTGGAAATGATCACTGGATAAGAACTGCATGCTGAAAATAGATAAAGCAACAAACATGAGAACATCTCACTACCTGTATTGCAAAACAAATTGCCCAAAAGGAGAGATGGACAGAGGGAGGAGAGAGAGAGAGAGAGAGAGAGAGAGAGAGAGAGAGAGAGAGAGAGAGAGAGAGAGAGAAGAAACGTGTCTGCTATAGAGATAGGCTTGGAGGGAGGGTGTTGGGAAGGAAACTGGGGTAATTGGTTGTGGGAAGTGTCCACTGGTGGAGCGACAGGTGTTGGAGCACTGTATGACTGAAGCCCGACCAGAAATAGTTTTATCACTCTGTACCTCATGTTGGTTTAATTTTTAAAATACATAAATGTTTAAAATAATAATAAATAATTTAAAGTAAAATAAAATGGAGGTATAGATACACAGTTTCTCAGAATTATAAAGAAAACAAAATGCTGAGCACTGAGGCTCTTAGGGTTGCTGACATAAGCCAGTGAGCCAGGGGGCACTGGGTGGAGACACTGAGACTCTGTGTCTCTGTCATCTCTCTCCCCTCTTTGTCTGTCTCCCACATAGAACTCAAGGGCAAGTATATGGTTTTGGCTCGACCCATGAAAGACTTAGGTAAAGGAGAAATTTGTGACCTGGAGCTGAGCGCCTCTGAACGAATGAATGAATGTTTGCTTTTAAAGTAATGGGGTTGGGTTGGGGGGGGGGGGGGATGGAGCGGTAGCACAGCGAGTAGGGCGTTTTCCTTACACGTGGCTGACAGGATTCGATTCCCAGCATTTCATATGGTCCCCGGAGCACGATACCGCCAAGAGTATTTTCTGAATGCAGAGCCAGGAGTAACGCCTGTGCATCGCTAGGTGTGACCCCAAAAGCCAAAAAAAAAAGTAATGGGGTTGGATCGGAGCAATAGTCCACAGAGGAAGGTCTTGCACATAGCCAACCCGGGCTTGATCCCCGGCATCCCCTCTGGTCCCCTAGGAACTGCCAGGAGTAATTCCTGAGTGCAGAGCCAGGACGAAGCCCTGAGCATCATCAGGTGTGACCCAAAAAGACAAGCAAATAAAAACAAAAAATAATAAAGTAATGGGGCTGGGAGACTGGAGAGACAGGACAGCAGGTAGGGCTCTTGCCATACATACCGCCAGCTTGGGTTCCATGCCTGGCATCACATACGGTCCAAAGCACTGCCAGGTATATTGCCTGAGGGTAGTGCCAGGAGGAACCCCTAAGCATAGCAGAATGTGTCCCAAAAACCATAAAACCTTAAATATTAAGTTACAGGACCAGAAAAAGAAGAGAACCAGAAGTAGAGAGCTGGCAGAGCACTCACCTAGCAAGCAACTTCCAGGGTTCAATCCCTAGCACCCCCATATGGTTCCCTAACCTGCCAGGGGTGACACCTGACACTTAAGAGGTCAGAGTAAGCTCTGAGCACCACCTGGTGTGTCCCAAAACAAAATAAAACAAAATAATAATAAAATTAAATAGAGTGACATATAGACACATGTCACAGCACTATGATTGTTGGGGTAAATGCATAAATCAGTCAGCTGGGAGACACTGGGCATTCTCTGTCATCTCTCTCACCCCTTGTCTGTCTCCCACATAGAACCCACCAAGATTCCTACGCCAGATCCTAAACCTGAGATATACGGTAAAGGGGGAGTGTGGCCAAGAGCTGAGGGTGCCAACCTGAGGCAACCTGCCCTGGTTGCTGCCCAGCTTGTCTTTGGGATAGGGTGAGAGGGAGGATGTTGGGGTAGTGCCTGTTTCCAAGGAAAACCTGCAGGGGCAGAGGCAAGGCCACACCCCATGGTTCAGCCACTGTCCTTAGATCTGAACCATACTCAGATACCAGTGAGGGAAGGGGGCTCACACACCTGGGGACCTCCTGATGGACCACAGGCTCCTGTGTGAGGGGGACCCTGTTTTCCCCACTCCCCTGTCTCCTGCCTCTCTGGCCTGGCTTCAAGGACTGACCACAGGCCCTTCTCTGAGCTCCTCTGACAGACCAGCTATCTTCTGACTTGCGGCTTCAAAGAAGGTTTCTCCCCATGAACCCTGGCCCGGCCCTGCTCTGATTTGCAGCACAGGTGAGAAATAAAACTCGGGATTCGCCTTGAGTGTCAGAAAGCATTTCAGGAAGTCCGTGCTTTTGACTGTTACAACACTGGTTTTGTTTTCTTTTGCTTGTATTTTATTGTTTGTTTATTTGTGGGTCACACTTAGGGGCTTCTCTGAGGTTTGAGCTTGGGGTAACACCCTGTACCTGAGAGACCCTCTGGTTCTGGGCATAAAATTCTTGCCTCCTCTAAGCAAAGCATGTGCTCTGCTGACTGAGCCATCTCTCAGGCCCTCACACAGTATTTGGACGAAGGTGTTCTCTGGTTTAGAACATGGGCAGAAGAGGGGCCCCAGGTCCCTTCTCTTACATGTCACCTGTCTAGCCCTGGTCAGGCCCTGCTGTGGCCCTGCCTGGGTCAATACACACACACACACACACACACACACAGAGAGAGAGAGAGAGAGAGAGAGAGAGAGAGAGCCTTATCCCTGGGTAGGGGAGAGAAAGGAGAAGCAGACAGAATGCGAGGAACGCCCTTGGAGTCCCTCAGCCTTCGTCCTCCCCAGGACTTTGGGGGAATGAAGGAAAGGATCCGACCCCTTTACAAACATCCTTGTTGGAGAAGGAGAGGGCTGAGGGTTGGCAGGGAGCCCGTGGACATTGATGGAGGTTCTCTCTGGTGGAGGGATTCGTTTTGGAGTCAGAAAGACAAGTACCAGGTGATCTCACTTTGAAATGTAGAATAACAGGTCAAGCGAAAACAAAGTACCAAAGGAGGAATACCTAGATCAGCCTTGCCTGGATTATAGAAATGTGAAGGACAGAGAAGGAAAGAAATGGAAGTGAAAATAAAAGGAGGCTGGTGGGAGCCAGCAGGGCCTCAACCGCAGACTTCAGGCACATCAGGGGGGTAGAGGTATGGAATGTATACACATGTAAAATACAGCCAACAGCACTGTAAGCAGGAGGCTCAAACTTGCAAGCACCAAATTTCAAAATGTAAGTATTAAGGAGAAGGTAGAGGGGTAGGAGAGAACCTGGGGACACTGGCAGTGTGAAGTTCACTCTGGTTTGAGAGCATAATATGTCTAAAACCTTATTATAAGCAACTTTATAAATCACGCTGTCTTAGGGGGCTGGAACAATAGTACAATGGGTCGGGAGCTTGCCTTGCATTTGGCCAACCCAGGTTCAGTCTCCAGCACCCCATATGGTACCCCAAGCACTGTCAGGGGGTGATTTCAGAGAGCAGAATGAGGAATAACCCCAGGAGGAGCCCCAAAACAACAATGAAAATAAATATAAATTATGCTACTTTAAGAAAAAATATAAGATTTTTAAAAAGAAAAGAAGTCAACTTATATATAAATAAAAATATCCTCTTTCAAGAAAAAAGGGAGGGAGGGAGGGAGGGAAGGAGGAAGGGACGGAGGGAGGGAGGGAGGGAGGGAGAGAGTTTATCCTGAAATGCCCCTTTCTCTTGCTACAGTTTTAAAAAATCATGTAAACTGCTGTTACCCCAAATATGAGACCTTCAACTGTTCAAGAGTTAAAGACTACTTTACAACCAATATAGGATGTCCCCACAGTGTCATTCTGTAAGTGACCAGCTCCCATGGCCATGTCCTTACAGGGGCTGGGGGGGGGGTGGGACATGATGGAATGGGTGTCCCGGAAAGTCCCATCCTCTGGATCTTGTCAGGTAGTGAGGAGGCTTATGTTCCCAGGATGCTGCAGGGCTTCCGGTCAAGAGACTTTGCGAAGGGGGGGGGGGGGTGTAGGAGGGTGGTTAGTGGGGAGAGGAAAGGGAAGAAGGGACACTAGAGCGAGGCTGCCCCAAGAGAGGAAATGAGACTCTGGAGAATGTCTGGGCGCAAAGCAGAGAAAGGAGATCGGAGGCTGGATTATGTGGGAAGCCAAAATCTAGGAGAAGGAAGGAGGGAGATTCCCCAAGCACATTTTCAGAATCCTTCTCGCGGGCAATCTTCCTCTCCCTTACTCCCCAGGTTCCAGACACACGAAGACAGTTACATCTGTGCAGATGCCAAGGACAAGAATATCCAATATTGCCTGGTGTCCTTGGTGGTGAGACACCAGGCGTTGCAGGCACTACGTAGACTAGAGCCACTGGGGCTGGATAGGCTCCTGGAATTCTGGCATGGCTCGTGAGGGTGGTCCCTCACCTCCAGCTCACTCGCCTGCTTCTCAGGAGCCTCCCGGGCTCCACAGTTCTGTTTTTAAAAGTCTGTTCTGAAAAGGGAATACCCTGCCACAGAGGCAGGGTGGGACGGGGGGATAGGGGGTAGGAGGAATACTGGAACCCATGGTGGTGGAAAATGGGCGCTGGTGGAGGGATGGGTGTTTGATCATTGTACAGTTGAAACCCAAGCACAAAAAATTGTAAATTTATAACTGTATTTCATGGTGTTTCACTAACAAAATTTTTTTTAAAGTGTAAAAAATGATGAGAATGGGCACTGGTGGAGGGATGTGTACTGGATCATTGTATAACTGAAACCCAAGCACAAAAATTGGTAAGTCTACAACTGTACCTCATGGTGTTTCACTAATAAAATTTAAAAAAAAAGTCTTTTCGGGGCTGGAGACATATCACAGCGGATAGGGCATTTGCCTTGCACGCGGCCGACCCGGGTTCGATTCCAAGTAATCATATGGTCCCCTGAGCATCTCCAGGAGTATCTCCTGAGTGCAGAGCCAGGAGTAACCCCTATGCATCGCCAGGTGTGACCCAAAAAGCAAAAAAATAGTCTGTTCTGGTGATAATAAAAGCACAATAATAAAGGGTCTCTAAAGCAACTTTGCTTGAACATTGGGGCAGGGGAGGATACAGACAGGATGGCTGACCTTGGATTTATAGCTCTTTCATAATAAGACTACCGGGGCCAATGCAATAGTTCAACAGGCAGCTATATTTTCCCAGTTTGATCCCTGGCACTCCATATTGTCCCCTGAGTCCAACAGGAGTGATCTGAGCTCAAAGCCAGGAGTAAGCCCTGAGCACGCCCTCCCCTAATCACACATCATCATACAATTTTTCAAAAGTCTATATATGGCTCAGTGGTTTAAAAAAAACTTTCCTAGGCTCCAATCCACTGTCCCCACCTGCCCAGAGGTGATCCAGACAGCCCTGCTCTAGGAATCCTCAGGTCAGGGGGGTGTGGGGAGGGCCCAGAAGGCAGTGCAGTGCCTTAGGAAACTCTCGGGGCAAACATGAGGTCCTGAGTTTCATCCACAGCACCACCCATTCACCAAGAGGCCCCTGACTATCAGCCAGTCTGAGGTCCCTGACAAGGGGAGAATTTTCCTTAGTAGAATAAAAAAATTAAATGAAAAACACTATTCATTCCAATATAGAATGAGTATGTGTCAAAGGATGAATGCAGTAATGAGGGACCCACCAAAAACTGATACATAGATCATCAGAAATTTCTGTCCTTAATTGGGATGGCCTATCTGACAGATGTGGGGGTAGAAAGAAGAGAAATATTCCAGAGTGCAATTAAATTGTAACTGAGGCATGATCTTTTCCACTGAAGAAAAATTATTTGCATCTGTGCTAAACAGATATGATCTGATCTGACAAAAACCATAGTACTCACTTGAAGTACGTGGTAGCGGGGACCGAACCCGGGAACAGCCACTTGCAAGGCAAGCGCCTCCCCGCCATTCTATCACTCCAGCCAGACGAGAACTGTGCAGTCTTCTGCCCCCGCGCCTGGGTGTTCCTCGCCGGGACCCCTTGGAGGGGAGCGGGTTGAGCTTTCCTCCCCGCCCCGACCGGGGCTCCAGCAGCCGAAGACCTCCAGGACCAGCCACCACCATGCTGAGACCACTCTCCGCACACATGAAGGTACTGGCAGAGGGACAAAGCCACGTGGGTTCCGGGGCCGAGACCTCCAAGCCTACTCGGATTGGAGTCGAGCATCTTCCATCCAGATCCTCCAAATTCCAGTAGGCGGGGGTCACACCCACCACCTGGCCCCCTGGCGCCGTGTAATCCCATCAGCGGCCAAGACTCAGGGACTATAAAATCCAGATCCCGGACGAGAACAGTGCAGTCTTCTGCCCCTGCGCCTGGGTGTTCCTCGCCGGGACCCCTTGGAGGGGAGCGGGTTGAGCTTTCCTCCCCGCCCCGACCAGGGCTCCAGCAGCCGAAGACCTCCAGGACCAGCCACCACCATAGTGAGACCACTCTCCGCACACATGAAGGTACTGGCAGAGGGACAAAGCCACGTGGGTTCCGGGGCCGAGACCTCCAAGCCTACTCGGATTGGAGTCGAGCATCTTCCATCCAGATCCTCCAAATTCCAGTAGGCGGGGGTCACACCCACCACCTGGCCCCCTGGCGCCGTGTAATCCCATCAGCGGCCAAGACTCAGGGACTATAAAATCCAGATCCCGGACGAGAACAGTGCAGTCTTCTGCCCCTGCGCCTGGGTGTTCCTCGCCGGGACCCCTTGGAGGGGAGCGGGTTGAGCTTTCCTCCCCGCCCCGACCAGGGCTCCAGCAGCCGAAGACCTCCAGGACCAGCCACCACCATAGTGAGACCACTCTCCGCACACATGAAGGTACTGGCAGAGGGACAAAGCCACGTGGGTTCCGGGGCCGAGACCTCCAAGCCTACTCGGATTGGAGTCGAGCATCTTCCATCCAGATCCTCCAAATTCCAGTAGGCGGGGGTCACACCCACCACCTGGCCCCCTGGCGCCGTGTAATCCCATCAGCGGCCAAGACTCAGGGACTATAAAATCCAGATCCCGGAACCGCGCGGCCGCATTTGCGGCCGCGCGACATCTTATCACAACTTTTTTTATGACACCTTATTATCTCATTCCTACTTTGGACAAACTTGCAGGCTATCGAATGTAGCCTGCCCACAGGGCAGAGTCTGGCAAACTCCCCGTGGCGTACCAAATATGCCAAATACCAGTAACAATGATGGGTCTCATTCTCCTAAAGAGCCGTGAATATAATCTCAGGTCAAGGATGAAAGAGACGTTACTGGGGCCTGCTCGAGGCAATCGACGAATAACAGGATGATGAAATGAAAAATGAAATGACAAAAATCATATAGAACATCTATCAAAAAACAATACATGTCCTTGAGTGCAGTTAGGACAGAGAAGGGACCGCTATGACAATGATAATTGGAACTGCTCACGCTGGACAAAAGTGAGTGCTGAAAGGAGGTAAAGTGGTATGCTTTCAGTAACAGTATTTCAAACCACAATGCCTAAGAGGAAAATGAGAGAGAGAGAGAGAGAGAGAGAGAGAGAGAGAGAGAGAGAGAGAAAATGTCTGCCATAGCGGCAGGCTGCAGTGGGAATGGGAGGATGTGGGTGTAGGCTGGAAGAAAACTGGGGGCATTGGTGATAGGAAATGTGCACCGGAGAAGAAACAGATGTTGGGACGCTGTATGACTGAAACCCAATTAGGAACAACTTTGTAGCTGCAGATCTCACCGTGTTTAGATTCTTTTTTAAAAAAAAAATTTGTAATGTATGCCCCAGAGCTCCTGCCTTATAGATATGAGGCCCTAAGATCAGGGCACACCCTCTCAGACTGAGCACAATCCAGGTGGCCCCAGGCTGTCCTCGCAACAGAAAGCGAGTGCACCACAGTCAAAAGTGTCCTCGCTCATCATGACAGCAACAGCAAAGCCAAAGAAAAAGAGAAATAAAACTTTGTATTAGGGGGTATGGTGCCGCCAGCAGGTCAATTTGTACCTGTGAGGCAAGTGCATCAGCAGCCTGATGGCGCCATCAGACTTTCAGATACCCCCAAATTGCTGCTGTGCCTTTGGCCAGACCCAAAACACTTGGGGCAAAGTTTACCAAGAAAATAAATGGCCAAAAGTTAGGTATATGGGAGACACACCCACAAACCACCTCCGGCTCAGCTATATAATTGGAGTTGTGGCCTCTCCGGTTCCTAATCAAACTGCTTATTGGCCAATATCCCAGAGACTCAGAAACGAATCTTGAAACCCAACGGCTTTTGGCAGAAATGTGTCCTGTTCCTGCAGTAGGTTACCGGCGCTGGGACACTACAGTTGGGAATAGGTTTTGTGCCTTGCCCTGTAACCCCTGATGGCCCAGTGGCTGTCATCCTCCAGAGACAATTGGACAGTCAGGTTTGGGCCCACAGTGACCAGACACACAGGACCTCATGAGATGGGGGTTGAGTCGGACCTTTCCACCCCCATCCCAAAGAGATCCCAAGTCACTGCCCACGAATGGCCTTTCTGAATCCTGATCAAGCCACTTAACGGGCAATATCCCAGAGACTCAGAAACGAATCTTGGAACCCAATGGCTTTTGTCAGTAATGCGTCCTGTTCCTGCAGTAGGTTACCAGCACTGGACCACTCCAGGTGGGAATAGATTTTGTGCCTTGGCCTGTTCCCCCTGGTGGCCCATTGACTGCCATCCTCCAGAGGCCACTGGAGAGTCAGGTTTAGGCCTACAGTGAAAAGATATGCGCGGCCTCATGGGATGGGGGTGGAGCCGGCCCTATCCTCCCCACCCCAACGAGACCTCTAGTTGCAGCCCACGAACAGCCTCTCTGGCTCCTGATTAAACTGCTTAACAACCATGATCCCAGAGACTCAGCAACAAATCTCGTAACCCAGTAGGTTTTGGCAGAAATCCCGCCAGATTTAAGTGTTAAAATTTCGGAATTTCAAAATCGTGCGGCCACTACTGCAACCATGCAACATCATATTTTATTCATAACCAGCAAGAGGAAACAAATTGTCTGCCGTTTCATTTTCAACAGATCTAAATGTTGGGGTAAAATCCCAAATAATAATTTTTGGTCTGGCATCAAAATATTGAATGTAATCAAAGTAGAGAGAGAGAGAGTAACGTGGAAATCATCTGCTTCACAGGTAGGGGGAAGGTGTAGGATGGGTGTATACTGGGGTTTTTGGTGGTGGAGAATTGGAACTGGTGAAGGTATGGGTGTTTCATTGTATGACTGAGACTTAAACCCAAAAGCTTTGTAACTGCTCTCACGGTGATTCAATAAATAAAATTATTTTTATAAAAATGAAAAAAAGTAAGGTGGAGCTCATGCCCAATTCAATCAGCTAATCAGTGGCTGAACAAACAGCAGTACTCCTACATAAAAAAAAATCTTTGTATTAAATATATGTACTGCCCTTCCCCTCAAACAATGTGCATACCCTTTCAGACTTAAGAAATCCTGGGCTGGGCCTTTGTTTATTTTGTCTTACTGTTGAGTTCAAAGTCTTAAACTTTCATCTCTGTGTTTGTGCTTGGGGCATCATTGAGCCACCTATTCCTTTAGGTGATCTCTCTCACTTCCAGCAGAAGAAGCTCAACCCTTTCCATCACTGGACCCTGAAAATACCCAAACTCTTCACTCTGCACAAACAGCAAAAATGACCCAAACAGGGAAGGGATGAGGCCATGAATGAGACAAGACCAAGAATTTGCATCTGGACCCTGGGGAGAGGTTGGAGCATGTCAGGTTGTCTGGTCAGCAGACAGGGGTAGTTTCAGCTGCTGGGGAAGAGTTCGGAAGGAGGGTGTCTGCACACCTGAACTGGACTTAAGTGTGCAGAACCCATAACCAAAGGGGAGAGGGCATGGAAGGCGTCCTGCCTTTCTGCAAGAAATGCTTTCTGCTGCCAATGAGGCCACACCACAGAGAATGACCAGGTCCCTTGCAGGGTTGCTGAGAGCTAGGGGAGAAGGGTCTTCCTGGTGCTGGGAGACCCTGGAATATTTGTGTTGGGAGTGGAGAACGCTCCTGAGAGATGCGTGATCTAAGCTCTTGTAAGTCTGCAAAGCTGCAAACTAATTGAAAGTCCATTTTGAAAATGAAATGATTGAAAAAATTAAAAATGAATACGTTTAGGCACCCAGAGTTGCCAACAGGCAGGAGATAAAAATGCTGCCTTCTTTCAAGATTATATTTCAAAGGGAGGGTTGCTGGGGTCTTGAGAAAAGCATGAAGGAGACATAAAACTGATAAGAGTCCAGGAAAGATTTGTATGTAGATCAAAGGGCAGAAAGGGATTTGGGGTTTATTTTCTAAAATTCTATCACTCCGGCCACAGCAGTAGGGCGTTTGCCTTGCACGCAGCCAACATGGTAGACCAAGTTCGATTCCTCCGCCCGTCTCGGAGAGCCCGGCAAGCTACCGAGAGTATCTCGCCCATACAGCAGAGCCTGGCAAGTTCGCCATGACGTATTCGATATGCCAAACACAGTAACAACAAAGTCTCCAATGGAACGTTACTGGGTCCCCTCGAGCAAATCGATGAACAACGGGACGGCCTTTACCTTTAACTTTTCTAAAATTAATGCTCTCAGAAAGAGAGCTCAGGGACCCACAGCAGGCGCCAAAGGTCAGATAAGACTGAGAAAAACCGGAAGGCAACTTGGTCCAGGGCAGATCCCTGAGAATTCACTACAGGGCAGTACCAGGGTGAGTGAGGCCTCCACTGTGGGGCAGCAAATGAGGAGAGCCCATTCACTGGAGTGCTGGAAGAGTCCATACCCCTCCCACTGCCAACTCCCCTAAGGGGCTCCCAGCATCCTCCCAAACCTCCTGCTTGCAGGGGAGACCTGGTCCATGTGGGCAGAGGCAAGAACCCACCCATGGCTCAGCCACTGTCCTTAGATCTGAACCATGCTCAGACACCGGCAAGGGAGGGGGGCTCTCACACCTGGGGAATCCCTGCTGTAGCCACAGGCTTCTCTGTGAGGGGGATCCTGATTTCCCCACTCCACTCTCCTACCCTTCTCACCTGGCTCTCCGGGACTCATCACAGGCCTTCTCTGAGTTCCTCTCACAGACCAGCTGTCTCCTGACTCAAGGCTTCACAGAAGGTTCCTCCCCATGAACTCTGGCCCCGCATGGGTCTGTAGCTTCCTGTTCAGGAATTTCGTGAGCCACACCAGGGCCCCTTCCCTGCTGCCCCAATGAGTGTTTCCTTCATACTGCCAATGGACATCACAGCTACATGATTTCCAGAACCCAGTGGGAAATAAATTCTATGACTCCCGCCGACAGGACCCTTCTGCCACCCTACCTGATGTACCATCTCTCCAGCCTGCCCATCTGATCCTTAACTGTCCTCAGTAATGCTCTGCAGCTTAGGAAGAGAAAGTGACAAAAGACTCTGGAGGCTCACAGCCACTTAGAACATAGACTGCCTTGGGAGGTCAGATATGGCAGAAGACTGAGTGATCAAACACCAGGACCCGGAGTTCTCCCTCTCTGAACCAACCCGCATTCAGTCTGTTGCAGCTGGAAAATCACTTCCTCCTATCAGCCGCTGTCTCTTACTCTGGCCACCACAGCAGTGTCATGAGGGAGTTGGGGGAGTGGGGGAGTGTACTACACCAGTGCTGTCCATGGAGTTCCTTGGGGCTCTGGTCACCAGCACCTCACCTGCACCTCTGCCTTGACCATGCCTCCCTTCATGCGGGAGTCTCCATTGCTGAGATACTGATGCCCCCAGGAGTTCGTCAATGCTCAGGCCTGAGACATCTAGAAGGATTGAATAAGGGCTGCGGGCGACATTGCACCTAGAAGGCAACAGGGGTATCAGAGACAGGGAGGCATCTGGTGAGGATATGGACAGAAGGACTTGCCCTGGCATCAAACTAGCCAGGAGCATAGATCATAAAGTTCCAATAGGATGCCTACCTTCAAGGAGGAAATACAACCCTACTCCAGGGGACCTGCCACTTTGCAAGAGAGATACCCTAACTCAGGAGAATTGACACGCCGGGGGGTTCTCCCCAACCACTGGTGCCTTTGTTCATCCTACGCCTGAGGACTTGAGGAACTCCTGCTCAGACAGTAGGATATTTGTAGAACAAGCCAGAGGAGATGGTTTTCCTTTTAAAGTAAACAATGTGGTTCTTGGGTCTACAAAGATGGGGAGGGATGGAAATGTAACCATAGACTAAATTATCCAGAAGCGCCTTGACTGAGAAAATTGGCCAAGTGGTTTACAATTCAGCAAAGGGGAAACCACAAGTTCAAGGTTGAGACATTTTCCTATTCCATGAGGAATCATACAACTCTTTTTACATGTTAGGGGACTTCGCACGCCAGGTAGCTGCTCTTACGGTTACCTTGAAAATGTGACTTTCTGTCCTTCCTCTTCTTATAAAAACAAGACAGTTGGGGTCCAAGAGAATCAGAGAACAGCGTGCTGGAGCCTGGGACCTACTGGAGCTAGGAAGATGAAGTGCTTTGCAGATGCCTTGCTTGTCCTCTTGCTGGCTGTGGTTGATCTCGGTATTCTGGCCCCAATCACCCAGGGTGAGTTCAGTGACCTTCTCAAGGATGGCCATGTCTATGGTCACTCCTGCTTGGGAGGAGACAAAGAGGGACACCTTGGTCCTCCATGACTGTCCTGTTCTAGATGTGGATGTGATTTGGCGCCTGACTAAGGGCATCAGCAGGGCCCCATAGGTGGTTCAGTGTCTTCAAGGGCTCTCCTGGCAAGCCAAGGTTTGAATTGAAACCCTAATGGCACTCACTGGGATTAACCTAACAGCTCTAATGTTGGGAGCCCAGAAAAAAGGGGGCTGGGGAGATGATGCAGAGACTTAGAAAATGTCCAGGGCAAGCAAGAGGTCTTGAGTTTGTTCCTGATGTCCTGTATGTCACTTGGTGATTTACACACACACACACACACACACACACACACACAGAGAGAGAGAGAGAGAGAGAGAGCACAGCACAAACACACACCCCGATGTGGGGTCCTAGGTGAAATAACAAATTAATATAATGAATGAATAAAAATAGCCATAAAAGAGAATAGCCCTGTCTCTGTCTCTGAATCTCTCTCTCTCTCTCTCTCTCTCTCTCTCTCTCTCTCTCTCTCTCTCTCTCTCTCTCTCCCCTCCAACATAGGGAAACTATTGGCTTCTTTTCATGACCTAAATTATTTCATAGCTATTCTTAACTGATTAGGATCTCTAAGTAATAAGTCACTTAATTGTTTATTTAAGTAAATTGAAATTTTGGAGAAAGACAGAGAATTCTACAGTGTTAGAAAGAACATATGCTACCTAATGAAAAATGATCATTTGTTAGGGAAATAGGACACCCCAGAAAAGTGACTACGCAAACCACCTACATGTTCCAGGTGTGTGTTCAATAGATATTAACAAGTGTGTATTTAACAATATACTCGCAGAGCTTAGGCCTTGGGTCGTGCTAAACCTGTTGGATGGATTATTCACAGCCATCCCACCTTCACTTTTTCTACCATAATTTTCACTGTGCTCTTATGGAAAGGCAGGTCCTTAAACTTTTTATTTTTCAAATTCTACCCATACTATATCAAATTACATAAGAAATGAATAGAAAGTTGACTTGTTTGCTTTATTGATATAACCCAGGTCCTTAATTTCTTATCCAAAGTTTTGGTGCCAGATACATTTTGGAATGGATATTTCCTCATGTTTTAAAAAGAGAATACTATAGAACACAGTGATTCCACTTCCAAATATCTACCCAAGCGAACAGAAAGCAGATCAAAGGTATTGATAGGTGTGGTAATGGCAGCATTGGTCATCACAGTGAAAAGGTAAGAGAAATCGAAGAGCCTCTGAGCAAAACAAGTGATGTTTGTTTTTCAAATGGGTGTAGACAGATACAGCAGACTGTTCCTCAGTCTTTAAGAGTAATAAAATGCTGACACATACTGCAGCTTTGAAGGTGTAGGGGAGACTGACAGAAGCCAATGAGCCAGGGGGACACAGGGTGGGGACACTGGGACTCTGCCTCCCTGACATCTCTCTCCCCTCCTTGTCTCAGTCGCATCTGTGACCCACAACCATGACTCAACCTGAGGCTGAACACGAGATCTATGGTCAACAAGGAACTGTGACACAGATCCGAACAGCTCTGAAGGGACCAATAGACGCTGGTTTTTAATTTTTATTTATTTATTTATCTATTTATTTATTTTTGCTTTTTGGGTCACACCTGGCGATGCACAGGGGTTACTCCTGGCTCATGCACTCAGGAATTACTCCTGGCAGTGCTCAGGGGACCATATGGGATGCTGGGAATTGAATCCGGGTTGGCTATGTGCAAGGCAAACGCCCTACCCGCTGTGCTATGTATGGCTCCATCCCAAGACCCTGGTTTTTAATTTAGCGAGGCCAGGGCCATAGTAGATTAGGGATGGTGCTTGCCTTGCAAGCAGCCCACCTGGATTGATGCCAAGGATCCTATATTTTCCACGAATGGGAGTGCTCCTTGAGAGCAGAGCCAGGAGTTAATCCTGAGCATCACAGACTATGGCTCAAAAATTAAAGTAAATAAAATAAGATTCGTGTCTCGATTCTTCCAGGAGATCCCGGGCTGCCCAGTTGGGCGGGAAAATCATCCCTGAGTCATTTCTCCCAGGGATCACGTCACCAACCCCCCATCCCGGAGATGCGGGTGGACCCCTCCGGCCACCTCGCCCGTCCCACCTTGGTGTATCTTTGCTTCCCGCCCCTGTTGGGTCACTTTCCCCATGGAAGAGGCTCGGGACAGCCCAGCCCTGACTTCCACACCCACCCCAATTGTTCAGGACAAATGGTCTCTTTCCAAACCCTGTCCTTGAAGGGAAGACTGCACAAAGTGCTGTGGATTTTTGTTTTGTGTGTGTGTGTGTAATTAGATTCAGTGAAATTCTGATAAGGATTTCTTGTCTACTACGAATCTCCCTCCACTTCTGCCTTCCGCTAAGAGTGTAGAATGCAGGTCAAAAGACGAACTAGCAGCTGAATTCTCTGCCGGAGTGATAGAATGGTGGGTAGGCGCTTGCCTTGCAAGTGGCTGGTCCCGGGTTCGGTCCCCGCTACCACGTACTTCAAGTGAGCACTCTCTGGTATTCACTGGAAATTTGAGCATTGAGATTAACTGAGTATTGAAGACTGCCTTGAATCGAACCATTGGGATTTCCTTGAGGATTGAAATTGCCTTGATCTCATTGAAGGGACACTCAAAAGAGCAAGGATCATGTTTTTTTTTATTGTTTTATACCCCCCCCCTTTGGAGATGTTAATATCGGTGAGACAACAAGTCTCACCTGTTTTCATCTGAAGTAAGGGCAGTTCCAGGGAGGGATGCAGTCTGATTTCAAACAGGACGCCAAACAGGGGGGAAGAAACGGCTAAGAGACCTTTAAGATTTAAAATTTAATTTTTAAAGTAGTTGGGATAGAGAAGGACCACTTTGACAAGGATAGTTGGAAATGATCACTGGATAAGAACTGCATGCTGAAAATAGATAAAGCAACAGACACGAGAGCATCTCAGTACCTGTATTGCAAGCCACATTGTCCAAAAGGTGAGAGGGAGACAGGAAGAGAGAGAGAGAAGAAAAGTGTCTGCCATAGAGATAGGCTTGGAGGGAGGGTGAGGAGAAGGAAACTGGGGTCATTGGTCGTGGGAAATGTCCACTGGTGGAGGGACAGGTGTTGGAACACTGTATGACTGAAGCCCAACCAGAAACAGTTTGATAACTCTGCACCTCGTGTTGGTTTAAATTTGAAAATAAATAAGATTTTAAAATAAAAAGAAATAACTTTTAAGTAAAATAAAATGGAACTATAGATACACAGTTTCTCAGACTTATAAAGAAAAAATGAGGCTGAGCCCTGAGGCTATTGGGGTTGCTGACATAAGCCAGTGAGCCAGGGGGCACTGGGTGGAGACACTGAGACTCTGTGTCTCTGTCATCTCTCTCCCCCTCTTGTCTGTCTCCGAACTAGGACCCACGAGCAGATGGGAAAGGAGAAACTGACCTGAACAAATAAATCGATGCTTCTTTTTCAAATAATGGGGCCGGGTGCTGAAGAGAAAGCACAGTGAGTAGTGCGCTTGCCTTGCACACTGCTAATCTGAGTTAATTTCCCAGTATCCCATATGGTCCCCCAAGCACCGCCAAGTATAATTCCTGAGTGCAGTCAGGCATAACCATTGAGCATCACTGGGCGTGACCCCAAAGCCAAAAGAAAAAAAAGGAAAAAATTAAGTATTGGGTTAGGAGCAATAGTAGTGAGGTAGGGCACTCACCATGGGACGCAGATGATCCGAATTCAATCCCCAGAACCCCATATGGTCCCCAAACTTGCCAGGACTTATCCCTGAGCACAGAGACAGGAATAAGTACTGAATACCAACCAGGTATGTCCCCTCTCCAAAACCTTTTTAAAAATTAAATAGACCCATAATTTTTCAGCCTTAAAAAGGAAGAATAGCATCGAGGATGTTGGGGTAACTGACCTTAGCCAGTGCTGTGCCTCTTGATCATCTGTCTTCCTTCCTTGTCTGTCTCCCATAGGACCCACAAACATGACTGCGCCTCAGACCTTATTATAAGCAACTTTATAAATCATGCTGCATTAGGGGGCTGGAACAATGGTACAATGGGTCGGGAGTTTGCCTTGCATTTGGCCAACCCACGTTCAGTCTCCAGCACCCATATTGTATCCCAAGCACTGTCAGGGGGTGATTTCAGAGAGAAGAATGAAGGAATAACCCCAGGAGGGGCCCCAAAACAACAATGAAAATAAATATAAATTATGCTGCTCTGGAGCGATAGCACAGCGGGTAGGGCGCTTGCCTTACAAGCGGCTAACATGGCCGACCCGAGTTCGATTCCTCCACCCCTCTCGGAGAGCCCGGCACGCTACCGAGAGTATTCGATATGCCAGACACAGTAACAACAAAGTCTCCAATGGAGACGTTACTGGGCCCGCTCGAGCAAATCGACGATCAACGGGAGGGCCTTTACCTTTACCTAAGAAAAAATATAAGATTTTTAAAAAGAAAAGAAGTCAACTGATATATAAATAAAAATATTCTCTTTCAAGAAGAAAGAGGGAGGGAAGGCGGGAGGGAGGGTGGGAGGGAGGCAGGGAGGGAGGGAGCCTATCCTGAAATAACCCTTTCTCTTGCTACAGTTTTAAAGAATCATGTAAACTGCTGTTACCCCAAATATGAGAAGAGAGACTAGAGCGAGGCTGCCCCAGGAGAGGAAATGAGACTCTGGAGAATGTCTGGGCGCAAAGAAGAGAAAGGAAATTGGAGGCTGGATTATGTGGAAAGCCAAAATCTAGGAGAAGGAAGGAGGGGGATACTCCAAGCACATTTTCAGAATCCTTCTCGCGGGCAATCTTCCACTCCCTTACTCCCCAGGTTCCAGACACACGAAGACAGTTACATCTGTGCAGATGCCAAGGACAAGAATATCCAATATTGCCTGGCGTCCTTGGTGGCGAGACACCAGGCGTTGCAGGCACTACGTAGACTAGAGCCACTGGGGCTGGATAGGCTCCTGGAATTCTGGCACGGCTCGTGAGGGTGGTCCCTCACCTCCAGCTCACTCGCCTGCTTCTCAGGAGCCTCCCGGGCTCCACAGTTCTGTTTTTAAAAGTCTGTTCTGAAAAGGGAATACCCTGCCACAGAGGCAGGGTGGGACGGGGGGATAGGGGGTAGGAGGGATACTGGAACCCATGGTGGTGGAAAATGGGCGCTGGTGGAGGGATGGGTGTTTGATCATTGTACAGTTGAAACCCAAGCACAAAAAATTGTAAATCTACAACTGTACCTCATGGTGTTTCACTAACAAAATTTTTTTTTAAAGTGTAAAAAATGATGAGAATGGGCACTGGTGGAGGGATGTGTACTGGATCATTGTATAACTGAAACCCAAGCACAAAAATTGGTAAGTCTACAACTGTACCTCATGGTGTTTCACTAATAAAACTTAAAAAAAAACTCAGTTCTGGTGATAATAATAGCACAATAATAAATGGTTTCTAAAGCAACTTTGCTTGACCTTTGGGGCAGGGGACGATACAGACAGGATGGCTGATCTTGGATTTATAGCTCTTTCATAAGAAAATCGGGGCCAAAGAAATAATTCAGCAGGCAGCTATATTTGCCCAGTTTGATCCCTGGCACTTTATATGGTCCCCTGAGTCCAACAGGAGTGATCTGAGCTCAAAGCCAGGAGTAAGCCCTGAGCACACCCTCCCCTAATCACACATCATCATACAATTTTTCAAAAGTAAGATATGGCTCAGTGGCTTAAAAAAAACTTTCCTAGGCTCCAATCCACTGCCCCCACCTGCCCAGAGCTGATCCAGACAGCCATGCTCTAGGAATCCTCAGGTCAGGGGGGTGTGGGAAGGGCCCAGAAGGTAGTGCAGTGCCTTAGAAAGCTCTCAGGGCAAACATGAGGTCCGGAGTTTCATCCACAGCACCACTCATTCACCAAGAGGCCCCTGACTATCAGACAGTGCGAGGTCTCTGACAAGGGGAGAATTTTACTTAGTAGAATAAAAAATTAAATGAAAAACACTATTCATTCCAATATGGAATGAGTATGTATCAAAGGATGTACTGAACAGGATGGCCTGTTCCCCTTGATGGCCCATTGACCGCCATCCTCCAGAGGCCACTGGGCAGTCTGGTTTGGGCCCACAGTGAAAAGACAAGCGGGGCCTCACGGGATGGTAGTGGAGCCGGCCCTATCCTCCTCACCCCAACGAGACCTCTAGTTGCAGTCCATGAACAGCCTCTCTGGCTCCTGATCAAGCTGCTTAACGGCCTTGATCCTAGAGACTCAGAAACAAATCTCGAAACCCAGCAGTTTTTGGCAGAAATATGTCCGGACCCCACAGTAGGTTACTGTCGCCAGGCCATCCCAGGAGGAAAGGGCGCTGTCTGTCCACCTGCTCCCCCCTGGAGACTTGGTGGCCGCCATCCACCAGAGGCCATTGGACAGTCAGGTTTGGGCCCATAGTGACGAAACACGTAGGACCTCACAGGATGGGGGTGGAGCTGGTCCTGTACTCCCCAACTCAAAGAGACCACAAGTGGCCACCCACGAACGACCTCTCTGGCTCCTGATCAAGTTGCTTAACAGTCATGATCCCAGAGACTCAGGAACAAATCTCGGAACCCAGCAGGTTTTGATAGAAATCCCTCCAGATTTAAGTGTTAAAATTTCGGAATTTCAAAATCGTGCGGCCACTACTGCAACCATGCAACATCGTATTTTATTCATAACCAGCAATAGAAAACAAATTGTCTGCCGTTTCATTTTCAACAGATCTGAATGTTGGGGTAAAATCCCAAATAAAAATTTTGGGTCTGGCATCAAAATATTGAATGTAATCAACGTAAAGAGTAATGTGGAAATCATCTGCCCCACAGATAGGGGGAGGGTGTGGGATGGGTGTATACTGGGGTTTTTGGTGGTGGAGAATGGGAACTGAAGGTATGGGTGTTTCATTGTATGACCGAGACTTAAACCCGAAAGCTTTGTAACTGCTCTCACGGTGATTCAATAAATAAAATTATTTTTATAAAAATGAAAAAAAAGTAAGGTGGAGCTCATGCCCAATTCTAAACAGCTAATCAGTGGCTGAATAAATAACAGTACTCCTACGTAAAAAAATCTTTGTATTAAATATATATTCTGCTCCTCTCCTCAAACAGTGTGCATACCCTTTCAGACTTAAGAAATCCTGGGCTGGGCCTTCGTTTATTTTGTCTTACTGTTGAGTTCAAAGTCTTAAACTTTCATCTCTGTGTTTGTGCTTGGGGCATCATTGGGCCATCTATTCCTTAAGGTGATCTCACTCACTTCCAGCAGAAAAAGATCAATCCTTTCCATCACTGGACCCTGAAAATACCCAAACTTTTCACTCTGCACAAACAGCAAAAATGACCCAAACAGGGAAGGGATGAGGCCGTGAATGAGACAAGACCAAGAATTTGCATCTGGACCCTGGGGAGAGGTTGGAGCATGTCAGGTTGTCTGGTCAGCAGGCAGGGTGAGTTTCAGCTTCTGGGGAAGAGTTCGGAAGGAGGGTGTCTGCACACCTGAATTGGAGTTGAGTGTGCAGAATCCATAACCAAAGGGGAGAGGGCAGGGAAGGAGTCCTGCCTTCCTGCCAGAACTGCTTTCTGCTGCCAATGAGGCCACACCACAGAGAATGACCAAGTCTCCTGCAGGGTTGCTGAGAGCCAGGGGAGAAGGGTCTTCCTGGTGCTGGGAGACCCTGGAACATTTGTGTTGGGAGTGGAGAACGCTCCTGAGAGATGCGTGATCTAAGCGCTTGTAAGTCTGCAAAGCTGCAAACTAATTGAAAGTCCATTTTGAAAATGAAATGATTGAAAAAATTAAAAATGAATACGTTTAGGCACCCAGAGTTGCCAACAGGCAGGAGATAAAAATGCTGCCTTCTTTCAAGATTATATTTCAAAGGGAGGGTTGCTGGGGTCTTGAGAAAAGCATGAAGGAGACATAAAACTGATAAGAGTCCAGGAAAGATTTGTATGTAGATCAAAGGGCAGAAAGGGCTTTGGGATTTACTTTCTAAAATTAATGCTCTCAGAAAGAGAGTTCATGGACCCACAGCAGGCGCCTAAGGTCAGATAAGACTGAGAGAAATCGGAAGGCAACTTGGTCCAGGACATATCCCTGGGAACTCATTACAGGGCAGTAACAGGGTGAGTGAGGCTCCACTGTGGGGCAGCAAATGAGGAGAGCCCATTCACTGGAGTGCTAGAAGAGTCCATACCCCTCCCACTGCCAACTCCCCTAAGGGACACCCAGCATCCTCCTGAACCTCCTGATTGCAGGGGAGACCTGGTCCATGTGGGCAGAGGCAAGGACCCACCCATAGCTCAGCCACTGTCCTTAGATCTGAACCATCCTCAGACACCAGCAAAGGAGGGGGGGTCTCATACCTTGGGAACCCCTGCTGGAGCCACAGACTTCTGTGAGAGTGGGACGCTGCTTTCCCCACTCCCCTCTCCTACCTTCTCACCTGGCTCTCTGGGACTCATCACAGAACTTCTCTGAGCTCCTCTCACAGACCAGCTGTCTCCTGACTCGGGGCTTCACAGAAGGATTCTCCCCATGAACTCTGGCCCCGCATGGGTCTGTAGCTTCCTGCTCAGGAATCCCGTGAGCCACACCAGGGCCCCTTCACTGATGCTCCAAACCAATGAGTGTTTCCTTCATAATGCCAATGGCCATCACAGCTACATGTTTTCCAGAACCCAGTGGGAAATAAATTCTATGACTCCCGCCGACAGGACCCTTCTGCCACCCTACCTGATGTACCATCTCTCCAGCCTGCCCATCTGATCCTTAACTGTCCTCAGTAATGTTCTGCATCTAAGGAAGAGAAAGTGACAAAAGCCTCAGGAGGCTCACAGCCACTTAGAACATGGACTGCGTAGGGAGATCAGAAATTGCAGAATACTGAGTGATCAAACACCAGCCCCCTCAGTTCTCCCACGCTGAACCAACCCGCATTCAGTCTGTTGCATCTGGAAAATAACTTCCTCCCATCAGCCGCTGTCTCTTATTCTGGCCACCACAGCAGTGTTATGAGGGAGTTGAGGGAGTGGGGGAGTGTTCTACACCAGCGCTGTCTATGCAGTTCCTCGGGGCTCCAGTCACCAGCACCTTACCTGTACCTCTGCCTTGACCATGCCTCCCTGCATGAGGGAGTCTCCGTTGTTGAGATACTGATGCCCCCAGGAGTTTGTCAATACTCAGGCCTGAGACATCTAGAAGGATTGAATAAGGGCTGCGGGTGATATTGCACCTAGAAGGCAACAGGGGTATCAGAGCCAGGGAGGCATCTGGTGAGCATATGGACTGAAGGACTTGCCCTGGCATCAAACTAGCCAGGAGCATAGATCATAAAGTTCCAATAGGATGCCTACCTTCAAGGAGGAAATACAACCCTACTCCAGGGGACCTGCCACTTTGCAAGAGAGATACCCTAACTCAGGAGAATTGACACGCCGGGGGGTTCTCCCCAACCACTGGTGCCTTTGTTCATCCTACGCCTGAGGACTTGAGGAACTCCTGCTCAGACAGTAGGATATTTGTAGAACAAGCCAGAGGAGATGGTTTTCCTTTTAAAGTAAACAATGTGGTTCTTGGGTCTACAAAGTTGGGGAGGGATGGAAATGTCACCATAGACTAAATTATCCAGAAGCACCTTGACTGAGAAAATTGGCCAAGTTGTTTACAATTCAGCAAAGGGGAAACCACAAGTTCAAGGTTGAGACATTTTCCTATTCCATGAGGAATCATACAACTCTTTTTACAAGTTAGGGGACTTTGCACGCCAGGTTGCTGCTCTTACGGTTACCTTGAAAATGTGACATTCTGACATTCCTCTTATAAAAACAAGACAGTTGGGGTCCAAGAGAATCAGAGAACAGCGTGCTGGAGCCTGGGACCTACTGGAGCTAGTAAGATGAAGTGCTTTACAGACGCCCTCCTTGTCCTCTTGCTGGCTGTGGTTGATCTCGGGATCCTGGCCCCAATAACCCAGGGTGAGTTCAGTGACCTTCTCAAGGATGGCCATTTCTATGGTCAATCCTGCTTGAGAGGAGACAAAGAGGGTCACCTTGGTCCCCCATGCCTGTCTGTGCTCTAGATGTGGATGTGATTTGGCACTTGACTAAGGGCATCAGCAGGGCCCCAGAGGTGGTTCAGTGTCTTCAAGGCCTCTCCTGGCAAGCCAAGGTTTCAATTGAAACCCTAATGGCACTCACTGGGATGATCCTAACAGCTATACTGTTGGGAGCCCAGGAAGAAGGGGCCTGGGGAGATGATGAAGAGATTTAGAAAATGTCCAGGGCAAGCAAGAGGTCTAGAGTTTGATCCTGATGTCCTGTATGTCACTTGGTGATTTACACACACACACACACACACACACACACACACACACACACACACACACATCAAAGCACAGCACAAACACACACCCCGATGTGGGGTCCAAGGTGAAAAACAAATTAATATAATGAATGAATAAAAATAGCCATAAAAGAGAATAGAACTGTCTCTGTATCTCTCTCTCTCTTTCTCTCTGCCCCAATTTAGAGAAACTATTGGCTTCTTTTCATGGCCTAAATTATTTCGTAGCTTTTCTTAACTGATGTAGGATCACTAAGTGATAGGTCACTTAATTGTTTATTAGAGTAAATTGAAATTTTGCAGAAAGAGAATTCTACAGTGTTAGAAAGAACATATGATAGCTAGTGAAAAATGGTCATTTGGTAGGGGAAATAGGACAAGCCAGAAAATTGACTCCCCAATCCACCTCCATGTTCCAGGTGTGTGATCAATAGATAGTAACAAGTGTGTATTGAACAATATACTCGCAGAGCTTAGGTACAAGCAGATACAGTTTCAAGCATCCTGTGGGCATGAACACATTGGGTCGTGCTATATCTGTTGAATGGATTATTCACAGCCATTCCAGCTTCACTTTTTCTGCCATAATTTTCACTCTGCTCTTATGGAAAGGCAGGTCCTTAAACATTTTATTTTTCAAATTCTACCCATATTATATGTAACTACATAAGAAATGAATACAAAGTAGAATTGTTTGCTTTATTAATATAACCCAGGGCCATAATATTTTTTTACGTTTTATTAGTGAAAAACCATGAGGTACAGTTGTAGATTTACAAATTTTTGTGTTTGAGTTTCGGTTATACAATGATCAAATACCCATCCATCCACAAGTGCCCATTTTCCACCACCATGGATAATATCCCACCCCCCATCCTCACCATTGGTCCGTGATTTATTATCCAAAGTTTTGGTGCAAAATACATTTTGAAATGCAGATTTTCTCATGTTTTAAAAAGAGAATACTATAGAACCCAGTGACTGCACTTGCAAATATCTACCCAAGCGAACAGAAAGCAGATCACAGATATTGACAGGCGTGGTAAAGCCAGCATTGGTCATCAGAGTCAAAAGGTGAGTGAAGTCCAAGAGCCTCTGAGCAAAACAAGTGATGTTTGTTTTTCAAATGGTTGTAGACAGATACAGCAGACTGTTTCTCAGTCTTTAAGAGTAATAAAATGCTGACACACACTGCAGCTTTGAAGGTGTAAAGGAGACTGACAGAAGCCAGTGAGCCAGGGGGTCACTGGGTGGGGACAATGGGACTCTGCCTCTCTGACATCTCTCTCCCCTCCTTGTCTCTGTCGCACCTGAGACTCACAACCATGACTCAAACTGAGGCTGAACCTGAGATCTGTGGTCAACAAGGAATTTTGACACAGATCTGAACAGCTCTGCACTGACCAATAGACGCTGGTTTTTCATTTTATTTATTTATCTATTTATTTATTTATTTTTGGTTTTTGGGTCACACCCGGTGATGCACAGGGCTTACTCCTGGCTCATGCACTCAGGAATTACTCCTGGCAGTGCTCAGGGGACCATATGGTTTGCTGGGAATTGAATCCGGGTCGGCTAGTGCAAGGCAAACGCCCTACCCGCTGTGCTATGTATGGCTATGTATGGCTCAAGCCCAAGACCCTGGTTTTGAACTTAGCGAGGCCAGGGCAATAGTAGATTAGGAAGTGTGCTTGCCTTGCCAGAAGCCCACCTGGATTGATCCCACGGATCCATATTGTCCACGAAAGGGAGTGCTCCCTGAGAGCAGAGCCAAGAGTCAATCCTGAGTATCACAGAATGTGGCTCAAAAAACTAAAATCAATAAAACAAGATTCCTTGCCTCGATTCTTCCAGGGGATTCCGGGCTGCCCAGCTGGGCGGGAAAATCATCCCTGAGTCAGTTCTCCCAGGGATCACGTCACCAACCCGCGTCTACTGCGGATCTCCGCCCACTTCCGCCTTCTGCCCCGCGTGTAGAATGCAGGTCAAAAGACCCAATTATCAGCTGAGTTCTGGGCCGGAGTGATAGAACGGCGGGTAGGCGCTTGCCTTGCAAGTGGCTGTTCCCATGTTCAGTCCCCAATACCATGTACTTCTTAGGACTCTTGCATTGATTTCATTGAGAGGCACTCTCAACTGAGCAAGGATCATGTTTTTCTTGATGATTCTGCCACATTCCCTTTGGAGTTGTTAATATTGGTGACACAACAACTCTCACCTGTTTCATTTGAAGTAAGGGCAGTTACAGGAAGGGACTCAGTTTGATTGAAAAAAACAGGACATCAAACAGAAGGAAAGAAATGGATAAGAGAGCTTTAAGATTTACAATTTAATTTTTAAGGGAGTTGGGATAGAGAAGAACCACTTTGACAAGGATAGATGGAAATGATCACTGGATAAGAACTGCATGCCGAAAATAGATAAAGCAACAGACATGAGGCCATCTCAGTACCTGTATTGTAAGCCATATAGTCCAAAAGGAGAGAGGGAGAGAAGAAGAAGAAGAAGAAGAAGAAGAAGAAGAAGAGAGAGAGAGAGAGAGAGAGAGAGAGAGAGAGAAGAAAAGTGTCTGCCATAGAGATAGGCTTGGAGGGAAGGTGACGAGAAGGAAACTGGGGTCATTGGTAGTGGGAAATGTCCACTGGTGGAGGGACAGGTGTTGGAACACTGTATGACTGAAGCCCAACCAGAAACAGTTTAATAACTCTGTACCTCGTGTTGGTTTAAATTTGAAAATAAATAAGATTTCAAAATAAAATGAAATAACTTTTAAGTAAAACAAAGTAGAGGTATAGATACAGAGTTTCTCAGACTTATAAAGAAAAAAAATGCTGAGCCCTGAAACTATTGGGGTTGCTTACATAAGCCAGTGAGCCAGGGGGCACTGGGTGGAGAAACTGAGACTTTGTGTCTCTGTCATCTCTCTCACCCTATTGTCTGTCTCCCAACTAGGACCCACGAACGGAAAGAAAAGGAGAAACTGATCTGAACAAATAAATCGATGCTTCTTTTTAAAATAATAGGGGCGGGTGCTGAAGAGATAGCACAGTGAGTAGGTCTCAGTCTTTAAGAGTAATAAAATGCTGACACACGCTGCAACTTTGAAGGTGTAGAGGAGACTGATATAACCCTCTGTGCGCATGGACAGCTAGCTCCACCTCCTAGAAAGCCGGTTTTATCCCTGGTCTGTGCGGAACGGGCACGGAGGCCCAGCTCTGGGCAACCAAGCTGAATGGCTCCTATTCCAACCAGGCACAGCCCTCCCCCAAGGGCCTGGGACCCTCTGTGCACATGCACAGCTAGCTCAACCTCCTAGAAAGCCGGTTTCACCCCCAATCTGCGCGGGACGGGCACGGAGGTCCAGCTCTGGGCAACCAAGCTGAACGGCTCCTATTCCAACCAGGTACAGCCCGCCCCCAAGGGACTGGGACCCTCTGTGTGCATGCACAGCTAGCTCCACCTCCAAGAAACCGGTTTCACCCCTGATCTGCGCGGGACAGGCATGGAGGCCCAGCTCTGGGCAACCAAGCTGAACGGCTCCTATTCCAACCAGGCACAGCCAGCCCCCAAGGGCCTGGGATCCTCTGTGCGCATGCACAGCTAGCTCCACCTCCTAGAAAGCCGGTTTCACCCCTGGTCTGCGCGGGACGGGTACGGAGGCCCAGCTCTGGGCAACCAAGCTGAATGGCTCCTATTCCAACCAGGTACAGCCCGCCCCCAAGGGCCTGGGACCCTCTGTGCGCATGCACAGCTAGCTCCACCTCCTAGAAAGCCGGTTTCACCCCTGATCTGCGCGGGACGGGCACGGAGGCCCAGCTCTGGGCAACCAAGCTGAACGGCTCCTATTCCAACCAGGTACAGCCCGCCCCCAAGGGCCTGGGACCCTCTCTGCGCATGCACAGCTAGCTCCATCGACGTTCCCAACTCCTCGCTCAGTGCCAGGGACTCTTTCCGGAACCGCGGCCACTAACGCGGCCGCTAAATATTTTCCCACTACATATGCCATAAGAACCATAATCTACCTTCTTCGATGGAAAATTCTCTAGTTTAGCTCAGTCACTAGAAACACAGTAGGCAATAACTCATAAGCCTATCTTAACTCACACTGCATATCAAGCAGAATAGTAACAGTGAATGTTAAGGACTAAACCACAGTTTTCACAATGGTAAAGCAACGCAAAAGCCCACCAAACTTTCTTATTGAAGAGTCTAGCCCAGATGACACCAACAGAACTGCAGTGTTAGACAACCTCTCTGACAAGGAATTCAGGAGGGAGCTACTTAGGATGGTTAGGGAATTAAAAGAAACAATGGAAACCAATGCCAATAGAAGACAAGAGGATTTGAAAGCAGAAATGAGGAAAATGCAATGAGAAATGTCAGACCTGAAAAATCTCGTAGGCGAATTGAAAAGCTCAGTGGAAGGCCTCAGCAGCAGAGTAACAGCTGCTGAGAACAGAATCAGTGAGCTCGAAGATGAAGTTCAGAGACTCTCCAGAAAAGAGCAGAAAATGGAAAAGAGACTCACAATTTGGGAACAGATGGCAAGAGAAGATCGTGATGAAGCCAAGAGGGGTAATATAAGAATTATTGGAGTCCCAGAGGTACAGGAAGAAAACCTTGATGAAGAAGAAACTGTTAAAGACATCATTGCTACAACGTTTCCAGAGCTGAAGAAAACTTGTGACCATATTCAGGAGGCCCGAAGGGTACCAGCTAGAAGAAATCCGAATAAAAATACCCCAAGACACATTCTGATCAAAATGACCAAAACCTTAGACAGAGACAAAATTCTGAGAGCAGCAAGATCGAAGAAAGAAATCTCTTACAAAGGAGCATCCTTAAAATTCACAGCTGATTTTTCTGATGAAACCCTTATGGCCCGAAAACAGTGGTGGGACATAGTGAAAAAACTCAATGAAATAAATGCCTCCCCAAAAATACTTTACCCAGCGAGACTCTCATTCATAATAGAAGGAACAACACACAGTTTCACAGACAAACAACAGCTCAGGAACTTCATAGACTCAAAACCATGGTTACAAGAACAACTAAATGGGCTACTTTAAGGCAAGAAAGGCCCCTCAAATACACCAAATTTTAACAGAACAATGGGACAAAATCCCATAACAATAATCTCTCTCAATGTCAATGGGCTAAACGCACCAATTAAAAGACATAGAGTGGCAGGATGGATTAGAAAATTGAACCCAACATTCTGCTGCCTGCAAGAAACGCATCTCAATAGTCAAAGCAAACACAGACTCAGAGTCAAAGGCTGGAAAACAATCCTACAGGCAAACAGCTCCCATAAAAAGCTGGGGTAGCCATCCTAATATCAGAGCACATCAATTTCAGAGTGAGGAAGGTCATAAGAGACAGTAAAGGCCATTTTTTATTGATCAAAGGATCTGTACAACAGGAAGAACTTACAATAATAAATGTATATGCACCTAATGAGAGACCAGCAAAGTATTTAAAACAACTACTCATAGATTTGGAAAAAGACATCAACAGCAACACAATACTAGTAGGAGACTTCAACACTGCTTTGTCACCTCTTGATAGATCAACCAGACTCAAGCTTAGTAAGGACATACTTCATCTGAGGGAAACAATGGAAGAAAGGGACTTAGTAGATATATACAGGACACTTCATCCACAAAAAGCTGAATACACATTCTTCTCAATCGTAGATGGAACATTCTCCAAGATAGACCACATGCTGAGCCATAAAACATGCCTCCAAAAAATTAAGAAGATAGAGATTGTATCGACAAACTTCTCAGACCATAATGCGCTGAAATTAGAAGTAAATCACATACAAAAACAGAAAACTAAATCAAACACCTGGAAATTAAACAGTGCTCTACTGAACAACGAGTGGCTTAGACAGGAAATCAAAGAGGAAATCAAAATATTCCTAGAAACAAATGAAAATGAGGACACGAGTTACCAAAACTTATGGGACACAGCAAAAGCTGTGTTAAGAGGAAAGTTTATAGCTCTACAAGCATTCCTCAGGAAGTAGGAGCGAGCACACATAAGTAACCTAACCTCACAGCTTAAGAGCTTGGAGAAGGACCAAAAAAAGGAGCACAACCCGAACAGGAGAAAGGAAATAATAAAACTCAGAGCAGAGATTAATGAGATGGAAACCCAAAAAACAATCCGAAAGATCAATGAAACCAAGAGCTGGTTCTTCAAGAAAATTAACAAGATTGATAAGCCTCTAGCAAAACTCACAAAGAAAGGGAGAGAGAAAACCCTAATAAACCGAATCAGAAATGAAAAGGGGGTCATTACAACAGAAACTACAGAAATTCAAAGGATCCTCAGGGAGTACTTTGAGAAACTGTATGCCACGGAACATCAAATCCTCGAGGAAATGGATAAATTCCTAGACTCCTACAACTCCCAAGGCTGAACCAAGAAGACCTGGAATACCTGAACAGACCTATCACCATCAAGGAAATTGAAATGGTAATAAAAAGTCTCCCCAAGCACAAAAGTCCTGGTCCGGATGGATTCACTAGTGAATTCTTCCAAATCTTTAAAGAGGACTTACTCCCAATCCTCTTTAAGCTTTTCCACAAAATTGAAATATCAAAAACACTTCCAAACAGTTTCTACGAAGCAAATATCACACTGATACCAAAAGCAGACAGAGATACCACAAAGAAAGAGAATTACAGGCCGATATCCCTGATGAACACAGATGCAAAGATCCTCAACAAACTACTAGCAAATAGAATCCAACTACTCATCAAAAAGATCATACACCATGACCAAGTAGGATTCATCACAGGGATGCAAGGATGGTTCAACATTCGGAAATCAATCAACATAATCCATCATATCAACAGAAGAAAAGATAAAAAGCATATGATTATATCAATAGATGCAGAGAAAGCATTTGACAAGATCCAGCACCCCTTTATGATGAAAACCCTAGCCAAAATGGGTATAGAGGGGACCTTCCTCAACATAGTTAAAGCCATCTACCACAAGCCTACAGCAAGCATCATCCTCAATGGGGAAAAACTGAGAGACTTCCCTCTAAGATCAGGGATGAGACAAGGATGCCCACTCTCCCCACTGCTGTTCAATATAGTACTGGAAGTACTTGCAATAGCGATTAGGCAAGAAAAATATATTAAGGGCATTCAGGAAGGAAAGGAAAAAATCAAGCTCTCACTATTCGCAGATGATATGATACTCTATTTAGAGAACGCAATAACCTCCAACAAACACTCCTAGAAACAATAAACTCATATAGTAAAGTTGCAGGCTATAAAATCAATACCCAAAAGTCCATGACTTTCCTATATGCAAACAGTGATAGAGAAGAAAGCAACATGAAAAAAACAATCCCGTTCACAATTGTGCCCCAGAAAATCAAGTACTTAGGAATCAGCTTAACTAAGGAAGTAAAGGACCTGTACAAAGAAAACTACAAAACGCTACTTCAGGAAATAAAAGAGGACATGAGGAAATGGAAAGATATCCCCTGCTTATGGGTCGGGAGAATTAACATTGCCAAAATGGCAATACTACCGAAAGCATTGTATAAATTCAATGCAATCCCTATAAGGATACCCACGACATTCTTCAAAGAAATGGAGCAAACACTCCTGAAATTTATATGGAACAATAAGCCCCCACGAATAGCTAAAGCAATTCTTGGGAAAAAGAAAATGGGAGGAATCAACCTCCCGAACTTCAAACTGTACTACAAAGCAGTAATAATTAAAACAGCATGGTACTGGAACAAAGGCAGAACTGCAGACGAATGGAACAGGGTTGAATACACTGACATCTCCCCTCAATCATATGATCATCTAATCTTTGATAAAGGTGCAAGTAATGTGAAGTGGAGTAAGGAAAGCCTCTTTAACAAATTGTGCTGGCATCACTGGACGGCTACATGCAAAAAAATGGGCTCAGAACTCTGCCTAACACCGTGTACAAAAGTAAGATCAAAATGGATTAAAGACCTCAACATCAGACCAGAAACCATAAGGTACATTGAAGACAAAGTTGGCAAAACCCTCCATGACATTAAAGCTAATGGTATCTTCAAAGATGCCACGCCACTGTCTGAGCAAGTGAAAACAGAGATAGATAAATGGGACTATCTTAAACTAAGAAGCTTCTGCACCTCCAAAGAAACAGTGACCAAAATACAAAGACAGTCTACAGAATGGGAAAGGATATTCGCCGAATACACATCTGACAAGGGGTTGATATCCAGGATATATAAAACACTGGTTAAACTCCACAAGAAGAAAACATCCAACCCCATCCAAAAATGAGGCAATAAAATGAACAGAAACTTTCTCAATGAAGAAATCCGAATGACAAAAAAGCACATGAGAAAATGCTCTACATCATTAATCATCAGGGAGATGCAGATCAAAACCACAATGAGATACCATCTCACACCTCAGAGACTGGCCCACATTCAAAAGAACAAAAGCAACTGATGCTGGCGCAGATGTGGCGAGAAAGGGACACTCCTTCACTGTTGGTGGGAATGTCGACTGGTTCAGCCCTTCTGGAAAACAGTATGGACGATACTCAAAAAATTAGAAATTGAGCTCCCATTTGACCCAGCAATACCACTCCTGGGAATATATCCCAGAGATGCAAAAATGTATAGTTGAAGTGACATCTGCACTTGTTTGTTCATTGCAGCACTCTTTACAATAGCCAGAAACTGGAAGAAACCTGAATGCCCAAGAACAGATGACTGGTTAAAGAAACTTTGGTACATCTATACAATGGAGTACTATGTAGCTGTTAGAAAAGATGAAGTCATGAAATTTACATACAAGGGGTACAACATGGAAAGTATCATGCTAAGCGAAATGAGTCAGAAAGAGAGGAATAGACATAGAAAGATTGCATTCATCTGGGGGATAATAAAGTAACAAGATATGATTATTACCCAAGAATAGCTGAGATCAGCATCAGGAGGATTACTCCATAGCTTAGTGGCCAGTCGGGCACTCTAGAAGAAAGGGCAGCTCAGATAGAGAACGGAACACCAAATAAAGGGTGTTTGGAGAATCCTCCCAGGAGGGGAGATGCACGTCAAAAGTGGACTGTGGACTGAACATGTTTGCCACTCAATGCCTCTTTTGCAGACCACAACACCCAAAAGGAGAGAGAGAACACAGGGGATTGCCCCGCCACAGAGGCAGGGGGAGATGGGGGAAGGGGGTTGGGGGGATATTATCCATGGTGGTGGAAAATGGGCACTGGTGGAGGGATGGGTATCTGATCATTGTACAATCAAACCCAATGACAAAAAATTGTAAATCTACAACTGTACCTCATGGTGTTTCACTAACAAAAAATTTTAAAAAAGTAAAACAAAAATAACAGTGTATATCAAATAGTCAAAAAAAAAAGAAATATAGAAAACCAAAAAAAAAAAGAAATCAATAAAACAAGATTCAGTGCCTCGATTCTTCCAGGGGATGCCGGGCTGCCCAGCTGGACGGGAAAATCATCCCTGAGTCAGTTCTCCCAGAGATCATGTCACCAACCTGCATATACTACGGATCTCCGCCCACTTCCGCCTCCACTCCCCCCCCCCGCCCCCAGCCTGTAGAATGCAGGTCAAAAGACTCAATTATCAGCTGAGTTCTCAGCCAGAGTGATTGAACAGCGGGTAGGCGCTTGCCTTGCAAGTAGCTGTTCCCATGTTCAGTCCCCGATACCACGTATATCGCCTTGATCTCATTGAGAGGGACTCTCAACTGAGAAGGATCATGTTTTTTTGAAGGTTCACCGCCCTACGCCGCCCCCTCCCATTGGAGTTGTTAATAGTGGTCAGACAACAACTCTCACCTGTTTTCATTGGAAGTAAGGGCAGTTCCAAGAAGGGACTCAGTCTGATTTAAAACAGGATGTCACACAGGGGGAAGAAACGACTAAGAGACCCTTAAGATTTAAAATTTAATTTCTAAGGGGGCTGTGATAGAGAAGGAACACTTTGACAAGGCTAGTTGGAAATGATCACTGGATAAGAACTGCATGCTGAAAATAGTTAAAGAAACAGACACGAGAGCATCTCAGTACCTGTATTGCAAGACACATTGTCCAAAAGGTGAGAGGGAGACAGGAAGAGAGAGAGAGAAGAAAAGTGTCTGCCATAGAGATAGGCTTGGAGGGAGGGTGACGAGAAGGAAACTGGGGTCATTGGTCATGGGAAATGTCCACTGGTGAAGGGACAGGTTTTGGAACACTGTATGACTGAAGCACAACCAGAAACAGTTTGATAACTCTGCACCTGGTGTTGGTTTATATTTGAAAATAAATAAGATTTTGAAATAAAAATAAATAACTTTTAAGTAAAATAAAATGGAGCTATAGATACAGAGTTTCTCAGACTTATAAAGAAAAAATGAGGCTGAGGCCTGAGGCTATTGGGGATGCTGACATAAGCCAGTGAGCCAGGGGGCACTGGGTGGAAACACTGAGACTCTGTGTCTCTGTCATCTCTCTCCCCCTCTTGTCTGTCTCCGAACTAGGACCCACGAGCACATGGGAAAGGAGAAACTGACCTGAACAAATAAATCAATGCTTCTTTTTCAAATAATGGGGCCGGGTGCTGAAGAGATAGCACAGTGAGTAGGTCTCAGTCTTTCAGAGTAATAAAATGCTGACACTCGCTGCAGCTTTGAAGGTGTAAAGGAGACTGACAGAAGCCAGTGAGCCAGGGGGTCACTGGGTGGGGACAATGGGACTCTGCCTCTCTGACATCTCTCTCCCCTCCTTGTCTCTGTCGCACCTGAGACCCACAACCATGACTCAACCTGAGGCTGAACCTGAGATCTATGGTCAACAAGGAACTTTGACACAGATCTGAACAGCTCTGCACTGACCAATAGACGCTGGTTTTCCATTTTATTTATTTATCTACTTATTTATTTATTTTTGGTTTTTGGGTCACACCCGGTGATGCACAGGGCTTACTCCTGGCTCATGCACTCAGGAATTACTCCTGGCAGTGCTCAGGGGACCATATGGATTGCTGGGAATTGAATCCGGATCGGCTAGTGCAAGGCAAACGCCCTACCCGCTGTGCTATATATGGCTATGTATGGCTCCAGCCCAAGACCCTGGTTTTGAACTTTGCGAGGCCAGGGCCATAAAAGATTAGGGAAGGTGCTTGCCTTGCCAGCAGCCCACCTGGATTGATCCCATGGATCCATATTGTCCACGAAAGGGAGTGCTCCCTGAGAGCAGAGCCAAGAGTCAATCCTGAGCATCACAGAATGTGGCTCAAAAAATTAAATCAATAAAACAAGATTCCGTGCCTCGATTCTTCCAGGGGATGCCGGGCTGCCCAGCTGGGCGGGAAAATCATCCCTGAGTCAGTTCTCCCAGGGATCATGTCACCAACCCGCGTCTACTACGGATCTCCGCCCCCTTCCTCTTCCCACCCCACCTCGCCCCCTACCCCCCCCCCCCGTCCTGTAGAATGCAGGTCAAAAGACCCAATTATCAGCTGAGTGCTCGGCCGGAGTGATAGAACGCCGGGTAGGCGCTTGCCTTGCAAGTAGCTGTTCCCATGTTCAGTCCCCGATACCACGTACATCGCCTTGATCTCATTGAGAGGGACTCTCAACTGAGCAAGGATCATGTTTTTTTGATGGTTCACCCCCCTCCCCCGCCCCCTCCCATTGCAGTTGTTAATAGCGGTCAGACAACAACTCTCACCTGTTTTCATTGGAAGTAAGGGCAGTTCCAAGAAGGGACTCAGTCTGATTTAAAACAGGACTTCACACAGGGGCGAAGAAACGGCTAAGAGACCTTTAAGATTTAAAATTTAATTTAGAAGGGGGTTGGGATAGAGAAGGAACACTTTGACAAGGCTAGTTGGAAATGATCACTGGATAAGAACTGCATGCTGAAAATAGATAAAGCAACAGACACCAGAGCATCTCAGTACCTGTACTGCAAGGCACATTGTCCAAAAGGTGAGAGGGAGACAGGAAGGGAGAGAGAGAAGAAAAGTGTCTGCCATAGAGATAGGCTTGGAGGGAGGGTGAGGAGAAGGAAACTGGGGTCATTGGTCGTGGGAAATGTCCACTGGTGTAGGGACAGTTGTTGGAACACTGTATGACTGAAGCCCAACGAGAAACAGTTTTATAACTCTGCACCTCGTGTTGGTTTAAATTTGAAAATAAATAAGATTTTAAAATAAAAAGAAATAACTTTTAAGTAAAATAAAATGGAGCTATAGATACACAGTCTCTCAGACTTATAAAGAAAAAATGAGGCTGAGTCTTGAGGATATTGGGGATGCTGACATAAGCCAGTGAGCCAGGGGGCACTGGGTGGAGACACTGAGACTCTGTGTCTCTGTCATCTCTCTCCCCTCCTTGTCTCTGTCGCACCTGAGACCCACAACCATGACTCAACCTGAGGCTGAACCTGAGATCTATGGTCAACAAGGAACTTTGACACAGATCTGAACAGCTCTGCACTGAACAATACACGCTGGTTTTCCATTTTATTTATTTATCTATTTATTTATTAATTTTTGGTTTTTGGGTCACACCCGGTGATACACAGGGGTTACTCCTGGCTCCTGCACTCAGGAATTACTCCTGGCAGTGCTCAGGGGACCATATGGATTGCTGGGAATTGAATCCGGGTCAGCTAGTGCAAGGCAAACGCCCTACCCGCTGTGCTATGTATGGCTATGTATGGCTCCAGCCCAAGACCCTGGTTTTGAACTTCGCGAGGTCAGGGCCATAGTAGATTAGGGAAGGTGGTTGCCTTGCCAGGAGCCCACCTGGATTGATCCCACGGATCCATATTGTCCACGAAAGGGAGTGCTCCCTGAGAGCAGAGCCAAGAGTCAATCCTGAGCATCACAGAATGTGGCTCAAAAAATTAAATCAATAAAACAAGATTCCGTGCCTCGATTCTTCCAGGGGATGCCGGGCTGCCCAGCTGGGCGGGAAAATCATCCCTGAGTCAGTTCTCCCAGGGATCACGTCACCAACCCGCGTCTACTACGGATCTCCTTCCCCTTCCTCTTCACACCACACCTCGCCCCCTACCCCCCCCCCCCCGTCCTGTAGAATGCAGGTCAAAAGACCCAATTATCAGCTGAGTGCTAGGCCGGAGTGATAGAACGCCGGGTAGGCGCTTGCCTTGCAAGTAGCTGTTCCCATGTTCAGTCCCCGATACCACGTACATCGCCTTGATCTCATTGAGAGGGACTCTCAACTGAGCAAGGATCATGTTTCTTTGATGGTTCACCCCATCCCCCGCCCCCTCCATTTGGAGTTGTTAATAGCGGTCAGACAACAACTCTCACCTGTTTTCATTGGAAGTAAGGGCAGTTCCAAGAAGGGACTCAGTCTGATTTAAAACAGGACGTCACACAGGGGGGAAGAAACGGCTAAGAGACCTTTAAGATTTAAAATTTAATTTGGAAGGGGGTTGGGATAGAGAAGGAACACTTTGACAAGGCTAGTTGGAAATGATCACTGGATAAGAACTGCATGCTGAAAATAGTTAAAGCAACAGACACGAGAGCATCTCAGTACCTGTATTGCAAGCCACATTGTCCAAAAGGTGAGAGGGAGACAGGAAGGGAGAGAGAGAAGAAAAGTGTCTGCCATAGAGATAGGCTTGGAGGGAGGGTGAGGAGAAGGAAACTGGGGTCATTGGTCGTGGGAAATGTCCACTGGTGGAGGGACAGTTGTTGGAACAATGTATGACTGAAGACCAACTAGAAACAGTTTTATAACTCTGCACCTCGTGTTGGTTTAAATTTGAAAATAAATAAGATTTTAAAATAAAAAGAAATAAATTTTAAGTAAAATAAAATGGAGCTATAGATACACAGTTTCTCAGACTTATAAAGAAAAAATGAGGCTGAGGCCTTAGGCTATTGGGGATGCTAACATAAGCCAGTGAGCCAGGTGGCACTGGGTGGAGACACTGAGACTCTGTGTCTCTGTCATCTCTCTCCCCTCCTTGTCTCTGTCGCACTTGAGACCCACAACCATGACTCAACCTGAGGCTGAACCTGAGATCTATGGTCAACAAGGAACTTTGACACAGATCTGAACAGCTCTGCACTGAACAATACACGCTGGTTTTCCATTTTATTTATTTATCTATTTATTTATTAATTTTTGGTTTTTGGGTCACACCCGGTGATACACAGGGGTTACTCCTGGCTCCTGCACTCAGGAATTACTCCTGGCAGTGCTCAGGGGACCATATGGATTGCCGGGAATTGTATCCGGGTTGGCTAGTGCAAGGCAAACGACATACCCGCTGTGCTATGTATGGCTATGTATGGCTCCAGCCCAAGACCCTGGTTTTGAACTTCGCGAGGTCAGGGCCATAGTAGATTAGGGAAGGTGCTTGCCTTGCCAGGAGCCCACCTGGATTGATCCCACGGATCCATATTGTCCACGAAAGGGAGTGCTCCCTGAGAGCAGAGCCAAGAGTCAATCCTGAGCATCACAGAATGTGGCTCAAAAAACTAAATCAATAAAACAAGATTCCGTGCCTCGATTCTTCCAGGGGATGCCGGGCTGCCCAGCTGGCCGGGAAAATCATCCCTGAGTCAGTTCTCCCAGGGATCACGTCACCAACCCGCGTCTACTACGGATCTCCGCCCCCTTCCTCTTCCCACCCCACCTCGCCCCCTACCCCCCCCCCCCGTCCTGTAGAATGCAGGTCAAAAGACCCAATTATCAGCTGAGTGCTCGGCCGGAGTGATAGAACGCCGGGTAGGCGCTTGCCTTGCAAGTAGCTGTTCCCATGTTCAGTCCCCGATACCACGTACATCGCCTTGATCTCATTGAGAGGGACTCTCAACTGAGCAAGGATCATGTTTTTTGGATGGTTCACCCCCTCCCCAGCCCCCTCCCATTGGAGTTGTTAATAGCGTTCAGACAACAACTCTCACCTGTTTTCATTGGAAGTAAGGGCAGTTCCAAGAAGGGACTCAGTCTGATTTAAAACAGGACTTCACACAGGGGCGAAGAAACGGCTAAGAGACCTTTAAGATTTAAAATTTAATTTGGACGGGTGTTGGGATAGAGAAGGAACACTTTGACAAGGCTAGTTGGAAATGATCACTGGATAAGAACTGCATGCTGAAAATAGATAAAGCAACAGACACGAGAGCATCTCAGTACCTGTATTGCAAGCCACATTGTCCAAAAGGTGAGAGGGAGACAGGAAGGGAGAGAGAGAAGAAAAATGTCTGCCATAGAGATAGGCTTGAAGGGAGGGTGAAGAGAAGTAAACTGGGGTCATTGGTCGTGGGAAATATCCACTGGTGGAGGGACAGGTGTTGGAACACTGTATGACTGAAGCCCAACCAGAAACAGTTTTATAATTCTGCACCTCGTGTTGGTTTAAATTTGAAAATAAATAAGATTTTACAATAAAAATAGAGCCGCGCCTCAGATTCCCGCCTGAAGCCCAGTGGAGAAACTGCCCGTCCATCTCCGAGGGACCCGACCACCAGTCCCTGGGCTCCTCCCCTCCAGGTGGGTAGGCGGCAGAGTCCAGCCGGGAAGTGCTCCTGCCCCCCCAGCCGCGCCTCAGATTCCCGCCTGAAGCCCAGTGGGGAGACTGTAGACCACCCTTCCTCCATTCCAGGATCCTGGGTGGGTGTCGCCTGGGACAGTCTCGGGGCGTGGCCACCAGGAAATGGGCGTGGCCTCTTAAAAGTGGGCGTGGCCTTCTCCCTCACATCAAGCACTCAGGACTCCCATCCCCAACTTGCTTCCTAATACCAACCAAACATTTCCCACCTCTTCTACTGCAATCCAACCACAACCCACTCGCCTACTCAAGTTCCAACAAAGACCTGTTTGAAAACAGCTGTATAAGTTCATTTCTAAATAGCACCTCCTCCAAAAGTTTCACTCAATGTCTGTTATAAAACAAAGAATAAAGCCTGACTGAGAAGAACATCAAACTCAGAAACGTAGAAGGGTGCCTACCATGGACAAAAACTTATCCATAATCCCTTCCCACTATAAGAGAGAATAGTATAATCTGTGTTGGACAAACCGAGGCCCATTGTTTGGCAACAAAACTGAACGGCTCCTGGCAGTCTCTCCTCATTCAACCAGGTACAGCATGCTCCACGGCTTGAGACTCCCCCAGGGAATGCGCAGCTAGCTTGATCCCCTAGAATTGCCGGTTTTCTCCCTTGGCCTGCGCAGGACGGGAACTAGGCAACATCAGATTCCGCGGCAACAAAGCTGGAGGGATCCGGGAACTCTCTCCTCACTCAACCAGAATAGTAACAGTGAACGTGAAGGACTAAAGCACACTGGTCACAATGGTAAAGCAACGCAAAAGCCCACCAAACTTTCTTATTGAAGAGGCAAGCCCAGAAGACACCAACAGTACTGTAGTATCAGACAACCTCTCTGACAAGGAATTCAGAAGGGAGCTAGTTAAGATGCTTAGGGAACTAAAAGAAACAATGGAAACCAATGCCAATAAAAGACAAGAGGATTTGAAGGCAGAAATGAGAAAAATGCAATCGGAAATGTCGGACCTGAAAACCCTGGTAGGCGAATTGAAAAGCTCAGTGGAAGGCCTCAGAAGCAGGGTAACAGCTGCTGAGAACAGAATCAGTGAGCTTGAAGATGAAGTTCAGAGACTCTCCAGAAAAGAGCAGAAAATGGAAAAGAGACTCACAGTTCGGGAACAGATGGCAAGAGAAGATCGTGATGAAGCCAGGAGGGGTAACATAAGAATTATTGGAGTCCCAGAGGGACAGGAAGAAAACCCTGATGAAGAAGAAACTGTCAAAGACATCATTGCTACAACAGTTCCAGAGCTGAAGAAAACTTGTGACCACATTCAGGAGGCCCGGAGGGTACCAGCTAGAAGAAATCTGAACAAAAATACCCCAAGACACATCCTGATCAAAATGACCAAAACTTTAGACAGAGACAAAATTCTGAAAGCAGCAAGATCGAAAAAAGAAATCTCTTACAAAGGAGCATCCTTAAAATTCACAGCTGATTTTTCTGATGAAACCCTCAGGGCCCGAAAACAGTGGTGGGACATAGTGAGAAAACTCAATGAAATAAATGCCTCTCCAAAAATACTTTACCCAGTAAGACTCTCATTCATAATAGAAGGAACAACACACAGTTTCACAGACAAACAACAGCTCAGGAACTTCATAGACTCAAGACCATGGTTACAAGTACAACTAAATGGGCTACTTTAAGACAGGACAGGCCCCTCAAATACACCTAATTTCAACAGAACAATGGGACAAAATCCCATAACAGTAATCTCTCTCAATGTCAATGGGCTAAACGCACTAATTAAAAGACACAGAGTGGCTGGATGGATTAGAAAATTGAACCCAACATTCTGCTGCCTGCAAGAAACACACCTTAATAGTCAAAGCAAACACAGACTCAGAGTCAAAGGCTGGAAAACAATCCTACAGGCAAACAGCTCCCATAAAAAAGCTGGGGTAGCCACCTTAATATCAGACCACATCGATTTCAGAGTGAAGAAGGTCATAAGAGACAGTGAAGGCCATTTCTTAGTGATCAAAGGATCTGTACAACAGGAAGAACTTACAATAATAAATGTATATGCACCTAATGAGAGACCAGCAAAGTACTTAAAACAACTACTCATAGATTTGGAAAAAGACATCAATAGCAACACAATACTAGTGGGAGACTTCAACACCGCTTTGTCACCTCTGGATAGATCAACCAGACTCAAACTTAGCAAGGACATACTTAATCTGAGGGAAACAATGGAAGAAAGGGACTTAGTAGATATATACAGGACACTTCATCCTCAAAAGGCTGAATACACATTCTTCTCAAGCGTACATGGAACATTCTCCAAGATAGACCACATGCTGAGCAACAAAATATATCTCCATAAAATTAAGAAGATAGAGATTGTATCAACAATCTTCTCAGACCACAATGCGCTTAAATTAGAAGTAAATCACACACAAAAACAGAAAACTAAATCAAACACCTGGAAATTAAACAGTGCGCTATTGAACAACGAGTGGCTTAGAATGGAAATCAAAGAGGAAATCAAAAGATTCCTAGAAACGAATGAAAATGAGGACACGAGTTACCAAAACTTATGGGACACAGCAAAAGCTGTCTTAAGAGGAAAGTTTATAGCTCTACAAGCATTCCTCAGAAAGGAGGAGCGAGCCCACATAAATAAACTAACCTCACAGCTGAAGAGCTTGGAGAAGGACCAACAAAAGGAGCACAACCCGAACAGGAGGAAGGAAATAATAAAACTCAGAGCAGAGATTAACGAGATGGAAACCCAAAAAACAATCCGAAAGATCAATGAAACCAAGAGCTGGTTCTTTGAGAAAATTAACAAGATCGATAAGCCTCTAGCAAAACTCACAAAAAAGGGGAGAGAGAAAGCCCTAATAAACCGAATCAGAAATGAAAAGGGGGTCATCACAACAGAAACTACAGAAATTCAAAGGATCCTCAGGGAGTACTTTGAGAAGCTTTATGCCATGGAACATCAAAACCTCGAGGAAATGGATAAATTCCTAGACTCCTACAGACTCCCAAGGCTGAACCAAGAAGACCTGGAATACCTGAACAGACCTATCACCATCAAGGAAATTGAAATGGTAATAAAAAGTCTCCCAAGCACAAAAGTCCTGGCCCGGATGGATTCACTAGTGAATTCTTCCAAATCTTTAAAGACGACTTACTCCCAATCCTCTTTAAGCTTTTCCACGAAATTGAAATATCAAAAACACTTCCGAATAGTTTCTACGAAGCAAATATCACACTGATACCAAAAGCAGACAGAGATACCACAAAGAAAGAGAATTACAGGCCAATATCCCTGATGAACACAGATGCAAAGATCCTCAACAAACTACTAGCAAATAGAATCCAACTACTCATCAAAAAGATCATACACCACGACCAAGTAGGATTCATCCCAGGGATGCAAGGATGGTTCAACATTCGGAAATCAATCAACATAATCAACCATATCAACAAAAGAAAAGATAAAAAGCATATGATCATATAAATAGATGCAGAGAAAGCATTTGACAAGGTCCAGCACCCCTTTATGATGAAAACCCTAGCCAAAATGGGTATAGAGGGGACTTTCCTCAACATAGTTAAAGCCATCTACCACAAGCCTACAGCAAGCATCATCCTCAATGGGGAAAAACTGAGAGCCTTCCCTCTAAGATCAGGGACGAGACAAGGATGCCCACTCTCTCCACTGCTGTTCAATATAGTACTGGAAGTACTTGCAATAGCGATTAGGCAAGAAAAAGATATTAAGGGCATTCAGGTAGGAAAGGAAGAAATCAAGCTCTCACTATTCGCAGATGATATGTTACTATACTTAGAGAACCCAATAACCTCCACCAAAAAACTCCTAGAAACAATAGACTCGTATAGTAAAGTTGCAGGTTATAAAATCAATACCCAAAAGTCCATGGCTTTCCTATACGCAAACAGTGAGAGAGAAGAAAGCAACATGAACAAAACAATCCCGTTCACAATTGTGCCCCAGAAAATCAAGTACCTAGGAATCAGCTTAACTAAGGAAGTAAAGGACCTGTACAAAGAAAACTACAAAACGCTACTTCAGGAAATAAAAGAGGACATGAGGAAATGGAAAGATATCCCCTGCTCATGGGTCGGGAGACTTAACATTGTCAAAATGGCAATACTACCGAAAGCATTGTATAAATTCAATGCAATCCCTATAAGGATACCCATGACATTCTTCAAAGAAATGGAGCAAACACTCCTGAAATTTATATGGAACAATAAGCCCCCACGAATAGCTAAAGCAATTCTTGGGAAAAAGAAAATGGGAGGAATCAACCTCCCTAACTTCAAACCCTACTACAAAGCAGTAATAATTAAAACAGCGTGGTACTGGAACAAAAGCAGAACTGCAGACCAATGGAACAGGGTTGAATACACTGACAACTCCCCTCAATCATATGATCATCTAATCTTTGATAAAGGTGCAAGAAATGTGAAGTGGAGTAAGGAAAGCCTCTTTAACAAATTGTGCTGGCATCACTGGATGGCTACATGCAAAAAAATAGGCTCAGAACTCTGCCTAACACCATGTACAAAAATAAGATCAAAATGGATTAAAGACCTCAACATCATACCAGAAACCATAAGGTACATTGAAGACAAAGTTGGCAAAACCCTCCATGACATTGAGGCTAATGGTACTTTCAAAGATGCCACGCCACTGGCCGAGCAAGTAAAAACAGAGATAGATAAATGGGACTATCTTAAACTAAGAAGCTTCTGCACCTCCAAAGAAACAGTGACCAAAATACAAAGACAGTCTACAGAATGGGAAAGGATATTCACTGAATACACATCTGACAAGGGGTTGATAACAAGGATATACAAAATACTGGTGGAACTCCACAAGAAGAAAACATCCAACCCCATCAAAATATGGGGCAATGAAATGAACAGAAACTTTCTCAAAGAAGAAATCCGAATGGCAAAAAATCACATGAGAAAATGCTCTACATCATTAATCATCAGGGAGATGCAGATCAAAACCACAATGAGATACCATCTCACACCTCAGAGACTGGCCCACATTCAAAAGAACAAAAGCATCCGATGCTGCCGTGGATGTGGCGAGAAAGGGACACTCCTTCACTGTTGGTGGGAATGTCGACTAGTTCAGCCCTTTTGGAAAACAGTATGGACGTTTCTCAAAAAAATAGAAATTGAGCTCCCATTTGACCCAGCGATACCACTCCTGGGAATATACCCCAGAGAGGCAAAAATGTATAGTCGAAGTGACATCTGCACTTGTTTGTTCATTGCAGCACTCTTTGCAATAGCCAGAAACTGGAAGAAACCTGAGTGCCCAAGAACAGATGACTGGTTAAAGAAACTCTGGTACATCTGCACAATGGAGTACTACGTAGCTCTTAGAAAAGATGAAGTCATAAAATTTACATACAAGTGGTACAATATGGAAAGTATCATGCTAAGCGAAATGAGTCAGAAAGAGAGGGATAGACATAGAAAAATTGCATTCATCTTGGGGATATAAAGCAACAAAATATGAGATCAATACCTAAGAATAGCTGAGATCAACACCAGGAGGATTACTCCAAAACTTAGAGGCCAGCCGGATATTCTAGGGGAAAGGGCAGTTCAGATAGAGAAGGGAACACCAAATGAAAGGTGTTTGGAGGATCCTCCCAGGAGGGGAAATGCATGTTGAAAGTAGACTATGGACTGAACATGATTGCCACTCAATGCCTCTTTTGCAGACCACAACACCCAAAAGGAGAGAGAGAACAAAGGGGAATGCCCTGCCACAGAGGGAGGGTGGGAGGGGGGGTGGGGGGAAATGGGCACTGGTGGAGGGATGGGTATTTGATCATTGTATGACCGAAACTCAGGCACAAAGATTTGTAAATCTACAACTGTACCTCATGGTGCTTCACTAATAAAAAAAAATTTAAAAAAAAGAAATAACTTTTAAGTAAAATAAAATGGAGCTATAGATACAGAGTTTCTCAGACTTATAAAGAAAAAATGAGGCTGAGCCCTGAGGCTATTGGGGATGCTGACATAAGCCAGTGAGCCAGGGGGCACTGGGTGGAGACACTGAGACTCTGTGTCTCTGTCATCTCTCTCCCCCTCTTGTCTGTCTCCGATCTAGGACCCACGAGCACATGGGAAAGGAGAAACTGACCTGAACAAATAAATCAATGCTTCTTTTTCAAATAATGGGGCCGGGTGCTGAAGAGATAGCACAGTGAGTAGGTCTCAGTCTTTCAGAGTAATAAAATGCTGACACTCGCTGCAGCTTTGAAGGTGTAAAGGAGACTGACAGAAGCCAGTGAGCCAGGGGGTCACTGGGTGGGGACAATGGGACTCTGCCTCTCTGACGTCTCTCTCCCCTCCTTGTCTCTGTCGCACCTGAGTCCCACAACCATGACTCAACCTGAGGCTGAACCTGAGATCTATGGTCAACAAGGAACTTTGACACAGATCTGAACAGCTCTGCACTGACCAATAGACGCTGGTTTTCCACTTTATTTATTTATTTTTTATCTATTTATTTATTTTTGATTTTTGGGTCACACCCGGTGATGCACAGGAGTTACTCCTGGCGCATGCACTCAGGAATTACTCCTGGCAGTGCTCAGGGGACTATATGGATTTCTGGGAATTGAATCCGGGTCGGCTAGTGCAAGGCAAACGCCCTACCCGCTGTGCTATGTATGGCTATGTATGGCTCCAGTCCAAGACCCTGGTTTTGAACTTCGCGAGGCCAGGGCCATAGTAGATTAGGGAAGGTGCTTGCCTTGCCAGGAGCCCACCTGGATTGAATCCACGGATCCATATTGTCCACGAAAGGGAGTGCTCCCTGAGAGCAGAGCCAAGAGTCAATCCTGAGCATCACAGAATGTGGCTCAAAGAACTAAAATCAATAAAACAAGATTCCGTGCCTCGATTCTTCCAGGGGATGCTGGGCTGCCCAGCTGGGCGGGAAAATCATCCCTGAGTCAGTTCTCCCAGGGATCACATCACCAACTCGCATCTACTACGGATCTCCGCCCACTTCCGCCTCCCTCCCCCCCCCCCCCCAGCCTGTAGAATGCAGGTCAAAAGACCCAATTATTGTTGCCTACTGACCAAGTAAAAGAATGCTTGATTTTTCATTCCCCCTTTGTCCTGCTCAAAGCTGGGCAACTTCCCAGTACAGGAGGTTTCAGTTTGGGAAAAATGCACCCTCGTAAATGATTTGTAAATGATGTACGAGGAACAGCACAGTCTCTATGGATATGTCAAAACTGTAACAAAGCAGGTCGCTCCGACCGGTAGCATTAGGTCGAAAGGGTCACCAGGTGGCTGACCAACGGTGCATGGCTCTGCCCACTGTGGCTGACCAACGGTGCATGGCTCTATTCATCGTCCCATCCACTTTCCCACGTCCCATCCCCTTTCCTTTCTTTTGGGTGGGTTGTGGAAACATACTTAAGTCTGTACCTGTGCTCTGAATAAACACGTGCATTCATGCCATCTCCTGAATGACGGAACCCTGTGTGACTCGAGTGCTGATTTCACCCTGACGGCCCTCTCCTGGCTCGGCTCTGCAGCGCCGGACGCGGCAAGTGGAGGTTCCACCGAGACCAGATATGAGGGAGAACCGGACAGGGCTCACCTGCGCATAGCAGGGGGAGAGCCTGCGCATAGCACGGGGAGATACCGCATATAAGCGGGGGAAACCGTGCATGGTACCATGGGAAATTCTGACTCAAAAACTCGGCTGGCCACCGAGTTGACTGAGTTACTGAAACAGCAGGGAACTGCTATTAAGTTTAGGACCGCACTCGAGTTCATTACAGTAATAGGGGAAGTTAGCCCTTGGTTCCTGACAGGGGGAGAATTCAAAATCTGTGACTGGGAAGAGGTTAAGATAGATCTACCGAGAGCCCTCAGAGATAGGGGGTCGGATAGGGTTCCCATCGCCACATTCTCCCTCTGGAGATTGGTTAAAGATGCGCTGTCAACCACCCGTGTCCGGGTGCAGGAACAGCTGTATGACCTCCAAAAAACCTTCGGGGAAATCCAGGAGGAAGTAACAGGGCGCTCTCTGTAGGGGGACGCTGGCAATGATGTAGCAGAACATGAATATGCCGAAGTCCCCATGATTTCTGAATGTGGGAGTCAGACTCCTCTTGCCCCCGATCTAGACACAGAAGAAAAGCAGCTCCTCTCTGGTCCCAGACCTCCCCACCAATCTCTGGGGGCGAGATATACTCTCGGCCATGGACGCAGTTCTAGTCACACTGCCTGGCCACCCCCAGACCCCCCCGGTTTCTTTCCAGACTATAGCCCATATTACTAGTGATTACCCAGCCCTGGGACAAGAGGACCCCATAACTCTGATGCCCGTGGAAGAACTGGAAGGGGCCACAACCCCTGGGCTGGAACATAAGCCTTTTTAATCGGGGCCACTGTTGTGCGTCCTCCCCCCACAACATTATCTGGAAATCAGATGATCCAGTCTGGGTGGAGCAGTGGCCCCTGCCTAAAGAGAAATTACAGGCCGCACATGCCCTAGTGTCTGAGCAATTAGAAAAGGGGCACATTACCCCAATCTTTGTTATAAGGAAAAGGACAGGTGGGTGGAGATTATTGCAAGATCTCAGAGCAGTCAATGCCACTATGCATCCAATGGGGGCCCTACAACGAGGGCTCCCCCATCCCTTCGCTATACCAAAGTCCTGGCAATTGTTAGTGACAGATCTTAAAGATTGTTTTTTCAATATTCCATTAGCTCCTAAAGATTGTCAAAGATTTGCCTTCTCTCTACCTTCCCCCAATTTTCAGGAGCCCTATCAGCGCTACCAATGGGTAGTCCTTCCCCAGGGCATGACTAATAGTCCCACTATGTGTCAGATATATGTTGCAGCGGTTTTAGCGCCAGTCCGGGCTCGTTTCCCCAACGCATTTTTGATTCATTATATGGATGACATCTTAGCCGCCTGCCCCACCAAAGACCTGTTACTTCAACTCTATGATCATGTCCGGGTCGCCCTGGAATCAGCAGGCCTTGTAATCTCCCCAGACAAGGTACAGTTCTCTCACCCATACAGATATTTAGGATACACCATAAACAAGGTGGGAATAGCGCCTCAAAAAATACAGTTTGCCACCTCTCATTTAAAGACTCTACACCAGTGGCAACAGTTTTTGGGAGAACTCCAATGGCTCCGACCATCCTTCTCCCTGCCCACGGGAGAGCTCAAACCTCTTTTCGAACTATTGAAGGGGGATTCTGACCCCTCATCACCTCGTCAATTGACCCCAGAGGCACAATTGGTTCTTAGAAAAGCAGAGGCTGCCTTAGAAGAAATGCAAATACACCATATTGATTATAATCTACCACTACAATTTATAGTGCTTGCTTCAGAGTTTGCCCCAACTGGAGTTTTCTGGCAGATTGGTCCATTATATTGGGTCCACCTCTCTGCTTCCCCCACCCAAACGGTGATTCCCTATCCCACCTTAGTTTCTCAACTACTCTGGAAGGCCAGAACCATAGGGTGTGCACTCTTTGCTAAGGATATGGACATATTGGTCGTTCCCTATTCCAAAGACATGATTAATAATCTGATGCAATATGATGATTCCTGGTGCCTTTTTGTCTGCTCCTTTAAAGGCCAAATTACACAGGCATATCCCAAACATAAACTCCTGCAAAGCTTCAGGATTTGCCCTATTATCTTCCCTCGAATCATTAAGACCACCCCCCTTCCGGGCGCACGGACCCTCTTTACTGATGGCTCTAAGAGCGGTCGAGCCGTAGCGGTTGATGGACAGGATGTTCACGCCATACAGCTTGCAGAAACTTCGGCGCAATTTGCAGAAGTATCGGCTGTATTATTGGCCTTGCAGACATTCCCTAATGAGCCCCTCAACATAGTGTGTATGTTGCTAATATCTTCCCCCAATTAGAAACAGCACCCCACATAGGTGAGGGCTCGAAAATTTTATCTCAATTACAAACATTGCAACTGTTGATTTGGGCCAGAAAGGACCCCCTCTTTGTGGGTCATATTAGAGGACACTCTGGCCTCCCGGGACCCCTTCCAGAAGGCAATGAACAAGCAGATAAAGCAGCCCGCTTAATAATGACATCCCTAGAATATGATAAGGCCATGCAGCTACATAAAAAATTCCACCTTAATGCCCAGTCTCTTCGTTTTCATACGGGTTGTTCCAAAGCTGAGGCTCTCTCCATAACCGCTGTCTGTCCCGCTTGCGCTCCTTATATACATTCCCCGTCCCTAGGAGTCAATCCTAGAGGATTGAGAGCAAATGATATTTGGCAAATGGATGTGACCCACACTAACTCATTGGGTAACCGGCATTATCTCCATGTCTCTATAGACACACACTCGGGCATGATTTTTGCCTCACTACATGCCGGGGAAAAAACGAAACATGTTGTAGATCACCTTACCGCCGCTTTCTCATATATGGGAAATCCCAGGCAAATTAAAACTGACAATGGACCGGCCTATACAAGCCGTGCCTTTCATTCCTTTTGTGAAACCTGGGATATTGCACATACAACAGGCATTACCTATAACCCCCAAGGACAGGCTATCATAGAGCGAGCGCACCGACATCTCAAAACTTACATTTCTAAAACAAAAGAGGGTGAGATCTACCAAGGCTGTCAAGGGCCACAAGCGCTCCTATCCACAACCTTATTCATTTTAAATTTTTTGCTCCTCGATGATTCAGGCCGCAGTGCAGCCCAACGTCACTTTGCTACTCCAGCTCCCCTTAAAGCAATGGTGAAATGGAAGGATTTGTCCTCAGGAACCTGGCAACCACCGGCAGCGATACTTGCCAGAGTTAGAGGCGCAGTCTGTGTATATCCAACTAATGCAGAAAAACCCATTTGGGTACCGGAACGCCTGGTCAGGCCAATACATGAGCCCCCCGATCATTTGTCCCCCACAGCTGGGAAAAATAATGAAACTCACCTCCAGGGTACTTAGCCCTGAGACGAATTTCCTTCTCTTTTTTCCACAGGAACAAAATGACCACAACGACGCTTGTCGCCTGGACCCTCGCTATATTATTAATGAAGGACCCAACCGAAACTCATGCCAATCGACACCAACCATTCAAGCAGACCTGGGTCATAAGGAGTGGAGAGGACTATGAGGTTTGGAGTACCACAAGCTGCGACGCAGCACCCCTTAATCAGTGCTTCCCTGACTTATATTTTTCCCTGGAAGACGCCTACCCCTTTCAGGATGGTTTTGAAAGGCCCGGGGCCAGAGCCTCTATGAGATGCAATGGCTTTTTCACCTGCCCCGGGTTCCGGACAGGCCAATGGAGGAGAACCTGCGGTGGCCCTGAATCTTACTATTGTGCCAGCTGGTCTTGCGTAGATTCTAACGATGGCTATTGGAAATGGTCGGTTGACCACGACCTGGTTAATATTTCCTATGCTGTGCCACTGAGATATGGATCATATTCTGTACAATACCACCCCCATATGCTTCTGGTCAAAATCTCCTTCACTGATAAGGGAAGGTCGGAGACCCGATGGGTCAACGGCCTGAATTGGGGACTTATGTGGTATAGCAGGCCATGGCATGGGGTTATCCTGCAGATCCTCTTGAAAATCGAACCCGTGCAGCAGGTTCCGCTAGGCCCTAACCAGGCACTTGAGGCTCCAAAACCCCCTCTTAAGCCCACCATTACTACCATGGCTGGCCCTAAGGCGACACCAGCTCCTGTTACAGCCGGCCTATCCATCCCAAAACCCAGTTTTGGCCCAATCATTAACCCCCTCAGGAGTCTTATCGATGCCACATATCAGACTCTGAATGCTACTGCTCCAAACCTGACTGAAGCCTGTTGCTGTGCTATAGCCCCACGCCTCCGTTTTATGAGGCTATGGGTATTAACGCCTCCTACAATGTTAATTACAGAGCTCCTGGAGAGTGGAAGGCCCGCCCCCAGGGATTGACCATGACCCAAATTAGCGGCCAAGGGACATGTGTAGGTACAGTCCCTCAAAACAAGAAGGAGTTGTGTGCACAGAATGTGGAGTCCCCAGGGTGGAGTAACTCCGCCTGGATCTCACCAACAATGGGAGCTTCGTGGGCCTGTTCACGTTCAGGATTAACTCCCCACTTGGCAGGCTCAGTATTTAATGCCTCCCAAGAATTTTGTCTTATGGTTATTATTGTCCCCAAAATTATATACCACCCTGCTAAGGTACTCCTTGACTATTGGTCCAATTCCCCTGATGTCCTGCGTAGGAACCGCAGGGAACCCATATCCACACTAACCATCGCCACTCTGTTTGGCATAGGCTTGGCAGGTGCCGGCACTGGCATCACTGCTCTGGTAACCCAGCATTCTGGCCTATCTTCTCTAAGAGCAGCTATTGATGAGGACCTGGACAGAATAGAAAAATCTATTAGCCATCTTGAAAAGTCCTTGACCTCCCTGTCGGAAGTAGTCTTGCAAAATAGGAGGGGGCTCGACTTGCTCTTCCTTAAAAACGGAGGGCTGTGTGCAGCACTGGGAGAAGAGTGCTGCTTTTACGCCGACCACACGGGGGTAGTCCGAGATTCCATGGCTAAGCTGAGAGAAGGCCTGGAACAGCGTAAAAAGGAGAGAGAGGCTCAGGAAGGGTGGTTCGAGTCTTGGTTTAATCAATCCCCCTGGTTCACCACCCTGATATCTACTATAGCAGGCCCTCTGATCATACTATTACTGATGCTTACATTCGGGCCCTGCATTCTGAGTCGACTTGTCTCATTTATCAGAGACCAGATTGGCAGGTTTGATCGGCAAATCACTCAAATTCACTTTATGCAGCTGAGAGAAACTAGCAAAGAGCAGCCCTATTCAGAAAGGTATTTCTAATGGGCCTGGGAAGCCTCTTCCTTTATCTGTTGCAGTGACCTGATCCCGTGGCCGGTACCGGAAAACGCAGGAGGAGAAGGAGTGTGGACCGGACCTGTACAGAAACCCTGGATCACTGAACGAAGAGATCCCCATCACCCCTCTACCCTACCCCTGCCCCTCTTTTCTGAGCCATGCTCCATTCTGGTCAAGCCACACTGGGTCCTGCCTGGTCTGGTAGAAATGTCATCAATCCTCCCCTGTGCCTCCTCGTGGTTAAGGAAGTATGCCCTTGCCCAGGATACCCAATGACGGGCAACTTCTGTCACCGCCGCGCACACCTAAGACAGGGGCTAAAGCATACTCCCCAATGACGGGTACCACGGCGGGGAGACGGACGACCTAAGACAGGGGTCCTGGCGTGCCATAATTGGAAAAAAGGGGTGAGATGTTGCCTACTGACCAAGTAAAAGAATGCTTGATTTTTCATTCCCCCTTTGTCCTGCTCAAAGCTGGGCAACTTCCCAGTACAGGAGGTTTCAGTTTGGGAAAAATGCACCCTCGTAAATGATTTGTAAATGATGTACGAGGAACAGCACAGTCTCTATGGATATGTCAAAACTGTAACAAAGCAGGCCGCTCCGACCGGTAGCGTTAGGTCGAAAGGGTCATCAGGTAGCTGACCAACGGTGCATGGCTCTGCCCACTGTGACTGATCAACGGTGCATGGCTCTATTCATCGTCCCATCCACTTTCCACGTCCCATCCCATTTCCTTTCTTTCGGGTGGGTTGTGGAAACATACTTAAGTCTGTACCTGTGCTCTGAATAAACACGCGCATTCATGCCATCTCCTGAATGACGGAACCCTGTGTGACTCGAGTGCTGATTTCACCCTGACGGCCCTCTCCTGGCTCGGCTCTGCAGTGCCGGACGCGGCAAATTATCAGCTGAGTTCTCGGCCGGAGTGATAGAACGCCGGGTAGGCGCTTGCCTTGCAAGTAGCTGTTCCCATGTTCAGTCCCCGATACCACGTACATCGCCTTGATCTCATTGAGAGGGACTCTCAACTGAGCAAGGATCATGTTTTTTTGATGGTTCACCCCCCTCCCCCACCCCCTCCCATTGGAGTTGTTAATAGTGGTCAGACAACAACTCTCACCTGTTTTCATTGGAAGTAAGGGCAGTTCCAAGAAGGGACTCAGTCTGATTTAAAACAGGACGTCACACATGGGGGAAGAAACGGCTAAGAGACCTTTAAGATTTAAAATTTAATTTGGAAGGGGGTTGGGATAGAGAAGGAACACTTTGACAAGGCTAGTTGGAAATGATCACTGGATAAGAACTGCATGCTGAAAATAGATAAAGCAACAGACACAAGAGCATCTCAGTACCTGTATTGCAAGCCACATTGTCCAAAAGGTGAGAGGGAGACAGGAAGGGAGAGAGAGAAGAAAAGTGTCTGTCATAGAGATAGGCTTGGAGGGAGGGTGAGGAGAAGGAAACTGGGGTCATTGGTCGTGGGAAATGTCCACTGGTGAAGGGACAGGTGTTGGAACACTGTATGACTGAAGCCCAACCAGAAACAGTTTTATAACTCTGCACCTCGTGTTGGTTTAAATTTGAAAATAAATATATTTTTAAAATAAAAGTAAATATCTTTTAGTAAAATAGAGATATGGATACATAGTTTCTCAGATTTTTAAAGAAAAATAATGCTGAGCCCTGACTCTATTGGATTGCTGACATAATCCAGTGAGCTAGGGGACACTGGGTGGGGACAATGAGACTTGTGTCTCTGTCATCTCTCTCACCCTCTTGTCTGTCTCCCAACTAGGACCCACGAACAGATGGGAAAGGAGAAACTGATCTGAACAAATAAATCAATGCTTCTTTTTCAAATAATGGGGCCGGGTGCTGAAGAGATAGCACAGTGTGTAGATCTCAGTCTTTAAGAGTAATAAAATGCTGACACCCGCTGCAGCTTTGAAGGTGTACAGGAGAATGACAGAAGCCAGTATGTCAGGGGGTCACTGGGTGGGGACAATGGGACTCTGCCTCTCTGATATCTCTCTCCCCTCCTTGTCTCTGTCGCACCTGAGACACACAACCATGACTCAACCTGAGTCTATGGTCCACACGGAACTGTGCCAGAGATCCGAACAGTTCTGAACAGACCAATAGAAGCTGGATTTTCATTTCATTTCATTTTATTTATTTATTTATTTAATTATTTTTGGGTTTTTGGTCAAACCCGGTGATGCACAGGAGTTACTCCTGGCTCATGCACTCAGGAATTACTCCTGGCAGTGCTCAGGGAACCACATGGATTCCTGCGAATTGAATCTGGGTCGGCTATTGCAAAGCAAACGCCCTACCCGCTGTGCTATGTATGGCTATGTATGGTTCCACTACAAGACCCTGGTTTTGAACTTAGCGAGGCCAAGGCCATAGTAGATTAGGGAGAGTGCTTGGCTTGCCAGCAGCCCACCTGGATTGATGCCAAGGATCCTATATTGTCCACGAAAGGGAGTGCTCCCTGAGAGAAGAGCCAGGAGTCAATCTTGAGCATCACAGAATGTGGCTCAAAAAACTAAAGTCAATAAAACAAGATTCCTTGCCTCAATTCTTCCAGGGGATCCCGGGCTGCCCAGCTGGGCGGGAAAATCATCCCTGCGTCACTTCTCCCAGGATCACGTCACCAAGCTCGTCTACCTCGAATCTCCCCCCACTTCTGCCTTCCGCCAGGAGTGTAGAATGCAGGTCAAAAGACCCAATTATCAGGTGAGTTCTCGGCCCGGAGTTTTAGAATGGCGGGTAGGCGTTTGCCTTGCAAGTAGCTGTTCCCTTGTTCCCTTGTTCAGTACCCGATACCAAGTATATCGCCTTGATCTCATTGAGAGGGACCCTCAACTGAGCAAGGATCATGTTTTTTTATTTTTCCCGCCCCGCCCCCTCCAGTTGGAGTTGTTAATAGTGGTGAGACAACAACTCTCACCTGTTTTCCTTTGAAGTAAGGGCAGTTCCAGGAAGGGACTCTCTCTGATTTAAAACAGGATGTCAAATAGGGGGGAAGAAATGGTTAAGAGAGCTTTAAGATTTAAATTTTAATTTTAAAGGGAGTTAGGATAGAGAAGGACCACTTTGACAAGGACAATTGGAAATGATCACTGGAGAAGAATTGCATGGTTAAAATAGATAAAGCAACAGACACGAGACCATCTCAGTACCTGTATTTCAAGCCATATTGCCCAAAATGAGAGAGGGAGAGAGCAAGAGAGAGAGAGATAAGAAAAGTCTCTGCCATAGAGATAGGCTTGGAGGGAGGGTGTCGAGAAGGAAACTGGGGTCATTGGTAGAGGGAAATATCCAGTGGTTGAGGGACAGGTGTTGGAACACTGTATGACTGAAGCCCAAACAGAATCAGTTTTATAACTCTGTTCCTCATGTCGGTTAAAATTTTAAAATAAATAAATTTTTAAATAAAAATATATCACTTTTAAGGTAAAAGGTAAAGGCCCTCCCGTTGATCGTCGATTTGCTCGAGCGGGCCCAGTAACGTCTCCATTGGAGACTTTGTTGTTACTGTGTCTGGCATATCGAATACTCTCGGTAGCTTGCCGGGCTCTCCGAGAGGGGCGGAGGAATCGAACTCGGGTCGGCCATGTTGGCTGCGTGTAAGGCAAACGCCCAAATATAATCGAGGTATAGATACGCAGTTTCTCATATTTATAAAGCAATAAAATGCTGAGCACTGAGGCTATTGGGTTTGCTGACATAAGCCAGTGAGCCAGGGGGAACTGGGTGGAGACACTGAGACTGTGTCTCTTTCATCTCTCTCACCTCTTGTCTGTCTCCCAACTAGGACCCACGAACAGATGGTAAAGTAGAAACTGACCTGAACAAATAAATCGATGCTTATTTTTCAAATAATGGGGCCCGGTTCTGAAGAGTTAGCACAGTGAATAGGGTACTTGCCTTGCACACTGCTAATCTAAATTAATTTTTCAGTATCCCATATGGTCCCCGAAGCACCGTCAAGTATAATTCCTGAGTGCAGAGTAAGGCATAACCATTGAGCATCACTGGGTCTGACCCTAAACCCAAAAGGAGAAAAAAAGGGAAAAAATTAAGTAATGGGGTAGATCAGGTGTTCAGGTCTGACCTTGTCTGGGCCGGGTGCTGTTTGTTTCTTTACCAACGAAATGGCGTGTCGGATTTCGGAGGGGAGAACGTTGGGAACAACATACCCATCCTGTGGAATTTGGTATGTTGTCAAGTGGACATGGCTATCGAAGAGATTTGAGTAGAAGTCATGGATAATCTTCTCCATTGCCGTTCTGGAGGATGTGATGGATCCATCAGGACGTCGGAGGGCAGTCATCTTGCTCTTATAGTTGGCGAAGGACAGGCGGGCCTTACGAATACTTTTCCCGGCTTCTGCCGCATCTACCAGTACTTCTGCTCTTCTCTCTTTGAGGTCTTCCTTGATTGCATCTCTGCACTGCTTTGCAAGCTCGGACGTTAGCTTGTGGTTGCCTGAGGCATGCGCCAAACCACGCTGGCGAATTAGCTCAAGAGTTTTCGAAGATAGGCGACTTTTTGTGGCTATCTCTCTCTTGGCGTTCCTCGCACATTCATGGAGGTGCTGAACCAGTCGATCGTATTCCTCGTCAATGTTGTCAACAATGGCATCTTCCCATGTTGCCGCAATAGTACCAAAGAGTTCCCAGTTGGTGGTCATTCTGGGAGTTCTCTTTTTGAACTTTGCAGCCCTTTCTCCCCGCTCTGTGAAGTAGAATTTTGCACGAAGGAGACGGTGGTCCGATCCCGTTCGAAATTTTGGGACAACAGCGACATCAGTCAGGCAAAACCGTCGATTGAATATGATGTGGTCTATTTCGTTGTGGAATCGTCCACCGGGAGACTCCCATGTCCACCGTTTAGATTCTGCCTTCTGGAACTGTGAGTTGCCATGGATGGTCTTGGTCGACATGATGAACTCTGACAGTCTCTCACCCTGTTCGTTCCATTCTAGGCCATGGGTCCCGATGTGAAGTTCTTCAGCTGATCTTCTCGGTCCTATCTTGGCATTAAAATCACCCACAATGATCTTGTAGAAGGTGTGGTCTTCTTTATAGAACTTCTCTAGCTCCATGTAGAACTTCTTGATTTCTCTTTCATCATAATGAGATGTTGGTGCGTAGACAACGAAGATAGAAACTGCAGGCAGTGAGCCACATCTATTCAAATGTAAACGTCCGATTCGGGTTGTTAGGCATTCGAATGAATCAATGCTCTTGGCCAAGTTTGTGTTGACAAGGACACGGACGCCTCCAACACCTCTTTTATCGCATGTTCCGAGGAACAATTCTTCTCCAGTGTCGAAAACGGCATGGTGAGATTCGTGCCTTCTTGTCTCGGTCAGACCAATGATGTCGTACTTGATCATTCGCGCTTGTACCATCAGGTCCTCGATGGATGCATCTGATGCTAGCATACGTGTATTGAAAGTACAGACGATCATTTTTGTCTTCCTTCGTTGTGGCAGCCTAGGTCGGCCTTGAGATTTTGTCGGCCTCTCCTTTGTCATCCTTCTCAGTGCTGCCATGTCGGTGAAGCCTTCAGGGTCAGGTGAATGAGACCAGTTGTAGTTACTGGTTTTGGCATATCGAATACACAGCGGATAGCTTGCCAGGCTCTTCCGTGCGGGCGGAATACTCTCGGTAGCTTGCCAGTCTTTCCGAGAGGGAAAGAACCTGCCGTCAGTACTCATCAATACACTGGCTCGGCTCTTCACTCGCTACCTGTCTGAATGCAAGGTTCCGTCCCAATGGAAAACCAGCAGGACCGTACTACTGTTCAAGAAGGGAGACATCCATGACATTGGCAACTATCGCCCGATCTGCCTATTGTCTGTCATCTACAAGTTGTTCACTTGAGTCATCCTGAATAGGATTGGCAGAACATTAGATGAAGGACAACCATGCGAGCAAGCAGGGTTCCGCAAAGGATTCAGCACCATCGACCATATCCACACAATAACCAAGCTCATTGAGGTTTCTCGGGAGTTCAAGATGCCGCTCTGCTTAACGTTCATTGATTTAAAGAAGGCCTTTGATTCTGTTGAGACGGAAGCGGTCATTGAAGCCCTAGCCAATCAGGGCATTCAAGCCCAATACATCAGGATCCTCCATGAGCTGTATTGCGGATTCACTACCAGGATCTCACCATTCTACAAAGAAGTGATCGTTGATGTCAAGAGAGGGGTGCGGCAGGGTGATACCATTTCACCGAAACTCTTCAGTGCCACCCTCGAGAACATCATGCGACGACTGGAATGGGAAGGAATGGGAGTGAAGATAGATGGTCGGCAATTACACCACCTCCGCTTTGCTGATGACATTGTTTTAATAACACCAAACATCAGCCAAGCGGCACAAATGCTGGCCGACTTTGACCGTGAGTGTGGAAAGGTAGGACTCCAGCTGAATCTTACGAAGACAATGTTTATGAGAAATAGCCTTGTTCCTGATGCCCCATTCGCTCTCAATGGAACGACCATCTCCGAATGCAACAGCTATGTCTACCTAGGTCGAGAGGTCAACATGACAAATGACCTGGCACCCGAGCTGCGCAGGAGGAAGAGAGCGGCTTGGAACGCCTTCAAGAACGTCGAAGAAATAGCTAAGAGGACGAAGAACCTCCGGCTCCGGGCACATCTCTTTGATTCCACTGTTCTTCCTGCATTAACATATGCCTCAGAGACCTGGGCCCTACGCAAACAAGATGAGAACGCTATTCAGGTCTCCCAAAGAAGAATAGAAAGAGCTATGCTTGGAATATCACGTTTCACTCAAATGAGAGAACGAATCTGGAGTTCTGACATCCGTCGACGATCAAGGATCAGGGACGCTGTCTCATTTGCCAAGGTGTCGAAAATCAGATGGGCTGGTCACGTAATGAGATATAAAAACGACCGTTGGACTAGAGCTGTTACTGATTGGATTCCACGGGATGTCAAAAGACCGCGTGGCCGCCCACCTACCAGATGGTCAGACTTCTTCGTCAAGATCATGAACGATCGGTTTGAGGCCCTTCATGTTCCCGGAGCGAACAGATGCCATTGGGCTACACTAGCACGCGACAGGGACAAATGGAGACGTTACTGGCGCCCGCTCGAGCAAATCGACGACTAACGGGAAGTTAAGTGACTTAATGGGGTAGAAGTAATAGTAGTGAGGTAGGGCATTCACCATGGGACGCAGCTCATCTGAATTCAATCCCCAGCACCCCGTATGGTTCCCAAACTTGCCAGGACTGATCCCTGAGAACAGAGAGAGGAATAAGTACTGAATACCAACCAGGTATGTCCCCTCTCCAAAACCTTTTTTAAAATCAAATACAATTAAAAAAGATATAGACCCATCACTTTTCAGTCCTAAAAAGGAAGAATAGGATTCAGGATGTTGGGGTAATTGACCTTAGCCAGTCCTGTGCCTCTTGATCATCTCTCTTCCTTCCTTCTCTGTCTCTCATAGGACCCACAAACATGACTGCCCCTCAAATTGAACCTCTGACCCATGGTAAAGGAGAAACTGTGGTGTAGAACTGAATCTTTCTGGACAAATAAATGGATGCTTGTTTTGAAAGTAATGGGGCTGGAGGCTGGAGAGATAGTACAATGGGTGGGGTGCGTGCCTTGTCTACTGACAATCTGGGTTCAATTCCCCGTATCACAAATGGTCCCCTAAGCACCGCCACATGTAATTTCTGAGTGCAGAGCCAAGAGGAACCCCTGAGCATTGCTGGGTGTGGTCCCAAATCCAAAAAATATATAAAAATTTCAAAATTAAGTAATGTGGTCAGAATGATAGTAGAGCGGGTAAGGCTCTCACCTTACATGTGGCTGTCCCAGGTTGAACCCCTAGTATCCAATATGGTCCCTAAACCTGCCAGGAATGATCCTTGAGCCCAGATCAAGAGAAAGCCCTGAACTACACTGGATGTGTCCAAAAATAAATAAATAATATGATACAATACAATATAACATAATATAATATAACACAATATAATATAATAAAGTGAGATGGAGACAAGTTTCTCATCCTTAACAGAAGAAGAAAATTCTGACACACCACAGCATTGAAGGTGTTGGGGTAACTGACATTAATCAATCAGTAAGGAGGAAACTGACTGGAGACCCCTAGACTCCTCCTCTCTGTCATCTCTCTCCCCTACTTTTCTCCCAAACATGACCCACAAATAAGACTATGACTGAGGCCAGACCCGAGACAAATGGTAATGAGGGAATGTGGACTAGATCTGAGCACCTTTGAACTAATAAATGGATATGTGTTTTTAAAGTACTGGGGCCAGGGCTGGAAAGATAGTACAGCAGACTGGTTATTTGCCTTGCAAACAGCTGACCCGGGTTTGATCCCCGACATCCCACATGGTCCCCAAAGCACTCCAGGAATAATTCCTGAGTGCAGAGCCAGGAGTAACCCCTGAGTCTCACTGGATGTGGCCCCCAAAATGAAAAATTTAAATTAAAATATTAAGTAATAGCGACAGAGCAATAGTAGTGGAGCGCAGAGGCTGATTATCTGGCATGCCACTGACTCTGGTTCAATCCCTGGCATCCAATATGGTCCCCCAAACATGCCAGAAGTGATCTCCAAGTTCAGACCAAGAGTAATCCTGAACACCACAGGCTGTGGCCCAAAACACAAAAATAAATTATTAAATTAAGTAAAGATATGGTCATAAACTTTCCAAGCTTTTTTGTAAAAAGGACGTAAACTGCTGACACACAGTACAGCACTGTGGCTGCAGGGGAAGTGACACAAGCCAATCAGTCAGGGGGATGCTGGGTGGACATACTGAGACTCCGTGCCCCTCTCTCTCTCCCCTTCTTTCTGTCACCCACATAGGACCCACAAGTATCACCATATCTGAAGTTCAACCCCAGAAAGTCGGTAAAGGAAGAACAACGGCCTAGATCTGAGCATCTCTGAACAAATAAACAGATGCTTGTGTTTAAAGTAACAGGACGAGGGCTGGAGAGATAGTGCAACAGGTGAGAGGGCGCTTGCCTTGCACATGGAAAACCCAGTTTGATTCCCAGCATCATATCTGGTTCCCCAATCAACACCAGGTATAATTTCTGCCTGCAGAACCAGGAATAACTCCTGAACATGCCATGTGTCACCTCAGCACCCAAAAATTAATTAATAAAACTAGAGCAAAATTAGTTTTGGTAAAACATTCATCTTGCATGTGGCTGACCCGGGTTCAATCCCTGGCACCCCATAAGGTCCCCAACATGCCAGGAGTGATCCCTGAGCCCAGAGCTACAAGTAAGCCCTGAACAACCCAGGCTCTGGCCCCAAAGGCAATAATAATAATAATAATAATAATAATAGTAATCATGTATCTCTGAACAATGCATGATGCTTATTTTTGAAGTAACGGGGCTGTGGGTCTGTCAGAAAGCATAACAGATATAGCACTTGCCTTGTACATGACCCAAGCCTGGTTGGATCCCCAGGATTGCATATGATCCTCTGAGCACCCGGTGTAATTCCTGAGTGCAGAGCCAGAAGTATCCTCTGAGTATCACTGGGTGTGTCCAAAAGAAAAGAAAAGAATTTTTTTTAAGTAAAGCAATGAGGCTGGATCAGTAAGTTGCTCCCATTGCATACGGTTGACCCAGGTTCAGTTCGTTTCATACGGGTGACTCAGGTTGAGTTCCTGGCATGGTATAGGGTCCCCAAACCTGCCAGGAGTAACCTCTGAGCACCACTGGGTGTGACTCAAACACCACAAATAAATAAATAAAATAAAGTAAAATGTAGATCCACAGCTTCTCAGTCTTAAAAAGGAAAAATAAATGCTGACACGGATCACAGCATTGAGGCTGTTGGGGTAACTGACATAAGCCAGTGAGCCAGGGGGATGCTGGGTGACACCCTGAAACTCTGTGCCTCTCTCATCTCTCTCCCCTGTTTGTCTGTCTCCCACATAGTACTCAAAGGCAAGTATCTGGTTTTGGCTAGACCCATGAAAGACTTAGGTAAAGGAGAAATTTGTGACCTAGAGCTGAGCGCCTCTGAATGAATGAATGAATGTTTGCTTTTAAAGTAATGGGGTTGAGTTGGGGGGGGGTGGACGGAGCGATAGCACAGCGGGTAGGGCATTTTCCTTGCACGTGGCTGACCGGATTTGATTCCCAGCATTTCATATGGTCCCCTGAGCTACTGCCAAGAGTATTTCCTGAGTGCAGAGCCAGGAGTAACCCCTGTGCATCACAAGGTGTGACCCAAAAATCCAAAGAAAAAAAGTAATGGGGTTGGATCGGAGCAATAGTCCACACAAGAAGGCCTTGCACATAGACAACCCAGGTTTGATCCCTGGCATCCCCTATGGTTCCCTGAGCACTGCCAGGAGTAATTCCTGAGTGCAGAGCCAGGACGAAGCCCTGAGCATCATCAGGTGTGACCCAAAAAGACAAACAAATAAAAGCAAAAAATAATAAAGTAATGGGGCTGGGAGGCTGGAGAGACAGGACAGCAGGTAGGGCTCTTGCCATACATACTGCCAGCTTGGGTTTCATGTCTGCCATCACATACGGTCCCAAGCACTGCTAGGTATATTTCCTGAGTGCAGTGCCAAGAGGAACCCCTAAGAATAGCAGGATGTGACCGAAAAACCATAAAACCTTAAATATTAAGTTACAGGGCCAGAAAGATAAGAGAACCAGAAGTAGAGAGCTGGTAGAGCACTCACCTAGCAAGCAGCTTACCAGGGTTCAATCCCTAGCACGCCCTTATGGTTCCCTAACCTGCCAGGAGTGATACCTGGCACTTAAGAGGTCAAAGTAAGCTCTGAGCACCACCTGGTGTGTCCCAAAACAAAATAAAACAAAATAATAATAAAAAATAGAGTGACATATAGACACATGTCACAGCACTATGATTGTTGGGGTAAATGCATAAGTCAGTGAGCTGGGATAGGGTGAGAGGGACGGTGTTGAGGTAGTGCTTGTTTCCAAGGAAAACTTGCAGGGGCAGAGACAAGGCCACACCCCATGGTTCAGCCACTGTCCTTAGATCTGAACCATACTCAGATACCAGTGAGGGAAGGGGGCTCACACACCTGGGGACCTCCTGATGGACCACAGGCTCCTGTGTGAGGGGGACCCTGTTTTCCCCACTCCCCTGTCTCCTGCCTCTCTGGCCTGGCTTCAGGGAATGACCACAGGCCCTTCTCTGAGCTTCTCTCACAGACCAGCTCTCACCTGACTTGGGGCTTCACAGAAGGTATCTCCCCATCAACCCTGGCCCGGCCCTGCTCTGATTTGCAGCACAGGTGAGAAATAAAACTCCGGATTCGCCTTGAGTGTCAGAAAGCATTTCAGGAAGTCCGTGCTTTTGACTGTCACAACACTGGTTTTGTTTTCTTTTGCTTCTATTTTATTGTTTGTTTATTGGTGGGTCACACTTAGGGGCTTCTCTGAGGTTTGAGCTTGGGGTAATACCCTGTACCTGGGAAACCCTCTCGTTCTGGGGATAAAATTCTTGCCTCCTCCAAGCAAAGCAAGTGCTCTGCTGACTGAGGCATCTCTCAGGCCCTCACAAAGTACTTGGACGAAGGTGTTAAGGGGTTCAGAACATGGGCAGAAGAGGTGGAAGAGCATTTTAACTGGAGTCATAAACTCTAGTTGTTACAAAGGGGATATGAGATTTACTAGTTGGCCAAAACAAAACAGCAAACACCAAGTGAAGTAGAACAGCATTCTCTGCAGGAAAGATTCCCTTCCCGCCCCAGTCACAGTGCATGAAACAGACTTTCTGATAATTCAGGGCACAGAGAGAGACGTAAAAGAAAAGGATAAGAGGGGAAGTTGAGGAACCAGAAGAAAACACCCAGTAAGGAGGAGCAGATCTGAGAAAGCAGGAGTGAATCTAGTAGCGAGAAGAACATGGGAGCATCCCTGGGCTGATCCTAACCCCCATACCCGTATAGTGTGGGGGAGATCAGCGTGCACAGGAGAAGCACAGAGTGCCAGCCTGTATCATAGGGTGTGGGCAGAGTAGTCACATGGCAGATAGGGCAGGATGCTGGGGTTTCTGTAAGAGAGGGGCCCAGGCCGAATTGGAAAACCTTCTAGGAAGCCTCTCAGGGCAGAAGCACCTCATCTCAACGTGGGCCACAGTGTTCACGCTGCCCAAAGCTCATTACCTACAGCATGGTCAGTGCTTAGGATGTTCTGGCTGCTGTCAGGATGGTTTTGGGGAAACTGACACTGGAGCAGCCACATCGAGGATTACAGCCAGCCCTGTGCTAAGGCCCTACTCAGTACTACTCAGTACTACTCAGTATTACTCATCTGTCCTACTCATCTATCCCATCTGAGTCTTGAAGGTTCTCTGTGACAGTCAGTGACACAGCAAGAGAAAGTGGTGACAGAGCGAGGAAGCACCCAGCTGCTCGGAATGGTGACTCTCTGAAGCAGGGGTGCAGAAGTAAGAGAATATTTAGCAAACACCAACTCCTTCCATCTCCTTTAGGGAACCAACCTTCATACAGTCCTTTTCAGAAACCTCAAATCAGCCTTAGTGTTTCTTACTCTGGCCACCACTGCAGTTTCAAGGGAGGGTTGGCAGGGTGGGTGCAGCTGCGAGGTGGTAGAGTACATACTACATTATCCAGCTCACAAAGTCCCAGTACCTCACAGGGCCTTCACACTGGTGGCTCCTTCCACATAAGGAATTGTCTGTTGCTGAGATGTTTATTAATCCGTCAGAGGAATAAAGACTCCTGTTCCTAACCCTACCCCATCCACAGATTGAGGGAATAGACATCTGTTCCCCCTGTCTCCATCAGGACTTGCAGAGGAGCTGAAGGTATAAAAGGCTTCCAGAAGCAGGCTGCTAACGTGGGATGTTCCCTAGATGGCCTTGATATAATCCCATCTTGTGAGCGCAGAATGAGCTCGAGGACCTTGAAATGATGCTCTGCTGTGAAAGTAATATACTTAAGAATTGCTGCTCTATACTCTCTCACCTGCTGTCCCTTCCCCCAACGGACACTCTGTAACACTCAGCTATGACCTTGGTTCTGGGCCCAGTATGAAAAAGCATGAGCTCAGCTGGGTCCACCATTATGAGTCCATTCTACTTCTAAAGTTTTGTGAGTGATTATTCAGTTCTTCCAAGTCTGAGTAGGCCAAAAATCCAAAATACAGAACCTTGAGCAATCTTCAGGCTGGTGCCATCTAGAACCGTTGGACAAGAATTGGACCCTGAACAAAAGTGTGCATGGAAACCAATGGAGAGCAGAGCAGGGAGGCATATGGGGAATACGACTTATCCTGAGTATGTCTCCTTTGGGCTAAGGCAATGAGCCAAGTTTGCGATGGCAAGGTCAAAGTGATATGGTAAGCATTGTCACCATTGATGTCAAACAAATGTAGACACCAATTATCAACAAGGCACCTGCTTTCCACGAGAAAATACAGACTTATACTGCCTTCCTGCTTCTATATCATGGGAAAGTTTTAAGCTCAACAATATCAACACTACATAGGGGCATTTCACCCAATCACTGGTGTCTTTGCCAACCTTATACTCTCAGGTCTTATGGATTTTAGACTTCAGACAATAAGATATTTGCACAACATGCACAGGCCAAGGGATTCTTTTTATAGTGAGTGATGTGGGCAGTAAATGATGTGAGCCTATGGGATTTGGGAATTAAATGTGTCCACACAAAATTAATTACCCTACCATAATGAGATTGAGTGAATGGCAGAGACTGTTTACTCAGCAAAGGGAGATATAAGCTAAAGACTGGGACCTCTCTATTTTCCATGAGCAATTAGATGACTGGATTTTCAAAGTCAAGAACCCGCTCTGATAGTTTCCTTCCTTGTACAAATGCTTTTTATGCACTCAATGGTTATCAAGTCGGGAAAGCTCTGATGTGGGGAACTCAATGAATCTACTAGAGGAAGTTTCCTTCAGAGACTTTTCCCTATCTCTTTTCACTATCCATGGGGCTGTTGGGACAGAATCCGGTTGTTTTTATTTTCTATTTCCTGAGGCTTTCCCAATCCTTGCACCCTTTTTTGAAAGACTGTGTTGTCCATGATCTAGGCAGAGAACAACATTCTAAATCTGCCCATGATCCTCCGCTCTTATAAAAACAAGGCAGACCTTGGATCCAAGAGAATCTGCGAACTGCGTGCTTGAGCCTGGGAACTACCCAGCAACCATATAATGAAACGCTTTGCAGCTGCCCTTCTCATGCTCCTGCTGGCTGGGGCTGCCCTTGGCATCCTGGCCCCAGTCACCCAAGGTGAGTTCAGTGACCTTCTCATGGATGGTTAGGTCTGTGGTCACTCCTGGTCTGGTCCGTGATAGCCCTACTCAATATGTAGATGTGATTTGCAGCAGCAGGACCCAGGGGGATGCCTCAGTGGTTGCCAGCCCTCACCTGGCTAGAGCACCATTGGGAAATCAAAGTCTGGTGGTGACAAGGGAACATAGCAGAGTAGGGTCTCTGGTCTTCCCAGATTATCCTGGTTCTGGAAGAATACTACTGGATGCACACAAAGTTTTTTAAAAAAAGTAGCAAGTGTTTATTGGAAGAAAGTTTCAGAACAAAGGGTGTATTCCAAGTGAAATGCTTTTAGAAGCCTTTTGTCTAGGGCTTTATAATTAAAGAAGTCTGCTTCCTTTCATGTAATGCTAACTGGGCCACTATGCGTTTCTATTTCTCCTAGATGCTCCATAAGTTCGGGTGCTCTGATTTCTTTAGATAGGGGTTAAGAAAACGTTTCATATAAGTTAGCCCATAGCTCTGTTCTGGGCATTCTTTCTCTTAGAGATCGGTAGGTTTCCTGGCTCCTCGGGTCTTGGGTGAAGCTTAAAGTAAAAGTAAAGTAAAGGCCCTCCCGTTGATCATCGATTTGCTCGAGCGGGCCCAGTAACGTCTCCATTGGAGACTTTGTTGTTACTGTGTCTGGCATATCAAATACTCTCGGTAGCTTGCCGGGCTCTCCGAGAGGGGCGGAGGAATCGAACTCCGGTCGGCCATGTTGGCTGCGTGCAAGGCAGACGCCCTACCTGCTGTGCTATGAAGCTTAGATCCTGAAAAAGCTACTTTATTGTGTAGAGCAGTGCAAGGCTAAAGTGAGGGGTCCAAATAGTGTGAGGGAAAGATGGGTGCTGAGAAAGGGTCTCACCTAACAACTACCAGGGAGATCCTACAGCAGACAATTGACAAATCAGTCCAAAGATATCTCTTTCTTTAGCACACACTCAGGCAAGCTTGACAGGTCTCGTCTTGGGGATCCCCAGGAACAACGGGGCCCAGAAAATGGCTCAAAGGCTTAGGAAATGCTCAGTGCAAGCAGAGTTCCTGAGATTGATCTTTAATGTTCTTCAATCCAGTACTGCCCCTCAGTGTCTGGGGTACCTGGTGAGAGGGAAATAAATAATTACAATAAATAAACAAAAATTTCTGTAGTAGCAGGGAGGAAATATATATATATATATACATATATATTATATACTCCTTCCTCCTGTCCTTTCTCTTCCTATCTCCCTCTCCTCTCTCACTCCAAAGATAACATATACACAGATGACTAGTTGATCTTAGAGAAGTTAATCTCTCCCTTTGCATGACCCGAATTATTTGATAGCTGCTCCTAGCTGACATAAGACCATTAGTGGTGAATGAAAATAAGAAGAGTTATTTGAAATTTTTGAGAAAGAAGCAGAGAATTCCACAGTGTTAGGAATAAAATTACATCATCTAGTGAAAAATGATCATTTTGTGAAGGAAATACAAGCAGGCATGCAAGTGACTTCCCCAAGTTCATCTACCTGTTATAGCTACTCATCCAGAAACACATACCGAGGACTTATCACTTCAAGCAGAAACTGTTCCTTACGTCCTCTGGATAAACATATAGGATCATCCTAGTAACCCTGAATGATAGACTATTCTCAGATAACCTAGTTTCATCTGTTCACCTCATTATTCTCATTTTACAAACAATGAAATTCAGACATTTCAATCTTATTGATTACTTCTTCGAGCTCACATAGCTATTTAGTGGGAGAATTAGCACATAACCAAGTTGGGAAGCTGTTACAGGACTATAAGATCATTAAAATTTTAATTGTAAAAGTTCTACCTATACCATTGGTAACTGGAAATGAGAAAGAAGTCTTGTTATTGACTTACTCCAATGCAGGTCTTTATACCTTATCCACCATTTTGATACAAGTGATTACAAGGATATTGACTTTTCAAATTTTAGAAAGAATCTTCACTATGAACCAGTAATTCCAATTCCAACTTGTTCCTCAAAGAACTAGAAGCAGATAGGAGACACTGGCACACCATGGTTCTGAGAGCATTAGAATCATCAGTCGAAAGGTGAGAGCAGTCAGAGCACTCTTGGACAAATGATTGTGTGTTTGGTATTAAAGTGGTATGTAGACACGCAGTGAACTGCTTCTCAGCTGTAAAAAGGAAGAAAATGCTCACATACTCCACAGCACTGAGGCTGCTGGGGTAAGTGACATAAGGCAGTGAGTCAGGGGGACACCAGGTGGACACACTGAGACTCGTGCCTCTCTGTCCTCTCTCTCACCCCCATGTCTGTCTCCCACATAGGGCCCAGGACCATGTCTCCGCCTAAAGCTGAAACTGAGATATATGGTAAAGGGGGGTGTGGTCGAGAGCAGAGGGGGCCAACCTGAGACTCACCTGCCTATGGTTGTGGCCCATCTTATCGGCGGGATGTGGGTGCAAGGGAGGGTCCTAGGGGTGGTGACTATCTCTAAGGAAGATGTACTCGGGCCCCAGGTCCCTCATCATCTATGACCTTCTACCACCTGGCCATCCCTGGTGAGTTCCCATGGACAGGGTGATGTCTGATCATGATTACATCCTTCCTTTCCTGGGAGAGATGATCCTGGCACTGCTTTGGACCTCTGAGGGTCACCAGACACACACAGACACACAGAGAGAGAGAGAGAGAGAGAGAGAGCGAAAGAGAGAGAGAGATACACACATAGCACACGCAGAAAAAGAGAGAGAGACAGCACACACAGACAGCACACACACAATATGCACACAGACACAGATGGCGTGTGCGCGCGCACAGACACAGAGAGAGAGAGAGAGAGAGAGAGAGAGAGAGAACTTAGCCTCTAGCCCCGCCAAGGGGAGAAAGGAGATGCAGACAGTTTGTGAAGGAAGAAAAAAAAAACATTTCCTTTGAGTCCCTCAGTCTTGGTTCTCTCCAGCACTTTGCAGGAATGAGGGGAAGGACCTGATCCCTTTATGTACAGATTCTCTTCTGAAATGGCCTTTTCTCTTCCGCAGCCTTCAGCGGAGACATCGACTGCTGCTACAGCAAGCACCAGAACTTCATCTGCTCGAGAATGAAAGATTATTATAAAACCAGCAGTGAGTGCCCCCACCGGGGCATCGTGTAGTTGTTTAATCACAGGCCTTGTGCTCTGGGGGCTGGGAGAGGAGACCTGATGGACAGTGTCAGGGAAATTTCCTGAGTCTCTCCATGCTTTAAGGTGGATCCCAGAGGCCCCAAGGGAGGAGAGACTGAGGATGAGAAAAGCACAGGAGTGAAGCTGACCTAGGAAAGGACAGGAGAGGAGATGCCAGGGAGGCTCTGGGCACCAGGAACGGAGAAAGGAAGCAGGAGGCTGGATTGGGTGGGGAGCCCTGGGCAGGAAGGGGTGTCTCCCAAGTCCATCGAATTTCTCAGTGTGCGATCTTCCTCTCCTTCCCTCCTAGCTTCATAACTAAGGAAAACAGGAAGACCTGTGCAGACCCTCAGAACAAAAAGGTCCAGTTCTGCATGGAGTCCCTAGTTCCAAGTTACAAGTTGACGCAGATGCTGGCAGCATTTCGTGCCTAATAAGGGGCTCTGTATTTTCTTCTCTCTTACCTGCTCCATGGTCCTGCTCCTGCGACTATCTCTGGATACACTACCTGCTTTTGTTTGATTTGGGGGTTTGTAGGTTCACCAAGTGGTGCCAAGGTTTTCCTCCAGGCTCTTATCTCAGAAATCATTCCTGGCTATGCCCAAGGGACCCTATGTAGCTGTGGGGATACAAACTGCTATGTTTAATGGCAGGAATGAAGTCCCCAACTTAAATCCTAGCTCCATATGAACCCTTCACACCCCCACGTCCTCACAGCTACAGCAAAGAATGTTAGATGTCTGGTGTGTGCTCTAACTAATCGCGACATCGACAGAAATACTAAATAAATGGGGAGAGTCATCATTTTTTCAAGGATATACTCTACCATCACCCTCAAAGAAAATTGTGTGCATCACTTTAGATTTAATTGTTGTCACTCCTGGGAATATATCCCAGAGAGGCAAAAAAGTATAGTCGAAGTGACATCTGCACTTGTTTGTTCATTGCAGCACTGGTTACAATAGCCAGCATCTGGAAAAAACCTGAGTGCCCGAGAACAGATGACTGGTTAAAGAAACTTTGATTCATCTACACAATGAAGTACTATGTAGCTGTTAGAGAAGATGAAGTCATGAAATTTACATACAAGTGGTACGACAAGGAAAGTATCATGATAAGTGAAATGAGTCAGAAAGTGAGGGACAGACATTGAAAGATTGCATTCATCCGGGGAATATAAAGTAACAAAATAGGAGACTAACACCCAAGAATAGCCGAGACATATACCAGGAGTTTTACTCCATGGCTTGGAGGCCAGCCGCACATATGAAGGGAAAAGGAAGCTCAGATAGAGAAGGAAGCACCACATAAAAGGTGTTGGGAGGATCCTCCCAGGATTAGCGATACATTCTGAAAGTGGACTATAGTCTGAACATGATTGCCACTCAATACAAACTACAGCACCTAAAAGGACAGAGAGGAGAGAGAGAGAGAGAACAAAAGGGAATGCCCTACCACAGAGGCAGGGTGAAATGGGGGGGGGCGTAGGAGGAATGTTGGAATCATTGGTGGTGGAGAGTGGGCACTGGTGGAGAGATGCATACTCGATCATTGTATAACGAAACCCAACCACAAAAATTTGTAAGTCTACAACGCTACCTCATGGTGTTTCACTAATGAAATTTAAAAAAAAATAATAGATTTATGTGTTGTTTTTTCATAATAAACCAAGGGAATAAAGGTTTGTCCTGCTGTTGGGTTCTGGATGTCAAAATTTCCTCTAGGTGCCCTCCCTCCCTCTTGACTAAAGCAGCTCTGCCCTAAATACCACTGAACCCCGTAGACGCCAACCTCTTCACACAGCACACCAACAGACATGAAGGGAAACCAGCGATGAGTCCCGTGAGGGAGACAAATCCCAGAACATGCATCTGGGTCCCAGAGAAGGACAAGGCATCTCAGGAGCATGGTCAGCTGAAAGGAGGGATTTCAGCTTTTGGGAAGAGTCAGGAATGGGAGTGTTCCCTCACCTTTCTGATTCTGAGTGTGCAGAACCCACAAGCCAAAGGGAGATGACAGAGGAGGAGTCCTGCCTTCCTGCCAGATCTGCTTCCTGCTGCCAGTGAGGCCACACCACAGAGAATGACCATAGTGCTGTGACATCCAGGACATCAGCCTTCTGTGAAGACACCAAGAGGGCCTGCAGTGCACTCTAGAGGACGAAGGGCAGATCTGCAGCTGCTCTAGAGGGGTGGATCCCTATGATCCCAGGACAGGCCTGACTGAGAGAGGACGCTGATCTGTGTCCTGTCCAGGCCCTCTACAGCTCTTTGGGTCCCTTATAGCTCAATGCTAGTGAACACAGGCCCATGAAAGCACTGAATGTGGCTCCAGACCCGTGGCTCACCCAGCCAACAAATGGCAATTCCATATTCCAGTAGCCAAAGCAGAAGGTCCTGGGTATCATCATTGCTCTGGCTCTGTTGCCATGAGAGTGTGAGTCCAGAGGCAAAGGGTAGTGAGGAGGTGACATGTGGTGCTGGTGACACCTTTTCCCGGAGGTACCTGGGTGGACACCAGAGTCTCGGGTCCTGTGCTGGAACCTCCCCTTACCCCTTTGGCCATCAGTGGCTTCTTAACCTTCCAACAGGACATGGAGAGGCCAGTAATTATCATTCGTTGCCTTGTATTAAACAAAAGTTAAAGAGCATATGGTACAACCAGCAGGACAATCTGTATCTGTGGGCCGAGTATATCAGCAACCTGATGATGCCAACAGACTTCCTGATACCCCAAAATTTCTGCTGTGCCTTTGACAGGATCCCAGTAGCTTGAGTCCAAGTTTACCAAGAAATTGAATGGCCAAAAGTTTAATTTGGGAGACACACCCAGAAACCACGTCCAGCTCAGCTATACAAGCTCATTTATTTGGCCTTATTTCAGTGACCCATACATGCTGAAAGAGTTCAAAAGCCACAGTTAGGGTTGACTGCGTGGAGCACTGCAAGCAAGCAGGCACGCCCTGCAGGGCATAAGCCAGTAGTTTGTATCTCTGGAAAAGATGGAAGTAAGGGCCATGATCCAGAGACACATGGAGGAATCTCCAAACTGGGAAGCTCTCTGCAGAGATGCCTCCGTACTTTAGGTTGGGCCAACTTCGCCAGGTGCCTCAGACAGGCATGGGCGTCAGTCACTGCTCCATCTGCCTCCTTAAGAACTCCAGCAGCAGCCAATTTCCAGAACCCAATGAGAAGTGCAGGTATGCGGGTTCAGTGACAGCAAACTCCAGGCCTCAAGGGATCGGGGATGGTTTGGTCCTTCTCATCCCCCTGTCTCCATGGGTCCCTAGAGGTCATGCCCACAAACTGCCTCCAGCTGCTACTTAAGCTCCTTAATGGCCATGATCCAGAAACACACAAAAAATTGTCTAAACTGAGCAACACTTGCAGAGATTTTTCCACACCCTAGCCATCTAAAATTTTAGAATTCCAGAAGAGCCAAAGGCACAACATCTTATGCTATTCTAAGAAGCAATACAAAAGAGATTCGGGGGAGATTTTCTGCCATAGAGACAGAGGGAGGCGTGGGATTGGTGGGTACTGGAGACCTTGGTGATGGAGATGTGACCTGGTGGAGGGTTTTGTGATTGATCATTTTATGATTGGAACTCAAACAGGAAAGCTTTATAACTGTATCTCACGGGGTTAAAAAATAATAATAAAAAATAAAATTAAATGAACATTATAAAAAAACAAAAATAATAATTTGGAGTTCATGCCAAATTCAATCAGCTTCACTAATGGCTTAATAAATAGCAGTACTCCTGAATGAAAAAAAAAGAAAGAAAAAATAAAGTTGTTCTTAGTAGCAATTTTATGCTTATATCTATGAAATCATATGATTTATTTTTCTTTTTTAAATTTTGTTCAATCACCATGAGATGGTTATAAGCTTTCATGTTTGGGTTACAATCACATGACGATCAAACACCCATTCCTCCACAAGTGCACATTCCCCACCACCAATATCCCCAGTATACCCCCCCTTTCCCACCCTCCCTCTGCCTCCATGGCAGACATGATTCCCCATAATCTCTCTCTACTTTTGGGCATTATGGTTTGCAATACAGACCCTGAGAGATTATCATGTTTAGTTCTTTATCTACTTTCTGCATACATCTCCCATCCTAACTGATTCCTCCAGCCATCTTTTTCTTAGTGATCCCTTCTCTATTCCAGCTGCATTCTCCCCTTTGCTCATGAGGCAGGCTTCCAGCTATGGAGCAATCTATCTGTCATGTGTATCTAACGTCCTTAGGTGTCAGCCTCATGTTATGTTGTTTTATACTCCACAAATGAGTGCAGTCCTTCTATGTCTGGGAAAGAATATTTACCCAATACCCATCTGATAAGGGATTAATATCCAGGATATACAAGGCACTAGTAGAATTGTACGAGAAAAAAACCTCCAACCCCATCAAAAAATAGGGAGAAGAAATGAACAGAAGTTTCCACAAAAAAAGAAATACAAATGGCCTAAGTGCACATGAAAAAAATGCTCCACATTGCTAGTCATTACGGAGATGCAAATCAAAACAACAATGAGATATCATCTCACACCACAGATACTGGCACATATGTAAAAGAACAAAAGCAACCAGTGCTGGCATGAGGAAAAAGAGACACTCTTTCACTATTGGTGGAAATGTCCATTAGTCCATCCTTTCTGGAAAACAATATGGACCGTCCTTCAAAAACTAGAAATTGAGCTTCCATATGACCCCGTAATACCACTTCTGGAAATATATCCCGAGAATGCAAAAAAGCACAGTAGAAATAACATTTATACCTATATGTTCATTGCAGCACTGTTCACAATAGCCAAAATCTGCAAACAACCCAAGTGCCCTAGAGCAGATGACTTGTTAATGAAACTTTGGTACATCTACACAATGGAATACTATGCAGCTGTCAGAAGAGATGAAGTCATGAACTTTGCTTATAAATGGATAGACATGGAGAGTATCATGCTAAGTGAAATGAGTCAGAGAGGGGCAGACATACGCTATATTTTTATTACAAAATCTGGATCCATGGACTCATTAAATGCAAAATAAAACAATTAATCTGAAGGACCAAGAGTTGTTTGAAAAATAATTGTGGACAAGGACTAGAACTCTGTTGAAGAGCTCAGGCCTAGTACATGCCCACCTTAATCCTTGCTCCACAAAAGCCCTATATAATCTCTCTTCTTCTTTTCTTTTCTTTGGGTCACACCTGACGATGCACAGGGGTTACTCCTGGCTCTGTACTCAGGAATTACTCCTGGCAGTGCTCAGGGGACCATATGGGATGCTGGGAATCAAACCCAGGGTGGCCGAGTGCAAGGCAAGTACCCTACCTGCTGTGCTATTGCTCCAGTCCCTGTATAATCCCTTTTAAAATAAAAATAAAAGTTTTTCAAGCTGGAGCTGGAGTGATAGTATAGCAGCTAGGGTGCTTACTTGGAACTTGGCCACCGCAGGTTCAAGTCTATGTACCACAGACAGTCAGCTGAGCTCTGCCCAGATTATTCCTGAGAACAGAACCAAGCCAGTTCTGAGTACTACCAGGTAGAGCCCCCAAAACAAAACAAATGAACAAAAGTGGGCAACACATGGAAAGACACTTCCAGAAAAAACTCACAGATGACTTACAAACATAAGGGAAAATGCTGGCTATCACTCATTATTACAGAAATGTACCTGAAACCCACAATGAGATGCATACCAGGCTGGTGAGAATCCCTATGTCAGGATGATCAGAAACAGTTACTATTGGAGAGGATATGGAGAAAAGCATCCTGGTATTTGGTTAACAGGAATGTAAGTTCATACAAATTCCATGGAGAACAATATGGACTTCTTGTAAAAATATAAATAGTCATACCATGTTATTCTACTTGTCTCTATAAGGAATTTATCCAAAGGACAGAAATATGCTAATTACATAAGATATTTGCATTCCTATGTTCATAAAAGTGTTAGTCACAAAAGTCAAAACAAGGAACTGGAAAGTTGGTTCACAGTTGGTCCTCAGTTTACCTGAGGACAAGAGGTGGGCTCAGGATGCAGGGGAAAGCAAATGGGTAGGATAAGTCTCTGGGACATTGATGGAAGGAAGTGAGAACTCTGGTGGCGTGTGTGAAATTAGAAAAATTTATTCATGAAAGTATTGTTAACAGTATTATAAATCATGGTACTTGAATTTAAAGGGTGGGGAGGGACATGGAATTAACTTAACTCTCCATGTATGGATGCCTGGATAAAGAAGCTATGATGTACACACATACTCATGGAATATTACATGGACATTAAAAAGATGAAAGACCCCAACTTCAATCCCAGCACCAGATGTCTCTCCACAACCCTGAGTGGTAAAAAAGGTAAAGGCCCTCCCGTTGATCGTCGATTTGCTCGAGCGGGCCCAGTAACGTCTCCATTGGAGACTTTGTTGTTACTGTGTTTGGCATATTGAATACTCTCGGTAGCTTGCCGGGCTCTCCGAGAGGGGCGGAGGAATCGAACTCGGATCAGCCATGTTGGCCGCTTGTAAGGCGTACGCCCTACCCGCTGTGCTATCGCTCCAGCCCAACCCTGAGTGAGTCCCTAAATTTTTTTTAAATCCTGGGTTAAAGCTATAGTACAGCAGGTAGGATTCTTGCCTTGGACTTGGCACCACATTTGGTCACCTGAGCCCTACCAAGATGGTTCTACTGGAAGTGATGATGCTGGGAAAATAAATCAGAAAATAAAAAACAATTTCAAGACTTTTTACTCCCGTGTGGAATATGAGTAATGAATAATGAATGCAAAGAAACTGGAAGAAGGAAGGAAGGAAGGAAGGAAAGAAGGAAGGAAGGAAGGAAGGAAGGAAGGAAGGAAGGAAGGAAGGGGAAAGAAGAGAGGGAGGGAGGGAAGGAAGGAGGTATGGAGGGAGGGAGGGAGGGAGGGAGAGAGGGAGGGAGGGAGGGAGGGAGGCAACTAAGTCCCAGATTCGGTGAAAACTATTGTGGCTAGAGAGGGACAAGGGAGCCTGGGAGGCTGGAAGAGGGGTCTTCCCATTGCTGCGAGGACCCTGGAACACCTGTGATGGGTCTGGAGAATGCTCCTTAGAGAGGTATCATCTAAGAGCCCGGAAGTCTATAATGATGCAAACTAATGACAAGTCCACTTTGAAAATGAATTAATTTAAATATTAAAAGTAATTATGATTAGCGTCCCAAAATGTCCCAAGGCAGAAAATAGAAAAGCTGTCTTCTTTCAAGATTTTTGTTGTTGTTTTTAGGCCAAAGGCAGCTGTGAGACAGTATGAGAATGCTATTTGAGTCTCCCAAAGAGGAATCTACAGAGCTATGCTTGGAGTATCACGCTTCACTCAAATAAGAGAAAGAATCCGGAGTTCTGACCTCCGTCGACGGTCAAGAATCATGGACACTGTGTCGTTTGCCAAGGTGTCGAAAATCAGATGGGCTGGACACATAATGAGATTTGAAGATGACCGCTGGACTAGAGCCATTACTGACTGGATTCCATGGGATGTCAAAAGACCACATGGCCGCCCACCTACAAGATGGTCAGACTTTTTTGTCAAGACCCTGAACAACCGATTTGAGGCTCGTCATGTTCCTAGAACGAACAGACACCATTGGGCTACACTAGCACGCGACAGGGACAAATGGAGACGTTACTGGCGCCCGCTCGAGCAAATCGATGAGTAATGGGAAGTCAAGTGATCAAATGTGATTTAGTGATAAAACAAGAATTAGAACAAAATGAAGTCTCTTATGCCAAGACCCAGCTCATCAAACCAAATTTGATTTCCATACACATTGGCCTTCGCAGAAATGGACCTCAAGTCAGTTCCTCAGGAGCTTCCCATCAGCAGAGTAAGCTAATCTTTCCAAAGCTCCAGCCATCCCATAAAGAAAGGAACCTCATAATCAAACCTGTTTCCTGCTTCACACATGGCCTGGTCTCATATCCCTTCTGGCTATTAAATTCATTTCATATAACCCAGACTTCTTTCTCTCTGCTAGAGTTGGTACTATCTGACTTGTACAGAGTTTACCCAAATAAACCCTTAAAATCAGTACAGTGACCCCGTTTATCTTTTTTTAATTGATTTTTGGGGGCATACCAGGCAGTGCTCAGGGACTACTCCTGGCTCTGTTCTCAGAAATTACTACAAGCAGTGCTCAACAAATCATATGAGGTACCGGCAATCAACCCCAGGTCTGGCATGGGCAAAACAGGCACCTTACCCATTGCACCATCTTTCTAACCCCCAGTTTCTCTTTTAACAAAATGATGAACCACAATGCAGGAGAGAGAGGACCTGTTTGTTTGTGATGAAGGGTCCTACCAAGACATGGGGTCAGCAAAGCGTCTCCTGGGGGTATTCTGGTGTTTCCTGTTCTGGTTCTTTGAAAGTTGGATATTCAGTTGCATGCACATGCTCTACTTTGCAGGGCAGCAGTCCCAGGATGTCAACCTACTATATGTTTTATAGGTATCAGGGTTGCTGAGAATGGTCCGACCTGCACAGGCACAGTATGGAATAAGCCTTTACTCCCTGAGAGAAAATACAGAGCAAGGCTAGGGTCAATAGGACAAGATGGTCAATGCCATCGTCCCCCTCTCTGAACCAACCCACATTCAGTGCGTTGCATCTTGGAATGCCACCATCCTTCATCCCAGAAGGTGATCTCAGCAACCTCCTGCTCACACTGCCAGAAAGCACCACCATGGTCTCCTCCAGGAACAAGCAGAAGAGTGAGGATGGTGGGAATCGTGCTAAACACTCCTGGACTGGACAAGGAGCACGCACTGAGGATGCCTGGCTGCCAGCACTCAGCTCCAGTCAGGAAGCACGTCAGCCCCCATCCACTTTTAGCTGTCAGGGCTACCAGGGGTTCAAGAACAGCATTTACCAGCCTGTCTCTTCCCAGCAGGAGAAGCAGCTGATGTGAGGAAACATGTACCCGTTCTTTGAACACCAGCCTAGGCCTGGAACCTTCTTGTTCCAAGGTATCTCTCCCATGAGGCACTGCCATGGTTTCCCGTGGAATCTTTAAGAATCACCATCTCTGCAAAAAAAAAAATAAATAAAAGACCCCTTTTCACCGATAGGCACCATGCATGGAACAGATTTTCTAATAATTCAGGGCACAGACACAGCAAAAGGAAAGGGCTAAGAGGGGAAGTTGAGGGGCTGGAGTGATAGCACAGCCGGTAGGGCATTTGCCTTGCATGCAGTCGACCTGGGTTTGATTCCCAGCATCCCATGTGGTCCCCTGAGAACCACCAGGAGTAACTCCTAGTGCAGAGCCCGGAGTAACCCCTGTGCATCGCCGGTTGTGACCCAAAAAGTAAAAAAAAAAAGAGGGGGATGTTAAAAGAACCAGAAGAAAATATCCAATGAGGAGGAGCAGATCTGAGAAAGCAGGAGTGACTTCAGTAACTGAGGAGAACATCAGAGCATCCCTGTGCTGACCCTAACCCCTAAGGTGGTGAGGGATGGAAACGTCACCATTGACTAAATTATCCAGAAGCACCTTGACTGAGAAAATTGGCCAAGTTTTTTACAATTCAGCAAAGGGGAAACCACAAGTTCAAGGTTGACACATCTTCCTATTCCATGAGGAATCACACAACTTTTTACGTGTTAGGGACTTTGCACGCCAGGTAGCTGCTTGAAGGGTTACCTTGAGAATGTGTTTTTTGTGCACATGAAAGCCACCAACTCCTGGGGGAAAGCTCTGCCTTAAGGAATTCAATGAGTCTTTTGAGGAAAGTTCCTTCAAAGAATTTTGACCTTTATTTCACTATCCTTTGGGCCGTTGGGACAGATTCCAGTCATTTTTAACCTCTACTTACTGTATCTTTTCCAATCTTTTGAGACCTTTTTTGGAAGCCTGTGTTGTCTGTAATCTAAGCAGATAATAACACTCTAAATCTGCCTGTGACTTTCTGACCTTCCTCTTCTTATAAAAGCAAGACAGTTGGGGTCCAAGAGAATCAGAGAACAGCGTGCCGGAGCCTGGGACCTACTGGAGCTAGGAAGATGAAGTGCTTTACAGACGCCTTCCTTGTCCTCTTGCTCGCTGTGGTTGATCTCGGGATCCTGGATAAGTTCACCCAGGGTACGTTCAGTGACCTTCTCAAGGATGGCCATGTCTATGGTCACTCCTGCTTGGGAGGAGAAAAAGAGGGACACCTTGGTCCTCCATGACTGTCCCTGCTCTAGATGTGGATGTGATTTGGCACTTGACTAAGGGCATCAGCAGGGCCCCAGAAGTGGCTCAGTGCCTTCAAGGCCTCTCCTGGCAAGCCAAGGTTTGAATTGAAACCCTAATGGCACTCACTCGGATGATCCTAACAGCTCTTCTGTCAGGAGCCCAGGAAGAAGGGGGCTGGGGAGATGATGCAGAGACTTAGAAAATGTCCAGAGCAAGCAAGAGGTCTTGAGTTTGTTCCTGATGTTCTGTATGTCACTTGGTGATTTACACACACACACACACACACACACACACACACACACACGCACAAACACACATCCCGATGTGGGGTCCTAGGTAAAATAACAAATTAATATAATGAATAAATAAAAATAGCCATAAAAGAGAATAGACCTGTTTCTGTATCTGTATCTCTCTCTCTCTCTCTCTCTCTCTCTCTCTCTCTCTCTCTCTCTCTCTCTCTCTCTCTCTCCTCCAACATAGGGAAACTATTGGCTTCTTTTCATGGCCTAAATTATTTAGTAGCTTTTCTTAACAGATGTAGTATCACTAAGTGATACGTCACTTAATTGTTTATTAAAGTAAATTGAAATTTTGGAGAAAGACAGAGAATTCTACAGTGTTAGAAAGAACATATGCTAGCTAGTGAAAAATGATCATTTGGTAGGGGAAATAGGACAAGCCAGAAAAGTGACTCCCCAAACCACCTACATGTTCCAGGTGTGTGCTCAATAGATATTAACAAGTATGTATTTAAAAATATACTCGCAGAGCTTAGGTACAAGCAGATGCTGTTTCAAGCATCCTGTGTGCATGAACACATTGCGTTGTGCTAAATCTGTTGGATGCATTATTCACAGCCATCCCAGCTTCACTTTTTCTACCATAATTTTCACTGTGCTCTTATGGAAAGGCATGTCCTTAAACTTTTTATTTTGCAAATTCTACCCATACTACATGAAACTACATAAGAAATGAATAGAAAGTTTTTTGCTTTATTGATATAACCCAGGTCCTAAATTTCTAAACCAAGGTTTTGGTGCCAGATACATTTTGGAATGCAGATTTTCTCATGTTTTAAAAAGAGAATACTATAGAACACAGTGATTCCACTTCCAAATATCTACCCAAGCGAACAGAAAGCAGATCACAGGTATTGATAGGTGTGGTAATTGCAGAATTGGTCATCACAGTCAAAAGGTGAGAGAAGTCGAAGAGCCTCTGAGCAAAACAAGTGATGCTTGTTTTTGAAATGGATGTAGACAGATACAGCAGACTGTTTCTCAGTCTTTAAGAGTAATAAAATGCTGACACACGCTGCAGCTTTGAAGGTGTAGAGGAGACTGACAGAAGCCAGTGAGCCAGGGGGACACTGGGTGGGGACACTGGAACTCTGCCTCTCTGACATCTCGCTACCCTCCTTATCTCTGTCGCACCTGAGACCCACAACCATGACTCAACCTGAGGCTCAACCCGAGATCTATGGTCAACAAGGAACTGTGACATGGATCTGAGCAGCTCTGCAGGGACCAATAGAGGCTGGTTTTTAATTTTTAATGATTTACTTAGTTATTTATTTTTGCTTTTTGGGTCACACCTGGCGATGCACAGGGGTTACTCCTAGCTCATGCACTCAGGAATTACTCCTGGTAGTGCTCAGGGGACCATACAGTTTGCTGGGAATTGAATCCGGGTAGGCTAGTGCAAGGCAAATGCCCTACCCGCTGTGCTATGTATGGCTCCAGCCCAAGACCCTGGTCTTTAACTTAGCAATGCCAGAGCCATAGTAGATTAGGGAGGTTGCTTGACTTGCAAGCAGCCCATCTGGATTGATCCCAAGCATTCTATATTGTCCACGAATGGGACTGCTCCCTGAGAGCAGAGCCAGGAGTCAATCCTGAGATCACAGACTGTGGCTCAAAAAACTAAAGTCAATAAAATAAGATTCATGCTTTGATTCTGCCAGGGGATGCCGGGCTGCCGAGCTGGGCGGGAAAATCATCCCTGAGTCAGTTCTCCCAGGGATCACGTCACCAACCGGCTTCTATGACGAATTCCCCCCCCCCCCCACTTCCGTCTTCCGCCCCGGGTGTAGAATGCAGGTCAAAAGACCGAACTAGCAGCTGAGTTTCCGGCCGGAGTGATAGAATGGCGGGGAGGCACTTGCCTTGCAAGTGGCTGTTCCTGGGTTCGGTCCCCGCTGCCACGTACTTCAAGTGAGCACTCTCTGGTATTCACTGGAAATTGGAGCATTGAAATTGAATGTATATTGAAGACTGTCTTGAGTTGAACCGTTGAGATTGCCTTGAAGATTCAAATTGCCTTGATCTCATTGAGAGGGACTCTCAAATGAGCAAGGATCATGTTTTCTTGATTGTTTTGTTCCCCCCCCTTTGGAGATCTTAATATCGGTGAGACAACTCTCACCTGTTTTCATCTGAACAAAGGGCAGTTCCAGGAAGGAACTCAGTCTGATTGAAAACAGGACGCAAAAAGAGGGGGGGGGGGGGAAGAAATGGTTAAGAGAGCTTTAAGATTTAAAATTTCATTTTTAAGGGACTTGGGATAGAGAAGGACCACCTTGACAAGGATAGTTGGAAATGATCACTGGATAAGAACTGCATGCTGAAAATAGATAAAGCAACAAACATGAGAATATCTCAGTACCTGTATTGCAAATCATATTGCCAAAAAGGAGAGAGGGAGAGAGGGAGAGAGGGGGAGAGAAAGAGAGAGAGAAAGAGAGAGAGAGAGAGAGAGAGAGAGAGAAAAGTGTCTGCCACAGAGATAGGCTTGGAGGGAGGGTGACGGGAAGGAAACTGGGGTCATTGGTAGTGGGAAATGTCCACTGGTGGAGGGACAGGTGTTGGAACACTGTATGACTGAAGCCAAACCAGAAACAGTTTTAGAACTCTGTACCTCGTGTTGGTTTAATTTTTAAAATAAATAAATGTTTAAAATAATAATAAATAATTTTTAAGTAAAATAAAATGGAGGTATAGATACACAGTTTCTCAGACTTATAAAGAAAAAATGCTGAGCACTGAGGCTATTGGGGTTGCTGACAGAAGCCAGTGAGCCAGGGGGCACTGGGTGGAGACACTGAGACTCTGTGTCTCTGTCATCTCTCTCACCCTCTTGTCTGTCTCCCAACTAGGACCCACGAACAGATGGTAAAGGAGAAACTGACATAAACAAATTAATCGATGCTTGTTTTTAAAATAATGGGGCCGGGTGCTGAAGAGATAGCACAGTGAGTAGGGCTGCTAATCTGAGTTAAATTCCCAGTATCCCATATGATCCCCCAAGCACCGCCAAGTATAATTCCTGAGTGCAGTCAGGCATAACCATTGAGCATCACTGGGTGTGACCCCAAAGCCAAAAGAAAAAATAAGGAAAAAAATGAAGTAATGGGGTAGGAGCAATAGTAGTGAGGTAGGGCATTCACCATGGGACGCAGCTGATTTGAATTCAATCCCCAGCACCCCATATGGTCCCCAAACTTGCGAGGACAGATCCCTGAGTACAGAGACAGGAATAAGTACTGAATACTAACCAGGTATGTCCCCTCTCCAAAACCTTTTTTAAAATTAAATACAATTTAAAAAGTTGTACACCCATCATTTTTCAGTCCTAAAAAGGAAGAATAGCATTGAGGATGTTGGGGTAACTGACCTTAGCCAGTGCTGTGCCTCTTGATCATCTCTCTTCCCTCCTTGTCTGTCTCCCATAGGACCCGCAAACATGACTGTGCCTCAGATTGAACCTCTGACCCATGGTAAAGGAGAAACTGTGGTCTAGAACTGAATCTTTCTGGACAAATAAATGGATGCTTGTTTTGAAAGTAATGGGGCTGGAGGCTGGAGAGATAGTACAATGGGTGGGGTGCGTGCCTTGTCTACTGACAATCTGGGTTCAATTTCCCGTATCACAAAGGGTCCCCTAAGCACCGCCACATGTAATTTCTGAGTGCAGAGCCAAGAGGAACCCCTGAGCTTTGCTGGGTGTGGTCCCAAACCACAAAAATGTATAAAAATTTCAAAATTAAGTAATGGGGTCAAAATGATAGTAGGGCGGGTAAGGTTCTCACCTTACATGTGGTTGGCCCAGGTTGAACCCCTAGTATCCAATATGGTCCTAAATCTGCCAGGAATGATCCCTGCGCCCAGATCAAGAGAAAGCCCTGAACACCACTGGAAGTGTAAAAAATAAATAAATAAATAATATGATACAATAGAATAGAATAGAATAGAATAGAATAGAAAGTGAGATGGAGACAAGTTTTTCATCCTTAACAAAGGAAGAAAACTCTGATACACCACAACATTGAAGGTGTTGGGGTAACTGACATTAATCCATGAGTAAGGAGGAAGCTGGGTGGAGACCCCTTGACTCCTCCTCTCTGTCATCTCTCTCCACTCCTTGTCTCCCAAATAGGACCCCCACAAAAGACTACGACTGAGGCCAGACCCGAGACAAAAGGTAAAGGGGGAATGTGTCCTAGATCTAACCACCTTTGAACTAATAAAAGGATGTGTGTTTTTAAAGTAATGGGGCCTGAGCTGGAAAGATAGTACAGCAGACTGGTTATTTGCCTTGCACACATCTGACCCACGATTAATCCCCAACATCCCACTTGATCCTCCAAGCACTCCAGGAGTAATTCCTGAGTGCAGAGCCACGAGTAACCCCAGAGTCTCACTGAGTGTGGCCCAAAAAATGAAAAATTTAAATTAAAATATTAAGTAATAGGGACAGAGCAATAGTAGTGCAGCGCAGAGGATGATTATCTGGCATACCACTGACTGTGGTTCGATCCCTGGCATCCAATATGGTCCCCCAAACATGCCAGAAGTGATCTCCAAGTTCAGACCAAGAGTAAGCCTGAACGCCACAGGCTGTGGCCCAAAACACTAAAATAAATTATTAAGTAAATTTCATGAAGTGAAGATATGGACATATACTTTCCCAGCTTTTTTGTAAAAAGGAAGGAACTGCTAACACACAGCACACCACTGCGGCTGTTGGAGAAGTGACACAGTGACACAGTGACTCAGAGGGATGCTGGGTGGACATACTGAGACTCCGTACCCCTCTCTCTCTCTCCCCTCCTTTCTCTCGCTCAAATAGTACCCACAAATATCACCATATCTGAAGTTGAACACCTGATAGTCGGTAAAGGGAGAACAACGCCCAGATTGGAGCATCTCTTAACAAATAAACGGACGCTTGTGTTTAAAGTCACGGGACAAGGGCTGGAGAGATAGTGCAACAGGTGGGAGGGCGCTTGACTTGCACATGGAAAACGCAGTTTGATTCCCAGCATCGTATCTGGTTCCCCAATCAACACCAGGTATAAGTTCTGCATGCAGAATCAGGAATAACTCCTGAACATGCCAGGTGTCACCTCAGCTCCCAAAAATTAAGTAATAAAACTAGAGCAAAATGAGTTTTGGTAAAACACTCATCTTGCATGTGGCTGACCCGGGTTCGATCCCTAGCACCCCATAAGGTCCCCAACATGCCAGGAGTGATCCCTGAGTCCAGAGCTACGCATAAGCCCTGAACATCCCAGGCTCTGGCCCCAAAGGCTATAGTAATAAAATAAAATAAGATGTAGTTGCACAGTTATCAGCCTTAGAAAGGGAAAAATTGCTGGGACACATGACAGCATTGAAGTTGCTGGTTAAGTGACATGAGGCAGTGAGTCAAGGGGACGCTGCGTGGACACAAGGAGACTGTGCCTCTCTGTCATCTCTCTCCCCTCCTTACCTGTCACCTACATAGGACCCATAGGACCCACGAAGAACTCTACGACTCATGCTGGACCCGTAGTATACGGTAAAGCAGGAGTGTGGCCCAGAGCTGAGCATCTCTGAACAATGCATGATGCTTGTTTTCGAAGTAACGGGGCTGTGGGTCGGTCAGAAAGCATAACAGATAGAGCACTTGCCTTGTATACGGCCCGAGCCTGGTTGGATCCCCAGGATTACATATGATCCTCTGAGCACCAGGTGTAATTCCTGAGTGCAGAGCCAGAAGTATCCTCTAAGTATCACTGGGTGTGTCCAAAATAAAAGGAAAAAAAGTTTTTTTAAGTAAAGCAATGAGGCTGGAGTAGTAGGTTGCTCCCCTTGCATACGGTTGACCCAGGTTCAGTTCGTTGCATACAGTTGACCCGGATTCAGTTCCTGGCATGGCATAGGGTCCCCAAACCTGCCAGGAGTAACCACTGAGCACCACTGCGTGTGACACAAACACCACAAATAAATAAATAAATAAAATAAAATAAAATGTAGATCCACAGCTTCTCAGTCTTAAAAAGGAAAAAAAACTGCTGACACGGATCAGAGCACTTAGGCTGTTGGGGTAAGTGACCTAAGCCAGTGAGCCAGGGGGATGCTGGGTGGACACCCTGAAACTCTGTGCCTCTCTCATCTCTCTCCCCTCTTTGTCTCTCTCCCACATAGAACTCAAGGGCAGTTATCTGGTTTTGGCTCGACCCATGAAAGTATAGGAAAATTTTGTGACCTAGAGCTGAACGACTCTGAACGAATGAATGAATGTTTGCTTTTAAAGTAATGGGGTCGCCCTCTCCTAACTGGAAAGAAAGATGGCAGCTGCATGGGAGCCTTGTGGACAGCAAGTATGAGCCGGGGGTGTGGGGGCAACTAAAACCTCATGGGATGGGGGGCGTTCCTGTCCGTCCTTCACGCCCTACCGAGGTCACCAGTTGCCCCCCACGAGCGGCTCTCCAGCACGGCCACAGCCCCAGAAGCACAAGGACTTAATGCAGAACCCAGCAGCTTGGAGCAGAAAAGTGAACGGACTATGCGTTAATCCAGGCCATCAAGTCTGCCGGAGGGGAAAGGGTGTTGCCCCATTCGCCCTCTCTTCTCTGGAAAGAAGGATGGCAGCCGCATGGGAGCCTTGTGGATAGCAGGTATGAGCCGGGGGTGTGGGAGCAACTAAAACCTCATGGGAAGGGGGGCGTTCCGGTCCGTCCTTCACGCCCTACCGAGGTCACCAGTTGCCCCCCACGAGGAGCTCTCCAGCATGGCCACAGCCCCAGAAGCACAAGGACTTAATGCAGAACCCAGCAGCTTGGAGCAGAAAAGTGAAAGGACTATGCGTTAATCCAGGCCATCATGTCTGCCTGGAGGGGAAAGGGTGTTGCTCCCTTCCGCCCTCCTCCCTCTGGAAAGAAAGATGGCGGCCACATGGGAGCCTTGTGGACAGCAGGTATGAGCTGGGGGTGTGGGGGCGACTAAAACCTCATGGGAAGGGGGGGGCGTTCCGGTCCGTCCTTCACGCCCCACCGAGGCCACCAGCTGCCCCCCACGAGCGGCTCTCCAGCACGGCCACGACTCCAGAACACAGAAACCAATTTCTTAACTATTTGACTTTCAGTAGAAATACTTCCAGGGTCAGTAAGTAAAATAGCAGAAATCCAAAACCAACATTTAATTCTTGAACCCAGCTGTAGAAAGCAAATCACTTCACAATGCTTTTTCAGCATATCTGATTGGGGGGGGGGGGTTTAACTCTAAATAATAGTGGTGAATATTTTATTGAAACAATGAATCTAATCAAAGCAGATAGAGTGTTAACTAGAATTCATCTGCTTCACAGGGACTGGGAGGGGTGGGGGGTGGGATTTTATTGGGGTTCGTCATGGTAAAAAATAAGTATTGGTAAAGGGAAATGTGTTTGATATTTCCATGACTGAGACCTAAACCTGAAAGATTTGTAACCTTTCCCACAGTGATTCAATAAATAAATAAATAAATAAAGCAGTGGAGTTGGGTTGGGGGTGGGGGTTGGGAAGGAGTGATACCACAGCCGGTAGAGCGTTTGCCTTGCACGTGTCTGACCGGATTTGATTCCCAGCATTTCATATGGTCCCCTGAGCTACCACCAAGAGTATTTCCAGAGTGCAGAGCCAGGAGTAACCCCTGTGCATCGCCAAGTGTGACCCCAAAAGCCAAAAAAAAGTAATGGAGTTGGATCAGAGCAATAGTCCACAGAGGAAGGTCTTGCACACAGCCAAACCGGGTTTGATCCCCGGCATCCCCTATGCTCCCATGAGCACTGCCAGGAGTAATTCCTGAGTGCAGAGCCAGGACGAAGCCCTGAGCATCATCAGGTGTGACCCAAAAAGACAAGCAAATAAAAACAAAAAATAATAAAGTAATGGGGCTGGGAGACTGGAGAGACAGGACAGCAGGTAGGGCTCTTATACATACCGCCAGCTTGGGTTTCATGCCTGGCATCACATACAGTCCAAAACACTGCCAGGTATATTGCCTGAGTGCAGTGCCAGGAGGAACCCGTAAGCATATCAGGATGTGAACCAAAAACCATAAAACCTTAAATATTAAGTTAAAGGAACAGAAAGATAAGAGAACCAGAAGTAGAGAGCTGGTAGAGCACTCACTTAGCAAGCAGCTTACCAGGGTTCAGTCCCTAGCACCCCCATATGGTTCCCTAACCTGCAGGGGTGACACCTGACACTCCAGAGGTCAGAGTAAGCTCTGAGCACCACCTGGTGTGTCCCAAAACAAAATAAAACAAAATAATAATAAAATTAAATAAAGTGACATATAGACGCATGTCACCGCAATATGACTGTTGGGGTAAATGCATAAGTCAGTGAGCTGGGAGACACTGGGTATTCTCTGTCATCTCTCTCACCGACTTGTCTGTCTTTCACAAAGAACCCACCAAGATTCCTATGCCTGATCCTAAACCTAAGATATACGGTAAAGGGGGCGTGTGCGCGAGAGCTGAGGGGGCCAACCTGAGGCAACCTGCCCTGGTTGCTGCCCAGCTTGTCTTTGGGATAGGGTGAGAGGGAGGGTGTTGGGGTAGTGCCTGTTTCCAAGAAAAACCAGCAGGGCAGAGGCAAGGCCACACCCCATGGTTCAGCCACTGTCCTTAGATGTGAACCATACTCAGATACCAGTGAGGGAAGGGGGCTCACACACCAGGGGACCTCCTGATGGAGCCAGTCTCCTGTGTGAGGGGGACCCTGTTTTCCCCCACTCCCCTGTCTCCTGCCTCTCTGGCCTGGCTTTAGGAACTGACCACAGGCCCTTCTCTGAGCTCCTCTGACAGACCAGTTATCTCCTGACTTGCGGCTTCAAAGAAGGTTTCTCCTCATGAACCCTGGCCCGGCCCTGCTCTGATTTGCAGCACAGGTGAGAAATAAAACTTGGGATTCGCCTTGATTGTTAGAAAGCATTTCAGGAAGTCCTTTCTTTTGACTGTCACAACACTGGTTTTGTTTTCTTTTGCTTCTATTTTATTGTTTGTTTATTGGTGGGTCACACTTAGGGGCTTCTCTGAGGTTTGAGCTTGGGGTAACACCGTGTACCTGGGAGATCATCTGGTGCTGGGGGTAGAATTCTTGCCTCCTCTAAGCAAAGCATGTGCTCTGCTTACTGGGGCATCTCTCTGGCCCTCACACAGTATTTGAACGAAGGTGTTCTCTGGTTTAGAACATGGGCAGAAGAGGTGGAAGAGCATTTTAACGGGAGTCATAAACTCTAGTTGTTACAAAGGAGATATGAGATTTACTAGTTGGACAAAATAAAACAACAAACACCAAGTGAAGTAGAACAGCAATCTCTGCAGGAAAGATTCCCCTGCCTCCCCAGGCACAGTGCATGATACAGACTTTCTGATAATTCAGGGCACAGACAGAGACGGAAAAGAAAAGGCTAAGAGGGGAAGTTCAGGAACCAGAAGAAAATATCCAGTGAAAAGGAGCAGATCTGAGAAAGCAGGAGTGACTCTAGTAACTGAGAACATGGAAGCATCCCTGGGCTGATCCTAACCCCCATACCCCTTTAGTGTGGGGGAGATCAGCGTGCACAGGAGAAGCACACAGTGGCAGCCTGTATCATAGGGTGTGGTCAGAGCAGTCACATGGCACAGAGGGCAGGATGCTGGGGTTTCTGTAAGACAGGGGCCCAGGCCGGATTGGAAAGCCTTCTAAGAAGACTCTCAGGGCAGAAGCAACTCATCTCAACGTGGGGCACAGTGTTCACGCTGCCCAAAGTTCCTTACCTACAGCATGGTCAGTGCTTAGGATGTTCTGGCTGCTGTCAGGATGGTTTGGGGGAAACTGACACTGGAGCAGCCACATCGAGGATTACAGCCTGCCCTGTGCTAAGGCCCTACTCAGTACTACTCAGTACTACTCAGTACTACTCATCTATCCTACTCATCTATCTCATCTGAGTCTTGAAGTTTCTCTGTGATAGTCAGTAACACAGCAAGAGAAAGTGGTGACAGAGCGAGGAAGCAACCAGCTGCTCGAAATGGTGACTCTGAAGCAGGGGAGCAGAAGTAGCAGAATATTTAGCAAACACCAACTCCTTCCATCTCCTTTTGGGAACCAACCTGCATACAGTCCTTTTCAGAAACCACAAATCAGCCTCACTGTTTCTTACTCTGGCCACCACTGCAGTGTCAAGAGAGGGTTGGCAGGGTGGGTGCAGCTGCGAGGTGGTAGAGTACATTCTACACTATCCGGCTCACAAAGTCGCAGTACCTAACAGGCCCTTCACACTGGTGGCTCCTTCCACATAAGGAATTCTCTGCTGCTGAGATGTTTGTTGATCCGTCAGAGGAATAAAGACTCCTGTCCCTAGCCCCATCCCCACCCAAGGATTGAGGGAATAGCCATCTGTTCCTCCGTCTCCATCACGAATAGCAGAGCAGATGAAGGCATAAAAGGCTTCCAGAAGCAGGCTCCTACTGTTGGATGTGCCCTGGATGGCCTTGATATAATCCCATCTTGTGACCGCAGAATGAGCTCGAGGACCTTGAAATCATGCTCTGCTGTGCAAGTAATATACTTAAGAATTACTGCTCTATACTCTCTCACCTGCTGTCCCTTCCCCCAACAGACACTATGTAACAATGAGCTATGACCTTGGTTCTGGGCCCAGTCTGAAAAAGCATGAGCTCAGCTGGGTCCAACATTATGAGTCAATTCTACTTCTAAAGTTTTGTGAGTGATTATTCAGTTCCTCCAAATCTGATTAGGCCAAAAATCCAAAATATAGAACCTTGAGCAATCTTCAGGTCTGTGCCATCTAGAACCGTTGGACAAGAATTGGACCCTGAACAAAAGTGTGCATGGAAACCAATGGAGAGCAGAGCAAGGAGGCATTTGATGAGCATACGGGGAAAACGATTTATCCTGAGTATGTCTCCTTTGGACTAAGGCAATGAGCCAAGGTTGCGATGGCAAGGTCAAAGTGATAAGTTAAGCATTGTCACCATTGATGTCAAACCAAAGTAGACACCAAGTTTCAACAAGGCAACTGCTTTCCACGAGAAAATACAGACTGATACTGGCTACCTGCTTGTATTTCATGGGAAAGTTTCAAGCTCAACAGTATCAACACTACATAGGGGCATTTCACCCAATCACTGGTGTCTTTGCCAACATTATACTCTCAGGTCTTATGGAATTTGGGCTTCAGACAATAAGATATTTGGACAACATTCACAGGCCAAGGGATTCTTTTTATACTAAGTGATGTCGGCTGTTAATGATGTGATTCTATGGGATTTGGGAATCAAACATGCCTACACAAAATTAATTACCCTACCATAACGAGATTGAATGAATGGCAGAGAGTGTTTACTCAGCAAAGGGAGATATAAGCTAAAGATTGGGACCTCTCCATTTTCCATGAGCAATTAGATGACTAGATTTTCAAAATCAAGAACCCACTCTGATAGTTTCCTTCCTTGTACAAATGGTATTTATGCACTCAATGGTTATCAACTCGGGAAAGCTCTGATGTGGGGAACTCAATGAACCTACTAGAGGAAGTTTCCTTCATAGAGTTTTCCCTCTCTCTTTTGCACCCTTTTTTGAAAGACTGTGTTTTCCATAATCAAGGCAGAGAACAACATTCCAAATCTGCCCATGATCCGCCTCTTCTTATAAAAACAAGGCAGAACTTGGATCCAAGAGAATCTGCGAACTGCGTGCTTCAGCCTGGGAACTACCCAGCAGCCATATAATGAAACGCTTTGCAGCTGCCCTTCTCATGCTCCTGCTGGCTGTGGCTGCCCTTGGCATCCTGGCCCCAGACACCCAAGGTGAGTCCAGTGACCTTCTCATGGATGGTCAGGCCTGTGGTCACTCCTGGTCTGGTCCGTTATAGCCCCTACTCAATATATACATGTGATTTGCAGCAGCAGGACCCAGGGGGATGCCTCAGTGGTTGCCAGCCCTCAACTGCCTAGAGCACCATTGGGAAATCAAAGTCTGGTGGTGACAATGGAACATAGCAGAGTGGGGTCTCTGGACTTCCAAGATTATCCTGGTTCTGGAAGAATACTCCTGGATGCACAAAAAGTTTAAAAAAAGGTAGCAAGTGTTTATTGGAAGAAAGTTTCAGAACAAAAGGGGTATTTCAAGTGAAATGCTGTTAGAAGCCTTTTGTCTAGGGCTTTATAGGTAAAGAAGTCTGCTTCCTTTCATGTAATGCTAACTGAGCCACTATTCGTTGTCTGTTTCTCCTAGATGCTCCATAATTTCAGGGGCTCTGATTTCTTTAGATAGGGGATAAGAAAACGTTTCACATAAGTTAGCCCATAACTCTGTTCTGGGCATTCTTTCTCTTATAGATCATTAGGTTTCCTGGCTCCTCGGGTCTTGGGTGAAGCTTAGATCCCGAAAAAGCTACTTTAATGTGTAGAGCAGTACAAGGCTAAAGTGAGAGGTCAAAATAGTGTGAGGGAAAGATGGGTGCTGAGAAAGGGTCTCCCCTAACAACTACCAGGAAGATCCTACAGCAGACAATTGGCAAATCAGTCCAAAGATTTCTCTTTCTTTAGCACACACTGAGGCAAACTTGACAGCTCTGGTCTTGGGTATCCTCAGGAACAAAGAGGCCCAGAAAATGGCTCAAAGGCATAGGAAGTGCTCAGTGCAAGAAGGGGTCCTGTGATTGGTCATTTATGTTCTGCAATCCTGTCCTGCCCCTCACTGTCTAGGGTACCTGGTGAGAGGGAAATAAATAATTACAATAAATAAACAAAAATTTCTGTAGTAGAAGGGGCATATATATATATATATATAATATATCCTCCCTCCCTCCATCCCTTTCTTTCCTATCTCCCTCTCCTCTCTCTCTCTCTCTCTCTCTCTCTCTCTCCAAATATAACATATACACAGATGACTAGTTGATCTTAGAGAAGTTAATCTCTCCCTTTGCAAGACCCGAATGATTTGATGGCTGCTCCTAGCTGACCTAAGACCATTAGGGTAAATGAAAATAACAAGAGTTATTTGAAATTTTTGACAAAGAAGCAGAGAACTCCACAGTGATAGGAATGAAATTACATCATCTAGTGAAAAATGATCATTTTGTGAAGGAAATACAAGCAGCCTTACAAGTGACTTCTCCAAGTTCACCTAGAACTTGGTCTAGAGCAGAGGGGGCCAACCTGAGACTCACCTGCCTATGGTTGTGACCCATCTTATCGGTGGGATGTGGGTGCAAGAGAGGATCCTGGGGGTGGTGACTATCTCAAAGGAAGATCTTCTTGGGCCCCAGGTCCCTCGTCATCTATGACCTTCTACCACCTGGCCGTCCCTGGTAAGTTCCCATGGACAGGGTGATGTCTAATCACGATTACATCCTTCCTTTCCTGGGAGAGCTGACCCAGCCACTGCTTTAGCCCTGTGTGGGTCTACACACACACACACACACACACACACACACACACACAAAGAAAGAGAGAGAGATACACACACAGCACACACAGAAAAAGAGACAGAAAACACACAGCACACACACAATATGCACACAGACATAGATGGCGTGCACGCGTGCACAGACACACACACACACACGCACACACAGACCTTAGCCTCTAGCCCAGCTGAGGGGAGAAAGGAGATGCAGACAATTTGTGAAGGAAGATAAAGAAAACATTTCCTTGGAGTCCCTCAGTCTTTGTTCTCCCCAGAACTTTGCAGGAATGAGGGGAAGGACCTGACCCCTTTATGTACAGATTCTCTTCTGAAATGGCCTTTTCTCTTCTGCAGCCTTCAGCGGAGACATCGACTGCTGCTATAGACAGCACTAGAACTTCATCTGCTCGAGAATGAAAGATTATTATAAAACCAGCAGTGAGTGCCCCCACCGGGACATAGTGTAGGTGTTCAATCACAGGCCTTGTCCTCTGGGGGCTGGGAGAGTAGACCTGATGGACAGTGTCAGGGAAATTCCCTGAATCTCTCCAGGCTTTAAGGTGGATCCCAGAGGCCCCAAGGGAGGAGAGATTGGGGAAGAGAAGAACCCAGGAGTGAAGCTGACCTAAGAAGGGACAGGAGACGAGATGCCAGAGAGGCTCTGGGCTCCAGGAACAGAGAAAGGAAGCTGGACTGGGTGGGGAGCCCTGGGAAGGAAAGGGAGGTCTCCCAAGTCCATAGAATTTCCCAGTGTGCAACCTTCCTCTCCTTCCCTCCTAGCTTCATAACTAAGGAAAACAAGAAGACCTGTGCAGACCCTCGAAACAAAAAGGTCCAGTTCTGCATGGAGTCCCTAGTGCCAAGTTACAAATTGACACAGATGCTGGAAGCATTCCGTGCCTAATAAGGGGCTCTGTATTTTCTTCTCCCTTACCTGTTCCACGGTTCCTGCGACTATCTCTGGATACACTACTTGCTTTTGTTTGATTTCGTGTGGTTGGGGGTTTGTAGGTTCACCCAGTGGTGCCAAGGCTTTTCCTCCAGTCCCTTATCTCAGATATCATTCCTGGCTATGCCCAAGGAACCCTAAGTAGTTGTTGGGGTGCAATCTGCTATGTTTAGTGTCAGGAATGAAGTCTCAACTTAAATCCTAGCTCCAAATGGGCCCTGTACACCCTCAAGTCCTCACAGCTACAGCAAAGAATGTTAGCTGTCTGGTGTGTGCTCTAACTCATCGCAACATCGACAGAAATACTAAATAAATGGGGAGTGTCACCATGTTTTCAAGAATATACTCTACCATCACCCTCAAAGAAAATTGTGTACATCACTTCAGATTTATGTGTTGTCACTCCTGGGAATATATCCCAGAGAGACAAAAAAGTATCGTCGAAGTGACATCTGCACTTGTTTGTTCATTGAAGCATTGTTCACAATAGCCAGCATCTGGAAAAAACCTGAGTGCCCGAGAACAGATGACTGGTTAAAGAAACTTTGATACATCTACACAATGAAGTACTATGTAGCTGTTAGAGAAGATGAAGTCATGAAATTTACATACAAGTAGTACTACATGGAAAGTATCATGCTAAGTGAAATGAGTCAGAAAGTGAGGGACAGACATTGAAAGATTGCATTCATCCGGGTAATATAAAGTAACAAAATAGGAGACTAACACCCCAAAACAGCTGAAACATATACTAGGAGGTTTACTAGATGGCTTGGAGGCCAGCTGAACATATGAAGGGAAAAGGCAGCTCAGATAGAGAAGGAAGCACCAAATAAAGGGTGTTGGGAGGATCCTCCCAGGATGGGCGATGTATTCTGAAAGTGGACTATAGTCTGAACATGATTGCCACTCAATACAAACTACAGCACCTAAAAGGAGAGAGAGAGAGAGAGAGAGAGAGAGAGAGAGAGAACAAAAGGGAATGCCCTGCCACAGAGGCAGGGTGAGATGCGGCATAGGAGGGATGCTGGGATCATTGGTGGTGGAAAGTGGGCACTGGTGGAGAGATGGGTACTCGATCCTTGTATAACTGAAACCCAAGCACAAAAATTTCTAAGTCTACAACTGTACCTCACGGTGTTTCACTAATAAAATGAAAAAAAATAACAGATTTATGTGTGGTTTTTTCATAATAAACCCAGGGAATAAAGGTTTGCCTGCTCAGTTGGGTTCTGGATGTCACAGTTTCCTCTAGCTGCCCTCCCTCCCACCTGACTGAAGGAGTTCTGCCCTAAAGACCACTGAACCCCGTAGACGCCAACCTCTCCACACAGCACACCAACAGCCATACAGGGAAACGAGGGATGAGTCCCGTAAAGGAGACAACTCCCAGAACCTGCATCTGGGTCCCGGAGAAGGACAAGGAATCTCAGGAGCATGGTCAGCTGAAAGGAGGGATTACAGCTTCTAGAAAGAGTCAGGACTGGGGGTGGTCCCTCACCTCCCTGATGCTGAATGTGCAGAACCCACAAGCCAAAGGGAGATGACAGAGGAGGAGTCCTGCCTTCCTGCCAAAACTGCTTTCTGCTGCCAGTGAGGCCACACCACAGAGAATGACCATAGTTCTGTAACATCCAGGACCTCAGCCTTCTGTGAAGACACCAAGAGTGACTGCAGTGCACTCTAGAGGAGGAGGGGCAGATCTGCAGTTGCATCTCCTTGAATTGGGAGCTGCTCTAGAGGGGTGGATACCTATGATCCCAGGACAGGCCTGACTGAGAGAGGATGCTGATCTGTGTCCTGTCCAGGCCGTCCACAGCTCTTTGGGTTCCTCATAGCTCAATGCTACTGAACATAGGCCTATGAAAGCACTGAATGTGGCTCCCGACCTGAGACTCACTCAGCCAACAAATGGCAACTCCATATTCCAGTAGCCAAAGTAGAAGGTCCTGGGTACCATCATTGTTCTGGCTCTGTTGCCATGAGACTGTGAGTCCAGAGGCAAAGGGTAGTGAGGAGGTGACATGTGGTGCTGGTGACACCTTTTCCCGGGGGTACTTGTGTGGACACCAGATTCTCGGGCCCTGTGCTGGAACTTCCCCTTAGCCCTTCAGTCATCAGTGGCCCCTTAACCTTCCAACAGGACATGGAGAGGCCAGTAATTGTCATTCATGGCCTTGGATTATAGAAAAGTTAATGAGCATATGGTACAACCAGCAGGACAATCTGTATCTGTGGGCCGAGTATATCAGCAACCTGATGATGCCATCAGACTTTCTGATACCCCAAAATTGCTGCTGTGCTTTTGACTGGATCCCATTAACTTGAGTCCAAGTTTATCAAGAAATTAAATGCCCAAAAGTTTAATTCGGGAGACACACCCACAAACCACCTCCAGCTCAGCTATACAAGCTCATTTATTGGCCTTATTTCAGCGACCCATACATGCTGAAAGATTTCAAAAGCCACAGTTAGGGTTGACTGCGTAGAGCACTGTAGCAAGCAGGCACGCCATGCAGGGCATAAGCCAATAGTTTGTATCTCTGGAAAAGATGGAAATAAGGGCCATGATCCAGAGACACATGGAGGAATCTCCAAACTGGGAAGCTCTCTGCAGAGATGCCTCTGGACTTTAGGTTGGGCCAGCTTCGTCAGGTGCCTCAGACAGGCATGGGCGTCAGTCACTGCTCCACCTGCCTCCTTAAGAACTCCAGCAGCAGCCAATTTCCAGAACCCAATGAGAAGTGCACGTATGCGTGTTCAGTAACAGCAAACTCCAGGCCTCAAGGGATAGGGGATGGTCTGGTCCTTCTCATCCCCCTGTCTCCATGGGTCCCTAGAGGTCATGCCCACAAACTGCCTCCAGCTACTACTTAATCTCCTTAACAGCCATGATCCAGAGATACACACACACAAAAAAAATCTCTAAACTGAGCAACTCTTGCAGAGATTTCTCCAGACCCAAACCATCTAACATTTTAGAATGCCAGGAGAGCGCAGTCATGACATCTTATGCTATTCATATCAAGCAACACAAAAGAGAGTTGGGGGAGATTGTCTGCCACAAAGTCAGGGGGATAGGTGGGATGGAAAGTACTGGAGACCTTGGTGGTGAGAGATGTGACCTGGTGGAGGGTTTGGTGATTGATCATTGTATGGTTGAAACTCAAACAGAGAAGCTTTATAACTTTATCGCACGGGGATATAAAAAATAATAATAATAAAATAAAATTAACATTTTGAAAAAAAATACTTGGAATTCTAGAAAAATTCAATCAGCTTAATAAGTGGCTTAATAAATAGCAGTACTCCTGAATGAAAAAAAAGAAAGAAAAGTTAAAGTTGAACTTAATAGCAATTTTATATTTATAGCTATAAAATCATATGCTTTATTTTTCTTTTTTAAATTTTATTGAATCACCATGAGATAGGTATACGCTTTCATGTTTGGGTTACCATCACACAAAGATCAAACACCCATTCCTCCACCAGTGCACATTCCCCACCACCAATATCCCCAGTATACCCCCCCTTTCCCACTCTCCCTCTGCCTCCATGGCAGACATGATTCCCCATAATCTCTCTCTACTTTTGGGCATTATGGTTTGCAATACAGACCCTGAGAGGTTATCATGTTTGGTTCTTTATCTACTTTCTGCATACATCTCCCATCCTGACTGATTCCTCCAACCATCTTTTTCTTAGTGATCCCTTCTCTATTCCAGCTACATTCTCCCCTTTGCTCATGAGGCAGGCTTCCAGCTATGGAGCAATCTATCTGTCATGTGTATCTAATGTCCTTAGGTGTCAGCCTCATGTTATGTTGTTTTATACTCCACAAATGAGTGCAGTCCTTCTATGTCTGGGAAAGAATATTTACCCAATACCCATCTGATAAGGGATTAATATCCAGGATATACAAGGCACTAGTAGAATTGTACGAGAAAAAAACCTCCAACCCCATCAAAAAACAGGGAGAAGAAATGAACAGAAGTTTCCACAAAAAAAGAAATACAAATGGCCAAAGGGCACATGAAAAATTGCTCCAGATTGCTAGTCATTAGGGAGATGCAAATCAAAACAACAATGAGATATCATTTCACACCACAGAAACTGGCACACATTCAAAAGAATAAAAGCAACCAGTGCTGGCGTGGGGGGAAAGAGACACTCTTTCACTGTTGGTGGAAATGTTGACTAATACATCCTTTCTGAAAAACAATAGGGAGCATCCTTCTAAAACTAGAAATTGAGCTCCCATATGACCCCACAATACCAATCCTGGAAATATATCCCAAGAATGCAAAAAAGCACAGTAGAAATGACATCTGTACCTATATGTTCATTGCAGCACTGTTCACAATAGCCAAAATCTGCAAACAACCCAAGTGCACTAGAACAGATGACAGATTAAAGAAACTTTGGTACATCTACATAATGGAATACTATGCAGCTGTCAGGAGAGATGAAGTCATGAACTTTTCTTATAAATGGATAGACATGGAGAGTATCATGCTAAGTGACACGAGTCAGAAAGAGATGGACAGATATATGCTATATTTTTTATTACAAAACCTGGATCCTTGGACTCATAAAATGCAAAATAAAACCATGATTCTGAAGGACCAAAAGTTGTTTGAAAAATAATTGTGGACAGTTGTTTGAAAAATAATTGTGGACAAGGACTAGAAATCTGTGGAAGAGCTCAGGCCTAGTACATGCCCAACCTCAATCCCAGATCGACAAACGGCATGTATTATCTCTCTTTATTTTTTTGCTTTTTTAGGGGTCACACCTGGTGATGCCCAGGGGTTGCTCCTGGCTCTGCACTAGGAATTACCCCTGGCAGTGCTCAGGGGACCATATTGGATGCTAAGAATGAAACCCGGGTTGGCCGCATTCAAAGCAAGCACCCTACCCCCTGTGCTATTGCTCTAGCCCCTGTATAATCTCTTTTAAATTAAAAATAAAAGTTTTTCAAGCTGGAGCTGGAGTGATAGTATAGCAGCTAGGGTGCTTACTTGGAACTTGGCCACCGCAGGTTCAAGTCTATGTACCACAGACAGTCAGCTGAGCTCTGCCCAGATTATTCCAGAGAACAGAACCAAGCCAGTTCTGAGTACTACCAGGTAGAGCCCCCAAAACAAAACAAATGAACAAAAGTGGGCAACACATGGAAAAAAACTTCCAGAAAAACTCACAGATGACTTACAAACATAAGGGAAAATGCTGGCTATCACTCATTATTACAGAAATGTACCTGAAACCCACAGTGAGATGCATACCAGGCTGGTGAGAATCCCTATGTCAGGATGATCAGAAACAATTACTATTGGAGAGGATATGGAGAAAAGCACCCTGGTATTTGGTTAACAGGAATGTAAGCTCATACAAATCCCATGGAGAAAAATATGGACTTCTTGTAAAAATACAAATAGTCATACCATGTTATTCTACATGTCTCTAAAAGGAATTCATCCAAAAGACAGAAATCTGCTAATTATATAAGATATTTGCATTCCTATGTTCATAAAAGTGTTAGTCACAAAAGTCAAAACAAGGAACTGGAAAGTTGGTTCACAGTTGGTCCTCAGTTTACCTGAGGACAAGAGGTGGCCTCAGGAGGCAGGGGAAAGCAAATAGGTAGGAAAAGTCTCTGGGACATTGGTGGAAAGAAGTGAGAACTCTGGTGGCGTGTGTGGAATTAGAAAAATTTATTCATGAAATTATTGTTAACAGTATTATAAATCATGGTACTGAATTTAAAGGGTAGGGAGGAACATGGAATTAACTTAACTCTCCATGTATGGATGCCTGGATAAAGAAGCTATGATGTACACACATACTCATGGAATATTACATGGTCATTAAAAAGATGAAAGACCCCAACTTCAATCCCAGCATCAGATGTCTCTCCAGAACCCTGAGTGAGTTCCTAAAATTTTTTTAAAGCCTGGTTAAAGCTATAGTACAGCCAGTAGGATTCTTGCCTTGAACTTGGCACCACGTATGGTCACCAGAGCCCTACTAAGATGGTTCTACTGGAAGTGATGATGCTGGGAAAAATAAATCAGAAAATAAAAAACCATTTCAAGACTTTTTACTCCTGTGTGGAATATGAATAATGAATAACTAATGCAAAGAATCTGGAAGAAGGAAGGAAGGAAGGAAGGAAGGAAGGAAGGAAGGAAGGAAGGAGGAAATAAGGGAGGGACGGAGGGAGGGAGGGAGTGAGGGAGGGAGGGAGGCAGGGAGGAAGGAACGGAGGGAGGAAGGGTGGAAACTAAGTCCCAGATTCGGTGAAAACTATTGTGGCTAGAGAGGGACAGGGGAACCTGGGAGGCTGGAAGAGGGGTTTTCCCATTTCTGCGAGGACCCTGGAACACCTGTGATGGGGCTCAAGAACGCTCCTTAGAGAGGAGTCATCTAAGACCATGGAAGTCTATAATGATGCAAAGTAATGAGAAGTCCACTTTGAAAATGAATTCATTTAAATTTTAAAAGTAATTATGATTAGCTTCCCAAAATGTCCCAAGGCAGAAAACAGAAAAGCTGCCTTCTTTCAAGATTTTTGTTGTTGTTTTTAGGCCAAAGACAGCTGTGCACAGGGCATTGAGCTCAGTGATCACTCCAGCAGATTCAGGGGTCTGTGTGTGGCATTGCAAAATTGGACCCAAATCAGCTGCGTGCAAGGTAAATGCCCTACATCCTGTAGAATCATTTCAGTCCCTGAAGATTACATTTCCAAAGAACGGCTCATGGGTTCTTGAGAAAGACATGAAAGAAACATAAAGCTGATAAGAGTCCAGAAAAGATTTCTATATACGTCAAAGGGCAAAACGGGATTTGGGTTTTAGTCTTTTTTTTTTTTTTAAGAAATGCTCTAGTAATGGGAGTCCAGGGACCCACAGCAAGACCCTAATGAAAGATAAGACTGAGAGAAACCGGAAGGTAACGTGATCCAGAGCATATCCCCAGGAACTCACTAAAGATCAGTAACTGAGGGAGTGAGGATTCCATTGTGGGGCAGCAACTGAGGAGAGCCCATTCACTGCAGTTCTGGAAGCATCCACACCCCTCCCATTGCCTATTTCCCTGAGGGGTTCCCAGCACCCTCCTGGCCCTCCTGCTTGCAGAGGAGACCTGGTCCATGTGGGCAGAGGCAATGCCGCGCCCCATGGTTCAGCCATTATCCTTAGATCTGAACCATCCTCAGGCACCAGAGAGGGAAGGGCCTCACACACCTGGGGACCCCATGCTGGAGCCACAGGTTCCTGTGTGAGGGGGACCCTATTTTCCCCACTCCTCTCTCCTGCCCCTCTGGCCCAGCTTAAGGGACTGACCATAGGCCCTTCTCTGAGCTCCTCTCACAGACCAGCTGTCTCCTGAATTGCTGCTTCACAGAAGGTTTCCCAATCTCTATGAGCACTTATTTCGAAGCCTGTGTTGTCTGTGATCTAAGCAGATAATAACACTCTAAATCTGCCTGTGACTTTCTGACCTTCGTCTTCTCATAAAAACAAGACAGTTGGGGTCGAAGAGAATCAGAGAACAGCGTGCCGGAGCCTGGGACCTACTGGAGCTAGGAAGATGAAGTGCTTTACAGACGCCTTCCTTGTCCTCTTGCTGGCTGTGGTTGATCTCGGGATCCTGGCCCCAATCACCCAGGGTGAGTTCAGTGACCTTCTCAAGGATGGCCATGTCTATGGTCACTCCTGCTTGGGAGGAGACCTTGGTCCTCCACGACTGTCCCTGCTCTAGATGTGGATGTGATTTGGCACTTGACTAAGGGCATCAGCAGGGCCCCAGAGGTGGTTCAGTGCGTTCAAGGCCTCTCCTGGCAAGCCAAGGTTTGAATTGAAACCCTAATGGCACTCACTCAGATGATCCTAACAGCTCTACTGTCAGAAGACCAGGAAGAAGAGGGCTGGGGAGATGATGCAGAGACTTAGAAAATGTCCAGGGCAAGCAAGAGGTCTTGAGTTTGTTCCTGATGTCCTTTATGTCACTTGGTGATTTACCCCCCCCACAAACACACACACACAGCAAACACAGCACAAACACACACCCCGATGTGGGTTCCTAGGTCAAATGACAAATTAATATAATGAATGAATAAAAATAGCCATAAAAGAAAATACACCTATCTCTGTCTCTGTATCTCTCTCTCTCTCTCTCTCTCCTCCAACTTTGGGAAACTATTGGCTTCTTTTCATGGCCTAAATTATTTCGTAGCTGTTCTTAACAGATGTACGATCACTACGTTATAGGTCACTTAATTGTTTATTAAAGTAAATTGAAATTTTGGGGAAAGACAGAGAATTCTACAATGTTAGAAAGAACATATGCTAGCCAGTGAAAATTGATCATTTGGTAGGGTAAATAGGAAAAGCCAGAAAAGTGACTCCCCAATCCACCTCCATGTTCCAGGTGTGTGTGCAATAGATAGTAACAAGTATGTATTTAACAATATACTCGCAGAGCTTAGGTACAAGCAGATGCTGTTTCAAGCATCCTGTGGGTATGAACACATTGGGTTGTGCTAAACCTGTTGGATGGATTATTCACAGCCATCCCAGCTTCACATTTTCTACCATAATTTTCACTGTGCTCTTATGGAAAGACAGGTCCTTAAACTTTTTATTTTGCAAATTCTACCCATACTTTATGAAACTACATAAGAAATTTATAGAAAGTTGAGTTATTTGCTTTATTGATAGAACCCAGGTCCTGAATGTCTTATCCAACATTTTGGTGCCAGCTATACATTTTGGAATGCAGATTTTCTCATGTTTTAAAAAGAGAATACCATAGAACACAGTGATTCCACATGCAAATATCTACCCAAGCGAACAGAAAGCAGATCACAGGTATTGATAGGCGTGGTAATGGCAGCATTGGTCATCACAGTCGAAAGGTGAGAGAAGTCAAAGAGCCTCTGAACAAAACAAGTGCTGCTTGTTTTTTAAATGGGTGTAGACAGATACAGAAGATTATTTCTCAGTCTTTAAGAGTAATAAAATGCTGACACACGCTGCAGCTTTGAAGGTGTCCAGGAGACTGACAGAAGCCAGTGAGCCACGGGGACACTAGGTGGGGACACTGGGACTCTACCTCTCTGACATCTCTCTCCCCTCCTTGTCTCTGACGCACCTGCGAATCACAACCATGACTCAACCTGAGACTGAAACCGACATCTATGGTCAACAAGGAACTGTGACCCGGATCTGAGCAGCTCTGAACTGACAATAGACGCTGGTTTTTATTTTTATTTATTTATTTATTTATTTATTTTTGCTTATTGGGTCACACCTGGCGATGCACAGGGGTTACTCCTGGCCCATGCACTCAGGAATTACTACTGGTAGTGCTCAGGGGACCATACAGTTTGCTGGGAATTGAATCCGGGTAGGCTACGTGCAAGGCAAATGCCCTACCCGCTGCGCTATGTATGGCTCCAACCCAAAACCCTGGTTTTTAACTTAGTGAGGTCAGAGCCATAGTAGATTAGGGAGGGTGCTTGCCTTGCAAGCAGCCCATCTGGATTGATCCCAAGTATCTTATATTGTCCACGAATGGGTGTGCTCCCTGAGAGCAGAGCCAGGAGTCAATCCTGAGCATCACAGACTGTGGCTCAAAAACCTAAAGTCAATAAAATAAGATTCGTGCCTCGATTCTTCCAGGGGATGCCGGGCTGCCCAGCTGGGCGGGAAAATCATCCCTGAGTCAGTTCTCCCAGGGATCGCGTCAACAACCGGCTTCTATGACGAATGCCCCCCCCCCACTTCCGTCTTCCGCCCAGGGTGGAGAATGCAGGTCAAAAGACCGAACTAGCAGCTGAGTTTCCGGCCGGAGTGATAGAATGATGGGGAGGCGCTTGCCTTACAAGTGGCTGTTCCCGGGTTCGGTCCCCGCTACCACGTACTTCAAGTGAGCACTCTCTGGTATTCGCTGGAAATTGGAGTATTGAAATTGAATGAATATTGAAGACTGTCTTGAATTGAACCGTTGAGATTGCCTTGAAGATTCAAATTGCCTTGATCTCATTGAGAGGGACTCTCAAATGAGCAAGGATCATGTTTTCTTGATTGTTTTGTTCCCCCCCCCCCTTTGGAGATCTTAATATCGGTGAGACAACTCTCACCTCTTTTCATCTGAACTAAGGAGTTCCAGGAAGGAACTCAGGCTGATTGAAAAAAGGACGTAAAAAATGAGGGAAGAAATGGATAAGAGAGCTTTAAGATTTAAAATTTCATTTTTAAGGGAGTTTGGATAGAGAAGGACCACCTTGACAAGGATAGTTGGAAATGATCACTGGATAAGAACTGCATGCTGAAAATAGATAAAGCAACAAACATGAGAACATCTCACTACCTGTATTGCAAAACAAATTGCCCAAAAGGAGAGATGGACAGAGGGAGGGAGAGAGAGAGAGAGAGAGAGAGAAGAAACGTGTCTGCTATAGAGATAGGCTTGGAAGGAGGGTGTTGGGAAGGAAACTGGGGTAATAGGTTGTGGGAAATGTCCACTGGTGGAGCGACAGGTGTTGGAGCACTGTATGACTGAAGCCCGACCAGAAATAGTTTTATCACTCTGTACCTCATGTTGGTTTAATTTTTAAAATACATAAATGTTTAAAATAATAATAAATAATTTAAAGTAAAATAAAATGGAGGTATAGATACACAGTTTCTCAGAATTATAAAGAAAACAAAATGCTGAGCACTGAGGCTCTTAGGGTTGCTGACATAAGCCAGTGAGCCAGGGGGCACTGGGTGGAGACACTGAGACTCTGTGTCTCTGTCATCTCTCTCACCCTCTTGTCTGTCTCCCAACTAGGACCCACGAACAGATGGTAAAGGAGAAACTGACCTGTACAAACAAATAGATGCTTGTTTTTAAAATAATGGGGGCGGGTGCTGAAGAGATAGCACAGTGAGTAGGGCGCTTGCCTTGCACCCTGCTAATCTGAGTTAAATTCCCAGTATCCCATATGGTCCCCCAAGCACCGCCAAGTATAATTCCTGAGAGCAGTCAGTCATAACCACAGGCTGTGGCCCAAAACACAAAAATAAATTATTAAGTAAATTAAATTAAGTGAAGATGTGGACATATACTTTCCCAGCTTTTTTGTAAAAAGGAAGGAACTGCTAACACACAGCACACCACTGCGGCTGTTGGGGAAGTGACACAAGCCAGTGAGCCAGTGGGTTGCTGGGTGGACACGCTGAAACTCTGTGCAACTCTCATCTCTCTCCCCTCTTTGTCTGTCTCCCACATAGAACTCAAGGGCAAGTATATGGTTTTGGCTCGACCCATGAAAGACTTAGGTAAAGGAGAAATTTGTGACCTGGAGCTGAGCGCCTCTGAACGAATGAATGAATGTTTGCTTTTAAAGTAATGGGGTTGGGTTGGGGGGGGGGGGGAATGGAGCGATAGCACAGCGAGTAGGGCGTTTTCCTTACACGTGGCTGACAGGATTCGATTCCCAGCATTTCATATGGTCCCCGGAGCACGATACCGCCAAGAGTATTTTCTGAATGCAGAGCCAGGAGTAACGCCTGTGCATCGCTAGGTGTGACCCCAAAAGCCAAAAAAAAAAAGTAATGGGGTTGGATCGGAGCAATAGTCCACAGAGGAAGGTCTTGCACATAGCCAACCCGGGCTTGATCCCCGGCATCCCCTATGGTCCCCTAGGAACTGCCAGGAGTAATTCCTGAGTGCAGAGCCAGGACGAAGCCCTGAGCATCATCAGGTGTGACCCAAAAAGATAAGCAAATAAAAACAAAAAATAATAAAGTAATGGGGCTGGGAGACTGGAGAGACAGGACAGCAGGTAGGGCTCTTGCCATACATACCGCCAGCTTGGGTTCCATGCCTGGCATCACATACGGTCCAAAGCACTGCCAGGTATATTGCCTGAGGGTAGTGCCAGGAGGAACCCCTAAGCATAGCAGGATGTGACCCAAAAACCATAAAACCTTAAATATTAAGTTACAGGACCAGAAAAAGAAGAGAACCAGAAGTAGAGAGCTGGCAGAGCACTCACCTAGCAAGCAACTTCCAGGGTTCAATCCCTAGCACCCCCATATGTTTCCCTAACCTGCCAGGGGTGACACCTGACACTTAAGAGGTCAGAGTAAGCTCTGAGCACCACCTGGTGTATCCCAAAACAAAATAAAACAAAATAATAATAAAATTAAATAGAGTGACATATAGACACATGTCACAGCACTATGATTGTTGGGGTAAATGCATAAATCAGTGAGCTGGGAGACACTGGGCATTCTCTGTCATCTCTCTCACCCCTTGTCTGTCTCCCACATAGAACCCACCAAGATTCCTACGCCAGATCCTAAACCTGAGATATACGGTAAAGGGGGAGTATGGCCAAGAGCTGAGGGTGCCAACCTGAGGCAACCTGCCCTGGTTGCTGCCCAGCTTGTCTTTGGGATAGGGTGAGAGGGAGGATGTTGGGGTAGTGCCTGTTTCCAAGGAAAACCTGCAGGGGCAGAGGCAAGGCCACACCCCATGGTTCAGCCACTGTCCTTAGATCTGAACCATACTCAGATACCAGTGAGGGAAGGGGGCTCACACACCTGGGGACCTCCTGATGGACCACAGGCTCCTGTGTGAGGGGGACCCTGTTTTCCCCACTCCCCTGTCTCCTGCCTCTCTGGCCTGGCTTCAAGGACTGACCACAGGCCCTTCTCTGAGCTCCTCTGACAGACCAGCTATCTCCTGACTTGCGGCTTCAAAGAAGGTTTCTCCCCATGAACCCTGGCCCGGCCCTGCTCTGATTTGCAGCACAGGTGAGAAATAAAACTCGGGATTCGCCTTGATTGTCAGAAAGCATTTCAGGAAGTCCATGCTTTTGACTGTCACAACACTGGTTCTGTTTTCTTTTGCTTCTATTTTATTGTTTGTTTATTGGTGGGTCACACTTAGGGGCTTCTCTGAGGTTTGAGCTTGGGGTAACACCCTGTACCTGGGTGATCGTCTGGTTCTGGGGGTAGAATTCTTGCCTCCTCTAAGCAAGGAATGTGCTCTGCTGACTGAGGCATCTGTCTGGCCCTCACACAGTATTTGGACGAAGGTGTTTTCTGGTTTAGAATATGGGTAAAAGAGGTGGAAGAGCATTTTAACTGGAGTCATAAACTCTAATTGTTACAAAGGGAATATGAGATTTACTAGTTGGCCAAAATAAAACAGCAAACACCAAGTGAAGTAGAACAGTATTCTCTGCAGGAAAGATTCACTTCACTCCCCAGGCACAGTGCATGAAACAGACTGTCTGATAATTCAGGGCACAGAGAGAGACGAAAAAGAAAAGGCTAAGAGGGGAAGTTAGGGAACCAGAAGAAAACATCCAGTGAGGAGGAGAAGATCTGAGAAAGCAAGAGTGACTATACTAGAGAGAAAAACATCGGAGCATCCCTGGGCTGATCCTAACCCCCATACCCCTGTAGTGTGGGGGAGCTCAGCGTGCACAGAAGAAGCACACAGAGCCAGCCTGTATCATAGGGTGTGGTCAGAGCATCACATGGCAGAGAGGGCAGGATGCTGGGGTTTATGTAAGAGAGGGGCCCAGGCCGGATTGGAAATCCTTCTAAGAAGCCTCTCAGGGCAGAAGCAACTCATCTCAACGTGGGGAACAGTATTCACGCTGCCCAAAGTTCCTTACCTACAGCATGGTCAGTGCTTAGGATGTTCTGGCTGCTGTCAGGATGGTTTGGGGGAAACTGACACTGGAGCAGCCACATCGAGGATTACAGCCTGCCCTGTGCTAAGGCCCTACTCAGTACTACTCAGTACTTCTCAGTACTACTCATCTATCCTACTCATCTATCCCATCTGAGTCTTGAAGGTTCTCTGTGATAGTCAGTGACACAGCAAGAGAAAGTGGTGACAGAGCAAGGAAGCACCCAGCTGCTCGGAATGGTGACTCTCTGAAGCAGGGGTGCAGAAGTAGCAGAATATTTAGCAAACACCAACTCCTTCCATCTCCTTTAGGGAAACCACCTGCATACAGTCCTTTTCAGAAACCACAAATCAGCCTCACTGTTTCTTGCTCTAGACACCACTGCAGTGTCAGGACAGGGTTGGCATGGTGGGTGCAGCTGCGAGGTGGTAGAGTATATTCTACACTATCCGGCTCACAAAGTCCCAGTCCCTCACAGGGCCTTCACACTGGTGGCACCTTCCACATAAGGAATTCTCTGTTGCTGAGATGTTCATTGATCGGTCAGAGGAATAAAGACTCCTATCCCTACCCCCATCCCCACCCAAGGATTGAGGGAATAGACATCAGTTCCCCCTGTTTCCATCACGACTTGCAGAGCAGCTGAAGGCATAAAAGGCTTCCAGAAGCAGGTTCCTACTGTTGGATGTGCCCTGGATGGCCTTGATATAATCCCATCTTGTGACCGCAAAATGAGTTCGAGGACCTTGAAATGATGCTCTGCTGTGCAAGTAATATACTTAAGAATTACTGCTCTATACTCTCTCACCTGCTGTCCCTTCCCTTAACAGACACTCTGTAACACTGAGCTATGACCTTGGTTCTGGGCCCAGTCTGAAAAAGCATGAGCTCAGCTGGGTCCACCATTATGAGTCCATTCTACTTCTAAAGTTTTGTGAGTTATTATTCAGTTCTTCCAAGTCTGATTAGGCCAAAAATCCAAAATACAGAACCGTGAGCAATCTTCAGGCTATGCCATCTAGAACCACTGGACAAGAATTGGACCCTGAACAAAAGTGTGCATGGAAACCAATGGAGAGCAGAGCAGGGAGGCATTTGATGAGCATACGGGGAAAACGACTTATCCTGAGTATGTCTCCTTTGGGCTAAGGGAATGAGCCAAGGTTGCGATGGCAAGGTCAAAGTGATATGGTAAGCATCGTCACCATTGATGTCAAACCAAAGTAGACACCAAGTTCAACAAGGCAACTGCTTTCCACGAGAAAACACAGACTAATACTGGCTGCCTGCTTCTATTTCATGGGAAAGTTTCAAGCTCAACAGTATCAACACTACATAGGGGCATTTCACCCAATCACTGGTGTCTTTGCCAAACTTATACTCTAAGGTCTTATGGAATTTGGGCTTCAGACAATAAGATATTTGCACAACATTCACGGGCCAAGGGATTCTTTTATACTAAGTGATGTGGGCTGTTAATGATGTGAGCCTATGGGATTTGGGAATCAAACATGCCTACACAAAATTAATTACCCTACCATAATGAGATTGAGTGAATGGCAGAGACTGTTTACTCAGCAAAGGGAGCTATAAGCTAAAGATTGGGACCTCTCCATTTTCCATGAGCAATTAGATGACTGGATTTTCAAAGTCAAGAACCCGCTCTGATAGTTTCCTTCCTTGTACAAATGGTATTTATGCACTCAATGGTTATCAACTCGGGAAAGCTCTGATGTGGGGAACTCAATGAACCTACTAGAGGAAGTTTCCTTCATAGAGTTTTCCCTCTCTCTTTTGCACCCTTTTTTGTTTTTTTTTTAATTTATTTATTGAATCACTGTGGGAAAGATTACAAAGCTTTCAGGTTTATGTCTCAGTCATGCAAATATCAAACACATTTCCCTTTACCAATACTTATTTTTTACTATGAAGAACCCCAATAAAACCCCACCCCCCACCCCTCCGCGTCCCTGTGAGGCAGATGAATTCTAGTTAACACTCTATCTGCTTTGATTGGATTCATTGTTTCAATAAACGATTCACCACTATTATTTAGAGTTTACCCCCCCCCAAATCAGACATGCTGAAAAAGCATTATGAAGTGATTTGCTTTCTACAGCTGGGTTCAAGAATTAAATGTTGGTTTTGGATTTCTGCTATTTTACCTATTGACCCTGGAAGTATTTCTACTGAAAGTCAGATAGTTAAGAAATTGGTTTCTATGTTCTGGAGTCGTGGCCGTGCTGGAGAGCCGCTCGTGGGGGGCAACTGGTGGCCTCGGTAGGGCGTGAAGGGCGGAGCGAAACGCCCCCCTTCCCATGAGGTTTTAGTCGCCCCCACACTCCCAGCTCATACCTGCTGTCCACAAGGCTCCCATGTGGCCGCCATCTTTCTTTCCAGAGAGGAGAGGGCGAATTGCACCCTTTTTTGAAAGACTGTGCTGTCGATGATCTAGGCAGAGAACAACATTCTAAATCTGCCCATGATCCGCCTCTTCTTATAAAAACAAGGCAGAACTTGGATCCAAGAGAATCTGTGAACTGCGTGCTTGAGCCTGGGAACTACCCAGGAGCCAGATAATGAAACGCTTTGCAGCTGCCCTTCTCATGCTCCTGCTGGCTGTGGCTGCCCTTGGCATCCTGGCCCCAGACACCCAAGGTGAGTCCAGTGACCTTCTCATGGATGGTCAGGCCTGTGGTCATTCCTGGTCTGGTCCGTTATAGCCCCTACTCAATATGTAGATGTGATTTGCAGCAGCAGGACCCAGGGGGATGCCTCAGTGGGTGCCAGCCCTCATCTGCCTTGAGCACCATTGGGAAATCAAAGTCTGGTGGTGACAATGGAACATAGCAGAGTGGGGTCTCTGGTCTTACAAAATTATCCTGGTTCTGGAAGAATACTACTGGATGCACAAAAAGTTTAAAAAAAAAGTAGCAAGTGTTTATTGGAAGAAAGTTTCAGAACAAAAGGGGTATTTCAAGTGAAATGCTCTTAGAAGCCTTTTGTCTAGGGCTTTATAGGTAAAGAAGTCTGCTTCCTTTCATGAAATGCTAACTGAGCCACTATTCGTTGTCTGTTTCTCCTAGATGCTCCATAATTTCAGGGGCTCTGATTTCTTTAGATAGGGGATAAGAAAAATTTCAGATAAGTTAACCCATAACTCTGTTCTGGGCATTCTTTCTCTTATAGATCATTAGGTTTCCTGGCTCTTCGGGTCTTGGGTGAAGCTTAGATCCCGAAAAAGCTACTTTAATGTGTAGAGCAGTGCAAGGCTAAAGTGAGGGGTCAAAAGAGTGTGAGGGAAAGATGGGTGCTGAGAAATGGTCTCCCCTAACAACTACCAGGGAGATCCTACAGCAGACAATTGGCAAATCAGTCCAAAGATTTCTCTTTCTTTAGCACACACTGAGGCAAACTTGACAGCTCTGGTCTTGGGAATCCCCAGGAACAAAGGGGCCCAGAAAATGGCTCAAAGGCATAGGAAGTGCTCAGTGCAAGCAGGGGTCCTGTGATTGATCTTTAATGTTCTGCAATCCTGTCCTACCACTCCCTGTCTTGGGTACCTGGTGAGAGGGAAATAAATAATTACAATAAATAAACAAAAATTTCTGTAGTAGAAGGGGCATATATATATATATATATATATAATATATCCTCTCTCCCTCCTTCCCTTTCTTTCCTATCTCCCTCTCCTCTCTCTCTCTCTGTCTCTCTCTCTCTCTCTCCAAATATAACATATACACAGATGACTAGTTTATCTTAGAGAAGTTAATCTCTCCCTTTGCATCACCCGAATTATTTGATGGCTGCTCCTAGCTGACCTAAGACCATTAGGGTAAATGAAAATAACAAGAGTTATTTGAAATTTTTGCAACGAAGCAGAGAACTCCACAGTGATAGGAATGAAATTACATCATCTAGTGAAAAATGATCATTTTGTGAAGGAAATACAAGCAGCCATACAAGTGACTTCTCCAAGTTCACCTACCTGATATAGCTACTCATCCAGAAACACATACCTAGTACTTACTACTTCAAGCAGAAACTGTTCCTTGCATCCTCTGGATAAACATATTGGTTCATCCTAGTGACCCTGAATGATAGACTATTCTCAGATAACCTAGTTTCATCTGTTCACCTCATTATTCTCATTTTACAAACAATGAAATTCAGACATTTCAGTCTTATTGATTTCTTCTTTGAGCTCACATAGCTATCTAGTGGGAGAATTAGCACATAACCAAGTTGGGAAGCTGTTACAGGATTTTAAGACCATTAAAATTTTAATTGTACAAGTTCTACCTATACCATAGGTAACTGGAAATGAGAAAGAGGTTTTGTTATTGACTTAGTGCAATGCAGGTCTACATACCTTATCCACCATTTTGATACTAGTGATTACAGGAATATTGACTCTTCAAATTTTAGAAAGAATCTTCACTCTGAACCAGTAATTCCAATTCCAACTTATTCCTCCTAGAACTGGAAGCAGATAGGAGACACTGGCACACCATGTTTCTAAGAGCATTAAAATCATCAGTCAAAAGGTGAGAGCAGCCAGAGCAGTCTTGGACAAGTGATTGTGCGTTTGGTATGGAAGTGGTATGTAGACACGCAGTGAACTGCTTCTCAGCTGTCAAAAGGAAAAAAATGCTCACATGCTCCACATCACTGAGGTTTCTGGGGTAAGTGACATAAGGCAGTGAGTCAGGGGGACACCCAGGACCATGTCTCCGCCTGAAGCTGAAACTGAGATATATGGTAAAGGGGGGGGTGTGGTCTAGAGCAGAGGGGGCCAACCTGAGACTCCCCTGCCTATGGTTGTGGCCCATCTTATCGGTGGGATGTGGGTGCAAGAGAGGATCCTGGGGGTGGTGACTATCTCAAAGGAAGATCTTCTTGGGCCCCAGGTCCCTCGTCATCTATGACCTTCTACCACCTGGCCGTCCCTGGTAAGTTCCCATGGACAGGGTGATGTCTAATCACGATTATATCCTTCCTTTCCTGGGAGAGATGACCCAGGCACTGCTTTAGCCCTTTGTGGGTCTACACACACACACACACACACACACACACACACACACAGAAAGAGAGAGAGATACACACACAGCACACACAGAAAAAGAGACAGAAAACACACAGCACACACACAATATGCACACAGACATAGATGGCGTGCACGCGTGCACAGACACACACACACACACACACACACACACACACACAGACCTTAGCCTCTAGCCCAGCTGTGGAGAGAAAGGAGATGCAGACAATTTGTGAAGGAAGATAAAGAAAACATTTCCTTGGAGTCCCTCAGTCTTGGTTCTCCCCAGAACTTTGCAGGAATGAGGGGAAGGACCTGACCCCTTTATGTACAGATTCTCTTCTGAAATGGCCTTTTCTCTTCTGCAGTCTTCAGCGGAGACATCGACTGCTGCTATAGACAGCACTAGAAATTCATCTGCTCGAGAATGAAAGATTATTATAAAACCAGCAGTGAGTGCCCCCACCGGGACATCGTGTAGGTGTTCAATCACAGGCCTTGTCCTCTGGGGGCTGGGAGAGTAGACCTGATGGACAGTGTCAGGGAAATTCCCTGAATCTCTCCAGGCTTTAAGGTGGATCCCAGAGGCCCCAAGGGAGGAGAGATCGGGGAAGAGAAGAACCCAGGAGTGAAGCTGACCTAAGAAGGGACAGGAGACGAGATGCCAGAGAGGCTCTGGGCCCCAGGAACAGAGAAAGGAAGCTGGACTGGGTGGGGAGCCCTGGGAAGGAAAGGGAGGTCTCCCAAGTCCATAGAATTTCCCAGTGTGCAACCTTCCTCTCCTTCCCTCCTAGCTTCATAACTAAGGAAAACAAGAAGACCTGTGCAGACCCTCGAAACAAAAAGGTCCAGTTCTGCATGGAGTCCCTAGTGCCAAGTTACAAATTGACACAGATGCTGGAAGCATTTCGTGCCTAATAAGGGGCTCTGTATTTTCTTCTCTCTTACCTGTTCCACGGTTCCTGCGACTATCTCTGGATACACTACTTGCTTTTGTTTGATTTCGTGTGGTTGGGGGTTTGTAGGTTCACCCAGTGGTGCCAAGGCTTTTCCTCCAGTCCCTTATCTCAGATATCATTCCTGGCTATGCCCAAGGAACCCTAAGTAGTTGTTGGCGTGCAATCTGCTATGTTTAGTGTCAGGAATGAAGTCCCCAACTTAAATCCTAGCTCCAAATGGGCCCTGTACACCCTCAAGTCCTCACAGCTACAGCAAAGAATGTTAGCTGTCTGGTGTGTGCTCTAACTCATCGCAACATCGACAGAAATACTAAATAAATGGGGAGTGTCACCATGTTTTCAAGAATATACTCTACCATCACCCTCAAAGAAAATTGTGTACATCACTTCAGATTTATGTGTTGTCACTCCTGGGAATATATCCCAGAGAGACAAAAAAGTATCGTCGAAGTGACATCTGCACTTGTTTGTTCATTGCAGCATTGTTCACAATAGCCAGCATCTGGAAAAAACCTGAGTGCCCGAGAACAGATGACTGGTTAAAGAAACTTTGATACATCTACACAATGAAGTACTATGTAGCTGTTAGAGAAGATGAAGTCATGAAATCTATATACAAGTGGTACTACATGGAAAGTATCATGCTAAGTGAAATGAGTCAGAAAGTGAGGGACAGACATTGAAAGATTGCATTCATCCGGGTAATATAAAGTAACAAAATAGGAGACTAACACCCCAAAACAGCTGAAACATATACCAGGAGGTTTACTAGATGGCTTGGAGGCCAGCTAAACATATGAAGGGAAAAGGCAGCTCAGATAGAGAAGGAAGCACCAAATAAAGGGTGTTGGGAGGATCCTCCCAGGATGGGCGATGCATTCTGAAAGTGGACTATAGTCTGAACATGATTGCCACTCAATACAAACTACAGCACCTAAAAGCAGAGAGAGAAGGGGGGAGGGAGAGAGAGAGAAAGGGTGAACATAAGGGAATGCCCTGCCACAGAGGCAGGGTGAGATGCGGCATAGGAGGTATGCTGGGATCATTGGTGGTGGAAAGTGGGCACTGGTGGAGAGATGGGTACTCGATCCTTGTATAACTGAAACCCAAGCACAAAAATTTCTAAGTCTACAACTGTACCTCACGGTGTTTCACTAATAAAATTTAAAAAAAAAAAACAGATTTATGTGTTGTTTTTTCATAATAAACCCAGGGAATAAAGGTTTGCCTGCTCAGTTGGGTTCCGGATGTCACATTTTCCTCTAGCTGCCCTCCCTCCCACCTGACTGAAAGAGATCTTCCCTAAACACCACTGAACCCCGTAGACGCCAACGTCTTCACACAGCACACCAACAGCCGTACAGGGAAACCAGGGATGAGTCCCGTGAAGGAGACAACTCCCAGAACCTGCATCTGGGTCCCAGAGAATGACAAGGCATCTCAGGAGCATGGTCAGCTGAAAGGAGGGATTACAGCTTCTGGAAAGAGTCAGGAGTGGGGGTGGTCCCTCACCTCCCTGATGCTGAGTGTGCAGAACCCACGAGCCAAAGGGAGATGACAGAGGAAGAGTCCTGCCTTCCTGCCAGAACTGCTTCCTGCTGCCAGTGAGGCCACAGCACAGAGAATGACCACAGTTCTGTGACATCCAGGACCTCAGACTTCTGTGAAGACACCAAGAGGGCCTGCTGTGCACTCTGGAGGACGAAGGGCAGATCTGCAGCTGCATCTCCTTGAATTGGGAGCTGCTCTAGAGGGGTGGATCCCTCTGCTCCCTGGACAGGCCTGACTGAGAGAGGATGCTGATCTGTGTCCTGTCCAGGCCCTCCACAGCTCTTTGGGTTCCTAATAGCTCAATTATAGTGAACACAGACCCATGAAAGCTCTGAATGTGGCTCCCGACCTGAGGCTCACTCAGCCAACAAATGGCAACTCCATATTCCAGTAGCCAAAGCAGAAGGTCCTGGGTACCATCATTGTTCTGGCTCTGTTGCCATGAGAGTGTGAGACCAGAGGCAAAGGGTAGTGAGGAGGTGACATGTTGTGCTGGTGACACCTTTTCCCGGGGGTACTTGGGTGGACACCAGATTATCGGGCCCTTTGCTGGAACTTCCCCTTAGACCTTCAGTTATCAGTGGCCTCTTATCCTTCCAACAGGACATGGAGAGGCCAGTAATTATCATGCATTGCCTTGTATTAAAGAAAAGTTAAAGAGTATATGGTACAACCAGCAGGACAATCTGTATCTGTGGGCCGAGTATATCAGCAACCTGATGATGCCATCAGACTTCCTGATACCCCAAAATTGCTGCTGTGCTTTTGACTGGATCCCATTAACTTGAGTCCAAGTTTATCAAGAAATTAAATGCCCAAAAAATTTAATTCGGAGACACACCCACAAACCACCTCCAGCTCAGCTATATAAGCTCATTTATTGGCCTTATTTCAGAGACCCATACATGCTAAAAGATTTCAAAAGCCACAGTTAGGGTTGACTGCGTAGAGCACTGTAGCAAGCAGGCATGCCATGCAGGGCATAAGCCAATAGTTTGTATCTCTGGAAAAGATGGAAATAAGGGCCATGATCCAGAGACACATGGAGGAATCTCCAAACTGGAAAGCTCTCTGCAGAGATGCCTCTGGACTTTAGGTTGGCCCAGCTTCGTCAGGTGCCTCAGACAGGCATGGGCGTCAGTCACTGCTCCACCTGCCTCCTTAAGAACTCCAGCAGCAGCCAATTTCCAGAACCCAATGAGAAGTGCACGTATGCGTGTTCAGTGACAGCAAACTCCAGGCCTCAAGGGATAGGGGATGGTCTGGTCCTTCTCATCCCCCTGTCTCCATGGGTCCCTAGAGGTCATGCCCACAAACTGCCTCCAGCTGCTACTTAAGCTCCTTAACAGCCATGATCCAGAGATACACAAAAAAAAAATCTCTAAACTGAGCAACTCTTGCAGAGATTTCTCCAGACCCAAACCATCTAACATTTTAGAATGCCAGGAGAGCACAGTCACGACATCTTATGCTATTCATATCAAGAAACACAAAAGAGAGTTGGGGGAGATTGTCTGCCACAGAGGCAGGGGGATAGGTGGGATGGAAGGTACTGGGGACCTTGGTGGTGGGATATGTGACCTGGTGGAGAGTTTGGTGATTGATCATTGTATGGTTGGAACTCAAACAGAAAATCTTTATAACTGTATCTCACGGGGATATAAAAAATAATAAAAATAAAATAAAATAAGCATTCTGAAAAAAGATAATTTGGAAATCTAGCAAAATTCAATCAGCTTAATAAGTGGCTTAATAAATAGCAGTACTCCTGAAAGAAAAAAAAGAAAGAAAAGTTAAAGTTGAACTTAATAGCAATTTTATATTTATAGCTATAAAATCAAATGCTTTATTTTTCTTTTTAAATTTTATTGAATCACCATGAGATAGGTATAAGCTTTTATGTTTGGGTTACCATCACACAAAGATCAAACACCCATTCCTCCACCAGTGTACATTCCCCACCACCAATATCCCCAGTATACCCCCCCTTTCCCACCCTCCCTCCGCCTCCATGGCAGACATGATTCCCCATAATCTCTCTCTACTTTTGGGCATTATGGTTTGCAATACAGACCCTGAGAGGTTACCATGTTTGGTTCTTTATCTACTTTCTGCATACATCTTCCATCCTGACTGATTACTCCAGCCATCTTTTTGTTAGTGATCCCTTCTCTATTCCAGCTGCATTCACCCGTTTGCTCATGAGGCAGGCTTCCAGCTATGGAGGAATCCATAGCCAAACCTTAGCCAAACTGGGTATAGAGGGAACCTTCCTCAACATAATTAAAGCCATCTACCACAAGCCTACAGCAAGCGTCATCCTCAATGGGGGAAAAACTGAGAGCCTTCCCTCTAAGATCAGGGACGAGACAGGGATGCCCACTCTCTCCACTGCTGTTCAATATAGTACTGGAAGTACTTGCAATAGCGATTAGGCAGGAAAAAGATATTAAGGGCATTCAGGTAGGAAAGGAAGAAATCAAGCTCTCACTATTCGCAGATGATATGATACTCTACTTAGAGAACCCAATAACCTCCACCAAAAAACTCCTAGAAACAATAGACTCGTATAGTAAAGTTGCAGGTTATAAAATCAATACCCAAAAGTCCATGGCTTTCCTATACGCAAACAGTGAGAGAGAAGAAATGAAACATGAAAAAAACAATCCCGTTCACAATTGTGCCCCAGAAAATCAAGTACCTAGGAATCAGTTTAACTAAGGAAGTAAAGGACCTGTACAAAGAAAATTACAAAACGCTACTTCAGGAAATAAAAGAGGATATGAGGAAATGGAAAGATATCCCCTGCTCATGGGTCGGGAGACTTAACATTGTCAAAATGGCAATAGTACCGAAAGCATTGTATAAATTCAATGCAATCCCTATAAGGATACCCACGACATTCTTCAAAGAAATGGAGCAAACACTCCTGAAATTTATATGGAACAATAAGCCCCCACGAGTAGCTAAAGCAATTCATGGGAAAAAGAAAATGGGAGGAATCAACCTCCCGAACTTCAAACTCTACTACAAAGCAGTAATAATTAAAACAGCATGGTACTGGAACAAAAGCAGAACTGCAGACCAATGGAACAGGGTTGAATACACTGACATCTCCCCTCAATCATATGATCATCTAATCTTTGATAAAGGTGCAAGTAATGTGAAGTGGAGTAAGGAAAGCCTCTTTAATAAATTGTGTTGGCATCACTGGACAGCTACATGCAAAAAATAGGCTCAGAACTCTGCCTAACACCATGTACAAAAGTAAGATCAAAATGGATTAAAGACCTCAACATCAGACCAGAAACCATAAGGTACATTGAAGATAAAGTTGGCAAAACCCTCCATGACATTGAAGCTAATGGTATCTTCAAAGATGCCACGCCACTGGCCGAGCAAGTGAAAACAGAGATAGATAAATGGGACTATCTTAAACTAAGAAGCTTCTGCACCTCCAAAGAAACAGTGACCAAAATACAAAGACAGTCTACAGAATGGGAAAGGATATTCACCAAATACACATCTGACAAGGGGTTGATATCCAGGATATACAAAATACTGGTTAAACTCCACAAGAAGAAAACGTCCAACCCCATCCAAAAATGGGGCAATGAAATGAACAGAAACTTTCTCAAAGAAGAAATCCGAATGGCAAAAAAGCACATGAGAAAATGCTCTACATCATTAATCATCAGGGAGATGCAGATCAAAACCACAATGAGATACCATCTCACACCTCAGAGACTGGCCCACATTGAAAAGAACAAAAGCAACCGGTGCTGGCGCGGATGTGGCGAGAAAGGGACACTCCTTCCCTGTTGGTGGGAATGTCCACTGGTTCAGCCCTTCTGGAAAACAGTATGGACGATTCTCAAAAAATTAGAAATTGAGCTCCCATTTGACCCAGCAATACCACTCCTGGGAATATATCCCAGAGAGGCAAAAATGTATAGTCGAAGTGACATCTGCACTTGTTTGTTCATTGCAGCACTCTTTGCAATAGCCAGAAACTGGAAGAAACCTGAATGCCCAAGAACAGATGACTGGTTAAAGAAACTTTGGTACATCTACACAATGGAGTACTATGTAGCTCTTAGAAAAGATGAAGTCATGAAATTTACATACAAGTGGTACAATATGGAAAGTATCATGCTAAGCGAAATGAGTCAGAAAGAGAGGGATAGACATAGAAAGATTGCATTCATCTGGGGGATATAAAGTAACAAAGTATGAGATTAATACCCAAGAATAGCTGAGATCAGCACCAGGAGGATTACTCCATAACTTAGAGGCCAGCCGGGTATCCTAGAAGAAAGGGCAGTTCAGATAGAGAAGGGAGCACCAAATAAAGGATGTTTGGAGGATCCTCCCAGGAGGGGAGATGCATGTCGAAAGTAGACTATGGACTGAACATGTTTGCCACTCAATGCCTCTTTTGCAGACCACAACACCCAAAAGGAGAGAGAGATCACAGGGGATTGCCCTGCCACAGAGGCAGGGGGGGATGGGGGGGATGGGTGTGGGGGGGATATTATCCATGGTGGTGGAAAATGGGCACTGGTGGATGGATGGGTATCTGATCATTGTATAATTGAAACCAAAGCACAAAAAATTGTAAATCTACAACTAAAATAAAATAAAATAAAATAAAGGGAAAATAATAATAATAATAATAAAATAAAATAAACATTCTGAAAAAAAATAATTCGGAAATCTAGCAAAATTCAATCAGCTTAATAAGTGGCTTAATAAATAGCAGTACTCCTGAAAGAAAAAAAAGAAAGAAAAGTTAAAGTTGAACTTAATAGCAATTTTATATTTATAGCTATAAAATCATATGCTTTAATTTTCTTTTTTAAATTTTATTGAATCACCATGAGATAGGTATAAGCTTTCATGTTTGGGTTACCATCACACAAAGATCAAACACCCATTCCTCCACCAGTGCACATTCCCCACCACCAATATCCCCAGTATACCCCCCCTTTCCACTCTCCCTCCGCCTCCATGGCAGACATGATTCCCCATAATCTCTCTCTACTTTTGGGCATTATGGTTTGCAAAACAGACCCTGAGAGGTTATCATGTTTGGTTCTTTATCTACTTTCTGCATACATCTTCCATCCTATCTGATTACTCCAGCCATCTTTTTCTTCGGGATCCCTTCTCTACTCCAGCTGCATTCTCCCCTTTGCTCATGAGGCAGGTTTCCAGCAAAAGAGCAATCTATCTGTCATGTGTACTTAATGTCCATAGGTGTCAGCCTCATGTTATGTTGTTTTATACTCCACAAATGAGTGCAGTCCTTCTATGTCTGGGAAAGAATATTTACCCAATACCCATCTGATAAGGGACTAATATCCAGGATATACAAGGCACGAGTAGAATTGTACGAGAAAAAAACCTACAACCCCATCAAGAAATAGGGAGAAGAAATGAACAGAAGTTTCCACAAAAACAGAAATACAAATGGCCAAAGGGCACATGAAAAATTGCTCCAGATTGCTAGTCATTAGGGAGATGCAAATCAAAACAACAATGAGATATCATTTCACACCACAAAGACTGGCACACATTCAAAAGAACAAAAGCAACCAGTGCTGGCGTGGGGAAAAAGAGACACTCTTTCACTGTTGGTAGAAATGTTCACTAGTCCATCCTTTCTGAAAAACAATATGGAGTGTCCTTCAAAAACTAGAAATTGAGCTTCCATATGACCCCACAATACCACTTCTGTGAATACATCCCGAGAATGCAAAAAAGCACAGTGAAATGACATCTGTACCTATATGTTCATTGCAGCACTGTTCACAATAGCCAAAATCTGCAAACAACCCAAGTGCACTAGAACAGATGACAGATTAAAGAAACCTTGGTACATCTACATAATGGAATACTATGCAGCTGTCAGAAGAGATGAAGTCATGAACTTTTCTTATAAATGGATAGACATGGAGAGTATCATGCTAAGTGACACGAGTCAGAAAGAGATGGACAGATATATGCTATATTTTTCATTACAAAACCTGGATCCATGGACTCATAAAATGCAAAATAAAACCATGAATTTGAAGGACCAAGAGTTGTTTGAAAAATAATTGTGGACAAGGACTAGAACTCTGTGGAAGAGCTCAGGCCTAGTACATGCCCAACCTCAATCCCAGTTCCACAAACGGCCTGTATAATCGCTCTTTATTTTTTTGCTTTTATAGGGGTCATGCCTGGTGATGCCCAGGGGTTGCTCCTGGCTCTACACTAGGAATTACCCCTGGCAGTGCTCAGAGGACCATATGGGATGCTGAGAATCAAACCCGGGTTGGCCGCGTGCAAAGCAAGCACACTACCCCCTGTGCTATTGCTCCAGCCCCTGTATAATCTCTTTTAAATTAAAAATAAAAGTTTTTCAAGATGGAGCTGGAGTGATAGTATAGTAGCTAGGGTGCTTACTTGGAACTTGGCCATCGCAGGTTCAAGTCTATGTACCACAGACAGTCAGCTGAGCTCTGCCCAGATTATTCCTGAGAACAGAACCAAGCCAGTTCTGAGTACTACCACGTAGAGCCCCCAAAACAAAACAAATGAACAAAAGTGGGCAACACATGGAAAGATACTTCCAGAAAAACTCACAGATGACTTACAAACATAAGGGAAAATGCTGGCTATCACTCATTATTACAGAAATGTACCTGAAACCCACAATGAGATGCATACCAGGCTGGTGAGAATCCCTATGTCAGGATGATCAGAAACAGTTACTATAGGAGAGGATATGGAGAAAAGCACCCTGGTATTTGGTTAACAGGAATGCACGCTCATACAAATCCCATGGAGAAAAATATGGGAATATTTTTACAAATTCTTGTAAAAATACAAATAGTCATACCATGTTATTCTACATGTCTCTATAAGGAATTTATCCAAAGGACAGAAATATGCTAATTACATAAGATATTTGCATTCCTATGTTCATAAAAGTGTTAGTCACAAAAGTCAAAACAAGGAACTGGAAAGTTGGTTCACAGTTGGTCCTCAGTTTACCTGAGGACAAGAGGTGGACTCAGGAGGCAGGGGAAAGCAAATAGGTAGGAAAAGTCTCTGGGACATTGGTGGAAGGAAGTGAGAACTCTGGTGGTGTGTGTGGAATTAGAAAAAATTTATTCATGAAACTATTCTTAACAGTATTATAAATCATGGTACTGAATTTAAAGGGTGGGGAGGAACATGGAATTAACTTAACTCTCCATGTATGGATGCCTGGATAAAGAAGCTATGATGTACACACATACTAATGGAATATTACATGGTCATTAAAAAGATGAAAGACCCCAACTTCAATCCCAGCACCAGATGTCTCTCCACAACCCTCAGTGAGTCCCTAAAATTTTTTTAAAGCCTGGTTAAACCTATAGTACAGCAGGTAGGATTCTTGCCTTGAACTTGGCACCACATTTGGTCACCTGAGCCCTACCAAGATGGTTCTACTGGAAGTGATGATGCTGGGAAAAATAAATCAGAAAATAAAAAACAATTTCAAGACTTTTTACTCCTGTGTGGAATATGAATAATGAATAAAGAATGCAAAGAAACTTGAAGAAGGAAGGAAGGAAGGAAGGAAGGAAGGAAGGAAGGAAGGAAGGAAGGAAGAAGGAAATAAGAGAGGGAGGGAGGGACGCAGGGAGGGAGGCAGGGAGGGAGGAACGGAGGGATGGAGGGTGGAAACTAAGTCCCAGATTCAGTGAAAATTATTGTGGCTAGAGAGGGACAGGGGAACCTGGGAGGCTGGAAGAGGGGTCTTCCCATTGCTGCGAGGACCCTGGAACACCTGTGATGGGGCTCGAGACTGCTCCTTAGAGAGGAGTCATCTAAGACCATGGAAGTCTATAATGATGCAAAGTAATGACAAGTCCACTTTGAAAATGAATTCATTTAAATATTAAAAGTAATTATGATTAGCTTCCCAAAATATCCCAAGGCAGAAAATAGAAAAGCTGCCTTCTTTCAAGATTTTTGTTGTTGTTTTTATGCCAAAGACAGCTGTGCACAGGGCTTTGAGCTCAGTGATCACTCCAGCAGATTCAGGGGTCTGTGTGCGCCATTGCAAGATTGAACCCAAGTCAGCTGCGTGCAAGGTAAATGCCCTACGTCCTGTAGAATCATTTCAGTCCCTGAAGATTACATTTCCAAAGAACGGCTCATGGGGTCTTGAGAAAGACATGAAAGAAACATAAAACTGATAAGAGTCCAGAAAAGATTTCTATATACGTCAAAGGGCAAAACGGGATTTGGGTTTTAGTCTTTTTTTTTTTAAGAAATGCTCTAATAAAGGGAGTCCAGGCACCCACAGCAAGAACCTAAGGTCAGATAAGACTGAGAGAAACCTGAAGGCAACGCGATCCAGAGCATATCCCCACGAACTCACTAAAGATCAGTAACTGAGGGAGTGAGGATTCCATTGTGGGGCATCAACTGAGGAGAGCCCATTCACTGGAGTTCTGGAAGCATCCACACCCCTCCCATTGCCTGTTTCCCTGAGGAGTTCCCAGCACCCTCCTGGCCCTCCTGCTTGCAGAGGAGACCTGGTCCATGTGGGCAGAGGCAATGCCACGCCCCATGGTTCAGCCATTATCCTTAGATCTGAACCATCCTCAGGCACCAGCGAGGGAAGGGACTCACACACCTGGGGACCCGATGCTGGAGCCACAGGCTCCTGTGTGAGGGGGACCCTATGTTCCCCACTCCTCTCTCCTGCCCCTCCGGCCCAGCTTCAGGGACTGACCACAGGCCCTTCTCTGAGCTCCTCTCACAGACCAGCTGTCTCCTGACTCGGGGCTTCACAGAATTTTTCCCAATCTCTTTGAGCACTTATTTCGAAGCCTGTGTTGTCTGTGATCTAAGCACATAATAACACTCTAAATCTGCCTGTGACTTTCTGACCTTCCTCTTCTTATGAAAGCAAGACAGTTGGGGTCCAAGAGAATCAGAGAACAGCGTGCTGGAGCCTGGGACCTACTGGAGCTAGGAAGTTGAAGTGCTTTGCAGATGCCCTCCTTGTCCTCTTGCTCGCTGTGGTTGATCTCGGGATCCAGGCCCCAATCACCCAGGGTGAGTTCAATGACCTTCTCAAGGATGGCCATGTCTATGGACACTCCTGCTTGGGAGGAGACAAAGAGGGACACCTTGGTCCTCCATGACTGTTCCTGCCCTAGATGTGGATGTGATTTGGCACTTGACTAAGGGCATCAGCAAGGCCCCGGAGGTGGTTCAGAGCGTTCAAGGCCTCTCCTGGGAAGCCAAGGTTTGAATTGAAACCCTAATGGCACACACTCAGATGATCCTAAGAGCTCTACGGTCAGAAGACCAGGAAGAAGGGGGCTGGGGAGATGATGTAGAGACTTAGAAAATGTCCAGAGCAAGCCAAGCAAGAGGTCTTGAGTTTGTTCCTGATGTCCTTTATTTCACTTGGTGATTTACACCCCCCCCCCACAGACACACACTCAGCAAGCACAGCACAAACACACACCCTGATGTGGGGTCCTAGGTCAAATGACAAATTAATATAATGAATGAATAAAAATAGCCATAAAAGAAAATACACCTGTCTCTGTCTCTCTCTCTCTCTCTCTCTCTCTCTCTCTCTCTCTCTCTCTCTCTCTCTCTCCTCCAACTTAGGGAAACTATTGGCTTCTTTTCATGGCCTAAATTATTTCGTAGCTTTTCTTAACAGATGTACGATCACTAAGTGATAGGTCACTTAATTGTTTATTAAAGTAAATTGAAATTTTGGAGAAAGACAGAGTATTCTACAATGTTAGAAAGAACATATGCTAGCTAGTGAAAATTGATCATTTGGTAGGGGAAATAGGACAAGCCAGAAAAGTGACTCCCCAATCCACCTCCATGTTCCAGGTATGTGTGCAATAGATAGTAACAAGTGTGTATTTAACAATATACTCGCAGAGCTTAGGTACAAGCAGATGCTGTTTCAAGCATCCTGTGGGTATGAACACATTGGATTGTGCGAAACCTGTTGGATGGATTATTCACAGCCATCCCAGCTTCACTTTTTCTACCATAATTTTCACAGTGCTCTTATGGAAAGACAGGTCCTTAAAATTTTTATTTTGCAAATTCTACCCATACTTTATGAAACTACATAAGAAATTTATAGAAAGTTGAGTTATTTGCTTTATTGATAGAACCCAGGTCCTGAATGTCTTATCCAACATTTTGGTGCCAGATACATTTTGGAATGCAGATTTTCTCATGTTTTAAAAAGAGAATACTATAGAACACAGTGATTCCACATGCAAATATCTACCCAAGCGAACAGAAAGCAGATCACACGTATTGATAGGCGTGGTAATGGCAGCATTGGTCATCAGAGTCAAAAGGTGAGAGAATTCGAAGAGCCTCTGAGCAAAACAAGTGATGCTTGTTTTTCAAATGGGTGTAGACAGTTATAGCAGACTGTTTCTCAGTCTTTAAGAGTAATAAAATGCTGAAACACGCTGCAGCTTTGAAGGTGTACAGGAGACTGACAGAAGCCAGTGAGCCAGGGGGACACTGGGTGGGGAAACTGGGACTCTGCCTCTCTGACATCTCTCTCCCCTCCTTGTCTCTGTCGCACCTGCGACCCACAATCATGACTCAACCTGAGGCTGAACCCGAGATCTATGGTCAACAAGGAACTGTGACACGGATCTGAGCAGCTCTGAACTGATCAATAGACGCTGATTTTAATTTTTAATTATTTACTTATTAATTTATTTTTGCTTTTGGGGTCACACCTGGCGATACACAGTGGTTACTCCTGGCTCATGCACTCAGGATTTACTCCTGATAGTGCCCAGGGGACCATAGAGGTTGCTGGGAATTGAATCCAGGTCGGCTACGTGCAAGGCAAATGCCCTACCCGCTGTGCTATGTATGGCTCCAGCCCAAGACCCTGGTCTTTAACTTAGCGAGGCCAGAGACATAGTAGATTTAGGAGGTAGCTTGCCTTGCAAGCAGCCCATCTGGATTGATCCCAAGTATCCTATATTGTCCACCAATGGGAGTGCTCCCTGAGATCAGAGCTAGGAGTCAATCATGAGCATCACAGACTGTGGCTCAAAAAACTAAAGTCAATAAAATAAGATTCTGCCTCGATTCTTCCAGGGGATCCCGGGCTGCCCAGCTGGGCGGGAAAATCATCCCTGAGTCAGTTCTCCCAGGGATCGCGTCACTAACCCGCATCTATGACGAATCCCCCCCCCCCCACTTCCGCCTTCCGCCCTGAGTGTAGAATGCAGGTCAAAAGACCGAACTAGCATCTGAGCTTCTGGCTGGAGTGATAGAATGGTGGGGAGGCGCTTGCCTTGCAAGTGGCTGTTCCCGGGTTCGGTCCCCGCTACCACGTACTTCAAGTGAGCACTCTCTGGTATTCGCTGGAAATTGGAGTATTGAAATTGAATGAATATTGAAGACTGTCTTGAATTGAACCGTTGAGATTGCCTTGAAGATTCAAATTGCCTTGATCTCATTGAGAGGGACTCTCAAATGAGCAAGGATCATGTTTTCTTGATTTCCTCCCCCCCCCCCCCTCCTTTGGAGATCTTAATATCTGTGAGACAAGTCTCACCTGTTTTCATCTTAACTAAGGGCAGTTCCAGGAAGGAACTCAGTCTGATTGAAAACAGGACGTAAAAAGGGGTGGAAGAAATGGTTAAGAGAGCTTTAAGATTTAAAATTTCATATTTAAGTGAGTTGGGATAGAGAAGAACCACCTTGACAAGGATAGTTGGAAATGATCACTGGATAAGAACTGCATGCTGAAAATAGATAAAGCAACAAACATGAGAACATCTCAGTACCTTTATTGCAAACCATACTGCCAAAAAGGAGAGAGGGAGAATGGGACAGAGGGAGGGAGAGAGAGAGAGAGAGAGAGAGAGAGAGAGAGAGAGAGAGAGAGAAGTGTCTGCCATAGAGATAGGCTTGGAGGGAGAGTGACGGGAAGGAAACTGGGGTCATTGGTAGTGGGAAATGTCCACTGGTGGAGGGACAGGTGTTGGAACACTGTATGACTGAAGCCCGACGAGAAACAGTTTGATAACTCTGTACCTCGTGTTGGTTTAATTTTTAAAATAAACAAATATTTAAAATAATAATAAATAATTTTTAAGTAAAATAAAATGGAGGTGTAGATACAGTTTCTCAGACTTATAAAGAAAAAAATGCTGAGCACTGAGGCTCTTGGGGTTGCTGACATAAGCCAGTGAGCCAGGGCGCACTGGGTGGAGACACTGAGACTCTGTGTCTCTGTCATCTCTCTCACCCTCTTGTCTGTCTCCCAACTAGGACCCACGAACAGATGGTAAAGGAGAAACTGACATGAACAAATTAATCGATGCTTGTTTTTCAAATAATGGGGCCGGGTGCTGAAGTGATAGCACAGTGAGTAAGGCGCTTGCCTTGCACACTGCTAATCTGAGTTAAATTCCCAGTATCCCATATGATCCCCCAAGCACCGCCAAGTATAATTCCTGAGTGCAGTCAGGCATAACCATTGAGCATCACTGGGTGTGACCCCAAAGCCAAAAGAAAAAATAAGGAAAAAAATGAAGTAATGGGGTAGGAGCAATAGTAGTGAGGTAGGGCATTCACCATGGGACGCAGCTGATCTGAATTCAATCCCCAGCACCCCATATGGCCCCCAAACTTGCCAGGACTGATCCCTGAGTACAGAGACAGGAATAAGTACTGAATACCAACCAGTTATGTCCCCTCAACAAAACCTTTTTTAAAATTAAATACAATTTAAAAAGTTGTACACCCATCATTTTTCTGTCTTAAAAAGGAAGAATAGCATTGAGGATGTTGGGGTAACTGACCTTAGCCAGTGCTTTGCCTCTTGATCATCTCTCTTCCTTCCTTCTCTGTCTCCCGTAGGACCCGCAAACATGACTGTGCCTCAGATTGAACCTCTGACCCATGGTAAAGGAGAAACTGTGGTCTAGAACTGAATCTTTCTGGACAAATAAATGGATGCTTGTTTTGAAAGTAATGGGGCTGGAGGCTGGAGAGATAGTACAATGGGTGGGGTGCTTGCCTTATCTACTGACAATCTGGGTTCAATTCCCCGTATCACAAATGGTCCCCTAAGCACCGCCACATGTAATTTCTGAGTGCAGAGCCAAGAGGAACCCCTGAGCATTGCTGGGTGTGGTCCCAAATCCAAAAAACATATAAAAATTTCAAAATTACGTCATGGGGTCAGAATGATAGTAGAGCGGGTAAGGTTCTCACCTTACATGTGGTTGGCCCAGATTGAACCCCTAGTATCCAATATGGTCCCTAAACCTGCCAGGAATGATCCCTGAGCCCAGATCAAGGGAAAGCCCTGAACACCACTGGATGTGTCCAAAAATAAATAAATAAATATGATACAATATAATATAATAGAAAGTGAGATGGAGACAAGTTTTTCATCCTTAACAAAGGAAGAAAACTCTGACACACCACAACATTGAAGGTGTTGGTGTAACTGACATTAATCAATGAGTAAGGAGGAAGCTGGGTGGAGACCCCTAGACTCTTCCTCTCTGTCATCGCTCTCCACTCCTTGTCTCCCAAATAGGACCCCCACAAAAGACTACGACTGAGGCCAGACCCGAGACAAAAGGTAAAGGGGGAATGTGTCCTAGATCTGAGCACCTTTGAACTAATAAATGGATGTTTGTTTTGAAAGTAATGGGGCCTGGAAAGATAGTAGAGCAGACTGGTTATTTGCCTTGCACACATCTGAACCACGTTTAATCCCCAACATCCCACTTGATCCTCCAAGCACTCCAGGAGTAATTCCTTAGTGCAGAGCCAGGAGTAAGCCCTGAGTCTCATTGGGTGTGGCCCAAAAAATGAAAAATTTAAATTAAAATATTAAATAATAGTGACAGAGCAATAGTAGTGGAGCGCAGAGCCTGATTATCCGGCATGCCACTGACTCTGGTTCCATTCCGGCCATCCAATATGGTCCCCCAAACCTGCCAGAAGTTTTCTCCAAGTTCAGACCAAGAGTAAGCCTGATCGCCACAGGCTGTGGCCCAAAACACAAAAATAAATTATTAAGTAAATTTAATGAAGTAAAGCTATGGACATATATTTTCCCAGCTTTTTTGTAAAAAGGAAGGAACTGCTAACACCACTGCGGCTGTTAGGGAAGTGACACAAGCGAGTGAGTCAGGGGGATGCTGGGTGGACATACTGAGACTCCGTGCCCCCCTCCCTCTCCCCTCCTTTCTTCCGCCCACATAGGACCCACAAATATCACCATATCTGAAGTTGAATACCAGAAAGTTGGTAAAGGGAGAACAACGCCTAGATCGGAGCATCTCTTAACAAATAAACGGACGCTTTTGTTTAAAGTCACGGCACAAGTGCTGGAGAGTTAGCGCTGGGAGGGCGCTTGCCTTGCACATGGAAAACCCAGTTTGATTCCCAGCATCGGATCTGGTTCCCCAATCGACATCAGGTATAATTTCTGCATGCAGAATCAGGAATAACTCCTGAGCATTCCAGGTGTCACCTCAGCACCCAAAAATTAAATAATAAAACTAGAGCAAAATGAGTTTTGGTCAAACACTCATCTTGCATGTGGCTGATCCGGGTTCTATCCCTGGCACCACATAAGGTCCCCAACATGCCAGGAGTGATCCCTGAGTCCAGAGTACGAGTAATCACTGAACATCCCAGGCTCTGGCCACAAAGGCAATAATAATAACATAAAATAAGATGTAGTTGCACAGTTCACAGCCTTAAAAAGGGAAAAAATGCTGGGACACATGACAGCATCGAAGTTGCTGGTTAAGTGACATGAGCCAGTGAGTCAAGGGGACGCTGGGTGGACACAAGGAGACTGTGCCTCTTTGTCATCTCTCTCCCCTCCTTACCTGTCACCTACATAGGACCCATAGGACCCACGAAAAACTCTACGACTCATGCTGGACCCGTAGTGTACGGTAAAGGAGGAGTGTGGCCCAGAGCTGAACAATACATGATGCTTGTTTTTGAAGTAATGGGGCTGGGAGCCGGTGAGAAAGCATAACAGATAGAGCACTTGCCTTGTACACGGCCCGAGCCTGGTTGGATCCCCAGGATTGCATATGATCCTCTGAGCACCAGGTGTAATTCCTGAGTGCAGAGCCAGAAGTATCCTCTGAGTATCACTGGGTGCGGCCAAAATAAAAGAAAGAAAGTTTTTTTAAGTAAAGCTATGAGGCTGGAGTAGTAGGTTGCTCCCCTTGCATACGGTTGACCCAGGATCAGTTCCTTGCATATGGTATACCCGGGTTCAGTTCCTGGCATGGCATAGGGTCCCCAAACCTGCCAGGAATAATCTCTGAGCACCACTGGGTGTGACTCAAACACCACAAATAAATAAATAAATAAATAAACAAAGTAAAATGTAGATCCACAGCTTCTCAGTCTTAAAAAGGAAAACAAATGCTGACACGGATCACAGCATTGAGGCTGTTGGGGTAAGTGACCTAAGCCAGTGAGCCAGGGGGATGCTGGGTGGACACCCTGAATCTCTGTGCCTCCCTCATCTCTCTCCCCTCTTTGTCTGTCTCCCACATAGAACTCAAGGGTACTTATCTGGTTTTGGCTCGACCCATGAAAGTAAAGGAGAAATTTGTGACCTAGAGCTCAGCGCCTCTGAACGAATGAAAGAATGTTTGCTTTTAAAGTAATGGGGTTGGGTTGGGGGGGGATGGAGTGATAGCACAGCGGGTAGTGTGTTTGTCTTGCACGTGGCTGACAGGATTCGATTCCCAGCATCCCATATGGTCCCCTGAGCTACCGCCAAGAGTATTTCCTGAATGCAGAGCCAGGAGTAATGCCTGTGCATCGGCAGGTGTGACCCCAAAAGCCAAAAAAAAAAGTAATGGGGTTGGATCGGAGCAATAGTCCACAGAGGAAGGTCTTGCACATAGCCAACCGGGGTTTGATCCCCGGCATCCCCTATGGTCCCCTGAGCACTGCCAGGAGTAATTCCTGAGTGCAGAGCCAGGACGAAGCCCTGAGCATCATCAGGTGTGACCCAAAAAGACAAGCAAATAAAAACAAAAAAATAATAAAGTAATGCGGGAGGAAAACTGCAGAGACAGGACAGCAGGTAAGGCTCTTGCCATACATACCGCACCTTGGGTTCCATATCTGGCATCACATATGGTCCGAAGCACTGCCAGGTATATTGCCTGAGTGCAGTGCCAGGAGGAACCCCTAAGCATAGCAGGATGTGACCCAAAAACCATAAAACCTTAAATATTAAGTTACAGGACCAGAAAATTAAGAGAACCAGAAGTAGAGAGCTGGCAGAGCACTCACCTAGCAAGCAGCTTCCAGGGTTCAATCCCTAGCACCCCATATGGTTCCCAAACCTGCCAGGGGTGACACCTGACACTTAAGAGGTCAGAGTAAGCTCTGAGCACCACCTGGTGTGTCCCAAAACAAAATAAAACAAAATAATAATAAAATTAAATAGAGTGACATATAGACACATGTCACAGCACTCTGAATGTTGGGGTAAATGCGTAAGTCAGTGAGCTGGGAAACACTGGGTATTCTCTGTCATCTCTCTCACCCCCTTGTCTGTCTCCCCCATAGAACCCAACAAGATTCCTAACACCTGATCCTAAACCGGAGATATACGGTAAAGGGGAAGTGTGGCCAAGAGCTGAGGGGGCCAACCTGAGGAAACCTGCCCTGGTTGCTGCCCAGCTTGTCTGTGGGATAGGATGAGAGGGAGGGTGTTGGGGTAGTGCCTGTTTCCAAGGAAAACCTGCAGGGGCAGAGGCAAGGCCACACCCCATGGTTCAGCCACTGTCCTTAGATCTGAACCATACTCAGATACCAGTGAGGGAAGGGGGCTCACACACCTGGGGACCTCCTGATGGAGCCACAGGCTCCTGTGTGAGGGGGACCTTGTTTTCCCCACTCCCCTTTATCCTGCCTCTCTGGCCTGGCTTCAGGGACTGACCACAGACCCATCTCTGAGCTCCTCTGACAGACCAGCTATCTCCTGACTTGCGGCTTCAAAGAAGGTTTCTCCCCATGAACCCTCGCCCGGCCCTGCTCTGATTTGCAGCACAGGTGAGAAATAAAACTCGGGATTCGCCTTGAGTGTCAGAAAGCATTTCAGGAAGTCCGTGCTTTTGACTGTCACAACACTGGTTTTGTTTTCTTTTGCTTCTATATTACGGTTTGTTTATTTGTGGGTCACACTTAGGGGCTTCTCTGAGGTTTGAGTTTGGGGTAATACCCTGTACCTGGGAGATCCTCTGGTTCTGGGGGTAGAATTCTTGCCTCCTCTAAGCAAGGCATGTGCTCTGCTGACTGAGGCATCTCTCTGGCCCTCACACAGTATTTGGACGGAGGTGTTAACTGGTTTAGAACATGGGCAGAAGAGGTGGAAGAGCATTTTAACGGGAGTCATGAACTCTAGTTGTTACAAAGGGGATATGAGATTTACTAGTTGGCCAAAATAAAACAGCAAACACCCAGTGAAGTAGAACAGCATTCTCTGCAGGAAAGATTCCCTTCCCTCCCCAGGCGCAGTGCATGAAACAGACTTTCTGATAATTCAGGGCACAGAGAGAGACGGAAAAGAAAAGGCTAAGAGGGGAAGTTGAGGAACCAGAAGAAAACATCCAGTGAGGAGGAGCAGATCTGAGAAAGCAGGACTGACTCTAGTAGCGAGAACATGGGAGCATCCCTGGGCTGATACTTACCCCCACACCCCTGCAGTGTGGGAGAGGTCAGAGTGCACAGGAGAAGCACACAGTGCCAGCCTGTATCATAGGGTGTGGTCAGAGCAGTCACACGGCAGACAGGGCAGATTGCTGGGGTTTCTGTAAGAGAGGGGCCCAGGCCAGATTGGAAAGCCTTCTAGGAAGCCTCTCAGGGCAGAAGCACCTCATCTCAATGTGGGGGACAGTGTTCACGTTGCCCAAAGCTCCTTACCTACAGCATGGTCAGTGCTTAGGATGTTCTGGCTGCTGTCAGGATAGTTTTGGGGAAACTGACACTGGAGCAGCCACATAGAGGATTATAGCCTGCCCTGTGCTAAGGCCCTACTCAGTACTACTCAGTACTACTCAGTACTACTCATCTATCCTACTCATCTATCCCATCTGAGTCTTGAAGGTTCTCTGTGATAGTCAGTGACACAGCAAGAGAAAGTGGTGACAGAGCGAGGAAGCACCCAGCTGCTTGGAATGGTGACTCTCTGAAGCAGGGGTGCAGAAGTAGCAGAATATTTAGCAAACACCAACTCCTTCCATCTCCTTTTGGGAACCAACCTGCATACAGTCCTTTTCAGAAACCACAAATCAGCCTCACTGTTTCTTACTCTGGCCACCACTGCAGTGTCAAGAGAGGGTTGGCAGGGTGGGTGCAGCTGCGAGGTGGTAGAGTACATTCTACACTATCCAGCTCACAAAATCCCAGTACCTCACAGGGCCTTCACACTGGTGGCTCCTTAAACATAAGGTATTCTCTGCTGATGAGATGTTTATTGACCTGTCAGGTGAAGAGGAATAAAGACTCCTGTCCCCACCCCCACCCCACCCACAGATTGAGGGAATAGACATCTGTTCCCCCTGTCTCCATCACGACTTGCAGAGCAGCTGAAGGTATAAAAGGCTTCCAGAACAGGCTGCTACTGTGGGATGTGCCCTGGATGGCCTTGATATAATCCCATCTTGTGACTGCAGAATGAGGTCGAGGACCTTGAAATGATGCTCTGCTGTGCAAGTAATATACTTAAGAATTACTGCTCTATACTCTCTCACCTGCTGTCCCTTCCCCCAACGGACACTCTGTAACACTGAGCTATGACCTTGGTTCTGGGCCCAGTCTGAAAAAGCATGAGCTCAGCTGGGTCCACCATTATGAGTAAATTCTACTTCTGAAGTTTTGTGAGTGATTATTCAGTTCTTCCAAGTCGATTAGGCAAAAATCCAAAATACAGAACCTTGAGCAATCTTCAGGCCTGTGCCCTCTAGAACCGTTGGACAAGAATTGGACCCTGAACAAAAGTGTGCATGGAAACCAATGGAGAGCAGAGCAGGGAGGCATTTGATGAGCATACGGGCAAAATGACTTATCCTGAGTATGTCTCTTTTGGGCTAAGGCAATGAACCAAGGTTGCGATGGCAAGGTCAAAGTGATATGGTAAGCATTGACACCATTGATGTCAAACCAAAGTAGACACCAAGTTTCAACAAGGCACCTGCTTTCCACGAGAAAATACAGACTTATACTGGCTGCCTGCTTCTATTTCATGGGAAAGTTTCAAGCTCAACAGTATCAACACTACATAGGGGCATTTCAGCCAATCACTGGTGTCTTTGCCAAACTTATACTCTCAGGTCTTATGGAATTTGGGCTTCAGACAATAAGATATTTGCACAACATCCACAGGCCAAGGGATTCTTTTTATAGTAAGTGATGTGGGCACTTAATGATGTGAGCCTATGGGATTTGGGAATCAAATGTGTCTACACAAAATTAATTACCCTACAATAACGAGATTGAGTGAATGGCAGAGAGTGTTTACCCAGCAAAGGGAGATATAAGCTAAAGATTGGGACCTCTCCATTTTCCATGAGCAATTAGATGACTGGATTTTCAAAGTCAAGAACCCGCTCTGATAGTTTCCTTCCTTGTACAAATGCTATTTATGCACTCAATGGTTATCAACTCGGGAAAGCTCTGATGTGGGGAATTCAATGAATCTACTAGAGGAAGTTTCTTTCATAGACTTTTCCCTGTCTCTTTTCACTATCCATGGGGCAGTTGGCACAGAATCCAGTTGTTTTCATCTTCTATTTCCTGTGGCTTTCCCAATCGTTGCACCCTTTTCTGAAAGACTGTGTTGTCCATGATCTAAGCAGAGAACAACATTCCCAATCTTCCCATGATCCTCCTCTTCTTATAAAAACAAGGCAGAGCTTGGATCCAAGAGAATCTGCGAACTGCGTGCTTGAGCCTGGGAACTACCCAGCAACCAGATAATGAAACGCTTTGCAGCTGCCCTTCTCATACTCCTGCTGGCTGTGGCTGCCCTTGGCATCCCGGCCCCAGTTACCCAAGGTGAGTCCAGTGACCTTCTCATGGATGGTTAGGTCTGTGGTTACTCCTGGTCTGGTCCGTGATAGCCCCTACTCAATATGTAGATGTGATTTGACACTTGGCTGAGGGCAGCAGCAGGACCCATGGAGATGCCTCAGTGGTTGCCAGCTGTCACCTGGCTAGAGCACCATTGGGAAACCAAAGTCTGGTGGTGACATGGGAACATAGCAGAATGGGGTCTCTGGTCTTCCCAGATTATCCTGGTTCTGGAAGAATACTACTGGATGCACACAAATTTTTTTTTAAAATGTAGCAAGTGTTTATTGGAAGAAAGTTTCAGAATGAAATGGGTATTTCAAGTGAAATGCTTTTAGAAGCCTTTTGTCTAGGGCTTTATAGGTAAAGAAGTTTGCTTCCTTTCATGTAATGCTAACTGGGCCACTATGCATTATCTATTTCCCTAGATGCTCCATAAGTTAGGGTGCTCTGATTTCTTTAGCTAGGGGTTAAGAAAAAGTTTCACATAAGTTATCCCATAACTATATTCTGGGCATTATTTCTCTTTTAGATCGTTAGGTTTCCTGGCTCCTCGGGTCTTGGGTGAAGTAGATTCTGAAAAAGCTACTTTAATGTGTAGAGCAGTGCAAGGCTAAAGTGAGGGGTCAAAATAGTGTGATGGAAAGATGGGTGCTGAGAAAGGGTCTCCCCTCACAACTACCAGGGAGATCCTACAGCAGACAGTTGGCAAATCAGTCCAAAGATTTCTCTTTCTTTAGCACACACTGAGGCAAGCTTGACAGCTCTGGTCTTGGGGATCCCCAGGAACAAAGGGGCCCAGAAAATGGCTCAAAGGCTTAGGAAATGCTCAGTGCAAGCAGGGGTCCTGAGTTTGATCTTTGATGTTCTGCAATCCAGTCCTGCCTCTCACTCTCTGGGGTACCTGGTGAGAGGGAAATAAATAATTACAATAAATAAACAAAAATTCTGTAGTAGTAGGGAGGAGATATATATATATATATACATATATATATATCCTCCCCCCTCCTTTCCTTTCTCTTCCTATCTCCCTCTCCTCTCTCTCTCTCTGTCGCTCTCTCTCCAAAGATAACATATACACAGATGACTAGGTGATCTTAGAGAATTTAATCTCTCCATTTGCATGACCCGAATTATTTGATAGCTGCTTCTAGCTGACCTAAGACCATTAGGGTAAATGAAAATAACAAGAGTTATTTAAAAATTTGGAGAAAGAAACAGAGAAATATACAGTATTAGTGATGAAGTTACATCATCTAGTGAAAAATGATCATTTTGTGAAGGAAATACAAGCAGCCATGCAAGTGACTTCCCCAAGTTCACCTAGCTGATATAGCTACTCATCCAGAAACACATACCTAGTACTTACCACTTCAAGCAGAAACTGTTCCTTGCGTCCTCTGGATAAACATATTGGAACATCCTAGTAACGCTGAATGATAGACTATTCTCAGATAATCTAGTTTCATCTGTTCACCTCATTATTCTCATTTTACAAACAATGAAATTCAGACATTTCAGTCTTATTGATTTCTTCTTTGAGCTCACATAGCTATTTAGTGGGAGAATTAGCACATAACCAAGTTGGGAAGCTGTTACAGGACTATAAGACCATTAAAATTTTAATTTTACAAGTTCTACCTATACCATTGGTAACTGGAAATGAGAAAGAAGTTTTGTTATTGACTTAGTGCAATGCAGGTCTACATACCTTATCCACCATTTTGATACTAGTGATTACAGGAATATTGACTCTTCGAATTTTAGAAAGAATATTCACTATGAACCAGTAATTCCAATTCCAACTTATTCCTCAAAGAACTGGAAGCAGATAGGAGACACTGGCACACCATGGTTCTAAGAGCATTGGAATCATCAGTCAAAAGGTGAGAGCAGCCAGAGCAGTCTTGGACAAGTGATTGTGTGTTTGGTATTAAAGTGGTATGTAGACACGCAGTGAACTGCTTCTCATCTGTAAAAAGGAAGAAAATGCTCACATACTCCACAGCACTGAGGCTGCTGGGGTAAGTGACATAAGGCAGTGAGTCAGGGGGACACCGGGTGGACACACTGAGACTCGTGCCTCTCTCTCCTCTCTCACCCCCTTGTCTGTCTCCCACATAGGGCCCAGGACCATGTCTCCGCCTGAAGCTGAACCTGAGATATATGGTAAAGGGGGGGGGGGGGTGTGGTCTAGAGCAGAGGGGGCTAACCTGAGACTCACCTGCCTATGGTTGCGGCCCATCTTATCGGCGGGATGTGGGTGCAAGGGAGGGTCCTGGGGGTGGTAACTATCTCTAAGGAAGATCTACTCGGGCCCCTGGTCCCTCGTCGTTTATGACCTTCTACCACCTGGCCATCCCTGGTGAGTTCCCATGGACAGGGTGATGTCTGATCATGATTACATCCTTCCTTTCCTGGGAGAGCTGATCCTGGCACTGCTTTGAACCTGTGCGGGTCACCACACACACACACACACACACACACACACACACACACACACAGAAAGAATGAGAGAGATACACACACAGCACACACAGAAAAAGAGACAGCACACACAGACAGCACACACACAATATGCACACATACACAGATGGCGTGCGCTTGTGCATAGACACACACACACACACACACACACACTACTTAGCCTCTAGTCCCACTGAGGGGAGAAAGAAGATGCACACAGTTTGTGAAGGAAGAAAAAAAATATGTTCTTGGAGTCCCTCTATCTTGGTTCTCCTCAGAACTTTGCAGGAATGAGGGGAAGGACCTGACCCCTTTACAAACAGATTCTCTCCTGAAATGGCCCTTCCTCTTCTGCAGCCTTCAGCGGAGACATCGACTGCTGCTATAGCAAGTACCAGAACTTCATCTGTTCGAGAATGAAAGATTATTATAAAACCAGCAGTGAGTGCCCCCACCGGGGCATCGTGTAGGTGTTCAATCACATGTCTTGTGCTCTGGGGGCTGGGAGAGGAGACCTGATGGACAGTGTTAGGGAAATTCCCTGAATTTCTCCAAGCTTTAAGGTGGATCTCAGAGGCCCCAAGGGAGGAGAGACTGGGCAAGAGAAGAGCCCAGGAGTGAAGCTAACATAAGAAGGGAAGAAGAGGAGATGCCAGAGAGGCTCTGGGCTCCAGGAACAGAGAAAGGAAGCTGGACTGGGTGGGGAGCCCTGGGCAGGAAGGGGGTCTCCCAAGTCCATAGAATTTCCCAGTGTGTGATCTTCCTCTCCTTCCCTCCTAGCTTCATAACTAAGGAAGACAAGAAGACCTGTGCAGACCCTCGGAACAAAAAGGTCCAGTTCTGCATGGAGTCCCTAGTGCCAAGTTACAAGTTGACTCAGATGCTGGAAGCATTTCGTGAATAATAAGGGGCTCTATATTTTCTGCTCTCTTACCTGCTCCATGGCTCCTGCGACTATCTCTGGATACACTACTTGATTTTGTTGATTTGGTGTGGTTGGGGGTTTGTGGGTTCATCCAGTGGTGCCAAGGGTTTTCCTCCAGGCCCTTATCTCAGAAATCATTCCTGGCAATGCCCAAGGTACCCTATATAGTTGTGGGGGTACAATCTGCTATGTTTAGTGGCAGGAATGAAGTCCCCAACTTAAATCCTAGCTCCATATGGACCCTTCACACCCTCAAGTCCTCACAGCTACAGCAAAGAATGTTAGATGTCTGGTGTGTGCTCTAACTAATCGCAACATTGACAGAAATACTAAATAAATGAGGAGTGTCACAATTTTTTCAAGGATATACTCTGCCATCACCCTCAAAGAAAATTGCGTGTATCACTTCAGATTTATGAGTTGTCACTCCTTGGAATATATCCCAGAGAGGCAAAAAAGTATAGTCGAAGTGACATCTACACTTGTTTGTTCATTGCAGTACTGTTTACAATAGCCAACATCTGGAAAAAACCTGAGTGCCTGAGAACAGATGACTGGTTAAAGAAACTTTGGTACATCTACACAGTGAAGTACTATGTAGCTGTTAGAGAAGACGAAGTCATGAATTTTACATACAAGTGGTACTACATGGAAAGTATCATGCTAATGAAAATGAGTCAGAAAGAGAGGGACAGACATTGAAAGATTGCATTCATCCGGGGAATATAAAGTAACAAAATAGGAGACTAACACCCAAGAATAGCCGAGACATATACCAGGAGGTTTTTTACTCCATGGCTTGGAGGCCAGCCACACATATGAAGGGAAAAGGAAGCTCAGATAGAGAAGGAAGCACCAAATAAAGGGTGTTTGGAGGATCCTCCCAGGATGCGCGATGCATTCTGAAAGTGGACTATAGACCGAACATGATTGCCACTCAATGCAAACTACAGCACCTAAAAGGAGAGAGAGAGAACAAAAGGGAATGCCCTGCCACAGAGACAGGGTGAGATGGGGGGTAGGAGGGTTGCTGGGATCATTGGTGGTAGAGAGTGGGCACTGGTGGAAAGATGGGTACTCGATTGTTGTATAAATGAAACCCAAGCACAAAAAATTGTAAGTCTACAACTGTACCTCATGGTGTTTCACTAATAAAATTTAAAAAAAATAATAGATTTATGTGTTGTTTTTTCATAATATACCCAGGGAATAAAGGTTTGTCCTGCTCAGTTGGGTTCTGGATGTCACAATTTCCTCTAGGTGCCCTCTCTCCCTCCTGACTGAAGGAGCTCTGCCCTAAATACCACTGAACCCCGTAGACACCAACCTCTCCACACAGCACCCCAACAGCCCTGCAGGGAAACCAGGGATGAGTCCCGTGAAGGAGACAACTCCCAGAACCTGCATCTGGGTCCCAGAGAAAGACAAGGCATCTCAGGAGCATGGTCAGCTGAAAGGAGGGATTTCAGCTTCTGGGAAGATTCAGGAGTGGGGGTGTTCCCTCATGTCCCTGATGCTGAGTGTGTAGAACCCATGAGCCAAAGGGAGATGACAGAGGAGGAGTCCTGCCTTTCTGCCAGAACTGCTTTCTGCTGCCAGTGAGGCCACAGCACAGAGAATGACCATAGTTCTGTGACATCCAGGACCTCAGCCTTCTGTGAAGACACCAAGAGGGCCTGCAGTGCACTCTGGAGGAGGAAGGGCAGATCTGCAGCTGCATCTCCTTGAATTGGGAGCTGCTCTAGAGGGGTGGATCCCTCTGCTCCCAGGACAGGCCTGATTGAGAGATGATGCTGATCTGTGTCCTGTCCAGTCCCTCTACAGCTCTTTGGATCCCTAATAGCTCAATTCTAGTGAACACAGTCCCATGAAATCACTGAATGTGGCTCCAAACCCGTGGCTCACCCAGCCAACAAACGGCAATTCCATATTCCAGTAGCCAAAGCAGAAGGTCCTGGGTACCATCATTGTTCTGGCTCTGTTGCCATGAGAGTGTGAGTCCAGAGGCAAAGGTTAGTGAGGAGGTGACATGTGGTGCTGGTGACACCTTTTCCTGGGAGTACCTGGGTGGACACCAGATTCTTGGGTCCTGTGCTGGAACTTCCCCTTAGCCCTAGAGCGATCAGTGGCCTCTTAACCTTCCAACAGGACATGGAGAGGCCAGTAATTATCATATATTGCCTTATATTAAATAAAAGTTAAAGAGCATATGGTGCAACCAGCAGGACAACCTGTATCTGTGGGCAGAGTGGGCAGAGTGTATCAGCAACCTGATGATGCCATCAGACTTCCTGATACCCCAAAATTGCTGCTGTGCCTTTGACAGGATCCCAATAACTTGAGTCCAAGTTTACCAAGAAATTGAATGGCCAAAAGTTTAATTCGGGAGACACACCCACAAACCACCTCCAGCTCAGCTATACGAGCTCATTTATTGGCCTTATATCAGTGACCTGTACATGCTGAAAGAGTTCAACAGCCACAGTTAGGGTTGACTGCGTGGAGCACTGCAAGCAAGCAGGCACGCCCTGCAGGGCATAAACCAATAGTTTGTATCTCTGGAAAAGATGGAAATAAGGGCCATGATCCAGAGACTCATGGAGGAATCTCCAAACTGGGAAGCTCTCTGCAGAGATGCCTCTGGACTTTAGGTTGGGCCAGCTTCGCCAGGTGCCTCAGACAGGCATGGGCGTCAGTCACTGCTCCACCTGCCTCCTTAAGAACTCCAGCAGCAGCCAATTTCCAGAACCCAATGAGAAGTGCACGTATGTGGGTTCAGTGACAGCAAACTCCAGGCCTCAAGGGATAGGGGATGGTCTGGTCCTTCTCATCCCCCTGTCTCCATGGGTCCCTAGAGGTCATGCCCACAAACTGCCTCTTGCTGCTGCTTAAGCTCCTTAATGGCCATGATCCAGAGACACACAAAAAAATCTCTAAACTGAGCAACTCTTGCAGAGATTTCTCCAGACCCTAACCATCTAAAATTTTAGAATTCCAGAAGAGTGCAAGTCACGACATCTTATGCTATTCATAACAAGCAATACAAAAGAGAGTTGGGGGAGATTGTCTGTCATAGACACAGGGGGAGGGGTGGGATGGGGGGGTACTGGAGACCTTTGTGATGGAGATGAGGCCTGGTGGAGGGTTTGGTGATTGATCATTGTATGATTGGAACTCAAACAGGAAAGCTTTATAACTGTATCTCACGGGGTTAAAAAAATAATAATAAAAAATAAAATTAAATTAATATTATAAAAAAACAAAAATAATAATTTGGAGTTCATGCCAAATTCAATCAGCTTAACTAATGGCTTAATAAATAGCAGTACTCCTGAATGAAAAAAAGAAAGAAAAGTTAAAGTTGAACTTAATAGCAATTTTATATTTATAGCTATGAAATCATATGCTTTATTTTTCTTTTTTTAATTTTATTGAATCACCATGAGATAGTTATAAGCTTTCATGTTTGGATTACAATCAGACAACGATCAAACACCCATTCCTCCACCAGTGCACTTTCCCCACCACCAATATTCCCGGTATACCCCCCTTTTCCCATCCTCCCTCTGCCTCCATGGCAGACATGATTCCCCATAATCTCTCTCTACTTTTGGGCATTATGGTATGCAATACAGACCCTGAGAGGTTATCATGTTTTGTTCTTTATCTACTTTCTGCACACATCTCCCATCCTGACTGATTCCTTCAGCCATCTTTTTCTTAGTGATCCCTTCTCTATTCCAGCTGCGTTCTCCCCTTGCTCATGAGGCAGGCTTCCACCTATGGAGCAATCTATCTGTCATGTGTATCTACTGTCCTGAGGTGTCAGCCTCATGTTATGTTGTTTTATACTCCACAAATGAGTGCAGTCCTTCAATGTCTGGGAAAGAATATTTACCCAATACCCATCTGATAAGGGATAATATCCAGGATATACAAGACACCAGTAGAATTGTATGAGAAAAAAACCTCCAACCCCATCAAAAATAGGGAGAAGAAATGAACAGAAGTTTCCTCAAAAAAATAAATAAAAATGGCCAAAAGGCACATGAAAAAAATGCTCCACATTGCCAGTCATTAGGGAGATGCAAATCAAAACAACAATGAGATATCATCTCTCACCACAGAGACTGGCACACATTCAAAAGAACAAAAGCAACCAGTGCTGGCATGGGGAAAAAGAGACACTCTTTCACTGTTGATGAGAATGTCCACTAGTCCATCTTTTCTGGAAAACAATGTGGACAGTCCTTTAAAAACTAGAAATTGAGCTTCCATATGACCCCACAATACCACTTCTGGTAATATATCCCGAGAATGCAAAAAAGCACAGTAGAAATGACATCTGTACCTATATGTTCATTGCAGCACTGTTCACAATAGCCAAAATCTGCAAACAACCCAAGTGCCCTAGAACAGATAACTGATTAAAGAAACTTTGGTACATCTACACAATGGAATACTATGCAGCTGTCAGGAGAGAAGTCATGAACTTTTCTTATAAAAGGATAGACATGGAGAGTATCATGCTAAGTGAAATTAGTCAGAAAGAGAGAGACAGATATATGCTATATTTTTCATTACAAAATCTGGATCCATGGACTCATAAAATGCAAAATAAAACCATGACTCTGAAGGACCAAGAGTTGTTTGAAAAATAATTGTGGACAAGGTCTCGAACTCTGTGGAAGAGCTCAGGCCTAGTACATGCCCAATCTCAATCCCAGTTCCACAAATGCCCTGTACAATCTCTCTTTTTTTTGCTTTTTTTGGGGTCACACCTGGTGATGCACAGGGGTTACTCCTGACTTTGCACTCATGAATTACTCCTGGCAGTGCTCAGGGGACCATATGGGATGCTGGGAATCAAACCTGGGTTGGCCGCGTGCAAGGCAAGCACCCTACCCGCTGTGCTATTGCCCCAGCCCCTGTATAATCTCTTTTAAAATAAAAATAAAAGTTTTTCAAGCTGGAACTGGAGTGATAGTATAGCAGCTAGGGTGCTTACTTGGAACTTGGCCACTGCAGGTTCAAGTCTATTTACCACAGACAGTAAGCTGAACTCTGCCCAGATTATTCCTGAGAACAGAACCAAGCCAGTTCTGATTACTACCAGGTAGAGTCCCCAAAACAAAACAAATGAACAAAAATGGGCAACACATGGAAATATACTTCCAGAAAAAACTCACAGATGATTTACAAACATAAGGGAAAATGCTGGCTATCACTCATTATTACAGAAATGCACCTGAAACCCACAATGAGATGCATACCAGGCTGGTGAGAATCCCTATGTCAGGATGATCAGAAACAGTTAATATTGGAGAGGATATGGAGAAAAGCACCCTGGTATTTGGTTAACAGGAATGTAAGTTCATACAAATTCTATGGAGAACAATATGGAGTTCTTGTAAAAATACAAATAGTCATACTACGTTATTCTACATATCTCTATAAGGAACTCATCCAAAGGACAGAAATATGCTAATTACATAAGATATTTGCATTCCTATGTTCATGAAAGTGTTAGTCACAAAAGTCAAAACAAGGAACTGGAGAGTTGGTTCACACTTTGTTCTCAGTTAACCTGAGGACAAGACGTGGACTCAGGACGCAGGGGAAAACAAATAGATAGGAAAATTCTCTGGGACATTGGTGGAAGGAAGTGAGAACTCTGGTGGCGTGTGTGGTATTAGAAAAATTTATTCATGAAAGTATTGTTAACAGTATTATAAATCATGGTACTTGAATTTAAAGGGTGGGGAGGGACATGGAATTAACTTAACTCTCCATGTATGGATGCCTGGATAAAGAAGCTATGATGTACACACATACTCATGGAATATTACATGGTCATTAAAAAGATGAAAGACCCCAACTTTAATCCCAGCACCAGATGTCTCTCCACAACCCTGAGTGAGTCCCTAAAATTTTTTTAAAGCCTGGGTTAAAGCTATACTACAGCAGGTAGGATTCTTGCCTTGGACTTGGCACCACATTTGGTCACCTGAGCCCTACCAAGATGGTTCTACTGGAGGTGATGATGCTGGGAAAAATAAATCAGAAAATAGAAAACAATTTCAAGACTTTTTACTCCTGTGTGGAATATGAATAATGAATAACGAATGCAAAGAAACTGGAAGAAGGAAGGAAGGAAGGAAGGAAGGAAGGAAGGAAGGAAGGAAGGAAAGAAGAGAGGGAGGGAGGGAGGGAGGGAGGGAGGGAGGGAGGGAGGGAAGGAGGGAGGGAACTAAATCCCAGATTCGGTGAAAACTATTGAGGCTCCAGAGGGACAGGGGAGCCTGGGACGCTGGAAGAGGGGTCTTCCCAGTGCTGGGAGGACCCTGGAACACCTGTGATGGGGCTGGAGAACGATCCTCAGAGAGGTGTCATCTAAGACACTGGAAGTCTATAATGATGCAAACTAATGAGAAGTCCACTTTGAAAATGAATTCATTTAAATATTAAAAGTAATTATGATTAGCTTCCCAAAATGTCCCAAGACAGAAAATAGAAAAGCTGCCTTCTTTCAAGATTTTTGTTGTTGTTTTTAGGGTAAAGACAGCTGTGCACAGGGCTTCGTGCTCAATGATCACTCCAGGCAGATTCAGGGGTCTGTGTGTGGCATTGCAAGATTGAACCCAAGTCAGCTGCATGCAAGGTAAATGCCCTACATCCTGTAGAATCATTTCAATCCCTGAAGATTACATTTCCAAAGAACGGCTCATGGGGTCTTGAGAAAGACATGAAAGAAACATAAAACTGATAAGAGTCCAGAAAAGATTTCTACATACGTCAGAGAGCAAAAAGGGATTTGGGTTTTAGTCTTTTTTTAACAAATGCTCTAAAAAAGGGAGTCCAGGGACCTACAGCAGGACCCTAAGGTCAGATAAGACTGAGAGAAACCGGAAGGCAACGCTATCCAGAGCATATCCCCACGAACTCACTAAAGAAGAGTAACTGAGGGAGTGAGGATTCCATTGTGGGGCAGCAACTGGGGAGAGCCCATTCACTGGAGTTCTGGAAGCATCCACACCCCTCCCACTGCCTGTTTCCCTGAGCGGTTCCCAGCACCCTCCTGGCCTCCTGCTTGCAGAGGACACCTGGTCCATGTGGGCAGAGGCAAGGCCACGCCCCATGGTTCAGCCACTATCCTTAGATCTGAACCATCCTCAGATACCAGCGAGGGAAGGGGCTCACACACCTGGGGACCCCATGCTGGAGCCACAGGCTCCTGTGTGAGGGGGACCCTGTTTTCCCCACTCCCCTCTCCTGCCCCTCTGGCCCGGCTTCAGGGACTGACCACAGGCCCTTCTCTAAGCTCCTCTCACAAACCAGCTCTCTCCTGACTCGGGGCTTCACAGAAGTTTTCTCCCCATGAACTCTGGCCTGGCCCCGGTCTGTAGCTTCCTGTCCAGGAATCTCTTGAGCCACACACCCCTTCCCTGCTGCCCCAAACCAAAGAGCATTTCCTTCATACTGCCCATGGCCACCACAGGAGCACAGCTGAGAAATAAAACTCAGGATTCGCCTTGAGTGTCAGAAAGCATTTCTGTGGAAGGAAAGGAAGTCTGTGGCTGAGCACTGAGTCTGGAGCAGGCCCCTTGCCAGGACATGGTGCACACCCAGGACTCGGGCCTGTGCCTGCTCTCCCTTCACACCAAGGCACCACAGCGGGAAAGTGGCAACACTGTGCATTGGGGTCATCCGCGGGCAGGGATCCAGGTAAGTGTCTGTCACTGAGGTGTCTGCTGCCCCATCTTCGCCCCTGTGTGCAGAAGAGATCAGTCGATTATTGACTGGATTCAATGCCCTTGACTGTCACGGCACTGATTTTGTTTCTTTTTCCATTTGTTTTGCTTTTGCTCTGTTTGGGAGCCACACCCAATGGCATCTAGAGGCTCTGCTCTGAGATCAGCAGTCTGCTGTTGCTTGGTAGACCATGCAGTGCCAGAAATGAAACCCAGGGCCCCCAACCTGATGCATGTGCTCAGTCCACTGCAGTATTTCTCTGGTCCTTTCTCGGCGTTTGGACTAAGGTTTGTTTTGGTGTAGGACATGTGCAGAAGAGGCTGAGGAACATGTTAATTTAAGTCAAAAACCCTGTTTGTTACAAAGGGGACGTGATAATTACATGTTGATAAAACAAGACCCATTGTATTTACTTGGTCTGTCATCTACAAGCTGTTCACTTGAGTCATCCTGAATAGGATTGGCAGAACACTAGATGAAGGACAACCATGCGAGCAAGCTGGGTTCCGAAAAGGATTCAGCACGATTGACCATATCCACACGATAACCAAGCTCATTGAGGTTTCTCAGGAGTTCAAGGTGTCGCTCTGTCTAACATTCATTGATTTAAAGAAGGCCTTTGATTCTGTTGAGATGGAAGCAATCATGGAAGCCCTAGCCAATCAGGGCATTCAAACTTAATACATCAGGATCCTCCGTGAGCTGAATTATGGATTCACTACCATTCACTGCCATTCACTACCATTCTCACCATTCTACAAAGAAGTGATCATCAATGTCAAGAGAGGGGTTCAGCAGGGTGATACCATTTCACCAAAACTCTTCAGTGCCACCCTCGAGAACATCATGTGATGACTGGAATGGGAAGGAATGGGAGTGAAGATAGAGGGTTGGCAACTACACCACCTCAGTTTTGCTGATGACATCATTCTAATAACACCAAACATTAGCCAAGCGGCACAAATGATGGCCGACTTAGACCATGAGTGTGGAATGGTGGGTCTACAGTTGAATCTCACGAAGACAATGTTTATGAGAAACAGTCTCATTCCTGACGTTCCATTCGTTCTTAACGGAACGACCATCTCCAAATGCAACAGCTATGTGTACCTAGGTTGAGAAGTCAACATGACAAATGACCTGGCACCTGAGTTGCTCAGGAGGAAGAGAGCGGCTTGGAACACCTTCAAGAGTGTCGAAGAATTAGCTAAGAGGATGAAGAACCTCCAGCTCCGGGCACATCTATTCAATTCCACTGTTCTTGCTGCATTAACATATGCCTCAGAGACCTGGGCCCTACGAAAACAGGATGAGAATGCTATTTGGATCTCCCAAAGAGGAATCGACAGAGCTATGCTTGGAGTATCATGCTTCACTCAAATAAGAGAACGAATTCAGAGTTCCAACCTCCGTCAACGGTCAACAATCAGGAACACTGTCTCGTTTGCCAAGGTGTCAAAAATCAGATAGGCTGGACACGTAATGAGATTTGGAGATGACCACTGGACTAGAGCCATTACTGACTGGATTCCATGGGATGTCAAAAGACCATGTGGCCGCCCACCTACAAGATGGTCAGACTTCTTCATCAAGACCCTGAATGACCAGTTTGAGGCTCTTCGTGTTCCTAGAATGAACAGACACCATTGGGCTACACTAGCACGCGACAGGGACGAATGGAGACGTTACTGGCACCCGCTTGAGCAAAGCGATGAGTAACGGGAAGTCAAGTGATCAAATGTGATTAAGTGATAAAACAAGACATTAGAACAAAATGAAGTCTCTTATGCTAAGACCCAACTCATCAAAAAAAATTTGATTTCCATACAGATTGGCCTCCCCAGAAATGAAATCTCAAGTCAGTTCCTCAGGAGCTTCTCATCAGCAGAGTAAGCTAATCTTTCCAAAGCTCCAGGCATCCCATAAAGAAAGGAACCTCATAATTAAACCTGTTTCCTGCTTCACACATGGCCTGGTCTCATATCCCTTCTGGCTATTCAATTCATTTCATACAACCCAGACTTCTTTCTCTCTGCAAGAGTTAGTACTATCTGAATTGTACAGAGTTTACTCCAATAAACCCTTAAAATCAGTACAGTGACTCTTTTTATCTTTTTTTAAATTGATTTTTTGGGTATACCAGGCAGTGCTCAGGGACTACTCCTGGCTCTGTTCTCAGAAATTACTACCAGCGGTGCTCGACAAATCATATGAGGTGCCAGCAATCAACCCCAGATCTGCCTTGGGCAAAACAGGCACCTTACCCCATTGGACCATCTTTCTGACCCCCAGTTTCTCTTTTAACAAAATGATGAACCATAATTCAGGAGAGAGAGGACCTGTTTGTGATGAAGGGTCCTCCCAAGACATGGGGTCAGCAAAGGGTCTCCTGGGGGTATTCTGGTGTTTCCTGTTCTGGTTCTTTGAAAGTTGGATATTCAGTTGCATGCGCATGCTCTACTTTGCAGGGCAGCAGTCCCAGGATGTCAACCTACTATATGTTTTATGGGTATCAGGGTTGCTGAGAATGGTCCGACCTGCACAGGCACTGGATGGAATAAGCCTTTACTCCCTGAGAGAAAATACAGAGCAAGGTCAGGGTCAATAGGGCAAGATGGTCAATGCCATCGTCTCCCTCTCTGAACCCACCCACATTCAGTGTGTTGCATCTTGGATGCCACCATCTTTCATCCCAGAAGGTGATCTCGGCACCCTCCTGTTCACACTGCCAGAAAGGACTATGGTCTTCTCCAGGAACAAGCAAAAGAGTGAGGATGGTGGAAATCGTGCTAAACACTCCTAGACTGGACAAGGAGCATGCACTGAGGATGCCTGGCTGCCAGTACCCAGCTCCAGTCAGGAAGCACTTAAGCCCACAGACCACTTTTAGCTGTCAGGGCTACCAGAGGTTCAAGAACAGCATTTACCAGCCTGTCTCTTCCCAGCAGAAGAAGCAGCTGATGTGAGTGAACATGTACCCGTACTTTGAACATCAGCCTAGGCCTGGAAACTTCTTGTTCCAAGGCATCTCTCCCATGAGGCACTGTCACGGTTTCCCTTGGAATCTTTAAGAATCACCATCTCTGAAAAAAAAAAAAGACCCCTTTTCACCGATAGGCACCATGCATGGAACAGATTTTCTAATAATTCAGGGCACTGGCACAGACAAACGGAAAGGACTAATAGGTGAAGTTGAGGGGCTGGAGTGATAGCACAGGCGGTAGGGCATTTACCTTGCATGCAGTCGACCTGGGTTCGATTCCCAGCATCCCATGTGGTCCCATGAGCACCACCAGGAGTAACTCCTAGTGCAGAGCCAGGAGTAACCTCTGTGCACAGTCGGGTGTGACCCAAAAAGTAAAAAAAAAAGAGGGGTAGTTGAAAGAACCAGAAGAAAACATCCAATGAGGAGGAGCAGATCTGAGAAAACAGGAGTGACTCCAGTAGCTAAGTAGAACATCAGAGCATCCCTGTGCTGACCCTAAACCCCATGCCCCTGTAGGGTGGGGGAGCTCAGCGTGCACAGGAGAAGTGCACAGTGCCAGCCTGTATCATGGGGTGTGGTCAGAGCAGTCACATGGCAGCGAGGACAGGATGCTGGGGTTTCTGTAAGAGAGGAAGCTGTGGGGCCCAGGAAAGCCTTCCAGGAAGCCTCTCGGAGCAGACACACCTCATCTCACTGTGGAGGACGGTGTTCACGCTGTCCAAAAACCCTTACCTACAGCATGGTCAGTGCTCAGGATGTTCTGGCTGCTGTAAGGATGGTTCTGGGGAAACTGAGACTGGAGTAGCCACATAGAGGATTGCGGCCTGCCTCATGTTAATGCCAGTATGTATTGGGCCTATATGAGTCCTTTTTTTTCCTGGTTCATTTTTGGGGGACACACCCATCCCTGCTCAAAACTTATACTTTGCTCTATGCTCCAGAGTCATTCCTGGAAGTGCCTGGGGATAGTATGAGGAGCTGGGGGTTGAACTTAAGACAGCCACAAGAAAGGCAAGTGCCTTCCCCATTGAACTATGTCTCCAGCCTGCCTATCTGATCCTTAACTGTCCTCAGTAATGCTCTGCAGCTCAGGAAGAGCAAGTGATGGAAGTCTCAGGCGGCTCACAGCCACTCAGAACGTGGACTGCCTCAGGGAGGTCAGAAATGGTAGAATGGGCCTGGAGTGATAGCACAGGGTGTAAGGCGTTTGCCTTGCACGGGGCCAACCCGGGTCCAATTCCCAGCATCCCATATGGTCCCCTGAGCATCGCCAGGAGTAATTCCTGAGTGCAGAGGCAGGAGTTACCCCTGTGCATTGCCTTGTGTGACCCAAAAAGCCAAAAAAAAAAAAAGGTAGAATACTAAGCGATCAAACACCAGACCTGCAGTTCTCCCTCTCTGAAAGAACCAGCACTCAGTCTGCTGCATCTGGAAAATCACTTCCTCCCATCAGCCCTCGTCTCTTACTCTGGCCACCACAGAAGTGTCATGAGGGAGTTGGGGGAGTGGGGGAGTGTTCTACACCAGTGCTGTCCATGAAGTTCCTCGGTGCTCCAGTCACCAGCATCTCACCTGCACCTCTGCCTTGACCATGCCTCCCTGCATGAGGGCGTCTCCATTGCTGAGCTACTAATGCCCCAGGAGTTCGTCAATACTCAGGCCTGAGACATCTAGAAGGATTGGATAAGAGCTGTGGGCGACATTACACCTAGACGGCAACAGGGGTATCAGAGCCAGGGAGGCATCTGGTGAGCATATGGACAGAAGGACTTGCCCTGGCATCAAACTAGCCAGGAGCAGATCATAAAGTTCCAACAGGATGCCTACCTTCAAGGAGGAAATACCGTCCTACTCCAGGGGACCTGCCACTTTGCAAGGGAGATACCCTAACTCAGGAGAATTGGCACGCGGGGGGGTTATCCCCAACCACTGGTGCCTTTGTTCATCCTACGCCTGAGGACTTGAGGAACTCCTGCTCAGACAGTAGGATATTTGCAGAACATGCCACAGGAGGTGGTTTTCCTTTTAAAGTAAACGATGTGACTCTTGGGTCTACAAAGGTGGGGAGGGATGGAAATGTCACCATAGACTAAATTATCCAGAAGCGCCTTGACTGAGAAAATTGGCCAAGTTATTTACAACTCAGCAAAGGGGAAACCACAAGTTCAAGGTTGAGACATTTTCCTATTCCATGAGGAATCATACAACTCTTTTTACGTGTTAGGGGACTTTGCACGCCAGGTAGCTGCTCTTAGGTTTACCTTGAAAATATGCTATTTGTGCACGTGAAAGCCATCAACTCCTGGAGGAAATCTCTGCCTTACGGAATTCAATGAGTCTTTTGAGGAAAGTTCCTTCAAAGAATTTTGACCTTTATTTCACTATCCTTTGGGCAGTTGGGACAGCTTCCAGTTATTTTTAACCTCTACTTCCTGTAGCTTTCCCAATCTTCTTGAGCCCTTTTTTGGAAGCCTGTGTTGTCTGTGATCTAAGCAGATAATAACACTCTAAATCTGCCTGTGACTTTCTGACCTTCGTCTTCTTATAAAAACAAGACAGTTGGGGTCCAAGAGAATCAGCAAACAGTGTGCTGGAGCATGGGACCTACTGGAGTTAGAAAGATGAAGTGCTTTGTAGATGCCCTCCTTGTCCTCTTGCTGGTTGTGGTTGATCTCGGGATCCGTGCCCCAATCACCCAGGGTGAGTTCAGTGACCTTCTCAAGGATGGCCATGTCTATGGTCACTCCTGCTTGGGAGGAGACAAAGAGGGACACCTTGGTCCTCCATGACTGTCCCTGCTCTAGATGTGAGTGTGATTTGTCACCTGACTAAGGGCATCAGCAGGGCCCCAGAGGTGGTTCAGTGTCTTCAAGGCCTCTCCTGGCAAGCCAAGGTTTGAATTGAAACCCTAATGGCACTCATTCGGATGATCTTAACAGCTCTACTATCAGAAGCCCAGGAAGATGGGGGCTGGTGAGATGATGCAGAGACTTAGAAAATAACCAGGGCAAGCAAGAGGTCTTGAGTTTGTTCCTGATGTCCTTCATGGCAGTTGGTGATTTACACACACACACACACAAACACACACACACACACACACACACACACAGCAAAGCACAGCACAAACACATACCCCGATGTGGGGTCCTAGGTGAAATAACAAATTAATATAATGAATGAATAAAAATAGCCATAAAAGAGAATAGACCTGTCTCTGTCTCTGTATCTCTCTCTCTCTCTCTCTCTCTCTGTCCTCCAACTTAGGGAAACTATTGCCTTCTTTTCATGGCCTAAATTATTTCGTAGCTTTTCTTAACTGATGTAGGATCACTAAGTGATAGGTCACTTAATTGTTTATTAGAGTAAATTGAAATTTTGGAGAAAGACAGAGAATTCTACAGTGTTAGAAAGAACATATGCTGGCTAGTGAAAAATGATCATTTGGTAGGGGAAATAGGACAAGACAGAAAAGTGACTTCCTAGTCCACCTACATGTTCCAGGTGTGTGTTCAATAGATATTAACAAGTGTGTATTTAACAATATACTCGCAGAGCTTAGGTACAAGCAGATGCTGTTTCAAGCATCCTGTGGGAATGAAGACATTGGGTATGCTAAATCTGTTGGATGGATTATTCACAGCCATCCCAGCTTCACTTTTTCTACCATAATTTTCACTGTGCTCGTATGGAAAGGCAGGTCCTTAAAAAAGTCGAAGAGCCTCTGAGCAAAACAAGTGATGTTTGTTTTTCAAATGGGTGTAGACAGATACAGCAGACCGTTTCTCAGTCTTTAAGAGTAAGAAAATGCTGACACATGCTGCAGCTTTGAAGGTGTTGAGGAGACTGACAGAAGCTAGTGAGCCAGGGGGACACAGGTGGGGACACTGGGACTCTGCCTCTCTGACATCTCTCTCCCCTCCTTGTCACTGTCGCTCCTGAGACCCACAACCATGACTCAATCTGAGGCTGAACCTGAGATCTATGGTCAACAAGGAACTGTGACAGATCTGAGCAGCTCTGAATGGACCAATAGACGCTGGTTCTTAACTTTTATTCATTTATTTATTTTTGCTTTTTGGGTCACACCTGGCGATGCACAGGGGTTACTCCTCGCTCATGCACTCAGGAATTACTCCTGGCAGTGCTCAGGGGACCATATGCGATGCTGGGAATTGAATCCGGGTCGGCTACGTGCAAGGCAAACGCCATACCCGCTGTGCTATGTATGGCTCCAGCCCAAGACCCTGGTTTTTAATTTAGCGAGGCCAGGGCCATAGTAGATTAGGGAGTGTACACACCATGCAAGCAGCCCACCTGGATTGATTCTAAGTATCCTATATTGTCCACGAATGGGAATGCTCCCTGAGAGCAGAGCCAGGAGTCAATCCTGAGCAGAACAGACTGTGGCTCAAAAAACTAAAGTAAATAAAATATGATTCGTGCCTCGTTTCTTCCAGGGGATCCCGGGCTGCCCAGCTGGGCGGGAAAATCATTCCTGAGTCATTTCTCCCAGGGATCATGTCACCAACCCCCCATCCCGGAGATATGGGTGGACGCCTCCCGCCACCCACCTTGGTGCATCTTCGCTTCCCGCCCCCGTTGGGTCACTTTCTCCATGGAAGAGGCTCAGGACAGCCCGGCCCTGACCACCACCCCCACCCCAATTGCTCAGGACAAACGGTCTCTTTCCAAACCCTGTCCTCGAAGGGAAGACTGCACAAAGTGCTGTGGATTTGTGTGTGTGTGTGTGTGTGTGTGTGTGTGTGTGTGTATGTGTGTGTAATTAGATTGAATGAAATTCTGATAAGGGTTTTTTGTCTACTACGAATCTCCCCCCACTTCCGCCTTCTGCCCAGAGTGTAGAATGCGGTCAAAAGACCGAACTCGCAGCTGAGTTGTCGGCCGCAGTGATAGAATGGTGGGTAGGCACTTGCCTTGCAAGTGGCTGTTCCCGGGTTCGGTCCCCGCTATGATGTTCTTCAAGAGAGCACTCTCTGGTATTCTCTGGAAATTTGAGCATTGAGATTGACTGAGTATTGAAGATTGCTTTGAATTGAACCATTGAGATTTCCTTGAAGATTGAAATTGCCTTGATCTCATTGAGAGGGACTCTCAACTGAGCAAGGATCATGTTTTATTGATTGTTTTGTTCCCCTCCTTTGGAAATGTTAATATCGGTGAGACAACAAGTCTCACCTGTTTTCTTCTGAAGTAAGGGCAGTTCCAGGAAGGGACTCAGTCTAATTTAAAACAAGGGGGAAAATGGTTCAGAGATCTTTAAGATTTAAAATTTAATTTTTAAGGGAGTTGGGATAGAGAAAGACCACTTTGACAAGGATAGTTGGAAATGATCACTGGATAAGAACTGCATGCTGAAAATGCATAAAGCAAAAAACATGAGAACATCTCAGTACCTGTATTGCAAACCATATTGCCCCAAAAAAAGAGAGGGAGAGAGGAACAGAGAGAGAGAGAAGAAAAGTGCCTGCCATAGAGATAGGCTTGGAGGGAGGGTGACGGGAAGGAAACTGGGGTTATTGCTGGTGGGAAATGTCCACTGGTGGAGAGACAGGTGTTGGAACACTGTATGTCTTAAGCCCAACCAGAAACAGTTTTATAACTCTGTACCTCATGTTGGTTTAATTTTTAAAATAAATGTCTCACAGTGGAGACGTTACTGGGCCTGCTCGAGCAAATAAATTTTTAAAATAATATTAAATAATTTTTAAGTAAAATAAAATGGAGGTATAGATACACAGTTTCTCAGACTTATAAAGAAAAAAACATGCTGAGCACTGAGGCTGTTGGGGTTTCTGACATAAGCCAGTGAGCCAGGGGCCACTGGGTGGAGACACTGAGACTCTGTGTCTCTCTGTCATCTCTCTCACCCTCTTGTCTGTCTCCCAACTAGGACCCACGAACAGATGGGAAAGGAGAAACTGACCTGAACAAATAAATAGATGCTTGTTTTTAAAATAATGGGGCCGGGTGCTGAAGAGATAGCACAGTGAGTAGGGCGCTTGCCTTGCACCCTGCTAATCTGAGTTAAATTCCCAGTATCCCATATGGACCCCAAGCACCGCCAAGTATAATTCCTGAGTGCAGTCAGTCATAACCATTGAGCATCACTGGGTGTGAACCCAAAGCCAAAAAAAAAAAAAAAAAGGAAAAATGAAGTAATGGGATAGGAGCAATAGTAGTGAGGTAGGGCACTCACCATGGGACACAGCTGATCTGAATTCAATCCCCAGCACCCCATATGGCCCCCAAACTTGCCAGGACTGATCCCTGAGTACAGAGACCGGAATAAGTACTGAATACTAACCAGGTATGTTCCCTCTCCAAAACCTAATTTAAAATTAAATACAGTTAAAAAAGATATAGACCCATCATTTTTCAGTCTTAAAAAGGAAGAATAGCATTGAGGATGTTGGGGTAACTGACCTTAGCCAGTGCTGTGCCTCTTGATCATCTGTCTTCCTTCCTTGTCTGTCTCCCATAGGACCCACAAACATGACTGCGCCTCAGATTGAACCTCTGACCCATGGTAAAGGAGAAACTGTGGTCTAGAACTGAATGTTTCTGGACAAATAAATGGATGCTTGTTTTTAAAGTAATGGGGCCGGAGGCTAGAGAGATAGTACAATGGGTGGGGTGCTTGCCTTGTATACTGACAATCTGGGTTCAATTTCCCCCATCACATATGTTCCCCTAAGCACCGCCATGCGGAGGGCCGGCAAAATCACTCTCTGGCCCGCGGAGGTGGCCCTAGGATCCGTAGGTGCAGGGAAGGACCGACCGAATGAACACAACACACAAGAGACAGAGTACAGTTTAGAAATAGAGAGAAAAAGGAACAGCACTTTATTGAGGGATACAGGCTGTTTATATAGGGTCTGGGCAGCTCAGTCAGGAGCAGAAGGAGTATAACCATATATGGTAAGGTCAGCAACAAGAGCTTTACCTAACATTCAAGGTAGACATTTGTACATCAAAGGGTCTTATGGCAGTAGGTGCATCCTGAGCTTTACATTTGTATATCAAAGGGTCTTAGGGCAGTAGATGCATCCTGGAGGATACTATAGATAAGGCCAGATATGATAACTGTCAGCCTGATGTTATTTGCTATAGATCAGGCATCCAATGAGATCAGGAAGTCCTGGGAGACTGTCACTATTGTCTTACCCAAGCAGTTCCTAACATGGGAACCACGGCCAGCGTCTATGTGAGGGCTCTTGGCTTCCCACACCGCCACATGTAATTTCTGAGTGCAGAGCCAAGAGGAACCCCTGAGCATTGCTGGGTGTGGTCCCAAACCCAAAAAAATATATAAAAATTTCAAAATTAAGTAATGGGGTCAGAATGATAGTAGAGCGGGTAAGGCTCTCAACTTAAATGTGGTTGGCCCAGGTTGAACCCCTAGTATCCAATATGGTCCCTAAACCTGCCAGGAATGATCCCTGAGCCCAGATCAAGAGAAAGCCCTGAGCACCACTGGATGTGTCCAAAAATAAATAATATGATATAATATAATATAATATAATGTAATATAATATAATATAAAGTGAGATGGAGACAAGTTTCTCAGCCTTAACAAAGGAAGAAAATTCTGACACACCACAGCATTGAAGGTGTTGGGGTAACTGACATTAATCAATCAGCAAGGAGGAAGCTGGGTGCAGACCCCTAGACTCCTCCTCTCTGTCATCTCTCTCCCCTCTTTGCCTCCCAAATAGGACCCACAAATAAGACTACGCCTGAGGCCAGATCAGAGACAAAAGGTAAAGGGGGAATATGGCCTAGATCTGAGCACCTTTGAACTAATAAATGGATGTTTGTTTTTAAAGTAATGGTGCCAGTGCTGGAAAGAGACTGCAGCAGACTGGTTATTTGCCTTGCACACAGCTGACCCGGGTTTGATCCCCGACATCCCACATGGCCTTGCCCAAGCACTCCAGGAGTAATTCCTGAGTGCAGAGCCAGGAGAAAGCCCTGAGTATCACTGGGTGTGGCCCCAAAAATGAAAGATTTAAATTAAAATATTAAGTAATAGGGACAGAGCAATAGTAGTGGAGTGCAGAGGATGATTATCAGGCATGCCACTAACTCTGGTTCAATCCCTGGCATCCAATATGGTCCCCCAAACATGCCAGAAGTGATCTCCAAGGTCAGACCAAGAGTAAGCCTAAACACCACAGGCTTGGCCCAAAACACAAACATAAATTATTAATTAACTTAAATAAAATAAAGATATGGACATATAATTTCTCAGCCTTTTTATAAAAAGGAAGTAACTGCTGACACACAGCACACCACTGCAGCTGTTGGGGAAGTGACACAAGCCAGTGAGTCAGGGGGATGCTGGGTGGACATACTGAGACTCCGTGCCCCTCTCTCTCTCCCCTCTTTTCTGTCGCCCACATAGGACCCACAAGTATCACTATATCTGAAGTTGAACCCCAGAAAGTCGGTAAAGGAAGAACAACGGTCTGGATCTGAGCATCTCTAAACAAATACACTGACGCTTGTGTTTAAAGTAACGGGACAAGGGCTGGAGAGTTAGTGCAACAGGTGGGAGGGCGCTTGCCCTGCACATAGAAAACCCAGTTTGATTCCCAGCATCGTATTTAGTTTCCCAATCAACACCAGGTATAATTTCTGCATGCAGAACCAGGAATAACTCCTGAACATGCCAGGTGTCACCTCGGCACCCAACAATTAAGTAATAAAACTAGAGCAAAATGAGTTTTGGTAAAACACTCATCTTGCATGTGGCTCACCCGGGTTCAATCGCTGGCACCCCATAAGGTCCCAACATGGCAGGAGTGATCCCTGAGCCCAGAGCTACGCGTAAGCCCTGAACATCCCAGGCTCTGGCCCCAAAGGCTATAATAATAAAACAAAATAAGATGTAGTTGCACAGTTCTCAGCCTTAGAAAGGGAAAAAATGCTGGGACACTTGACAGCATTGAAGTTGCTGGGTAAGTGACATGAGCCAGTGAGTCAAGGGGACGCTGTGTGGACACAAGGAGACTGTGCCTCTCTGTCATCTCTCTCCCCTCCTTACCTGTCACCTACATAGGACCCATAGGACCCACGAAGAACTCTACGACTCATGCTGGACCCGTAGTATACGGTAAAGGAGGAGTGTGGCCCAGAGCTGAGCATCTCTGAACAATGCATGATGCTTGTTTTCGAAGTAACGGGGCTGTGGGTCAGTCAGAAAGCATAACAGATAGAGCACTTGCCTTGTACACGGCCCGAGCCTGGTTGGATTCCCAGGATTGCATATGATCCTCTGAGCACCAGGTGTAATTCCTGAGTGCAGAGCCAGAAGTATCCTCTGAGTATCACTGGGTGTGGCCAAAATAAAAGGAAAAAAGTTTTTTTAAGTAAAGCAATGAGGCTGGAGTAGTAGGTTGCTCCCCTTGCTTACGGTTGACCCCGGTTCAGTTCCTTGCATATGGTTGACCCGGTTTCAGTTCTTGGCATGGCATAGGATTCGCAAACCTGCCAGGAGTAACCCCTGAGCACCACTGTGCGTGACTCAAACACCACAAATAAATAAATAAATAAATAAACAAAGTAAAATGTAGATCCACAGCTTCTCAGTCTTAAAAAGGAAAAAAAAATGCTGACACAGACCACAGCATTGAGGCTGTTGCTTTAAGTGACATAAGCCAGTGAGCCAGGGGGATGCTGGATGGACACCCTGAAACTCTGTGCCTCTCTCATCTCTCTCCCCTCTTTGTCTGTCTCCCACATAGAACTCAAGGGCAAGTATCTGGTTTTGGCTCGACCCATGAAAGACTTAAGTAAAGGAGAAATTTGTGACCTAGAGCTGAGCGCCTCTGAATGAATGAATGAATGTTTGCTTTTAAAGTAATGGGATTGGGTTGGGGGGGGGGGGGGGGTTGGGGATGGAGCGATAGCACAGCGGGTAGGGCGTTTGCCTTGCACGTGGCTGACCGGATTCGATTCCCAGCATCCCCTATGGTCCCCTGATCTACCGCCAAGAGTATTTCCTGAATGCAGAGCCAGGAGTAACCCCTGTGCATTGTCAGGTGTGACCCAAAAGCCAAAAAAAAAAAAAAAGTAATGGGGTTGGATCGGAGCAATAGTCCAGAGAGGAAGGCCTTGCATACAGCCAACCGGGATTTGATCCCTGTCATCCCCTATGCTCCCCTGAGCACTGCCAGGAGTAATTCCTGAGTGCAGAGCCAGGACAAGCCCTGAGCATCATCAGGTGTGACCCAAAAAGACAAGCAAATAAAAACAAAAAAATAATAAAGTAATGCAGCTGAGAGACTGGAGAGACAGGACAGCAGGTAGGGCTCTTGCCATACATACCGCACCTTGGGTTCCATGCCTGGCATCACATACGGTCCGAAGCACTGCCAGGTATATTGCCTGAGTGCAGTGCCAGGAGGAACCCCTTAGCATAGCAGGATGTGACCCAAAAACCATAAAAACTTAAAAATTAAGTAACAGGACCAGAAAGGTAAGAGAACCAGAAGTAGAGAGCTGGTAGAGCACTCACTTAGCAAGCAGCTTACCAGGGTTCAATCCCTAGCACCCCCATGTGGTTCCCTAACCTGCAGGGGTGACACCTGACACTTAAGAGGTCAGAGTAAACTCTGAACACCACCTCTAGTGTCCCAAAATAGAACAAACTAATAATAAAATTAAATAGAGTGATATCGCTGGAGCGATAGCACAGCGGTAGGGAATTTGCCTTGCACGCAGCCAACATGGCCGACCTGAGTTCGATTCCTCTGCCCCTCTTGGAGAGCCCGGCAAGCTACCGAGAGTATCAAGTATCGAGCCCGCACGGCAGAGCCTGGCAAGCTCCCCGTGACGTATTCGATATGCCAAACACAGTAACAACAAAGTCTCCAGTGGAGACGTTACTGGGCCCACTCAAGCAAATCGATGATCAACGGGAGGGCCTTTACTTTTTGGGCTGGAGCGATAGCACAGCGGTAAGGCATTCGCCTTACAAGCGGTCAACATGGCCGACCCGAGTTCGATTCCTCCGCCCCTCTCGGAGAGCCCGGCAAGCTACCGAGAGTATTCGATATGCCAAACACAGTAACAACAAAGTCTCCAGTGGAGACGTTACTGGGCCCGCTCGAGCAAATTGACGATCAACAGGAGGGCCTTTACCTTACCTTTTACCTTAAATAGAGTGACAGACATATAGACACATGTCACAGCACTATGATTGTTGGGGTAAATGCATAAGTCAGTGAACTGGGAGACACTGGGTATTCTCTGTCATCTCTCTCACCCCCTTGTCTGTCTCCCACATAGAACCCAACAAGATTCCTACGCCTGATCCTAAACCTGAGATGTATGGTAAAGGGGGAGTGTGGCTGAGAACTGAGAGGTTCAACCTGAGGCAACCTGCCCTGGTTGCTGCCCAGCTTGTCTGTGGGATAGGGTGGGAGGGAGGGTGTTGGAGTAGTGCCTGTCTCCAAGGAAAACCTGAAGGGGCAGAGGCAAGGCCACACCCCATGGCTCAGCCACTGTCCTTAGATCTGAACCATACTCAGATACCAGTGAGGGAAGGGGGCTCACACAACTGGGGACCTCCTGATGGACCACAGGCTCCTGTGTGAGGGGGACCCTGTTTTCCCCCACTCCCCTGTCTCCTGCCTCTCTGGCCTGGCTTCAGGAAATGACCACAGGCCCTTCTCTGAGCTCCTCTCACAGACCAGCTATCTCCTGACTTGGGGCTTCACATAAGGTTTCTCCCGATGAACCCTAGCCCGGCCCTGCTCTGATTTGCAGCACAGGTGAGAAATAAAACTCGGGATTCGCCTTGAGTGTCAGAAAGCATTTCAGGAAGTCCTTTCTTTTGACTGTCACAACACTGGTTTTGTTTTCTTTTGCTTCTATTTTATTGTTTGTTTATTTGTGGGTCACACTTAGGGGCTTCTCTGAGGTTTGAGCTTGGGGTAACACCCTGTACCTGAGAGACCCTCTGGTTCTGGGGATAAAATTCTTGCCTCCTCTAAGCAAAGCATGTGCTCTGCTGACTGAGGTGTCTCTCAGGCCCTCACACAGTATTTGGACGAAGGTGTTCTCTGGTTTAGAACATGGGCAGAAGAGGGGCCCCAGGTCCCTTCTCATACATGTCACCTGTCCAGCCCTGGTCAGGCCCTGCTGTGGCCCTGCCTGGGTCAATACACACACACACACACACACAGAGAGAGAGAGAAAGAGAGAGAGAGAGAGAGAGCCTTATCCCTGGGTAGGGGAGAGAAAGGAGAAGCAGACAGAATGCGAGGAACGCCCTTGGAGTCCCTCAGCCTTCGTCCTCCCCAGGACTTTGGGGGAATGAAGGAAAGGATCCGACCCCTTTACAAACATCCTTGTTGGAGAAGGAGAGGGCTGAGGGTTGGCAGGGAGCCCGTGGACATTGATGGAGGTTCTCTCTGGTGGAGGGATTCGTTTTGGAGTCAGAAAGACAAGTACCAGGTGATCTCACTTTGAAATGTAGAATAACAGGTCAAGCGAAAACAAAGTACCAAAAGAGGAATACCTAGATCAGCCTTGCCTGGATTATAGAAATGTGAAGGACAGAGAAGGAAAGAAATGGAAGTGAAAATAAAAGGAGGCTGGTGGGAGCCAGCAGGGCCTCAACCGCAGACTTCAGGTACATCAGGGGGGTAGAGGTATGGAATGTATACACATGTAAAATACAGCCAACAGCACTGTAAGCAGGAGGCTCAAACTTGCAAGCACCAAATTTCAAAATGTAAGTATTAAGGAGAAGGCAGAGGGGTAGGAGAGAACCTGGGGACACTGGCAGTGTGAAGTTCACTCTGGTTTGAGAGCATAATATGTCTAAAACCTTATTATACGCAACTTTATAAATCATGCTGTCTTAGGGGACTGGAACAATAGTACAATGGGTCGGGAGCTTGCCTTGCATTTGGCCAACCCAGGTTCAGTCTCCAGCACCCCATATGGTACCCCAAGCACTGTCAGGGGGTGATTTCAGAGAGCAGAATGAGGAATAACCCCAGGAGGAGCCCCAAAACAATGAAAATAAATATAAATTATGCTACTTTAAGAAAAAATATAAGATTTTTAAAAAGAAAAGAAGTCAACTTATATATAAATAAAAATATCCTCTTTCAAGAAAAAAGGGAGGGAGGGAGGGAAGGAAGGAGGAAGCGATGGAAGGAGGGAGGGAGGGAGAGAGTTTATCCTGAAATGCCCCTTTCTCTTGCTACAGTTTAAAAAAATCATGTAAACTGCTGTTACCCCAAATATGAGACCTTCAACTGTTCAAGAGTTAAAGACTACTTTACAACCAATATAGGATGTCCCCACAGTGTCATTCTGTAAGTGACCAGCTCCCATGGCCATGTCCTTACAGGGGCTGGGGGGGTGGGATATGATGGAATGGGTGTCCCGGAAAGTCCCATCCTCTGGATCTTGTCAGGTAGTGAGGAGGCTTATGTTCCCAGGATGCTGCAGGGCTTCCGGTCAAGAGACTTTGCGAAGGGGGGCGGTTGTAGGAGGGTGGTTAGTGGGGAGAGGAAAGGGAAGAAGGGACACTAGAGCGAGGCTGCCCCAGGAGAGGAAATGAGACTCTGGAGAATGTCTGGGCGCAAAGCAGAGAAAGGAGATCGGAGGCTGGATTATGTGGGAAGCCAAAATCTAGGAGAAGGAAGGAGGGAGATTCCCCAAGCACATTTTCAGAATCCTTCTCGCGGGCAATCTTCCTCTCCCTTACTCCCCAGGTTCCAGACACACGAAGACAGTTACATCTGTGCAGATGCCAAGGACAAGAATATCCAATATTGCCTGGCGTCCTTGGTGGTGAGACACCAGGCATTGCAGGCACTACGTAGACTAGAGCCACTGGGGCTGGATAGGCTCCTGGAATTCTGGCATGGCTCGTGAGGGTGGTCCCTCACCTCCAGCTCACTCGCCTGCTTCTCAGGAGCCTCCCGGGATCCACAGTTCTGTTTTTAAAAGTCTGTTCTGAAAAGGGAATACCCTGCCACAGAGGCAGGGTGGGACGGGGGGATAGGGGGTAGGAGGAATACTGGAACCCAAGGTGGTGGAAAATGGGCGCTGGTAGAGGGATGGGTGTTTGATCATTGTACAGTTGAAACCCAAGCACAAAAAATTGTAAATCTACAACTGTACCTCATGGTGTTTCACTAACAAAATTTTTTTTAAAGTGTAAAAAATGATGAGAATGGGCACTGCTGGAGGGATGTGTACTGGATTATTGTATAACTGAAACCCAAGCACAAAAATTGGTAAGTCTACAACTGTACCTCATGGTGTTTCACTAATAAAATTTTTTTAAAAAGTCTTTTCGGGGCTGGAGACATAGCACAGTGGATAGGGCATTTGCCTTGCACGCGGCCGACCCGGGTTCGATTCCAAGTAATCATATGGTCCCCTGAGCATCGCCAGGAGTATCTCCTGAGTGCAGAGCCAGGAGTAACCCCTATGCATCGCCAGGTGTGACCCAAAAAGCAAAAAAATAGTCTGTTCTGGTGATAATAAAAGCACAATAATAAAGGGTCTCTAAAGCAACTTTGCTTGAACATTGGGGCAGGGGAGGATACAGACAGGATGGCTGACCTTGGATTTATAGCTCTTTCATAATAAGACTACCGGGGCCAATGCAATAGTTCAACAGGCAGCTATATTTTCCCAGTTTGATCCCTGGCACTCCATATTGTCCCCTGAGTCCAACAGGAGTGATCTGAGCTCAAAGCCAGGAGTAAGCCCTGAGCACGCCCTCCCCTAATCACACATCATCATACAATTTTTCAAAAGTCTATATATGGCTCAGTGGTTTAAAAAAAACTTTCCTAGGCTCCAATCCACTGTCCCCACCTGCCCAGAGGTGATCCAGACAGCCCTGCTCTAGGAATCCTCAGGTCAGGGGGGTGTGGGGAGGGCCCAGAAGGCAGTGCAGTGCCTTAGGAAACTCTCGGGGCAAACATGAGGTCCTGAGTTTCATCCACAGCACCACCCATTCACCAAGAGGCCCCTGACTATCAGACAGTCTGAGGTCCCTGACAAGGGGAGAATTTTCCTTAGTAGAATAAAAAAATTAAATGAAAAACACTATTCATTCCAATATAGAATGAGTATGTGTCAAAGGATGAATGCAGTAATGAGGGACCCACCAAAAACTGATACATAGATCATCAGAAATTTCTGTCCTTAATTGGGATGGCCTATCTGACAGATGTGGGGGTAGAAAGAAGAGAAATATTCCAGAGTGCAATTAAATTGTAACTGAGGCATGATCTTTTCCACTGAAGAAAAATTATTTGCATCTGTGCTAAACAGATATGATCTGATCTGACAAAAACCATAGTACTCACTTGAAGTACGTGGTAGCGGGGACCGAACCCGGGAACAGCCACTTGCAAGACAAGCGCCTCCCCGCCATTCTTATCACTCCAGCCAGACGAGAACTGTGCAGTCTTCTGCCCCCGCGCCTGGGTGTTCCTCGCCGGGACCCCTTGGAGGGGAGCGGGTTGAGCTTTCCTCCCCGCCCTGACCGGGGCTCCAGCAGCCGAAGACCTCCAGGACCAGCCACCACCATGCTGAGACCACTAACCGCACACATGAAGGTACTGGCAGAGGGACAAAGCCACGCGGGTTCCGGGGCCGAGACCTCCAAGCCTACTCAGATTGGAGTTGAGCATCTTCCATCCAGATCCTCCAAATTCCAGTAGGCGGGGGTCACACCCACCACCTGGCCCCCTGGCGCCGTGTAATCCCATCAGCGGCCAAGACTCAGGGACTATAAAATCCAGATCCCGGACGAGAACAGTGCAGTCTTCTGCCCCTGCGCCTGGGTGTTCCTCGCCGGGACCCCTTGGAGGGGAGCGGGTTGAGCTTTCCTCCCTGCCCCGACCGGGGCTCCAGCAGCCGAAGACCTCCAGGACCAGCCACCACCATAGTGAGACCACTCTCCGCACACATGAAGGTACTGGCAGAGGGACAAAGCCACGTGGGTTCCGGGGCCGAGACCTCCAAGCCTACTCGGATTGGAGTCGAGCATCTTCCATCCAGATCCTCCAAATTCCAGTAGGCGGGGGTCACACCCACCACCTGGCCCCCTGGCGCCGTGTAATCCCATCAGCGACCAAGACTCAGGGACTATAAAATCCAGATCCCGGAACCGCGCGGCCGCATTTGCGGCCGTGCGACATCTTATCACAACTTTTATTATGACACCTTATTATCTCATTCCTACTTTGGACAAACTTGCAGGCTATCAAATGTAGCCTGCCCACAGGGCAGAGTCTGGCAAACTCCCCGTGGCGTACCAAATATGCCAAATACCAGTAACAATGATGGGTCTCATTCTCCTAAAGAGCCGTGAATATAATCTCAGGTCAAGGATGAAAGAGACGTTACTGGGGCCTGCTCGAGGCAATCGACGAATAACAGGATGATGAAATGAAATATGAAATGACAAAAATCATATAGAACATCTATCAAAAAACAATACATGTCCTTGAGTGCAGTTAGGACAGAGAAGGGACCGCTATGACAATGATAATTGGAACTGCTCACGCTGGACAAAAGTGAGTGCTGAAAGGAGGTAAAGTGGTACGCTTTCAGTAACAGTATTTCAAACCACAGTGCCTAAGAGGAAAATGAGAGAGAGAGAGAGAGAGAGAGAGAGAGAGAGAGAGAGAATGTCTGCCATAGCGGCAGGCTGCAGTGGGAATGGGAGGATGTGGGTGTAGGCTGGAAGAAAACTGGGGGCATTGGTGATAGGAAATGTGCACCGGAGAAGAAACAGATGTTGGGACGCTGTATGACTGAAACCCAATTAGGAACAACTTTGTAGCTGCAGATCTCACCGTGTTTAGATTCTTTTTTAAAAAAAAATTTGTAATGTATGCCCCAGAGCTCCTGCCTTATAGATATGAGGCCCTAAGATCAGGGCACACCCTCTCAGACTGAGCACAATCCAGGTGGCCCCAGGCTGTCCTCGCAACAGAAAGCGAGTGCACCACAGTCAAAAGTGTCCTCGCTCATCATGACAGCAACAGCAATGCCAAAGAAAAAGAGAAATAAAACTTTGTATTAGGGGGTATGGTGCCGCCAGCAGGTCAATTTGTACCTGTGAGGCAAGTGCATCAGCAGCCTGATGGCGCCGTCAGACTTTCAGATACCCCCAAATTGCTGCTGTGCCTTTGGCCAGACCCAAAAAACTTGGGGCAAAGTTTACCAAGAAAATAAATGGCCAAAAGTTAGGTATATGGGAGACACACCCACAAACCACCTCCGGCTCAGCTATATAATTGGAGTTGTGGCCTCTCCGGTTCCTAATCAAACTGCTTAATGGCCAATATCCCAGAGACTCAGAAACGAATCTTGAAACTCAACGGCTTTTGGCAGAAATGTGTCCTGTTCCTGCAGTAGGTTACCGGCGTTGGGACACTACAGTTGGGAATAGGTTTTGTGCCTTGCCCTGTAACCCCTGACGGCCCAGTGGCTGTCATCCTCCAGAGACAATTGGACAGTCAGGTTTGGGCCCACAGTGACCAGACACACAGGGCCTCATGAGATGGGGGTTGAGTCGGACCTTTCCACCCCCATCCCAAAGAGATCCCAAGTCACTGCCCACGAATGGCCTTTCTGACTCCTGATCAAGCCACTTAACGGGCAATATCCCAGAGACTCAGAAACGAATCTTGGAACCCAATGGCTTTTGTCAGTAATGCGTCCTGTTCCTGCAGTAGGTTACCAGCACTGGACCACTCCAGGTGGGAATAGATTTTGTGCCTTGGCCTGTTCCCCCTGGTGGCCCATTGACTGCCATCCTCCAGAGGCCACTGGAGAGTCAGGTTTAGGCCTACAGTGAAAAGATATGCGCGGCCTCATGGGATGGGGGTGAAGCCGGCCCTATCCTCCCCACCCCAACGAGACCTCTAGTTGCAGCCCACGAACAGCCTCTCTGGCTCCTGATTAAACTGCTTAACAACCATGATCCCAGAGACTCAGCAACAAATCTCGTAACCCAGTAGGTTTTGGCAGAAATCCCGCCAGATTTAAGTGTTAAAATTTCGGAATTTCAAAATCGTGCGGCCACTACTGCAACCATGCAACATCATATTTTATTCATAACCAGCAAGAGGAAACAAATTGTCTGCCGTTTCATTTTCAACAGATCTAAATGTTGGGGTAAAATCCCAAATAATAATTTTTGGTCTGGCATCAAAATATTGAATGTAATCAAAGTAGAGAGAGAGAGAGTAACGTGGAAATCATCTGCTTCACAGGTAGGGGGAAGGTGTAGGATGGGTGTATACTGGGGTTTTTGGTGGTGGAGAATTGGAACTGGTGAAGGTATGGGTGTTTCATTGTATGACCGAGACTTAAACCCAAAAGCTTTGTAACTGCTCTCACGGTGATTCAATAAATAAAATTATTTTTATAAAAATGAAAAAAAAGTAAGGTGGAGCTCATGCCCAATTCAATCAGCTAATCAGTGGCTGAACAAACAGCAGTACTCCTACATAAAAAAAAATCTTTGTATTAAATATATGTACTGCCCTTCCCCTCAAACAATGTGCATACCCTTTCAGACTTAAGAAATCCTGGGCTGGGCCTTTGTTTATTTTGTCTTACTGTTGAGTTCAAAGTCTTAAACTTTCATCTCTGTGTTTGTGCTTGGGGCATCATTGAGCCACCTATTCCTTTAGGTGATCTCTCTCACTTCCAGCAGAAGAAGCTCAACCCTTTCCATCACTGGACCCTGAAAATACCCAAACTCTTCACTCTGCACAAACAGCAAAAATGACCCAAACAGGGAAGGGATGAGGCCATGAATGAGACAAGACCAAGAATTTGCATCTGGACCCTGGGGAGAGGTTGGAGCATGTCAGGTTGTCTGGTCAGCAGACAGGGGGAGTTTCAGCTGCTGGGGAAGAGTTCGGAAGGAGGGTGTCTGCACACCTGAACTGGACTTAAGTGTGCAGAACCCATAACCAAAGGGGAGAGGGCATGGAAGGCGTCCTGCCTTTCTGCAAGAAATGCTTTCTGCTGCCAATGAGGCCACACCACAGAGAATGACCAGGTCGTTGCAGGGTTGCTGAGAGCCAGGGGAGAAGGGTCTTCCTGGTGCTGGGAGACCCTGGAATATTTGTGTTGGGAGTGGAGAACGCTCCTGAGAGATGCATAATCTAAGCTCTTGTAAGTCTGCAAAGCTGCAAACTAATTGAAAGTCCATTTTGAAAATGAAATGATTGAAAAAATTAAAAATGAATACGTTTAGGCACCCAGAGTTGGCAACAGACAGGAGATAAAAATGCTGCCTTCTTTCAAGATTATATTTCAAAGGGAGGGTTGCTGGGGTCTTGAGAAAAGCATGAAGGAGACATAAAACTGATAAGAGTCCAGGAAAGATTTGTATGTAGATCAAAGGGCAGAAAGGGATTTGGGATTTACTTTCTAAAATTCTATCACTCCGGCCACAGCAGTAGGGAGTTTGCCTTGCACGCAGCCAACATGGTCGACCCAAGTTCGATTCCTCCGCCTGTCTCAGAGAGCCCGGCAAGCTACCGAGAGTATCTCGCCCATACAGCAGAGCCTGACAAGTTCGCCATGACGTATTCGATATGCCAAACACAGTAACAACAAAGTCTCCAATGGAACATTACTGGGTCCCCTCGAGCAAATTGATGAACAACGGGACGGCCTTTACCTTTAACTTTTCTAAAATTAATGCTCTCAGAAAGAGAGCTCAGGGACCCACAGCAGGCGCCAAAGGTCAGATAAGACTGAGAAAAACCGGAAGGCAACTTGGTCCAGGGCAGATCCCTGAGAACTCACTACAGGGCAGTACCAGGGTGAGTGAGGCCTCCACTGTGGGGCAGCAAATGAGGAGAGCCCACTCACTGGAGTGCTGGAAGAGTCCATACCCCTCCCACTGCCAACTCCCCTAAGGGGCTCCCAGCATTCTCCGGACCCTCCTGCTTGCAGGGGAGACCTGGTCCATGTGGGCAGAGGCAAGAACCCACCCATGGCTCAGCCACTGTCCTTAGATATGAACCATGCTCAGACACCGGCAAGGGAGGGGGGCTCTCACACCTGGGGAATCCCTGCTGTAGACACAGGCTTCTCTGTGAGGGGGATCCTGATTTCCCCACTCCACTCTCCTACCCTTCTCACCTGGCTCTCCGGGACTCATCACAGGCCTTCTCTGAGTTCCTCTCACAGACCAGCTGTCTCCTGACTCGAGGCTTCACAGAAGGTTCCTCCCCATGAACTCTGGCCCCGGATGGGTCTGTAGCTTCCTGTTCAGGAATCTCGTGAGCCACACCAGGGCCCCTTCCCTGCTGCCCCAATGAGTGTTTCCTTCATACTGCCAATGGACATCACAGCTACATTATTTCCAGAACCCAGTGGGAAATAAATTCTATGAATCCCGCCGACAGGACCCTTCTGCCACCCTACCTGATGTACCATCTCTCCAGCCTGCCCATCTGATTCTTAACTGTCCTCAGTAATGCTCTGCAGCTTAGGAAGAGAAAGTGACAAAAGACTCAGGAGGCTCACAGCCACTTAGAACATGGACTGCCTTGGGAGGTCAGATATGGCAGAATACTGAGTGATCAAACACCAGGACCCGGAGTTCTCCCTCTCTGAACCAACCCGCATTCAGTCTGTTGCAGCTGGAAAATCACTTCCTCCTATCAGCCGCTGTCTCTTACTCTGGCCACCACAGCAGTGTCATGAGGGAGTTGGGGGAGTGGGGGAGTGTACTACACCAGTGCTGTCCATGGAGTTCCTTGGGGCTCTGGTCACCAGCACCTCACCTGCACCTCTGCCTTGACCATGCCTCCCTTCATGCGGGAGTCTCCATTGCTGAGATACTGATGCCCCCAGGAGTTCGTCAATACTCAGGCCTGAGACATCTAGAAGGATTGAATAAGGACTGCGGGCGACATTGCACCTAGAAGGCAACAGGGGTATCAGAGACAGGGAGGCATCTGGTGAGGATATGGACAGAAGGACTTGCCCTGGCATCAAACTAGCCAGGAGCATAGATCATAAAGTTCCAATAGGATGCCTACCTTCAAGGAGGAAGTACAGCCCTATTCCAGAGGAACTGCCACTTTGCAAGAGAGATACCCTAACTCAGGAGAATTGACACGCCGGGGGGTTCTCCCCAACCACTGGTGCCTTTGTTCATCCTACGCCTGAGGACTTGAGGAACTCCTGCTCAGACAGTAGGATATTTGTAGAACAAGCCAGAGGAGATGGTTTTCCTTTTAAAGTAAACAATGTGGTTCTTGGGTCTACAAGGATGGGGAGGGATGGAAATGTAACCATAGACTAAATTATCCAGAAGCGCCTTGACTGAGAAAATTGGCCAAGTTGTTTACAATTCAGCAAAGGGGAAACCACAAGTTCAAGGTTGAGACATTTTCCTATTCCATGAGGAATCATACAACTCTTTTTACGTGTTAGGGGACTTTGCACGCCAGGTAGCTGCTCTTACGGTTACCTTGAAAATGTGACTTTCTGACCTGCGTCTTCTTATAAAAACAAGACAGTTGGGGTCGAAGAGAATCAGAGACAGCGTGCTGGAGCCTGGGACCTACTGGAGCTAGGAAGATGAAGTGCTTTGCAGATGCCTTGCTTGTCCTCTTGCTGGCTGTGGTTGATCTCGGGATTCTGGCCCCAATCACCCAGGGTGAGTTCAGTGACCTTCTCAAGGATGACCATGTCTATGGTCACTCCTGCTTGGGAGGAGACAAAGAGGGACACCTTGGTCCTCCATGACTGTCCTGCTCTAGATGTGGATGTGATTTGGCGCCTGACTAAGGGCATCAGCAGGGCCCCATAGGTGGTTCAGTGTCTTCAAGGCCTCTCCTGGCAAGCCAAGGTTTGAATTGAAACCCTAATGGCACTCACTGGGATTAACCTAACAGCTCTACTGTTGGGAGCCCAGAAAAAAGGGGGCTGGGGAGATGATGCAGAGACTTAGAAAATGTCCAGGGCAAGCAATAGGTCTTGAGTTTTTTCCTGATGTCCTGTATGTCACTTGGTGATTTACACACACACACACACACACACACACACACACACACACACAAACACACACACAGCACAGCACAAACACGCATCCCGATGTGGGGTCCTAGGTGAAATAACAAATTAATATAATGAATGAATAAAAATAGCCATAAAAGAGAATAGCCCTGTCTCTGTCTCTGGATCTCTCTCTCTCTCTCTCTCTCTCTCTCTCTCTCTCTCTCTCTCTCTCTCTGTCCTCCAACATAGGGAAACTATTGGCTTCTTTTCATGACCTAAATTATTTCGTAGCTATTCTTAACTTATTAGGATCACTAAGTAATAGGTCACTTAATTGTTTATTTAAGTAAATTGAAATTTTGGAGAAAGACAGAGAATTCTACAGTGTCAGAAAGAACATATGCTACCTAATGAAAAATGATCATTTGTTAGGGAAATAGGACAAGACAGAAAAGTGACTTCCTAGTCCACCTACATGTTCCAGGTGTGTGTTCAATAGATATTAACAAGTGTGTATTTAACAATATACTCGCAGAGCTTAGGCCTTGGGTCGTGCTAAACCTGTTGGATGGATCATTCACAGCCATCCCAGCTTCCCTTTTTCTACCATAATTTTTACTGTGCTCTTATGGAAAGGCAGGTCCTTAAACTTTTTATTTTTCAAATTCTACCCATACTATATCAAATTACATAAGAAATGAATAGAAAGTTGATTTGTTTGCTTTATTGATATAACCCAGGTCCTTAATTTCTTATCCAAAGTTTTGGTGCCAGATACACTTTGGAATGGAGATTTCCTCATGTTTTAAAAAGAGAATACTATAGAACACAGTGATTCCACTTCCAAATATCTACCCAAGCGACCAGAAAGCAGATCAAAGGTATTGATAGGTGTGGTAATGGCAGCATTGGTAATCACAGTGAAAAGGTAAGAGAAATCTAAGAGCCTCTGAGCAAAACAAGTGATGTTTGTTTTTCAAATGGGTGTAGACAGATACAGCAGACTGTTCCTCAGTCTTTAAGAGTAATAAAATGCTGACACATGCTGCAGCTTTGAAGGTGTAGGGGAGACTGACAGAAGCCAGTGAGCCAGGGGGACACAGGGTGAGGAGACTGGGACTCTGCCTCCCTGACATCTTTCTCCCCTCCTTGTCTCAGTCGCATCTGTGACCCACAACCATGACTCAGCCTGAGGCTGAACCTGAGATCTATGGTCAACAAGGAACTGTGACACAGATCCGAACAGCTCTGAAGGGACCAATAGACGCTGGTTTTTAATTTTTATTTATTTATTTATTTATTTTTGCTTTTTGGGTCACACCTGGCGATGCACAGGGGTTACTCCTCGCTCATGCACTCAGGAATTACTCCTGGCAGTGCTCAGGGGGCCATATGGGATGCTGGGAATTGAATCCGGGTTGGCTATGTGCAAGGCAAACGCCCTACCCGCTGTGCTATGTATGGCTCCATTCCAAGACCCTGGTTTTTAATTTAGCGAGGCCAGGGCCATAGTAGATTAGGGACTGTGCTTGCCTTGCAAGCAGCCCACCTGGATTGATGCCAAGGATCCTATATTTTCCACGAATGGGAGTGCTCCTTGAGAGCAGAGCCAGGAGTTAATCCTGAGCATCACAGACTATGGCTCAAAAATTAAAGTAAATAAAATAAGATTCGTGCCTCGATTCTTCCAGGGGATCCCGGGCTGCCCAGCTGGGCGGGAAAATCATCCCTGAGTCATTTCTCCCAGGGATCACGTCACCAACCCCCCATCCCGGAGATGCGGGTGGACCCCTCCGGCCACCTCGCCCGTCCCACCTTGGTGTATCTTTGCTTCCCGCCCCTGTTGGGTCACTTTCCCCATGGAAGAGGCTCGGGACAGCCCAGCCCTGACTTCCACCCCCACCCCAATTGTTCAGGACAAATGGTCTCTTTCCGAACCCTGTCCTCGAAGGGAAGACTGCACAAAGTGCTGTGGATTTTGTGTGTGTGTGTGTGTGTGTGTGTGTGTGTGTGTATTTAGATTCAGTGAAATTCTGATAAGGATTTCTTGTCTACTACGAATCTCCCCCCACTTCTGCCTTCCGCTAAGAGTGTAGAATGCAGGTCAAAAGACGAACTAGCAGCTGAATTCTCTGCCGGAGTGATAGAATGGTGGGTAGGCGCTTGCCTTGCAAGTGGCTGTTCCCGGGTTCGGTCCCCGCGACCACGTACTTCAAGTGAGCACTCTCTGGTATTCACTGGAAATTTGAGCATTGAGATTAACTGAGTATTGAAGACTGCCTTGAATCGAACCATTGGGATTTCCTTGAGGATTGAAATTGCCTTGATCTCATTGAAGGGACTCTCAAGTGAGCAAGGATCATGTTTTCTTTTATTGTTTTATACCCCCCCCCCCTTTGGAGATGTTAATATCGGTGAGACAACAAGTCTCACCAGTTTTCATCTGAAGTAAGGGCAGTTCCAGGGAGGGATGCAGTCTGATTTCAAACAGGACGTCAAACAGGGGGGAAGAAACGGCTAAGAGACCTTTAAGATTTAAAATTTAATTTTTAAGGTAGTTGGGATAGAGAAGGACCACTTTGACAAGGATAGTTGGAAATGATCACTGGATAAGAACTGCATGCTGAAAATAGATAAAGCAACAGACACAAGAGCATCTCAGTACCTGTATTGCAAGCCACATTGTCCAAAAGGTGAGAGGGAGACAGGAAGGGAGAGAGAGAAGAAAAGTGTCTGCCATAGAGATAGGCTTGGAGGGAGGGTGACGAGAAGGAAACTGGGGTCATTGGTCGTGGGAAATGTCCACTGGTGGAGGGAGAGGTGTTGGAACACTGTATGACTGAAGCCCAACCAGAAACAGTTTTAGAACTCTGCACCTCGTGTTGGTTTAAATTTGAAAATAAATAAGATTTTAAAATAAAAAAGAAATAACTTTTAAGTAAAATAAAATGGAACTATAGATACACAGTTTCTCAGACTTATAAAGAAAAAAAGAGGCTGAGCCCTGAGGCTATTGGGGTTGCTGACATAAGCCAGTGAGCCAGGGGGCACTGGGTGGAGACACTGAGACTCTGTGTCTCTGTCATCTCTCTCCCCCTCTTGTCTGTCTCCGAACTAGGACCCACGAGCACATGGGAAAGGAGAAACTGACCTGAACAAATAAATCGATGCTTCTTTTTCAAATAATGGGGCCGGGTGCTGAAGAGATAGCACAGTGAGTAGGGCACTTGCCTTGCACACTGCTAATCTGAGTTAATTTCCCAGTATCCCATATGGTCCCCCAAGCACCGCCAAGTATAATTCCTGAGTGCAGTCAGGCATAACCATTGAGCATCACTGGGCGTGACCCCAAAGCCAAAAGAAAAAAAAAAGGAAAAAATTAAGTAATGGGGTAGGAGCAATAGTAGTGAGGTAGGGCACTCACCATGGGACGCAGATGATCTGAATTCAATCCCCAGAACCCCATATGGTCCCCAAACTTGCCAGGACTTATCCCTGAGCACGGAGACAGGAATAAGTACTGAATACCAACCAGGTATGTCCCCTCTCCAAAACCTTTTTAAAAATTAAATAGACCCATAATTTTTCAGCCTTAAAAAGGAAGAATAGCATCGAGGATGTTGGGGTAACTGACCTTAGCCAGTGCTGTGCCTCTTGATCATCTGTCTTCCTTCCTTGTCTGTCTCCCATAGGACCCACAAACATGACTGCGCCTTAGACCTTATTATAAGCAACTTTATAAATCATGCTGCGTTAGGGGGCTGGAACAATGGTACAATGGGTCGGGAGTTTGCCTTGCATTTGGCCAACCCAGGTTCAGTCTCAAGCACCCATATTGTATCCCAAGCACTGTCAGGGGGTGATTTCAGAGAGAAGAATGAAGGAATAACCCCAGGAGGGGCCCCAAAACAACAATGAAAATAAATATAAATTATGTTGCTCTGGAGCAATAGCACAGCGGGTAGGGCGCTTGCCTTACAAGCGGCTAACATGGCCGACCCAAGTTCGATTCCTCCGCCCCTCTCGGAGAGCCCGGCACGCTACCGAGAGTATTCGATATGCCAGACACAGAAACAACAAAGTCTCCAATGGAGACGTTACTGGGCCCGCTCGAGCAAATCGACGATCAACGGGAGGGCCTTTACCTTTACCTATGAAAAAATATAAGATTTTTAAAAAGAAAAGAAGTCAACTGATATATAAATAAAAATATTCTCTTTCAAGAAGAAAGAGGGAGGGAAGGCGGGAGGGAGGGAGGGAGGGAGCCTATCCTGAAATGACCCTTTTTCTTGCTACAGTTTTAAAGAATCATGTAAACTGCTGTTACCCCAAATATGAGAAGAGAGACTAGAGCGAGGCTGCCCCAGGAGAGGAAATGAGACTCTGGAGAATGTCTGGGCGCAAAGCAGAGAAAGGAAATTGGAGGCTGGATTATGTGGGAAGCCAAAATCTAGGAGAAGGAAGAAGGGGGATACTCCAAGCACATTTTCAGAATCCTCGCGGGCAATCTTCCTCTCCCTTACTCCCCAGGTTCCAGACACACGAAGACAGTTACATCTGTGCAGATGCCAAGGACAAGAATATCCAATATTGCCTGGCGTCCTTGGTGGTGAGACACCAGGCGTTGCAGGCACTACGTAGACTAGAGCCACTGGGGCTGGATAGGCTCCTGGAATTCTGGCACGGCTCGTGAGGGTGGTCCCTCACCTCCAGCTCACTCGCCTGCTTCTCAGGAGCCTCCCAGGCTCCACAGTTCTGTTTTTAAAAGTCTGTTCTGAAAAGGGAATACCCTGCTACAGAGGCAGGGTGGGACGGGGGGATAGGGGGTAGGAGGGATACTGGAACCCATGGTGGTGGAAAATGGGCGCTGGTGGAGGGATGGGTGTTTGATCATTGTACAGTTGAAACCCAAGCACAAAAAATTGTAAATCTACAACTGTACCTCATGGTGTTTCACTAACAAAAATTTTTTTTAAAGTGTAAAAAATGATGAGAATGGGCACTGGTGGAGGGATGTGTACTGGATCATTGTATAACTGAAACCCAAGCACAAAAATTGGTAAGTCTGCAACTGTACCTCATGGTGTTTCACTAATAAAACTTTAAAAAAAAACTCAGTTCTGGTGATAATAATAGCACAATAATAAATGGTTTCTAAAGCAACTTTGCTTGACCTTTGGGGCAGGGGAGGATACAGACAGGATGGCTGATCTTGGATTTATAGCTCTTTCATAAGACAATCGGGGCCAAAGAAATAATTCAGCAGGCAGCTATATTTGCCCAGTTTGATCCCTGGCAGTTTATATGGTCCCCTGAGTCCAACAGGAGTGATCTGAGCTCAAAGCCAGGAGTAAGCCCTGAGCACACCCTCCCCTAATCACACATCATCATACAATTTTTCAAAAGTCTATATATGGCTCAGTGGTTTAAAAAAAACTTTCCTAGGCTCCAATCCACTGCCCCCACCTGCCCAGAGCTGATCCAGACAGCCATGCTCTAGGAATCCTCAGGTCAGGGGGTTGTGGGGAGGGCCCAGAAGGCAGTGCAGTGCCTTAGAAAGCTCTCAGGGCAAACATGAGGTCCGGAGTTTCATCCACAGCACCACTCATTCACCAAGAGGCCCCTGACTATCAGACAGTGTGAGGTCCCTGACAAGGGGAGAATTTTACTTAGTAGAATAAAAAATTAAATGAAAAACACTATTCATTCCAATATAGAATGAGTATGTATTAAAGGATGTACTGAACAGGATGGCCTGTTCCCCTTGATGGCCCATTGACCGCCATCCTCCAGAGGCCACTGGGCACTCTGGTTTGGGCCCACAGTGAAAAGACAAGCGGGGCCTCATGGGATGGTAGTGGAGCCGGCCCTATCCTCCTCACCCCAACGAGACCTCTAGTTGCAGTCCATGAACAGCCTCTCTGGCTCCTGATCAAGCTGCTTAATGACCTTGATCCTAGAGACTCAGAAACAAATCTCGAAACCCAGCGGTTTTTGGCAGAAATATGTCCGGACCCCACAGTAGGTTACTGTCGCCAGGCCATCCCAGGAGGAAAGGGCGCTGTCTGTCCACCTGCTCCCCCCTGCAGACTTGGTGGCCGCCATCCACCAGAGGCCATTGGACAGTCAGGTTTGGGCCCATAGTGACGAAACACGAAGGACCTCACAGGATGGGGGTGGAGCTGGTCCTGTACTCCCCAACCCAACGAGACCACAAGTGGCCGCCCACGAACGACCTCTCTGGCTCCTGATCAAGTTGCTTAACAGTCATGATCCCAGAGACTCAGGAACAAATCTCGGAACCCAGCAGGTTTTGATAGAAATCCCTCCAGATTTAAGTGTTAAAATTTCGGAATTTCAAAATTGTGCGGCCACTACTGCAACCATGCAACATCGTATTTTATTCATAGCCAGCAATAGAAAACAAATTGTCTACCGTTTCATTTTCAACAGATCTGAATGTTGGGGTAAAATCCCAAATAAAAATTTGGGGTCTGGCATCAAAATATTGAATGTAATCAACGTAGAGAGTAATGTGGAAATCATCTGCCCCACAGATAGGGGGAGGGTGTGGGATGGGTGTATACTGGGGTTTTTGGTGGTGGAGAATTGGAACTGGTGAAGGTATGGGTGTTTCATTGTATGACCGAGACTTAAACCCAAAAGCTTTGAAACTGCTCTCACGGTGATTCAATAAATAAAATTATTTTTATAAAAATGAAAAAAAAGTAAGGTGGAGCTCATGCCCAATTCTAATCAGCTAATCAGTAGCTGAATAACAGTACTCCTACGTAAAAAAATCTTTGTATTAAATATATTTTCTGCTCCTCTCCTCAAACAGTGTGCATACCCTTTCAGACTTAAGAAATCCTGGGCTGGGCCTTCGTTTATTTTGTCTTACTGTTGAGTTCAAAGTCTTAAACTTTCATCTCTGTGTTTGTGCTTGGGGTATCATTGGGCCACCTATTCCTTAAGGTGATCTCACTCACTTCCAGCAGAAAAAGCTCAATCCTTTCCATCACTGGACCCTGAAAATACCCAAACTTTTCACTCTGCACAAACAGCAAAAATGACCCAAACAGGGAAGGGATGAGGCCGTGAATGAGACAAGACCAAGAATTTGCATCTGGACCCTGCGGAGAGGTTGGAGCATGTCAGGTTGTCTGGTCAGCAGACAGGGGGAGTTTCAGCTTCTGGGGAAGAGTTCAGAAGGAGGGTGCCTGCACACCTGAACTGGAGTTGAGTGTGCAGAATCCATAACCAAAGGGGAGAGGGCAGGGAAGGAGTCCTGCCTTCCTGCCAGAACTGCCTTCTGCTGCCAATGAGGCCACACCACAGAGAATGACCAGGTCTCCTGCAGGGTTGCTGAGAGCCAGGGGAGAAGGGTCTTCCTGGTGCTGGGAGACCCTGGAACATTTGTGTTGGGAGTGGAGAACGCTCCTGAGAGATGCGTGATCTAAGCTCTTGTAAGTCTGCAAAGCTGCAAACTAATTGAAAGTCCATTTTGAAAATGAAATGATTCAAAAAATTAAAAATGAATATGTTTAGGCACCCAGAGTTGCCAACAGGCAGGAGAAAAAAATGCTGCCTTCTTTCAAGATTATATTTCAAAGGGAGGGTTGCTGGGGTCTTGAGAAAAGCATGAAGGAGACATAAAACTGATAAGAGTCCAGGAAAGATTTGTATGTAGATCAAAGGGCAGAAAGGGATTTGGGATTTACTTTCTAAAATTAATGCTCTCAGAAAAAGAGTTCATGGACCCACAGCAGGCGCCTAAGGTCAGATAAGACTGAGAGAAACCGGAAGGCAACTTGGTCCAGGACATATCCCTGGGAACTCACTACAGGGCAGTAACAGGGTGAGTGAGGCCTCCACTGTGGGGCAGCAAATGAGGAGAGCCCATTCACTGGAGTGCTAGAAGAGTCCATACCCCTCCCACTGCCAACTCCCCTAAGGGACACCCAGCATCCTCCTGAACCTCCTGATTGCAGGGGAGACCTGGTCCATGTGGGCAGAGGCAAGGACCCACCCATGGCTCAGCCACTGTCCTTAGATATGAACCATCCTCAGACACCAGCAAAGGAGGGGGGGTCTCATACCTGGGGAACCCCTGCTGGAGCCACAGACTTCTGTGAGAGTGGGACGCTGCTTTCCCCACTCCCCTCTCCTACCTTCTCACCTGGCTCTCTGGGACTCATCACAGACCTTCTCTGAGCTCCTCTCACATACCAGCTGTCTCCTGACTTGGGGCTTCACAGAAGGATTCTCCCCATGAACTCTGGCCCCGCATGGATCTGTAGCTTCCTGTTCAGGAATCCCGTGAGCCACACCAGGGCCCCTTCACTGATGCTCCAAACCAATGAGTGTTTCCTTCATAATGCCAATGGCCATCACAGCTACATGTTTTCCAGAACCCAGTGGGAAATAAATTCTATGAATCCCGCCGACAGGACCCTTCTGCCACCCTACCTGATGTACCATCTCTCCAGCCTGCCCATCTGATCCTTAACTGTCCTCAGTAATGTTCTGCATCTAAGGAAGGGAAAGTGACAAAAGCCTCAGGAGGCTCACAGCCACTTAGAACATGGACTGCGTAGGGTGATCAGAAATTGCAGAATACTGAGTGATCAAACACCAGCCCCCTCAGTTCTCCCACGCTGAACCAACTCGCATTCAGTCTGTTGCATCTGGAAAATAACTTCCTCCCATCAGCCGCTGTCTCTTACTCTGGCCACCACAGCAGTGTTATGAGGGAGTTGAGGGAGTGGGGGAGTGTTCTACACCAGCGCTGTCTATGCAGTTCCTCGGGGCTCCAGTCACCAGCACCTTACCTGCACCTCTGCCTTGACCATGCCTCCCTGCATGAGGGAGTCTCCGTTGTTGAGATACTGATGCCCCCAGGAGTTCGTCAATACTCAGGCCTGAGACATCTAGAAGGATTGAATAAGGGCTGCGGGTGATATTGCACCTAGACGGCAACAGGGGTATCAGAGACAGGGAGGCATCTGGTGAGCATATGGACTGAAGGACTTGCCCTGGCATCAAACTAGTCAGGAGCATAGATCATAAAGTTCCAATAGGATGCCTACCTTCAAGGAGGAAATACAACCCTACTCCAGGGGACCTGCCACTTTGCAAGAGAGATACCCTAACTCAGGAGAATTGACACGCCGGGGGGTTCTCCCCAACCACTGGTGCCTTTGTTCATCCTACGCCTGAGGACTTGAGGAACTCCTGCTCAGACAGTAGGATATTTGTAGAACAAGCCAGAGGAGATGGTTTTCCTTTTAAAGTAAACAATGTGGTTCTTGGGTCTACAAAGTTGGGGAGGGATGGAAATGTAACCATAGACTAAATTATCCAGAAGCGCCTTGACTGAGAAAATTGGCCAAGTTGTTTACAATTCAGCAAAGGGGAAACCACAAGTTCAAGGTTGAGACATTTTCCTATTCCATGAGGAATCATACAACTCTTTTTACATGTTAGGGGACTTTGCACGCCAGGTTGCTGCTCTTACGGTTACCTTGAAAATGTGACATTCTGATATTCCTCTTATAAAAACAAGACAGTTGGGGTCCAAGAGAATCAGAGAACAGCGTGCAGGAGCCTGGGACCTACTGGAGCTAGGAAGATGAAGTGCTTTACAGACGCCCTCCTTGTCCTCTTGCAGGCTGTGGTTGATCTCGGGATCCTGGCCCCAATAACCCAGGGTGAGTTCAGTGATCTTCTCAAGGATGGCCATGTCTATGCTTGAGAGGAGACAAAGAGGGACACCTTGGTCCTCCATGCCTGTCCGTGCTCTAGATGTGGATGTGATTTGGCACTTGACTAAGGACATCAGCAGGGCCCCAGAGGTGGTTCAGTGTCTTCAAGGCCTCTCCTGGCAAGCCAAGGTTTCAATTGAAACCGTAATGGCACTCACTGGGATGATCCTAACAGCTGTACTGTTGGGAGCCCAGGAAGAAGGGGCCTGGGGAGATGATGAAGAGTTTTAGAAAATGTCCAGGGCAAGCAAGAGGTCTAGAGTTTGATCCTGATGTCCTGTATGTCACTTGGTGATTTACACACACACACACACACACACACACACACACACACACATCAAAGCACAGCACAAACACACACCCTGATGTGGGGTCCAAGGTGAAAAACAAATTAATATAATGAATGAATAAAAATAGCCATAAAAGAGAATAGAACTGTCTCTGTATCTCTCTCTCTCTCTCTCTCTCTCTCTCTCTCTCTCTCTCTCTCTCTCTCTGCCCCAATTTAGAGAAACCATTGGCTTCTTTTCATGGCCTAAATTATTTCGTAGCTTTTCCTAACTGATGTAGGATCACTAAGTGATAGGTCACTTAATTGTTTATTAGAGTAAATTGAAATTTTGCAGAAAGAGAATTCTACAGTGTTAGAAAGAACATATGATAGCTAGTGAAAAATGGTCATTTGGTAGGGGAAATAGGACAAGCCAGAAAATTGATTCCCCAATCCACCTCCATGTTCCAGGTGTGTGATCAATAGATAGTAACAAGTGTGTATTGAACAATATACTCGCAGAGCTTAGGTACAAGCAGATACAGTTTCAAGCATCCTGTGGGCATGAACACATTGGGTCGTGCTATATCTGTTGTATGGATTATTCACAGCCATTCCAGCTTCACTTTTTCTGCCATAATTTTCACTCTGCTCTTATGGAAAGGCAGGTCCTTAAACATTTTATTTTTCAAATTCTACCCATATTATATGTAACTACATAAGAAATGAATATAAAGTAGAATTGTTTGCTTTATTAATATAACCCAGGGCCATAATATTTTTTTACGTTTTATTAGTGAAAAACCATGAGGTACAGTTGTAGATTTACAAATTTTTGTGTTTGAGTTTCGGTGATACAATGATCAAATACCCATCCATCCACAAGTGCCCATTTTCCACCACCATGGATAATATCCCACCCCCCATCCTCCCCATTGGTCCGTGATTTATTATCCAAAGTTTTGGTGCAAAATACATTTTGAAATGCAGATTTTCTCATGTTTTAAAAAGAGAATACTATAGAACACAGTGACTGCACTTGCAAATATCTAACCAAGTGAACAGAAAGCAGATCACAGATATTGACAGGCGTGGTAAAGCCAGCATTGGTCATCAGAGTCAAAAGGTGAGTGAAGTCCAAGAGCCTCTGAGCAAAACAAGTGATGTTTGTTTTTCAAATGGTTGTAGACAGATACAGCAGATTGTTTCTCAGTCTTTAAGAGTAATAAAATGCTGACACACGCTGCAGCTTTGAAGGTGTAAAGGAGACTGGCAGAAGCCAGTGAGCCAGGGGGTCACTGGGTGGGGACAATGGGACTCTGCCTCTCTGACATCTCTCTCCCCTCCTTGTCTCTGTCGCACCTGAAACCCACAACCATGACTCAAACTGAGGCTGAACCTGAGATCTGTGGTCAACAAGGAACTTTGACACTGAGCTGAACAGCTCTGCACTGACCAATAGACGCTGGTTTTTCATTTTATTTATTTATTTATCTATTTATTTATTTTTGCTTTTTGGGTCACACCCGGTGATGCACAGGGGTTACTCCTGGCTCATGCACTCAGGAATTACTCCTGGCAGTGCTCAGGGGACCATATGGATTGCTGGGACTTGAATCCGGGTCGGCTAGTGCAAGGCAAACACCCTACCCGCTGTGCTATGTATGACTATGTATGGCTCCAGCCCAAGACCCTGGTTTTGAACTTAGCGAGGCCAGGGCAATAGTAGATTAGGAAGGGTGCTTGCCTTGCCAGAAGCCCACCTGGATTGATCCCACGGATCCATATTGTCCACGAAAGGGAGTGCTCCCTGAGAGCAGAGCCAAGAGTCAATCCTGAGCATCACAGAATGTGGCTCAAAAAACTAAAATCAATAAAACAAGATTCCTTGCCTCGATTCTTCCAGGGGATCCCGGGCTGCCCAGCTGTGCGGGAAAATCATCCCTGAGTCAGTTCTCCCAGGGATCACGTCACCAACCCGCTTCTACTACGGATCTCCGCCCACTTCCGCCTTCTGCCCCGCGTGTAGAATGCAGGTCAAAAGACCCAATTATCAGCTGAGTTCTGGGCCGGAGTGATAGAACGGCGGGTAGGCGCTTGCCTTGCAAGTGGCTGTTCCCATGTTCAGTCCCCAATGCCATGTACTTCTTAGGACTCTTGCATTGATTTCATTGAGAGGCACTCTCAACTGAGCAAGGATCATGTTTTTCCTTATGATTCTGCCACATTGCCTTTGGAGTTGTTAATATTGGTGACACAACAACTCTCACCTGTTTCATTTGAAGTAAGGGCAGTTACAGGAAGGGACTCAGTTTGATTGAAAAAACAGGACGTCAAACAGAAGGAAAGAAATGGATAAGAGAGCTTTAAGATTTACAATTTAATTTTTAAGGGAGTTGGGATAGAGAAGAACCACTTTGACAAGGATAGATGGAAATGATCACTGGATAAGAACTGCATGCCGAAAATAGATAAAGCAACAGGCATGAGGCCATCAGTACCTGTATTGTAAGCCATATAGTCCAAAAGGAGAGAGGGAGAGAAGAAGAGAGAGAGAGAGAGAGAGAGAGAGAGAGAGAAGAAAAGTGTCTGCCATAGAGATAGGCTTGGAGGGAAGGTGACGAGAAGGAAACTGGGGTCATTGGTAGTGGGAAATGTCCACTGGTGGAGGGACAGGTGTTGGAACACTGTATGACTGAAGCCCAACCAGAAACAGTTTAATAACTCTGTACCTCGTGTTGGTTTAAATTTGAAAATAAATGAATTTTTGAAATAAAAATAAATAACTTTTAAGTAAAACAAAATAGAGGTATAGATACAGAGTTTCTCAGACTTATAAAGAAAAAAAATGCTGAGCCCTGAAACTATTGGGGTTGCTTACATAAGCCAGTAAGCCAGGGGGCACTGGGTGGAGAAACTGAGACTTTGTGTCTCTGTCATCTCTCTCACCCTATTGTCTGTCTCCCAACTAGGACCCACGAACAGAAAGAAAAGGAGAAACTGACCTGAATAAATAAATCGATGCTTCTTTTTAAAATAAAAGGGGCGGGTGCTGAAGAGATAGCACAGTGAGTAGGTCTCAGTCTTTAAGAGTAATAAAATGCTGACACACGCTGCAACTTTGAAGGTGTAGAGGAGACTGATATAACCCTCTGTGCGCATGGACAGCTAGCTCCACCTCCTAGAAAGCCGGTTTTACCCCTGGTCTGCGCGGAACGGGCACGGAGGCCCAGCTCTGGGCAACCAAGCTGAACGGCTCCTATTCCAACCAGGTACAGCCCGCCCCCAAGGGCCTGGGACCCTCTGTGTGCATGCACAGCTAGCTCCACCTCCTAGAAAGCCGGTTTCACCCCTTATCTGCGCGGAACGGGCACGGAGGCCCAGCTCTGGGCAACCAAGCTGAATGGCTCCTATTCCAGCCAGGTACAGCCCGCCCCCAAGGGCCTGGGACCCTCTGTGCGCAAGCACAGCTAGCTCCACCTCCTAGAAAACCGGTTTCACCCCTGATCTGCGCGGGACGGGCACGGAGGCCCAGCTCTGGGCAACCAAGCTGAACGGCTCCTATTCCAACCAGGTACAGCCCACCCCCAAGGGCCTGGGACCCTCTCTGCACATGCACAGGTAGCTCCATCGACGTTCCCAACTCCTCGCTCAGTGCCAGGGACTCTTTCCGGAGCCGCGGCCACTAACGCGGCCGCTAAATATTTTCCCACTACATATGCCATAAGAACCCTAAGCTACCTTCTTCGATGGAAACTTCTCTAGTTTAGCTCAGTCACCAGAAACACAGTAGGCAATAACTCATAAGCCTATCTTAACTCACACTGCATATCAAGCAGAATAGTAACAGTGAATGTTAAGGACTAAACCACAGTTTTCACAATGGTAAAGCAACGCAAAAGCCCACCAAACTTTCTTATTGAAGAGTCTAGCCCAGATGACACCAACAGTACTGCAGTGTTAGACAACCTCTCTGACAAGGAATTCAGGAGGGAGCTACTTAGGATGCTTAGGGAATTAAAAGAAACAATGGAAAGCAATGCCAATAGAAGACAAGAGGATTTGAAGGCAGAAATGAGGAAAATGCAATGAGAAATGTCAGACCTGAAAAATCTCGTAGGCGAATTGAAAAACTCAGTGGAAGGCCTCAGCAGCAGAGTAACAGCTGCTGAGAACAGAATCAGTGAGCTCGAAGATGAAGTTCAGAGACTCTCCAGAAAAGAGCAGAAAATGGAAAAGAGACTCACAATTCAGGAACAGATGGCAAGAGAAGATCGTGATGAAGCCAAGAGGGGTAACATAAGAATTATTGGAGTCCCAGAGGTACAGGAAGAAAACCTTGATGAAGAAGAAACTGTTAAAGACATCATTGCTACAACGTTTCCAGAGCTAAAGAAAACTTGTGACCATATTCAGGAGGCCCGAAGGGTACCAGCTAGAAGAAATCCGAATAAAAATACCCCAAGACACATTCTGATCAAAATGACCAAAACCTTAGACAGAGACAAAATTCTGAGAGCAGCAAGATCGAAGAAAGAAATCTCTTACAAAGGAGCATCCTTAAAATTCACAGCTGATTTTTCTGATGAAACCCTTATGGCCCGAAAACAGTGGTGGGACATAGTGAAAAAACTCAATGAAATAAATGCCTCCCCAAAAATACTTTACCCAGCGAGACTCTCATTCATAATAGAAGGAACAACACACAGTTTCACAGACAAACAACAGCTCAGGAACTTCATAGACTCAAAACCGTGGTTACAAGAACAAGTAAATGGGCTACTTTAAGGCAAGAAAGGCCCCTCAAATACACCAAATTTCAACAGAACAATGGGACAAAATCCCATAACAATAATCTCTCTCAATATCAATGGGCTAAATGCACCAATTAAAAGACATAGAGTGGCAGAATGGATTAGAAAATTGAACCCAACATTCTGCTGCCTGCAAGAAACACATCTCAATAGTCAAAGCAAACACAGACTCAGAGTCAAAGGCTGGAAAACAACCCTACAGGCAAACAGCTCCCATAAAAAAGCTGGGGTAGCCATACTTATATCAGATCACATCGATTTCAGAGTGAGGAAGGTCATAAGAGACAGTGAAGGCCATTTCTTATTGATCAAAGGATCTGTACAACAGGAAGAACTTACAATAATAAATGTATATGCACCTAATGAGAGACCAGCAAAGTATTTAAAACAACTACTCATAGATTTGGAAAAAGACATCAACAGCAACACAATACTAGTGGGAGACTTCAACACTGCTTTGTCACCTCTTGATAGATCAACCAGACTCAAGCTTAGCAAGGACATACTTCATCTGAGGGAAACAATGGAAGAAAGGTACTTAGTAGATATATACAGGACACTTCATCCACAAAAAGCTGAATACACATTCTTCTCAACCGTAGATGGAACATTCTCCAAGATAGACCACATGCTGAGCCATAAAACATGCCTCCAAAAAATTAAGAAGATAGAGATTGTATCGACAAACTTCTCAGACCATAATGCGCTGAAATTAGAAGTAAATCACATACAGAAACAGAAAACTAAATCAAACACCTGCAAATTATACAGTGCTCTACTGAACAACGAGTGGCTTAGACAGGAAATCAAAGAGGAAATCAAAATATTCCTAGAAACGAATGAAAATGAGGGCACGAGTTACCAAAACTTATGGGACACAGCAAAAGCTGTCTTAAGAGGAAAGTTTATAGCTCTACAAGCATTCCTCAGGAAGTAGGAGCGAGCACACATAAGTAACCTAACCTCACAGCTTAAGAGCTTGGAGAAGGACCAAAAAAAGGAGCACAACCCGAAGAGGAGAATGGAAATAATAAAACTCAGAGCAGAGATTAATGAGATGGAAACCCAAAAAACAATCCGAAAGATCAATGAAACCAAGAGCTGGTTCTTCAAGAAAATTAACAAGATTGATAAGCCTCTAGCAAAACTCACAAAGAAAGGGAGAGAGAAAACCCTAATAAACCGAATCAGAAATGAAAAGGGGGTCATTACAACAGAAACTACAGAAATTCAAAGGATCCTCAGGGAGTACTTTGAGAAACTGTATGCCACGGAACATCAAAACCTCGAGGAAATGGATAAATTCCTAGACTCCTACAGACTCCCAAGGCTGAACCAAGAAGGCCTGGAATACCTGAACAGACCTATCACAATCAAGGAAATTGAAATGGTAATAAAAAGTCTCCCCAAGCACAAAAGTCCTGGTCCGGATGGATTCACTAGTGAATTCTTCCAAATCATTAAAGAGGACTTACTCCCAATCCTCTTTAAGCTTTTCCACGAAATTGAAATATCAAAAACACTTCCAAACAGTTTCTACGAAGCAAATATCACACTGATACCAAAAGCAGACAGAGATACCACAAAGAAAGAGAATTACAGGCCGATATCCCTGATGAACACAGATGCAAAGATCCTCAACAAACTACTAGCAAATAGAATCCAACTACTCATCAAAAGATCATACAACATGACCAAGTAGGATTCATCCCAGGGATGCAAGGATGATTCAACATTCGGAAATCAATCAACATAATCCATCATATAAACAGAAGAAAAGATAAAAAGCATGTGATTATATCAATAGATGCAGAGAAAGCATTTGACAAGATCCAGCACCCCTTTATGATGAAAACCCTAGCCAAAATGGGTATAGAGGGGACCTTCCTCAACATAGTTAAAGCCATCTACCACAAGCCTACAGCAAGCATCATCCTCAATGGGGAAAAACTGAGAGACTTCCCTCTAAGATCAGGGATGAGACAAGGATGCCCATTCTCCCCACTGCTGTTCAATATAGTACTGGAAGTACTTGCAATAGCGATTAGGCAAGAAAAATATATTAAGGGCATTCAGGTAGGAAAGGAAGAAATCAAGCTCTCACTATTCGTAGATGATATGATACTCTATTTAGAGTACCCAATAACCTCCAACAAAAACTCCTAGAAACAATAAACTCATATAGTAAAGTTGCAGGCTATAAAATCAATACCCAAAAGTCCATGGCTTTCCTATATGCAAACAGTGATAGAGAAGAAAGCAACATGAAAAAAACAATCCCGTTCACAATTGTGCCCCAGAAAATCAAGTACTTAAGAATCAGCTTAACTAAGGAAGTAAAGGACCTGTACAAAGAAAACTACAAAACGCTACTTCAGGAAATAAAAGAGGACATGAGGAAATGGAAAGATATCCCCTGCTCATGGGTCGGGAGACTTAACATTGTCAAAATGGCAATACTACCGAAAGCATTGTATAAATTAAATGCAATCCCTATAAGGATACCCACGACATTCTTCAAAGAAATGGAGCAAACACTCCTGAAATTTATATGGAACAATAAGCCCCCACGAATAGCTAAAGCAATTCTTGGGAAAAAGAAAATGGGAGGAATCAACCTCCCGAACTTCAAACTGTACTACAAAGCAGTAATAATTAAAACAGCATGGTACTGGAACAAAGGCAGAACTGCAGACCAGTGGAACAGGGTTGAATACACTGACATCTCCCCTCAATTATATGATCATCTAATCTTTGATAAAGGTGCAAGTAATGTGAAGTGGAGTAAGGAAAGCCTCTTTAACAAATTGTGCTGGCATCACTGGACGGCTACATGCAAAAAAAATGGGCTCAGAACTCTGCCTAACACCGTGTACAAAAGTAAGATCAAAATGGATTAAAGACCTCAACATCAGACCAGAAACCATAAGGTACATTGAAGACAAAGTTGGCAAAACCCTCCATGACATTGAAGCTAATGGTATCTTCAAAGATGCCACACCACCGTCTGAGCAAGTGAAAACAGAGATAGATAAATGGGACTATCTTGAACTAAGAAGCTTCTGCACCTCCAAAGAAACAGTGACCAAAATACAAAGACAGTCTACAGAATGGGAAAGGATATTTGCCGAATACACATCTGACAAGGGGTTGATATCCAGGATATACAAAACACTGGTTGAACTCCACAAGAAGAAAACATCCAACCCCATCCAAAAATGGGGCAATGAAATGAACAGAAACTTTCTCAAAGAAGAAATCCGAATGGCAAAAAAGCACATGAGAAAATGCTCTACATCATTAATCATCAGGGAGATGCAGATCAAAACCACAATGACATACCATCTCACACCTCAGAGACTGGCCCACATTCAAAAGAACAAAAGCAACCGATGCTGGCGCAGATGTGGCGAGAAAGGGACACTCCTTCCCTGTTGGTGGGAATGTCCACTGGTTCAGCCCTTCTGGAAAACAGTATGGACGATTCTCAAAAAATTAGAAATTGAGCTCCCATTTGACCCAGCAATACCACTCCTGGGAATATATCCCAGAGAGGCAAAAATGTATAGTTGAAGTGACATCTGCACTTGTTTGTTCATTGCAGCACTCTTTACAATAGCCAGAAACTGGAAGAAACCTGAAGGCCAAGAACAGATGACTGGTTAAAGAAACTTTGGTACATCTACACAATGGAGTACTATGTAGCTCTTAGAAAAGATGATCACGATCACGACCACGACCACCCTGTTGTTCGTCGATTGCCTCGAGCAGGTGCCAGTAACGTCTTCTTCGTCCTAGCCCTGAGATTTTTTTTTTAAAGTGCCATATTCAAGGCTTTTTCAGGGTTAGGAGAATGAGACCCATCATTGTTACTGGTATTTGGCATATTGGGTATACCACGGGGAGTTTGCCAGACTCTGCCGTGTGGGCATGTTACATTTGGTAGCCTGCCAGTTTGACCGAATTAGGAATGAGATGATAAGATGTCGTGCGCGCGCTTCCGGGAGCTGAGTGTGATGATCTCTGGATCCTGGCCGTTGTTGGAGTTACACGGCAGTTGGTGGGTGTAACTGTCTAGTTACTGGCAGGTCCAGTCCCAAACTGTACAGGCTTGGAGATCTCAGCCCTGGGTCCCACACACCTGGGTTCCTCTGTCAGTTCTTTTATGCGTGAGGCTCATCCAAGTGTGTGGAGAGTGCTCCCAGCATGGCCTTGGCTGGGCCTCGGTGGTCTTCAGCTGTTGGGCCCTGGTGGAGACAGTCAGGCATAGGGTAGGAGACTCTGTCTTGTTCTCTCCCAGGAGCTGAGTGTGATGATCTCTGGATCCTGGCCGTTGTTGGAGTTACACGGCAGTTGGTGGGTGTAACTGTCTAGTTACTGGCAGGTCCAGTCCCAAACTGTACAGGCTTGGAGATCTCAGCCCCGGGTCCCACACACCTGGGTTCCTCTGTCAGTTCTTTTATGCGTGAGGCTCATCCAAGTGTGTGGAGAGTGCTCCCAGCATGGCCTTGGCTGGGCCTCGGTGGTCTTCAGCTGTTGGGCCCTGGTGGAGACAGTCAGGCATAGGGTAGGAGACTCTGTCTTGTTCTCTCCCAGGAGCTGAGTGATGAAGTCATGAAATTTACATACAAGTGGTACAACATGGAAAGTATCATGCTAAGCGAAATGAGTCAGAAAGAGAGGGATAGACATAGAAAGATTGCATTCATCTGGGGGAAAATAAAGTAATAAAATATGATTAATACCCAAGAATAGCTGAGATCAGCACCAGGAGGATTACTCCATAGCTTAGTGGCCAGTCGGGCATTCTAGAAGAAAGGGCAGCTCAGATAGAGAAAGGAACACCAAATAAAGGGTGTTTAGAGAATCCTCCCAGGAGGGGAGATGCATGTCGAAAGTGGACTGTGGACTGAACATGTTTGCGACTCAATGCCTCTTTTGCAGACCACAACACCCAAAAGGAGAGAGAGAACACAGGGGATTGCCCTGCCACAGAGGCAGGGGGAGATGGGGGGAGGGAGTTGGGGGGATATTATCCATGGTGGTGGAAAATGGGCACTGGTGGAGGGATGGGTATCTGATCATTGTATAATCAAACCCAAGCACAAAAAATTGTAAATCTACAACTGTACCTCATGGTGTTTCACTAATAAAAAAAAATTTAAAAAAGTAAAACAAAAATAAAAGTGTATATCAAATAGTCAAAAAAAAAAGAAATATAGAAAACCAAAAAAAAAAAAACTGAAATCAATAAAATAAGATTCTGTGCCTTGATTCTTCCAGGGGATCCCGGGCTGCCCAGCTGGGCGGGAAAATAGACTCTGGTTTTCCATTTTATTTATTTATTTATCTATTTATTTATTTATTTTTGGTTCTTGGGTCACACCCGGTGATGCACAGGGGTTTCTCCTGGCTCATGCACTCAGCAATTACTTCTGGCAGTGCTCAGGGGACCATATGGATTGCTGGGAATTGAATCCGGGTCGGCTAGTGCAAGGCAAACGCCCTACCCGCTGTGCTATGTATGGCTATGTATGGCTGCAGCCCAAGACCCTGGTTTTGAACTTCGCAAGGCCAGGGCCATAGAACATTAGGGAAGGTGCTTGCTTTGCCAGGAGCCCACCTGGATTGATCCCACGGATCCATATTGTCCACGAAAGGGAGTGCTCCCTGAGAGCAGAGCCAGGAGTCAATCCTGAGCATCACAGAATATGGCTCGAAAAACTAAAATCAATAAAACAAGATTCTGTGCCTCAATTCTTCCAGCGGAACCCGGGCTGCAGAGCTGGGCGGGAAAATCATCCCTGAGTCAGTTCTCCCAGGGATCACGTCACCAACCCGCGTCTACTACGGATCGCCGCCAGCCCCCCGCCCCCGCCCCCCGCCCCCCACCGTCCTGTAGAATGCAGGTCAAAAGACCCAGTTATCAGCTGAGTTCTCGGCCGGAGTGATAGAACGCCGGGTAGGCACTTGCCTTGCAAGTAGCTGTTCCCATGTTCAGTCCCCGATACCACATATATCGCCTTGATCTCATTGAGAGGGACTCTCAACTGAGCAAGGATCATCTTTTTTTGATGGTTCACCCCCCTCCCCCGCCCCCTCCCATTGGAGTTGTTAATAGTGGTTAGACAACAACTCTCACCTGTTTTCATTGGAAGTAAGGGCAGTTCCAAGAAGGGACTCAGTCTGATTTAAAACAGGACGTCACACAGGGGGGAAGAAACGGCTAAGAGACGTTTAAGATTTAAAATTTAATTTGGAAGGGGGTTGGCATAGAGAAGGAACACTTTGACAAGGCTAGTTGGAAATGATCACTGGATAAGAACTGCATGCTGAAAATAGCAACAGACTCGAGAGCATCTCAGTACCTGTATTACAAGCCACATTGTCCAAAAGGTGAGAGGGAGACAGGAAGGGAGAGAGAGAAGAAAAGTGTCTGCCATAGAGATATGCTTGGAGGGAGGGTGACGAGAAGGAAACTGGGGTCATTGGTCGTGGGAAATGTCCACTGGTGGAGGGACAGGTGTTGGAACACTGTATGACTGAAGCCCAACCAGAAACAGTTTGATAACTCTGCACCTCGTGTTGGTTTAAATTTGAAAATAAATAAGATTTCAAAATAAAAAGAAATAACTTTTAAGTAAAACAAAATGGAGCTATAGATGTACATTTTCTCAGACTTATAAAGAAAAAATGAGGCTGAGGCCTGAGGCTATGGGGATGCTGACATAAGCCAGTGAGCCAGGGGGCACTGGGTGGAGACACTGAGACTCTGTGTCTCTGTCATCTCTCTCCCCCTCTTGTCTGTCTCCGAACTAGGACCCACGAGCACATGGGAAAGGAGAAACTGACCTGAACAAATAAATCGATGCTTCTTTTTCAAATAATGGGGCTGGGTGCTGAAGAGATAGCACAGTGAGTAGGTCTCAGTCTTTCAGAGTAATAAAATGCTGACACTCGCTGCAGCTTTGAAGGTATAAAGGAGACTGACAGAAGCCAGTGAGCCAGGGGGTCACTGGGTGGGGACAATGGGACTCTGCCTCTCTGACATCTCTCTCCCCTCCTTGTCTCTGTCGCATCTGAGACCCACAACCATGACTCAACCTGAGGCTGAACCTGAGATCTATGGTCAACAAGGAACTTTGACACAGATCTGAACAGCTCTGCACTGACCAATAGACGCTGGTTTTCCATTTTATTTATTTATTTATTTATTAATCTATTTATTTATTTATTTTTGGTTTTTGGGTCACACCCGGTGATGCACAGGGGTTACTCCTGGCTCATGCAGTCAGGAATTACTCCTGGCAGTTATCAGGGGACCATATGGATTGCTGGGACTTGAATCCGGGTCGGCTAGTGCAAGACAAACGCCCTACGCGCTGTGCTATGTATGGCTATGTATGGCTCCAGCCCAAGACCCTGGTTTTGAACTTCGCCAGGCCAGGGCCATAGAAGACTAGGGAAGGTGCTTGCCTTGCCAGGAGCCCACCTGGATTGATCCCACGGATCCATATTGTCCACGAAAGGGAGTGCTCCCTGAGAGCAGAGCCAGGAGTCAATCCTGAGCATCACAGAATGTGGCTCGAAAAACTAAAATCAATAAAACAAGATTCCGTGCCTCAATTCTTCCAGCAGATCCCGGGCTGCCCAGCTGGGCGGGAAAATCATCCCTGAGTCAGTTCTCCCAGGGATCACGTCACCAACCCGCGTCTACTACGGATCGCCGCCAGCCCCCCGCCCCCGCCCCCCGCCCCCCACCGTCCTGTAGAATGCAGGTCAAAAGACCCAGTTATCAGCTGAGTTCTCGGCCGGAGTGATAGAACGCCGGGTAGGCACTTGCCTTGCAAGTAGCTGTTCCCATGTTCAGTCCCCGATACCACATATATCGCCTTGATCTCATTGAGAGGGACTCTCAACTGAGCAAGGATCATCTTTTTTTGATGGTTCACCCCCCTCCCCCGCCCCCTCCCATTGGAGTTGTTAATAGCGGTCAGACAACAACTCTCACCTGTTTTCTTTGGAAGTAAGGGCAGTTCCAAGAAGGGACTCAGTCTGATTTAAAACAGGACGTCACACAGGGGGGAAGAAACGGCTAAGAGACCTTTAAGATTTAAAATTTAATTTGGAAGGGGGTTGGGATAGAGAAGAAACACTTTGACAAGGCTAGTTGGAAATGATCCCTGGATAAGAACTGCAAGCGGAAAATATATAAAGCAACAGACTCGAGAGCATCCCAGTACCTGTATGCAAGCCACATTGTCCAAAATGTGAGAGGGAGACAGGAAGGGAGAGAGAGAAGAAAAGTGTCTGCCAAAGAGATAGGCTTGGAGGGAGGGTGACGAGAAGGAAACTGGGGTCATTGGTCATGGGAAATGTCCACTGGTGGAGGGAGAGGTGTTGGAACACTGTATGACTGAAGCCCAACCAGAAACAGTTTGATAACTCTGCACCTCGTGTTGGTTTAAATTTGAAAATAAATAAGATTTCAAAATAAAATGAAATAACTCTTAAGTAAAATAAAATGGAACTATAGATGCACAGTTTCTCAGCCTTATAAAAGGAGGCTGAGACCTGAGGCTATTGGGGATGCTGACATAAGCCAGTGAGCCAGGGGGCACTGGGTGGAGACACTGAGACTCTGTGTCTCTGTCATCTCTCTCCCCCTCTTGTCTGTCTCCGAACTAGGACCCACGAGCACATGGGAAAGGAGAAACTGACCTGAACAAATAAATCGATGCTTATTTTTCAAATAATGGGGCCGGGTGCTGAAGAGATAGCACAGTGAGTAGGTCTCAGTCTTTCAGAGTAATAAAATGCTGACACTCGCTGCAGCTTTGAAGGTGTAAAGGAGACTGACAGAAGCCAGTGAGCCAGGGGGTCACTGGGTGGGTAGAATGGGACTCTGCCTCTCTGACATCTCTCTCCCCTCCTTGTCTCTGTCGCATCTGAGACCCACAACCATGACTCAACCTGAGGCTGAACCTGAGATCTGTGGTCAACAAGGAACTTTGACACAGATCTGAACAGCTCTGCACTGACCAATATATGCTGGTTTTCCATTTTATTTAATTTATTTATTTATTTATCTATTTATTTATTTATTTTTGGTTTTTGGGTCACACCCGGTGATGCACAGGGGTTACTCCTGGCTCATGCACTCAGGAATTACTCCTGGCAGTGCTCAGGGGACCATATGGATTGCTGGGACTTGAATCCGGGTCGGCTAGTGCAAGGCAAACGCCCTACCCGCTGTGCTATGTATGGCTATGTATGGCTCCAGCCCAAACCCTGGTTTTGAACTTCACCAGGCCAGGGCCATAGGAGATTAGGGAAGGTGCTTGCCTTGCCAGGAGCCCACCTGGATTGATCCCACGGATCCATATTGTCCACGAAAGGGAGTGCTCCCTGAGCGCAGAGCCAGGAGTCAATCCTGAGCATCACAGAATGTGGCTCAAAAAACTAAAATCAATAAAACAAGATTCTGTGCCTCAATTCTTCTAGCGGATCCCGGGCTGCCCAGCTGGGCGGGAAAATCATCCCTGAGTCATTCTCCCAGGGATCACTTCAACAACCCGCTTCTACTACGGATCTCCGCCCACTTCTGCTTCCCACCCCCCCAACCCCCTCCCCCCCCCCCGTCCTGTAGAATGCAGGTCAAAAGTCCCAATTATCAGCTGAGTTCTCGGCCAGAGAGATAGAACGCCGGGTAGGCGCTTGCCTTGCAAGTAGCTGTTCCCATGTTCAGTCCCCGATACCACGTATATCGCCTTGATCTCATTGAGAGGGACTCTCAACTGAGCAAGGATCATGTTTTTTTGATGGTTCACCCCCCTCCCCCGCCCGCTCCCATTGGAGTTGTTAATAGCGGTCAGACAACAACTCTCACCTGTTTTCATTGGAAGTAAGGGCAGTTCCAAGAAGGGACTCAGTCTGATTTAAAACAGGACGTCACACACGGGGGATGAAACGGCTAAGAGACCTTTAAGATTTAAAATTCAATTTGGAAGGGGGTTGGGATAGAGAAGGACACTTTGACAAGGCTAGTTGGAAACGATCACTGGATAAGAACTGCATGCTGAAAATAGATAAAGCAACAGACACGAGAGCATCTCAGTACCTGTATTGCAAGCCACATTGTCCAAAAGGTGAGAGGGAGACAGGAAGGGAGAGAGAGAAGAAAAGTGTCTGCCATAGAGATAGGCTTGGAGGGAGGGTGACGAGAAGGAAACTGGGGTCATTGGTCATGGGAAATGTCCACTGGAGGAGGGACAGGTGTTAGAACACTGTAGGACCGAAGCCCAACCAGAAACAGTTTGATAACTCTGCACCTCATGTTGGTTTATATTTGAAAATAAATAAGATTTCAAAATAAAATGAAATAACTTTTAAGTAAAATTAAATGGAACTATAGATGCACAGTTTCTCAGCCTTATAAAAGGAGGCTGAGGCCTGAGGCTATTGGGGATGCTGACATAAGCCAGTGAGCCAGGGGGCACTGGGTGGAGACACTGAGACTCTGTGTCTCTGTCATCTCTCTCCCCCTCTTGTCTGTCTCCGAACTAGGACCCACGAGCACATGGGAAAGGAGAAACTGACCTGAACAAATAAATCGATGCTTATTTTTCAAATAATGGGGCCGGGTGCTGAAGAGATAGCACAGTGAGTAGGTCTCAGTCTTTCAGAGTAATAAAATGCTGACACTCGCTGCAGCTTTGAAGGTGTAAAGGAGACTGACAGAAACCAGTGAGCCAGGGGGTCACTGGGTGGGGACAATGGGACACTGCCTCTCTGACATCTCTCTCCCCTCCTTGTCTCTGTCGCACCGGAGACCCACAACCATGACTCAACCTGAGGCTGAACCTGAGATCGATGGTCAACAAGGAACTTTGACACAGATCTGAACAGCTCTGCACTGACCAATAGACGCTGGTTTTCCATTTTATTTATTTATTTATCTATTTATTTATTTATTTTTGGTTTTTGGGTCACACCCGGTGATGCACAGGGGTTACTCCTGGCTCATGCACTCAGGAATTACTCCTGGCAGTGCTCATGGGACCATATGCATTGCTGGGACTTGAATCCGGGTCGGCTAGTGCAAGGCAAACGCCCTACCCGCTGTGCCATGTATGGCTATGTATGGCTCCAGCCCAAGACCCTGGTTTTGAACTTCGCCAGGCCAGGGCCATAGGAGATTAGGGAAGGTGCTTGCCTTGCAAGGAGCCCACCTGGATTGATCCCACGGATCCATATTGTCCACGAAAGGGAGTGCTCCCTGAGAGCAGAGCCAGGAGTCAATCCTGAGCATCACAGAATGTGGCTCAAAAAACTAAAATCAATAAAACAAGATTCTGTGCCTCAATTCTTCTAGCGGATCCCGGGCTGCCCAGCTGGGCGGGAAAATCATCCCTGAGTCAGTTCTCCCAGGGATCACATCACCAACTCGCATCTACTACGGATCTCTGCCCACTTTCGCCTCCCCGCCCCCCCCCCAGCCTGTAGAATGCAGGTCAAAAGACCCAATTATTGTTGCCTACTGGCCAAGTAAAAGAATGCTTGATTTTTCATTCCCCTTTTGTCCTGCTCAAAGCTGGGCCACTTCCCAGTACAGGAGGTTTCAGTTTGGGGAAAATGCACCCTCGTAAATGATTTGTAAATGATGTACAAGGAACAGCACAGTCTCTATGTGTATGTCAAAACTGTAACGAAGCAGGCCGCTCCGACCGGTAGCATTATGTCGAAACTGTCACCAGGTGGCTGACCAACGGTGCATGGCTCTGCCCACTGTGACTGACCAACGGTGCATGACTCTATTCATCGTCCCATCCACTTTCCCACGTCCCATCCCCTTTCCTTTCTTTTGGGTGGGTTGTGGAAACATACTTAAGTCTGTACCTGTGCTCTGAATAAACACGCGCATTCATGCCATCTCATGAATGACGGAACCCTGTGTGACTCGAGTGCTGATTTCACCCTGACGGCCCTCTCCTGGCTCCGCTCTGCAGCGCCAGACGCGGCAAATTATCAGCTGAGTTCTCGGCCAGAGTGATAGAACGGCGGGTAGGCGCGTGCCTTGCAAGTAGCTGTTCCCATGTTCATTCCCCGATACCATGTATATCGCCTTGATCTCATTGAGAGGGACTCTCAACTGAGCAAGGATCATGTTTTTTTTGATGGTTCACCCCCCTCCCCCGCCCCCTCCCATTGGAGTTGTTAATAGCGGTCAGACAACAACTCTCACCTGTTTTCATTGGAAGTAAGGGCAGTTCCAAGAAGGGAATCAGTCTGATTTAAAACAGGATGTCACACAGGGGGGAAGAAATGGCTAAGAGACCTTTAAGATTTAAAATTTAATTTGGAAGGGGGTTGGGATAGAGAAGGAACACTTTGACAAGGCTAGTTGGAAATGATCACTGGATAAGAACTGCATGCTGAAAATAGATAAAGCAACAGACTCGAGAGCATCTCAGTACCTGTATTGCAAGCCACATTGTCCAAAAGGTGAGAGGGAGACAGGAAGGGAGAGAGAGAAGAAAAGTGTCTGCCATAGAGATAGGCTTGGAGGGAGGGTGAGGAGAAGGAAACTGGGGTCATTGGTCGTGGGAAATGTCCACTGGTGGAGGGACAGGTGTTGGAACACTGTATGACTGAAGCCCAACCAGAAACAGTTTGATAACTCTGCACCTCGTGTTGGTTTAAATTTGAAAATAAATATATTTTTAAAATAAAAGTAAATATCTTTTAGTAAAATAAAATAGAGATATGGATACATAGTTTCTCAGATTTTTAAAGAAAAATAATGCTGAGCCCTGACTCTATTGGGTTGCTGACATAATCCAGTGAGCTAGGGGACACTGGGTGGGGACAATAAGACTTGTGTCTCTGTCATCTCTCTCACCCTCTTGTCTGTCTCCCAACTAGGACCCACGAACAGATAGGAAAGGAGAAACTGATCTGAACAAATAAATCAATGCTTCTTTTTCAAATAATGGGGCCGGGTGCTGAATAGATAGCACAGTGTGTAGATCTCAGTCTTTAAGAGTAATAAAATGCTGACACCCGCTGCAGCTTTGAAGGTGTACAGGAGAATGACAGAAGCCAGTGAGCCAGGGGGTCACTGGGTGGGGACAACGGGACTCTGCCTCTCTGATATGTCTCTCCCCTCCTTGTCTCTGTCGCACCTGAGACACACAAACATGACTCAACCTGAGTCTTAACCTGAGATCTATGGTCCACACGGAACTGCGCCAGAGATCCGAACAGTTCTGAACAGACCAATAGAAGCTGGATTTTCATTTCATTTCATTTCATTTATTTATTTATTTATTTATTTTTGGGTTTTTGGTCAAACCCGGTGATGCACAGGAGTTACTCCTGGCTCATGCATTCAGGAATTACTCCTGGCAGTGCTCAGGGAACCACATGGATTCCTGCGAATTGAATCTGGGTCGGCTATTGCAAAGCAAACGCCCTCCCCGCTGTGCTATGTATGGGTATGTATGGTTCCACTACAAGACCCTGGTTTTGAACTTAGCGAGGCCAAGGCCATAGTAGATTAGGGAGAGTGCTTGGCTTGCCAGCAGCCCACCTGGATTGATGCCAAGGATCCTATATTGTCCACGAAAGGGAGTGCTCCCTGAGAGAAGAGCCAGGAGTCAATCTTGAGCATCACAGAATGTGGCTCAAAAAACTAAAGTCAATAAAACAAGATTCCTTGCCTCAATTCTTCCAGGGGATCCCGGGCTGCCCAGCGTGGCGGGAAAATCATCCCTGAGTCACTTCTCCCAGGATCAAGTCACCAACGCTCAACGCTCGTCTACCTCCAATCTCCCCCCACTTCCGCCTTCCGCCAGGAGTGTAGAATGCAGGTCAAAAGACCCAATTATCAGGTGAGTTCTCGGCCCGGAGTTATAGAATGGCGGGTAGGCGTTTGCCTTGCAAGTAGCTGTTCCCTTGTTCAGTACCCGATACCACGTATATCGCCTTGATCTCATTGAGAGGGACCCTCAACTGAGCAAGGATCATGTTTTTTTTTTATTTTTCCCGCCCCGCCCCCTCCAGTTGGAGTTGTTAATAGTGGTGAGACAACAACTCTCACCTGTTTTCCTTTGAAGTAAGGGCAGTTCCAGGAAGGGACACTCTCTGATTTAAAACAGGATGTCAAATAGGGGGGAAGAAATGGTTAAGAGAGCTTTAAGATTTAAATTTTAATTTTAAAGGGAGTTAGGATAGAGAAGGACCACTTTGACAAGGACAATTGGAAATGATCACTGGATAAGAATTGCATGCTTAAAATAGATAAAGCAACAGACACGAGACCATCTCAGTACCTGTATTTCAAGCCATATTGCCCAAAATGAGAGAGGGAGAGAGCAAGAGAGAGAGAGATAAGTCTCTGCCATAGAGATAGGCTTGGAGGGAGGGTGTCGAGAAGGAAACTGGGGTCATTGGTAGAGGGAAATATCCAGTGGTTGAGGGACAGGTGTTGGGACACTGTATGACTGAAGCCCAAACAGAATCAGTTTTATAACTCTGTTCCTCATGTCGGTTAAAATTTTAAAATAAATAAATTTTTAAATAAAAATATATCACTTTTAAGTAAAATATAATCGAGGTATAGATACACAGTTTCTCATATTTATAAAGCAATAAAATGCTGAGCACTGAGGCTATTGGGTTTGCTGACATAAGCCAGTGAGCCAGGGGGAACTGGGTGGAGACACTGAGACTGTGTCTCTTTCATCTCTCTTACCTCTTGTCTGTCTCCCAACTAGGACCCACGAACAGATGGTAAAGTAGAAACTGACCTGAACAAATAAATCGATGCTTATTTTTCAAATAATGGGACTCGGTTCTGAAGAGTTAGCACAGTGAATAGGGTGCTTGCCTTGCACACTGCTAATCTAAATTAATTTTTCAGTATCCCATATGGTCCCCAAAGCACCGTCAAGTATAATTCCTGAGTGCAGAGTAAGGCATAACCTTTGAGCATCACTGGGTCTGACCCTAAACCCAAAAGAAAAAAAAAAGGAAAAAAATTAAGTAATGGGGTAGAAGCAATAGTAGTGAGGTAGGGCATTCACCATGGGACGCAGCTCATCTGAATTCAATCCCCAGCACCCCATATGGTCCCCAAACTTGCCAGGACTGATCCCTGAGAACAGAGACAGGAATAAGTACTGAATACCAACCAGTTATGTCCCCTCAACAAAACCTTTTTTAAAATTAAATACAATTTAAAAAGTTGTACACCCATCATTTTTCTGTCTTAAAAAGGAAGAATAGCATTGAGGATGTTGGGGTAACTGACCTTAGCCAGTGCTGTGCCTCTTGATCATATCTCTTCCCTCCTTGTCTGTCTCCCATAGGACCCGCAAACATGACTGTGCCTCAGATTGAACCTCTGACCCATGGTAAAGGAGAAACTGTGGTCTAGAACTGAATGTTTCTGGACAAATAAATGGATGCTTGTTTTGAAAGTAATGAGGCTGGAGGCTGGAGAGATAGTACAATGGGTGGGGTGCTTGCCTTGTCTACTGACAATCTGGGTTCAATTCACCACAACACATATGCTCCCCTAAGCACCGCCACATGTAATTTCTGAGTGCAGAGCCAAGAGGAACCCCTGAGCATTGCTGGGTGTGGTCCCAAATCCAAAAAATATATAAAAATTTCAAAATTAAGTAATGTGGTCAGAATGATAGTAGAGCGGGTAAGGCTCTCATCTTACATGTGGCTGTCCCAGGTTGAACCCCTAGTATCCAATATGGTCCCTAAACCTGCCAGGAATGATCCTTGAGCCCAGATCAAGAGAAAGCCCTGAACTACACTGGATGTGTCCAAAAATAAATAAATAATATGATACAATACAATATAACATAATATAATATAACATAATATAATATAATAAAGTGAGATGGAGACAAGTTTCTCATCCTTAACAGAGGAAGAAAATTCTGACACACCACAGCATTGAAGGTGTTGGGGTAACTGACATTAATCAATCAGTAAGGAGGAAACTGACTGGAGACCCCTAGACTCCTCCGCTCTGTCATCTCTCTCCCCTACTTGTCTCCCAAACAGGACCCACAAATAAGACTATGACTGAGGCCAGACCCGAGACAAATGGTAATGAGGGAATGTGGACTAGATCTGAGCACCTTTGAACTAATAAATGGATATGTGTTTTTAAAGTACTGGGGCCAGGGCTGGAAAGATAGTACAGCAGACTGGTTATTTGCCTTGCAAACAGCTGACCCGGGTTTGATCCCCGACACCCCACATGGTCCCCAAAGCACTCCAGGAATAATTCCTGAGTGCAGAGCCAGGAGTAACCCCTGAGTCTCACTGGATGTGGCCCCCAAAATGAAAAATTTAAATTAAAATATTAAGTAATAGCGACAGAGCAATAGTAGTGGAGCGCAGAGGATGATTATCTGGCATGTCACTGACTCTGGTTCAATCCCTGGCGTCCAATATGGTCCCCCAAACATGCCAGAAGTGATCTCCAAGTTCAGACCAAGAGTAATCCTGAACAACACAGGCTGTGGCCCAAAACACAAAAATAAATTATTAAATTAAGCAAAGATATGGAGCGATAGCACAGCGGGTAGGGCGTTTGCCTTACAAGCGGCCAACATGGCCGACCCGAGTTCGATTCCTCCGCCCCTCTCGGAGAGCCCGGCAAGCTACCGAGAGTATTCGATATGCCAGACACAGTAACAACAAAGTCTCCAATGGAGACGTTACTGGGCCCGCTCGAGCTCCAGCAAATGGACATAAACTTTCCAAGCTTTTTTGTAAAAAGGACGTAAACTGCTGACACACAGTACAGCACTGTGGCTGCAGGGGAAGTGACACAAGCCAATCAGTCAGGGGGATGCTGGGTGGACATACTGAGACTCCATGCCCCTCTCTCTCTCCCCTCCTTTCTCTCGCCCACATAGGACCCACAAGTATCACCATATCTGAAGTTCAACCCCAGAAAGTCGGTAAAGGAAGAATAACGGCCTAGATCTGAGGATCTCTGAACAAATAAACAGATGCTTGTGTTTAAAGTAACGGGACGAGGGCTGGAGAGATAGTGCAACAGGTGGGAGGGCGCTTGCCTTGCACATGGAAAACCCAGTTTGATTCCCAGCATCATATCTGGTTCCCCAATCAACACCAGGTATAATTTCTGCCGGCAGAACCAGGAATAACTCCTGAACATGCCATGTGTCACCTCAGCACCCAAAAATTAATTAATAAAACTAGAGCAAAATTAGTTTTGGTAAAACACTCATCTTGCATGTGGCTGACCCGGGTTCAATCCCTGGCACCTCATAAGGTCCCCAACATGCCAGGAGTAATCCCTGAGCCCAGAGCTACGAGTAAGCCCTGAACAACCCAGGCTCTGGCCCCAAAGGCAATAATAATAATAATAATAATAATAATAGTAATCATGTATCTCTGAACAATGCATGATGCTTATTTTTGAAGTAACGGGGTTGTGGGTCAGTCAGAAAGCATAACAGATAGAGCACTTGCCTTGTACATGACCCAAGCCTGGTTGGATCCCCAGGATTGCATATGATCCTCTGAGCACCAGGTGTAATTCCTGAGTGCAGAGCCAGAAGTATCCTCTGAGTATCACTGGGTGTGTCCAAAAGAAAAGAAAAGAATTTTTTTTAAGTAAAGCAATGAGGCTGGATCAGTAGGTTGCTCCCCTTGCATACGGTTGACCCAGGTTCAGTTCGTTTCATACGGGTGACTTGGGTTGAGTTCCTGGCATGGTATAGGGTCCCCAAACCTGCCAGGAGTAACCCCTGAGCACCACTGGGTGTGACTCAAACACCACAAATAAATAAATAAAATAAAGTAAAATGTAGATCCACAGCTTCTCAGTCTTAAAAAGGAAAAATAAATGCTGACACGGATCACAGCATTGAGGCTGTTGGGGTAACTGACATAAGCCAGTGAGCCAGGAAGATGCTGGGTGACACCCTGAAACTCTGTGCCTCTCTCATATCTCTCCCCTGTTTGTCTGTCTCCCACATAGTACTCAAGGGCAAGTATCTGGTTTTGGCTAGACCCATGAAAGACTTAGGTAAAGGAGAAATTTGGGACCTAGAGCTGAGTGCCTCTGAACGAATGAATGAATGTTTGCTTTTAAAGTAATGGGGTTGGGTTGGGGAGTGGGGGGGAAGGAGCGATAGCACAGCGGCTAGGGCATTTGCCTTGCACGTGGCTGACCGGATTTGATTCCCAGCATTTCATATGGTCCCCTGAGCTACTGCCAAGAGTATTTCCTGAGTGCAGAGCCAGGAGTAACCCCTGTGCATCAAAAGGTGTGACCCAAAAATCCAAAGAAAAAAAGTAATGGGGTTGGATCGGAGCAATAGTCCACACAAGAAGGCCTTGCACATAGACAACCCGGGTTTGATCCCTGGGATCCCCTATGGTTCCCTGAGCACTGCCAGGAGTAATTCCTGAGTGGAGAGCCAGGACGAAGCCCTGAGCATCATCAGGTGTGACCCAAAAAGACAAACAAATAAAAGCAAAAAATGATAAAGTAATGGGGCCTGGAGGCTGGAGAGACAGGACAGCAGGTAGGGCTCTTGCCATACATACTGCCAGCTTGGGTTTCATGTCTGCCATCACATACGGTCCCAAGCACTGCCAGGTATATTTCCTGAGTGCAGTGCCAAGAGGAATCCCTAAGAATAGCAGGATGTGACCGAAAAACCATAAAACCTTAAATATTAAGTTACAGGGCCAGAAAGATAAGAGAACCAGAAGTAGAGAGCTGGTAGAGCACTCACCTAGCAAGCAGCTTACCAGGGTTCAATCCCTAGCACCCCTTTATGGTTCCCTAACCTGCCAGGAGTGATACCTGGCACTTAAGAGGTCAAAGTAAGCTCTGAGCACCACCTGGTTTGTCCCAAAACAAAATAAAACAAAATAATAATAAAAAATAGAGTGACATATAGACACATGTCACAGCACTATGATTGTTGGGGTAAATGCATAAGTCAGTGAGCTAGGATAGGGTGAGAGGGAGGGTGTTGAGGTAGTGCTTGTTTCCAAGGAAAACTTGCAGGGGCAGAGACAAGGCCACACCCCATGGTTCAGCCACTGTCCTTAGATCTGAACCATACTCAGATACCAGTGAGGGAAGGGGGCTCACACACCTGGGGACCTCCTGATGGAGCCAAAGGCTCTTGTGTGAGGGGGACCCTGTTTTCCACACTCCGCTGACTCCTGCCTCTCTGGCCTGGCTTCAAGGACTGACCACAGGCCCTTCTCTGAGCTCCTCTGACAGACCAGGAATCTCCTGACTTGCGGCTTCAAAGAAGGTTTCTCCCCATGAACCCTGGCCCGGCCCTGCTCTGATTTGCAGCACAGGTGAGAAATAAAACTCGGGATTCGCCTTGAGTGTCAAAAAGCATTTCAGGAAGTCCGTGCTTTTGACTGTCACAACACTGGTTTGGTTTTCTTTTGCTTCTATTTTATTGTTTGTTTATTTGTGGGTCACACTTAGGGGCTTCTCTGAGGTTTGAGCTTGGGGTAACACCCTGTACCTGGGAAACCCTCTCGTTCTGGGGATAAAATTCTTGCCTCCTCTAAGCAAAGCAAGTGCTCTGCTGACTGAGGCATCTCTCTGGCCCTCACAAAGTATTTGGACGAAGGTGTTAAGTGGTTTAGAACATGGGTAGAAGAGGTGGAAGAGCATTTTAACTGGAGTCATAAACTCTAGTTGTTGCAAAGGGGATATGAGATTTACTAGTTGGCCAAAATAAAACAGCAAACACCAAGTGAAGTAGAACAGCATTCTCTGCAGGAAAGATTCCCTTCACTCCCCAGGCACAGTGCATGAAACAGACTTTCTGATAATTCAGGGCACAGAGAGACGTAAAAGAAAAGGCTAAGAGGGGAAGTTGAGGAACCAGAAGAAAACACCCAGTAAGGAGGAGCAGATCTGAGAAAGCAGGAGTGAATCTAGTAGCGAGAAGAACATGGGAGCATCCCTGGGCTGATCCTAACCCCCATACCCCTATAGTGTGGGGGAGATCAGCGTGCACAGGAGAAGCACAGAGTGCCAGCCTGTATCATAGGATGTGGGCAGAGCAGTCACATGGCAGAGAGGACAGGATGCTGGGGTTTCTGTAAGAGAGGGGCCCAGGCCGAATTGGAAAACTTTCTAGGAAGCCTCTCAGGGCAGAAGCACCTCATCTCAACGTGGGGCACAGTGTTCACGCTGCCCAAAGCTCATTACCTACAGCATGGTCAGTGCTTAGGATGTTCTTGCTGCTGTCAGGATGGTTTTGGGGAAACTGACACTGGAGCAGCCACATCGAGGATTACAGCCAGCCCTGTGCTAAGGCCCTACTCAGTACTACTCAGTACTACTCAGTATTACTCATCTGTCCTACTCATCTATCCCATCTGAGTCTTGAAGGTTCTCTGTGACAGTCAGTGACACAGCAAGAGAAAGTGGTGACAGAGCGAGGAAGCACCCACCTGCTCGGAATGGTGACTCTCTGAAGCAGGGGTGCAGAAGTAGCAGAATACTTAGCAAACACCAACTCCTTCCATCTCCTTTAGGGAACCAACCTGCATACATTTCAGAAACCTCAAATCAGCCTTAGTGTTTCTTACTCTGGCCACCACTGCAGTATCAAGGAGGATTGGCAGGGTGGGTGCAGTTGCGAGGTGGTAGAGTACATACTACACTATCCAGCTCACAAAGTCCCAGTACCTCACAGGGCCTTCACACTGGTGGCTCCTTCCACATAAGGAATTCTCTGTTGCTGAGATGTTTATTAATCCGTCAGAGGAATAAAGACTCCTGTTCCTAACCCCACCCCACCCACAGATTGAGGGAATAGACATCTGTTCCCCCTGTCTCCATCAGGACTTTCAGAGGAGCTGAAGGTATAAAAGGCTTCCAGAAGCAGGCTGCTAACGTGGGATGTTCCCTAGGTGGCCTTGATATAATCCCATCTTGTGACCGCAGAATGAGCTCGAGGACCTTGAAATGATGCTCTGCTGTGCAAGTAATATACTTAAGAATTACTGCTCTATACTCTCTCACCTGCTGTCCCTTCCCCCAACGGACACTCTGTAACACTCAGCTATGACCTTGGTTCTGGGCCCAGTATGAAAAAGCATGAGCTCAGCTGGGTCCACCATTATGAGTCAATTCTACTTCTAAAGTTTTGTGAGTGATTATTCAGTTCTTCCAAGTCCGATTAGGCCAAAAATCCAAAATACAGAACCTTGAGCAATCTTCAGGCTGGTGCCATCTAGAACCGTTGGACAAGAATTGGACCCTGAACAAAAGTGTGCATGGAAACAAATGGAGAGCAGAGCAGGGAGGCATATGGGGAATACGACTTATCCTGAGTATGTCTCCTTTGGGCTAAGGCAATGAGCCAAGGTTGCGATGGCAAGGTCAAAGTGATATGGTAAGCATTGTCACCATTGATGTCAAACAAAAGTAGACACCAATTATCAACAAGGCACCTGCTTTCCACGAGAAAATACAGACTTATACTGCCTTCCTGCTTCTATGTCATGGGAAAGTTTTAAGCTCAACAGTATCAACACTACATAGGGGCATTTCACCCAATCACTGGTGTCTTTGCCAACCTTATACTCTCAGGTCTTATGGATTTTAGGCTTCAGACAATAAGATATTTGCACAACATGCACAGGCCAAGGGATTCTTTTTATAGTGAGTGATGTGGGCAGTAAATGATGTGAGCCTATGGGATTTGGGAATTAAATGTGTCCACACAAAATTAATTACCCTACCATAACGAGATTGAGTGAATGGCAGAGACTGTTTACTCAGCAAAGGGAGATATAAGCTAAAGACTGGGACCTCTCCATTTTCCATGAGCAATTAGATGACTAGATTTTCAAAGTCAAGAACCCGCTCTGATAGTTTCCTTCCTTGTACAAATGCTTTTTATGCGCTCAATGGTTATCAAGTCGGGAAAGCTCTGATGTGGGGAACTCAATGAATCTACTAGAGGAAGTTTCCTTCAGAGACTTTTCCCTATCTCTTTTCACTATACATGGGGCAGTTGGGACAGAATCCGGTTGTTTTTATTTTCTATTTCCTGAGGCTTTCCCAATCCTTGCACCCTTTTTTGAAAGACTGTGTTGTCCATGATCTAGGCAGAGAACAACATTCTAAATCTGCCCATGATCCTCCGCTCTTATAAAAACAAGGCAGAGCTTGGATCCAAGAGAATCTGCGAACTGCGTGCTTGAGCCTGGGAACTACCCAGCAACCAGATAATGAAACGCTTTGCAGCTGCCCTTCTCATGCTCCTGCTGGCTGTGGCTGCCCTTGGCATCCCGGCCCCAGTCACCCAAGGTGAGTTCAGTGACCTTCTCATGGATGGTTAGGTCTGTGGTCACTCCTGGTCTGGTCCGTGATAGCCCCTACTCAATATGTAGATGTGATTTGTAGCAGCAGGACCCAGGGGGATTCTTCAGTGGTTGCCAGCCCTCTTCTGGCTAGAGCACCATTGGGAAATCAAAAATCTGGTGGTGACAAGGGAACATAGCAGAGTAGGGTCTCTGGTCTTCCCAGATTATCCTGGTTCTGGAAGAATACTACTGGATGCACACAAAGTTTTTTTTTTCGTTTGTTTCTTCGTTTGTTTTATTTTTTTTATTTATTTATTTATTTTATTTTTTAAATTTATTTATTGAATCACTGTGGGAAAGGTTACAAAGCTTTCAGGTTTATGTCTCAGTCATGCAAATATCAAACACATTTCCCTTTACCAATACTTATTTTTTACCCTGAAGAACCCCAATAAATCCCCACCCCCACCCCTCCCCGTCCCTGTCAGGCAGATGAATTCTAGTTAACACTCTATCTGCTTTGATTAGATTCATTGTTTCAATAAGATTCACCACTATTATTTAGAGTTTACCCCCCCCCCCCCAAATCAGACATGCTGAAAAAGCAATGTGAAGTGATTTGCTTTCTACAGCTGGGTTCAAGAATTAAATGTTGGTTTTGGATTTCTGCTATTTTACCTATTGACCCTGGAAGTATTTCTACTGAAAGTCAGATAGTTAAGAAATTGGTTTCTGTGTTCTGGAGTCATGGCCGTGCTGGAGAGCCGCTCGTGGGGGGCAACTGGTGGCCTCGGTAGGGCGTGAAGGGCGGAGCGAAACGCCCCCCTTTCCATGAGGTTTTAGTCACCCCCCCACACACTCCCGGCTCATACCTGCTGTCCACAAGGCTCCCATGTGGCCGCCATCTTTCTTTCCAGAGAGGAGAGGGCGAATGGGGCAACACCCTTTCCCCTCCGGCAGACTTGATGGGCTGGATCAATGCATAGTCCATTCACTTTTCTGCTCCAAGCTGCTGGGTTCTGCATTAAGTCCTTGTGCTTCTGGGGCCGTGGCTGTGCTGGAGAGCCGCTCGTGGGGGGCAACTGGTGACCTCGGTAGGGCATGAAGGACAGACGGGAACGCCCCCCTTCCCATGAGGTTTTAGTCGCCCCCACACCCCCGGCTCATACCTGCTGTCCACAAGGCTCCCATGTGGCCACTATCTTTCTTTCCAGAGGGAGGAGGGTGGAAGGGAGCAACACCCTTTCCCCTCTGGGCAGAAATGATTGCCTGGATTAACGCATAGTCCTTTCACTTTTCTGCTCCAAGCTGCTGGGTTCTGCATTAAGCCCTTGTGCTTCTGGGGCTGTGGCCGTGCTGGAGAGCCGCTCGTGGGGGGCAACTGGTGACCTCGGTAGGGCGTGAAGGACGGACCGGAACGCCCCCCTTCCCATGAGGTTTTAGTCGCCCCCACACTCCCGGCTCATACCTGTTGTCCACAAGGCTCCCATGTGGCCGCCATCTTTCTTTCCAGAGAGGAGAGGGCGAATGGGGCAACACCCTTTCCCCTCCGGCAGACTTGATGGCCTGGATCAACGCATAGTCCGTTCACTTTTCTACTCCAAGCTGCTGGGTTCTGCATTAAGTCCTTGTGCTTCTGGGGCTGTGGCCGTGCTGGAGAGCCGCTCGTGGGGGGCAACTGGTGACCTCGGTAGGGCGTGAAGGACGGACCGGAACGCCCCCCTTCCCATGAGGTTTTAGTCGCCCCCACACCCCCGGCTCATACCTGCTGTCCACAAGGCTCCCATGCGGCCGCCATCCTTCTTTCCAGAGAAGAGAGGGCGAATGGGACAACACCCTTTCCCCTCCGGCAGACTTGATGGCCTGGATTAATGCATAGTCCTTTCACTTTTCTGCTCCAAGCTGCCGGGTTCTGCATTAAGTACTTGTGCTTCTGGGACTGTGGCCGTGCTGGGGAGCCGCTTGTGGGGGGCAACTGTTGACCTCGGTAGGGCGTGAAGGACGGACCGGAACGCCCCCCTTCTCGTGAGGTTTTAGTCGCCCCCCACACCCCCGGCTCATACCTGCTGTCCACAAGGCTCCCATGCGGCCGCCATCCTTCTTTCCAGAGAAGAGAGGGCGAATGGGGCAACACCCTTTCCCCTCTGGGCAGAAATGATGGCCCGGTTAATGCATCGTCCGTTCACTTTTCTGCTCTAAGCTGCTGGGTTCTGCATTAAGTCCTTGTGTTTCTGGGGCTGTGGCCGTGCTCCAAACTTAACTCTGATTTTCAGGGAGAAAGATTGGGTGGTTTACTTCTCATTGATCACTTTGTATATAGAGAGATGTCGCGCGGCCGAATAAGCGGCCGCGCGGTTTTGAGAAAAAGTCCTCGTTCCCGCATACTCGAGCTGTGTTTGTAGAGGCTTCTGGTCACCGGGGTTCCATCTGGGGGAGGCGGGATGCGGCGCCTACTCCATCTGGAACTTGCCGGTGATCTCGGCTCTTTTTGGAACCTGTTTTTTCTTTTTTCTTTTTCCTCCGGGATCCCGCACCCTCCAGGTGTTCCTTCTCTTATGCTGAACGCTTCAAAGATGGCGCTGGGGGGCGGGCTGTGGGCGTGACTTCCGGAATCAGAGGTTACCTGGGAGGTGTACTCCGGCAGATTTGAGAAAAAGTCCTCGTTCCCGCATACGCGAGCTGTGTTTGTAGAGGCTTCTGGTCACCGGGGTTCCATCTGGGGGAGGCGGGATGCGGCGCCTACTCCATCTGGAACTTGCCGGTGATCTCGGCTCTTTTTGGAACCTGTTTTTTCTTTTTTTTTTCCTCCGGGATCCCGCACCCTCCATGTGTTCCTTCTCTTATGCTGAACGCTTCAAAGATGGCGCTGGGGAGCGGGCTGTGGGCGTGACTTCCGGAATCAGAGGTTACCTGGGAGGTGTAGTCCGGCAGATTTGAGAAAAAGTCCTCGTTCCCGCATACTCGAGCTGTGTTTGTAGAGGCTTCTGGTCACCAGGGTTCCATCTGGGGGAGGCGGGATGCGGCGCCTACTCCATCTGGAACTTGCCGGTGATCTCGGCTCTTTTTGCAACCTGTTTTTTCTTTTTTTTTTTTTCCTCCGGGATCCCGCACCCTCCATGTGTTCCTTCTCTTATGCTGAACGCTTCAAAGATGGCGCTGGGGGGCGGGCTGTGCGCATGACTTCCGGAATCAGAGGTTACCTGGGAGGTGTAGTCCGGCAGATTTGAGAAAAAGTCCTCGTTCCCGCATACTCGAGCTGTGTTTGTAGAGGCTTCTGGTCACCGGGGTTCCATCTGGGGGAGGCGGGATGCGGCGCCTACTCCATCTGGAACTTGCCGGTGATCTCGGCTCTTTTTGGAACCTGTTTTTTCTTTTTTCTTTTTCCTCCGGGATCCCGCACCCTCCAGGTGTTCCTTCTCTTATGCTGAACGCTTCAAAGATGGCGCTGGGGGGCGGGCTGTGGGCGTGACTTCCGGAATCAGAGGTTACCTGGGAGGTGTAGTCCGGCATATTTGAGAAAAAGTCCTCGTTCCCGCATACTCGAGCTGTGTTTGTAGAGGCTTCTGGTCACCGGGGTTCCATCTGGGGGAGGCGGGATGCGGCGCCTACTCCATCTGGAACTTGCCGGTGATCTCGGCTCTTTTTGGAACCTGTTTTTTCTTTTTTCTTTTTCCTCCGGGATCCCGCACCCTCCAGGTGTTCCTTCTCTTATGCTGAACGCTTCAAAGATGGCGCTGGGGGGCGGGCTGTGGGCGTGACTTCCGGAATCAGAGGTTACCTGGGAGGTGTACTCCGGCAGATTTGAGAAAAAGTCCTCGTTCCCGCATACGCGAGCTGTGTTTGTAGAGGCTTCTGGTCACCGGGGTTCCATCTGGGGGAGGCGGGATGCGGCGCCTACTCCATCTGGAACTTGCCGGTGATCTCGGCTCTTTTTGGAACCTGTTTTTTCTTTTTTTTTTCCTCCGGGATCCCGCACCCTCCATGTGTTCCTTCTCTTATGCTGAACGCTTCAAAGATGGCGCTGGGGAGCGGGCTGTGGGCGTGACTTCCGGAATCAGAGGTTACCTGGGAGGTGTAGTCCGGCAGATTTGAGAAAAAGTCCTCGTTCCCGCATACTCGAGCTGTGTTTGTAGAGGCTTCTGGTCACCAGGGTTCCATCTGGGGGAGGCGGGATGCGGCGCCTACTCCATCTGGAACTTGCCGGTGATCTCGGCTCTTTTTGCAACCTGTTTTTTCTTTTTTTTTTTTTCCTCCGGGATCCCGCACCCTCCATGTGTTCCTTCTCTTATGCTGAACGCTTCAAAGATGGCGCTGGGGGGCGGGCTGTGCGCATGACTTCCGGAATCAGAGGTTACCTGGGAGGTGTAGTCCGGCAGATTTGAGAAAAAGTCCTCGTTCCCGCATACTCGAGCTGTGTTTGTAGAGGCTTCTGGTCACCGGGGTTCCATCTGGGGGAGGCGGGATGCGGCGCCTACTCCATCTGGAACTTGCCGGTGATCTCGGCTCTTTTTGGAACCTGTTTTTTCTTTTTTCTTTTTCCTCCGGGATCCCGCACCCTCCAGGTGTTCCTTCTCTTATGCTGAACGCTTCAAAGATGGCGCTGGGGGGCGGGCTGTGGGCGTGACTTCCGGAATCAGAGGTTACCTGGGAGGTGTAGTCCGGCATATTTGAGAAAAAGTCCTCGTTCCCGCATACTCGAGCTGTGTTTGTAGAGGCTTCTGGTCACCGGGGTTCCATCTGGGGGAGGCGGGATGCGGCGCCTACTCCATCTGGAACTTGCCGGTGATCTCGGCTCTTTTTGGAACCTGTTTTTTCTTTTTTCTTTTTCCTCCGGGATCCCACACCCTCCATGTGTTCCTTCTCTTATGCTGAACGCTTCAAAGATGGCGCTGGGGGGCGGGCTGTGGGCGTGACTTCCGGAATCAGAGGTTACCTGGGAGGTGTAGTCCGGCAGATTTGAGAAAAAGTCCTCATTCCCGCATACTCGAGCTGTGTTTGTAGAGGCTTCTGGTCACCGGGGTTCCATCTGGGGGAGGCGGGATGCGGCGCCTACTCCATCTGGAACTTGCCGGTGATCTCGGCTCTTTTTGGAACCTGTTTTTTCTTTTTTTTTTCCCTCCGGGATCCCGCACCCTCCATGTGTTCCTTCTCTTATGCTGAACGCTTCAAAGATGGCGCTGGGGGGCGGGCTGTGGGCGTGACTTCCGGAATCAGAGGTTACCTGGGAGGTGTAGTCCGGCAGATTTGAGAAAAAGTCCTTGTTCCCGCATACTCGAGCTGTGTTTGTAGAGGCTTCTGGTCACCGGGGTTCCATCTGGGGGAGGCGGGATGCGGCGCCTACTCCATCTGGAACTTGCCGGTGATCTCGGCTCTTTTTGGAACCTGTTTTTCCTTTTTTTTTTTCCCTCCGGGATCCCGCACCCTCCATGTGTTCCTTCTCTTATGCTGAACGCTTCAAAGATGGCGCTGGGGGGCGGGCTGTGGGCGTGAGTTCCGGAATCAGAGGTTACCTGGGAGGTGTAGTCCAGCAGATTTGAGAAAAAGTCCTTGTTCCCGCATACTCGAGCTGTGTTTGTAGACGCTTCTGGTCACCGGGGTTCCATCTGGGGGAGGCGGGATGCGGCGCCTACTCCATCTGGAACTTGCCGGTGATCTCGGCTCTTTTTGGAACCTGTTTTTTCTTTTTTTTTTCCCTCCGGGACCCCGCACCCTCCATGTGTTCCTTCTCTTATGCTGAACGCTTCAAAGATGGCGCTGGGGGGCGGGCTGTGGGCGTGACTTCCGGAATCAGAGGTTACCTGGGAGGTGTAGTCCGGCAGATTTGAGAAAAAGTCCTCGTTCCCGCATACTCGAGCTGTGTTTGTAGAGGCTTCTGGTCACCGGGGTTCCATCTGGGGGAGGCGGGATGCGGCGCCTACTCCATCTGGAACTTGCCGGTGATCTCGGCTCATTTTGGAACCTGTTTTTTCTTTTTTCTTTTTCCTCCGGGATCCAGCACCCTCCATGTGTTCCTTCTCTTATGCTGAACGCTTCAAAGATGGCGCTGGGGGGCGGGCTGTGGGCGTGACTTCCGGAATCAGAGGTTACCTGGGAGGTGTAGTCCGGCAGATTTGAGAAAAAGTCCTCGTTCCCGCATACTCGAGCTGTGTTTGGAGAGGCTTCTGGTCACCAGTGTTCCATCTGGGGGAGGCGGGATGCGGCGCCTACTCCATCTGGAACTTGCCGGTGATCTCGGCTCTTTTTGGAACCTGTTTTTTCTTTTTTTTTTCCCTCCGGGATCCCGCACCCTCCATGTGTTCCTTCTCTTATGCTGAACGCTTCAAAGATGGCGCTGGGCGGCGGGCTGTGGGCGTGACTTCCGGAATCAGAGGTTACCTGGGAGGTGTAGTCCGGCAGATTTGAGAAAAAGTCCTCGTTCCCGCATACTCGAGCTGTGTTTGTAGAGGCTTCTGGTCACCGGGGTTCCATCTGGGGGAGGCGGGATGCGGCGCCTACTCCATCAGGAACTTGCCGGTGATCTCGGCTCATTTTGGAACCTGTTTTTTCTTTTTTCTTTTTCCTCCGGGATCCCGCACCCTCCATGTGTTCCTTCTCTTATGCTGAACGCTTCAAAGATGGCGCTGGGGGGCGGGCTGTGGGCGTGACTTCCGGAATCAGAGGTTACCTGGGAGGTGTAGTCCGGCAGATTTGAGAAAAAGTCCTCGTTCCCGCATACTCGAGCTGTGTTTGTAGAGGCTTCTGGTCACCGGGGTTCCATCTGGGGGAGGCGGGATGCGGCGCCTACTCCATCTGGAACTTGCCGGTGATCTCGGCTCTTTTTGGAACCTGTTTTTTCTTTTTTCTTTTTCCTCCGGGATCCCGCACCCTCCAGGTGTTCCTTCTCTTATGCTGAACGCTTCAAAGATGGCGCTGGGGGGCGGGCTGTGGGCGTGACTTCCGGAATCAGAGGTTACCTGGGAGGTGTACTCCGGCAGATTTGAGAAAAAGTCCTCGTTCCCGCATACGCGAGCTGTGTTTGTAGAGGCTTCTGGTCACCGGGGTTCCATCTGGGGGAGGCGGGATGCGGCGCCTACTCCATCTGGAACTTGCCGGTGATCTCGGCTCTTTTTGGAACCTGTTTTTTCTTTTTTTTTTCCTCCGGGATCCCGCACCCTCCATGTGTTCCTTCTCTTATGCTGAACGCTTCAAAGATGGCGCTGGGGAGCGGGCTGTGGGCGTGACTTCCGGAATCAGAGGTTACCTGGGAGGTGTAGTCCGGCAGATTTGAGAAAAAGTCCTCGTTCCCGCATACTCGAGCTGTGTTTGTAGAGGCTTCTGGTCACCAGGGTTCCATCTGGGGGAGGCGGGATGCGGCGCCTACTCCATCTGGAACTTGCCGGTGATCTCGGCTCTTTTTGCAACCTGTTTTTTCTTTTTTTTTTTTTCCTCCGGGATCCCGCACCCTCCATGTGTTCCTTCTCTTATGCTGAACGCTTCAAAGATGGCGCTGGGGGGCGGGCTGTGCGCATGACTTCCGGAATCAGAGGTTACCTGGGAGGTGTAGTCCGGCAGATTTGAGAAAAAGTCCTCGTTCCCGCATACTCGAGCTGTGTTTGTAGAGGCTTCTGGTCACCGGGGTTCCATCTGGGGGAGGCGGGATGCGGCGCCTACTTCATCTGGAACTTGCCGGTGATCTCGGCTCTTTTTGGAACCTGTTTTTTCTTTTTTCTTTTTCCTCCGGGATCCCGCACCCTCCAGGTGTTCCTTCTCTTATGCTGAACGCTTCAAAGATGGCGCTGGGGGGCGGGCTGTGGGCGTGACTTCCGGAATCAGAGGTTACCTGGGAGGTGTAGTCCGGCATATTTGAGAAAAAGTCCTCGTTCCCGCATACTCGAGCTGTGTTTGTAGAGGCTTCTGGTCACCGGGGTTCCATCTGGGGGAGGCGGGATGCGGCGCCTACTCCATCTGGAACTTGCCGGTGATCTCGGCTCTTTTTGGAACCTGTTTTTTCTTTTTTCTTTTTCCTCCGGGATCCCACACCCTCCATGTGTTCCTTCTCTTATGCTGAACGCTTCAAAGATGGCGCTGGGGGGCGGGCTGTGGGCGTGACTTCCGGAATCAGAGGTTACCTGGGAGGTGTAGTCCGGCAGATTTGAGAAAAAGTCCTCATTCCCGCATACTCGAGCTGTGTTTGTAGAGGCTTCTGGTCACCGGGGTTCCATCTGGGGGAGGCGGGATGCGGCGCCTACTCCATCTGGAACTTGCCGGTGATCTCGGCTCTTTTTGGAACCTGTTTTTTCTTTTTTTTTTCCCTCCGGGATCCCGCACCCTCCATGTGTTCCTTCTCTTATGCTGAACGCTTCAAAGATGGCGCTGGGGGGCGGGCTGTGGGCGTGACTTCCGGAATCAGAGGTTACCTGGGAGGTGTAGTCCGGCAGATTTGAGAAAAAGTCCTTGTTCCCGCATACTCGAGCTGTGTTTGTAGAGGCTTCTGGTCACCGGGGTTCCATCTGGGGGAGGCGGGATGCGGCGCCTACTCCATCTGGAACTTGCCGGTGATCTCGGCTCTTTTTGGAACCTGTTTTTCCTTTTTTTTTTTCCCTCCGGGATCCCGCACCCTCCATGTGTTCCTTCTCTTATGCTGAACGCTTCAAAGATGGCGCTGGGGGGCGGGCTGTGGGCGTGAGTTCCGGAATCAGAGGTTACCTGGGAGGTGTAGTCCAGCAGATTTGAGAAAAAGTCCTTGTTCCCGCATACTCGAGCTGTGTTTGTAGACGCTTCTGGTCACCGGGGTTCCATCTGGGGGAGGCGGGATGCGGCGCTTACTCCATCTGGAACTTGCCGGTGATCTCGGCTCTTTTTGGAACCTGTTTTTTCTTTTTTTTTTCCCTCCGGGACCCCGCACCCTCCATGTGTTCCTTCTCTTATGCTGAACGCTTCAAAGATGGCGCTGGGGGGCGGGCTGTGGGCGTGACTTCCGGAATCAGAGGTTACCTGGGAGGTGTAGTCCGGCAGATTTGAGAAAAAGTCCTCGTTCCCGCATACTCGAGCTGTGTTTGTAGAGGCTTCTGGTCACCGGGGTTCCATCTGGGGGAGGCGGGATGCGGCGCCTACTCCATCTGGAACTTGCCGGTGATCTCGGCTCATTTTGGAACCTGTTTTTTCTTTTTTCTTTTTCCTCCGGGATCCAGCACCCTCCATGTGTTCCTTCTCTTATGCTGAACGCTTCAAAGATGGCGCTGGGGGGCGGGCTGTGGGCGTGACTTCCGGAATCAGAGGTTACCTGGGAGGTGTATTCCGGCAGATTTGAGAAAAAGTCCTCGTTCCCGCATACTCGAGCTGTGTTTGGAGAGGCTTCTGGTCACCAGTGTTCCATCTGGGGGAGGCGGGATGCGGCGCCTACTCCATCTGGAACTTGCCGGTGATCTCGGCTCTTTTTGGAACCTGTTTTTTCTTTTTTTTTTCCCTCCGGGATCCCGCACCCTCCATGTGTTCCTTCTCTTATGCTGAACGCTTCAAAGATGGCGCTGGGCGGCGGGGTGTGGGCGTGACTTCCGGAATAAGAGGTTACCTGGGAGGTGTAGTCCGGCAGATTTGAGAAAAAGTCCTCGTTCCCGCATACTCGAGCTGTGTTTGTAGAGGCTTCTGGTCACCGGGGTTCCATCTGGGGGAGGCGGGATGCGGCGCCTACTCCATCAGGAACTTGCCGGTGATCTCGGCTCATTTTGGAACCTGTTTTTTCTTTTTTCTTTTTCCTCCGGGATCCCGCACCCTCCATGTGTTCCTTCTCTTATGCTGAACGCTTCAAAGATGGCGCTGGGGGGCGGGCTGTGGGCGTGACTTCCGGAATCAGAGGTTACCTGGGAGGTGTAGTCCGGCAGATTTGAGAAAAAGTCCTCATTCCCGCATACTCGAGCTGTGTTTGTAGAGGCTTCTGGTCACCGGGTTTCCATCTGGGGGAGGCGGGATGCGGCGCCTACTCCATCTGGAACTTGCCGGTGATCTCGGCTCTATTTGGAACCTGTTTTTTCTTTTTTTTTTCCCTCCGGGATCCCGCACCCTCCATGTGTTCCTTCTCTTATGCTGAACGCTTCAAAGATGGCGCTGGGGGGCGGGCTGTGGGCGTGACTTCCGGAATCAGAGGTTACCTGGGAGGTGTAGTCCGGCAGATTTGAGAAAAAGTCCTCGTTCCCGCATACTCGAGCTGTGTTTGTAGAGGCTTCTGGTCACCGGGGTTCCATCTGGGGGAGGTGGGATGCGGCGCCTACTCCACCTGGAACTTGCCGGTGATCTCGGCTCTTTTTGGAACCTGTTTTTTCTTTTTTTTTTCCCTCCGGGATCCCGCACCCTCCATGTGTTCCTTCTCTTATGCTGAACGCTTCAAAGATGGCGCTGGGGGGCGGGCTGTGGGCGTGAGTTCCGGAATCAGAGGTTACCTGGGAGGTGTAGTCCAGCAGATTTGAGAAAAAGTCCTTGTTCCCGCATACTCGAGCTGTGTTTGTAGAGGCTTCTGGTCACCGGGGTTCCATCTGGGGGAGGCGGGATGCGGCGCCTACTCCATCTGGAACTTGCCGGTGATCTCGGCTCTTTTTGGAACCTGTTTTTTCTTTTTTTTTTCCCTCCGGGATCCCGCACCCTCCATGTGTTCCTTCTCTTATGCTGAACGCTTCAAAGATGGCGCTGGGCGGCGGGCTGTGGGCGTGACTTCCGGAATCAGAGGTTACCTGGGAGGTGTAGTCCGGCAGATTTGAGAAAAAGTCCTCGTTCCCGCATACTCGAGCTGTGTTTGTAGAGGCTTCTGGTCACCGGGGTTCCATCTGGGGGAGGCGGGATGCGGCGCCTACTCCATCTGGAACTTGCCGGTTATCTCGGCTCATTTTGGAACCTGTTTTTTCTTTTTTCTTTTTCCTCCGGGATCCCGCACCCTCCATGTGTTCCTTCTCTTATGCTGAACGCTTCAAAGATGGCGCTGGGGGGCGGGCTGTGGGCGTGACTTCCGGAATCAGAGGTTACCTGGGAGGTGTAGTCCGGCAGATTTGAGAAAAAGTCCTCGTTCCCGCATACTCGAGCTGTGTTTGTAGAGGCTTCTGGTCACCAGTGTTCCATCTGGGGGAGGCGGGATGCGGCGCCTACTCCATCTGGAACTTGCCGGTGATCTCGGCTCTTTTTGGAACCTGTTTTTTCTTTTTTTTTTTTCCTCCGGGATCCCGCACCCTCCATGTGTTCCTTCTCTTATGCTGAACGCTTCAAAGATGGCGCTGGGGGGCGGGCTCTGGGCGTGACTTCCGGAATCAGAGGTTACCTGGGAGGTGTAGTCCGGCAGATTTGAGAAAAAGTCCTCATTCCCGCATACTCGAGCTGTGTTTGTAGAGGCTTCTGGTCACCGGGGTTCCATCTGGGGGAGGCGGGATGCGGCGTCTATTCCATCTGGAACTTGCCGGTGATCTCGGCTCTTTTTGGAACCTGTTTTTTCTTTTTTTTTTCCCTCCGGGATCCTGCACCCTCCATGTGTTCCTTCCCTTATGCTGAACGCTTCAAAGATGGCGCTGGGGGGCGGGCTCTGGGCGTGACTTCCGGAATCAGAGGTTACCTGGGAGGTGTAGTCCGGAAGATTTGAGAAAAAGTCCTCATTCCCGCATACTCGAGCTGTGTTTGTAGAGGCTTCTGGTCACCGGGGTTCCATCTGGGGGAGGCGGGATGCGGCGCCTACTCCATCTGGAACTTGCCGGTGATCTCGGCTCTTTTTGGAACCTGTTTTTTCTTTTTTTTTTCCCTCCGGGATCCCGCACCCTCCATGTGTTCCTTCTCTTATGCTGAACGCTTCAAAGATGGCGCTGGGGGGCGGGCTGTGGGCGTGACTTCCGGAATCAGAGGTTACCTGGGAGGTGTAGTCCGGCAGATTTGAGAGAAAGTCCTCGTTCCCGCATACTCGAGCTGTGTTTGTAGAAGCTTCTGGTCACCAGGGTTCCATCTGGGGGAGGCGGGATGCGGCGCCTACTCCATCTGGAACTTGCCGGTGATCTCGGCTCTTTTTGGAACCTGTTTTTTCTTATTTTTTTTCCTCTGGGATCCCGCACCCTCCATGTGTTCCTTCTCTTATGCTGAACGCTTCAAAGATGGCGCTGGGGGGCGGGCTGTGGGCGTGAGTTCCGGAATCAGAGGTTACCTGGGAGGTGTAGTCCGGCAGATTTGAGAAAAAGTCCTCATTCCCGCATACTCGAGCTGTGTTTGTAGACGCTTCTGGTCACCGGGGTTCCATCTGGGGGAGGCGGGATGCGGCGCCTACTCCATCTGGAACTTGCCGGTGATCTCGGCTCTTTTTGGAACCTGCTTTTTCTTTTTTTTTTTCCCTCCGGGATCCCGCACCCTCCATGTGTTCCTTCTCTTATGCTGAACGCTTCAAAGATGGCGCTGGGGGGCGGGCTGTGGGCATGACTTCCGGAATCAGAGGTTACCTGGGAGGTGTAGTCCGGCAGATTTGAGAAAAAGTCCTCATTCCCGCATACTCGAGCTGTGTTTGTAGACGCTTCTGGTCACCGGGGTTCCATCTGGGGGAGGCGGGATGCGGCGCCTACTCCATCTGGAACTTGCCGGTGATCTCGGCTCTTTTTGGAACCTGTTTTTTCTTTTTTTTTTTCCTCTGGGATCCCGCACCCTCCATGTGTTCCTTCTCTTATGCTGAACGCTTCAAAGATGGCGCTGGGGCGCGGGCTGTGGGCATGACTTCCGGAATCAGAGGTTACCTGGGAGGTGTAGTCCGGCAGATTTGAGAAAAAGTCCTCATTCCCGCATACTCGAGCTGTGTTTGTAGAGGCTTCTGGTCACCGGGGTTCCATCTGGGGGAGGCGGGATGCGGCGCCTACTCCATCTGGAACTTGCCGGTGATCTCGGCTCTTTTTGGAACCTGTTTTTTCTTTTTTTTTTTTCCTCTGGGATCCCGCACCCTCCATGTGTTCCTTCTCTTATGCTGAACGCTTCAAAGATGGCGCTGGGGGGCGGGCTGTGGGCGTGACTTCCGGAATCAGAGGTTACCTGGGAGGTGTTGTCCGGCAGATTTGAGAAAAAGTCCTCATTCCCGCATACTCGAGCTGTGTTTGTAGAGGCTTCTGGTCACCGGGGTTCCATCTGGGGGAGGCGGGATGCGGCGCCTACTCCATCTGGAACTTGCCGGTGATCTCGGCTCTTTTTGGAACCTGTTTTTACTTTTTTTTTTTTCCTCTGGGATCCCGCACCCTCCATGTGTTCCTTCTCTTATGCTGAACGCTTCAAAGATGGCGCTGTGGGGCGGGCTGTGGGCATGACTTCCGGAATCAGAGGTTACCTGGGAGGTGTAGTCCGGCAGATTTGAGAAAAAGTCCTCATTCCCGAATACTCGAGCTGTGTTTGTAGAGGCTTCTGGTCACCGGGGTTCAATCTGGGGGAGGCGGGATGCAGCGCCTACTCCATCTGGAACTTGCCGGTGATCTCGGCTCTTTTTGGAACCTGTTTTTTCTTTTTTTTTTTTCCTCTGGGATCCCGCACCCTCCATGTGTTCCTTCTCTTATGCTGAACGCTTCAAAGATGGCGCTGGGGGGCGGGCTGTGGGCATGACTTCCGGAATCAGAGGTTACCTGTGAGGTGTAGTCCGGCAGATTTGAGAAAAAGTCCTCATTCCCGAATACTCGAGCTGTGTTTGTAGAGGCTTCTGGTCACCGGGGTTCAATCTGGGGGAGGCGGGATGCGGCGCCTACTCCATCTGGAACTTGCCGGTGATCTCGGCTCTTTTTGGAACCTGTTTTTTCTTTTTTTTTTTTCCTCTGGGATCCCGCACCCTCCATGTGTTCCTTCTCTTATGCTGAACGCTTCAAAGATGGCGCTGGGGGGCGGGCTGTGGGCATGACTTCCGGAATCAGAGGTTACCTGGGAGGTGTAGTCCGGAAGATTTGAGAAAAAGTCCTCATTCCCGCATACTCGAGCTGTGTTTGTAGAGGCTTCTGGTCACCGGGGTTCCATCTGGGGGAGGCGGGATGCGGCGCCTACTCCATCTGGAACTTGCCGGTGATCTCGGCTCTTTTTGGAACCTGTTTTTTCTTTTTTTTTTTCCCTCCGGGATCCCGCACCCTCCATGTGTTCCTTCTCTTATGCTGAACGCTTCAAAGATGGCGCTGGGGGGCGGGCTGTGGGCGTGACTTCCGGAATCAGAGGTTACCTGGGAGGTGTAGTCCGGCAGATTTGAGAGAAAGTCCTCGTTCCCGCATACTCGAGCTGTGTTTGTAGAAGCTTCTGGTCACCAGGGTTCCATCTGGGGGAGGCGGGATGCGGCGCCTACTCCATCTGGAACTTGCCGGTGATCTCGGCTCTTTTTGGAACCTGTTTTTTCTTATTTTTTTTCCTCTGGGATCCCGCACCCTCCATGTGTTCCTTCTCTTATGCTGAACGCTTCAAAGATGGCGCTGGGGGGCGGGCTGTGGGCGTGACTTCCGGAATCAGAGGTTACCTGGGAGGTGTAGTCCGGCAGATTTGAGAAAAAGTCCTCATTCCCGCATACTCGAGCTGTGTTTGTAGAGGCTTCTGGTCACCGGGGTTCCATCTGGGGGAGGCGGGATGCGGTGCCTACTCCATCTGGAACTTGCCGGTGATCTCGGCTCTTTTTGGAACCTGTTTTTTCTTTTTTTTTTTTCCTCTGGGATCCCGCACCCTCCATGTGTTCCTTCTCTTATGCTGAACGCTTCAAAGATGGCGCTGGGGGGCGGGCTGTGGGCATGACTTCCGGAATCAGAGGTTACCTGGGAGGTGTAGTCCGGCAGATTTGAGAAAAAGTCCTCATTCCCGCATACTCGAGCTGTGTTTGTAGACGCTTCTGGTCACCGGGGTTCCATCTGGGGGAGGCGGGATGCGGCGCCTACTCCATCTGGAACTTGCCGGTGATCTCGGCTCTTTTTGGAACCTGTTTTTTCTTTTTTTTTTTCCTCTGGGATCCCGCACCCTCCATGTGTTCCTTCTCTTATGCTGAACGCTTCAAAGATGGCGCTGGGGCGCGGGCTGTGGGCATGACTTCCGGAATCAGAGGTTACCTGGGAGGTGTAGTCCGGCAGATTTGAGAAAAAGTCCTCATTCCCGCATACTCGAGCTGTGTTTGTAGAGGCTTCTGGTCACCGGGGTTCCATCTGGGGGAGGCGGGATGCGGCGCCTACTCCATCTGGACCTTGCCAGTGATCTCGGCTCTTTTTGGAACCTGTTTTTTCTTTTTTTTTTTTCCTCTGGGATCCCGCACCCTCCATGTGTTCCTTCTCTTATGCTGAACGCTTCAAAGATGGCGCTGGGGGGCGGGCTGTGGGCGTGACTTCCGGAATCAGAGGTTACCTGGGAGGTGTAGTCCGGCAGATTTGAGAAAAAGTCCTCATTCCCGCATACTCGAGCTGTGTTTGTAGAGGCTTCTGGTCACCGGGGTTCCATCTGGGGGAGGCGGGATGCGGCGCCTACTCCATCTGGAACTTGCCGGTGATCTCGGCTCTTTTTGGAACCTGTTTTTTCTTTTTTTTTTTCCTCTGGGATCCCGCACCCTCCATGTGTTCCTTCTCTTATGCTGAACGCTTCAAAGATGGCGCTGGGGGGCGGGCTGTGGGCGTGACTTCCGGAATCAGAGGTTACCTGGGAGGTGTAGTCCGGCAGATTTGAGAAAAAGTCCTCATTCCCGCATACTCGAGCTGTGTTTGTAGAGGCTTCTGGTCACCGGGGTTCCATCTGGGGGAGGCGGGATGCGGCGCCTACTCCATCTGGAACTTGCCGGTGATCTCGGCTCTTTTTGGAACCTGTTTTTTCTTTTTTCTTTTTCCTCCGGGATCCCGCACCCTCCATGTGTTCCTTCTCTTATGCTGAACGCTTCAAAGATGGCGCTGGGGGGCGGGCTGTGGGCGTGACTTCCGGAATCAGAGGTTACCTGGGAGGTGTAGTCCGGCAGATTTGAGAAAAAGTCCTCATTCCCGCATACTCGAGCTGTGTTTGTAGAGGCTTCTGGTCACCGGGTTTCCATCTGGGGGAGGCGGGATGCGGCGCCTACTCCATCTGGAACTTGCCGGTGATCTCGGCTCTATTTGGAACCTGTTTTTTCTTTTTTTTTCCCTCCGGGATCCCGCACCCTCCATGTGTTCCTTCTCTTATGCTGAACGCTTCAAAGATGGCGCTGGGGGGCGGGCTGTGGGCGTGACTTCCGGAATCAGAGGTTACCTGGGAGGTGTAGTCCGGCAGATTTGAGAAAAAGGCCTCGTTCCCGCATACTCGAGCTGTGTTTGTAGAGGCTTCTGGTCACCGGGGTTCCATCTGGGGGAGGTGGGATGCGGCGCCTACTCCACCTGGAACTTGCAGGTGATCTCGGCTCTTTTTGGAACCTGTTTTTTCTTTTTTTTTTCCCTCCGGGATCCCGCACCCTCCATGTGTTCCTTCTCTTATGCTGAACGCTTCAAAGATGGCGCTGGGGGGCGGGCTGTGGGCGTGAGTTCCGGAATCAGAGGTTACCTGGGAGGTGTAGTCCAGCAGATTTGAGAAAAAGTCCTTGTTCCCGCATACTCGAGCTGTGTTTGTAGAGGCTTCTGGTCACCGGGGTTCCATCTGGGGGAGGCGGGATGCGGCGCCTACTCCATCTGGAACTTGCCGGTGATCTCGGCTCTTTTTGGAACCTGTTTTTTCTTTTTTTTTTCCCTCCGGGATCCCGCACCCTCCATGTGTTCCTTCTCTTATGCTGAACGCTTCAAAGATGGCGCTGGGCGGCGGGCTGTGGGCGTGACTTCCGGAATCAGAGGTTACCTGGGAGGTGTAGTCCGGCAGATTTGAGAAAAAGTCCTCGTTCCCGCATACTCGAGCTGTGTTTGTAGAGGCTTCTGGTCACCGGGGTTCCATCTGGGGGAGGCGGGATGCGGCGCCTACTCCATCTGGAACTTGCCGGTGATCTCGGCTCATTTTGGAACCTGTTTTTTCTTTTTTCTTTTTCCTCCGGGATCCTGCAACCTCCATGTGTTCCTTCTCTTATGCTGAACGCTTCAAAGATGGCGCTGGGGGGCGGGCTGTGGGCGTGACTTCCGGAATCAGAGGTTACCTGGGAGGTGTAGTCCGGCAGATTTGAGAAAAAGTCCTCTTTCCCGCATACTCGAGCTGTGTTTGTAGAGGCTTCTGGTCACCAGTGTTCCATCTGGGGGAGGCGGGATGCGGCGCCTACTCCATCTGGAACTTGCCGGTGATCTCGGCTCTTTTTGGAACCTGTTTTTTCTTTTTTTTTTTTCCTCCGGGATCCCGCACCCTCCATGTGTTCCTTCTCTTATGCTGAACGCTTCAAAGATGGCGCTGGGGGGCGGGCTCTGGGCGTGACTTCCGGAATCAGAGGTTACCTGGGAGGTGTAGTCCGGCAGATTTGAGAAAAAGTCCTCATTCCCGCATACTCGAGCTGTGTTTGTAGAGGCTTCTGGTCACCGGGGTTCCATCTGGGGGAGGCGGGATGCGGCGTCTATTCCATCTGGAACTTGCAGGTGATCTCGGCTCTTTTTGGAACCTGTTTTTTCTTTTTTTTTTCCCTCCGGGATCCTGCACCCTCCATGTGTTCCTTCCCTTATGTTGAACGCTTCAAAGATGGCGCTGGGGGGCGGGCTCTGGGCGTGACTTCCGGAATCAGAGGTTACCTGGGAGGTGTAGTCCGGCAGATTTGAGAAAAAGTCCTCGTTCCCGCATACTCGAGCTGTGTTTGTAGAGGCTTCTGGTCACCGGGGTTCAATCTGGGGAAGGCGGGATGCGGCGCCTACTCCATCTGGAACTTGCCGGTGATCTCGGCTCTTTTTGGAACCTGTTTTTTCTTTTTTTTTTTTCCTCTGGGATCCCGCACCCTCCATGTGTTCCTTCTCTTATGCTGAACGCTTCAAAGATGGCGCTGGGGGGCGGGCTGTGGGCATGACTTCCGGAATCAGAGGTTACCTGGGAGGTGTAGTCCGGCAGATTTGAGAAAAAGTCCTCATTCCCGAATACTCGAGCTGTGTTTGTAGAGGCTTCTGGTCACCGGGGTTCAATCTGGGGGAGGCGGGATGCGGCGCCTACTCCATCTGGAACTTGCCGGTGATCTCGGCTCTTTTTGGAACCTGTTTTTTCTTTTTTTTTTTTCCTCTGGGATCCCGCACCCTCCATGTGTTCCTTCTCTTATGCTGAACGCTTCAAAGATGGCGCTGGGGGGCGGGCTGTGGGCATGACTTCCGGAATCAGAGGTTACCTGGGAGGTGTAGTCCGGCAGATTTGAGAAAAAGTCCTCATTCCGGAATACTCGAGCTGTGTTTGTAGAGGCTTCTGGTCACCGGGGTTCAATCTGGGGGAGGCGGGATGCGGCGCCTACTCCATCTGGAACTTGCCGGTGATCTCGGCTCTTTTTGGAACCTGTTTTTTCTTTTTTTTTTTTCCTCTGGGATCCCGCACCCTCCATGTGTTCCTTCTCTTATGCTGAACGCTTCAAAGATGGCGCTGGGGGGCGGGCTGTGGGCATGACTTCCGGAATCAGAGGTTACCTGGGAGGTGTAGTCCGGAAGATTTGAGAAAAAGTCCTCATTCCCGCATACTCGAGCTGTGTTTGTAGAGGCTTCTGGTCACCGGGGTTCCATCTGGGGGAGGCGGGATGCGGCGCCTACTCCATCTGGAACTTGCCGGTGATCTCGGCTCTATTTGGAACCTGTTTTTTCTTTTTTTTTCCCTCCGGGATCCCGCACCCTCCATGTGTTCCTTCTCTTATGCTGAACGCTTCAAAGATGGCGCTGGGGGGCGGGCTGTGGGCGTGACTTCCGGAATCAGAGGTTACCTGGGAGGTGTAGTCCGGCAGATTTGAGAAAAAGGCCTCGTTCCCGCATACTCGAGCTGTGTTTGTAGAGGCTTCTGGTCACCGGGGTTCCATCTGGGGGAGGTGGGATGCGGCGCCTACTCCACCTGGAACTTGCAGGTGATCTCGGCTCTTTTTGGAACCTGTTTTTTCTTTTTTTTTTCCCTCCGGGATCCCGCACCCTCCATGTGTTCCTTCTCTTATGCTGAACGCTTCAAAGATGGCGCTGGGGGGCGGGCTGTGGGCGTGAGTTCCGGAATCAGAGGTTACCTGGGAGGTGTAGTCCAGCAGATTTGAGAAAAAGTCCTTGTTCCCGCATACTCGAGCTGTGTTTGTAGAGGCTTCTGGTCACCGGGGTTCCATCTGGGGGAGGCGGGATGCGGCGCCTACTCCATCTGGAACTTGCCGGTGATCTCGGCTCTTTTTGGAACCTGTTTTTTCTTTTTTTTTTCCCTCCGGGATCCCGCACCCTCCATGTGTTCCTTCTCTTATGCTGAACGCTTCAAAGATGGCGCTGGGCGGCGGGCTGTGGGCGTGACTTCCGGAATCAGAGGTTACCTGGGAGGTGTAGTCCGGCAGATTTGAGAAAAAGTCCTCGTTCCCGCATACTCGAGCTGTGTTTGTAGAGGCTTCTGGTCACCGGGGTTCCATCTGGGGGAGGCGGGATGCGGCGCCTACTCCATCTGGAACTTGCCGGTGATCTCGGCTCATTTTGGAACCTGTTTTTTCTTTTTTCTTTTTCCTCCGGGATCCTGCAACCTCCATGTGTTCCTTCTCTTATGCTGAACGCTTCAAAGATGGCGCTGGGGGGCGGGCTGTGGGCGTGACTTCCGGAATCAGAGGTTACCTGGGAGGTGTAGTCCGGCAGATTTGAGAAAAAGTCCTCTTTCCCGCATACTCGAGCTGTGTTTGTAGAGGCTTCTGGTCACCAGTGTTCCATCTGGGGGAGGCGGGATGCGGCGCCTACTCCATCTGGAACTTGCCGGTGATCTCGGCTCTTTTTGGAACCTGTTTTTTCTTTTTTTTTTTTCCTCCGGGATCCCGCACCCTCCATGTGTTCCTTCTCTTATGCTGAACGCTTCAAAGATGGCGCTGGGGGGCGGGCTCTGGGCGTGACTTCCGGAATCAGAGGTTACCTGGGAGGTGTAGTCCGGCAGATTTGAGAAAAAGTCCTCATTCCCGCATACTCGAGCTGTGTTTGTAGAGGCTTCTGGTCACCGGGGTTCCATCTGGGGGAGGCGGGATGCGGCGTCTATTCCATCTGGAACTTGCAGGTGATCTCGGCTCTTTTTGGAACCTGTTTTTTCTTTTTTTTTTCCCTCCGGGATCCTGCACCCTCCATGTGTTCCTTCCCTTATGTTGAACGCTTCAAAGATGGCGCTGGGGGGCGGGCTCTGGGCGTGACTTCCGGAATCAGAGGTTACCTGGGAGGTGTAGTCCGGCAGATTTGAGAAAAAGTCCTCGTTCCCGCATACTCGAGCTGTGTTTGTAGAGGCTTCTGGTCACCGGGGTTCCATCTGGGGGAGGCAGGATGCGGCGCCTACTCCATCTGGAACTTGCCGGTGATCTCGGCTCTTTTTGGAACCTGTTTTTTCTTTTTTTTTTCCTCTGGGATCCCGCACCCTCCATGTGTTCCTTCTCTTATGCTGAACGCTTCAAAGATGGCGCTGTGGGGCGGGCTGTGGGCGTGACTTCCGGAATCAGAGGTTACCTGGGAGGTGTAGTCCGGCAGATTTGAGAAAAAGTCCTCATTCCCGAATACTCGAGCTGTGTTTGTAGAGGCTTCTGGTCACCGGGGTTCAATCTGGGGAAGGCGGGATGCGGCGCCTACTCCATCTGGAACTTGCCGGTGATCTCGGCTCTTTTTGGAACCTGTTTTTTCTTTTTTTTTTTTCCTCTGGGATCCCGCACCCTCCATGTGTTCCTTCTCTTATGCTGAACGCTTCAAAGATGGCGCTGGGGGGCGGGCTGTGGGCATGACTTCCGGAATCAGAGGTTACCTGGGAGGTGTAGTCCGGCAGATTTGAGAAAAAGTCCTCATTCCCGAATACTCGAGCTGTGTTTGTAGAGGCTTCTGGTCACCGGGGTTCAATCTGGGGGAGGCGGGATGCGGCGCCTACTCCATCTGGAACTTGCCGGTGATCTCGGCTCTTTTTGGAACCTGTTTTTTCTTTTTTTTTTTTCCTCTGGGATCCCGCACCCTCCATGTGTTCCTTCTCTTATGCTGAACGCTTCAAAGATGGCGCTGGGGGGCGGGCTGTGGGCATGACTTCCGGAATCAGAGGTTACCTGGGAGGTGTAGTCCGGCAGATTTGAGAAAAAGTCCTCATTCCGGAATACTCGAGCTGTGTTTGTAGAGGCTTCTGGTCACCGGGGTTCAATCTGGGGGAGGCGGGATGCGGCGCCTACTCCATCTGGAACTTGCCGGTGATCTCGGCTCTTTTTGGAACCTGTTTTTTCTTTTTTTTTTTTCCTCTGGGATCCCGCACCCTCCATGTGTTCCTTCTCTTATGCTGAACGCTTCAAAGATGGCGCTGGGGGGCGGGCTGTGGGCATGACTTCCGGAATCAGAGGTTACCTGGGAGGTGTAGTCCGGAAGATTTGAGAAAAAGTCCTCATTCCCGCATACTCGAGCTGTGTTTGTAGAGGCTTCTGGTCACCGGGGTTCCATCTGGGGGAGGCGGGATGCGGCGCCTACTCCATCTGGAACTTGCCGGTGATCTCGGCTCTTTTTGGAACCTGTTTTTTCTTTTTTTTTTTTCCCTCCGGGATCCCGCACCCTCCATGTGTTCCTTCTCTTATGCTGAACGCTTCAAAGATGGCGCTGGGGGGCGGGCTGTGGGCGTGACTTCCGGAATCAGAGGTTACCTGGGAGGTGTAGTCCGGCAGATTTGAGAGAAAGTCCTCGTTCCCGCATACTCGAGCTGTGTTTGTAGAAGCTTCTGGTCACCAGGGTTCCATCTGGGGGAGGCGGGATGCGGCCCCTACTCCATCTGGAACTTGCCGGTGATCTCGGCTCTTTTTGGAACCTGTTTTTTCTTATTTTTTTTCCTCTGGGATCCCGCACCCTCCATGTGTTCCTTCTCTTATGCTGAACGCTTCAAAGATGGCGCTGGGGGGCGGGCTGTGGGCGTGACTTCCGGAATCAGAGGTTACCTGGGAGGTGTAGTCCGGCAGATTTGAGAAAAAGTCCTCATTCCCGCATACTCGAGCTGTGTTTGTAGAGGCTTCTGGTCACCGGGGTTCCATCTGGGGGAGGCGGGATGCGGCGCCTACTCCATCTGGAACTTGCCGGTGATCTCGGCTCTTTTTGGAACCTGTTTTTTCTTTTTTTTTTTCCTCTGGGATCCCGCACCCTCCATGTGTTCCTTCTCTTATGCTGAACGCTTCAAAGATGGCGCTGGGGGGCGGGCTGTGGGCATGACTTCCGGAATCAGAGGTTACCTGGGAGGTTTAGTCCGGCAGATTTGAGAAAAAGTCCTCATTCCCGCATACTCGAGCTGTGTTTGTAGACGCTTCTGGTCACCGGGGTTCCATCTGGGGGAGGCGGGATGCGGCGCCTACTCCATCTGGAACTTGCCGGTGATCTCGGCTCTTTTTGGAACCTGTTTTTTCTTTTTTTTTTTCCTCTGGGATCCCGCACCCTCCATGTGTTCCTTCTCTTATGCTGAACGCTTCAAAGATGGCGCTGGGGCGCGGGCTGTGGGCATGACTTCCGGAATCAGAGGTTACCTGGGAGGTGTAGTCCGGCAGATTTGAGAAAAAGTCCTCATTCCCGCATACTCGAGCTGTGTTTGTAGAGGCTTCTGGTCACCGGGGTTCCATCTGGGGGAGGCGGGATGCGGCGCCTACTCCATCTGGAACTTGCCGGTGATCTCGGCTCTTTTTGGAACCTGTTTTTTCTTTTTTTTTTTTTCCTCTGGGATCCCGCACCCTCCATGTGTTCCTTCTCTTATGCTGAACGCTTCAAAGATGGCGCTGGGGGGCGGGCTGTGGGCGTGACTTCCGGAATCAGAGGTTACCTGGGAGGTGTAGTCCGGCAGATTTGAGAAAAAGTCCTCATTCCCGCATACTCGAGCTGTGTTTGTAGAGGCTTCTGGTCACCGGGGTTCCATCTGGGGGAGGCGGGATGCGGCGCCTACTCCATCTGGAACTTGCCGGTGATCTCGGCTCTTTTTGGAACCTGTTTTTTCTTTTTTTTTTTTCCTCTGGGATCCCGCACCCTCCATGTGTTCCTTCTCTTATGCTGAACGCTTCAAAGATGGCGCTGGGGGGCGGGCTGTGGGCATGACTTCCGGAATCAGAGGTTACCTGGGAGGTGTAGTCCGGCAGATTTGAGAAAAAGTCCTCATTCCCGAATACTCGAGCTGTGTTTGTAGAGGCTTCTGGTCACCGGGGTTCAATCTGGGGGAGGCGGGATGCGGCGCCTACTCCATCTGGAACTTGCCGGTGATCTCGGCTCTTTTTGGAACCTGTTTTTTCTTTTTTTTTTTTCCTCTGGGATCCCGCACCCTCCATGTGTTCCTTCTCTTATGCTGAACGCTTCAAAGATGGCGCTGGGGGGCGGGCTGTGGGCATGACTTCCGGAATCAGAGGTTACCTGGGAGGTGTAGTCCGGCAGATTCGAGAAAAAGTCCTCATTCCCGAATACTCGAGCTGTGTTTGTAGAGGCTTCTGGTCACCGGGGTTCAATCTGGGGGAGGCGGGATGCGGCGCCTACTCCATCTGGAACTTGCCGGTGATCTCGGCTCTTTTTGGAACCTGTTTTTTCTTTTTTTTTTTTCCTCTGGGATCCCGCACCCTCCATGTGTTCCTTCTCTTATGCTGAACGCTTCAAAGATGGCGCTGGGGGGCGGGCTGTGGGCATGACTTCCGGAATCAGAGGTTACCTGGGAGGTGTAGTCCGGAAGATTTGAGAAAAAGTCCTCATTCCCGCATACTCGAGCTGTGTTTGTAGAGGCTTCTGGTCACCGGGGTTCCATCTGGGGGAGGCGGGATGCGGCGCCTACTCCATCTGGAACTTGCCGGTGATCTCGGCTCTTTTTGGAACCTGTTTTTTCTTTTTTTTTTTTCCTCTGGGATCCCGCACCCTCCATGTGTTCCTTCTCTTATGCTGAACGCTTCAAAGATGGCGCTGGGGGGCGGGCTGTGGGCATGACTTCCGGAATCAGAGGTTACCTGGGAGGTGTAGTCCGGCAGATTTGAGAAAAAGTCCTCATTCCCGCATACTCGAGCTGTGTTTGTAGAGGCTTCTGGTCACCGGGGTTCCATCTGGGGGAGGCCGGATGCGGCGCCTACTCCATCTGGAACTTGCCGGTGATCTCGGCTCTTTTTGGAACCTGTTTTTTCTTTTTTTTTTTCCTCTGGGATCCCGCACCCTCCATGTGCTCCTTCTCTTATGCTGAACGCTTCAAAGATGGCGCTGGGGGGCGGGCTGTGGGCGTGACTTCCGGAATCAGAGGTTACCTGGGAGGTGTAGTCCGGCAGATTTGAGAAAAAGTCCTCATTCCCGCATACTCGAGCTGTGTTTGTAGAGGCTTCTGGTCACCGGGGTTCCATCTGGGGGAGGCGGGATGCGGCGCCTACTCCATCTGGAACTTGCCGGTGATCTCGGCTCTTTTTGGAACCTGCTTTTTCTTTTTTTTTTTCCCTCCGGGATCCCGCACCCTCCATGTGTTCCTTCTCTTATGCTGAACGCTTCAAAGATGGCGCTGGGGGGCGGGCTGTGGGCGTGACTTCCGGAATCAGAGGTTACCTGGGAGGTGTAGTCCGGCAGATTTGAGAGAAAGTCCTCGTTCCCGCATACTCGAGCTGTGTTTGTAGAAGCTTCTGGTCACCAGGGTTCCATCTGGGGGAGGCGGGATGCGGCGCCTACTCCATCTGGAACTTGCCGGTGATCTCGGCTCTATTTGGAACCTGTTTTTTCTTTTTTTTTTTCCTCCGGGATCCCGCACCCTCCATGTGTTCCTTCTCTTATGCTGAACGCTTCAAAGATGGCGCTGGGGGCGGGCTGTGGGCGTGACTTCCGGAATCAGAGGTTACCTGGGAGGTGTAGTCCGGCAGATTTGAGAAAAAGTCCTCATTCCCGCATACTCGAGCTGTGTTTGCAGAGGCTTCTGGTCACCGGGGTTCCATCTGGGGGAGGCGGGATGCGGCGCCTACTCCATCTGGAACTTGCCGGTGATCTCGGCTCTTTTTGGAACCTGTTTTTTCTTTTTTTTTTTTCCTCTGGGATCCCGCACCCTCCATGTGTTCCTTCTCTTATCCTGAACGCTTCAAAGATGGCGCTGGGGGCGGGCTGTGGGCATGACTTCCGGAATCAGAGGTTACCTGGGAGGTGTAGTCCGGCAGATTTGAGAAAAAGTCCTCATTCCCGCATACTCGAGCTGTGTTTGTAGAGGCTTCTGGTCACCGGGGTTCCATCTGGGGGAGGCGGGATGCGGCGCCTACTCCATCTGGAACTTGCCGGTGATCTCGGCTCTTTTTGGAACCTGTTTTTTCTTTTTTTTTTTCCTCTGGGATCCCGCACCCTCAATGTGTTCCTTCTCTTATGCTGAACGCTTCAAAGATGGCGCTGGGGGGCGGGCTGTGGGCGTGACTTCCGGAATCAGAGGTTACCTGGGAGGTGTAGTCCGGCAGATTTGAGAAAAAGTCCTCATTCCCGCATACTCGAGCTGTGTTTGTAGAGGCTTCTGGTCACCGGGGTTCCATCTGGGGGAGGCGGGATGCGGCGCCTACTCCATCTGGAACTTGCCGGTGATCTCGGCTCTTTTTGGAACCAGTTTTTTCTTTTTTTTTTTCCTCCGGGATCCCGCACCCTCCCTGTGTTCCTTCTCTTATGCTGAACGCTTCAAAGATGGCGCTCGGGGGCGGGCTGTGGGCGTGACTTCCGGAATCAGAGGTTACCAGGGAGGTGTCGTCCGGCAGATTTGAGAAAAAGTCCTCGTTCCCGCATACTCGAGCTGTGTTTGTAGAAGCTTCTGGTCACCAGGGTTCCATCTGGGGGAGGCGGGATGCGGCGCCTACTCCATCTGGAACTTGCCGGTGATCTCGGCTCTTTTTGGAACCTGTTTTTTCTTTTATTTTTTTCCTCCGGGATCCCGCACCCTCCATGTGTTCCTTCTCTTATGCTGAACGCTTCAAAGATGGCGATGGGGCCGGGCTGTGTGCGTGACTTCCGGAATCAGAGGTTACCTGGGAGGTGTAGTCCGGCAGATTTGAGAAAAAGTCCTCATTCCCGCATACTCGAGCTGTGTTTGTAGAGGCTTCTGGTCACCGGGGTTCCATCTGGGGGAGGCGGGATGCGGCACCTACTCCATCTGGAACTTGCCGGTGATCTCGGCTCTTTTTGGAACCTGTTTTTTCTTTTTTTTTTTGCTTCCGGGATCCCGCACCCTCCATGTGTTCCTTCTCTTATGCTGAACGCTTCAAAGATGGCGCTGGGGGGCGGGCTGTGGGCGTGACTTCCGGAATCAGAGGTTACCTGGGAGGTGTAGTCCGGCAGATTTGAGAAAAAGTCCTCATTCCCGCATACTCGAGCTGTGTTTGTAGAGGCTTCTGGTCACCGGGGTTCCATCTGGGGGAGGCGGGATGCGGCGCCTACTCCATCTGGAACTTGCCGGTGATCTCGGCTCTTTTTGGAACCTGTTTTTTCTTTTTTTTTTTTCCTCTGGGATCCCGCACCCTCCATGTGTTCCTTCTCTTATGCTGAACGCTTCAAAGATGGCGCTGGGGGGCGACCTGTGGGCATGACTTCCGGAATCAGAGGTTACCTGGGAGGTGTAGTCCGGCAGATTTGAGAAAAAGTCCTCATTCCCGCATACTCGAGCTGTGTTTGTAGAGGCTTCTGGTCACCGGGGTTCCATCTGGGGGAGGCGGGATGCAGCGCCTACTCGATCTGGAACTTGCCGGTGATCTCGGCTCTTTTTGGAACCTGTTTTTTCTTTTTTTTTTTCCTCTGGGATCCCGCACCTTCCATGTGTTCCTTCTCTTATGCTGAACGCTTCAAAGATGGCGCTGGGGGGCGGGCTGTGTGCGTGACTTCCGGAATCAGAGGTTACCTGGGAGGTGTAGTCCGGCAGATTTGAGAAAAAGTCCTCATTCCCGCATACTCGAGCTGTGTTTGTAGAGGCTTCTGGTCACCGGGGTTCCATCTGGGGGAGGCGGGATGCGGCGCCTACTCCATCTGGAACTTGCCGGTGATCTCGGCTCTTTTTGGAACCTGTTTTTTCTTTTTTTTTTTTCCTCTGGGATCCCGCACCCTCCATGTGTTCCTTCTCTTATGCTGAACGCTTCAAAGATGGCGCTGGGGGCGGGCTGTGGGCGTGACTTCCGGAATCAAAGGTTACCTGGGAGGTGTAGTCCGGCAGATTTGAGAAAAAGTCCTCATTCCCGCATACTCGAGCTGTGTTTGTAGACGCTTCTGGTCACCGGGGTTCCATCTGGGGGAGGCGGGATGCGGCGCCTACTCCATCTGGAACTTGCCGGTGATCTCGGCTCTTTTTGGAACCTGTTTTTTCTTTTTTTTTTTCCTCTGGGATCCCGCACCCTCCATGTGTTCCTTCTCTTATGCTGAACGCTTCAAAGATGGCGCTGGGGCGCGGGCTGTGGGCATGACTTCCGGAATCAGAGGTTACCTGGGAGGTGTAGTCCGGCAGATTTGAGAAAAAGTCCTCATTCCCGCATACTCGAGCTGTGTTTGTAGAGGCTTCTGGTCACCGGGGTTCCATCTGGGGGAGGCGGGATGCGGCGCCTACTCCATCTGGAACTTGCCGGTGATCTCGGCTCTTTTTGGAACCTGTTTTTTCTTTTTTTTTTTTTCCTCTGGGATCCCGCACCCTCCATGTGTTCCTTCTCTTATGCTGAACGCTTCAAAGATGCCGCTGGGGGGCGGGCTGTGGGCGTGACTTCCGGAATCAGAGGTTACCTGGGAGGTGTAGTCCGGCAGATTTGAGAAAAAGTCCTCATTCCCGCATACTCGAGCTGTGTTTGTAGAGGCTTCTGGTCACCGAGGTTCCATCTGGGGGAGGCCGGATGCGGCGCCTACTCCATCTGGAACTTGCCGGTGATCTCGGCTCTTTTTGGAACCTGTTTTTTCTTTTTTTTTTTCCTCTGGGATCCCGCACCCTCCATGTGTTCCTTCTCTTATGCTGAACGCTTCAAAGATGGCGCTGGGGGGCGGGCTGTGGGCGTGACTTCCGGAATCAGAGGTTACCTGGGAGGTGTAGTCCGGCAGATTTGAGAAAAAGTCCTCATTCCCGCATACTCGAGCTGTGTTTGTAGAGGCTTCTGGTCACCGGGGTTCCATCTGGGGGAGGCGGGATGCGGCGCCTACTCCATCTGGAACTTGCCGGTGATCTCGGCTCTTTTTGGAACCTGCTTTTTCTTTTTTTTTTTCCCTCCGGGATCCCGCACCCTCCATGTGTTCCTTCTCTTATGCTGAACGCTTCAAAGATGGCGCTGGGGGGCGGGCTGTGGGCGTGACTTCCGGAATCAGAGGTTACCTGGGAGGTGTAGTCCGGCAGATTTGAGAGAAAGTCCTCGTTCCCGCATACTCGAGCTGTGTTTGTAGAAGCTTCTGGTCACCAGGGTTCCATCTGGGGGAGGCGGGATGCGGCGCCTACTCCATCTGGAACTTGCCGGTGATCTCGGCTCTATTTGGAACCTGTTTTTTCTTTTTTTTTTTCCTCCGGGATCCCGCACCCTCCATGTGTTCCTTCTCTTATGCTGAACGCTTCAAAGATGGCGCTGGGGGCGGGCTGTGGGCGTGACTTCCGGAATCAGAGGTTACCTGGGAGGTGTAGTCCGGCAGATTTGAGAAAAAGTCCTCATTCCCGCATACTCGAGCTGTGTTTGTAGAGGCTTCTGGTCACCGGGGTTCCATCTGGGGGAGGCGGGATGCGGCGCCTACTCCATCTGGAACTTGCCGGTGATCTCGGCTCTTTTTGGAACCTGTTTTTTCTTTTTTTTTTTCCTCTGGGATCCCGCACACTCCATGTGTTCCTTCTCTTATGCTGAACGCTTCAAAGATGAGGCTGGGGGGCGGGCTGTGGGCATGACTTCCGGAATCAGAGGTTACCTGGGAGGTGTAGTCCGGCAGATTTGAGAAAAAGTCCTCATTCCCGCATACTCGAGCTGTGTTTGTAGAGGCTTCTGGTCACCGGGGTTCCATCTGGGGGAGGCGGGATGCGGCGCCTATTCCATCTGGAACTTGCCGGTGATCTCGGCTCTTTTTGGAACCTGTTTTTTCTTTTTTTTTTTCCTCTGGGATCCCGCACCCTCCATGTGTTCCTTCTCTTATGCTGAACACTTCAAGATGGCGCTGGGGGGCGGGCTGTGGGCGTGACTTCCGGAATCAGAGGTTACCTGGGAGGTGTAGTCCGGCAGATTTGAGAAAAAGTCCTCATTCCCGCATACTCGAGCTGTGTTTGTAGAGGCTTCTGGTCACCGGGGTTCCATCTGGGGGAGGCGGGATGCGGCGCCTACTCCATCTGGAACTTGCCGGTGATCTCGGCTCTTTTTGGAACCTGTTTTTTCTTTTTTTTTTTGCTTCCGGGATCCCGCACCCTCCATGTGTTCCTTCTCTTATGCTGAACGCTTCAAAGATGGCGCTGGGGGGCGGGCTGTGGGCGTGACTTCCGGAATCAGAGGTTACCTGGGAGGTGTAGTCCGGCAGATTTGAGAAAAAGTCCTCATTCCCGCATACTCGAGCTGTGTTTGTAGAGGCTTCTGGTCACCGGGGTTCCATCTGGGGGAGGCGGGATGCGGCGCCTACTCCATCTGGAACTTGCCGGTGATCTCGGCTCTTTTTGGAACCTGTTTTTTCTTTTTTTTTTTTCCTCTGGGATCCCGCACCCTCCATGTGTTCCTTCTCTTATGCTGAACGCTTCAAAGATGGCGCTGGGGGGCGGGCTGTGGGCGTGACTTCCGGAATCAGAGGTTACCTGGGAGGTGTAGTCCGGCAGATTTGAGAAAAAGTCCTCATTCCCGCATACTCGAGCTGTGTTTGTAGAGGCTTCTGGTCACCGGGGTTCCATCTGGGGGAGGCGGGATGCGGCGCCTACTCCATCTGGAACTTGCCGGTGATCTCGGCTCTTTTTGGAACCAGTTTTTTCTTTTTTTTTTTCCTCCGGGATCCCGCACCCTCCATGTGTTCCTTCTCTTATGCTGAACGCTTCAAAGATGGCGCTGGGGGGCGGGCTGTGGGCGTGACTTCCGGAATCAGAGGTTACCAGGGAGGTGTAGTCCGGCAGATTTGAGAAAAAGTCCTCGTTCCCGCATACTCGAGCTGTGTTTGTAGAAGCTTCTGGTCACCAGGGTTCCATCTGGGGGAGGCGGGATGCGGCGCCTACTCCATCTGGAACTTGCCGGTGATCTCGGCTCTTTTTGGAACCTGTTTTTTCTTTTTTTTTTTTCCTCCGGGATCCCGCACCCTCCATGTGTTCCTTCTCTTATGCTGAACGCTTCAAAGATGGCGATGGGGCCGGGCTGTGTGCGTGACTTCCGGAATCAGAGGTTACCTGGGAGGTGTAGTCCGGCAGATTTGAGAAAAAGTCCTCGTTCCCGCATACTCGAGCTGTGTTTGTAGAGGCTTCTGGTCACCGGGGTTCCATCTGGGGGAGGCAGGATGCGGCGCCTACTCCATCTGGAACTTGCCAGTGATCTTGGCTCTTTTTGGAACCTGTTTTTTCTTTTTTTTTTCCTCTGGGATCCCGCACCCTCCATGTGTTACTTCTCTTATGCTGAACGCTTCAAAGATGGCGCTGGGGGGCGGGCTGTGGGCGTGACTTCCGGAATCAGAGGTTACCTGGGAGGTGTAGTCCGGCAGATTTGAGAAAAAGTCCTCATTCCCGCATACTCGAGCTGTGTTTGTAGAGGCTTCTGGTCACCGGGGTTCCATCTGGGGGAGGCGGGATGCGGCGCCTACTCCATCTGGAACTTGCCGGTGATCTCGGCTCTTTTTGGAACCTGTTTTTTCTTTTTTTTTTTGCTTCCGGGATCCCGCACCCTCCATGTGTTCCTTCTCTTATGCTGAACGCTTCAAAGATGGCGCTGGGGTCGGGCTGTGGGCGTGACTTCCGGAATCAGAGGTTACCTGGGAGGTGTAGTCCGGCAGATTTGAGAAAAAGTCCTCATTCCCGCATACTCGAGCTGTGTTTGTAGAGGCTTCTGGTCACCGGGGTTCCATCTGGGGGAGGCGGGATGCGGCGCCTACTCCATCTGGAACTTGCCGGTGATCTCGGCTCTTTTTGGAACCTGTTTTTTCTTTTTTTTTTTTCCTCTGGGATCCCGCACCCTCCATGTGTTCCTTCTCTTATGCTGAACGCTTCAAAGATGGCGCTGGGGGGCGGGCTGTGGGCATGACTTCCGGAATCAGAGGTTACCTGGGAGGTGTAGTCCGGCAGATTTGAGAAAAAGTCCTCATTCCCGCATACTCGAGCTGTGTTTGTAGAGGCTTCTGGTCACCGGGGTTCCATCTGGGGGAGGCGGGATGCAGCGCCTACTCGATCTGGAACTTGCCGGTGATCTCGGCTCTATTTGGAACCTGTTTTTTCTTTTTTTTTTTCCTCTGGGATCCCGCACCCTCCATGTGTTCCTTCTCTTATGCTGAACGCTTCAAAGATGGCGCTGAGGGGCGGGCTGTGGGCGTGACTTCCGGAATCAGAGGTTACCTGGGAGGTGTAGTCCGGCAGATTTGAGAAAAAGTCCTCATTCCCGCATACTCGAGCTGTGTTTGTAGAGGCTTCTGGTCACCGGGGTTCCATCTGGGGGAGGCGGGATGCGGCGCCTACTCCATCTGGAACTTGCCGGTGATCTCGGCTCTTTTTGGAACCTGTTTTTTCTTTTTTTTTTTCCTCTGGGATCCCGCACCCTCCATGTGTACCTTCTCTTATGCTGAACGCTTCAAAGATGGCGCTGGGGGCGGGCTGTGGGCGTGACTTCCGGAATCAAAGGTTACCTGGGAGGTGTAGTCCGGCAGATTTGAGAAAAAGTCCTCATTCCCGCATACTCGAGCTGTGTTTGTAGACGCTTCTGGTCACCGGGGTTCCATCTGGGGGAGGCGGGATGCGGCGCCTACTCCATCTGGAACTTGCCGGTGATCTCGGCTCTATTTGGAACCTGTTTTTTCTTTTTTTTTTTCCTCCGGGATCCCGCACCCTCCATGTGTTCCTTCTCTTATGCTGAACGCTTCAAAGATGGCGCTGGGGGGCGGGCTGTGGGCATGACTTCCGGAATCAGAGGTTACCTGGGAGGTGTAGTCCGGCAGATTTGAGAAAAAGTCCTCATTCCCGCATACTCGAGCTGTGTTTGTAGAGGCTTCTGGTCACCGGGGTTCCATCTGGGGGAGGCGGGATGCGGCGCCTACTCCATCTGGAACTTGCCGGTGATCTCGGCTCTTTTTGGAACCTGTTTTTTCTTTTTTTTTTTTCCTCTGGGATCCCGCACCCTCCATGTGTTCCTTCTCTTATGCTGAACGCTTCAAGATGGCGCTGGGGGGCGGGTTGTGGGCGTGACTTCCGGAATCAGAGGTTACCTGGGAGGTGTAGTCCGGCAGATTTGAGAAAAAGTCCTCATTCCCGCATACTCGAGCTGTGTTTGTAGAGGCTTCTGGTCACCGGGGTTCCATCTGGGGGAGGCGGGATGCGGCGCCTACTCCATCTGGAACTTGCCGGTGATCTCGGCTCTTTTTGGAACCTGTTTTTTCTTTTTTTTTTTGCTTCCGGGATCCCGCACCCTCCATGTGTTCCTTCTCTTATGCTGAACGCTTCAAAGATGGCGCTGGGGGGCGGGCTGTGGGCGTGACTTCCGGAATCAGAGGTTACCTGGGAGGTGTAGTCCGGCAGATTTGAGAAAAAGTCCTCAATCCCGCATACTCGAGCTCTGTTTGTAGAGGCTTCTGGTCACCGGGGTTCCATCTGGGGGAGGCGGGATGCGGCGCCTACTCCATCTGGAACTTGCCGGTGATCTCGGCTCTTTTTGGAACCTGTTTTTTCTTTTTTTTTTTCCTCTGGGATCCCGCACCCTCCATGTGTTCCTTCTCTTATGCTGAACGCTTCAAGATGGCGCTGGGGGGCGGGCTGTGGGCGTGACTTCCGGAATCAGAGGTTACCTGGGAGGTGTAGTCCGGCAGATTTGAGAAAAAGTCCTCATTCCCGCATACTCGAGCTGTGTTTGTAGAGGCTTCTGGTCACCGGGGTTCCATCTGGGGGAGGCGGGATGCGGCGCCTACTCCATCTGGAACTTGCCGGTGATCTCGGCTCTTTTTGGAACCTGTTTTTTCTTTTTTTTTTTGCTTCCGGGATCCCGCACCCTCCATGTGTTCCTTCTCTTATGCTGAACGCTTCAAAGATGGCGCTGGGGGGCGGGCTGTGGGCGTGACTTCCGGAATCAGAGGTTACCTGGGAGGTGTAGTCCGGCAGATTTGAGAAAAAGTCCTCAATCCCGCATACTCGAGCTCTGTTTGTAGAGGCTTCTGGTCACCGGGGTTCCATCTGGGGGAGGCGGGATGCGGCGCCTACTCCATCTGGAACTTGCCGGTGATCTCGGCTCTTTTTGGAACCTGTTTTTTCTTTTTTTTTTTCCTCTGGGATCCCGCACCCTCCATGTGTTCCTTCTCTTATGCTGAACGCTTCAAAGATGGCGCTGGGGGGCGGGCTGTGGGCATGACTTCCGGAATCAGAGGTTACCTGGGAGGTGTAGTCCGGCAGATTTGAGAAAAAGTCCTCATTCCCGCATACTCGAGCTGTGTTTGTAGAGGCTTCTGGTCACCGGGGTTCCATCTGGGGGAGGCGGGATGCGGCGCCTACTCCATCTGGAACTTGCCGGTGATCTCGGCTCTTTTTGGAACCAGTTTTTTCTTTTTTTTTTCCCTCCGGGATCCCGCACCCTCCATGTGTTCCTTCTCTTATGCTGAACGCTTCAAAGATGGCGCTGGGGGGCGGGCTGTGGGCGTGACTTCCGGAATCAGAGGTTACCAGGGAGGTGTAGTCCGGCAGATTTGAGAAAAAGTCCTCGTTCCCGCATACTCGAGCTGTGTTTGTAGAAGCTTCTGGTCACCAGGGTTCCATCTGGGGGAGGCGGGATGCGGCGCCTACTCCATCTGGAACTTGCCGGTGATCTCGGCTCTTTTTGGAACCTGTTTTTTCTTTTATTTTTTTCCTCCGGGATCCCGCACCCTCCATGTGTTCCTTCTCTTATGCTGAACGCTTCAAAGATGGCGATGGGGCCGGGCTGTGTGCGTGACTTCCGGAATCAGAGGTTACCTGGGAGGTGTAGTCCGGCAGATTTGAGAAAAAGTCCTCGTTCCCGCATACTCGAGCTGTGTTTGTAGAGGCTTCTGGTCACCGGGGTTCCATCTGGGGGAGGCAGGATGCGGCGCCTACTCCATCTGGAACTTGCCAGTGATCTCGGCTCTTTTTGGAACCTGTTTTTTCTTTTTTTTTTCCTCTGGGATCCCGCACCCTCCATGTGTTCCTTCTCTTATGCTGAACGCTTCAAAGATGGCGCTGGGGGGCGGGCTGTGGGCGTGACTTCCGGAATCAGAGGTTACCTGGGAGGTGTAGTCCGGCAGATTTGAGAAAAAGTCCTCATTCCCGCATACTCGAGCTGTGTTTGTAGAGGCTTCTGGTCACCGGGGTTCCATCTGGGGGAGGCGGGATGCGGCGCCTACTCCATCTGGAACTTGCCGGTGATCTCGGCTCTTTTTGGAACCAGTTTTTTCTTTTTTTTTTTGCTTCCTGGATCCCGCACCCTCCATGTGTTCCTTCTCTTATGCTGAACGCTTCAAAGATGGCGCTGGGGTCGGGCTGTGGGCGTGACTTCCGGAATCAGAGGTTACCTGGGAGGTGTAGTCCGGCAGATTTGAGAAAAAGTCCTCATTCCCGCATACTCGAGCTGTGTTTGTAGAGGCTTCTGGTCACCGGGGTTCCATCTGGGGGAGGCGGGATGCGGCGCCTACTCCATCTGGAACTTGCCGGTGATCTCGGCTCTTTTTGGAACCTGTTTTTTCTTTTTTTTTTTTCCTCTGGGATCCCGCACCCTCCATGTGTTCCTTCTCTTATGCTGAACGCTTCAAAGATGGCGCTGGGGGGCGGGCTGTGGGCATGACTTCCGGAATCAGAGGTTACCTGGGAGGTGTAGTCCGGCAGATTTGAGAAAAAGTCCTCATTCCCGCATACTCGAGCTGTGTTTGTAGAGGCTTCTGGTCACCGGGGTTCCATCTGGGGGAGGCGGGATGCAGCGCCTACTCGATCTGGAACTTGCCGGTGATCTCGGCTCTATTTGGAACCTGTTTTTTCTTTTTTTTTTCCTCTGGGATCCCGCACCCTCCATGTGTTCCTTCTCTTATGCTGAACGCTTCAAAGATGGCGCTGAGGGGCGGGCTGTGGGCGTGACTTCCGGAATCAGAGGTTACCTGGGAGGTGTAGTCCGGCAGATTTGAGAAAAAGTCCTCATTCCCGCATACTCGAGCTGTGTTTGTAGAGGCTTCTGGTCCCCGGGGTTCCATCTGGGGGAGGCGGGATGCGGCGCCTACTCCATCTGGAACTTGCCGGTGATCTCGGCTCTTTTTGGAACCTGTTTTTTCTTTTTTTTTTTCCTCTGGGATCCCGCACCCTCCATGTGTTCCTTCTCTTATGCTGAACGCTTCAAAGATGGCGCTGGGGGCGGGCTGTGGGCGTGACTTCCGGAATCAAAGGTTACCTGGGAGGTGTAGTCCGGCAGATTTGAGAAAAAGTCCTCATTCCCGCATACTCGAGCTGTGTTTGTAGACGCTTCTGGTCACCGGGGTTCCATCTGGGGGAGGCGGGATGCGGCGCCTACTCCATCTGGAACTTGCCGGTGATCTCGGCTCTATTTGGAACCTGTTTTTTCTTTTTTTTTTTCCTCCGGGATCCCGCACCCTCCATGTGTTCCTTCTCTTATGCTGAACGCTTCAAAGATGGCGCTGGGGGGCGGGCTGTGGGCATGACTTCCGGAATCAGAGGTTACCTGGGAGGTGTAGTCCGGCAGATTTGAGAAAAAGTCCTCATTCCCGCATACTCGAGCTGTGTTTGTAGAGACTTCTGGTCACCGGGGTTCCATCTGGGGGAGGCGGGATGCGGCGCCTACTCCATCTGGAACTTGCCGGTGATCTCGGCTCTTTTTGGAACCTGTTTTTTCTTTTTTTTTTTCCTCTGGGATCCCGCACCCTCCATGTGTTCCTTCTCTTATGCTGAACGCTTCAAGATGGCGCTGGGGGGCGGGCTGTGGGCGTGACTTCCGGAATCAGAGGTTACCTGGGAGGTGTAGTCCGGCAGATTTGAGAAAAAGTCCTCATTTCCGCATACTCGAGCTGTGTTTGTAGAGGCTTCTGGTCACCGGGGTTCCATCTGGGGGAGGCGGGATGCGGCGCCTACTCCATCTGGAACTTGCCGGTGATCTCGGCTCTTTTTGGAACCTATTTTTTCTTTTTTTTTTTGCTTCCGGGATCCCGCACCCTCCATGTGTTCCTTCTCTTATGCTGAACGCTTCAAAGATGGCGCTGGGGGGCGGGCTGTGGGCGTGACTTCCGGAATCAGAGGTTACCTGGGAGGTGTAGTCCGGCAGATTTGAGAAAAAGTCCTCATTCCCGCATACTCGAGCTGTGTTTGTAGAGGCTTCTGGTCACCGGGGTTCCATCTGGGGGAGGCGGGATGCGGCGCCTACTCCATCTGGAACTTGCCGGTGATCTCGGCTCTTTTTGGAACCTGTTTTTTCTTTTTTTTTTTCCTCTGGGATCCCGCACCCTCCATGTGTTCCTTCTCTTATGCTGAACGCTTCAAAGATGGCGCTGGGGGGCGGGCTGTGGGCATGACTTCCGGAATCAGAGGTTACCTGGGAGGTGTAGTCCGGCAGATTTGAGAAAAAGTCCTCATTCCCGCATACTCGAGCTGTGTTTGTAGAGGCTTCTGGTCACCGGGGTTCCATCTGGGGGAGGCGGGATGCGGCGCCTACTCCATCTGGAACTTGCCGGTGATCTCGGCTCTTTTTGGAACCTGTTTTTTCTTTTTTTTTTTTTCCTCTGGGATCCCGCACCCTCCATGTGTTCCTTCTCTTATGCTGAACGCTTCAAAGATGGCGCTGGGGGGCGGGCTGTGGGCGTGACTTCCGGAATCAGAGGTTACCTGGGAGGTGTAGTCCGGCAGATTTGAGAAAAAGTCCTCATTCCCGCATACTCGAGCTGTGTTTGTAGAGGCTTCTGGTCACCGGGGTTCCATCTGGGGTAGGCGGGATGCGGCGCCTACTCCATCTGGAACTTGCCGGTGATCTCGGCTCTTTTTGGAACCAGTTTTTTCTTTTTTTTTTTCCTCCGGGATCCCGCACCCTCCCTGTGTTCCTTCTCTTATGCTGAACGCTTCAAAGATGGCGCTGGGGGGCGGGCTGTGGGCGTGACTTCCGGAATCAGAGGTTACCAGGGAGGTGTAGTCCGGCAGATTTGAGAAAAAGTCCTCGTTCCCGCATACTCGAGCTGTGTTTGTAGAAGCTTCTGGTCACCAGGGTTCCATCTGGGGGAGGCGGGATGCGGCGCCTACTCCATCTGGAACTTGCCGGTGATCTCGGCTCTTTTTGGAACCTGTTTTTTCTTTTATTTTTTTCCTCCGGGATCCCGCACCCTCCATGTGTTCCTTCTCTTATGCTGAACGCTTCAAAGATGGCGATGGGGCCGGGCTGTGTGCGTGACTTCCGGAATCAGAGGTTACCTGGGAGGTGTAGTCCGGCAGATTTGAGAAAAAGTCCTCGTTCCCGCATACTCGAGCTGTGTTTGTAGAGGCTTCTGGTCACCGGGGTTCCATCTGGGGGAGGCAGGATGCGGCGCCTACTCCATCTGGAACTTGCCAGTGATCTCGGCTCTTTTTGGAACCTGTTTTTTCTTTTTTTTTTCCTCTGGGATCCCGCACCCTCCATGTGTTACTTCTCTTATGCTGAACGCTTCAAAGATGGCGCTGGGGGGCGGGCTGTGGGCGTGACTTCCGGAATCAGAGGTTACCTGGGAGGTGTAGTCCGGCAGATTTGAGAAAAAGTCCTCATTCCCGCATACTCGAGCTGTGTTTGTAGAGGCTTCTGGTCACCGGGGTTCCATCTGGGGGAGGCGGGATGCGGCGCCTACTCCATCTGGAACTTGCCGGTGATCTCGGCTCTTTTTGGAACCTGTTTTTTCTTTTTTTTCTTGCTTCCGGGATCCCGCACCCTCCATGTGTTCCTTCTCTTATGCTGAACGCTTCAAAGATGGCGCTGGGGTCGGGCTGTGGGCGTGACTTCCGGAATCAGAGGTTACCTGGGAGGTGTAGTCCGGCAGATTTGAGAAAAAGTCCTCATTCCCGCATACTCGAGCTGTGTTTGTAGAGGCTTCTGGTCACCGGGGTTCCATCTGGGGGAGGCGGGATGCGGCGCCTACTCCATCTGGAACTTGCCGGTGATCTCGGCTCTTTTTGGAACCTGTTTTTTCTTTTTTTTTTTTCCTCTGGGATCCCGCACCCTCCATGTGTTCCTTCTCTTATGCTGAACGCTTCAAAGATGGCGCTGGGGGGCGGGCTGTGGGCATGACTTCCGGAATCAGAGGTTACCTGGGAGGTGTAGTCCGGCAGATTTGAGAAAAAGTCCTCATTCCCGCATACTCGAGCTGTGTTTGTAGAGGCTTCTGGTCACCGGGGTTCCATCTGGGGGAGGCGGGATGCAGCGCCTACTCGATCTGGAACTTGCGGGTGATCTCGGCTCTATTTGGAACCTGTTTTTTCTTTTTTTTTTTCCTCTGGGATCCCGCACCCTCCATGTGTTCCTTCTCTTATGCTGAACGCTTCAAAGATGGCGCTGAGGGGCGGGCTGTGGGCGTGACTTCCGGAATCAGAGGTTACCTGGGAGGTGTAGTCCGGCAGATTTGAGAAAAAGTCCTCATTCCCGCATACTCGAGCTGTGTTTGTAGAGGCTTCTGGTCACCGGGGTTCCATCTGGGGGAGGCGGGATGCGGCGCCTACTCCATCTGGAACTTGCCGGTGATCTCGGCTCTTTTTGGAACCTGTTTTTTCTTTTTTTTTTTCCTCTGGGATCCCGCACCCTCCATGTGTTCCTTCTCTTATGCTGAACGCTTCAAAGATGGCGCTGGGGGCGGGCTGTGGGCGTGACTTCCGGAATCAAAGGTTACCTGGGAGGTGTAGTCCGGCAGATTTGAGAAAAAGTCCTCATTCCCGCATACTCGAGCTGTGTTTGTAGACGCTTCTGGTCACCGGGGTTCCATCTGGGGGAGGCGGGATGCGGCGCCTACTCCATCTGGAACTTGCCGGTGATCTCGGCTCTATTTGGAACCTGTTTTTTCTTTTTTTTTTTCCTCCGGGATCCCGCACCCTCCATGTGTTCCTTCTCTTATGCTGAACGCTTCAAAGATGGCGCTGGGGGGCGGGCTGTGGGCATGACTTCCGGAATCAGAGGTTACCTGGGAGGTGTAGTCCGGCAGATTTGAGAAAAAGTCCTCATTCCCGCATACTCGAGCTGTGTTTGTAGAGGCTTCTGGTCACCGGGGTTCCATCTGGGGGAGGCGGGATGCGGCGCCTACTCCATCTGGAACTTGCCGGTGATCTCGGCTCTTTTTGGAACCTGTTTTTTCTTTTTTTTTTTTCCTCTGGGATCCCGCACCCTCCATGTGTTCCTTCTCTTATGCTGAACGCTTCAAGATGGCGCTGGGGGGCGGGCTGTGGGCGTGACTTCCGGAATCAGAGGTTACCTGGGAGGTGTAGTCCGGCAGATTTGAGAAAAAGTCCTCATTTCCGCATACTCGAGCTGTGTTTGTAGAGGCTTCTGGTCACCGGGGTTCCATCTGGGGGAGGCGGGATGCGGCGCCTACTCCATCTGGAACTTGCCGGTGATCTCGGCTCTTTTTGGAACCTATTTTTTCTTTTTTTTTTTGCTTCCGGGATCCCGCACCCTCCATGTGTTCCTTCTCTTATGCTGAACGCTTCAAAGATGGCGCTGGGGGGCGGGCTGTGGGCGTGACTTCCGGAATCAGAGGTTACCTGGGAGGTGTAGTCCGGCAGATTTGAGAAAAAGTCCTCATTCCCGCATACTCGAGCTGTGTTTGTAGAGGCTTCTGGTCACCGGGGTTCCATCTGGGGGAGGCGGGATGCGGCGCCTACTCCATCTGGAACTTGCCGGTGATCTCGGCTCTTTTTGGAACCTGTTTTTTCTTTTTTTTTTTCCTCTGGGATCCCGCACCCTCCATGTGTTCCTTCTCTTATGCTGAACGCTTCAAAGATGGCGCTGGGGGGCGGGCTGTGGGCATGACTTCCGGAATCAGAGGTTACCTGGGAGGTGTAGTCCGGCAGATTTGAGAAAAAGTCCTCATTCCCGCATACTCGAGCTGTGTTTGTAGAGGCTTCTGGTCACCGGGGTTCCATCTGGGGGAGGCGGAATGCGGCGCCTACTCCATCTGGAACTTGCCGGTGATCTCGGCTCTTTTTGGAACCTGTTTTTTCTTTTTTTTTTTTTCCTCTGGGATCCCGCACCCTCCATGTGTTCCTTCTCTTATGCTGAACGCTTCAAAGATGGCGCTGGGGGGCGGGCTGTGGGCGTGACTTCCGGAATCAGAGGTTACCTGGGAGGTGTAGTCCGGCAGATTTGAGAAAAAGTCCTCATTCCCGCATACTCGAGCTGTGTTTGTAGAGGCTTCTGGTCACCGGGGTTCCATCTGGGGGAGGCGGGATGCGGCGCCTACTCCATCTGGAACTTGCCGGTGATCTCGGCTCTTTTTGGAACCTGTTTTTTCTTTTTTTTTTTTTCCTCTGGGATCCCGCACCCTCCATGTGTTCCTTCTCTTATGCTGAACGCTTCAAAGATGGCGCTGGGGGGCGGGCTGTGGGCGTGACTTCCGGAATCAGAGGTTACCTGGGAGGTGTAGTCCGGCAGATTTGAGAAAAAGTCCTCATTCCCGCATACTCGAGCTGTGTTTGTAGAGGCTTCTGGTCACCGGGGTTCCATCTGGGGGAGGCGGGATGCGGCGCCTACTCCATCTGGAACTTGCCGGTGATCTCGGCTCTTTTTGGAACCTGTTTTTTCTTTTTTTTTTTTCCTCTGGGATCCCGCACCCTCCATGTGTTCCTTCTCTTATGCTGAACGCTTCAAAGATGGCGCTGGGGGGCGGGCTGTGGGCATGACTTCCGGAATCAGAGGTTACCTGGGAGGTGTAGTCCGGCAGATTTGAGAAAAAGTCCTCATTCCCGCATACTCGAGCTGTGTTTGTAGAGGCTTCTGGTCACCGGGGTTCCATCTGGGGGAGGCGGGATGCGGCGCCTACTCCATCTGGAACTTGCCGGTGATCTCGGCTCTTTTTGGAACCTGTTTTTTCTTTTTTTTTTCCCTCCGGGATCCCGCACCCTCCATGTGTTCCTTCTCTTATGCTAAACGCTTCAAAGATGGCGCTGGGGGGCGGGCTGTGGGCGTGACTTCCGGAATCAGAGGTTACCTGGGAGGTGTAGTCCGGCAGATTTGAGAGAAAGTCCTCGTTCCCGCATACTCGAGCTGTGTTTGTAGAAGCTTCTGGTCACCAGGGTTCCATCTGGGGGAGGCGGGATGCGGCGCCTACTCCATCTGGAACTTGCCGGTGATCTCGGCTCTATTTGGAACCTGTTTTTTCTTTTTTTTTTTCCTCTGGGATCCCGCACCTTCCATGTGTTCCTTCTCTTATGCTGAACGCTTCAAAGATGGCGCTGGGGGCGGGCTGTGGGCGTGACTTCCGGAATCAGAGGTTACCTGGGAGGTGTAGTCCGGCAGATTTGAGAAAAAGTCCTCATTCCCGCATACTCGAGCTGTGTTTGTAGAGGCTTCTGGTCACCGGGGTTCCATCTGGGGGAGGTGGGATGCGACGCCTACTCCATCTGGAACTTGCCGGTGATCTCGGCTCTTTTTGGAACCTGTTTTTTCTTTTTTTTTTTTCCTCTGGGATCCCGCACCCTCCATGTGTTCCTTCTCTTATGCTGAACGCTTCAAAGATGGCGCTGGGGGGCGGGCTGTGGGCATGACTTCCGGAATCAGAGGTTACCTGGGAGGTGTAGTCCGGCAGATTTGAGAAAAAGTCCTCATTCCCGCATACTCGAGCTGTGTTTGTAGAGGCTTCTGGTCACCGGGGTTCCATCTGGGGGAGGCGGGATGCGGCGCCTACTCCATCTGGAACTTGCCGGTGATCTCGGCTCTTTTTGGAACCTGTTTTTTCTTTTTTTTTTTTCCTCTGGGATCCCGCACCCTCCATGTGTTCCTTCTCTTATGCTGAACGCTTCAAAGATGGCGCTGGGGGGCGGGCTGTGGGCGTGACTTCCGGAATCAGAGGTTACCTGGGAGGTGTAGTCCGGCAGATTTGAGAAAAAGTCCTCATTCCCGCATACTCGAGCTGTGTTTGTAGAGGCTTCTGGTCACCGGGGTTCCATCTGGGGGAGGCGGGATGCGGCGCCTACTCCATCTGGAACTTGCCGGTGATCTCGGCTGTTTTTGGAACCTGTTTTTTCTTTTTTTTTTTCCTTCCGGGATCCCGCACCCTCCATGTGTTCCTTCTCTTATGCTGAACGCTTCAAAGATGGCGCTGGGTGGCGGGCTGTGGGCGTGACTTCCGGAATCAGAGGTTACCTGGGAGGTGTAGTCCGGCAGATTTGAGAGAAAGTCCTCGTTCCCGCATACTCGAGCTGTGTTTGTAGAAGCTTCTGGTCACCAGGGTTCCATCTGGGGGAGGCGGGATGCGGCGCCTACTCCATCTGGAACTTGCCGGTGATCTCGGCTCTTTGTGGAACCTGTTTTATCTTTTTTTTTTCCTCCGGGATCCCGCACCCTCCATGTGTTCCTTCTCTTATGCTGAACGCTTCAAAGATGGCGCTGGGGGCGGGCTGTGGGCGTGACTTCCGGAATCAGAGGTTACCTGGGAGGTGTAGTCCGGCAGATTTGAGAAAAAGTCCTCATTCCCGCATACTCGAGCTGTGTTTGTAGAGGCTTCTGGTCACCGGGGTTCCATCTGGGGGAGGCGGGATGCGGCGCCTACTCCATCTGGAACTTGCCGGTGATCTCGGCTCTTTTTGGAACCTGTTTTTTCTTTTTTTTTTTTCCTCTGGGATCCCGCACCCTCCATGTGTTCCTTCTCTTATGCTGAACGCTTCAAAGATGGCGCTGGGGGGCGGGCTGTGGGCGTGACTTCCGGAATCAAAGGTTACCTGGGAGGTGTAGTCCGGCAGATTTGAGAAAAAGTCCTCATTCCCGCATACTCGAGCTGTGTTTGTAGAGGCTTCTGGTCACCGGGGTTCCATCTGGGGGAGGCGGGATGCGGCGCCTACTCCATCTGGAACTTGCCGGTGATCTCGGCTCTTTTTGGAACCTGTTTTTTCTTTTTTTTTTTCCTCTGGGATCCCGCACCCTCCATGTGTTCCTTCTCTTATGCTGAACGCTTCAAAGATGGCGCTGGGGGGCGGGCTGTGGGCATGACTTCCGGAATCAGAGGTTACCTGGGAGGTGTAGTCCGGCAGATTTGAGAAAAAGTCCTCATTCCCGCATACTCGAGCTGTGTTTGTAGAGGCTTCTGGTCACCGGGGTTCCATCTGGGGGAGGCGGGATGCGGCGCCTACTCCATCTGGAACTTGCCGGTGATCTCGGCTCTTCTTGGAACCTGTTTTTTCTTTTTTTTTTTTCCTCTGGGATCCCGCACCCTCCATGTGTTCCTTCTCTTATGCTGAACGCTTCAAAGATGGCGCTGGGGGGCGGGCTGTGGGCGTGACTTCCGGAATCAGAGGTTACCTTGGAGGTGTAGTCCGGCAGATTTGAGAAAAAGTCCTCATTCCCGCATACTCGAGCTGTGTTTGTAGAGGTTTCTGGTCACCAGGGTTCCATCTGGGGGAGGCGGGATGCGGCGCCTACTCCATCTGGAACTTGCCGGTGATCTCGGCTCTTTTTGGAACCTGTTTTTTCTTTTTTTTTTTTCCTCTGGGATCCCGCACCCTCCATGTGTTCCTTCTCTTATGCTGAACGCTTCAAAGATGGCGCTGGGGTCGGGCTGTGGGCGTGACTTCCGGAATCAGAGGTTACCTGGGAGGTGTAGTCCGGCAGATTTGAGAAAAAGTCCTCGTTCCCGCATACTCGAGCTGTGTTTGCAGAGGCTTCTGGTCACCGGGGTTCCATCTGGGGGAGGCGGGATGCGGCGCCTACTCCATCTGGAACTTGCCGGTGATCTCGGCTCTTTTTGGAACCTGTTTTTTCTTTTTTTTTTTCCTCTGGGATCCCGCACCCTCCATGTGTTCCTTCTCTTATGCTGAACGCTTCAAAGATGGCGCTGGGGGCCGGGCTGTGGGCATGACTTCCGGAATCAGAGGTTACCTGGGAGGTGTAGTCCGGCAGATTTGAGAAAACGTCCTCATTCCCGCATACTCGAGCTGTGTTTGTAGAGGCTTCTGGTCACCGGGGTTCCATCTGGGAGAGGCGGGATGCGGCGCCTACTCCATCTGGAACTTGCCGGTGATTTCGGCTCTTTTTGGAACCTGTTTTTTCTTTTTTTTTTCCCCTCCGGGATCCCGCACCCTCCATGTGTTCCTTCTCTTATGCTGAACGCTTCAAAGATGGCGCTTGGGGGCGGGCTGTGGGCGTGACTTCCGGAATCAGAGGTTACCTGGGAGGTGTAGTCCGGCAGATTTGAGAAAAAGTCCTCATTCCCGAATACTCGAGCTGTGTTTGTAGAGGCTTCTGGTCACCGGGGTTCCATCTGGGGGAGGCGTGATGCGGCTCCTACTCCATCTGGAAATTGCCGGTGATCTCGGCTCTTTTTGGAACCTGTTTTTTCTTTTTTTTTTCCCTCCCGGATCCCGCACCCTCCATGTGTTCCTTCTCTTATGCTGAACGCTTCAAAGATGGCGCTGGGGGGCGGGCTGTGGGCGTGACTTCCGGAATCAGAGGTTACCTGGGAGGTGTAGTCCGGCAGATTTGAGAAAAAGTCCTCGTTCCCGCATACTCGAGCTGTGTTTGTAGAGGCTTCTGGTCACCGGGGTTCCATCTGTGGGAGGCGGGATGCGGCGCCTACTCCATCTGGAACTTGCCGGTGATCTCGGCTCTTTTTGGAACCTGTTTTTTCTTTTTTTTTTCCCTCCGGGATCCCGCACCCTCCATGTGTTCCTTCTCTTATGCTGAAAGCTTCAAAGATCCACTAAGTTTTAAAAAAAAAAAAGTAGCAAGTTTTTATTGGACGAAAGTTTCAGAACAAAGGGTGTATTCCAAGTGAAATGCTTTTAGAAGCATTTTCTCTAGGGCTTTTTAGGTAAAGAAGTCTGCTTCCTTTCATGTAATACTAACTGGGCAACTATGCGTTGTCTATTTCTCCTAGATGCTCCATTAGTTCGGGTGCTCTGATTTCTTTAGATAGGGGTTAAGAAAATGTTTCATATAAGTTAGCCCATAGCTCTGTTCTGGGCATTCTTTCTCTTATACATCGGTAGGTTTCCTGGCTCCTCGGGTCTTGGGTGAAGCTTAAAGTAAAAGTAAAGTAAAGGCCCTCCCGTTGATCGATTTGCTCGAGCGGGCCCAGTAACGTCTCCATTGGAGACTTTGTTGTTACTGTGTCTGGCATATCGAATACTCTCGGTAGCTTGCCGGGCTCTCCGAGAGGGGCGGAGGAATCGAACTCGGGTCGGCCATGTTGGCTGCATGCAAGGCAGACGCCCTACCCGCTGTGCTATGAAGCTTAGATCCTGAAAAAGCTACTTTAATGTGTAGAGCAGTGCAAGGCTAAAGTGAGGGGTCCAAATAGTGTGAGGGAAAGATGGGTGCTGAGAAAGGGTCTCACCTAACAACTACCAGGGAGATCCTAAAGCAGACAATTGGCAAATCAGTCCAAAGATATCTCTTTCTTTAGCACACACTCAGGCAAGCTTGACAGGTCTCGTCTTGGGGATCCCCAGGAACAAAGGGGCCCAGAAAATGGCTCAAAGGCTTAGGAAGTGCTCAGTGCAAGCTGGGGTCCAGTGATTGATCCTTAATGTTCTGCAATCCAGTACTGCCCCTCACTGTCTGGGGTACCTGGTGAGAGGGAAATAAATAATTACAATAAATAAACAAAAATTTCTGTAGTAGTAGGGTGGAAATATATATATATATACATATATATTATATACTCCTTCCTCCTTTCCTTTCTCTTCCTATCTCCCTCTCCTCTCTCACTCCAAAGATAACATATACACAGATGACTAGTTGATCTTAGAGAAGTTAATCTCTCCCTTTGCATGACCTGAATTATTTGATAGCTGCTCCTAGCTGACATAAGACCATGAGTGGTAAATGAAAATAAGAAGAGTTATTTGAAATTTTTGAGAAAGAAGCAGAGAATTCCACAGTGTTAGGAATAAAATTACATCATCTAGTGAAAAATGATCATTCTGTGAAGGAAATACAAGCAGCCATGCAAGTGACTTCCCCAAGTTCATCTACCTGTTATAGCTACTCATCCAGAAACACATACCGAGTACTTATCACTTCAAGCAGAAACTGTTCCTTGCGTCCTCTGGATAAACATATAGGATCATCCTAGTAACCCTGAATGATATTGTCCACCAGTGGGAGTGCTCCCTGAGAGCAGAGCCAGGAGTCAATCCTGAGCATCACAGACTGTGGTTGAAAAAACTAAAGTCAATAAAATAAGATTCGTGCCTCGATTCTTCCAGGGGATGCCGGGCTGCCCAGCTGGGCGGGAAAACCATCCCTGAGTCAGTTCTCCCAGGGATCGCGTCACCAACCGGCTTCTATGACGAATGCCGCCCCCCCACTTCCGTCTTCCGCCCCGGGTGTAGAATGCAGGTCAAAAGACCGAACTAGCAGCGGAGTTTCCGGCCGGAGTGATAGAATGGTGGGGAGGCGCTTGCCTTACAAGTGGCTGTTCCCGAGTTCGGTCCCCGCTACCACGTACTTCAAGTGAGCACTCTCTCGTATTCACTGGAAATTGGAGCATTGAAATTGAATGAATATTGAAGACTGTCTTGAATTGAACCGTTGAGATTGCCTTGAAGATTCAAATTGCCTTGATCTCATTGAGAGGGACTCTCAAATGAGCAAGGATCATGTTTTTTTGATTGTTTTGTTCCCCCCCTTTGGAGATCTTAATATCGGTGAGACAACTCTCACCAGTTTTCATCTGAACTTAGGGCAGTTCTAGGAAGGAACTCAGTCTGATTGAAAAAAGGACGTAAAAAAGGGGGGAAGAAATGCTTAAGAGAGCTTAAAGATTTAAAATTTCATTTTTAAGGGAGTTGGGATAGAGAAGGACCACCTTGACAAGGATAGTTGGAAATGATCACTGGATTAGAACTGCATGCTGAAAATAGATAAAGCAACAAACATGAGAACATCTCTGTACCTGTATTGCAAAAAAAATTGCCCAAAAGGAGAGAGGGAGAGAGGGGGGGGGGAGAGAGAGAGAGAGAGAGAGAGAGAGAGACAAGAAAAGTGTCTGCCATAGACATAGGCTTGGAGGGAGGGTTACGGGAAGGAAACTGGGGTCATTGGTAGTGGGAAATGTCCACTGGTGGAGGGACAGATGTTCGAGCACTGTATGACTGAAGCCCGACCAGAAATAGTTTTATCACTCTGTACCTCATGTTGGTTTAATTTTTAAAATACATAAATGTTTAAAATAATAATAAATAATTTTAAGTAAAATAAAATGGAGATATAGATACACAGTTTCTCAGACTTATAAAGAAAACAAAATGCTGAGCACTGAGGCTCTTGGGGTTGCTGACATAAGCCAGTGAGCCAGGGGGCACTGGGTGGAGACACTGAGACTCTGTGTCTCTGTCATCTCTCTCACCCTCTTGTCTGTCTCCCAACTAGGACCCACAAACAGATGGTAAAGGAGAAACTGACCAGAACAAATAAATAGATGCTTGTTTTTAAAATAATGGGGCCGGGTGCTGAAGAGATAGCACAGTGAGTAGGGCGCTTGGCTTGCACACTGCTAATCTGAGTTAAATTCCAAGTATCATATATGGCCCTCAAGCACCGCCAAGTATAATTCCTGAGTGCTGTCAGGCATAACCATTGAGCATCACTGGGTGTGACCCCAAAGCCAAAAGAAAAAAAAAGGAAAAAATGAAGTAATGGGGTAGGAGCAATAGTAGTGAGGTAGGGCACTCACCGTGGGACATAGCTGATCTGAATTCAATCCCCAGAACCCCATATAGTCCCCAAACTTGCCAGGACTGATCCCTGAGTACAGAGACAGGAATAAGTACTGAATACCAACCAGGTATGTCCCCTCTCCAAAACCTTTTTTAAAATTAAATACAATTAAAAAAGATATAGACTCATCATTTTTCAGTCTTAAAAAGGGCACACTGTGGGATGTGCCCTGGATGGCCTTGATATAATCCCATCTTGTGACCGCAGAATGAGCTCGAGGACCTTGAAATGATGCTCTGCTGTGCAAGTAATATACTTAAGAGTTCCTGCTCTATACTCTCTCACCTTCTGTCCCTTCCCCCAACAGACACTCTGTAACACTGAGCCTTGGTTCTGGGCCCAGTCTGAAAAAGCATGAGCTCAGCTGGGTCCACCATTATGAGTCCATTCTACTTCTAAAGTTTTGTGAGTGATTATTCAGTTCTTCCAAGTCTGATTAGGCCAAAAATCCAAAATACAGAACCATGAGCAATCTTCAGGCCTGTGCCATCTAGAACCATTGGACGAGAATTGGACCCAGAACAAAAGTGTGCATGGAAACCAATGGAGAGCAGAGCAGGGAGGCATTTGATGAGCATACGGGGAAAACGACTTATCCTGAGTATGTCTCCTTTGGGCTAAGGCAATGAGCCAAGGTTGCGATGGCAAGGTCAAAGTGATATGGTAAGCATTGTCACCATTGATGTCAAACCAAAGTAGACACCAAGTATCAACTAAGCACCTGCTTTCCACGAGAAAATACAGACTTATACTTGCTGCCTGCTTCTATTTCATGGGAAAGTTTCAAGCTCAACAGTATCAACACTACATAGGGGCATTTCACCCAATCACTGGTGTCTTTGCCAACCTTATACTCTCAGGTCTTTTGGAATTTGTGCTTCAGACAATAAGATATTTGCACAATACCCACAGGCCAAGGAATTCTTTTTATAGTAAGTGATGTGGGCTGTTAATGATGTGAGCCTATGTGATTTGGGAATCACATGTGTCTACACAAAATTAATTACCCTACCATAACGAGATTGAGTGAATGGCAGAGACTGTTCACTCAGCAAACGGAGATATAAGCTAAAGATTGGGACCTCTCCATTTTCCATGAGCAATTAGATGACTGGAATTTCAAAGTCAAGAACCCGCTCTGTTAGTTTCCTTCCTTGTACAAATGCTATTTATGCACTCAATGGTTATCAACTCGGGAAAGCTCTGATGTGGGGAACTCAATGAATCTATTAGAGGAAGTTTCCTTCAGAGACTTTTCCCTGTCTCTTTTCACTATCCATGGGGCAGTTGGCACAGAATCCAGTTATTTTTATTTTCTGTTTCCTGTGGCTTTCCCAATCCTTGCACCCTTTTTTGAAAGACTGTGTTGTCCATGATCTAGGCAGAGAACAACATTCCCAATCTTCCCATGATCCTCCTCTTCTTATAAAAACAAGGCAGAGCTTGGATCCAAGAGAATCTGCGAACTGCGTGCTTGAGCCTGGGAACTACCCAGCAACCAGATAATGAAACGCTTTGCAGCTGCCCTTCTCATGCTCCTGCTGGCTGTGGCTGCCCTTGGCATCCCGGCCCCAGTCACCCAAGGTAAGTCCAGTGACCTTCTCATGGATGGTCAGGTCTATGGTCACTCCTGGTCTGATCCCTGATAGCCCCTACTCAATATGTAAATGTGATTTGCAGCAGCAGGACCAGGCGGGGTGCCTCAGTGGTTGGGAGCCCTCACCTGGCTAGAGCAGCATTGGGAAATCAAAGTCTGGGGGTGACATGGGAACATAGCAGAGTGGGGTCTCTGGTCTTCCCAGATTATCCTGGTTCTGGAAGAATACTACTGGGTGCACATAAAGTTTTAAAAAAAAGTAGCATGTTTTTTATTGGAAGAAAGTTTCAGAACAAAAGGGGTATTTCAAGTGAAATGCTCTTAGAAGCCTTTTGTCTAGGGCTTTATAGGTAAAGATGTCTGCTTCCTTTCATGTAATACCAACTGGGCCACTATGCGTTATCTATTTTTCCTAGATGCTCCATAAGTTCGGGTGCTCTGATTTCTTTAGCTAGGGGATAAGAAAAAGTTTCACATAAGTTAGCCCATAGCTCTGTTCTGGGCATTCTTTCTCTTATAGATTGTTAGATTTCCTGGCTCCTCGGGTCTTGGGTGAAGCTTAGATCCTGAAAAAGCTACTTTAATGTGTAGAGCAGTGCAAGGCTAAAATGAGGGGTCAAAATAGTGTGAGGGAAAGATGGGTGCTGAGAAAGGGTCTCCCCTAAAAACTACCAGGGAGATCCTACAGCAGACAATTGGCAAATCATCCCAAAGATTTCTCTTTCTCTAGCACACACTGAGGCAAGCTTTACAGCTCTGGTCTTGGGAATCCCCAGGAACAAAGGGGCCCAGAAAATGACTCAAAGGCATAGGAAGTGCTCAGTGCAAGCAGGGGTCCTGTGATTGATCTTTTATGTTCTGCAATCCTGTCCTGCCCCTCACTGTCTAGGGTACCTGGTGAGAGGGAAATAAATAATTACAATAAATAAACAAAAATTTCTGTAGTAGTACGGAGGAGATGTATATATATATATAATATATCCTCCCTCCCTCCTTTCCTTTCTCTTCCTATTTTCTTATCCTCTCTCTCTCTGTCTCTGTCTCTCTCTCCAAAGATAACCTATACTCAGATGACTAGCTGATCTTAGAGAAGTTAATATCTCCCTTTGCATGACGCGAATTATTTGATAGCTGTTCCTAGCTTAGCTAAGACCATTAGGGTAAATGAAAGTAACAAGAGTTATTTGAAAATTTGGAGAAAGAAACAGAGAATTCTACAGTATTAGTGATGAAGTTACATCATCTAGTGAAAAATGATCATTTTGTCAAGGAAATACAAGCAGCCATGCAAGTGACTTCCCCAAGTTCACCTACCTGATATAGCTACTCATCCAGAAACACATACCTAGTACTTACCACTTCAAGCAGAATCTGTTCCTTGCATCCTCTGGGTAAACATATTGGATCATCCTAGTAACCCTGAATGATAGACTATTCTTAGATAACCTAGTTTCATCTGTTCACCTCATTATTCTCATTTTACAAACAATGAAATTCAGACATTTCAGTCTTATTGATTTCTTCTGTGAGCTCACATAGGTATTTAGTGGGAGAATTAGCACATAACCAAGTTGGGAAGCTGTTACAGGACTATAAGATCATTAAAATTTGAATTCTACAAGTTCTACCTATACAATTAGTAACTAGAAATGAAAAAGAGGTTTTGTTCTTGACTTAGTGCAATGCAGGTCTACATACCTTATCCACTATTTTGATACTAGTGATTACAGGAATATTGACTCTTCAAATTTTAGAAAAAATATTCACTATGAACCAGTAATTCCAATTCCAACTTATTCCTCCAAGAACTGGAAGCAGATAGGAGACACTGGCACACCATGGTTCTGAGAGCATTAGAATCATCAGTCAAAAGGTGAGAGCAGTCAGAGCAGTCTTGGACAAGTGATTGTGTGTTTGGTATTAAAGTGGTATGTAGACACGCAGTGAACTGCTTCTCAGCTGTCAAAAGGAAGAAAATGATCACATACTCTACATCACTGAGGCTGCTGGGGTAAGTGACATAAGGCAGTGAGTCAGGGAGACACCAGGTGGACACACTGAGACTCCTGCCTCTCTGTCCTCTCTGTCCTCTCTCTCACCCCCACGTCTGTCTCCCACAGAGGGCCCAGGACCATGTCTCCGCCTGAAGCTGAACCTGAGATATATGGTAAAGGGTGGGGGTGTGGTCGAGAGCAGAGGGGGCCAACCTGAGACTCACCTGCCTGTGGTTGCGGCCCATCTTATCGGCGGGATGTGGGTGTAAGGGAGGGTCCTGCGGGTGGTGACTATCTCTAAGGATGATCTACTCGGGCCCCAGGTCCCTCGTCATCTATGACCTTCTACCACCTGGCCGTCCCTGGTGAGTTCCCATGGACAGGGTGATGTCTGATCACGAGTACATCCTTCCTTTCCTGGGAGAGATGATCCTGCCACTGCTTTAGAACTGTGCGGGTCACTACACACACAAACACACACACACACACACAAACACACAGAGAGAGAAAGAGAGAGAGATACACACACAGCACACACAGAAAAAGAGAGAGAGACAGCACACACAGAGACAGCACACACACAATATGCACACAGACACACACACACACACACACACACACACACAGAACTTAGCCTCCAGCCCCGCCGGGCGGAGAAAGGAGATGCAGGCAGTTTGTGAAGGAAGAAAAAAAAATGTCCTTGGAGTCACTAAGTCTTGGTTCTCTCCAGAATTTTGGAGGAATGCGGGGAAGGACCTGAACCCTTTATGTACATATTCTCTTCTGAAATGGTCGTTTCTCTTCTGCAGCCTTCAGCGGAGACATCGACTGCAGCTATAGCAAGTACCAGAACTTCAACTGTTCGAGAATGAAAGATTATTATAAAACCAGCAGTGAGTGCCCCCACTGGGGCATCGTGTAGGTGTTCAATCACAGGCCTTGTGCTCTGGGGGCAGGGAGAGGAGATCTAATGGACGGTGTCAGGGAAATTCCCTGAATCTCTCCAGGCTCTAAGGTGGATCCCAGAGGCCCCAAGGAAGGAGAGATTGGGGAAGAGAAGAGCCCAGGAGATAAGCTGACCTAAGAAGGGACAGGAGAGGAGATGCCAGAGAGTCTCTGAGCTCCAGGAAGAGAGAATGAAAGCTTGACTAGGTGGGGAACCCTGGGCAGGAAGGGGGGTTTCCCAAGTCCATAGAATTTCCCAGTGTGTGATCTTCCTCTCCTTCCCTCCTAACTTCATACCTAAGGAAGACAAGAAGACCTGTGCAGACCCTCGGAACAAAAAGGTCCATTTCTGCTTGGAGTCCCTAGTACCAAATTACAAGTTAACGCAGATGCTGGAAGCATTTCGTGCCTAATAAGGGGCTCTGTATTTTCTTCTCTCTTACCTGCTCCACGGTTCCTGCAACTATCTCTGGATACACTACTTGCTTTTGTTTCATTTGGCGTGGTTGGGGGTTTGTGGGTTCACCCAGTGGTGCCAAGGGTTTTCCTCCAGGCCATTATCTCAGAAATCATTCCTGGCTATGCCCAAGGAACTCTATGTAGTTGTGGGGTTACAATCTGCTATGTTTAGTGGAAGGAATGCAGTCCCCAACTTAAATCCTAGCTCCATATGAACCCTTCACACCCTCAAGTCCTCACAGCTACAGCAAAGAATGTTAGATGTCTGGTGTGTGCTCTAACTAATCGCAACATCGACAGAAATACTAAATAAATGGGGAGTGTCACCATTTCTTCAAGAATGTACTCTACCATCACCATCAAAGAAAATTGTGTATATCACTTCAGATTTCTGTGTTGTCACTCCTGGGAACATATCACAGAGAGGCAAAAAAGTATACTCAAAATGACATCTGCACTTGTTTGTTCATTGCAGCACTGTTTACAATAGTCAGCATCTGGAAAAAAACCTGAGTGCCGAGAAAAGATGACTGGCTAAAGAAACTTTGGTACATCAACACATTGAAGTACTATGTAGCTGTTAGAGAAGATCAAGTCATGAAATTTACATACAAGTGGTACTACAGGGAAAGTATCATGCTAAGTGAAATTAGTCGGAAAGACAGGGACAGACATTGAAAGACTGCATTCATCCGGGGAATATAAAGTAACAAAAAGGAGACTAACACCCAAGAATAGCAGAGACATATACCAGGAGGTTTACTCCATGGCTTGGAGGCCAGCCGCACATATGAAGGGAAAAAGAAGCTCAGATAGAGAAGGAAGCACCAAATAAAGGGTGTTGGGAGGATCCTCCCAGGATGGGCGATGCATTCTGAAAGTGGACTATTGACCGAACATGATTGCCACTCATTGCAAACTACAGCACCTAAAGGGAGAGAGAGAGAACAAAAGGGAATGCCCTGCCACAAAGGTAGGGTGAGATGGGGGGTAGGAGGGATGCTGGGATCATTGGTAGTGGAGAGTGGGCACTGGGGGAGAGATGGGTACTCAATCATTGTATAACTGAAACCCAAGCACAAAAATTTGTAAGTCTACAACTGTACCTCATGGTGTTTCACTAATAAATTTTTTTAAATGACAGATTTATGTGCTGTTTTTTCATAATAAACCCAGGAACTATAGGTTTGTCCTGCTCAGTTGGGTTCTGGATGTCACAGTTTCCTCTAGCTGCCCTTCCTCCCTTCTGACTGAAGGAGCTCTGCCCTAAACACCACTGAACCCCGTAGACGCCAACGTCTCCACACAGCACACCGACAGCCATTCAGGGAAAACAGGAATGAGTCCCGTGAAGGAGGCAACACCCAGAACATGCATCTGGGTCCCAGAGGAGGACAAGGCATCTCAGGAGCATGGTCAGCTGAAAGGAGGGATTTCAGCTTCTGGGAAGAGTCAGGAGTGGGGGTGGTCCCTCATCTCTCTGATGCTGAGTGTGCAGAACCCACGAGCCAAAGGGAGATGACAGAGGAGGAGTCCTGCCTTCCTGCCAGAACTGCTTCCTGCAGCCAATGAGGCCACACCACTGAGAATGACCATAGTTCTGTGACATCCAGGACATCAGCCTTCTGTGAAGACACCAAGAGGGCCTGCAGTGCACTCTGGAGGATGAAGGGCAGATCTGCAGTTGGATCTCCTTGAATTGGGAGCTGCCCTAGAGGGGTGGATCCCTCTGCTCCCAGGACAGGCCTGACTGAGAGAGGATGCTGATCTGTGTCCTGTCCAGGTCCTTTACAGCTCTTTGGGTCCCTTGTAGCTCAGTGCTAATGAACACAGGTCCATGAAAGCACTGAATTAAACTAAATTAACATTTTGAAAAAAAACTTTACTTAATCACTTAACTTCCCGTTAGTCATCGATTTACTCGAGTGGGTACCGGTGATATCTCCATTTGTCCCTGTCGCGTGCTAGTGTAGCCCAATGTCATCTGTTCCCTCTGGGAACACGAAGAGCCTCAAACCAATCGTTCATGATCTTGAGGAAGAAGTCTGACCCTCTGGTAGGTGGGCGGCCAGGTGGTCTTTTGACATCCCGTGAAATCCAGTCGGTAACAGCTCTAGTCCAGTGGTCGTCTTTAAATCTCATTACGTGACCAGCCCATCTGATCTTTGACACCTTGGCAAATGAGACAGCGTCCCTGAATCTTGATCGTCGACGGATGTTGGAACTCCGGATTCTTTCTCTCATTTGAGTGAAACGTGATATTCCAGGCATAGCTCTTTCCATTCCTCTTTAGGAGACCTGAATAGCGTTCTCATCCTGTTTGCGTAGGGCCCAGGTCTCTGAGGCATATGTTAATGCAGGAAGAACAGTGGAATCAAAGAGATGTGCCCAGAGCCAGAGTTTCTTCGTCCTCTTAGCTATTTCTTCGACGTTCTTGAAGGCGTTCCAAACCGCTCTCTTCCTCCTGCGCATCTTGGGTGCCAGGTCATTTGTCATGTTGACTTCTGGACCTAGGTACACATAGCTGTTGCATTCGGAGATGGTCGTTCCGTTGAGAGCGAATGGGGCATCAGGAACGAGGCTGTTTTCATAAACATTGTCTTCGTGCCTTCTTGTCTCGGTCAGACCAATGATGTCGTACTTGATCATTCGCGCTTGTACCATCAGGTCCTCGATGGATGCATCTGATGCTAGCATACGTGCATTGAAAGTACAGATGATCATTTTTGTCTTCCTTCGTTGTGGCAGCCTAGGTCGGCCTTGAGATTTTGTCGGCCTCTCCTTTCTCATCCTTCGCAGTGCTGCCATGTCGGTGAAGCCTTCAGGGTCAGGTGAATGAGACCAGTTGTAGTTACTGGTTTTGGCATATCGAATACACAATGGATAGCTTGCCAGGCTCTTCCGTGCGGGTGGAATACTCTCGGTAGCTTGCCAGTCTTTCTGAGAGGGATGGAGGCTTTTGGGGTGACCTCTAATCACCCTTGTAGGTGTTACCATATTTGAACCCTATCAAATATCGTACGACAATTCCGGAAGATGGGTATTTAGTGTCTTATGATGTGTCCGGAAAGCGTCCTGGAGTGTGGCGACGGCTGGGTAGTGGAAGTAGTGTCGAGAGTGGAAGTCTGACAGTGGGGTATTTATCTGGGTGGGGTGGGTCTCTTGTGTGCAATTCGATCCCTGGGTGGTTTATGGAAGCAGACAGGGCAGGGTAGGGTGGGGGTCCTGATTAGAATCCCATTGTCACCTGTGGTGGTGGGAGAAAGCAGAGAAGCTCTGTCCCTGGGTCCACCGAGCCTGGAGTCCAAGGTCTCAGAGAGTTCCGCTTATCTTGTTCTGTGGGTCTTCAGTCGTGCGTGGGTCTCGCCGGAGCTGGCACGAATCTCACCATGCCGTTTTCGACACTGGAGAAGAATTGTTCCTCAGAACATGAGATAAAAGAGGTGTTGGAGGCGTCGGTGTCCTTGTCAACACAAACTTGGCCAAGAGCATTGATTTATTCGAATGCCTAACAACCTGAATCGGACGTTTACATTTGAATAGATGTGGCTCACTGCCTGCAGTTTCTACCTTCGTTGTCTACGCACCAACATCTCATTATGATGAAAGAGAAATCGAGAAGTTCTACATGGAGCTAGAGAAGTTCTATAAAGAAGACCACACCTTCTACAAGATCACTGTGGGTGATTTTAATGCCAAGATAGGACCGAGAAGATCAGCTGAAGAACTTCACATCGGGACCCATGGCCTAGAATGGAACGAACAGGGTGAGAGACTGTCTGAGTTTATCATGTTGACCAAAACCATTCATGGTAACTCACAGTTCCAGAAGGCAGAATCTAAACGATGGACATGGGAGTCTCCCGGTGGATGATTCCACAACGAAATAGACCACATCATATTCAATTGACGGTTTTGCCTGACTGATGTCGCTGTTGTCCCAAAATTTCGAACGGGATCGGACCACTGTCTCCTTCGTGCAAAATTCTACTTCACAGAGCGGGGACAAAGGGCTGCAAAGTTCAAAAAGAGAACTCCCAGAATGACCACCAACAGGGAACTCTTTCGTACTATTGCGGCAACATGGGAAGATGCCATTGTTGACAACATTGACGAGGAATATGATCCACTGGTTCAGCACCTCCATGAATATGCGAGGAACGCCAAGAGTGAGATAGCCACAAAAAATCGCCTATCTTCGAAAACTCTTGAGCTAATTCGCCAGCGTGGTTTGGCGCATGCCTCAGGCAACCGCAAGCTAATGTCCGAGCTCGCAAAGCAGTGCAGAGATGCGATCAAGGAAGACCTCAAAGAGAGAAGAGCAGAAGTACTGGTAGATGCGGCAGAAGCCGGGAAAAGTATTCGGAATGCCCGCCTGTCCTTCGCCAACTATAAGACCAAGATGACTGCCCTCCGACGTCCTGATGGATCCATCACATCCTCCAGAACGGCAGTGGAGAAGATTATCCATGCCTTCTACTCAAATCTCTTCGATAGCCATGTCCACTTGCCGACATACCAAATTCCACAGGATGGATATGTCGTTCCCAACGTTCTCCCTTCCGAAATTCGACACGCCATTTCGTCGGTAAAGAAACGAACAGCACCCGGCCTAGACAAGGTCAGACCTGAACACCTGAAGAACCTGCCGTCAGTACTCATCAATACACTGGCTCGGCTCTTCAGTGTGAAGAAGTGTATTAATGAGTACTGACGGCAGGTCCTTCAGGTGTTCAGGTCTGACCTTGTCTGGGCCGGGTGCTGTTCGTTTCTTTACCGAAGAAATGGCGTGTCGGATTGCGGAAGGGAGAACGTTGGGAACGACATATCCATCCTGTGGAATTTGGTATGTCGGCAAGTGGACATGGCTATCGAAGAGATTTGAGTAGAAGGCATGGATAATCTTCTCCACTGCCGTTCTGGAGGATGTGATGGATCCATCAGGACATCAGAGGGCAGCACCTCCATGAATGTGTGAGGAACGCCAAGAGAGAGATAGCCACGAAAAAACACCTGTCTTTGAAAACTCTTGAGCTTATTTGCCAGCGTGGTTTGGCGCATGCCTCAGGCAACCGCAAGCTAACGTCCGAGCTCGCAAAGCAATGCAGAGATGCGATCAAGGAAGACCTCAAAGAGAGAAGAGCAGAAGTGCTGGTAGATGCAGCAGAAGCCGGGAAAAGTATTCGTAATGCCCACCTGTCCTTTGCCAACTACAAGACCAAGATGACTGCCCTCCCCCAAAAAAAACAAAAAAAATAATTTGGAGTTCATGCCAAATTCAATCAGCTTAACTAATAGCTTAATAAATAGCAGTACTCCTAAATGAAGAAAAAGAAAGAAAAGTTAAAATTGAACTTAATAGCAATTTTATACTTATAGCTATGAAATCATATACTTTTTTTTTCTTTTTTAAATTTTATTGAATCACCATGAGATAGTTATAGTTTGGGTTACAATCAAACAACGATCAAGCACCCATTCCTCCACCAGTGCACATTCCCCACCACAAATATTCCCAGTATACCCCCCCCCGCTTTCCCACCCTCCCTCTGCCTCCATGGCAGACATGATTCCCCGTACTCTCTCTCTACTTTTGGGCATTATGATTTGCAATACAGACCCTGAGAGGTTATCATGCTTGGTTCTTTATCTACTGTTTGCACACATCTCCCATCCCGACCGATTCTTCCGGTCATCTTTTTCTTGGTGATCCCTTCTCTATTCCAGCTGCATTCTCCCCTTTGCTCATGAGGCAGGCTTCCAGCTATGGAGCAATCTATCTGTCATGTGTGTCTACTGTCCTTAGGTGTCAGCCTCATGTTATGTTGTTTTATACTCCACAAATGAATGCAGTCCTTCTATGTCTGGGAAAGAATATATACCCAATACCCATATGATAAGGATTAATATCCAGGACATACAAGACACTAGTAGAATTGTACGAGAAAAAAAAACTCCAACACCATCAAAAAATAGGGAGAAGAAATGAACAGAAGTTTCCTCAAAAAAAAAGAAATAAAAATGGCCAAAAGGCACATGAAAAAATGCTCCACATTGCTAGTCATTAGAGAGGTGCAAATCAAAACAACAATGAGATATCATCTCACACCACAGAGACTGGCACATATTCAAAAGAACAAAAGCAACCAGTGCTGGCATGGGGAAAAAGAGACACTCTTTCACTGTTGGTGGGAATGCCCACTAGTCCATCCTTTCTGGAAAACAGTATGGACCGTCTTTCAAAAACTAGAAATTGAGCTTCCATATGACCCCGTAATACCACTTCTGGGAATATATCCCGAGAATGCAAAAAAGCACAATAGAAATGACATCTGTACCTATATGTTCATTGCAGCACTGTTCACAATAGCCAAAATCTGCAAACAACCCAAGTGCCCTAGAACAGATGACAGATTAAAGAAACTTTGGTACATCTACACAATGGAATACTATGCAGCGTTATGAAGAGAGGAAGTCATGAACTTTACTTATAAATGGTAGACATGGAGAGTATCATGCTAAGTGAAATGAGTCAGAAAGAGAGGGACAGACATATGCTACATCTTTCATTACAAAATCTGGATCTATGGACTCATAAAATGCAAAATAAAACCATGAACCTGAAGGACCAAGAGTTGTTTGAAAAATAATTGTGGACAAGGACTCGAACTCTAAGGAAGAGCTCAGGCCTGGTACATGCCCGACCTCAATGCCAGCTCCACAAACACCCTGTATAATTTCTCTTTATTTTTTTTTGCTTTTTTGGGGGTCATACCTGGTGATGCACAGGGGTTACTCCTGGCTGTGCACTCAGGAATTACTCCTGGCAGTGCTCAGGGGACCATATGGGATGCTGGGAATCAAACTCGGGTTGGACGCGTGCAAGGCAAGCACCCTACCCGCTGTGCTATTGCTCCAGCCCCTGTATAATCTCTTTTAAATTAAAAATAAAAGTTTTTCAAGCTGGAGCTCGAGTGATAGTATAGCAGCTAGGGTGCTTACTTGGAACTTGGCCACCGCAGGTTCAAGTCTATGTACCACAGACAGTCAGCTGAGCTCTGCCCAAATTATTCCTGAGAACAGAACCAAGCCAGTTCTGAGTACTACCAGGTAGAGCCCCCAAAACAAAACAAATGAACAAAAGTGGGCAACACATGGAAAGATACTTCCAGAAAAACTCACAGATGACTTACAAACATAAGGGGAAATGATGGCTATCACTCATTATTACAGAAATGTACCTGAAATCCACAATGAGATGCATACCAGGCTGGTGAGAATCCCTATGTCAGGATGATCAGAAACAGTTACTATTGGAGAGGATATGGAGAAAAGCACCCTGGTATTTGGTTAACATGAATGTAAGCTCATATAAATCCCATGGAGAAAAATATGGAGTTCTTGTAAAAATACAAATAGTCATACCATGTTATTCTACATGTCTCTAAAAGGAATTTATCCAAAAGACAGAAATATGCTAATTACATAAGATATTTGCACTCCTATGTTCATAAAAGTGTTAGTCACAAAAGTCAAAACAAGAAACTGGAAAGTTGGTTCACAGTTGGTTCTCAGTTTACCTGAGCACAAGAGGTGGACTCAGGACGCAGGGGAAAACAAATAGGTAGAAAAGTCTCTGGGACATTGGTGGAAGGAAGTGAGAACTCTGGTGGCTTGTGGGGTATTAGAAAAATTTATTCATGAAAGTATTGTTAACAGTATTATAAATCATGGTACTTGAATTTAAAGGGTGGGGAGGGACATGGAATTAACTTAACTCTCCATGTATGGATGCCTGGATAATGAAACTATGATGTACACACATACTCGTGGAATATTACATGGTCATTAAAAAGATGAAAGACCCCAACTTCAATCCCAGCACCAGATGTCTCTCCACACCCCTGAGTGAGTCCCTAAAAATTTTTTTAAAGCCTGAGTTAAAGCTATAGTACAGCAGGTAGGATTCTTGCCTTGGACTTGGCACCACATTTGGTCACCTGAGCCCTACCAAGATGGTTCTACTGGAAGTGATGATGCTGGGAAAAATAAATCAGAAAATAAAAAACAATTTCAAGACTTTTTACTCCCGTGTGGAAAATAAGTAATGAATAATGAATGCAAAGAAACTGGAAGAAGGAAGGAAGGAAGGAAGGAAGGAAGGAAGGAAGGAAGGAAGGAAGGAAGGAAGGAGGAAAGAAGAGAGGGAGGGAGGGAAGGAAGGAGGGAGGGAGGGAGGGAGGGAGGGAGGGAGGGAGGGAGGGATGGAGGGAGGGAGGAAACTAAGTCCCAGATTCGGTGAAAACTATTGTGGCTAGAGAGGGACAAGGGAGCCTGGGAGGCTGGAAGAGGGGTCTTCCCATTGCTGCGAGGACCCTGGAACACCTGTGATGGGGCTGGAGAATGCTCCTTAGAGAGGTATCATCTAAGAGCCCGGAAGTCTATAATGATGCAAACTAATGAAAATTCCACTTTGAAAATGAATTAATTTAAATATTAAAAGTAATTATGATTAGCGTCCCAAAATGTCCCAAGGCAGAAAATAGAAAAGCTGCCTTCTTTCAAGATTTTTGTTGTTGTTTTTAGGCCAAAAACAGCTGTGAGACAGTATGAGAATGCTATTTGATTCTCCCAAAGAGGAATCTACAGAGCTATGCTTGGAATATCACGCTTCACTCAAATAAGAGAAAGAATCCGGAGTTCTGACCTCCGTCGACGGTCAAGAATCATGGACACTGTCTCGTTTGCCAAGGTGTCAAAAATCAGATGGGCTGGACACATAATGAGATTTGAAGATGACCACTGGACTAGAGCCATTACTGACTGGATTCCATGGGATGTCAAAAGACCACGTGGCCGCCCACCTAGAAGATGGTCAGACTTTTTCGTCAAGACCCTGAACAACCGATTTGAGGCTCGTCATGTTCCTAGAACGAGCAGACACCATTGGGCTACACTAGCACGCGACAGGGACGTATGGAGACGTTACTGGCGCCCGCTCGAGAAAATCGATGAGTAATGGGAAGTCAAGTGATCAAATGTGATTTAGTGATAAAACAAGAATTAGAACAAAATGAAGTCTCTTATGCCAAGAACCAGCTCATCAAACCAAATTTGATTTCCATACAGATTGGCCTTCCCAGAAATGGACCTCAATTCAGTTCCTCAGGAGCTTCCTATCAGCAGAATAAGCTAATCTTTCCAAAGCTCCAGACATCCCATAAAGAAAGGAACCTCATAATCAAACCTGTTTCCTGCTTCACACATGGCCTGGTCTCATATCCCTTCTGGCTATTAAATTCATTTCATACAACCCAGACTTCTTTCTCTCTGCTAGAGTTGGTACTATCTGACTTGTACAGAGTTTACCCAAATAAACCCTTAAAATCAGTACAGTGATCCCGTTTATCTTTTTTAATTGATTTTTGGGGCATACCAGGCAGTGCTCAGGGACTACTCCTGGCTCTGTTCTCAGAAATTACTACAAGCAGTGCTCAACAAATCATATGAGGTACCGGCAATCAACCCCAGGTCTGGCATGGGCAAAACAGGCACCTTACCCATTGCACCATCTTTCTAACCCCCAGTTTCTCTTTTAACAAAATGATGAACCACAATGCAGGAGAGAGAGGACCTGTTTGTTTGTGATGAAGGGTCCTCCCAAGATATGGGGTCAGCAAAGCGTCTCCTGGGGGTATTCTGGTGTTTCCTGTTCTGGTTCTTTGAAAGTTGGATATTCAGTTGCATGCGCATGCTCTACTTTGCAGGGCAGCAGTCCCAGGATGTCAACCTACTATATGTTTTATAGGTATCAGGGTTGCTGAGAATGGTCCGACCTGCACAGGCACTGGATGGAATAAGCCTTTACTCCCTGAGAGAAAATACAGAGCAAGGTCAGGGTCAATAGGGCAAGATGGTCAACGCCATCATCTCCCTCTCTGAACCAACCCACATTCAGTGCGTTGCATCCTGGAATGCCACCATCTTTCATCCCAGAAGGTGATCTCGGCACCCTCCTGCTCACACTGCCAGAAAGGACCATGTTCTCCTACAGGAACAAGCAGAGGAGTGAGGATGGTGGGAATAGTGCTAAACACTCCTGGACTAGACAAGGAGCACGCACTGAGGATGCCTGGCTGCCAGCACCCAGCTCCAGTCAGGAAGCACGTCAGCCCCCATCCACTTTTAGCTGTCAGGGCTACCAGGGGTTCAAGAACAGCATTTACCAGCCTGTGTCTTCCCAGCAGGAGAAGCAGCTGATGTGAGGAAACATGTACCCGTTCTTTGAACACCAGCCTAGGCCTGGAACCTTCTTGTTCCAAGGTATCTCTCCCATGAAGCACTGCCACAGTTTCCCTTGGAATCTTTAAGAATCACCATCTCTGCAAAAAAAATAAATAAATAAAAGTCCCCTTTTCACCGATAGGCACCATGCATGGAACAGATTTTCTAATAATTCAGGGCACAGACACAGCAAAAAGAAAGGGCTAAGACGGGAAGTTGAGGGGCTGGAGTGATAGCACAGCCGGTAGGGCATTTGCCTTGCATGCAGTCGACCTGGGTTTGATTCCCAGCATCCCATGTGGTCCCCTGAGAACCACCAGGAGTAACTCCTAGTGCAGAGCCCGGAGTAACCCCTGTGCACCGCCGGGTGTGACCCAAAAAGTAAAAAAAAAATAGAGGGGGATGTTAAAAGAACCAGAAGAAAATATCCACTGAGGAGGAGCAGATCTGAGAGAGCAGGAGTGACTTCAGTATCTGAGGAGAACATCAGAGCATCCCTGTGCTGACACTAACCCCTAAGGTGGTGAGGGATGGAAATGTCACCATTGACTAAATTATCCAGAAGCACCTTGACTGAGAAAATTGGCCAAGTTTTTTACAATTCAGCAAAGGAGAAACCACAAGTTCAAGGTTAACACATCTTCCTATTCCATGAGGAATCACACAACATTTTACGTGTTAGGGACTTTGCACGCCAGGTAGCTGCTTGAAGGGTTACCTTGAGAATGTGCTTTTTGTGCACAAGAAAGCCACCAACTCCTGGGGGAAAGCTCTGCCTTAAGGAATTCAATGAGTCTTTTGAGGAAAGTTCCTTCAAAGAATTTTGACCTTTATTTCACTATCCTTTGGGCCGTTGGGACAGATTCCAGTCATTTTTAACCTCTACTTCCTGTACCTTTCCCAATCTTTTGAGACCTTTTTTGGAAGCCTGTGTTGTCTGTAATCTAAGCAGATAATAACACTCTAAATCTGCCTGTGACTTTCTAACGTTCCTCTTCTTATAAAAGCAAGACAGTTGGGGTCCAAGAGAATCAGAGAACAGCGTGCCGGAGCCTGGGACCTACTGGAGCTAGGAAGATGAAGTGCTTTGCAGATGCCCTCCTTGTCCTCTTTCTCGCTGTGGTTGATCTCGGGATCCAGGCCCCAATCATCCAGGGTGAGTTCAGTGACCTTCTCAAGGATGGCCATGTCTATGGTCACTCCTGCTTGGGAGGAGAAAAAGAGGGACACCTTGGTCCTCCATGACTGTCCCTGCTCTAGATGTGGATGTGATTTGGCACTTGACTAAGGGCATCAGCAGGGCTCCAGAGGTGGTTCAGTGCCTTCAAGGCCTCTCCTGGCAAGCCAAGGTTTGAATTGAAACCCTAATGGCACACACTGGGATGATCGTAACAGCTCTTCTGTCGGGAGCCCAGGAAGAAGGGGGCTGGGGAGATGATGCAGAGACTTAGAAAATGTCCAGGGCAAGCAAGAGGTCTTGAGTTTGTTCCTGATGTTCTGTATGTCACTTGGTGATTTACACACACACACACACACACACACACACACACACACACACACACAAACAGCACAGCACAAACACACATCCCGATGTGGGGTCCTAGGTCAAATAACAAATTAATATAATGAATGAATAAAAATAGCCATAAAAGAGAATAGACCTGTTTCTGTATCTGTATCTCTCTCTATATCTCTCTCTCTCTCCTCCAACATAGGGAAACTATTGGCTTCTTTTCATGGCCTAAATTATTTCGTAGCTTTTCTTAACAGATGTAGTATCACTAAGTGATATATCACTTAATTGTTTATTAAAGTAAATTGAAATTTTGGAGAAAGACAGAGAATTCTACAGTGTTAGAAAGAACATATGCTAGCTAGTGAAAAATGATCATTTGGTAGGGGAAATAGGACAAGCCAGAAAAGTGACTCCCCAAACCACCTACATGTTCCAGGTGTGTGTTCAATAGATATTAACAAGTATGTATTTAAAAATATACTCGCAGAGCTTAGGTACAAGCAGATGCTGTTTCAAGCATCCTGTGTGCATGAACACATTGTGTTGTGCTAAATCTGTTGGATGCATTATTCACAGCCATCCCAGCTTCACTTTTTCTACCATAATTTTCACTGTGCTCTTATGGAAAGGCATGTCCTTAAACTTTTTATTTTGCAAATTCTACCCATACTACATGAAACTACATAAGAAATGAATAGAAAGCTATTTGCTTTATTGATATAACCCAGGTCCTAAATTTCTAAACCAAGGTTTTGATGCCAGATACATTTTGGAATGCAGATTTTCTCATGTTTTAAAAAGAGAATACTATAGAACACAGTGATTCCACTTCCAAATATCTACCCAAGCGAACAGAAAGCAGATCACAGGTATTGATAGGTGTGGTAATTGCAGAATTGGTCATCACAGTCAAAAGGTGAGAGAAGTCGAAGAGCCTCTGAGCAAAACAAGTGATGCTTGTTTTTCAAATGGGTGTAGACAGATACAGCAGACTGTTTCTCAGTCTTTAAGAGTAATAAAATGCTGACACGCTGCAGCTTTGAAGGTGTACAGGACACTGACAGAAGCCAGTGAGCCTGGGGGACACTGGGTGGGGACACTGGGACTCTGCCTCTCTGACATCTCGCTACCCTCCTTATCTCTGTAGCACCTGAGACCCACAACCATGACTCAACCTGAGGCTCAACCCGAGATCTATGGTCAACAAGGAACTGTGACATGGATCTGAGCAGCTCTGCAGGGACCAATAGACGCTGGTTTTTAATTTTTAATGATTTACTTAGTTATTTATTTTTGCTTTTTGGGTCACACCTGGCGATGCACAGGGGTTACTCCTAGCTCATGCACTCAGGAATTACTCCTGGTAGTGCTCAGGGGACCATACAGTTTGCTGGGAATTGAATCCGGGTAGGCTAGTGCAAGGCAAATGCCCTACCCGCTGTGCTATGTATGGCTCCACCCCAAGACCCTGGTCTTTAACTTAACGAGGCCAGAGCCATAGTAGATTAGGGAGGTTGCTTGCCTTGCAAGCAGCCCATCTGGATTGATCCCAAGCATTCTATATTGTCCACGAATGGGAGTGCTCCCTGAGAGCAGAGCCAGGAGTCAATCCTGAGATCACAGACTGTGGCTCAAAAAACTGAAGACAATAAAACAAGATTCGTGCCTTGATTCTGCCAGGGGATGCCGGGCTGCCCAGCTGGGCGGGAAAATCATCCCTGTGTCAGTTCTCCCAGGGATCACGTCACCAACCGGCTTCTATGACGAATCCCACCCCTCCCCCCACTTCCGTCTTCCGCCCCGGGTGTAGAATGCAGGTCAAAAGACCGAACTAGCAGCTGAGTTTCCGGCTGGAGTGATAGAATGGCGGGGAGGCGCTTGCCTTGCAAGTGGCTGTTCCTGGGTTCGGTCCCCTCTACCACGTACTTCAAGTGGACACTCTCTGGTATTCACTGGAAATTGGAGCATTGAAATTGAATGAATATTGAAGACTGTCTTGAATTGAACCTTTGAGATTGCCTTGAAGATTCAAATTGCCTTGATCTCATTGAGAGGGACTCTCAAATGAGCAAGGATCATGTTTTCTTGATTGTTTTGTTCCCCCCCCCCCCTTTGCAGATGTTAATATCGGTGAGACAACTCTCACCTGTTTTCATCTGAACTAAGGGCAGTTCCAGGAAGGAACTCAGTCTGCTTGAAAACAGGACGCAAAAAGGGGGGGAAGAAATGGTTAAGAGAGCTTTAAGATTTAAAATTTCATTTTTAAGGGACTTGGGATAGAGAAGGACCACCTTGACAAGGATAGTTGGAAATGATCACTGGATAAGAACTGCATGCTGAAAATAGATAAAGCAACAAACATGAGAATATCTCAGTACCTGTATTGCAAACCATATTGCCAAAAAGGAGAGAGGGAGAGAGGGAGAGAGGGAGAGAGAGAGAGAGAGAGAGAGAGAGAGAGAGAGAGAGAGAGAGAGAAGAAAAGTGTCTGCCACAGAGATAGGCTTGGAGGGAGGGTGACGGGAAGGAAACTGGGGTCATTGGTCGTGGGAAATATCCACTGGTGGAGGGACAGGTGTTGGAACACTGTATGACTGAAGCCAAACCAGAAACAGTTTTAGAACTGTGTACCTCGTGTTGGTTTAATTTTTAAAATAAATAAATGTTTAAAATAATAATAAATAATTTTAAGTAAAACAAAATGGAGGTATAGATACACAGTTTCTCAGACTTATAAAGAAAAAATGCGGAGCACTGAGGCTATTGGGGTTGCTGACAGAAGCCAGTGAGCCAGGGGGCACTGGGTGGAATCACTGAGACTCTGTGTCTCTGTCATCTCACTCACCCTCTTGTCTGTCTCCCAACTAGGACCCACGAACAGATGGTAAAGGAGAAACTGACATGAACAAATGAATCGATGCTTGTTTTTAAAATAATGGGGCCGGGTGCTGAAGAGATAGCACAGTGAGTAGGGCGCTTGCCTTGCACACTGCTAATCTGAGTTAAATTCCCAGTATCCCATATGATGCCCCAAGCACCGCCAAGTATAATTCCTGAGTGCAGTTAGGCATAACCATTGAGCATCACTGGGTGTGACCCCAAAGCCAAAAGAAAAAAAAGGAAAAAATGAAGTAATGGGGTAGGAGCAATAGTACTGAGGTAGGGCACTCACCATGGGACATAGCTGATCTGAATTCAATCCCCAGCACCCCATGTGGTCCCCAAACTTGCCAGGACTGATCCCTGAGTACAGAGACAGGAAAAGTACTGAATATCAACCAGGTAAGTCCCCTCTCCAAAATCTTTTTTAAAATTAAATACAATTAAAAAAGATATAGACCCATCATTTTTCAGTCTTAAAAAGGAAGAATAGCATTGAGGATGTTGGGGTAACTGACCTTAGCCAGTGCTGTGCCTCTTGATCATCTCTCTTCCTTCCTTCTCTGTCTCCCATAGGACCCACAAACATGACTGCGCCTCAGATTGAACCTCTGACCCATGGTAAAGGAGAAACTGTGGTCTAGAACTGAATCTTTCTGGACAAATAAATGGATGCTTGTTTTGAAAGTAATGGGGCTGGAGGCTGGAGAGTTAGTACAATGGGTGGGGTGCTTGCCTTGTCTACTGACAATCTGGGTTCAATTTCCCGTATCACAAATGGTCCCCTAAGCACCGACACATGTAATTTCTGAGTGCAGAGCCAAGAGGAACCCCTGAGCTTTGCTGGGTGTGGTCCCAAACCACAAAAATGTATAAAAATTTCAAAATTAAGTAATGGGGTCAAAATGATAGTAGGTCGGGTAAGGTTCTCACCTTACATGTGGTTGGCCCAGGTTGAACACCTAGTATCCAATATGGTCCCTAAATCTGCCAGGAATGATCCCTGCGCCCAGATCAAGAGAAAGCCCTGAACACCACTGGAAGTGTAAAAAATAAATAATATGATACAATAGAATAGAATAGAAAGTGAGATGGAGACAAGTTTTTCATCCTTAACAAAGGAAGAAAACTCTGACACACCACAACATTGAAGGTGTTGGGGTAACTGATATTAATCAATGAGTAAGGAGGAAGCTGGGTGGAGACCCCTTGACTTCTCCTCTCTGTCATCTCTCTCCACTTCTTGTCTCCCAAATAGGAACCCCACAAAAGACTACGACTGAGGCCAGACCCGAGACAAAAGGTAAAGGGGGAATGTGTCCTAGATCTAACCACCTTTGAACTAATAAAAGGATGTGTGTTTTTAAAGTAATGGGGCCTGAGCTGGAAAGAGAGTACAGCAGACTGGTTATTTGCCTTGCACACATCTGACCCACGATTAATCCCCAACATCCCACTTGATCCTCCAAGCATTCCAGGAGTAATTCCTGAGTGCAGAGCCACGAGTAACCCCAGAGTCTCACTGAGTGTGGCCCCAAAAATAAAAAATTTAAATTAAAATATTAAGTAATAGGGACAGAGCAATAGTAGTGCAGCGCAGAGGATGATTATCTGGCATACCACTGACTCTGGTTCGATCCCTGGCATCCAATATGGTCCCCCAAACATGCCAGAAGTGATCTCCAAGTTCAGACCAAGAGTAAGCCTGAATGCCACAGTCTGTGGCCCAAAACACTAAAATAAATTATTAAGTAAATTTCATGAAGTGAAGATATGGACATATACTTTCCCAGCTTTTTTGTAAAAAGGAAGGAACTACTAACACACAGCACACCACTGCGGCTGTTGGAGAAGTGACACAGTGACACAGTGACTCAGGGGGATGCTGGTTGGACATACTGAGACTCCGTACCCCTCTCTCTCTCCCCTCCTTTCTCTCGCCCACATAGTACCCACAAATATCACCATATCTGAAGTTGAACACCTGATAGTCGGTAAAGGGAGAACAACGCCTAGATTGGAGCATCTCTTAACAAATAAACGGACGCTTGTGTTTAAAGTCACGGGACAAGGGCTGGAGAGATAGTGCAACAGGTGGGAGGGAGCTTGACTTGCACATGGAAAACGTAGTTTGATTCCCAGCATCGTATCTGGTTCCCCAATCAACACCAGGTATAAGTTCTGCATGCAGAATCAGGAATAACTCCTGAACATGCCAGGTGTCACCTCAGCTCCCAAAAATTAAGTAATAAAACTAGAGCAAAATGAATTTTGGTAAAACACTCATCTTGCATGTGGCTGACCCGGGTTCGATCCCTAGCACCCCATAAGGTCCCCAACATGCCAGGAGTGATCCCTGAGCCCAGAGCTACGCATAAGCCCTGAACATCCCAGGGTCTGGCCTCAAAGGCTATAGTAATAAAATAAAATAAGATGTAGTTGCACAGTTATCAGCCTTAGAAAGGGAAAAATTGCTGGGACACATGACAGCATTGAAGTTGCTGGTTAAGTGACATGAGCCAGTGAGTCAAGGGGACGCTGCGTGGACACAAGGAGACTGTGCCTCTCTGTCATCTCTCTCCCCTCCTTACCTGTCACCTACATAGGACCCATAGGACCCACGAAGAACTCTACGACTCATGCTGGAACCATAGTATACGGAAAAGAAGGAGTGTGGCCCAGAGCTGAGCATCTCTGAACAATGCATGATGCTTGTTTTCGAAGTAACGGGGCTGTGGGTCGGTCAGAAAGCATAACAGATAGAGCACTTGCCTTGTACACGGCCCGAGCCTAGTTGGATCCCCAGGATTACATATGATCCTCTGAGCACCAGGTGTAATTCCTGAGTGCAGAGCCAGAAGTATCCTCTAAGTATCACTGGGTGTGGCCAAAATAAAAGGAAAAAAGTTTTTTTAAGTAAAGCAATGAGGCTGGAGTAGTAGGTTGCTCCCCTTGCATACGGTTGACCCAGGTTCAGTTCGTTGCATACAGTTGACCCGGGTTCAGTTCCTGGCATGGCATAGGGTCCCCAAACCTGCCAGGAGTAACCACTGAGCACCACTGCGTGTGACACAAACACCACAAATAAATAAATAAATAAAATAAAGTAAAATGTAGATCCACAGCTTCTCAGTCTTAAAAAGGAAAAAAAAAATGCTGACACGGATCACAGCACTTAGGCTGTTGGGGTAAGTGATCTAAGCCAGTGAGCCAGGGGGATGCTGGGTGGACACCCTGAAACTCTGTGCCTCTCTCATCTCTCTCCCCTCTTTGTCTCTCTCCCACATAGAACTCAAGGGCAGTTATCTGGTTTTGGCTCGACCCATGAAAGTATAGGAGAAATTTGTGACCTAGAGCTGAACGACTCTGAACAAATGAATGAATGTTTGCTTTTAAAGTAATGGGGTCGCCCTCTCCTCTCTGGAAAGAAAGATGGCAGCTGCATGGGAGCCTTGTGGACAGCAAGTATGAGCCGGGGGTGTGGGGGCAACTAAAACCTCATGGGATGGGGGGCGTTCCTGTCCGTCCTTCACGCCCTACCGAGGTCACCAGTTGCCCCCCACGAGCGGCTCTCCAGCACGGCCACAGCCCCAGAAGCACAAGGACTTAATGCAGAACCCAGCAGATTGGAGCAGAAAAGTGAACGGACTATGCGTTAATCCAGGCCATCAAGTCTGCCGGAGGGGAAAGGGTGTTGCCCCATTCGCCCTCTCTTCTCTGGAAAGAAGGATGGCGGCCGCATGGGAGCCTTGTGGATAGCAGGTATGAGCCGGGGGTGTGGGAGCGACTAAAACCTCATGGGAAGGGGGGGGCGTTCCGGTCCGTCCTTCACGCCCTACCGAGGCCACCAGTTGCCCCCCACGAGCGGCTCTCCAGCACGGCCACAGCCCCAGAAGCACAAGGACTTAATGCAGAAAGAACCCAGCAGCTTGGAGCAGAAAAGTGAACGAACTATGAGTTAATCCAGGCCATCAAGTCTGCCGGAGAGGAAAGGGTGTTGCCCCATTCACCCTCTCTTCTCCGGAAAGAAAGGTGGCAGCCGCATGGGAGCCTTGTGGACAGCAGGTATGAGCCGGGGGTGTGGGGGCGACTAAAACCTCATGGGAAGGGGGGCGTTTCGGTCTGCCCTTCACGCCCTACCGAGGCCACCAGTTGCCCCCCACGAGCGGCTCTCCAGCACGGCCACGACTCCAGAACACAGAAACCAATTTCTTAACTATCTAACTTTCAGTAGAAATACTTCCAGGGTCAGTAGGTAAAATAGCAGAAATCCAAAACCAACATTTAATTCTTGAACCCAGCTGTAGAAAGCAAATCACTTCACAATGCTTTTTCAGCATATCTGATTGGGGGGGGGTTAACTCTAAATAATAGTGGTGAATATTTTATTGAAACAATGAATCTAATCAAAGCAGATAGAGTGTTAACTAGAATTCATCTGCTTCACAGGGACTGGGAGGGGTGGGGGGTGGGGTTTTATTGGGGTTCTTCATGGTAAAAAATAAGTATTGGTAAAGGGAAATGTGTTTGATATTTCCATGACTGAGACCTAAACCTGAAAGATTTGTAACCTTTCCCAAAGTGATTCAATAAATAAATAAATAAATAAATAAAGCAGTGGAGTTGGGTTGGGGGTGGGGGTGAGGATGGAGGGATACCACAGCTGGTAGAGCGTTTGCCTTGCACGTATCTGACCGGATTTGATTCCCAGCATTTCATATGGTCCCCTGAGCTACCACCAAGAGTATTTCCAGAGTGCAGAGCCAGGAGTAACCCCTGTGCATCGCCAAGTGTGACCCCAAAAGCCAAAAAAAAGTAATGGAGTTGGATCAGAGCAATAGTTCACAGAGGAAGGTCTTGCACACAGCCAACCCGGGTTTGATCCCCGGCATCCCCTATGCTCCCATGAGCACTGCCAGGAGTAATTCCTGAGTGCAGAGCCAGGACGAAGCCTTGAGCATCATCACGTGTGACCCAAAAAGACAAGCAAATAAAAACAAAAAATAATAAAGTAATGGGGCTGGGAGACTGGAGAGACAGGACAGCAGGTAGGGCTCTTATACATACCGCCAGCTTGGGTTCCATGCCTGGCATCACATACAGTCCAAAACACTGCCAGGTATATTGCCTGAGGGTAGTGCCAGGAGGAACCCCTAAGCATATCAGGATGTGACCCAAAAACCATAAAACCTTAAATATTAAGTTAAAGGAACAGAAAGATAAGAGAACCAGAAGTAGAGAGCTGGTAGAGCACTCACTTAGCAAGCAGCTTACCAGGGTTCAGTCCCTAGCACCCCCATATGGTTCCCTAACCTGCCAGGGGTGACACCTGACACTTCAGAGGTCAGAGGAAGCTCTGAGCACCACCTGGTGTGTCCCAAAACAAAATAAAACAAAATAATAATAAAATTATATAAAGTGACATATAGACACATGTCACCGCACTATGACTGTTGGGGTAAATGCATAAGTCAGTGAGCTGGGAGACACTGGGCATTCTCTGTCATCTCTCTCACCGACTTGTCTGTCTTTCACATAGAACCCACCAAGATTCCTACGCCTGATCCTAAACCTAAGATATACGGTAAAGGGGGCATGTGGCCAAGAGCTGAGGGGGCCAACCTGAGGCAACCTGCCCTGTTTGCTGCCCAGCTTGTCTGTGGGATAGGGTGAGAGGGAGGGTGTTGGGGTAGTGCCTGTTTCCAAGAAAAACCAGCAGGGCAGAAGCAAGGCCACACCCCATGGTTCAGCCAATGTCCTTAGATGTGAACCATACCCAGATACCAGTGAGGGAAGGGGGCTCACACACCAGGGGACCTCCTGATGGAGCCACAGGCTCCTGTGTGAGGGGGACCCTGTTTTCCCCCAATCCCCTCTCTCCTGCCTCTCTGGCCTGGCTTTAGGAACTGACCACAGGCCCTTCTCTGAGCTCCTCTCACAGACCAGCTATCTCCTGACTTGCGGCTTCAAAGAAGGTTTCTCCTCATGAACCCTGGCCCGGCCCTGCTCTGATTTGCAGCACAGGTGAGAAATAAAACTTGGGATTCGCCTTGAGTGTTAGAAAGCATTTCAGGAAGTCCATGCTTTTGACTGTCACAACACTGGTTTTGTTTTCTTTTGCTTCTATTTTATTGTTTGTTTATTGGTGGGTCACACTTAGGGGCTTCTCTGAGGTTTGAGCTTGGGGTAACACCCTGTACCTGGGAGATCGTCTGGTGCTGGGGGTAGAATTCTTGCCTCCTCTAAGCAAAGCATGTGCTCTGCTTACTGAGGCATCTCTCTGGCCCTCACACAGTATTTGAACGAAGGTGTTCTCTGGTTTACAACATGGGCAGAAGAGGTGGAAGAGCATTTTAACGGGAGTCATAAACTCTAGTTGTTACAAAGGAGATATGAGATTTACTAGTTGGCCAAAATAAAACAACAAACACCAAGTGAAGTAGAACAGCATTCTCTGCAGGAAAGATTCCCCTGCCTCCCCAGGCACAGTGCATGATACAGACTTTCCAATAATTCAGGGCACAGAGAGAGACGGAAAAGAAAAGGCTAAGAGGGGAAGTTCAGGAACCAGAAGAAAACATCCAGTGAGAAGGAGCAGATCTGAGAAAGCAGGAGTGACTCTAGTAACTGAGAACATGGGAGCATCCCTGGGCTGATCCTAACCCCCATACCCCTTTAGTGTGTGGGAGATCAGCGTGCACAGGAGAAGCACACAGTGCCAGCTTGTATCATAGAGTGTGGTCAGAGCAGTCACATGGCACAGAGGGCAGGATGCTGGGGTTTCTGTATGAGAGGGGCCCAGGCCGGATTGGAAAGCCTTCTAGGAAGCCTCTCAGGGAAGAAGCACCTCATCTCAACATGGGGCACAGTGTTCACGCTGCCCAAAGTTCCTTACCTACAGCATGGTCAGTGCTTAGGATGTTCTGGCTGCTGTCAGGATGGTTTGGGGGAAACTGACACTGGAGCAGCCACATCGAGGATTACAGCCTGCCTGTGCTAAGGACCTACTCAGTACTACTCAGTACTACTCAGTACTACTCATCTATCCTACTCATCTATCCCATCTGAGTCTTGAAGGTTCTCTGTGATAGTCAGTGACACAGCAAGAGAAAGTGGTGACAGAGCGAGGAAGCACCCAGCTGCTCGGAATGGTGACTCTCTGAAGCAGGGGTGCAGAAGTAGCAGAACATTTATCAGACACCAACTCCTTCCATCTCCTTTTGGGAACCAACCTGCATACAGTCCTTTTCAGAAACCACAAATCAGCCTCACTCTTTCTTACTCTGGCCACCACTGCAGTGTCAAGAGAGGGTTGGCAGGGTGGGTGCAGCTGCGAGGTGGTAGAGTACATTCTACACTATCCGGCTCACAAAGTCGCAGTACCTCACAGGCCCTTCACACTGGTGGCTCCTTCCACATAAGGAATTCTCTGCTGCTGAGATGTTTGTTGATCCGTCAGAGGAATAAAGACTCCTGTCCCTAGCCCCATCCCCACCCAAGGATTGAGGGAATAGCCATCTGTTCCCCCGTCTCCATCACGAATAGCAGAGCAGCTGAAGGCATAAAAGGCTTCCAGAAGCAGGCTCCTACTGTTGGATGTGCCCTGGATGGCCTTGATATAATCCCATCTTGTGACCGCAGAATGAGCTCGAGGACCTTGAAATCATGCTCTGCTGTGCAAGTAATATACTTAAGAATTGCTGCTCTATACTCTCTCACCTGCTGTCCCGTCCCCCAACAGACACTCTGTAACACTCAGCTATGACCTTGGTTCTGGGCCCAGTCTGAAAAAGCATGAGCTCAGCTGGGTACAACATTATGAGTCAATTCTACTTCTAAAGTTTTGTGAGTGATTATTCAGTTCTTCCAAATCTGATTAGGCCAAAAATCCAAAATATAAAACCTTGAGCAATCTTCAGGCCTGTGCCATCTAGAAACGTTGGACAAGAATTGCACCCTGAACAAAAGTGTGCATGGAAACCAATGGAGAACAGAGTAAGGAGGCATTTGATGAGCATACGGGGAAAACGATTTATCCTGAGTATGTCTCCTTTGGACTAAGGCAATGAGCCAAGGTTGCGATGGCAAGGTCAAAGTGATATGTTAAGCATTGTCACCATTGATGTCAAACCAAAGTAGTCACCAAGTTTCAACAAGGCAACTGCTTTCCACGAGAAAATACAGACTAATACTGGATGCCTGCTTCTATTTCATGGGAAAGTTTCAAGCTCAACAGTATCAACACTACATAGGGGCATTTCACCCAATCACTGGTGTCTTTGCCAACCTTATACTCTCAGGTCTTATGGAATTTGGGCTTCAGACAATAAGATATTTGCACAACATTCACAGGCCAAGGGATTCTTTTTATAGTAAGTGATGTGGGCTGTTAATGATGTGAGCCTATGGGATTTGGGAATCAAACATGCCTACACAAAATTAATTACCCTACCATAACGAGATTGAATGAATGGCAGAGAGTGTTTACTCAGCAAAGGGAGATATAAGCTAAAGATTGGGACCTCTCCATTTTCCATGAGCAATTAGATGACTGGATTTTCAAAGTCAAGAACCCGCTCTGATCGTTTCCTTCCTTGTACAAATGGTATTTATGCACTCAATGGTTATCAAGTCGGGAAAGCTCTGATGTGGGGAACTCAATGAACCTACTAGAGGAAGTTTCCTTCATAGAGTTTTCCCTCTCTCTTTTGCACCCTTTTTTGAAAGACTGTGTTGTCCATGATCTAGGCAGAGAACAACATTCCAAATATGCCCATGATCCGCCTCTTCTTATAAAAACAAGGCAGAACTTGGATCCAAGAGAATCTGCGAACTGCGTGCTTGAGCCTGGGAACTACCCAGCAGCCAGATAATGAAACGCTTTGCAGCTGCCCTTCTCATGCTCCTGCTGGCTGTGGCTGCCCTAGGCATCCTGGCCCCAGACACCCAAGGTGAGTCCAGTGACCTTCTCATGGATGGTCAGGCCTGTGGTCACTCCTGGTCTGGTCCGTTATAGCCCCTACTCAATATGTAGATGTGATTTGCAGCAGCAGGACCCAGGGGGATGCCTCAGTGGTTGCCAGCCCTCACCTGCCTAGAGCACCATTGGGAAATCAAAGTCTGGTGGTGACAATGGAACATAGCAGAGTGGGGTCTCTGGACTTCCAAGATTATCCTGGTTCTGGAAGAATACTCCTGGATGCACAAAAAGTTTTAAAAAAGGTAGCAAGTGTTTATTGGAAGAAAGTTTCAGAACAAAAGGGGTATTTCAATTGAAATGCTGTTAGAAGCCTTTTGTCTAGGGCTTTATAGGTAAAGAAGTCTGCTTCCTTTCATGTAATGCTAACTGAGCCACTATTCGTTGTCTGTTTCTCCTAGATGCTCCATAATTTCAGGGGCTCTGATTTCTTTAGATAGGGGATAAGAAAAAGTTTCACATAAGTTCGCCCATAACTCTGTTCTGGGCATTCTTTCTCTTATAGATCATTAGGTTTCCTGGCTCCTCGGGTCTTGGGTGAAGCTTAGATCCCGAAAAAGCTACTTTAATGTGTAGAGCAGTACAAGGCTAAAGTGAGGGGTCAAAATAGTGTGAGGGAAAGATGGGTGCTGAGAAAGGGTCTCCCCTAACAACTACCAGGAAGATCCTACAGCAGACAATTGGCAAATCAGTCCAAAGATTTATATTTCTTTAGCACACACTGAGGCAAACTTGACAGCTCTGGTCTTGGGTATCCCCAGGAACAAAGGGGCCCAGAAAATGGCTCAAAGGCATAGGAAGTGCTCAGTGCAAGCAGGGGTCCTGTGATTGATCTTTTATGTTCTGCAATCCTGTCCTGCCCCTCACTGTCTAGGGTACCTGGTGAGAGGGAAATAAATAATTACAATAAATAAACAAAAATTTCTGTAGTAGAAGGGGCATATATATATATATTTATATATATATAATATATCCTCCCTCCCTCCTTCCCTTTCTTTTCTATCTCCCTCTCCTCTCTCTCTCTCTCTCTCTTTCTCTCTCTCTCTCCAAATATAACATATACACAGATGACTAGTTGATCTTAGAGAAGTTAATCTCTCCCTTTGCAACACCCGAATTATTTGATGGCTGCTCCTAGCTGACCTAAGACCATTAGGGTAAATGAAAATAACTAGAGTTATTTGAAATTTTTGACAAAGAAGAAGAGAACTCCACAGTGATAGGAATGAAATTACATCATCTAGTGAAAAATGATCATTTTGTGAAGGAAATACAAGCAGCCATACAAGTGACATCTCCAAGTTCACCTACCTGATATAGCTACTCATCCAGAAACACATACCTAGTACTTACTACTTCAAGCAGAAACTGTTCCTTGCGTCCTCTGGATAAACATACTGGTTCATCCTAGTAACCCTGAATGATAGACTATTCTCAGATAACCTAGTTTCATCTGTTCAGCTCATTATTCTCATTTTACAAACAATGAAATTCAGACATTTCAGTCTTATTGATTTCTTCTTTGAGCTCACATAGCTATCTAGTGGGAGAATTAGCACATAACCAAGTTGGGAAGCTGTTACAGGATTTTAAGACCATTAAAATTTTAATTGTACAAGTTCTACCTATACGATAGGTAACTGGAAATGAGAAAGAGGTTTTGTTATTGAATTAGTGCAATGCAGGTCTACATACCTTATCCACCATTTTGATACTAGTGATTACAGGAATATTGACTCTTCAAATTTTAGAAAGAATATTCACTATGAACCAGTAATTCCAATTCCAACTTATTCCTCCTAGAACTGGAAGCAGATAGGAGACACTGGCACAGCATGGTTCTAAGAGCATTAAAAGCATCAGTCAAAAGGTGAGAGCAGCCAGAGCAGTCTTGGACAAGTGATTGTGTGTTTGGTATTGAAGTGGTATGTAGACACGCAGTGAACTGCTTCTCAGCTGTCAAAAGGAAAACAATGCTCACATGCTCCACATCACTGAGGTTTCTGGAGTAAGTGACATAAGGCAGTGAGTCAGGGGGACACCCAGGACCATGTCTCCGCCTGAAGCTGAAACTGAGATATATGGTAAAGGGGGGAGGGGTGTGGTCTAGAGCAGAGGGGGCCAACCTGAGACTCACCTGCCTATGGTTGTGGCCCATCTTATCGGTGGGATGTGGGTGCAAGAGAGGATCCTGGGGGTGGTGACTATCTCAAAGGAAGATCTTCTTGGGCCCCAGGTCCCTCGTCATCTATGACCTTCTACCACCTGGCCGTCCCTGGTAAGTTCCCATGGACAGGGTGATGTCTAATCACGATTACATCCTTCCTTTCCTGGGAGAGATGACCCAAGCACTGCTTTAGCCCTGTGTGGGTCTACACACACACACACACACACACACACACACACAGAAAGAGAGAGAGATACACACACAGCACAAACAGAAAAAGAGACAGAAAACACACAGCACACACACAATATGCACACAGACATAGATGGCGTGCACGCGTGCACAGACACACACACACACAGAGAGAGAAGAGAGAGAGAGAGAGAGAGAGAGAGAGAGAGAGAGAGAGAGAGACCTTAGCCTCTAGCCCAGCTGAGGGGAGAAAGGAGATGCAGACAATTTGTGAAGGAAGATAAAGAAAACATTTCCTTGGAGTCCCTCAGTCTTGGTTCTCCCCAGAACTTTGCAGGAATGAGGCGAAGGACCTGACCCCTTTATGTACAGATTCTCTTCTGAAATGGCCTTTTCTCTTCTGCAGCCTTCAGCGGAGACATCGACTGCTGCTATAGACAGCACTGGAACTTCATCTGCTCGAGAATGAAAGATTATTATAAAACCAGCAGTGAGTGCCCCCACCGGGGCATCGTGTAGGTGTTCAATCACAGGCCTTGAACTCTGGGGGCTGGGAGAGTAGACCTGATGGACAGTGTCAGGGAAATTCCCTGAATCTCTCCAGGCTTTAGGGTGGATCCCAGAGGCCCCAAGGGAGGAGAGATTGGGGAAGAGAAGAGCCCAGGAGTGAAGCTGACCTAAGAAGGAACAGGAGAGGAGATGCCAGAGAGGCTCTGGGCTCCAGGAACAGAGAAAGGAAGCTGGACTGGGTGGGGAGCCCTGGGAAGGAAAGGGAGGTCTCCAAAGTCCATAGAATTTCCCAGTGTGCAACCTTCCTCTCCTTCCCTCCTAGCTTCATAACTAAGGAAAACAAGAAGACCTGTGCAGACCCTCGGAACAAAAAGGTCCAGTTCTGCATGGAGTCCCTAGTGCCAAGTTACAAATTGACACAGATGTTGGAAGCATTTCGTGCCTAATAAGGGGCTCTGTATTTTCTTCTCTCTTACGTGTTCCACAGTTCCTGCGACTATCACTGGATAGACTACTTGCTTTTGTTTGATTTGGTGTGGTTGGGGGTTTGTAGGTTCACCGAGTGGTGCCAAGGCTTTTCCTCCAGTCCCTTATCTCAGATATCATTCCTGGCTATGCCCAAGGAACCCTAAGTAGTTTTGGGGGTGCAATCTGCTATGTATAGTGTCAGGAATGAATTCCCCAACTTAAATCCTAGCTCCACATGGGCCCTGTACACCCTCAAGTCCTCACAGCTACAGCAAAAAATGTTAGCTGTCTGGTGTGTGCTCTAACTCATCGCAACATCGACAGAAATACTAAATAAACGGGGAGTGTCACCATGTTTTCAAGAATATACTCTACCAACACCCTCAAAGAAAATTGTGTACATCACTTCAGATTTATGTGTTGTCACTCCTGGGAATATATCCCAGAGAGACAAAAAAGTATCGTCGAAGTGACATCTGCACTTTCATTGCAGCATTGTTCACAATAGCCAGCATCTGGAAAAAACCTGAGTGCCCGAGAACAGATGACTGTTTAAATAAACTTTGATACATCTACACAATGAAGTACTATGTAGCTGTTAGAGAAGATGAAGACATGAAATTTACATACAAGTGGTACTACATGGAAAGTATCATGCTAAGTGAAATGAGTCAGAAAGTGAGGGACAGACATTGAAAGATTGCATTCATCCGGGTAATATAAAGTAACAAAATAGGAGACTAACACCCAAAAACAGCTGAAACATATACCAGGAGGTTTACTAGATAGCTTGGAGGCCAGCTGAACATATGAAGGGAAAAGGCAGCTCAGATAGAGAAGGAAGCACCAAATAAAGGGTGTTGGGAGGATCCTCCCAGGATGGGCGATGCATTCTGAAAGTGGACTATAGTCTGAACATGATTGCCACTCAATACAAACTACAGCACCTAAAAGGAGAGAGAGAGAGAGAGAGAGAGAGAGAGAGAGAGAGAGAGAGAGAACAAAAGGGAATGCCCTGCCACAGAGGCAGGGTGAGATGCGGCATAGGAGGGTTGCTGGGATCATTGGTGGTGGAAAGTGGGCACTGGTGGAGAGATGGGTACTCGATCCTTGTATAACTGAAACCCAAGCACAAAAATTTCTAAGTCTACAACTGTACCTCACGGTGTTTCACTAATAAAATGAAAAAAAATAACAGATTTATGTGTGGTTTTTTCATAATAAACCCAGGGAATAAAGGTTTGCCTGCTCAGTTGGGTTCTGGATGTCACAGTTTCCTCTAGCTGCCCTCCCTCCCACCTGACTGAAGGAGTTCTGCCCTAAAGACCACTGAACCCCGTAGACGCCAACCTCTCCACACAGCACACCAACAGCCATACAGGGAAACGAGGGATGAGTCCCGTAAAGGAGACAACTCCCAGAACCTGCATCTGGGTCCCGGAGAAGGACAAGGAATCTCAGGAGCATGGTCAGCTGAAAGGAGGGATTACAGCTTCTAGAAAGAGTCAGGACTGGGGGTGTTCCCTCACTTCCCTGATGCTGAGTGTGCAGAACCCACAAGCCAAAGGGAGATGACAGAGGAGGAGTCCTGCCTTCCTGCCAGAACTGCTTCCTGCTGCCAGTGAGGCCACACCACAGAGAATGACCATAGTTCTGTAACATCCAGGACCTCAGCCTTCTGTGAAGACACCAAGAGTGCCTGCAGTGCACTCTAGAGGAGGAGGGGCAGATCTGCAGTTGCATCTCCTTGAATTGGGAGCTGCTCTAGAGGGGTGGATCCCTCTGCTCCCAGGACAGGCCTGACTGAGAGAGGATGCTGATCTGTGTCCTGTCCAGGCCCTGTACAGCTCTTTGGGTTCCTCATACCTCAATGCTACTGAACACAGGCCCATGAAAGCACTGAATGTGGCTCCCGACCTGAGACTCACTCAGCCAACAAATGGCAACTCCATATTCCAGTAGCCAAAGTAGAAGGTCCTGGGTACCATCATTGTTCTGGCTCTGTTGCCATGAGAGTGTGAGTCCAGAGGCAAAGGGTAGTGAGGAGGTGACATGTGGTGCTGGTGACACCTTTTCCCGGGGGGGTACTTGTGTGGACACCAGATTCTCGGGCCCTGTGCTGGAACTTCCCCTTAGCCCTTCAGTCATCAGTGGCCCCTTAACCTTCCAACAGGACATGGAGAGGCCAGTAATTGTCATTCATGGCCTTGGATTATAGAAAAGTTAAAGAGCATATGGTACAACCAGCAGGACAATCTGTATCTGTGGGCCGAGTATATCAGCAACCTGATGATGCCATCAGACTTTCTGATACCCCAAAATTGCTGCTGTGCTTTTGACTGGATCCCAGTAACTTGAGTCCAAGTTTATCAAGAAATTAAATGCCCAAAAGTTTAATTCGGGAGACACACCCACAAACCACCTCCAGCTCAGCTATACAAGCTCATTTATTGGCCTTATTTCAGCGACCCATACATGCTGAAAGATTTCAAAAGCCACAGTTAGGGTTGACTGCGTAGAGCACTGTAGCAAGCAGGCACGCCATGCAGGGCATAAGCCAATAGTTTGTATCTCTGGAAAAGATGGAAATAAGGGCCATGATCCAGAGACACATGGAGGAATCTCCAAACTGGGAAGCTCTCTGCAGAGATGCCTCTGGACTTTAGGTTGGGCCAGCTTCGTCAGGTGCCTCAGACAGGCATGGGCGTCAGTCACTGCTCCACCTGCCTCCTTAAGAACTCCAGCAGCAGCCAATTTCCAGAACCCAATGAGATGTGCACGTATGTGGGTTCAGTGACAGCAAACTCCAGGCCTCAAGGGATAGGGGATGGTCTGGTCCTTCTCATCCTCCTGTCTCCATGGGTCCCTAGAGGTCATGCCCACAAACTGCCTCCAGCTGCTACTTAAGCTCCTTAACAGCCATGATCCAGAGATACACAAAAAAAAATCTCTAAACTGAGCAACTCTTGCAGAGATTTCTCCAGACCCAAACCATCTAACATTTTAGAATGCCAGGAGAGCGCAGTCATGACATCTTATGCTATTCATATCAAGCAACACAAAAGAGAGTTGGGGGAGATTGTCTGCCACAAAGTCAGGGGGATAGGTGGGATGGAAAGTACTGGAGACCTTGGTGGTGGGAGATGTGACCTGGTGGAGGGTTTGGTGATTGATCATTGTATGGTTGAAACTCAAACAGAAAAGCTTTATAACTGTATCGCACGGGGATATAAAAAAATAATAATAATAAAATAAAATTAACATTTTGAAAAAAAATACTTGGAATTCTAGAAAAATTCAATCAGCTTAATAAGTGTCTTAATAAATAGCAGTACTCCTGAATGAAAAAAAAAGAAAGAAAAGTTAAAGTTGAACTTAATAGCAATTTTATATTTATAGCTATAAAATCATATGCTTTATTTTTCTTTTTTAAATTTTATTGAATCACCATGAGATAGGTATAAGCTTTCATGTTTGGGTTACCATCACAAAACAATCAACCACCCATTCCTCCACCAGTGCACATTCCCCACCACCAATATCCCCGATATACCCCCTTTCCCACCCTCCCTCCGCCTCCATGGCAGATATGATTCCCCATAATCTCTCTCTACTTTTGGGCATTATGTTTTGCAATACAGACCCTGAGAGGTTATCGACCCTGAGAGGTTATCATGTTTGGTTCTTTATCTACTTTCTGCATACATCTCCCATCCTGACTGATTCCTCCAACCATCTTTTTCTTAGTGATCCCTTCTCTATTCCAGCTGCATTCTCCCCTTTGCTCATGAGGCAGGCTTCCAGCTATGGAGCAATCTATCTGTCATGTGTATCTAATGTCCTTAGGTGTCAGCCTCATGTTATGTTGTTTTATACTCCACAAATGAGTGCAGTCCTTCTATGTCTGGGAAAGAATATTTACCCAATACCCATCTGATAAGGGATTAATATCCAGGATATACAAGGCACTAGTAGAATTGTATGAGAAAAAAACCTCCAACCCCATCAAAAAATAGGGAGAAGAAATGAACAGAAGTTTCCACAAAAAAAGAAATACAAATGGCCAAAGGGCACATGAAAAAAATGCTCCAGATTGCTAGTCATTAGGGAGATGCAAATCAAAACAACAGTGAGATAACATTTCACACCACAGAGACTGGCACACATTCAAAAGAATAAAAGCAACCAGTGCTGGCTTGGGGGGAAAGAGACACTCTTTCACTGTTGGTGGAAATGTTGACTAATCGATCCTTTCTGAAAAACAATAGGGAGCATCCTTCTAAAACTAGAAATTGAGCTTCCATATGACCCCACAATACCAATTCTGGAAATATATCCCAAGAATGCAAAAAAGCACAGTAGAAATGACATCTGTACCTATATGTTCATTGCAGCACTATTCACGATAGCCAAAATCTGCAACAACCCAAGTGCACTAGAACAGATGACAGATTAAAGAAACTTTGGTACATCTACATAATGGAATACTATGCAGCTGTCAGGAGAGATGAAGTCATGAACTTTGCTTATAAATGGATAGACATGGAGAGTATCATGCTAAGTTAAACGGGTATCCTAGAGGAAAGGGCAGTTCAGATAGAGAAGGGAGCACCAAATAAAGGATGTTTGGAGGATCCTCCCAGGAGGGGAGATGCATGTAGAAAGTAGACTATGGACTGAACGTGTTTGCCACTCAATGCATCTTTTGCAGACCACAACACCCAAAAGGAGAGAGAGAACACAGGGGATTGCCCTGCCACAGAGACAGGGGGGATGGGGGGATGGGGGTGGGAGGGATATTATCCATGGTGGTGGAAAATGGGCACTGGTGGAGGGATGGGTATCTGATCATTGTATAATTGAAACCAAAGCACAAAAAATTGTAAATCTACAACTTTAAAAAAAATAAAATAAAATAAAGGGAAAAAAAAAAGATGAAAGACCCCAACTTCAATCCCAGCACCAGATGTCTCTCCAGAACCCTGAGTGAGTCCCTAAAATTTTTTTAAAGCCTGGTTAAAGCTATAGTACAGCCAGTAGGATTCTTGCCTTGAACTTGGCAACACATATGGTCACCAGAGCCCTACTAAGATGGTTCTACTGGAAGTGATGATGCTGGGAAAAATAAATCAGAAAATAAAAAACCATTTCAAGACTTTTTACTCCTGTGTGGAATATGAATAATGAATAATTAATGCAAAGAATCTGGAGGAAGGAAGGAAGGAAGGAAGGAAGGAAGGAAGGAAGGAAGGAGGAAATAAAGGAGGGACGGAGGGACGGAGGGAGGGAGGGAGGGAGGGAGGCAGGGAGGGAGGCAGGGAGGAAGGAACGGAGGGATGAAGGGTGGAAACTAAGTCCCAGATTCGGTGAAAACTATTGTGGCTAGAGAGGGACAGGGGAAACTGGGAGGCTGGAAGAGGGGTATTCCCATTTCTGCGAGGACCCTGGAACACCTGTGATGGGGCTGGAGAACGCTCCTTAGAGAGGAGTCATCTAAGACCATGGAAGTCTATAATGATGCAAAGTAATGAGAAGTCCACTTTGAAAATGAATTCATTTAAATTTTAAAAGTAATTATGATTAGCTTCCCAAAATGTCCCAAGGCAGAAAACAGAAAAGCTGCCTTCTTTCAAGATTTTTGTTGTTGTTTTTAGGCCAAAGACAGCTGTGCACAGGGCATTGAGCTCAGTGATCACTCCAGCAGATTCAGGGGTCTGTGTGTGGCATTGCAAGATTGAACCCAAGTCAGCTGCTTGCAAGGTAAATGCCCTACATCCTGTAGAATCATTTCAGTCCCTGAAGATTACATTTCCAAAGAACGGCTCATGGGGTCTTGAGAAAGACATGAAAGAAACATAAAACTGATAAGAGTCCAGAAAAGATTTCTATATACGTCAAAGGGCAAAACGGGATTTGGGTTTTAGTCTTTTTTTTTTTTTAAGAAATGCTCTAATAATGGGAGTCCAGGGACCCACAGCAAGACCCTAATGAAAGATAAGACTGAGAGAAACCGGAAGGTAACGCGATCCAGAGCATATCCCCAGGAACTCACTAAAGATCAGTAACTGAGGGAGTGAGGATTCCATTGTGGGGCAGCAACTGAGGAGAGCCCATTCACTGCAGTTCTGGAAGCATCCACACCCCTCCCATTGCCTGTTTCCCTGAGGGGTTCCCAGCACCCTCCTGGCCCTCCTGCTTGCAGAGGAGACCTGGTCCATGTGGGCAGAGGCAATGCCGTGCCCCATGGTTCAGCCATTATCCTTAGATCTGAACCATCCTCAGGCACCAGCGAGGGAAGGGCCTCACACACCTGGGGACCCTATGCTGGAGCCACAGGTTCCTGTGTGAGGGGGACCCTATTTTCCCCACTCCTCTCTCCTGCCCCTCTGGCCCAGCTTCAGGGACTGACCATAGGCCCTTCTCTGAGCTCCTCTCACAGACCAGCTGTCTCCTGAATTGCTGCTTCACAGAAGGTTTCCCAATCTCTATGAGCACTTATTTCGAAGCCTGTGTTGTCTGTGATCTAAGCAGATAATAACACTCTAAATCTGCCTGTGACTTTCTGACCTTCGTCTTCTCATAAAAACAAGACAGTTGGGGTCGAAGAGAATCAGAGAACAGCGTGCCGGAGCCTGGGACCTACTGGAGCTAGGAAGATGAAGTGCTTTACAGACGCCTTCCTTGTCCTCTTGCTGGCTGTGGTTGATCTCGGGATCCTGGCCCCAATCACCCAGGGTGAGTTCAGAGACCTTCTCAAGGATGGCCATGTCTATGGTCACTCCTGCTTGGGAGGAGACCTTGGTCCTCCACGACTGTCCCTGCTCTAGATGTGGATGTGATTTGGCACTTGACTAAGGGCATCAGCAGGGCCCCAGAGGTGGTTCAGTGCGTTCAAGGCCTCTCCTGGCAAGCCAAGGTTTGAATTGAAACCCTAATGGCACTCACTCAGATGATCCTAACAGCTCTACTGTCAGAAGACCAGGAAGAAGAGGGCTGGGGAGATGATGCAGAGACTTAGAAAATGTCCAGGGCAAGCAAGAGGTCTTGAGTTTGTTCCTGATGTCTTTTATGTCACTGGTGATTTACCCCCCCCCCCCCACAAACACACACACAGCAAACACAGCACAAACACACACCCCGATGTGGGTTCCTAGGTCAAATGACAAATTAATATAATGAATGAATAAAAATAGCCATAAAAGAAAATACACCTATCTTTGTCTCTGTATCTCTCTCTCTCTCTCTCTCTCTCTCTCTCTCTCTCTCTCTCTCTCTCCTCCAACTTAGGGAAACTATTGGCTTCTTTTCATGGCCTAAATTATTTCATAGCTGTTCTTAACAGATGTACGATCACTAAGTTATAGGTCACTTAATTGTTTATTAAAGTAAATTGAAATTTTGGGGAAAGACAGAGAATTCTACAATGTTAGAAAGAACATATGCTAGCCAGTAAAAATTGATCATTTGGTAGGGTAAATAGGACAAGCCAGAAAAGTGACTCCCAAATCCACCTCCATGTTCCAGGTGTGTGTGCAATAGATAGTAACAAGTATGTATTTAACAATATACTCGCAGAGCTTAGGTACAAGCAGATGCTGTTTCAAGCATCCTGTGGGCATGAACACATTGGGTTGTGCTAAACCTGTTGGATGGATTATTCACAGCCATCCCAGCTTCACATTTTCTACCATAATTTTCACTGTGCTCTTATGGAAAGACAGGACCTTAAACTTTTTATTTTGCAAATTCTACCCATACTTAATTAAACTACATAAGCAATTTATAGAAAGTTGAGTTATTTGCTTTATTGATATAACCCAGGTCCTGAATGTCTTATCCAACATTTTGGTGCCAGATACATTTTGGAATGCAGATTTTCTCATGTTTTAAAAAGAGAATACCATAAAACACAGTGATTCCACATGCAAATATCTACCCAAGCGAACAGAAAGCAGATCACAGGTATTGATAGGCGTGGTAATGGCAGCATTGGTCATCACAGTCGAAAGGTGAGAGAAGTCAAAGAGCCTCTGAGCAAAACAAGTGATGCTTGTTTTTTAAATGGGTTTAGACAGATACAGAAGACTATTTCTCAGTCTTTAAGAGTAATAAAATGCTGACACACGCTGCAGCTTTGAAGGTGTACAGGAGACTGACAGAAGCCAGTGAGCCACGGGGACACTAGGTTGGGACACTGGGACTCTACCTCTCTGACATCTCTCTCCCCACGTTGTCTCTGACGCACCTGTGAACCACAACCATGACTCAACCTGAGGCTGAACCCGAGATCTATGGTCAACAAGGAACTGTGACCCGGATCTGAGCAGCTCTGAACTGACAATAGACGCTGGTTTTTAATTTTTAATTATTTATTTATTTATTTATTTTTGCTTATTGGGTCACACCTGGCGATGCACAGGGGTTACTCCTGGCTCAAGCACTCAGGAATTACTCCTGGTAGTGCTCAGGGGACCATACAGTTTGATGGGAATTGAATCCGGGTAGGCTACGTGCAAGGCAAATGCCCTACCCGCTGCGCTATGTATGGCTCCAACCCAAAACCCTGGTTTTTAACTTAGCGAGGTCAGAGCCATAGTAGATTAGGGAGGGTGCTTGCCTTGCAAGCAGCCCATCTGGATTGATCCCAAGTATCTTATATTGTCCACGAATGGGTGTGCTCCCTAAGAGCAGAGCCAGGAGTCAATCCTGAGCATCACAGACTGTGGCTCAAAAACCTAAAGTCAATAAAATAAGATTCGTGCCTCGATTCTTCCAGGGGATGCCGGGCTGCCCAGCTGGCCGGGAAAATCATCCCTGAGTCAGTTCTCCCAGGGATCACGTCACCAACCGGCTTCTATGACGAATGCCCCACCCCACCCCACTTCCGCCTTCCGCCCCAAGCGTAGAATGCAGGTCAAAAGACCGAAATAGCAGCTGAGTTTCCGGCCGGAGTGATAGAATGGTGGGGAGGCGCTTGCCTTACAAGTGGCTGTTCCGGAGTTCGGTCCCCGCTACCACGTACTTCAAGTGAGCACTCTCTGGTATTCGCTGGAAATTGGAGCATTGAAATTGAATGAATATTGAAGACTGTCTTGAATTGAACCGTTGAGATTGCCTTGAAGAATCAAATTGCCTTGATCTCATTGAGAGGGACTCTCAAATGAGCAAGGATCATGTTTTCTTGATTGTTTTGTTCCCCCCCCCCCCCCTTTGGAGATCTTAATATCGGTGAGACAACTCTCACCTCTTTTCATCTGAACTAAGGGCAGTTCCAGGAAGGAACTCAGGCTGATTGAAAAAAGGACGTAAAAAAGGAGGGAAGAAATGGATAAGAGAGCTTTAAGATTTAAAATTTCATTTTTAAGGGAGTTGGGATAGAGAAGGACCACCTTGACAAGGATAGTTGGAAATGATCACTGGATAAGAACTGCATGCTGAAAATAGATAAAGCAACAAACATGAGAACATCTCACTACCTGTATTGCAAAACAAATTGCCCAAAAGGAGAGATGGAGAGAAAGAGAGAGAGAGAGAGAGAGAGAGAGAGAGAGAGAGAGAGAGAATAAAAGTGTCTGCCATAGAGATAGGCTTGGAGGGAAGGTGTCGGAAAGGAAACTGGGGTAATTGGTTGTGGGAAATGTCCACTGGTGGAGGGACAGGTGTTTGAGCACTGTATGACTGAAGCCCGACCAGAAATAGTTTTATCACTCTGTACCTCATGTTGGTTTAATTTTTAAAATACATAAATGTTTAAAATAATAATAAATAATTTAAAGTAAAATAAAATGGAGGTATAGATACACAGTTTCTCAGAATTATAAAGAAAACAAAATGCTGAGCACTGAGGCTCTTAGGGTTGCTGACATAAGCCAGTGAGCCAGGGGGCACTGGGTGGAGACACTGAGACTCTGTGTCTCTGTCATCTCTCTCACCCTCTTGTCTGTCTCCCAACTAGGACCCACGAACAGATGGTAAAGGAGAAACTGACCTGTACAAACAAATAGATGCTTGTTTTTAAAATAATGGGGGCGGGTGCTGAAGAGATAGCACAGTGAGTAGGGCGCTTGCCTTGCACCCTGCTAATCTGAGTTAAATTCCCAGTATCCCATATGGTCCCCCAAGCACCGCCAAGTATAATTCCTGAGTGCAGTCAGTCATAACCACAGGCTGTGGCCCAAAACACAAAAATAAATTATTAAGTAAATTAAATTAAGTGAAGATATGGACATATGCTTTCCCAGCTTTTTTGTAAAAAGGAAGGAACTGCTAACACACAGCACACCACTGCGGCTGTTGGGGAAGTGACACAAGCCAGTGAGTCAGTGGGTTGCTGGGTGGACACGCTGAAACTCTGTGCAACTCTCATCTCTCTCCCCTCTTTGTCCGTCTCCCACATAGAACTCAAGGGCAAGTATATGGTTTTGGCTCGACCCATGAAAGACTTAGGTAAAGGAGAAATTTGTGACCTGGAGCTGAGCGCCTCTGAACGAATGAATGAATGTTTGCTTTTAAAGTAATGGGGTTGGGTTGGGGGGGGGGGATGGAGCGATAGCACAGCGAGTAGGGCGTTTTCCTTACACGTGGCTGACAGGATTCGATTCCCAGCATTTCATATGGTCCCCGGAGCACGATACCGCCAAGAGTATTTTCTGAATGCAGAGCCAGGAGTAACGCCTGTGCATCGCTAGGTGTGACCCCAAAAGCCAAAAAAAAAAGTAATGGGGTTGGATCGGAGCAATAGTCCACAGAGGAAGGTCTTGCACATAGCCAACCCGGGTTTGATCCCCGGCATCCCCTATGGTCCCCTGAGCACTGCCAGGAGTAATTCCTGAGTGCAGAGCCAGGACGAAGCCCTGAGCATCATCAGGTGTGACCCAAAAAGACAAGCAAATAAAAACAAAAAATAATAAAGTAATGGGGCTGGGAGACTGGAGAGACAGGACAGCAGGTAGGGCTCTTGCCATACATACCGCCAGCTTGGGTTCCATGCCTGGCATCACATACGGTCCAAAGCACTGCCAGGTATATTGCCTGAGGGTAGTGCCAGGAGGAACCCCTAAGCATAGCAGGATGTGACCCAAAAACCATAAAACCTTAAATATTAAGTTACAGGACCAGAAAAAGAAGAGAACCAGAAGTAGAGAGCTGGCAGAGCACTCACCTAGCAAGCAACTTCCAGGGTTCAATCCCTAGCACCCCCATATGGTTCCCTAACCTGCCAGGGGTGACACCTGACACTTAAGAGGTCAGAGTAAGCTCTGAGCACCACCTGGTGTGTCCCAAAACAAAATAAAACAAAATAATAATAAAATTAAATAGAGTGACATATAGACACATGTCACAGCACTATGATTGTTGGGGTAAATGCATAAGTCAGTGAGCTGGGAGACACTGGGTATTCTCTGTCGTCTCTCTCACCGACTTGTCTGTCTTTCACATAGAACCCACCAAGATTCCTACGCCAGATCCTAAACCTGAGATGTACGGTAAAGGGGGAGTGTGGCCAAGAGCTGAGGGGGCCAACCTGAGGCAACCTGCCCTGGTTGCTGCCCAGCTTGTCTGTGGGATAGGGTGAGAGGGAGGATGTTGGGGTAGTGCCTGTTTCCAAGAAAAATCTACAGGCGCAGAGGCAAGGCCACACCCCATGGTTCAGCCACTGTCCTTAGATCTGAACCATACTCAGATACCAGTGAGGGAAGGGGGCTCACATACCTGGGGACCTCCTGATGGAGCCACAGGCTCCTGTGTGAGGGGGACCCTGTTTTCCCCACTCCCCTGTCTCCTGCCTCTCTGGCCTGGCTTCAAGGACTGACCACAGGCCCTTCTCTGAGCTCCTCTGACAGACCAGCTATCTCCTGACTTGCGGCTTCAAAGAAGGTTTCTCCCCATGAACCCTGGCCCGGCCCTGCTCTGATTTGCAGCACAGGTGAGAAATAAAACTCGGGATTCACCTTGAGTGTCAAAAAGCATTTCAGGAAGTCCGTGCTTTTGACTGTCACAACACTGGTTTGGTTTTCTTTTGCTTCTATTTTATTGTTTGTTTATTGGTGGGTCACACTTAGGGGCTTCTCTGAGGTTTGAGCTTGGGGTAACACCCTGTACCTGGGAGATCGTCTGGTGCTTGGGGTAGAATTCTTGCCTCCTCTAAGCAAGGAATGTGCTCTGCTGACTGAGGCATCTCTCTGGCCCTCACACAGTATTTGGACGAAGGTGTTCTCTGGTTTAGAACATGGGTAAAAGAGGTGGAAGAGCATTTTAACTGGAGTCATAAACTCTAATTGTTACAAAGGGGATATGAGATTTACTAGTTGGCCAAAATAAAACAGCAAATACCAAGTGAAGTAGAACAGTATTCTCTGCAGGAAAGATTCACTTCACTCCCCAGGCACAGTGCATGAAACAGACTGTCTGATAATTCAGGGCACAGAGAGAGACGTAAAAGAAAAGGCTAAGAGGGGAAGTTAGGGAACCAGAAGAAAACATCCAGTGAGGAGGAGAAGATCTGAGAAAGCAAGAGTGATTATACTAGAGAGAAAAACATGGGAGCATCACTGGGCTAATCCTAACTCCCATACCCCTGTAGTGTGGGGGAGATCAGCGTGCACAGGAGAAGCACACAGTGCCAGCCTGTATCATAGGGTGTGGTCAGAGCAGTCACATGGCAGAGAGGGCAGGATGCTGGGTTTCTGTAAGAGAGAGGCCCAGGCCGGATTGGAAAGCCTTCTAGGAAGCCTCTCAGGGCAGAAGCAACTCATCTCAACGTGGGGGACAGTGTTCACGCTGTACAAAGCTCCTTACCCACAGCATGGTCACTGCTTAGGATGTTCTGGCTGCTTTCAGGATGGTTTTGGGGAAACGGACACTGGAGCAGCCACATCAAGGATTACAGCCTGCCCTGTGCTAAGGCCCTACTCAGTATAACTCAGTACTACTCAGTACTACTCATCTATCCTACTCATCTATCCCATCTGAGTCTTGAAGGTTCTCTGTGATAGTCAGTGACACAGCAAGAGAAAGTGGTGACAGAGCGAGGAAGCACCCAGCTGCTCGGAATGGTGACTCTCTGAAGCAGGGGTGCAGAAGTAGCAGAACATTTATCAGACACCAACTCCTTCCATCTCCTTTAGGGAACCAACCTGCATACAGTCCTTTTCAGAAAACTCAAATCAGCCTTAGTGTTTCTTAATCTGGCCACCACAGTAGTGTCAAGAGAGGGTTGGCTGGGTGGGTGCAAATGCGAGGTGGTAGAGTACATTCTACACTATCCGGCTCACAAAGTCCCAGTACCTCACAGGGCCTTCACACTGGTGGCTCCTTCCACATAAGGAATTCTCTGCTGCTGAGATGTTTGTTGACCTGTCAGGTGAAGAGGAATAAAGACTCCTGTCCCTAGCCCCATCCCCACCCAAGGATTGAGGGAATAGCCATCTGTTCCCCCGTCTCCATCACGAATAGCAGAGCAGCTGAAGGCATAAAAGGCTTCCAGAAGCAGGCTCCTACTGTTGGATGTGCCCTGGATGGCCTTGATATAATCCCATCTTGTGACCGCAGAATGAGCTCGAGGACCTTGAAATCATGCTCTGCTGTGCAAGTAATATACTTAAGAATTGCTGCTCTATACTCTCTCACCTGCTGTCCCGTCCCCCAACAGACACTCTGTAACACTCAGCTATGACCTTGGTTCTGGGCCCAGTCTGAAAAACATGAGCTCAGCTGGGTCCACCATTATGAGTCCATTCTACTTCTAAAGTTTTGTGAGTGATTATTCAGTTCTTCCAAGTCTGATTAGGCCAAAAATCCAAAATATAGAACCTTGAGCAATCTTCAGGCCTGTGCCATCTAGAATCGTTGTACAAGAATTGGACCCTGAACAAAAGTGTGCATGGAAACCAATGGAGAGCAGAGCAGGGAGCCATTTGATGAGCATACGGGGAAAACGATTTATCCTGAGTATGTCTCCTTTGGGCTAAGGCAATGAGCCAAGGTTGCGATGGCAAGGTCAAAGTGATATGGTAAGATTGTCACCATTGATGCCAAACCAAGTTTCAACAAGGCAACTGCTTTCCACGAGAAAATACAGGCAAATACTGGCTGCCTGCTTCTATTTCATGGGAAAGTCTCAAGCTCAACAATATCAACACTAAATAGGGGCATTTCACCCAATCACTGGTGTCTTTGCCAACCTTATACTCTCAGGTCTTATGGAATTTGGGCTTCAGACAATAAGATATTTGCACAACATTCACAGGCCAAGGGATTCTTTTTATAGTAAGTGATGTGGGCTGTTAATGATGAGGGCCTATGGGATTTGGGAATCAAACATGCCTACACAAAATTAACTACCCTACCATAACGAGATTGAGTGAATGGCAGAGACTGTTTACTCAGCAAAGGGAGATATAAGCTAAAGATTGGGACCTCTCCATTTTCCATGAGCAATTAGATGACTGGAATTTCAAAGTCAAGAACCCACTCTGATAATTTCCTTTCTTGTACAAATGCTATTTATGCACTCAATGGTTATCAACTAGGGTAAGCTCTGATGTGGGGTATTCAATGAATCTACTAGAGGAAGTTTCCATCATAGACTTTTCCCTCTCTCTTTTGCACCCTTTTTTGAAAGACAGTGTTGTCCATGATCTAGGCAGAGAACAAGATTCCAAATCTGCCCATGATCCTCCTCTTCTTATAAAAACAAGGAAGAGCTTGGATCCAAGTGAATCTGCAAACTGCGTGCTTGAGCCTGGGAACTACCCAGCAACCAGATGATGAAATGCTTTGCAGCTGCCCTTCTCATGCTCCTACTGGCTGTGGCTGCCCTTGGCATCCTGGCCCCAGACACCCAAGGTGAGTCCAGTGACCTGCTCATGTATGTTTCAGGTCTGTGGTCACTCCTGGTCTGGTCAGTGATAGCCGCTACTCAATATGTAGATGTGATTTGCAGCAGCAGGACCCAGGGGGATGCCTCAGTGGTTGCAAGCCCTCACCTGCCTAGAGAACCATTGGGAAATCAAAGTCTGGTGGTGACAATGGAATATAGCAGAGTGGGGTCTCTGGTATTCCCAGATTATCCTGGTTCTGGTAGAATACTACTCAATGCACACAAAGTTTTAAAAAAAATGTAGCAAGTGTTTATTGGAAGAAAGTTTCGGAACAAAATGGGTATTTTAAGTGAAATGCTCTTAGAAGCCTTTTGTCTAGGGCTTTATAGGTAAAGAAGTCTGCTTCCTTTCATGTAATGCTAACTGAGCCACTATTCGTTGTCAGTTTCTCCTAGATGCTCCATAATTTCGGGGGCTCTGATTTCTTTAGATGGGGATAAGAAAAAGTTTCACATAAGTTAGACCATAACTCTGTTCTGGGCATTCTTTCTCTTATAGATCGTTAGGTTTCCTGGCTCCTCGGGTCTTGGGTGAAGCTTAGATCCCGAAAAAGCTACTTTAATGTGTAGAGCAGTGCAAGGCTAAAGTGAGGGGTCAAAATAGTATGAGGGAAAGATGGGTGCTGAGAAAGGGTCTCCCCTAACAACTACCAGGAAGATCCTACAGCAGACAATTGGCAAATCAGTCCAAAGATTTCTCTTTCTTTAGCACACACTGGAGCGATAGCACAGCAGGTAGGGCGTTCGCCTTACAAGCAGCCAACATTGCCGACCCGAGTTCTATTCCTCCGCCCTTCTCGGAGAGCCCGGCAAGCTACCGAGAGTATTGGATATGCCAGACACAGTAACAACAAAGTCTCCAATGGAGACGTTACTGGGCCCGCTCGAGCAAATCAACGATCAAAGGGAGGGCCTTTACCTTTACCTTTTACCTTCTAGCTGACCTAAGACCATTAGGGTAAATGGAAATAACAAGAGTTATTTGAAATTTTTGACAAAAAAGCAGAGAATTCCACAGTGATAGGAATGAAATTACATTATCTAGTGAAAAATGATCATTTTGTGAAGGAAATACAAGCAGCCATACTAGTGACTTCTCCAAGTTCACCTACCTGATATAGCTACTCATCCAGAAACACATACCCAGTACTTACTACTTCAAGCAGAAACTGTTCCTTGAGTCCTCTCGATAAACATATTGGTTCATCCTAGTAACCCTGAATGATAGACTATTCTCAGATAACCTAGTTTCATCTGTTCACCTCATTATTCTCATTTTACAAACAATGAAATTCAGACATTTCAGTCTTATTGATTTCTTCTTTGAGCTCACATAGCTATCTAGTGGGAGGATTTGCACATAACCAAGTTGGGAAGCTGTTACAGGATTTTAAGACCATTAAAATTTGAATTGTACAAGTTCTACCTATACCATTGGTAACTGGAAATGAGAAAGAGGTTTTGTTATTGACTTAGTGCAATGCAGGTCTACATACCTTATCCACCATTTTGATACAAGTGATTACAGGAATATTGACTCTTCAAATTTTAGAAAGAATATTCACTCTGAACCAGTAATTCCAATTCCAACTTATTCCTCAAAAAACTGGAAGCAGATAGAAGACACTGGCACACCATGGTTCTAAGAGCATTAGAATCATCAGTCAAAAGGTGAGAGCAGCCAGAGCAGTCTTGGAAAAGTGATTGTGTGTTTGGTATTAAAGTGGTATGTAGACACGCAGTGAACTGCTTCTCAGCTGTCAAAAGGAAGAAAATGCTCACATACTCCACAGCACTGAGGTTTCTCGGGTAAGTGACATAAGGCAGTGAGTCAGGGGGACACCCAGGACCATGTCTCCACCTGAAGCTGAAACTGAGATATATGGTAAAGGGGGGGCGGGTCTAGAGCAGAGGGGGCCAACCTGAGACTCACCTGCCTATGGTTGTGGCCCATCTTATCGGTGGGATGTGGGTGCAAGAGAGGATCCTGGGGGTGGTGACTATCTCAAAGGAAGATCTTCTTGGGCCCCAGGTCCCTCATCATCTATGACCTTATACCACCTGGCCGTCCCTGGTGAGTTCCCATGGACAGGGTGATGTCTAATAACGATTACATCCTTCCTTTCCTGGGAGAGATGACCCAGGCACTGCTTTAGCCCTGTGTGGGTCTACACACACACACACACACACACACACACACACACACACACAGAAAGAGAGAGAGATACACACACAGCACAAACAGAAAAAGAGACAGAAAACACACAGCACACACACAATATGCACATAGACATAGATGGCGTGCACAGACACACACACACACACACACACACAGAGAGACCTTAGCCTCTAGCCCCACTAAGGGGAGAAAGGAGATGCAGACAGTTTGTGAAGGAAGAAAAAGAAAACATTTCCTTGGAGTCCCTTAGTCTTGGTTCTCCCTAGAACTTTGCAGGAATGAAGGGAAGGACCTGACCCCTTTATGTACAGATTCTCTTCTGAAATGGCCTTTTCTCTTCTGCAGCCTTCAGCGGAGACATCGCCTGCTGCTATAGACAGCACTAGAACTTCATCTGCTCGAGAATGAAAGATTATTATAAAACCAGCAGTGAGTGCCCCCACCGGGACATCGTGTAGGTGTTCAATCACAAGCCTTGTCCTCTGGGGGCTGGGAGAGTAGACCTGATGGACAGTGTCAGGGAAATTCCTTGAATCTCTCCAGGCTTTAGGGTGGATCCCAGAGGCCCCAAGGGAGGAGAGATTGGGGAAGAGAAGAGCCCAGGAGTGAAGCTGACCTAAGAAGGGACAGGAGACGAGATGCCAGAGAGGCTCTGGGCTCCAGGAACAGAGAAAGGAAGCTGGACTGGGTGGGGAGCCCTGGGAAGGAAAGGGAGGTCTCCCAAGTCCATAGAATTTCCCAGTGTGCAATCTTCCTCTCCTTCCCTCCTAGCTTCATAACTAAGGAAAACAAGAAGACCTGTGCAGACCCTCGAAACAAAAAGGTCCAGTTCTGCATGGAGTCCCTAGTGCCAAGTTACAAGTTGACACAGATGTTGGAAGCATTTCGTGCCTAATAAGGGGCTCTGTATTTTCTTCTCTCTTACGTGTTCCACAGTTCCTGCGACTATCACTGGATAAACTACTTGCTTTTGTTTGATTTGGTGTGGTTGGGAGTTTGTAGGTTCACCGAGTGGTGCCAAGGCTTTTCCTCCAGTCCCTTATCTCAGATATCATTCCTGGCTATGCCCAAGAACCCTACGTAGTTTTGGGGGTGCAATCTGCTATGTATAGTGTCAGGAATGAAGTCCCCAACTTAAATCCTAGCTCCACATGGGCCCTGTACACCCTCAAGTCCTCACAGCTACAGCAAAGAATGTTAGCTGTCTGGTGTGTGCTCTAACTCATCGCAACATCGACAGAAATACTAAATAAATGGGGAGTGTCACCATTTTTTCAAGGATATACTCTACCATCACCCTCAAAGAAAATTGTGTAAATCACTTCAGATTTATGTGTTGTCACTCCTGGGAATATATCCCAGAGAGGCAAAAAAGTATCGTCGAAGTGACATCTGCACTGGTTTGTTCATTGCAGCATTGTTCACAATAGCCAGCATCTGGAAAAAACCTGAGTGCCCGAGAACAGATGACTGGTTAAAGAAACTTTGATACATCTACACAATGAAGTACTATGTAGCTGTTAGAGAAGATGAAGTCATGAAATTTACATACAAGTGGTACTACATGGAAAGTATCACGCTAAGTGAAATGAGTCAGAAAGTGAGGGACAGACATTGAAAGATTGCATTCATCCTGGTAATATAAAGTAACAAAATGGGAGACTAACACCCAAGAACAGCTGAAACATATACCAGGAGGTTTACTAGATGGCTTGGAGGCCAGCTGAACATATTTAGGGAAAATGCAGCTCAGATAGAGAAGGAAGCACCAAATAAAGGGTGTTGGGAGGATCCTCCCAGGATGGGCGATGCATTCTGAAAGTGGACTATAGTCTGAACATGATTGCCACTCAATACAAACTGCAGCACCTAAAAGGAGAGAGAGAGGTGGGGGGGGAGAGGGAGAGAGAGAGAGAGAGGGTGAACATAAGGGAATGCCCTGCCACAGAGGCAGGGTGAGATGCGGCATAGGAGGGATGCTGGGATCATTGGTGGTGGAAAGTGGGCACTGGTGGAGGGATGGGTACTCGATCCTTGTATAACTGAAACCCAAGCACAAAAAGTTCTAAGTCTACAACTGTACCTCACGGTGTTTCACTAATAAAATGAAAAAAAAATAACAGATTTATGTGTGGTTTTTTCATAATAAACCCAGGGAATAAAGGTTTGCCTGCTCAGTTGGGTTCTGGATGTCACAGTTTCCTCTAGCTGCCCTCCCTCCCACCTGACTGAAGGAGCTCTGACCTAAACACCACTGAACCCCGTAGACGCCAACCTCTCCACACAGCACACCAACAGCCATACAGGGAAACGAGGGATGAGTCCCGTAAAGGAGACAACTCCCAGAACCTGCATCTGGGTCCCGGAGAAGGACAAGGAATCTCAGGAGCATGGTCAGCTGAAAGGAGGGATTACAGCTTCTAGAAAGAGTCAGGACTGGGGGTGGTCCCTCACCTCCCTGATGCTGAGTGTGCAGAACCCACAAGCCAAAGGGAGATGACAGAGGAGGAGTCCTGCCTTCCTGCCAGAACTGCTTCCTGCTGCCAGTGAGGCCACACCACAGAGAATGACCATAGTTCTGTGACATCCAGGACCTCAGCCTTCTGTGAAGACACCAAGAGGGCCTGCAGTGCACTCTGGAGGATGCAGGGCAGATCTGCAGCTGCATCTCCTTGAATTGGGAGCTGCTCTAGAGGGGTGGATCCCACTGCTCCCAGGACAGGCCTGACTGAGAGAGGATGCTGATCTGTGTCCTGTCCAGGCCCTCTACAGCTCTTTGGGTTCCTAATAGCTCAATGCTAGTGAACACAGACCCATGAAAGCTCTGAATGTGGCTCCCGACCTGAGGCTCACTCAGCCAACAAATGGCAACTCCATATTCCAGTAGCCAAAGCAGAAGGTCCTGGGTACCATCATTGTTCTGGCTCTGTTGCCATGAGAGTGTGAGTTCAGAGGCAAAGGGTAGTGAGGAGGTGACATCTGGTGCTGGTTACACCTTTTCCCGGAGGTACCTGGTTGGATACCAGAGTCTCGGGTCCTGTGCTAGAACTTCCCCTTAGCCCTTCAGTCATCAGTGGCCCCTTAACCTTCCAACAGGACATGGAGAGGCCAGTAATTGTCATTCATGGCCTTGTATTAAAGAAAAGTTAAAGAGCATATGGTACAACCAGCAGGACAATCTGTATCTGTGGGTCGAGTATATCGCAACCTGATGATGCCATCAGACTTCCGGATACCCCAAAATTGCTGCTGTGCTTTTGACTGGATCCCAGTAACTTAAGTCCAAGTTTATCAAGAAATAAAATGGCCAAAAGTTTAATTTGGGAGACACACCCACAAAACACCTCCAGCTCAGCTATACAAGCTCATTTATTGGCCTTATTTCAGTGACCCATACATGCTAAAAGATTTCAAAAGCCACAGTTAGGGTTGACTGCGTAGAGCACTGTAGCAAGCAGGCACGTCATGCAGGGCATAAGCCAATAGTTTGTATCTCTGGAAAAGATGGAAATAAGGGCCATGATCCAGAGACACATGGAGGAATCTCCAAACTGGGAAGCTCTCTGCAGAGATGCCTCTGGACTTTAGGATGGGCCAATTTCGCCAGGTACCTCAGACAGGCATGGGCGTCAGTCACTGCTCCACCTTCCTCCTTAAGAACTCCAGCAGCAGCCAATTTCCAGAACCCAATGAGATGTGCACGTATGTGGGTTCAGTGACAGCAAACTCCAGGCCTCAAGGGATAGGGGATGGTCTGGTCCTTCTCATCCTCCTGTCTCCATGGGTCCCTAGAGGTCATGCCCACAAACTGCCTCCAGCTGCTACTTAAGCTCCTTAACAGCCATGATCCAGAGATACACAAAAAAAAATCTCTAAACTGAGCAACTCTTGCAGAGATTTCTCCAGATCCTAACCATCTAACATTTTAGAATGCCAGGAGAGCGCAGTCATGACATCTTATGCTACTCATATCAAGCAGCACAAAAGAGAGTTGGGGAAGATTGTCTGCCACAGAGGCAGGGGGATCGGTGGGATGGAAGGTACTGGAGACTTTGGTGGTGGGAGATGTGACCTGGTGGAGGGTTTGGTGATTGATCATTGTATGGTTGAAACTCAAACAGAAAAGCTTTATAACTGTATCTCACGGGGATATAAAAAATAATAATAATAAAATCAAATTAACATTCTGAAAAAAAAATAATTTGGAATTCTAGCAAAATTCAATCAGCTTAATAAGTGGCTTAATAAATAGCAGTACTCCTGAAAGAAAAAAAAGAAAGAAAAGTTAAAGTTGAACTTAATAGCAATTTTATATTTATAGCTATAAAATTATATGCTTTATTTTACTTTTTTAAATTTTATTGAATCACCATGAGATAGGTATAAGCTTTCATGTTTGGGTTACCATCACAAAACAATCAAACACCCATTCCTCCACCAGTGCACATTCCCCACCACCAATATCCCCAGTATACCCCCCCTTTCCCACCCTCCCTCTGCCTCCATGGCAGACATGATTCCCCATAATCTCTCTCTACTTTTGGGCATTATGGTTTGCAATACAGACCCTGAGAGGTTATCATGTTTGATTCTTTATCTACTTTCTGCATACATCTCCCATCCTGACTGATTCCTCCAACCATCTTTTTCTTAGTGATCCCTTCTCTATTCCAGCTGCATTCTCCCCTTTGCTCATAAGGCAGGCTTCCAGCTATGGAGCAATCTATCTGTCATGTGTATCTAATGTCCTTAGGTGTCAGCCTCATGTTATGTTGTTTTATACTCCACAAATGAGTGCAGTCCTTCTATGTCTGGGAAAGAATATTTACCCAATACCCATCTGATAAGGGATTAATATCCAGGATATACAAGGCACTAGTAGAATTGTATGAGAAAAAAACCTCCAACCCCATCAAAAAATAGGGAGAAGAAATGAACAGAAGTTTCCACAAAAAAAAGAAATACAAATGGCCAAAGGGCACATGAAAAATTGCTCCAGATTGCTAGTCATTAGGGAGATGCAAATCAAAACAACAATGAGATATCATTTCACACCACAGAGACTGGCACACATTCAAAAGAATAAAAGCAACCAGTGCTGGCGTGGGGAAAAAGAGACACTCTTTCACTCTTGGTGGAAATGTTCACTAGTCCATCCTTTCTGAAAAACAATATGGAGCGTCCTTCTAAATCTAGAAATTGAGCTTCCATATGACCCCACAATACCACTTCTGGAAATATATCCCAAGAATGCAAAAAAGCACAGTAGAAATGACATCTGTACCTATATGTTCATTGCAGCACTGTTCACAATAGCCAAAATCTGCAAACAACCCAACCGCTCTAGAACAGATGACTGATTAAAGAAACTTCGGTACAGCTACACAATGGAATACTATGCAGCTGTCGGAGAGAGGAAGTCATGAACTTTTCTTATAAATGGATAGACATGGAGAGTATCATGCTAAGTGAAACGAGTCAAAAAGAGGTGGACAGATATATGCTATATTTTTCATTACAAAATCTGGATCCATGGACTCATAAAATGCAAAATAAAACCATGAATCTGAAGGACCAAGAGTTGTTTGAAAAAGAATTGTGGACAGTTGTTTGAAAAATAATTGTGGACAAGGACTAAAACTCTGTGGAAGGGCTCAGGCCTAGTACATGCCCAACCTCAATCCCAGTTCCACAAACTGCCTGTGTAATCTCTCTTTTTTTTCCTTTTTTTTGGGTCACACCTGGTGATGCCCAGGGATTGCTCCTGGCTCTGCACTAGGAATTACCCCTGGCAGTGCTCAGAGGACCATATGGGATGCTGAGAATCAAACCCGGGTTGGCCGCGTGCAAAGCAAGCACCCTACCCACTGTGCTATTGCTCCAGCCCCTGTATAATCTCTTTTAAATTAAAAATAAAAGTTTTTCAAGCTGGAGCTGGAGTGATAGTATAGCAGCTAGGGTGCTTACTTGGAACTTGGCCACCGCAGGTTCAAGTCTATGTACCACAGACAGTCAGCTGAGCTCTGCCCAGATTATTCCTGACAACAGAACAAAGCCAGTTCTGAGTACTACCAGGTAGAGCCCCCAAAACAAAACAAATGAAAAAAAGTAGGCAACACATGGAAAGATACTTCCAGAAAAACTCACATATGACTTACAAACATAAGGGAAAATGCTGGCTATCACTCATTATTACAGAAATGTACCTGAAACCCACAATGAGATGCATACAAGGCTGATGAAAATCCCTATGTCAGGATGATCAGAAACAGTTACTATTGGAGAGGATATGGAGAAAAGCACCCTGTATTTGGTTAACAGGAATATAAGTTCATACAAATTCCGTGGAGAACAATATGGACTTCTTGTAAAAATACAAATAGTCATACTACGTTATTCTATATGTCTCTAAAAGGAATTTATCCAAAAGACAGAAATATGCTAATTACATAAGATATTTGCATTCCTATGTTCATAAAAGTGTTAGTCACAAAAGTCAAAACAAGGAACTGGAAAGTTGGTTCACAGTTGGTCCTCAGTTTACCTGAGGAAAAGAGGTGGGCTCAGGAGTTAGGGGAAAGCAAATAGGTAGGAAAATTCTCTGGGACATTGGTGGAAGGAAGTGAGAACTCTGGTGGCGTGTGTGGAATTAGAAAAATTTATTCATGAAAGTATTGTTAACAGTATTATAAATCATGGTACTTGAATTTAAAGGGTTGGGAGGGACATGGAATTAACTTAACTCTCCATGTATGGATGCCTGGTTAAAGAAGCTATGATGTACACACATACTCATGGAATATTACATGGTCATTAAAAAGATGAAAGACCCCAACTTCAATTCCAGCACCAGATGTCTCTCCACAACCCTGAGTGAGTTCCTAAAATTTTTTTAAAGCCTGGGTTAAAGCTATAGTACAGCCGGTAGGATTCTTGCCTTGGACTTGGCACCACATTTGGTCACCTGAGCCCTAACAAGATAGTTCTACTGGAAGTGATGATGCTGGGAAAAATAAATCAGAAAATAAAAAACAATTTCAAGACTTTTTACTCCTGTGTGGAATATGAATAATGAATAACGAATGCAAAGAAACTGGAAGAAGGAAGGAAGGAAGGAAGGAAGGAAGGAAGGAAGGAAGGAAGGAAGGAAGGAGGAAATAAGAGAGCTAAGGAGGGAGGGAGGGAGGGAGGGAGAGAGGAAGGGAGGCAGGGAGGGAGGGAGGGTGGAAACTAAGTCCCAGATTCGGTGAAAACTATTGTGGCTCCAGAGGGACAGGGGAGCCTGGGAGGCTGGAAGAAGGGTGTTCCCAGTGCTAGGAGGACCCTGGAACACCTGTGATGGGGCTGGAGAATGCTCCTTAGAGAGGTGTCATCTAAAACCCCTGAAGTCTATAATGATGCAAACTAATGACAAGTCCACTTTGAAAAAGAATTCATTTAAATATTAAAAGTAATTATGATTAGCTTCCCAAAATGTCCCAAGGCAGCAAAATAGAAAAGCTGCCTTCTTTCAAGATTTTTGTTGTTGTTTTTAGGCCAAAGAAAGCTGTGCACAGGGCTTTGTGCTCAGTGATCACTCCAGGCGGATTCTGGGGTCCGGGTGTGCATTGCAAGATTGAATCCAAGTCAGCTGCGTGCAAGGTAAATGCCCTACATCCTGTAGAATCATTTCAGTCCCTGAAGATTTCATTTCAAAAGAACGGCTCATGGGGTCTTGAGAAAGACATGAAAGAAACAGAAAACTGATAAGAGTCCAGAAAAGATTTCTATATACGTCAAAGGGCAAAAAGGGATTTGGGTTTTAGTCTTTTTTTTAAGAAATGCTCTAATAAAGGGAGTCCAGGGACCCACAGCAGGACCCGAAGGTCACATAAGACTGAGAGAAACCGGAAGGCAACGCTATCCAGAGCATATCCCCAGGAACTCACTAAGCATCAGTAACTGAGGGAGTGAGGATTCCATTGTGGGGCAGCAACTGAGGAGAGCCCATTCACTGGAGTTCTGGAAGCATCCACACCCCTCCCATTGCCTGTTTCCCTGAGGGGTTCCCAGCACCCTCCCGGCCCTCATGGTTGCAGAGGAGACCTGGTCCATGTGGGCAGAGGCAATGCCACGCCCCATGGTTCAGCCATTATCCTTAGATCTGAACCATCCTCAGGCACCAGCGAGGGATGGGACTCACACACCTGAGGACCCGATGCTGGAGCCACAGGCTCCTGTGTGAGGGGGACCCTATTTTCCCCACTCCCCTCTCCTGCCCCTCTGGCCCGGCTTCAGGGACTGACCACAGGCCCTTCTCTGAGCTCCTCTCACAGACCAGCTGTCTCCTGACTCGGGGCTTCACAGAAGGTTTCCCAATCTCTTTCAGCCCTTTTTTCGAAGCCTGGGTTGTCTGTGATCTAAGCAGATAATAACACTCTAAATCTGCCTGTGACTTTCTGACCTTCCTCTTCTTATCAAAGCAAGACAGTTGGGGTCCAAGAGAATTAGAGAACAGCGTGCCGGAGCCTGGGACCTACTGGAGCTAGGAAATTGAAGTGCTTTGCAGATGCCCTCCTTGTCCTTTTTCTCGCTGTGGTTGATCTCGGGATCCAGGCCCCAATCATCCAGGGTGAGTTCAGTGACCTTCTCAAGGATGGCCATGTCTATGGTCACTCCTGCTTGGGAGGAGACAAAGAGGGACACCTTGGTCCTCCACGACTGTCCCTGCTCTAGATGTGGATGTGATTTGGCACTTGACTAAGGGCATCAGCAGGGCCACAAGGGTGGTTCAGTGCCTTCAAGGCCTCTCCTGGCAAGACAAGGTTTTAATTGAAACCCTAATGGCACACACTGGGATGATCGTAACAGCTCTGCTGTCGGGAGCCCAGGAAGAAGGGGGCTGGGGAGATTATGCAGAGACTTAGAAAATGTCCAGGGCAAGCAAGAGGTATTGAGTTTGTTCCTGATGTCCTGTATGTCACTTGGTGATTTACACACACACACACACATACACAGACACACACACACACAGCACAGCAAAGCACAGCACAAACACGCACCCCGATGTGGGGTCCTAGTTGAAATAACAAATTAATATAATGAATGAATAAAAATAGCCATAAAAGAGAATAGACCTGTCTCCGTCTCTGTATCTCTCTCTCTCTCTCTCTCTCTCTCTCTCTCTCTCTCTTTCGTAGATTTTCTTAACAGATGTAGGATCACTAAGTGATAGGTCACGTAATTGTTTATTAGAGTAAATTGAAACTTTGGAGAAAGACAGGGAATTCTACAGTGTCAGAAAGAACATATGCTAGCTAGTGAAAAATGATCATTTCGTAGGGGAAATAGGACAAACCAGAAAATTGACTCCCCAAAACACCTACATATTGCAGGTGTGTGTTCAATAGATATTAACAAGTGTGTATTTAACAATATACTCGCACAGCTTAGGTACAAGCAGATGCTGTTTCAAGCATCCTGTGGGCTTGAACACACTGGGTTCTGCTAAACCTGTTGGATGCATTATTCACAGCCATCTCAGCTTCACTTTTTCTACCATAATTTTCACTGTGCTCTTACGGAAAGGCAGGTCCTTAAACTTTATATTTTGCAAATTCTACCCATACTACATGAAACTACATAAGAAATGAATAGAAAGTTATTTGCTTTATTGATATAACCCAGGTCCTGAATGTCTTATCCAACATTTTGATGCCAGATACATTTTGGAATGCAGATTTCCCCATGTTTTAAAAAGAGAATACTATAGAACACAGTGATTCCACTTCCAAATATCTACACAAGCGAACGGAATGCAGATCACAGGTATAGATCGGCGTGGTGATTGAAGCATTGGTCATCACAGTCAAAAGGTGAGAGAATTCGAAGAGCCTCTAAGCAAAACAAGTGATGCTTGTTTTTCAAATGGGTGTAGACAGATACAGCAGACTGTTTCTCAGTCTTTAAGAGTAATAAAATGCTGACGCACGCTGCAGCTTTGAAGGTGTACAGGAGACTGACAGAAGCCAGTGAGCCAGGGGGACACTGGGTGGGGAAACTGGGACTCTGCCTCTCTGACATCTCTCTCCCCTCCTTGTCTCTGTCGCACCTGCGACCCACAACCATGACTCAACCTGAGGCTGAACCCGAGATCTATGGTCAACAAGGAACTGTGACACGGATCTGAGCAGCTCTGAATTGACCAATAGACGCTGATTTTAATTTTTAATTATTTACTTATTTATTTATTTTTGCTTTGGGGGTCACACCTGGCGATGCACAGTGGTTACTCCTGGCTCATGTACTCAGGAATTACTCCTGATAGTGCTCAGGGGACCATAGAGGTTGCTGGGAATTGAATCCGGGTAGGCTACGTGCAAGGCAAATGCCCTACCCGCTGCGCTATGTATGGCTCCAGCCCAAGACCCTGGTCTTTAACTTAGCGAGGCCAGAGCCATAGTAGATTAGGGAGGGTGCTTGCCTTGCAAGCAGCCCGTCTAGATTGATCCCAAGCATCCTATATTGTCCACGAATGGGAGTGCTCCCTGAGGCAGAGCCAGGAGTCAATCCTGAGCATCACAGACTGTGGCTCAAAAAACTAAAGTCAATAAAATAAGATTCGTGTCTCGATTCTTCCAGGGGATCCCGGGCTGACCGCTGGGCGCGAAAATCATCCCTGAGTCAGTTCTCCCAGGGATCACGTCACTAACCCGCATCTATGACGAATCCCCACCCCACTTCCGCCTTCCCCCCCCTACCCCCCCGAGTTTAGAATTCAGGTCAAAAGACCGAACTAGCAGCTGAGTTTCTGGCTGGAGTGATAGAATGGTGGGGAGGCGCTTGCCTTGCAAGTGGCTGTTCCCGGGTTCGGTACCCGCTACCACGTACTTCAAATGAGCACTCTCTGATATTCACTGGAAATTGGAGCATTGAAATTGAATGAATATTGAAGACTGTCTTGAATTGAACCGTTGAGATTGCCTTGAAGATTCAAATTGCCTTGATCTCATTGAGAGGGACTCTCAAATGAGCAAGGATCATGTTTTCTTGATTGTTTTGTTCCCCCCCCCCCCTTTGGAGATCGTAATATCTGTGAGACAACTCTCACCTGTTTTCATCTGAACTAAGGGCAGTTCCAGGAAGGAACTCAGGCTGATTGAAAAAAGGACGTAAAAAAGGAGGGAAGAAATGGATAAGAGAGCTTTAAGATTTAAAATTTCATTTTTAAGGGAGTTGGGATAGAGAAGGACCACCTTGACAAGGATAGTTGGAAATGATCACTGGATAAGAACTGCATGCTGAAAATAGATAAAGCAACAAACATGAGAACATCTCACTACCTGTATTGCAAAACAAATTGCCCAAAAGGAGAGATGGAGAGAGGGAGAGAGAGGGGGGGAGAGAGAGAGAGAGAGAGAGAGAGAGAGAGAGAGAGAGAGAGAAGAAAAGTGTCTGCCATAGAGATAGGCTTGGAGGGAGGGTGACGGGAAGGAAACTGGGGTCATTGGTAGTGGGAAATGTCCACTGGTGGAGGGACAGGTGTTGGAGCACTGTATGACTGAAGCCCGACCAGAAATAGTTTTATAACTCTGTACCTCATGTTGGTTTAATTTTTAAAATACATAAATGTTTAAAATAATAATAAATAATTTTAAGTAAAACAAAATGGAGGTATAGATACACAGTTTCTCAGACTTATAAAGAAAACAAAATGCTGAGCACTGAGGCTCTTAGGGTTGCTGACATAAGCCAGTGAGCCAGGGGGCACTGGATGGAGACACTGAGACTCTGTGTCTCTGTCATCTTTCTCACCCTCTTGTCTGTCTCCCAACTAGGCCCCACGAACAGATGGTAAAGGAGAAACTGACCTGAACAAATAAATAGATGCTTGTTTTTAAAATAATGGGGCCGGGTGCTGAAGAGATAGCACAGTGAGTAGGGCGCTTGCCTTGCACCCTGCTAATCTGAGTTAAATTTCCAGTATCCCATATGGTCCCCCAAGCACCGCCAAGTATAATTCCTGAGTGCAGTCAGTCATAACCATTGAGCATCACTGGGTGTGACCCCAAAGCCAAAAGAAAAAAAAAGGAAAAAATGAAGTAATGGGGTAGGAGCAATAGTAGTGAGGTAGGGCACTCACCATGGGACATAGCTGATCTGAATTCAATCCCCAGCACCCCATATGGTCCCCAAACTTGCCAGGACTAATCCCTGAGTACAGAGACAGGAAGAGGTACTGAATACCAACCAGGTATGTCCCCTCTCCAAAACCTTTTTTAAAATTAAATACAATTAAAAAAGATATAGACTCGGTCATGGTGTATGATCTTTTTGATGAGTAGTTGGATTCTATTTGCTAGTAGTTTGTTGAGGATTTTTGCATCTGTGTTCATCAGGGATATCGGCCTGTAATTCTCTTTCTTTGTGGTATCTCTGTCTGCTTTTGGTATCAGTGTGATATTTGCTTCGTAGAAACTGTTCGGAAGTGTTTTTGATATTTCAATTTCGTGGAAAAGCTTAAAGAGCATCGGGAGTAAGTCCTCTTTAAAGATTTGGAAGAATTCACTAGTGAATCCATCCGGGCCAGGACTTTTGTGCTTGGGGAGACTTTTTATTACCATTTCAATTTCCTTGATGGTGATAGGTCTGTTCAGGTATTCCAGGTCTTCTTGGTTCAGCCTTGGGAGTCTGTAGGAGTCTAGGAATTTATCCATTTCCTCGAGGTTTTGATGTTCCGTGGCATAAAGCTTCTCAAAGTACTCCCTGAGGATCCTCTGAATTTCTGTGGTTTCTGTTGTAATGACCCCCTTTTCATTTCTGATTCGGTTTATTAGGGTTTTCTCTCTCCCTTTCTTTGTGAGTTTTGCTAGAGGCTTATCGATCTTGTTAATTTTCTCAAAGAACCAGCTTTTGGTTTCATTGATCTTTCGGATTGTTTTTTGGGTTTCCATCTCGTTAATCTCTGCTCTGAGTTTTATTATTTCCTTTCTCCTGTTCGGGTTGTGCTCCTTTTTTTGGTCCTTCTCCAAGCTCTTAAGCTGTGAGGTTAGGTTACTTATGTGTGCTCGCTCCTCCTTCCTGAGGAATGCTTGTAGAGCTATAAACTTTCCTCTTAACACAGCCTTTGCTGTGTCCCATAAGTTTTGGTAACTCGTGTTCTCATTTTCATTCATTTCTAGGAATCTTTTTATTTCCTCTTTGATTTCCTGTCTAATCCACTCATTGTTCAATAGTGCACTGTTTAATTTCCAGGTGTTTGATTTAGTTTTCTGTTTTTGTGTGTGATTTACTTCTAATTTCAGCGCATTATGGTCTGAGAAGATTGTTGATACAATCTCTACCTTCTTAATTTTATGGAGGCATGCTTTGTGGCTCAGCATGTGGTCTATCTTGGAGAATGTTCCATGTACGCTTGAGAAGAATGTGTATTCAGCTTTTTGTGGATGCAGTGTCCTGTATATATCTACTAAGTCCCTTTCTTCCATTGTTTCCCTCAAATGAAGTATGTCCTTGCTAAGCTTGAGTCTGGTTGATCTATCAAGAGGTGACAAAGCAGTGTTGAAGTCTCCCACTAGTATTGTGTTGCTATTGATGTCTTTTTCCAAATCTATGAGTACCATCTCACACCTCAGAGACTAGCCCACATTCAAAAGAACAAAAGCAACCGATGCTGGCGTGGATGTGGTGAGAAAGGGACACTCCTTCACTGTTGGTGGGAATGTCCACTGGTTCAGCCCTTCTGGAAAACAGTATGGACGATTCTCAAAAAATTAGAAATTGAGCTCCCATTTGACCCAGCAATACCACTCCTGGGAATATATCCCAGAGAGGCAAAAATGTATAGTCGAAGTGACATCTGCACTTGTTTGTTCATTGCAGCACTCTTTAAAATAGCCAGAAACTGGAAGAAACCTAAATGCCCAAGAACAGATGACTGGTTAAAGAAACTTTGGTACATCTACACAATGGAGTACTATGTAGCTGTTAGAAAAGATGAAGTCATGAAATTTACATACAAGTGGTACAATATGGAAAGTATCATGCTAAGCGAAATGAGTCAGAAAGAGAGGGATAGACATAGAAAGATTGCATTCATCTGGGGGATATAAAGTAACAAAGTATGAGATTAATACTCAAGAATAGCTGAGATCAGCACCAGGAGGATTACTCCATAACTTAGAGGCCAGCCGGGTATCCTAGAGGAAAGGGCAGTTCAGATAGAGAAGGGAGCACCAAATAAAGGATGTTTGGAGGCTCCTCCCAGGAGGGGAGATGCATGTCGAAAGTAGACTATGGACTGAACATGTTTGCCACTCAATGCCTCTTTTGCAGACCACAACACCCAAAAGGAGAGAGAGAACACAGGGGATTGCCCTGCCACAGAGACAGGGGGGATGGGGGGATGGGGGTGGGAGGGATATTATCCATGGTGGTGGAAAATGGGCACTGGTGGAGGGATGAGTGTCTGATCATTGTAAAATTGAAACCAAAGCACAAAAAATTGTAAATCTACAACTTTAAAAAAAATAAAATAAAATAAAGGGGAAAAAAAAGATATAGACTCATCATTTTTCAGTCTTAAAAAGGAAGAATAGCATTGAGGATGGTGGGGTAACTGACCTTAGCCAGTGCTTTGCCTCTTGATCATCTCTCTTCCTTCCTTCTCTGTCTCCCATAGGACCCACAAACATGACTGCGCCTCAGATTGAAGCTCTGACCCATGGAAAAGGAGAAACTGTGGTCTAGAACTGAATCTTTCTGGACAAATAAATGGATGCTTGTTTTGAAAGTAATGGGGCCGGAGGCTGGAGAGACAGTACAATGGGTGGGGTGCTTGCCTTGTCTACTGACAATCTGGGTTAAATTTCCCGTATCACAAATGGTCCCCTAAGCACCGCCACATGTAATTTCTGAGTGCAGAGCCAAGAGGAACCCTGAGCATTGCTGGATGTGGTCCCAAATTCAAAAAATATATTAAAATTTCAAAATTAAGTAATGGGGTCAGAATGATAGTAGAGCAGGTAAGGTTCTCACCTTACATGTGGTTGCCCCAGGTTGAACCCCTAGTATCCAATATAGTCCCTAAACCTGCCAGGAATGATCCCTGAGCCCAGATCAAGAGAAAGCCCTGAACACCACTGAATGTGTCCAAAAATAAATAAATAATATGATACAATATAAAATAATATAAAGTGAGATGGAGACTAGTTTTTCATCCTTAACAAAGGAAGAAAATTCTTAACACACCACAGCATTGAAGGTGTTGGGGTAACTGACATTAATCAATGAGTAAGTTCCTCTGGTTCTGGGGATAAAATTCTTGCCTCCTCTAAGCAAGGAATGTGCTCTGCTGACTGAGGCATCTCTCTGGCCCTCACACAGTATTTGGACGAAGGTGTTTTCTGGTTTAGAACATGGGCAAAAGAGGTGGAAGAGCATTTTAACTGGAGTCATAAACTCTAATTGTTACAAAGGGGATAGGAGATTTACTAGTTGGCCAAAATAAAACAGCAAACACCAAGTGAAGTAGAACAGCATTCTCTGCAGGAAAGATTCCCTTCCTCCCCAGGTACAGTGCATGAAACAGACTGTCTGAAAATTCAGGGCACAGAGAGAAACAGAAAAGAAAAGGCTAAGAGGGGAAGTTGAGGAACCAGAAGAAAACATCCAGTGAGGAGGAGCAGATCTGAGAAAGCAGAAGTGAATTTAGTAGCGAGAAAAACATGGGTGCATCCCTGGGCTGATCCTAACCCCCATATCCCCTGTAGTGTGGGGGAGCTCAGCAAGCACAGGAGAAGCACACAGTGCCAGCCTGTATCATAGGGTGTGCTCAGAGCAGTCACATGGCAGAGAGGGCAGGATGATGGGGTTTCTGTACGAGAGGGGCCAAGGCCGGATTGGAAAGCCTTCTAGGAAGCCTCTCAGGGCAGAAGCACCTCATCACAACGTGGGGGACAGTGTTCACGCTGCCCAAAGCTCCTTACCCACAGCATGGTCAGTGCTTAGGATGTTCTGGCTGCTGTCAGGATGGTTTTGGGGAAACTGACACTGGAGCAGCCACATCGAGGATTACAGCCTGCCCTGTGCTAAGGCCCTACTCAGTACTACTCAGTACTACTCATCTATCCTACTCATCTCTCCCATCTGAGTCTTGAAGGTTCTCTGTGTTAGCCAGTAACACAGTAAGAGAAAGTGGTGACAGAGCGAGGAAGCACCCAGCTGCTCGGAATGGTGACTCTCTGAAGCAGGTTCCAGAAATAGCAGAATATTTAACAGACACCAACTCCTTCCATCTCCTTTAGGGAACGAACCTGCATACAGTCCTTTTCAGAAAACTCAAATCAGCCTTAGTGTTTCTTACTCTGGCCACCAATGCAGTCAAGAGAGGGTTGGCAGGGTGGGTGCAGCTGCGAGGTGGTAGAGTACATTCTACACTATCCGGCTCACAAAGTCCCAGTACCTCACAGGGCCTTCACACTGGTGGCTCCTTCCACATAAGGAATTCTCTGCTGCTTACATGTTTATTAGTCCGTCAGAGGAATAAAGACTCCTGTCCCTATTCCCATCCCCACCCAAGGATTGAGGGAATAGCCATCTGTTCCCCCTGTCTCCATCACGTATAGCAGAGCAGCTGGAGGTATAAAAAGGCTTCGGGAAGCAGGCTGCTACTTTGGGATGTGCCCTGGATGGCCTTGATATAATCCCATCTTGTGACCGCAGAATGAGCTCGAGGACCTTGAAATCATGCTCTGCTGTGCAAGTAATATACTTAAGAATTACTGCTCTATACTCTCTCACCTGCTGTCCCTTCCCCCAACGGACACTCTGTAACACTCAGCTATGACCTTGGTTCTGGGCCCAGTATGAAAAAGCATGAGCTCAGCTGGGTCCACCATTATGAGCCCATTCTACTTCTAAAGTTTTGTGAGTGATTATTCAGTTCTTCCAAGTCTGATTAGGCCAAGAATCCAAAATACAGAATCTTGAGCAATCTTCAGGCCTGTGCCATCTATAACCGTTGTACAAGAATTGGACCCAGAACAAAAGTGTGCATGGAAACCAATGGAGAGCAGAGCAAGGAGGCATTTGATGAGCATACGGGGAAAACGACTTATCCTGAGTATGTCTCCTTTGGGCTAAGGCAATGAACCAAGGTTGCGATGGCAAGGTCAAAGTGATATGGTAAGCATTGTCACCATTGATGTCAAACCAAAGTAGACACCAAGTATCAACAAGGCACCTGCTTTCCACGAGAAAATACAGACTTATACTTGCTACCTGCTTCTATTTCATGGGAAAGTTTCAAGCTCAATAGTATCAACACTACATAGGGGCATTTCACCCAATCACTGGTGTCTTTGCCAACCTTATACTCTCAGGTCTTATGGAATTTGGGCTTCAGACAATAAGATATTTGCACAAAATCCACAGGCCAAGGGATTCTTTTTATAGTAAGTGATGTGGGCAGTTAATGATGTGAGCCTATGGGATTTGGGAATCACATGTGTCTACACAAAATTAATTACCCTACCATAACGAGATTGAGTGAATGGCAGAGACTGTTTACTCAGCAAAGGGAGATATAAGCTAAAGACTGGGACCTCTCCATTTTCCATGAGCAATTAGATGACTGGATTTTCAAAGTCAAGAACCCGCTCTGATAGTTTCCTTTCTTGTACAAATGCTATTTATGAACTCAATGGTTATCAACTCGGGAAAGCTCTGATGTGGGGAACTCAATGAATCTACTAGAGGAAGTTTCCTTCAGAGACTTTTCCCTGTCTCTTTTCACTATCCATGGGGCAGTTGGCACAGAATTCAGTTATTTTTATTTTCTATTTCCTGTGGCTATCCCAATCCTTGTACGCTTTTTTGAAAGACTGTGTTGTCCATGACCTAGGCAGAGAACAACATTCCCAATCTGCCCATGATCCTCCTCTTCTTATAAAAACAAGGCAGAGCTTGGATCCAAGAGAATCTGCGAACTGTGTGCTTGAGCCTGGGAACTACCCAGCAACCAGATCATGAAACGCTTTGCAGCTGCCCTTCTCATGCTCCTGCTGGCTGTGGCTGCCCTTGGCATCCCGGCTTCAGTCACCCAAGGTGAGTCCAGTGACCTTCTCAAGGATGGTCAGGTCTATGGTCACTCCTGGTCTGATCCGTGATAGCCCCTACTCAGTATGTAAATGTGATTTGCAGCAGCAAGACCCAGCGGGGTGCCTCAGTGGTTGGGAGCCCTCACCTGGCTAGAGCAGCATTGGGAAATCAAAGTCTGGGGGTGACATGGGAACATAGCAGAGTAGGGTCTCTGGTCTTCCCAGATTATCCTGGTTCCGGAAGTATACGACTGGATGCACACAAAGTTTTAAAAAAAAAAGTAGCAAGTGTTTATTGGAAGAAAGTTTCAGAACAAAAGGGGTATTTCAAGTGAAATGCTGTTAGAAGTCTTTTGTCTAGGGCTTTATAAGTAAAGAAGTCTGCTACCTTTCATGTAATGCTAACTGAGCCATTATTCATTGTCTGTTTCTCCTAGATGCTCCATAATTTCGGGTGCTCTGATTTCTTTAGCTAGGGGATAAGAAAAAGTTTCACATAAGTTAGCCCATAGCTCTCTTCTGGGCTTTCTTTCTCTTATAGATTGTTAGATTTCCTGGCTCCTCGGGTCTTGGGTGAAGCTTAGATCCTGAAAAAACTACATTAATGTGTAGAGCAGTGCAAGGCTAAAATGAGGGGTCCAAATAGTGTGAGGGAAAGATGGGTGCTGAGAAAGGGTCTCCCCTAAAAACTACCAGGGATATCCTACAGCAGACAATTGGAAAATCAGCCCAAAGATTTCTCTTTCTTTAGCACACACTGAGGCAAGCTTGACAGCTCTGGTCTTGGGGATCCCCAGGAACAAAGGGGCCCAGATAATGGCTCAAAGGCTTAGGAAATGCTCAGTGCAAGCCGGGGTCCTGAGATTGATCTTTGATGTTCTGCAATCCAGTACTGCTCCTCACTGTCTGGGGTACCTGGTGAGAGGGAAATAAATAATTACAATAAATAAACAAAAATTTCTGTAGTAGTATGGAGGAGATAGATATATATATAATATATCCTCCCTCCCTCCTTTCCTTTCTCTTCCTATCTTCTTATCCTCTCTCTCTCTCTGTCTCTCTCTCTCTCCAAAGATAACCTATACTCAGATGATGAGCTGATATTAGAGAAGTTAATCTCTCCCTTTGCATGACGCAAATTATTTGATAGCTGCTCCTAGCTGACCTAAGACCATTAGGGTAAATGAAAGTAACAAGAGTTATTTGAAAATTTGGAGAAAGAAACAGAGAATTCTACAGTATTAGTGATGAAGTTACATCATCTAGTGAAAAATGATCATTTTGTCAAGGAAATACAAGCAGCTATGCAAGTGACTTCCCCAAGTTCACCTACCTGATATAGCTACTCATCCAGAAACACATACCTAGTACTTACCACTTCAAGCAGAATCTGTTCCTTGCATCCTCTGAGTAAACATATTGGATCATCCTAGTAACCCTGAATGATAGACTATTCTTAGATAACCTAGTTTCATCTGTTCTCCTCATTATTCTCATTTTACAAACAATGAAATTCAGACATTTCAGTCTTATTGATTTCTTCTTCGAGCTCACATAGGTATTTAGTGGGAGAATTAGCACATAACCAAGTTGGGAAGCTGTTACAAGACGATAAGACCATTAAAATTTGAATTGTACAAATTCTACCTATACAATTGGTAACTGGAAATGAAAAAGAGGTTTTGTTCTTGACTTAGTGCAATGCAGGTCTACATACCTTATCCACCATTTTGATACTAGTGATTACAGGAATATTGACTCTTCAAATTTTAGAAAAAATATTCACTATGAACCAGTAATTCCAATTCCAACTTATTCCTCCAAGAACTGGAAGCAGATAGGAGACACTGGCACACCATGGTTCTGAGAGCATTAGAATCATCAGTCAAAAGGTGAGAGCAGCCAGAGCAGTCTTGGACAAGTGATTGTGTGTTTGGTATTAAAGTGCTATGTAGACACACAGTGAACTGCTTCTCAGCTGTAAAAAGGAAGAAAATGATCACATACTCTACATCACTGAGGCTGCTGGGGTAAGTGACATAAGGCAGTGAGTCAGGGGAACACCAGGTGGACACACTGAGACTCCTGCCTCTCTGTCCTCTCTGTCCTCTCTCTCACCCCCATGTCTGTATCCCACAGAGGGCCCAGGACCATGTCTCCGCCTGAAGCTGAACCTGAGATATATGGTAAGGGGGGGGGGGGGGTGTGGTCGAGAGCAGAGGAGGCCAACCTGAGACTCACCTGCCTATGGTTGCGGCCCATCTTATCGGCTGGATATGGGTGCAAGGGAGGGTCCTGGGGGTGGTGAATATCTCTAAGGAAGATCTACTCGGGCCCCAGGTCCCTCGTCATCTATGACCTTCTACCACCTGGCCGTCCCTGGTGAGTTCCCATGGACAGGGTGATGTCTAATCACGAGTACATCCTTCCTTTCCTGGGAGAGATGATCCTGGTACTGCTTTAGACCTGTGCGGGTCACTACACACACACACACACACACAGAGAGAGAGAGAGAGAGAGAGAGAGAGAGAGAGAGAGAGAAAGAGAGAGAGATACACACACAGCACACACAGAAAAAGAGAGAGAGACAGCACACACACAGACAGCACACACACAATATGCACACAGACACACACACACACACACACACACACACACACACACACAGAACTTAGCCTCCAGCCCCGCCGGGCGGAGAAAGGAGATGCAGGCAGTCTGTGAAGGAAGAAAAAAAAAAACATGTCCTTGGAGTCACTCAGTCTTGGTTCTCTCCAGAACTTTGCAGGAATGAGGGGAAGGACCTGACCCCTTTATGTACATATTCTCTTCTAAAATGGCCTTTTCTCTTCTGCAGCCTTCAGCGGATACATAAACTGCAGCTATAGCAAGTATCAGAACTTCAACTGTTCGAGAATGAAAGATTATTATAAAACCAGCAGTGAGTGCCCCCACCAGGACATCGTGTAGGTGTTCAATCACAGGCCTTGTGCTCTGGGGGCTGGGAGAGGAGATCTAATGGACGGTGTCAGGGAAATTCCCTGAATCTCTCCAGGCTCTAAGGTGGATCCCAGAGGCCCCAAGGGAGGAGAGATTGGGGAAGAGAAGAGCCCAGGAGATAAGCTGACCTAAGAAGGGACAGGAGAGGAGATGCCAGAGAGTCTCTGAGCTCCAGGAAGAGAGAATGAAAGCTTGACTGGGTGGGGAGCCCTGGGCAGGAAGGGGGGTCTCCCAAGTCCATAGAATTTCCCAGTGTGTGATCTTCCTCTCCTTCCCTCCTAACTTCATAACTAAGGAAGTCAAGAAGACCTGTGCAGACCCTCCGAACAAAAAGGTTCAGTTCTGCATGGAGTCCCTAGTGCCAAATTACAAGTTAACGCAGATGCTGGAAGCATTTCGTGCCTAATAAGGGGCTCTGCATTTTCTTCTCTCTTACCTGCTCCACAGTTCCTGCAACTATCTCTGGATACACTACTTGCTTTTGTTTCATTTGGTGTAGTTGGGGGTTTGTGGGTTCACACAGGGGTGCCAAGGGTTTTCCTCCAGGCCGTTATCTCAGAAATCATTCCTGGCTACGCCCAAGGAACCCTATGTAGTTGTGGGGGTACAATCTGCTATGTTTAGTGGCAGGAATGAAGTCCCCAACTTAAATCCTAACTCCATATGGGCCCTTCACACCCTCAAGTCCTCACAGCTATAGCAAAGAATGTTAGATGTCTGGTGTGTGCTCTAACTAATCGCAACATCGACAGAAATACTAAATAAATGGGGAGTGTCACCATTTCTTCAAGAATATACTCTACCATCACCATCAAAGAAAATTGTGTATATCACTTCAGATTTCTGTGTTGTCACTCCTGGGAACATATCACAGAGAGGCAAAAAATGTATAGTCAAAATGACATCTGCACTTGTTTGTTCATTGCAGCACTGTTTACAATAGTCAGCATCTGGAAAAAAACCTGAGTGCCCGAGAAAAGATGACTGGCTAAAGAAACTTTAGTACATCAACACATTGAAGTACTATGTAGCTGTTAGAGAAGATGAAGTCATAAAATTTACATACAAGTGGTACTACAAGGAAAGTATCATGCTAAGTGAAATTAGTCAGAAAGAGAGGGACAGACATTGAAAGACTGCATTCATCCGGGGAATATAAAGTAACAAAAAAGGAGACTAACACCCAATAATAGCCGAGACATATACCAGGAGGTTTACTCCATGGCTTGGAGGACAGCCGCACATATGAAGGGAAAAAGAAGCTCAGATAGAGAAGGAAGCGCCAAATAAAGGGTGTTGGGAGGATCCTCCCAGGATGGGCGATGCATTCTGAAAGTGGACTATAGACCGAACATGATTGCCATTCATTGCAAACTACAGCACCTAAAGGGAGAGAGAGAGAACAAAAGGGAATGCTCTGCCACAAAGGCAGGGTGAGATGGGGGGTAGGAGGGATGCTGGGATCATTAGTGGTGGAGAGTGGGCACTGGTGGAGAGATGGGTACTCAATCATTGTATAACTGAAACCCAAGCACAAAAATTTGTAAGTCTACAACTGTACCTCATGGTGTTTCACTAATAATTTTTTTAAATGACAGATTTATGTGTTGTTTTTTCATAATACACCCAGGAACTATAGGTTTGTCCTGCTCAGTTGGGTTCTGGATGTCACAATTTCCTCTAGCTGCCCTTCCTCCCTTCTGACTGAAGGAGCTCTGCCCTAAATACCACTGAACCCCGTAGACGCCAACCTCTCCACACAGCACACCAACAGCCATGCGGAGAAAACAGAAATGAGTCCCGTGAAGAAGACAACACCCAGAACCTGCATCTGGGTCCCAGAGAATGACAAGGCATCTCAGGAGCATGGTCAGCTGAAAGGAGGGATTTCAGCTTTTGGGAAGAGTCAGGAGTGGGGGTGGTCCCTCACCTCTGTGATGCTGAGTGTGCAGAACCCACAAGCCAAAGGGAGATGACAGAGGAGGAGTCCTGCCTTCCTGCCAGAACTGCTTCCTGCTGCCAATGAGGCCACACCACTGAGAATGACCATAGTTCTGTGACATCCAGGACATCAGCCTTCTGTGAAGACACCAAGAGGGCCTGCAGTGCACTCTGGAGGACGAAGGGCAGATATGCAGCTGCATCTCCTTGAATTGGGAGCTGCTCTAGAGGGGTGGATCCCTCTGCTCCCAGGACAGGCCTGACTGAGAGAGGATGCTGATCTGTGTCCTGTCCAGGCCCTTTACAGCTCTTTGGGTCCCTTGTAGCTCAGTGCTAGTGAACACAGGCCCATGAAAGCACTGAATTAAACTAAATTAACATTTTGAAAAAAAACTTCACTTAATCACTTAACTTCCCGTTAGTTGTCGATTTGCTCGAGCGGGGTACCGGTGATGTCTCCATTTGTCCCTGTCGCGTGCTAGTGTAGCCCAATGTCATCTGTTCCTTCTGGGAACACGAAGAGCCTCAAACCAATCGTTCACGATCTTGATGAAGAAGTCTGACCCTCTGGTAGGTGGGCGGCCAGATGGTCTTTTGACATCCCGTGGAATCCAGTCGGTAACAGCTCTAGTCGAGTGGTCGTCTTTAAATCTCATTACGTGACCAACCCATCTGATCTTTGACACCTTGGCAAATGAGACAGTGTCCCTGAATCTTGATCGTCGACGGATGTTGGAACTCCGGATTCTTTCTCTCATTTGAGTGAAACGTGATATTCCAAGCATCGCTCTTTCAATTCCTCTTTAGGAGACCTGAATATTGTTCTCATCCTGTTTGCGTAGGGCCCGGGTCTCTGAGGCATATGTTAATGCAGGAAGAACAGTGGAATCAAAGAGATGTGCCCAGAGCCAGAGTTTCTTGTCCTCTTAGCTATTTCTTAGACGTTCTTGAAGGCGTTCCAAGCCGCTCTCTTCCTCCTGCGCAGCTCGGGTGCCAGGTCATTTGTCATGTTGACTTCACGACCTAGGTACACATAGCTGTTGCATTCGGAGATGGTCGTTCCGTTGAGAGCTAATGGGGCATCAGGAACAAGGCTGTTTCTCATAAACATTGTCTTCGTGCCTTCTTGTCTCGGTCAGACCAATGATGTCGTACTTGATCATTCGCGCTTGTACCATCAGGTCCTCGATGGATGCATCTGATGCTAGCGTACGTGCATTGAAAGTACAGACGATCATTTTTGTCTTCCTTCATTGTGGCAGCCTAGGTCAGCCTTGAGATTTTGTCGGCCTCTCCTTTCTCATCCTTCTCAGTGCTGCCATGTCGGTGAAGCCTTCAGGGTCAGGTGAATGAGACCAGTTGTAGTTACTGGTTTTGGCACATCGAATACACAACGGATAGCTTGCCAGGCTCTTCCGTGCGGGCGGAATACTCTCGGTAGCTTGCCAGTCTTTCCGAGAGGGATGGAGGCTTTTGGGGCGACCTCTAATCACCCTTGTAGGTGTTACCATATTTGAACCCTATCAAATATCGTACGACAATTCCGGAAGATGGGTATTTAGTGTCTTATGATGTGTCCGGAAAGCGTCCTGGAGTGTGGCGATGGCTGGGTAGTGGAAGTAGTGTCGAGAGTGGAAGTCTTTCAGTGGGGTATTTATGTGGGTAGGGTGGATCTCCTGTGCACAATTCGATCCCTGGGTGGTTGATGGAAGCAGACAAGGCAAGGTAGGGTGGGGGTCCTGATTAGAATCCTTTTGTCACCTGTGGGAGCAAGCAGAGAAGCTCTGTCCCTGGGTCCGCCGAGCCTGGAGTCCAAGGTCTCAGAGAGTTCCGCTTATCTTGTTCTGTGGGTCTTCAGTCGTGCGTGGGTCTCGCCGGAGCTGGCACGAATCTCACCATGCCGTTTTCGACACTGGAGAAGAATTGTTCGTCGGAACATGCAATAAAAGAGGTGTTGGAGGCGTCGGTGTCCTTGTCAACACAAACTTGGTCAAGAGCATTGATTCATTCGAATGCCTAACAACCCAAATCGGACGTTTACATTTGAATAGATGTGGCTCACTGCCTGCAGTTTCTATCTTCGTTGTCTACGCACCAACATCTCATTATGATGAAAGAGAAATCGAGAAGTTCTACATGGAGCTAGAGAAGTTCTATAAAGAAGACCACACCTTCTACAAGATCATTGTGGGTGATTTTAATGCCAAGATAGGACCGAGAAGATCAGCTGAAGAACTTCACATTGGGACCCATGGCCTAGAATGGAACGAACAGGGTGAGAGACTGTCTGAGTTCATCATGTCGACCAAGACCATTCATGGTAACTCACAGTTCCAGAAGGCAGAATCTAAACGATGGACATGGGAGTCTCCCGGTGGACGATTCCACAACGAAATAGACCACATCATAGTCAATCGACGGTTTTGCCTGACTGATGTCGCTGTTGTCCCAAAATTTCGAACGGGATCGGACCACTGTCTCCTTCGTGCAAAATTCTACTTCACAGAGCGGGGAGAAAGGGCTGCAAAGTTCAAAAAGAGAACTCCCAGAATGACCACCAACTGGAAACTCTTTGGTACTATTGCGGCAATATGGGAAGATGCCATTGTTGACAACATTGATGAGGAATACGATCGACTGGTTCAGCACCTCCATGAATGTGCGAGGAACGCCAAGAGAGAGAGAGCCACAAAAAGTCGCCTATCTTCGAAAACTCTTGAGCTAATTCGCCAGTGTGGTTTGGCGCATGCCTCAGGCAACCGCAAGCTAACGTCCGAGCTCGCAAAGCAGTGCAGAAATGCGATCAAGGAAGATCTCAAAGAGAGAAGAGCAGAAGTACTGGTAGATGCGGCAGAAGCCGGGAAAAGTATTCGTAACGCCCGTCTGTCCTTCGCCAATTCTAAGACCAAGATGACTGCCCTCCGACGTCCTGATGGATCCATCACATCCTCCAGAACGGCAGTGGAGAAGATTATCCATGCCTTCTACTCAAATCTCTTCGATAGCCATGTCCACTTGCCGACATACCAAATTCCACAGGATGGATATGTTGTTTCCAACGTTCTCCCTTCCGAAATCCGACACACCATTTCGTCGGGAAAGGAACGAACAGCACCTGGCCTAGACAAGGTCAGACCTGTACACCTGAAGAACCTGCCATCAGTACTCATCAATACACTGGCTCGGCACTTCAGTGTGAAGAAGTGGGAGGCAGATAGGGAAGGAGGCAGGGAGAGAGGGAGGGACGGAGGGAGGGAGGGAGCGAGGGAAGGGGGGAGGGAGGAAAATAAGTCCCAGATTCGGTGAAAACTATTGTGGCTAGAGAGGGACAAGGGAGCCTGGGAGGCTGGAAGAGGGGTCTTCCCATTGCTGCGAGGACCCTGGAACACCTGTGATGGGGCTGTAGAATGCTCCTTAGAGAGGTATCATCTAAGACCCCGGAAGTCTATAATGATGCAAACTAATGACAATTCCACTTTGAAAATGAATTAATTTAAATATTAAAAGTAATTATGATTAGTGTCCCAAAATGTCCCAAGGCAGAAAATAGAAAAGCTGCCTTCTTTCAAGATTTTTGTTGTTGTTTTTAGGCCAAAGACAACTGTGAGACAGTATGAGAATGCTATTTGGTTCTCCCAAAGAGGAATCTACAGAGCTATGCTTGGAGTATCACGCTTCACTCAAATAAGAGAAAGAATCTGGAGTTCTGACCTCCATCGACGGTCAAGAATCATGGACACTGTCTCGTTTGCCAAGGTGTCAAAAATCAGATGGGCTGGACACATAATGAGACTTGAAGACGACCGCTGGACTAGAGCCATTACTGACTGGATTCCATGGGATGTCAAAAGACCACATGGCCGCCCACCTACAAGATGGTCAGACTTTTTCGTCAAGACCCTGAACAACCGATTTGAGGCTCTTCATGTTCCTAGAACGAACAGACACCATTGGACTACACTAGCACGCGACAGGGACAAATGGAGACGTTACTGGCGCCCGCTCGAGCAAATCGATGAGTAATGAGAAGTCAAGTGATCAAATGTGATTTAGTGATAAAACAAGACATTAGAACAAAATGAAGTCTCTTATGCCAAGACCCAGCTCATCAAACCAAATTTGATTTCCATACAGAAATGGACCTCAAGTCAGTTCCTCAGGAGCTTCCCATCAGCAGAGTAAGCTAATCTTTCCAAAGCTCCAGACATCCCATAAAGAAAGGAACCTCATAATCAAACCTGTTTCCTGCTTCACACATGGCCTGGTCTCAAATCCCTTCTGGCTATTAAATTCATTTCATACAACCCAGACTTCTTTCTCTGTGCTAGAGTTGGTACTATCTGACTTGTACAGAGTTTACCCAAATAAACCCTTAAAATCAGTACAGTGACCCCGTTTATCTTTTTTTAATTGATTTTGGGGGGATACCAGGCAGTGCTCAGGGACTACTCCTGGCTCTGTTCTCAGAAATTACTACAAGCAGTGCTCAACAAATCATATGAGGTACCGGCAATCAACCCCAGGTCTGGCATGGGCAAAACAGGCACCTTACCCATTGCACCATCTTTCTAACCCCCAGTTTCTCTTTTAACAAAATGATGAACCACAATGCAGGAGAGAGAGGACCTGTTTGTTTGTGATGAAGGGTCCTCCCAAGACATGGGGTCAGCAAAGCGTCTCCTGGGGGTATTCTGGTGTTTCCTGTTCTGGTTCTTTGAAAGTTGGATATTCAGTTGCATGCGCATGCTCTACTTTGCAGGGCAGCAGTCCCAGGATGTCAACCTACTATATGTTTTATAGGTATCAGGGTTGCTGAGAATGGTCCGACCTGCACAGGCACTGGATGGAATAAGCCTTTACTCCCTGAGAGAAAATACAGAGCAAGGTCAGGGTCAATAGGACAAGATGGTCAATGCCATCGTCCCCTTCTCTGAACAAACCCACATTCAGTGCGTTGCATCTTGGAATGCCACAATCCTTCATCCCAGAAGGTGATCTCAGCAACCTCCTGCTCACACTGCCAGAAAGGACCACCATGGTCTCCTCCAGGAACAAGCAGAAGAGTGAGGATGGTGGGAATCGTGCTAAACACTCCTGGACTGGACAAGGAGCACGCACTGAGGATGCCTGGCTGCCAGCACTCAGCTCCAGTCAGGAAGCATGTCAGCCCCCAGACCACTTTTAGCTGTCAGGGCTACCAGGGGTTCAAGAACAGCACTTACCAGCCTGTCTCTTCCCAGCAGGAGAAGCAGCTGACGTGAGGGAACATGTACCCGTTCTTTGAACACCAGCCTAGGCCTGGAACCTTCTTGTTCCAAGGTATCTCTCCCATGAGGCACTGCCACGGTTTCCCTTGGAATCTTTAAGAATCACCATCTCTGCAAAAAAAAAAAAAGACCCCTTTTCACCATTAGGCACCATGCATGGAACAGATTTTCTAATAATTCAGGGCACAGACACAGCAAAAGGAAAGGGCTAAGAGGGGAAGTTGAGGGGCTGGAGTGATAGCACAGTCGGTAGGGCATTTGCTTTGCATGCAGTCGACCTGGGTTTGATTCCCAGCATCCCATGTGGTCCCCTGAGAACCACCAGGAGTAACTCCTAGTGCAGAGCCAGGAGTAACCCCTGTGCACCGCCGGGTGTGACCCAAAAAGTAAAAAAAATAGAGGGGATGTTGAAAGAACCAGAAGAAAACATCCAATGAGGAGGAGCAGATCTGAGAAAGCAGGAGTGACTCCCGTAACTGAGGAGAACATCAGAGCATCCCTGTGCTGACCCTAACCCCTAAAGTGGGGAGGGATGGAAATGTCACCATAGACTAAATTATCCAGAAACACCTTGACTGAGGAAATTGGCCAAGTTTTTTACAATTCAGCAAAGGGGAAACCACGAGTTCAAGGTTGAGACATCTTCCTATTCCATGAGGAATCACACAACTCTTTTTACGTGTTAGGGACTTTGCACGCCAGGTAGCTGCTCGTAGGGTTACCTTGAAAATGTGTTATTTGTCCGAAAGCCACCCGCTTGGAGCAGAAAAGCAAATGGACTATGTGTTAAACCGCGCCAGCATGCCTGCCCGGAGGGGAAAGGGTGTTGCTCCATTCGCCCAATCCTCTCTGGAAAGAAAGATGGCGGCCGCACCGGAGCCTTGTGGACAGCAGGATTGAGCCGCGGGTGGGGGCGGCGGAGACCTCATGGGACGGGGGGCGTTCCGGCCCGTCCTTCATGCCCGACCGAGGTCACCAGCTGCCCCCCACGAGCAGCCCTCCGGCACGGCCACGACTCCAGAGCGCAGAAACCAATCTCTTAACTATCTAACTTTTAATAGAAATATTTCCAGGGTTAGTAAGTAAAATAGCAGAAATCCAGAACCATCCAGACATCATTTTATTCTTAAACCCAGTGTAGAAAGCAAATCATTTCACAGCACTGTTTCAGCATGTCTGAGTGGGGGGGGGGGGGTCGTAAACTCTAAACAATAATGGTGCATCTTCTATCGAAACAATGTATCTAGTCAAAGTAGATAGAGTATTAACTAGAACTCATCTGCCTCACAGGAATTGGGAGGGGTGGGAGGTGGGATACTAATGGGGTTCCCGGTTAAAAATAAGTATTGGTAAAGGGAAATGTGTTTGATATTTACATGACTGAGACCTATACCCAAAAGCTCTGTAACTTTTCCCACAGTGATTCAATAAAGAAATAAATTATAAAAAAAAAAAAGAAAATGTGCTATTTGTGCACGTGAAAGCCACCAACTCCTGGGGGAAAGCTCTGCCTTAAGGAATTCAATGAGTCTTTTGAGAAAAGTTTCTTCAAAGAATTTTGACCTTTATTTCACTATCCCTTGGGCAGTTCTGACAGCTTCCAGTTATTTTTAACCTCTACTTCCTGTACCTTTCCCAATCTTCTTGAGACCTTTTTTGGAAGCCTGTGTTGTCTGAGATCTAAGCAGATAATAACACTCTAAATCTGCCTGTGACTTTCTGACCTTCCTCTTCTTATAAAAACAAGACAGTTGGGGTCCAAGAGAATCAGAGAACAGCATGCCGGAGCCTGGGACCTACCGGAGCTAGGAAGTTGAAGTGCTTTGCAGATGCCCTCCTTGTCCTCTTGCTGGCTGTGGTTGATCTCGGGATCCTGGCCCAAATCACCCAGGGTGAGTTCAGTGACCTTCTCAAGGATGGCCATGTCTATGGTCACTTCTGCTTGGGAGGAGACAAAGAGGGACACCTTGGTCCTCCATGACTGTCCCTGCTCTAGATGTGGATGTGATTTGGCACTTGACTAAGGGCATCAGCAGGGCCCCAGAGGTGGTTCAGTGCCTTCAAGGCCTCTCCTGGCAAGCCAAGGTTTGAATCGAAACCCTAATGGCACACACTGGGATGATCGTAAAAGCTCGTCTGTCGGGAGCCCAGGAAGAAGGGGGCTGGAGAGATGATGCAGAGACTTAGAAAATGTCTAGAGCAAGCAAGAGGTCTTGATGTTGTTCCTGATATCCTGTATGTCACTTTGTGATTTACACACACACACACACACACACAAACACACACAGCACAGCACAAACACACACCCCGATGTGGGGTCCTAGGTGAAATAACAAATTAATATAATACCCAGCCGTCGCCACACTCCAGGACGCTTTCCGGACCGCGCGGCCGCGCGACACATCATAAGACACTAAATACCCGTCTTCTGGAATTGTCGTACCATATTTGATAGGGTTCAAATATGGTAACACCTACAAGGGTGATTAGAGGTCACCCCAAAAGCCTCTATACCTCTCGGAAAGACGGGCAAGCTACCGAGAGTATTCCGCCTGCACGGAAGAGCCTGGCAAGCTATCCGCTGTGTATTCGATATGCCAAAACCAGTAACTACAACTGGTCTCATTCACCTGACCCTGAAGGCTTCACCGACATGGCAGCACTGAGAAGGATGAGGAAGGAGAGGCCGACAAAATCTCAAGGCCGACCTAGGCTGCCACAACGAAGGAAGACAAAAATGATCGTCTGTACTTTCAATGCACGTACGCTAGCATCAGATGCATCCATCGAGGACCTGATGGTACAAGCGCGAATGATCAAGTACGACATCATTGGTCTGACCGAGACAAGAAGGCACGAATCTCACCATGCCGTTTTCGACACTGGAGAAGAATTGTTCCTCGGAACATGCAATAAAAGAGGTGTTGGAGGCGTCGGTGTCCTTGTCAACACAAACTTGGCCAAGAGCATTGATTCATTCGAATGCCTAACAACCCGAATCGGACGTTTACATTTGAATAGATGTGGCTCACTGCCTGCAGTTTCTATCTTCGTTGTCTACGCACCAACATCTCATTATGATGAAAGAGAAATCGAGAAGTTCTACATGGAGCTAGAGAAGTTCTATAAAGAAGACCACACCTTTTACAAGATCATTGTGGGTGATTTTAATGCCAAGATAGGACCGAGAAGATCAGCTGAAGAACTTCACATCGGGACCCATGGCCTAGAATGGAACGAACAGGGTGAGAGACTGTCTGAGTTCATCATGTCGACCAAGACCATTCATGGTAACTCACAGTTCCAGAAGGCAGAATCTAAACGATGGACATGGGAGTCTCCCGGTGGACGATTCCACAACGAAATAGACCACATCATATTCAATCGACGGTTTTGCCTGACTGATGTCGCTGTTGTCCCAAAATTTCGAACGGGATCGGACCACCGTCTCCTTCGTGCAAAATTCTACTTCACAGAGCGGGGAGAAAGGGCTGCAAAGTTCAAAAAGAGAACTCCCAGAATGACCACCAACTGGGAACTCTTTGGTACTATTGCGGCAATATGGGAAGATGCCATTGTTGACAACATTGACGAGGAATACGATCGACTGGTTCAGCACCTCCATGAATGTGCGAGGAACGCCAAGAGAGAGATAGCCACAAAAAGTCGCCTATCTTCGAAAACTCTTGAGCTAATTCGCCAGCGTGGTTTGGCGCATGCCTCAGGCAACCGCAAGCTAACGTCCGAGCTTGCAAAGCAGTGCAGAGATGCGATCAAGGAAGACCTCAAAGAGAGAAGAGCAGAAGTACTGGTAGATGCGGCAGAAGCCGGGAAAAGTATTCGTAACGCCCGCCTGTCCTTCGCCAACTATAAGACCAAGATGACTGCCCTCCGACGTCCTGATGGATCCATCACATCCTCCAGAACGGCAATGGAGAAGATTATCCATGACTTCTACTCAAATCTCTTCGATAGCCATGTCCACTTGCCGACATACCAAATTCCACAGGATGGGTATGTCGTTCCCAACGTTCTCCCTTCCGAAATCCGACACGCCATTTCGTCAGTAAAGAAGCAAACAGCACCCGGCCCAGACAAGGTCAGACCTGAACACCTGAAGAACCTGCCGTCAGTACTCATCAATACACTGGCTCGGCTCTTCACTCGCTACCTGTCTGAATGCAAGGTTCCATCTCAATGGAAAACCAGCAGGACCGTACTACTGTTCAAGAAGGGAGACATCCATGACATTGGCAACTATCGCCCGATCTGCCTATTGTCTGTCATCTACAAGTTGTTCACTCGAGTCATCCTGAATAGGATTGGCAGAACACTAGATGAAGGACAACCATGTGAGCAAGCAGGGTTCCGCAAAGGATTCAGCACCATCGACCATATCCACACGATAACCAAACTCATTGAGGTTTCTCGGGAGTTCAAGATGCCGCTCTGCTTAACGCTCATTGATTTAAAGAAGGCCTTTGATTCTGTTGAGACGGAAGCGGTCATTGAAGCCCTAGCCAATCAGGGCATTCAAGCCCAATACATCAGGATCCTCCGTGAGCTGTATTGCAGATTCACTACCAGTATCTCACCATTCTACAAAGAAGTGATCGTTGATGTCAAGAGAGGGGTGCGGCAGGGTGATACCATTTCACCAAAACTCTTCAGTGCCACCCTCGAGAACATCATGCGACGACTGGAATGGGAAGGAATGGGAGTGAAGATAGATGGTCGGCAACTACACCACCTCCGCTTTGCTGATGACATTGTTTTAATAACACCAAACATCAGCCAAGCGGCACAAATGCTGGCCGACTTTGACCGTGAGTGTGGAAAGGTAGGACTACAGCTGAATCTTACGAAGACAATGTTTATGAGAAACAGCCTTGTTCCTGACGCCCCATTCGCTCTCAATGGAACGACCATCTCCGAATGCAACAGCTATGTGTACCTAGGTCGAGAGGTCAACATGAGAAATGACCTGGCACCCGAGCTGCGCAGGAGGAAGAGAGCGGCTTGGAACGCCTTCAAGAACGTCGAAGAAATAGCTAAGAGGACGAAGAACCTCCGGCTCCGGGCACATCTCTTTGATTCCACTGTTCTTCCTGCATTAACATATGCCTCAGAGACCTGGGCCCTACGCAAACAAGATGAGAACGCCATTCAGGTCTCCCAAAGAAGAATAGAAAGAGCTATGCTTGGAATATCACGTTTCACTCAAATGAGAGAACGAATCCGGAGTTCTGACATCCGTCGACGATCAAGGATCAGGGACGCTGTCTCATTTGCCAAGGTGTCGAAAATCAGATGGGCTGGTCACGTAATGAGATTTAAAGACGACCGTTGGACTAGAGCTGTTACTGATTGGATTCCACGGGATGTCAAGAGACCGCGTGGCCGCCCACCTACCAGATGGTCAGACTTCTTTGTCAAGGTCATGAACGATCGGTTTGAGGCCCTCCATGTTCCCGGAGCGAAGAGATGCCATTGGGCTACACTAGCACGCGACAGGGACAAATGGAGACGTTACTGGCGCCCGCTCGAGCAAATCGACGACTAACGGGAAGTTAAGTGAAGTGATTAAGTGTGAATAAAAATAGCCATAAAAGAGAATAGACCTGTCTCTGTCTCTGTCTCTCTCTGTCTCTCTGTCTCTCTCTCTCTCTGTCTCTCTCTCTCTCTCCTCCAACTTAGGGAAATGATTGGCTTCTTTTCATGACCTAAATTATTTCGTAGCTTTTCTTAACTGATGTAGGATCACTAAGTGATAGGTCACTTAGTGGCGTGTGTGGAATTAGAAAAATTTATTAATGAAAGTATTGTTAACAGTATTATAAATCATGGTACTTGAATTTAAAGGGTGGGAAGGGAAATGGAATTAACTTAACTCTCCATGTATGGAGGCCTGGATAATGAAACTATGATGTACACACATACTCGTGGAATATTACATGGTCATTAAAAAGATGAAAGACCCCAACTTCAATCCCAGCACCAGATGTCTCTCCACACCCCTGAGTGAATCCCTAAAATTTTTTTAAAGCCTGGGTTAAAGCTATATTACAGCAGGTAGGATTCTTGCCTTGGACTTGGCACAACATTTGGTCACCTGAGCCCTACCAAGATGGTTCTACTGGAGGTGATGATGCTGGGAAAAATAAATCAGAAAATAAAAAACAATTTCAAGACTTTTTATTCCCGTGTGGAATATGAATAATGAATAACTGATGCAAAGAAACTAGAAGAAGGAAGGAAGGAAGGAAGGAAGGAAGGAAGGAAGGAAGGAAGGAGGGAGGGAAGGAGGGAAGGAGGGAGGGAGGGAGGGAGTTAGGGAGGGAGGGAGGGAAGCAGGGAGGGAGGTAGGGATGGAGGAAGGGAGGGAGGAACGGAGGGATGGAGGGTGGAAACTAAGTCTCAGATTCGGTGGAAACTATTGTGGCTCGAGAGGGACAGGGGAACCTGGGAGGCTGGAAGAGGGGTCTTCCCATTGCTGCGAGGACCCTGGAACACCTGTGATGGGGCTCGAGAACACTCCTTAGAGAGGAGTCATCTAAGACCATGTAAGTCTATAATGATGCAAAGTAATGAGAAGTCCACTTTGAAAATGAATTCATTTAAATATTAAAAGTAATTATGATTAGCTTCCCAATATGTCCCAAGGCAGAAAATAGAAAAGCTGCCTTCCTGCAAGATTTTTGTTGTTGTTTTTAGGCCAAAGACAGCTGTGCACAGGGCATTGAGCTCAGTGATCACTCCAGCAGATTCAGGGGTCTGTGTGCGGCATTGCAAGATTGAACCCAAGTCAGCTGCGTGCAAGGTAAATGCCCTACATCCTGTAGAATCATTTCAGTCCCTGAAGATTACATTTCAAAAGAACGGCTCATGGGGTCGTGAGAAAGACATGAAAGAAACATAAAACTGATAAGAGTCCAGAAAAGATTTCTATATACGTCAAAGGGCAAAACGGGATTTGGGTTTTAGTCTTTTTTTTAAGAAATGCTCTAATAATTGGAGTCCAGGGACCCAGAGCAGGACCCTAAGGTCAGATAAGACTGAGAGAAACCGGAAGGCAACACGATCCAGAGCATATCCCCAGGAACTCACTAAAGATCAGTAACTGAGGGAGTGAGGATTCCATTGTGGGGCAGCAACTGAGGAGAGCCCATTCACTGGAGTTCTGGAAGCATCCACACCCCTCCCATTGCCTGTTTCCCTGAGGGGTTCCCAGCACCCTCCCGGCCCTCCTGCTTGCAGAGGAGACCTTTTCCATGTGGGCAGAAGCAATGCCACGCCCCATGGTTCAGCCACTATCCTTAGATCTGAACCATCCTCAGGCACCAGCAAGGGAAGGGACTCACACACCTAGGGACCCCATGCTGGAGCCACAGGCTCCTGTGTGAGGGGGACCCTATTTTCCCCACTCCCCTCTCCTGCCCCTCTGGCCCGGCTTCAGGGACTGACCACAGGCCCTTCTCTGAGCTCCTCTCACAGACCAGCTGTCTCCTGACTCGGGACTTCACAGAAGGTTTCCCAATCTCTTTGAGCCCTTTTTTGGAAGACTGTGTTGTCTGTGATCTACGCAGATAATAACACTCTAAATCTGCCTGTGACTTTCTGACATTCCTCTTCTTATAAAAACAAGACAGTTGGGGTCCAAGAGAATCAGAGAAAAGCGTGCCGGACCCTGGGACCTACTGGAGCTAGGAAGATGAAGTGATTTGCAGATGCCCTCCTTGTCCTCTTGCTGGCTGTGGTTGATCTCGGGATCCTGGCACCAATCACGCAGGGTGAGTTCAGTGACTTTCTCAAGGATGGCCATGTCTATGGTCACTCCTGCTTCGGAGGAGACAAAGAGGGACACCTTGGTCCTCCATGACTGTCCCTGCTCTAGATGTGGATGTGATTTGGCACTTGACTAAGGGCATCAGCAGGGCCCCAGAGGTGGTTCAGTGCCTTCAAGGCCTCTCCTGGCAAGCCAAGGATTGAATTGAAACCCTAATGGCACACACTGGGATGATCGTAAAAGCTCGTCTGTCGGGAGCCCAGGAAGAAGGGGGCTGGGGAGATGATGCAGAGACTTAGAAAATGTTCAGGGCAAGCAAAAATTCTTGATTTTGTTCCTGATGTCCTGTATGTCACTTGGTGATTTACACACACACACACACACACACACACACACACACACACACAGCACAAACACACACCCCGATGCGGGTTCCTAGGTGAAATAACAAATTAATATAATGAATGAATAAAAATAGCCATAAAAGAGAATAGACCTGTCTCTGTCTGTCTGTCTGTCTGTCTGTCTGTCTCTCTCTCTCTCTCTCTCTCTCTCTCTCTCTCTCTCTCTCTCTCTCTCTCTCTTCCCCCCCCCTCCAACTTAGGGAAACTATTGGCTTGTTTTCATGGCCTAAATTATTTCGTAGCTTTTCTTAACAGATGTAGGATCACTAAGTGATATGTCACTTAATTGTTTATTAAAGTAAATTGAAATTTTGGAGAAAGACAGAGAATTTTACAGTGTTAGAAAGAACATATGCTAGCTAGTGAAAAATGATCATTTGGTAGGGGAAATAGGACAAGCCAGAAAAGTGACTCCCCAATCCACCTCCATGTTCCAGGTGTGTGTTCAATAGATATTAACAAGTGTGTATTTAAAAATATACTCGCAGAGCTTAGGTACAAGCAGATGCTGTTTCAAGCATCCTGTGGGCATGAACACATTGGGTTGTGCTAAACCTGTTGGATGGATTATTCACAGCCATCCCAGCTTCACTTTTTCTACCATAATTTACACTGTGCTCTTATGGAAAGGCAGGTCCTTAAACTTTTTATTTTGCAAATTCGGCAGCCGAAGACCTCCAGGACCAGCCACCACCATGCTGAGACCACTCTCCGCACACATGAAGGTACTGGCAGAGGGACAAAGCCACACGGGTTCCGGGGCCGAGACCTACAAGCCTACTCGAATTGGAGTCGAGCATGTTCCACCCAGATCCTCCAAATTCCAGTAGGCGGGGGTCACACCCACCACCTGGCCCCCTGGCACCGTGTAATCCCATCAGCGGCCAAGACTCAGAGACTATAAAATCCAGATCCCGGTACCGCGCGGCCTCATTCCCGGCCGCGCGACATCTTATCAAATTTTTTTTATGACATCTTATTGTCTCATTCCTATTTTGGACAAACTTGCAGGCTATCGAATGTAGCCTGCCCACAGGGCAGAGTCTGGCAAACTCCGCGTGGCGTACCAAATATGCCAAATACCAGTAACAATGATGGGTCTCATTCTCCTAAATAGCCTTTAATATAATCTCAGGGCTAGGATGAAAGAGACGTTACTGGGGCCTGCTCGAGGCAATCGACGACGAATAATTTACACTGTGCTCTTATGGAAAGGCAGGTCCTTAAACTTTTTATTTTGCAAATCCTACCCATACTATATGAAACTACATAAGAAATGAATAGAAAGTTGAGTTATTTGCTTTATTAATATAACCCAGGTCCTTAATTTCTTATCCAAAGTTTGGGTGCCAGATACATTTTGGAATGCAGATTTTCTCATGTTTTAAAAAGAGAATACTATAGAACACAGTGATTCCACTTCCAAATATCGACCCAAGCGAACAGAAAGCAGATCACAGGTATTGATAGGCGTGGTAATGGAAGCATTGGTCATCACAGTCAAGAAGTGAGAGAAGTCAAAGACCTCTGAGCAAAACAACTGATGTTTGTTTTTCAAATGGGTTTAGACAGATACAGCAGACTGATTCTCAGTCTTTAAGAGTAATAAAATGTTGACACATGCTGCAACCTTGAAGATGTACAGGAGACTGACAGAAGCCAGTGAGCCAGGGGGACACTGGGTGGGGAAACTGGGACTCTGCCTCTCTGACATCTCTCTCCCCTCCTTGTCTCTGTCGCACCTACAACCCACAACTATGACTCAACCTGAGGCTGAACCCGAGATCTATGGTCAGCAAGGAACTGTGACACGGATCTGAGCAGCTCTGAATTGACAAATAGACGCTGATTTTAATTTTTAATTATTTACTTATTTATTTATTTTTGCTTTTTGGGTCACACCTGGCGATGCACAGGGGTTATACCAGGCTCATGCACTCAGGAATTACTCCTGATAGTGCTCAGGGGACTATACAGGTTGCTGGGAATTGAATCCGGGTCGGCTACATGAAAGGCAAATGCCCTACCCGCTGTGCTATGTATGGCTCCAGCCCAAGACCCTGGTTTTTAACTTAGCGAGGCCAGAGCCATAGTAGATTAGGGAGGGTGCGTGCCTTGCAAGCAGCCCATCTGGATTGATCCCAAGCATCCTATATTGTCCACGAATGGGTGTGCTCCCTGAGAGCAGAGCCAAGAGTCAATCCTGAGTATCACAGACTGTGGCTCAAAAAACTAAAGTCAATAAAATAAAATTCGTGCCTCGATTCTTCCAGGGGATCCCAGACTGCCCAGCTGGGCGGGAAAATCATCCCTGAGTCAGTTCTCCCAGGGATCACGTCACCAACCCGCGTCTATGACGAATCTCCCCCCACATCCGCCTTCCGCCCCAAGTGTAGAATGCAGGTCAAAAGACCGAACTAGCAGCTGAGTTTCCGGCCGGAGTGATAGAATGGTGGGGAGGCGCTTGCCTTGCAAGTGGCTGTTCCCGGGTTCGGTCCCCGCTACCACGTACTTCAAGTGAGCACTCTCTGGTATTCACTGGAAATTGGAGCATTGAAATTGAATGAATATTGAAGACTGTCTTGAATTGAACCGTTGAGATTGCCTTGAAGATTCAAATTGCCTTGATCTCATTGAGAGGGACTCTCAAATGAGCAAGGATCATGTGTTTTTTTGGATCATGTTTTTCTTTGGAGATCTTAATATCGGTGAGACAACTCTCACCTGTTCTCATCTGAAGTAAGGGCAGTTCCAGGAAGGAACTCAGTCTGATTGAAAACAGGACGTAAAAAAGGGGGGAAGAAATGGTTAAGAGAGCTTTAAGATTTAAAATTTCATTTTTAAGGGAGTTGGGATAGAGAAGGACCACCTTGACAAGGATAGTTGGAAATGATCACTGGATAAGAACTGCAAGCTGAAAATAGATAAAGCAACAAACATGAGAACATCTCTGTACCTGTATTGCAAACCATATTCCCCAAAAGGAGAGAGGGAAAGAGGGAGAGAGAGAGAGAGAGAGAGAGAGAGAGAGAGAGAGAGAGAGAGATAAGAAAAGTGTCTGCCATAGAGATAGGCTTGGAGGGAGGGTGACGAGAAGGAAACTGGGGTCATTGGTAGTGGAAAATGTCCCCTGGTGGAGGGACAGGTGTTGGAATACTGTATGACTGAAGCCCAACCAGAAACAGTTTTATAACTCTGTACCTCGTGTTGGTTTAATTTTTAAAATAAATAAATGTTTAAAATAATAATAAATAATTTTTAAGTAAAATAAAATGGAGGTATAGATACACAGTTTCTCAGACTTATAAAGAAAACAAAATGCTGAGCACTGAGGCTATTGGGGTTGCTGACATAAGCCAGTGAGCCAGGGGGCACTGGGTAGAGACACTGAGACTCTGTGTCTCTCTCATCTCTCTCACCCTCTTGTCTGTCTCCCAACTAGGCCCCACGAACAGATGGTAAAGGAGAAACTGACCTGAACAAATAAATAGATGCTTGTTTTTAAAATAATGGGGCCGGGTGCTGAAGAGATACCACAGTGAGTAGGGCGCTTGCCTTGCACCCTGCTAATCTGAGTTAAATTCCCAGTATCCCATATGGTCCCCCAAGCACCGCCAAGTATAATTCCTGAGTGATGTCAGGCATAACTATTGAGCATCACTGGGTGTGACCCCAAAGTCAAAAGAAAAAAAAAGGAAAAAATTAAGTAATGGGGTAGAAGCAATAGTAGTGAGGTAGGGCATTCACCATGGGACGCAGCTCATCTGAATTCAATCCCCAGCACCCCATATGGTCCCCAAACTTGCCAGGACTGATCCATGAGTACAGAGACAGGAATAAGTACTGAATACCAACCAGGTATGTCCCCTCTCCAAAACCTTTTTTAAAATTAAATACAATTTAAAAAGATATAGACCCATCATTTTTCAGTCTTAAAAAGGAAGAATAGCATTGAGGATGTTGGGGTAACTGACCTTAGCCAGTGCTTTGCCTCGTGATCATCTCTCTTCCTCCTTCTCTGTCTCCCATAGGACCCACAAACATGACTGCGCCTCAGATTGAACCTCTGACCCATGGTAAAGGAGAAACTGTGGTCTAGAACTGAATCTTTCTGGACAAATAAAAGGATGCTTGTTTTGAAAGTAATGGGGCCGGAGGCTGGAGAGATAGTACAATGGGTGGGGTGCTTGCCTTGTCTACTGACAATCTGGGTTCAATTCCCCGTATCACAAATGGTCCCCTAAGCACCGCCACATGTAATTTCTGAGTGCAGAGCCAAAAGGAAACCCTGAGCATTGCTGGGTGTGGTCCCAAATCCAAAAAATATATAAAAATTTCAAAATTAAGTAATGGGGTCAGAATGATAGTAGAGCGGGTAAGGTTCTCACCTTACATGTGGTTGGCCCAGTTTGAACTCCTAGTATCCAATATGGTCCCTAAACCTGCCAGGAATGATCCCTGAGCCCAGATCAAGAGAAAGCCCTGAACACCACTGGATGTGTCCAAAAATAAATAAATAAATATGATACAATATAATATAATATAAAGTGAGATGGAGACAAGTTTTTCATCCTTAAAAAAGGAAGAAAATTCTGACACACCACAGCATTGACGGTGTTGGGATAACTGACATTAATCAATGAGTAAGGAGCAAGCTGGGTGGAGACCCCTAGACTCCTCCTCTCTGTCATCTGTCTCCACTCCTTGTCTCCCAAATAGGACCCACAAAAAAGACTACGACTGAGGCCAGACCCAAGACAAAAGGTAAAGGGGGAATGTGTCCTAGATCTGAACAGCTTTGAACTAATAAATGGATGTTTGTTTTGAAAGTAATGGGGCCTGAGCTGGAAAGATAGTACAGCAGACTGGCTATTTGCCTTGCACACATCTGACCCACGTTTAATCCCCAACATCCCACTTGATCCTCCAAGTACTCCAGGAGTAATTCCTGAGTGCAGAGCCAGGAGTAACCCCTGAGTCTCACTGGGTGTGGCCCAAAAAATGAAAAATTTAAATTAAAATATTAAGTAATAGGGACAGAGCAATAGTAGTGGAGCGCAGAGGATGATTATTAGGCATGCCACTGACTCTGGTTCAATCCCTTGCATCCAATATGGTCCCCCAAACATGCCAGAAGTGATCTCCAAGTTCAGACCAAGAGTAAACCTGAACCCGTGTGCATCGCCAGGTGTGACCCCAAAAGCCAAAAAAAAAAGTAATGGGGTTTTATCGGAGCAATAATCCAGAGAGGAAGGTCTTGCACACAGCCAATCCGAGTTTGATCCCCGGCATCCCCTATGACTCCCTTGAGCACTGCCAGGAGTAATTCCTGAGTTTAGAGCCAGGATGAAGCCCTGAGCATCATCAGGTGTGATCCAAAAAGACAAAAAAATAAAAACAAAAAATAATAAAGTGATGCGGCTGGGAGACTGGAGAGACAGGACAGCAGGTAGGGCTCTTGCCATACATACCGCCAGCTTGGGTTTCATGCGTGGCATCACATACGGTCCGAAGCACTGCCAGTATATTGCCTGAGTGCAGTGCCAGGTGATCCCCTAAGCATAGCAGGATGTGACCCAAAAATCATAAAACCTTAAATATTAAGTTACAGGAACAGAAAGATAAGAGAACCAGAAGTAGAGAGCTGGCAGAGCACTCACCTAGCAAGCAGCTTACCAGGGTTCAATCCCTAGCACCCCCATATGGTTCCCTAACCTGCCAGGGGTGACACCTGACACTTAAGAGGTCAGAGTAAGCTCTGAGCAACACCTTGTGTGTCCCAAAACAAAATAAAACAAAATAATAATAAAGTAAAATAGAGTGACATATAGACACATGTCACAGCACTATGACTGTTGGGGTAAATGCATAAGTCAGTGAGCTGGGAGACACTGGGTATTCTCTGTCATCTCTCTCACCACCTTGTCTGTCTCCCACATAGAACCCAAAAGATTCCTAATGCCTGATCCTAAACCGGAGATATACGGAAAGGGGGGATTGTGGCCGAGAGCTGAGGGGTCCAACCTGAGGCAACCTGCCAAGGTTGCTGCCCAGCTTGTCTGTGGGATAGGGTGAGAGGGAGGGTGATGGGGTAGTGCCTGTTTCCAAGGAAAACCTGCAGGGGCAGAGGCAAGGCCACACCCCATGATTCAGCCACTGTCCTTAGATCTGAACCATACTCAGATACCAGTGATGAAAGGGGGCTCACTCACCAGGGGACCTCCTGATGGAGCCAAAGTCTCCTGTGTGAGGGGGGACTCTGTTTTCCCCACTCCCCTGTCTACTGCCTCTCTGGCCTGTCTTCAGGAACTGACCACAGGCCCTTCTCTGAGCTCCTCTGATAGACCAGCTATCTCCTGATTTGGTGCTTCACAGAAGGTTTCTCCCCATGAACCCTGGCCCGGCCCTGCTCTGATTTGCAGCACAGGTGAGAAATAAAACGCGGGATTCGCCTTGAGTGTCAGAAAGCATTTCAGGAACTCCGTGCTTTTGACTATCACAACACTGGTTTTGTTTTCTTTTACTTCTATTTTAATGTTTGTTTATTTTTGGGTCACACTTAGGGGCTTCTCTGAGGTTTGAGCTTGGGGTAACACCCTGTATCTGGGAAATCCTCTGGTTCTGGGGATAAAATTCTTGCCTCCTTTAAGCAAAGCATGTGCTCTGCTGACTGAGGCATCTCTCTGGCCCTCACACAGTATTTGGACGAAGGTGTTCTCTGGTTTAGAACATGGGCAGAAGAGGTGGAAGAGCACTTTAACTGGAGTCATAAACTCTAGTTGTTACAAAGGGGATATGAGATTTACTAGTTGGCCAAAACAAAACAGCAAACACCAAGTGAAGTAGAACAGCATTCTCTGCAGGAAATATTCCCTTCCCTCCCCAGGCACAGTGCATGAAACAGACTTTCTGATAATTCAGGGCACAGAGAGAAATGGAAAAGAAAAGGCTAAGAGGGGAAGTTGAGGAACCAGAAGAAAACATCCAGTGAGGAGGAGCAGATCTGAGAAAGCAAGAGTGACTATACTAGCGAGAAAAACATGGGAGCATCCCTGGGCTGATCCTAACCCCCATACCCCTTTAGTGTGGGGGAGATCAGCGTGCACAGGAGAAGCACACAGTGCCAGCCTGTATCATAGGGTGTGGTCAGAGCAGTCACATGGCAGAGAGGGCAGGATGCTGGGGTTTCTGTAAGAGAGGGGCCCAGGCCGGATTGGAAAGCCTTCTAGGAAGCCTCTCAGGGCAGAAGCACCTCATCTCAACGTGGGGGACAGTGTTCACGCTGCCCAAAGCTCCTTACCCACAGCATGGTCAGTGCTTAGGATGTTCTGGCTGCTGTCAGGATGGTTTGGGGGAAACTGACACTGGAGCAGCCACATCGAGGATTACAGCCTACCCTGTGCTAAGGCCCTACTCAGTACTACTCAGTACTACTCAGTACTACTCGTTCTATCCTAGTCATCTATCCCATCTGAGTCTTGAAGGTTCTCTGTGACAGTCAGTGTCACAGCAAGAGAAAGTGGTGACAGAGTGAGGAAGCACCCAGCTGCTCGGAATGGTGACTCTCTGAAGCAGGGGTGCAGAAGTAGCAGAATATTTAGCAAACACCAACTCCTTCCATCTCCTTTAGGGAACCAACCTGCATACAGTCCTTTTCAGAAACCTCAAATCAGTCCCACTGTTTCTTACTCTGTCCACCACTGCAGGGTCAAGAGAGGGTTGGCAGGGTGGGTGCAACTGCGAGGTGGTACAGTACATTCTACACTATCCGGCTTACAAAGTCCCAGTACCTCACAGGGCCTTCACACTGGTGGCTCCTTCCACATAAGGAATTCTCTGCTGCTGAGATGTTTATTGCCCTGTCAGGTGAAGAGAAATAAAGACTCCTGTCCCCACCCCCACCCCACCCACAGATTGAGGGAATAGACATCTGTTCCCCCTGTCTCCATCACGACTTGCAGAGCAGCTGAAGGTATAAAAGGCTTCCAGAAGCAGGCTGATAATGTGGGATTTGCCCTGGATGGCCTTGATATAACCCCATCTTGTGACCGCAGGATAAGCTCAAGTACCTTGACATGAAGCTCTGCTGTGCAAGTAATATACTTAAGAATTACTGCTCTATACTCTCTCACCTGCTGTCCCTTCCCCCAACAGACATTCTGTAACACTCAGCTATGACCTTGGTTCTGGGCCCAGTCTGAAAAAGCATGAGCTCAGCAGGGTCCACCATTATGAGTCTATTCTACTTCTAAAGATTTGTGAGTGATTATTCAGTTCTTCCAAGTCTGATTAGGCCAAAAATTCAAAATGCAGAATCTTGAGCAATCTTAGGGCCTGTGCCATCTAGAACCGTTGGACAAGAATTGGACCCTGAACAAAAGTGTGCATGGAAACCAATGGAGAGCAGAGTAGGGAGGCATTTGATGAGCATACGGGGAAAATGACTTATCCTGAGTATGTCTCCTTTGGGCTAATGCAATGAGCCAAGGTTGCGATGGCAAGGTCAAAGTGATATGATAAGCATTGTCACCATTGATGTCAATCCAAAGTAGACACCAAGTTTCAACAAGGCACCTGCTTTCCACGAGAAAATACACTTATACTGGCTGCCTGCTTCTATGTCATGGGAAAGTTTCAAGCTCAACAGTATCATCACTACATAGGGGCATTTCACCCAATCACTGGTATCTTTGCCAACCTTATACTCTCAGGTCTTATGGAATTTGGGCTTCAGACAGTAGGATATTTGCACAACATCCACAGACCAAGGGGTTCTTTTTATAGTGAGTAATGTGGGCAGTTAATGATGTGAGCCTATGGGATTTGGGAATCAAATGTGTCTACACAAAAGTAATTACCCTATGATAACGAGATTGAGTGAATGGCAGAGAGTGTTTACTCAGCAAAGGGTGATATAAGATAAAGATTGGGACCTCTCCATTTTCCATGAGCAATTAGATGACTGGATTTTCAAAGTCAAGAACCCGCTCTGATAGTTTCCTTCCTTGTACAAATGCTATTTATGCACTGAATAGTTATCAACTCGGGAAAGCTCTGATGTGGGGAATTCAATGAATCTACTAGAGGAAGTTTCCTTCATAGACGTTTCCCTCTCTCTTTTCACTATCCATGGGGCAGTTAGGACAAAATCCAGTTGTTTTTATCTTCTATTTCCTGTGGTTTTCCCAATCATTGCACCCTTTTTTGAAAGACTGTGTTGTCCATGATCTAGGAAGAGAACAACATTCCAAATCTGCCCATGATCCTCCTCTTCTTATAAAAACAAGGCAGACCTTGGATCCAAGAGAATCTGGGAACTGCGTGCTTGAGCCTGGGAACTACCCAACAACCAGATAATGAAACGCTTTGCAGCTGCCCTTCTCATGCTCCTGCTGGCTGTGGCTGCCGTTGGCATCCCGGCCCCAGTCACCCAAGGTGAGTCCGGTGACCTTCTCATGGATGGTTAGGTCTGTGGTCACTCCTGGTCTGGTCAGTGATAGCCCCTACTCAATATGTAGATGTGATTTGCAGCAGCAGAACCCAGGAGGATGCCTCAGTGGTTGCCAGCCCTCACATGGCTAGAGCACCATTGGGAAGTCAAAGTCTGGTGGTGACATGGGAACATAGCTGAGTGGGGTCTCCGGTCTTCCCAGATTATCCTGGTTCTGGAAAAATACTACTGGATGCACACAAAGTTTTTTTAAAAGTGTAGCAAGTGTTTATTGGAAGAAAGTTTCAGAACAAAGGGGGTATTCCAAGTGAAATGCTTTTAGAAGCCTTTTGTCTAGGGCTTTATAGGTAAAGAAGTCTGCTTCCTTTCATGTAATGCTAACTGGGCAACTATGCATTGTCTATTTCTCCTAGATGCTCCATAAGTTCGGGTGCTCTGATTTCTTTTTATAGGGGTTAAGAAAAAGTTTCACATAAGTTAGCCCATAGCTCTGTTCTGGGCATTCTTTCTCTTATAGATCGGTAGGTTTCCTGGCTCCTCGGGTCTTGGGTGAAGCTTAGATCCTGAAAAAACTACTTTAATGTGTAGAGCAGTGCAAGGCTAAAGTGAGGGGTCCAAATAGTGTGAGGGAAAGATGGTGCTGAGAAAGGGTCTCCCCTAACAACTACCAGGGAGATCCTACAGCAGACAATTGGCAAATCAGTCCAAAGATTTCTCTTTCTTTAGCACACACTGAGGCAAGCTTGACAGCTCTGGTCTTGGGGATCCCCAGGACAAAGGGGCCCAGAAAATGACTCAAAGGCTTAAGGAAATGCTCAGTGCAAGCAGAGGTCCTGAGATTGATCTTTAATATTCTGAAATCCAGTACTACCCCTCACTGTCTGGGGTACCTGGTGAGAGGGAAATAAATAATTACAATAAATAAACAAAAATTTCTGTAGTAGTAGGGAGGATGTATATATATGTATATATATAATATATCCTCCTTCCTCCTTTCCTTTCTCTTCCTATCTCCCTCTCCTCTCTCACTCCAAAGATAACATATACACAGATGACTAGTTGATCTTAGAGAAGGTAATCTCTCCCTTTGCATGACCCAAATTATTTGATAGCTGCTCTTAGCTGACAAAAGACCATTAGTGGTAAATGAAAATAACAAGAGTTATTTGAAATTTTTGATAAAAAAAAAGCAGAGAATTCCACAGTGTTAGGAATGAAATTACATCATCTAGTGAAAAATGATCGTTTTGTGAAGGAAATACAAGCAGCCATGCAAGTGACTTCCCCAAGTTCATCTACCTGACATAGCTACTCACCCAGAAACACATACCTAGTACATATCACTTCAAGCAGAAGTTGTTCCTTGCATCCGCTGGATAAACATATAGGATCACCCTAGTAACCCTGAATGATAGACTATTCTCAGATAACCTAGTTTCATCTGCTCACCTCATTATTCTCATTTTACAAACAATGAAATTCAGACATTTCAATCTTATTGATTTCTTCTTCGAGCTCACATAGCTATTTAGTGGGAGAATTAGCACATAACCAAGTTGGGAAGCTGTTACAGGACTATAAGATCATTAAAAATTTTAATTGTACAAGTTCTACCTATAACATTGGTAACTGGAAATGAGAAAGAAATTTTGTTATTGACTTAGTGCAATGCAGGTCTACATACCTTATCCACCATTTTGATACTAGTGATTACAGGGATAATGACTTTTCAAATTTTAGAAAGAATCTTCAATATGAACCAGTAATTCCAATTCCAACTTATTCCTCAAAGAACTGGAAGCAGATAGGAGACACTGGCACACCATGGTTCTGAGAGCATTAGAATCATAAGTCAAAAGGTGAGAGCAGTCAGAGCAATCTTGGACAAATGATTGTGTTTTTGGTATTAAAGTGGTATGTAGACACGCAGTGAACTGCTTCTCAGCTGTAAAAAGGAAGAAAATGCTCACATACTCCACAGCACTGAGGCTACTGGGGTAAGTGACATAAGGCAGTGAGTCAGGGGGACACCAGGTGGACACACTGAGACTCGTGCCTCTCTGTCCTCTCTCTCACCCCCATGTCTGTCTCCCACATAGGGCCCAGGACCATGTGTCTGCCTGAAGATGAACCTGAGATATATGGTAAAGGGGGGGGGGGGGTCGAGAGCAGAGGGGGCCATCCTGAGACTGACCAGCCTATGGTTGTGGCCCATCTTATCTTATCAGCGGGATGTGGGTGCAAGGGAGGGTCCTGGGGGTGGTGACTATCTCTAAGGAAGATCTACTCGGGCCCCAGGTCCCTCGTCATCTATGACCTTCTACCACCTGGCCGTCCCTGGTGAGTTCCCATGGACAGGGTGATGTCTGATCACGATTACATCCTTCCTTTCCTGGGAGAGATGATCCTGGCACTGCTTTGGACCTGTGCGGGTCACCACACACACACACACACACACACACACACACACACAGAGAGAGAGAAAGAGAGAGAGATACACACACAGCACACACAGAAAAAGAGAGAGAGACAGCACACACACAGACAGCACACACACAATATACACACAGACAAAGATGGCATGCATGCGCGCACAGACACACACACACACACACACACACACACACACACACACACAGAACTTAGCCTCTAGCCCCGCCGAGGGGAGAAAGGAGATGCAGACAGTTTGTGAAGGAAGAAAAAAAAAACATGTCCTTGGAGTCCCTCAGTCTTGGTTCTCTCCAGAACTTTGCAGGAATGACGGGAAGGACCTGACCCCTTTGTGTACAGATTCTCTTCAGAAATGGCCTTTTCTCTTCTGCAGCCTTCAGCGGAGACATCGACTGCTGCTATAGCAAGCACCAGAACTTCATCTGCTCGAGAATGAAAGATTATTATAAAACCAGCAGTGAGTGCCCCCACCGGGGCATCGTGTAGGTGTTCAATCACAGGCCTTATGCTCTGGGGGCTGGGAGAGGAGACCTTATGGACAGTGTCAGGGAAATTTCCTAAATCTCTCCAGGCTTTAAGGTGGATCCCAGAGACTCCAAGGGAGGAGAGACTGGGGAAGAGAAGAGCCCAGGAGTGAAGCTGACCTAAGAAGGGACAGAAGAGGAGATGCCGGAGCGGCTCTGGGCTCTACATGGAAAGTATCATGCTGAGTGAAATGAGTCAGAAAGAGAGGGACAGACATGAAAGATTGCATTCATCCAGGGAATATAAAGAAACAAAATAGGAGACTAACACCCAAGAATAGCCGAGACATATACCAGGAGGTTTATTCCATGGCTTGGAGGCCAGCCGCACGTATGAAGGGAATAGGAAGCTCAGATAGAGAAGGAAGCACCACACAAAAAGTGTTGGGAGGATCCTCCCAGGATGGGCGATGCATTCTGAAGGTGGACTATAGTCTGAACTTGATTGCCACTCAATAAAAACTACAGCACCTAAAAGGAGAGAGAGGAGAGAGAGAGAGAGAGAGAGAGAGAGAGAGAGAGAGAGAGAGAGAGAACAAAAGGGAATGCCCTTGCACAGAGGCAGGGTGAAATGGGGGGGAGACGTAGGAGGGATGTTGGAATCATTGGTGGTGGAAAGTGGGGACTGGTGGAGAGATGCATACTCGATCCTTGTATAACTGAAACTCAACCACAAAAATTTGTAAGTCTACAACTGTACCTCATGGTGTTTCACTAATAAAACTTAAAAAACAGATTTATGTGTTGTTTTATCATAATAAACTGAGGGACTAAAGGTTTGTCCTGCTGTTGGGTTCTGGAGGTCACAATTTCCTCTAGGTGCCCTCCCTCCCTCCTGACTGAAGGAGCTCTGCCCTAAAGACCACTGAACCCCGTAGACGCCAACCTCTCCACACAGCACACCAACAGCCATACAGGGAAACGAGGGATGAGTCCCGTAAAGGAGACAACTCCCAGAACCTGCATCTGGGTCCCAGAGAAGGACAAGGCATCTCAGGAGCATGGTCAGCTGAAAGGAGGTATTTCAGCTTTTGGGAAGAGTCAGGAGTGGCGGTGGTCCCTCACCTTTCTGATGCTGAGTGTGCAGAAACCACAAGCCAAAGGGAGATGACAGAGGAGGAGTCCTGCCCTCCTGCCAGAACTGCTTCCTGCTGCCAGTGAGGCCACACCACAGAGAATGACCATAGTTCTGTGACATCCAGGACATTAGCCTTCTGTGAAGACACCAAGAGGGCCTGCAGTGCACTCTGGAGGATGCAGGGCAGATCTGCAGCTGCATCTCCTTGAATTGGGAGCTGCTCTAGAGGGGTGGAACCCTCTGCTCCCAGGACAGGCCTAACTGAGTGAGGATGCTGATCTGTGTCCTGTCCAGGCCCTCTACAGCTCTTTGGGTTCCTCATAGCTCAATGCTAGTGAACACAGGCCCATGAAAGCGCTGAATGTGGCTCCAGACCCGTGGCTCACCCAGCCAACAAATGGCAACTCCATATTCCAGTAGCCAAAGCAGAAGGTCCTGGGTACCATCATTGTTCTGGCTCTGTTGCCATGAGAGTGTGAGTCCAGAGGCAAAGGGTAGTGAGGAGGTGACATGTGGTGTTGGTGACACCTTTTCCCGGGGGTACCTGGGTGGACACCAGAGTCTTGGGTCCTCTGCTGGAACTTCCCCTTACCCCTTCGGCCATCAGTGGCTTCTTAACCTTCCAACAGGACATGGAGAGGCCAGTAATAATCATTCATGGCCTTGTATTAAAGAAAAGTTAAAGAGCATATGGTACAACCAGCAGGACAATCTGTATCTGTGGGCCGAGTATATCAGCAACCTGATGATGCCATCAGACTTCCTGATACCCCAAAATTGCAGCTGTGCTTTTGACTGGATCCCAGTAACTTGAGTCCAAGTTTATCAAGAAATTGAATGGCCAAAAGTTTAATTCGGGAGACACACCCACAAACCACCTCCAGCTCAGCTATACAAGCTCATTTATTGGCCTTATTTCAGTGACCCATACATGCTGAAAGATTTCAAAAGCCACAGTTAGGGTTGACTGCGTGGAGCACTGCAAGCAAGCAGGCACGCCCTGCAGGGCATAAGCCAGTAGTTTGTATCTCTGGAAAAGATGGAAGTAAGGGCCATGATCCAGAGACACATGGAGGAATCTCCAAACTGGGAAGCTCTCTGCAGAGATGCCTCCGGACTTCAGGTTGGGCCAGCTTCGCCAGGTGCCTCAGACAGGCATGGGCGTCAGTCACTGCTCCAGCTGCCTCCTTAAGAACTCCAGCAGCAGCCAATTTCCAGAACCCAATGAGAAGTGCACGTATGCGGGTTCAGTGACAGCAAACTCCAGGTCTCAAGGGATAGGGGATAGTCTGGTCCTTCTCATCCCCCTGTCTCCATGGGTCCCTAGAGGTCATGCCCACAAACTGCCTCCAGCTGCTACTTAAGCTCCTTAATGACCATGATCCAGAAACACACAAAAAATTCTCTAAACTGAGCAACTCTTGCAGAGATTTCTCCAGACCCTAACCATCTAAAATTTTAGAATTCCAGAAGAGCGCAAGTCACAACATCTTATGCTATTCATAACAAGCAATACAAAAGAGAGTTGGGGGAGACTGTCTGCCATAGGGACAGGGGGACGGGTGGGATGGAGCGGTACTGGAGACCTTGGTGATGGAGATGTGACCTGGGGGAGGGTTTGGTGATTGATCATTGTATGATTGGAACTCAAACAGGAAAGCTTTATAACTGTATCTCACGGGGTTAAAAAAATAATAATAAAAAATAAAATTAAATTAACATAAAAAAATAATAATTTGGAGTGCATGCCAAATTCAATCAGCTTAACTAATGGCTTAATAAATAACAGTACTCCTGAATGAAAAAAAAAGAAAGAAAAGTTAAAGTTGTACTTAGTAGCAATTTTATATTTATAGCTATGAAATCATATGATTTATTTTTCTTTTTTTTAATTTTATTCAATCACCATGAGATAGTTATAAGCTTTCATGTTTGGGTTACAATCACACGACGATCAAACACCCATTCCTCCACAAGTGCACATTCCCCACCACCAATATCCTCAGTATACACCCCTTTCCCACCCTCCCTTTGCCTCCATGGCAGACATGATTCCCCATAATCTCTCTCTACTTTTGGGCATTATGGTTTGCAATACAGACCCTGAGAGGTTATCATGTTTGGTCCTTTATCTACTTTCTGCACACATCTCCCATCCTGACTGATTCCCCCAGCCATCTTTTTGTTAGTGATCCCTTCTCTATTCCAGCTGTGTTCTCCCCTTTGCTCATGAGGCAGGCTTCCAGCTATGGAGCAATCTATCTGTCATGTGTATCTACTGTCCTTAGGTGTCAGCCTCATGTTATGTTGTTTTATACTCCACAAATGAGTGCAGTCCTTCTATGTCTGGGAAAGAATATTTACCCAATACCCATCTGATAAGGGATAAATATCCAGGGCATACAAGACACCAGTAGAATTGAATGAGAAGAAAAAACCTCCAACCCCATCAAAAAATAGGGAGAAGAAATGAACAGAAGTTTCCTCAAAAAAAGAAATACAAATGGCCAAAGGGCACATGAAAAAAAATGCTCCACATTGATATTCATTAGGGAGATGCAAATCAAAACAACAATGAGATATCATCTCACACCACAGAGACTGGCACATATGCAAAAGAACAAAAGCAACCAGTGCTGGCATGGGGAAAAAGAGACACTCTTTCACTGTTGGTGGAAATGTTGACTAGTCCATCCTTTCTGGAAAACAATATGGAGCGTCCTTCAAAAACTAGAAATTGAGCTTCCATATGACCCCGCAATACCACTTCTGGGAATATATCCCGAGAATGCAAAAAAGCACAGTAGAAATGACATGTGTACCTATATGTTCATTGCAGCACTGTTCACAATAGCCAAATTCTGCAAACAAACCAAGTGCCTTAGAACAGATAACTGATTAAAGAAACTTTGGTACAGCTACACAATGGAATACTATGCACCGTTCAGGAGAGATGAAGTCATGAACTTTGCTTATAAATGGATAGACATGGAGAGTATCATGCTAAGTGAAATGAGTCAGAGAGGGGCAGACATTACGCTATATTTTTTATTACAAAATCTGGATCCATGGACTCATAAAATGCAAAATAAAACCATGAATCTGAAGGACCAAGAGTTGTTTGAAAAATGATTGTGGACAAGGACTCGAACTCTGTGGAAGAGCTCAGGCCTAGTACATGCCCACCTTAATCCCAACTCCACAAACGCCCTGTATAATCTCTCTTTTTTTTTCTTTTCCTTGCGTCATACCTGACGATGCACAGGGGTTACTCCTGGCTTTGCACTGAGGAATTACTCCTGGCAGTGCTCAGAGGACCATATGGGATGCTGGGAATCAAACCCAGGTTGGCCGCGTGCAAGGCAAGCACCCTACCCGCTGTGCTATTGCTCCAGCCCCTGTATAATCTCTTTTAAATTAAAAATAAAAGTTTTTCAAGCTGGAGCTGGAGTGATAGTGTAGCAGCTAGGGTGCTTACTTGGAACTTGGCCACCGCAGGTTCAAGTCTATGTACCACAGACAGTCAGCTGAGCTCTGCCCAGATTATTCCTGACAACAGCACCAAGCCAGTTCTGAGTACTACCAGGTAGAGCCCCCCAAAAAAAACAAATGAACAAAAATGGGCAACACATGGAAAGATACTTCCAGAAAAATCTCACAGATGACTTACAAACATAAGGGAAAATGCTGGCTATCACTCATTATTACAGAAATGTACCTGAAACCCACAATGAGATGCATACCAGACTGGTGAGAATCCCTATGTCAGGATGATCAGAAACAGTTACTATTGGAGAGAATATGGAGAAAAACACCCTGGTATTTGATTACCGGGAATGTAAGTTTATACAAATTCCATGGAGAACAATATGGACTTCTTGTAAAAATACAAATAGTCATACCATGTTATTCTACATGTCTCTATAAGGAATTTATCCAAAGGACAGAAATATGCTAATTACATAAGATATTTGCATTCCTATATTCATAAAAGTGTTAGTCACAAAAGTCAAAACAAGGAACTGGAGAGTTGGTTCACAGTTGGTCTTCAGTTTACCTGAGGACAAGAGATGGGCTCAGGAGGCAGGGGAAAGCAAATAGGTAGGAAAAGTCTCTGGGATATTGGTGGAAGGAAGTGAGAACTCTGGTGGCGTGTGTGGAATTAGAAAAATTTATTCATGAAAGTATTGTTAACAGTATTATAAATCATGGTACTTGACTTTAAAGGGTGGGAAGGGACATGGAATTAACTTAACTCTCCATGTATGGATGCCTGGATAAAGAAGCTATGATGTACACACATACTCGTGGAATATTACATGGTCATTAAAAAGATGAAAGACCCCAACTTCAATCCCAGAACCAGATGTCTCTCCACACCCCTGAGTGAGTCCCTAAAATTTTTTTAAAGCCTGGGTTAAAGTTATAGTACAGCAGGTAGGATTCTTGCCTTGGACTTGGCACCACATTTGGTCACCTGAGCCCTACCAAGATGGTTCTACTGGAGGTGATGATGCTGGGAAAAATAAATCAGAAAATAAAAAACAATTTCAAGACTTTTTATTCCTGTGTGGAATATGAGTAATGAATAACTAATGCAATGAAACTGGAAGAAGGAAGGAAGGAAGGAATGAAGAAAGGGAGGGAGGGAGGGAGGGAGGGAGGGAGGGAGGGAGGGAGGGAGGGAGGGAGGGAGAGAGGGAGGGAGGGAGGAAGAAAACTAATTCCCAGATTCAGTGAAAACTATTGTGGCTCCAGAGGGACAGGGGAGCCTGGGAGGCTGAAAGAGGGGTCTTCTGAGTGGTGGGAAGACCTTGGAACACCTGTGATGGGGCTGGAGAATGCTCCTTAGAGAGGTGTCATCTAAGACCCCAAAAGTCTATAATGATGCAAACTAATGACAAGTCCACTTTGAAAATGAATTCATTTAAATATTAAAAATAATTATGATTAGCTTCCCACAATGTCCCAAGGCAGAATATAGAAAAGCTGCCTTCTTTCAAGATTTTTGTTGTTGTTCTTAGGCCAAAGACAGCTGTGCACAGGGCTTTGTGCTCAGTGATCACTCCAGACGGATTCAGGGGCCTGTGTGTAGCATTGCAAGATTGAACCCAAGTCAGTTGCGTGCAAGGTAAATGCCCTACATCCTGTAGAATCATTTCAGTCCCTGAAGATTACATTTCAAAAGAACGGCTCATGGAGTCGTGAGAAAGACATGAAAGAAACATAAAACTGATAAGAGTCCAGAAAAGATTTCTATATACGTCAAAGGGCAAAATGGGATTTGGGTTTTAGTCTTTTTTTAAAGAAATGCTCTAATAAAGGGAGTCCAGTCACCCACAGTAGGACCCTAAGGTCAGATAAGACTGAGAGAAACCGGAAGGCAATGCGATCCAGAGCATATCCCCACGAACTCACTGAAGATCTGTAACTGAGGGAGTGAGGATTCCATTGTGGGGCAGCAACTGAGGAGAGCCCATTCACTGGGGTTCTGGAAGCATCCACACCCCTCCCATTGCCTGTTTCCCTGAGGGGTTCCCAGCACCCTCCCGGCCCTCCTGCTTGCAGAGGAGACCTGGTCCATGTGGGCAGAGGCAAGGCCATACCCCATGGTTCAGCCACTATCCTTAGATCTGAACCATCCTCAGACACCAGTGAGGGAAGGGGCTCACACACCTGGGGACCCCATGCTGGAGCCACAGGCTCCTGTGTGAGGGGGACCCTATTTTCCCCACTCCCCTCTCCTGCCCCTCTGGCCCGGCTTCAGGGACTGACCACAGGCCCTTCTCTGAGCTCCTCTCACAGACCAGCTCTCTCCTGACTCGAGGCTTCACAGAAGGTTTCTCCCCATGAAGTCTGGCCTAGCCCTGGTCTGTAGCTTCCTGTCCAGGAATCTCTTGAGCCACACACCCCTTCCCTGCTGCCCCAAACCAAAGAGCATTTCCTTCATACTGCCCATGGCCACTACAGCAGCACGGTGAGAAATAAAACTCAGGATTCGCCTTGAGTGTCAGAAAGCATTTCAGGAAGTCTGTGGCTGAGCACTGAGTCTGGAGGGGCCCCTTGCCAGGACATGGTGCACACCCGGGACTCAGGTCTGTGCCCTGCTCTCCCTTCACAGCAAGGCAACACAGCGGGAAAGTGGCACCATTGTGCTTTGGTGTTATCCGCGGGCAGGGATCCAGGTAACTGTCTGTCACTGAGGTTTCTGCTGCCCCATCTTCGCCCCTGTGTGCAGAAGAGATCAGTCGATTATTCACTGGACTCAATGCCCTTGACTGTCATGGCACTGGTTTTGTTTCTGTTTCCATTTGTTTTGCTTTCACTATGTTTGGGAGCCACATTCAGTGGCATCTAAGAGGCTCTGCTCTGAGACCAGCAGTCTGCTATTGCTTGGTAGACCATGCAGTGCCAGAAATGAAACCCAGGGCCCCCAACACAAAGCATGTGCTCAGTCCACTGCAGCATTTCTCTGGTCCTTTCTCGGCGTTTGGACTAAGGTTTGTTTTGATGTAGAACATGTGCAGAAGAGGCTGAGGAACATGTTAAGTCAAAAAGCCTGTTTGTTACAAAGGGGACGTGATAATTACATGTTGATAAAACAAGACCCATTGTATTTACTTGGTCTGTCATCTACAAGCTGTTCACTCGAGTCATCCTAAATAGGATTGGCAGAACACTAGATGAAGGACAACCATGCGAGCAAGCCAGGTTCCAAAAAGGATTCAGCACGATTGACCATATCCACACAATAACCAAGCTCATTGATGTTTCTCAGGAGTTCAAGATGCCGCTCTGTCTAACATTCATTGATTTAAAGAAGGCCTTTGATTCTGTTGAGGTGGAAATGGTCATGGAAGCCCTAGCGAATCAGGGCATTCAAACTCAATACATCAGGATCCTCCGTGAGCTGTATTACGGATTCACTAACAGGATCTTACCATTCTACAAAGAAGGCATCATCAATGTCAAGAGAGGTGTTCGGCAGGGTGATACCATTTCACCAAAACTCTTCAGTGCCACCCTCGAGAACATCATGCAACGACTGGAATGGGAAGGAATGGGAGTGAAGATAGACGGTTGACAACTACACCACCTCCATTTTGCTGATGACTTCGTTCTAATAATACCAAACACTAGCCAAGTGGCACAAATGCTGGCCGACTTCAACCATGAGTATGGAAAGGTGGGTCTACAGCTGAATCTCACGAAGACAACGTTTGAAGAAACAGTCTCATTCCTGACGTTCCGTTCATTCTCAACGGAACGACCATCTCCAAATGCAACAGTTATGTGTACCTAGGTCGAGAAGTCAACATGACAAATGAACTGCACCTGAGTTGTGCAGAAGGAAGAGCGTGCCTTGGAACACCTTCAAGAGCATCGAAGAATTAGCTAAGAGGATGAAGAACCTCCAGCTCTGGCACATCTCTTCAATTCCACTGTTCTTGCTACATTAACATATGCCTCAGAGACATGGGCCCTACAAAAACAGGATGAGAATGATATTCGGGTCTCCCAAAGAGGAATCAACAGAGCTATGCTTGGAGTATCACACTTCACTCAAATAAGGGAAAGAATCCGGAGTTCTGACCTCCGTCGACGGTCAAGAATCAGGGACACTGTCTCTTTTCCCAAGGTGTCAAAAATCAGATGGGCTGGACACATAATGAGATTTGAAGACGACCGCTGGACTAGAGCCATTACTGACTGGATTCCATGGGATGTCAAAAGACCACGTGGCCGCCCACCTACAAGATGGTCAGACTTCTTCGTCGAGACCCTGAACAACCGATTTGAGGCTCTTCATGTTCCTAGAACGAACAGACACCATTGGGCTACACTAGCACGCAACAGGGACAAATGGAGACATTACTGGGGCCTGCTCGAGCAAATCGATGAGTAATGGGAAGTCAAGTGATCAAATGTGATTTAGTGATAAAACAAGACATTAGAACAAAATGAAGTCTCTTATGCCAAGACCCAGCTCATCAAACCAAATTTGATTTCCATACAGATTGGCCTCCCCAGAAATGGACCTCAATTCAGTTCCTCAGGAGCTTCTCATCAGCAGAGTAAGCTAATCTTTCCAAAGCTCCAGACATCCCATAAAGAAAGGAACCTCATAATCAAACCTGTTTCCTGCTTCACACATGGCCTGGTCTCATATCCCTTCTGGCTATTAAATTCATTTCATACAACCCAGACTTCTTTCTCTCTGCTAGAGTTGGTACTAGCTGACTTATACAGAGTTTACCCCAATAAACCCTTAAAATCAGTACAATGACCCCGTTTATCTTTTTTTTAATTGATTTTTGGGGCATACCAGGCAGTGCTCAGGGACTACTCCTGGCTCTGTTCTCAGAAATCACTACCAGCAAATCGACAAATCATATGAGGTGCCGGCAATCAACTCGAGGTCTGCCATGGGCAAAACAGGCACCTTACCCCATTGCACCATCTTTCTGACCCCCAGTTTCTCTTTTAACAAAATGATGAACCATAATTCAGGAGAGAGAGGACCTGTTTGTTTGTGATGAAGGGTCCTCCCAAGACATGGGGTCAGCAAAGGGTCTCCTGGGGGTATTCTGGTGTTTCCTGTTCTGGTTCTTTGAAAGTTGGATATTCAGTTGCATGCGCATGTTCTACTTTACAGGGCAGCAGTCCCAGGATGTCAACCTACTATATGTTTTATAGGTATCAGGGTTGCTGAGAATGATCCGACCTGCACAGGCACTGGATAGAATAAGCCTTTACTCCCTGAGAGAAAATACAGAGCAAGGTCAGGGTCAATAGGGCAAGGTGGTCAATGCCATCGTCTCCCTCTCTGAACCAACCCACATTCAAGATGCGCTGCATCTTGGAATGCCACCATCCTTCATCCCAGAAGGTGATCTCGGCACCCTCTTGCTCACACTGCCAGAAAGGACCATGGTCTCCTCCAGGAACAAGCAGAAGAGTGAGGATGGTGGGAATCGTGCTAAACACTCCTGGATTGGACAAGGAGCACGCACTGAGGATGCCTGGCTGCCAGCACCCAGCTCCAGTCAGGAAGCACTTCAGCCCCCAGACCACTTTTAGCTGTCAGGGCTACCAGGGGTTCAAGAACAGCATTTACCAACCTGTCTCTTCCCAGCAGGAGAAGCAGCTGACGTGAGGGAACATGTACCCGTTCTTTGAACACCAGCCTAGGCCTGGAACCTTCTTGTCCCATGAGGCACTGCCACGGTTTCCCTTGGAATCTTAAAGAATCACCATCTCTGCAAAAAAAAAAAAAAAGACCCCTTTTCACCGATAGGCACCATGCATGGAACAGATTTTCTAATAATTCAGGGCACAGACACAGACAAAAGGAAAGGGCTAAGAAGGGAAATTGAGGGGCTGGAGTGATAGCACCGCCGGTAGGGCATTTGCCTTGCATGCAGTCGACCTGGGTTTGATTCCCAGCATCCCATGTGGTCCCCTGAGAACCACCAGGAGTAACTCCTAGTGCAGAGCCAGGAGTAACCCCTGTGCACCGCCGGGTGTGACCCAAAAAGTAAAAAAAAAAAAAAAAAGACGGGAAGTTGAAAGAACCAGAATAAAACATCCAATGAGGAGCAGATCTGAGAAAGCAGGAGTGACTCCAGTAACTGAGGAGAACATCAGAGCATCCCTGTGCTGACCCTAACCCCCCATGCCCCTGTAGTGTGGGGGAGCTCAGCGTGCACAGGAGAAGCACACAGTGCCAGCCTGTATCATAGTGTGTGGTCAGAGCAGTCACACGGCAGAGAGGACAGGATGCTGGGGTTTATGTAAGAGAGGATGCTGTGGGGCCAAGGAAAGCCTTCCAGGAAGCCTCTCGGAGCAGACACACCTCATCTCACTGTGGAGGACGGTGTTCACGCTGTCCAAAGCCCCTTACCTACAGCATGGTCAGTGCTCAGGATGTTCTGGCTGCTGTCAGGATGGTTTTGGGGAAACTGAGGCTGGAGTAGCCACATAGAGGATTGCAGCCTGCCCCATGTTAATGCCACACTCAGTACTGTATTGGGCCTATATGAGTCCTTTTTTTTCCTGGTTTATTTTTGGGGGACACACCCATCCCTGCTCAAAACTTATACTTTGCTCTATGCTCCAGAGTCATTCCTGGAAGTGCCTGGGGATAGTATGAGGAGCCGGGGGTTAAACGTAAGACAGCCACAAGAAAGGCAAGTGCCTTCTCCATTGAACTATGTCTCCAGCCTGCCTATCTGATCCTTAACTGTCCTCAGTAATGCTCTGCAGCTCAGGAAGAGAAAGTAATGGAAGTCTCAGGCAGCTCAGAGCCACTCAGAACGTGGACTGCCTCAGGGAGGTCAGAAATGGTAGAATGGGGCTGGAGTGATAGCAGAGCGGATAGGGCATTTGCCTTGCACGCGGCCGACGCGGGTTCAATTCCTAGCATCCCATATGGTCCCCTGAGCATCGCCAGGAGTAATTCCTGAGTGCAGAGACAGGAGTAACCACTGTACATTGCCGGGTATGACCCAAAAAGCAAAAAAAAAGGTAGAATACTGAGTGATCAAACATCAGCCCCTGCAGTTCTCCCTCTTTGAACGAACCCGCATTCAGTTTGTTGCATCTGGAAAATCACTTCCTCCCATCAGCCCCCGTCTCTTACTCTGACCACCACAGCAGTGTCGTGAGGGGGTTGGGGGAGCGGGGGAGTGTTCTACACCAGTGCTGTCCATGTAGTTCCTCGGAGCTCCAGTCACCAGCACCTCACCTGCACCTCTGCCTTGACCTTGACTCCCTGCATGAGGGAATCTCCATTGCTGAGATACTGATGCCCCCAGGAGTTCATCAATACTCAGGCCTGAGACATCTAGAAGGATTGGATAAGGGCTGCGGGCGACATTGCACCTAGAAGGCAACAGGGGTATCAGAGACAGGGAGGCATCTGGTGAGGATATGGACAGAAGGACTTGCCCTGGCATCAAACTAGCCGGGAGCATAGATCATAAAGTTCCAATAGGATGCCTACCTTCAAGGAGGAAGTACAGCCCTATTCCAGAGGAACTGCCACTTTGCAAGAGAGATACCCTAACTCAGGAGAATTGACACGCTGGGGGGGGTTCTCCCCAACCACTCCTGCCTTTGTTCATCCTACGCCTGAGGACTTGAGGAACTCCTGCTCAAACAGTAGGATATTTGCAGAACTTGCCACAGGAGATGGTTTTCCTTTTAAAGCAAACGATGTGGTTCTTGGGTCTACAAAGGTGGGGAGGGCTGGAAATGTCACCATAGACTAAATTATCCAGAAGCACCTTGACTGAGAAAATTGGCCAAGTTTTTTACAATTCAGCAAAGGGGAAACCACAAGTTCAAGGTTGAGACATCTTCCTATTCCATGAGGAATCACACAACTCTTTTTACGTGTTAGGGACTTTGCACGCCAGGTAGCTGCTCGTAGGGTTACCTTGAAAATGTGCTATTTGTGCACGTGAAAGCCACCAGCTCCTGGGGGAAAGCTCTGCCTTAAGGAATTCAATGAGTCTTTTGAGGAAAGTTCTTTCAAAGAATTTTGACCTTTATTTCACTATCCTTTGGGCAGTTGAGACAACTTCCAGTTATTTTTAACCTCTACTTCCTGTAGCTTTCCCAAGCTTCTTGAGCCCTTTTTTGGAAGCCTGTGTTGTCTGTGATCTAAGCAGATAACAACACTCTAAATCTGCCTGTGACTTTCTGACCTTCGTCTTCTTATAAAAACAGGACAGTTGGGGTCCAAGAGAATCAGAGAACACGTGCTGGAGCCTGGGACCTACTGGAGCTAGGAAGATGAAGTGCTTTGCAGATGCCCTCCTTGTCCTCTTGCTGGCTGTGGCTGATCTCGGGATCCTGGCCCCAATCACCCAGGGTGAGTTCAGTGACCTTCTCAAGGATGGCCATGTCTATGGTCACTTCTGCTTGGGAGGAGACAAAGACAGACAACTTGGCCCTCCATGACTATCACTGCTCTAGATGTGGATGTGATTTGGCACTTGACTAAGGGCATCAGCAGGGCCCCAGAGGTGGTTTAGTGCCTTCAAGGCCTCTCCTGGCAAGCCAAGGTTTGAATTGAAACCCTAATGGCACTCACTCGGATGATCCTAACAGCTCTACTGTTGGGAGCCCAGGAAGAAGGGGGCTGGGGAGATGATGCAGAGACTTAGAAATTGTCCAGGGCAAGCAAGAGGTCTTGAGTTTGTTTCTGATGTCCTGTATGTCACTTGGTGATTTACACACACACACACACACACACACACACACACACACAACAAAGCACAAACACACACCCGATGTGGGGTCCTAGGTCAAATAACAAATAACAAATTAATATAATGAATGAATAAAAATAGCCATAAAAGAGAATAGACCTGTCTCTGTCTGTATCTCTCTCTCTCTCTCTCTCTCTCTCTCTCTCCTCCAACTTAGGGAAATGATTGGCTTCTTTTCATGGCCTAAATTATTTCATAGCTTTTCTTAACTGATGTAGGATCACTAAGTGATACGTCACTTAATTGTTTATTAAATAATTGAAATTTTGGAGAAAGACAGAGAATTCTACAGTGTTAGAAAGAACATATGCTAGCTAGTGAAAAATTATCATTTCGTAGGGGAAATAGGACAAACCAGAAAAGTGACTCACCAATCCACCTACATGTTCCAGGTGTGTGTTCAATAGATATTAACAAGTGTGTATTTAACAATATACTCGCAGGGCTTAGGTACAAGCAGATGCTGTTTCAAGCATCCTGTGGGCATGAACATATTGGGTTGTGCTAAACCCGTTGGATGCATTATTCACAGCCATCTCAGCTTCACTTTTTCTACCATAATTTTCACTGTGCTCTTAAGGAAAGGCAGGTTCTTAAACTTTTTATATTGCAAATTCTACCCATACTATATGAAACTACATAAGAAATGAATAGAAAGTTGAGTTGTTTGCTTTATTTATATAACCCAGGTCCTTAATTTCTTATCCAAAGTTTGGGTGCCAGATACATTTTGGAATGCAGATTTTCTCATGTTTTAAAAAGAGAATACTATAGAACACAGTGATTCCACTTCCAAATAAGGCAAACGCCCTACCCGCTGTGCTATGTATGGCTATGTATGGCTCCAGCCCAAGACCCTGGTTTTTAACTTAGCGAGACCAGGGCCATAGTAGATTAGGGAGGGTGCTTGCCTTGCAAGCAGCCCACCTGCATTGATCCCAAGTATCCTATATTGTCCACGAATGGGAGTGCTCCCTGAGAGCAGAGCCAGGAGTCAATCCTGAGCATCACAGACTGTGCCTCAAAAAACTGAAGTCAATAAAACAAGATTCGTGCCTCGAATCTTCCAGGGGATCCCAGGCTGCCCAGCTGGGCAGGAAAATCATTCCTGAGTCATTTCTCCCAGGGATCACGTCACCAACCCCCCATCCCGGAGATGCGGGTGGATCACTCCCGCCACCTCGCCCGTCCCACCTTGATGTATCTTCTCTTCCCGCCCCCGTTGGGTCACTTTCCCCATGGAAGAGGCTTGGGACAGCCCGGCCCTGACCTCCACCCCCCAACCCCAATTGCTCAGGACAAACGGTCTGTTTCCAAACCCAGTCCTTGAAGGGAAGACTGCACAAAGTGCTGTGGATTTGTGGTGTGTGTGCGTGTGTGTGTGTGTGTGTGTGTAATTAGATTGACTGAAATTCTGATAAGGGTTTCTTGTCTACTACGAATTCCCGTCCACTCCCGCCTTCCACCCAGAGTGTAGAATGCAGGTCAAAAGACCGAACTAGCAGTTGAGTTCTCGGCCGGAGTGATAGAATGGTGAGTAGGCACTTACCTTGCAAGTGGCTGTTCCCGGGTTCGGTCCCGGCTACCATGTATTTCAAGTGAGCACTCTCTGTTATTCACGGGAAATTTGAGTATTGAAGACTGCCTTGAATTGAACCATTGAGATTGCCTTGAGGATTAAAATTGCCTTGATCTCATTGAGAGGGAAACTCAATTGGGCAAGGATCATGTTTTTTTGATTGTTTTTTCCCCCCGATTTGGAGATGTTAATATCGTGAGACAACTCTCACCTGTATTCAGCTAAAGTAAGGGCAGTTCCAGGAAGGGACTCAGTCTGATTTAAAACAGGATGTAAAACAGGGGGAAAGTGGTTAAGAGAGCTTTAAGATTTAAAATTTCATTTTTAAGGGAGTGGGTTAGAGAAGGACCACTTTGACAAGGATAGATGGAAATGATCACTGGATAAGAACTGCATGCTGAAAATAGATAAAGCAACAGAATGAGACCATCTCAGTACCTGTATTGCAAGCCATATTGTCCAAAAGGAGAGAGGGAGAGAGGAAGAGAGAGAGAGAAGAAAAGTGTCTGCCATAGAGATAGGCTTGGAGGGAGGGTGACGAGAAGGAAACTGGGGTCATTGGTCGTGGGAAATATCCACTGGTGGAGGGACAGGTGTTGGAACACTGTATGACTGAAGCCCAACCAGAAACAGTTTTGTAACTCTGTACCTCATGTTGGTTTAATTTTTAAAATAAATAAATTTTAAAAATAATAATAAATAATTTTTAAGTAAAATAAAATGGAGGTATAGATACACAGTTTCACAGACTTATAAAGAAAACAAAATGCTGAGCACGGAGGCTATTGGGGTTGCTGACATAAGCCAGTGAGCCAGGGGGCACTGAGGAGGGAGCCAGGTGGAGACACTGAGACTCTGTGTCTCTGTCATCTCTCTCACCCTCTTGTCTGTCTCCCAAGTAGGACCCATGAACAGATGGTAAAGGAGAAACTCACCTGAACAAATAAATAGATGCTTGTTTTTAAAATAATGGGGCCGGGTGCTGAAGAGATAGCACAGTGAGTAAGGAGCTTGCCTTGCACACTGCTAGTCTGAATTAATTTCCCAGTATCCCATATGGTCCCCCAAGCACCGCCAAGTATAATTCATGAGTGCAGAGTCAGGCATAACCATTGAGGATCACTGGGTGTGACACTAATGCCAAGAGAAAAAAAAAGAAAAAAATGAAGTAATGGGGTAGGAGCAATAGTAGTGAGGTAGGGCACTCACCATGGGACATAGCTGATCTGAATTCAATCCCCAGCACCCCATATGGTCCCCAAACTTGCCAGGACTGATCCCTGAGAACAGAGAGAGGAATAAGTACTGAATACCAACCAGGTATGTCCCCTCTCCAAAACCTTTTTTAAAATTAAATACAATTAAAAAAGATATAGACCCATCACTTTTCAGTCCTAAAAAGGAAGAATAGCATTGAGGATGTTGGGGTAACTGACCTTAGCCAGTGCTGTGCCTCTTGATCATCTCTCTTCCTTCCTTCTCTGTCTCCCATAGGACCCACAAACATGACTGCGCCTCAGATTGAACCTCTGACCCATGGTAAAGGAGAAACTGTGGTCTAGAACTGAATGTTCCTGGACAAATAAATGGATGCTTGTGTTTAAAGTAATGGTACCAGAGGCTAGAGAGATAGTACAATGAGTGGGGTGCTTGCCTTTTCTACTAATAATCTGGGTTCAATTCCCCGTATCACAAATGGTTCCCTAAGCACCGCCACATGTAATTTCTGAGTGCAGAGCCAAGAGGAACCCATAAGCATTGCTGGGCGTGGTCCCAAACCCAAAAAATATATAAAAATTTCAAAATTAAGTAATGGGGTCAAAATGATAGTAGAACGGGTAAGGCTCTCACCTTACATGTGGTTGGCCCAGGTTGAACCCCTAGTATCCAATATGGTCCCTAAACCTGCCAGGAATGATCCCTGAGCCCAGATCAAGAGAAAGCCCTGAACACCACTGGATGTGTCCAAAAATAAATAAATAATATGATACAATATAATATAAAGTGAGATGAAGACAAGTTTCTCATCCTTAACAGAGGAAGAAAATTCTGACACAACACAGCATTGAAGGTGTTGGGGTAACTGACATTAATCAATGAGTGAGGAGGAAGCTGGGTGGAGACCCATAGACTCCTCCTCTCTGTCATCTCTCTCCCCTCCTTGTCTCCCAAATAGGACCTACAAATAAGACTACGCCTGATGCCAGACCCGAGACAAAAGGTAAAGGGGGAATGTGGCCTAGATCTGGGCACCTTTGAGCTAATAAATGTATGTTTGTTTTTAAAGTAATGGGGCCAGGGCTGGAAAGATAGTACAGCAGACTGGTTATTTGCCTTGTACACATCTGACCCACGTTTAATCCCCAACATCCCACTTGATCCTCCAAGTACTCCAGGAGTAGTTCCTGAGTGCAGAGTCCGGAGTAACCCCTGAGTATCACTGGGTGTGGCCCAAAAAATGAAAAATTTAAGATAAAATATTAAGTAATAGGGACAGAGCAATAGTAGTGGAGCGCAGAGGATGATTATCAGGTATGCCACTGACTCTGGTTCAATCCCTGGCATCCAATATGGTCCCCCAAACATGCCAGAAGTGATCTCCAAGTTCAGACCAAGAGTAAGACTAAACACCACAGGCTGTGGCCCAAAACACAAACATAAATTATTAATTAACTTAAATAAAATAAAGATATGGATATATACTTTCTCAGCCTTTTTGTAAAAAGGAAGTAACTGCTGACACACAGCACACCACTGCGGCTGTTGAGGAAGTGACACAAGCCAGTGAGTCAGGGGGATGCTGGGTGGACATACTGAGACTCCGTGCCTCTCTCTCTCTCCCCTCCTTTCTCTCGCCTACATAGGACCCACAAGTATCACCATATCTGAAGTTGAACCCCAGAAAGTCGGTAAAGGAAGAACAACGGCCTAGATCGGAGTATCTCTGAACAGATAAACGAATGCTTGTGTTTAAAGTAACGGGACGAGGGCTGGAGAGATAGTGCAACAGGTGGGAGGGCGCTTGACTTGCACATGGAAAACCCAGTTTGATTCCCAGCATCGTATCTGGTTCCCCAATCAACACCAGGTATAAGTTCTGCATGCAGAATCAGGAATAACTCCTGAACATTCCAGGTGTCACTTCAGCACCCAAAAATTAAGTAATAAAACTAGAGCAAAATGAGTTTTGGTAAAACACTCATCTTGCATGTGGCTGACCTGGGTTCAATCGCTGGCACCCCATAAGGTCCCCAACATGCCAGGAGTGATCCCTGAGCCCAGAGCTACGCGTAAGCCCTGAACATCCCAGGCTCTGGCCCGAAAGGCTATAATAATAAAATAAAATAAGATGTAGTTGCACCGTTCTCAGCCTTAGAAAGGGAAAAAATGCTGGGACACATGACATCATTGAAGTTGCTGGTTAAGTGACATGAGCCAGTGAGTCAAGGGGACGCTGGGTGGACACAAGGAGACTGTGCCTCTCTGTCATCTCTCTCCCCTCCTTACCTGTCACCTACATAGGAACCATAGGACCCACGAAGAACTCTACGACTCATGCTGGACCCGTAGTATACGGTAAAGGAGGAGTGTGGCCCAGAGCTGAGCATCTCTGAACAATGCATGATGATTGTTTTCGAAGTAACGGGGCTGTGGGTCGGTCAGAAAGCATAACAGATAGAGCACTTGCCTTGTACACGGCCCGAGCCTGGTTGGATCCCCAGGATTGCATATGATCCTCTGAGCACCAGGTGTAATTCCTGAGTGCAGAGCCAGAAGTATCCTCTGAGTATCACTGGGTGTGGCCAAAATAAAAGAAGAAAAGTTTTTTTAAGTAAATCAATGAGGCTGGAGTAGTAGGTTGCTCCCCTTGCATACGGTTGACCCAGGTTCAGTTCCTTGCATACGGTTGACCCGAGTTCAGTTCCTGGCATGGCATAGGGTCCCAAACCTTCCAGGAGTAACCCCTGAGCACCACTGGGTGTGACTCAAACACCACAAATAAATAAATAAAATAAAGTAAAATGTAGATCCACAGCTTCTCAGTCTTAAAAAGGAAAAAAAATGCTGACACGGATCATAGCATTGAGGCTGTTGGGGTAAGTGACATAAGCCAGTGAGCCAGGGGGATGCTGGGTGACACCCTGAAGCTCTGTGCCTCTCTCATCTCTCTCCCTTCTTTGTCTGTCTCCCACATAGAACTCAAGGACAAGTATCTGGTTTTGGCTCGACCCATGAAAGACTTAGGTAAAGGAGAAATTTGTGACCTAGAGCTGAGCGCCTCTGAACGAATGAATGAATGTTTGCTTTTAAAGTAATGGGGTTGTGTTGGGGGGGTGGGGATGGAGTGATAGCACAGCGGGTAGGGCGTTTGCCTTGCACGTAGCTGACCGGATTCAATTCCCAGCATCCCTTATGGTCCCCTGAGCTACCGCCAAGAGTATTTCCTGAATGCAGAGCCAGGAGTAACCCCTGTGCATCGCCAGGTGTGACCCCAAAAGCCAAAAAAAAAGTAATGGGGTTGGATCGGAGCAATAGTCCAGAGAGGAAGGTCTTGCACACAGCCAACCCGGGTTTGATTCCCGGCATCCCCTATGGTCCCCTGAGCACTGCCAGGAGTAATTCCTGAGTGCAGAGCCAGGAGGAAGCCCTAAGCATCGTCAGGTGTGACCCAAAAAGACAAACAAATAAAAACAAAATATAATAAAGTAATGGGGCTGGGAGGCTGGAGAGACAGGACAGCAGGTAGGGCTCTTGCCATACAAACCGCCAGCTTGGTTTCCATGCCTGGCATCACATACGGTCCGAAGCACTGCCAGGTATATTGCCTGAGTGCAGTGCCAGGAGGAACCCCCAAGCATAGCAGGATGTGACCCAAAAACCATAAAAATTTAAAAATTAAGTAACAGGACCAGAAAGATAAGAGAGCCAGAAGTAGTGAGCTGGTAGAGCACTCACCTAGCAAGCAGCTTACCAGGGTTCAATCCCAAGCACCACCATATGGTTCCCTAACCTGCCAGGAGTGACACCTGACACATAAGAGATCAGAGTAATCTCTGAGAACCACCAATTGTGTCCCAAAACAAAACAAAACAAAACAAAATAATAATAAAATTAAATAGAGTGACATATAGACACATGTCACAGCACTATGACTGTTGGGGTAAATGCATAAGTCAGTGAGCTGGGAGACACTGGGTATTCTCTGTCATCTCTCTCACCCCCTTGTCTGTCTCCCACATAGAACCCACCAAGATTCCTACGCCTGATCCTATACCTGAGATATACGGTAAAGGGGGTGTGTGGCCAAGAGCTGAGGGGGCCAACCTGGGGTAACCTGCCCTGGTTGCTGCCCAGCTTGTCTGTGGGATAAGGTGAAAGGGAGGGTGTTGGGGTAGTGCCTGTCTCCAAGGAAAACCTGCAGGGGCCCCAGGTCCCTCCTCATACATGACTTCTCTGTCACCTGGCCAGGCCTGGTCAGGCCTGCTTTGGCCCTGCCTGGGTCAATACACACAGAGAGAGAAAGAGAGAGAGAGAGAGAGAGAGAGAGAGAGAGAGAGAGAAAGCGCCTTATCCCTGGGCAGAGGAGAGAAAGGAGAAGCAGACAGAATGTGAGGAACGCCCTTGGAGTCCCTCAGCCTTCGTCCTCCCCAGGACTTTGGGGGAATGAAGGAAAAGATCCGACCCCTTTACAAACAGGTTCCATCCTTGTTGGAGAAGGAGAGGGCATAGGGTTGGGAGGGAGACCGTGGACATTGATGGAAGTTCTCTCTGGTGGTGGGATTCGTTTTGGAGTCAGAAAGACAAGTACCAGGTGATCTCACTTATCTGTGATATGTAGAATAACAGGTCAAGCGAAAACAAAGTACCAAAAGAGGAATACCTAGATCAGCCTTGCCTGGATTATAGAAATGTGAAGGACAGAGAAGGAAAGAAAAGGAAGTGAAAGTAAAAGAAGGCTGGTGGGAGGCAGCAGGGCCTCAACCGCAGACTTCAGGCACATCAGGGGGGTAGAGGTATGGAATGTATACACATGTAAAATACAGCCAACAGCACTGTAAGCAGGAGGCTCAACCTTCAAGCACCAAATTTCAATATGTATTAAGGAGAAGGCAGAGGGGTAGGAGAGAACCTGGGGACACTGGCAGCGTGAAGTTCACTCTGGTTTGAGAGCATAATATGTCTAAAACCTTATTATAAGCAACTTTATAAATCATGCTGCCTTAGGGGGCTGGAACAATAGTATAATGGGTCGGGAGCTTGCCTTGCATTTGGCCAACCCAGATTCAGTCTCCAGCACCCCATATGGTACCCCAAGCACTGTCAGGGGGTAATTTCAGAGAGCAGAATGAGGAATAACCCCAGGAGGGGCCCCAAAACAACAATGAAAATAAATATAAATTATGCTGCTTTAATAAAAATATAAGATTTTTAAAAAGAAAAGAAGTCAACTGATATATAAATAAAAATATCCGCTTTCAAGAAGAAAGAGGAAGCAAAGGTGTAAGGAGGGAGGGAGAAAGGGAGAGAGGGAGGGAGGGAGGGAGGGAGGGAGGGAGGGAGCCTATCCTGAAATGACCCTTTCTCTTGCTACAGTTTTAAAGAATCATGTAAACTGCTGTTACCCCAAATATGAGAACTTCAACTGTTCAAGAGTTAAAGACTACTTTATAACTAATATAGGATGTCTCCACAGTGTCATTCTGTAAGTGACCAGCTCCCATGGCCATGTCCTTACAGGGGCTGGGGGGGTGGGACATGATAGAATGGGTGTCCCGGAAAGTCCCATCCTCTGGATCTTGTCAGGTAGTGAGGAGGCTTATGTTCCCAGGATGCTGCAGGGCTTCCGGTCAAGAGACTTTGCGAAGGGGGGCAGGTGTAGGAGGGTGGTTAGTGGGGAGAGGAAAGGGAAGAAGGGACACTAGAGCGAGGCTGCCCCAGGAGAGGAAATGAGACTCTGGAGAATGTCTGGGCGCAAAGCAGAGAAAGGAGATCGGAGGCTGGATTATGTGGGAAGCCAAAATCTAGGAGAAGGAAGGAGGGAGATTCCCCAAGCACATTTTCAGAATCCTTCTCGCGGGCAATCTTCCTCTCCCTTACTCCCCAGGTTCCAGACACACGAAGACAGTTACATCTGTGCAGACGCCAAGGACAAGAATATCCAATATTGCCTGGCGTCCTTGGTGGTGAGACACCAGGCGTTGCAGGCACTACGTAGACTAGAGCCACTGGGGCTGGATAGGCTCCTGGAATTCTGGCACGGCTCGTGAGGGTGGTCCCTCACCTCCAGCTCACTCGCCTGCATCTCGGGAGTCTCTTGGGCTCCACAGTTCTGTTTTTAAAAGTCTGTTCTGAAAAGGAAATACCCTGCCACAGAGGCAGGGTGGGACGGGGGGGTAGGGGGTAGGAGGGATACTGGAACCCATGGTGGTGAAAAATAGGCGCTGGTGGAGGGATGGGTGTTTGATCATTGTACAGTTGAAACCCAAGCACAAAAAATTGTAAATCTACAACTGTACCTCATGGTGTTTCACTAACAAAATTTTATTTTAAATGTAAATGATGGAGAATGGGCACTGGTGGAGGGATGTGTACTGGATCATTGTATAACTGAAACCCAAGCACAAAAATTTCTAAGTCTACAACTGTACCTCATGGTGTTTCACTAATAAAATTTGTTTAAAATCTCAGTTCTGGTGATAATAATAGCACAATAATAAATGGTTTCTAAAGCAACTTTGCTTGACCATTGGGGCAGGGGAGGATACTGACAGGATGGCTGACCTTGGATTTATAGCTCTTTCGTAATAAGACAACCAAGGCCAAAGAAATAGTTCATCAGGCTATTTGCCCAGTTTGATCCCTGGCACTCCATATGGTCCCGTGAATCCAAGAGGAGTGATCTGAGCTCAAAGTCAGGAGTAAGCCCTGAGCACACCCTCCCCTAATCACACATCATCATACAATTTTTCAAAAGTCTAGATATGGCTCAGTGGTTTAAAAAAACTTTCCTAGGCTCCAATCCACTGTCCCCACCTGCCCAGAGGTGATCCAGACAGCCCTGCTCTAGGAATCCTCAGGTCAGGGGGGTGTGGGGAGGGCCCAGAAGGCAGTGCAGTGCCTTAGGAAACTCTCAGGGCAAACATGAGGTCCTGAGTTTCATCCACAGCACCACCCATTCACCAAGAGGCCCCTGACTATCAGACAGTCTGAGGTCCCTGACAAGGGGAGAATTTTCCTTAGTAGAATAAAAAAAAATTAAATGAAAAACACTATTCATTCCAATATAGAATGAGTATGTGTCAAAGGATATACTGAACGCAGTAATGAGGGACCCACCAAAAACTGATACATAGATCATCAGAAATTTCTGTCCTTAATTGGGATGGCCTATCTGACAGATGTGGGGGTAGAAAGAAGAGAAATATTCCAGAGTGCAATTAAATTGTAACTGGGGCATGATCTTTTCCACTGAAAAAAAAATTATTTGCATCTGTGCTAAACAGATATGATCTGATCTGACAAAAACCATATAGAACATCTATCAAAAAACAAAACATGTCCTTGAGTGCAGTTAGGACAGAGAAGGGACCGCTATGACAATGATAATTGGAACTGCTCACTCTGGACAAAAGTGAGTGCTGAAAGGAGGTAAAGTGGTACGCTTTCAGTAACAGTATTTCAAACCACAATGCCTAAGAGGAAAATGAGAGAGAGACAGACAGACAGACAGACAGACAGACAGACAGAGAAGAAAAATGTCTGCCATAGTGGCAGGCTGCAGTGGGAATGGGGGGACATGGGTGCAGTCTGGAAGAAAACTGGGGGCATTGGTGACAGGAAATGTGCACCAGAGAAGAAACAGATGTTGGGACGCTGTATGACTGAAACCCAATTAGGAACAACTTTGTAACTGCAGATCTCACAGTGTTTAGATTCTTTTAAAAAAAAAATTGTAATGTATGCCCCAGAGCTCCTGCCTTATAGATATGAGGCCCTAAGTAAGATCAGGGCACACCCTCTCAGACTGAGCACAATCCAGATTGCCCCAGGCTGTCCTCGCAACAGAAAGCGAGTGCACCACAGTCAAAAGTGTCCTCGCTCATCATGACAGCAACAGCAAAGCCAAAGGAAAAGAGAAATAAAACTTTGTATTAGGGGGTATGGTGCTGCCAGCAGGTCAATTTGTACCTGTGAGGCAAGTGCATCAGCAGCCTGATGGCGCCGTCAGACTTTCAGATACCCCAAATTTGCTGCTGTGCCTTTGGCCAGACCCAAAAAACTTGGGGCAAAGTTTACCAAGAAAATAAATGGCCAAAAGTTAGGTATATGGGAGACACACCCACAAACCACCTCCGGCTCAGCTATATAATTGGAGTTGTGGCCTCTCCGGTTACTAATCAAACTGCTTAATGGCCAATATCCCAGAGACTCAGAAACGAATCTCGAAACCCAACAGCTTTTGGCAGAAATGTGTCCTGTTCCTGTAGTAGGTTACCGGTGCTGGGCCACTACAGTTGGGAATAAGTTTCGTGCCTTGCCCTGTAACCCCTGGGGGCCCAGTGGCTGTCATCCTCCAGAGACCATTGGACAGTCAGGTTTGGGCCCACAGTGACCAGACACACAGGGCCTCACGAGATGGGGGTCGAGTTGGCCCTTTCCTCCCCATCCCAATGAGATCCCAAGTCACCGCCCACGAACGGCCTTTCTGGCTCCTGATCAAGCCACTTAACGGGCAATATCCCAGAAACTCAGAAACAAATCTTGGAACCCAACGGCTTTTGGCAGAAATGCATCCTGTTCCTGAAGTAGGTTACCGGCACTGGGCCACTCCAGGTGGGAATAGGTTTTGTGCCTTGGCCTGTTCCCCCTGGTGGCCCATTGACAGCCATCCTCCAGAGGCCACTAGACAGTCTGGTTTGGGCCCACAGTGAAAAGACATGCGGGGCCTCATGGGATGGGGGTGGAGCCAGCCCTATCCTCCTCACCCCAACGAGACCTCTAGTTGCAGCCCATGAACAGCCTCTCTGGCTCCTGATCAAGCTGCTTAACGGCCATAATCCCAGAGACTCAGAAACAAATCTCGAAACCCAGCGGCTTTTGGCAGAAATATGTCCGGACCCCACAGTAGGTTATGTCGCCAGGCCACCCCAGGGAGGAAAGGGTGCTGTCTCTCCACCTGCTCCCCCCTGGAGGCTTGGTGGCCGCCATCCACCAGAGGCCATTGGACAGTCAGGTTTGGGCCCATAGTGATGAGACACGCCGGACCTCACGGGATGGGGGTGGAGCCGGTCCTGTCCTCCCCAACCCAACGAGACCCCAAGTGGTCGCCCACAAACAGCCTCTCTGGCTCCTGATCAAGCTGCTTAACAGCCATGATCCCAGAGACTCAGGAAGAAATCTCGGAACCCTGCAGGTTTAGACAGAAATCCCTCCAGATTTTAGTGATAAAATTTCAGAATTTCAAAATTGTGCAGCCACTGCTGCAACCATGCAACATCATATTTTATTCATAACCAGCAATAGAAAGCAAATTGTCTGCCATTTCCTTTTCAACAGATCTGAATGTTGGGGTAAAATCCCAAATAATGATTTTGGGTCTGGCATCAAAATATTGAATGTAATCAACGTAGAGAATAATGTGGAAATCATCTGCCCCACAGGTAGGGGAAGGGTGTGGGATGGGTGTATACTGGGGTTTTTGGTGGTGGAGAATGGGAACTGGTGAAGGTATGGGTGTTTCATTGTATGACCGAGACTTAAACCCGAAAGCTTTGTAACTGCTCTCACGGTGATTCAATAAATAAAATTATTTTTATAAAAATGAAAAAAAAAGTAAGGTGGAGCTCATGCCCAATTCTAATCAGCTAATCAGTGGCTAAATAAATAGCAGTGCTTCTACATAAAAAATATCTTTGTATTAAATATATGTTCTGCCCCTCCCCTCAAAAAATGTGCATACCCTTTTAGACTTAAGAAATCCTGGGCTGGGCCTTCGTTTATTTTGTCTTACTGTTGAGTTCAAAGTCTTAAACTTTCATCTCTGTGTTTGTGCTTGGGGCATCATTGGGCCACCTATTCCTTCAGGTGATCTCTCTCACTTCCAGCAGAAGAAGCTCAACCCTTTCCATCACTGGACCCTGAAAATACCCAAACTTTTCACACTGCACAAACAGCAAAAATGACCCAAACAGGGAAGGGATGAGGCTGTGAAAGAGACAAGACCAAGAATTTGCATCTGGACCCTGGGGAGAGGTTGGAGCATCTCAGGTTGTCTGGTCAGCAGACAGGGGGAGTTTCAGCTGCTGAGGAAGAGTTCAGAAGGAGGGTGCCTGCACACCTGAACTGGAGTTGAGTGTGCAGAATCCAAAACCAAAGGGGAGAGGGCATGGAAGGAATCCTGCCTTCCTGCCAGAACTGCTTTCTGCTGCCAATGAGGCCACACCACAGAGAATGACCAGGTCTCTTGCAGGGGAGCTGAGAACCAGGGTAGAAGGGTCTTCCTGGTGCTGGGGCACCCTGGAACACTTGTGTTGGGAGTGGAGAACGCTTCTGAGAGATGCGTGATCTAAGCTCTTGTAAGTCTGCAAAGCTGCAAACTAATTGTAAGTCCATTTTGAAAATGAAATGATTTAAAAAATTAAAAATGAATATGTTTAGGCACCCAGAGTTGCCAACAGGCAGGAGAAAAAAATGCTGCCTTCTTTCAAGATTATATTTCAAAGGGAGGGTTGCTGGGGTCTTGAGAAAAGCATGAAGGAGACATAAAACTGATAACAGTCCAGGAAAGATTTGTATGTACATCAAAGGGCAGAAAGGGATTTGGGGTTTATTTTCAAAAATTAATGCTCTCAGAAAGAGAGTTCAGGGACCCACAGCAGGCGCCTGAGGTCAGATAAGACTGAGAGAGACCGGAAGGCAACTTGGTTCAGGGCAGATCCCTGAGAACTCACTACAGGGCAGTAACAGGGTGAGTGAGGCCTCCACTGTGGGGCAGCAAATGAGGAGAGCCCATTCACTGGAGTTCTGGAAGAGTCCACACCCCTCCCACTGCCAACTCCCCTAAGGGGCTCCCAGCATCCTCCCGACCCTCCTGCTTGCAGGGGAGACCTGGTCCATGTGGGCAGAGGCAAGGCCACACCCATGGCTCAGCCACTGTCCTTAGATCTGAACCATCCTCAGACACCAGCAAGGGAAGGGGGCTCTCACACCTGGGGAACCCCTGCTGGAGCCACAGGTTTCTGTGTGAGGGGGACCCTGCTTTCCCCACTCCCCTCTCCTACCCCTCTCACCTGGCTCTCCGGGACTCACCACAGGCCTTCTCTGAGTTCTTCTCACAGACCAGCTGTCTCCTGACTCGGGGCTTCACAGAAGGTTTCTCCCCATGAACTCTGGCCCCGCATGGGTCTGTAGCTTCCTGTTCAGGAATCCCATGAGCCACACCAGGGCCCCTTCTCTGCTGCCCCAAACCAATGAGTGTTTCCTTCATACTGCCAAAGGCCATCACAGCTACATGATTTCCAGAACCCAGTGGGAAATAAATTCTATGACTCCCGCCGACAGGACCCTTCTGCCACCCTACCTGATGTACCATCTCTCCAGCCTGCCCATCTGATCCTTAACTGTCCTCAGTAATGTTCTGCAGCTCAGGAAGAGAAAGTGACAAAAGATTCAGGAGGCTCACAGCCACTTAGAGCATGGACTGCCTTAGGGAGGTCAGAAATGGCAGAATACTGAGTGATCAAACACTAGCCCCTGCAGTTCTCCCTCTCTGAACCAACCCGCATTCAGTCTGTTGCATCTGGAAAATCACTTCCCTCCCATCAGCCCCTATCTCTTACTCTGGCCACCACAGCAGTGTCGTGAGGGGGTTGGGGGAGCGGGGGAGCGTTCTACACCAGTGCTGTCCATGCAGTTCCTCGGGGTTCCAGTCACCAGCCTCTCACCTGCACTTTTGCCCTGACCATGCCACCCTGCATGAGGGAGTCTCTGCTGCTGAGATACTGGTGCCCCCAGGAGCTTGTCAATATTCAGGCCTGAGACATCTAGAAGGGTTGGATAAGGGCTGCGGGTGACATTGCACCCGGAAGGCAACAGGGGCAGGGAGGCATCTAGTGAGCATATGGACAGAAGGACTTGTCCTGGCATGTCAGCTGGCCTCTCCCATCAGCTATGATAGGACTAAGTTCATGCACCAGAGGCTGCAGTGGCAGGGACCGACTCTATGCATGGACTCCATTGCATAGGCCTCTTACCAAGGCCACTGTAACTACTCCCTGACATCGTGCTAGCCAGAAGCAGAGGTAAACCTTAAGTCTTAATTGTGCAGCTGTCCTCCAGGAGAAAATACAGTCCTCAGAACAGGAACGTTCCACTCTGCGAGGGAGACACTCTACCTCAGCAGATTGACACTTCAGAGGCTTCTCCACGACCTCTGGTGCCTTTGCTCTCCCTGTCGTCTGAGGACTTAGGGAATTCCTGCTCAGACATTTGAACAATATGCCACAAGATAAAGGATTTTCTTGTAATAAATAACTTGGGTTTATGGAGAAATGTCACCATAGATTTAATTATCCATAATCAGACAGACGAAGGAAATGGGGAAGGGATTGTGTTTGCCACTCAGCAAAGTGAACCTCAAGTTAGGACATCTCCCTGTTGCATGAAAAATCAGAAAACTGTTTTTTTACGCGTTATGGGTTTTTTGTGTTAAAGAGATGAGTTGATAAGCATGATGGGGAACCGTTCTTATGGCTACCTTGTGCTGTTTGTGCACATGAATGTCATCAACTACTAGGGGAAAGTTCTAACTTAAGGTTTCCAATGAGTCTTTAGAGAAAGTCATCTTCATAGAATTTTCCCTCTCCGGAAAGAGGGACAGACTCTACTTATTTTTTTAAGTAAATAGATTTTATTTGGAGGACATTGAAGGTGTGGAGGGGAAGAAAGTAAGAGAGAGAGAAACGCGCTCAAGAGAGAATGTAGGCTTCTCCAGGGGCAGAGAGAGCCCCTCTACATCTCCCCACATTAGACATGAATGCATGAAAGTACACATCTCAAGAGAGGAAATGAGGGGACACATGTGCTCGGCTACATGAGCACAAGCAGCACATGGGCTCAGGCAGCATATGCTCTGACTCCACTTATTTTTAAGCTCTACTTCCTGTAGCTTTCCCAATCTCCTTGAGTCCTTTTTTGAAAGCCTGTGCTGTTTGCAATCTAGGCAGAGTATGCTCTATCTGACTGTGACTTCCTGACCCTCCTCTTTTTATAAAAACAAGGCAGCGCTGGGGTCTAAGAGAATCAGCGAACAGCATCCTGGAGCCTGGGAAACACCCTGAAATGAGGAAGATGAAACGCTTTGCAGTTGCCCTTCTTGTGCTCTTGCTGATTGCAGTCGCCCTTGGACTCCCCACCCCAGAAAACCACGGTGAGTTCAGTGACCTTCTCATGGGTGGTCAGGTCTGTGGTCACTCCTGCTCTGGGAGGAGACACAGATGGACAACTGAGTCCTCCCATGACTATTCTTATTATAGAATGTTCATGTGATTTGGCACTTGCCGAAAAGCAGAAGCAGGGCCCAAGGAAAGGTTCAGTGGCTTTACGGCCTCTCCTGGCTACTGCAGGGTTGTGAATTGAAACTCCAATGAGTTTGAAATGTGCCAAATCTCAATCTGACGCCTTTGCTGTCAGGAGCCCCTGGAAGAAAGAAACCGGAATGGCTGAAGGTTTAGAAAATGCTCAGGGCAAGTGAGGGGTCCTGAGTTCATCTCTTTCCCTTATGTCTGGCATACCACATTGTCACACACACACACACACACAAACACACACACACACACACACACACACACATACACACACACACCAGTGTGGGATCCTAAGTGAGGGTTAAAAAAATAACAAATACAGTGGAGAATGGGCACTGGTGGAGGGATGGGTATTCGATAATTGTGTAACTGAAACCCAAGCACAAAAATTAGTAAGTCTACAACTGTACCTCATGGTGTTTCACTAATAAAAATTTTTAAAAAATAACAAATAAGTTTAATTTTAAAAATAATAATAAAACAGACCAAGAAGGTAATAGACCCCTCTCTGTACAGACTTGTTCCCTTGGGAAATGAATAAGATGAAGGTTCCAACTTGGGGAAACTATTCTCTTTCTTTACAGGGCCTCACTTGCTTATCCAAAACCTTGGGGCCTGAGGCTAGGAAGGTATTAAGGCAGGCATGGCACTTGATTTGCATGTGGCCAACCCAGGTTTGATTCCTGGCATCCCATATGGTCCCCCAAGCACCATGAGGAGTAATTCCTGAGAGTGGAGTAAGGAATAAGCCCTGAGCCTAACCGGGTGTGCCTCTGATGCAAAAACAGAAAAAGAAAAAAGGCACTTTGGGATCAACTGTACTTTGAAATACAGAATTTCTTGTGAGTTTTTAAATAGAACATGATAGGACACAGCAATTCCACTTCCAAATATCTAGCCAAGAGAACAGAAAGCAGATCACAGGTATAAGTGGAAATTACCACATTAGTCATCAGAGTCAAAATTCAAGCACAGCTGAACAAATGAACTAATGTTTTCCTTTGAAGTGGGATGGCAAGATAGTGCAGTAGATAGAGCACTTGCCTTGCACATAGCTATCTAAGGTTTGATCCCTGGCAACCCACATGGTACCCCAAGATCACCAGGAGTGATCCCTGAGCACAGAGCCAGGAATAAGCCTTAAAGGCCACCAGGTGTGACCCCCATGAATATTTTTAATTAAGAATAAAGTAGAATATAGACAGACAGTGGCATTTCTAAGCCTTCAAAAGGAAGAAAATGTTGACACATGCCACAGCATTAAGGCTGTTGGGGTAGGTGACATATCCAGTGAAACAGGGGGACACTGGATGGAGACACTGATACTCTGTACCTCTCTGTCATCTCTCTCACCCCCTTTTCTGTCACCCACCCACCACCATGACTCGCCTGATTCTAAACCTGAGGTAGACAGTAAAGAAGGAGTATGGCCAAGAGCTGAGGGGCCAAACTAAGACATACCTGCCTATGGTTGCTACCCACCTTGTCTGTGGGATGTGGGGGGCAGGAGATGGTCCTGGAGATGGTGACTATCTCCAAGAAAGATTTGTAGAGGCCCCAATTTCCTCCCCGTCCATGACCTCTCTGTCCCTGGTCAGCTCACATGGACAGAGGCAATCACCACATCCTTCCTTCCTGGGATAAACAATCCTGGCCCTGCTGTGGCCCTGCCCAGTTCAACACACACACACACACACACACACACACACACACACACACACACACACATACACACACAACACGCACACACACATACACACAGCCCTGCCCCTGCAGACAGAACGGGAGGGACACCCTTATTTTTCCTCAATCTTTGTCCTCCCCAGGACTTTGGAGGAATGAAAGGAAGGACTCCTTTAACTAACAGAATCCATCCTTGTTGAGTGAAGTAAGTGAGAAGAAGGACAAATACTGGATGACCTCACTTATCTTTTGTATATAACAGGCCAAGGGAATGCAAAGTACCAAAGTGGGGATACTTAGATTGACTCTAGAGAATAGAAATGAGAAGCACAGAGAAGGAAAGAAACTGGGGTACGAGAATTAAGGAAAGGAGAATGGGAGATAACAGGGCCAAGGCCATGGGCCTCCAGCACATCAGAGGTGTGGACTATGTGGATATCTAAACCACAGCCAACAGCACTGTACGTAGGACGTCCAAACTTACAAACACCAAACTGAAAAAGTAGAACTATTAAGGAAAAGACAGAGGTGTGGGAGGGAACCTGGGAACATGTGAGGAGGGAAGTTCACTCCAGGGGGTAGGACTGGTTTTGGAGCATGGTTTAAGTGAAACTCTATTATGAACAACTTTGTAAATCGTGATGCCATAATGCTTTAGTAAAAAGTGAAATTTTTAAAAGTAAGTCAACAAACACGTTTTTAAAAATCCTCTGTTTCAGAGAGAGAGAGAGAGAGAGAGAGAGAGAGAGAGAGAGAAATTCTGTTGTAAAATGACTCTTTCTTAAACGTAGGCTGCTGTTACCCTGACTATGAGAACTTCAACTGTTCAGGAATGAAAGACTACTATGAAACCAACACAAACTGCCCCCACAGTGGCATCATGTAAGTGACCAACTCCAGGGGCCATGTCCTTATGGGGGCTGGAGGAGAGAGGACCTGATAGTTGTCTGGGGAAGTCTCATCCTCTGGATCTTGCCAGTCATGAGGATGCTTGTATTCCTGGGATTCAGATCAAGAGGTTTTGCGGAGGTGGTGGGGGGGAGGGCAGGGGGTAGTGGAAAAGGAGACGGAGATGCAGGTGCTAGGCTGCCCAAGGAGAGGAAAGGAGGCCCACATGGGGTCTATAGGCTCCAGCACCTGAGAGAGATGAAGCAGGATGGATTGAGTGGGGAACCCAAGAATATGGAAGGGGGTTCCCCAAGCTCATTCTGCAGAATCCTTCTCAATATGAGGTCTTCCTTTCCTTGCTCCCCAGGTTCAGGACTACGGAGAATCAGTTTATCTGTGCAGATTCCAAGGAAGAAAGCGTCCAGATGTGTTTGGTGTCCATGGTTCTAAAGAACAGGATGGTGCATGCACTGAAAAAACTACAGCCATGGGGGCTGGATTGGATACTGAAATTCAGGGGCTATGGATGATGGTGGCCCCTTACCTCCAGCTTGTTCACCCATCCAACTTCTTTCTGGGAGTCTCTCAGGATCCACCGTTTTTTGTTTTTTGTTTTTTTGAAAAAAGAATTATCATAGCTGCTCTGGAGATGAAAGCAATGCAATCATTACATGTTGTAAAGTAACTTGACTTAATCTTTAGTGGGGGGGGGGGGAGCTGTATGATGGCTGAACGTTGGGTGCACGACTTTTTCCATTTATTCATGATGTTTAAATGAAACATTATAGTATAATTTTTTATAACTTATAGAAACATGGAAGTCCAGAAAATGGTTCAATAGCTAAAGCTCTTGCCCAGAAAAGTGTAACCGAGTGCCCCCACCTGCTCAGAGGTGATCCTGACAGCCATGCTCTGAGGGAGGAAGACCCAGAAACTAGTTTGGTGGCTTAGGAAATGCCCTGGGCAAGCATGAGGTCCTGAGCTTCATCCCTGGCACCACCCATGCAACAAGGGGACCCTGACAGTGCAAGGTGCATGCATTGTCTGGGATCCCTGAAAGGGGAGCATTTTCTTTAATAGAATTTGAATTTTTAAGTTAAAAACACTACTCATCCTAATATAGAAAGAATACATGTCAAAAGATGTATTGAACTCAATAATGTGAGACCATTAAATTCATATAAAAACCATCTGAGGAACAGAGATGTCTGTCATTAATTTGGGATGGCCTTCTGAAAGAGGTGGGGTTAGAAAGGAGAAAAATATCCTAGAGGGCAATAAAATAATTGTAACTGGGACATGACCTTTTCTGCTGAATGAAAATCATTTACATCTATAGAGTCAAAAGTTCACTACGATCTGATATAATGAATATCATATATAAAACATCTATCAAAAATACATGCCCTAGGCGGGGCGAGGCAGCAGGACAGGGAGCTGGTGACAGACTGGAGCATGTGCTTGGCCTCGACCTGCCTGAGCCTCACACACGGGGAGAGGGGGGGTACGGGGGGGGGGCGGGGCACTCAGCCCAGAGAGCAGCTCGCGGGCAGACTGAAGGCCAGCTGGAACCAATGGTAAGGAGCACTCATGGGCGGGGGCCCTCCAGAGCCAGCCACGCCCGGGGACTCCTCAGCTGCTGAGAGCGACACTGTACAGTGTCCAGCAGGGGCTGGAGGCCAGAGCCCCTGGAGGTGGAGGACGGAGGACCAGGAGCAGGTGGGGAGGACACCCTCGGGAGGGCTGAGGACGTAGGTCCCAAGGGAACATGTGTGTGCTGCTTCAAGGCAGGTCTGAGGCCTGGGTGCCCACGGGGCTCAGGGAGGCAGTGTCTTCCCATGCCCCACCAGGCACGTGGACACTCTCCAGCTCCCTCCCCACCCCACTGCACCCACGTCAGCTCTAGAAACTTGCAGGGTCTGTGTGGACGGGCTTCTCGGACCCCTGCCACGCCTGACACTGTGTAGCCATGGGAAGGAAGGGCCACAGGACAGGGGGGCTGCAGGAAGCAGGAAGGTCTATTTCCCAGTCACCCCTGGCTCTTCATCTGTAGAGGAGCAAGAAAAAAGTACAGGATTTTTTTTTTGACCTGAGAATAAATCACTCGGGTCTCCTGGGGTGTGGGGAGGAGGGATTTGGGGTGTGGACCCCCAGGGGCATCAGCGTGCTGAGCAGCTCCCACCACGTCCATCACCGGGAACACCTGGTTCTAGGAGGCCACGTTTGCACAGTAACAGGCTTGGGGAGCAGCCATCCTGTGGCTGATGCTTCCTGAGCCCTTTGTTCAGACTGTCACAATCTCCTAGCAACACGGTAGGGAAATCCACCGGGTATGAAATCAAAGGGCCATGTGGGTGGAATACCTGTAGAGTGTTCAGTTTTATGAAAAGCTTTCTCTAAAAATTATATATATTATGCAAAATGCTACAGTAATGTAAGGTTAGTATAGAAGTGATTTAACTCCCCCACAAGCAGTTCCGGGTTCCCGGCGTGCCAGTAGTCCGGGCCTCCACATACAGAGAATGGGAGGTGGTGGCCCAGCGAGCTTGACTTCTAGCTTGACTTCTAGACACAGTGACTCTCCTTCCAGATGGGACTCCAGCCAGGAGCATCCAGGCCCCTTTGTGAGAACCTCTTGCTGACTGTGAAGTGGAAAGGAACGCAGCCTCATCTTCTGTGAGCAAGCACATGTTGCTCACAAACGTTGGAACGTGCCTGTCGTGGCTGCTCTCCGGGCCATGGGCTGCAGCCTGGAACCAGGCTTGTGGTGGGAGGCCCAGCAGAAGGCAGGTTCTTGGGCATGCCCCAGTCACTGAGCTGGAGAACCAGGACCCAAACTCGCAGGGTGCAGGCTGCCAGGGCTCTCTGGGGAAAACGACTGCATTTTCTAGGTTACCTATCAGCCCAGATCCCATTCCTGCACTCCAGGCTGTTACCTTACACTGGAAGATAAGAAAATTGGCTTTCACATAGGACCTCTTTGTAATATCTGCTACAAGACAAACGTACTTTTTTTTTTGTCTTTTGGGTCACACCCAGCAATGCTCAGGGGTCACTCCTGGCTCTGCACTCTGGAATTACTCCTGGCGGTGCTTGGGGGACCATATGGGATGCCGGGGATCGAACCCAGGTCAGCTGCATGCAAGGAAAACGCCCTACCCACTGTGCTATCACTCCAGCCCGAGACAAACGTACTTTATGTAAAACCTAAATGGATCTCAGGGCTGGAGGGAAGTACAGGGGTTAAGGCTTGTGTGCAGCCTTTGTTGGTTTGATCCCTGGTACCACATAGGGTCCCCCAGCATTGCCAGGAGTGATCCCTGAGCAAAGCCAGGAGTGTGTCCTGATTGGTGCCACTGGGTATAGCAAAACCCAAAAAGAAAAATCAAATATCATTTCAGCTGATTAATCTACATGGGTATTTCTCCAAGATGTTTCTGGCTTTTTTTCATCATATGCTGGGTGTTCCTTACGCACAAGACCATCGCTAAGTGAGAATCCATCTGGCTGCCAACATGCGTCCTAGATTCTGGGCTCTGAGATGCCTGTGGGTGTCCAGGGGCTGCAGAGGGTCAGCGTCTGCATGGCACGAGAGGTCTGCAGTGAGGCAGGCGGGCTTTGCAGTGAGGCAGTGCTGCCAGGCTGCAGCTTTGCAGGAGTCTATCCCTCACACTGGAGCGATAGCAAAGCAGGTAGGGCATTTGCCTTGCATGCGGCTGACCCGGGTTTGATTCCTCCGCCCCTCTCGGAGAGCCCAGCAAGCTACCGAGAGTATCCCACCCACATGGCAGAGCCTGGAAAGCTCCCCGTGGCGTATTCGATATGCCAAACACAATAACAACAAGTCTCACAATGGAGACGTTACTGGGCCCACTCGAGCAAATTGATGAACAAGGGGAGGACAGTTACAGTTACAGTTTACATATAAGACATCTATCAAAAATACATGCCCTAGGCTGGTGGGGGCAGGAGGGAAGCTGGGGCACTGGTGGTGGGAAATGTCTACTGGTGAAGGGACAGGTGTTGGAAAATCATATGACTTAAAAGTCAACCATGAACACCTTTGTAATTGTGTATCTCATAGTGATTCGCTTAAAAAATAAGTTAGGATATTTTTAACTTATAAGTGTTACACCCTGAGTGTGAACGCTGGTGCAGCCCTTGGTGTGCCACAATCCAGGTGGCACAACCAGTCCCTGGAGACACAACTAAACTATGTGATGTCAAATGAACCACCGCCAAGCTTCTTGCTCATCATAATAGCTTCAGCAAAGTAACAAAAAAGAAGAAATAAAACTTTTCTATTTTATCTATAAATATGTAGCACTGTCCTCCTGTTGTTCATTGATTTGCTGGAGCGGGCCCAATAATGTCTCCATTGTGAGACTTGTTGTTACTGTTTTTGGTATATCAGATACATCACGGGTAGCTTGCCAGGCTTTACCGTGCGGGTGGAATACTCTTGGTAGCTTGCTAAGCTCTCCGAGAGGGGCAGAGGAATCGAACTCAGGTCGGCCATGCTGGCCGCTTGTAAGGCAAATGCCCTACCGCTGTGCTATCGCTCCAGCCCCAGCCCATAAATATGGATAAATATATATTAAATATGTATAATTTTAATATACATATTTTATATTATATAAAAGAAAAGTGAAAGCCCTTACAGATATAAAAAATCCTGGAGGAGGCTTTTTTTTTTCATTATTGAGATTAAAATCTCACACTTTTATGGGGCTAGATCAATAGTACAGAGGGTTTGATGCTTGCCTTGCACACAGCTGACCCAGATTAATTTCCTGGCACCCCATATGTTTCCTTGAGTCTATCCAAGAGTGATCCCTGAGCTTTAGAGAGAAGAGTAAACCTTGATCGCAGCCAGATGTGGCAAAAAAAAACCTAATAATAATAAAAATAAAGCAGAAATTTTATTGTAAAGTTTTAGTTCTGAATGTCTCTAGGCCACTGTTTCCTTTAGGCATCCTCCCTCTCTTTCGGAAGTAGAAGCTCTGCCCTTTCCACCACTGAACTCCACAAACCCCCAACCTTCTTCATCACACTCAGTGAAACTCAGTGAAATTCACAGAGGAAGTCTGGAGGATTGGGATGGAGGATTCTTATGGTGGATCGACCCTGGACTCTGGTGGTAGATGAGTTGAATCTTTACACATACAGAGGTGTTAAACTATACCCTCAGATGCTAAACATTGTAAACTGATAAAATTCAATTTAAAAAAAAAGAAAAAGGAAGACACCACAAAACCAAAGATCTCTCTGGACCCCGCACCGAGCCAATTTCACCAGGGCACCCCAGATGGAACAGGTGCAGTCTCCCTGCCTACTCCAGACGGAATCCCGGCAACCAAGAGCATCCACAAGCAAGGCCCAGGTATGCAGATTCCAGTATTAAATCTCCGTGCAGCATGGCAGCAGAGGCTCCAGACAGTCCCTCCCTGATTCCCTGCCTGCTGGTTGGCCTAAAGGTCATGCCCACAATGTGCCTCTGGGCGCCATCTTAATGCACCAACAGCCCTGGTCCACAGGCACCCAATTGAATCCCAAAATGGATTAGTGCACTACATAAATGTCTCTGGAACCCAAGCATTGACAATTTAGGATTACAGAAGTGAGCGGCCGCAGCACCCATGATATTCAAAATGAACAGTCGACAATAAATAATCTAGCAACTGCTTCTGGCAGGCAGGCTTGAATGGCGGTGGGAAAATTCGAGCAAAACAAAATGCCCAAAAGTAGAGAGAGAGTATTGGGTAAATTTCCTGCAATGGACGCAGGGTGAGAACTAGGATGGGGGGGAGGGGATATACTAGGGACACTGGTGGTGGAGAGTGTGCACTGGTGGAGGGATGGGTGTTTGATCATTGTACTGCTGAATCTCGAACATGAAAGCTTTGTAATTGTATTTCACTGTGATTCAATTAAAAAAAGTAATGTGGAGTTCATGCCCAATTCAATCAGCTTAGTCAATGACTGAATAAATAGCAGTATCACTGTATCACTGTCCTCCAGTTGTTCATCGATTTGCTCGAGTGGGCCCAGTAACGTCTCCATTGGAGACTTTGTTGTTACTGTGTTTGGCATATCAAATACATCACGGGTAGCTTGCCAGGCTCTGCTATGCAGGCGAGACACTCACGGGCGGAGGAATCGATCTCAGGTCAGCCATGTTGGCTGCATGCAAGGCAAACACCCTACCGCCGTGCTATCGCTCCAGCCCAAATAGCAGTTCTCCTACATTTAAAAAAGAGGGGGGGATGGGCTTGGAGGTGGCAGAAGGGAAAAAACTAACTGAATATATAAATAAATAAGCCACTCACTGCTTCCATCTGTGCTCTCTAAGGTCCTGCCCCCCCCAAAAAAAAAAAAACTTTTTCAATTACCTCTTTTAATCTCAAGGGTTTTTTTGTGGCAGGCTATCTAAGTCCTCTCTATAGAATTGTAAGTTATTGGGCCTTCGGGTGTGACTTAGGGTGAAGCTCTTACCAAATACAATCATGTCAGTATTTCTGTGGGCAACCCCCCTCCATCATTACAGAAAGTGTGAGCTTTCCAATGCCTCTTTTGAAAACCACAGCACCCAAAAGGAGAGAGAGAACAAGGGGGCATGACCTGCCACAGAGGCAGGGTGGGATGGGGGGAATGGGAGGTGGGAGGGATACTGGGATCAGTGGTGGTGGAGAATGGGCACTGGTGGAGGGATGGGTACTTGAACATTGTATAACTGAAACCCAAGCTCAAAAATTTGTAAGTCTACAACTGTACCTCATGGCGTTTCACTGATAAAAATATAAATAAAAAAAAAAGAAAGAAAGAAAGTGTGAACTCTCTGGGGCACCACACCAAGTGCTTGTGTGTTCCATAAACATGGGTGTACACACAGGCAATTAAGTGTGAATGAACACCACAACCAAGTGTGTGTGTACGTGTGTGTTTCATAGCCTTGCGCGCACACATGTTAATCAAGTATGAATGAACACCACAGCCAAGTGTTTGTGTGTTCCATAATCAAGTGTGTGTGCACAGCAACCAAGTCTGAGACCTGAGTCATCACTGTATTTTGCTGAATCTAGAAGTTTGAGTCAACGTTGAAGCCTTGGGGAAACTTCCAGAAATTGTTGCTTTAAACCACTAGACCTCAGGGGGAATATGGGTGGTCCCTTTTGGTTCTTGGACTGGTCTACTTAGTGAATAAGAAAACATAGAACAGAGGGCCAGGTGGCTCTTAATCAATGTGGTGACAACTGCAGCCAATAACAATGAGGGAAAAATACTAAGACTTCCTTTTCTGACCCAGACTCTGGTGACTCTCCCCAGGTTCTTTAAGGTCTGGGAGGGGAGAAGGCATGGAAAGTTCATTGTGTAATACTGCTGTATTCTTGCAGTTCCTCCACATCAGCATGTTCCTGTTGGCTGCCTGATGGTTGTGGGGGCCTCTGCAGGAAATGCCCCTCCTCCCAGCTCCACCCAGTGGAAGCTCAACCCATCCTGCCAAGTTCACTTTGGGTGGCATCACCAAACCTCTCCTCACCACCTGTCCTTGCCAGAGCCCCAGGCTCCCTTTCTCAGAAATCTGGAGACAGTTATTGTCACCAAAATATTTATTACTGAATGACTACTTTATTTTCTACATTGCAATGGGCTTTAGAAAACCATCAACAGAGAGATAGTACAGCAAGTAGGGTGCTTGCTTTGCATTTGACCAAGTCAGGTCCAATCCCTGAAATCTTATATGGTCCCCTGAGCACTCCCAGGAGTAATTCCTGAGCGCAAAGCTCTGAGTAACCCCTGAGCATGGCCCAAAGGCAAAAAGAAAGAAGAAAGAAAGAAAGAAAGAAAGAAAGAAAGAAAGAAAGAAAGAAAGAGGAAGAGAGGGAAGAAGGAAGGAAGGAAGGAAGGAAGGAAGGAAGGAAGGAAGGAAGGAAGGAAGGAAGGAGAGAAAGAAAGAAAGAAAGAAAGAAAGAAAGAAAGAAAGAAAGAAAGAAAGAAAGAGAAAGAAAGAAAGAGGAACCATGAACATGACAACTCAGAATGCTACTCTTAAGAATATTACAGTAAGGGCTTGCTCTTCAAGCTATGTTCTCCCTTGAACATGTATCTCGCTTGCTTGTCTCTGTTTCTTTGCTTGCCTATTTCCACTACGAAGAAACCTGTGTTCTCTCCTGAATACACACTTCTCGCTCTCTCCCCTCATGTCTTTGTAAATAAGTTTCAATAAAACAATAGGGGACAGAGAGATAGTACAAGGACCAAGACACTTGCTTTACATATTAATGATTTCAGTTCTATACTAGGCTCCATTTATGGTCACCTGAGCACTTCCAGGAGAGACCCCTGAGCACAGAACCAGGAGTAACCCTGAGAATTGATAGGCATGCCCCCCCCAAAAAAAATAACCCAGAATTTTACAGTGCATTGATAGAAAAAAAATTAAAATAAGAGGGGCTGGAACAATAGAAGAGTGGGTAGGGTGATTGCTTTGCATGTGGTTAACCTGTCTTCAATCCCTGGCACCACATGTGGTCCCCTGAACCCCATTGGGGTGATTCCTGAGCACAGAGTGAAGATTAAGCCCTAAGTACTGCCGAGTATGGCATAAAAACCACAACATCAATTAATTAATTAATTAATTAAAATAAGATGATATTTGTATTCAAGCATCCTAATTAATTGGTCACTCCATTTAGAATTGATTGTACCACATGACTGAAGTAAGGGGGTTGGTTATGGGGTTCAGGGCAGAGTAAGTACCAGAGGCTCAGGTCTCCATGCCTCATATGGGCTGCCCCAGGGCTAACAAAACCATCACAATGAGGCGAACCTGTCAGGAAGTCATACTGAGGGCAGGGCTGTTCAAAACTCAGCGGGTACTAGGTTCACCGAGAAGGCTTGTTAAAAGAGATTTCTGGATCCTCCCACAGAAATCCTGATTCAGCAGGACTGGGGCAAAGAATCAGCATTTCTACCCAGTACCCAGGTAATGCTGAGACAGCAGGGTAGGGTAGAAATTTGAAGGGGAACTCTTGACTTTGTCTTTTTTTTTCTTTTTTGACAGCATTGTTGTCAACTTTCACCAAAAAAAGCATGTGTTTCTTTAGTAACCACAAAATAATTTTAAGGAATTGGGGGAAAATTAATCTTCACTATCCTTCCAAAGAAATATAACTGATCAGTTCTTGATTTGCATTAATGCTTGATGTATTTGGGGGAGGGCATATCCTAAGAGGTGCTCGGGGGTCCAGGGGCCACTCCCGTCACATTTGGCATCAGAATGGCCATGTAGTACTTGGGTTTGAGAATGCAGCAGTCACCAGGGTCACAGAAATCATGTGTGGCTGGGGACTAAACCTGACTTGGGAGCACATGCCCATACTATCTCTGCCCCATTAATATTAATGCTTATTAAAATTAGTTAACTATAAAATAAGTATACAATTTGAAGAGCAATAGTACAGGGTTGAAGATATGTACCAAATATGCAGTCAGCCCAGGTTCAATTCCCAGCACCACAGGGTCCCTAGAGCATTGCTGGGTGCAGTCCTGAGCCTTCTTGAAGTCCCCTGAGAATTGCCAGGAGTCCCCCCAAACACCTGCAGGATGCCCTGGATAATCCCCAGCATCACAGATCCTGAGCAACACAGCATCCTTGGGCCCTTGCATTGAACTGCCAGCCTGTTGGTCAAGAATCACTGGGAGGGGTCCCGAGGCTTGGTGAGCACCACTTAAAAGCCCCTTCTCCCCAAAATAATCTCTGCCAATCCTCTTCTCCATTTCCCATTTGGCAGAAAATTTGGAAAGCTTGGTTAAAATGGCAGCAACAGAAATAAAGGAGTTGGTCTCTCAATGGATCCATGACATAGACCTCTCAATAAACATCCCCTCAAGGACCCCTGAGCCAATGGGACTGTGACATGAGAAAGGAATAAATGGTCACTTAACTAACCCCAGATATATAGATATATATAGATATATATACAGATATATAATAACCCCAGGGCTGGTTATTTAAAAAGAGTATATGCAACTGTAATAGTGTAGAGGGGAAATCAACAATTACTTTAAGGTACAGAAATTTCCTGGGGCTGGAGCGATAGCACAGCGAGTAGGGCGTTTGCCTTGCGCGTGGCCGACCTGGGTTCGATTCCCAGCATCCCATATGGTCCCCCGAGCACACCACCAGGAGTAATTCCTGAGTGAAAAGCCAGGAGTAACCCCTGTGCATCGCCGGGTGTGACCTCAAAAGAAAAAAAAAAGATACAGAAATTTCCTTAAAGGTTCATAGCAACAACTTGGCAAGTAGGTTAATTTGGGGGAGGGGGCATTTTTTGTCACATCTGGCAATGCACAGGGGCTATTCCTGACTTTGCACTCAGGAATTACTCCTGGCAGTGCTCGGGGACCATATGGGATGCTGGGAATCGAACCCAAATTAACCGTGTGCAAGGCAAACACCCTTCCCAATGTACTATTGTAATTCTTAATGAAAACAAAGTAAATATTGTTTATCTCCAACTCAGATTGTTCCCTGGAATCACAGCTTTCCTTCGTTTGTTTCTAGGAACACTGGGAACCACTTGAGGAATTTCTAGGACAGAGTTGTCTCCCCCAAACACCCAGAGCTCAGCCATTGCCTGTGAGGTGTGTCCACGGAGTCCAGTTTCGCTTACTTGGTCATTTGTGGCACAGGGTAAGAGGCTGCTGGTACTGGCATAGGCTCAATAGACACTATGAGTTTGGTTAGGAGTCAGTTCCTCTGAGAAGATCACTGGAAACCAACATTCAGGGTTCCCGGAAGCAGAGGATGATGAAGGATTCTACCATTACAATTTATAGGGGTTTCACAGAGGAATGGGGAGATGATAAGTATCAAGAAGTCCAGTTAGACACCGGGGGATGAGATGGACTTAGACTTTGATGTGGATGAAGGGATTGAGTCATCCAGGGATGAGAGAGTCGAAGAGCCCATAAGAAAGTGTCCAGTAGTCACCAGAGCCTACAAGGAGCCTCTCCAGAGTTTGAAGCTTTGATAGGTCAGCACTCAGGAGATCTGGAAAGAGAAGCCACTGCTACCACTAGTACTACCGATGTCCACAGCTGCATGTACACCACAAACATGCTCTGGTAGAGGATAGGCGAAGTCAGGCACGGCCACAAAAGCAGCCACCCTGTGAGCGGCCACTGACCCAGGAAGAGGTGGGGGGTCTTGATCACTTTTCGTGATGTTACATCTTTTGAGGAACGGTTTCCCACACTGCAGTCCCTCCACTCCAAAGGTCCCTATCCTGGAGGACCGCCAGTGACCCATTGTCTAGCCCTCTACTGAAATCCCGTGACAGACAGACCCTATGCTCACTGCTCAGTGCCTTCAAGACCATCTGTGAGGCTACAAGAATTGCAACACTATCCATGAACTGCTGCCCACTGCCTCAGCCCTGGGTGTAGGTCAACTACTGGACAGTAGTGGAGTCCTTAGAAACCACTTTCCTTCCTTACCTTGAGACCTAATGTCCCCACAATTCTCCTCCTTGCCCCTTTTGTCATCTCTGATGAGATGACATTTTGCTCAGACATTTTTTTTAACAGAGAAGAATAAAAATTTTAATTGTGCTACAAAAAATCATTTAAGCTTTATATGTAAGGAAACTTTGATCTTCATACCATGTATAAATCTGTTGTGTAACCAAATGTAGGATACAAAACTATAAAACTTTTATTTTTTTTATTTTTTTATTTTTTTATGCTCAGACATTTTTAATCTTTCTTTTTCCCTTACCTTTCCCAGTCACTACTGGTTTTATTTGTGGGTTTTTTTTTGTTTGTTTCTGGTTTGGTTTGTTTTTTTTTTTCTTTTTGCTTTTTGGGTCACACCCGGCAATGCACAGGGGTTACTCCTGGCTCTGCGCTCAGGAATTACCCTTGGCGGTGCTCAGGGGACCATATGGAATGCTGGGAATTGAACCCGGGTTGGCCGCATGCAAGGCAAACGCCCTACCCGCTGTGCTATTGCTCCAGCCCCCTATTTGTGTTTTTAATATAATAAAATAGAGCGATTCCTTTAAAACATATTCAGTCACTCTTTTATTTAAACATACATGTTGAACCACCAGGCTCTGCCAGATTACACGTGAGTGGGCAGAGTTGGGCAGCAGACACTCCCACCCTGGCCACTCCAGGCTGAAAAGAGACAGTGTGAGAAGCTCTCACCTGACAGCCAAGAGATTGGGGCAGGTGTCCCCAGAATATCCTGTCAGAGGCCCATAGGCTTTTTCCTCAAAGAAGAAATACAAATGTCCAAAAGGCACATTTAAAAAAATGCTCTACATCACTAACCATCAGCGAGATGCAAATAAAAACAACATCTCATGTCACAGAGACTGGCACAGATCAAAAAGACATGAACAACCAAAGGTAGTACAGATGTAGGGAGCGAGGGATTCTCACTCACTGTTGGTGGAAATCCTAACTATCTGGGATTTGGGGGAAACAATATAGACATTCCTCAAAAAAAAAAATACTTGAAATTGAGCTTCCATATGACCCAGAAATACAACTCCTGGGAATATACCTTAGAGGCCCAAAACCATAATGCATGAAAACTGTCTGCACTTCTATGTCCATTGCAGCACAATTCACAATTGCCAAAATCTGGAAACTCAAGTACTAAGAACGACTAATGCGTAAATAAACTATGACACATCTGCACAATGGAATACTGTGCAGTCATTAGGGAAAATGAAGTCATGAAATTTGCTTATACATGGATGGCCATGGAGAATACCATCGTGCTGCATGAAATGAGTGAAAATGAATCAGAGGGAGAGACACAGACACAGAATGATCGCACTCATTTAAGGGTTATAAAAAGATACATGAGAACAATAGAAAACAGACAGTAGAAATAAGGGCCAGGAGGAACAGTCCATGGTAGGAAGTTGGCCACAAGTTGTGGGAGAGATAATAAAGTTAGGATAGAGAAGGGACCACTATGATAGCTGGAAATGATCACTCTAGACAAGAACTGAGTGCTGAAAGGAGGTAAAGTGATATACATGACACCCTTTCAGTAACAATGTTGCAAAACCAGAGTGCCTAAAAGGAAAGAGAGAGTGAGAGAAGAAAAATGTCTGCCATTGAAGTAGACTGAGGGGGTGGAAGGAAATTGGAGATATTGGTGGTGGGAAATGAAACACTGTTGAAGGGATAGGTGTTGGAACTTTGTATGACTGGAGCCCAACCAGAAACAACTTTGTAACTGTACATCTCATGGTGATTCAGTTTAAAAAAAAAAAAAGTTTAGCGAGGTTCTCAAGAGCACAAAAACATTCATATATAAACATATTTGCATATCTCTATTCATATCAGCACTATTCACAATAGCCCAGATCTGGAACAACCTATGTGCCCAGACACAGACAAGTGGCTAAAGAAACTGTGTCAACATACACAGGGAAATATTACATATCTATGACCAAAAAAGAAATCCTGCAGATCACTTCAACCAGGGTGTAAAAGATGGGAAGGAAGGGCAGTCACACTAAGTGAAAAGAGTCAGAGACAAATATTGGATGATCTCACTCATAAGGCCCAGAAGGAGGCAAAGGAAGGACTCAGACAATGGCCAGTGGAAACAAACTCAGACAGTGCTGCAGCACTGAGAACTGTTTCTGCCAGAGGGGAGCAGGGACGTCAGGATACTGGTGGAGGGAAACGGGCTCTCTGATGGTGAGCACAGTGCATTGGCAACATAGCATAGAGTAATCATATTAGCTGTACTGCAAACCATAATAACAAAATACAAAACACTAAATGGGACTTAAAAAAGAGCTTAGTGAGGGTCAGAAATATACTCAGTTGTAGAGAACATGGAACACAAGCCTTGCATGTGTGACGCCCAGAGCAATGGTACAACAAATAAGGGCTTCTCTTGCATGGATACATCCCCAGCATCCCATATGGTCCCTGAGTCTGATAGAAGTGATCCTTGAGCACAGAGACAGGAGTAAGCCCTGAGCACAGCCAGGAGTGTCCCAAACACTCTCTCTCTCTCTCTCTCTCTCTCTCTCTCTCTCTCTCTCTCTCTCTCTCTCTCTCACACACACACACACACACACACACACATCCACCCTGACTTGGGGGACTCCTCATCCTATCTATCACCCCAAACTGTCTCCAGGTGAAGATATGGCCTTGTTCTGAGTTCTGAAAGTAAGTGTGATCAGGCCCAGGACACATCCCAGCCTGGCCATGTGGCTGGCTGAGTCTCAGCGTGCACCCCGGCCACCATGCGCAGGGCCTGAGCCCAGGGGAGGCTTCTGGGAAAGGAGGGAGAGGCAGTTTCCTCCTCAAAACCCTGGTTCCTGTGCCTCCCTCACTCCACCCTCCAAGATGCACAAAATACGAAATTGCTGAGGCATGCCGTGGTTCTGACTTCCGTTTGAGATCCTGCTTCCCTTATTTCAAAGGCAGCACTGACCTGATGATCACTTCCCAGCGCTGTCTCTATCTGCCCAGAAGCTGCAGCTGCTCCCTGCCCCAGGCCATCTCAGCCCTGAGGGGCTGCCCCCAGGATGCAAGGATCCATGGCTGCTGTCTCGCTCCTCCCTCTCCTGCTCCTCACTGCCATCCCCCTCACCCTCGGGTCCCAGGCGGCAGTGACATCCTCCTCAGGTGAGCGCCCCACTCTGCCTCCATCTGTCCCCAGGGGCTGTGGGGAGAGAGCAGGACCCAGGTCTCAGGGACATAAGCTGCAGGAGCTTAGGAGACATGAGGTCTCGACCAGCTTCCTCCTGGTCCTCCCAGGACCCAGCCCTGACTGTCCAGCCCCGGTGGAGGCCAGCCTGCCTCCCAATCCCTCAGTCCATCTCTCTGCCAGAAAGGGAGGGTCCCTGTGCCACTGTGGGAACACGGTTCCCAGAGGATCTAAGAGCAGCCCCCGGAGACCTCGGATTCTGTTGCTCATTTAACTCCTGGGCTTTGGGCCAGTCCTACCCCATGACTGTGTCACGGCTTGGATAGGGAGGCCTCCACAGTGGTGATCAGGACCTGGGGGATCACTCCCAGAAATACTCAGCCTGGCTGGCTGGTCTCATTGCTAGGAGGGAAGGAGCAATGCAGGTTGTGGTGGCCCACTGGTGTTTGGGGGCCGTCAGGGCCACAGCTGGCAATGCACAGGGCATTCACGTGGTACCAGGGATTGAACTTGGCGCCTCGAGTATGCCACCTCCCTGGGTCCTCAGCTCATTTCTTAGGATAAGCTGCTGTGTGTGTGTGTGTGTGTGTGTGTGCGTGCACGCACGTGCACGCACATGCACGCACACATGCACATGTGTATGAACTGTATTTATTTTGTATATTTGGTTAGTTGGACTGAAGCGATAGCACAGCAGGTAGGGCATTTGCCTTGCACATGGCCAACCCAGGTTCGATTCCTCCGTCCCTCTCAGAGAGCCCAGCAAGCTACTGAAAGTATCCTGCCTGCACGGCAGAGCCTGGCAAGCTCCCCATGGTGGATTCGATATGCCAAAAACAGTAACAAGTCTCACAATGGAGATGTTACTGGTGCCCGCTCGAGCAAATCAATGAACAACGGGAGGACAGTGCTAGAGTGCTACAGTGCTATTTGGTTAGTTGTTTGATTTGGGAGTCATTGGGGTCATACCTGGTGGTGCTCAGAGATTATTCCTGGATCTTTGCTCAGGGATCACTCCTTGTGGAGCTCAAGGGACTATATATATATATGGGATGACAGTACTACAGTGCAGTGCTATACACACACACACACACACACACACACACACACACACACACACACATATATATATATAGCCTGGATTACCTGGTGCAAAGCAAACACTGTACTATCTCTCCAGCCCCTTATTTACTTTTTAATTTAATTCACTGTATCACTGTAGCACTGTCATCCCGTTGTTCATTGATTTATTTGAGCGGGCACCAGTAACTTCTCCATTTGTCCCAGCCCTGAGATTTTAGCAGCCTCTCCTTTCTTGTCTTTCCCAACGCTGCTATATTGGAGGCTCTCTCGGTGTCAGGGGGATTGAGACCTGTTATTGTTGCTGTTTTTGGCATATCGAATACTCCAAGGGTAACTTGACAAAGCTATGCCGTACCAGCGGGGGCGGGGGGTCGGGCAGGATCCTGCCTGTTTAATTTAATTATGAATTTTTATTTTGTCACGATACTACCAATGTAACTTTTTTATGCTTGCAGTGTCACTGCAACACACCTCCCTCCGTGTGGCAAGATGGCTCCACTTCAAAGCACCATACCCCTGTCCTTCTCAGGCTCAGCTCACAGTCCCATAGACCTAAATCTCTGGGTTGTGTCCACTGGCAACAGTCTAATCTCTGCATTTCTTTCTATGCCATTTATGAGAGAGATCATCTGTCATCTGATATTTGTCTTTTTTCTTTCTGACTTCACTTAGCATGACTTTCTCTAATTCCAACTGCAAGATTTCATCTTTTCTCAGAGCTCTGTGTGTGAGAGAGAGACAGAGAAAGAGAAATTTTTTATTTTTCTTTGTCCATGGGGTCATATCATTGAAGACACTTCTGAGATCAAGGATCTTGAGAGTCCTGTCTGATCTCAAAATATTTCCTCTTTTTAAATAAAAAGTTTTGCCATCAAGGTCATAACCCTTCTTGAATTAACCTTTGAGTATTGTGTGATTAACCTTTGAGTATTGTGTGAAATAGAGATACGGTCTGTAGCAATACCATCCTGAATGCGCCCAATCTTGTCTGGTTCAGAAGCTTATCAGGATTAGGCCTAGTTAGTACTTGGACAGGAGATAGGAATATAATTCTATTCCTGGAGATGCGCTGTCCAGTTTCCCCTGCATCATTTGTTGAAGAGGCTTTCTATTGCTCTACTTCATGCACCTCATCCCTTTTGTCATAAATCAACTGCCCATACATCTGAGGGTTTATCTCTAGAATATCAATTCTATTCCATTTCAGAGAGTCTTTTTTGTTATAGTGCCAGGCAGTCTTAATTTTTATAACTTTGTAATAAAGATGAAAGTCTGGAAATGCAATGCCTCCCATTTTTTTTCTCAGCACTGCTTTTTCTATTCTGGGAGTCTTATGACTTCATACAAATTTCATAGTATTTCTTTTATGTCCTTAAAAAAATACCATGGGGTCGGGGCTGTAGCTGTAGTACAGTGGATAGAGTGTTTGCCTTGCATGCGGCCAACCCAGCTTCTATCCTTGGCATCCAATATGGTCCCCAGAGCACTGCCAGGTGTAATTCCTGATTGCAATGCCTCCCATGTGGCTCTGAGTGCAGAGCCATAAGTAGCCCCTGAATATTGCTGGGTGTGGCCCAAAAACAAAACAAAACAAAAACTTACCATGAGAAGGGATGGAAGGTTTGGAGAGATAGTACAAGGGTAGGAGGCTTTACTTACATGCAGCCACCGGGGTTCAATCCCCAGCATCCCATATGGTTCCCTAGCACTGTCAGGAGTAATTTCTGAATGCAGATCAACCCCAGGTGAGGTCCAAAAACAAAAAATAAACAAACTAAAAGACTTTTCCTGAAAGTCGGAGAAATGGCAGAGTGGGTTTACATGTGGCAGACCTGAATTCAGTCTCCAGCACTCCATAAAGTCCCTCAAACACCTCCAGGAGTGAACCCTGAGCACAGAGCCAGGAGTAAGCTCTGAACACCACCAGGTATGACCCAAAATTCAAAAATATATAAATAAATAGAATAGCACTGTAGCACTGTCCTCCCATTGTTCATCAATTTGCTCTAGCAGGCCCTGTAACGTCTCCATTGTGAGACTTGTTGTTACTGTGTTTGGCATATCAAAAATGTCACGGGGAGTTTGCCAGGCTTTGCTGTGCGAGGGAGATACTCTCAGTAGCTTGCTGGACTCTCGGAGAGGGGCGGAGGAATCGAACCTGGCTCCGCCATGCTGGCTGTGCACAAGGCAAACGCCCTACCGCTGTGCTATCCCTCTAGCCCATATAAATAAATATAAAATCACAGTGCCCTTAATGCTGAGGAATTTGTTTTTCTCTTAAACTCTGAAACTTATTCAAAGGCCTAATACACAAGCCAGAAAAAGGAGCTGAACTGAGCCTTTCACCCAAGTCTCCACTCTCAAACATGTCAGCACCTTCTGAGCGGCAAGAGACTCAGTACAAAAGCCAGCTCACCCCAAGGATTGCACTGTCAGGTGAGGAATCCAAGAGGAATCCAGAAAGAAGAGTTCAACTCAGCCATATACCCAAGTCTCCACTCTCAAACATACCAGCACCTTCTAAGATACAGGAGTTGTATACATTCACACAGCCAGGTGAGGAATCTGAGAGGGGATTCAAGAGGACATGGAGGGCATCAAGCCAGCATAAGCAAGGTGAGGTGTCTTGGCTCCAGGCCACGGGTATGGTATCAGAAGGCCCCGTTCAGGATGTCGGGTTTTGGAGGGACTCCATCCATATTCCCACTGGGCTGTGTTCTCATCTCTGTTGGGAATAGTCCTTCGATTTGGAGGACCTCTGCAAATTGGTACCCTCCACCCTCGCCCTCACCATGGGCTTCACAGCCCTTTATCTAAGATGAAAATCCTAGCCAATCTTCCCAGAAGGCATTGAGGAAAGGGAAGGAGGGAGGTTCTTGATAAAGGGGGGAAAGAGGCTGAGGAATAGTGTAGAGGAGACAAGGAGACAGGGTTCAGGTTTCTCCATCACCCCAGCTCTAAACCCAGCAGGAGCATCTTCATCCTTCCTCCTCAGCCTCCGTTCCCTTGGGTTGCCCATGCAGCAGCAGCCCTCCCCTTTAGTAAGCCCCCTCCGCTTTCACGAGACCCTCCCCATCTCAGCTTCCCGCCACCCTGTTTGCTCCTCAGGAGGCCCCTACCAACCCACCGACTGCTGCTTGAAGTTCGCTACCCGTGTCCTCCCACTGCGACTAATTGACAGTTACTACAAGACCAGCAGCCAGTGCTCCAGGCCTGGAATCATGTAGGTGGCACCACATGTCATAGTAGGGGACAAGGAGGAGCCAGAGGGCAGGAGGTGGAGGGTGAGGGGTAAGGGGGCAGAATGATCCAGAATGGGGGCTACCCAGAATGGCTCTCAGGTATGCCAACACAGGGATGGAGGGAGGTGACAAAGGGGCCACCTGAGGTCTTTCTGGCCTGGCTGGGAACTGGGAAGAAGTTGACCCCAGGAAGGGACAGGACGCATGCACAGGGGAACGGGAGGTAGGAGGGCACCTCCTGAGCAGGAACATCAGATGGGTTTAAAAAGAATATGTCAGAGAGGAGCCTGGAGACCCTGAATGCCTCTGACAAGGAAGAAGATGGTCTGGGCTAGAAATCTGGGAAAGGTTGGGGAAAATGAGAAGGAAACCCTTTCACTGGTAATCCTTCTATATCTTGCTCCATAGCTTCATCACCAAAAGAGGCTATTTGATCTGTGCCAATCCCAGTGACAGATGGGTCCAGAATCACATCAAGAACCTCCAGGAGTAAGCAGGTTTTGGCAGAAATCCCTCCAGATTTAATTGTTAAAATTTCGAAATTTCAAAATCGCGCAGCCACTACTGCAGCCCATGACATCATATGTTATTTATAACTAGCAATAGAAAACAAATTGTTTACTGTTGCCTTTTCAGCAGATATGAGTGTTGGGGTAAAATCCCAAATAATAATGGTGGGTCTGGCTTCAAAATATTGAATGTAATCAAAGTAGGGAGAGAGTAATATGGAAATCATCTGCCCCACAGGTAGGGGGGAGGTATGGGATGGGGCTATACTGGGGTTTTTGGTGGTGGAGAATGGGCACTGCTCAAGGTATGGGTGTTTCATTGTATGACCAAGACTTAAACCTGAAAGCTTTGTAACTGCTCTCACGGTGATTCAATAAATAAAATTATAAAAAATTTTAAAAAAAGAACCTCCAGGAGTAGAAGTGACCCAGAAGTAGTGGAGTAGTACACAGCTGGGCCAAGACCTTCCTCTCACTCCCAGCTCTGAGCAGCTCTTCTCACTCCCCAGGAGCTGTCCTGCTTTCGATTAAAGACAATGCATGCCCTATTCTGGCCTCATTCATGCCTGCTGGATTCACCCAGGGACAGTAGCCAGAGGTGGCACTCTCAGGATCCAGCCTCACTCTGCAGAAGCTGGACAGGTACTCAGCATAGCTCAGGCTTGTAGAGGGCTGCTAAGAAACCAACCCAAAAGTAAGACAGCCTGACACAACAACGGCCACAATAGCAAGAGATCGTTTGCTGAGGGTGGGGGCAAATGTAGGGTTGGGCCACACCAGGCAGTGCTCAGGGGCTTCTCCTGACTCTGTCCTTGGGAGTCACTCCCACAGGTAGTCAGGGTGCCACACAGTGCCAGGGATCAAACCAGAGTCAGTCACAGGCAAGGCAGGTGACTTAATCCCTGTATCACTTCCTACAACCCAAGCACAAGGCTGAACCATTTCTAGACATGATCTCTATTAAACTTCACAAGTGTAGAATTATGATTATCACCTGATTCTGCGTGTCAGACGACCCCGAAAAGCCCACTCCCTGTGCACCAGCAGGAGAGCGGCAAGAACGGGATCGGGCCGGGGTCCGCAGCCCTGAACGCCCCGCCCCACCGCGAGGTAGGGGAGAAGTGAGAGGCCTGCTGGCAGAACGAGAAGAGCGGTCCCATTCACGTGGAATGTCGGTCCCTCGTCTGGCGCGGCTTAGGCCCGGCCCGGGAGAGCACACCAACACCACATCGATCGGCAAGGAAAGGATGCGAGAAGCAAGCGGCCACCGGTCCCCCGTACAAGGAGGGGACCAGACCCCGAAGGAGAGCGGGCAAAAGACAGCAACCCTCTGGAGAGGGGAGAGGCCCGTTTCAGCCTTTGCCCACCCTTCTGACCTCAGGGTGATTCCGGACCCCGACCAGACAACCCCCCCCCCCAACGAGAGTGAGACTGCCTGACACGCAGCGGGCACGGGGCCCGCGGGAGTGGGGGGTCTGTTCACATCGGGGCCACGGACGCCGGGCTGGACTCGGGCGCCTTAGGCCGGAGGTTGACAGCCACGGCTGGGACACTGCGCCCAGGTGCAAGCGAGAGCCGGCGCACAGGGCCCAGGCGGGCGGCTCGAGCGGCGGAAGGCCAGGGAGGAAGTCCTCAAGACAGACCCCGACCATCCCACACGCACCCGGGGGAACAATGGTCCCGATCCTCATGGCGGAGAGCCACCGAGGGAGGGCTGGAGCGATAGCACAGCGGTAGGGCGTTTGCCTTGCACGCAGCCAACATGGCCGACCCGAGTTCGATTCTGCTGGTGAATCTTCATAAAGATTCTCCACAGCAGCAAATCCTGTGGTTCTTTTTTTTTCTATGCTGTCTCTAAGACCTTTGTTTCCTGCCTTCTGGGATAGGAATGATTCATGCATCAATTTCTTCCAACACTTTCCCCTCCTTTACACACATCAGATTGTACAATATCATCTTCCTCTTGTTGGCATCCACTAAAAGGTACAGCCGAAAGCCTGGCCCATACCTGGTACTCAGGAAATGGATTGGGGGAGAGTGATGGAGGAAGGGATGAAGGGAAGAACAAAGGAATGAAGAGATAATAGAGAGAGTGAGGGAAGTATGAAGAAAGAGAGGGGCAGAGTGAAATCCAGAGACTGTCTATACTCCAGGAATAACACCCTGCTACCTATGAAGAATCAAGATCCATCTCTAGGACTCAAGGAGGACCTGAGGAGCTGAAGTATGAGCATGACTAACGTTTGCTCTTGGTCTCTTGCAGTGGTCAAGACCTGTCTTTTATAGGTGTCAGGAAGCAGCCAGGCATGCAAAAGACACACTCAGATTCCCTTTGATCTCCTCAGCTCCATAAACATGGGGCACAGGGGGGCGGGGAGCCAACATACCACATACAAAAAGAAAAAAGAGCTTCACTTGGGCTGGAGAGGTAGTACAAGTGGGCAGGTGCTTGCCTTGCACATGTCCGACCCCAGTTATATAGACCCCTGGCACTGCACAGGATTTCCTGACCCCCTCCGGAAGTGACCTGAGTGCAGAGTCAGGAGTAACCCCTTACCACTACCAGGTGTGGCCCAGCACCCCGCCCCCCCCAAATTGATTCATATCATTTCTTCTTCAGGAACAGGGTAATGGCCACTTTTCCAGTCTTAAAAAAAGTTAACACTTTAGTTATGATTGGTTTATGAATGATAGTCAAAAAATTACACTTGAGAAAGTTACTACTATGTTGCCAAGTAGGCGCTTACAAAATTTAACCTGCTGTCTCCAAAGAGTCTGCACTATCATTCAGTGCATTATGTAACAGGCCCTCCTCAGCACCACTAAGGAGTTTATCTCATTGCTTGCCTCAATGGGAGAGAGTGAGGGGAAAATGGAGGGGAAAAAAAGAGGGGTGGAATGACAGAGAAATGACATAGAAACGATGCATCCGCAGATCTCTTCTAGTGCACCTGTAAACCCTGTTCTTTTGAAGCTTTGCTAGCTGCTTCAGAGGGTAGAAGATCGCAATTCTGCCTTACACATAATAGTTACAAGGACAATGCTTGTAACATTTTCAGTGGGCATCTATTGATGCTCACGGTTCATCATCTACTTTTCAGAAAAAGGGTTTGTTTATAAGTGACAACCCATGGGCACTGACAATTCTCTATTCCTGGCTCAAATATGCATCCATATGCCACTGTTGAATACATAACTTACCTTTGAGGGTGGGGTAGTGGAGAGGGGGACACACCCAACAGGGGTTATTCCTAGCTCTGCACTTCTGTACTCAGGAATCATTCCTGGCAATGCTCAGGGGACCATATGGGATGCTAGGGATTGAACCTGGGTGGGCTGCATGCAAGGCAAATGCCTTACCTGCTATACCATCTCTCTGGCCCCCAGAGTTTACCTTTGAAGCTGCACAATGAGCAGAAGTAAGCCACATGATGACCACACAATAAAGGCTATAAACCAATTTTTGGACAAAAAAAAGATGCAAAGATTATGCAGTGAAATATGGCCTTTGTCATCCCTATTCATGAGCTGTCAGCTAAAGAGCAAACCCCTAAAGATTTGCTGTTCTTCCTCCCTCTGTTCGCAAGTTCACTTCCCCTGGGCCTCTAATGCTCACACTCCACCAAGCAGAATCTCCTCACTTCCCTTGTCTTCTCAGACGGCGGAAGGCAGCCTTCAACCCTGACCCGGGTTCTGAGACAGCTGGAAGACAGAAGATGCTGAGTGGCAGAGCATCTGGGGCCAAGGCTGGGGCTTCAAAACCAGCCAGAGACTCCAGACACAGATGCAGTGCGGGTAGGGCACCATGAGTGGGGGGGGGGGGGGGAGTTCCTTGTGAGTGTGAATGGGTATGAGTATGTGTGAATGTGGAAAGGAGTATTAATGGGGGTGGGGTGGAGGTGAGGGATGTGGGGATGTGGGGATATGGGGGTGGGTGTAGGTGGGTTGTCAATGTAGGTGGGTAGGTGTGGGGGTGTGAATGTGGGTTTGTAGGGTGTGAGTGTGGGGATATGAATGTGGATATGGAGGGGTGTAAGTGTGAGTGTGAGTGTGGGTACGAGTGAGTTTAGGGGCATAGGACTGAGTGGAGGATGTGGATACATGAGGGTGTAAATGTGGGTGTGAAGCGTATGAGTGTGGGTCTGAGGTGGTGTGGGTATTGAAGGGTTGTAGGTGTGGGTGTGAATGTGGATCTGGGGGTATAGGGAGGTTTAAGTGTGAGTGTAGGTGTGGGGGTGTGGGTGTGAGGTAAGGGCATGAGAGTGGGCGTCGGTATATCAGTGCGGCTGTGGGGATGTGAGTGTGGGGGTGTGGGGTGTAAGTGTGGGTGTGGATGTATGAATGTGAGGGTGTGGGGTGAGTGTGGGTATGGGGGTATTTGTGGGGTGTATGTGTGGCTGTGTGTGAGTATGAGGGTGTGGGGTGAGTGTGGGTGTAGGTGTACCTGTGGGGGTGTGGGGTGTGAGTGTGGGGGTGTGGGATGAGTGTGGGTATGTGGCGTATGAGTGTGGGGTGTAAGTGTGGGTGTGGGGTGAGTGTGGGAAGGCGGGGAGAGCGTGGGTATGTGGGGGTTGGGGGTAAGCGTGCAGGTGCTCTGGAGCGCCCTCTGCTTATCATGATGATGGGCTGCATGCCAGGTTGCCAGAGGGAGCAGCAAATAGCCCTAAAGTCCATCCAACCCAAGGAGATCAATGAGCACATTGAAATAGACAAAACACCCCAGCAACTAACAGGGACCCATGGGCATCACCTTTTTGGCTCGTGAGTAGCATAACATGAATGGGAAAGAATGTGATGCCAGCCTGCGCCCGCGGGCCGGGGAGGAGCCAGCTGTCCTGTCGGAGGCTGCCGCACCACCCTTGCCTGTCTGTGCCTCTCACACCTGCCCCAGGACACCCTGCCCCTCTGCCCAGGCAGAGACTCGGGGGGTCTGGGGTTACAGCCCCTTGGGTCAGCAACCTCAGCCTCAGAGGCCAAAGAGCATGCGGGGCCTTCGTGCCCTTTTCTCTCCTCTCACAAAAACTCACTGAATTCCTTCTGACTTCCACTGTGGGCCAGCCTCGTGCCAGCCCCGGGCTCTCCACCCTCTCCACACTCCCCGCCCTCCCTCTCAGCAACCCCCAGTAGTCTGCCCTTTCTCCTCTTCCAGAGACTCCAGAGGCTCCCAGGGGCCAGAGTCCAGATTATTGCTGGGCACAGTTCAGTCCTGCCCAGACACTGACCAGCCTGGAGGAGAGAATGAGGGTCTTGGTGGCCGCCTTCCTTCTCTTTACCCTCCTCCTCGCCTTCACTTCTGTTTCTCACCACCAGCCAAGTGAATCCTCCTGGCCAGGGCGGGCAGCAATGAGGAAGGGGCTGGGGCAGCAACAGGTCAGGCCCGTCAGCAGCCCAGGGGGGCTCTCCCCTCCTGAAGCCGCACAGGGACCCCCAAGCCCCATGGTAAGCCTGGACTGTGGTCTACTTCCTTCTTGGGATTGTTCCAGAAACCTGGGTCCAGATGACCTAGCGGTCCGGAGGTCAGAGAAACAGAGATGCCCGGTTAGAGGAAGATGGGAAGGAAATTAGGGGGAACGTGGCAAGGTGAAGGGCACTGAGGGGGCATAGAGCAGCTTTGAAGGCCTGCTGCAAGGGCATTTGGGGGAGCAGGACCTAGACACCCCTGCTTCATGGGGACTAGCAGAGAGGCTGGATGAGCCTAAAACTCCAGAGAACCCCATGAGACCTGGAGGTGCCCGTGGAGGTGCCCTCATCTGCTCCTCCCCCATCCCATGACAAAGCAAAGCCTGCAGAAATGAAGCAAGAGCTCGTCAGGCTCAGAAAGTAGGGGTCATTGATGAAAATCTGAGAAATGAGGGAAGGACCCAGACACCTAGCCCCCCCCCCCCCGCCCAACCCCCACACACTGCCTTGGCCTCCCTCACTCCACCTTTCACACTAAGGCCCAAGATCTGGGCTGCTTCTGCCTGTATAAACACTCCGGGGAGCGAGGGTCACACACACTCTCATCCACCCCACACACTCTTGGGAAGCCCCAAACCCTGGAAACTTTCAGAACTAGAGAGGAAGAGACTCGGCCCAACTCAGATCAGCCAGGAGCTCTGGGTCCCCAGCTCTACGCCCAGCAGGAAGCAAAGTGTCAGCCTGCAGAGGGGGCTGCTGTGTGGTGGGCCAGAGCTCTGGAGGGTGAGCAAGGGATGGAGCAGGGGAGCGGGGTACTAGGGAAATGGGCGCTATAAGAACCGGGAAAGGGGCTGGAGTGATATCAGTGGGTAGGACGGTTGCCTTGCACACGGCCCGACCCAGGTTCGATTCCCAGCATCCCATATGGTCCCCCTAGCATGGCCAGGAGTAATTCCTGAGTGCATGAACCAGGAGTAACCCCTGCGCATCGCTGGGTGTGACCCCAAAAAGCAAAGAAAACAAACCCAAAAAAAGGGCAAAACTAGCTGCCTGAGAGCAGCAGAAGAGACAAAGAGCATTTCTGAACAAATGGAGGGGGCGTTACTGTTACAGACATCTGACCCAGAAACAGATTGGCACTTGGAGAAACAAGAAGACCCCAGTTTATTTACACGAGCCTCAATCACAGTTTCCAAAGAGCTTTTATAGGCGAGTAACAGAGCTCAGGGAGGAAAAGATTTTTCATTTAACATACGCAATGTTGTATATGTTGGCTGTTGTGTGTGTTGCTAACATACAATCGGTAGAATCAGTGAGTAATATAATTTGCCTTCAGTTCCATATAGATACGGACAAATTGTTTCTGTGCCCTGTTCTGTTCCCTGATCAGGCGTGCTTCCTTGCTCTGCTCTGGCGGTAACTTTGTGATCCACAACCCACTGAGCTTTGCCCAGCTCCTAGAATGGGTCACTCGGAGGTCCTGCCCCTTATTTTCCCACTTCATCACCGCCCTTTGCTCTTGGTTATAACAAGCACAACAGAGCCTTGTTGGGGACCAGGCTTTGAGTGAAAGGCTTTGCAAGACTGTTTTCCCTACTAATATTGGCCGTGAACTGGGTCACAAGTGCCTTTCTGTCTGCATTGATGAGGAAGGAAACCTGGGGTGACTGGGACATGTGCCCCTTTGTCAGCAGCATGTCTGGCCAAAAGTCTACACTTTCCCTCTGCCCTGGTGCCCTCCCTCTCACCCTCATGCCTCACTTCCACCTGGAGGAGAGTGTAGGCTCCCTGCTACAGCTCAGAAGATGGGGTGAGCCTTCCCTCTCCCCTCAGTGTTGTGTCTTCCTGCTTCTTTCTTCTTATCTTGCATGCCCCCTGCCTACCACCTCTCAGAACTACACACACACACACACACACACACACACACACACACACACACACACACACTTAGCTCTCCTCTTCTTCTGTTTCATCCAGATCAGATAGTCTCTCCCCCGTATAAATCCTACTCCCCCACTTCAAGACTGGACACACCTGCTTTGGCACCTCCTTCTCAAACTGGCTGGGCGAAGGCCCCTTCCCTGTCTCTCTCCCTGGGCTATATCCTCTGGTCCTATTGCTGTTTCATGTTCCCATGTTATGCTGCAAGTCTTCCTGGAACCTGAGAGTAGTGAGTTTGTGTTACGTGTCATCTGAACCCCCTCTTCCCATAAAGACTTGTATAACAACTCACATTTTTGGGGTTTTGTGGTTTTGGGTTTTGGGGACTTTTTGGTGTTTTTTGTTTTGTTTTGTTTTGTTTTGTTTTTTGCCGCACCCAGCAATGCTCAGGGATTACTCTTGACTCTGCACTCTGGAATCATTCCTAGCAGTGCTTAGGGGACCATATAGGATGCTGGGGATCGAACTTGGGTCAGCCATGTGCAAGGCAAGCAACCTCCTCACTGCACGATCACTCTGGCCCTGACAATACACATCTGACCAACCAAGTCTAGGTTCATTGACAAAAGCCCCTTGTCCTTGATCAAAGTCATTTCAGAGACTGAACTTTCTAAAACTACATCCTGCCAGGGGTTCATCTGATTCACTTTCTCTGTTACCCACCATCAGTCCCTTCAAGCAGAAGGTTTTGCTCTGGGGAGGAGAGAGACACCATGGGTAGGCACTGGGGCTGGGTGGTCCTGGGCTCCCTCTCTGGCTCTGGGCCCCAGCTTGCTATGTGACTCCCTCAGGGATGACTGAGTCGGTGAACATTCCACACAGCTGCTGCACGAAGTATGTTCAGACAGTGATGCCACGGTCGCGGGTGATGGGATATGATGGGATACAGAAAGGCCCTCAACTGTAATCTGCCGGCAATCATGTAAGCCTGGGGCTGGGCTGGGAGGCCCAGAACTAACAAACTCCTTGTTAGAAACAACGGAAGAGTGATTTAGGGATGGGGCATTGCTTATCCCAGTCAGGGCCTGGGCTGGATTCTCGCCATGCCTCTCTCAGCTGTGTGCCCCACTAACAAATGACGGCCATAATGAAACCCAAGCCCCAGGGTCTTGACTGTGGCAAAGAGGCTGAAAGAGTCCAGAGATGGGGCCCTTCCCTGATGGGGTGTGGGGGAGAGGCCAGGCCAGGTGGTAAGAGCCTGAAGCAACACCCTATGAGCCAAAAGTGTTTTGGGCTGAGACCTGAACCCCACCATCACAACTATTCCAAACTGATCAGGGAAGGAGGTTTAGGGACGTGACTGTATGAGGCTATGTGAGGCTGGAGGGTGAGGAAAAGACAGTGAGGAGCAGGGGGATAGCTGAGGGCTAAGTGAAGTCCTGTCATTGGCCAGAGAGGCCCCGGGGACAGGCCTTTCCTTGTGGAAGATGGCAGCAGAACATGCAAAGGCCCAGGGCACCAAGTGAACAGCAAGAGACAGACCCAGCTTCGCGTCCTCGCCAGCCAGAAAGAGAAGGGTGCGTGTTATTTCCAGGGAGGTCCCTGGGGATGTTCTTTAAGCAGCCAAGTGAATTCTGATTGTTTAAGAAAAACACTGAAAACACAAATACATGTTTAAAATAAGCAAAAATATAAAGAAGCCCTGAAGGCCCAGGTAGATGGCTCAGGAGCACATGCTGCATGTGTGTGAGCCGCCAGGCTAGCAAGGCCTGACCCACCCCCACCCACATCCTGCAGCACCGCTGGTCCTGAGCAGCATGACATCACGGGGCTAAGCACTGAGCCACCGGGCCCTGTTGTTTAAGCGTTGCTGGAGTGAGTGGCTCCGGGGCCCCTGAGCATTGCGTGCAAGCAACCCCACCCAAAACCATAAATCAACAACAACAAAAGCCTACACTGAGCGTTGTCCTGGGTCATTGGGGTTTTCAAGGGAGACCACTGAAGAGCCTGCAGTGTCTAGGCATGGCTGATGGGACCCTGCCGGAGGGGGCGGGGTTGGTGGGCTGGCGCCAGAGAAGCGAGCTAGAAGCGGAAAAGACAAACTGAGAAAGAGATGAGCCCGAGTGACTGAGTGGTAGGAAGAGCGGGAGCTTGAGCAACAGAAGGATGGGATACAATTCACAAAAGAGAAGAAGGAAAGCAGGGGTGGGGAGCAAACCAGGCGGTGGAAGCAGGAGTTTCTGTATTGCCACATAAAACGCTGACATGTGTGTTCGTGTCCGCGTGGCCACCTAAAGTCCGGAGTTGGTTAAGGCTGTCCGGGCGCCAGGAGATGGTCCGGGTGCAGTTCTAAAGCCTTGAGGCCACCTAGGGTCTACAGTGTGCAGTGAGTGAAGAGTCTCAGGCAAGTCACCCCCCACCACCTCCACCACCTACCCCTCCGCACACTCATACGTTCAGTGGTGGAACAGCGCAGGAAAAGGGGGAAGGCATGACAGTGGGAAAGCACCTCCCCCGCATTAGTAGAGGAAGATAACTCTAGGAGTCAAAAAAAGAGAATAATTCCAGGAAGTGGGCAGGGAGATGCTGAAGAGGTTTAGAAAGCACCCCCCCCTGAGCGAAGGCAATTTCACAGGCTCGAGCCCCAGCCGCAAAAACTAAAAATTAGGGGCTGGAGCGATAGCACAGCGGGTAGAGCGTTTGCCTTGCACCCGACCGACCCGGGTTCAAATCCCAGCATCCCATATGGTCCCCTGAGCACAGCCAGGAATGATTCTGGAGTGGTTCCTGAGTGCAGAGCCAGGAGTAACCCTTGAGCATCACCAGGTGTGACCCAAAAAGCAAAAAAAAAAAAAAAAACACCTGAAAATTAAAACCGGACACCCATGCAATGGACCCGTTCTAGCTGCCAAAGGCGAAGACATGGAAGGGTCACTCCAGAGGAGTTATTTTAAGCTGAATCTTGTAGAATGAGGCTTTGCAACCACGGAAAAGGCGTTGGGTCTAACTTGCTCGTAGGATGCGTTGGTCAGCAGCGCCACCCACTGGTAGAACTCTAAAATGACTCTTCTGTGTTCCTTAAAGCTCCCGCGGAGTTGTCTGAGAAATCACCCCTAGCTTGCATTTATGCACAATGCCCGAATTGACCGCTCGCTCGTGCGCAATGCCCTGATGTAGAGATGGTCCTGGTGCCTAGACCTTCCCATCCCTACCTGCTTTCTCCCATGTTGCATGGAGCTGAGTGAGGTTTTCAGTTCACATCCAGGACGAAGAGACGAAGAGCTGCTCTCTCAAGCTTTCATTTCTGTGGGAGAGAGGCACACAATACCAAGTACACACATCTAGTAGTGATATCTTCTATAAATAACAAAGTCTAGGGCCAAAGCGGTAGTACAATGGGTAGGGCACTTGTCTTGCACACATAAACCTGGGTTCGATCCCCAGCACCCTATTTGGTCATCAAGCCCACCAGCGTGTCCCTGAGAACAGTGCTCACCCTGAGCACTTGCAGATGTGGCTGATAAACAAAAAAAAACTCAATATATACATAAACATATAACAATTAAAAACTAAAGTCTAGGGCCAGGGAGATAACTCAAAGGGCTAGTGGGAAACTTTACGTGCCAGAAGCCTGGATATAAAGCCTGGCAAGCTCCTTGTGGCATATTCGATATGCCAAAAACAGTAACAATCCACAACACCCAAAAGGAGAGAGAGAACAGAAGGGAATGCCCTGCCACAGAGGCAGGGTGGGATGGGGGGCATGGGGGGTGGGAGGGATACTGGGATCTGTGGTGGTGGAAAATGGGCACTGGTGGAGGAATGGGTATTTGATCATTGTATAATTGAAATCTAAGCACGAAAGTTTGTAAGTCTACAACTATACCTCATGGTATTTCACTAATAAAAAAAAATTTTTTTAAGTAACAACAAATCTCACAATGGAGACGTTACTGGTGCCTGCTCAAGCAAAATCAATGAACAACGGGAGGACAGTGTTACCGTGCTAGCTTATGGCTAGGTATTGCTATGAGTGACCCAGAGCCACACATCACCAGGTGTGGCTCCAAACCATAAATAACAAAACAAAAATTCACCAATGACAATAGTTTAATATAAATGTTTCACCCTAGGTGACAAACCTACATCTAACCTGGAAAACGGAGAACCCAAGAGAGCTAGCATGCCGATTGTTCAGCAAGCAAAAGCTGTAAACTCTGAGGGAAAAATGTTTTCAATACAGCTGAAAGTTCAAGAGGCTACATCAAAGCAGGCAAGCACTAGAAGGGCTAGGAAAATCTGATCAAGCAGCGGGCAATGGGGTGTGTTTCTACTTTTTGTGGGCTGAATTTACTGCAGATGCTGTAGAGGAATCTAAAATGTTGCTAAAGGGGATTGGAGTGATAGTTCAGTGAGGAAGGTACTTGCCTCGCATGCAGCCGACCTGGATTAGATCCTTGGCACCCCACATGATCCTCCAAGTACTTCCAGGAGTGACCCAAAAACCAATAAATAAGCCATTGGCAGGGGAGGGAGCCTGAGGCAGCAGTGACATCTGGAGAGTAAGAGGAAACTCCGGAAAGAAAGAAAAAGAGCTCTCCGAACCCAGAGGCTTTTGGCAGAAATGCATCCATCCAGTTCCGGCAGTAGGTTACCAGTGCCGGGCCACCCCAGGTAGGAATAGGTTTCATGCCTTGGCCTGTTCCCCCTGGCAGCCTGTGGCCACCATCCTCCAGAGGCCACTGGACAGTCAGGTTTGGGCCTGCAGTGATGAGACACACGGGTCCTCACGGGATGGGGGTGGAGCCGGCCCTTTTCTCCCTGCCCCTAGGAGACCCCGAGTCGCTGCCCACAAACGTCCTCTCCAGCTCCTGATCAAACTGTTTAATGGTCATAATCCCAGAGACTCAGGAACAATATCAGAACCCAGCAGGTTTGGCAGAAATCCCTCCAGATTTCATTGTTAAAGTTTTGGAATTCCAAAATCGCATGACCACTACAGTGGCCGCATGACATCATATGTTATTTATAATCAGTAATAGAAAACAAATTGTCTATGGTTGCCTTTTCGGCAGATCTGAATGTTGGGGTAAAATTCCAAATCATAATGGTAGGTCTGGGGTCGAAATATTGAATGAAATCAAAGTAGAGAAAGAGTAATGTGGAAATCATCTGCCCTGGAGGTAGGAGGGTGTGGGAGGGGAGTATACTGGGGCCTTTGGTGGTGGAAAATGGGCACTGGTGAAGGGACAAGTGTTTCATCATTGTATGACTGAGACTTAAACCTAAAAGCTTTGTAACTGCTCTCACGGTGATTAAATAAATAAATTTATTAAAAAAAAAATAAGGTGGAATTCATGCCCAATTCAATCAGCCTAATCAATGGCTGAATAAATAGCAATACTCTTCATTAAAAAAAGAAGAAAGGAAGAAAGAAAGAAAGAAAAAAAGAAAGAAAGAAAGAAAGAAAGAAAGAGAGCAAAAGGAAATTCTAAATTCTGAAAAATTTTATCATGTTTCTAGTCCTGACCCCTAACTCCTGAACCATACATATTTGAGGAAACTGAAAGCAACTTGTAGTCAAAACCTTAAGAACTGCACCAAGACTGAAGTTGTCATCCACTACAAACATGAAAGTTTGCCGTTTGTGTCTAAATTAATTAGCTTGCTAAAATGAAATTGTGCAAATTGCTTATTGAATGACATTAAAATACATAGAGGAGCCAGTCAGGTTGGCCCCAGTTTGATTTTGTGGCACTGTGTATGGTCCCCAAGTACCACTTGGGGAGAGATCCTTGAGCATCAGAGCCACGAGTAGCTCCTGAGTACCACAAGGGATGACCAAAAAATTATGAAAAAATATATATATAATTTCAGTATTATTGATTTGAGTGGCAGAGGTGCAGTCATCTAGACTGGACCTGGCTGAAACTACTCAGCTCTGCTATTCTACCTCTCTAAAGCCCAGTGGATATATGTACTATCAGAAGCACAGCCACAGTCCAGCAAGGCTAGGGTTACTCAGCCTACTGCAAGAAAGGATGGCAGACACAATAAAACGGGCTATAATGGAAGAGAAAGTGGGATGAAGTCGGTTTTGGGCTTTTGCTGATGAAGTTGACTTAGCTCATCTTCCTCTGTTAAAGAATGGATCTAGGAGCTAGAAAGGTAGTACAGTGGGCAGGGCACTTGCCTTGCCTGCAGCCGAGTGATGTTTGATCCCTGGCATCGCATGTGGTCCCCTAAACCCCTTCAGGAGAAATCCCTGAGCACAGATTCAGGAGTAAGCCCTGAGTCCCACCAGACATGTCTCCCATGCCTCCATTTTAAAAAAAAAAAAAAAGAAAAGAGAGTGGAAGTAGGCTGGGAAAGTCCATGGAAAGGAAGAAGCCCTCCAAAGAAGGGGTGGCCATGGCTTCCTGCAGCATCAGCGGCTTCGTAGGCTTGTGGCTCGCCTGCCTTGTCTTTCTCAAGGTCTGATAATTAGTTGCATTTTGCCTTCTCAGTTCTGAGTTGACCTTTAGTCTCTTGTGTCTCTCCTCTCCTTCCTGGAACCGCTGGGCCTGCCCGGGCTCCCAATTCCATGCAGTGGTAAAGGCAGGGGAGACACAATCCTCACGGAGCAAACTCTATCCAAGTCTCTTGAAACTTGGCCAGTCACTCTGTTGGGAGCTGCCGTCATTTTCATTCTTGTTACCAAAGTAGTACGTAGTCAGACCCTAACCCCTGGCAGACTGGCCCGAATCCCAAGAAGATTGCTCACAGAACTCCCCTTTCAGGCCAAGGGCTGACTTCATCAGATTGTGATCAGGGAAGCTAAAAATTCCAGTTTCCCTAGTAGTTGACACCAGGGTTTCTCTTGATAAAGGAAAGACTTACTTTAGGAAAATACTTGAGAGCTGGAAAGATATTATAGTGGGTAGGGTGTTCACCTTGCGCTCAGCCAACCTGGGTTCAATCCTCAGTACCATATATGGTTCCTCGGGCCTGCCAGGAGTAATCTCTGAGCACAGAGCCAGGAGTAAGCCCTGAGTACTTCCAGGAGTGCCCAAAAACCAAAATAAGAATGAAAATACCTGAAAAGTTCCATTAAGGAAGGAATGGAAGATGTTAGGACATGGGCATTGGGGGTGGAGAAAGGGAAGGAAAGTTAAACTCTGTTATCTCCAAAGTGGTCAGGAAGTTTGAAAGAGAGAAAGGTAGAAAAGAGAGAGAGAAGGTGGGGAATGAGGAGACCAGATCATGTGAGAGAGACTGATCAGCAGAGTAAAATCCCAAGTGACAGAGAGGCCAGAGGACAGCTAAGGCCAGGGCTGCCCATGGCTTCATTCTAGACTTCTCCTGGCTGCAATTTGGGTCACCAACATGTCTCCAGAACTTTCAGAGTCTCATCAATTCCCCACCTTGCCAGTAGTGTCTTGATGAAGGATCAGTGCCTTGGGGAAGGTTCAGGGTAAAAAAGGACATTGTGTCCCCCACATTGTCAATGACCCCCCTCCCTGTCAATGCACCCAGTTCCATGCCTGTTCCCCACATGGATCTCATAGAATTGTCCAGCTCCAAGAGAAATTGGTGCAAGTGGGCTGAAGCAATAGGACAGTGGGTAGGGAATTTGCCTTGAGTACGGCAAACTGGGTTCTATTCTCGGCATCCCATATGGTCTCCTGAGCACCACCAGGAGTAATTCCTGACCGCAGAGTCAGGAGTAACCCTAAGTATCACTGGGTGTGACCCAAAAGGCAATATATACATATATATGTATATTATATATATATATATATATATATATATATAACTGGTGCAAGAGATGGGAACCCACACAGTGAGACCATGTCTCCCCGAATTGTGATAGACACTTGGAGAAAGTCCCTGGGCCTCTCCTGTGCTTGATAGAATCAGCAGTTAAAAGACTTGAACAGTCTGTGACTTGGACCCTGTCTCCCACCTGCATACAAGAAGCCCAGCTGTAGGAGAAAAAAAGTGGGCGACACACCACAGGACCAGAGCTGAAGGGTGGAAAGCAGGAGCCACCTGGTAACATTACCTAAGCCCCTGGGTCCTGCCAGGCCTGAAACATGGCACCGCTTACATTTTCCAAGACACTGGGCCTCTTGCTGATGAGGTGCTTGCATTAGGCCACTGCTGCTTTCTCCTGAGCAGTTACTCACCCTTCCACGGGGCCGAAGTGAAAGCAGGATGCTGTCATGAATCACCCCAGCATCACCCCAGCTACTCGTGGGGTCCCCTCACCACTGAGAGGTCAGAGATACAGCTGGAGGTGACACAGAGCAGGCACAGAATTAACCTCTTGTCCCAAATACGCCCCAAAATATTGGAAAGGTGCAAGCCTGGGGCCAGAGAGAGAGAGAGTGAGAGAGGGAGAGAGAGAGAAAGAGCAGGTTAAGGTGCTTGCCCTGCAAACAGCCAACTCCAACTCCATCCCCACATCACATATAATTCTCTAAGCTCTGCCAGAAGTGCTCCCTGAGCACAGCTTCCTTCCTTCCTTCCTCCTTCCTTCTTCCTTCCTTCCTATGCTCAGAGGGGTCCCCCTCCCCCAAATAAAAGGAGGAAACAAGCTTGACTAAGGGATTGGTAAGACTGACAGCAGGCAAAAAATGAGTTGGGTTTCAGTATAGTCTTTCTGGGTTAACAGGGTGGCAGGGGCTGTCTACAATGAAGCAGGCAAGGAGAAACCTGCAGCCACGGGGAACAGAGAGCATATGTCTTGCATGCAGCAGCCCCAGGTTTAATCCCCAGCACCGCATGGTCCCCCAAATACTTCTGGAAGCAACTGAGCCAGGCCCCCACAGGGATTCGGGTACTTGGGTGGTATAAAGGCAGGGTGCAGCTGAATGTCCTAACCAGAGTCAACCAGGAGTATGTCCTGAGCAAGGAAGGAAGGAAGGGAGAGAGGAAGGGAGGGAGGGAGGGAGGGAGGGAGGGAGGGAGGGAGGGAGGGAGGGAGGAAGGGGTGGGAGGGAGGGGGCCAGGGATCAAACCCATCCTGGCTGTATGCAAGTGCCTTACCTGCTGTATAATCTCTGGCACTGCTGGTGTTCCTTAAGAGGCAGGTAGGTATTGAGAAGGTGGAGAAATTCCCTCGTGTGTGGAGGGCTCCCTCTAAAGGACTCAGATGGACCCTCTAGGCGGCCACAGGGAAATATAGGACAAGGCACTTCCTTCGGGAGCTGCCATTGAGAGGAGGCGCTCTTGGAAGGCAGCTCTCCTCCTAGGGAGTCACTGGCCCATTTTGATCTCTTCTGCCCTTCTCTCGTTCAAAAAGGCCCCTGCAGCTCCTCTGCCACTGCCTGCACAGAGAGGAGGCAGGCAAGGGCAAAACTCTGAGCCTCCAGGCTCAGAAGGATTGTTCTCAAGACCCCAGGCACCCACAGGGGTCACAGGGATTCGGGTACTTGGGTGGTATAAAGGCAGGGTGTAGCTGAATGTCCTAACCAGAGTCAACCACATTGAAATCATGAGACTCAACTGAACAAGGTGCCTGTTAAGATGCAGGCTGTGGGCAGGGGGGTGGCGTCGGGAGGGAAACTGGTGGAGGGAAGTTACACTGGTGGTGGGATTAGTACTGGAACACTGTATATCGGAAACTCAACTTTGGGGGTCAGAGAGCACAGTGGGTAGGGCACTTGCCTTGCATGCAACCGACCTGGGTTTGCTTCCCAGCATGCCATGTGGTCCCCAGAGCACCAATAGGAGTGATTCCTGGGTGCAGAGTCAGGAGTAACCCCGAGCATCTCCAGGTGTGCCCCCCACAAAAAACTAAAAAATAATAGATATGTCTCAACTATGAATAACCATGAAAATCATGGTGCTTTAATATAATATAATATAATATAATATATTGTTTTTTATTGGCGTCGAAAATCAGATGGGCTGGACACATAATGAAATTTGGAGATGATCGCTGGACTAGAGCCGTTACTGACTGGATTCCACGGGACGTCAAAAGATCACGTGGCCGCTCACCTACGAGATGGTCAGACTTCTTCGTCAAGACCCTGAATGATCAGTTTGAGGCTCTTCTTGTTCCTAGAACGAGCAGATGTCATTGGGCTACACTAGTACGTGACAGGGACGAATGGAGACGTTCTTGGTGCCCGCTCAAGCAAATCGATGAGTAATGGGATGTCAAGTGATCAAGTGATTTTTTTTCTGATCCAGGACCCCAGAAAAAAGACAAATAGACAATTCCAGACACATCTCTGCTTTTGCAGAAAAATTAAAGTGTGCAGATTTCTTCCAAGTCAAGTAAGAATCCTGGGTCAAAGAGACAGTCAGGTGGGGAGGGCACTTGTCTTGTAGGTGGCTGACCTGAGTTCAATCCCCCTACATCCCATACAGTCCCCTGAGCCTTCCAGGAGTGATGCCTGAGCACAGAGCCAGGAGTAAGTCTTGTAAGGCAGCTCTCCTCCTAGGGTGTCACTGGCCCATTTTGATCTCTTCTGCCCTTCTCTCGTTCAAACAGGCCCCTGCAGCTCCTCTGCCACTGCCTGCACAGAGAGGAGGGTGTGGCCCCAAAAGAAAACAAACAAAAAAGAATCCTGGTGAGGGGTGGAGCCAGGTTTCACCTGTGTGTCCAGGAGCACAGCCAGGGATCAGAGAGACCAAAGAGGAAGGTCTGCCAGGGACACCCCCAAGCTGGACCATAGCAGTCCTGAGGTTTCTGTATCCTCAAGTGTGAGCCCAAATATCAGTGGCCAGGCCCATAGCACCTCCACGCTAGACTAATCCCAGGCAGGAGGGCTCAGTAGCCACAAGTGGGTTTGAACAGATGGGTCCCCGAAACACCTAAACACACTCCAGAAAGGCTGTAACTTACATTTCCCACTAGCCAGCCTGGGACAGGGTAACAGATGCACAGGGGCTGGAAGGTAGTACAGCAGGGAGGGCGTTTGCCTTGCACACAACTGACCCAGGTTCAATCCCCAGAATCCCATGTGTCCCCTGAGCATGACCAGAGGGAATTCCTGAGTGCAGAGCCAGGAGTAACCCCTAAACATCACCAACTGTCGCTCTAAAAATTTTTAAAAAAGGCAAATGTGCAACCAAGTTCCGGCAAGGCCTGGCCCCCGGCACTCTTTCCTCAAGTCCCCAGACAGGGAGTCCAGCTTCACTGTTTGAGGCAGAGCCAGCCCTGGGCACCTTTGTCCCATTTCTCCACTGGCCTTCGGCTTGCATCACTTATGCTCACCCTTTTTGTTACGTACTGTCCCTGGCACGGACGCCCAGGAGGGAGGGAGGGAGGAGTCAGAAAGGGAATTCCCGCTGGGGTTCCCCAGGACCCATCTGACCCTGGTCCAGCTGCTTCCCTTGGGGTTCCCAACCTACAGCACCTCCTGCCTACTGACCTCAGGATAGAGCTTCTGCCAGTCTAAAGAAGCGGCTTTTCCTCTCCACCCAAGCTCCCAAAATCCCCTACTGAGTTCCCTGCCCAGAGACACCCAGTCCTCCCAGCCTGCCCAGATGTGTGAAGGTAGAAATTCTGAGTCCAAAAGTCCTTTCTCAGTGGCATGGTGTCCTCCATCTTTTAGAGCCTAATGAACAGCCAGGTATGAGACTGCATTGACGAGGCACGTGGGGCCTCATGGGATGAGTGGTGAAACTGGCCCTGCTCCCCACCCTACAAGGCCCCGGGTTGCCACCCACAAACGCCTCCTCCGGCTCCTGAACGACCATGATCCCAGAGGCACACAAACCAATCTTAGAACCCAGGGGCTTTTGGCAATAACCCTCCAGGCTTTTATTACTAAAATATCGGAAATCCAAAATCGCGTGACCGCTATTGCAGCCACACGACATCATATGCTCTTCATAATCAGCAATAGAAAACAAATATCTAAATGATGTCTTTTTGGCAGGTCTGAATGTTGGGGGAAATTCCAAATAATAATGTTGGGTCTTTTGTCATAATATTGAATGTGATGTATGTAGAGAGAGAGAGTAAAGTGGAAATCTGCCACACAGCCGGGGGGCGATGGAAGGGGGGTATACTGGGATTCATGGTGGTGGAAAATGTGCACTGGTGGAGGGACGGGTGTTTGATCATTGTATGACCAGCCGAGACTTAAACTGAAAGGTTTTGTGACTGTTCTCACGGTGATTCAATAAATAAAACTTTTTAAAAAACAGAGAGAGAAAATGGAGAACAAAAAATAAGTCCCTTCTTCCTCCTCCTCCTCCTCCTCCTCCTCCTCCTTCTCTCTCTCTTTCTCTCTCTCTCTCTCTCTCTCTCTCAATCTCTCTCTCCCTCCCCCTCCCTCCCTCCCTCCCTCTCACCCCACCTCTGTCTCCCTGTACAGATGCAGTGTTGCACATCACCTGCTGAGGCATGGCCCTTTGCAAAATGACTTCCAGCCTCGAAGACCTGTCACAGTTGTCTGTGTCATCAGTTCCATGACAGTCACCTGATATATCCCCAACACAAAGCAGGGATGGTGGCTGTGGACCCTGGAAAGAACCTCAGTGCCGCAGAGCCTGAGCAACCGATGTGAACCCATGCCACAGCCTCAGCCCCAGCCATGGTCTGTCTTTCACAGAAACCCCCTCCAGGACCAGCCAGCCCCCTCCCTGCAGTTCTGTTAGCCATCTTTATTTCATTTTCTACTTTTGTATGTTTGGTTGGTTGGTTTCTTTGTTGGTTTTTTGTCTAGTCCAGCTGTGTAAATAAAAGTTCACAGAGAAATCATGGTTTGAGGAAATCATGGTGATGAAAATAATTTAAAGACTCATTCTCTACCTTGGAGAGTGACCCACATCCTAAACTGAGATAAAAAAAAAAACTCTCAACATTTTTTATTTAAATTTATTTTTTAATTAAATCACAGTGAGATACGTAGTTGCAAAGTTGTTCATGATTGGGTTTTAGTTATATAGTGTTCCAATATCTGTTCCTTGACATTTCTCACCACTTAATGTCCCCGGTTTTCCTCTAGCCTCACACCCGAACCCCCACCCTTTTCTTCTTTCTTCCTCTCTCTCTTCCTCTCTCTCTCTCTCTCTCTCTCTTTCTCTCTCTCTTTCTCTCTCCCCTTTTTTGGGCATTATCTGAGATTGCAATACAGATATATCCCTTTACCTACTTTCAGCACTCAGGTCTTGTTCAGAGTGATCATTTCTATTATTATCATGCTGGTCCTTTCTCTATCCTAACTCAGATGTTCTGGCAAAGGCCCTACTGCTTGCACCATCTTCCTTGCCAAACTCATCCTATTCCTGTTGCCATACACCTCAACAACCAACACCTTTGTTGAGACGCCACCTGAGATATTCCCAGGCCACCAGATGGGACAGTGGAGGAATTTACCAAGAAGTAACCCTCGGTGGGTGCATCACTAACTTTAGTGAGCAAATCAGCCCATTTCTCATGCCTAGGACCTCTCTGCGCATCAGTCTCCAGAGGAGAAGCTCATTGCCATTGCCAAGGAAGTGGGGTGCTTCCTTCCCCACATTGTATTTCCTCCTGAAACTTCCTGGGGTCACCCCAAACACAGAGACACCAATAAAACAATTTGTATGCAAATCTCCATCTCTTGGTCTGCCTCTAGAGAGGCTCTGACCCTAGGAAAAGAGTTGGAGAAAGATGTTAAGAATGACCCCCAGGGGCCAGAGTGACAGTACAGCAGGGAGAGCATTTGCCTTGCACGTGGCCAACCGGCTTCCCATTTGGTACTCTGAGCAATGCCAGGACTAATTTCTGAGTGCAGAGCCAGGAGTAACCTCTGAGCATCACCAGTTGTGACCCAAAAATGAATGACCCCAAGAAACACTATGAAAATGGTGGAAGGAAGTGGCCACTCTGGAAGAGGAGGGGTACAGAAGGTGTTAAAGTGTCACGTACGTTACCCTATCAGTAACAGTATTGTAAACCACAGGAAAAAAGACATCTGCCTTAGAGACAGGATGGGGGTTTGGGAGGGAAACTGGGAGCACTGGTGGAGGGAAGTGGGCACGGGTGAAGAGAGTGGTTTTGGTGCATTGTATGCTTGAATCTCGATCAAATAACTTTGTACATCACAGTGACTCAATAATAAAAACATAATTCAAAAAAAAGAATGATTCCCGGAGGGGTTAGGGGGTGGCTCAAAGGGCTGGAGCCCATTTGCATGCAGGAACGCCAGGCTTCATCCCCAAATGGGTCCCCAAACACCCAGCAGGAGTCATCCCTGAACACCACCACCTGCAGACCCTCCCAAAGGTCATTGACCTGGCCAGGGGTGTCTGCCCCTTGTCGCTGAGCAGCTGCATGCCCTGAGTATTTACCATGTGCCAAGAGCCTACCAAGTCTCGTTACTTAGATCAGCCTTTCTGAACCAGGAGCCGTATGGCCCTCCTGTAGGCCCACTGGACATCTGGGCCACAGGTGAACATTGCCAAAACAGAGAGGCCACAACAGGAGACTAGAAATCAACCAGTAGGCATGGAGTGGGGACTCAGTGGTGGTCACAGGAAGGGAACAAGGTCAGGAAAGGGCCACAGTTAGAGAAAACTTGAGAAACCCTGATTGGAGGATGCAGTGAATGATTGAGTCACACTCGGTGGCGATAATACTCCCACCTTGGAGGAAACAGGCCCAGCAAACTCCCCTCACAGGCCCAAGGTCGACCAGTTGCTTCTTCACTGCAGGCTGTAGGAAGGTCGAACTTTCCCCTTCACTGTGCTGACTTCCCACACTGCAGGGTTAAGACAGTCCTGAGCAGCCCCCCATTCCCAAGTGGAAACCAACCATTAAGTCATGTAGGTAATCTTTTTTTTCCTAACATTATTTTGTAAATACCAGCTGATAGCTGTGAGTGTCCTGAAATGGAACTCCGGAACCTCACACACATCAGAGTGTGCTCTACCCCCAGAACTATCTCCCTGTGCCACAAGATGGGGCGCAGAAAGGGCATGAGCCTCTCTCTTGTGCTGGAGGAGGAGGTAATGTGCTGATTCTTGGGACAACAGGACACTTACCTCCACCTCTCCCTCTAGGGCATGGAACTCTTGAGTTTTGTGTCAGAGGGAGGGCTGTGAAACAGTGTTGTCAGGGCTTCTGTAAGGAAACTGAGGCTTACCTAGAACAAGCTGTTTTCTGAACTTCACAAACCCAAAGTCACACAAGCAGGCTTGGGAGCTGACCCAGGATTGCAAGTCCCAATCTTCCTACCCTCAGCTCGTTGCTTTTCTCCCCACCCACAGCTGCCTCTCTGAGGGGTGACTAAGGCACAGACAACCAAATAAATCCCCCTGAAGCTACTTCCTCACCCCAGCTGGAGGGCCTCAAAAATCAGGAATGCCCAGGAGATGGGTCAAAGTGCTGGCAAGTACCTTGCTCTGCACACCCTCCCCCAGCACTGTGGGGGAGTGGGAGGGGGAGGGGGCTAGCCACAGTGTCACCCAGCGCCTCTGGGTGGCAGGCAACAGCACATTACAGGGCCCAAGGCCTGAGCCATCAAACCTCACACAGTCAAACTATGTCACAGTGAGTGGCCCCGAGTCCCAAACACCCCCCAAATGGCAAATGCCTCTGGAGCTGCTGGGGCCGCTGTGATAGCATGAAAGCTCTGCAGGCCACGGTGCTGAAGAGGAGAGAAAGGGCTCAGAGAAGCAAGGCACTGGGGACCCCGACAACAGAGACAACGGGCAAGAAGTCAACATGAGCTCCCTCTCGCTGGGCTGCTCAGACAGGGGGCCCACTGAGTCCAGTACGTTGCGGAAAATCTCACTTTCTACATAAGCCTGTTCCTGAAACGCTTTGGAGTTTGGTTTTGGTTTGGCTTTGGGGACTACGCTTGGCGGTGCTGAAGTATGTGGGTTTGAACCTGGTTTGCCTGTGAGCTTCCTGCTTCTCTCCGGTCCCTCTCACTCATTTTGAAGAGGCTTTTTGTGCTGGCTGCATGGGGACTGTGATTCACCGTGGCCAAAGGTTGCAAAAAAAAAAAAAGTGGGGGAGGCTGGAGCGATAGCATAGTGGGTAGGGCGTTTGCCTTGCACATGGCCGCCCTGGATTTGATTCCTGGCATCCCATATGGTCCCCTGAGCACTGCCAGGAGTAATTCCTGAGTGCAAAGCCAGGAGCAACCCCTGTGCATCACCAGGTATGACCCAAAAAGCAAAAAAATAATTAAATAAGACAAAAAATAAAAACACCATGGCCAAAGGTTAAGGACAAAATAGGCTTCTGAGTTAGAGTGGGCTGCTCAGAGGGAGGGGGAGCTGAGTCATGCCGTTTCCTCTGAGGACAGACAGAGGCCTTATAAGGACAGGCAGGGGCCTGGAAGGTCTAGCCTGGTGTCCCAGAGTACATGAAAAATCCCTGTGTGACCCCTTTTACCCAGAGTGCAGGAGAGTAGAGAGACCTCTGCTGGGGCAGGGGGCCGGGGAGGGGGAAAGCTGGAGAGGAGTGGAGGGTAAGGCAACTCTCCTTTGAGTTATGTACTTTTTTTTTCCTTTTTGGGTCACACCCAGCGATGCTCAGAGGTTACTCCTGGCTCTGCACTCAGAAATTACCTGGCGGTGTCTGGGGAACCATATGGGATGCCAGGAATCAAACCCGGGTCAGCTGCGTGCAATGCAAATGCCCTACCCACTGTACTTTCGCTCTGGCCTCCGAGGTATGCACCTTTTACCCATCATCTCAAACCTGAGGGGTTACAGGGTCTGTCAGGTTTGCAGAAAGAAAACAGAGGTGGGAGTGTGGTAGCAAAGGATGAGCTTGGCTTACCCCTAAGTGTGCAGCTCCCCCTGCCCAGCTTCTGGAGTCCAGAAGGGAAGAAAGGAGGGGGCCGCTCTTTTGCTCTGGGAATCTAGTCCAAGAAAGAAGTTCTGGCAACCAGGCAGAGGGAAACAAAAAGGGGGAAATAAAACCCGCCTTGTCTGGAGCAGAGCCTGGTGGCGTAGTCTGGAAGGTCTCTCAGAGGCCTCCTTCCCTCTAGCCACCCTGAGGGGCCTCTTCCAGTAATCAGCCACCACCAACAGCCCACAGGCGCATTCTGGCTAGAGCAGTTGACCGCAGGCACCCTACCAGTCTCTGTGCCCTTCCGCCCACCCAACCTGCCTTGAAGGTACAAAATGATGGAGGTGCCAAGCTGCAGCCCCCTGGTCTGAGTGTGGGTGGAAGGAGGAGAGTTAGCACACAGACACAGACACACAGACACACAGATACCACACAGATATACACATACACACAGGCGCACACACAGCACACACACACAGACAGACACACAAACAGACACCACACAGACACACACAGACAGACACAGAAACACAGGCACACACAAAGACACACAAAGACACACACAGACACACAGGCACACACAGAGAGAGACACACAGACACACAGGCACACACACAAAGACACACACAGACACACGGGCACACAGATACACAGGCGTGCACACACACAGAGACACACAGACACACACACAGATGTACAGGCACACACAGAGACACAGACACACACACAGATGTACAGGCACACACAGAGACACAGACACACACACAGACACACACACACACACACACAGATACACACACATACAGATACATATACACAAGACAACAAAGCGTGGGAGGAGGCACAGAACAGACCTATCTGGAGAGAACCAACCAGAACAGGTCTAACAAGGCCAGGTTTGGGCCCAGAACGATAGTACAGAGTATTTGTCTTGCATGTGGAGAACCAGGTTCGATTCCTGGAACCCCATGTGGTCTTCACACTCCACAGTGAGTGATTCCTGGGCACACAGCCAGCAGTAAGCCCTGAGCACTGCCGGGTGTGGCCCAAAATCTACACACACACACACACACACACACACACACACACACACAGAGGCCAGGCTTGAGCAGAAAGACCTGAACAAAGGTTCATCTCCCGCCTGCCTCCTCCCAGGCGTCCACCCTGCTGATCCCGCCAAGACCGGACTCTGGCTTGGGCAGGACTTTGTCCACCTTGATCAGGGGCGGAGGAGAGGCGCGCCACCTCTAGGAGGTTGTCGGAATTGCAGCTGGGGAACCGCAGCCTCCCGGGAGAAAGAGTTTGTTTGCGCCTGAAAGCGGGACTGGGCTTCATCCAGGCTGGCTCTGGCGGGATTTTCCCGGTAGGGGACTGTGTTTTTTCCAGCTCCCAGAAAGTCCAGAGCTGCTCCCTCATAGATTAGTAGGGGAAACTCTGGGACGATGGAATCAGGGTCTGGAACGGAGAGGGAATTATTTGGCTCTAGTGACAGTGAGACGCGGGGCAGGCAGCGAGCTCTACTTAGCTCCGAGAGAATGAAGGGAGAAACAGGATTCAGATGAAGAGAGGAAGCTAGGAAAAGGGGGGAAGGCAGAGATGCTGTGGGGGTGGATGAGAATCTGCCTGTAACCCAGAGACACCCCGCCATGGGCCTGCTGGCTCTGTGCACCCCTCATAGACCAGAGTCCACGAGGCAGGACCAGAGCGATAGCACAACGGGGAGGGCATTTGCCTGGCACGCAGCTGTCCGGGGTTCCAGCCCTGGCACCCCGTATGGTCCCCCAAGCCCCACCAGGAGCACAGGGCCAGGAGTAAGTTCTGAGCACTGCCAAGTATGACACCTCCACCCTCCAAAAAAAAAAATAAAGAAAGAAACGATTTCACAGTGCCTGAGTGGTGTCCTCGCTCTGTGCCAAGTGTTCTTAGCTTGAGTGAATTCTAAAGAGCTTAATTCCCCACCAGGTTGGAACCACAGTCTCACTTTACAAAGGAAGAGGCTCTTAGAAAAAATGGCTTGCCCCAAGTCAACATTAATAACTAATAGACTGTGGGTTTCTTTTGTCGGCTTTTAGTTTTGAGGTGTCTGAGAGCACCCCAGGCCTCAAGCAAGGCCTATACTCCCTTTCCTACAGAACCACATCCGGGGGTCTTGAGCTGGCTTTTGGTTTTTGTTTTGTACTCAGGGCTTACTCCTGACACAGTGCTCAAGAATCACTCCTGGAGCTGCTGGAGAAGAAAAGGACTATATGTGGTGCTGGGGATACAGCCAGCATTGGCTTCATGCCAGGCAAGTGCCCTACCTGTGTACTATCTCCCCAGTACCTCAACCTGAATTTTTGCTTGTTTTTTTTTGCTGTTGTTGTTTGTTTGTTTTGGGGCCACATCCAGCCATGCTCAGGAATTACTCCTGGCTCTGCAATCAGGAACCACTCCTGGAAGTGTTCAGGAGACCATATGGGACGCTGGGGATCAAACCCAGGTTAACTGTATATGAGGCAGGCACCTTCCCCACTGTACTCTCTCTGGCCCCTCAAGCTGGGTTTTGAATTTAGGAGCTTCTGAACTCCATCAGGATGCTTTAAGAAGTTACTAAGACTGGGCCAGCCCATCCGAGACATTGGTTGGGGTATGGAGCACAAAGAGTAAAGGAGAAGAAAGAATTAAAGAAAAGCTCGGAGCAGTTACGCAAGAGCAGTGAAACAGGCTCATAATAAGAGTATTATTCCTCTTCTTTATAATCAAGCACAAGCATACACACACACACACACACACACACACAGACCACGTTATAAAAATGATGATCATGTGAGTTCCTCACCTCTACTATCTTCAGCGGTTCTGGCTTCCAGCAAAATCCTTTCTTCCTTAAAGAGGGAAACTGAAACTGAAATCAAACAAAGGAAACACAAAAAGAGCTCATCTGGAAAAACTGAACTGTGGCCACTGTTTCAGGATTTCTCTCAGAAACCACATAATGTGATGGAGAGTCTATGAACCCAGACAGACCGGGCTCGGGATTGAGTTCTGCCACTATAGATCATGTGCCCTCACTGAAGCAAGGACCCCCAAGTTCTCTGAGCTGCTGAAAAGTTAGGCACTTTATATTTGACCCCCAGCACTGCATCTGGTCCCCCAAGCACCCCCAAAGGAATGGTTCCTGAGTCCAGAACCAGAAGTAAGACAGTTGTGGCCCAAAAACTTAAATAATAATAATAATAGTAATAATATTTTTGGTAATAAATTTCAGTGACCTATATCAATTGAATATCTTGTCTAGATTGTTGAAAATACAAAATATCCATAAAGAAACTGCCATTTTCTTTTTTCTTTGTTTGGTTTTTGGGCCTCACCCAACAGTGCCCAGGAGTCACTCCTGGTGGTGGTCAGGGTGATATAGGCAGGATAGGGAAGGCCCCTTACCAAGGCAATGGCACAGGTTTCCTTGGAAGAAGTAGCCCTGAAGTAGTTGTGAGAGCCTGATAAGACCCTCAGAAGAAAATAGGAAAAAAACAGGAACCAAGGCCCAATAAAACCCTCACCCATCTACAGCAACAGACCCAGAAAAGCTCCTGCAGTAACAAAAGACCAGGAAAGGAATTTCAAAGAAGGCCATCACTACTCCCAATCCCCCTGGTAACTGCCTTAGCAACAGACTTTGACTTAGGTAGAAGCTCCACATGGGGACAGGTTGGAGAAACCTTATAACGCCACCTTGAACAAAGGAAGGGCCATATATGCTGCCCAAGCCCATGTGCTGCTTGCGCCCAGGTGGCCGAGCACATGTGGTGCTGGAGCACATGTGTCACCCGCATCTTCCCTCTTGAGATGTGTACTTTCATGCTTTCGTGTCTAATGCTAGGATGTGTGTAAGGGCTCTCTCTGCCCTTGGAAAAGCCCATGTTGTCTCTTGAGTGTGTTACTCACTCTCTCTTTCTCTCTCTCTCTCTCTCTCTCTCCCTCCCTCCACACCTTAAAAATCCTCCAAATAAAATCTATTTATTTCACTGCTTGTATACTCCTGAAATTCCTTTCTAAGAGGCGAGACAAGAACCCAGTAGCCCTGGGTCTCTGGTGGCGGAGGCGGATACAGAGAAAGTGACCGCCTTTCTCCTTCCCGCTTCACATTAGTCACCCATGAGACCCACAGACATCAAGGGGACCACATGTGGTATCCAGGCTCAAACCCCAACCTCCAGCATACAAAACATGCACATTAACCCTTTGAGACATTTCCCCTGGCTCATTTTCTTACTCATAATAATAATACTAATACTAATAATAATGTTATCTGGTCGGACAGATAGTACAGAAGGTGAGGTGTTTGCCAAACCCAGCTGCGCTCAAAGCTCACTCCTGGTAGGGCTCAGGGCATCATATGTGATACCGGGAATCAAACCCACATCAATGGTGATGAAGGCAAGCCCTCCACCCTCTGTACTAACCCTGATTTACAGAGGAGAAAGCTGAGAGCATCAAGAGTAAGTACTTTGTCTAAGGTCACCTGGCTCATGTATGGGCAAATACCTCTGCTCAGACCCCCAGATTCTTAGGGGCCCAGATTCTTTGACAGATCTTCTATCAAAGAAGAAAAATGATCACCATGTTTCAGCATCATTGTGAGGCAGAAACAACTAAAAGAGGTAGAAACAATTAACATGACTTCCTGCCCTGGTCAGTTCCATGCCCTCAGTTACCAGGTTACCTAGGAAATAGGTACTAGCACAAAAAGAAAACATCCTTGGGGCCTGGATCTGTATAGTACAGTGGGTAGGGTGCTTACTTAAACAAATTCAGCTGAGTTCAATCCCCAGCACCACATATGGTCCACCAAGCTTCACCAGGAATGATTCCTGAGCACAGAGCCAGGAGAAAGCCCTGAGCACTGCCAGGTGTGGCCCAAAAACAAGAGAAAAGGAAAGAGAGGAAGGAAGGAAGGAAGGGAGGGAGGGAGGGAGGGAGGGAAGGAGGGAGGGAGGGAGGGAGGGAGGGAGGAAAGATGAATGGGTAGAGGTAGAAGATTGACTTTTTAAATTATTTTTAGATCATTATAAAGCCATTCATGATTTAATTTCAGTCATACAGTATTCCAATACCCTTCCCTCAACCAGTGTACATTTCCTAGCACCAGTGTCCCCAGTTTCCCTTCCATCAACCCCCCCTACCCCCCACCCCTTGTCTGCCTCTTTGGCAAGAGTTTTTCCTCTCTCTCTCTCTCTCTCTCTCTCTCTCTCTCTCTCTCTCTCTCTCTCTCTCTCTCCCCCTCTTCCCCCTTTTGGGCCTTTTTGGGCCTTGTAGTTTACATTATTGTTACTGAAAGGTTATCAAGAATATACTTGATTTTTTTAAAGTTACTTTTTTTCTTAATTATTATTTTGTTTGTCAGGAGACACTTTCCTTCCGTGAGGATGTCAGAAGCACTTACAGGAACACTTAGGGGAGCAAACTAGGGTTCCTGCATGTAAACAAGGACTCCAGTCCTTGGAGCCCTCCCCCAGGCAGGACACTTCCAATCATCCTTAAGTTGGTTCAGTTCAATCCAGACTATGTGATGGCTAGTTTTGAATCCCAAGTAGGAATCAATGAAAACTTGTGTATCTAGTTCTGAGGCATGGAGTCAGGACCCTGACTCTCGTCTACACCACCCACACCATGTACTCAAGGATGTCAGCGAGCATTTGGGTGAAAGTCACAGCCCCAGATGCTGGTCCCCATCATGCATCCATTGAGTGTTCGTGAGTCATTTCCACGCTCTGGGTCTCCATTTCCTCTCTTGAGACTGAGAGCGTAGATAAAAGATGCCTAAAGCCCTTTCATTTGCCTGTTGCTTTTGTGCTCAGGAGGACCTTAGAGATAAGATGACACCCCAGTATTTACTAATTTTCCACAGCTAGAAGATAAATGGGAACTGGAGACATGGTATAGTGGGTAGAGTGCTTGTCTTACATGGGGCCAGCCCAGATTCCCTCTCTGGCACCTCATGTGGTCTCCCAAGCATAGCCAGAATGATCCCAAGTGCAGAGCCAAGAGCACCCTGAACATCTCTGGATATGGCAAAAAGAAAGAAGAAAGGAAAAAACATATATATATATATATATATGTATATAAACCTCTATAACTCTGAATGTATTATTTATGTACATACTAAACAAAAGCATCTTGAACACTACCATACAGGCATGGGAAGAGAGTACATGAGTTAAGGCACTTGCGTGTGGCTGACCCTGGTTTGATCTCCAGAACCCTATATAGTCCCCTGTGCCCTGCCAGGAGTGACCCCTTAGCACAAAACCAGCAGTAAGTCCTGAGCACTGCCAGGTGTGACCCAAAAGCAGAGAGAGAGAGAGAGAGAGAGAGAGAGAGAGAGAGAGAGAGAGAGAATGGGCCTAAGAATAGCAGAATAGTGGGGCTGGAGCAATAATCCACCAGGTAGGGCATTTTCCTTGCACACGACCGACCCAGGTTTAGTTCCCAGCATCCCATATGGTCCCCTAAGAACTGCCAGGAGTAATTCCTGACTGCAAAGCCAGGATTAGTCCCTGTGCTTTGCTGGGTATAACCCAAAAAGCAAGCAAAAAAAAAAAAAAGAATAGCACAATAGTGACTGGTATTGTATAAATCTTCAATACATGACTAATAGCCGTGTGTGGTTCAAAGTCCCCCCTCTCCTCACTCAATAAGCCTGTATCCTAAGGATCATGCACCAAGTTAACTGGAATTGGGGAGAATTCCTTTATCCTGCTGAAAGTAAGAACACTCTCCCCAACACACACACACACACACACACACACACACACACACACACACACCAGACCAATCTGCCCACACTGTCACTGATCTTGCTGTGTCTTGAGGAGCTGCTCTCGCCTCCTTTAGGGCACATGTCAGGGGAACCCCGGCCCCCACAGGGAGTCACCTTCCATCAGCATCCATCCATGGAGAAGGAAGAGGAGGCACAGATCATACTGCAGCACTTAAACCCCACCAAGCTGTGTGGTTTTCAACGCTGCCCTAACTGCCCCAGGAAAGCAGGGGAGCCCAGGGAGGACCCCCTCCCCCGGGCCATGAGACTGAGGGTGTCAGGAGAGGGGGACGCTTCCTCCAGGAAATTGGGGCGTAGGAGATTTCCAGGAGTGATTTCAGTTTTCTTTTCTGTTTGCTGTGACTTCACTGCTGAGATGAGCCAATGTGTAGCAGCTGAGCTGGAAACTCCCCGTCAGGAAGTAACCCCTCTACTGGTCTGGTCCCCTATAAAGTGCCAGAGTTGTAGTGAAATCTTGAGAACCTGAGACAGCAAGTGAGCGTGCCAGCTCAGAAGCCCAAGCACCATGCAGGGGTCCACCGCTGCCCTCGCCCTCGTGCTGGCCACCGCAGCCCTGTGCGCACCTGCGTCCGCCTCCCCACGTAAGTGCAGGTTCTGGCCATCAGCCCCTCAGCGTGGTCAGTCCTATCCTCCTTCCAACTCTAGCACTCACACTGTCAGGATCCTGTGACTTCCATTCTGTTTTTGGTGGGGATGGGGATCACCCACACAGGTTCTGGGGACTATTCTCAGTGACATTCTGCCAAACAGGCCAGAAAATCCAAAGCCAAGAGCCCAGAATACAGAGCTTCTCGGACCCTGAAGTGACAGGGACCAGCAGGGTCACACCCCGGAGAGCTCAGGGGCTATGTGGCATCAAGGTCCAAAGTCGGGTCCTGGTGCATGCAAAGTCCGGACACCTGATCTCTGAGCTAGTCCCCAGCCCCTATTTTTCTTTCTTTCTTTCTTTCTTTCTTTCTTTCTTTCTTTCTTTCTTTCTTTTCTTCCTTTTTCTTTCCTTCTTTCTTTTCTTCTTTCTTTCTTTCTTTCCTTTTTTCTTTCTCCCTTCCTTCCTTCCTTCCTTCCTTCCTTCCTTTCTTTCTTTCTCTCTCTTTCTATCTCTTTCTTCCTTTCTCTCTTTCTTTCTTTCATTTTGTTGGTGGAGGGGAGAGACACATCTGGCAGTGGTCAGGGCTTCTGCCTAGCTCTGTACTCAGGGATTATTCCCGGTGATACTGAGGGGATCCTATGTGGTGCCGGGAAGCAAACTGAGGTAAGGTAAAACTCAAGGTAAGTTCCTCACCTGCTAGACTATTCCTTAGACCCCTGGTTTACATTCCTATATATTGTTGACCCAGAAGAACAGGTGTCCCCCTCACCCCCCACCCCCCACCGAGATCTCTAAGCTACCCCTTGGTAGAATTACAGATCAACTTCCTATGCCTTTAAGCTCCATCCAAAGCCCCATGGGGTTCATCAAATGCACATCTATACTAAGTATTCAAGGCAGCTCATACCTATGGCTGGGAGGTTTCCAAGACACCTCTAAGCAGTTCAAAGGAAAACTACTGGGACAGACAGAGGCAGATATAGGCTCCCCTATTTCATAGACCAGGAAAAAAGAAATGGGTTTTGAGAAAGGATAATCAAGTTCATTAACTGCCTAGATGGATTAAATATGGGATGGTGCCAATTGTTTCTTCTACGTTTATCATCTTAAGAATAGCCACAACTTCCCAGCAATAACACTTCTGGGAATATATCCCAAGGGTGCAAAAAAGAACAGTAGAAACAACATCTGCACCTGTATTGCAGCATTGTTCACAATAGCCGGAATCTGGAAACAACCCAAGTGCCCTAGAACAGACAACTGGTCAAAGAAATTTTGGTACATCTACACAATGAAATACTATGCAGCTGTTAGGAGAGATGAAATCGTGAAATTTGCTTATAAGTGGATGGCCATGGAGAATATCATGCTAAGTGAAAAGAGTCAGAAAGAGGGGTACAGACATGGAAGGACTACACTCATTTGTGGAATATAATATATCATAATATGAGACTAATACCCAAGGACAGTAGAGACAAGAGCCAGGAAGATTACTCCACAGTTGGAAGCCTGCCTTATGAGCTGGGGGAGAAGGCAGCTGGGATAGAGAAGGGATCACTAAGTCAATGATGGTTGGAGGGACGGGAGATGTGTGCTGAAAGTGGATAAAGGACCAAACATGATGGAGTCTCATTATCTGTAATCTATATTGCAAACCATAATGCCCATAAGTAGAGAGAGAAAAAGAGGGCAATTGTCTGCCATAGAGTCAGGGGGAGAGGTAGAATGGGATGGTGGAAGGAATTCTGGGGACATTGGTGGTAGAAAATGTGCACTGGTGGAGGGATGGGTGTTGGATCATTGTATGACTGAAACTCAAACATGAAAACTTTGTAACTGTAGCTCTAGGTGGTTCAATTTTTTTAAAAAATTTAAATAAAATAAAAAGAACAGTCACAACTTTGGGTGCCAGAAGAGAGTACAAAGGTTTAGGTGCTCCTGGCATGAGCAGCAACTGAAGCCCTCCTTGAAATCCCGGCACTACATATGATCCCCAGAGCACCACCAGGTGTGGCCCCGGGCACAAATCAGGGTATGATGCCTGAGAACTGCAGAGTATCCGCCCCCCCCCCCCGCCCGTCCCCAAAACTAATAATAATAGTCATCACAATTTAGAGCACTGACCTGGGGGAAACAGAGGCCCAGAGATATCAGGTTCTGATTAAGGGCACACAGCTAGGCCCTGCGGGAAGCTAGCATTCTGCTTGTTCTGAAGCACTCTACCGGGAGCAGGACACGTCCCATGGTCATCTTGAACAAAGTGACCGACTCAGTGCTCCTCTGTCCAGAAACTTCTCCTCAAGCTTCCTCCCAAGGTTTCCCCAAATGCCTGCAGCCTCTGCAGATCCCTTGCCAGAGTCCTGAGTGTGGCGAATGTCCCTGCAGAAAACCACAGGGCTCCAAGAAACCAAGTTTCTGAATCCACCGAGGATCCCAGGAAGGCACAAATAAGGGCAGAGACCCCAGGACAACCCGAGAGAAGGTCAAGCATGCCCTGAGAACCTGAACCCTAGGGATTAGAGGCAGGAAGGGGATTAACTGCACCCCAGGATGGAGTGTTTGGGCCCCCCCCCCGCCTGCCTCTGTTTTGTGGTGTCACCAGTGAGTCTGTCTGGGTTTGGACCGAGGGAGGAAAGTGCTAGAACATGCTCAGCGTGAGACTCAGTGTGCACAGGCAGTGAAAACCGTTCCTGTCGTTCTCCTCCCAGATGCCTCGGACACCACGCCCTGCTGCTTCTCCTACATCGGCCGCTCCGTGCCACGGGCCCACATCCAGGAATATTTCTACACCAGCAGCAAGTGCTCCATGCCGGCAGTCGTGTGAGTCTTGGTCGAGGGACCCTCCGGAGGGTGCCATGCCCCATCCTCCCTCCAGCTGTGCCCTTAGCTGGGATCCTCCTGTTGGGTCCTACCCTGCTCCCCACCCACTGAGCACATGTCAAAGGAGTGTGCTTCAACTCTCTCCACCCTGATTGGGCCTGAGCGGGCCTCTGACCTTCACAAGTTGTGTTGTAGTTTTTTGTTTGTTTTTGAGGTTTTATTATCTGGTTGGAGGGAGGGGCACACATAGCAATGCTCAGGACTTCCTGATGCTATGCTCAGAGATAGAACCTGGTGTGCTCAGGTGACCATCTGGAGCACTGGGCATTGAGCCCAGTCAGGCTGCATGCAAGGAAAGCACCCTACCCACTATACTATCTCTCTGGTCCTACAAGTTTGTGGTTTTGTTTGGTTTTGTTTTTACTTGAATGTCATCTGTCATGGAGAACATCAACTGGGTACTCCCTTTTCAGTAACAAACCCAAGAGTGCCCCCAGGTCCCTCAGCCACCACTGAAATCCACCTACAGCCTCAGGGGAACAGGCAGAAGAGGTTGGGACTCAGATTGCAGTTGGGTATGTACAGAAGTAAAACTGTGTGATGAGGCACGGGAACTCATTCTCTTGCAAAGAGGAAAACTAGAAACCCCAGGGGAAATCTAGCCCCGCTGCACCTCTGGGAGGCATCTGTGCATCAGGGTCCCCAGGCCTTACCTTATGGCTCAGTGGTCACATAGGAGACTCTACAGGGTTCAGATTCTGCAGCTGAGCCCTGGGAGTTTAGATCTGCCCAAGGGTCTAGATCTGCCCAGGGCTGCCCAGTAAATGAAGAACAGAGACCATCTCTGTAGCCCCCTTGTTCTGCAAAGGTGACACTCACAATGAGTGAAGCTGGAGAAAGGTAAGGCCAGAGTGTCAGAGAACAAAAAAGGAGTCATCACTAAGATTCTCTATAAAGTGGCAGATTTTCTTAATTCCAGACTTCCTGTGATCCTGGCAAAGTCAGAGGTGTTCAGAGAGGCCTTTTAGCTCTGATGGAGCCTGGCTAGCAGGAACCAGGAGCAGGTTGGAGAGACGGTACCGAGTTTAACATGTTTGTTGTCATGAGAGAACACCGCCGGGTTGACCCACAATTTTTTTTAAGAGACAGAAGCAATGCCTGACATGCAAAGTGCCCTGGGTAACCACACGGCCTCCTGAGCACCAATAGTCAGAGCCCTGGTGGATCCCAGGTTACCACCAACCCCGCCCCCACCCCCCCACCAAAAAAAAAATTGCAAAAGGAGAGAGGGTTTGGATCTGGAGTGATAGCACAGCGGGTGGGGCGTTTGCTTTGCACGCGGCAGACCTAGGTTCCATTTCCAGCATCCCATGTGGTCCCCCAAGCACTGCCAGGAAAATTCCTGAGTACAGAGCCAAGAGTAACCCCTGAGCATCGCTGGGTGTGACCCAAAAAACAAAAAAAAAAAAAAGGAGAGGGGGTTTATGCAGCTCCAGGGGCAGGAGAAAGGGCCTTGAGAGGTGTGCGATGTGAAGGCCACTGAGATGGAGGCCCTGGCAGAGGAGCCCGAGGGACTGGCACTCTGGGCAGAGGGAGTGTGGCCTTGAGGCTTCTTGTTTTTTGTTTTGTTGTGTTTTGGGATCACATCCAACAGTGCTCAGGGTTACAGGCCAGGGAGGGAGGAGTCACACACAGTAGTGTTGGGAGTCACACACAGTAGTGCTGGGGGTATCATGTGATGCCAGAGATCAAACAAGGATTGTCCACAAGCCAGGCTGCACCTGACCCTGTGCATGACCTCTACAGCCCCAGGCCTCTGCTTAAAGTTTGTCTCCGAGCAAAGGCACTGGGGGCTGGAGTGAGTGCAAGGAAGGGAGAATATTAGTGCTACGACAAAGTGTTGTCAAGTGTGGCATGAGCCGGACAGGGGCCTTGCCATGACAAGTGATGGGGCAGAGATGCCACAAGAGGGTCAGGCATTTGCCTTGTATGTAGCTTATTTTGGTTTGATCCTCAGCACTATGTATAGTCCCTAAGCACTGCCTGGAGTGACCCCTAAGCACAGAGCCACAAGTAGCCCCTGAGCATTCCTGAATGTGGCCCATACCCTCCACCAAAAGTGACAAGTAAAACTTGCTGCATGGATGCAATGCATTCAGTATCAGTTAAATGCCCACTGTGTGCCGGACCCCAGACCACAGGGAAGTCAGAGGAAAAAGCCAGCAAGTTTTGACGCATGTGCTTTCTTGGGGCATGTTCCTCATGACACTGAGCAGAATGAGTCAGGGAGAGAGTTCGCAAAGCGCTGGCAGGAAGAGAAGACTTAGCAAGGTGGGGCCATTTTGCGGCATTGCCTTCTGCAAGGATGAAGAAGTGGGGCTGGACTGAGCAACCTCATCCCAATGTCGGTTTCCTGACCTTTTCACTTCCTGGCCACCAGCAAGGAGAGAGGACAGTGAGGGTGGCAGGATTTCCTGTGTTTGTTTTGTGAACAGGGGCAGGTTGGCTCTGAAACTAACTTCAGAAGCCTCATCTGCAAGAGGAAGAGAAATGTCGAGGGCTCAGGGTGAGTCTCGGAAAAGAGACTGCAACTTCCTGCAAGTGACCATTACCCATAGGAGGGCTCTGGGCAATAGTAGTATGGGCGTATGGGCAGGGCATTTGCCTTGAATGCAGTCAACCCAGGTTCAATTCCTAGCACCACATATGGTCCTCGGAGTCCCACTGGGAGTGATCCCTGAGTTCAGAGTCAGGATTAAGCCCTGAGCACTTGCCATGTGTGGCACGATAAAGAAAGAAAGAAAGAAAGAAAGAAAGAAAGAAAGAAAGAAAGAAAGAAAGAAAGGAAGGAAGGAAGGAAGGAAGGAAGGAAGGAAGGAAGGAAGGGAAAAGAAAAGAAATAAGGGGCAGGGAAAAGTTATTCATGATAAAGCCCTACAGAACATAAAGAAACGCCCTACCCGCTGTGCTATTGCTCCAGCTCCTCATGTGTTTCTTTTTTTTTTATTTTTTATTAGTGAAATACCATGAGGTACAGTTGTAGACTTCCAAGTTTTTGTGCTTGGGTTTCAGTTATACAATGATTGAGTACCCATCCCTCCACCAGTGCACATTCTCCACCACCAATGATCCCAGTATCCCTCCCACCCACCCCCATCCCCACATCCCACCCTGCCTCTGTGACAGGGTATTCCCTTTTGTTCTCTCTCTCTCCTTTTGGGTGCTGTGGTCTGCAATAGAGGCATTGAGTGGCAATCATGTTTGGTCTATAGTCTACTTTCAGCACCTCATGTGTTTCTTGAAGTGCACATAAGTCTTTTCTGGTTCAGAGCCCTTGGGATGCTCCAGAAGAGGCAGCATCTTTTCCTTAAGAGGCACAAATACAATCTTCCGAGCTCCCCCAAACACCTTCACCACTTCCCCATAAGCCTCCCAGTGTCTGTTCCAATGCTCACACTCTTCTCCTCTCCCATAGTTTTATCACACGAAAGAAACGCCAGGTGTGTGCCAACCCAGAGGACAGATGGGTGCGGAAGTACATCAACTCTATGGAGATGAACTAGGACAAAGGACACCTGGAACCTGAACTTGGATGCACCCTTCCATTGCTTCTTTCTCCTGAAGAGTCTGAGAGGCTTCTCCTGCAGCAGCAGCAGCAACCACCACCACTACCCCATCAGCAATACTTCCTCCTGTTGGACACAGCTTCCACCCTAAACAGCAGCTAGGAAACCCTCTAGCAGCACCCCATGCTCTGCCTGAAGCAGTAAGGCCCTGGCTCCAGGCCCTCTACATGGCCTAGACCCTGCCCTCAGCATACCTTTTGCCTCTTGAGGCAAAGGAGAGAAAACTGGGCCATTATATTAAAGCAATAAAACCAAAGCTCTCACTGAGATCCCTCGCTGGTCGGGGCTGATTGGAAAGTGTGAGCTCTTGCTTGCCAATAAAGTTCAACACAATTACCGCGCTGGCTCCTGGTGTGATGTCCCTCTCAGGTACCCTCCTCCTGCACAAGCATTAAACTCACAGGGCCAGAGCTTGCACCCCACTGGCACCCACCCTAGCCTGGTCAGCAGCCACTGACACACATTGAGCACAGCTGTAGGAAGGGGTTCTGAGAAGGGGCCGGGGCAGGACAGAACAGGCAAGGAGGCAGGTTACTCTGGGACAAGTCACCCCACTCCAAGGCCCCAAAAGTTTCTTTCTCCCTGCCACTGCACCACCCACTGCTTCCTCAGACCTTCAGGGGCCCTTCTACCCACTCTGTTATCACCCCAAACACATATATCCACTGTTCTGTATTTTCACGGGGTTCTTTAACATCACTGAAATGGAATTTTTATGGCAAGCCCCAAATGATCTTAGTTCTTTCAAACAGAGCAAGATCTTTTCTTTTCCCTTTTTTATTTAGATACCATGATTTACAAAGTTGTTGACAATAGAGCTTCATAGATATTTTTTGTTTTGCTTTGGTTTTGTTTGGGGGGCCACACCCGATGGTGCTCAGGGCTTACTCCTGGCTCTGTTCTCAGGGATCATCCCTTGCGGGGCTCAGGGGATCACATGGGGTGTGAGGGATTGAACCTGGGTTGACCACCGCAAGATAAGTATCCTTCCTGCTGTACCATCTCTCCGGCCCTAACACAAGACCTTTTGTGGTTTTCTAGGACAACCCCAGCATTCTTTGTTTAAATTTTTTTTTAAGTTTTTGGGTCACAACCAACCATGCTCAGGGGGGTTCTCCTGGCTCTGCACTCAGGAATTACTCCTGGGTATAGAAGAATCTATGGGATGTCAGGAATTGAACCCAGGTAGGCACATGCAAGGCAAGCACCCTGTCCACTGTACTATTACTCCAGCTTCAAGTCCCAGCATCCTTGAAGTGGAAACATTCCAACTTTTCCATCTCTATGTCCCTGCATGACAATATATAATTGGTCATAACTAACCAGCATTAACTGAGCACTTGCTGTAATTCTCTACACTCATCATCCTACATCCTCACAAACTTAGGAGCAATATTAGGTTTCATTTTTATTTTTTTTTTCTGCAGCGCCAGGGCTTAAATCCAGGTCACATGCAACAAGGCATGCACTTTATTCTTGAGTATATCCTATAGGTAGAATTTTTAAATCTACTTACAATTGGGAAATCCTTGGCAAAAGAGAAAAACAACTTTCCCAAAATCTTATAGCAAAGAAGTAGAGGAAAGGGTCAGAGAGAGAGAGAGTACAGCAGGTAGGGCACTTGCCTTGCATTCAGCCAAGCCTGGTTCAATGTCTAGCATCCCATGTTTTACCCTGAGCCCTCCAGGAGTGATTCCTGAGTTCATATCCAGGAGGAAGCACTGAGAACTGCCTGGTGGGGCAAAAAATACATATATTGGGGAAGGCAGAGTACAGTTGACAATTAAGATTCAGATCCACCAGATTCAAAGTCTTCACACACACACACACACACACACACACACACACACACACACAGAGCATTTATTTGCAAATTTTCAAAGACTATTTGAAAATAGTCTATTATTTTTCATCTAGATTCAAATAGTGAACATCTGGAGCCACAGAGATGTACAGTACAGTAGGCAGGGCATTTGCATTGCACACAGCCAACCTGGGTTTGATCCCCAGAACTACATCTGGTTCCCAGAGCCTTGCCAGGAGTGATCCCTAGAAACAGACCCCAGAGTAAGTCCTGAATACAGTCAGGTATGGTCAAAATAAATAAATAAATAAATAAATAAATAAACAATAATAAAGTTAACATTTTACCACATTTGCTTTATGTGCCTATGCATGTACATGTGTGTACATACTTTTGGCATATTTTTCCCTGCACTTGAATACAATGACCATGGGATACCACTTTGTACACCCAAAACCTTTGAACCCAGGTAAGTTTCATGCAAGGCAAGAGTCTTACCCGCTGTGCTTTCTCTCCAGATCCCCAAGATAACTTTCAAATGATGTTTGAAAAATTGGAAAGGGGCCAGAGAAATAGAACAGTGGGTAAGGCACTTGCCTTGCATGTAGCTGACCTGGATTCAGTCCCCAGTAGCACATATAGTCCCCTGAACAGGAATGAACCTGAGAACAGACCCAGGAGCAGGTCCTGAAAACCATCAGGTATGGCCCCAGAAAAAAAAAGAAAATGAGAAACCCACATAAAGGAAAGACTTGTCAGTGTCTGCCACAGAAAGTCTACAGGGCAGTTTCTTCCCATCCAGGCATTGTCTTGCTCTGGTCAGTCTTTCACATTAAGGAGGCTTTCCCGCCTGATGAATCATTTTCCTGAGGAATCCTGAAAACCGCTTCTTTAGCGAAGGCTTAATTTTCTTTACTAATTTAGCCTCCCCAGCTAGTGGCTTATCCACTCTGGTAGAAGAACAAGACTCTCCCCTTGGGTCGGTAGACAGGACTTTCCTACGAAGAAACTCAAGCTCATAAAGAAAAAGTGACTCATTAACGGGCACAGCCCCACCCAGTCCCAGCTTCACCCACTGGTCCTGCACTGCAGTCCCAGCACCTAATAGACAACTCAGCTGGTTGAGTATCACCAGGAGAGGCACCAGGGGACTTCCTGACCGCCACTTTTTTTGGTTTGGGGCCACACCCTGGTGGTGATATTCAGGGGTTATTTCTGGCTCTGCACTCAGGGGTGCTCAAGGGGGGAGACCACAAAGGATGCCACGGATCGAATCCAGGTCAGCTGTGTGCAATGCCTAACCCATTGCACTATCTCTCCGGTCCCGTGACCACCACTTTTGGAGGGTCCCCCAGAAATTAAACTAGGGAAGGCCACAGGCTCACAGAGGCCTGATCCCTGTGCAGGCTGGAACCGAAGGGTTCTGTTTCCTAGGAGATCTGGTTGCTCTGTACTTCGGAGCGTCTGGTCCCTCCTGTACTGCCCAGAAAAGGTCGCCCCCAGGCCGGCCCCACATCTCTGCACCCCTGTGCTCTCTCCCTGATTCCCGACCATGGCGTTTGAAACAAGACTTGAGGCTTTTGACTTCTCCAGGTCAATGGTCAATTATCCGTGGCTGGACTATCCAGAAAGAACCAGAGGTGAGACGGGAATGTACCGGGAGGGGTCAAGGGCATTGACCCAGAAAAGGAAAGCTACAAGAATTCCTGGTCACAGAAGGGCGTGATCAGTAAGTCCGTCACAGTACAGGGCCGCCACATGACCCTCCGCGCCTCGCCACGGCCCTCAAGGGAAGTCTTCAGCGCCCTCTAGGGTGCGATTTCGGCATAACGCCTCTGCCTCTGCTCCCACGAGGCGCCCGGCTCTGCCCTAGGGCGTCGCGTTCCCCTTCCCCTGCTGGATCTTTAGGTAAGACTCACTTTTACACCGTCTCCCCCAGGAAGTCTTCCTGAGCCTCCAAGCACGTAAGGGTCCCTCGTCTGTCCCATCTCTGCCTAATAGCCATCTGTTTCCCATGCTTGTTAGGAAATGAATGTTTTAACAGGTTCTCCTGGGAATTTGAAGCTGAAGGTGCATGTTTTAGAAGCACGGAGTTTGGGGGCTGGAGTGATAGCATAGCGGGTAGGGCATTTGCCTTGTACCCGGCCGACCCGGGTTCGATTCCCAGCATCCCCTATGGTCCCCAGAGCACCGTCAGGAGTAATTCCTGAGTGCAAAGCCAGGTGTAGGAGTAACCCCTAAGCATCGCTAGGTGTGACCCCCCCCCCCAAAAAAAAAAAACCCACGGAGCTTGACCCATAGTTTTCACCAGAAGCTGCATATTAGCAACCTCTCGGGAGTGTTTTTAAAGCCTAGATCCTGAATAATTCGATTCCATTTGTATGATGAAGTTGTCAGAAGTTCCTCACAAATCATCCTAATAAGCAGCAACGGTTCAGAAGCAAACTCTGTGAGAGCGTGTTTCTCAAACTTCAGTCTGCATTGCACAAGTCTTCTAATGAAGACCCCGACTCAGGAGTTCCCAGGTGGCACCTGAGATTCTACATTTCTGAGACTCTCTCAGGCTATGGCACCGCTGCTGTGCCCCAGACCAGGAAGCCACAGAGCTCTCCCCATTCCATGGAGTGAGGCTTACCTTAGCCCCCAGGACAAGGCTTCACTAAATGCTCAACAAATGAAAGCTAACATGCGTGATCCTTCAAGCCTCCTCTCCGAGCCTTGTTTCCTTTGTACTGCAGAGCTCAGAAAAGCCAAGGCGCCAGTTCAACTACCCTGCTTCCGCTACCAGGTAAGATCCCTGACTTTGGTCACCCTGGGAGCTCTGTTGAAGGAAGGGGAGCCACACACCATCCTGTTGCTTTAAGAACCCTTACATGCCCCTCCCTAGCCCTGGGGTCACCATTAACACTGTGTGACCTGGACAAGCCACTTGCCCTTTTTCTTCCTTCCTTCCTTCCTTCCTTCCTTCCTTCCTTCCTTTCTCTCTTTCTTTCTTTCTTTCTTTCTTTCTATTTGTCACACCCACCAATGCTTCAGGGGTTACTCCTGGCTCTTTGCTCAGGAATTACTCCTGGCGGTGCTTGGTGTACCATATGGGATGCCAAGGATTCAACTTGGGTCAGCCAGGTGCAAGGCAAATGAACTTGCCCTTTCTGAGCCTCAGACTTTCCAGTGCCACAGTCAACCCTGCCCCATATGACTAACACCAGGTAGACCTTAGCTGGGCTGGTGGTGCCCAGTAATGAGAATCATTGTTATGCTTTGGTACAGGGCTCCAATAGTGAAAATTGTCACATAAAATACAGGCTGCCTAGTTAAATCTGAATTTCCAATGATGAATTAATTATTTTAATATACATGTGTCTCAAACATTACACTTATTGTCTGCTATCCACATTTAACTGGACATCCTAATTTTTGTTTGATGTGGGCTATATCTGATGGTCCTACTCATTGTAAGTCTGTGCTCTGTTTCCTGAAAACATGATAATCTCTTGAAAACTCTTATAATGACCTTCTCAGTCACCTACTTAGGGATCACTGTTTAAAGTACCTCTTTTTTTGGCGGGGGGGAATGTATTGGGCCATACCTGGTAGTGTTCAGGACTTATTGCTGTCACTGTGCTCAAGGGTCACTCCTGGCTGTAGTTGGGGGACAGTATGTGGTCTGAGGATTGAACCGGGGTCGACTGTGTACAAGACAAAAGCAGTATTTGCTGTACTATCTCTCTTGTCCTGAAGTGCCTCTTTCTTGTGACCCAGAGAAAAATGTGTAAATAGAGAATGGCTGGACTGAAGAGACAGGGCAGATGCCAAGTCAGATCTTTCTTTTTAATGTAATTTATTTATTTTATTTATTTTGCTTTTTGGGTCACACCCGGCAATGCACAGGGGTCACTCCTGGCTCTGCACTTAGGAATTACCCCTGGCGGTGCTCAGGGGACCATATGGGATGCTGGGAATTGAACCCGGGTCGGCTGCATGCAAGGCAAACACCCTACCTGCTGTGCCATCTCTCCAGCCCTGCCAAGTCAGATCTTTAATGAGAGCTCCTGGCCCTCTCTACTAGTCAGAGTTTCAGTTTTATGATTATTGAAGCTGCTTCAACTGTGGACTATAATTTGTTTGAAAATAAATAATTGTCAGTAAATGTTTGAGTTGCATTCCTATTTTTATAGACTTGAGATTATATAAAATTTTCTTAGCTAAAAGGGACCATGAGTGGAAAAAGTTTAAGATTTAAATGATTGCTTGAGCTGGAGAGATTCTACAGAGGATAGGTCACTTACATTGTATGCGGTCAACCCAGGTTCAATTACGGGCCTCCCGTATGGTGCCCCCCCCAAGCACTGCAAGGATGAATTCCTAAGTGTAGAGCCAGAAGTAACCTCTGAGTATTGCCAGGTGGATGACCCAAAAACAAAAACATATATATTAATAATAATAAATTAAATATTTTTTTAAAAATAAAAGGTTACTTGGTGGTAGAGTGCTAACACAGCAGGTAGGGCATTTTCCTTGTGCATAGCCAACCAGGGTTCAATCCCTGGCACCACATATGGCCCCCCAGGCATCACCAAGAATGATTCTTAATTCAGATAGGAGTAAGTCCTGAGTACTGCCAGAAGTGATTCCCCCAAAAATTAATTAATAAATTATATAAATAAATAAAAGTTTACTTGAAAAAAAGTTTTCCAACAAAACCTCTTCAATTCCAAAGAGCAGGACAATAACAGCATCCACAGTACCTTGCACAGTGCTTAGGACATAATAGGTACCCACTGAGTACCTATAGCTAGCTTGATTGAATGAACATTTCCACACTTGCCTCTGCATTGCTGGGAGTGGTGGTGAGTATTGCCAGTGGCCTTACCCCTGATCTTACTTCTCCTTCAAATGCCTAGAGGACATTTTCAAAGGGCTTTGATATCCACCCACCAAACTGAACTCAGATCCACTTACAGATCACTAAGCACTTGATGGAGTTGTTTCCCTACAGCCACATTGGCAGGAGTAAAGACAAAGGGCCATTATCTCTTCCATGTGTGCAAGTGAAGTCCCACACCCAGGCCAGGCCATGCAGGGGATGACAGGGAGCAGGAACAGAGCCCAGATGAGAAGACAAAGGGCCTCTCTCCCGCAGTCACATGGCCCCTTCACCCCAGTCCTTTTTCTGATAGCACTGACTGTAGCCTCACACCCCCAACAGCCGAAAATGGAAGAGTTCCCCCCAAGTCCAGAGCGCTGGCGGAAACTTCCCAACGAGCCTGGAGCAGTGCCTTACTGCTATGACCACACAACAGAGCGCTACATCGATTGGTACAATATGTACGCCAAGGACCAAAAGACCAGCAAGATGCTTTGGAAAATGAGAGATTACCCCAGGTGTGCTCTGTACCCTGATCATTCTCTGTGCCCTGGCAGAGAAGAGGAAATGGTTGGGGGGACCTGTCAGCCTATGGATCTGAGAGGACCCTGGGTCCAAAGGGATACAGTTAGGAGGTGGGGGGGCAGAGGAAATACTTCTGAACCTTCATCTGTCTTTCTCTGCTCCCTTCTCTGAGTTGGATGGAGAACTAGGGACAGGGGAGAGTTTGTGGCATGAGGAAGGGAGGGGACAAGGGGATTAAGGCTGCCCATGTCATTTCTCATACAGGTTCCTCACAGAGGATTCCCCCTCCTCTAAATTTTATCTCCACATAGAAAGTTGCCCGTCATGAGATTCAGGCTCTCAGGAGATGAGGATCCCCTGAAGCAGAAAAGATTAAAGGTCAGGGACTGGAGAAATAGGACAGCGGGGAAGGTGTTTGCCTTGCACGCAGCCGACCCAGGTTCAATCCCCGGCATCCCATATGGTCCCCTGAGCAGGAGCAATTCCTGAGTGCAGAGCCAGGAGTAACTTCTAAATATGGTCAGTGGTGCAGGGAGGGTGGGGAGAGCCTGTCCCTGTGATGCTCTGGCCTGCCACAGTCCCTATCTTGCCCCTGCCTGCCATGGGGACCGAGAGGGAATGGGGGAAGCTCCTTTCTGATTGTTCCCCAGCTCCTTTGTCCCCTTCCTTCCCTCCTGCTGGCTGCCTTATGGGCAGGAACTCACCCAAAGCCTGACCTCGCCCCTCGAGGATGAGCAGCACTACGCAGCCCAGGTGAGGAGTGAGGGCAGGTGAGAGAGCTGGGCTATGGGAGGGGAGGATTCCACCCCCACTGTCCCCAGAGGGTCACTCCTGGCAGCAGTAGGTAGTTTCTCCCTTCTTCTCTCCCCTCTCCCTCATTCCTATAGGCTCTGGGGTGTCTGGGCATCAGAGACCAGTTTATCGTGGAAGCTCTGCTTTGGGCGGTGAGTCTGGGCAGCTTAGAGTTCAAGGGATAACAGGGTTGGAGGGGTGGAGAGCCTGGCACCTGGGCCCACACAGGTCCCTGGGGTTCAAGGACAAATGATCAGATCCAGTGAGAAGAGTCTCTTTTCAGACCATTGGCACCCTTTAGAGGATCGCTGAATCCAGACGAGTGAGATCGTACAGGGGTTAAGCACTTGTCTTGCATTACTGCCCATGTTAGTTCAATTCCACATGTGGTGTTCAGGAATGGCTCCTGAGCACTGCTGGGAACAAGCTCCCAAATAAATACAACCAGAAAAAAGACCACCAGGTCCAAAGGGTAGGGAAGAGAGAGCCTAAAGATATCTGTGGTCTGGTGTTGGAGCTATAGTATCGCGGGTAGGGTACTTGCCTTCCATAGGGCTACCTGAGTTCAATCCTTGGCATCCCATATGGTCCTCCAAGCACCTCCAGGAGTGATCCCTGAACTCATAGCCAGGAGTATCACCGGGTGTGCCCCCCCCCAAAAAAAAACTAAAGATATCTGTGACCTAAGAAATACACTGGGCTGGAAAGCCAGCAATAAAGAGGCGGACCTATAGTTCCTGCCCTACAGTGCCCAAATCCATGATGTAATCGATACATGTCCATGTCAGGCACATTCCAACTCACTTAATCTCACAACGGGGACTAGATATTTTCTGCTTCTCAAGAAAATGTGACCTGAGAGGCAAGAAGACTTGCCCCAAGGACTTGAGTCAAAGTCTGACTCTCACCGGCTGTTCCTTCACTCAGCTGTCTGCCTCTCTCCCGTGTTTGAGCACAGGCCAGTCCTCACCAGGCCCTTGCTTCCTCTTTGTAAAATAAAAAGCTGTGCTGAGCTGTTCCTGAAAGTACTGACCATCCTTCATGTTTTGATCTTATTCTACCATCTACTCATACCTCAGGCCCACACCGGCCCAGAGAGAGTGAAGTTCGAATCGTGTCGAAGCCTGGCTATCCTGGGTGAGTCCATCCTCTACCGGGGACAGCAGATCAGGGGACGGGGAGGAGGAAGGACTGAAAGAGCAGAGCATCCTCCTGCAGAGCCTGAGCAGGGTGTGGCCATTCTCTCAGGCCTCTTTCGACAGAGAGAGGAAGGAGAGATGGGAAAGGAGCAAAGGGCAGAAGGACACAGAGGAACATTCCCAAAACAGTGGCCATGCTTCACTCCACACGGAACCCTCTGTGTGTGTCCAGCCTTTGCAACTCATTTTGCCCTTTGAGCAGCTTGATGAGCATATGGGCAGTCTCATTCAGATAACCTGAATGGAGAACCTGACTTAGAGCAGAGCTGCTGGGATTGCTCTGGGGTCCTGGAACATTGGACAACACACTTGGAACCTAGGAATTTGTGTCTTTTGGGGGGCTCTTTGGGGGGCAGTCTCCTCTTTTCGGGGAAGTTGGGCCATATCTTGGAGTGCTCAATGGCTATCCCTGGCTCTGTGCCAGGAATGACCCTTGGCAGTTCTGAGGACCATACTCAATTTCCAGGGATCCAAGTTGGCTTGACTGTATGCCGGCCAAGTGCCCTTACCTGTTCTGTATCTCTGGCTCCTTGGGACTTGCTTCTTGTGGATGCAGCCAAGTGTAGTGGATCTGGCAGAGAAAAGCAGTGCCAGCAGCTCTGCTCTAACTAGAGCGCCTTCTCCATCCAGGTTGCCTGAATGAGACTGTGGTCCACACACTCATCAAGCAGCTCAAAGGGCAAAATAAGTTGCGAAGGCTGGACACACTCAGAGGGTTACGTGTGGCTCTCAACTTCTGGAGCTCTGCCCCCAAAGACAAGGTGATTTGAAGTCACGAACTGGGGCACAGGAGGATGAGGAACTGACAGTGTATGTGAGATGAGTTGGGGCATGTTAGGTCAGGACCAAGGTAACCTAAGCTCTCAGCCTTGATGGGGAAAGACCTGAAGGTTCCCTTGGGGTAGGGGGTAACCCTGAGTAGAAGCAACATTTTTGCTGCCACTTACTGTCAGCCAGCCTCTGAAAGACAGCTGTTAGAGCGGCAGTCTGACCCTCTCTACAAAGGAGATAGTGATCACAGAGCATGGCAGAAGTCAAATATCACGCACCCCTGGTACCCCACTGACGCCCCTGCTCTGCAAATGGGAGCATTAACAGCCCTAAAGTATGCTTGTTAAGAGAGCACAGGAACCGAGTGTGATGACATTGCTTTTGAAGTTCCATCCCTTTTAGGGTCCTCTTATGTTGATCCCATCACTGTCCCATGTGAAAGTGGCCTTATGTGTTCATGTCTTCAACCAGTAGAAACATCCATTAGGGGCCTGACACTGTCCAAGTTCCTTGGGAATAGAACCGGGGTCAGCCATGTGCAAGACCATGTGCCTTAACCCCTGAACTCTCTCTCCAGCTGGGAATACTTGCACAGTAAGATTCTGATCAGCTGAATGTGAGCTATAAAAGAGAGAAAAAATGATGAAGCCAAGTCTTTTTTGTTTGATTTTGCCTCCAAAACAATGCCTTGGAGAAGAGTAATAATCTATAAATGTGGAGAAGTAATACATCAGAAGACAATCAAGGTCTGAAATTGATACACAGATTTAACAATATGGAGCCTTTGACTGTTTTTCGTCTGTTTTTGTTTTGGGGGCCACACCCAGCAGGATGTAGTTCTGGCTCTACATTCAGGGTTCAATTCTGGAGGGTTCTGGGGACCATATAGGGTACCAACAATCAAACCCAGGTTGATTGTGTGCAAGGCAAGAGCCCTACCTACTGTACTATGCTCCAGCCCCTCCTTTGACTGAGTAAAAAATTAGAACTCGTCAGTGTGGGCAATTCCCAAGTTTTGCTGGAAAGGATTATAACTGGCATTATGGGTAGATTCTAGGAAAAAAAAAAAAACCAAACATGTTTCTGTGCTGAGGAATAGGAATCCAGTGGTTAGGAAAACCAATTTTGAAGAGAGCAGGAAGAGCACATGGCAGCATCCCTGAGTAGGTGAGAGATGATATCAAGCCTGCAAGTAGGGAGACAGGTTGCTTGCCTTGCATGCAGCTGACCTGGGTTCAATACCCGGCACCACAAATGGTTCCCTGAGCAACCCCAGGAGTGATCCTTAAGCACAGAACCAAGTAAGTCCTAAGTACTACTGGGTGTGGACCCCAAACAAATAAAAACAAAACACAGTTAACAAATAGAAACAGCAACAAGTAAAAAGGAATCTTGGGTAAAGCTGGGAACTGGCAGTTATTAGTCTGGAACTTTTTTTTACTATTTCTTTAAGGTCACACCCAGCCCTATAATTTCTTCAATCTGACCCTATGTTTTTTTTTTGTTGTTGTTGTTGTTGTTTTGGGGGGGTCACACCTGTGCCAGGTGTTATTCCTGGATCTGCACTCAGGAATTACTCCTGGTGATGCTCAGGGGACCATATGGGATGCTGGGAATGAAACTCGGGGTGGCCGCGTGCAAGGCAAACGCCCTACCTGTGGTGCTATCGTTCCAGTCCCAACCCTATGTATTTTTAATCTGGTACCATGTATTATTTAATGCCAGGGATTAAAATAGTAGGAGTGAACCTTGGTGCTGGCACTGTGGCCTTTCCCTGAGATGCCAGGTGCACTCACCTGTATGCAGCTGGCTCAGGCCCCTCAGGGGCCATAAGACACAGAAACCATGAGGAGGAGGCCTTCAGGATTGTGGCTGGACACAGCAGCACTGAAGGGACAGAAGTGCAGACACATTTAATCACAACACCAAACTGCTAACACTCTTTGCTGGAGAGAGGAAAACTAAAATTTCTTTTACTCAAAGAAAAACTTCATCTGCAGGTATTCAGCAGACCAGCATCACTTCCTTCTTCACATTGCAGGAAATCCAGGAAAGACAAGTAGAGGTGACAAGAGAAGTGTTTCTTGTGGAAACACTTCAAGTGACAGAGAATCAGACTGAGAGTCTAAAGAGGATGTCAAAAGAAGACTTTAAAGAAGATGACCCAACCAGACAGGTCATGGAGGATGACTGCATTACACTCCTTCAGCCACTTCAATCCCTGCAGACACCCAGGAAGTTGGACTTTCTCACTGCTTCCAGGCTGGCTGTCATAGAACAGAAACCCAGTTTGGACTGTACCATCTGCATTGCAGCCTGACACCTTAGTCTCGGACGGGGAGAGTCAAGCCTCACTGGCTTGTCCATTCACTCATGATTTGTAAAGTTCTTGCTCACGGAACCAAGAGGAGGAAGAGGATTCTTCCTGGAAAAGGAAATGGCTTCCTGGGTCTAAGAAAAACAACTGTCAGGGTGTTGAGAGACATGAAACCTCTTGGAAGTAAGAGCCAACAGCCTTTGGATAAGACTAACTTGGAAAGATTGTCTGCTAAAGAAAATAGGCAGGGAGGGGCTGGAGCGATAGCACAAAGGGTAGGGCAAATTTGTCTTGCACAGCCAACCCAAGTTTGACTCCCAGCATCCCATATGATTCCCCCCCACCCCACCCCAGCACTGCCAGGAGTGATTCCTGAGCACAGAGCCAGGAATAACCCCTGAGCATCACTGGGTATGACCCAAAAAGGAAAGGGAAAAAGAACATACAGGGATTCCTGGAGTGGAGAAAACACCTTGGGGGGGAGCGTATTTTTATGGTATCTTTATGTACTTTTAAGTCATATTCTATACGTTTAAACAGCTATTCCTATAAAAGTCTGAGCTAACTACAGAAATCTGGTACAGGTCATTGCTCACAACTCTAGATCTCCTTTTCAAGAGGTCACCAAGAACTGGAATCAACAGGCTATTAGAACAGTTTTCTAACAGCCCTGGGGCTAAGCGCCAAGCTAGAGCCATGCATTTAAGCCTTCAGCCCCATTTTCTTTTTACCCAGGATTCTGAAGGCAGTCACATTATCAGGCACTATATCTGAATGTCTTTAGAAAGAGCTGGTTGTGAATTCATCTTGCACAATTGAGAGAGGGAAATATTTTGGTGTGGGTGGGAAGGGAGGCATAGCAGTGAAGCTGTCATTATTGAGCATTTTATTTGTGGCAATTAAGGCTGTAGCACTAGTGGAAACAGCTATTGACATCATGCCTTTCATAGGAAAAAAAAAGAATGGATGGCTGGTAAATTCCTTTTATCACAGGTAGGGATAATAAGTAGGACCACCATCTCTCCACTGAAAAACATTACTCAGCTTGCCTAGAGCCTCTTTGTTCTTTCAAATAGCTGAAAGACATTGCTTCTGTTTTTATGCCACACCTGGGGGTGAAGGGATATTCCTACTTTGTTGCTTAGAGGTTGCTCCTAGCAAAGTTCTAGGGATCGTGTAGTCCTAGAATTCCAATCAGGCTTCATGCATGAAAAGAATATGCACTAGCTACCTCTCTTGCCCTTTGGGTTTTTTTGTTTTTGCTTTTTGGGTCACACCCAGTGATACTCAGGGGTTGCTCCTGGCTCTGCACTCAGGAATTACTACTGGCAGTGCTCAGGGGACCATATGGGATGTTGGGAATTGAACCCGGGCCAGCCGCGTGCAAGGTAAACATCCTACCCGTTGTGCTATCGCTCCAGCCCCCTTTTGGGTGTTTTTATCTCTTGGTTGTATATAATCTTCCTCAGTCCCTTTAGACAGATTTCACACATCAGTTTGAGCAGTAAGACAAATCTGAATCCAGGAAAGATGGGAAGAAAATTATAATGATAGTTTTTTGGGGTTTTTTTTTGGGGGGGGGGGTTATCTTTACAGTCTTTAAAGTCATATACTATATGTGTAAACAAGTTTCCCTATAAAAGTCTGAGTTAACTATCAGTTAACAATCTGGTACTAATACAGTGTGGGGGAAAATGGCCTTTGTAAAACCATGAATCCAAATAAATGACTGTTTACCAAAATAATAATAATAATAATAGCAGGAGTGCTCAAGAGTGATAATGATCCGTCCAGAAAATCAATTCAGAGAAATGAGGGGATATGAGTAGGAGGAAATCAAAGTAGCAGCAAAAATAAAAGGAACTGGAATAATTCGGCATGGAGTCTGGAAACAGCCATGAATTGCCCCACCAAGCTCCACTCAAGATTATTCCCCAGCAGTTTCTTCTTCCATCTCCCCCCAGAGGTATCAAGTGTGGGATGAAGACAAGCTGGTGTCTGTGCTACAGAACTTGGTCAAGAGACTTTCGGGCGAGGAGGCCTTGGAGGCTGGCTTGTGCCTGGGGTTCCTGAGGCCTTGCAGCAGTCTGGTGCAAGAGTTCCTGCTGGAGTGTCTAGAGCAGGACCCCAAGACCAAGATGAAGGTGGGCGGGCTGGGAAACGGGTCCCTGGGAGCACAGGGGAAACAAAGGCCAGGGCTGAGGCGGTTGGGGTCTGGACCTGTTATTCTCCTCCCTGAAAGCAGCAGCATCCTCGGGGAGCACTGTGGGGCCCTGAGTGCTCATGAGGATACATGTGCCTGAGGTCATGTGGACATTGAGAAGATGTTATTCTGGGAATGAGATTGGTCTGGGTGCACCAATGTGTAAATATGAACCTGTGCTCTCACATACAGACCGAGAGGCAGAAGGAAGGTCTATTACTAGGAAAGCTAAGTTCGGCCCTCAAGTTGGCCTGGTCATACCCTGTCTCTCAGTCCTGGCCTCCCTGCCTGCCTCCCTGCCCCCACAGGCGCTCCAGATGCTGGTGCAGAGACTGAAGGTGAAGTCAGAAGTGATCACCAGGGCCATCCTAGACCAGATGAACCATTCTGCTGTCCTCGAGGTACGTTCTGGGGCTGCATTCTCCAGCATTGGGGTGGACTGGGGGATGAGAAAGACAAGTCTATCCTGCAGGTCTCACCTCTCTGGTCCTCAGCACCGCATCAAAGCTGCCCACATGCTCAAGACAATTGGGCTGGAACAGATCCAGGCCCAGGGCCTAGAGAGACTCACATTTAACATGCTCATGAAGAAGACACACGATGAACCATTCCTGGTAAGTAACAGCCCAGGAATTCCAAATTCCTCTCCCTGTTGGAGGATCTCCCTGGCATAATGATCCCCACATCCTGTCTCCCAAAGAACCACCTTCACCCTAACCCATTTTCTATTCCCCTCACACAGCTAGTATTTTTTTTTTTTGATTTGCATTTCTCTGACACTCAGTGATGAGTGGTTTTTTTTTTTACTTTTTTTTTTATTAGTGAAACACCATGAGGTACAGTTGTAGATTTACAATTTTTGTGCTTGGGTTTCGATTATACAATGATCAGATACCCATCCCTCCACCAGTGCCCATTTTCCACCACCATGGGTAATATCCCCCCCACCCCCATCCCCCCATGGCCTCTGTGGCAGGGCAATCCCCTGTGTTCTCTCTCTCCTTTTGGGTGTTGTGGTCTGCAAAAGAGGCATTGAGTGGCAAACATGTTCAGTCCATAGTCTACTTTCGACATGCATCTCCCCTCCTGGGAGGATCCTCCAAACACCCTTTATTTGGTGCTCCCTTCTCTATCTGAGCTGCCCTTTCCTCCAGAATGCCCGGCTGGCCACTAAGCTATGGAGTAATCCTCCTGGTGCTGATCTCAGCTATTCTTGGGTATTAATCTCATATTTTGTTACTTTATATCCCCCCGATGAATGCAATCTTTCTATGTCTATCCCTCTCTTTCTGACTCATTTCGCTTAGCATGATACTTTCCATGTTGTACCACTTGTATGTAAATTTCATGACCTCATCCTTTCTAACAGCTACATAGTACTTCATTGTGTAGATGTACCAAAGTTTCTTTAACCAGTCATCTGTTCTTGGGCATTCAGGTTTCTTCCAGTTTCTGGCTATTGTAAAGAGTGCTGCAATGAACAAACAAGTGCAGATGTCACTTCGATTATACATTTTTGCCTCTCTGGGATATATTCCCAGGAGTGGAATTGCTGGGTCAAATGGGAGCTCAATTTCTAATTTTTTGAGAATCGTCCATACTGTTTTCCAGAAGGGCTGAACCAATCAACATTCCCACCAACAGTGAAGGAGTGTCCCTTTCTCGCCACATCCATGCCAGCATCGGTTGCTTTTGTTCTTTTGAATGTGGGCCAGTCTCTGAGGTGTGAGATGGTATCTCATTGTGGTTTTGATCTGCATCTCCCTGATGATTAATGATGTAGAGCATTTTCTCATGTGCTTTTTTGCCATTTGGATTTCTTCTTTGAGAAAGTTTCTGTTCATTTCATTGCCCCATTTTTGGATGGGGTTGGATGTTTTCTGGTATCTTCAAAGATGCCACACCACTGGCCGAGCAAGTGAAAACAGAGATAGATAAATGTGACTATCTTAAACTAAGAAGCTTCTGCACCTCCAAAGAAACAATGACCAAAATACAAAGACAGCCTACAGAATGGGAAAGGATATTCGCCGAATACACATCTGAAAAGGGGTTGATATCCAGGATATATAAAAAATACTGGTTAAACTCCACAAGCAGCTAGTATTTTTGAGCTCCCTTTGCCTTGACACTCAATACTATCCCCATCTCCTCTGCAGGGTTAAAACAGTCCTAAATTAGCTCCCCACTCTCCAGCCCATCAAGCATGATGGCTCCATGGCAGAGTGCTCCAGGAGGAGCTGGGATCAATTCCCTACATGGCAAAAAGCAAAAAACAAACAAAAACACCCCACCATTGCACCCTCAAGACCAGTCCAAAGGACACCTTCTATGGGGAGCTTTCCCAAATCATTAAAGGCATAATGCACCCCAAATTCCTGTGCCCCACTACTTTGCTCTGTATTATAGCTTGTCACAGAACTAGTCACTGATATTTTTCTTAATCAGAGATATTTTTCTATGACAATCAGGTTGTGTTTCTCCGAGGATTCTCTGTAGAACTTTACAGAGGTGCCCGTCCCCAAGGCCTCACAAGGTCCATTCCTCACCTGTTTCATCTCTCCCCACTCTCCTTCTGAGCCCCCACCATCTGTGCTTAACACAAGCCTGTCCTGACTGACACGTGTCCCTGGTAATCACTCAGGGTCCCACTTGCAAGAGTACCATTTTGATCACCAAGCAAAACAGAACTCTGCTGCCCAGTCTTTCTGGCCTCTTTTGCTTCCAACTCCCCCCTCAGTCCTCTGCTACGTTAGTCCCACCTAACATCTTAGCTTTCAGAAGTGGTATCATTTCCTCCAGGCCATGGTCCAGGTACCCACTCTGAATGAGGAACCTCTCCCATGTGCACTCACACTTACTTCCTGGGCAACTTAAAAAAACTTTTGTGGTCTATTCCCTTGTCTCCTACCAAACCATTAGTTCTGAAGCCAATAGCCTTAGGTACTAACCCTCATAAATACTTGGAAAAGGTGAAGGACTTAAGGGGCCATCCCAACATTCCTATGTTCACACCTTGATCTCTCTTTAGATTATGAGACAGACTGCAGCTGAAACAGCAGAAGAGTTAAAGATGAGGCCAGCAATGCTGAACTTGATGGAGCCGTGAGTATCTTGGAGTTCAGAGCTTTCTGATCCTCGCAGGGCTAGGGGCTCAAGAGATAGGGTAGGGTCCTTATCTTGCATGCAACATGCCCAAGGTTCAATACCCAGTACCCCATATTGTCCTCTGAACCCTGCCAAGAGTGATTCCTGAGTACAACCAGGAGTAAGGCCCAAGTACTGCCAAATGTAGCCTCCAACCTTCCAAAACTCAAATCTTAAAGCGTATGGGTACACAGGGGCCCAGAACAATAGTACGGTGGGTAGAGCATTTGCCTTGCATGCAACTGACCCAGGTTTGATCCCCAGCATCCATCCCATATGGTCTTCCAAAATGGGATATATATATATATATATATATATATATATATATATATATATATATGCGGGGCAGGGAGGAGGTAAAGAAAAAAACCCAGGCTTTTCTTTATTCATAAAAAGGAATTCATAGTGCCAACCTCTTGAGGTTGCTCTGAAGTTCAATTTAAGATGAGCCGTGAGAAGCCAGAGCAATAGTAGTCCCCCGAGCAAAGCCAGGAGTGATTTCTGAATGCAGCCAGGAGTAACCCCTGGGCAACAGCAGGTGTGCCACCCACCCTCCCAGTCCCCCCCAAAATAAAACGAGCCATGAAAGGGACTGACAAAAGTTTGGGAGAGACAATTATCAATGGGTACCTCCAAGTCCCTTTCCAGACTAAAAACCAGATGGGGAAATGATTAAAGTTTTAGCACCAGACATCAACTACCCAAATTCACTGAGCTGTTAAGAAACTATCTGCCATCCTTTATCTCCCCATTCACTGAACCCCTACACACTCTCCTCTCCTCAGGCAACTGCAGCACAAAGACCCTGCTGTCCGCTTGGAAGCAATCATCTCTTTGGTAAGGTCAGCTCTGCTTCCCTCACCAGATGGAACTGGTGTAAGAAGTAGGTGCTACAGAAGGGAGGGCACAGGAAGAGAAACAACTGTAGAGTTTCAGGATACAATTTGTTTGCTTATTTTAGAATTCCAGTCCAAGAATTCAAAGCAACCTTTACATCAGGATTATACGGGGAAGGGCTGAAGGACAGATGGGTAAATAGAGGTTGTTTAAGATAGCACAGGAACTGGAGCCAGGAGGTAGAGAGTCAAGAGCCAAGAGGTAAAGCACTTGCCTGGGTTTGGGCCCCAGTACCCATGTGGCCTAAGCCACACCAGGAGTGATCCCTGAGCACTGCTGGGTGTGGCCCAAACAATAAAACAAACACAAAAGATAGCAGAGAAACTGTCTTGCCTCTTGCTGGTGAATAATGTGTATGGGCATTCCATGCAATGGCCTCAAAAGGTAAAGGAAAGGGGTATCCCAGCTAGGAAGTCCTATCTCCCCTCTCATTAGGCTAGTGGGCATCACATGAGAACTGGCATGAGAATGCGCAGCGACAGAGCATCTTTCTAGGCTGTGGCTACTCAGGAACTCTCTCGGCCTCTGCCAGGGTGTCCTGGGGATCCGCAGCCAGCGTGTGTTCTACTTGCTTCTGGACCTGTTGGATATGGAAACAGACCAAACCGTGAAGAAGCATGTAAGACATTGCTACCCACCTTCCTCTCCTTGACCCTTCCTCCAAGACCCAACCATTCCCCACCTACCTTCACCACTTGTTCCCTGTAAGGAGGGAGGAGTGTGTTCTTTGGCTTATTCCTTGGAGACATAGTGGACTGTAGCTAAAACTCCCCTTCTCTGAGGGCCCCCTCAGAGCCTTGGTTGTAGTGAGCCTGTCACAGGCCCTTTATTTCAATGCAGCTACAAGAAACTTTAATTCTGTTGGCCTCAGTTGACCCCTGGGTCCAAAACAAGCTGAAAAACAAGGTTTCCTTTAAACATGACGTGACACCTAAGGCCAAAGTATATGGACTCCAGAGGAGGCAAAAGATCCTAGATGAGAACAAGTTGCTGGAGGAGTCAATTATTATCAAGTTAACACATGCAAAGCTGAATCCCATCTTTATTGCCAAGTCCAGTGCCATGGAGGACCAACAGGAAAGGCTGAGCGTCGAGAAAGAATCTACCTTTGACTTCTCAACCTCCTCATTCAATGGTGTTATGACTCCAAGACAAAAGTCAACATAGGCCACCACAATCGGAGCCAAAGACCACCAAATAGCTCTGGACCTTGCTGAACTTGCAGAAAGTTTGGTACTTTGCCCACATTTTCTCCTGAGGTGGCTTTCTCAGGCTCCACCGAGACAACAATCTATACTTGTGTGAATAAATGAGTGCCACGCTACCTAATCCTGCTGAGGCTTCTGTCTCCTCAGTCCTAGGTGTGTGCTCCTTCCCCTCATCCTCATGTCTTTGGTAACACTTAGAGGACTCTGTGCTAGAGTTCAAACACAGGCTGGGGAGCATGTCAGGCTGTACTATCTTCAGACACTCAGAATGTAAAAAATAAATAAGTAAACTATTGTAGCTGAGGTACTACGGTTCAATAGCATTTATTTCTTTTTGTTGTTGAAACTTTAAATGGCATGATTTACAAAGTTGTTCATAATACAGTTGTTTCAGGTATTCAATGTCCCAATACCAATTCCACCACCAGTGATCTTTCCTTCACCAATGTCCCCAGTTTCCCACTTCTCCCCCCAAGCCTGCTCCCTTAGCAGGCACAAAATAATTTACTTTATATTGTTTGTTACAACATATTATCACCATGGTGGTGTTACTAAAGTCAAATTTTGTATTTACTGTTTGGTGAGCTGTTTAGTGCTAGCTGAGTCTTACGTGGTGCCATTGTCAGTCACTGAGCTTAGAGCGCCTTCTGCACAACTTTCCCATCTAATCTTCTGGGCTCCAGTCAGGACTGTGAAATTCGGAGGTGTCAAAGTCTCACAATCCAGGAGCTGTGGAACTGAGATCATTCAGCAGTTTGGCATCTCTTCTGAGATTAATTAAATTGTGAAGCTGGGCCATTTTTATGCTGGAAGGTTGGGTGTAGATGGGGTGCTGGGCCTCTTGGCAGGGTGAAGACTCAGCCTGCCCCCATCATTAGAAGGCTCCAGAGATCTCAGCCCGGAAACTGGGTCACCAAGGATGATTCAGAGGCAACATCTCTTCAAGATTAGTCCCACGTTTCATTTTTTATCTTTTGTTTTGCGTTAGGGTCACACCTGCAGTACTTAAGGTTTACTCTTGGCTCAGAGATCAGAGATCACTTCTGGCAGGGCTTGGGGAACTATGTGCAGTACCGAGGATTGAATCCATGTCAGACACATACAAGGCAAGCATCCTACCCACTATACTACCATTCTGTTCCCTCCATCCCCATTTCTTAGGTAGTAATAAACATGCTCAGTTTTATCCATTTTACAGACACACACACACACACACACACACACACACACACACACACACGATTTTTGGCCATACCCAGCAACATTCAGGGGTTACTCCTGGAGATGCTTGGGAGACCATCTGGGATGGTGGGGATCAAATCCAAATTGGCCATGTGTAAGGCAAGCACCCTACCTTGGGCTATCTCTCCAGATATTATTCAACTTATTAAGAACCTTCACAAACCCAGATGCCTGTTTACTTAACTCATTCAGCCTCTAACCTCCTTTCATAATCAAGATTCTAAACCAGTTATTACTGTATCCATTTTTATAATTTCTGTTTATTTCACCACTCCATTTCAATTCTCTACCAAAATTGGTTTTGCCAAGGCAATGACTGGTAGCCACCTTCCACAGACAATTTGGCATTGCCAGGAGAAACACTTTTTGGTTGTCACACTATGGGGTGCTGCTTGGCATCTAGTGGTCATGAATGCTACTACTGTAGCACTGTCCTCCTGTTCATTGATTTGCTCAAGTAACCAGTAACATCTCCATTGTGAGACTTATTGTTACTGTTTTTGGCATATCGGATATACCATGGGAAACTTGCCAGGCTCTGCCGCGAGGGCGGGATACTCTCGGTAGCTTGCCAGGCTCTCCAAGAGGGACAGAGGAATCAAACCCGTGTCAGCCATGTGCAAGGCAAACACCCTACATGCTGTGCTATCGCTCCAGCCCACTCTCTAATGTAGAGAGCACACAAACACACACACACACACACACACACAACACCGAATTATCCAACATAGTATCCAGGCTTTGTCCTAAGATAACTACAGCCTTTATTTTGCCAAATACAATTATGCTGTCTTGATAGTTCTTGGCCTGTCTTGACCTCTTTGATGCCATCAGTTTTGCCCTCCATAATAATATACTCATCCCAGAGCCAGAGAGAGAGTACAGCAGGTAGGGCAATTTGCTTTGTACACAGCTGACCTGGGGGGTTTAATCCCCAATATCTCCTATGGTCCTCCAACTTCTACCAGGTGTGATACCTGAGCAAAGAGCTAGAAATAAGTCCTGAGTACTGCTGGGTGTGGAACACCCCCAAACAAACAAAAAACAATAAAAAATACTCTTCCCTGAACCTATTATTGGCCATTTCTGGCTTAATATGATCCTCTTCTATTGTCTCTTACATCTTCAGTATTTTTCCAGGATTCTGTTCTAGAGTCTTCTTTTGCTGCACATTGTCTAATGATGTGAAAGTGACAAGAGAGAGGACGCATTTTAGATACAAGACCTAAGACCTGGAATAAGAGCAAGAATTAATGTAAGGGAGGATTTGACCCAGTATCATTCACAGACTATACAATAGCAAGCAGAGAGTCCCGTGGGCAGTCAATGAAAAACTGTTGTATCTATCCCATCTGGTACTAGGGCCAGACCACAGAATTTCTTGGGCCTTATACACACAGGCTAGACATTCCCTACCTCTTGAAAGAGAAAGGACTCTGAGAAATATCTAAAGAGAATCATAGATAAAACATATGCAAAACTGAGACTCATTATAAATCTCTCAGAAGAGAGTATAAAACGATACGCCATAGCCATGCCGCCAGACCCCATGCCAGGCTTTCACTTGGGGCAACCCAGAGCAGGGCAAGTGAAGCCCCTCTCCAACCCAACAGAGCCAGCCCCAGCAGCCGAAAACCTCCAGAACTCAACTGCCACCATGCTCACGGCTGCTTTCCACATGCTTGGGTTGAGCCTCACCCATGAGTGAACCTATTCCTGGACGGTGAAGCCGAAATGTGACATCATATACCTTACACCACTAATATTCCAAGAGTAGCACACCACATTTGATCACTTGACTTCCCGTTAATCGTAGATTTGCTCGAGCGGGCGCCAGTAACGTCTCCATTTGTTCCCTGTTGCGTGCTAGTGTAGCCCAATGGCGTCTGTTCGTTCTAGGAACAAGAAGAGCCTCAAACCAATCGTTCATGATCTTGATGAAGAAGTCTGACCATCTGGTAGGTGGGCGGCCACGCAGTCTTTTGACATCCCGTGGAATCCAGTCAGTAATGGCTCTAGTCCAGTGGTTGTCTCAGAATCTCATTACGTGACCAGCCCATCTGATTTTTGACGCCTTGGCAAAGGAGACAGCATCCCTGATTCTTGATCGTCGACAGAGGTCAAAACTCCGGATTCTTTCTCTCATTTGAGTGAAAAGTGATACTCCAAGCATAGCTCTTTCCATTCCTCTTTGGGAGACCTGAATAGCGTTCTCATCCTGTTTGCGTAGGGCCCAGGTCTCTGAGGTGCATGTTAATGCAGGAAGAACAGTGGAATCAAAGAGATGTGCCCGGAGCCAGAGGTTCTTCATCCTCTTAGCTATTTCTTCGATGCTTTTGAAGGCATTCCAAGCTGCTCTCTTCCTCCTGCGCAGCTCGGGTGCCAGGTCATTTGTCATGTTGACTTCTCGACCTAGGTACACTGTTGCATTCAGAGATGGTTGTTCCGTTGAGAGCGAATGAAGCATCAGGGACGAGGCTGTTTCTCATAAACATTGTCTTCATAAGATTCAGCTGTAGTCCAACCTTTCCACTCACGGTTAAAGTCGGCCAGCATTTGTGCCGCTTGGCTAATGTTTGGTGTTATTAAAACAATGTCATCAGCAAAGCGGAGGTGGTGTAGTTGCCGACCATCTATCTTCACTCCCATTCCTTCCCATTCCAGTCGTCGCATGATGTTCTCGAGGGTGGCACTGAAGAGTTTCAGTGAAATGGTATCACCCTGCCGAACCCCTCTCTTGACATCAATGATAACTTCTTTGTAGAATGGTGAGATCCTGGTAGTGAATCCGTAATACAGCTCACAGAGGATCCTGATGTATTGAGTTTGAATGCACTGATTGGCTAGGGCTTCAATGACCGCTTCCATCTCAACAGAATCAAAGGCCTTCTTTAAATCAATGAACATTAGACAGAGCGGCATCTTGGTTACCTTCTACTTTAAACCACATTTGATGGGGTTTAAAGTAGAAGGTAACCAATCTTAGGAAGAAATATATTTTTACGGATATACGTATATAGATAAGCACACAAGGGTAAACCTTTAACATGTTAGTAATCTCTTATAGAAGGGCTTAATGGCTCCTGGGTGAAATCCAACAATCTTCACACACTTTCCTCTAAGAGAGCTTTTTTGAATCATTTTCAGCAGATTATTCATAACAATACAAAATAAAATTATTTCGGTTCTGCTTTGGGGCAGGGGTTGGATTTCGGGATGGAAACATACAAAATATGGTGGGGGGATTGGTGTTAGAATATTAAATGAAATCAAATATTGTGAACTGTCACTGTCCTCCCATTGTTCATCGATTTGCTCGAGCGGCCCAGTAACGTCTCCTTCGTGAGACTCGTTGTTACTGTGTTTGGCATATCGAATGCCATTTGTCTTGTTCTGAGAATACCATTTCCTCATCTCAGCTTCTTGTCTAGTAACTACTCTACTACTCTTTCCCCAAAAACCCAATCCTTGACTGGACTAAGTGCCCTTTTAATCCAGTCCCCAAAACACCTTATACTGATCTCTAAGACTAAAAAGACTGTCTATCCGCTTGGTGAGCAACAGTATTATCTGCTGTAGTGATACATCTAGAAAAGGATATGTAGCTCAGTGATAGAATACTTGCCAAGCATATGTGAGACCCAGCATGGCCCCCATCCCAAAAACAAAAACAAAATGGTTAAAAAATAAAATTTATTGGGGGTATGGTGCTGCCAGCAGGTCAATTTGTACCCGTGAGGCGAGTGCATCAGCAGCCTCATGGCGCCTTCAGACTTCTAGATAACCCAAAATTGCTGCTGTGCCTTTGCCAGACCCCAAAACCTTGAGGCAAAGTTTACCAAGAAAGTAAATGGCCAAAAGTAAGGTATGTGGGAGACACACTCACAAACCACCCCCGGCTCAGCTATATAATTCAAGGCATGGCCTCTCTGGTTCCTGATTGAACTGCTTAATGGCCATGTTCCCAGAGACTCAGAAACAAATCTCAAAACCCAACAGCTTTTGGCAGAAATGCATCTGGACCACGCAGTAGGTTACTGTCACCGGTTCACCCCAGGGGGGAAAGGGTGCTGCCCCTCCGCCTGCTCCCCCTTGGCGGCCTAGTGGCCACCATCTCCCAGAGGTTATTGGACAGTGAGGTTTGGGCCCACAGTGACAAGACACGCGGGGCCTCATGGGATGGGGGTGGAGTCAGCCCTTTCCTCCCTGTCCCAACGAGACCCTGAGTCACTGCCCACAAATGGCCTCTCTAGCTCCTGATCAAGCTACTTAACAGCCATGATCCCAGAGTCTCAGAAACAAATCTCGAAGCCTAACAGCTTTTGGCAGAAATGCATGTGGGCCACGCAGTAGGTTACCGGCTCTGGGCCACCCCAGGTGGGAATAGGTTTTATGCCTTGGCCTACTCCCCTTTGGCGGCTCCGTGGCTGCCATCCGCCAGAGATCATTGGACAGTCAGGTTTGGGCCCGCAGTGACGAGACACGCAGGGCCTCATGGGATGGGGGTGGAGCCGGTCCTGTCCTCCCCACCCCAACAAGACCCCAAATCATCGCCCACGACCAACCTCTCTGGCTCCTAATCAAGCTGCTTAACGGCCATGATCCCAGAGACTCAGAAACAAATCTCGAAACCCAGTGGCTTTTGGCAGAAATGCGTCCGGACCCCATAGTACGTTACTGTCGCCAGGCCACCCCAGGGAGGAAAGGGTGTTGTCACCCTGCCTGCTCCCCCTTGGCGGCTCGATGGCCGTCATCCTCCAGAGGCCATTGGGCAGTCAGGTCTGGGCCCGCAGTGACATTTTGGGCCTCACGGGATAGGGTTGGAGCCGGGCCTGTCCTCCCCACCTCAACAAGACCCCAGGTCATCGCCCACGAATGGCCTCTCTGGCTCCTAATCAAGCTGCTTAACGGTCATGATCCCATAGACTCAGAAACAAATCTCGAAACCCAGCGGCTTTTGGCAGAAATGCGACTGGACCCCGCAGGTTACTGTCGCTGGGCCATCCCAGGGGGGAAAGGGTGATGTCCCTCCGCCTGCTTCCCCCTGGCGGCTCTGTGGCCGTCATCCTCCAGAGGCCATTGGACAGTCAGGCTTGGGCCCACAGTGACGAAACTTGTTGGGCCTCACGGAGTGGGGGTGGAGCTGGGCCTGTCCTCCCCACCCCAACAAGACCCCAAGTCATCACCCACGAACGAAACGGCCTCTCTGGCTCCTAATCAAGCTGCTTAACGGCCATGATCCCAGAGACTCAGAAACAAATCTCAAAACCCAGCAGCTTTTGGCAGAAATGGGTCGGGACCCCGCGGTAGGTTACTGTCGCCGGGCCACCCCAGGGGGGAAAGGGTGTTGTCCCTCCGCCTGCTCCCCCTTGGCAGCTCGGTGGCCGTCATCCTCCAGAGGCCATTGGACAGTCAGGCTTGGGCCCGCAGTGATGAAACTTGGTGGGCCTCACAGGATGGGGGTGGAGCCAGTCCTGGTCTCCCCATCCCAACAAGACCCCAAGTCATCGCCCACAAATGGCCTCTCTGGCTCCTGATCAAGCTGCTTAACGACCATGATCCTAGAGACTCAGGAGCAAATCTCTAAACTCACTGGCTTTTGGCAGAAATCCCTCCAGATTTAAGTGTTAAAATTTTGGAATTTCAAAATCACATGGTCCTACTGCAGCCACACGACATATGTTATTCATAACCAGCAATAGAACACAAATTGTCTACTGTTGCCTTTTCAGCAGATCTGAGTGTTGGGGTAAAATCCCAAATAATAATGGTGGGTCTGATGTCAAAATATTGAATGTGATCAAAGTAGAGAGAGAGTAATGTGGAAATCATCTGCCCCACAGGTAGGCGGAGGGCGTGGGATGGGGGTATACTGGGGTTTTTGGTAGTGGTGATGGGCACTGGTGAAGGTACGGGTGTTTCATTGTATGACCGAGACTTAGACCCGAGAGCTTTGTAACTGCTCTCACAGTGATTCAATAAATAAAATTATAAAAAATGAAAAAAAAAGTAAGGTGGAGTTCATGCACAATTCAATCAGCTAATCAGTGGCTGAATAAATAGCAGTACTACAAAAAAAAGTTTTTTTAAGAAGAAAAATATAACTTTTACAAAAAAAAAACCTTTTCAACTTACATTTACAATTTCATGGAATTTCAGTTGAATCGTTTACGTTTTACGTATGCAGATATCACCACCTCCACAACAAAAAGATCTTTCATATGAGATATAACCAAATAGCAAGACTCCAACAAATAAAGTCATCAGAAATGGTGATTTTGTCTATAGAATTGAACTTACATGGGGGAGGGAATTGTCTGGGGAGGTCCTCGAGACAATGGTGAAGTGGAAAGTCTGGTGGGGAGTGTTGAAATGATGTATGCCAAGACACTAGTAGAACTGTACAAGAAAAACTCCAACCCCATCATATAATGAGAAGAAATGAACAGAAGCTTCCTCAAAATAGAGATACAGGGGCCGGAGCAATAGCACAAGTGGAGAGGGTATTTGCCTTGCACGTAGCCAATCTGGGTTCGATCCCCAGCATTCCTGAGCACAGCCAGGAGTAATTCCTGAGTGCAGAGCCAGGAGTAACCCCTGAGCATTGCTGGGTGTAACCCAAATAGCCAATCAATCAATCAATCAATCAAAATACAAATGGCCAAATAGGCACATGAAAAAATGCTCCGCATTGCTAATATCTAAACAACAATTAGATAGCATCTCACAACACAGAGACTGGTACACATTCAACCAGTGTTGGCGTGAATGTGGGGAGAAAGGGACACTCTTTTGCTGTTGGTGGGAATGCCAACTGGTCCAGCCTTTTTGGAAAACAATATGGATATTCCTTCAAAAATTAGAAATTGTTTCCATATGACCCCACAATACCACTTCTGGAAATAGATCCCAAGGGTGCAAAACAGCACAGTAGAAATGACATCTGCACCTGTATGTTCATTGCAGCACTGTTCACAATAGCCAGAATCTGGAAACAACCCAAGTGCCCGAGAACAGACAACTGGTTAAAGAAACTTTGGTACATCTACACAATGGAATACTATGCAGCTGTTAGGAAAGATGAAGTTATGAAATTTGCTTATAAGTGGCTGGTCATGGAGAGTATAATGCTAAGTGAAATGAGTCAGAAAGAGACGGACAGACATAGAAGGACTGCACTCATTTGTGAAATATAAAATAACATGAGACTGACACCCAAGGACAGTAGACACAAGGGCCAGGAATATTGCTCCGTAGTTGGAAGAGCTGAGGGAGAAGGCAGCTGGAATAGAGAGGGGATCACTAAGTCAACGATGGTTAGAGGAATCATTTGGGATGGGAGATGTGTGCTGAAAGTAAAGGACCAAACGTGATAGCCTCTCAGTATCTACATTGCAAACCATAATGCCCAAAAGTAGAGAGAGAATATGGGCGAAATTGTCTGCCACAGAGGGAGGGGGAGGGTCCAAAAGAGGGGGATGTAATACTGGGGACACTGGTGGTGGAAAATGTGCACTGGTGGAGGGACGGGTGTTCGTTTGATCATTGTAATAAAAAAAATTATGTATATATGAAAAGTATAATCAACAGTACAGTCGATCTCAGTACCTCAACAAAAATGGTAAAATAGGGTTAGAGTCTGCTATAATCAAACTTAATGTGACAGAACAATGCATTAATGTACAAAAATCCACAAAAACAAGCAGCCTTTATTGCAGTATTACAAAACACTTTCCATTTTGGCAATATTTTACAACGCACTTAGTTTCAAGGATTTAGGGGAAAGGTGGTTAGAAACTGAAGTGGGAAATTACAATGGACATTTTTAAAAGAAAAACAGACCCAGCCCTCCCAACCCAAATAAAAATCCAATGTCACTTAATTTCACTACCCAAGAAGAGGCCACGAGGAAAGCAGCAGGCGAAACTCTGGCAATCTCACTATGGATCTTGTCAGAGACAAAGGAACATCCAAAACAGTCATCAGTATGGTCGGTTGCGCTGTTCATTTCTGTAGTCATTTCTAGGAATGAAAAATAGAGCAAGACTAAATTCTAATTGTCTCTGAAGGGGCACAACATACTCTTCAGGATGTTGATGACTAATGACTTAAAAACTTGGCAGTTTTTAAGGACATTATGATGTCCTATGTGTCTTAGAAGGTGCTTTAAGATCCACAAAATGGGGTCAGAGGAATAGTACAACCAATAAAGCACTTACTTTGTGTAAGGCAACCCAGGTTCAATTCCTAGGCCCCCCAGGCCCCCCAAGGAGTAATCCTTGACCTCAGAGTTAGGAGTGAGTCCTAGGAGTTGCAGGGCGGGGGGCAGGGGGGGTAGAGGGGGGAAGGAGAGCTCCTAGAAGTCTTGCTACCATTGTTTCACAATTTTTCCACTATGAATAGAAACTAAACCATTTAGTATTTTAGAAGCTCAGACATTGTGCCAACTCTAGTACTCTATAAAACAAAGCAATGGCATAAGAGAACAAAAGCATGCCAATTTTTACGTGGAACCAGCACGATAGATAGTACAGGGGTCAGGGCATTTGCCTTGTACCCGACTCAGGTTCAATCTCTGACATCCCATACAGTTCCCCAAGCACGCCAGAAATGAACCCTGAGTCAGGAGTATGATCTGAGCACTGCAAAGTTTAAACCAAACAAAAAATTTAAATTAAAAGAAAAAAAAAACACAACAGAATTCTGGTATTCTGATTCTGGACCAAAACCAAACTAAATAAAACATTACCATGCTCCAAATGGTTAAGCAAAGTAACAAAGATAGCATATGGTGAAACCATGTAAAACCCAGTCTTTCTATAAACTGTGCTTTTTGAAAAACAATTTAGCAAATACAGGGCTTGCCTAGCACACAAGAAACCCTGGTTCTGACTATCTCATCCAGGGCAACTTGGCGGGGGGGGGGGGGGGGGGGGACGACGACGACGACGACAGGACAGGTGACTCTCTCCACTTACCCTAACAGAGCCCTGGCAATCGAAAACCTCCAGAACTCACACCCAATCTCCACAGGCTTAGACAAGCCTCACCTATGAATCTGCTGAAAACTCAAGTATGAGGATTTTGTGACCAAAATTTCCAGGATCACATGGAGCTGGGAAAGGGCGATCTGTCCCCACCTCCCTGTCTTCCAGGATCCTGGCAGTCATGCCCACAAACTGCCTCTGGCACCAAATAAGCTCATTAATGGTCATGATTCAGAGACTAAAAAATAAATCTTGGAACAGAGTAACAAGCTGCAGAGATGCCTCTGGACCCCAAAGTCACCAGTTAAAAAATTAACTCCAGCTTTATCACCCTACTTAAAATTTTAGAATTCCTGGAGCAACATATACTGTACGCCCCTAAGGTACCAAGGGTAGCACGGCAGATCTGATGGGGTATAAAGTAGAAGGCAACCAATCTCAATTAAAAAGCACACAAGTCTCAACCTGTAAAGGCTCAACCTGTAACAACTCTTATATACAGGGTATAGTAATTTCTTATACATAAGAACTTAATGGCTCCAGGGTGAGATACAACAATCTTCACACACTTTCCTCTAAGGGAATTTTTCAAATTATTTTTAGCATATTATTCATAACAAGCAATACAAAATAAATTACTTAGGTCCTGCTTTGGGGGTAGGCGTGGGGTGGGAGTGGGGGGATTCAAAATATGGTGGTGGGAAAGTGTAATGGTAGTAGGATTAGTGTTGGAATACTGAATATAACAAATTATTGTCAATTTCACAAAAAATTAATTTAAAAAAAAAAAAAGAAGAAGCCGCCCTGGTTCTATCCTCAGCACTATTCATGGTCCCCTGAGCACCACCAGAAGTGATGCTGTTGAACACAGACCCAAGTGGGTCCTGAGCACAGCTGGGGTTAGCCTCAAAACAAAACAACAGAAAACAATTTTTTAATTTGTGTGTAATGCATGGGATCAAACCCAAGTCTCACATATACAAGAGAAGTGCTGTGCTCTACCAATGAGTCATCACCAGGGTCTTCAGCTTTGTGCTCATAACAACATACACTATACTAATTCTCACAACCCTATGCTGCCTCTAGTATACTCAGTGTAATTAGTGAAGTTGTTTGACATCACTGACTTTCAATCTTCCTACCTCTGTAGCATCAATATGTACAATAGATTTCTATTAAATATTACTTGTGATAAATATATTTTTTGGCTTTTCGGGTGATACCTGGTGGATGTTCGAGGGTTACCTCTGGTTCTGCACTCAGCAATCACTCCTGGAGGTGCTCGGGGGCCAATATGGGATGCCGGGGATTGAACCCAAGTCAGCTGCGTGCAAGGCAAACGCCCTAACCACTGTACTATCACTCCATCCCCTCACTGTGATTTTTTGGGGTTTTTTTAAAAATTAGTATTTTGAAGTTTGGGAAGGTCTGGGCCACATCCAGTAATGCTCAGCACTACTCCCGTCTCTGTGATTAGGGGATCATTTCTGGTGATCTTAAGACATTATGCAGTGCTGGGGATCAGAAAGGCAAAAGCCTTGACCCCTGTACTCTCTTCAGCCCTCCCATCTATGATTTTCACCTAGAATTATCAGAATCTCCACAGAAAAAAACACATAGTAGCACATGGATTTGAACAAGCCTACTCCTAAAGATGCACTTTCTCCCTTCCCCATTTAGATTAAGCATGACTGATTTAATCACTTCAAATTAGCTCTCAATTAGCTTTAGCTGTAAGAAAATATACTGCATACACTTTAAATTTATGAGTAAGAAGTGGCAAAACCAGTAATTTCAGAAACTGCTCAACTGGAAACAAAATTAAAATCTTTTCCAACCTAAGACAGTACTGCCAACAGGAAATTCAATTTAAAAAAAAAAAGAACACGAAAATGTGATATAAGGTCTCAGACCCTAAATGGTAGAAGAGCTGTAAAATAAACCATTTCACAAATACACTCTTAATACTCACCTTCCTCCCATCTTGCCTCCATAGCCACCTCGGTCTCCTCCGTAGCCTCCGCCTCGGTCTCCTCCATAACCACCACCACTCCTGTCTCCCCCGTAGCCTCCACTTCTGTCTCCACCATAGCCGCCACCACCACGGTCTCCTCCGTAGCCCCCCCCACTTCGGTCTCCTCCATAACCACCACGGTCTCCACCATAGCCACCTCGGTCTCCACCATAGCCACCTCGGTCTCCTCCATAGCCACCGCGATCTCCACCATAGCCTCCACGGTCACCTCCATAGCCACCACCTCGGTCTCCTCCATAGCTGCCTCCTCTGTCTCCTCCATAGCCGCCTCCTCGGTCTCCTCCGTAGCCGCCGCCTCGGTCCCCACCGTAGCCGCCTCCTCGGTCCCCACCATAGCCGCCTCCTCGGTCCCCACCATAGCCACCCCCACTTCTGTCCCCACCATAGCCACCCCCACTCCTGTCCCCACCATAACCACCTCCACTTCTATCTCCTCCATAGCCACCGCCGCCACTTCTGTCTCCACCATAGCCACCCCCACTTCGATCTCCACCATAGCCGCCTCGGTCTCCACCTCTACCCCCGCGACCTCTGTAGCCCCTCTCTCCACTGTAGCCTCTTCCCCGGAAATCTGCAAGGTAGAAATACAAACCATCAGGCCAGCAGAATAAATAACATCTAGATGTTCCTTCAAGTGAACCCAAAGGCAGGCCTACCTCCTCCCATAGGACGAGAATCCTCTGGTCTGGGCTCATTGCACTGATTACAGGAATTCCTTCGAGCAAAGTTCATATTTCCACATGACCTGAGAAAGAAAATGAAATGCTCATCAATGGTCTCTAATAGATTTAGAACCCCTTTCCAACCCAAGTCAACATCTACAACATCTACTACTCAGGAAAATAAATGGGATACTTACGGATTAGGGCAAACCCAATCCCCACTTTTAGGATCTCCACCTCTCCCAGGAAAGCCTCCTCGTCCTCTATATCCTCCCCGGCCTAGGGAAGAAGAATTTAAAGGAAAAAAAAAAAAAGCCATTTAAAAAAGCAGAAGAAACAAGCTGGAGCAATAGTACATATAGTAGGTAAGGCATTTGCCTTGCACATGGTCAACCAGGTCAACTGGGTTATTTACCCAGTACTCCATATGGTCCTGAGCACCTCCAGGATTAATTCCTGAGTATAGAGCCATAAATAACTCCATGAGAATCAAAAGGTGTGACCCCCGCAAAAAAAAAAAAAAAAAAAACAGAAGAACCAAATATAAGAACTAAAAGCAAATATCCAGCAGTAACTAGGCAGCCATTTCTCCCCCACTTATGCAATCTTTTGGTTTGGTTTCTATCAAATCTAAGAAATACGCAACACGAACATGTTACAGTAAAAGGAATGCAGTAATAAAGTTCAAAATTACTATGTAATCATCTTAGTTTGAGAAACTCAGTAATAAAGGATAAGAACAAACTCCACATTTAAAATCTGATCTAACAGTAAAGTATAAGCTGACAATAACTAGGTACAGGAACTTATAAAATTGGTCAAATGATATTAAGAAACATTTTGGCAACTCAGCAGATATGCCCATAAGCCATCTCTAGCTGGCGCCAGATAATCTCATCATTGGCGACCATCCAGATGACACATCCTTCTCTCTCGAAAGAGAACATAACATGACACTCACCATAACCATAACACTGAACCCGGCGCCAGGCTGTTTCACTGGGGGCACTCCGGAGGGGGGGAGGGGGGCAGGTGAGACCCCCTCCCCACCCAAAGGGACCCAGCCAGGCAGCTAAAAACCCCAGAACTCAGTCGTCACCATGCACATGGCCACTCTCCACACACTCAGGCTGAGTATCACCCTCAAGTGAATCTGTTCCTGGACCACGTGGCCGTGGCCGCGCAATACTTCCAACCACACACCCTACCCATACTCCAAGATTACCGTACCACATATAATAGGGTTCAAAGTATGAGACAACCAATCTTTGAGGAAAATATACATTTTTTTAAAACATATATACATAAAAAGTACACAAGTCTCCACCATTAAGAACATGTTGGTGATCTCTTATGGAAGGGCTTAATGGCCCCTGGGTGAAATCTCCACACTCTTTCTTCTAAAGATACTTTTTTTGGTAGTATTTTCAGTGGTTTTTCATAACAAACAATGCAAAATATTTTATTTCGGTTCTGCTTTGGGGCAGGGGTTGGGGATCGGGATGGAAACATCCGAAATATGGTGGTAGGAAAGTATAATGGTGGTGGATTGGTGTTTGAATATTAAATGTAATGAAATATTGTTAACTACTTTTATTTTTTTTATTTTATAAAGTAGTTAGTTGGTTGGCTAACTACTTTATAAAATAAAAAAAATTGAAAAAAGAGAATCATTTAAACAATTACCTCCCAATTCCCAAATAATCAAGAAAACTCTTCTATAGCTTATCCAAAGAGATTTCTAGAATTTTCTCCTGTTACTTTCCTTAAAGCTATCATAACATCTTAATTTACCAAATGACTCTGTACACACCCTACTTTTATTTTTTTTCTTTTTGGGTCACACCCGGCAATGCACAGGCTTTGCATTTTTTTTTTACTCCTGGCTCTGCACTCAGGAGTTACTCCTGGCGATGCTCAGGGGACCATATGGGATGCTGGGAATCGAACCCAGGTTGACTGCATGCAAGGCAAATGGCCTACTTGCTGTGCTATCTCTCCAGCCCCCCACCCTTACTTTTAGAGGTGACAAAACCTAGGGAGAAAAGACAGTAACAAGTTCACAGAATAGGGAGAAAACATGAATTCAAACTGAAACCCTTAGTATAATTATCCAGGTCTGTGAAAGAATCTCCTACCTCGCCGTCCTCCTCCACTTCCACCTCCTCTCATGAATTCAGGTCTTCTGGTGGCAAAGGACACTTTAATTATATTGCCATGGAATTCTTTTCCTAAGGAGAAAAGAATGACAAATGCTACTCTGCATTTTTTCAAATTTTGCTTTCAGAGTCTCTGACATGTTTTCACAGGCATTCAAACACACTGTTACAAATAGTCAAAGTACTAAAATTAACAAAGTATTAAATATAGCAGATCACTAGAAGATAAGCACTTCTTATTAAGTGTGTGTGTGTGGGGGGGGGGAACACATCTAACATTTCTTTCTTGGAGGAAAAAAATGTGCTGAAAAAAAAGTGAGCTTTATGTTACTACTATTTGGAATTTAATTTCTGGGCCATACCCAGCCATGCTTGGGGGAATGGGTAACACCGAGGAGTGAATTCAGGCATTCTACATGTAAAGCATGTGCTCATGTTGTGCTGCTGAGTTTTATGACCCTACTACATGTTTTTTAATTATATGAGTGTGAGGCTGGAGAACTAGTAGAGTGGGTAAAGAGCTTGCCATAGACACAGCTGATCTGATTCCTGGCACCCCATAATGGTCACCCAAGCCCCACCCAAACTGACCCCTGAATGCAGAGCCAGGAGTAAGCTTTGATTATAACTGAATATGGTACAAAGCCAAAAAAAAAATGATTAAAATTAAAAAATGAAGTTAATGAGTGTGAGCATGCACATGCAAGGAATCAAGTATAGGCAGGCACAAGTATGTTTGCATAAACACTGCCAAGTGTGCTGGTACCAGACTCCTCATAAGCCCTATAACCAAGTACAACACTTGGTCATGGTAAGAACAATAACAAAAGGGAAGTGAAGGAGGGGGAAAAGGTGTACATGTGATTATTTACAAACACACATAAATGTTCTGCCATTTCTGGATCTTAAGAGACAGGAATTAATCTTTGGCAGGACAGCCTGCAGGACACAAGCATATTGACAAAGGTAGCAACACATAACCAGTATTTTTAAAAGCTACAAAGAACTGTTACGATCTGAACTATGAAGATAAGTTTAAAGGTACAATAGGGGTGAGCACTAGTACAGCAGAGGGGCACCTGCCCTGTACACGGTCGACCTGGGTTTGATTCCTGAGGGCAGAATGAATAAACCCTGAGCACAGTCAGGTATAACCCAAAATCAAAAATAAATAAAATAAAAGGCACAATAGAAGCCCGAACTATAGTATAGTGGGCAGGGAATTTGCCTTGCAGGCTGGCTAACCTGAATTAGATTTCCTGGCACCCCATATAGTCTCTTGAATCAACCAGGAGTGATACCAGGGCACAGAGACAAGAATAAGCTCTGAGTTCCGCTGGGTATGGTCCCCAAACAAACAAACAAACAAACAAACTAACCAAGTTTCTTAACATCATGAACAGAAGAAATTGCTTTGTGGGTTGAGGATATAGCTCAGCAGTAGAGTTCTTGCCTGGGATGTGTGAAAACCTGAGACTGATCCCCAGCAATGGGATGATGGAAAGAAATTTCTTTGAGACTCACAAAAACTATGAAAAAAACCCAAATAATAATAGCTTTCAGAAGCAAATCAATAGGACCTGAAAGATTATTGAATGTAAACAGAGTGAACAGTAAGTGGAGGATAAATATTACAAATTCATCTTTTTAGAAGCAACGCAAAAATAGGTTTTGGTGGAAGGGGCTACAAAAGAATCTGGCAACAATCCAAGGTTTCTGAAAGTACAAGGACCAAAAATCAATAAACTCAAACACATAATGATCCGAGCTGTTTCTAGTGGTGCTCAGTAGTGTTACACTCACTTTCTCAGACAAAAACAGTATCACAAGTGGAAAAAGTCTAAACCTTGCTTCATCTATATTCTTTCTTCTACCTTCTTTCTTCCACCCTTCTTCCTTCTACCTTCATGTTTTCTGATGCTCAGAGGAAACAAAACCTAACTATTTCTTTTAGGTATATATTAACTTTAGATAAATGTTAAAAAGATTACAAGTCAATCAGGCTAATCCCTCTATCAGGGTGGTCTCAAACATAAAGCATAAGGCAGGAAATATTCGTGAAAAGTAATTAAAAAGTGCATATCATTTCTAAAGATATGCAAAAACTCTAGCCTCAAATGACGACAGCTACAAGAAGTCAGGAAAATAACCAGTATACAAAACATCTTTGATTTCAAAACTAGAAAGCATTTATCCAAACTGCATGTTCAAAGAAAATGAAGTATACCATCAAACCAGTCAATGGCTGCCTTAGCTGAAGGAGGGTCATCAAATGACACTGTGGCTTCCCCTTTGGGTTTCCCAGTGTCCTTGTCTGTATACAGATTTATCATTGGTTTTCCAGTCTTCTTATTTGTCTAAGGAACAAACAACTGGTGTTAGAATTTTAAAAAACAATTTATCATGAAACAAATTAAAATCTCTGCTTCTAAGAGGGGCTGGATATAAGGAGATGACACTTTTCACTGGGGTGGTAGAGGGTGGGGACCTCACACACACAATGCTCAGGGGACCCGGGAACCAATCCTGGCAAAAATCAACCCATCTATACACGTCAGGAGGTCAGTACTCTGGCAAAGTGAATGCTGGGGGTACAACAGGATCATCAAGGCCACAGCTAGCAGTACTTGGGTTACAGCAGTGCTGAGGCTTCCGCTTGCCAAGGATGTGGCTCCAGCTCTTTCAAAGAGTTATCTCCCCAGTTCAAGAATCATTTTGTTTGGGGACCACACCTACAATACTCAGGGTTCTGGCCTGTGATAAGATCATGCCTGGCCTGGCCAGGCCTGGCCTGGGAACCAATAAGGTGTGCAAGGGATTAAGCCCGGGATGGTCGTGTGCAAAGCAAGCATCCTGACTGCTGTACTATTTCTACAGTTCCAGAAGATCTATTTTTAATTTTTATTCTTTTATTTTCTTTTATATGTGGGCCCAAACTGGCAATGCTCAGAGGTTACTCCTGGCTCTGCACTCAGAAATCAGCCCTAGTGGTTCTCATCGGACCATATGGAAAGCCAGAGAACAAACCTAGGTCGGCAATGTGCAAGGCAAATTGTCTATGCATTGTATTACTGCTCTAGCCCTTAAGATCTATTTTTTTTTTTTTTTTTTTGCTTTCTGGGTCACACCCGGCGATGCACAGGGGTTACTCCTGGCTCTGCGCTCAGGAATTACCCCTGGCAGTGCTCAGGGGACCATATGGGATGCTGGGAATCAAACCCGGGTCAGCCGCGTGCAAGGCAAATGCCCTACCCGCTGTGCTATTGCTCCAGCCAAGATCTATTTTTTAAAAGGAATTCACACACCAAAACCACAAAATCTCATGCACCTAATAAAAAATGTTATCTGATATTCCTGACAACACAAAACAAGATATATTAAGTAAAAATCAAGCTACAAATATGCAGGGTCAGAGATATAGCCCAATGATGAGCTGAGTTCATCATGCTTCGCATGCAGGAGACTTGGGTTCATTCTCCGACACATGTGCCCCAAGCACCACCAGAAACAACCCCATGCAGAGTTAGAATCCAAGGGCTGGTGGGAGTGGCCCAGCCCCTCAAAATACTAGACATACTTTATTTTCTTCTTTCTAGTTTTTGGGCCAAACCAGGCAGTGTCTAGGGTTTACTCTTAGCTCTACAGCAATCACTCCTGGGCGGGCTCAGGAGACCTTATGGATGCCAGGAATCAAACCCAGGTCAGCTACATACAAGATATATGGCCCCATACTTTATTCTTTGAAAACACACAAATATAATAGATATTTAATGAAAATATATACCCTGAAAAACGCTTTATAAAAATGACTGCAAACTGTAAAACAAGCAAATTAATATAAACTGATATTGGCTGGAATGGGAATGTAAGACAAAGGAAAAAATTTTCTTTTTTGACCACAACCAGTGGAGGCTACCAGCACTGGAGGTTACTCCTGGCTCCTGGTGTTGCTCCTGGTTCAGAGGACCCAATGTGGAGCCAAGGATCAAAATGGGACCAGTCACATATAAAGCAACAGCTTTAGCCCCCTGTATCATCTCTCCAGCCCAGAAAAAATTTTTACTTTTGAAGTATATGAAGAACCAGGTAAATAGCACAGCGGGCAAGGCGCTTGCTTTCTACGCGGTTGCAAACCCAGGATGACCTGGGTTCAATCCTTAGCACTGTTTAGTCTTTCAAGCACCACCACGAGTGATTTCCTGAGTGCAGAGCCAGGAGAAATCTGAATATCATCAGATGCAACCCAAAAGAACAACAACAGGGGCTGGAGCAATAGTACGGCGGGTAGAGCATTTGCCTTGCACGAGGCCAACCCGGGTTCAATTACCAGCATCCCATATGGTCCTCTGAGTACCGCCAGGGGTAATTCCTGAGTGCAGAGCCAGGAGTAACCCCTGTGCATTGCTGGGTGTGACCCAAAAGGCAAAAAAACAACAATAAAGAACTACACGAATGTTTAAGATACTTCACATGTATTTAATTTTTCTTTCTGAGCAGTGTTCAAGGGCTACTTCTGGCATTGTCTGTGAAACCATGTGCTGCCAGTGATCAAATCCAAGCCTCCAACATGCAAAACATGCATTTAATTCACTGAGCTAGCTCCGTAGCCTGAGTAATTAAATTCCAAATAAAATTTAACTCCCCCAAAGGAAAACGTAAGTAATTCCAGATACCACAATAAGGACCACTGTAAACTGATTTCAGTCAAATGCTACAATCCTCTTAACACTGCCCTGGTTCCTAGGTAAGATGAAAATTCATGATATAGAATATAATAATTATTAAACTACAAATGTTCCCAAAAATCTCATTTATTAAAATTTTAGAAGCTGGGGCAGAGTCTACTTTTAGAACCCTAAGACTGAAAATTAAACCCGTGAAAGGCTGGGAATAGACACAAGCAAGGAATATAATAAAATGTTTTATGTCCACTAAGGAGTTTTAGTAACTTCCTAATGGAATACAGTCATTATATATTCTACGTATTTTAACCGGAATACTTTGAGACTTTCAATGTAAACTATATTTTTTTACTCACCTTAATAATTCCTATTTGTTTAAAGAACTCCCCCACTTGATCTGTAGATACACCCTCCCCAAGTCCTTGAACAAAGATTGTGTTGTTATCTGAATTATCAGACTCTGAATCTAAGAGAAAAAAAAACTATAGTTAATTTTACATATTCCTTGATCTTACTGCATCCTGTTTAGATCAAGAATTATTAATGTTCAACTCGTTTCTATGGCCAAAACAAAAAAGGACTAATAAAAAATTGTGCATAAACATGCAAAGTGGTCACAATAGTTATTTGGTAGTAGATCATTTCTTACAATTAAACTTCAGGTAAAGTGGAACAAGTTCGTACCAAGGGAGATCTTATGAATCTCACTTAGGGTCACAGGACCAATGCTCATGAAGAGATGAAAAAAGTTTAAAAACTAGCATTAATAGTTAAATTAGCATTCCTTTCTTTGGAGAGCTTAATTCTTTATGACTAACACTCTTAAGGCTCTCTAGTAGAAAATTCCCCAAACCTAACACTTTGGACTTCCAAGCAAGCCAAGCAGAATTGTTGGTTTCCCATTCATTGCAACAAGCTTTGTGTGTATATATATGTATATATACCATAGGGAAGGGGCACCTTGACACACACCTTACCTTACACGCACACTTTTGGATTAGTACAACAAAGTAAGAAAGATGTACAAAAATTCAGTCCATCAAGGGATAATTCAGAAATTGCCATCCATATAGAATACTTTGACATCTTAATAAAAACAAAAGTTCTGATTTCAATATATATTAAGATTTTTGTCTCAAATAGATTTTTAATCTATAAGTTCTAACTTTTGTAAGGCTCCATGCAGCCTTGAACTGCATTCTAAAGTCACATATTAGTGCTCTAGTGACCTCTACTCGGAATAAGACAATTATTTCCAGGTATGAATTATGGTATTTTATTTAGCTCCACTAAGCTGACTACCAATCCAATTTAGTATTTTCTTAAAAAGATTTCTACTTCTAATTCCTAAAAGATAACAATGATCTCATTAAACTGATACATAATAAAGCTATCAGTACAAGATCAAGTACTTTTTTATAGAAGAAAACATAGAGCACGGGAAAGTATAAAACAGTAATCTTCTATAGGAAACTTGTCAATATACCCTCCACCCCCTTTTTTTCCTGGTATGTCTGTCAAAATGAAAACTCCCAGTTCTGGCAGCATTATCCAACTTAAATCTTGTTCCTGTACTAACTCTTCCAAGCACACAAGTTTTCCCTTGGAAAAAAAAAAAAAGGAAAACTAACATTCTCTTAATGATCAAATCAGAAACTATCATAAACCTTACCAGCATCTGGTCTGGGTCCATAATCCCTGTGACCTGTAAAGAGAAAGAAAAACAGCTATTTAAGCCAATTAGAAATAATTTTAAAATAAAACCAGATATAAAGTCAACACTTCCAAAAATCCTTGAAAGTCAATCATCACAGATTTATAAATTACATAATTAAGTTGCATTAAAAACTTAAGAATCAAGTTGCATGTCAATATTTCCTTAAACTTGTCCCAGACGGCACCTGCCACTTTGGTATTATTCTAGTATCACTTTTTATAAGTTCTGGCTGAGAAAGCTGACTGAAAAATCCTATTAATTTTCAAACACTATTTCAGTTACCTTTATTAAAGTTTATTGTCAAAATCCAGTGAAGGTCTCATTCATTGGTCACCAAAGACTCATGCAAATTCACTGCACAGAAACCCATTGGACTATTTGATATCAACTTTAGCTTTTTAATGTTTTATCTGGTATATATATGTACATACAAATAAATCTGTAATTTTTTTTAACGCACACAACACACCAGCCTCAACAGAGTAAGAAAGGGCTTAGACTGTGTCTGCGGAACATTGGTGGCTTTTAGATTTATATAGCATTTCCACTGAAACATTTTGGGATACTCAGCACTTACCACCAAAATTTTTGAAGCCACCGCGGTCACCACCACTGCAGAGGAAAAATTGAAGAAATGATTTCTTCCTTAAGTCTCTAAAGTGCTGAGCCCTGGGCTCAATCTACACTTAACTGTCACAAGTAGAGCGCCTAGGAAAACAGTAGCACCTCTAACTTTCCAGTAAATTCCATTTCACAGACGTCAAAAACTGTTTCCCCAAGGATCCACCTTCCACAAGGATGCCTTCTTAAGCTTATTAAAGAATGAATACAGCTAATAAACTTTTTTTGAAAATCTTCCCAGTCCCAAGCCAAAGAGATACTCTTCAAATGCTAACTTAAAGCTCAAGGCATGAAAAATGTAGCTAATGCAAACCTCTCCAACGGGATTTTTTTTTGTATGAGAAAAAACAAAAAACATTACGTGAATATAAAGCAACCTTGAGGTTTTGTTAGCAGAATAGGATAAAAACTTGAGTACTCTGATACCAAATAGCAGGATTTATGAGATGAAGAAAGAAAAATGTATTATAAATATACACAAAAATAAGCCTGAATGAAATCAGTTTTGAATTCCAAATCATTCAGAAAGCTGAGAAAAATAAACATTAGAAGAAAGCAGAACTTCAAATCGTCTTCCTGCTTTATAGTCAATATAAGACAACTAGATATGTTCACATCAGAACCACAAGGGGTTCACACTGCCAAATGCTTTGTATTAGCAGAAACAAAATACAAAATGGTCTATTATTGCAGTTACCCACAAAAATGACAAACTTCCACTGCCAGGTAAATTCATGGTCTTTATGTGTATAAGTTTTTTTAAAGGAACCTAAGATCTCTCTTATTTAGAAATCATTTTTAAAAAGGCGTTACTTCATGTCACTTCAGAGCCAAACCCGGCAATGTTGGGCATGAGGGGATCAAACTCAGGTGCTCTACTCTTAAGTTATTGCTCCAATCCATCAAGAGACATTAAATACCAATCTTCTATTATAACTCAGAAAATAACTGTGCTCTAGCCCTTGAATTTCTTAACAGTACATCAAGAACCTTTATATGCCAATCCTTCTACTAATCCAATATACTAATAATTTTTTCACTACTTAACAACCTATGCTTTACTGATTACCTTACTTCAAGATCAAGATTTCTCAAAGGGGGGGAATGTATTTGGCCCATTAAGTCCCTAGAATATTCCAATGGGCCACACATTTGAGAGGACAAACAGGTAAGAAAGGGAGAATTGGGGGAAAGGGGGGTGCAGCGGGACAGATAACACAGGAAGGAAACAAAGTTGGAAAGGGGCTACAGTGAAGAGTTGAGAAAGTGGTTTTCTCAACTCTTTTCACTGTACAATCCTACACCAGAGGCATAAAAAGACTGAAAACCACTGGTTTGCTAGAATGATTATTAACAGCTATTCCTCAGACTACTGCTCAGACAGGTATAAGTTCTCGGATGTAATAAAGTTGTACAACTGCTCTAAATGACTGTTCTGAGCCATCATGAGAAATACCTATTTAAAACTTTTTTTGGGGGGAGGTCACACATGGCAGTGCACTCAGGAGACCATATGGGATGCTGGAGGATCGAACCCAGGTTGGCTGAGTGCAAGGCAAATGCCCTTCCCGGTGCACTACTCCTCCAGTGGAAATACCTATTTAAGATAGCATCCTCAGGTTTATTCTTCTACCTTGATATAAAATATTCTCCCTTGCAACCAGCTTAGTCACGTGCATCTTAAGTAGTTACTAATTTTTATTTCCAGGAAACCTAATAATTTTGAAAAAGAACTATTTAAAAGGTAAGAAAGACAAAATAAACAGCAGGACCTTCAGAGAACCCCTCCTCTCTATCACTACTACTACTTCTTTTGGTTTTGGGGCCACATCTGGTTATGCTCAGGGATTACATGAGGTGTCAGGGATTGAACACCAGCAGCATGCAAGGCAAGCACATTACCTGCATTAATATCTCTACAACTTCTTCTCTATCACCTCTAAAGGACCTAGTAATTACTATTTAACTTTAAAGGGCAATAAAAATTTTGAAATTAAAAAGTTAAAAATCTATTAGGAACTAAGGCGTCTTTTTTTTTTAAAGTTCTAGTCCCTCACCTTTATTTTATTTATTTATTTTGCTTTTGGGGTCACACCTGGCGATGCACAGGGGTTACTCCTGGCTCTGCACTCAGAAGTTACTCCTGGCGGTGCTCAGGGGACCATATGGGATGCTGGGAATCGAACCTGGGTCGGCTGCGTGCAAGGCAAACGCCTTACCCGCTGTGCTATCTCTCTAGCCCGGCGTCTTTTTTTTTTAATTCTAAATTTTTCCCAGCAATAATTAGAATTTAAAAAAAAAAAAACATGAAAAAATGGGGCTGGAGTGATAGCACAGCGGGTAAGGCATTTGCCTTGCACGCAGCCCACCCAGATTCTATTCCCAGCATCCCATATCCCCTAAGCAGCACCAGGAATAATTCCTGAGAGCAGAGCCAGGAGTAACCCCTGTGCATCATCGGGTGTGACCCAAAAAACAACAACAACAACAAAAAACATGAAAAAAGAACTAAAGAAAATATTAAACCCATATTTCAAAACGTCAACCAGTTAAAGTTGCCAGAATAATGTCATTTTGTTTTGTTTAATGGGTGTTTTGGGGCCACATCTGGCAATGCTCAGGGATTATTCCTAGCTCTGCTCTCAAGAATTACTTCTGCCAGTGCTCAGGGAAACATCTGAGGCACTGGGGATCGAATCTGGGCCAGCTGTGTCCAAGGTAAAACGCCCTACCTACTTTTAATAGGGAACTTTCACAGTTGCTAGAAGGGATACCTCTTATTTTGTTTTCATCTCAATCACCAAAACTGTTTTTCTGGCAACGATCAAAAAAAAAAAAAAGCAATTTCACACATCAGCTATTTCCTGTATTTTTCTAACCTTTAAAAACTTTGACCATCATAAATGGTAATACAAGGTAAAGGTAAAGGTAAAGGCCCTCCCGTTGATCGTCGATTTGCTCGAGCGGGCCCAGTAACGTCTCCATTGGAGACTTCGTTGTTACTGTGTCTGGCATATCGAATACTCTCGGTAGCTTGCCGGGCTCTCCGAGAGGGGCGGAGGAATCGAACTCGGGTCGGCCATGTTGGCCGCTTGTAAGGCAAACGCCCTACCCGCTGTGCTAACTACATTTGAATACGTTCATACTTCCCTATTCTAATAAAGTATCAGCCTCCAAACTAAAAAACAACATCACTATCACTAGTCTTTACTATCACTAGTCTATTTTAAAAATTTGAACAAATCACAGGGTAGTTCCTAAAACAGTGAAACAGAGCCCTACAGCATCTTAGTATCTTAGGGCTCACCTCGGCCATATTTAATAAGAAATCTGAATTTTAATAAGATCCCCAGGAAAAACTGGTCCACATCGGTATTTCCCAAAGTGGGAGATACAGATCCCCAGAAGGCACTGCAACAATCCAGGAAACTCATGTGGAAAGTGGGGGGCTGTTGTTTGTCTGCTTAAAGAAGGAAGATTATAAGAAGATGTGACATCTTTTTTTTTAACAGGGCAGCAGGCCAAAACAATTTGAGAACCTCTGGTCTAGATGAGCTGTATGTAATTTCATATGAGATTTCCTTTAAAGCTCAGTTTTAATCTTTTAGTTTTATTGGGAAATTCAATTTCAATACATTATTATCTTACTGAAAAATAAATAACAAATACAATATGCATTGTATGTTATAATTTAGGACATGATTACTGCTATAGATGAACTATAATACTCTGTAATTGAGCTCAAGTAGCAGTCTCTAGTACAGTTAATAGAAGAGCCAGAGATAGAACATAAGATGCCTGCCCTGCAAGTGAATGACCCCAATTTAATCACCAACATTGCATATTGTCTCTGGAGTACTGCCAGTGGTCACTCAGGAGCAAAGTGCAGGCATAACCCAGAGTACCTCTGAGCAAGACATAAAAATAAAAAATAAACAAAAGCACATGATGGTTCTGTAGTTTAAAATCTTCCTTTCAAATACACAAATTTAAGTCTACTGTGTCTTAATAGAAAACTGAGGCATGAAGATTCATGAATATCTCACTTAAGATGTTATCACAGGGGCTAGAAAGAAACAGGACAGCAGGTAGGGCACTTGCCCTGCATGCTGCCAACCTGGGTTCAATCCCTGGTACCCCATATAGTTCCCTGAACACAGGTGTGAAACAGGTGTGGCCCAAAAACAAACAAAAACGTTACCACAATATATTTTTCTCCTAGAAGAAGCAAACCTGTACACAAAAATAATTTCTAAAGGACTTTTTAACTAAGATATTTAATACAGTGGAGACATTAAAAAAGCAAATGAGCTGCAAAAGAAAACCAGTTGTACTTTCTTCTCTTCTTTTTAGTTTTTGGACAACAACTGGCTGTGCTCAGGGTTTATTCCTAGCTGTATTCAGGGATTTCTCCTGGCAGGTTCAGGGAACCATTATGTGTTGCTGGGGAGCTAATCCCAGGTTTGCCATGTGCAAGTCAAGTGCCTGAGCCCTGTACATTCTTGACTGAACCACAGAAACAGTTATCTTAAGTTCAAAAGCACAAAAAGTAGCCGATCCTATGGCAGTCTAAGGAGTCTCTCACTGCTACAGCACTACTGTAGCACTGCACTGTCCTCCCATTGTTCATCGATTTGCTCGAGCGGGCACCAGTAACGTCTTACAACAAACTGTGAGACTTGTTACTGTTTTTGGCATATCAATACTTCATGGGTAGCTTGCCAGGCTTTGCCGTGAGGGCGAGATACTCTCGGTAGGTTGCCGGACTCTCCAAGAGGGGCAGAGGAATGGAACTCGGATCAGCCATGTTGGCTGTGTGCAAGGCAAACGCCCTACCCGCTGTACTATAGCTATAGCACTACATTATTTAGAAAAAGATTTACTCTCAGGTGCTTTTCAAGAAAGTAAATATAGAATACTGGTCAGGAGTGATTCCTGAGCACAGAGCCTGGGGTAAGCCCCGAACAAAACCAAAACACAAAAGAAAAAGGAAAGTTTAGGGTGTTTTCCCCAATTTGAGCAGGATGGGATGCGGTAGTTGGGATGGCAACTCAATAGTAAAGCACATGTGCTGGCTGTATACTTGGGATTCAATCCTTGGAGCCACAGCGGGAAAAAAAGGTAATACTTTTTTTTTAAGTTTTAATTGTGCTATGTTTGAGATTTTATAGTAGCAAATCCAGAAGATGCTCCTTTTGGTGTGAAAATAACATTAATTTCAAAACATAAATGATTTAATAGATTTAAGTACCATTCTCAACGACAGATGCATTTATCTTTCATTTCCTCCCAAATCTCGTATGTGTGATAAGTCTTTAAAAACAGAGTTAACATTTACCAACTTTTCAAGAGTCAAGAAGCTATCATTCCATAGTTGGACTGTTCAAAACAATGTTCACTAGCCAGGTGACTGCTGACCACTTAAAATGGGGATAATCTACACTGAAAAATACTCTAAATGTAAAACACAAAATATATTTCAAAATTTTAATTTTAAAAAAAGGAATACATAGTTATCACAAAGAATTTCATCCTGATTAGACAGATACGTAAGACTAAAGTATACAAATGGTACTATGAATATACAGGTAAAATTAATTGTACCTGTTTATTATTTTCTAACAAAGTTTTAATTATATGTGGCTCACATTTGTGACCTACATTATTTATTCACTAGACAGCACATTTCTTGGCTATCACTAGAACATATATGCAACTTCCAAAGTTTTATAAGACATTCAAAATTCAAGATGCTTTTATTTAAGACTTAAATAGTAAAGCCTAAAATAGCCAATTTTTTTGGGGGGGGGGAGGGTGGCACACTTGCCAGTGCTGTCGGTGTTTAGGAATTAATCCTGGCAGTGCACAAGGGACCATATGTGGTCACAGGCAATAAACACAAGGTCAGCCACATGAAGATAAATACTTTACCCGCTATGTTAACTCTCAGTCTGCAACTACTGAATTTTGGGAATATATTAAAAATAAAAATGGGGGCTGGAGTAAAAGCACAGCAGTAGGGCATTTGCCTTGCAAGCGGCACAACCCAGGTTCGATTCCCAGCATCCCATATGGTCCCCTGAGCACCGCCAGGAGTAATTCCCGAGTGCATGAGCCAGGAATAACCCCTGTGCATCACTGGGTGTGACCCAAAAAGCAAAAAACAAAAACAAAAATAAAAATGCTTTCCATAGGTTATGGCATTTGTTCAATGAGGTTGCCATAATGCTGAAATATAAAATACTGAGAATTCATAGTCTTTTATTATGTTTATAAAGATCAGGGATCAATTTTAAATGATAATTAGAAAAGTCATTGTTCTTTGCTACCAACTATACTTTGCAAAGAGTTTCCTATAGTCCCTATAAAATTCACATTTTCTTTTACTATTTTGGTTTTGGGGGTCACACTCAGCTCAGTTCTTAACTCTTGGCGCTGTGCTCAGGAATCACTCATGGCAGACTCCAGGAGTCTTATGTGCTGGTCATCAAAAATGGTTCAGCCGAGTACAAGGCAAATACCCTACCTGCTTGTATTACCACTCTAGCACAATACTCACATTTTCTTATTAAGCTGAGTTTTATTTATCTTATTTATTCCCTCTACCAATTTTGACTGCCTGCAAGTTTAAAAATATGCCATCTTTTACCAGACAACCCGCCCTACTCACAAAGTATACCCCCTTTTTTTATATATAAAACCAATTATTGCCATGTAGTTTTCAAAAAGTCCCAGAGGAAATTTTAAACCCTAGTCTTTTTAAGATGATTAGAAACACAAATGTGAGTGTTGATGAAGACCAACATAAAATGTTTGGGTATTTGATGCTTAAATGCAAAACCAAGTAATGAAAGAAAAATTCTGAAATGTTTATATACTCAAAAACAAGACAGTTTACCCTAACAAGCTAAAAAGCACACCATGAGGAAGGTATTTTAACACATCAAAATTACATAAACTTCAAATTCCCACAATCATGTTTAATTCATTTATATTTTGTCTATTAACGCTTTGACTCTTCAAAGGCTGAGTTGAGTAGTTCCAAGTGAAGCTCCAGGATTTCCAAAGCCCAAATTATTTACCATGTACCCTTTCGCATTTTGTCAAGCCAATATAAAATGTAATCATTATCATCCAGACAAATTTCTAAAAATGTCCTTTCACAAAAATTCTATTTATTGGTTTTTAGGGAGGGTACCAAAGTGAATAGACATAAACAGCCACTGGCTACGAGTTCTCCCCCTACTTTGACTGAAACATATCATCATTTTGATCTCATAGATTGTGAGCTTCTGTGTAAGAATGTATCTGAAAAGATTCAAAGACTCAACAGAAAAATAAAAAATATAGTTTGTCATTTGAGCCACTTATATGGAAACCTGTTAAGAGGTTAACACAAAATATGGGACTCAGGAACACTACTTTTTTTTTTAACAGGAGGATCATTCAGGGTCCTTTCAACGTCCTAATTCTAAGATGAATCATCTTTTGAATATTAAAAAATATTTTTGAAAATTTCTAAATCCTCCTCCTCCACCTGAAAATGAGAATATTCTTATTCTCAAATTGTAGTTTATAGTTTGATGATCTATTAGAATACAATTATAACTTAAAAAATATTAAACCATGGAATTAGAGAGATAGTACTGTGGGCAGGGTGCTTGCCTTACACATAGCCAGCCCAAATTTGATCCCCAGTACCCCAAATGATGCCGGGAGCACTGCCAGGATTAATTCCGGAATGCAGAGCCAGGATTAACTCCTGGAGAATGCCAGGTGTGGTCCCCCAAAAAGAAAATATTAAACCATGGGGCCAGAGAAATGGTTAATAGGTAGGACACCGGCCATGCGCATAGCCAACGTGGGCTCAATCCTTATATGGTCCCCTGTAGCACCATGAATGGTTTCTGAATCGTTGAGTTAAGGAGTAAGCCCAGAGTACTGATAAGCGTGGCCCCCCAAAAAAATAAAAAAATTAAACCTAAGATGTACAATAAAATACAGCATTCCAAAGCACTGTTATCAAAAATATCGACTGAAAAATCTGATACACTTTATTTGGGACTCTGAGGTAGAACCAGATGGAAAGTCAGCAACAAGTCACTTTACAAATTATTTATTTACATCCCCATGATGACAGATTGCTATCTCTGATACTGAGTATGAATAAAATATATTGTCTGACCTTAATAAATTGATTTGGGCTATCAAAATCTTTTAACATTAAGACTTTATGAAAGTTTAGATATGTTCCAGACTTAACTTTTGACACATTATCAAAGCTTTATAAACTTCGAGAAACTTAGGTGAGATCAAATGTATAGCTCAATTGAAACAATGCTGTATGCAACTGTGTTCCTTGAGTCACCTCAGGAGATAAGTGAATCAGTATTGATGTTATTAACAGCTCACTGACAATTTCTATTTCTAAGAAATGTCTTTTAAGCTTGAGTATTTTACACAAGAATGTGTCAGCTGCAAGCCTCCTCTGAGGACAATAAACTACTTTTAAATCTTAGTTTCTCAGAACAAAGTGTAAATTTATAGATACATTTTATTTATTTGTCAGTTTCTTTGGAGTGGTGGGGTTGCGTCACACTGACTCTGCTCAGGATGTACTCCTGACTCTATTCAGGGGTCACTACAGCAGGGTTCAGGGAGCCGTATGTTGTATAACCAGAGCCAGATGTGTCCAAGGCAAGTGCCTTCCACTGTAGTATTTCTCTGGCCCTATTGATATATCTTAAAGTAATTTTAAAATCAGCTTTCACAATACCAAAACCCAGTAACATTATCAACCGGAAAAAGAAAAACTGAATTAAAGCCATCCTTTTTCCAGTTTAATCTAAACAAAATACAATGGGATGTTTCATTAGTTACTTCAGTAATTATTTACTTAAGGAGACCAAATAGTTTAGTCATGTAAAAGCTCTCACTCACCATTAAACCTATCTTAATCCCCTATCTTTATCTAACAGTTTCCTTCCCAAAGGGATTCAAAATCTGGAATAGACTCTGCCCTCCAATTTAGTGTTAACTTACCATTTGTTTGTTTATTTATTTCACAAACAATATACCAGAGTCATCTTTTAAAGGAATTTAGATTCTACAAACTCTGGTAGAAGAGTTAAGTGGTTTAACCACAAGGGTAGTAGGGAAATCTCCTCCATTGGTGTTTGATAAACACCACAGAAATGCTTAACTAGCTATTTTAAGGTGATTTATGAGATATCTGTTCTCTTCTTAAACTAAGAAATTAAGAAAAATAATTTTTCCTCTTAATATAATTTAAAAAGCCTCTTTTAAATTAATGCTGATATCCAAATAGCTAAGTAACAATAAAAAAAAAGAAAGAAGAAATTAAGATATCTATACCTACTTACCTTGATCCTGTCATAGGACCTCTTCCATCCTTGTCATATCCCCCACGCCCTCTACCTCCTCCCTGTGACCCGCCATATCCTCTATTATCTTCTCCATACCTACTCACATCACGACGGTCATCTACGAAACAAGGTAAAACCAAAACCAGTTATTTCTGACATAAGTCATATCTGATAAAGGTTTCCTATAACAGTCTTAAAACCACTCAAGGTCACACATTTTGTCCTTTAAAATATTATACATATTCATAATATATCTGGAATTAAATGTGTTTCAAAACTTTATCTGTGTCAAATTCTACTCTGGTAGTCAAAATAAGGGTATCAGCATTTGATATGACAGTAATGTAGAATAGTTCAAATACATTAGGATTAAGTACACTTAAAAGATAAAAATTACCATAATTTAAAAGTTTCTTCAGAGGGACCAGAGAAACAGTATAAGGTGCTTGCCTTGCATGCAGAACTGGGTTCAACCTTTTGCACCAGATATAGTCTCATGAGCACAGAGCCAGGAATATGCCCTAAGCATAGGCAGGAATGGCCCAAAATCAAAAACGAAATAAAGCTTTTGGCACAAAAAATATTTAACTGGCGACCCCTGAGTACCAAGCCCAGAGCAATCCCCAAAAACTATCATATGAGGTCCCTAAAAAAGAAAAAATTTTTAACATAAACTAAGCATCACCAAGGAATAACCAGATCTTCAAGCTGAGAAATATTTTTTCATACACAAAGCTATTCATTATTTAATAAATATTACTGACCACCAGAAACCAAACCCTATAAAATTCTATAAGGTAAGAAAATCAGTGAGACAGGACATTGAAACTGGGGAGAGAGCTCAAAAGGCCAGAGTGCATGCTTTGCATGAGGGAGACCTGATACAATCCCCAGCATAGCATGGTCCCCCAGCAGAGACAGTGTCTGGATAGCCCACGCTCCAACTAGCCTAGTGCAAAAGCAAAACAAAAAAGAACGCTTGCCTTGATGGCAAAAAAAGAACATTTGCTCTTAAAGAATACATTTTCACAGCATTGAAATATTACTAATTATCAGTGGAATGTACAAACTGCTATAAGAAACAACAGGCAAGATGGACTAGTCCTTCTCAAGACAAGGTTAACAGGCTGTTATACAAGTTCCTAATTTCTCCACCCCAAGTATGCCATCACTATACCAAATAAACCAGTAGCAACAGCATTATCAAATAATCAGAAGTGGTTTTTGTTTTTTGAGGTTTTTTTTGTTTTTTATTTTGTTTTGTTTTGTTTTTTTGGGTCACACCTGGCGATGCTCAGGGGTTACTCCTGGATCTGCACTCAGGAATTACTCCTGGCGGTGCTCAGGGGACCATATGGGATGCTGGGAATCGAACCTGGGTTGGCCGTGTGCAAGGCAAATGCCCTAACCGCTGTGCTATTGCTCCAGCCCCCAGAAGTGGTTTTTATTATTACTGGTAGTAATGATAATAATAAAAAAACAAAGCGAAGCGATAAAAGCCGACAACCAAGGCCAACCCAGGTTTGATTCCTCCGTCCCTCTCGGAGAGCCCAGCAAGCTGAGTATTCTGCCCGCATGGCAGAGTCTAGCAAGCTCCCTGTGATGTATTTGATATGCCAAAAGTAGTAACAAGTCTCACAATGGAGATGTTACTGGTGCCCGCTCGAGCAAATCGACAAACAACGGGAGGACAGTGCTACAATTGGTAGTACTAGGGATCTAACCTAGGGTCTCCCAAATATAAGGTAAAAACTACATCCTCAGCCCTTGATCAGAGTTGACTCAGACAAATTTTTTTAAAGTAAGATAGTTTGAATTGAACGAAACTTAAGATGCAAGCAAGGAAAGAAAGGAAAGGAAAACGTGTTAAAGAAAGAGAAACTAGAAAGAGCAAGCAAGCAAAAAGACAGAAAGATACAACATGGACTTGAAGGAGCAAGCCTGATTCAAAAAAAGAAATTCATGTAGGGGCCAGTGAGATAGTTTAAAGGGCTGCAACTTCTGACTGGCATACAGAAACCCCAGGTTCAATTCCTGGCATTCTGGGATCCCCTAAGGTAACTGGTGGTGCCCAACACTTTTGGCTTGAGCAGCCATATATCACTAAAGTGTGTCCCCACAAACCCAAAATACTACTTGGGACATGCCCCATCCCCTAAACACACAAAAATAACTCGTCACTCCAAATTTTTACAGCTGCCATCTTCTGTGGGCTTTTTACTCCAAACTCAAGGAACATGGGTTGAGATAGTACAGGAGTTACAAGGCTTATCTCACATGCAGTTGACCCCAGTAGGAATACAGTGCCAGGTTGAAGCCACCAATCATAAATCAAGAAAACAACAAAACGCAATATATAAAACATTCTATGAGCAAAAAGAAAAAAAAAAGTAAGTATACCTTACCTTGTGTGTGGTGGCTATAATTATCCCTTTGTGAATGGTAGGATTGCTGGTTTTGGTTATAGGAATCATGCTGCTGGTCATAATTTGACTGTTCATCATATGAACCTTGATGCTGATCATAGCCTGACTGCTGGTTATATGAATCTTGCTGACCATAATCTGATTGGTCATATGAAGGCGCTCTTCCACCTTGGCTAAACAGAAATCAAGAACATAAGAGATTTTATACAAAGGTAAGATTTATCAATAGGTAGTGATAAGACTAAATAAAGAGGCACGAGCAGTTAAACAAGAGGCTCCCAAATTTATTTGGCATATCATCCCCCTTTCAGAAAAAAAGTGCTCAAAATCTCCCTGGAAATCCATTTTGGAGGGAGGGGGGTGTTGGTGGTTATTTTTTGGTTTAGGGCCACATCCTGCAATGCTCAGAGCTTACTCCTGGCTCTACACTCAAAGATCACTTATGGCAGGTTCAGAGGGCCATAGGGGTACAAGAGATCAGACCCAGGCCAGCCACATGCAAGGCAAGCATCTTATACCCACTGTACTATCTCAATGACACCTAAAATTAATTTTTATTTTAAAGATTGGGCTGGGGCGATAGCACAGACGGTAGGGCGTTGGCCTTGCAAGTGGCCAACATGGCCTACCAGAGTTCTATTCCTCCACCCCTCTAGAAGAGCCCAGCAAGCTACCAAGAGTATCTCTATCTCGCCTGCACGGCAAAGCCTGGCAAGCTACCCAGGACGTATTGGATATGCCAAACACAGTAACAATTGTCACAATGGAGACGATACTAGGCCCGCTCAAGCAAAGCGATAAACAACGGGAGGAACAGTGACAGTGATTTTAAAGATTAAAAATTTCCTACTGAAAGCACAATACTAGACGGTCAAAACACTAACATTTTGCTATAAGACATTAAACCAAATCTAATGCTTTCTTTTTCTTGATCTACATTATTGTGTCAATCTTCCAAAGACGCATCTTGGGGCTGGGATAATGCACTTGCCTTGCACAGTCAATGCTTGTTTTATCCCCAGCAGCATAAGGTTCCCTAAGTACCAGCAGCAGTAAATCCTGACCACCACTGTGCCCCAAACACAAAAATAAAAACAAATGGAAAAATAAAACCCACAAACATGCATCCTTAGGAAACAAATTGTTTTTAAAATAGGCCAAAATGGGCCAGGAGAAATAGCACAGTGGGTAAACAAGTTCTATTCCCAGCACCACACATAGTCCCACAAGCAACATTTGATGTGATGAAGTGATCCCTGAACAGAACCAGGAGTAAACCCTAAGAGCGGATGGATATGGCCCCTTAGCCACAAACAATAAACTAAACGAGCAGGGTTTTAAAAGCCATTCCTTCCAGTATAACATGCTTTCATCACTATTCCCTTTACTTCCTGCTTCTTTTTAACTATCATCGTATCTGTAAGACTAATAATTTGACCTCACCAACCTTTTCTCATGCTCTTATTTTATTGAATATCAAGAAGAATAATTTCCTTTGCTGCAGAATGAACGAACTAGTGAAAGGCTCAGAATAGCTTAGCTCCTAAGAATGTCTGTCTTGCAAGCATACTATCACAAATTCAAACCCTGGCCCCTGGTGTCATACAGGGTCTGGTACTTCCGCTGTTCCACACCACAGCTGTATGTGTGAGCACCAGGACAAAAAAAGGGCACAACCCTTAGTAGGCATAATTATTACATGTCAATACCATAGTCATAGAGTGGCTAAACATGGCATTAACGTGAGCAAATATCACCACTACATAGTGTGACCCTGGTGACCTTGTACACAAGCACAACTAAAGGAGTGAAATCTTTAGCCAACGTTGCATACAAGTGTTAGACCATCAAAACCTGATACACAACCCCCAGTAAGGAACACAACTAAAACATTTAAACCTCACAGCCTGACATATGTGCAATTCCCGTTCACCTCAACATCGACAAGGTAGGGGACAAGGAGAATGGAAAAAAGGGGGAAAAGGCAAGGAAATACTAGTGACCTCATTTTCTACCTGTGTAATTTGACAGGATAAATAATTTAACAGTTTTTGCCTCTAAATCTTTATTGCTATTAAAATCAGGACAATAGGGCCAGAGACAAAGCACTGCAGGTAAAGTGTTTGCTTGCAAAGTGTTTGCTTGCTTGCATTCGATAGTCTACCATTACCACATGTAGTTCCCGAGTCCCGCCAGGAATGATCCCTGAGCAGAGCCATAAGTAAACCCTGACACTGCCAAGTAAGGCTCAAACTTACCTACCCCAACAAGTAAATATAAAAATGAATTATTCTAGAAAATGAAGTAACACCACCATGTTCTAACAGGAAGTTTAGAAATGCAAAATCCTTTCAAAAACTAAAAATACAATTTTAAAAATCATGCTATTGGGGCCAGAGCAATAGTACAGCAGATAGAGTGCTTGCCTTACACAGAAGCTGGATCCCCAGCATCAAGTCCACAAGCTCCGCCAGAAGTGATCCCTGAGCAGTCAGGAAGCCCTAAGCACTGCTGGGTGTGGAACCAAAACAAAAAAAAAGGTCCTCTTCTAGGCTGGGAAACAGTTATTATAGATAGATCTGATCACCAGTACCCCAAGTTCCCTGACCACCAACAGGAATGACCACCTGTGCACTGGGCAGGGAATAGCCCCTGAGCATAGTCGGGTGTTGTCCAAAACCTATAATATTAAAAATGTTGACACATTCTGTAGATAGGGAATTTCCACCCCCTCTTCCCTGTGTTGTTATTACTGTCATTGACTATGGCTCACACACACTTGGTTGCATGGCTCCTATATTTAGCTGTTGTGCTCACCAGAGGTGCACACTTAATGCTGCTGTGCCCACATAGGCTTGATTTCGGTGCTCCAGAGATCACACACTTTACTGAACCACAAGGGATCACAAAGAGCAGTGTTGCCAGGACTACACTCTACCACTAAGTCTAATTTCAGGTATACAGTGAAATTTTTCTTTTTTACTATTTAATCGTGACGGAGGCCAGACCAAAAGTACAGCGAGTAGGGTATTTGCCTTGCACGAAGCCAACATGGGTTCAAGCCGCAGCATCCCACATCCCCTGAGCACGGCCAAGAGAAATTCCTGAGTACAGAGCCAGGAGTTGCCCCAAGCATTGCCAGAAGTAATTCCTGAGTGCAGAGCCAGGATTAACCCCTAAGAGTCACTGGGTATGACCAAAAATAAGATAGTGTTATCAATTTTCACATTTTCTGTAACAAAAATATTAAGTTTAAAACCTTTCTGGGGGGGCTGGAGCAATAGTACAGGTAGGGTGTTTGCCTTGCATGCAGTCAACCTGGGTTTGATTCCCAGCATCCGATATGGCCTCCTGAGCACCACCAGGAGTAATTCCTGAGTGCAAAGCCAGGAGTAACCCCTGTGCACTGCCAGGTGTTACCCCCAAAAGTAAAAATAATAACAAAATAAAACCTTTCTGAAGGGGCCAGAGTGATAGTACAACTACTAGTACAGCAGGTAAGGCGTTTGTCTTGTATGTGGCCAACGCAGGTTCAATCCCCAGCATCCCATATGGTCCCTGAGCACTGCCAGGAGTGAATCCCGAGTGCAGAGCCAGGACTAACCCTGAGCATCACCAGATGTGACCCCAAAAGCCAAAATATATATATATATTATAATATATTTTTTGATTATACAAATTTATATACTTTTCTGGACAGAAAAATGTTCTATTAAAGCTGTAAGTTTGTTGGTGAAACGAGTTTTATACACAAAGTATTACTATAATGTCCCACATAATCTCAGTACTTTTATTCTTCCTTACCCTCCTGATGATTCCGTGTTTTGTTGTCCCTGGTTATTATAAGACTGCTGGCCATATGAGCTCTGTTTTTGATTCTCATAGCCACTGTAAGACTGTGAATAACCTAAAGAAATTGGGTGGATATATCATTAGTAAAGGTTCCAGTGATTTTAATTTCTAAAACAGCAAATACAAGAATGCAGTCCAACCTGACTGGCTTTGTCCATAATTGGAGTAGCCACCATAGTTCTGACCATATGAGGAATCAGCTGCTTGCCCATAGCCAGAATAGCTCTGAAATTTAAGTAAAAACATGTTTTATCAACTTAAGATAAAAATGACAATAAAAACAAAGATAAAAGTAACTGCTTAAGAACACAATATATATTTTAACCTACTTGTGCTTGTCCATAACCTTGATTGCCTTGATTTCCATAGGAAGAATAACTGTAAAAGAAAAATGTACTACTTGAAAGAAACATGCTAGAATTTAAAAGCATTCTTAAAGAAACCTATCATCAACTTTCAAATCAAATACAAGCTGCTTCTCTAATTGTTAAAATACATGTTTTTTTAACGAGTATAAATTGGAAGGTGATAACCAAAGATTGTTAAAGATAAAAATTTTGTTATGACGGTTTGCTTTGACAATCCCCCTCAGATAAATTCACCAGAGCTAGAAAAGCCCATGAATTATCCTTGGAGAAAGATAGGATGTGCAGGGGAAGGGCAATTAGTAAGAGAAAAGTGCAAATAAGATTAACTACACCAGACCCAAACCTGAAGCAGAAAAATGATGGGCTTTTAAGAACACAATAAGGTTGTTAAGGTACATGACCACATTTTAACATTCCTTTCTTAAGATATTTTGTCTTAAATCTGTCAAACTGTCTTTCTTTGTAGCACTGAAAGGCCAATTTTTCCATTGTTATGGGAACTACTCTCAAGGGCCACACCCAGTGGAGGGGGGGCATGCTGTGCAAAGATACCACCTAGGGCCTTCAGAATGTAAGGCATGTGCTCTAATAAGCAGAAGTTTATGCTTCAATAATCAAATGTATGTATTATCTTCAAAGTAGTATCACAGAACAAAATCATATCACTAATATTTTAGCAAAGCATGGAATGTAGCTGGCAGGCTGGATGAAAATCTAAGTTGCATCTTCCTCAAACCTGAATTTTCTTTTAGTAATTATAACCTGTAAGTTCCAGGTTTCTGAACATACACCAAAACAAGTATCTGCAAAAAATGTCTTGGTATGTGGCTTTTGGCAGAAATGCGTCCGGACCCCGCAGTAGGTTACTGTCACCAGGCCACCCCAGGGGGGAAAGGATGTTGTTCCTTCACCTGCCCCCCTCCCAGGCCGCTTGGTGGCCACCATACTCCAGAGGCCATTGGGCCCTCAGTAACAAAACACCTGGGGCCTCACGGGATGGGGGTGGAGCCGGCCCTTTCCTCCCTGCCCCAACAAGACCCCAAGTCGCCAACCACGTACGGCCTCTCTGGTTACTGATCAAGCTGCTTAACGGCCATGATCCCAGAGACTCAGGAACAAATCTCAGAACCCAACAGGTTTTGGCAGAAATCCCTCCAGATTTAAGTGTTAAAATTTCAGAATTTCAAAATCGCGCAGCCACTACTGCAGCCATGCGACATCATATGTTATTCATAACCAGCATTAGAAAACAAATTGTCTAGTGTTGCCTTTTCAGCAGATCTGAGTGTTGGGGTAAAATCCCAAATAATGGTGGTGGGTGTGGTGTCAAAATATTGAATGTAATCAAAGTAGAGAGAGAGTAATGTGGAAATCATCCGCCCCACAGGTAGGGGGAGGGTGTGGAATGAGGGTATACTGGGGTTTCTGGTGGTAGAGAATGGGCACTGGTGAAGGTACGGGTATTTCACTGTATGACCTAGACTTAGACCTGAAAGCTTTGTAACTGCTCTCACATTGATTCAATAAATAAAATTATAAAAAATGAAAAAAAATAAGGTGTAGTTCATGCCCAATTCAATCAGCTAATCAGTGGCTGAATAAATAGCAGTACTCCTACATAAAAAAAAAAAATTTCTTGGTAGAGAGGCTAGGGATTGTAGCTTAAGTGATAGCGCTACATACCTTCCAAGTGGAAGGTCTTGGGTTTGATGCCCAGTATACGGTTCAGCCCACAACCAGTACTGTGGGATATGGCCCCATACCAACACTTACTATATATCACTTTAGTATTTTAGAGTTGTAAAATGCTAATTTGTTTTCTGGGCCTCCCATGCAGGGGGAATAGGGAGGACTCCTAACAGTACTTAACCCTCAGTCCTACTCTGTAAGTCTGACAGTTCAGTGTTTGGGCCTGGCAATGTGATATTACTTGAGCTTAGAAGTACTGGGGGCTACCAAAGATCTTTACCCAATGGTACTGGGAAGCCATGAGGTACCATGGATCAAACTCAAGAGACTCAAAGGGCAGAGCATAAACTTCATTTCTTTTAGCTTAGTCCTAACATAATTTTTGTTTTTGTTTTTTGGGTCACATCCAGCAATGCTCAGGGGTTACTCCTGGCTTTGCACTCAGGAATTACTACTGGTGGTGCTCGGGGGACCATATGGGATGCCGGGGATTGAACCCGGGTCGGCCACATGCAAGGCAAACGCCCTACCCACTGTGCTATCGCTCCGGTCCCCTAACATAATTTCTTAACGTTTAAAAATACATTTAATTGAATAAACATCTGCTAGATGCTTACTATGGGGTTAGTACTATCTTATGAGAAAAAAGGTTAATTTTGTTTTCATGAAACTGATGGCAGGGCCAGGAGAAAAGGCACATGCCTTGCATGAGGCCAGCCAACCCCAATTTCAATCCCTGTTCCTAGCACCCATCAGGAGTCAGTTCCTGAGCTACAATGGGTAAAGCAGCAGGGAAAAGAGAAAAAGAGAGTCTGAGCTATAAGTATTTCATGGTAAGCCTCACAACTTTTATAGAATTGTGAAGGCTGCATTTCTGGTAAAGAAAGCATAATGCATGTATAAATTAAAATAAAAACACTTCATTATGAGCACAGGAATTTAAAAAGTTAAACTTTAGTGAAAAGAATGTAGTGCATTCACATTTATTCTCAATGATAAATACCTAAAACGTACAGCTTCAAGAAATTATGCTGAGAAAAACACATTAGTATATTATATACAACCAAAAAATAAAATGCCTTTTCCAAGTACCTGTTACACTTCAATTGCTTAAATCCTTTTAATAATTGTTTCTTTTAAAGAAAATAATCTGCAATACTTATGGAATTTATTTTAATCCCTAGGGAGAATCTACATTTATGGATTCAAACAACCTTTTTTAAAAAATTTTATTTATTTTTTTGTGTTTTGGGTCACACCCAGCGATGCACAGGAGTTACTCCTGGCTCTGCACTCAGAAATTATTCCTGGCAGTGCTCAGGGGACCATATGGGATGCTGGGAATCGAACCCGGGTCAGCCTCGTGCAAAGCAAACGCCCTACCCGCTGTGCTATCGCTCCAGCCCCATAACCTTTTTTTTTTTAAAGAAAGAAGTATTTTACAGCACCTATGCATAGGGGTTGACTATTCTTGACAGGTTAATATTTAACTTTTAACACACCTTGATATAAAATATCAAGAGGAAAGTCTAAAATAAGTCTTTTTTCATCAGTTCTACTTTGATTAGGTTATCCAGATGTACATATACTTACCTTTGTTGCTCACCCCCAGACTGACCGTAACTTCCAGTATCTAAAACACATAAAAAGAATTTTAAATCCTATTTAAATTATGCTTCCTAAAAATCTGACTTTAGCTCTTACAGATGAAACGTGGGAAAAAGGATCATTAAAAATAGCTACAGAAAGAAAAACAAGTCAAAAATACTGTGCACAGAGAAAGTGACAAATACTATTTGTTTCTGAGAGTAGAGTCTTTGAAAACTCCTCTCTGAAAGTTAGCAATAAAACTGTAACTCAAAACTCCAACTGTACTATCTTTAAAAGCAAAAGCTAAACAAATCAAGATCTAAGCCAGAGGAATAGTAAAACAAGGGCTTGCCTTGCACACTGCTAACCCAAATTCAATACCCTGCACTCCCATATGGTCCCTCAGCCCTTCCAGCAGTGATCCCTGAGTGCAGAGGCAAGAGTAAGACCTGAGCACCAATGGGTGTGGACCAAAAGCAAAAAAAAAAAAAAAAAAAAAAAAAGAACTAATTCAGGGGGCCTGAGAGATAGTACAGGGAGTAAGGTGCTTGTTTTGCATACAGCAAACCTGAGCTCAATCCTCAGTATAGCATAAGGTCCCCTGAGCACTGTCAAACAGTGGTTCCAGAGTGCAGAGCCAGAAGTAACCCCTCAGCATTGCTAGGTGTGGTCCAAAAACAAAAAAGGAACCAATCAGTACAGAGGGAAAGAGAAAGGGGGAGACAGAGGGAAAGAGAGGGGGGAGAGGAAGAGGGAGAAAGAGAGAGGGACAGGGGAGTGGAAGTGGGAGGGGGGAGGGAAACAGAAGGAGGGAGAGGGGAAGGAGGAGAGTGGAGGGGGGAGGGAAAAGGGGAAGGGAGAGGGGGAGAAAAAGAGGGGAAGAAGGAGAGGGAGGGAGAGAAAGAGGGAGAGGGGGAGAGAGGAAGAGGGAGAGAGAGAAGATAGGAAGAGGGAGAAAGAGAAGGAGAGGGTGAGAAGAAGAGCGGGAGAGCCACAAACACTACAGGATTACATTTCCTTGCATTTTCTTTGCCAACCAAATACATATCATTTCCCCATACTAGATTGCTTTGGCTGTAAAAAGCAACAAAAGAGCATCCAGAAACTTGATAAAAAAGAAAAATTGGGGGCTGGGAGCAGTAATGCACATGTCCTCACATGCATGAGATGGCAAGGGGAGGTCTATGAAAGTCTTTTAAAAGGCAAGTTAATTGTAGAATTCCATTCTGTATCAAGCTTTCATAATAAGAACTGGCCAACTAATACGTACATTTAGCAATATCTATTTCTTTTTTAGCAATAAAATCATGAGAGCCATGAACTGAAATACATCAAAAAAAATTGGGGGAGCCAGGGAGAGCTCAAGTGGTAGAGTACATATCTAGATCTGGGCAAAAACTGACGACCCCAACAATAGGGAGTCCTGGCTGACCTCCAACCACCACATTCATCAGGTCACCCATCTGCCTAAAGGGCCAGGTCAAGCATATTCAAGAATGCCAGCCCCCCCATGTTCCCTAGAAGCTGGAGAGCTTCGATTAAAAAATATATTAAATACAAACTACACCTAATCTTACCCAAAAGGCCGAGAAGCGACCTTACTGGGCTGAAGCAATAGCACAGCGTGTAGAGCATTTGCCTTGCACAAGGCCAACCCGGGTTGATTTCTCCGTCCCGGAGAGCCCAGCAAACTACCTAGAGTATCCCGCCTGCATGGCAGAGCCTGGCAAACTCCCCGTGACGCATTCGATATGCCAAAAACAGTAACAACAAGTCTCACAATGGAGACGTTAGTGGTGCCCACTCAAACAGTGTTATATTAAATATACTAATTATATTAAATAATCTTTTAAAAAGACCATGATTTTTTCCCCAATATTTCAAAATGCTATATGAAAAATTTACAAAGTTTGGGGCCAGAGAGATAGTATAGCTCTAGCCTTATACTCCAATTCAATCCCCAGCACTGCATATGAGGCCCCCGAAGCACCATCAGGAATGACCCCTGAGCACGGAGCCAGGAATAAGCCCTAAGAACAGCCGGGTGTAATCCAAAAACAAAAACTAAAATTAAATTAAATTAAAAATGTAAGTTCTATCATTCGGCGTTTTTCTACTCAGAGTAAAATGAATTACCTAATGTAATTAGCAATCACAGTCACAGTCCTCCCGTTATTCATCGATTTGCTCGAGCGGGCCCAGTAACGTCTCCATCATGAGACTTGTTGTTACTGTGTTTGGCATATCAAATACCTCACGGGTAGCTTGCCAGGCTCTGCCGTGTGGGCGAGATACTCTCGGTAGCTGCCGGGCTCTCCGAGAGGGGTGGAGGAATCGAACCCAGATCGGCCATGTCGGCCGCGTGCAAGGCAAATGCCCTACCGCTGTGCTATCGCTCCAGCCCGTAATTAGCAATAAGTTAGAAAATAGAAACTCTTTGAAAAGCCACCTCTGACTACGTTTCTCTAACTTGTTACCCATTAGGGTGATTATTCAAGCTGGAAAAAAAAAAACATTTTCTATCAGACATTTCTGAAAACTCACCAAAAACATAACCATTTACTTTCATATTAAATTCATATAAAACTACAACACATCAACACTGCCACTGGTTGTATCAGTGTGTGACATTACTTTCCCACTTTTGATAAATATAAAAGTTCCTCTGATCAGATTGGTGTTTTAGATTTTAAAATTATAAGTATATTTAATGAAATCCTTACACAAAATACTCATGACTGTGAAAAACAAAGAAACTTGAGATTAAAAGAATTAATCATCACTGCCCCAAACATTATGACTACAGATTTATAGGTAACATCCAAATCATACAAATATATTCTAACTGGACCATGAAGATTAGATGCATTTATCAAATCAAAAGAAAACTAACTTCGCCCAAATCAGAACTTTTCAAGTTCTGAAATACAGAAATAAAATTTAAGATATCCTGGGGATACATGAAGCTTTAAACTGTACTCTGTGGCAGTGGCAGATTGGGTCTAAGCGTATGTCTTTGTCTCAGACAAAATTATATTAAGTACTGAGCATCTAAATCATGTGAACTTGCCTTGAATCTATTAAATTAGAGTCCTAATAGTCACTTCAAAACTTTGAAACTCTAACTCTGACCCCATTAGACAACTCTAAACCTCCAGAAGTTCTAAAAAGTATCCTGACCAAAGAAGTATGGCCCTTAATACATTAAGTAATAAAAACACTTTATATTGTTTTTAAAAAATGAATATAAAGTAGTTATCTTATAAAACCTCTTTATTGATCTTCAAACTGTTCATTATCAGTACTTGACACTTGAGTCTAAACCCATAAATTATTTAGAAGTGCTTTTTTTTCCCCCAAGTGAAATATAGATTGTGTTTTTGTCTTCTAATTACATTCCACCAGTCAAAAAGTGGAATTTCTGTACTATTCCTGCTATTTCTTAGGGCTTTTTGCTTTTCCCCCTTGACAAGTACTTCTACTGTGTAAATGACCCAGTGTGCTTGAAAAAAAACTATTTTCTAACTGTTCAATGACTTCTGTTAAGAATGAGCATAATGGGCCAGAGCAATAGTAGGACATTTGCCTTGCAAGCCGCCGACCTGGGTTTGATTCCCAGCATCCCATATGGTCCCCCGAGCACTGCCAGGAGTTAATTCCTGAGTGTAGAGCCAGGAGTAACCCTGGACTCCAGGAGTAACCCCTGAGCATCACTGGGTGCGACCCAAAAAAGCAAAAAAATAAAAAAAGGTTAAGCATATTAACGGGGGCAGGCTTGGGTGGTGAAAATTCGAAATAATGGTGGTGGAAGGTGTAATGGTAGATTACATTTGGATTGGGCTGGAGCGATAGCACAGTGGTAGGGCGTTTGCCTTGCACGCAGCCAACCCGAGTTCGATTCCTCCACCCCTCTCGGAGAGCCCGGCAAGCTACCGAGAGTATCTCGCCCGCACGGCAGAGCCTGGCAAGCTCCCCGTGACGTATTCGATATGCCAAACACAGTAATAGTAACATTTCGGATTGGTGTTGGAAAATTGAATGCAATAAGTTACTGTGAACAACTTTATAAAATTAAATTTAAAAAGATTAAGCATATTAGTTAAATCGCTCATATTCTTACTGCGGGCTTGCTTATTAATTACAAAGCAAAATTGTTTTATAAATTCCTAATGGCCAGACAGATAAGAGTACAGGTTTGAAAGCACTTGCCTCATATGCAGGCAACCCTGGTTTGATCCCCTGAGCACCACCAGGAGTGATACCTAAGCAGAGCCAGGAGTAAACTGGGCATTGCTGTTCCCCTACCAAAAAAAAAAACAACTGTAAAATAAAAACATCTTGTTTAACTGCAGATTTGTCAACTTCTTATAATTAAATGGTTTTGCTTTCTGTATTGAGATTATATTGTTACACATATTTAAGTAGACATCTATCTCTCAGGTAATTTCCTTTTAGCAGTACATTAAAACTATCATTAAAAAGTACACACTTGGGGCCTTATGAGGGTAAGGTTCTAGCCCCTCTATTCCTCCTCTATCTATTCCTCTTCTTTCTTTTTTTTTTTTTTAATGGTTTTTGGATCACAACCAATGCTTACTCTTTCGGTACTCAGGGCTTACTCCTGGCTCTATGTTCAGGAATCACTCCTGGCAGTACTCGGAGACCACAATGGATGCTGGGGCTGTGATCAAACCCAAGTCAGTCACATGCAAGGCAATAACCCTCCCCAGTGTACTATCTCTCCGGCCCCTCCATTCCATTTTTAATATGCATTCTTGACAAAGCTCAAAATTAAAATTATTTCCAACCTCCACAAGAACTTTAATACTTTAGGATCAGAGAGATAGCTCAATAGACTGAATGTATATTTTGCAAGCAGGAGGGATACAAAGTTCAATACCCAGTATGACATGGTTCAATACCCAGCAATGCTCAGTGACCCCCCCACCCCCCACCGCAGCAAAGTCAGGAGTAGCCTCTCAGCACTGCCAGAGGGGCCCATAAACAATGAAAAATAGAAATTTAGTATTCTAATGCCAATCCAGCACTCACCTATTATTTTTGTTTCCACTTTTCTGAAAGGAGAATGAGGGAGGAATCTAGACCTTGACCTCTGGGAGAACAGGGGCCACTCCCTGCTATGGTACACCAACTGAATATTCAATGCTATAGCTCTCTATAGCTCAGTGACGCAGAGCTGCTTGAGCCAGCAGAGCTAGAATACTCCAGAGCAACCTTTATGGTGCTTGGGCAAGGGGAAATGGGGGCCATGTGGCACCAGGATTCAAATTAATTCAAGCAAATGTCAGGAATGTGCCATGGATCACTAAGTTATCTCTAGGTCCCTTTCATCTTTTTAAAATCTCTGAACACAACCACCTTAATCTTCAATGTTCCTTAGTATTTGATTTTTATTTACCGTGCTTGCTTCTTCTCTACTTTGGTTTTGCAGCCTACTCTTCCAAGATAAATTTTTCTTTTTCCCTTGGGCGAAAGTGGGTGGGATGGCCACCCCAATGCTGTTCAGCTGCTTTTACTGGCTCAGAGCACAGGAATGACCCCTGGTGGTGCTTGGGAAACCATGAGATGCCAGGGATTCTAACTAAGGCAGCCCCATAATCTAGTTTTATACCAATCTATGCAGGATTTGGAAAAAAAAATGTATCTACTTTTTCCATTTCTAGAAGTTACATTCTTTTCAAAACAATGGTCTTTTTAAAAAATAATAATAACATCTTGAGGCCAGAGGGATAGAGAATACAGGGCATGTGGTCAACCCAAATTCAAACCCCCTTGCCCCAAAAATATATGGTCTCACCAGGAGTGATCTCTGAATGCAGATTCAAGGTCCTGAGCACCCCAGGTGTGGCCCAAAAAATAACCTAAAAAATTAGTAACATCATAGGCCATAAGAGTACAACAGGCAAGGTCTTTACTTTGCACACAGGCAAATTGGGTTCCATCTCTGACACTGAAAATGGTTCGCTGAACCCCTCCAGGAGTGAACCCTGCAGAAGACAGACCAACACAGTTGTATGTGGCTTAAAAACAAAACAAAAAAAACCTAACATAGTATTAAAATTGATACCATCTTTAAGATTTTTGGTTATTTTAAATATTTTATATATTGAGCATGCTTTATTTATTTTTGCTTTTCGGGTCACACCCAGCGATGCACAGAGGTTACTCCTGATCTGCATTCAGGAATTACTCCTGGCAGTGCTCGGGGGACGGTGCAGGATGCTGGGAATCAGACCCTGGTCAGCCACGTGTAAGGCAAATGCCCTACCCGCTGTGCTACTGCTCCAGCCCCGAATATGTTTTAATGCCAAGAATTGGATTCAGTGCCTCACAGGGATAGCAAGTGCTCTATCACTAAGCAATAGCAACAGTCCCTAGAACTAACTCAATATGTCACTAACTCATATCTGGGTAAAAAGTCCTAGTTATTTTATTTCACTGTAAACTCATCTTTGCAAGGCTTGTGTCATCCCATCCCCAGATTCCTTGCCACCTAGGCTGTGAAATTTTCTACTTAAAAGGATTTATTTGTTTCTGACAGAAAACTCTTAAGTTTATAAGAACCTATAAGACAGTTTTAATTTTTTTGGCTTTTTTTTTTCCCGGTTCCCTGGGCTCCTTAAAGTAGCCTAAACAAAGTACCAAATTTTATGAAGCATAGGTCCCTGGCTTCAAATTGTATGAGACTTCTTTCACTCAAAAGCCCCTGCTTCCTTATTCCTTCAAGCTTGTATAAAGACTTTTTCTAGATCACTTTCACTGAAGATGCAGTCTTCACACACTCAGACCTATGTAATTCAGAGCAACCATAATTGGCTCTGAAGGCCTCAAGACTGGACCAGAGTAGTGCAGCACAACACGAAGGGCACCTGCCTTTGCATACAGTAGATCCAGATCCAACCCCTGGCATTCCATATGATTGGGGGAGGGGGGAAGGAGACAGGACTGCCAGGAGTAATTAAGTATAGAGCTAGGAGCAACCCCTGAGCATCCCCAGGTGTGGTCCAAAAACAAAAAATAAAGGTCTCAAGACTTCAAAATCTTCTCCTTTCAGTTGTTCAATCAAACCCAAGTCTCTGCTTCATTTGAGGTTTGCCCTTTCTTATGTTCTTGCATTTTTCAGTGTTTAATATCCAAGTCACCTCAGTCTAATATTTTGCCACAATGAGAAATATCTTAGCTCTTATGTGTAAAGTTTATATTAGGTTTGTGATTCTTAACTGAAAGCTATTGGCCAGAGCAATCACAGAGCACATAGGGTACTTCCCTCAGAGGACACAACAGACCTGGGTTTAATCCCCAGCATCTCATAAGGTCCCTCAGCAAGGCCAGGAGTAATTCCTGGGTGCAGAATCAGGACTAAGCCCCAAGGATTGCAGGATACAGGAAGAAAAAAAAAAAAGAGAACAATATTCATAATTAATGTCTATATTGATAACAGTATTTTCATTCTATTAGATTTATAAGGAATCTGGACTGACTGGGTCAATTTGATAGATTAATTTTATAAACGTGGGGTCAGTGCTACATATAGAACCGTGGGTACAGAGTTTGCTTTGCACACAGCCCATCAGCGTTGAATCTCCTGCACCCCATGGTCTCCCAAGCCTACCACGAGTGATCCTTAAGCATAAAGCCAGGAAAGACCTGGGCACCAGAGTGTGGCCCAAAAATCCACACACACAAAAATTTACTTTATAAATGTAGTTATGGGACTGGTGCAATAGTACAGAGGGGAGGGCGCATACCTTGCCTGCGGCTCACCTGGATTTGATCCCTGGCATGGCATGTGGTCCCCTAAGCCCCACTGGAGAGAGATATCCCTAAATGCAGTGCCAGATTTAACCTCCCCCCAAAAAAAATTAAACCTAAACACTAAAAATCTCAAATTTCAAACAGTAAAGAACTAAAATTAATTTTCCCACAGAAGCTAGTCAGTCCTATAAATATGTCACCATAATGTCAATATTTATATTAAATATAGAAATGGGTCATGACTTTTGTATTCTTAGGGAATGCTTCTGGGGCTACTCCTAGCACAGTGCTACAGGAACCATGTGGGAAGGGCATCTGCAAGCACACATGCCAACCCTTGAGGAACCAGGCCTTAAGTTTGGGGTGTTTTTTGCTTTGGGGTTCCTCCCAATAGTGTTGGGGGGGGGAATCACTACCACTTTATCACTGGAGGTAGTCCAGATGATAAACACACCTGATTCATCAAGCAAAGCATGTGCTCCAGACCTTAGTCCCTCACTGTTCCCCGCCCCTGCCAGCTCTATTTTTAAGTTTTGTCTGCACCAAAACTCGATCACTTCTCATGGGTGAGAGAAATGTAGTTGTGTTATTTTGTTTTTGTTTTTTTTCCCACACTGGGAAACAGTGCCACATTCTCCCGCTAACACCTTCTATGATGTGTTCCCATGGAGTTTTATCATACTGTAATCCCAATTTCGCACCTGGCAAGCTATGCTGCAGGTCTACTTTGAGCTAAGCAATTCTAGTTTGAGAAAGGATTACAGTGAAATTTTAAGAGAGAAATCCTATGCAGTTCCTACTCTAAAACCAGGTAAGAAGCCCCCCCCCCCAAAAAAAAGAAGACTGATATTCTGGCTTAATGTCAATGTTAATCCAAGGAATGCTGACCATTCCCCTATCATTCGCCATCAATCGATAAGAATGCTTATCTCTTATGCTGCTTTTTTCTTGCTGTCTTCCCTGCTGCCTTGCTGCATGCATCCCTTTTTGTCCCCCACATTCCCAGCCTTCTCCAACACTACATTATGGGGAGGAGGGGGGGAGAGACGCTGTTAAAAACCAACTGGTTCCCCCTTTGATGCAAATCTTGGTAAAGAATAGTCTTCGACCCCACCATATGTTTTTTTTTGGGTGGTGGGGGGGGGGGAACGTTGCGCTTTTCAGGTGGAAAAGCGTTGCCCAACCCGCAAGCTCTGTACAAGTAGCGCGCCCGGGTCTCGGTCTCGGCGGTGTAACAATAGAGAACCCCGTGGGCTCGGTCGGGATAGCCAACCCAAGAGAGTGGGCAGGTTCCAGGCGTTCTGGGCTGGTTTCGCAGACTCTCCGCGGGCTGGCCATCCAAGTCCAGGGCCCTTTCCGAGAGCTTCCGCCCCACCGGGCCGCCAACCAACTTCAGGACGCCCCGGACGGACGAGTGTCAGGTAAAGGTGCCCGGCAACAATGGCAAAGGCTCGCGGCTCTCTCGCCGTCGGCGGAGAAAGCAGCAGCAGCAGCAGCAGCAGCGTGACAAAAGGCTCGAGAGGAAGCGGGGAGGGTGAGAGATGCAAAAACGCTGCCCGCCCGCGACTCCTCCGGCCAGGTGATTCCCGCCGACCCGGCGCCTGGGCTACGTCGTGTTCCGCGGCCGGCCAGCAACGTCCTTTGAAACGGGCTGGTCCGGGCCCCCACCTGATGAATGGGCGAGGCGGCCCAGCGCCACTACGCGGCCGGGAAACCCAGGGACAAGCCTCGCCGGGGCGGACCGGTCGGAAGCCTCGCCGGAAGATTCGGAGCGGAGACCCAGGAGCCCCGATTCTCCCGCAGGTCCTCTACCCTCGGCCACTCGCTCCCTCCCGCGTCCCTGCGATGGCGTAGCCCGGTGCCCCCCTCCGCCCCCCAATCTCCACCCCCCTCGCTCCCCCTCCTCCCCAGAGCGGCACACCTCCTCGGGTTCCAAAGACCGAGCTGAGGCACTGGGGGCCCGAGGGGCTCCCGCCGCGGAACTGGCAGCCGGAGAGCGTTGGGGAGCCGGGGAGCGTGCGTCCCTCCGGTCCAACATGGCGGCGGCCGGGGCCGCCCCCCCACCTCAAGTCTCCCTCAGGGCCGGAGGCTTTCCCTCAGGACCTCGCTAGCGGGCGGGGAAACGGCCCAACCCCGCCAGGTGTCTCCTCGCTTGCTGCCGCGGCGCGCAGAAGGAATCACCTACCCGACATGGCTAACGGCCGCGGCGCGGAGCCCCCCCACGGCCCGCCGAGAACAAGGACTACGCGATGCAGGCGGCGCGGCGGCCGGAGCCTGGACTGAGGGCGGCGCGGCGGGCTGAGCCCGACTGCGGGGCCGCGGCAGCCAATCAGGGCGCGGGGGGCGGTACCACGGCGCGCGCCGGAAGGGGTGGTTCCGGGCGCTCCGCGGCCTCCTCCGCGCGGAGACTCCGGAATCCCTCTCCGTTCCCCCCCTCTGCGAGCCGTACCATTATTGAGAGGGAACTGAGGAGAGAAGGTACCAAGGCCGGCGATCCGGGTGGGGGGGGGGAGGGGAGGACACGACCCGAAAGTGCCCTGACGCCGAACGAAGGGGCAGTTCTTCTTTCTCGTGTCCTGGCTAGAATTCGAGGTGGGAAAGCAGAAGAGGAGCGGAGGCCTTGGCGCCCGACCCCGCCGCGGCGGGCTGAGCGGGGAGGCCCGTGTTCCCCTGAGGTTCCGAATGGTACGCCCGAGGGCGCTCGGGGCTCCCTGCTGAAGCCTTGGAGCCACCTGGGGGCGTTCGGAATCGCTGAGCGCCGGCAGGGGGAAAAAGTCGTGACGAGCGGGGAGATCCGAGCGCGTCGCGGCACGGAATAATTAACTCGCCGAGTTTAAGTTTAAAAAAAAAAAAGATGATCCCGAAGCAAGCCACCGAGGGCTGAAGACTGAACTCCCAGGAAGAACAGCCTCTGAGCCTGCGGCCGGGCGAGAGCGTCGGCGCTCTGCTCGACGCTAACCTTCCTGGTCAGGCAACCTTACATCATCTCAATTAATTCTCACCGCAGCGCTCTGTTCATGAAATAGTCCAGGCGAGGAAGCAGAAGACAGGTCGCACTGCTCGTCAGCGGCCAACGCGGAACTCGTATCCTAGGAACCAGACGCCCCGGCCTTAGGATTTTATTAACTCAACCTCTGCGGCTGTCCAGCCGGCGGGGGGTGGGGTGCAGGGGAGAGGGAGGTTTCGAGAAGGAGAGGAAGCTGTGTGAACTCAGAGAGCACGCAAGGATTTTCCCCTCCCTGAGGCCAGCGTGACTTCTGAGCTATAAATCGGGGTGGGGGGCGGGGGGAGTGATGAGCTGAAGTGCTAAGGAGTTGAACAAGAAACTCGATCGACTTGGAATTTACCCCCGAGGGGAGAATGGTAGGCTAGGAGGCCAGAAAAGTAGGTAAGAGGCTACAGAGATGGTCACCGCGGGTTTGGTGGTTGCCTTGCCCACGGCTGGCCCCAATCCGATCTAGCTAACACGTACGGTCGGTCCCCTGAGCCCCGCCGGGAGTCAAGCCCTGAGCACCGCCTGGGGTGGCCCCAGAGGGGATGGGGGGGAGGGGAGGAGAGAGAGTTAGGGAAGCTGAATGAATAGTTGGGATCTTATTAAAATAGAGTTGGTTTTTGTTTTTGTTTTGTTTTTCTGGAGGAGTGGGAAGCCCTTGGCCTGAGGATTTTAAAGGACAGATGTAAAAGCTCATTTGCATTTTCAGGCTGCAGTATGAAGAACGGATGGAGATGAGAGGAGCTTAAAAAGGGGGGGGGGGGCGTTTGCTTTGCATGCGGCCTACCCATCTTCGATTCCCAGCACCCCATATGGTCCCCTGAGCACCGCCAGGAGTAATTCCTGAGTGCATGAGTCAGGAGTAACCCCTGTGCATAGCCGGGTGTGACCCAAAAAGAATAAAAAAAAAAAAAAAAAAAGAGGGAGGCCAGGGGTGGCAGGGGTGGGAGATAAATCATGTGGCTTGAGTAAGGATTCCAGTTCCGTCCAGCACTGCAATGACGTCTCTCCTGATCATAGTGTCAGGAATAGCCTCTGAGTATGCCGGGCATGGCAACAAAACAAGGAAACCAGTTAGGTAGCCAGTGCCATCGTGCTGGTGAGGAAGCATATGGGCTTGGTTGCATCTGTGAAGATGGAGATACTTAGTGAGTAGATTGTCGAGAGCGGATGAGCTATTAGGAATAGCGAGCACTAGCAGAATCAGAGAATTTTGAGTGAAGTCTGAACCTTACTTAGGCGGACAGGTGGTGTTGTCATTCACTTATTGAATACAGAATATAGCCAGTTCTAGTAGAGATGGTACAATAATTGCCACAGCTCTTTATATAAAGGGTGGCAGAGCCCTCTAGACACATCCAAATATAGTAAAAGAAATAAAAACTATTTCATAAGGCTCAGTGGTAGAGCAATTGTCTTGTGTATATGAGTCTCTGGGTTTGATTCCTGGTACCTCATGCCCCCTGATCACCACCTGGACTAACTAAGTCCCAAGCATTAAACCAGGAGTAGCTCCCAAGCACCACTAAGTGTGGCCCAAAAGCAAATTAAAAAATTATTTCATGGCAGGGCTGGAGCTATAGCACAGAGGGTAGGGCGTTTGCCTTGCACGCAGCCGACCCAGGTTCGATTCCCAGCATCCCATATGGTCCCCTGAGTACCACCTGGAGTAATTCCTGAGTGCAGAGCCAGGAGTAACCCCTATGCATTGCCGAGTGTGACCCAAAAAGTTAAAAAGAAAATTATTTCATGGGGCTGGAGCAATAGCACAAAGGGTAGGGCATTTACCTTGCACGCAGCCGACCCAGGTTTGATATGGTCAGCCAGCATCCCATATGGTCCCCCAAGTATCACCAGAAATAATTCTTGAGTGCATGAGCCAGGAGTAACCCCAGTGCATCACCGGGTGTGACCCAAAAAGCAAAAAATTATTTCATGACTAATAGTGATTTAGTCATTCAACAGATTTATTAAGAAACAAAAATCAGGGGCTGGAGAGATAGCCCAGCGGGTAGGGTGTTTGCCTTGCATGCGGCCGACCCAGGTTCGATTCCCAGCATCCCCTATGGTCCCCTGAGCACCGCCAGGAGTGACTCCTGAGTGCAGAGCCAGGAGTGGCCCCTGTGCATCGCTGGGTGTGACGCAAAAAGCAAAATAAAATAAAGTCCTATGTGAAAACAGAAAATCCTTTAAAAAAAGAGAAACGTAAATCAGAGAAGATGGACTTGTGCAATGGAAAGAAGAAGGGAACTGGAGTTTTAGAAGGGAGGGAAAACTTCCAAATTGCTTTTTGTTTCGTTTTCTTAAAATTAGGAATTGGTGAAAGCTAGAAAAGTAGCACATGGGTCAAGTCACTTGCCTTGTAGGTAGTTCAATTTTCAGTACTGTGTGTCCCCATAAACACATCCAAGAGTGACCCCTGACCACAGAACCAGCAGTAAGTCCTGGCATTCCAGGTGTGACTCAAACACCGCCCTTCCATATTAGAATTTAATATGAAAATATAAAAAATATTGCTTAGAGGTTTGAGGTAGTTTCTTATAGAGCACCTGCCTCGCAATCCTAAGGATGGGAATTCGAGCTTCCACCACCCCATGTTTGAGTGCAAACCCACTGACCCTGCTATGTGGGATCCCAGAATCATAATCAAGTGTATGTGACCTCTCCCACCCAATCCTCCATCATTGCAGAAACAATAAAATGAAAGGGGCAGGGGAGGAATTTTTTTTTTTTGGTCACATCTAGCAATGCTCCAGGGCTACTCCTGGCTCTGCACTCAGAAACTACAGCTGGCAGTGCTGGGAGACCATCTAGGATGCCAGGGACTGAACCTAGATTAGCCCCATGCAAGGCAAACACCCTACCGGCTGTACTATCACTCCAGTCCCAAGGGGAAAAAATGTTTTTATTAAAATAAATCAGGTTCCCTTTATTTTAGAACATTTCCTGTGTTGGATGGGGGAGTGATTTATTGCTCATTTGGACTCCTTTGGTTTGTACCATCATCCATTTATTCACTTAGGTAAACAGGCATTCTTTATTCAACTAACATCTGAAGTCTAGGTATAGAATCCTCAATGGCCTAATAGAGAAATAGATTCGCCCTCCAGAAACTATAGTTTCCTAACAGGGCCAGTACAAACCTGGAGTTCCAATCAAGCACTGACCAAGACAGATGGAGGATACCCAGGGAAATCTGAAAACACAGAAGAGTACCTCACCCACAGGAAGGCTGCACAGGGCATTAAAGGCTTCCTGCAGGAGATATCTTGGAAACTGAGCTTGAAAGAAAAAAAAAGAAAGAAACATTTTAACCAGATTCTCAATATCAGGAACAAAGTGTGCTGGGCAGAAAGGGCCTTGTTCACAAAGACAAAAGAAGAGCAAAGTTCTGGGCATTGCAAGTAGTACTGTCTAGCTATTCTGTGGACTTGCAGGGGTGGATAACTGGCTGTGTCTGAGTGAAAAAAATAGGCAGAAACCACATCTTGAAGTGCCTTGAGTTTCTTAAGGAGGAGTTTTAGATAGTAAATGAAAAACAATGGGCAACTTCTAAGGAAGCTTGTAAAAGGAATGACATTTCATTTTCTATCTCCATAACTTCATTTTTTGGACAGCCCTGTGAAAAGGGCATGGCTGTTATCTGCACTGGAGCCCAGAAAGGCAAAATTCTTTTCTTGGACTTATTTTTAATTTAGGGGATACACCCAGCTTTGCTCAGAGGTTACTCCTTACTCCTTTGCTCTGCACTCAGGATATTACGCCTGGCAGTGCTAGGGACCACTGGGTGCTTGGGATCAAAGCTGAGCCAGCTGAGTGCAAAGCAAGCCCCCAACTTGCTATATTATCTCTTCAGGTAAAATTTTTTTAATTGTTTTTGTTTGGGGATCACACTCAGCAATGCTCAGGGGTTACTACAGGGTCTGTGCTCAGGAATCACTCTTGAACTCCTGGCGGTACTTGGGGGCCATACTCCTTGCCAGGGATTGAGCCTGCATTGGCCATATGGAAGGCAAATGCCCTATTCCCTGTACTAGCTCTCTGGCCCCAAAAGATGAAATTATTTTCCAAGGATTTATGAGTGACCCAGGATGCCTCCAATTAGGGGCAGAATCTGAGCTCATACCAGTCTTGTTGGTTTTCTAAACAAGTGACTCCCCAATCTGTGCTGCTCTGCAGCTCTTTTCAAAGTGTCCCAGCCTACCACAAACTGACTCACAGAGGGACTTCTTGCATTCTCCTGCCTCCAGGATTTTTCCTGAGGATATTTATCTGCCACCAATATTAACCTTCACCTCAATATGATACAGCATGCAACAAGATCCTGCTCCCTGTGTGTCCAGTACTTTGGTCTCTCTCCATATTTCTGGAAGGCATCAAGCACCTGTGACATATCATATATCTGGAAGGTGTCAGTACTGAGCTTATCGGTCTCTAACCCATTTCTCATACTGAGTCCTACTGGCTGCAGTTCCCTCTAGCAGCAGCTTCCAGCTGGACTAATACAAGAGTGAAGCCCCATCAGAGGAAAGGGAAAAAGGAGCAGCAAGGGTTATGTCTTCACCTTCCTCTCTGCAATAGCCGGTGGAACCATGTGATCCAGAGCTCCAGGCTCTACCAGTGATGACAGTTCCTATGCTCCAAGAGACCCTCCAACTAGTCTTTGTGCAGCTGCTAAGTCTCAGCTGACTCTGTCTCCTGGTTGGTTTCCATTCCTCCACCTGCTTTCTAATGGCCTTGTAAGAGCCTTTAAGGACTGAACTAATTTCCTTGGAGTGAGAGGAAAAGCATTAGAGGGAGCCAACGGAGCCCAGGTCCAGCACACTCACGCCTGGATCACCAGGATTACTCTGGCTGCCCTCTCGAGAATGACCTGTAGGGGGCAGGAGAGGAAGAGGTTGTCAACCAGAAGTCAGGAAATCTCCCTTTTTGAATTCTTACGGTCCTTGAAGTTGGACCCCATAATTCAAAACTTGCCTACCTGATTAGAGGCTGATTTGCTCTCAACCTAGGTTGCAAAGATCATCTCTGGTTGGGGTGTTTTTTTGGGAGGAGAGCACGGTGCCAACACCCAGAGGTGCTACAGGCTTTCTCCTGACTGCATGCAGGGATCATTCCTAGCATGCTCAGGAGACCATAATGAATGAACCCAGGTCAGCCAGTGCAAGTCAAGTGCCCTGCCCACTGTACTATCACTGTGGCCCTGTTTGGGTTTTGTTGTTTTGTTTTGTTTCATTTTGTTTGCTTTTTGTTTTTGTTTTGGGAGTGGACCCAAGTGGTACATAAGGAGCACCAGGGCCACACACTGCAATTCTCAGCCAACCATACCTGAGGATGTAGTGTTGCATGAGGCCTGCACTGTCTGAGACCTCCAGGACAACTTACAGCAGTATTCCAGGGCTACAGCAGCTGTGATGCTCAGGGAGTCATGTACCTAGGATCAAATCAAGGTCTAATTAACTTCTATATTCCATGTTTTGTTTCTTTTTTTTTTCTTTTTGGATCACATCCAGCAATGCATAGGGGTTACTCCTGGCTATGCACTCAGGAATTACTCCTGGCGGTGTTGGGGGACAATATGGGATGCTGGGAATCGAACCCGGGTTGGCTACGTGCAAGGCAAACTCCCTACCCTCTGTGCTATTACTCCAGCCCTTTGTTTTGCTTCTTTTCTGAGAGCCACACAGTCCAGTGGTTGGTGGTTGGGGACTACTCTCTGCCCAGTGCTCCAGGGATTGCTCCTGGCAGTACTCAGAGACCATGTGGTTCCAGGGATAAAACCTGTAATTCCAGCAAACTAAACATGCTCTGCAGCCCTTTGAGTCATTTCCCAGCCCAAGTAGTTCACTCATAAGCCCTTCATGCGCCACACAGTGCCTTGGAACAGGAAGCACTTGAAAAGAAGCTTGTACTCAATGAATGAATGAATGAATAAATGGGGAAAGAGCCTGACTTGTCTTTCTCACTTTTCTATAAAAGCAAGAGCCAGAGTTCTATTTAGAACTTTCCTAGGCTTGAGGCATAAAGTAAGTGCAAGAATGTCAGTGGCCGTCATCACCCGCACCCATCCCAGGACTTTCTGGCACCTTGCTGCTCCAGCTTTCCTAGAGAGCAAGCCTCCTTAAAGAGTCCCCCAGGCTCCTATGAGGTGGGGAAGGGGAGGGGGGCTGCGCAGAGCCTGGTAACTGACCAGGCTGCCCCTTGCTCCAGACAGTGGCAGGCACTTCCTGTTTGGGGTGGAAAGGAACCAGACACTTTCCTGTTAGCAGGTTTTTTAAGCAAAGCAGCAGATGCTGAGCAGGTCCTGGCCCAGCCTTTTAGGCCAGATGCCTGGCAGTTAGACAGCCTTTATGTGGAAGGGAAGTGGGGCACTGTGCCAAATTGGCCAAGCTTTTATTGTACTCCTTGCAAGTCCCCTGGGGCCTGGTGTGAGTAAAAAACAAACCAGAAGAGGCTACCGCCCTGCAATTTGAGGTGAGGCTTGATGAGGCTTGCGGGAGATGGTGCTGCCCTGAGTCAGAAGAGTGGCCTGTTGAGGTCTCGAGTGATTGTCCTGGACAGTTGTGTGTTGTCTGAAAGCATGCTTGAGTCCAAACCTGCACAAAGAATGCCTGGGCATACACCTGTGTCTGTGTCTGCATCTTGCCAGGACTTAACAGATACTGTCTAGCATGCTCACTAAATCAGGCTAGTAGCAATGACTGGAATTACTGTTTTCCCAGTTTTATATTGAGGCAGATTTTCAGAGAAATAAGTTGACTGGCAAAGGACCAACAGAGTATATAAAAGTCAAAATTCAAACTGCTGTGAATTTCTTTTCCCAGTCCACATATGTGTGTACATGCATATTGGACGGTAGATGGTCAATAGACTTGTGTATGCAACCCAAATGATGAGACCACATTCACATTGGTTAAACAGAGGTCTATTCTCGGGGTGATTAAGAAAGTGATAAGAAAGTCATGGATTCTAGAACTGATTCACAGTTAAAACCACAAAGAGGTTCTGGTGAATGAACCCCAGGCTAGATAGATACAGATACAGCAGGTAGGGAACTTTCTTTGCAAGAAGCTGATCTGAGTTTTATCCTTGTAACCACATATGGTCCCCTGAGCACCACTAGGAGTGATCCCTGAGCAGAGTCAGGAGTAAGATTTGAGCACTGCTGGATGTGACCCCAAAACAAGCAAATGAACATCAATGATCACAGTTAAAGTCTTTGCAGTCTGTAACAGAGTCCCTCTCCCACTTTCCCAAATTAATCTCCTGTCTTCATTATTTTGATTATTGTGATTTGGTGGGGGCTTGATAATTCTGTTTGTACCTCTCTCTGGAGCCTAGAATTTTTACTGATAACATCTACTTTGTGTCCCGTAGACTTCCTGGGAAGGAGGAAGAGACAGAAACAAAGTTGATTGTTCTTCATATTATGAAAAGAGAAACTGAGGTCCAAACGGGCCTTGGCCAGATTCACACATTTTGGTCCTGATCAGGAGGATGATAAACCAGCCAGTTTTTGTCTTTTGTCAGGAAAAAAGGTCTGGCCCAAGCAGCTGCCTGTCACTATGCAGTGATCAAGCCTAGGCCCTGGCATGAGTGGCACAGAAGGCCATTCTAGGTGGGCTAGGAGGCACTATGGACGTGAACTACATGCTGGAAGGGAGAAAGAGCTCTCTTCAAAGAGGAGGATAGAGAGGACTACTCAGCTGAGATGAGGAAGGAGAATCAGACCACTGGAAAAACCTAGAACCAGCTTCCTTTTAAACACTGATAGCCAGCATTGAGTAGCTTAATAGAACTGGGTTGGGACTAAATTTTGTCCAGAGAGATAGTACAGAAGTGAAAACACTTGCCTTGCATGCAGCTGGGGCTACCACAATGGTTCAAATCCCATCAGTGCATATGGTCCCCCAAGCACCACCAGATGTGGCCCCTGAGCTCTTCCAGCTGTGCTCCTCTCCCTACCACCCCACACACAAAAACAAGAATCTAAACCTTTAATAAATACCTCCAAGTATTCAATATAGGAGATTTTAAAAAAAAACTCACATGTAAGGGGAGATAGTATAGTGTGGAGATGGTATATATACGTATATATATCCCCACCTATATATATGTGGGTGGGGATATTCCCAAAATAGACAATGCCCCCAATACTCCCAACCCCAAGATGTTAACACAATTCCAGCAGGGTTGTAGCAACCTTTGGTGACATTGAGGGGTGCTTTGTGTTTGCTACTTAAAGAGGGTAGATTTCCAAAAGGTGGACGGGAGGAGGCACTGAAGGATTTTTTTTTTCTGAAAAGGAAGGAGTAGACCAAATTAGTCACTATCCAGCTAAGCTCTCTTTACCACCATTTTATTTTATTTTTATTCTTTTAGCTAGACTTGGCTGTGCTTGGAGATTATTCCTAGTTCTGTGCTGAAGGATCATTCTGATACGCTCTGTGGACCATATGGGGAGCTAGGGAGTAAATCTGGGTCATCTTCATGCAAGGCAATGGTCTTACCCATTGTACTAACTCTCAGGGCCCCCTTATTTTTTTTAATTTTATTTTTATAAAGTTGTTCACAATAATCTATTACATTCAATATTCCAACATCAGTCCCACCATCATTACATCTTCCCACCACTATTATTTCAAATTTTACCACCACTACCCAAGCCTGCCCCAAAGGCAGAGCCTAAGTAATTTATTTTGTATTGCTTGTGAATAATTCAGACCCCTCTTATTTTATTTTGTTGTTGTCATCGTTTTGGGGCCACATTCAGCAGTGCTCTCAGCTTGCTCCCGGTAGTTTCAGGAAATCATATAGGGTGCTGGGAATTGAATCCAGGTTAGCTGCAGGCAAGGCAAATGCCCTATCCGCTGTACTATAGCTTGCCCTGCCCCACACCTTATTTCGGTCACCTTATTAATGCCTTTCCCTCCTGCTCACTAGCTGCCTTCCTATTCATGCTCTTGAAATCAAGACTGGGTCAGGAAGAAACTCAAAAGACTAAATGCATGTTTTTGTTGTTTTGTTTTGTTTTGTGGCTGCAGTGGGTGGTTTTCAGAGCTTACTCCTGTGCTCAGAGATCACTCCTGTCAGTGCTCAGGGAACCATATACGGTTCTGGGCAACAAACCCAAGCTGGCTGCATACAAGACAAGCACCATATCCGATGTACTATCTCTTCAGTCCTGAGTGCATATTTTGCATACAGGAGGGCTGAGTTCAATCATTAGCACTGAATAGCCCCCAGAGCACTGCTGGGAGCAACCCTGAGCATAGAGCCAGGGGTAACCTAAGAATTGCCTCATGTGGCCCAAAAACAATCCCCTCAAAATAACAAGATAAAAACAGTGGCTGTAGAAATAGTAAAGCAGGTAAGGCACTTACCTGGATTCAGTCCCCACCATCCCATATGATCCCCCAAGCACCACCAGGAGTAATTCCTGAATGTGGATCTAGGAGTAATTCCTGAGCAGCTGATCCCAAAAACTGAAAAGATAAAAACAAACAAGAAAAACAAGATATAAACAAAACCAAAGAAAGGATGTGTCCCACCAAGTAAAAACATAGAACAAGCCAGCTGCAGCACTGCAGAGGCTCCTGGGGTCCGGAAGCTCACAGAATGAGTTCTCTGAGACTTAGGAATCAGTTCCAGAGGTAGAGGGAACTGCATCCTCCTGCTACCCAGGTTCTAACCACGAAATTGTGTTGTCTTCCTAGGAAACAGAGGCCACACATGCAAAGGCAAGGTTGAAGCCTGGGGTGGGTGGGTGTGACTGGAGCTCATTCCACTGAAATCCTTGCAGGCACTTCTATGTCTGGAAAGCATCTCCAAGTGACCACAAGGGAGGGGGCGAGGGGCAAGGGAAGGATAAAGTTATATAATCCAACTGAGGAATCAAAGGAAAGCAACGTCAACAATTCTTCCTCTTTTTCTTTTATTTTTCCTGTTTGGGGGCCACACCCAATCGTACTCAGAGGCTACTTCAAGTGCTGGGGGAGGAGGTGTCATGTCAGTCCTTGGGGAACCTGGCAGCGGGGTACAGGATTGAACCCAGGCCTCTTGCACCCAAAGCATGTGCCCCAGGCCGTTGAACTTTCTCCCAGGCCCAGCACAGTCAACTTTCAAACATGACAGGGACCAGGGCTAACCAAGATACAGGGAACAAAGGGTCAGTTCTCTGGACAACTGAAACCATCTCCATTCTCACCCCCTTAGAGAACCACTGCTTCCCACCTTCCCCTCTCCTCTCAGTGAAGTTGGAATGGGGGACCTCCGGGATGTGCTGGGGGAGGGATTCTGAGATGCTGCCTGGAAAAAATAACTGTCAGAGTCCAGGATGTGGCTCAGTAGTAACAGAGCACATCTGTGTAGCCCTGGGCATAATCCTTGGCCCCAACAGAAAAAAAGGCAACACCAAGTTTGACTCCAGCTTGGTCTACAATATTCTATCTAATGTTTCCCAGAGTTTCCTGGCCCAAAGTAGAGCTGCATCTGATATATTAAAATGTACCTACTTGGGGATAGAGAGACAGTACAACAGATGTGATACTTGCTTTGCATGCCGCTAGCCAGATTCAATCCCCAGCACCCCATGTAGTTCCCTGAGTTCTGTCAGGAGGATCCCTGAGCCACAGCCTCTGGGTGTGATCCTCCAAAAAAAGTACTCATAGGGATGGGGGGTGGGGGTGCTGTAGGGACAGAACTGTAGGTAAGATGCTTATTTTGCACATAGCAGGCCCAGATTTGATCCCTGTCGTAAAACCTAGCATGCCAGAAACAATCCCTTAGTGCAGAGGCTGTGATCAGCCCTGAGCACTGCCATGTGCGGGCCCTCTGAAAAAAAAAGTGCCTACTGGTTAAGGGCACTTTATACCATGTCATAGCTAGAACCTCTGACATTCCCCACCTCCACCACCTACCGTATACACTCTACCCTATTAAAGTTTCTAGATAAAATAGAAAACACCCAATAAAACTTGAAGTTTCTTTTTCTGATTAATAATTTGTATTGTAAGTATGTTCCAGATTTTCCACTGGCTCATCCTTACATATTTAAAAGTGGGGCCAGAGTGATGGTACAGGAGGGTAGCGTACTTGCCTTGCAGCCTTCTAGGGTTTGATTCCTGGCACCCTATACGGTTCCCGAAGAATCACCAGGAAAGCCCTGAGTGCAGAGCCAAGAGTAAGCCCTGTGCACTGCTGGGTGTGACCCAAAAATCCCCTCCCCCAAAATACTCCTTGCCTGACACATATTTAGCTAGACACCTTGTATTTTTATTTGCTAAATCTGGCAGCCTCTTCCCTCCAGAATCTCTAGCCAGGCTGGACCTGCATCCATGTCACAGTCTGCACTGTCACTCATTAAGCCCCTTCCTTCTAGTCTGACCCCCTAGACCTAAACCTCTGGAGGGGGAGGTCCAAGCTTTTCCCACCATATCTGAGCTTGATCCTAGACAAAGATGCTCCTTACAGAGGTGCACATGAGCACTGCAGAGGGCATAGATGACTAAAGAAATTCAGTCTTGGGCCAGAGAGAGAGAGAGAGAGAGAGAGAGAGAGAGAGAGAGAGAGAGAACAGGGATAAGCCCTTGCCTTACATTCCACTGACCCTGTTTGGAATCCCCAGCACCACCAGGGGTCAGTCCTGAGCACAGAGCCAGTAATAGCCCCTGGGCTCAGGGTTGGACCTATTTCCAACCAAGCAAGCCCAAGGACACACTGGTTTCCTGGAAGCCTTGCAAACATCAGTCCACAAGTTCAAATCCCAATGCAGAGACATCCACCGTGTGTGATCCTGGCAGCTTTACTGTTTGAGCTTGCTGTGATTCCACAGTCCTGCAAGTGATTTCCAGCTATGCAGCTGGGTGTGTGAAGGCTCCACAAGTGAAAGATAAATGGACACCACAGCCAGGAAGTTAGACCCCTGGTGAGCACAGGCAGTGAGCTCTACTGTGAGCCCTGACACTACAACAAGAATGTGAGTGAGTGCCCCAACCAAAGGGTGACCCCTGATTAACACATTGTCCCAACTAAATACGGCCCTCCATGTGCATTGCTAGTGCTGTGACCTGGGATGTTGTGACCCCCTTCATCAGGACAACAATGAAGGGAAACAACAACAATGAAGGGAAGGTGGATAGGTCTACACAACAAGGGCCTTTTTACTAGTCCTACCCTCAGGAGTGGCGCCTTTTTCTAACCATATTCCGTGTGCTGCCTGCTGGGCTCTAGCACTGCATGGATTTTGTTACTTTGACATGCATTTGTACAGTTCAGAGTCACAACTTCTAGGGGGGTGTTTCACTGGGCTGTCTGCATTGTACAAAATAGTGATTTGTGGTTGAGAGAAAACCTATTCCAAGGTATTAATGCATAGAGTGAAAAGTTTGCTTTTGCTTAGTTTATTTCTGAGGGTAACTGGGTGTTCAGGGGTTCTGGCTCTGTGCTCAGGGGGAACATCGTCATGAGTGGGATGGAACCCAGATTGACCTCATGCAAGGTAAGCACCCTACCCATTGTATTAGAGCTCAGGCCAAGTATGTGTTTAGATATTTACACTGAAAGCATCTCACAGCATTCTGTTGCCATTGTGTGAGCTATAGAAACCCTGGCACTTTTTATTCTTATTTGCCCTTAATTTTCTGGGAACTAGATCTCCACATGCTCTCTTTTTTTTTTTTTTTTGGATGAGGAACTAAAACTGGAGCTAATTAACCCTCTTTGCCAAAAGTCAGAAAACTGCAGCCTATCATGTGTGAGATGTACACTGCAGAACCGGAAGACAGTCGAGGTTAAGGCACTTGCCCCGCAGGCAGCTGCCTCAGTGACAATGGTTGGAATCCTGCACCGCTTAAGCCCCTCACGCACACAGCCAGCTGTGGCCCCTAAGTACTGCAGGTGTGAACTTGCAAAAAAAATCACCACGACCCCTCCCCCCAACCATGTGTACTGGCACTGGAGAGACACTATAGAGAGTAGGAGTAAGCCCTGCGCATCTTCCCCTGTGGCCCCCCCCAGATCCTCTCCCCGAAAGAAGTGTGTTGCGTGATACCAGGCACGATGTTCAGTTATAAACAGGCGTTACTTTCGCCTTAAACCGACTCTGCTATCATAACATCGGTATTCTGATTACACTTACTCACTGATGAGAAACGGATCCAGAGAGAGTGAGTGGCTTGCCCAAAGACGACACAGCCAGCCAGTGGCTTGGGCAGAACTCACGAGGCGGGCAAAGCTACCGATCTGGGACTCAACAATTCTGACGCCGGTCCCGGGTCTACTTCTCTAACACCCCAGGACCGTGCTCTGCCAACCTGGTTGAAACAATGACCCGCAGGTAAGCCAAGACTCCCTTCTCAGCAAAATCCTAGGGTGGCCACAAGCTTCTGGAGAGGATCCCTCACTTCCCCCCCCCCCCACCCCCGTCATCCCCCAGCCAAAACCCCCGCTCGAGAGATCCGAGCAACTGGAGGTGACAGGCGGGGCACTGGGAACGCAGCTCGGCGATGCAGCGGGCGGTGCAGGCTCCAGGACTGCTCCGGGCCGGTGGGTGGGGCCGCCGCGCCGGGATCCCGGCCCCTCCCCCTCCTTTCCTCCTTCTTCTAGGTCCCGGCTTGGCGCACTCGGCGGCAGCTACAGCCGGGTTCGGGCCACCTCTGCTGGCTCTCGGGAAGCGCCGCCGGCCCGCTGGCCCCGGGGACGTGCGCCGTGCGTTGGGCGCAGCGCCGGCGCCTTCCCGGCTCGCTGCAACACCCCACTCCCGGCCTCCCAGCGCCCCGGCCCCGACGAGATGGTCCCGCGCATCGGCAGCTCGCGGTGCGCCCTGCTGCTGCAGCTCCTGCTGCTGCTGCAGCGCTGTAGCGCGCTGCACGCCCAGCTCACGGAGCGCCCTGGCCAGGAACTGCGCCGCGAGGCAGAGGTACAGAGGGAGTGCGGGTGGAGAGGGGTCCGCGTGCTGCAGATGACCCAGGACTTGGCCAGGTCAGACCCTCCCACACACGCTGTTCCAGCAGCGCTGACGTCCAGTGTCACTCACCTTGGTCCTCTGCACCTTGCAAACTTGCACACAAAGAGCACGCGGGCCGAGGAGCACGCCAACTTGGCACAGGCTTTCTCGGGCTGGGGCAGGAGAGAGGGACAGGGTAGGACAGACAGGCGAGAACTGGATGGTAGGCAGAAGATCTGCACCCTAGTGTGGCGCCAGTCACTCGCTCTGAACGTCTAGGCTAGGGAGACTGAGCAATTCACTCATCGGACGCTCCGAGTCCTCCCCGAGTGTCAGACGCAGTGGAAGGTCCCCAGATTGGTGACATTGGGGCCGAGGGTCGTGGTGACTCGCCCTGGCGTTCCCGAACTGCTTGGCAGGGCAGCACTCCCTCTGAGAGCGGGTTTTCCTCGCCTGTAAATTGCGTGAGGGTAGTATGTTCTCAAGACGAGCTTCAACCGCATTCTTAAGGGCGCATCGCGGCTGCAGTGAGAAAAGTGGGCAGGGCAGTGGGGTGGACTTGGAGGACTTGAGGGTGTCAGGCGGTTCCTTTCCTCCTTTAGACTTGGTTGCTTGCTATAGATTCCACAAAGGGAAAATTTCGGTGAGGTAGTGTGGGGACCAACTTGGGGCATCTATAATAAAGGTGATTGGAGAGACCTGAGCCATCAGGCAATGTGGTCAACCTGGGTTCTATCCCTGGAACCCCATATGGTCCTTCTAACCAGGAGTGATCTCTGAGTGCTGAGCCAGAAGTAGTCCTTGAGCACTGCCAATTGTGATCCAAAAACCAATAAATAAATTTTTAAAAAAATTTAAAAAGGTAAATGAAAGAGTATGCATGCTTTGCATGCATAAGGTCCTAGGGTTTTTTCCGGGGTTGGGAGTGGGGGTCCTCCCTGCATGATGAATTACAGAGGGAATTGCGCAGGGCCCACCAGGACTACACCCAGTGGTACTAGGGGAGAGGGTAATATGTACTACAGTGGATCTATGGAAGGTATGTGCTCCAGCCCTTTGTTTTCTCTCCTCTGAATTTGAACCCCCACATCTACAAATAATAACACATCTCCCTTCCTTCCTTCCTTCCTTCCCTCCCTCCCTCCCTCCCTCCCTCCCTCCTTCCCTCCCTCCCTCCCTCCCTCCCTCCTTCCTTCCTTCCTTCCTTCCTTCCTTCCTTCCTTCCTTCCTTCTTTCTTGTCTTTGAGCCCCATCCTGGCTATGCTCAGGGCTTACTCCTGGCTCCTCACTCAGGGACCACTCCTGGCAGTTCTCAAGGGACCTTCTGTGGTGCTGAGACTCGAACCAGGGTCAGCCATGTGCCAGCAAGCGGCTTATCCTTATGCTATCTCTCCACTTTTCTTTCTTTCCCAAAGAAGTGTCTGTGTTCTCTCTCCAGATATCAGGGCTGGGGTCTCCGCCATTTTAAAGGGAAGGGGTGGAAGTAAGTTTTAAACTCCTAAATCAGGTGTCCTATCCTGGACACCTAAGAGCCTCACTTCTCTCTGAAAGTGCTCCTTGAGAGCTTCACATCCTTCCTCCCCTCATCCTCAAAGAGGTGGGCTGTATTGGGGAGTCTGCAGGACAAGGAGGAATCGCTCTTCCTACTCTCCGCCAGATTCCTCAGGGAATCGCTCTTCCTACTCTCCGCCAGATTCCACCACTCACTGCTATAAGCCCTTGGGAAATGACCCTGCTTCTATCATGGGTACCCCTCAAACTCCTTAACCCCTTCTCCTTCCAAACCCTGCTCTGGTTCTGTGTGCTCAGCTTTGGCACATCGGGAATCTCTTTGTTTCTCTGAATTTAGAGTCTTACAACATCAAGTGCAGAGTCCTCTCAGCCCCAGGAGAAGGCTTATGTCTACCAAGCCAAGTCTTGTTAAGAGTCCCACCCCACTCCCCCCAGCGCCCCCATCTGAGTCCCAGGCAATCCTTGGCAGGAGAACAGACAGTCCCCATGCCTGCGGTGGCCTCAGAGGGAGAGAATTTCAACTTGGGGTGTGCTTGGGAAACGTAATATCTAGCATATTGAATCTGTTTCCAGCTATTTAACATAACTGGGGGAAGGATATTTTAATTTAATTTAATTTTTTTTCTGGGACAAACCTGGCAGTGCTCAGCGCTTACTCCTGAGTCAGCAAGGGAACCATATAAAGACAGGAGTCAGCTGCGTGCAGGGCGAGTGACTTACCTGCTGTGCTATCTCCCTCTGGCCCCAAGAGATTTTTTGCAGGGGACCACCCTCAGCGGTGCTCAAGGCTTACTCCTGGCTCTACATTCAGGGCTCACTCCTGGCAGGCTCTGGGGACCATACAGGAGTGCCGAGGGTTGAACCAGGGTCAATAGCATACAAGACAAATGCCTTTCCCACTGTACTATCATTCTGACCCCAAGAGATTTTTAATCCTGGGAAGAAAAGTCACTTTAAAATTATGAAAAACTGAGACTGGAGGGATCGCTCAATTGGCTGAGCACATGCTTTGCAAGCCAGAGGTCCAGGTTCAGTTCCCTGCACCATGTGTGGTCCTCAAGGAGCTACGCTTGAGCGACAAGCCAGGAATAGTCCCTGTGCACGGCTGGGTATGGTTCAAAAGAAACAAAAAAGCACTGAAAACTCTGGAGTTGTCTAAGGGGTGTGTCTGGCCCTACATGCTATGCATGTACATACATGTGTATAATATATATGTATATATATGCAGTCTGGGGAAATATGTGTGTGTTGGTAGGTCTCTGCATATTTTTGTAAGTAGCCAATTGCATGGGCTTTGGTTGGGCAGACTGGAGTACAAAATATGTAAAGCAACTATTTTCAGCCTTGGACAACAGACAGCCTGGATTGTAATTCCTAAGAGATGGTGTTGTAGTTCCCATGGTGACATTACAAATGACTCCAAAACTCAATGGAACACCATTTATTAAGGTCACAAATATCAAAGGTTAGACTGTTTTTTTTTTCTTTTTGTGGGGGTAGTGGTTTGTGTTTTGAGCTACACCAGCTGTGCTGTGGCTTCCTCCTGCCTCTGTGCTCAGGGAGCACTCCTGGCGGAGCTCAGAGGATCACATTAAATGCCAAGGATCAATCTCAGATAGCAAACACCTTTCTTTTCTTTTCTTTTCTTTTATGAGGAGGGAGCCACCCCCCAGCAATGCTCAGGAGTTACTCCTGACTCTGCACTCAGAAACTACTCCTGGTGGTGCACAAAGGACCATATGGGGTACCGAGGATTGAACCCAGGTTAGCTGCGTGCAAGTCAAATGCCTTACCCATTATACCATCACTCTGGGCCCAAACGCCTTACCCTCTGTATTATCTCTGGGCTGAGGGTCAGACTGGAACAGAGCATGCCAAGGCCACAAGTTTCTGCCCTGCACTGTCAAGGCTGGAGCCGCTGACAGGCTGTTGCTCAGAGAGCTGGCAGCTAGGGCCTGTGTTCCTCACCAAGTGGGCTGATCCATGGGGTCTTTCCTTCCTCATGGGCTAGTTTAGTTTGAGGTGTCTCCCTGTCTGTTGACTGGGTCTAACAACCATGCACAGAAGGGAACTTCCAAAGGGACACCCCTTGCCCCAGCTTTTTACTTGGACGGCACTTTTTCCTGACTGCCATGCAGGGAATGAGACCCCAGCCAACAGACTTAGAGAAAGAACTTGTGTCCTTTTTTATAACCTCAGCATTGCATCTGTGATAACCCAATGGTGGATGGGGTATCAATGTAACACTGGTTCCAGGGGAGGGTCCTTAGACCCCACAGTTGGGACTTGGGTAGTGAGGTCACGGTGTGAGAAGAACACAGGGACGAAAGACAGTGTATGGTGGTCATTTAGAAAAGTCCAACCATCCACAGAAGGGAACTTCCAAAGGGATACCACTTGCCCCAGCTCTTTACTTGGATGGCACTTTTTCCTGACTGCCATGCAGGGAATGAGACCCCAGGCAGAGTTTAGCAGTCCTCCTGGGCTGATAGGCAGCAGCCAGTGTTTCCCACTCTGCATGTGACACAGGAAAACCAGAGGCCAGACCATCTTAGGTGACATCCTTCAGGCCTGGACTCAGTCGGTTCCTCCCCTGTAAAAAAAACGAGGGCGTTACATTTCTGAAATAACTTCCAAGATTCTCTCTAGTGCTCCCGTTCTTTGTTATGTTTGCTTGCCTGTGCCTCTGTGTGTGTGTGTGTGTGTGTGTGTGTGTGTGTGTGTGTATACATTTTCTCTCCTGTGTGTCCCTGTCTGTCTAGATGTCGCCGTGTGTCCCTGGGTCTCTATGTCCACGGTGCTTACAAAGGAATAAAGCAGATACTTTGTGGAGGGACCTTTGCCTGCAAGGAGAGTAACTGTTTACAAAGCTTTCATCGTTACCCACTTAGGAAAAACAGGCCCCTCACAATCCTGGGGAGGAGGAAGACTCCCCTCCCCTGCTGACTTGCAGGAGCCAGAGTTAATGAATGACATCATCGTTCAGCCCCTTCCCCTTCCCAGCCAGGCCCTGTCCTGTTCTTGGGCAACACACACTGTCTCAGGGGAACTATATCTTAGCTTTGTCAGGACCCTTTTTACAACATCCAGGCTGGATGGCCAGGACTGGCCTGAGTGTCGGCCTTATGTGCCAGGCCAGCCGGGGGCCCAGTACCCCAGGGAGCCGGAGATATTGTTTCTCCAGGGCTTCCATGGAGTGTGGAGGTCCTGCCCTCATATTCCTCTATGTTTCTCATACCCCAAAGCCATTCAATGGCCTTTTGGTGAGTCAGAAATCCAGAAGCTGGGGTGTGGAAGTCGTTCCCAAGGGCTTGGCTCAGTGACTCATGTCTTGGATGAGTGGAAGTATAAGAGAGACTCAGAAGGGTCCCAGGAAATCCCAGGATGGTCAAAAAGCAGATGGGGAGCTCATGGGAAACCTAAGAAATCCAGCAAACGTTGTATAGCAGAGACAAGAGCCTGGCCAGGTGAGGCTGGGTGGGTGAGGGTGTTATTTAGTGTCCTAATCTAGCTTCAAAATACTGCAGATTGTGAGTGACCTGCAGAGTATGATTGGCATCAGGGAAAATGCAGGACAGGGTCTGAATGAAGACTGGCCAGCTTGTCAACTCCCTGAAGCTGGGAAAATGAAGGAAGGAGTGGGGAATGCAGCAGAGGGCAACTGAGTCACTGCCACTCCAAACTCTGAGTCTGACGCTGGGGGTGAGGTGAAGAAGAGGGAAGAAAGGGAGTCAGATAGAGTGAAGGCGAAGCCTCTGATCAGATTAAAAGCCAGAGCTGGGCTGGTGCCACAGCCCCAGAGCCAGAGAGTAAGAGCAGATCACTCTGGCTGCCTGTGGGGGTCTCTAGGGGATCCAGCTTTGGTCTCTCAGTCTGTCCGGAAAGCTGGGGTCACCGCCTGCGCTCTGCCCTCAGCTCAGCCCCGAGATTGCCCTGCCTAGGAGACAGAAGGAATCCAGCTGGGAACACCCCCACTTTTGCCTTTTTCTTTGTTGAGGGTCATTTCTCTTCCCAGTGGAGAATGCAGCTTGATCCCTGCTGCCTCGCTTTTAAAGTCTGTGGACCACCTGCTTGGTGTGGAACAAGACATCCGAGACAGGTCAGAGGGTCAGTTCAAGAGAAGTTCTGTGCTCACCATCACCCTTGAGCAAGACCCTATATACCCCCTCAAGACTCTCCTTGTCTTTTGGATGGAAATGAGGCCTGAGAGATGGCTCGAAGGGCTGGAGCTCAGACTTTGCATGCAGGAACCCCCGTCTCCATCCTCAGCATCCAAGGGTCCCCGAAGCACAGTCAGAAGCATGGAGACTGGAGAAACCCTCCAGCTCTATAGGGCTGTGAAACTCAAAATAGGTCTGATCCCCTTAACAGCGCTAGGATCATCCAGACTGATTACCCCAAAGTATGTTTATCTGTTGCACATGCCAAAGCAGAGCCAGCTATCAGCTGTGTATCTTGAGTTGGCTAACAAATAGTGAAGATGTTTTCCATGCTGCACACAATCGCATAGACTGAGGTCAGAATAAAACAGTGTGAGAGGGAATAAATCAGGGTTAGAGGACCAGATTCCTGCACCAGCTTGCTATGTCGCAGTTTCTTTTTTTTTGAGGGTCACACCTGGCGATGCTCAGAGTTTACTCCTGGCTCTGCTCTCAGGAATTAGCCCTGGCAATGCTCAGGTGACCATATGGGATGTGGGGAATCGAACCTGGGTTGGCTGCATGCAAGGCAAATGTCCTACCTGCTGTGCTATCACTCCAGCCCCCCATGTCGCAGTTTTAAAATTCTTGATTTCATATTTTGCTGCTGCAACTCTTTGATGTGGAGGCTGTTCCTGTAAGCATGAGATGGGGAGCTTGGCTGTTCCTGCACTCATCTGCCAAGATACCTTAAAACCCTATGACCATTTGGGCCCGAGTAATAGTACAGCAGGATGGGCACTTGCCTTGCACATCGCTGACATGGGTTTGGGATATGGCACTACGTATAGTCACCTTTTTTTTCTTTTTGGGTCACACCTGATGATGCACAGGGGTTACTCCTGCCTCTGCGCTCAGGAATTAATCCTGGTGGTGTTACGGCGACCATATGGGATGCTGCAAATCGAACCCAGGTTGGCGTGTGCAAGACAAATGCCCTACCCACTTTGTTATCGCTCCAGCCCTTACATATAGTCCCTTGAGCCCCACAAAGAGTGATTCCTGAGCACAGAAGCAGGAGTTAGCTCTGAGCACTGTTGGAAAAGGCCCAGCCCCTGCAATTAAAAGAAAAAAAGGGTAGAACTAAAATATTTCTTATCTCTAATCCTACCCTCTGATTTTGTTTGTTTTAATTTTTGTTTCGGAGAGCCCGGCAAGCTACCGAGAGTATTCGATATGCCAGACACAGTAACAACAAAGTCTCCAATGGAGACGTTACTGGGCCCGCTCGAGCAAATCGACGATCAACGGGAGGGCCTTTACCTTTACCTTTTTTAATTTTTGTTTGATTTGAGGCCACATTTGGCCATGCTCAGGGCTAACTCCTGCCTCTGTGCTCAGGAATCACTCCTGGTGGGCTTGGGGGACTATATGTGGTGCTGGCGATTAAACCCGGGTTAGTCATATGCAAGTGCAGGAACCTTGCCTGCTGTACTTTTTGTCTGACCTGACACTCTGATTTTAGAGGAAAGGAAGCCCACAGAGGCTTCAGATTTGCCTAAAGACACCCAGTAGTGACCTCAGGAATAAAAGTCTAGTCACTCATCCAACTCTCTTATCCTCCCGGGCCAGTGACTCAGAGCTCCTGACTCAGGTCTGGCCTAGTTTGGCTGTACCTCAGTTGCTAGTTTTGCCTTGTTTAATATCGGCCAGAATCTCTCCTTCCTTTAGGAGCTAAATGGGCTGGGCTCTAGGTTTCCTAGGGCAAGTCAGGACGTATTAGAAAACCTCCCAGGCCCTCCCCACCCCCTTCCAGTTCTGATTCAGCGTAGCATAGAGGAAATGCTCTCTTTTACCTAAGCACACAGACACACAGACTTTGCAGAGGCGACTCTGGGAAAGCAGTCCCTGCCCTTACCAAGGAAGTGTGTTGACACAAACTCTTAGAGTGAATCACCAAGGGCACAGCCTGCGGCTTCTGCACTCCATTCAGCCCAGCCTGGGGCTCCCCAGAAGACATGGGTGAAGACCAGGGAAGAGAGAAATCTTGGTATTTGAACTGTGAGGTCTAAACACCAGGATCTTTGGGGTACCTGTCCATGAAGGAGACCAGGGGTGACCCAGTGGAGTTCAGAAAGTTCCCCAGGAAAACACAGAATCAGCGCCAGAAGCCTAGCAGGGAAATGACTCCTCCATGGCCACTATGGAGGAGCCAGGAGGAAGCCTGGACTGCACTGCCCAGTTTGGAGTCTCCTGGGGGCCTGTGGCCACAATGTCCTCGGCCATGCTCTTGCTCTGCCCAAGAAGACAGGAACTTAGCTCTCATCTCTGCAGGGGCCCCGAGGCGTGACAGGCAGATGACATCTCTACCCTTTCTCCTCCATAGCCAGTCGGGCAAGGCAGCCCTGTGTCTGTTCTGCACTCTCTGCCCTGTCCCAGCCCTTCTTCACCCCACCAGATAGCTGGGCTTTCCTGCCACCTATGGTCCCCCTGACTGCGATGGAAAAAAGGGCCCTCTAAAGGAGGCCCGGGGATTCATACCCCTCTGAAGCCGTTCTGAAGCAGCGCACGTGACTCGGGAGTGACTGGGTTACAGGTCGCCAACCTGGCCTCTCCTACAAACCCACCCAGTCCTTATCAGGGAGTAGGCTCTGGTTCTGGAACTAGGAAGCCTTGGCCAGAGAGGGCAGGAGGGGACGCCACCCGAGGGGAGGGGAAATGGACAGCAGTGTCTCCTGTTTCCTGGTACTTGGGCAGGCAAGGTGGGTGAAGGGCAGGATGGGGAGGGGACAGAAGGCCTTTTTCAGGGATCCATCAATGGGCCAGTCCTGACCCTTACCCGTGGGTGGTAAGTCAGAACTGAATGTCCAGTGGGCAGCCTGAACTTATGTCCAAGACAGCAGCCAAGAGACACCAAAAGAATGAGAAAAAGAAATTTTAAGAATTTGACATTTTCTATTTCCATAAAAGCACTCAAATATTATAATGAGCAAGGTCCAGACTTAAGGACTTCCTTGTTTTATATTTAATACACACAGATTTTTTTAAAATACATTTAAAAAAAACACACACAGGAAAAGGCCCCTCAATACCAATGAGGTTGAATGCTCAGAATTTCTATCAGGTCATAGGGGGCAGGAAGACCACTCAGGGATGCATACCTGGCATATCAATTCCCTAGGTTCTGTTTCTGGCACTGATTTGCCCCCCCACCCCCTCCAAAAGTTCCAGGTGTAGCTCTGGAGACCCCTCAGTATCAGCAGGTATGGTTCTGGGGACCCCAGCACCCGTGGGCCTGCACAGCACATCACTGGGCCCTAGCACTGAACCGACCAGTTCAAGTTGATCAAGTATTACGGGGAGTATCCTCCAGGGGCCCTGGTTACTACTTGGGAGACCTGCCACCCCGCCCCTCAAAAGTTTAACTTTGTGCAGGCTAACCCAGCCTATAGATGGTTGCAGTCCTAAAGTCTGTTTCTGATTTTCCCAGGAAGGTAAATCAATTAGAGGCATGATTAAGCAGCAACTATGTATTTGACCAAGGGGCTCCACATGCATTGCTTGAATTAATCCTTGGGAAAATCTTGCTGGAGTTACTCTCAATCTCATGATATAGGTAGAGAGACAGGATTGATGAGATGAATTTACCCCTGGCCACCCAGTAGCCAAGATTGTGAAACAGATTCTTGATTTCAAGCCCGGTGGCTATTCCATAATACCACAATATTTTGAGTAGGAAATATTCTTCCAGATTAAACCACTTGAATTTCTTTAATCCATGCTGCATCCCGAAATGAACTACAAATTGCGAAGGGAAAAATGAAAGCCACGGTACTGAAGTACTAATAAATTCATGCAGAGAAACAATAACACATAAATAGTTTTATGTCCACCTAATTCTTACCCCTGTGTTTCCTTGCTATCAAATCAACCCCAATCACAGCTGCTGCCTCCAGGAGAAACTTTGGAGGTGAAGGTAAACAGGATCTAAGTGAGTACAGCGGGTGGGGCACTTGCTTGGTGTGTGGCCGTGACCCAGGTTGATTCCTGCACCACATATGGTCCCCTGAGCACTGCCAGGAGTGATCCCTGAGTGCAGAGCCAGGAATAAGCCCTGTCATCGTCCAGGGTGGCCCCAAAACATAAAGCAATAAAGAAAATAGATACTATTTTGCAAAGCTTTGCAAGTGTTCAGCCTCCTGGATTTCTGTACAGTTTGGTTTTTAGTTCTTGTTGTTGTTTGTCTTTCTGGTCACACCCGGTGATACTCAGGGGTCATGCCAGGCTCTGCACTCAGGAATTACTCCTGGCGGTGCTCAGAGGACCATATAGATGCTGAGGATCAAACCTGGGTCAGCTACATGCAAGGCAAACAGCCTCCTTACTGTACTACTTCTCTGGTCCTACAATTGTCTTTTTGGAGGATGGCAGTTAGGACCTTGGGCCACAGGTGGTGGTGCTCAGTTACTCTTTTTTTTTTTTTAACTTTTTGGGTCACACCCGGCGATGCACAGGGGTTACTCCTGGCTTTGCACTCAGGAATTACTCCTGGCAGTGCTCAGAAGGACAATATGGGATGCTGGGAACTAAACCGGGTTGGCCGCGTGCAAGGTAAATGCCCTACCCATTGTACTATTGCTCCAGCCCCTAGTTAGTCTTTATCTCATAATGCAGGTAAAGAGAAAGATTGATGAGATGAAGTAATTTTCCCCTGGTCACCCAGAACTCTTCCTGGCTCTGTGGCCGAGTGAAGGAACTCCCTAACAGGGTTCATAGTCATGATATCTTTCGAGCAGGGACTGTGTAATCAGTTAAGAAAGTAGGATGCAAAGGTTTGGGAATAGTGAGAGACTTGCTTGGGACCATCTAGGATTCAGGGGTAGCAGGGTCCTGTGTCTTGATCCCAGGACTTTCCCCTATAAGACAAAGGGGAGACGGGGATGTGGTATGTGCCATGGACTCTTGGAGACCCCAGGAGGACAGAGGGTGCCCAACCATGGGCAAAGCTGACATTCTCTCCCCTTTCCCCCAGGTATTCCTGGAGAAATACGGATATCTCCGCGCACGCGCCTCTCATGCTCCCACCTTCACACAATTCAGCAACGCTGTCAGGTAAGAGAGGACTCAGGGATACTGGAATTCAGTCCTTGGGGGCCCCTTCCTCCTCTTGAAAGGCTCTGTCCCATTATTCCCTTTCCTCTCCTGCACGCCCTGCCTTCACCCCATCACCCTTCCTCCTCTGCTGATCCGTCGTCTCGATTCCTCCTAACAGGGAGTTCCAGTGGGTGAACCAGCTGCCCGTCAGCGGTGTGCTGGACCCTGCCACTCTGCGCCAGATGACACTGCCCCGCTGTGGTGTGGCAGACGCTGATAGCCAGGGGTCCTGGGCGGAGCGGGTCAGCGTCCTGTTTGCTGGACGTCGGGCCAAAATGAGACGGAAGAAACGCTTTGCAAAGCAAGGTAAGCGCTGCTAGAACCCCGGGAGGCTGAGGGTCGGGTGTGTGTGTCTGGGGGTGGCGGTAGTGGCTCAAGTGGAAGAGTGTAGGCCTGGAATGTGCCAGCTCTGGGGTTTGTTTCTGGACCCCGGAGCATATTTGCTCAGCAGCAGCACATCACAACAGTTAAAAAATTCAGCTAGGCTGAAATTTTCTGACATCCTAAAGCCCCATGACAAGGGAAAAAAAAAACCCAGCTCTGTCTATGACTGGACTGCGTGTGTGTGTCGTATGTTTTTTTTGGGGGGGGGGGCATCTACGAAACAAATGTGTTGGGGGGGCACCAGGACTATATCCTGCAGTGAGCAGGAGACCACATGATGCTGGGGATGGAAGTGGGACCTTCTGCATGCCCAGCATGAGGTCCAGCCTTTTGAACACTCTCCTCAGTCCTACAAAGAGACATGATCAAGCTTTTTTTTTTCTTTTTGGATCACACTCGGTGATGCTCAGGGATTTCACCACTCAGGAATTATTCCTAGTGGTGCTTGGGGAACTATATGGAATGCCAGGGACCAAACCCAGGTTGACTGCATGCAAAGCAAACACAATACCCGCTGTACTATCACTCTGGCCCCATGATCAATAAGCTCTTGCCCAGGGCAGGCGGGGGAGGGAGGTGGACACTAAGCCTCTTTGACCTAAGTTCCATGTAATGAACATGGACTTTTTTTTTAATTGTAGTTTTGGTAACAGTGGCTTCAATAGTGTTCATTTTCATGGTTTTAATGTACAAATTACTGCATCTTCACCACCACCAAAGTGCCCATCACCCTCCATTTATCCTTTCTAAATAATCTTGTCCCATCTTCCCTGCCTCCTCTCCCCAATGCTTGGGAATCTCAGCTCTTCAAAGTTTGATCATTGTTCAATACTGTCTAGTCCCTTGTTTTGTCTCTGAATACTACAGATGAGTACGATCACTTAGTACTTGCCCTTCTCCCTCTGGTTATTTCACTAAATACAATGCCCTCTAGTTCCATCCATTCAGACTGTAAGATATTTCATCTTTTCTTATGGCTGCATCCTATTTATTATGTCTCTATGCCACAATTTCTTCATTCATTCATCTATGGTTGGATATTTGGGTTGATTCCATCTCCTGGCTATTGTACTTAGTGCTGCAGTGAACACAGGCATGCATATATCTTTTCAAATGAATGTTTTTGGAGCACAGACCTTTAAATCAGAATTATGCCTACATAGATGACTCACTGCACAAGAATTTCCCAGGGCAACCCCCCTCCAGCACAGTAAATTCCTTCCTCAGTTTTTGATGCAGGGCAGTTAAACTGTGCCCTCGGGTTCCCTTTATAGTTAACTGTAACTGTTTTCATCAGAATTGATTCCTTTTCGTAAGAATTATTGAACAAAGCTGTGATTGATTCAACCATCAGTTTTTTTTCCAAAGCACATTTTTAGCTGCTTTTTAAACTATAATTCACACACAGTACCATTGGCTCATTGGGAGTGTACAGTTCAGTGGTTCTCTATCTATTTACACAATTGTGCAATAATGACCACAGTCTAATTTCAGAATATTATCATTATATCAGAAAGAAACCACATTCCCCTTAGGTGGTCACTCTCTAGACCTTCCTGCCCCCAGCCTCTGACAACCACTAATCTATTTTCTGTCTCTGTGGATTTGCTTCTGAAAATTTCATCATAGAACATTTAAAAATATTAATTATTTTTTGGTTTGGGGGGCCACACTTAGCAGAGTTCAGAGCTTACTCTTTTTTTGTGGGGTGGGCACACCAGATGTTGCTCAGGGCTTACTCCTGGCTCTGCATTCAGAAATCACTCCTGGTGGGGCTCACCATATGGGATGCTGAGGATTGACCCCAGGTTGGCCATGTGTAAGCAACTGCCCTACCTATTGTACTATCACTCTGGCCCTAAGGGCTTACTCTTGTCTCTGTGCTCAAGGATCACTTCTGGTGGTGGGGGGGTGGGGGAGACTATATGTGGTGCTGGGGATTTGAACCAGGGTCGATGTATGCAAGGCAAGTCCACTATCTGCTGTGCTACTGCTCTGGCCCCCTCTAACCAGTTTTCACACTCTTAGGGATCAGGGATGGGGCTCAGTGATAAGAGGACAGTCTTTGTGTAAGGCCCTGGTTCCATCCTTAGCACCACACACAACCTCTCCTCAAAATTTACAATGACCAAGATTTCTTTTGGGGGGTGGGGAGAAGCGGGGGATATACCAGATGATGCTCAGAGTTACTCTTGGCTCTGCTCAGGGAACCATATGCGATGTGAGAGATTGAACCCAGGTTGGCTGCATGCAAGACAAACATCCCTTATCCGCTCGACTCTCTCTCCAGCCGCTCAGTAATCAAGGTTTTTATTCAGTCTGGCTTTCATCCATAATTAATTGATTGTGAGCACTTTGAGCCCTTGCCTCTTTCATCAGCATTTACTGCTTTTACCAACCACATCCGTTACGGGACTGGAGGCTCAGAGTTTGTTTTTATTTCTTAGCTGATCCATAAGGAAATTGTGGGCGGGGACCCTCAGCTGTTAGAGGCTGATGCTTGCCAAAACAATTTACTGTGTCAACACAACCGCACTGCGGTTCCCTGCACTGACTGCTGCTGGAAAAGCAGGGAGCCGGACTCGGAAAGCTGCCCATGCATGCTGTCACTGTATGCGGGGTCCTGCCGTGTACCTGATGGAACAGATGGTCCCTTTCTGCTGTCACGGGCTGGGAATCTTGCAACTTCTGGAAGTCACTTTGCTCTGTCTTCTTTTCTGTTATGTGGGTCCTTGCAGGTTGTCTTGGGGCACTGTGTCATGTCCTCAGGCCCCAAGTGAGGAGCTGAGGGAGTCCCTTGGCGACTTTCCTGTTTGGAGCATCCCCTTGGGGAAGGAGACAGCTCCGCATCACTCAGGATGGCCCTGCTCTCCAGCTGAGGCCGTTCCATTGTGTGACCAGGTTAGACGGAGCATTTCCCTCTTGCTCACACGAACCCTAGCAGCTTCACTTCCTTTCCTGAAGAAGGTCCCTACAGAGGAGCCATGGACTTGGCGGGGCGGTATCACTTCCTGTGCCCTAGGAAACACATGTCACAATAACAGTAAACATTTGGGGGGGGGGGGGGCTGCAGTGGAGAGATAGTACAAGGCTTAAGGTGCTTGCCTTGCATGTGGCTGACCCTCATTTGATCCCAGATAATGCATGCTCCCCTAAGCACTGCTAGGAGTGACCCTTAAGCCCAGAGCTAGAAGGAGGCCCTGAGCACCAGCCCAGTTCTAAATGCACTTTTCTTATTTATGCCCATGGTCAGCCTTGTTTACTCTCATTGTGTTATCTCTCCTGCCCATTAGCCTCATTTTGAAGATGGGCAAACTGAGGCACTGAACCCACTTGCCCAGGACCATCAAACTGGAGGGTGGTTAGGTCCCCTCTTCAGAGTGAAGTGAGATAAGTGAGGGAGTGTGAAACTCCGCAGAATTTGAGTAGATGCTCCCCAGTGGTGTGGGGTCCCAGCCAGTGCGTACCCCTCTCTCCCCCCACTTCGTGAGTGATGCTTTGTCCAAGAGGCCAGGTCCCGGGACAAGGTGACTTGGTGAAATAGCAGCACTTAAATTTGAATTTCAAATGATCACTAAAAACTTGCTTTACTTTCTCCTAGGGCTGGAGCGATAGCACAGCGGTAGGGCGTTCGCCTTACAAGTGGCCAACATGGCTGACCCGAGTTCGATTCCTCCGCCCCTCTCGGAGAGCCCGGCAAGCTACCGAGAGTATTCGATATGCCAAACACAGTAACAACAAAGTCTCCAATGGAGACGTTACTGGGCCCGCTCGAGAAAATCAACAATCAACGGGAGGGCCTTTTACTTTCTCCTAGGTATACTAAAAGAAAGATTGGCTGCTTGTCTAAAAATGAATGTTTTACTGGGCATTCTGTAACCTCCTGAAACCAGGGAGCTTCCCTCTGTGCCTGCAGAGCAGGTGTCCAGTCCCCGGCTCAGCTAGCGGGGAGCACTGGTGGGTGTGTGTCAGGGCTAGAGAGGGGAATAACCTCTCCTCCCTGCTCTTCCCTGTGGAGGCTAGCTTGCAGCCTGGCATTCCTGACCACAGTGCCCATACCTGTTTTGGCTACAATGCTCACCTGTGTGCCAGAGATGGCACTGTCGCGCGCGCGCGCGCGCGCGCGTGTGTGTGTGTGTGTGGTGTGTGTGTGTGTGTGATGTATCCCGGAGAGCAGAGTGAGTGGGGCCATGCATACGGGTGACACTGGGGCTCAAACTCAGGGCATCCCCCTTTCCAGGCAGGCACTTTTGCTACTGAGCCATCCCATGGCCCAGGAATAGATGTTTGTTTATTTATTTATTTTGGTTTTGGGGTCACACTCAACAGTGCTCAGGGCTTACTTCCAGCTCTGTGCTCAGATAGCACTCATGGCCTTGCTCAGGAGACCACGTGTGGTGCTGAGGATCAAATTCAGGTCAACTATGCGCAAGGCCAGCTCCCTACCCACTGTATTATCACTCTGGCCCCAGGAATAGATGTTTAATGAGCATCTACTACATGCCAGGCAGCTTAACTTACATTTTTATTTGTTATTTCATTTCAACCCCACTTTGCAAAGGAGACTGGGGCTTGGAGAAATGCCATGCTCTGTTATGTAAGTTCTAAGTAGAGTTCTGGGATTCTAACCACAGAGTGTCCCTGCCTGTTGAGAGGTGGGGCTCCAGGGCTCCCTGCCCCATCTCCTCTTCCTTATTCCTTTCTGAATCAGAGAGAGAAAGAGAGAGAGAGAGAGAGAGAGAGAGAGAGAGAGAGAGAGAGAGAGAGAGAGAGCTGTTGTGTCCAGGTGCTGTTGTTGGGGTGTTGAAGAAGGCACCGTGTCCTGTCACCCAGCCAGGAGTTTGGGCTGGAGCCAGACTGCCCCGGGGACACCCTGTGGAATAAAACAGTGAAGGACTCAAGCTGGCTGGGCGCTTCCTTCCTGGCAGGCAGCACACCGACAGCCCCACTCCAGAGGAAACTGCTATTTTCTCTCAATTCTTTATTCTTTGTTTTGCTTTTTGGCCACACCCAGCTGCTCTCAGGGCTTGCTCTTGCCTCTGCACTCAGCTATCACTCCTGGCATGGCCTGGGGCATCTTATAGGGTGCCAGGCTGCGTGCAAAGCAAGTGCCCTGCCCGATATACTGTTGCTTCAGCACCTTTTCTCTCGATTCTTGTTGATATTTGTCTTCCCTCTCCTCCTTGCAAATGCATGTGCAGGAATACTCTCTCTCTCTCTCTCTCTCTCTCTCTCTCACACACACACACACACACACACACACACACACACACACACATTTCACAGAGGACTTTGATTCTTGGCATTATCACCATCGCTAATCACCTAAAGCAGAGGTTCCTAAATTTATCTGATTTATTGTCCCCTCTTCAGAAAAAAAAAAATCACCGAGTACCCCCCTGAAAATTTTTATTTTTCATTTCTCCCCATTCCCTCTACTCATGTCCGGGATCAAACCCAGGGCCTTGCACATGCAAGGCAAGTGCTCAACCACCAAGTCTAACAATCCCCAGCTCCAGAAATCTACATTCTTTTTTTGGGGGGGGGGGCGGGTGGTTTGGCTTTTTCAGTCACCCCCAGCAATTCTCAGGGGTCACTCCTAGTTCTGCACTCAGGAATTACTCCTGGTGGTGCTCAGGGGACCACATGGGATGCTGGGGCTCGAACCCTGGTTAGCAGTGTGCAAGGCAAACGCCCTCCCCACTGTACTATTGTTTCAGTCCTGAAATTTCCATTCTTTGGTGAGGGGTAGGAGGCCTTCCAAGTGGTGTTCAGGAGGTCTGGGGACCCCATCAGTGATTCTTGGCCAACCAGGCCAGTGATTTAGTACAAGAGCTCTAGGGTGTAACGCTGTTTGGGTCCTGTGGTGTTGGGGACAATGAGCCACCCAGGGCTATGCCCTGCAATGCTCGGGGCACATATGCAGGGACTAGAATCACTGTTCTCTCTCCTGGGCCCTTTTCATTTGTTTTTCTTGTTTGTGGGGCCATACATAGCTGTGTTCAGGGTTTACTCCTGGCTCTGTGCTCAGGGATCAATCCTAGTGGGTTGGGTGACCATATGGGATGCTGGGGATAGATTTTGGGTGAGCAGCATGCAAGGCAAATGCCCTCCTTGCTGTACTCTCTCTCTAGCTGACCGGTCCCTCTTTAAACAAACAGGAAACACTCCCGAATACCCTTACCCCCAATCCTTCTAGTGCCCTCTGGAGGGGTGGGAGGGACTTTGGGAAAGATGCCTTAGGAAAAAAAAAGGGGGGGGGTTTGGTCACCCTCCTCCTTTCCAGCAGCGGACTAGCAGACAAAACAGTCCCTACTTTTCTAAAAGCTTGAGGTTGGGATGAGAGTCTGGGAGCCTGGGTACCCTTCAGGATGTGAAGAAGCCCACTGGCCAGCGAGCACGAAGGCCCTGAGAAGTGTTGGCACACAGGGAACCTGGGTAGGGGGTTGTCTCCGGATCCCAGGCCTTCCCTCTGCCTTCCCTGGATCACACTTTCTCAGAACCTCCCTCTGCCTTCCCCGAGGGCTGGCCACTGGCGGGGTTGGGTGGCTGCCAGGCCAAACAGGGCCTAGGAGCTGCCTAGATGGAACTTGGCTCAGTGGGGGCAGGGACACCCCTCCCCTGTGGCCCGGCGGCTGGAAGGAAAAGGGCGCCCAAAGCCTTCTTCCATCTGGAGGAATTCAAGTCCTGCCACGGTTCTGACCAGCATGGACCATGCTGGGGCCAAGAGACAGGCCTGGGGCCTCAGCACATGCGCCTGCTCTGCCTAGGGTCTGGGCAGGATTGGACCCGAGTCTCAATCTCCCCTAAACAGCAGAGAAGCAGAAGAGGCGACCCTGCACAGCCTCCCTCCTGCCTCTCAATGGTGGCCTTCCTCAGGCTGGAGCATCCCTGGCTTCCTACCCCTACCACCCCCTCCCTCTGCCTAAAGCCCAAAAGACAACCAGATTCGGGACTGGAGCAATAGCACAGCGGGTAGGGCGTCTGCCTTGCACGCGGTTGACCCGGGTTTGATTCCCAGCATCCCATATGGTCCCCTGAGCATGGCCAGGGACAATTCCTGAGTGCAGAATCAGGAGTAACCCCTGTGCACTGTGCATTGCTGGGTGTGACTCAAAAAGGGAAAAAAACAAACAAACAGATTCTTGGGCCTCTTGGGGCGGGGGGGGGGGGGGGGGCGGGGGGGGCGGGGGGGGGGCGGCGTTCTGCTCTTCTCTGCGATTCACAGGCTCAGTCCCTGAGCTTGCAAGACACAGAGCCAGCCCACACAGGAAAACGGGTTTCTGGGCAGGCCAAGCACCCCGGTCCCAGGGCATGTGGAGGGGTAGATGGGCCCGGACTCAGTGGCTGGGGGTGTAGCATTCTAGAGGGGGCTACTATGGTGTGGGCCAGAGGGAGAGAATCGAAGCTAAGCAGAGATGGAAAAATGTCCCTGAGCCAGCAGGGAACACACCCTTTGTTCTCATTTGTTTTCACCTCAGAGCTGGCCAGAGTCCCTGAGGAAGTGAGGGGGAGGGCCCGGGGTCAGGGAAAGACCTCAAATAAATGGGTCTTATGGCCACTTGGCAGCCACAGGATGAAGCTTCAGAAGGGGCAGAAGGAGGTGGAAGGTGTGGAGGAGGCGGGGAAGAGCAAGCAGGTTACAGAGCTGCACCCCTCTCCTCCCCCTTCCCCTTACACCCCTTCCCAGGGCTGGACTTGCAGCCAGCAGGAGGCTCGGGGCAGGTTTCAAGCCCAGCCTGTGGGGAGTATGAGATTCTGGCCAGAGGGTCCTTCAGATTAGGGGGAGGGGGCGGGGGGTGCTTTTCCTGGGCAGAGGCTGATTCTGTCCCAATACACCAGGCCCTTCCTGGGCCAGTGCACCAAAGCCTGGGGGGTTCTAAGGCAGAGGTCAACGTGCCAGTTTGAGAGCATCACCTCTCCGGCCAAAGGGGTGATTCACTGGACCAGGGCTATGAGATCAGGGGCTCCCTGGAGGAGAGCATATCTCCGCATCCTGGGGGAAATCAGGGTCCCCAGCACCACCCTCACCCACACAGCCTCTCTGGGTGACAGGCAGCAAGTGGTACAAGCAGCACCTGTCCTACCGCCTGGTCAACTGGCCGCAGCACCTGCCCGAGCAGGCCGTCCGGGGCGCCGTGCGCACCGCCTTCCAGCTGTGGAGCAACGTCTCGGCGCTGGAGTTCTGGGAGGCCCCAGTCACAGGCCCGGCCGACATTCGTCTCACCTTTTTCCAAGGGGACCACAACGATGGATTGAGCAATGCCTTTGATGGCCCAGGTGATGGCCTGGGGTCTCGGTCCTGGGGCAGGAGGGGACCCTACTCAGAGTGGTGGTTGGGGGGCTGACACTGTCTGTCCACGCTGCCTTGGCCACGGGGCATGCCTCTGCACAGAACCCTCAGTCCCCTCATCTGGAGAGTGAGTAGCATGGCCCCAGTCCTGCTCTGCCATGGGGGAAAGGAACAGTCAGATGAGGTTCTGCATGGAGGCACTGTGCCAACCCTTGCTGAGGCCCGCCACTCCTACACCCCTGACTCTAGACAGATCTGTGTCCCTCTCGATCTCCAGCTCATAGACCAAGCAAGGCCCACTCCACTCCACAGTCACAGGTAAGAACAATCCGGCCTCAAAATACCTCACGTCCCCATAGCCCCAGATGGAGCCGTGGGCCCCAACCTGCCACTTTCCCATCAGAGCCGCTCTCCTTTCCCTGCCCTGCCCTGAGGCTTTCTGTGCCCCTCTGCCCCCAGGAGAGGAGCTTGGATAGGTCAGGAGCCCTGTGGGGCCTGGCTGCTCACACCCTCCCTTCCCTGCCTCTCCCACTCTCCATCATGCCACACCATACTACTCCAGCCCCTGCAGCCAGGACCAGGGAAGACTGGGAGAAATTGAGGCTTTTCCTGGGCACACTTGGAATACACACAGGGGCTTGTCCATCCCTTCCATTATCCAGGATCTCACATGCCCCATGTCTGTCTACTCCAGAAGGATCTTGGGAGTGAAGACAGTGCTGGGCTGTGAGTCAGCATGTCAGGCTCCCCCAGGCAGCTCTCTGATTTGGGACCGGAGCCTTGGCTTTTTTGAGTTTAGGTCTCCTCCCTCTGGCTGTATCCCAGGGTTATTGTCAGAGCTAAAGATGCTCAAAACAGCTCAAGGTGGGGAGGGGGGGGCTGGAGAGAAAGTACAATGGGTAGGGCACTTGCCTAACACATGACTGACCCAAATTTGATCCCTGGCACGCCATATGGTCCCCTGATTCCTACCCGATGTGATCCCTGAGTGCAGAGCCAGGAGTAAGCCCTGAGCACCACTGGGTGTGACTAAGAGAAAACATGTAGGGCAGATTCAAAACAGGCATGTGCTCCTCCTAACAGGCCCAGTGCCCGGCCCCGTGAGGCTCCTCTGTCATGGCAGCTCCGAGGCTGGGATCCAGGGAGACCGGGAGGGAAGGACCCTCAGCAAGCGTGCGGGCAGCATTCTCACTGTGCAGTCTGCTCGCCCTTACCCCGCCAGGAGTGAACTGGGATGAGTGACACCCATCACCGGGTCCATCTGGTCCTCTTCTTACTGACAGTGGGGTACTCTTGAGAGCCCAGGAGCCCCGCATGCGATCACCCACTCTGTTCATGCCTATCCCAGGGAGGGACTGACCAGAGCAGGGGCCATGCAGGGGAAGGCGAGAAACGCAACGGTATGCTTTCTCCCTCACTGTACTTGCACAGGAACACACCCAGAATCTGCAGCTAGAAACAGAAGATGACCCACATTCTAGAAGGTTCCTCAGGGGCATCCACTGTGCTGCGCCTAGATCTTTATTTAATGACCCACATTCTAGAAGGTTCCTCGGGGGCATCCACTGTGCTGCGCCTAGATCGTTATTTAATTTTAGTTTTGGCTTTTTGGGTCACACCTGGCAGTGCTCAGGGTTCACTCCTGGCTCTGCACTCAGGAATCATTCCTGGCGGTGATTGAGAGACTAGGTGGGAGGCCAAAGATTGAACCCAGGTCAGCCATGTTCAAACTCCCATGCAAATGCCCTATCCACTGTACTATCACCCCGGCCCTTTGTTTATTTTTTTAAATTTGGGCCATACCCAGAAGTGCCCAGGACACCAAGTAGTGCTGGGAATCCACTCAGATTAGCAGCATGAAAGGCCAGCACCTTAACCCTTATACTGTCTATCTCTCTTATTTCTCCTGGTTTTTTGAAAACACCATCCCTGTGTGGCATATGTAATATTAATGTGTGAGTCAGATCATATAGATAGCTAAGACAAGTCATATGCATATCTGCACTTTTGTCTTTTTTTTTTGCTACACACAGGACAATGTGTGGATAATATATAAATGTATGTATATTTATATATGTATACACACACACATATATACATGGTTTTTGTCTGGGTTTTTTGGGGGAGGGCACACAGGACAGTGCTCAGGACTTACTCCTGGTTCTGTGCTCAGGGATCACTCCCAGCGGGATTGGGGGGACCATATGCAGAGCAAGGGAGATGGGACCATGGTTGGTAGGCTGTGTGCAAGGCAAGCGCCTTACTTACTCTTACTCGTCTACTATGTCCGGTCCCAAATACACTTTTTTTTTCTTTTTGGGTCACACCCGGCAATGCTCAAGGATTACTCCTGGTTCTGGCTCTGCACTCAGGAATTACTCCTGGCGATGCTCAGGGGACCATATGGGGTGCTGGGAATTGAACCCGGGTTGGCCACGTGCAGGGCAAACGCCCTACCCATTGTGCTACCACTCCAGCCCCCCAAATACACACTTTTTAATCCTCAGAAGCACCTGGAAGGAAGCACCTCCTTCTTACCCCGTTGCCAGCTCTAGAGGTTACTAATGCACAGGCCCAGAATCTCCCAATAGCTAGTAAACCGGTTCCTCAGGGTCGTGTCCCAGGCGGCTTGAGCCCGTGCATGCCTCATCTATGCACAGCTCCACGCTCGAGCTACTGGCGGGAGACACACAGGCACACACACACCTTTCTGGCCCGGGTTGGGGGCGGCTGGTGGGGGTGCGCGGCGGGCCGGGGCCTCACCTGACGCTCTGCGCTGCCTGCAGGGGGCGCCCTGGCGCACGCCTTCCTGCCCCGCCGGGGCGAAGCGCACTTCGACGGCGCCGAGCGCTGGAGCCTGGGCCGCCGGCGCGGGCGCAACCTGTTCGTGGTGCTGGCGCACGAGATCGGCCACACTCTCGGCCTGGCGCACTCGCCCGCGCCGCGCGCGCTCATGGCACCCTACTACAAGAAGCTGGGCCGCGACGCGCTGCTCAGCTGGGACGACGTGCTGGCCGTGCAGAGCCTGTATGGTGAGCACCACCCCCCTCCCCCGCCCCCAGCCCCTGGCTGCCCCAGGAGCAGGGACCTGACCCACAGGTGTCCAGGTCGCTGAGCCTTCCCTACCCGCAAATCTCAGATGGTCCGGAGTGAAACACCGCGGGCTTCCTCTTTCTTCTTTTTCACTTGTTGGGTCACGCTCAGGAATTACTCCTGGCGTTGCTGGCGGGACCATGTGGGATGCCGGGGATTGAACCCGGGTCAGCCGCATGCAAGGCAAACGCCCTACCTGTTCTGGCGTATCCCTCCTCCACTCCTCATCATTCTAGCTTCTATGGATCCCCGTGAGACAAGCGCTCCGCCCTCCTTGGCGTTCTAATTCCAGACTCCTGCCCCAGCCGGGAGACGTTTCATCTCTCAAACCTGCCTCAGCCCCTAAACCCCTCTTCTAGCCCATGTCTTTCCCCAGATCTTGAGGCCCCCAGATCTTTTTGCTCCCTCTCCCCGCCTGGCTCTGATCACTCTTCTCCTCCGCTTCAGACAATGATCTTCACTTTCCCCAAACCCAGACAGTCCCCAAGTGTGATCTCCCCCAGAATAAAACAGCCAGGGCTGTTGTCCAGGGACTTGACTAGACCCTAGGCCCTCCCCAAATCCACTATCTCCTTCAGATTGCATGGGGGAGGGGGGGCATGGTGGATGCCAGTGCCCTGGGTTCAAGTCCCTGGTTCAGGGACCAGAGGAATAGTACAGCGGGTAGGGTGTTTGTCTTGCATGCTGCTGACCTGGGTTTGATCCCTGGCACTCCACGTGGTCCCCCAAGCGGGCCAGGAGTTGATCCCTGAGTGCAGAGCCAGGAGTAAGCTCTGAGCATCACTGGGTGTGCCCCCCCAAACCAAAAACACCCTCTCCTAACCAGGGCGCATTCTTGCTCTCTCTTCTGCCCCTGAAGGGAAGCCCCAGGGGGGCTCTATGGCCATCCAGCTCCCAGGAAAGCTGTTCACTGACTTCGAGACCTGGGATACCCACACTCCTCGAGACAGCCGCCCCGAAACTCGTGGACCAAAATATTGCTACTTGCCTTTTGATGCCATCACTGTAGGTAAGTTGGCACCACCCATGCCTGGCTTTCTTCTCTTCTCCCCCACAGACCCAGGCCTTTGGTGCCCAGAGCTGGAGGACAAGGTGGATGGTACAGTGGTGGAGATCAGGGGTGGGGGTGGGGATGAATTAGAAAATCAGGGCTCTGTGTTTTTGTGGGGGAGGGGATGCGGTGGGGGGAATGCCAAGCCATCCTCCGAGGGGTAACAAGCCCACAGTAAGCCAGATGCTGCCTCTGGCACACGTCCCTTCTGCCCGCTCCAGATAATCTGTCCTTGCCAGTTTGAGAAGTGGAGTATCTAGGAAGGTGAGGAGGCTGACTCTTGTCTCTGGACAGATGGGCAAGCACGGCTGTACATCTTCAAAGGGAGCCACTTCTGGGAGGTGGCGGCTGATGGCAATGTCTCGGAGCCCCGGCCAATCCAGGAGAGGTGGGCTGGGCTGCCCCCCAACATCGAGGCTGCTGCAGTGTCTCTGGAGGACGGAGACTTCTACTTCTTCAAAGGTAACATCCCTGGGGCAGAGAAATGGAGACATGTCCCCAAAGAGGGGGTAGGACACCGGGAGTGGAGGCCCAGTCAGTGCTGGACTCTACCACTCAGTAGCAAATGGTCCTTTCACAGGCTCCTGCCTGGTCAGACTGGGTATGTCTCTGCTTTCGCAGCTAGAATGTCATGAGTGGGGAACTGTCCCTCTGGTTTGCTTGGGAAGATCCGTGATCTGAGAAGCATGCAGTAGGTGACTTAATTTTTGGTGGGGGCGTAGCGCACTTGGCTCTGTGCTCTGGATCATTCCTGGGGGTGACTGGGAAACCATGCCTGGTACCAGGATTCAAACCAGGGTTGCGTGACAGTCATAGGCTAAGCAAGTATCTTAACTTTTGTGCTATTTCTCCAGCCTGTGGTATTTGACTTCAGTGAATAGTACCCATTATAGGGCCAGAGCAATAGTGCAGAGGGTCGGGTGTTTGCCTTGCACGTATCTGACTCAGGTTTGATCCCCAGCTCCCCATATGTTTTCTTGAGCACCACCAGGAGTGATCCCTGAGCACAGAGCCAGGAGTAAGCTCTCAGCAAAGTGGGAGTGCCCCATAAACCTGTCACTGTCCTCCTGTTGTTCATCAATTTGCTCTAGCAGGCCCAGTAACATCTCCATCGTGAGACTTGTTGTTACTGTGTTTGGCATATTGAATATGTCACGGGTAGCTTGCTTGCTGGGCTCTCTGAGAGGGGCCGAGGAATTGAACCCGGCTCAGCCAGGCTGGCTGTGCGCAAGGCAAATGCCCTGCCACTGTGCTATTGCTCCAGCCTGGAGAGATAGTACAGCGGGTAGGGCATTTGCCTTGCATGCGGCCGACCCGGGTTCGATTCCCAGCATCCCATATGGTCCCCTGAGCACCGCCAGGAGTAACTCCTGAGTGCAGAGCCAGGAGTAACCCCTGTGCATCGCCAGGTGTGACCCAAAAAGCAATATATATATATACACACATATTTATATATATACATATATATATTGAGAGGGACCAGAGAGATAGTACAGCAAGGAAGGGTGTTTGCCTTGCCTGGGATCAACCTCCAGCACCCTGTATGGTCCCCTGAGCACTGCCAGATGTGATCCCTGAGTACAGAGCCAGGAGTATGATCTGAGCACTGCTAGGTGTGCCCCTACTCCCACCCCCCAAAAAATTAGAAGAAAAAGAGAAGAAAGATCGAGAGCCTACTCCTGGCTTAATGCTAGTAAGGGCCTATTGGTGTCTGGATCCCCAGTGCTCTCGCCCTCTGTGGGCACCTTTTGGCTGCCTAGTCCAGAGCAGCACCCCCTACTGGCCGTGACTAATTACTCGTGTGCTCCATCTGGGTTATCACCAGTACTGATCACTCGGGCTCCCAACAGGAGAGTGGCAGAGATGGAGGGTGAAGGGTGTAAAAGTAAGAGTACCTGGCTCACCCTGGTTTTCCCAATGTCCCGCAGGCAGTCGCTGCTGGAGGTTCCGGGGCCCCAAGTCAGTGTGGGGCTCCCCGCAACTGTGCCGGGCAGGGGGCCTGCCCCGCCACCCTGACGCCGCCCTCTTCTTCCCTCCGCTGAGCCGCCTCGTACTCTTCAAAGGTGCCCGCTACTATGTACTGGCCCCAGGGGGGCTTCAGGTGGAGCCCTACTATCCCCGAGGCCTGCAGGACTGGGGCGGCATCCCAGAGGAGGTCAGCGGTGCCCTGCCGAGACCCAACGGCTCCATCATCTTCTTTCGAGATGACTACTACTGGCGCCTGGACCAGGCCCAGCTGCAGGTGACAGCCTCGGGCCGCTGGGCCTCGGAGCTGCCCTGGATGGGCTGCTGGCATGCCAACTCGGGCCGCGCCCTGTTCTGAAGGCACCCTACGGCTGCGTAAACTGCGTCCCCAGGCCCAGGGGCAGAATCCCAGCAGTCGAGCCAGCCTGGAAGATTGTCCTTGAAGCAAGTGACCTCTGGAGAAGCTGTGGTTTCTGGGATGTCCCCAAAGCAGGACAGCTGGGAGGGGTCTAAGGGGGAGCATAACCAGGTGTGGGACTCAAGGGATCCTGGCCCCCGGGACTACTTTCCTTCCCCAGCTTCCTGGATTGTGTCTCTTCCACCAAAGATGCACTTCCTGTCTAAAGGACAGCATCACTTGGCACTCAGGAGGACCCCCCAATGCTATGGAGAGATTGGGGCCCCCTGTGCATGACTGAATTAAGTGTCTTATTTAATTGGAGGTCTCCCCCCGGACTACTGGAAGTTTGAATGAGTGGTTACGAGGGTCTGTAACCTCCAAGGCTCTGAAGTGGGAGTCAGACCTTGGTGTAGGAGGGCAACGGATACAGACCTGCAGGGACCCAGCATTTCAGGGGGCTCAAATAAAGAGTTAGCCTTTGCGGAATCAGCCTGGAGAGGGAGACACGGCCCTCCTTGAATGTACTCCCGGTAAAAGCAGGTGGACACAGATCTAGGGGCCCAGATCATATTTTCCCATCTTAGCCAGGACCAGCAGGCTTTGTGCACGTACATGTGCCCACATGTTATTATGGGGAAAAGAACCTGTTCCCCAAGAAGGAAAACATCCTTGCCTCCCCCAGCCCCCCAGACCAGATGGAGTGGAGGACCCGTGTGGTAGGGACCTGGGGCTTTGCACAGCAGTGGGTTGGAGGTGCAGGGGCTGGAATCTATACGTTGGTGAGGTGGGACCTGTGCTCACGGTGGCCCCCATCTCCCGGCAGCATTGTGGGAGCCCCTGCATGCTGGCCAGAGGTGCTGGAATTTCTGGAGAAGGAACTGGCTCCCCAACTGTCTTCTGCTTCGGGTGGTCTCAGCTTGTAGAACCCTGTGCACGCCCCCCTTCCAATACCTGCTGTGTCTGTCCAGCACGCAGAGCTCATCAAGGAGGGCTTGGGGTGGGGAATGTCTGCCCTTAGCCCACACCCCTCTCCCCGCCCCATTGCTCTACTCCTGGTCCCGGGAAGGAGGCAGCAGTGGCCGAGCCTTCCCGGAGCGCCTTGCACGCACCTCCTGGAACTGCCGCTCGGCTCAGAGACTTTATTGGACTGTCTTCGGGCGGGGACGTGTGCGTGCAAGTTCCTCAGAGGCGATGTCTCTGTCCACCGGATCAGAAAGCCCACACAAAAGACCACCAAGAGATGTGGGGTGGGGAGGAGGAGCGTGAGTCTGGCGGGCTGAGCAGGATCGGGGCGCACGCTGATGGGGGTGCAGGGACCCCTGAGGAGGCTCTGAGGGAGGGGTGGAAGCACATCTGCGGCTCTGCTGAGGGTGGGCGGGCTGCGCGACCACGCCCCACCCCCAGGGGAGTGGCCTCTGCAGGCCCCGGGGGTCGCTAGGGAAACGGACAGCTGCACGGGGGTATATGGGGGGTGGGTGTCGGTGCTGACGAGGACTTCGCGTCCGCAGAGAAAGTTCTGGGGGAGGGGGTGGGACTAGACGAGGATGGAGGGCACCCCTTCATCCCTCAGAGCCCCCCGGAGGCCCACGCGCCTCCCGAGGCGGGTGGCTCCCCGTGATTCCGGTGCTCCAGGATGCAGTGCGCCACGTAGGCTGGGTGGCTGTGCAGGGTCCTGCATTTCTTGCAGAAAAGGACCTCGCAGCGCTCGCAGACCCCAGCGCGCGGCCGTCTCCGCCGCGTCTCCAGCACGCACAGCTCCTCGGGAACGCTCCGCTTCCTGCGGGTGGGGATCCGGGAGCGTTTAGGGCGCCGTGCGGGCCCCTGGAGGCGGGACGCCGGGAGCGGGGCGCGCGCGCTCACCTGTCGGTGGGCGCGGCCAGGCCGCCCAGCAGCGCGAACAGGCCGAGCCAGCCCCAGAAGCCGCTGTCGGCGCGCCGCAGCAGCGCCACCTGCTGGGTGCTGGACTCCTGGCGCAGCGGGCAGTAGGACACCGAGCCGCGCTCGCGGGCCTCGCCGCTCGCCTCCCTGCCCTCCGCCTCGCCCGCGGCCGCCTGCGCCTCCCGCCGCGGGGTCTCCTCCTGCTCCTCGTCGTCGTCGTCGTCCTCTTCCTCCGACACCGCCCCCGCCTTCTCCGCCCGGGGGTCCTCCAGGTCTTTCTTCCACAAGGGGGTCTTGCCGTCTGTTGGGGGAGGGCGGGTGGGCGGGAGGGTCAGCGCAGACCCCTGCGCGTCACACGCGCCGCGCCTGGAAACCGGAGCGGTAGGACAGCGCGGAGGGTGCTTCTCTTGCACGCGGCGGTTCGATCCCCGGCATCCCACAGGGTCCCCCCCCCCCCCCCAGCTCCGCCAGGCGTGATTCCCGAGGGCAGAGCCAGTAGTGAGCATCGTCGGGTGTGGCCCTTTCCCCGCAAAGAAACCCCCCTCCCCAGGGGCTGGAGCGATAGCATAGCGGGTAGGGCGTTTGCCTTGCACGCAGCTGACCTGGGTTCGATTCCCAGCATCCCATATGCCCCCCCCCCCCAACACCACCAGGATGAATTCCTGAGTGCAGAGCCAGGAGTAACCCTTGAACATCGCCAGGTGTGACCCAAAGGAAAAACGAAACGATTCTCCCCCAAACAGGCAGGCCCCCCGAATGAGCCAGCAACATCCCGGAGAGGGTTAGAGAGCGGCCCCCTGCCCCAACCCCGGCAAGGGAGGGCCCAATCGAGCTGCTTCAGATCCCCCAGATTCCTGCCCCTCGGGGCTTGTCGGGCTGCGTTCCCGTAAGTGTGCCCGTCTCGGGGTGCCTGAGCCCCGCGGAGGGCGGCAGGATAACAAATGCCCAGTCCAGGGCTTGTCGCGCGGCAAGCAACCCAGAGGTGAGAATGCGAATGCGAATTCCTGGGGGACCACGTGACTGCTCATGGCCCCCTGCAGCCACTGGCAGCGAGTTCCGGGGCTGCGGCTGCCGTGGGCGGGCGGTCTGGAGTGCAAGCCGATGGTGGGTTGACCACGGCATGACCCCTTCACATGGAATTGGGGGTAATTCCATCTCTGGGAGAGAGATCATCACATGCCCTCTCCCCCACCTCCAGCACTACAGGTCCTGGGAGGCCCTCAGCGCCTCCGACTGAGCTATGCAGGTGTGACCCCCCAATAATAAACGAAAATAGGCTAATTGGCCCTAGGGTGAGGACTTAATTTGCAGGCTGTCCCTACACATTAACTGCACTGACTGTAATGTCCCTATTTATCGACCTGGGATTCTTTCCCTCCTGGATGGTCTTGCCCAGCACCCGCAGTGATCTGACAGGCAGACAGCCCCTCTCTAGGGTTTGAATGAGCAGAAGTAAAATGTGACCCTTTCGGGTAGACTAGTTGGGAAAAGATCCCACCAGCTGGGAAGACAAATTAGGGAAAAGATGCTTTAGAACTGGAGGGAGGCGGTTGAGTTGGTTTGGGGGCCACACCTGTCAGTGCGGTGGTGGGGGATGGTGAGAGGAAAGAAGGGAGGCTATGCTGTATTCTGTGCTCTGGGGCAGAACTCAGGGGTTCGTAGGGGAACTGTGCAATGTCGGGGACCGAGCTTGGGATTCCTTCATGCAAAGCTTATGCTCCAGCCCCGGTGAGCTAGTTAGGAAAGGGTGTCTGGGGCTAGAAGCGATAGCACAGCTGGTAGGACATTTGCCTTGCATGCGGCCGACCTTGGTTCGATTCCCAGCATCCCATATGGTCTCCCGAGCACCGCCAGGAGTAATTCCTGAGTGCAGAGCCAGGAGGAACCCCCGAGCATCGCCGGGTATGGCCCAAAAAGAAAGAAAAAAAGAGAAAAGGGTGTCTGCCTCTTTCTTCTTCTTTCAGCTACTTGATTCCTGCCTTGATAGATTCCTATCACCACTGCCCACTCTGGCAGGTGCTCTTGCTCACAGTCCAGATAGATCCACAGCTCCAAGCAGTAGCCCCAGCAGGTGGGCGGTTCCAACTGGGCAGTTTCAACTGGGCAGAGCTCACCACATCTCAGCAACCACCCAGCACCACACAGGTCCTGCCATCTGCTGGATTAGGGGCAGGGGTGGGGCCAGGCTTGAATCAAAGGGCTAGGAGGACAAGGAGTAGTCCCTGCCCATCCTGATTCAAGATATCAGAGCCTGGGCATGGAGGATTAATGCAGAGGCTTAGAGCAGTTGCATAATTGCAAACATATGGTCATGAGTTCAAATCCTCAGTGTCCCACATGTGCTTAGCACCATGCAGGCAGCTCTGCTGTCTGACCTCCAGAACTACAAGCAGTTTTTTGGCTATACCACAGCCAGGAGTGTGTACACGACATGAAAAAGGTGTTCTGGTGTGCAAAAAAGGGGTGCAGTCCTCAGAAAGCACTGCAACTGAAATGATGCGCAAGCACCAGGGCTTAAGATGTGTGACCCGGGGGCTGGAGTGATAGCACAGCAGGTAGGGCATTTGCCTTGCACGTGGCTGACCCGGGTTCGATTGCCAGCATCCCATATTGTTCCCCGAGCACCTCCAGGAGTAATTCCTGAGTGCATGAGCCAGGAGTAAACCCTGTGCATTGCTGGGTGTGACCCAAAAAGAAAAAAAAAAGTGTGACCCCCCCCCAGAGTGTTGTGTAAGCCACAGTGACCCCTGGAGGTTGTGAGGCACACAACCTCAACTAAGAGCTCCCCCGACTAGTGTGTGTGTGTGTGTGTGTGTGTGTGTGAGAGAGAGAGAGAGAGAGAGTGAGAGAGAGAGAGAGAGAAGCCCAGCTCAAGGAGTGCGGACCTCGGGGGAATGTGCGAGCCCTGTCACTGTCCAGCGCCCACCAGCACAAAAGGCAGGGGCACAGGAGGGTCAGAGCACGATTTGTCTTCGAGTGCACATATACTGAGCAACCAGCTGCAGGCCATTACCACTCTTCCCCTCAGTCTTCACAGCCTTCTCAGCCCAGCGTGGACGTAGGGATTCCAGGCCCTCTGTACTTCACTCATGACTAACTGGTTTCTGGTCCAAACCTGGCAATGCTCAGGGGTTACTCTGGGCTCTGCGCTCAGGAATCACTCCTGGTAGTGCTCAGGGATCCATATGAATCGAACCTGGGTCAGCCCCATGCAAGGCAAGCAACCCACTGAAGTCTTGCTCCAGTTCATGATCTTTACCCATGACTTGGGAGGCCTTTTCAGAACAGTTCTTAGTGCTGCTAAAGTGCTTGGCCCTTGGGGAAATGACCAAGGGAGGTTATAATGATTCTTAAGCAATGGCGACTGTGTGACACTCATCTCCACCTGTGGCTGTGTGGTTGCAAACTTAAGGGGTAGGGCCCAGGGGCTGGAGAGATTGTACAGGGTCTAAGGCACTTTCTGTGTCTGTCCCCAAGGCAAGTTTGATTCCCTAGAACTACATATGGTCCCTCAACTCTGACAAGAGTGATCCCTGAGCACAGGGCCAAGAGTGAGCCCTTGACAGTGCAGGGTGTGGCCCTCCCAAAACAAAAACAGTAAAACTGAAACATAAAGATGTAGAGTTCAAGAGAGCTCTGCTTGTTCTGCTGTAGGACAAAATAGTGGGAGACCCACTTCCGTCTCCCAACTATGCCCTGGACGACATTAAATAAGGTCAGGGCTGGGGAGATGGCTCAAAGGAGCACATGTATCACATGTGGGAGCACTGGGCTCTATCCCTGGCCCTGCATGGTCCTCTAAACATGACAGGAAGTGACCCCTGAATGTGGCTGCAAGGCCAGAACACAAAACAAAGAAGCCAGGTCTGGAAACAGCAGGTGAAGTGAATTGAGGGAGCAGATGGCAACAGTATTCAGGAAAGAGCGAGGAGAGGTCTGGGCTGCTGCTCGGGTCCCACTGGCCCCACTCACCGTGCTTATCCATCCCACCAGGCTCTGTGCCCTCTTCCTCCGGGCAGGGCTGTGATGAAGTGAATGCCCGCAGCCTAGGAACCCGGCTGGTCTCCGAGGGTGGGGCTGGAACCTGGAAGCACTCGGAACCCTTAGATCCCCAGCCTGCCCTTTGGGAAGACATTCCAACAGGGGTTGAGGGGCTGGGGCCGTGACTCAGCAACAGACCACATGCCTCCCATGGGTGTGACCGTGGGTCCGATTCTTGGCTCTGCATTAAAAATAAGGCCGAGTGGAGGGGGGCTTTGGCTGGAGCGCTAGCACAGCGGTAGGGCACTTGCCTTGCACGCAACCAACATGGCCGACCCGAGTTCGATTCCTCCGCCCCTCTCGGAGAGCCCAGCAAGCTACCGAGAGTATCTCGCCCGCGGGGCAGAGCCTGGCAAGCTCCCCATGACGTATTCGATATGCCAGACACAGTAACAACAAAGTCAACAATGGAGACGTTACTGGGCCCGCTCGAGCAAATCGAAGATCAACGGGAGGGCCTTTACTTTACTATTTTTTTTTTTAGATTTTTTATTAGTGAAACACCATGAGGTACTGTTGTAGACTTACAAATTTTTGTGGTTGGGTTTCAGTTATACAATGATCAAGTACCCATCCCTCCACCAGTGCCCATTCTCCACCACCACTGATCCCAGTATCCCTCCCACCCCCCAACCCCCATCCCACCCTGCCTCTGTGGCAGGGCATTCCCTTTTGTTCTCTCTCTCCTTTTGGGTGCTGTGGTTTGCAAAAGAGGCATTGAGTGGCAATCAGTTCGGTCTATAGTCTACTTTCAGCATGAGGTAGACTATAGAGCATTCTGTGAGGATCCTCACAGAATGGTCTATAGTCTCCCATTCTGTGAGGATCCTCCCAACACCCTTTATTTGGTGCTCCCTTCTCTATCTGAGCTGCCTTTTCCTTTTCCTCTGGCATGTGCAGCTGGCCTCCAAGCCATGGAGTAAACCTCCTGGTACTTATATTGGCTATTCTTGGGTGTTAGTCTCCTATTTTGTTACTTTATGTTCCCCAGATGAATGCAATCTTTCTATGTCTGTCCCTCTCTTTCTGACTCATTTCGCTTAGCATGTATCATTATTTTTTTCTCCTTCTCTTTCCATCCTTTCCTGGTGTTTCCTCACCTCTGCGCCACCTGTGTCCAAGCTCACTGTCTGCATCCTAAGCAGCAGAGCAAGTGGCATCAAGTCCATGAGAAAGCTGGGCTCAGGGATGTTGTGTGTGGTGTGTTGTGTGTGTGTGTGTATGTGTCCACTGAAGCTAGGGAATTGTGTTAGATCAGGGCACTTTCCTCTAAGTTTGCCCTATGGTGGGGAGTGTTAATTGAGACACACACGTGCAAAGCAGCAGAGGATACATGCAGACCCAGCTCTGATGAACCTCAGATGGATGGGACAATTGCAGGGTCAGGGACATCCCTATTGGATGGGGCAAATGATAGTCAAGGCCCCCGTTTTGGTGGAGGCAGGTTGGCTGGATATAAAACAAGAACAGCAGACAGACCCCCCAGAAATTCCCCAGTTACATCAGGGCAATGAGGATACTGCAAAGAAACCTCAGCCCACTTACAAGGCTTCAAGTTAGACCTTTGGAGACCGATATTGGTCCTGGTGCTTCAGAAAACCAAGAAGTCTACTGGCTTGGAGACAGACTTCATCCCTTCAGCACTACTGAACTGGCAGCTGCATCAGTGTCCTTTGCCTCACTGTCCCACAGATGCCATAGGGTGGGTGCTGGCAAATATTGGCTGGTTCACGATTTTCATGACCAGAGGAACCCTGAATTTAGGGAACCTGAGCTTTTGTATGGCACAAACCTGTTGTTTCTCCCAGAGACGCTATCTCTACTTCTGTACAAAGGCTCTTGAGAAATCAGTGATTCTGCTAATGAGATGGGCCAAAACACAGGAGAGCCGGGAGTGCGGTCTCCCAGCAAACCTGTTCTCACATTCACTAGAGAGAGAGCAGGAATCTACAGTTAGGGTCTAGGTTTCAACACGGAAAAACTCACCCTGGCAGGTTTCAAGAGGAAGGAACAGTGGCAGCTCTCAGATAGTCAGAAATTTAACAATTTGAGAGGGAAGGTCTGAGGGAGACTAGTGGTCATCAACGTAAAGAAGATCATCATGCCCATGAACTCAGCCAAAGGAGCATTGTGGACACCAATGCAGTTTCTTTCTGTCCTGCCCCAAGGTTTAGCGCTCCCTGGCGGCCACATCTGGAGGCTCAGAGGCTTCTGGGGCAGCTCAGATAGCTCATTCTTTTTATCTCATTCCCTCACTAGAAACTGGGGCCACTTGTTCCCTCTGCACCCCATAGGAATGTGATGGCTCACTTCCAGCCCTTCCTCTCCCGTTCAGTCTTCCTTGACTCACCAGTTTCACACACACACATTCTTCCAGGCCTCTGTGCCGACTGCCTGCTGAGTCCACCTCTAGTTCCTTTGTTCCTTGCAGGGAGCAAATTAGACTGTCCAAGTCTCCGCTTTCCACCAAGAGTAGAACTTCAGTTCACTGAAAGGTACCCTGGGAGCTCCTTTGTTAGCTTTGTCCTTGTTGGAGAACAGAAGCATTGAGTATCTTCCTTTCCTATGCTGGTGGCAAACCACCACAAATCTCTGACTTGAACCATAGCTTTTCTTCTGCCACTTTTGTTTTGGGGCCATATCCAGAAATTCTTAGAGGTTCTTGCTGGTTCTGCACTCAGGAATGACTCCTAGCAGTGCTTGGGGCTTATATGGGGTCCTGGGGATCGAACCCAGGTCAACTGTGTTCAAGGAAAACACCCTTCGCACTGTGCTATCTCTCCAGCTCTTCTTTGGTATTTTTTTTTCTTTTTGGGTCACATCCGGCAATGCACAGGGGTTACTCCTAGCTCATGCACGCAGGGATTACTCCTGGCAGTGCTTGGAGGACAGTATGGGATGCTGGGAATTGAACCCGGGTCAGCCGCGTGCAAGGCAAAAGCCCTACCCGCTGTGCTATTGCTCCAGCCCCATTCTTTGGCAGTTTTGACGGTCCAAGTTTGAAAGTCTCAGAGGATTAAAAACAAGATACTGGGGCCAAAGATATAATACAGGGATTAAGGTGCTTGCTTTGCATGTGGCTGACCCTTCCTGGTTCCTGGCACTACAGAATCCTACCAGAACCGTCAGGAGTGATCCCTGAGCACAGAGACCCAGTGCATTGACTGAGAGCCTGCGGGTGCTCATGAATCCAAACCCCGGGGTTGCCTCAACATCTGTGCAGAGCGATCCTGGCAGCTCTGCTGTGTTTGTTTCCAGCGCTGAGATTCATTTCCAGCCACATTGTAGGCAGGGGTGCAGCCTCTGGTGAGCCCCACATCAAAGGAGTGCCACCACCAGGAAGAGAGCGTTTGGTTATCAAAACATCAACATCAAAGAAGGGGAGAGGGATAGGGAGTTTAAACAAAAAGATGCAAAACCTTAACATAGAAAATAAAAACCAGGGGCTGGAGCAATAGCACAGCAGGTAGGGCATTTGCCTTGCATGCAGCCGACCCGGGTTCAATTCCCAGCATCTCATATGGTCCCCCCGAGCACCGCCAGGAGTAATTCCTCAGTGCATAAGCCAGGAGTAAGCCCTGTGCATTGCTGGGTGTGACCCGCCTCCAAAGAAAGAAAAGAACTATTCGACTTATAGTCTATTGGTATATTCCTTTTTAAAAGGATGGAAAGAGGGACTGGAGCAGGTAGGGCGTTTGCCTTGCATGCAGCCCACCTGGGTTCTATTCCCAGCATCCCATCTGGTCCCCCGAGCACTGCCAGGAGTGATTCCTGAGTGCAAAGCCAGGAGTAACCCCTAAGAATCGCCGGTTGTGACCCAAAAAAGCCAAAAAAAAAGGATGGAAAGAGGGTCCAGGAAATGGTACAGTGGGTAGGCTGACCTAGGTTCAACTCGTGGCACCCCATATGGTCTCTTATGGTCTCTTGAGCACTGTCAGCAGTGATTCCTGAATGCAGAGCCAGGAGTAAGCCCTGAGCACTGCGAGTGTGGCCCAGATACTGCCCTTTAAAGAAAGGAAGGAAAAGGGATGACCCTCTAAAAGGTTACATGTGCTCCTGGGTTGGGGGCTGGGATTCAGAGGTAGGGCACATACCTGGCATGTGTGAGGTCTGTCCCTCCTGGTATAATCCATCCCTGATACCGCACACTGTCCGCATCCAGCGCCACTGAGTGTGGCACCCACAATAATCAACAATCCTGAGTCAGGGGTGGAGCCCAGCAGTAGAGCACTTGCTTTGCATGTTTGAGGCCCTGGGTTCCACCCCAGGCACTGCTCCTCACCCCAAATGTCCCTGAATGGTCTGAGACCCAGTTTTTCGTCACCACCTGCTCTTTGCTGTCCTTGAAAGGCCCAGCATGTGGGTGCCTGGAGCTGTGGCACAGCTGCTGTCTCTGCCCAAGACCCTCCCATAGACAGGCCGGTGTTTGACACCTCACTTCTCTGTTCAAAAATCCCCTTGACCTGGGGTCTTCAATGTCCACCTTCTGAGGTTCCACCCACACCATCTCGCCTTCAGCTCTTCAGTTCCTCCTAGCACCAGTCCCCATCTGACTTACAAAGATTTGCTTGTACTCTGGGCTCCGTCGCCCAAACCCTTGTAAGGAGCATCCATGAGGCCAGGGGCCCATCACAGTGCCTATACCTTAGAGAGACTGAGGAAATCCTTGCTGGGCCCCAAGAGTACAGGGGCTTAGGCACTTGCCTTACATCCTGCTGCCCCTGGTTCAAATCCCCAATTCCACTACATTTCCTGAGCATCACTAGGGGTCACTTCTGACCACAGAGCCAGGAATAGGCCCTGGGTACTGCTGGGTGTGGCCCAACTCTCACCCCCAATCTTTGGTGAACAGCATCACTGCTGTGGCCAGAGGCAAGGGACTATGATGGACAATCCACCTGGAGGAGCTATGTGGTTAGAAGGAGGGATGGGCCAAGCTCTCCAGAGAAAGTGGGGACTGGGGGGGGGCAGCGTAATAGTACAAGTGGGTAAGGTCCCCAGCATCCCATATGGTCTTCCCAGCACCGCCAAGGGTGATTCCTAAGTGCAGAGCCAGGAGTAAGCCCTGAGCACCACCGTTATGTGGCCCCAAAAGAAATAAAAGAGTGGGGATTGTGGCACACACACAGGAGGTTGCTGGGAGAGATGCTGAAAGCTGGGAATCACAGCCCTGAGTCCTGGGGTCTGGGAAAGTCCCAGCAGGAATTAGCCAAGGGTCCTTTGGCTTCTCTGGGTCTACTGATCCCCTCTGACAGTGTTCACTGAGCTCGGAGGAGAGATAGTACAGCCAGGAAAGGCCTTACACATGCCGCCCCCCCCCCCCCATCCCCAGCACCCTGAGCCCCACCAGGAGGGATCCCTGAGCACCACAGGGTGTGACCCCCCCAAAGTCGAGGGTCTTCTCTCCCCCATTCTCCATAAGCCGGCAGCTGGCCGACCAGCCGTGTCCCGCGGACTCCGCGGCCGTTCTCCGGGAAGGGTTAACGGGGAGTGTTTGTAGCAGCCGCCGTCTCCAAGGAGCGCAGAGCAGGGAGAGGCCGCGCCGGCTCCGAGGGCCGGCGAGGGTGGGCGGCCGCGGGACCCGCAGATCTGGGGGGCAGAGGAGATTCCTCGCCGCCATCTGTCCTCGAGGGCTGGACTCGCAGCCTCCGCGCAGCCCGAGAGCGAGGTCGCTGCCCCGCTTCCAAGTAGGGAAAGTTCTGGCCGGCCTGAGGAATGCGCGGGGCAGATGCCCGGCCTGTCCCGGCAGCGGCGGCGGCGCCCAGCGGCCAGCAGCACGGCCAGGTCTGGGTCCCCAGGGGGTAGCAGGGAGCCCACTCCCCCACTCGCATAAGGGAGGACAACCTAAGACCTAACAGGGGCCAGGCGCGGCCACCACCTCCTCCCCCGTCATGCTCCAGCAGCGGGGGCGCCGCGGGGGCAGGCGGACCCCGGTGCGCAGCATCCGGCCCTTCAGGTCCAGCGAGCACTACCTGGAGGCCATGAAAGAGGACCTAGCCGAGTGGCTGCGGGGACTCTACGGGCTGGACATCGACGCGGCCAACTTCCTGCAGGTGCTGGAGACGGGCCTGGTGCTGTGCCGCCACGCCAACGCCGTCACCGAGGCGGCCCTGGCCTTCCAGGCCGCCGCGCCCGCCCGAGCGCGCAGGCTCCCCTTGCCTCGGGCGGGGGTTCCCTGCAACGGGGCCGCCCGGCCTGGCACCTTCCAGGCGCGGGACAACGTCTCCAACTTCATCCAGTGGTGTCGCAAGGAGATGGGGATCCAAGGTAACCAGCCTGCACCCCCACCCTAGGCCCTGAGCTGCTGGGGTGCCCAGGGCTTCAGTCTGCCTCCCAGGTCTGCCCAACGCCAGCTCAGGGTCTGGCTCTCAGGGTCCTCCCCCTTCATTCACTTTGTGGGGTGCCTGCGCTCTTCATTCATCGCCTGCGGAGGGCGGAGCTGGGGAAGTGTCCGCACCCTGGGCCAGGAGCCCGGAAGCTAGAGCCCAGAACACTAGGGCAGTGTTTCCCGAAGTGGGGGACACTGACCCGAGGGACAGTCCAGTGGGTAGCGCCTTTGCCTTGCCCTCGGCTGACCGGGTTCCATCCCCAGCCCTCCTTACGAGGTCCTGGAGCCTGCTAGGAGTGAAGTGACCCCTGAGTGCAGAGCCAGCAGTAGTAAGCCCTGAGCATAGCCAGGTGTGGCCTGAAACCAAAACGGAAAAACCAAAGTGGGGACAATTTCTCCGGAGAGGACACTAGAACCACACGGGGACAGGAGTCGTCTCTAGTGCAGTTGTTGGGCGGGGGCACTCACTTTATTCCTCTCTATGGGGCACATGCCTAGCTTAGGGCTTACCCCTGGCTCTGTACTCAGGGATCACTCCTGGTGGGACCACATAGGGTACCAGGGATGGAACCTGGATCAGCCTCATGCAAGCACCCGACCTGATGTACTTTCTGGCCCAACAATTTTTTTCTTCTTTTTCTGAAAAGGGGGCATCAGCCTCAATAAGTTGAGGCATGTCTGGTCTAGGAGAGACAGATGAGAACATACATCTGCAGTGAGAAAAGCTCCAAGAGGCAAAATGGGAAATGGAGGAGAAATTTGTTCCTAGTGGAGCGACAGTACCGAGGGCAGGGTACTTGCAAGCGGGCACTGCCATGGCTTTAGTCCTGGCACCACCTGTGGTCCCCTGAGCCCTGCAGGACTCAGAATTCCCACCCAGAGCTGCCCCAGGGGGCTGCAGGGCCGGGAAAGGTTGGAGCTTGAGGCACAGGCTGGGTGGAGCCTGGGATTTGGGAGCGGCAGGTCACCCTCCTCCCCAGCCCGCAGCCAGGCTCCCCCTCGCCTTCGCTGTGATGGTTCCCTCCCGGACCCCTCTGCTGGGTGCCAGTGCGCTCTCAGCTCAGTTGTGCTCAGACCCTCGTGGGGCTGGTGGTAAGATCTGAGACCCACACCGGCGACCCCGGGCTTTCTCGCTGGGGCGTGTGTGGGGTGGGGGGCAAGGGGTCCCAGGCGGGTAGGGTCTTAGTCTGCGCTGCCCGCCTTGGCCCCTTCCCGCTGGCCAGAGGTGCTGATGTTCGAGACCGAGGACTTGGTTCTACGCAAGAACGTGCGGAACGTGGTGCTGTGTCTGCTGGAGCTGGGCCGCCGCGCCTGGCGCTTCGGGGTGGCGGCCCCCACGCTCGTGCATCTGGAGGAGGAGATCGACGAGGAGCTGCGGAGAGAGCTGGCCCTGCCCCCACCCGACCCGCCGCCTCCCGTGCCCCCAGTGCGCCGGCCCTGCCACTTCCGCAACCTGGACCAGATGGTGAGCGGCTCCTCGCTCCCGCCCCACTTTTTCCTTTTTTTTTTTTTCTTGGCTTTTGGGCCACACTGGTGGTACTCTGGGTTTAAGCCTGTCTCTGTGCTGAGGGAGGCTCTGTGCCTGGTGAGGCTCAGGGACCATATGGGGTTCCGGGGATCGAATCCAGGTCAGCCTTGTGCAAGCCAAACACCCTACCCCTTCTCCTATCTGTCGCTAAGACCCTGAGCCCCATCAGCTTCTTTATTTTAATTTTTGTTTTTTGGGCCTCATCGGGCAATGCCGAGGGGTTATTACTGGCACTCAGGGATCACTCCTTGTTGTGCTCAGGGGACTGTTCTGAGGATTGAACCCGGTCAGCTGTGCAAGGCAAGTGCCAGAGGTCCTGAGCCCCACCTTCTTGAGCTGCAGGCCCCCCACCCAAACTGACCAGGAGTGCTGAGTCAGGCCGCCCCCCCCCCCCCCCCCCCCGCACTTCCCGGGCCTCCACCCGTAGCTCGTGGGCTGTGGATCGCCAGCATTTTCTTTTTGCCTTTTGGAGTTTTTTGGCCACACCTGGTGGTACCTCTGGGATTACTCCTGGCAGTGCTCAGCAGACCATGCATTGCTGGGGGTTGGGTCTCCAGTACAAGCCCGTATCTGAGACCTTTGAGCCAGTACCCCTCCCCCACAGCCCTCTCTTTTGTTACTAATCCAGTACACAGCCCCTCCTGGCTGAGGACTTGAAGAACTCAGGCTTCTGCCCTGGGTTCAATTCTTCCTTCTGCTTCTTTATCTCTGTGATTCTGGGCACCGAACTGGATTACTATTACTCTGTGCTGGTGGTTCTTTTTTTTTTTTTTTTTTTTTTTTTAATTTATTTATTGAATCACTGTGGGAAAGGTTACAAAGCTTTCAGGTTTATGTCTCAGTCATGCAAATATCAAACACATTTCCCTTTACCAATACTTATTTTTTACCATGAAAAACCCCAATAAAACCCCACCCCCCACCCCTCCCCGTCCCTGTGAAGCAGATGAATTCTAGTTAACACTCTATCTGCTTTGATTAGATTCATTGTTTCAATAAAAGATTCACCACTTTTATTTAGAGTTTACCCCCCCCCCCCCAAATCACACATGCTGAAAAAGCATTGTGAAGTGATTTGCTTTCTACGGCTGGGTTCAAGAATTAAATGTTGGTTTTGGATTTCTGCTCTTTTACCTATTGACCCTGGAAGTATTTCTACTGAAAGTCAGATAGTTAAGAAATTGGTTTCTGTGTTCTGGAGTCCTGGTCGTGCTGGAGAGCCGCTCGCGGGGGGCAACCGGTGGCCTCGGTAGGGCGTGAAGGGCGGACCGAAACGCCCCCCTTCCCATGAGGTTTTAGTCGCCCCCACACTCCCGGCTCATACCTGCTGTCCACAAGGCTCCCATGTGGCCGCCATCTTTCTTTCCAAAGAGGAGAGGGCGAATGGGGCAACACCCTTTCCCCTCCGGCAGACTTGATGGCCTGGATCAATGCAGAGTCCGTTCACTTTTCTGCTCCAAGCTGCTGGGTTCTGCATTAAGTCCTTGTGCTTCTGGGGCCGTGGCCGTGCTGGAGAGCCGCTCGTGAGGGGTGACTGGTGACCTCGGTAGGGCGTGAAGGACGGACCGGAACGCCCCTCTTCCCATGAGGTTTTAGTCGCCCCCACACCCCCGGCTCATATCTGCTGTCCACAAGGCCCCCATGTGGCCGCCATCTTTCTTTCCAGAGGGAGGAGGGCGGAAGGGAGCAACACCCTTTCCCCTCTGGGCAGAAATGATTGCCTGGATTAACGCATAGTCCTTTCACTTTTCTGCTCCAAGCTGCTGGGTTCTGCATTAAGCCCTTGTGCTTCTGGGGCTGTGGCCGTGCTGGAGAGCCGTTCGTGGGGGGCAACTGGTGACCTTGGTAGGGCGTGAAGGACGGACCGGAACGCCCCCCTTCCCATGAGGTTTTAGTCGCCCCCACACTCCTGGCTCATACCTGCTGTCCACAAGGCTCCCATGTGGCCACCATCTTTCTTTCCAGAGAGGAGAGGGCGAATGGGGCAACACCCTTTCCCCTCCAGCAGACTTGATGGGCTGGATCAACGCATAGTCCGTTCACTTTTCTGCTCCAAGCTGCTGGGTTCTGCATTAAGTCCTTGTGCTTCTGGGGCCGTGGCCGTGCTGGAGAGCCGCTCGTGAGGGGTGACTGGTGACCTCGGTAGGGCGTGAAGGACGGACTGGAACGCCCCCCTTCCCATGAGGTTTTAGTCGCCCCCACACCCCCGGCTCATACCTGCTGTCCACAAGGCTCCCATGCGGCCGCCATCCTTCTTTCCAGAGAAGAGAGGGCGAATGGGGCAACACCCTTTCCCCTCCGGCAGACTTGATGGCCTGGATTAACGCATAGTCCTTTCACTTTTCTGCTCCAAGCTGCTGGGTTCTGCATTAAGTCCTTGTGCTTCTGGGACTGTGGCCGTGCTGGGGAGCCGCTCGTGGGGGGCAACTGGTGACCTCGGTAGGGCGTGAAGGACGGACCAGAACGCCCCTCTTCCCATGAGGTTTTAGTCGCCCCCACACCCCCGGCTCATACCTGCTGTCCACAAGGCTCCCATGTGGCCGCCATCTTTCTTTCCAGAGGGAGGAGGGCGGAAGGGAGCAACACCCTTTCCCCTCTGGGCAGAAATGATTGCCTGGATTAACGCATAGTCCTTTCACTTTTCTGCTCCAAGCTGCTGGGTTCTGCATTAAGCCCTTGTGCTTCTGGGGCTGTGGCCGTGCTGGAGAGCCGCTCGTGGGGGGCAACTGGTGACCTCGGTAGGGCGTGAAGGACGGACCGGAACGCCCCCCTTCCCATGAGGTTTTAGTCGCCCCCACACCCCCGGCTCATACCTGCTGTCCACAACGCTCCCATGCGGCCGCCATCCTTCTTTCCAGAGAAGAGAGGGCGAATGGGGCAACACCCTTTTCCCCTCTGGGCAGAAATGATGGCCTGGGTTAACGCATCGTCCGTTTACTTTTCTGCTCTAAGCTGCTGGTTTCTGCATTAAGTCCTTGTGTTTCTGGGGCTGTGGCCATGCTCCAAACTTAACTCTGATTTTCAGGGAGAAAGATTGGGTGGTTTACTTCTCATTGATCACTTTGTATATAGAGAGATGTTGCGCGGCCGCGTAAGCGGCCGCGCGGTTTTGAGAAAAAGTCCTCGTTCCCGCCTACTCGAGCTGTGTTTGTAGAGGCTTCTGGTCACCAGGGTTCCATCTGGGGGAGGCGGGATGCGGCGCCTACTCCATCTGGAACTTCCCGGTGCTCTCGGCTCTTTTTGGAACCTGTTTTTTCTTTTTTCTTTTCCTCCGGGATCCCGCACCCTCCATGTGTTCCTTCTCTTATTCTGAACGTTTCAAAGATGGCGCTGGGGGGCGGGCTGTGGGCATGACTTCCGGGATCAGAGGTTACCTGGGAGGTGTAGTCCGGCAGATTTGAGAAAAAGTCCTCGTTCCCGCCTACTCGAGCTGTGTTTGTAGAGGCTTCTGGTCACCAGGGTTCCATCTGGGGGAGGCGGGATGCGGCGCCTACTCCATCTGGAACTTCCCGGTGCTCTCGGCTCTTTTTGGAACCTGTTTTTTCTTTTTTCTTTTCCTCCGGGATCCCGCACCCTCCATGTGTTCCTTCTCTTATTCTGAACGTTTCAAAGATGGCCTGTGCTGGTGGTTCTTTTATCTGTAGGCAGTTGGAGAAGCATAGTGACCTAGCAGCACCTTCCACGCTGGATCACAGTGTCCGGAGTAAGGGGCGTGCTTCCTGTGGATTCACCCATTTCCCCACAGAGCACTCAGACTTGGGGTGTTTCTTGTGGGGGAGGCCAGGGCTCTCCTGTGAGCCACATCCTGGTGTGCAGGGAAGTTTCTTTACCTGCCCAAAGCCAGGGGCAGGAGCCCTCTGGGGTCCACAGACCACTGTCCTCACCCTTATGCTCTTGAGGGGGAGACACTCCAGGTCCCTCTCTCGGGTCAGGGAGTGAGATGAAAGGGTTGTGGCACAAGCCTTGTGAGCTCAATCCCCAACACCATATGCCCCTCCCACCCCGCACCAATGGGTGTAGACTGGGTGACCCCCAGCACCTGTGGGCTGAACACTGGCCTTCCAGGCCCCTTAGCTACACTGAGCACCCCTTGGGGAGCCCCCTAGTCTTTTCTACTTACTGCCCAGACCCCAGCTCTGCTGTAGAAGCTCCAGGCTATTTCTGGGGGTGGGCAGACCCTCACTGCACTGGGCCCAGCCTGCTGGGAGTTTGGGTGCCTGGGCAGAGGGTTCTGAGCCGCTGCCCACTGCCTGCAGGTCCAGCGCCTTGTGAGCCGCTGCACATGCCCCGTGCAGTTCCCCATGGTCAAGGAGTCTGAGGGCAGGTACCGTGTGGGGAACTCCAACACCCTCATCTTCATCCGGGTAAGTCGCAGGAGAGGGCTGGGGGCCTTGGGGTTGGCAGAACAGGGTTTTATTCTGTAGGACCCTGCCCAGGCCCAGGGCAAGGGTAGCAAGTCACTATTCACCCACTCACCCACAATGTATCCAGCCCAGGGGCTTCCCCCCCCACCTACACACACACACACACACACACACACACACACACACTTTGCTGGAGAATTCTAGAAGATTCATTGCAAAGTTAACAGCCTATCCTCCCCTCCCATTAGGGCAGACGGAGTCCCTCACCCCCTCTGCCCTCAGCTCAGCTTCCTGTCCCAAGAATTAGGGGTGGGGGTAACTCCCATTCTCCATCTCCCATTCACCCACTGGCTGGGTCAGAGATGGGAGCCTGAGCACTCTAAGAGTGTGTGCAGTTGGAATCTCCCCCCCCAAACACACACACACCCCAGAGCATGCCCCTTGCATGCCTGATTGGGTGACATGGCCTATCTCTGGGGTGTGGCCAGCACTGGGGGCCAGGCCAGGCCCTTGTCCTGAGCACAGGAGGTGTGGAGGTAAGGTGGAAAGAGCCATATGGGGTCTCACCCAGACTGAAGCCCACCACAGCCCCATGAGAAAGGAAGCAGAGGGACTTGGGACCTCATTTTTTATTTCTGGGCCACACCCAGAAGTGCTCAGGGGACCATAAGGGGTACTGGGGATAGAGCCTGGGTCAGCTGTGTGCAAGATAAGGACCCTACCTTCTGTATTATCTCTCTGGTCCTTGGGGCCCCACTTTTCACCTGAGGATATTGAAGCCGGGGGATGATTATGAATTCAAATTACCAGGGTACCCACATTTCAAATACACAAACACACATCTCTTCACACACATTCACACAGTCCACTCCTCACACATAAAATCACTCATACATGCTCACATACAGTCACATACTCACACACACACACACACACACACACACACACACACACACACTGCAAGATGTGTGTGAGAGCACTCACATGCTCTCTCTCACACACACATATACATACTCACATACTCTCATACACACATGCTCACACACACACATGGCAAAGCTGGGGCCTGCACGTTCCAGCACGTGCAGCTGGGAACCCTTCATGGGGCAGGGAGTGCCGTGATGCCATCAGATCCCAGGCCCTGTGATGGGGCCACTTCATCAGCCCCGCCTCCATCCCGACAACTCAAATTAGCAGGAAGACTCAGGTTGTGGAATCCACACATGCCCAGCTGCACACGCGGGCACTGGTTTCCATGGCCCCGCTCCCGCCCTCAACTTCAGCCCTGCCCCCTGCAGATCCTGCGGGACCACGTGATGGTGCGCATCGGGGGCGGCTGGGACACCCTCGGCCACTACCTGGACAAACACGACCCGTGCCGGTGCACGTCTCTCTGTGAGTCCTCTCACTTGGGCTGTGGGTTGGGGGGCCAGGAACAGAGGCAAGAGATGGGTGGGCTTGATCCCTGGGGCGGAGGCGGCTGTGGATGGAGCCGAGGCTACCGCAGAAGCTACAGACCTGGCGGAAAGCTGGGCAGCCACGGTGCTATCCCAATAGTAGCCAGAAGATGGCACTAAACAAACAGAGAATCGGCATTTGGGTATGCTGTCTCATAGATCTCGCTCTGCGCGGAGCATGGCCCAGAGGGGTCTTACTTGTTTGGGATTTGGGTATATAACCCAAGAAAGTTGCGGATATAACCTGTTTTTTCTGCATGCAAAGTGTGTTCCAGCCCTTTGAAGTACAGTCCCAGCCCCCTGGAGCGGGAGCAGCAGCTTTTCCGTAAGCTCCATCAGCACCTCAAGCCACCCCAAAGACCAGAGCATGAGTACAGCCAGTAGGGCACTTGCTTTGCATGAGGCTTACCAGGATTCAATCCCTGGCACCCCATATGATCCCCTGAGCCCCTCCAGGAATGATTCCTGAGCACAGAGCCAGAGTTAAACCATGAACATGACTGGGTGTGGCAAAAAAAAAAAATAAAATAAAAGAAGGTGTGGGCTGGCAATGCACACTATCCACCCCCTCCTATCAGGACATTGGGGAGCTGTCACCGCCAGCCCCACTGTCTGTACTGTGGGGGGAGGGAGCTGCGGGCCTGACTCATGTCCCATCATCTCTGTAGCACACAAGACTGGCAGCTTCCTGAGGCCTCCAGCTACGCTGGTGCAGCATGAAGTGAGGATGCAGGACGGCCCCTGGCAGCACCAGCCCACCATGACCGTCAGTCGCTCCCAGAGCCCCCTGCCCCCTGTGGACTGGGAGACCTATACCTCTTCTGGCCGGAAGCTCAGGCCCCCAGCATCCCCTGTTCCCAGACCCTGCAGTGCCAGGGGAGAAGGGGCGGGGGCGTCATTCCCAAGGTACAGAGGTAGCAGGGGGCTGCCTCTCTCTCCCCTGAGGATGGGGGGGCTGACCCTGGTGGTAAGAGTACAGATGTCAGCACTTCCCCACTTCCTTCCGCTTCACAGGGAGGCTGAGGGAACACCCCTAAAGGGGGCACGGGCTCCCCCACTGCGGGTTGCCTCACCCCAGCAACAGACGAGACTTTCCTCTGGGAGTGGTGCCTGTGATTGTGGGGTCCCTAGAAGGCTGGGTCAATGCTGTGCTGCCTGGCATGGGGGACACAGAGGGGAGTATTGGGGTGTGTCCCAAGGAACAGGAAGTCCTTCCCCACCCATCCCTTTCCAGGTGCCCTGGGACTGTCAGCACCAGGATTGATTCTCTTTTCCAGGAGCCAAATGTCCTTCACCCCCTCTTGGAAGCTGCTGCCGGCTGGGCACAGCCCACCCAGACCCCAATCTTCACCCACCCCTCGGCACCCAGACCCAGGGGGCACATCTTCAGGGAGGAGAGAGGACAGAGGTCTCCCTGAACCTACCTGGGGACGGACTTGCACAGGTGGGGTCCCCAAGGAGGCCGCCAGCCGGGGAACCCATGCCAGTACCCCGACGCCTCAGACACTCCAGGCCCCTGCAGCCACCACCCGAGGGACACCAGCAAGGAGGGGCCCCAGTCCTTGCTGCCTGGGGAGGCCGAGGGTGGTCCAGGCTGCACATCCTCAGCTGGGGGAGCCTGCATGTCTCTCCTCTCCGTCTCAGATCCCGGTGCGGCTGCCCCCCACCCGTACCCCCACCCCGGGAGGCATCGCCCATGGAGCCTCCACACCACTGCAGCTGCCAGAACCAGGCAGTGAGTTGATTCTGTTGAGGGCCAGCCATGGGGGCCAGCCTGAGTCCCCACCCAGGAACTGTGTTGAGGGAGGGAGGCAAGAAGGTCAGCAGGGGGACAGCGGGGACTCTGGGGAGCCCTGCGGCTGGGGTCCCCCTGAGCAAGAGGGGCACTCCTCGTCCCTGACTGGCAACCATGGGCTCAAGAATCTGTCCACCAGCCTGGAGCTGCTGCGGGTGGGAGATGCCTGTCCCCGGGACTCGGGGTCCCCATTTGTCCCACGCAGCGGTGTCTATGTCCCCAGCCTGGGTGGACGATGGGCCCAGCCTGGGGGTCCCTATGACAGAGTCATCCAAGAACTGGCTCAGATGGACCTGAGAGCCTGGTGGACAGCCCCTCAAGGATCCCTAAAGCTGACCAGTGCCCTCACCCCAGAAAGTCCAACAGGAAAATCAGGAGACCGAGAGGGTGTGCCCGGGGCCAAGGGAGCCTCGAATTCCAGGGGTGCCAGCAGGAGGAAGGGTTCTCCTCTAGGGACCCAGGGCTGCCCATCCCCTTCCGCATCTGCTGGGGAGACCCCCACTTCGTTTCCCTCAGACTCCAGACCCGACAAAGCCAGAACCAGTGCAGGCAAGGGCCGGAGAATGCTCCGGAAGCCACAGAGGATCCCATCCATCTACAAGCTGAAGCTCAGGCCCCGGATTCGGCCCCGCAGAGACCACAGGCCAGAGCAGCGGCCTTCCAGGATCCCCAGGCCTCTGGCCTACCTCCACCTGGCACCAGCCAGGGCACCCGCCAGACCCAGAAAGGCGAGAGCCACGCAGGGGGCCTGGGCAGCAGGTGGAGGCCAGGGCAGGGAAGAGGAGAAGGGAAAGGCGGGGAGCCAGCCTGCAGCCCCTCTGGAGCACAGCCCCCAGTCTGGGGAGGGGTCCGAGCTTCCCCAGCAGCATGACTCCGCTCCAGCTCCTGCTGAAGAGGAGTCGTGGGTCTGAGCAGGAGCTTCTCGTCCCCCTTAGCCCAGGTGGTCAGAGGGCAGTGAAGAGAGCCAGAGCCCCTCCTTGTCCTCACATCCCCCCCAGGGGGACTTCCAGATGTAGGGACAGAGATGGTTCCTCCCCAGTACCATCTGCCCAGCCGAGCAAAAGGCGGCCCAAGACTGCAGCCACAGGGCAATCAGTCACCGCATCCCACTGACCTCCGGTTCTCAAAGCCCAGTCCCTGTCCCACCACTCGTTAGTAAAGTCCATGCGGGTCCGCTCTGAGCCTCTCTCTTTCTCTCTCTGCGTCTGTCTCTTGGGCTGGGCTGGTGCAGAAGAGCCCCCCCCGCCCTTACAGACGTCTCCCCACTGCACTTCACCAAATAGGGTGAAGGGGAGGGAGCCAGGGAGATTAGGTACCTGCTGGGGTTCAGATGGAAGTGCCTCCTCTCTGGGATGCTCTGGCGCTTCAGCACCACGGACAGGGCCTGAGGCCATAGGCATCCTAGGCTCAGGCGGGATGGAGCTGGCAGGTGGGAAGGAAAGTGACCTGTCCTGTCCCCAGGACCACACAGAGGCGGGGGTGGGGTAGGGTGGGGGACAGATGGGGAAGCCTAAGCTGGGGCTGAGCCCCACTGTAGTCCCCCAGTTCCTGAGGCAGTGTCAGGGCGAGGCCTGTCTTCCCCAGGGGTGGGGGTGGGGTGTGACCACTGCAGGGTCAGGGCCCTGGAGAGGCCAGTCCCAGGCTCCTCCCGGATTCTCTCCTCTCAGGGCAGTGCTCCGCGGGCAGCGAACACAGGCAGGATCACATCCGTCCCCTCAGCAGCAGGAACGGAGCCGACACCTTGATACAGAAACGAGGGAAAACACTCCCTGATTTTTAATCTGACTTCCAGTCACAGGCGACGGGCGTCACGCGTACTTCCAGACCCTGTGGTGGGGACAGGAGGGGGTGCAGAAAGGACAGAGACTGGGGGTGGGGGAGGGACTCCAAATCAAAGCCAGGGTGGGTGAGGAGGGCTGGCCAGGCAATACATTCCAACGGCCCCCAGACGGGCAGCCAGAGGCCTGGGGCCTGCACCCCTACCTCCGGTGTGCCTCAGAACTGGGGGGTCACAGTGTTGGGGTGGGGGAAGACACTGCCTCACCCCACCCACCCCCAAAGACCTGTGGGTAGTGGTACAGGGGATACAGGCCCTCTTCCTGACCCTCCCAGCCACTTCAAAGTGTGGGGAAGGGGAGCCGCTGCCTCTGTTTCAGAGGGGCTCGAGAGGGCAGGCCACCTGCCCAGAGTCACAGGGCACAGTGGGGACTCGAACCCGGGGACGAGTGGACCTCATCACCGCAGGGCTCCGCCGCTGGTGCAGGGGCTGACTGTGGGGAAGCAGAATGCCCTCCACGGGGAGGGCAGCTGGACAGGATCCCCCCAGCCCCTGTGCCCAGGGCTACCTATTTCCTGGTCTGTAAGCCGAGAAGTTGGGGCGTTCTCAGGTGCCCACTTCTAACAAGGGACCTGGTCATCCTCTCCACAGCCCGGGCAGGAGGGGATACATACCATGTCTGCTGCCTTCTAAGTCCCCCCCCGCCCCCAGTAACTCCTCAGGCCACTCTTAGTAGCTTCGTTATGTTTGTTATTTCTAAATCGTACAAAACTGACAGTGATCAGCTCCGGTGACGAGAGGTAGAGACCGGCTAGTGGGGCAGCCGGAGAAAATGGGGCGGAGTGGGCCGGGGCTGGGGGGGCTGGACATCAGATCCTGGGTGCCTCCATCACGGGGTGGGGCTGCGGGCTGGTACCCCCCCCCCAAAACACAGGGAGCTCCATGTTCTCTTCCTGCTCTGCCTCCCCTCCCAGGTTATCTGAGATTCCAGGCAGGTCCTGGGGCCTGCAGACTGAGGAAGGGTAGGGAAGGGAGGGGTGGGGAGAGGGGGACAATTACTCCTAAGACAACCCTGCCATCTGTTCCCCAAACCCAACAGCTCCCTGATCTGGCTGATCACTCACTGCAGAAGAGAATAAGAGGCTGGAATCTGGGTTGGGGGGCGGGGTCAAACCAATCCTTTGGGAGAATCCCTCTGCTCCTGGGGTGGGGGATCCCCAGGGGTGACCTGGCTTTCAGGAGTGGGGGCAACCGGCAGGGACGAACCACCGAGTTAAGGCTGGAAGGTAGGTTGTTGTGTCTCTGGGGGCTGCCGGGCAGGGGAGGTCTCCCTGAAAACGAGGGGGCGCTCAGTTTTCTCCCCCTGGCTGATCAGGGACCTCGACCCTCGGGCCCGGGTGGTAGTCCTTGAACCCCCGCCTCTCTCTGCCCTGTGTCATGTGTGGTACCGAGGCCAGGAGGGGGCGCTCCCGAAGCGGCCAGGATCTGCGCCGGGCGTGGGGAGGAGGAAATGAGCCCTATGAGAGCGGAGCTGGGGTGGGGCGGGCTGGAGGGGGCGCGAGGGCTGAGACCCACAGACGCGGGGGGCGGACAGACACTCTCCGGGGCAGACGCACGGGGGGCGGGGCGGGGCCGGGCAGCACCTCCACCCACTGCCAATCCCCGCAGGCCGCTGGGGGGCCCAGGCGCGCGGCTTTCTCGTGGCCTCGGCCCCTCTCCTGGCGGCGCGTGGCTGCCCGAGTTGCCCGGGGGTGGGGGGCGCGCACCCCTCCGGCTTGGGCTGGGGTGGCCGGGGTGGGTCACATGATGGCGCAGCGGTTGCGGCTCAGCGCGCCCTGGAAGCGCAGGGCGGCGTGCACGTGCTTGCAGCGGGCGCAGCCGACGCTCTTGAGCAGCTCGCTGAAGAGCAGCAGGATGTGCCAGTTGTACTTGGCCGAGCACTCCACGTAGCCGCACTTCCACGTCTTGCGCACCAGGTGGGACACGTTCCAGCGCGGGATCACGCGTCCGCGCTGCAGGTCCCGCTTGTTGCCCACGATGATGATGGGCGTCTCGGAGGTGCCGATCACCCTGCGGGGCGAGGTTGAGGGGGATCTCAGAGCTCCGCCCAGTCTCGCCATCAGTGGGCTTGGAGAAGAACATCTGTTCCGGGAGCAGCCCTACAGCCCTTGGCAAGCATATTATAATCTCTTACTGACCTAACGGGTGCAAAAGTGGGTTCTACTAGGGCTGGAGAGACAGCACAGCGGGTAGGGCGTGTTTGTCTTGCAGGCAGCCTGCCCGAGTTTGATCCCCGGCATCCCATGTGGTCCCCCTGAGCTCGGCCATGTGTGCCCTTTCCCGCACAAAAACAAAAGAGTAATACTGTCACCTCTGGGCTGGAGGGATAGCACAGCGGATAGGGCATTTACCTTGCAAGAGGCCAACATGGGCGATCCGAGTTCGATTCCTCCACCCCTCTCATAGAGCCTGGCAAGCTACCGAGAGTATCTCGCCCGAATGGCAAAGCCTGGCAAGCTACCCGGGCCGTATTTGATATGCCAAACACAGTAACAATTGTCACAATGGAGACGTGACTGGGCCCGCTTGAGCAAATCAATGAACAACGGGAGGACGGTGACAGTGACAGTACTGTCACCCCATTGTACATATGAGGAAACTTGAGGCAGGCTAACTGGGGTGAAACATGCAGCTGCGTGGCCTCAGGAATTTTTCCCAGAATGGCGATACAAACCACTGCCACGCTGTGGTAAGGCTTCCAAACCTGTGTGTGAGAAACAGCCAATAAAATGGTGTGTACCACGCGGGTCTGAGCACATGAACGGAGGCTTCTCCTGCTGCACTCACAGAAGGAGAGGGGTGGGGTGCTTTGAGCCTCACCTGGTCTCTAGGATCTGCTGGCGGATGGTCTTGACGTACTCGAAGCTGTCAAAGCAGCAGATGTCGTAGACCAGGATGTAGGCGTGGACGCTCCGGAGTCCCCTGCAGCAGGCATCTGCCCACTCCTGCAACAGCCCAGCAGTAGGCACTGTCAGAGGAGCCAGGGGGCGCTGGGGCGCTGGGCAGGCAGCACTCTCACCGACCACTGCATCCCATGCCTCTCATATTCCTCTTATATGATTCCTCTTATACCTCATATTTGATGGTGTAAGTTAGAGGCAAGGTGGGGCGGGGAGACGCTCAGTGCCACAACCCCCACTCCCAGGACAGGTTGCCTGACCTCGCAGAGCATGGCACTGCCCTGTACACAGGTGGAGCGGAAGCCTACCCGTTCCACTGGATCCCTGCATGCATCTGTCCATCCCCACACATGTCTCTGCATGCATCCGTCCTTCTCTGCATGCATCCGTCAGTCCCTGTGTAATTATATCCATCCTCCCCTGCACGTCTCCTTCCCTCCAGTCCTTTGCTTAACAGTACATTCGTAAGTGCCTTCAAAAGCCTGGCCTGATCTAATTATTGGACTTATTGAAATCCTATCTCCAGAGGTCCTGCCCAAATTCTTCCGTCTCCAAGAAGCCTACTTGCATGTAGGGGACTTTTTCCCCTTCATCAGCTGCGTTCCTGGGATCTTTTCGTTGTACCGTGGCAAACCTGTTTCCATCCCCAGTTCTCCAGTTCTGCTGCTGGCTCCCAAACGAGCCAGAGCTGGTCCCTCATTTGTATAAACCTGCTCCTGTCACCCCCCCACTACGTTGGTGTTGGTGTCATACTCCAATGGTTGCTGCAGGTTTGCCAGAGGCTCTTGAAGGGCAGCCCCGTGGCCGGGAGCTCTCCCTGGTGCTGAACCTCACACCTTGCTTGCCCTGGCTCACTGCCTCGGACTGCTCCCTGCCAGGACGGCCCAGCGTGCTCCACTCTGGCCCAAGCGTGGAAAGACGAAGGCTGAGACCGAGAAGACTGAGGAGGGGATGCCCAGCAGGGGCTGATGGAGGGGGAGGAGGGTTGCGCGTTTCCTGAATGCTCTTGGCAAATTCTCAGGGAGGGGCTGCAGCTACAGATAAATAGGCCCCTGGAAGGCTGAGTGCACTGAAAGAAGTTCCTGAAGAGATTAATTAGCTCATTAACCTGCCAGCAGATGGCAGTTCCAAGAGCCGCTGAGGGCGGCCAGAGTGTGGAAAGAAGGGGTCACTGAAGTGGGGGAGGTCTTGCCTCCAAGGACAAGAGGGGGACACAGGATCTCCTCCCAGGGCCCCTGTCAAAGACAAGAAGGGAGCCCTGCGTGTCTCCCACACCAGCTGCCCAGCGGATATGGGCGGGCAAAGGCCCGCAGGAGGCTGTGCAGCTGGTTCTGGGCCAGAATACACAGCCCACCGCAGCCTGTCCTGAAGCAGTGTAGAACACTCCAGGGAGATGATGTGGCATCTCTCCTTTGTGCTGAGGTTTAACTTGGGTGCTGGGACAACGGAGCCACAGGAAACCATTAACTGCTTCTTGGCCAGGGAACTGCATTCTGCTGGCCATGGTGACCTCGGGAGCTGGGGGCCCACATGTGTCTGTGTCCCTCACCCTCCACAAGGAGTGCCAATGGCGGGAAATGAAAGGGTGTGGTCTGGGGTCTGGGAAGGGCTTCCTCCTGTCTTCCAGCTCTCTGCTGGGGAGGGAGCAGCTGCCAGTCTTCCAGGGTGGCAGGCCTGCCCCCAAATGTGGCCTTCTTGAGGGGGGACCTCAGGACTGCATCCACAGGGCGAGAGTGAAGTCTGCTCAAGGGCTGGGCTGAACCTTCAGCCCTCACTAAAGGGAGAGAGCAAGCAGCTTGTTTTCCTTCCGCTTTGCTCTGAACTGGGCTCTACATGGTAGAAGGCCCTTCTGCATCAGGGCAAAGATTGGAAACTGAGTCTGGTTCTAAATTCCCAGGAGCAGGGGGAGGCTCTGATGCCCACACCCTGCCCTCAGTTCCCTTCCCTGTGCAGAGATGGGGGCAGGCAGGAGTGGCAGCTGAGACCCAGAGCCAGAGCTGCCACACACACTCTCTCTCTCAGGCTGCATCTCATCTGGTGTTGGGAAAATTTTCTTTTCAAGGGGGCACCAGGATTCTTGGCTTTTATATTTGACCTTTGAGGCTTGCAGGGTCCCTTCTTGGCAAATCTCTGCTCAAAGTCCCTTATTAGTGTTCCAGAAGAGAAGTCTTAAACATCCCGGAGGGTCCAAGATTCAGGGTTAATTGGACGAAAAAGGCATTAACAGTTGTCAAATAAGTAACTATAAAGGCCTTTAAGCAGATGCAGAGATGCTGAGCTTCACCCCTCATCAGAGAAGCAAATAAAAACCACAAGATTACTCTTTCCCAATAATCCTGGCGAAGGCTGAAGCTGGACAACATGGTCTAACGGCCAGGCTTAAGGGAAACAAGTGATCAGGGGCATAAAATGGGCTGTGCCAGGCCAGGAGCATTAGCACAGCGGGTAAGGCATTTGCCTTGCATGTGGCCGACCTGGGTTCAATTCTCAGCATCCCATATGGTCTCCTGAGCACCACCAGGAGTAATATTTCTGAGTCCATGAGCCAGGAGTAACCCCTGTGCATCGCCGGGTATGACCCAAAAAGGAAAAAAAAAATTAGGGCTGTGTCATTAAGGGGAGGGGAGTGTGGGCCACCTGCTAACCTCCAGTTCCTTTACCTTTCACACTAGCAAAACTATTTCCAGGAACCCATTCACAGATACACCTTCCCATGCACAAAAACCCACTGCACAAGGCTCCCTGCTGGGCACGGAAACAGCCCAGGATGAGAAATGCAGCCCCGGCAAGATCTCTAGGTGATAATGCTAAGTCATAAAAACAAAGGGTAGAACAGCATTGCTGCTGAACATAAGAAGGGGGTGGAGCGAGGCTTTCTGATCTGCCTGCAGGCAGACTGGAAGTGTGAGTGACGGCACAGGGGCCGAGCCGCAGAGGGCCAGCAGGCATGGGGCGAGGCTGGGGAGTGGCTCCTCTTGCAGCACATTTCAGCTATTCCAAAGCTGACACTAAATTTAAATGCACAACAGGACGTGAAAAGACTAAAATCCTCAGTGTGGTGGGGGCTGACAGCACTTCAGGCAGGAGTGGGGAGACTGTGCTGGCCCCCACCCTGAGACCGCTGCCTCTGTGGGTACCCCTGCCCCTGACCATCCTGCCAGAGGTTTCCTGCAGTGAGCACTGGGCGAAGAGCTCAGCCTCTCCCTGCAGGCCCCAAGGGGAAAAGGAAAGGAGCCCTTATCTTGGGCAGCTGTCGGGAGGGGCACCCCCACTCAGGAGCCCACCCAACAGGCCACCCTGAGGGAGAACAAAGACCTCAGCAAAAGGCCTGACCGGGGTCTTCATCTGGGAAACATCCATTCATGGCCCCCTCTGCTGCCCCCTCCCCAGAGGCCGTGGGGTAAGGGTGGCAGCCACCACAGGTGGAACTTGGGAGAGTGATCGGTGATCTCCACAGCCCCTTCCCTGACTACCTCTTACTTGACGCCTGGCCTCCTGGGACGCCCCTGGCTCTGTACCTGGGGGGCTTAGATCTCTGCTTCGGGGCTGCCTGAGGTCCCCATGTTTCCCCTGATCTCGGCAGGTGAGAACCACTGAACAACGTTTCCCTTCTCCATCTCTGGGTTCCTTCAAGAGCAGACTGCGCCTCTGACTCAAGCAATAATCTCTCCCACTGAGCCTGGAGAGGGGACTGCTGCTCCCCCCCTGCCACCTCCCCCTGCCACATGCCCCTATGGTCCCCTACCTGCAGCGTGTTGACAGGGAAGGCGCTGATGGGCGGGAAGTCGAGGATCTGGAGGTCGTGCACGTGGCCGTTCATGACGACGGCGGGCAGGTAGAGGCGGCGGGCGGTGGTGGGCACGCAGACCTCGCTGAACTCGTTGTACAGGAACTGGCGCACGATGGCACTCTTGCCCACGCCTCGCGCCCCCAGCACGGCCACCCGGTAGGTGGAGACCATGCCTCCCGCCCCGCTCCGCCGCCGCGTCCTCGCCGCTGCCTGGGGCCCCCCCGGGCTGCATATTCCAGGGGCTGGGGGCTCAGCCACCGTCAGGACCAACCATTGCTGCCCTTGCTGGCTCTGGGCCTTCTGCGGCCTCCACTTGGGCTGTGGGAACAAGAGGGGGACTTGGTGGGGTGGCTGTCCTCTGCTCCAGCTCCCGGGCTCAGCAGCAACTGGCCCGGCCCCTCGGGATGCCTTCCCTTTCCCAGGGGCCTGGTCCTACCACCCTCAGCCTCTCCCTGTCTTTTCTGCACAGAATTATGAGCCCTCTTGGTACTCGTCCCTAACGGAGCAGCTTCAGGGCAGAGAGAGAGAGAGAAAAGTGATTCCAGATTGCCCTTTCCCACAGGGCCAGGGACAAGACTGTCACTCCTTAGGGCCTTGGCCTCCTCCCCCTGGGGGGGCCCGGGGCAAGCACCTCAGTGTGGGTCCAGAAGGTAGACTCCTTTGCCAGACAGGCCTGACCACCTGACCACACCAACTGCACCAAAGCTTCTCCTCCCTGGCTGCAGTCAGCAGATGGCCCCAGTGCTACCTTCCAGTTCCCAAGTGCCCCAGTGAGGAAGTCCAGACTAGCTGTCCTCTGGAGTAGGAGGTCCAGGGGCACACACTCTCCACACCACCCGCTTGGTCTCGTGTCTCTCTACAACCAACCTACAGAACAGGGATCCCTCTTGGGAGAGAAGTGCTGAGGAAGACCTGTGCCCCATGGGGCCAGAGAGAGGACAGCGAGTGGGGCGTTTGCCTTGCACGTGGCCGACTTGGGATCAATGTTCAGCACAGAGCCACGGCTAATCCCTGAGCACAGTGGTGGCTGGGAATGGTCACAGGCCCTGGCTCCCTGGGATTCTGGGGTGGTGGTGGTGCAGACTCTGGGCTGCTTTTGCCTCCTGGCAGGCCCCAGAGCTCAGTGCTCAGGAAAAGGTCTGCCCCAGGGTGGGACCTGGCTCTGGGGTCACACTCTCCTGCCTTTCTCAGTCTTGGGGACTTTGGATGTTTCCCGGCTTTGGGTCAGTCTACAAATTACCTGCCTGCCTGGATATAAAGTGGGGGTCCCCGTCTCCTCTTGGAGATAATCCCAGTGAATCCCTCCACGAGGCTCCTTCTCCTGTTGGGAATGATGACGACACCTTCTGTCCAGGACTCTGCAGGAGGGGGGCAACCCATGCTGGGTAAGCAGGCCCCAGGCAGATCCTGTATGTGTCATGTGCGCTCTCTGTGGGCCCGGTGGGCAGTCAAGCGCCCTCCACCAACCTGAGCAGGTTGGAGCCCAAGTATCCTGGGTCTGTGCACCCTCAGTGCCATGGTCTCAGTGGGGCTCAGTCCCCAGGGCTTGGTGCCTGGCTCTGACCCTGAAGAGCAACCTTGGACGCGGGGGTGGTGAGGTGGTACGTTGGATGAGGTTGGTCCAGGGTGATGTCCAGTCAAGAGCAGGCACTGTTATGCCCCATCTTAATGACTCCTGCCAGCAGCGCATGTGTGCAACACGCACTTGTGTATGTGTGTGCACGTGAGTGTGTGATATTCTGCTCCTCATTTTAGTGCAGGTTTAAGACACCCCCCAAGCAGAGGCTTTGGGAAGTGACGCCCACACAGCCAGCTGCGCTATGAAGATCAGACCCCAATCTCCTTCCGGCACTATGCAGTGGCTCTCCCCAACAGGTGTTTTTCCACTTCTGGAGACTCCTCAGCAGGAAACGTTGGTTCCCAGCACTGTGAATCCCCCGCCTGGGGCCCCAGGCATCCCCGGGCACTGTGCGGCTTGGCTAGGCTTTGGGGTTAATTACATAACCAGCGCCAGCGGGTGGGGAGGGGGCATCCTGGGGAGGAGGGCAAGAATGGACAGCAGACCCCCCCCCCCCCCCCCGCCCTTCTTTGGGTGTGGCCACTGTGAGGATGTGCTCTACCTGCAGAGCCTCCCAGACCTGGACATGCAGGCACCCCACACCCTGCCCGGAAACCAGCCCTTCGGGGAAGAGCTAGGGACATAAAAGCCAGGCAGAGCGCCGGAGCCAGGGATGGGGTGCCAGAGGTCCCTGGGCCCGGTCCAGCCTCCTGGCACTCAGCAGGCCCTAGTGTGGCTCCATTCCTGACTCAGGTGCTCGTTGGGTTGGCTCGCACTCGCGCTCGCGCCCACCCCCTCTTCCCAGGCAAAGGCCCTGATCCTGTTTATGAACCCAGCAAGGCCGTGGGGTGGGGGAGCGGGAGGGGGTGTCCGAAATAGCAGGCCCACCCCCCAGCTCTCCCTCCCCAAGGCCTGCGCTCTGCAGTGAGTCTGCAGACTGGGCCAGCGGCTGGCGAGATACCGGGGGTGGGGGCAGCCTCCAGGTCCCCTCCAGTCGGCCTGGCCACCTGAGTTCCTGCCCCAGACCCGGCGGTGGGGGTGTCCTCTGCGGTCTCTCGGCCGGATCCCACGTCTGCCCGAGGTCTGTGCCCACCACGCTCAAGTGGGAGGCGGTGGGCGGGGGCGTCGGGGGATGCGGGGCTCCCCGTGACCTGATTGGCAGCAGTTTGGGGGGGTTGCCGGAGCTCAGGCTGCTCTCCGCCTCCGACACCGTGCAGACACCCCCACCCCCTCCATGCAGCCCCAGCTCTCACGTGGCCGCCCCGCGACGCTTCCCCGCCCGCCCGGCCCGGCGGTCCCTTCCTCCCGGCTCGCCCGGACGCCCCCGGCCCCGGTCGGGACCCCGCGCCCCGCGCCCCGCGCCGCGCGCCCGCCGCTTACCCGGAGCCGGCGCTAGCTGCTCCCCGTCCTGCTGGCCGGCCGGCGGGGCCGCGCTCCCCCCGGGCTCCGGCGCGGCCCCCGGCTCCCCGGCCCGGGGGGAGGGAGGTGGGGGCGCCGCCGGCTGCCCAGGCGGGGCGCGCGGGGCGGGCGCGGGGGGCAGGTGCGGCCGCGGGGGAAGGACGCGCCGGCCGGGCTCTGGCTCCGAGCGCGCCGCGCGCTCCGCCGGCCGAGGGAGCGGGGGCCGCGCGGGGGGCGGGGCCGGCGGCGCCGCGCGGGGTCCCTGCGCCCGACGGATTCTCGGGGCGGCCCAGCCCCGCGGCGGCGACCGTCTCGCGGCGACCTTCACCCCGCTCCGGAGCCGCCTTCCCGGCCGTGTGTTCAGCTCCGACCTGGATGGTGGGGTGAAAGGGACCCCAAGGGGCCTTGGAGCTTTCACTTTTCACTCCACATCCTCCTTCCCCACCTCCTCGCCCCGCACCCCAGTTTCCCTTTCTGGGTGTCTTTTCTGACCTCCCGGTCCAGGCCGTTCCTGGGGGCGCCCACTGTGTGCCCTCCACCCGGAGGATCGCAAGTCGGTCTCCCTGATGTGTCCCCGCGACAGCTTCAGGCGGACCCACCAGGCTGCTCTCTCCAGCCAGCGGATGAACTCCCGCAACCCCTAAATGTAGTCTCCGTGTCGTTCGGGGCTGGGGGACTGGGAGGTGGTCGCATCCGCCAGGGCCGAGGACAGTCACCCAAGAATTATTCTAAGCCCGCTTCTCAGAGCAACAGCTGGTTTGAGCGAGTTCTGGGGGCCAGACGACGTGTTCCTCACTTCCCCGCCACTCTCAGCTTTGAGCCTTTGAATTCGCTCGTGTGGCTTCTTCTCCGTGAGCTCGCCGAGGTGGAGAGTTGGCTGAAGTGCAAGATGTGCACAAGAAACTGGGAGTCCCTAGGCTTGCTGACCATGGGGCTCCTGGTCCAACGAGGGCGTGCGCGGTGAGGGGGCAGTTGCAAGGAGCGAGCACAGTGCAGAGCCCAGGTTCTGCGGGGCAGTGGTGGACCCAGAAGTTAGTGGGGTTTGTGGCTGCAGAGGCGGTGGCTTTGAAGGAAGGAGTGAGACACTGTCGGTGGGAGAAGTTGGGGGGCAATTACAGATGCTTGGGGAGAGAGTGCAGGAACCACACAGGAGCCCAGGGGTCTGGAAGCAGGGTGAGAGGCAGCTGAGAGGTTGGTTGAGGTGAGCAGACAAACGTGTAATGGTCAGGTAAGGAGTCCGGGTGCTTGGACACAGGCAGCAACTTGGGCAGAGATGCATTTGTGATACCTTGAGGGCTGGGAGGAGCAGTGGGCAACAGCTGGGAAGGATCCAGGGACTCCCCCCAGCACCCCCCAGGTCCCCAACTAGGGACCCCACAAGGATGCGACCAGCCTTTCTCCTCCTTTGGCACCCTCCTTGCCCTGCCCAGACTGAAGGCATCATGGTTATGAGTCTGGGTAACTTGACAGAGTCACCAAAACACTCAGGACCCTGCTGCCTTACCTGTAAGATAGAGATGGGACAACTGTATCAGAAAGGAAGTGTGTCCCCCCGCTCCACCCCCCCAGCGAATTAGGTCTTAAAGCTTTGATTTTCACGTCTTTCAGAGATACACAGCCTTTTCGAGGAGAATGGCCATCACCCCGACATGTTTCTTCTGGGTGTGCTCTGAGGGGTTGGGGCATGAGGCTGACCAGGCCACAGAAAGCAGCAGACACAAGGCAGAGAAAGGGAGTTTCTCCCTGAGCACTTGTGGTGGGGGAGGGGAGAAAGCAGATTTCTGGTACTGTGGGCTCATATGTCAAGCATAGAGTCTCCTAAACAGCTTATTTTTGATTTTGGGCCACACTCGAGCTGCCTCTTGACTTTGTGCTCAGGGGTCACTCCTGGTGGTGCCCAGCAGACCTATGTGGTGCTGGGGCTTATACCTGGGTTGGCCAAGTGCAAGGCAAGCACCTTATCTCCTCTGCTCTCTCTCTGGCCTTGAAGCAATTGTTTTTATAGAGAAGCAAACAGCCCACAGTAGTAATATAAGATGCAAAATGTCTGGATTTGATTAGTTAGGTTGTTTGAGTTTGCTGAGAGTCACTTTGGATTTTGCACCTCTAGGGGCCCCTCCACTCCGCCCAATTATTAGTGAAGGACGGCCTTGCGAGGCTCTAATTTGGACCTGTCAGTCCTTGCACCTTGGGTTGGTCTGAGGTGCAAGCTCAGGCTCCAGGGGAGTGGACACGTGGACCCACCTACAGCATCTGAGGCCCAGACGTGTAGTGGGACAGAACAGGCAAGTTGCCAAATGCACCCACACTGGGTCTTGCTGAGCTTGCAGAGGTTGTCTGGCCAGATCCAGGAGGCAGGATGCCTGAGAGGAGAGGAGGAGGGTCAGCCCAAGGCTATACTGGAATCTGGTCCTCTAACACCTTCTACTGAGGAGCAGGGCAGGGGGAGTGAAGCTCTCATAATGGTTTTGTCTCCAAATTAGATTTTTGAAAGTGAAGACCATTTGGGTCTGACCAACCCCCAAATTAGCTTCCGAGTTGGCAGCATCAAGAGCGGCAGGGCAAAAGCTAAATGAGAAACTGAAACGGCAAGTTGGGAGCCAACTCGGAAACTTTTCAAGAAAAATCCTTGTTGCTAATAACATGTCTGGGGGCTGGTTGGGATTCTAGGATTAGTGTTCGGGAGATAGAATGGGTAACAACGGGGGAGGTGTGATCTTTCCCAAGTGCCACACCAGGTATTAAAATAAACAGACTCTTGCCTCCTGGAGCTGGGGGTGGTAGGAAAAGAAATCTGGGTCCAAGCAAAATCAGAAAAAGCATCAAGGCATGGGGTGGAAGTAGGAAGGCTCAAACCAGGGCGTCCCCAGCTGTTCCAAGCTGCAGAAACCACACACCTTAGGATCTAGTATGTCTGGGTTATCCTTCTGAGGACACAGAAATCTCAGGTGGGCGTGTGGAGGCCCATGTGCACCTTTTAAGCACTGAACTTAAGAGTTTCTGGGGGGCTTGGCAAGGTGAGGTTTGCCATTGTGCTGGCAAGGAGTGCAGAGGGCGAAGCAGACTTATGATAGAACTTTCAGAGGCAAGGAAGGGGAGGAGGGAGTTTAGAAGTATGCCCATGGGGAGTTACTGGCTTTGCCTGAAAAATGGCTGCCCCAACTCAAGGAATGGGGGCCAAGTGCTTTCCCACCACCAAACCTAGGACTGCAGAAGAGCAAGTAGGCTGACAGGTGTCAGTCTTGGATTTTGGTCCTTGGTGCATTTCATGAACACCCAGGGAGGTTTTAAATGTGGACTCTGAAAACATCACTGACCAGCTGAGCAAAATCAGCTGCCTTTTGGGGAAAGCTCTCGGGATACTAATGTGTCTAAGCTGATAGCATCTCTGTTCTCTGGATTTCATGTCCAAACCAGCTTGATATCAGCAAGGCCTATCCATCCCCAGTCTCTCATCAGAGCTTCCTTGCTGAACCTCAACCAGGCCCACCCTGACCCTATTCCTCCCCAGGTGTTGGTCCTTCCATAGCTCGGGCTAACAACTGCCCAGTCACAGAGTGAAAATTTCCCTAGCTGCCCAAGGGCAATTTATTCATGGTGTCTGGCCATCCCAGTTAGAGAGCTACTGTGGTAATAAAGCACCTATGTATGTGCTCCAATCTGCATGTTCTAGTGATTGTAGAGATTCAGGTGGCTGAATCTCATGCCATAGGGCAAAGGTATTTGGTGTGGACTCCTCAGCCTCCTTAGCCCACTCTAGGCCACAGGAGTCTCTGGAGGTTGTCTGCTCCTCATCCCTAGGTCCCTCTAGACCAGTAGTTTTCCATCTTTTTTTTTTTTTTTTGCTTTTTGGGTCACACCTGGCGATGCTCAGGGGTTACTCCTGGCTCATGCACTCAGGCACTGCTCCTGGCGGTGCTTGGGGGACCACATGAGATGCTGGGAATCGAACCTCTGTCAGCCATGTTGGCTGAGTGCAAGGCAAACGCCCTACCCGCTGTGCTATTGCTCCAGCCCCAGTTTTCCAACTGTTAAGAGTGTGGGTCACTTCCAGGCCACAGGAGTGAAAAAACTGACAAGCACTGAGTCACTGAGGTCCCATTTCCCTTCCCAGTCCTCCAATAACTGCAGGTGACTGGATCCGAAGACTGTTTACGGCAGCATTAACTCCACTCGGTAACATTCCAGGAGAGAGGCTCTCAGAGAGAGATGGTGGTCTGTGAAAGGTGGTCTGTGCTGGGAGGGCTAAGGTGGAACTGGGTGAACACAGAATTCTACCTTAGTCCAACTTCATTTCATGAGCCTGAGAGCCAAGGGAGATTGAGGGCTTTTGGAGCCGAGTTCTACCCGCAGAGCTAATGCCCACCCCTCCTGTGGCCAGTTGGGTTGTGTCTCTGAAGGGCAGCTCTGGAAACAATGCACATGCCACCAATTGTATTTTGTGTAAATGAGTTTATTGACTAAGACACAAGGTCAAGCTTCCCCCAATCCTCCCTCCCCCCACCCAGATCCCAACAACAAAAGAATGATAAGCATTCTTAGGGTGACAGCCCCCCCTCCCCAATTCTCTCCAGAGAACCCTGCTTTACAACACAGACACACGGAGCAGGCTCGGGCGAGGACAGACACTCAGGGAATCTCTGACCAGCAAGAGTTCTGGGTGTGTATGTGCTTCCCGTGCCCTTTGTATGACACCAGCTGACATCAAAAAGACAGACTGAGGCAGAGGAGGAGGGAATGCAGGGCAATCTCCACTGTCCCCCAATTCAGTCAAGCTTGAAATGTAGCCGGACAGGAAGCTGCAGTGGGGACAGGTTCAGTCTCTTTGGGAGAGTCCTTTTCTGTAGAGTGGACCCCTGACAGCTGGGGGCCACAACTGGAGACAGATCCCTAAGGTGTACGAGCTCCTAAATGGCTCGGTCAGAGCTCAACGGAGAGTGGCAGCTGTGACCCCTTACCGCAAGGGAGGCTGAGAGACTAGTTTCAGGGGTGGAGGGACATATTCAGGTATGAAATTGTATAGTCTGCTTACCCTGCCACACACTCTTCATTCTGGAACTCTACTCTGTGTTGAAATGAGAAGTGTGTGTTTGTAGTGTGAAACCTCCTTCACTCCTTGTAGCCAAAGGACTCCATGGATGGTTTCCCAATAGGGGGAATTTTGTCAACCTGCTTTTCCTCCCACATACCACCAACCCACCTCCCTACCACAATCCTGTGCTATTTCCTGTGGGGTGGTCAATGAGGGACCACCAATATATTTCCTCTTGGAGATCCTTGAGGTTTAAGAATTTCTGGTTGGGGGACCGTTCCCTCAAGTTTTCAACTGGTTTAAATCAGGGTCATTTCAGACTGCTGAGCAGCTGGTTTTCTGATTCTGCTCTTGGACTCACTCTTAGACCTGAATCCAGTTTGAGACCAAAAGCCTGAAGTGCCTCTGCTTGGAGCCTGAACACTAGGTGCTATGCTCACAGAAAGAACTCTGCAAAGCACCGCTGAATCGGATCATGTGTGGAAACATTCTTTAATAACTCACACCACTGCACTAAGGCCTCACATCTCCAGGTCTCACGAGCGATGACAAGAATTGCTTGACCCTCTGAGATGATCTCAACTGCCTTAAATCTAAGTAATAGGAGCAAAGAGAAGATCAGGAAGCTGAAGAGATAAAGTGACTCAGCATCTTGAAGCGCACTTCATTCCAGCTCCGAGAGCAGATGAGGAAACAATGGCTACTTCATTCTGGCACTGGATTCATTTTCAAGTAACTGAGAAGATACTATGCTGCTACTAAGCCAATGGATGGAGTGTCAAAAATTGGTAGAGAAGAGCCCCACAGAGAAGCCAGCACAGAAAAGCCAAGAGAAAGACACAGGAAAAGAAAAGAAAGTTAAGGAGAGTCCTGCAAGATTCGGGCGAGGCAGCCCTCAGCACTGCAACTAAATGGCTCATAGACCTCAGGATCAGCAATCAAAGATGGCTTCAACTCAAAACTATGATTTTAGACCTGAATTGGAATTTGAGAATTAAATGCAGGGAAGAAATGGGCATCTGGGTATTTGTTCCCATCTCCACACAAAATCCTCAACCAATTTGATGGTTAATGGGTTTAGATCATGGGAAAGGAATGTCGGAAGCTGGAATTTCTCAGCCTTGGTTCTGACAGGCTATATTCCTGATACCTTGAAGCATAGTTCCCACTGCACAGCAGTCAAACAAGATACAGGGTGGGGATAATCACAAGGAAAAGGAGTCTGGAAAGAAGAAAAGGTGAAAATCCAAATGACCAGGGACAAAGCTGCCATCACAAAGAGAAGCTCTAACGTGGTGGACAAGTTACTGACTGGGTCTCTTCTTCAGGACTGTGCGGTCTAGTGATGGTCAGCTGTTCCAATACTTTACTACTCTCATTTTCTCATATGTACAAAAATATAAAACAATAAAGTGCAGTTTATGTTTCATTGACACTTTTCCTTGCTTTAATTTTTTTTTTTTTGTCATTTTCTGCTTTTGAAATGAGCTCTCAATCACAAAATATCCAACTACACTCACAAATGCCAGCCACTGGCACAGTATGGAGAAGCCCACAGTAAGGACAGATAGCAGAGTTAGGTGGCAAGAGATGGGAAGTGATTGAAGCAGTGGTTACACATGTTCACAGGAAGCTAAAACTATCCAACAAATTGTGCCCTAATGTTGGCACAGGTTAGACTAGTCACTACCTTGGTGGGTGGCCTCAGAGTGTTCGGGTTCAGAGTCTACATGGCAATAAATTTCTTCCAGTTAAGAGTTCCTGGCTTGCACCGATCACAGGGTGGCCGGAGGGCACCGGACCAGTCTATTTAGTTTTTCAAAATGCTGTCGTAGACCTGATAGATGTACTGAGAGACTTCAGGAGCTCTACACTTCAGTGACAGCTGTAAGAGGAGAAAAAAGAAGGATATTAGCCTGTGGCTAGGCATTATACAAAGATATCAAGTACTCAATTTCACACAAGTGTCATGTTGTACATCTGAAACCAATGCCAATCCAATACCAAACCAAAACCAATGCTATGCCAATCACATGTAAAAACAAAACCAAATTACTTTCTATCTCATTGAGAAAGAAGATTTGATAACTGAGTAGCCAGAGAAATCTGTAGGTTTTAAGAATTTCAGAGTAATCAATGTCCAATTGCTTCCACATACATTACGTGGGACTATAAAGCCAGAAAATACTCCACACTGAAAACATGCAAGTCTGACCGGCAGGGGAACAGCTGTTCTTTTTTTTGTTCCTTCTTTTTTTTTTTGGCCACACCCAGAGGTGTTCGGGGTTTACTCCTGTCTCTGCACTCAGAACTTACTACTGGCAGGATCAAGCAATCAAATGAATGTTAGCATCGAACCTGGGTCAGCCAACTGCAAGGCAAGTAACCTGCCTATAATACTATCTCCCTACCCCAAGCAAAACAGGTTTTTTTTTTTTTTTTTTTTTTTTTTGCGCCACATCAGGTGGTGCTCAGGGCTCACTTCTGATTCTGCACTCAGGGATCACTCCTGGCAGGCTTGGGGGACAATATAGGGTATTGGGGGGGGGGTCAAATCTGGGTTGGCCATGTACAAGGCAAATGTTCTACCCGCTATACTAATGCTCTGGCCCTGGGTACAACAGTTTTATCTAGGAAATATGAGGAACAATGGGGGGTATATGAGAGAGAAAAAATTAAAAATCAAGAGTAGCTTCTTAATGAAACATAGGAGAGAGACAGGGCAAGAACAAGAGCAAGACTGAAAGCGAGAGAGGGGGGAAGAGAGAAGGCACACACAAGCTTAGGGAACTATAATAAGGATCTGGGTGGGGGAAGTGATCTATTAATTCCTTAGGACATAACGGGACTATCAGTTTTTGTGCATTAGCACTCAAACTGACACAGTAAAGAGGAGAGAGATTAGGCTCAACCTTATTCTCTCCTCTTTACTGCTAGCTGAGATCTGATCAACAGTATTTAGGGTGATGGAGGGAAGGAGTGGGTAAGAGTGGAGTGATTTTGAAGTCTGGAGTACCACTTGGGGATGGATTAGGCCTGTGTTAAGTGCAATGGTGGAAAATTTAGGCAATTTTGTGGGCAGAAGGAACTTAGTTAACAGATGGATGGAAAGTGGGCAAGAAAGGGGGGCAACGAAGCATATCCATTTCACCATTTACAAATGTAAGGGGGATGGGAGATGGGTGTGATACAAAAGATTTCTCTGGATTATGTCCTGTAACTGCATGAACCTACAACTACCTAAAAATAGTATGCATGTTTAGGTAGGAGGATGAAACGTCCTTCAACAGGGGGATGGAGAAAATGTGGTCTTCCACAGAGTGTCAGAGAGTGGACTATGACTTGGTCAGAAAGAGGAACTGCTAGGTGGGAGGGAGTGCAGAGGTTAACAGAGGTGCACAGTCAACCCCAGTTCAATCCCCAGCCCCACTCAGTTCCCTGGGAGTAGTGGGTCCAGCCCAGAGACCACAAGTACTGCTGGGGTGATCAAGGTGAACTCTAATACCACAGGGCCTGAATGGGAGACAGCACAGCATTCAAGTCACTGGACCAGCAACACCACAAAAAACAGAAAGTGCCACACAACAGTGTGCATAAATGTAAAGGAAATGATAGTAAACTGAAAAAAATTATTCAAAGGATATATACTATTTGAATTTAACCTTAGAAGACACGCAGTCCGGAGTGTTAGTACAGTGGGTAGGGCACTGAGGGTAATGCAATAATTCCCTTCCCTAACACCAGAGTAGTCATGTTTCTTTCACTTGGTTGAGACAGGTGATTGTATACACTGCATACACTTAGTTCATTTCTAGGAAAGTAAATGAAGTTACTTGTTTTGTTTTTGTTTTGGGGCACACCTAGCAGTGGTCAGCGCTTACTACTGGCTCTACACTCAGAGATTACTCCTGGTGGGCTTAGAGAACCATATGGGATGCCAGGGATTGAACTTGGGTTTGTGAGGAATCACCCTATCCACTACTATGTCTCTAGGCCTCTGGAGTTATTTGGTAAGACCTGGATTATACAGTGAAAATCTGCCCTTCTCATCAGAGGGGCTTTCCTCTCCTTTCTTGCATGGCACATGCTATAGGACAGAAATTTTCATTCTGAAAAAGACAAGGGACTCATGGTGCAGAGGTGAGTGGGAGGATGGAGACATCAGAGGGGAAGCCTGAAGCTGCTCCGCTCACAAATCCTTGGGCAAAATTCTAGCAGTTCACACACAAACGCTCTTGCAGTTTACTTCAAAGAGAGGGAACTAGTGGGGAAAATACCAAGAATTTTCAGTGCTGGGTGGTACTATTTCCTTGCTTTATTCTAATTAAAACATGTGGCCGTTAAAATTTAGGAATGGGGTCACAGGCTCTTTCACCTAAAAGGCTAAAAGCTTCCTTAGTTTACTGACTATTCAGATTCCTCAGTTATATTCTACATCAGGCCTCATTCACCTGTAACCATCCTCTTCCTTCCTTCCAAACTGCCTACAGGTCCTCAAAATACAGCAGGAAAAGGAGGCAATATCCCAGCTGAAAGAGGACTTCACTTCGTAAAATACAGATGGAAACTACTTCATAAAATACAGATGGTTACATCTGTCATACAGACATAACCATTAAGGTTATGCGGTAACCATAAAGCACTGTGCTTTACAACAGCAAACGAATGCCCAGCACTGAGCACGTTTTTGGTTTTTTTCCCCCATAACTTATTTTAGCTCTAAAAATACTGCCTTAATTTAATTTTTTTGGGTTTTTTTTTTTTGCCCCAGTATATGGTGCCAGAGATGAAGCCCAGTTCTGTGTCCAAGGTTGTTTATGGCAGCTACTTTGTGTCTAATGCAAGGCCTGTGCTCACTTTAGTTAAGCTCTCAGCCCCTTAAATTTTTTTTTTTTTTTTTTTTGTTTTTCAGCCACATCAGTAGTTACTCATATGTTACTCCTGGCTCTGCATGCAGGGGATCACTCCTGGTGGTGCTCAGGGGTCTTTATGGGGTACTGGGGATCAAACCCAGGTTAGCTGTGTGCAAGGTAAGTGCCCTACCTGGTGTACTCTCTCCAGTCCCTTAGTTTTCACTTCAGTCTAACATGCAACTGAACAAAAATTTCCAAACTAAAGTTCTCTTACAGAATGCCAAAGATGTATCTCATTTTTTTTTTTTTTTGGCTTTTTGGGTCACACCTGGAGATGCACAGGGGTTACTCCTGGCTCTGCACTCAGGAATTACTCCTGGCGGTCTGGCGGTACTCGGCAGACCATATGGGATGCTGGGAATCGAACTCAGGTCAGCAGCGTGCAAGACAAACACCCTACCCGCTGTGCTATCGCTCCAGCCCCTCTAACTTTTGTTCAATAAAAACTATCTTTCTTTGGGACTGAAGAGATATTAGAATGGGTAAGGCACTTGCCTTGCATATACCCAGCCCGGGTTTGATGCCTAACATCACATATGGACTCTTCCCACACTGATGGGAGTAATTCCTGAGTGCAGAGTCAGGAGTAACATCTGAGTATTGTTGGGTGTGACCCCAAAGCCAAAAACCAACCAAACAAACCACACACACACATACACACAACAAAAAACAAAAATAAAAACATTAACCCCCCAAAACAAAAAATTAACCCCCAAAACAAAACTATCTTTCTTCATTATAAATTGAGTAAATACATAAATAAATGCTGTATGACTCAGAGGTAAAGTATATGCATTGCAAGCCTGAGTCTCTGGGCTTCTCTGATACCTAAAAAATAAAAAGAGGAGTGAGGATAGCACTGGGATCGGGTGTACACCTTGAGGTTGTACTATCGCTCCAGCCCCAAGGTGTACCTAATTTCTGCCTTACCTTTCACACCAAGGGCCTCAGGACATTAAAAAAAAAAAAAGGCTCATGTGTCGTGTGTCTATTAATTCTGAGATCCGAGAATCATAAACTCCGAAAAAATCAGAAAAGACAGCTTTTGGAAATGAGCTAATGTAAATCCTGTGACGAGCACACTAGAGTACCACATGCACAGATATGCTGGCTTAATATGCCACGTTTTGGGAACAGTTCTGTCAGCACCGGGGAGGACTCTGAGGCCCTCCTGACCACCTGTTAGCAAGGGCAGACACTGTAGAGAGAAGGGTTTCGGCAGAGAACCCCAAGATGTCTTCAGTGCCAGTTTAGGGGGGATGGTGTCTGTAGCACAGGGTGCTAAGGAAGAGTGAAAGGGCCCCTACTGTCCTTCTGGAAACGATCTCACCCTTTTCTTACCGTATAATTTGGGTTTCCTGGCTGGATACGGAGCTCAGCCAAGATCCAGATGCCATTAGTGAGCTTCAGGGATTGGTACAGCATGTCCTGCCCTTCCACATTCCGCTTGGCAATAGTATAAACATTGTTGTTTTGCAACTTGCTGGAAACAGTGTCTAGGAACAGAGATTCAAATCCAACACCTTTAGTTAAAATAGCAAACAAATGTATGCTAATTCCCTTCTGACATTCTTAGGCGCTCATGTTCTCAGTTGCCTGACAAGTACTGTCACACAGCGGTGCGCACATTTCAGAACGCCCTTCTCCCACACAACAGCACTGGGTGATGAGGTTCTTGGAGAGACTGCCTATCAATCCCAAGAGAGAAAAACAGAAGAAGGTGCAACTAAGCAATTACTATAAAAAAAAATTACGGGGGTATGTGAGGTCAGGTCACAATATCTGACCGTGAAAAGAGGCGATTCCTGGCTTTCTGCTCAGGAGTAAGAGTGAAAGGGAGTTTTGCTCAGGAGCCCATAAGTGGTGCTGGATTTGAACCAGGGTCGCAGCCAATGCAGCTGCATGCAAGGCAAGTGCCTTCCCTTTTCTACTCTCCCTTCAGCACCTGAAACTAAGTATGAATGTGAGAATTACCTGTGGAGATTCTGGTGGGTGTTTTATACCTTAAGTTAGAGGTATATCTTAACTAGTCAGCTAAAAATGCATGGGAGAGTACAGACAGAAACGGACAGACAGGTGTGCCACAGTCACCGTCCATTTCTGGAAGCCTGGCCCCAGAACCCACCAGCAGAGTCTGGCAATTCACACCACCCCACAGATGACTACTTCACTCTGCCACTCTGCTTTCAACAGCCAGATTTGGAAAAGGGGGGAGTTGCAGAAATTCTGCAACTCAAATCTGAATGGAATTATTTGTTATTTATTATTTGGCATTTATTTATTATAGGTATTTAAACTGAATGCTTTGGTATTTATTTCTTTTTCTGAGTAGGTAACTGCTTTCTTAAGCTTGTAAGGAATACCATACATCAAAATAAAGCAAACTGTCCAACCTGAGACTCCAAGGAAGAACATGATTGTTAGGAGGCTGACTGCTGCCTGAACCCCCCAGGCGGCAACTGACCTCTAAGGTCCACTAACACAGGGGAAGAATGGGCTGGGGTCTGGATTCTTATCACTACAGTATCATGGCCACGATGTGTCAAAATAGTGATTTTTCCCCCCTCTCTCTGCTCTCTTACCGTAACGGGAGATACTGCACCACTAGAGAATGACAAACTAAGACTCAAGATGATAAACACCGCTTCTTTGCTGAGTTTATTGTGCTCATTTCTGATGAGAATCCTAGTTACTTGTGCCTACCCTTTAGAAATGGAATTCTCTCCACATAAAAACCTGTCAGACCCCGGTTTAAATCCAGCACCACTTATAGGCCCCTGAGCTCACGGATTTATCTGTACCACACTCTTGAGGAAAAGGTGCCATGAGGGCAGTCCTTCTATTCTCATACCTGAAAGGACTGCCTGTACAGGGATCCTGGAGCTTTTCATCACTGTGATTCCCACAGAATACCATGGACGCCCATCTACAACCCCAATACAAGTCTGAATCAGGTGCTAGAGGTGCCACTGTGTGATCCTGTCCCTGGGGGACATGAGTGCAGTTCAAGTGGTACATGAACCACTGAGTCTGATGCTTGGTTCTGCATCTCTACACTCCACTGTGTGACCCAGCATTGCTGAGTATACTCCCCTCCCCTCCATCCAACACCACAACAAACAAAAAATCCCATCAACTCTAAGTGCTCACTTCACCCCTCCATAGTTAGGCTCCTGGAAAGCACAACTTCAAGCAAAATGACGTCTAATGAGAGCAGGTCCTTGAATGAATAACATTCAATGTTGGTTGAGATTGCAGCTTTTCTCCCCTCACCACCAGTATAACAAAATGACATTAAATAAAATGTTACTCCAAGCTCTGCTGCACCTACGTGAGGGCTGAATTGGGAGGTAATCTCCACCTGATGTCATTTTCTCACATTCAAAGTACTGAGTGCTCAGGGGAGGAGGCACTAAAATCCATTAAACATTTTAACCACACTTAAATATTACTTAACTTTCCCTCTTTATTCCCAAGATTTTCGCTAACACCAAAGCAGCATAGTTGTAACTTAACTGACTTTCCAGGACCAGAGCAGTAGTACAGCATGGAGGGCATTTTGCCTTGTATATAGCTGACCTGGTTTGATCCCCGCATCCCATATGGTCCTTCAAGCACCAACAGGAGCAATTCCTGAATGAAGAGCCAGGAGTAACCCCTGGCCATTGTAGGATGTGGTACAAAACAACCCATTCACCACTCCCCCACAAAAAAACACCCCACAAAACAACCAAAGAAACAAATGAACAAAAAGAACTGACAAATGAACAGGTGCATATGCTGCCTGTAGCATCAGTTATTGTTATTAACTATCCCGGTAGAGGTAAGGTCATCGTCACACTGCTGATGTGATTGGTGTTGGAATATTTAATGCATGAAACTGTATTAACAACTTTGTGAATTATAGCATTAAAACAATCACATCACATGACATGACATCACATCACATCACGGTCCTCCCGTTGTTCATCGATTTGCTCGAGTGGGCCCAGTAACGTCTCCATCATGAGACTTGTTACTGTGTTTGGCATATCGAGTACGTCATGGGGAGCTTGCCAGGCTCTGCCGTGCGGGCAAGATACTCTCGGTAGCTTGCCGGGCTGAGAGGGGCGGAGGAATCGAACTCGGGTCGGCCATGTTGGCTGCGTGCAAGGCAAACGCCCTACCACTGTGCTATCGCTCCAGCCCATTAAAACAATAATAATAATAAAGAGAAATGACTTTCAAAGAACCAAAGTGTATCTCAAGGAACCACAAAGTGTACCTGAGGGTAGTAATATGCAATACCTTTGGAGGAGTGGGGCCTCAATGTGCATTTTATTTATTACTAGGTTTTTGGGCCACACCCAGCAGTGCTTAGGGCTTACACCTGACTCTGTGTTCAGGGATCATTCCTGGAGGGGATTGGGGGATGGTATGGAGTGTGGGGATCAAACTGGGGTCGGCAGCATGTACTGTATCTTTGGCCCCTCAATGTGCTTTTAATAAGCCTTCTGGGGGTCAGGAAGTTCTAGCTGTCACTGTGGTTCCTGCAATGAAGGGCTCTTGCAGCTTAGACTGGGTTGCTAGGCAACACCAACTGGGGTGTTTTGACAGGACTGCCTTTAACACAAGGGGGGGGGGCTTGACGTAAGCTATAAAAGCCACCCTTTAGTTTCAAGGCTTTTTCCATCCCCAAGAAAACCAAAAACACACAGTAGGAGCCTTGGTTAAAGAGTCACCTTGCTGCACTGGCACCATCATGTTCTAGACAGAGTAAGACCCAGACTCCTAAGACTTCTCATTATTTCACCACCTATGGAAGAGAGGATGGGCTAAATAATTAAAGCGACAAACACACAAATTCCTGCTCCTAGAATTAGAAAGGAAATGAGGCAAACAGCCAGAATAGAATAGGCAACAACAGAATAAGCAAATTGAATGGGTGTAACTTAATACATTTGAAAGCATTCTGGCCGGAAATCTGGCTTCCTTCCTATGAATGGTTGTAAGAAGATTTCTATCAGGAGACTGAATGGATGGAGGTTTATATATATGTGGATGACCAATTTCAAAAATGCTACATACTAGGTTTGAGTTTAGGATGTATAGATGGTAGGAATATCATATCCTGCTAAATGTACTATTCAAAAATGTAACAGGAGCCACCTATCACGAGCTTTTCAGCTGATGATACCATGTGAGGTGTAAGACAGTGAGTTCTGCTCCAAGGATACAAAAAAGATGGCCAAATGCACTGAGAGCTGGGCAGGGGAGATACCTTAACGTGCTGGAGCACATGCTTTACATGCAGGAGCCCTCGGTCTGATGCTGACACTGCATGGTCCCTTTGAGTACAGCTGGGGGCAATCCTTGAATGCTGCTCCTATGCACTGCAAGGTGTGCCCCCACCCTGCCTCACCTCAGCAAAAATACAACAAGCAAAGGTCATAGCTATTTCAAGATGTGATTTATTGGTTTGTTTCTCTCATCGAATTTGGCTTTTTAGGTCTAAGGCCTCAAACCTTAGGAGGTGTAGATGTGGTCTTCCTTCATCTTTCAGGTGAAGGAAGGTGACCTAGGTAAGGTCACACCTCTCCAAACAGCATCAAGAGTGAAGAAGATACTCTAATCTACTTCAGAGTGTGAATGGGAAGATTTGCATGCACAGACTAACTGTGATATTTAAGACTGTTAAATTTCTCTTTTGGCTTTTGGGTCACACCCGGTGATGCTTAGGGATCAACCCCTGGAGGGGATCAGGGGACAATATGTTGTGCTGGGGATTGAACCTGGGACAGCTGCGTGTAAAGCAAGCACCTTGCCCATTGTATTATCATTCTGACCCCTAACAGAAAAAAATTTAAGCCAGGTTGTACACTGCTTTGCAAGAAGATTCATTTCTGGATGTGATTGGAGATGCAACTACCTCTAATATAGTTAAGACTGTCGTCCTAGATACACTCAGCCCAGATGCAGCTCAAACTGTGAGATATAAAACAGATTTGTACAGAGCTCTGGCTATCAACAGAAATGATCAGTGCCAGACAGCCAGGAGACCCACACTTTAGGGCCTCTCCTTTCTATTAAGATCTAACTTTTAATGGTAAGAAACAAAAAGGGTTCCTGCCTTCCTTCTTTTCTTCCTTCTCTAACCCCTTAACCTCTCTTTCCTTCATCCCCTCCGTCCTTCCCTTCCTTTTCTATAGAAAGAAATGGAAGAGCTAAAGTAAAGGCTCAATGCCAGGTCACTGAGTCCTTTGAGCCTGTGACTTCCTACAGCCCTCAGTGTTAGTTCCATCTGTCAAATGTCTACTATGGCACAGAAAAGCTATTTAAAGTGCTGGTGCTATTGTGATTAGGACAGATCAGCTGCAAAGGATGGTATTTTTAGCTCTCAGCTAGACCCAGGGTGTTGAATCAGAAGGCACTAAACCTGAAAACGTTCATGTTAATAGAGACTCAGACTGGAAAGAAATGGAAAGGCCAGAGCATTCCAGCCAGACCCTGGGAAGGATGCAAAGAAAAGATTAGTTGCAGGAACTAACTTCCAAGATTAGCAGAGATTTAGTGATTTGGAAAATCACTTGGTCTCCTGAGAAAAATGAAGTAGCTGTCTCCCTCCACTCCAAGTGCACTGTGGAGGAATCTGTCACTGTGAAAATGAATTTGTTGGTATTTGGAGCACCCAAGGAAGGGAGGAACTGGCTTGAGGCCATGGCAGGATAGATTGAAAGTGAATTTGTTCTAAGAATTTGTACTAGGTTACTTCTAAGGACACAGCCCCTACTGGGAGAAAGGCCAGATGTCCCTTCTCTGGCAAGATCACAAACATATACCAAGGTGAACTAGGGTAGTAAACTCTAATCTGGAAGCCATGGAGTTTAACTATTAATCTGGCTAGCTGATTCAAGCCCCCAATTATCCAGACTTCTACTTTCTTTACTGAAAAGAATTATCCCTTTCATTTTGGGCATCTGAAACCAAACCTTTCTGGTTACTCTAACCTGTCTCTGCTCTCTGTAGCCCAGAGTTTCTTAAACAATCCTCAAGGAACACTGGTGTTCTACGGATGCATTAAAAATGATATTAAATTTCATGGTAAATGAAAATATAATTCTCAGTGTAGGACCTCCGTTTTCTTTTTTCTTTTTTTATCGAATCCCCATGAGATACAGTTACAAAGCTTTCATGTTTGAGTTTCAGTCACACAATGATCGAACACTCATCCCTCCACTGGTGCACATTTTCCACCACCAATGTCCCAAGTATCCCTCATCCCCTCATCTCAATCCTCCCCTGCCTCTATGACAATTTCCCCCACACTTTCTCTCAACTTTTGGGCATTATGGACCTCAGCTTTCAACGCATGAAAGTGTAATAGCAATTTCTAAGAGATGCACATCATATCCCGTTTTCCCACTTCAGCTGATACTAATCACAGAATCCTTTTATTGTGTGACAGATGTTCTCAGAAGCACCCCTATGAAATGCTGCCATGAGACCAGCTCATACAGAGTAACCACAACCAAGGGCCAGGGCTCTTCCAATCTGGCTCTTCTTTAATAGGATCCACTATGATTCTCCTCATTAGCAACTGAGGGTTCTGCACCAGAGGCTTCCCGAAGAACAGCTTAGACAATGGGAATTGTCACTCTTCACTCCACCCCTGTCTCCAATCAAATGAGTTCTTTTTTTTAATTTTTATTAGTGAAACACCATAATGTACAGTTGTAGACTTACAAATTTTTTTGTGCTTGGGTTTCAATTATACAATGATCCAAGTACCCATCCCTCCACCAGTGCCCATTTTCCTCCACCACTGATCCCAATATAACCTCCCCCTCCCACCCCCCCGCCTCTGTGGCAGGGCATTCCCTTTTGTTCTCTCTCTCCTTTTGGGTGCTGTGGTTTGCACTTGAGTGGCAATCATGTTCGGTCTATAGTCTACTTCCAGCATGCATCTCCCATCCTGGGAGGATCCTCCCAACACCTTTATTTGGTGCTCCCTTCTCTATCTGAGCTGCCTTTCCCCCTAGCATGTGTGGCTGCCCTCCAAGCCATGGAGTGAACCTCCTGGTACTTATCTCGGTTATTCTTGGGTGTTAGTCTCCTATTTTGTTACTTTATGTTCCCCAGATGAATGCAATCTTTCTATGTCTGTCCCTCTCTTTCTGACTCAAATGAATTTTAAGCCAAGTAGTGGGCTTCAGAGGGATAGGTAACACTGCCATGTCAGCACATGGCATAAAAAGATCCATTTTAGGATATTTTGGTGAAAATACTAATGTATAACCAATCAGGGTGAGAAACCCAGACCTGGAGTGTTTGAGAGAAGGCTGGTATAAAGTACAACTTAAGAGAATTAACTAGTCACTGCCATGGAAACTGGAGAGGATTGCTTCCTTCTACAGACTATTTCCTTTAAAGACTCCAAGGCCTTAAGAGAATTCCCTTAAGAATGGATGTATCTAATGCCCAAAAGGAGAGAGAAAGAAGCAAAGTGCCTAACACAGAGATGGGGGGGGGGGGGGGAGTGGGAGTGTATGGTTGGGGGATGGTGAGTGGGAAACAGGGGACATTGGTGGTGGGAAATAATACCGGTGATATACACTGGTAGAGGGATGGGTGTTGTAACACTGTATGACTGAAACCAAACCACAATCAGCTTTGTTGCTGTGTATCTCAAGGTGATTCAATTAAAAAAAAAAAAACAAAGAAAAAGAAAAAAGAAAGGATGTATCTAAAGGAAATACACAGGATGAATATACCACAGAGCCTCAAAATATTATAAATAAAGATGTTGGAAGAATTCAGTGGGCCTTCCTTCTGTACCGTCTTACTGCCTCTTGCCCCAGAGCTAAGCCTCACTCCCATGGCAGGCAGGCAGCACGTTGAAAGGAGGAAATGATGGGCAAGAAAAGAAAGGAGGCACTGACCAGTCACCCGGGCTGCTTTCCTTCAACCCACTCAGCCTGTATTAAACTCAACGAGAGAGGCTGGACAGACAGTCTAACTCTGACAACTCAGGTTTCCTTCCATGGTCTCAACGTCTCAGGAAAACTTCAGGAACTGATACTGGCTGTCTTTCCTCTTTATCACCTCTTTGATGTTCTATTCAGTAATGAAATTAACTAAAAAGGCCTGGGCTTTCTAGTAATAATCAAAGAGGTTAGTATCATGGTAGAAAGCTGCCACAAGGTAAGAAAATAAAAAAGATTAGCAAATAAACTTTAATCAACGTTAATTTTTTTTCCCCTCAGAGTAGGGTTTGGGATAGTTGTTTGGTAGAAGGGGTCTGGCATGACTGTGAGCATGACAGCCAGGCTGTCAAACATCTGGCAGTGCTTGGGGGACCAAATGTGATATGAGGGATCAAACTAAGGTTAGCCACATGTAAGGCAAGAGTCTTATTCTCTGTACTACTTTCTCTAGCCCTATAATATATTTTTAATTTACTATTCGTGAGACAGACCATTACAAAACTGTTCGTGATTGGGTTTCAGACATATAATAATCCAACACCCATCCTTTCACCTGTGTACATTTCTCACTACCAATGTCAGCTGTTTCCCTCCCTCTACACCCCAACCAAACCTCCTTTCCCCCTACCACCTGTCTCTATGACAGGCACTTTTCTTCTTTCTCTTTCTCCTTCTGTGCGTTATGATTTGCAATGCAGGCACTGATAGGCCATCATGCTTGTTTAGGGATGTTCAGTATTTTTTTCAGGATGGTAAGGCTCGAATAGCTTTTTTAACTGGGTGGCAGCTTTGGGGTGTGGATGCTACTGCCAAGGCTTCTGGAAGGTGGGAGGTGGGGGGAGGTAGCTTATTCCAACTCAGGGAAAGCCTGAAGGTTTCAGTCACAAAACCCACATACCCCAATTTTCAGCAGATTATATCTCAGTGAGGTCCATCCTGAGACTGTGGCGTTGGTTGGGGACATGGTGGCAATTTTGGATTGTGGAAACAAGCGGCTGCTGGAGGTTCTGCATTGGCGGGCACCAGGTCAACCCACCCCCCTACAATTTATCCTGGTCTGTTCAGCCATCTGCAGGTCCAAAGATTAACTGTGGCTTTTGATCTCTTTCAAGATTTGCTTATGGATCTCTGAAGCAAGGCTGATAAATGAGCTCGTATAGCTGACTGGGTATGGCTCCTAGGTACCTACCTAAGTTCTGGCCATTAAATTTTTAGGGGGAAATTTGGTCCCAAGTTGTCAGGGTCCTTCCAGAGGCACAGCAGCAATTTTGGGGTATTAGGAAGCCCAAAGGCACCATCAAGCTGCTGATGCACTCACCCTGCAGTTATTCTTTTCTTGGGAGAGGCAGAGAAGGCCATGCCTGGTGGTGCTCAGGGATTCTCCTGGTTCTGTGCTCAGGAGGGGCATGGAGGACTGTATGTGGTACTGGGGATTGAACCTGGACTGGTCTTTTTTTTTTTTTTTTAAATGGAATCACCATGAGATACAGTTACAAAGCTTTCATGTTTGAGTTTCAGTCACACAATGATCGCATACCCATCCCTCCACCAATGCACATTTTCTACCACCAATTTCCTCAGTATCCCCTCCCCCCAACCCCATCCCAGTTCTCATCCTGCCTCTATGGCAATTTTCCAATACTCTCTCTCTACTTTTGGGCATTGTGTTTTGCTCAAAATTTCCCACCACCATTCAAGCCTGCCTGCCACTAGATAATTTATTTTCCATCGCTCATTTTGAATATGAGGGCTTTTGTGGCTGCATGCTTCTGGAAGTCTAGACTGTAAATGGCTGGGTTCCAGAGACATCTCTGTACAGCACTAATCCATTTTGGGATTCAATTGGTGCGCTAAGATGGCGCCTGGAGGCAAACTATCGGCATGACTGTGGGCATGACAGCCAGACTGTCAAACAGGCAGGGAGCTGGGGAGGAACAGCCCAGCTCCTCTGCTGCCATGCAGCCTCGAGACTTAGTCTTGGCACCCCTGGCCTGGTCTTGACCAACGCACTATACCATCTCTTTACTCTCCCGCAATTTATTCTTGTTTAATAATCATTATAGGATTCTGTTGGGGGTTGGGGGACACCCAATAATGCTTGGGTGACCATGCAGAATCAAATCGTGGTGCTCTAGAACTTTGCACTATCTTCTCAGCCAGAATCTAGGGTTCTAAATAAGGCCCCTGGTAAAGATGTTTGCAAAATATCTACCATCTACCAACTAGACACAAGGTACCTGTATTCTCTCGATGGCCACAGGTCACTCTTAGGAAAAAGTTGTTTTTTTTTTCCCCCAAACTAAGAAAAGATAAAATGTTTTCAAAAGATTGATATACTAGGATGAAAAGGAAACATGGAGTCATTACTCACCAGCATTTAAATGGCATTCCTTAATCTGAAACTGAAGTTCATTTTCATTAGGTATATCCTTCCACGTTGCAAGGAAGACCTGGCGCTCTGTAGAGAGAAGCAGAAGGAAAGGAAGGAGTACAGCATCTGACAGCATTAGGCTCTGGGACGCTTTGCACTTTCCCTCTGAGTGCTGACTCTGGCATCACAGCCAGCAGCAGCCTGGGAGAGGAGCCAACTTTTGCTCTGCAGAGGTTCTGCATTCCCACTCAATCTCTCATCAGTAGCACAAAGAGACATTAGAAAAGAGTTTGCATTCAGGATTTAGTTTTAGCTGTACTATTTCCCTCTTTGGGTGACTTTGGATACGTTTTGTGTGCTTTCTGGCCCTAATTTCCACATATATATATCTTACCTACCCAATGACCCATTAAATGATTATTCAATTTAGTATGTACCAACTTCAGTTAGTTTTGTTTTGAGGCCACACCCAGTGATACTCAGGGCTTACTCCTGGTTCTGTGCTCAAGGATCATTTTTGGTGACACTTGGGGGACCAGATATGGTGCCAGGGATCGAACCTGGATCAGCTGTGTGCAAGGCTTATCTGCTGTACCCCAACCCCGACCATTTCAGTTAGTTTCATTAGTTTTATAGGTAAAGCAAGTAATAAATATCAGCAGCCATATGGGAAATTCTAATGTTCTTTGTTTGGCTGGGGGTTACACCTAGCAGTGCTCAGTACTTATTCCTGGCCCTGCACTCAGGGATCACTCCTGTTGGGCTCAGGGAAACATATGGGGTGCTGAGGATCAAACCCTGGTCAGCCGTGTGCAAGCAAACGACCTATCTGTTATACTATTGCTCTAGCCCTGTTTTTTTTTTTTTTTTAGTAAATTACTGAATTATTGAAACATTAAGACTTAAGGCCAAGTGCTAAACTTGCACAGTGTACCTCATTAAGTCATAAAAAAAATTATTTCCACTTCACAAACTCGGAAACCCAAACTCAGAAGTCAAGCACTTTTACATAGTCACAGCCAGTTACAGCTAACAGGTTACACGGAAACTCAAATACACCTGTCGCCAAACCCTTACTCTGGATCCTCAGAAACAGGCAATGGAATTAGAGAAATTAGAAACAAACAGCAAAGCAAGATGAACAACTCAGTGACTATAATAACTGTTAATTGCTAATGGCTTTAGAACAGTCATACTGATTGAAAAAAAAATTAACTTGTACTTCAAGGGCAATGCCCTGCCTGACATTCAGAGGAAGGGCAAAGATGTCTCGGCAGAAACACAGGAAGACATACTTACCCATTTTGCCATCTTCTACAAAAAGCACATTGAGTGGGATGAGGCAGCTGAAGTAGAAGACATCAATATTGTTTTTCACAGCCACCTGCCAGGAAAATAATGAGGGAAAATTAGGACATCACAGGAAACCAGGTAGGAGGGAAAAAATAGTTAAGTGTCTAGAAATATACCACCTTATTGCCTTCTTTTTCAGACAATGTAAGACTCCTCAAATCAAGCTACACCAGCCCAACTACTGCTAAGCATACCCTTTCTCCATTGTCAGAGAACTCTGAAAACAGGGACAAGTTCAGAGAATCAGTTCTATACCCAGAAATCTCAAAGCATGTACTTTTCCTTACTATGTTTATTAACATTAGTTGCTACCATGTATTATGAATCTATTAGTGTATTTAAAATCCTTATCACAACTACACCCAAACAAAATAGCTGTCACACCCCTCTCATTTTATAAAAGAGAAACAGGCTCAGGAGGACTAAGTAACATCCAGGGTCACACTGCTAATATGAAAAAAAGCATGACTGGGCTGGAGCGATAGTACAGTTGGTAAGGTGCTTGCCTTACATGTGGCTAACTTGGGTTTGATGCATACAGTGATCCATATGGTCCCCAAACCTACCACGAGTGATGTGAGTGCAGAGCCAGGAATAAGACCTGAGCACTGCTGGGAGTGGCCAGAAACCAAAACACAAACATAACAGAACCAGGATTAAACAACACTGGCTCCAGACTGCCGCTTACTTTGAAAAGATACTGACTTTGGGGCCAGAGACAGTATAGGTATTAAAACGCTTGCCTTTAGTCTGTCTCATGAGCAAAAGGGAGAAGGCAGCTGGAATAGAGAAGGGATCATTAAGAATATGATGGCTAGAGGATGTGTGCTGAAAGTAGATAAAGGACGAAACACGATAACCTCTCAGGGTCTGCATTGCAAGCCATAATGCCCAAAAGTAGAGAGAGAGCATGGGGGAAATTGTCTGCCATAGAGGCAGGGGGAGGGTGGGAAGGGGGATAAACCGGGGATATTAGTGGTGGGGAATGTGCACTGGTGGAGGGACAAGAGTTTGATCATTATGTGACTGTAACCCAAACATGAAAGCTTGTAACTACCTCACAGTGATTCAATAAAATTAAAAAAAAAAAGACGCTTGCCTTTGATCTGGTTGCCCTCAGTTTGATTCCAGCACCATACATGGTCCCCTGAGTATCACATGGAGTGATTCCATAGCATAGAACCAGGCCTAAGGCGTGAGCCCCGAGTGTCACCCAAACCCCAAAATACTGACTTACAAGTTTCTTTTATTAAGATCTTATTTTCCAAGGCCTATGGTTTGAAAAAGCTTGTTGGGTCAAACACTACTAATGAGAAGAACAACAAAAAGCCTTTGAGCAAAAGAAGAAATGAGTTTTCTTTTCACAATACAGGCTTTTGATTTAGGTAGGCTGTGATTTGGGCATGGCTATTCAATTCAGAGTGTGCTGCTATATTTTTAAAAAAGCTACAATAAGTACTTATTCAGGGGCAACACTGATTGGTGAATATATTCAGAAACACGCCGATTCTACTGCAGCAGTGTCTAAGAACCATGTACTGTAAGAGGGAGAGGAGGAGGAGAATTGTTCTAAACCACTACTTCCCACTGGTTTCTGTCACTAGTGACTTTTCTATCTATGCTCTTGGCACCGCAGGAAACCATTTCTCTGGGCAAGTTCTAAAATCAGTAATCAGGCCTACTTCTCTCCCATTTTGCATATATTACTTACAGGCAGGAGGAGTGTTTAAGCTTAACGAGTACCACTTTCCCCCACCCTTGGGGGAATGTCTACACTCTAACAATTTATCCATGGCTTCATTCGGAGTCGATAAGATGCAAACATTGTCTTTTCTAAATACTTAGGATCAGGGCTTACCCTGACAGCCTGACATGGTCACACTGGTTCTGTTCAGGGGTTACCCGCCAATCGCTCTAGCTGCTGCTTCTTAGTCATTAACTCATCTTCCCATCTTTTTTTAATTTTTAAAAATTTTTTATTAGTGAAACACCATGAGGTACAGTGTAGACTTGCAAATTTTTGTGCTTGGGTTTCAGTTATACAATGATCAAATACCCATCCCTCCACCAGTGCCCATTCTCCACCACCACTGATCCCAGAATCCCTCCCACCCCCCATCCCACCCTGCCTCTGTGGCAGGGCATTCCCCTTTGTTCTCTCTCTCCTTTTGGGTGCTGTGGTTTGCAAAAGAGACACTGAGTGGGAATCATGTTTGGTCTATAGCCTACTTTCAGCATGCATCTCCCATCCTGGGAGGATCCTCCCAACACCCTTTATTTGGTGTTCCCTTCTCTATCTGAGCTGCCTTTTCCCCTAGCGTGTGGCGCTGGCCTCCAAGCCATGGAGTAAACCTTTTGGTACTTATCTCTGCTATTCTTGGGTATACATAGAAAGATTGCATTCATCTGGGGAACATAAAGTAACAAAATAGGAGTCTAACACCATCTTCCCATCTTAAGCAGTACTTTCAACTCCTCTTCCTTAGTTTGGTTGAGCTTTGCCTATCTGATATAGTCTTTCTATTCTTTCCCCCAAATGATCCGTCAAATTACTTCTTTACATCTCGTGCTTTTACCTTCCAATGACCAATTCTGAGGCTGAAGAGGCAGTACAGAAGGTAGGGGGCTTGCCTCACATGCAGCTAACCCAGACACCCAGACAACCCAGATGGTCTCCTGAGCTTGCCAGGAGTAATTCCTGAGCGCAGAGCCAGGAGTAACCCCCGAGCACTGCTAAATGTAACCAAAAACTCAAAACCAAAGCTTGTTATTAACGACCAAGTCCACAGACAGCACCGATGACTTGGGAGAGCACAGAATCTGCTGCCCACAATGTTGAGATGGAAGGATTCTCAAAAAGCCAGGATCACGTGAGGGAAAGAGAGATGGTGCTTTGGCCTTCTTTGGGCTGTATCAAGAGCTCCACTTCAAAAGACGTAGGGCTTTGGGGAGTTTCTAATTCATTTGGTTCTCAGCAAAGAGAGAGGACATATTGTAAACATAGGCGTCAGAAAGATCTTGTTGTGGTGCTGTACTCTGAGAAGTGTATATGAAGTGAAAATGGGGTGGTAAGAGTGGGCTAGTGCGGGCCACACAAAGCCTATGTGAGATGTGAATGTGGACATGTACTGCTCACATATTTATGTGGAAAGTTTATTTTGAGAGAAGTCCCTATAGGCAATTGAGAATAATGTTACCTGAAAAGTCTTAAGGAACCTGTAATTATTTTGTTCTGAGTGAGTCCTTATTTCAATGCAGTCCTTTAACAATGAAAAAAATCTGAAAAGCTCCTTGAACTCAGCAGTGCCACACCACTCTGCCTTGGAACTCTTGAGAAACTGAAAAAAGCCATGGATGGTCTTCCAGAAAAAAGTGCAGGTTGGTGTTCATGAGTTATCCTTGGAAAAATGTTGGGGGTTGGGCTTTTGAGTCATTTCCCTGGCCTCTACTTATGGTTGTTTTTTTAAAATAATATCATTAAAAGATAGCTATGTGCTATAGCCTTATCTGAATTCTTACACATGTTCCACTCTAGTACTAATTCCAGGCTAAAATGAGATCAGAAGAGACAAAATATTTACTGGTGAGCTGTTAACTATGCTTTTCCCTATTGTGGCTTTGGTACTTTGTTAAAAAAAATAAAAAACACTCTTTTTCATTTATTTTGGGGTCATATCCAGTGATTCAAGGACTACTCCTGGCTCTGCAGTCAGGAATCACTCCTGGTGTGCTCGGAGGACCCTGTGGGTTGCCAGGGAGAGGACCGAGGTGGACTGCATGCAAGGCATTCTACCTGCTGTATTCTCACGATGGCCACAGGTCGCTCTTAGGAAAAAGATTTTTTTAAAACAGTTTTTCAAACTCAACATTTTGCTCTCTGACTTTTGTTTGGGGTCTCAGGGTTACACATGCTCCAGCCCTTTAAGTGATCTTCCTGCCTGACTCTTGGACAGAACTGTGTTCATTTCAAGAATAAATGGCTCAGGGCTGCAAAGACAACTCAGTGGTCGGGTGTTCAAACTACAATACCGTATTACTCCCCCACCAGGTACCGCCAGGTGGCCTTGGTGGTCCCCGGGACCACAGGGCCTAAGCAGCGCTACATCTTTGGTTTTTGGCACTGAACCACCCCAAGCCCTGCGAGTGGTCCATGGGTTCTCTAAGCACTGTTTGGATTCAATTCCTGGCACCCTATATGGTTCCCCAAGCACTGAGCGTAGAACCAGGAGTAAGCCCTGAGCATGCCAGATGTGCTTCCCCTGCCCCGCCTGCCTCCCTGCCCCCCCCCCCCCCCCAAAAGCTCTTTAGGTCCATGTTCTCCCTTGAACATGTATCTTGCTTGCTATGTCTCCATGTATCTTTGCTTGCTTGGTTTTTCCACTCTGGAGAAGCCCACACTGTCTCGTGAATACACACTTCCTCTCTCTTTCTCCACTCATATACCTTTCTAATTAACTTTTGTTTAATAAAAACTATCTTTCAGATTGGAGAGATATTACAACGGGTAAGGAACTTGCCTTGCATGCACCCAGCCTGGGTCAACCCCCACCACACACACCCCCAAAACAAAAATAAAAACATTAACCCTAAACAAAAAAACCAACCCTCCAAACAAACTATCTTGCTTCACTATAAATTGAGTAAACATATAAATAAATGATGTATTGCTCAGAGGTAGGGCATACGTATTGCAAGCCTGAGGCTCTGGGTTTCTGATACCTTAAAAATAAAAAGGGGAGGGAGAATAGTATTGGGATCGGGTGGGAGAGGGTCCCTGAAAAAAAAAAAAATAAGTAAATAAAAGGGGAGATGTCCTCTGGGTCTGGCCCCTTTCTGCCTCTCTAGCCTGTTTCTTCAACTTCAATTTCCACATCAAAATCAATTATTTTTTTTCCCACACAGAGACTAACAGCATTCCCTGTCTTTTTACATATCGATCATTCTGATCAATATATTCTTCTTTGAAGCTTTGGGTATCTGGAAAACATTTATTTTGGCAGGGTTGGGGGATCAAGTAGCAGCACAATTAAGTCTATGACCCCAGCACTTCTGGAAAATATATAATCTTATGATTCAATTCAAGCTTGACAATTCTCAGGCAAGTTCTAAATCCTTTACCATAACACCCAGTGCAAACATTTCTACTGTAACAGTTATAAATTAACTGTTTACATCTGCCTCACCTACACTACAACAAACTCCTGACTCAATAAATATACGCTGCATAAAATTAAGAGAAAGCTCTTCAGCAAACAGAATGAAGTGGTAGTTTCTCAATCCATTTCCTGACTCTACACCGTTTATATGCATGACATAACCCCATCAGAACTCAATGAGGCAGGACTGGGGTCAAAATAGGAGTACTTTTGGTTTCAAACCACTAAGTTAAATCAGTGCTATAGGCTAAGGAAGAATAATGTAAATAGTATAGACTACAACCAAATACTAAATTATCCAAGCGTATGTCAGCTGCCCTTTGAATGGCTAGGCCAAAACAGAATGAAGGACTGGACCAAACATAGTGGGGTTAAGGTGCTGACCTAGCATGTGGTGGGCTCTTGCTTAGAATCCTCAGCATCGCATGTTCTTCTGAGCACTGTCAGGGTCACTCCTGAACACAGAATTAGGAATAGCCCCTGAGCACTGCTGGGTATGAGCCTTCCTGCCTCATGTAGCCCCTATTCCCCTCCAAAAAACCTAAACTAAATAGGGAAAACACAATCTGATCAGCTCAATTGCAATTTGGATGGCAGCAGATCTCTCCCCCCCTTGTTTTGGGCCACACCTGGTGGCTCTCAAGGCTTACTCCTGGCTGTGTGTCCAGGGACCACTCCGAGTGGGACTAGGGGGACTGTATGGCGTTCTGGGATTGAACCAGGTTAGCCAGATGCAAGGCAAGAGCCCTACCCACTGTACCAGCGCTCCAGACCTGGTAGTGACTCAAATAAAACAGAACCAACTGAATGCCAGAATGCCATCTTCTTTGAAATTCACTATCAATGGTGACAGAATAGGCATAAACAACCCTAACAAGCTGGAGAACCATTTTCTAGGTCCTTTTGCGTAAACGTCTAAGTTGCTTATTGGAAATTAAAAAAATAAAAGTAAAGGCCCTCCCGTTGATCATCGATTTGCTCGAGCGGGCCCAGTAACGTCTCCATTGGAGACCTTGTTATTACTGTGTCTGGCATATCGAATACGTCATGGGGAGTTTGCCAGGCTCTGCCATGTGGGCGAGATACTCTCGGTAGCTTGCTGGGCTCTCCGAGAGGGGCGGAGGAATCGAACTCGGGTCGGCCATGTTGGCTGCGTGCAAGGCAAACGCCCTACCGCTGTGCTATTAACAATCATATATATCTGCCATGTCTGTACCTCCTGGAATAAGTGATATGCCAAAATGAACATGTCTAAAATCAAACTCTGGATCATTCCTCCTTATCCCTAAAAAGAACCTCCTGCTGTCTTTCTAAACTCAGCAAATGGAATGCTGCAAAGCTTTGTAATGGTCTCCCTGCGCTTGCACTTGTCTCACTCACCCCCAATACCTAGCTTCTCCGTCTATTCTCAACTTAGAAGCCAGAGTGATCTTAAAATGTAGGCCAGCTCATAAATATTTCTTGGCTCAACCCCTCAGTGACTTCCCCTCTTAACCAAATTAAAACCAAAGTAGATTTGCCTACACTGATGCCCAGTCTCTCTCTGATGGCATGTGCTACTTGCCTGTAGCAGCGTACCAGTCACAAAAGCCTGCTGCCCTGTTCACGTTCCAGCCACGTCCCTATCTGGCTTTCTGCACAAACGTTTCTTCTTCTGTCTGCTATTCTCTTCCTCCAAAAGCTGCATGGCTCACTCCTTTCCAGTCTCTGCTTAACAAAGCAGGTAGGCATTCTCAGAGAGAAGTTCTGTCAGAGAGGCCTCTCCTCTCAGGTAGGTTTCTATGATCAGTGCATTTATAAACATTATTCCAACCCCAAGACTCTCTATCCCAGTCTGCTTTATTTTTTCTTCCTTCCTCTGTCTTACAGTTCCACTTATCTACCAGGCTGCTACCTACCATCTATCCCTGGGCTACACAGTCTGCCTCCAGAAGAACGGAAGTTTCACAAGGGAGGAATCTTTTTTGTTTCTTGTTTATCATTGTATCCTCAAGTTTGTTTTTTAATATTTTGAGTGAGTCCTCCACTTTTTTTCAGTTGCCCACCCTCACCCAAGTTTTTAGAACAGTACACGGCACAGAGTTAATCTGTGTAAGAAGCATGATTGTAAAATATACTACTTGAAAGTTCCTGGGAACCATTTGGGTTTAGACAAGGTAAAGGTAAAAGGTAAAGGCCCTCCCGTTGATCGTCGATTTGCTCGAGCGGGCCCAGTAACGTCTCCATTGGAGACTTTTGTTGTTACTGTGTCTGGCATATCAAATACTCTCAGTAGCTTGCCGGGCTCTCCGAGAGGGGCGGAGGAATCGAACTCGGGTTGGCCATGTTGGCTGCTTGTAAGGCAAACGCCCTACCCACTGTGCTATCGCTCCAGCCCAAGATATGAACTTAATCTAAAGTTTTCCAAGGATGTTACTTCAAAGTGCCCTTTTTTAACAGAGAGAAAAGTATGTGAATGTACTGGGGTAAAGGAAGGGAGGGGGGATAACAGAAGTATATGATGGGGTAGTCCATCAAAATACAATTTTTTTGGCGCTCCATGTTATTCCACAATGTGCCCATATATTTTATTCTTTATTTGGGGGTCACACCCGGCAGTGCTGAAGGCTTACCCCTGGCTCTGAGCTCAGGAAGCATTCCTGTGCATGCTATATGGTGCCAGTGGTTGAACCTGGGTAAACCGCATGCAAGGCAACTACCCTACCCACTGTACTATAGTTCTGGCCTGTACCTATGTATTTATTTCTTTTGTTGGTTTGGGGGGAAGGGCACACCTGGTGATGCTCAGGGTTTAGTCCTAGATCTGTGCTCAAGAATCACTTCAGGCAGGCTCAGGACACCATATGAGGTGCCAGGGATCAACCTGGTCAGCTGCATGCAAGACAACTACTCTATAGCTCCAGCCTGCTATTTTATTTTATTTTTGTTCAGGGTTAGTTCTGGCTCTGCACACAGGAATCACTCCTGGCAGTGCTTGGGACCATATGGGATGCTGGGGATCAAACCTGGGTTGGCCATGTGCAAGGCAAACTTCCTACCTGCTGTACTATAGCTCCAGGCCCATTGCTATGTATTTTAAAATAAAAGGTTTTTCTCTAGTCACCTTTGAGTAAAATTGATGTCCCCCAAAAAATATGACCAGGTGTGCTCTTTAGTTACAAGTACTTACACTTGTAAAAACCGTGGGTAGCTACAAACTGGTGGTTCTTAAAATTAGTGAGTTGAAACTGGCATAAAAGAATAGAACAGAAAATATCACAGTGCATCACTGTAAAAGAAGCTTCCTCACTGAAGCCGTTTCAGGTTTTTCCATTATGTGTATATCTCTATTTAAGTACACATGCATATGTGTCTTTATATATCATTTGTTTTTCCTCTCATGCGGAGCCCCAGACCAGCATCCTCGCTGCCGTCACTGCACTGGACATTAAGCTCACCAACACTTTCTAAGTCACTGAGGCATCGCCCAGTGCTTTCCAGTTGGGGCTCCCTTGCAGCAGGACTGTCAGAATCACCTCAGCACTTGCAGGTGCCATTGGGGTTTAAATTCACAACTTGGCAAGTGCTTTAAGTCACTGAGCCGTCTTCTCAGCCCAAAATATTTTTCTTAATGTAGTTGAGAAAGGTACAAACACTCTATTAAAAGCACACAGTGAGGAAATGGGTCCAACGCACTATGGAACAGGAAGCACACCTCAGCCAGATCACAGATGGTACCAAGGAGAATGTTACCTAATCCTTGGTTCCTCTGGTGTGTCACGTGCCACATGTGGTCATAATATTAACTTGCCTCTTAGGGGACATCAATAGTAAGAGCAAACAGAAATGATTACGAGGCACTTGGAAAACACAAAAGTAGGCTATAAACCCTTAATAACAATAATGTTTTTTAAAAGACCCTGTCAGTGGCTGCTGGGGAAAGAGCACCCTGTCAGCTTCAGTCTGTAACCAGCAATTAGTTTCTTTCCCCGGCACATGAAGCTTGCAGCAGTAGCTGCAGCCGCTTTATGGTGGCACAGCTGGAGACGAGCAGGCTAAATTAATATTCTAACCTTGTTCCAGTGTACTCAAAAGTACTATAAAAAGGGACGAGATGAACTCAGTCTGAACCCTGGCAAATGTGGCCTCTCACCACACCGTGGCTCACCGTAGAGAACCACAGGAGGCACTGCCACAAGGAAATCCAAGGCAAGTGCCACACAGCTCACCTTTGAGACAGTATCATCCACTCTTCCATGACGTCATGCATGACCTTTCCAAGTCTCTGAGGAGTATTTTTTTTTTTTTTCATTTATTTCTCCTCTCCATTTAGCTTTTGGAAAGAGTATTCACAGACTGGTCCAATCTAGGACCAGGCAGTGACGCCAACCATCTCCCGTTTTCTGAGGAATGATGATTCAGATGTGTTTTAAGCACCACACCATCTAGTCAACAGATCCTAGAGGAATGGTTCTGAGTGACAGATTTTTAATGGCACCAACTCCAACTGTGGAATATATGTCATCTGAGATCCAAGCAGAAGAAGCTCCTGCCAGCTGCTAAGTTAAATCAACCTGTAGCTCTGCTTTCCCAATCTATGCCCCATGGTGGCTATCATTTTTCAGTTTACATACAGCCTTGTATATTTCAAATCCTATTGACTTATATAATCAAGAATATTGAAAGCTAAAATAAAGCAAAAATGGTTATGAAACTCACCATAGAAGGTATAAACTTACCTTCCTTCTGATACCAACTAAAATTCAACATCTTCAGTTAATTTCCAAGGTTAATATTCAAACAAGAACCCTCTACCAATACTCTCAGTCCATTCACCTATCAGATACAAGGTGACATGCTACATGCAGCAGCTGAGCGGCCAGTCGCACCTCTCAACTGCCCATCCTAGAGAGAAACCATACTTGCTGGCTCTCCAGGGGTTAGTGCAGTTTTCACTGCTGTGAGTATTGACAGAGGAGCACCTTACAGGGAAAATTTGACAGTTCGCTTCTGACAAATCACTGGTTCCAAGTCCTGAAGCTAATAACCCCCCTTGGATAACAAAATACTCCTCAACTTAAAATTTTCATGCTTACAACAACTCTCAGGATTAAAAGGCAAGTTTTGAAACCCTCTCACTTCCCAAAATCTCTTAAAATTATAAATCCTCTAGTAGTACCTATAATTAGTAGGTTTTAAAAAAGCAATGGAGGGGTCGAGAGAGACAGATCAGCGAGGGTAAGTCAACCTGGGAGTGACTGCCAGCACCACATATGGTCACAGTGATCTCAGATCTGCCCTGTGTGGACCCCCAAATCCCAAAATGAAATAAATAAAAAAATCAGGGCCTGGAGCGGGTAGTCTACTGGGTAAGCTGTCTGCCTGGTATGCAGCTGCACCAGCACCCCAGATGGTCCCCCCGAACCCATCAGGAGTGATCCCTGAGTGTAGAGCCAGGAGAAAGCCCTGAGTACAGCCTGACGTGGCCCCAAACAAAAACAAAAACAAAGTAATGGGATCCTAAGAGCCAAGCTCTCTGGAAATGCCTTACTTTGAAACCAAAAGATGTTAAAAATAAATGGCTCCTTTTATAGTTCCCATTCTGTCACAAGATATGCTTAATCTCATTCTCTCCAAAAATTCACAGATATTTTAGACCATGATTTAGAGGTAGGCAAATTAACTCTCTAGAATACCAAGAAGATTAAGATTATGAAGTGATACTCTACCACTGAGCCACATCCCCAGTCTAAAATTCTGTTTAAAGAAGAAGTAAATTAGAATTATGATGTTCAAGGCATAGTGGGATTAGAACTGTAGAGTCAAACTCTTTAATTCTTTTGCCACTTAAGCTAAACCTTCAAGTACCGCTTTAAAACAGAACTGCTTTCTCCTTCAAAGCCATTTTGCCAAAAGAAAAAAATCTAAAAAAAGGGAAGGTAGGTCACAATTTTTCTGAAAGCTGTCTTTGAAGAGAGAGAGAGAGAGAGAGAGAGAGAGAGAGAGAGAGAGAGAGAGAGAGAGAGAGAAAGCCCACCTATAGTCAACACTAAAATCATATGGACTATATAACAGGTCAGGCTGATTTTATAACCACAAAGTCCCAACCAAGTCTCTGATGCTGACCTTGTGATGGTCAACCCAGAGTGAATTTCAGTTCTGGAGTCTCAATTCCCCCAGGATTCTCAGAGTTCAGTGGGAGGGCCTGAGGATGTGGTGGATTAACCAGGCTACACTGGGTGTTCTTGGGGCGTCCAAAGATATACCACTGAGGGCAATGTTTGGGGCAATGTGGTATCATGGATCAAAACCAGGGTCTCGTGTCTTTCTAAGCTTACAATCAGTCACAACTATTCACACCAAAGTGAACTCTTTTGATACATGTATAAAAAAGTCTGGAACAGGTAATGCTAAGTCTTAACCTTTTGACAGTGTCTCCCTAACCCTGCTTCTTTTTTGTTGTGGTTGTTTTGGGCCACACCTGGTGTTGTTCAGGGATCACTTCCTGGCTGTGCTCAGGGGACCATATGGGATGCTGAGGACTGAACCCGAATTGGCTACATGCAAGGTGAGTGTCTTCCTGATGTACTATCTCTCTGACCCTTCCTGTCACCTTCAAAGGCAGAAGTTAGACTTGAAGTTGAGCATTACTTGTAAGTAACTGCATCATGAAAGCAAAGACTTGAGCAATGAGACACAATGAATATTCACTGACAAAAGTTAACCTTCTTGCCTTCCTTTTAAAGTCCTCACACAATTTTCCAACTATCCTAATCTATAATAGATTATGAAAAAGACAGGTTTTCTCTGGTCTTTCAGTAAAAAGAACTTGCTTAGCTCTAATTCCTTCAGCCACCCACATGACTGTGGGCTCCCCGAGGTTCCAAGACACTTTTATAGAGCATCCTTAAGATTCCAGATTTACTCTAGGAATATTACACAAAATAGTCTTAGGTAATTACTGTACATGGTTAATGTATAGTTTGATAGTAGTAATTCTTTTTTTAAGTTAAAGTGGCACACCACATTAGTTAACAGGAAAAGATCCTCAAATGTTACTCAGATATTCTTTTTTCCTAATCTTGTCTTTTCAAACACTGATGAACAAAGAAGCAATAGCCTCTGATGTTTGCTCTATCCTCTTGAAAGAAGAATTTATAATTGCATTTAGGATTATACTTGGGACCAGCACCAACCTACCCAAGTATAAAGGTATTATATCAGATTCAAGAGCAGGACTACAAGATTACTTGAGAGAGGACAAATAGAGACTAAGGAATAAATTAGAGATGCTCTGCTACAATGGTCTTGCTGGGTTTGTTTCAAGAGCAGATGCATCTGTTATTTGTAAACATTTTGTTAAGTGCAAGCAAATTTTCTTCAATAGATACTGATTAAAAGCTATTGTGTACCAGGAATTGTTTAAGGCACTGGGAGTTATATCAGTGTGTGTGTGTGTGTGTGTGTGTGTGTGTGTGTAAACTCTGCTGTCCTTTTGCAGATTGCATTCTAGTGGGAAAGGGGCAGGAGACAGTGATAAAGCATTAAATAATATTTAAAATGTAACAAATATTCTGGGGATAAAATATGAGTACAGAAATAGAAATTACTGAGAGAACATTAAGGAGGTTTTAATTAAGATAAATATTATCTTGGAACTGAGTTATAGTGCAGCAGGAAGGGTGTTCGCTTTGCATGTGGATGATCTGGATTCAATCCCTGGCACCCCATATGGTCCCTGCCAGGAATTATCCCTGAACTCAGAGCCAGGAGTAAGACTTGAGCACAAGCACATGTGCTCCTCTGCAAAAAAAAAAAAAAAGATATATATTATCTTTACCAAAAAGGTTCTACTTTAAGGGCTGGAAGAGTGTAGTAAGGTGCCTGCTTTGTATGTGGTTGACCCATCTGATCCCTGGCACTGCATATGCCCTCTGGGCATACACAAAACAACCAACAAAAACAGAAATGGATTAAAGACCCAGATGCAAGAAATGAAGCCACAAACCACATGGAAGATATACAACTTGATGGTCCCTGAATCAAAACTTCTTTAAAGAATTTACAGCAAAGGATGATAGGCATATGATATGCCTGTCACTGATTATCAGGGAAATTCAAAACTAAAACCACAACAAGATACTAACTCATACTGTGAGAATGGCTTACATCAAAAACAGCAATTATATGGACCAGAGATATTGTACAGCACGTACGGCACTTGTCTTGCACACAGATGACCTGGCTTAGATTCCCAGCGTGCCATTATAGTTCTCTGAGTCCTGCCATGAATGATATCTGAGTGCAGGGCAAGGAGTAAGCCCTGAGGAGGTGTGACTCCTCCCAAAAACCAAAACCAAAAGCAGCAATTATACCAAATGTTAGGGAGAATGTAGAAGGGAAAAAAATAAAAAACAATCTGCCACACTGGTGTAAATGTAAATGAGTGCAATCCTTTTTAGGTCATGCAACTGGAACCTCCATAAGAAGCTAAAAGTAGATAGGGATGATAGCTCAATAGACTTGAGGATATGGTATGCAGGAGGCCTGCATCTGATTTTTGGCACCACATGTTTCCCTGAGCTGACTGGGAGGCAAACCTTGAAGACCACTGAATGTGCCCAAAACACTCTTCAAAGAAAAAAAAAGAACCCAACCAAACAAAAAAGTTAAAATTAGAGCTACCAAGTGATGCAGCAATCCCACCTTGGGTATCTATTCAACGAACACAAGAACATCAACACAAAGAGCTCCATCTATTCCAATGTTTAACTCAGTCTTTTTTACAGTATAGCTAAAATACAGGAGCAACTAAAGTACATGTCAACAGATGATTGAAAAATAAGATGTATTAAAAGGTCAGAGTGGTAGTGCAGTGGACACCGTGCTTTCCTGGCAAGCAACAACCAGTGGAACAATCATTTTCACTTTTCAAAAATCAGATAATCTTTTCATTAGTCTCCAAACTGTAGCTGACTCTAAAAGTACATTTTACAATGCTGCTTCCAATTGGGTTACTTCTTAAAATTAGAACAAAGGAACTGACACCTATTTTCAGGACACATAAACAAATGCCCTTCCCTAAGACTAGGCTTTCCTGAAGTAGAATAAAAGGGAAAATAAATTTATACTGAACATATTTTCATTAGAGGCCCACACCTGACTGATTTTCAGGCCCTCTGAGCCTTAGTTTCAAGAGAAATGTGTTTTAGAACAAACCAACCCAAATTGTAGAACTAGGATCTATAGATAAAAAAAAAAAAAGGTTTTTGAAGTAAAAACAAGTTTTATTTGGAGGTTTTCTTGAGGAAGAGGAAGGAGGGAGAGTGAAGGAGAGTGCAATGTGTGTTCTCCAAAGATTGAAAGAGCCCCTACCTGCTGCCACACTGTTCCTAGGGTACCACGGGCATGATTTCTGGTGGTTCTTTGCTAGGTCTGAACAGATACTGCCTGGCAGAATATTGATTATTTTGATAAAAAGGAAAAAGAATTGGGCTGGAGCAATAGTACAGTGGGTAGGGCACTTGTCTTGCATGCCGCTAACTTGGCTTTGATCCCTAGTATCCCATATTGTCCTCCAAGTCTGCCAGGAGTGATCTCTGAGCACTGAGCCAGGAGTAAACCCTGAGCACTGCCAGGTGCGGCCCACCCCCAACCCTGCAAAAAAAAAAAAAAGAATAAAGATATTTTTCTCAATAAGGACAACTCAATAGAAACAATATCCAGAATAAAAAGACAGTCAGTATAGATTAAATAATAGTTCTGTTGTGATACAAAAAATACATCGTTTTTGAAGCAGCAACCACAGACAGAAATGCCCACCCTCCCATATCCACACTGTGAGAATAAAATAATCTCCTGAAACCAAGATCCCGTCACCTACATAACTTAATGGTTTATTTAAATTCTATCCTATTCACCAGGATATTTTCAGCATTGTATTTGTTTGACCTGAGAATACCTTATAGTTCTCAGACCTACCACTTAAAGGAATTAATGTCTTTAAGCCAGGGATGGCCCCATAAAAGCAATCAGGATGCTCCGTCCCCAACTGTGGATCTTGGAAGACTACAGGAGGCTTTAACATGGAATTTGTTTGGCTTGCACAACAATCAAGAAAAGTCGGCAAATGCCAAGCTGGTTTGCTTCACTTGATGGAAGCTGCTGAAAAGGTCTTCCGTTTGGAAGCATTTACCAGTTTTTCTGGTACAATGGCTACAGCTGTGGACTTTCTGAGTGTGAACGGACATATGTAAGACACAAAATATCAGGGACAGGCACCATCTGCAAGCAATCATCTCATAGGCTGAGACTGCAATGTAGGAGTAGTAGGGATAAAATTTTCTCAACGCTACACACTGTCAACTCCCCCCCCCCCAAATTTTTTTGGCTGACAATGATCTTAAAGACATGAATAAATAGGATTTTGAAGATTGTGTTCGCTGCAGAGTCTTCAGTCCTTTTTGCCCTACTCATTCACAAATTAAGTGACTACAGCTTGATTTAGAAGAGGTATTCAAAGAAAAAGAAAACTATTGCTTTTCCTTAATTAATATTTACCCTCTTATTAAACAAGACTTCTGTGGGGTTTAAAGGTGATAGAGGTGAGAGGAGAGGGAGGTGGCGTGGCAGCAGGCGCGAGAGTTGGCAGAGCAGCAGCATGCAAAGCAAGTGCCCTATCCACTGTACTGTCTTCGGCCCCTCCATAAGCTGACTTTCAGGGCTTCCAATTATAAAGACGTATAGAAGGAAAGAAAGAATTTTTGTGACAATGATATCAGGCTTTCAGGTCACTATCACTGTCCTCCTGTTGTCCACTGATTTGCCTGAGTGGGCCCAGTAACGTCTCCAATGTGACACTTGTTACTGTGTTTGGCATAACGAATATGTCACGGGTAGCTTGCCAGGCTTTGCCGTGCGGGCGAGATACTCTCGGTAGCTTGCCGGGCTTTCCAAGAGGGGCGGAGGAATCGAACCTGGGTCTGCCAGGTCGGCTGCGTGCAAGGCAAACGCACTACCCGCTATGCTATCGCTCCAACCAGGCTTTCAGGTAAAGACAACAAATTAAAAATTTTCACTTAATGGGCTAGAGAGGCAATACAATGAGTAGAGACATACAATGAGACCAATCCTGGTTCGATCCCCAACACCAAATATGGTCCCCTCAAACCCCACAAGAGAGATCCTTGAGTCCAGAGTCAGGAGTAAACCCGAGAGCTACCAGGTGTAGGTAGCCCCCCCACAAAAAAAAAAAAAAAAACTGTTATTAATTTAGGAACTATGTGTAGAGAGAGAGAGAAGAAGGAGGTCGAGGGGAGAGAGAGAGAGAAAAAAAAAACCCATAAAGAGAAATTATATACTCCAAGGTGGGATATGTTGACTCCAGGATGGAATGCCTCATTTAATTTTAATAATTTCAATTTACATAGCCACATTTACCTAGTGGCTATAATGTTGAACAGTGTAACTAAAATGTCTCATACTACGTCATTTTATTTACTAATGCAAACACCAAACTAAAAATTCAGAAGTTTAAAACAGACAATTAGAAATTTGAACGATGACTGGTCATTTGGTATTAAGATATCTTAATTTTCATTTTTTATTTGCTTTTGGGCCATACCTGTAAGCCCTAAGGACAATTCCCAGCTCATGCCTAGGGGTGACACCAGGTGGTATTCGGGACGAAGTAGTACCAGAGACTGAACCAGGGCTTCCAAATATAAGACATTCACACCACTCCTAGCCAGGCATTCTTTTTTTTTTTTTTGGATTTTTTGGGGGGTCACACTCAGCAATGCTCAGGGTTTACTCCTGGCTCTGCACTCAGGAATCATTCCTGGCAGTACTCAAGGGACCATATGGGATGCTGGGAATCAAACCTAGGTTGGCCGCATGCAAGGGAAACGCCCTACCCGCTGTGCTATCACTCCAGCTCCTGGCCAGGCATTCTTAATTAATTTTTTTAGTTTTAGTTTTTTTAAATTTGGGGCCACACCCAGCAGTGCTCAAGAGTTTACTCTGGGCTTTGCACTTAGGAATCACTCCAAGCAGACTCGAGGGATCACATGGGGTGGTGGGTATCAAGCCTGGGATGGCAGTGTACAAGGCAAGTGACTAACTCACTGTAGTTCCATTCCTGCATTCTTAATTTAAAAATGTGTACAACAATTATCGTGATTATTTTTTTGGGGGGTGGCAGAGAGGGTTTGAGGCCACACCTGGAAGTGCTTAGAGCCTACTCCTGGCTCTGTGCTCAAGGATTACACCTGTTGGTGCACAGGGGACACATATGATGCTGGAAATCAATCTGGGGTTGTCTGCATGAAAGAAGAGTGCCTGAACTCCATAATATCTATCTGGTCCCACTGTAATTATTATTATTATTTTTGTTTTGGAGGCCACATTCATTGGTGCTCAGGATTTACTCCTGGGTCTGTGCTCAGGGATCATTCCCGGCAAGCCTGGGAGTGCCAGGGACTGAACCTGGGTCGCTGTGTGCAAGGTAAAGCCCCTAAATGCTACACTACCACTCCAGCTCTTCCACGATTTTTTATATTTTAAAAAAGAAATATTGGGGTTGGCAAGATGGTACAGTGGGTAGGGTACTTATACGCAGCTGAACGAGGTTCTATTTAGCACCCCAATGGTCTCAATGGTCTCCCAAGCCCATCAAGAATGATCCCTGATCTCTGAGCTAGGAGTAAGCCCCGAGTACCAGTGGGTGTTGACCATATACCACAAATACACTTTCGGTTTTAAAGTTATTGATAAACTACAGATGAAATTATTTCTAAGATTTGTTTCAAAATAAAACAGAGTGGGACTATGAATGGGGGAGTCTAAATAAAACAGTAATTATTAACTGATAAGTTAACATGCAGAAAATCATTGCAGTTTTCTGTTTACTTTTGTAAAGTTAAAATTTTTCACTAGCAGTTTTTGGATCATATAGCAAAAAGAGAGAAAAATTGGGGAAGCAGACAGAAATGAAAAGACTGATCCAGAAGAAACAACATACAAATAACAAATTTTCTAATAAAAGAAACTGAGAAAACAGGAGAAGATCAATAAAAAGTTTTTAAAATCCTGAAAACAGGAAGCAAGTTTCCACTTTGAAAGAATCCTATGAGCTCCTAGCACAATAAAGAGACTCACATTAAGGTGCATCATCAAAATTTCAGAACACTGGGATAAAGGATTGTACAAGCTTTCTTTCATTGAAAGCAAGGGACAAGAATCACAATGGCAATCCTGGGATTCAGCTCAGCGGTAAAGCACTTGTCTGGGCTCAGTCCCCAGCATCCTAGGTGTACTAGAATACATGAACACAAACACCAATGACAATGGTTTCAAACTAAGAGGAAATTTTAACCTAGACTGTCATATACAATTACTTACTTAAATCTTTCAATCGCAAGATAAGGAAGATATTCTAAAAGATAAGGTTTCATCAACTCTATTTCCTATATGCACAATCCCCAGAAAGCTACAGGAAGGTGGGTTTCATCAAAACCAAGAAAAAAATATAGAAAATAAATTAGAACAGGAGACTCAACAAGAAGAGATGAAAAGGAAGTGTATCCCCACAATAATTATAAGTATAAAGAAATATCCAAGGATAACAGCTACGTTTTAGGTAGACAAATAAATCAGTGTAGACTGGAAGAGACTTCAAAAGAAGTGAAACTGATAGAATCTTTTTTTTTTGGAGGGGAGTCACACCTGGCAATGCACAGGGGTTACTCCTGGCTCTGCACTCAGGAATTACTCCTGGTGGTGCTTGGGGATGGGATGCTGGGAATTGAACCTGGGTTGGATGTGTGCAAGGCAAACATCCTACCCACTGTGCTATCGGTCTAACCCCTAGAACAGATCTAAGACAGGCTTTATCTGGAAAACAGGAGAAAGGGAAGTGTACAAAATGAGAAAAGTGAGTGAAAAAACTGAAGAGAACAAAAATTAAATAATCCATTGACTCACATGATACTATATTTAGAGATAAGGAGGTAAATATTAAAATTATCAACTAAAAGAAGCAAGAGAGATTAGGCCGCCTCAGTGGAAAGTGAAAATTTGGGCATGTTAGGGAGAAGGCTGGCGACTGGGTTTTTAACAACGATGGAATTCAGTTGACTATACTATATTTATATAGCACTATAGCACTGTCCTCCTATTGTTCATAGATTTGCTTGAGCAGGCCCAGTAATGTCTCCATTGTGAGACTTGTTACTGTTTTTGGCATATCGAATACGTCACGGGTAGCTTGCCAGGCTTTGCCGTATAGGCGAGATACTCTCGGTAGCTTGCCAGGCTCTCGAAGAGGGGCGGAGGAACTAAACCCGGCTCGGCCGGTAGGCTACTAAGCCTGATAAAATTAAAGCTTAAAAAGAATACTGCTGGGGCTGGAGTGATAGCACAGCAGGAGGGCATTTGCCTTGCAAGCCGCTGACTGAGTTCAATTCCCAGCATCCTATATGGTCCCCCAAGCACTATCAGGAATGATTCCTGAGCACAGAGTCAGGACCCTTGAGCATTGCTGGGTGTGGCCCTCCCAAAAATACTGCTACAAATATTCTTATAAGAGTTTGCAGCCCAGCTGTGAAAACTCTAGGGCATCTATGCAAAGATCAAGATGTGCACACTATGTCATAATTCTATTGTCTTTTTGTAGACACTAGATTGAAGAAGCAGTCACCTGCTTGGTGTTAAGTCTGAAGAAGGATAATGGGAAAATGTTTCTAAGCAACCAACACAGATGAGATGGAAAAAAAAGATGTGAGACTCAGAGAGCTCATTTATAGAGATAATTCATTTAGGCATGTATTAAGGCTTTTGTTTTATTTAAATAGACAGCATTTAATTCTTCTTTTAAAGGAATATAATTATACGATATAAATAATCTCAAGTGAAGCTCCCAGTGGGGTTAAGCTAAACTTTACATCGTGTGATTTTTGTTTTTATTTTGGGGCCACATCTGGCTGTGCTCAGGGCTTACCCCTGACTCTGTGCTATGGGATCACTTTTGGCAGGGTTCAGGGAACCATATGCAGCATCCTACCCATATATTATCTCTCTGGCCCCAACACTGTGTAATATTTATAAACTGGATTTATACAGGCTTTTACAAGCAACAAAACACACACACACACACACACACACACACACACACACACACAAGTTTCCTAGGTTCAACTCTCTAATCTTAGGTTTAATCCGTATACACAAGAATATAACTGAATTTGGGGGCTGAAAAAATACTGGCAATAGCAAAAGTCTTCTGAACAATGCAATGACCAAAAATTAATTCAAACTCAGAATGTATAATGAATCTGAGGTGTTTCTAAAGTGTATGTCCATGTTGCACTTCTTTGGTGTTAAAAAGGGGTCACAGTGTGAAAGTTTAAGAAGCCTGGGTCTTGGGGCTGTATTGGGTAGGGTACTTCCCTTGCCCATGTTTGGATTTGATCTCCAGCATCCCATATTGTCCCTTGAGAACCACTAGGAATGATCCCTGAGCACAGAGCTAGAAGTGATCACTGAGCCTAGAGCCAGGAATAAGCCCTGAACACTGCCAGGGTGAGGCTCAAAATGACCATACATACCCCTCTCCCACCCCAGCCAACAAAATGAAAAATAAACAAACAACAAAAAGACCCTGGTCTGGAGTCTGGAGTAATGAAAAAGCATCACTGTTCCTAGACGAGCTTTTAAATCGAAGTATTATGCAAATATAACATTTAAATGCCAATGAATCTTTGTCTGTCTTATGTGAATCTACATGCTCTAAGCATTTGGATAAGATTTGATTCTTTTCATTCACACTGGGACAGGGTCAGAAGGCAGAATCAAAGCCGAAAGTCTAAGGTAACTCATCTACTTTAAGCTATTAGTTTCAACTTTCATCAGCAATCATTAACTAGAACTGCTGATGGGGGTTAAGAATTTTTCTCTATTTGAGACAATTGCTTATCGTCATAGGGAAATGCTAATTAATGAGAAAATAGTCATCATGATCTCTCCAAAAGAAATCCATGAGGAATATGTAGAAAACTGGTAGTTGATTATAAATGGAAAATACTGTTTGTTTTTTATATGTCAGGTTGTAAAAATAAAAAATTTTTAGTCTTACCTTATGTCCCAATACTCCTCTTTGAGTGAGGGGATAGGATTCAACCTCTCTTATGAGGATTCCTTTTTAGGACACTCATTTCATTAAATGTGGAATGGAAAAGCAAGTAAACTAATGTTCATTTTTTTTTTTTGGAAGCAAAATAGTTTTTACTGAAACTTATTTAGAAAGATGTGAGGGGAAAGAGAAGTACATGTTCAAGATAAAACACAGGCTTCTTTGGAGTGTAAATAAACAAAGAAACAGAGACAAGTAGCAATATATGTATGCAAGGGAGAATACAGGCTTAAAGAGTAAGACCTATTTCTTTTTGTTTTAAGAACTAAAAATTTGCCCTGGTTTCTATGACCCAAATTCCCTTCTTTACTTCTGAAGTTAAACACTCTTGCACGCATGTCAACTCCTCAAATATTAGGCTTGAGGCTCTTTGGACCAACAGGAGGTTAGATCTCAATAAAAGAGAACAGATGCAGATTTGGGTTAGTCACTGACTTCAGGATTCTGGGCTGGAAAAGCCCCTTAACACATTACTTTCATCATAGTAACAGCCAATTCCATCTGCACAGTAATCTTTGCTTTGTTCTTCTAGTCTGAGCCAAGTCATATTGTGACTCACTTATCTTCACTTTAAATTATTACAGACTTTGCCGGGGGAAAAAAAAAGGTATTCAACTACTGTGGCAACAAGTAGGCAGTGAACTGGCAAACAGGCTACTGACAAATGTCAGTTTTAAGTCCAAGTAATTTTACTGTTGCTGTCTCACCATCAGTATTAGTCTCATTCTGGTATTTCTGAAGACTGAACAGTAGAATCCCACTTGTTTTGCTAGAAAGATCAATTAAGAAGACTGATACTCTTCTTTAATCACTTTGAACATATGACAAACTCTCTCAGATTCATTTCCAGTTCTTGTAGAAGAATGTCATTCCTCTGTGGTGTTTTCTGACTGTTCTTAACAGTTTCGCCTTCCTTTTTTATTCTTAAACTGTGAGCTCACTTTTAAAAGATTTTCTTTGCAGTTAGAAGTCCAACAGTTCCAAAGTTTGTAAATGACGCAATCTGCTTCTGCTGAGTACCCTACATTTTCTCAGTCTTGGACCCATTTTATATTAACTAATGGCCTGGCAATTACTGAACCTATGCAGAAAGTACTAATTTTGACTAAACACCTATAAAGTATACATCATTGAACCTTAGATTTCCTTTTCGTGCATTAGTTTTGGGGTCACTCAGTGGTGCTCAAGGGACCACATGCATTGCTGGGGATCAAACCAGGGATGGCCATAGGCAAGGCAAGCAAGCAACTTAAGCCTCTGTAACTATCTCTTTGGCCGGAACTTTGAATTTTTTATAAAAGGCTACCAAAAACCCCTAATCAGAAAGAAACTTTCTCATCACTTCATTGAACAGTACAGATGTTTCTCTGGCTTCCCCCTTCACCTCTTTTTTTTGTGTGTGGGGGCAACACCTGGTGGGGTTTAGGGGCCACCCAAGGCATAGGGGATGGGGACCATGTGGTGCTGAAGATCAAAACTGGGGCTCTGGCCACTGTGACCCAAAAATAAAAACAAAATATTCAGTATTGGGGGGCTAAAGAGATAGTACAGCAGGTAGGGTGCTTGCCTTGCACACAGCTGTCTTGGATGTGATTCCCAGCACTCTTGAGCATCACTGGGTATAGTCCAAAAATCAAAACAACCCCCCCCCCCCCCCAAAACAAAGTTTGTACGTAAGATCTTAAGTCTCTAAATTAGTCGAGTAAAATAAAATGGGTAACTTTCTTTTCTTTTTTTGGTTTTTGGGTTTACATCCAGTATACTTCGGGCTTACTCCTGGCTCCGTGCTCAGCAATCACACCTGGGTATTTGAGAGACCATATGTGGTGCTGGCATCAAACTGGGGTCAGCCACATGCAAGGCAAGCACCTTCTCCCCTTTACCATCTCTCCAGCCTACTTGATTTTTCCTTACATGACAAAAATAGAACTTTTCTCTCCAGCATTATTTCAAATCCTATTCTATGTCCGAGTCAGGGGGAGAGAGAGAGGTTATTTTAGATATCACTGTCATCCCACTGACTGTCGAATTACTCGAGTGGGTGCCCTGAGATTTTAGCAACCTCTTCTTACTCGTCTTTTCCCAACGATTGGAGGCTCTTTCAGGGTCAGGGGAATGATACCTATTGTCGTTACTTTATAGATTAATGAAATAAAAAATGGGAAGCCATCCACTCGTACATCAAATGCAGTAAAACTAACCTGTAGGTTATTCAGAGGTTCCATCTTCATGACTGGACCCAAGGTGTTGAGAGGCAGGGAAACATCAATGCTCTGGTTTGGCATCAGTGGTGTATGGATGGCCAGAGGAGTGCTGGGGATAACGCCAAAGCTAGGAGAGAGGATGAAGAAAGTCAAGGGGTTAACTGGAGGCAGAATTTAGCCACACCTCTGGGTTTCAACAGCTTGTCTTGGTGGGCCTGACTGTTCAGTGCTCACATCTAGATGTGTGACTCAGGTCTCCAGGTGTTGGGGGTCAACAGAGACACCTGAATGGTACCCCTACCTCTACCAGATATGGGGGTAGAGATGACGGGAAGGAAGGGAGAGAGGAAGGAAAGAAACCAAAGAAAGTAAATGAAAGAAATAGAAGTCACAGTGCTCAACTCCAATTGTTATGACATTACTAATAACATAATCCCTATTTTTCTTTCCTTTTAATTTTTTTGTTCTTTGGGCCAAACCTGGCTGTGCTCAGAGTCTACTCCTGGTGGGCTTGAGGGAGCCATATGGGATGACTGGGATTGAACACGGGTTGGTCATATGCAAGGCAAGTTTCTTACCTGCTACATTATCTCTCCAGCCCACCACTGTTTTTCATTAAGTTAATTTGAGAAAGAAATTACTTTGGAGTTCCGATTCATAAAGTTTCTAATTTATCATGTTACTAGAGGGAGAGGTTATCTTTTAAAAATATTTTCCAGGCTGGGGCGGTAGTACAACAGGTAGGGCATTTGATTTCCATGTGGCCTACCCGAGTTTGATCCCTGGCACCCCATATGATCTCCTTCAAGGAGTGATTCCTGAGTGCAGAACCAGGAGTAACCCCAGCTGGGTGTTTTTTCCTTAGAGAATCTTTTAATAAAAGACTTTAAGAATAGTCACACTGTAAAAAAAAATGTTTTAAGAAATGATATTTTACTAGCTTAATAAATCTGCTTGGGCTAGAGCGATAGCACAGTGGGTAGGGCGTTTGCCTTGCACTCAGCCAACATGGCAACCAGAGTTCGATTCCTCCGCCCCTCTTGGAGAGCCCCGCAAGCTACCATCTCACCCGCACAGCAAAGCCTGGCAAGCTACCTGTGATGTATTCAATATGCCAAACACAGTAACAAGTCTCACAATGTTACTGGGCCCGCTCCAACTAATCAATGAACCAAGGGAGGACAGTGATACAGTGTGAATAAATCTGTTTGCGGGGAGGGCATTTGCCTTGCAAATGGCCGGCCTGGGTTCAATAACTGACATCTCATATGGTCCCCCAAGCACAGCCAGGAGTAACACCTGAGCATCACTGGGTGTGACCCCAAAAAGAAAACAAATAATAGCCCTAATTTATTCAAATGTATCAAAATGACAGAGCATTTATTCAAAGTCACCCTTACCAAAAAAAAGTAGAAAAACAACAAAAAGATGCTAATTAAACAAAAAAGATGCATTAAAAAAAAAGACACTGAAAAATGATATGGTATTAAAACAAAGTTAAGAGGGGTTAGGGAAGTGGATCAAAATGTGGGAATGGGAAAAAAAATGCTTTGCACACAGGCACCCTGGGTTTGCTCTCCTGCACAGCATGGCCCCTGTGCACCAAGTCAGGAACAGCTGTTAAGCACTGCCACCTGTGCCCCATCCCTCCAAAATAATGTTAAATTAAAAATAAAACAAAATTCTGAAACTTTATATAAGTTTGGGGAAGAAAAACTCGTATCACTTGATGAGAACAAACAACACACAACTGTAAAGGAAGAAGCTGCAGAAGACATGACCAGACGACAGGAGAAGGGAAGCAAGAAAACTCGGGAAAGAGTAACTTAAATAACTCATCAGAAATGACCTAAAGTACTTGATGAACACATATGGAAAAACAACTCAAAATTTTGACAAATCAAGTTCAACAATATCTAAAAACACATTGTGATCAATTAATTTTTATCTCAGGAATACAAAACTGGCATAACATTCGAAAAAAATTAATCAGCGTAATCCAGCATAGCAAGACTAAAAAAGAACCATATGATTATTTCAATAGATGCAGAAACATATGACAAAACTTTTTATCCCTCCTCATAACAAAACTCAGCAAATGAGGGACAGATGGAGGGAACTTCCTGAACAGCCATGGAAACCTATAGCCAAAAATGCACTTAATTATCAAAAGACTGAATGTTTTTCCCTATAGAATTAGAACATGGCACAAATGCTTCCTTCTCATTACTTCTACTCCATTTAATGGAGATCCTGAACATAATCAGGCAAGAAAAATAAAAGGAAAAGGAAAAAAAAATTATCATCTCTAATAACATGTTTAGAACCAGGAAAAATTTGCAAAAAGGTTACAAGAACAAATAAATAGCTTGAGTGAAGTCATCAGACTTACATCTCATGGATGATAACCTCAGGGTGTCCCTATGTAAAACAGAAACTATGAAATACCTAAGATGACAAGAGATGCACAAGATTTGCACATAAAATTTGTAAGATGAGAGAAAAACGAAAGACCAAGACAAACGGTAAGATTCGCCATGCTGACAATCTAAAATACTCAATAATGTCTGCTATCAATCCTTCTTGCAACCTGCTATCATAACTGGATTCTCTATCAAAATCCCAGCAGCAAAGAATATAGAAGAGCAAGTTTTTGAAAAGTAAAAGTCAGTGTTTTACACTATCTGATTTCAAGATGTATTTTGAAAAAAAGTTTACTTTTTCACTTAAAAATTTACTTTCACCTAGCATGTGTGGCTGACCTCCAAGACATGGAGGATGGGTATTTTATCATTGTATAATTGAAACCCAAGCACAAAGATTTGTAAGTTTACAACTGTACCTCATAAAGTCTCACTAATAAAAACTAAAAAAAAACAAAAAAAAAAATTTACTTTCATATCGATTTCTCCGCCCCTCTCGGAGAGCCCGGCAAGCTACCGAGAGTATCTTGCCCGCACGGCAGAGCCTGGCAAGCTACCCGTGATGTGTTCAATATGCCAAACACAGTAACAACAAAGTCTCCAATGGAGATGTTACTGGGCCCGCTCGAGCAAATCGATGAACAACGGGAGGACCGTGACCGTGATCATACCATATTTGGGCTGGAGCGATAGCACAGCGGGTAGGGAGTTTGCCTTGCATACAGTCGACCTGAGTTAGATTCCTCTGCACCTCTCGGAAAGCCTGGCAAGCTACCGAGAGTATCTCACCCGTACGGCAAAGCCTGGCAAGCTCCCCATGATGTATTTGATATGCCAAATACAGTAACAACAAAGTCTCACAATGGAGACGTTACTGGGCCCGCTCGAGCAAATCGATTAACAACAGGAGGACGGGAGGACAATGCTACAGTGCTATCATACCGTATTTGGGCTGGAGCGATAGCATAGTGGGTAGGGCATTTGCTTTGCACGTGGCCGACCAGGGGTTGATTCCTCCGCCCCTCTTGGAGAGCCCGGCAAGCTACTGAGAGTATCTTGCGCTCAGGGCAAAAGCCAGGCAAGCTACCTGGGAGGTATTCGATATGCCAAAAACAGTAACAGTAAGTCTCACAATTTGTTGTGAGACGTTACTGGTGCCCACTCAAGCAAAACTGATGAACAATGGGGGGGACAGTGCTACAGTGCTACCGTATTTAAAAACTGTCTCTAAATTCTAAAACTAAATTTAGAGATAAAATGATAAAATTTCTATTAAAATTATTTTTTGGTGATTGGACCACACCCAGTGGTACTCAGGGGTTACTCCTGACTCAGCGCTTAGGAATTACCCCAGTGGGCTTGGGGAACCATATAGGATCATGGGTATCACGTGGGTTGGCCGTGTGCAAGGCAGGCATTCTACCTACTGTACTATCTTGTGGCCCGGGTTATTAAATTTTTTAATTTTTTTTTTGGGTGGGTTACACCAGGCGATGCAACCCCAGTTACACCAGTAACAGGGGTTACTCCTGGCTCTGCACTCAGAATTACTCCTGGCGGTGCTCAAGGGACCATATGGGATGCTGGGTATCGAACCCGGGTTGGCCGCGTGCAAGGCAAACGCCCTACCCACTGTGCTATCACTCCAGCTCCCAATTTTTTAATTTTTATTTTTTAAAATATCTGGTGCTGGTGCAACAGTACAGTGGGTACTGTGTTTGCTTTGCATGTGGCCAACCCGGGTTCGATCACACCTCCAGGAGTGATCCCTGAGCACTGTCAGGCACGGTCCCTCTCTGACAACCCCCAATTTTTTTTTTTTTAATGTAGGAGCATCCTCTACCCAGATCCTCCAAATTCCAGTAGGCGGGGGTCACACCCACCAACTAGCCCCCTGACGCTGTGTAATCCCATCAAGGGCCAAGACTCAGAGACTATAAAACGCAGCTCCTGGAAGCGCACGGCCGCAAATGTGGCTGCGCGACATCTTATTATCTCACTTCTACTTTGGACAAACTGGCAGGCTACTGAATGTAACCTGCCCACATGGCAGAGTCTGGCAAACTCCCTGTGGCATACCCAATATGCCAAATACTAGTAACAATGATGGATCTCATTCTCCTAAAGAGCCTTGAATATGGCACTTTCTTAAAAATCTCAGGGCTAGGATGAAGGAGACGTTACTGGGGCCTGCTCGAGGCAATCGACGAATAACAGGATGGTCATGATCGTGAATATAGGAGTACTGCTATTTATTCAGCCACTAGCTTAGCTGATTGAATTGTGCATGAACTCCACCATACTTTTATTTGTTTTCATTTTTTATATTTTTATTTATTGAATCACTGTGAGCGCAGTTACAAAGCTTTTGGGTTTAAGTCTCGGTGATACTATAAAACACCTGTACCTTCACCAGTGCCCATTCTCCACCCCCAACAACCCCAGTATACCCCCATCCCACACCCTCCCACTACCTGTGGGGCAGATGATTTCCACATTACTCTCTCTCTCTACTTTGATTACATTCAATATTTTGACACTAGACCCACCATTATTATTTGGGATTTTACCCAACACTCAGATCTGCTGAAAAGGCAACACTAGACAATTTGTTTTCTATTGCTGGTTATGAATAACATATGGTGTGGCGTGGCTGCAGTAGTGGCCGCGTGATTTTGGAATTTTGAAAGTTTTAACACTTAAATCTGGAGGGATTTCTGCCAAAACCTGCAGGGTTCCGAGATTTGTTCCTGAGTCTCTGGGACTCAAGTCTCATTAAGCAACTTGATCACGAGCCAGAAGGCCGTTCATGGGCAGCAACTCGGGGTTTTATTGGGATGGGGAGGAAAGGGTCAGCTCCATCCCCATCCCGTGAGGCCCTGCATGTCTCGTCACTGAGGGCCCAAACCTGACTGCCCAATGGCCTCTGGAGGATGGTGGCCACCAAGCTGCCTAGGGAGAGCAGGTGGAAGGACAATACCCTTTTCCCCCTGGGGTGGCCTGGTGACAGTAACTTACTGTGGGGTCCGGACGCATTTCTGCCAAAAGTCATTGGGTTCCGAGATTAGTTTCGGAGTCTCTGGGATCACGGCCGTTAAGCAGCTTGATCAGGAGCCAGAGAGGCTGTTTGTGGGTGGCGACTTGGGGTCTCACTGGGGTGGGGAGGAAAGGGCTGGCTCCACCCCCATCCCATGAGGCTCCACGTATCTTGTCACTGAGGGCCGAAACCTGACTGCCCAATGGCCTCTAGAGGATGGCAGCCACCGAGCTGCCTAGGGGCAGCAGGCGGAGGGACAGCATCCTTTCAACCCTGGGGTGGCCCGGCTACAGTAACCTACTGTGCAACCCCCCCCCCCCCCCGATTTTTTAAGTCTTTTAACTATAGATCAGGTACTATTTCTTAGGACACAAAAGGTATGTGATAACAAGTAAAAGTTCTTCAAAACCCTTACAGCTTGAAAGACAGTATTTAAAGGCAAGCCAGAGACTGGGGAACTAGTTTTAGTTCTTATTATCTGACATACGAAATGTAGACACAGAACATACAAAAACCTGTTCTCATATGATATTTACTTTGGGGGGCAGGGGGCCACATCCAGCGTTATTAAAGGGTCACTCCTGGCTCTGCACTCAGGAATTACTCCTGGTGGTGCTTGGGGGACCATATGGGATGCTGGGGATTGAACACAGGTCAGCCACATGCAAGGCAAAGGCCCCTTTACACTGTGCTATAGCTTTGACTCTTGATATGATCTTTTTAACATATAAGAGGGGCTGAAGAGAAAGCTCAAAAGGCTGGAGAACATGCTTTGCATGCTGGAACCCTGGGTTTGGTTACTACATGGTTCCCTAAGCACTGTTGGGTGGGATCTCAGAGCAGTGATCCAAGTAGCCCCTAGCCTTACCAGTTACGGCACAAAACCCAAACCAAAGGAAAGCAAACTTTCAGATAAGTTGAAGGGCTGGAGTACATGCTTTACATGCAGGAGGCCCTTTGTTTCAAACCCTGGAACAGTGTGGTCCCTCAAATATCACCAGGAGCAATCCACGAGCACTGTTGGGTATGGCCAATATACTAAAAAATAATTTTTCCCCAGTAAACACAAAAAAGGTAAGCTTTGAGCAGATACTTCCCTAAAGACGTAAGGATGACCAATAAGCTATACATTAAAAAGCCTCAGTAACAAGGTGAGGAGGGGGCCCTAAGACATTGATGGAAGGAAATGAGCCCTATAGTGGAGGCTTTGGTGCTGGGATATTGTGTGCATAAAATCTTTCCAGTGACAATATTGTAAAACTGTAAATCATGGTGGCTAAAAAAAAAAAAATGTACAATTTCAAAAAAAAGTTCAAGAACATTTGTCATTAGCCATCAGGGAAATGTTAAGAATGGCTTAAATTGGAGGCTGGACCAAAATGGTGGTAAAACAAAAACAAAAACACACAAACAAACAAAAACAAATACATATGGAACACTTTCCTCTAAAGAAAACTTTTTGATAATTTTTAGTCAATTATTGATAATGAGGCAATAAAAAATAAATTACTTAGCATCTACCTTTTGCACAGGCTAGGGTGTTGGTGGGAAAACTTGAAATAATGGTGGTGGAAAGGTGTAATGGTGGTAGGGTTAGTGTTGAAATATTAAATGTAAGTTATTACTGTGAACAACTCCTTGAAAATAAAATTTAAAAAAATGATTTGTGGAAAAAAATTTGGAAAAAAAAACCCAAAACAACAGTGCCATAGCCATAACCTTGAAATTTTACTTTCACAAACCTAATGTGGAAGCTTTAAACTAAGCTTGGCAAGATATTCAAGGCCAGAATTTACAGCAGGTGTAGTAGCCCCTGGCCAGCTGGCAGGGTGCCGGATCCCTTTCAGAATGGGAAGTCGCTGGCAGGCAAACTCCACCATGAATAACATCTGCCTGCCACAGGCCAAACAAAAGCAGAACCTCCTAATCGCTTCAGACTGAGTGCAGCAATCAATGCCTTGAGTCAGAAAATAAACATTTTACAGGGAATATAGAAAGCTGGCAATAGACCTACCATTGCCTGCTGTGTATGCATTCAGCACTAGGATGAACAACCAAACATTTGCCTAGGCCTGGTAAAAAAAACTTAGGGTCAGACTATTGGATGCTTCCCAGGTTGGTTTCTGGCTGACAAATATCTAGGGCAGACAAATACAAATAACCTAGCAGACATCAGGTATGTTTGGAGTTACAGGTGCTCTCCAGTGCTTCTGACCATGAGTTTATATTTGCTGCCTAAATTTGTGAGCTATTAACATCATAGTCACTGTCAGGCACCAGCAATTAAGGATTATGGGAATGCACTGGCCAGTCTATACTCAGAAATGCAGTGGATGTAGTAGGTTTATGCTGCAAACTCCCAGGTGCAGTCCAGAGCAACACAAAGTTAGTACTAGGCTCTGGGTGGTATTAGCAAGCATAAACTGCATTGCCACCAGCCTGCACAAAATCAGATTCTCATCCTTAGAACTTTCATTGCATGAGATGCAATGAGGAAGTGGAAGAATTTGCTGACATTTAATGAATGAATGGATAAAAACAAAAGTCTGGGACACACCTGGAGTGTTTAAGAGCTCTCTACACTCTGATAAGACTTCAAGAAGAAAACAGTAATAATCCACATAATTGAGGAAAACAATAAAAGAGAGCTTCAACATGGAAAGAGAAAGCATAACAAAATTTAATCAGGGGGCTGGAGCGATAGCACAGCGGGTAGGGCGTTTGCCTTGCACATGGCTGACCCGGGTTCAAATTTCAGTATCCCATATGGTCCCCAGAGCACTGCCAGTAATGATTGCTGAGTGCCTGAGTGCAGAGCCAGGTGTGACCCAAAAAGAAAGAAAAAAAATTAATCAGGAATCACTGTACTGAATCACAAGTAGGTGAAACTAAAAAATGATAGAGGAACTCAGTAGGAGAATGACAGATGCCAAAGAATAAATTTGCTTGCTTGATGATCATTACATGAAAGCATCAGAAAAGAACAGAAGGAAAAAACAATGAAGAAAGCATAAAAGACCTGTGGGAAAACATCAAGAGGAGTGACATCTACATCATAGGGATTCTAATAAAGAAGAGAATGAGAAGGAATTATTGGTTGAAAAAATAACGGTGAACTTTTCAAACCTGAGAATAGAGTCATACCTAAAAACCAATTAAGCCCAAATAATTCTAAACAAAACAAACCCAATAGAAAAACATTAAGATCTGGGGTTAGATAGAGTGCAGGGCGCTTTCCTTGCACATGTCCAAGTTGGGTTTAATTCCTGGCATCCCTTAATCCCTTATGGTCCCCAGAGAACTGCCAGGAGTGATGCCTGAGCAGAGCCAAAAGGAAGCATTGAATACATCGGGGGATGTATACCCCCATCCCTCTCCTGGAGCATAGCCAGGCAGGTTCTGGGTTGAACTTCTGACCTGGTTGGCTAAGAATCATTGGGAATGGTCCCCAGGATTCCTAAATATTACTTGGAGGGTCCCACCTGCAAAAAACCAAACATATCATTTTTAAATTTTTTTTTATTAAGTGATTAAGTGATTTATTAATGAGTCACCATGAGGTACAGTTACAGTCTTACAAACTTTCGTGCTTGCTTTTCAGTCATACAATGGTCGAGCACCCATCCCTCCACCAGTGCCCATTTTCCACCACCAATGGTTCCAGCATCCCTCCCACCACCCCGACCCATCCCCTCCACCCACCCTGCCCCCGTGGCAAGGCATTCTCTTTTGCTCTCTCTTTTTGGATGTTGTGGTTTGCAGCAGAGGCATTAAGTGGCCATAATGTTTGGTCTATAGTCTACTTTCAGCATGCATCTCCCATCCTGAGCGGGCCCTCCTAGCACCTTTTACTTGGTGGTCCCTTCTCTATCTGAGCTGCCTTTTCCTCCAGAGAAAGCATATTATTTTTATTGTCTTGATTTTTGGACCAGAGTCAGCAGTGCTCAGGGTTTATGACTCTGTATTCAGGGATTGCCTCTGGTGGCGTGGGGTGAGAAGTGGAGGTATATGCAGTGTCAGGGACTGAGTGAGGGTTGGTCACATGCAAGGCGAGTGTCTTAACTACCTTGTGCTATTTCTCTGGCCCCAAGATTTTCAGTCTTATTTTACAAAGCAGGGCTGGGGTTTGGGTCACACTTGATGGTGCTCAGGGCTTATTATTGCTGGCTCTGTGCACAGAAAACCATATGCATGCCAGGGAATGAACCAGGGTTTCGGGCATGCAAGGCAAGCATCTTAATCCTTACCATCTCCCTAGTCCTGTTACTACTTTTTTTTTTCTTTTTGGGTTACACCTGGCGATGCAAAGGGGTTACTCCTGGCTCTGCACTCAGGAGTGACTCCTGGTGGTTGTCAGGGGACCATATGGGATGCTGGGAATTGAACTCGGGTTGGCTGCGTGCAAGGCAAACGCCCTACCCGTTGTGCTATCTCTCCAGCCCCGTGTTATTACTTTTTATAGGGACCACTCGAAGCAGTGCTCAGGGGTTCTTGGGGAAGCACCTACTGATGACTGCCTAATATTTTGGCACTTCAGCCTGGTGCTGCTAGTGGGTTACCAAGCCCAGCAATGCTGATGGTCACGTGCTTAGGATCAAACACAGGATCTCATCTATGCTAGCCATGTGCTCTACTACCATTTTAATTATATCCACAGCCCACACAAGCATTTTTTGAGGACTCCACTAGAAAACATCCAGGAAATGATGGTGAAAATTTATAAAAGATTGGAAATAAACCACCCCAAACAAAATAAAGATGAGGACAAAAGTGAAAGAATGAAATTAAGAAATTATGCAATTCAGAAAAACGAGAGCAAAGATGGGGCTGGAGAGATAGAACAATGGGTAAAGTGCTTGCTTTGCACCCCACTGATCCAGGTTCAATATCAGCACCCCATATGATCTCCTAAGCACTGCCAGGATGACACCTGAGCAGAGAGCCAGGAGTAAGTCCTGAACACGACCAGGAATGGCGCCACAAAAACAAAACAAAATACCAAAAAATAAAAAGTACAACTAACTTAAAAGGGGAGAAGACATATATTACAGCAGGAAATCAAGTTCTCAATTTCTCCAAAGTGGGAAATATCAGTAGGGGAGTGGTGGTGGAGGAATGCTAGAGTAAGCCACGGTGCAGCCACAGCAGTAATCTTGAGTGTGTGTGTGTGTAAACAGGTAGATTTCTAGAATGGTGCGAAGTTTTTTGGGGTAGGGAAGGGTGTCTGAAAAAATGCAAGCCAAGTAAGTTAAAAAGCTCTGCAACAGACTAAAGAATTCAGATACCAATGGTATAGCAGAAAAATTATTGTAACTATCAAAATAAAATAAGTTTTTCTGACTATTAGACTATTTACCAAGGAAAAAAGGAAATAGAAATGAAGATATGAAGGAAGTTAGGCAGACTGCTTTGGTTTTGTTTTGGGGCCATACCTGGTAATGCTTAGGGGTTACTCCTTTCTCTGCACTAAGGAATCATCTTAGTGATGCTCAGGGGATCATATGGGATGTTACGGATCCAACCCAGGTCAGCTGTAGGCAAGGTAAGTTGCCCTACCCGCTGTTCTATCACTTAGACCCTCTGCAGATTGCTTTTATTACAGTCTGGGCCTTTAATGTACGCAATTTCAAGAATGGTTAGAAATAGAACTGGTCTTGACAGAAATAGATTTTCTGTACAGTTAAGTGATTTCTAGCATGTCAAACTCTTGAGTTGAGGGTACAAATTATTTCTAGATGATTAGAAATAAGACAGGAACTGATGCAAACTGCCATTGGCAAATTTCATTAAATCTGTTCTAAGGTTCAATTATTACTTGGTGAAATTTGAAAATCTTGTATTTATGAACAAATGGATCAACCATAAAAGTCTGTTTTCCGAACCCAAAATTTAACAAAAACCTGTGATGTTTTAGAAATAGAGGTATATTAGCCTTTTATTTAACAGCAATAGTAATATTGTCAGTCTATAAATGATAATTTGGTTAACCAGTACCATAACTACCTTTTGATTTTTCTATGAACCTATATACAACATACTTTCTGGGTCATGCATAAAGTGTTCAGGGATCATTCCTAGCAGGGTTCGGGGAACAGATGCAGTGCTGGGGACTGAACCTGGGTAGGCCGAGTGCAAGGCAAGGCGCCTGACCCATTGTACTAGTCCCTGAGCCCTGTATATTAATTTTTTTCCCCTGCCAAAATGTGAGTTTTGAACATTCATTGGTTTGGTTGACCAACCTAGTCACAGGACTTAGGAATGGACTTAGGAACACACATAGGCTAAACAATAACCTGTTGAATGAAAAAAGTGCAAGAGCAAAAACTGTTTCAGTAAGAGCACTCTAGTCCTAAAGTTTTTCAAGAATGCTTAGTTCCAGTTTCCTTTATATGGATGAGTTTTCCAATGAATCCGCTAGGTTTTAAATAGCTGAAGACAGGATGGAATGATAGTACAATGGGTAGGGCACTTATCTTGCACACGGTTGACCCAGGTTCAATTTCTGAGACTCCACAGAGTCTCCTGTGCCCTGCCAGGAGTGATCCCTGAGCACAGATCTAGGACTAAGCACAGCTTAGTGTGACCCCAAACCAAAGTAAATAGTTTAAGTAGATAACTGAATACATCTTAAGAGCCAAAGTTCACTTGACAGTCTGGGTCTGCCAAAATGAGACTTTTGCTCATTGCTGAATGAACATTCTCATGCTGGATATTGTCTCAGGATTAAGATCTCTTACCTGTTCTTGTTAAACTGGATTGCAAAGTCTGTCATGTGTTGTAGAGCTTTGTTGGTGAAGTTCATTTCCATATAGATGTGCCCTTGGCGGTGAGTAAATGTTCCTGAAATTTCCAAGCCTTTAGCCTTTACTGCAGGCAGCCAGACCTGAAACACAGTATAAAGTCCAATAGAACCAGACAGGATTTATTTCAATGCTATTTGTTTTTGAATAAGGAAAGATGAAGTGAAGATTTCAGTTCCTTAGGCAGTTATGGAGATTTTTATCATAAATACCAAGTCAAATGCAAAAGGCTCAGGATAAAGTCATGCTTTCTGAATTTTGATATCATTCTTATTTATTTAAAGCTCCCTCACTCTCTACATTCCCTACCACCAAACAGTCTATGGGAATCCTGGCCTCTCCTCCCTCCACTGTTCTACTTGGTAATTTTACTGCCTTTTGAGGACAGCATATACACATGCAGAAAAAGAAAAATTTCAATGAGTATAATGTGGTTTCAGTTTAAGTAGTTTTGGTATAGGCTTAAATAAACTGAATCTACAAATGAAAAGAAGTCTGTAATCTATAAACACATTTTTTTCAACTTATTTTTATAGCTACCCACCCTTCTATAGGATAGATATGCTACCATTTAATCAGTTTTCTATGAAATAACGTTTGGTTTGTTTCCAATCTTTACCTTAAATGTCTCAATAAGTAACCTGGTGCATATACCATTTCATAATTTTGTCACATATCTTCAGAATAGATTTCTAGAAGTGGCAACGCAGGGATAAAGGATAAATTTATAAACAAAACTTTGCTAAGTTTCTAGTCCAAATAGGGTTGTGCCTTTTTACATTCCCAGCAGAAATATATAAGAATTCTTCTTTCTTAATGAGTGTAATATCAAACTTTTGGATTTTTGCCAATCTGATAAAATGACTAATAGAATCTTGGCAGAGTTTATACTTAATATAGATTTAGATTATGAGTGCAGTGAGCATCCTCTGCAAATGTTTGAGGGATGCTATCATTTATTATTCTTTCAGCTGTTCATCCTTTTACCTATTTTCTACATTGAGTTATTAGTTTTATTTTTAGAAAATATTTTAGAGGGTTTTCATATATCAAGGATATAAAGTTTTTTCTCTATGGTATAATACAACAAATATCCTATGTGTCTTTTTTTACATTTTTTTGTAATTTTCTTCAAATAAGTTTGTACTGAGTTTCATGGCATGTTTTGGTAATAATAGATCTTATATTTAATCTGTAATATTTATTAATAACTATACTGATTTTAGATTTTGATGGCTTGATGAGGTTTTTATAATCCTAGGTGTTAATGAATTATTCGTGCTTCTCTAATACATGCTCAGGCATGCATTTCATTTATTTGTATTTTAAACTTATTTTCTTGCCACGCCAGAGACTGAACCTAGGGCTTTAGACATATAAAGTGCTCCACAGCTGAGCTACATTCCCAGTCCAGGCATATATTTATCCTAATTATTTGTATGGAGAGATTTAAAGATTCTATTACCAATACCAAAGTCATTATCATAGTCTCAAAGATCATGTTTTAAACAGAATACCAAAAAGTCAGTGGATGATTAAGAATAAACTCAGTCACACCCAAGACAAAAAAGGAAAATAAAATAAAATGGTAAGATATAATTTGTCAATTACAGAACAAAAATTTCAGAATATCGGGGCTGGAGAGATAGCACAGCGGGTACGGCGTTTGCCTTGCACGCGGCTGACCCGGGTTCGATTCCCAGCATCCCATATGGTCCCCTGAGCACCACCAGGAATAACTCCTGAGTGCAGATCCAGGAGTAAGCCCTGTGCATCGCCGGGTGTGACCCAAAAAGAAAAAAAAAAATTTCAGAATATCAACAATAAGGAGAATATATAAAAAACCTGACAGTCTGTTCTTGGGAAAGTAATCTGATATCCTATTTTCTTGGGAGGGCAAGTTGGTAACTTTTTTTTAATTAGTTGTATGATCTTTTTTTGGTAGTCACTTTTGTTTTGTTTTGTTTTGTTGGGGGGTCCATAACCAGTGATGCTCAGGGGTAATTCCTGACTCTGGGCTCAGGAATTCCTGCTGCCAGTGCTTGGGTGACCATATGGGGTTAAGGGATCAAGTCTGGTCAGCTGCACACAAGGCAAATGCCTTACCTCCTGCACTGTCTCTCTGGCCCTAGTGACATTTGTTTTTACATGTTTAAGGGCACAGAGGAACAGATCAGTGGCTCAGAACTCCTGCCTTGTGGGCCTAAGGGAGTGTGATCCAGGCAGCTGGGCCGTGTGAGCCTGGAAGAGTTGTCTGTGTTTCCCAGTGTCCAGGTGACTTGCAGTCATGCCACAGCCAGGTGCATATAAGCATGCAATAAAGGGGTGTGATCCCTGACAAGTATCTTTGTGAGCACTGTAGGGACTGCTGGTAAGCACTACAATCAGAAAGGTACATGCACACAACCCGGGCATGCTTTGCATGCACGGGCCCAGTTGGATCTGCAACACTGTGTCGGTCCCCGACCACCCCTTACTTACAGCTGGGTACAGCTTTGGAGATCCTAGATCCTTGCTGCTACATATGGTCCCAGTGAACCCTGGAACCACAGGGCCTGAATAAAGTATGATATCCTTGGGTCTTAATATTGAACCAGCTGGCCCAGCTGGTAAAGTACAGCTTGGAGTGGCGCCCAGGGCCCCTGAACACGGCTTGGGGAGGTCCCTGACCGGAAGAAGAATGTGACACCTGGTAAGCATGTGTGTTGTACCAACCTGATGTGTGGCCTCCAGCAAGTACCACAAATAATATGAGTACCAATCATCAACAGTAATGGAGAGAGAGGGGTGGGGAACAAAAAAAAATGGGGGAAAAAGTCTGAATGATACAGCAAATTTCAATCATACCCTATAGGTATACTTGCAAAAATATGCCAGGATATACATATATAAGAATATTCACTATAGCATCATATTAGCAAAAAATGGGGATGGGTAATAGAGGCAATGAGTAACTTAAATGTTCATCAACACTGTATCTATGATATAGTGGACATGGACAATCAAAGTAAGTGTGATACAGAGCTGGAGCAATAGCACAGCGGGTAGGGCATTTACCTTGCACGCAGCCAACCCAGGTTCAATTCCCCACATCCCATATGGTCCCCCGAGCACTGCCAGGAGTAATTCCTGAGTGCATGAACCAGGAATAACCCCTGGTTAATAAAAAAGAAAAAAAAAAAGCGTGATAGTGAAAAGGAAATTACAGACCTGTCTATCCCATTCATATAATATTTTTAAAGAATATAAACATACAATTATATAGGGATCTTTCCTTTTTATTCTGAAAGGACACATAAGTAGGTTAATAGTATCTATAGAGAAGTAGAAGTATAGGAAGACTTATTTTTTCATTCTTTATGTTTTATATTATTCCACCTTATATTTCTATCATCTATATTCTTTTTTGCTTTTTTGGGTCACACCCGGTGATGCACAGGAGTTACTCTTGGTTCATGCACTCAGGAATCACTCCTGGTGGTGCTCGGGGGACCATATGGGATGCTAGGAATCGAACCTGGGTTGTCTGCGTGGAAGGCAAATGCCCTACTGCTGTGCTATGCTCCAGCCCCTATCATCTATATTCTTAACAGATCAAAAACAGTATTTGTGGTTGTTTAACTTCATCTCCTTTTTAAAAATTACTTCTTTAGGGTGGCTAAGTTTATTCTTATGCTTATCACTCACTGATTCTCTGGTATTCTGAGATGTGAGAATAGTTCATGATTTCTATATTATTCCTAAATTACTGTCACTTGTAATGTTAGCAATTATTAGTTATGGTACTAGGCTAACATTAAGTAACAAATTTGCCAACAGGGGTAGTACACAAATAAATCTTATAATCAATAATCAAAGATCTATGGGGAATAATATACAACATTATATATAATTACAACAAAGCTACTGAGTACTACCAAAGCATTATGCCCTTGATTGCTTGGCTTTTTTGTTTCTTGGTTTGTTTTTTGGCTTTTGGTTTTGGTTTGCGGGCCACACCTGGTGATACTCAGGGCTTACTCCTGGCCCTGCATTCAGGAGTCACTCCTGGTAGGGATTTGAGGGATTTGGCATTAGGGTGCCAGTGACTGAACTCAACTAGACCAAGTGTAAGGCAAATGCCCTTCCCATTGTACTACAGCTCCACTACCATGGTTGTTTTAAATCTTATTTTTGGTAATTCTATAGAAAGCTTTTTATATAGTTGCCACTCCTGGAAGTACCTGGCTTCTTTCTCTGCACCTGGGATCCACAGCACTCCTCCACCTGCCATTGCTGAGTTAGATGCAAGCCGAATTTGGTTGAGAATTCAAGAAGTAACCAGTCAAGCTGTCCTCAGAAAAGCAAGATCATAAGAAGCCTAGCCTGACACTAGTCCCTAAGTCTGTAATCAGCTTCATTTACAACTTATCCTTTTGAATTTCAAGCCAAACAAGGCTGAGACTAGAATACCACCAACGACAAAAACCTAACTTAGAACTCTAAAAAGGCTCCCTAAAATCTACAGAAATGAATCTGTGAACAGCTCTCTGGTATCCATATGTAAAACCCAAGAAAAATGGGAAATGAAAAGAATGAGAAGTAAAAATGCAACCAGCCTCCCCCTTGACTGCTGTTCAAAAGAATTAGACTGATTTCAGGGTTGACTAGATAATTCTAAAGTGAGAAAAAAACTCCAATGCGTAATACTGTCAATTTTAAGTCTGCTTATAAAAATGATTCGTGAAGATGCCATGGCACCTTTTTAAAGCTAAATCTGAAGTCACCTTTACCATTCCGCTTAAATTCTTCAGAAGAGGGCCCCCCGACTTTGGAGTTTTTATCACAGAAATAACACAAGTATTAGAAGTAAATGCGAATCCATTCGAGTGTTGCTTTACTTACAGCTTTAGGCGCCACATAACCACCAGGTGCCATGCCTATCCCCGTAGAGAGCTCAAATAGGTCATTCAGACCACTGCTAACTACAGCAGGAGTAGGTGAAGGAGCAAAGGTTGTAGGCACTGATGATGGGATGAAGGACTGTCCCACCTGTAGGGAGAGATGGGGGAGGAGGATCAAGAAGAACAGATTAATAGTCCTTAAAAATATTGCTCTATATTGTAGAAGTATTTGTAAATCAGTAAAAACACACCATAATTACAAGGAGTGGAACTGGTGCATTCTTTGTGCTTTTAAGCATTATTTTTCATCGTAAGATAAACACACTCTTTAGAAGTTCTATCAAGTGATATAAATAGTATCAGATCACAATGATGCAAGATATTTTATGTCTGCTTCCAAGTTTAGCTTCCATGATTCTGTGCAAAAGACCAACAGGTACTCTAAGAAGCGGAAGTTTGTTTCTGTAGAAATAAACATCCAACTTACAGTTCCATTTCTTCTGGGTCTAGGTAAGCCTTCCTCATTTAGGCAGAAGGATCTGGTAAAGAACTCTCCCGGGAAACACTGACATTTACTCTCCCCAAACTTACTTAGGGGGAGACTCTTACTCTGATGCTCTGCTGACTCTGTCAGGTTGTTTTTAGATGGCACCAGAGAATAAGAGAATTCTCCAGTAAAGAAGGGAGGTTTTATTTTCTTTAGCTCTTTAAACAGGAAGATAAAGATCTCTGTAGACACCAGAGTGCTAGTTGTTAAAGATGTCCTATGCTCTGTGTAGTGTATGACTCCAACAACTGCAAGTAGCCGTAGGCAACTTTCTACTCTTTTAGTGCTATAGAGGTTTTGGTGTGCAGTGTTAGACAGCAGCAGTGGCTGGTTGAGAATGTGGGTATAGCAAGGCATCAACAGTGGGGAGCACAACCCAGGTGAAAAAAACAGATGGCACTTACTGCCGGACTTCCTCCAATGCCCCCGCCAAGGTCACTGCCAAGCTGAAAGAGAGAAAGGAGAGAGAGGAGAGAGCGGTAGAGTTCATTTAGCTAAGTATTAGATGCCCATACAGAATCTGCAAATTGCTCTAAGTAACCAGGAATACATGCTATTCAATTAATCTCCTACAGTCTTGAGTACTAGAGGGTCAAAGGGATAAGTCAAAGGGCAAAGTGCATGTTTTGCATGTGGGAATCCTAGATTCAATCCATGGACTGCTCCCCCAGGCACCATCAGGAGTCACCCCAACTCAGAGGAAGAAGTAGCTATCAAGCACTGCCAGGTGTGGTCCTAAAACAAACATTTTTTTTCTAGATTGTAAAGAAATATGTCTTAATATGGTATATAGGAATTTTGAGAAAACCTGGAACATCTTAGGTATGTTTTAGCTCCAATATTCCCACTGGGGCATACAGGCAAAGAGGACTTAAAAAAAGTTTGCACACTCCAGGAAATATTGTCTCTAAGTGGTAATGTTTTGTATGTGTGTTTTTTTCAAAAATATTTTATTTTTTTGCTTTTTGGGTCACACCCGCCTATGAACAGGTGTTACTCCTGGCTCTGCACTCAGGAATTACTCCTGGCAGTGCTCAGGGGACCATACGGGATGCTGGGAATCGAACCCGGGTTGGCTGAGTGCAAGGCAAACACCCTACTAATAAATCCCTCCAGCCCGTTTTTTATTCATTTTCAAAATAAATTTTAAAGGAGAGAAAAAGGAAAGAACAACTGAATTGTGCTTTTAGCTATAAATCCTTCTCCCTCACAAGAGGATGGAAATCAAACCAGTGGTGAGCTGCAATTCCAAGCTTTGAGAATGATAGGTAGAACAAGAATGATTTTTAAGTCTGAGACTTTCTTAAGGAAGAAAACAGCTGGAACAGTAAGATATCCCATCTGGAGAAGGCATGGAAAGACATACAATGTTTCGGACCACTTTCACAGTCAATACTACTGAGGAGAAACACTGATTTATTTGGAACAGATCTTTTTAAAAAGATGCCAACTACTGAAAACAGGACTAAAAGAGCTAGCTTGACCAAGGTAAAGGTAAAGGCCCTCCCGTTGATCGTCGATTTGCTCGAGCGGGCCCAGTAACGTCTCCACTGGAGACTTTGTTGTTACTGTGTCTGGCATATCGAATACTCTCGGTAGCTTGCCGGGCTCTCCGAGAGGGGCGGAGGAATCGAACTCGGGTCAGCCATGTTGGCCGCTTGTAAGGCAAACACCCTACCCGCTGTGCTATCGCTCCAGCCCCCCCCAAAAAAAATTATGTGCAGTCTTAGTCTTGCCTTTATTCCCTCAGGCCTCAGACATAATTTACCTGGAAGCCAGTCTTTCACAACAAAAGAATGGAAGAACTAAAGCTGATAAAAGCTGACATAAAGAAACATAAGACACATAAAACATAAAGTACATACAACTAAGGATGCTGTTTGAAAAGTAAAGACTGGGACCAGAGAAACAGTATAAGATAGTACAGCAGGTAAGGAGCTTGCCTTATAGTCAGCTGACCCGGGATTCAATCCCCAGCATCCATAAAATCTCCTGAGATCACCACCAGGAGCAAGCCCTGAGCACAGTGGGTATAGCCTAACCTCATTCTACCCCCACGACTTCAACTTGCAAAAAATAAAAAATAAAAATAAAAACCATCTTTTCTTTCTGTCACAGTTCCACATCTGTTTCCTCCTTAGTTCTCATTATGCATCTAAAATTCCCCTTTGAATCACTAATGCCTTTTTCGCTCTACAAAACCATCATTTCCTTGATAGTCTGCTACTTAGTGGACAGAAATGTAAACATCATTGGACTGTTTGTGCTCAAAGCAAATTCTACTGGCCTTCAGAATTTGGAAAAAAGATTTTATTTATCTTATCAATGAACAAAAATATCAGATAGATGAAGTCTGCCAAAACAGAAAAACAATAATATATTTAAGGACCGGAATAGTACAGCGATTAGGGTATTTGCTTGAATGAGGCTACCCGGGTTTGATCCCCAGCATCCCATATGGTCTCCCCCAAGCACCGTCAAGAGTAATTCCTTAGTGCAAAGCCAGGAGTAACTCCTGAGCATGGCCGGTGTGACCCCAAGAGACCCCCCTAAAAATCTATTTAAGACCTTGTGACACCTTTTCCCACCATGACAAAAAAAATCATCCAGGTAGGTGCTTCACAAACTGATATTAATAAGCTACAATGTACTGACCTACTGAGTACTCCAAACCTCAAAAAGCCAGTACTGCCAAAATCTGAAGAGTACTTACTTAATGACATGGAATGAAAAAACCAGATGGGTGGGTTGGACACCTTAGCTCCAACTCCAAATGCTAAGCAAACACTCTGCATATGGGAAGCCAAGGTTCAGTCTTGTATACTATATGGTCCCCTGAGCACTGTTGGGAATGAACCTCGAGTACAGAGCTAGAAGTAGCTTGTGAGCACTGCCAGGTATGATCTCCCCTGACCAAAATAAACAAATAAATAAACAAATAGCATCATAAAACAAAATGGTCATACACTTTTCCAAAAAGTAAGAATGTGAATAACTGGAAATGACCGAATAAAAAAATAAATAAAACTCATCTGTTTTCTCTGATCCTAGCATACACTTGCAACACATCTGAAAAGCAGTAAATTCCTTATTCCTCTTAATAATCAAAACACACACTATTAATTGAATACAAGCACAATGTAAAGATCCCGGGCAATGAGGTGAGTACACAAATAAAGATATAGAATTTGTGAAAAGACAGGAGAAATAAAGCATGAATGCAAGACCAGACAATAATACTAGAGTCAAAAGGGAATATTCTGAAGTGAAAAGTCTCTTCTCTTTGTGGCTAAAGAAAAATGAAGTTTCAAAGAGGTAGCAGTGTGGGCTTTAAAATGACGGGGGTGGGCCAGAGTGTCAGTACAGTGGGTACATCCTTGCCTTGCAGGTGACTGACCCAGATTCTATCCCCAGCACCCAATATGATCCCCTGAGCAAGGCGAGGAGTAATTCCAGAGTGCAAAGACAGGAGTAGGCCCTGACCATCACTGGGTGTGGCCCAAAAAACAAAAAACAAGAACAAAAGGGGGGAGGTGCTGATTATTTCTCTAAGAGCAGTGAACAAAGTATAAGAAAGTGTGAATACAGATTTGATTCAGATTCAAAGTATAAGAAAGTGTGAATACAGATTTGATTCAGAAATGTACGGTCAGTACATTTGATTCACTTATTATTTATTTAAGTAGCAGACTAGTTAAACAGGATAGCAATGTATTTGTTAAGTCACAAAAACTTTGCAAAGGCAGGCTGATTATGAGGACTTTAGTTTTCATTTCTTTTTCATAAAAATTTGGCAGCCACGTAGACTAAGATTTAATTAATTTTTTCTTTTTAGATTCCCCAGGGTGCCACATGCAAGGCAAGCGCTCTACCAACTATACTATCTCTCCAGTCTCAAAATCTGAAATTTCTAATAGTACTAACAACTATTTCAAATGTGTTCCACTTAAAGTATGAAAGCCATACTAACCACTAGTTTACAACCTTAGATACATGATATAATCAACCTTCTATATGTATAGAGTGTGTATATGGTGGGGATTTAAAATAAAGGGGTACTTCAGTCTTATCCCCAAAAATGACTTAACTGTTCTGACATTATTGGCTGATAATCAGAACTCTGAAAATTTCCTCTAGTGATTTTAATGTACAAGTTAAAAACCAAAGTCTTAGAGAATTAACTGTCATTTCAAACTAGACCAGCTTTATCTGTGTAGAAATTATTTTATAGTTAATTCATAAATCACTATCACTATCACCCCGTTGTTCATCGATTTGCTTGAGGGGCACCAGCAACATCTCCATTTATCCCTGTCACATGCTAGAGTAGCCCGATGGCATATTGGGGCTCATTCAGGGTCAGGGGAATGAGGACCTCATTGTTACTGTTTTTGGCATATTGAGTATGCCATGGGTAGCTTGCCAGGCTGTGCCGTGCAGGTGGGATACTCTTGATAGCTTGCCAGGCTCTCTGAGAGGGATGCAGGCTTTTGGGGCAGCCGCTAATCACCTTTACAGGTGTTCCCAGTCAGGCATATAGGCAGGCAGGATACTCTCGGTAGCCTGCTGGGTTCTCTGTGAGAACTAAACAATAACAACCGGGAGCTTGGTTTTATAGTCTCTGGATCTTGGCTGTTGATGGGGTTACACAGCAGTTGGTGGGTGTAACTGTCTAGCTACTGGAAGATGGGGGATCTGGGTGGAGGAGGCCCAGTCCCGAACTGAGCAGCCTTGGAGATCTCAGCCCCAAGTCCCGCACACCTGGGTTCCTCTGCCGGTTCCTCTATGTGTGAGGATGTTCTAGCGTGTGGAGAGTGGTCTCAGCATGGCTGTGGCTGGGTCCTGGAGGTCTTCAGCTGCCGGGGCTCTGCTCAGGGCAGAAAGGGAAACTCAACTTGCCCCCTTTATTATTTACTCATAAATTAAAAAGTTCAGAATAAAGCAGAAAGTAAAAAACCCTTCTTAAGAGGAGAATGCGAAATGTCTCATTTGTCCCGAACGTGTGATCTGGCTCCATGGCTTTCTGATGGGCATACCACCTTCTCCCCATAACCACCTTCTCCCCATAATAATTTTCCTTCTTTTTGGTTAGGCTTACAACCCAAGCTTGAATGAGATAGAATTCTTTATGGATCTGGATAGCACTCAATGGCAGGAAAGAAAAAATACACTCTAAGAGAAAAAGCAATTTTATGAAATGCACTAAAATCTGTAAAAGGCACTGAGACAGGCACTCACTGGTGGTGCTTATGGGAATAAAATCCACTTATAGCCCTTATTTTCTTTACTCTATTCTTATGATTACTAAATGATTATTATCTTGGCTGGAAAAGGTCTGACAACATCTTCCCTCCTTGTTGTTTGTCAACTTAATTCAACACCATGGAAGAAACTACAAGGCCATTTTTTTATTTTTTGTTTTTTCGTTTTGAGACTTACTCCTTACTGTACAACTCAGAAATTACTTCTGGTGGGGCTCAGGAGATCATATGGGATGCCAGGGATCAAATCCTGGTTGGCTGCGGGCAAGGCAAGCATTCTACCAGTTGTCTATTACTCAATCCCTAAAAGAGAATCCTGATACTCCTGTATGTTCCATATATCCAATGCAGCTCACTTTTAATTCAGAATAAATTTTATTAGAAACAGAATCCAAAGGGTATCAGAGTAATATAAAGGTTCACCAAACTGTACTATGTCCAGAGAGAAAGGGAAAGGTCAGTTTGTATGCGGGCCAAACCCAGTTGTGCTCTGAGCTTACTCCTGGCTCCTGTGCTCCAGGATCACTCCTGGTGGTACTGGAGAACTTATGTGGTGACAGGACTGAACCTATGTTGGACCTACAAGGCAAGCAAGCACCTTACCCACTGAGCTATCTCTTTGGCTTCAGAAATATCAATTTCTGTATTTATTTTCTAACTACCAAAACCATGGCTTACTGAGACTTTATTCGGCATCCTTTTTCACATCTTTTTAATACAGTACTCATCTTCCCTATGTCAAACCCTCAGCCAACCATTTTCCCTAGGCAGCCTGGGGAAGTTCAAAAGATGAACACACACAGGAGAAATAGCTATGGGAGATGGATGGCTCCTTCACACAGTGAAGAGAACAAGAAAGTCCACCAACACACAAAGGAGCCCGATGGCTTCGAGAAAGCAGTTGGAAAAGAGCTGTTGCTTCAGGGAAGGATTCCTGGCATCACCAACAATGAAGCTTCCAAACATAGTCCCTACCCTCGAGAATGCAGTTGGAAAAGAGCTGTTGCTTCAGGGCAGGATTCCTGGCATCACCAACGATGAGGCTTCCAAACACAGTCCCTACCCCAGCTCCAGAGGCCTAGTGTGGCAGGCCCAACCCCAATGAACTTGGCTGCTGTATCAGTTTCCTAGAAATGGCACTGGCTCGAAAACTGCAGCTCTCATCTCTTAGGGTCTCTGGTCATTTCAGCAACACAGCAGACAGTGATCTGCTCTGCAGCTGGGAGGTGCTCCTGACCAAGGTGGGGATGGAGATGAATTTGGCGAAGGCAGACATTTTCAGGGGATGAGGGGCTGTGGCAGGAGAGTTGTTCCCAGGACAGAGAAGACAGAAAGGGGACTCCCCCTTTTTATTTGGGAGGGGGCAAACCTGGAGATGCTCAGCGGTTACACCTGGTTCTGCGCTCAGGAATTACTCCTGATGGTGCTCAAGGGACCACATGGGGTGCCATGGATCAAAGCTGGGTTGGTCATGTACAAGGCAAGAGCTTACCTGCTGTACTATCCCTCTGGCCTTGGAATCTTTCCTCTTGACTGGAAAAGACTCTAAGGGGAGTTATTATTCTCTTTGAAAATATGAGAAAGGTAACACAGTATGGGCATGAGACAAATAAAGAGATGGAGCAAGGGAAGGGAGCCAATCACCCACAGAGTGGCCTCTATTTATAGTGATGAGCAGGCTGATCCAGATAAGGAAAGAAAGAAAGAAAGAAAGAAATAGGGAAAGAAAGAGGGAAAGAAAGAAAAGGGGGAGAGAGAGAGAGAGAGAGAGAGAGAGAGAGAGAGAGAGAGAGAGAGAGAGAATAAGCAAGCAAGAAAAACAGCAAAATCCAGAAAAGTTGTCATGTTCTGTACTAGCCAATAACCTTTTCAGTTCTGTTGCTGGTATCTGGTGTCAGAGAAAAATCCCCCTATTTGGTAATATCCTAAGCCCATATATATATCAGGAAGAGTACAACATCAGTCAAATTAGGGTCCTATAAAAAAAATGTAGGGGCTGGAGCAATAGCACAGTGGGTAGGGTGTTTGCCTTGCACGTGGCCAACCCGGGTTCAATTCCCAGCATTCCCAGTGATGGTCCCCCAAGCACTGCCAGGAGTGATTCCTGAGTGCACAGCCAGGAGTAACCCCTGAGCGTCGGCTGGGTGTGACCCAAAAAAAGCAAAAAAAAAATTTTTTTTAAATGTAGTGATTTCTGGGGCTGGAGAAATAGCACAGCGGGTAAGGCGTTTGCCTTGCACGCAGCCGACCCAGGTTTGATTCCCAGTATCCCATATGGTCCCCTGAGCACCACCAGGAGTAACTCCTGAGTGCAGAGCTATGAGTAACCCCTGTGCAACGCCAGGTGTGACCCAGAAAGCAAAAAAAAGAAAAAAAGTAGTGATTTCTATGAACTGGCTAAAGCCATGGGAGAAAAAGGCTAGATATACTGAATATGGCTTAATCTTAACCTTAAGAATCAATATTCAGAGTTCTAAATGTTTCAGAGTTGAATAATTTCCACTGTTTCTATGATTGCCTTACTAAAGCTGTCATTTTCTATAGGAAGGCAAGATCCATTATAAACCTAGAACAAATTCAGGATACAGGATGATGGAGGAAGGGGAGTATCACTTTCATTAAAATAGTACTTCAAATATTTAATATTGAGTATACTTTTCCTATAGATTTGTAACTGATACCTAATTCCATTTTTTTTTTTTGCATGTGATACAGGTTCCCAAGCCATTGCCTAATTCATGGTAACTGTGGTCATTAATGGCACAGAGAATGATATTGCCACGTGGCTGCTGCCAAAGAGCAGCCAGTTCTCCAGGGCCAAGACAGACAGGAGTGCCCAGTGGGGCTCAATGCACATGTAACTACATAATCATGTGCTGCTGCCCTATGAACTCAGTGACAGGATGGAAGCAGTGATTTCAAGGTGACTTTTTATCACTTCTGAGTTCAAGGAATTTCAATGCAACTGCTGCAATAGAGCCAAGAGTAGCCAAAATTTTGAGAGCTAATTTTATATACAGCTCCAGTTTAAGTTCCTAGGAGGAAACACCCTCAGTTCAATGGGGAGCTCAAGACTGAAGTTCTTTATAAAGATTTTTAGAAGAACTTTTATAAACATTAATTTATAAAAATTAACTAGGGAGGGGCTGGAGCGATAGCACAGCGGGTAGGGCGTTTGCCTTGCTCGCAGCCAACTTGGCCGACACAGGTTCGATTCCCAGCATCCCATATGGTCCCCCGAGCACTGCCGGAGCAATTCCTGAGTGCATAAGCCAGGAGTAACCCCTGAGCATCGCCGGATGTGACCCCCCCAAAAAAATTAACTAGGGAGTGGAGAGGCCAGAGAGATAGTATAATGGGCGAGATGCTTGCCTTGCACCTGGCCTACCCGGGTTTGATCCCTGGCATTCCATATGGTCCCCTGAGCACTGCCAGGATTGATCCCTTAGCACAGAGCCAGGAGTAATCCCTGAGCACTGCTGGGTGTGGCCAAAATTAAAAAAAAATTTTAAATTAACTGAGGGGGCCCAGAGAGATAGTACAGAGGTCCACACACTTGATCCCAGCACAAATCTCTGAAGCCACTTATGATCCCCTGAGCTCTTCTGGGTGTGGGCCCCAAAGCCAAAATTATCAAAGTTCAAAAAGTTAACTGAGGGACAAGGGACAGGTTCAAAAGAGTTGGATGCCTCATTTTATACCTGGAAGTGCCTGGTCTACCAAGTATCACTGGTCCCCAAATCAAGTGAGATGGTGACTAAGAAGAAACTTTCAAGGCACCTTCGAGGTATATCTGATCAGACCAAAGTCTAAAACTGTCAAGTTGTCTGAAGTACCTAGAGATATTCTCTTAGTCAGTGATTCAGGTCTTAAATTCTGATTTTTATTTGCTTCTATCTAGAGTCATTGCCTCTTATTAATTGGTTTTCAGAGTTGCTTTAACTGACAGGCGTATGGAATACTATATCAATAGCTGTTACTCAAGAGTCAAAATAGAATAATGTAAAAAATAGTATACAGAGACTCCCATCGAAAGCAATGAAATATATCAAAATCCTTTCAGTGTCAAAACATCAATCTGTGTTTCTTCTAATAGGGTTTTAGACGTTTAAAAGGCACATGCCATCTCCATGGTGAAAGTGTGGTTTTCAGCTGCTGAGCTGCAAATTTTAATTTAATTTTCAGTAAGCTGTTCAGAAAAAACATCAAATATAATCACATTAAATTGGTAAAAGAATCTGAAATTACACAAAAGCAAACTGAAACAAACTGGAGGAAGGATTTAACCTGGAACAGCATAAATGAGTTGAGATAATACCAAAATCATCACAGGGGCCAGAGCGATAGTGCCTTTGCCTTGCATTCAGGCCTGGGTTTGATACCCAGCATCACAATATGATCTCCTGAGTCTTCCAGTACAGATCCCTTAAGCACAGAGTCAGAAAAATCTCTGGGAACTGAAAAGTATGGCCACAAAACAAAACAAAACTCACAAAACTCACCTTGAAGGAGGAAAAAAAAGATTATCAACAGAAAATTAGAGATTAACAGATTATTTCCTGAAATAGAACTGGAAACAGATGTGACAAGAAGACTGGCCAGAGGGCTGGAGCAACAGTGCAGGGGGGAGGGAATTTGTCTTGAACGTAGTCAATATAGGTACAATGCCTGGCATCCCATACAAAAAGATATGCAAATGCTCTTGTCAGGAAATAGGACCACTGACAAGAACAAGTGGGAACAGCACAGTAAGCTGTAGTGAGCACAAAAACCAAAATGCAAGCACCACAGCTAGAGTGCAACCACAACAAGCAAATGCACAAGGACCATAATGAAGGAAGTATGGCCCTCATCCAGCACTGTGGTGATAGCAAGAACAAGAACAAGCACTTAGCACTGTAGCACTGCCCTCCCATTGTCATCGATTTGCTCGAGCGGGCACCAGTACCATAGAAAAATAGAAAAGGGAAAATCAATTTGGGGAGGAAAGGACCTTTACTAGAGGAAATACACTGCTGATGGTTTAAATAACTCATTTGCCCTGAAAGCAGTAGTTTAGATCACTGTTCACTACCAAACTAATGGCAAGATAAGATTTCGTGGCTCTACTTAAGGTAAGGGTTAAGAGGAATAATTTCATTGTTCTTGTTATAAGATGTCTAAACTTATTAAGCTCCTCTATTCATGAACATATCTATGTCCTCACCTCAACTTTCACATAACTCCTAATAGCATGCTAGACCCAGACCCAGGCACCTGGGAGGTACAGAAGGGCGGGGACTGGGAACAACAAGCCTTGTATTTTATATTAAACATGCATTTAACTAAACATTCTAAGGCTTAACACATCAATATTAGTCCTGGTTTACATTATTTAACATCAACTAAGACAACAGGCAAGTTTATCCCAAAGCTTGAAAAACCTACACTCTTGCCTTGTACTTCAGAGATTGTGTAGTCCCATTTGAGAAGGATCGGTATTACGTAAAAACTAGATTCTATCCTAGAAGATGACAGTAACAAACTGTAGAAATCAAAGGGTAGTAGAAGGAACACAAATTTTAGAGCTTTGAAGAACTCTTGAGTTGGAATCCTGAGACTTGCAATGTCAACTTCAGTTTTCTTTAAAGTGGGGTTTAATTATCCTGCAGGGTGACTCCATGGAGAAATTATGAAAGATCTATCAGAGGGACTGGCACAGACACAGTCACTCAACTAGTGACTGGTAACTAGTCCCCAATCTTTTACAAAAGATAACAAATCTTTTGTAAATCTATGCACTGACAAAAGGAGAATGGTTACAGAAGTCACACTGAGAAGTTCACCAGGAAAACTGAGCTATAATTTACAAAGATTTTTCTGGACTATCAACTCCAGGGAATGAGCTCTTAAATCATGGCAAATTTTAGTCAGCGGAAGAAACATGAAGATGCAAAAATGTGTACAAGGCAGTTCCCATAAGCTAAAAAATTTAGATTATATTAGTAATATGGTTTATGACCTTAAGATACCTAAAGTAACCTTTTACCTAAATGATAAGAGAGTGGAAGGTCAATCCCCCCCCCCCCCCCCCCCCCCGGGCCACATTTGGCAGTGCTTAGGGTTTATTCTGGGCTCTGTATCCAGAGATCATCTAAAGTGGTGCTTGGGAAGCCACAATATGGGGTTATCCAGGTACAGGAAAAGAACCTTAGCTTCTATACGTGTCTCTCCAGACCCCCAGAGTAGAAGGTTTTGAAAAACATATTAGGGAGTTAGGAAAAGCCAATCTCTTTCTATTCTACTCCACTCTGGCTGGGCACCAACTGAACATTTCTCTAGGAGGAAATAGTATAGAGGAAGTGCATTCTGAATAATGCTTTTATTCCATTTCTGATGCATAATAAGCAACATGATCTAAGTAGAATTAATGACCAGCACCTCAGATAACAAAAGGCTGTATGTAATTCAGCAAGCAAAAAACCCCTTGAGATTCCATGATTCTGTTAGTGATTGCCATATATATCCAGCTCATTAGCAAATGGTGTATCTTTGTAACATGTATGCATGAGCTATGCACATGGGCATCAGCTTAACTCCCATACTCAACTAAATCAGAAGGATCTTCAAAGAGTCACACTACCAAGAATGGGCAGTTTCAAAGATTCAGTACTATCTTTTTACAAAGGTATCAACAGGCTAGATCATGTGCACAGAATCACAAGGTCCCAAATTCAATCCCCAGCATAGAATGGCCTCCTGAGTACTTCCAGGTGGCCCTGGGGAACCCCCCCACCTACACACACACACACACACACACACACTCCACAAACAACAAAAATCAAAAGAAAAAAAAAACAATTTCTAAAAAACGAAAGATAGTAGAGTTCATGTTCTACAAGTAGAACGGATAAACCATGTAAGTTCTTGAATTTGTTCATAAGGGTAACAGTGAGATTTCTAAAAACAGGAGGAAGAAACTAAAGAGTTAAAGCCAAGAGAGTATACTAATGGGCAAATAATAAATAAGGATCAAGTGTTCCAGGAAGTAGGCTGAAATGGAAATATAGGAAATAATTTTGATTTGACTCTTGTGATGAAAAGAGCCCTCCATTTAAACATTCTGAATACTCTGATTCAATCAATGATTTTCAAAGGTGCAAGCCTTTAAAAAAAGGAAGGAGAAGGTGTGGCGTGAAACTGTGTGCTTACACCACAACAATATCCTAACTTCACTCTCCCTTTAGCATAAAAGTGACAGCTGTTATGAGTCGTATTATGGTGAGAAGAAAGTGAAATTTTTCAGGTATGCTGTGGCAAAAATGATTAGGTAAACTGGTATTTTCTGAATGGCAATTTTAGAAAAAGACACACTGACTATATCTCAACACTCTGTTAAATGCAGAAGTCTGTGATGGCTCAGTGCAGAGTACCTGTCTTACAGGTGTGAGACCTTGAGTTTGGTCCCTACACTGAGTGTGATACCTGGGAGCTCTGTTTGGGACCCCTCAAGCTGCTACAAGATGTGTGTGATCTCAGGCACCTCACTGTGCGAGCAAGCACTCCAAATAAGGGGTGTGACTCCAGTGAAAACTATAACCTAGTGTGTACCTCCCTTGGTCCTAGAAAAAAGTGACAACAACAATGGGAAGGAAACAGTTAAAATAATTTTAAAAAATGCATAAGAAAAGAGGTTGAACAAGAACTAATAGGAGAATCACCAGGATATGAATAGAGAATAACAGTATTTTCTTATGACCATCAAATTTTAAGAAAGAAAAAGAAGAAAATAATTTAAAACAGGAAATAATTTTCAGTATCCCAATTATACAAAGTGAGCAAGAGTTAAAAAAAAAAAGGACCTGAGTATGCCTAAATTGGTCAAATTCAACTGATAGATAATTTTTGAAAGTTTGGATCACCTAAATAGCAAATGAAAAAAAAATGTCCTGAGGGTGGGAGAAGAACCAAGGTAAAAGAATCTGTTTTTGCAACTGCTCTAGGGTTAGGTCGAATACTAACAGTATTTTATTTTTTTAAATAATCTACTAGGTGGGCTGCACCTCAGTGCGTGCTTCACATGAACCAGGCTCTGGGTTTCATCCTGGGCACCTATATAATCATGGGACTATTGATGCAGCCAGAGTAGAGAACCACAAAACATGGAAATAAAAGTTGGCTGCTGCCATGCTTCATTACTGCAGCACACCACTGACCTCTATGGGTAAGGTGCTGCTAGACACCAACAATAAAAGCAGCAATAGGATCCAGAGCAAGTATTTCTCAACGTGGGGCCACATGGCCTCCTTTTGAGACTCCAGCATATTTCAAAGAGATCACAGGTGAAAACTTCAACATGGCCGACCCGAGTTCGATTCCTCCGCCCCTCTGGAGAGCCCGGCAAGCTACCGAGAGTCTCTCGCCCGCACAGCAGAGCCTGGCAAGCTCCCCGTGACGTATTCGATATGCCAGACACAGTAACAACAAAGTCTCCAATGGAGACGTTACTGGGCCCGCTCGAGCAAAAGACAACTGATAGGACAGGGAAGGGGGTAATGCTGACAGACATTCTAAAATGAACACTAGGTCGACCTGAGCCTGGCTTAGCAGATAATTAATTCTTGCCCAATTTTAAATGGGAACTCGATCAAATTCACCACGCCTAAGAGTGCCAGTCCTCTGGGAGTAAAATAATGAAAATAGGGACTGGAGCAAGAGTACTGTGGGTAGACAGTGGCTGACCCGGGTTCGATCCCCTTGCACCCCGTATGATCACCTGAGCACTGCGAGGAATGATTCCGGAGCACAGAGCTAGGAGTAAGCCCTGAGTAGCACCAGGTATGGTTCAAAAAAACCAAAACCAAAAAAAACCACCTTCAACCATTTCTTGTTCCCCATCAATTAATTTGGGGAAGATGAGGAACTCTTTTTCTAGGAGACTAAGAAGTTAAGAAAAAAAGGCGTCTCCATTTATCAGCAGCTATAGTTCAAACACTGAAGAATGTGGTACCCAGTGTTCATGGTTACTCTAGGTCCTTACTATGCAAAACATGGCTCATAGATCTGGGAGTTTGTTAGAAGTATAAACTGCTAGATTTTAAGTCACACCAACTAAAATCAGAATCTGTCTTATACAAAGAGATGCATGAGTACAATATAGTTTACTAAGAACTGTTGTATGGCGCTGAAGCAATAACACAGAGGATAGGGCATTTGTCTTGCACGTGGCCGACCAAGGTTCAAACCCCAGCATCCCATATGGTCCCCTGAGCACCACCAGGAGTAATTCCTGAGTGCAAAGCCAGGAGTAACGCCTGTGCATTGCTGAGTGTGAACCAAAAAGAAAAAAAGAAAAAAAAAAAAGCACTGCTGTAAATAATTCATTCAAGAAATGGGTCTATCTATACTCTAAGTGCAAATTGTAAGAATTATTTTTCTTTATTTCATTGACTAATCTGTACAAGTACAATAAAACCTTTTAAAAAGGAGCACAGTAAACTGCTGTCTTAGAAACTAATCTTCCACATGGCCAGATTTATGCCTTTCTTGCAATGTTTTCTTAAAAGAAATCTTAGTTCTCTGAATGAATATATATTTAGCTACATACAGACAAAGCAAAAGGAAAGTTTTTCTGCCTTCTCATTTTAATTTCTAGATATATTTGTATTTAAAATTAAGCTGCCAAACACAGTAACAAGAAGTCTCACAATGGAGACGTTACTGGGCCTGCTTGAGCAAATCAATGAACAACGGGAGGACAGACAGACAGACAGATAAAATTAAGCTAACTAGAACTACATATACTTTTTGTAGTTATAATACGAAGTATACCATTTAAAACCCCTAAGTCAGAAAAATTTAGTATAAATTACATAGGGACAGCGCTACATAATAAAGGTTGCATAGAACTTAGAAAATCAATCAGAAAACTACTATTAATCTTAAAAAAAAAATCCTTTCCCAAAAAGAGGTTTTTTTAAAAAAAAGCCTATATAGAATTCTGATTACTGCAACCTAGAAAAGTTCTAACAGCTTCTCTATCTGAAGTAATACTGCAGGCATTCTCTAACAGGTGACTGAATAGCGATTGTAAAGTAAGGAAAAAATTCACTGGTCAAGAGCTAAGACGGGCTGGAGCGATAGTACTGTGGGTAAGGCCTTGCACATGGCCAACTTGGGTTTGATCCCCAGTATCCCATATGGTCCCCCAAGAACCGCCAAGAGTAATTCCTGAATGCAAAGCCAGGAGTAACCCCTATGCATCACCAGGTTTGACCCAAAAAGAAAACAAACAAGGAGCTAATACAAAACCAAGTGTAAGTAATGCATCGTATTGTTTCCTATGCCAAAGTGTGTAAAGAAATGAGAGTGTAGTATTCTGACCCAGGAAACATCAAAACATAGAGGACAATACCCAAACAACACAGGACATAGTCCTGGAGGTCCCCCAAGCCCCATCTGGATGGCCCTTGTGGTCTCCAGCACTGCAGGGTCTGAGAAACCCTGTGCCCTTGAGCCCTAATACTGAACTGCCAGACCAGTTGGTTTAGTATCTTATGGAATAGCCCCCCGGAGCTCCATGAGCATCATTTGGAAGGCACTTTCCCCAATAAACAATCCAAAACACAAAGGACCTCTTTCTCCTCACTATTTTTAAAACAAATCTGTCATTCTTTAAAAAAGAAAAAAAATTACATATATACATCTATATATATCTATAAATTTACTTTTTTTTTGGGGGGGGCACACTAGCATTGTGCTTAGAGATTATCCCTGGCTCTGTGCTCATGGATCACTCTTGGCAGTGCTCAGGGAACCTTATGTGGCATTAGTGATCAAACCAGAGTAGGTTCCTGCAAGGCAAGTGTCTTACGCCCATACAATTACTCCAGCCCAAATTTGTTATTCTTAGGTGCAATCAGCCTATCATGTCAGACAGACATAAGCCACCAGGCAAAGTGATAAGTAGATTTGTTTCTGGCATAAACTTGAGGAGGACAAAACAATTTAAGCTGTAAATATGTCAAGAGATTAGAAAGAGCAATTTTCATGTTTATAAGGCATTTCTGGGAGTCTCCACAAATATACCAATATTCATGCTTCAGTTTCCCTGAGTTTATAAGGAGTCTGTGTAGTAATGCATCATAATCCTGTGGAAGTTGCTCTATATAATCATTTCTATTCATTAAAGACATGAATATGAAAAGCAAATGCTAATAAGCCCACAGAAGACACCAAGTGTGTGCACTGTGTCAGTAGCTTGGTCAATATTGATTCTGAAAGCAGTGACTCTCCATTAGTAAAATGTACAACCCACAGAGATATGACTATTATTCTTTTCCTTAAATTCTCTTTACACTAAAAAGTAAATGTACCTATGTGATTGGCATAAATCCCAGACATCATACTGTTTACAAAAGTAGGAGAGAAAATGTTGATGCGTATAGCAGGAAATAAGGCTTTCTTGTTTATAGAATCTCTGGGAACATTTATTTTCATATCAATGGCATCTGCTTTCCAATATCTTCTGTTGGAAAATAAATCAGTTTGTTGATCACCTTTATAATTATCAGTTATGACAAACATCTTATCTGCAAGCACCTAGCTAAAACAAGCTCTTCTTACTCCACACCACAGTTTAGTGCCTTGCTGAAGGGAGTCATGTGATGAGACCTGTTTTGTTTTTTTTTCCTGTCTTCCTCTTCACAAAGTATTTCTTCTCATTTATTGCACAGATCAATAAAAACTAACTGTAGTTCCTATTGGTGGTACATATTTAGATACTCTAGGCTTTGGAATCTTTCAGTATTAGAATTCAGGAAGCTAATTAAATTGGAAGTATGACACAGTGGAGGAAGTGGGGAAAGAAGGGAAAAGAAATCAGCCAAAATGGTACTCCCAATTGAAAAACACAAATCATTTAAATGGCTGTCTCGAAACCTTGCAGAACCACACAAGGCACAAGACACTAAAATATAAAAAGGGAAATATTCAAAGGCCCCCAAATAGAATGACATCTTTGAGGTTATTATTCATGTAAAAAGGGAAATCTGCAGGGGCTACCCAGAAAAGAGAAGCAGGGAAAATGACAATAGGTTGGTCAAACACCAAATGTTCTAGTTAGTGGCAGGGACAACAAAATAATCCTGAACACTTTTGACACAGCCCATTATGTAATATTAAGGAACTCTAATGGCAAATAATCCTTTCCTTATCAAAGGACATTTTGATAATTGCTCAGCATGAAAAGGTCAAGTTCTAAAAACCATACAATTTAAAGTTCTTAAACATACCAAGAATTTAAAATAACCAGAATGACAGATGCTTACCAGACTATCTAGGCCTCCTCCCAAGAGATCCACGGCTCCCATCGGCACGGAGGACAGCTGTGGCATATTGACTGGGGGACCGAGATCAAGGTTTAAAAGATCTCCCAGAAGGTCACCTTGAGAGGGAATAACCTGAGGCTGTTCCAGGTTGGTGGCAGTGGTGGTGCCAACGGGGCTGTCGCCCGCATCAGTGCTGCAGTTATGCAAAAAGGGGAAAGGAAAAGTCAATCTTTTGACCTGACACAAAACACCAAGGCAACAAGGAAAAAATATCTCTTATTTTGTAATTACTTGTTGATGTACATCAAGAAATTATAAATATTCATTTTTTTAAAATCAAAAGTTGCTAAAATAATAACCATGTAACTTCATCCATTAATCCATTACTTTATATGGCAATACTGTAGTGAGAGCCCTGAGGAAGTATATGTCTTTTTTAAAAAGTAAACAATTTTCTGCCCTCAAATAACTTACTCTAACAATGCATTAATAACAAAGCAGCATTCACAAAAATGATCAAAAAGCATTTACTCTATAGTAGCAGACATGAGAATTGTGTGTGCATGTCTACACAATGATAAAACAAAATCTGCACTGTACACTGTCCTCCCATTGTTCATCAATTTGCTCGAGCGGGCCAGTAACGTCTCCATTTTGAGACTTGTTGTTACTGTGTTTGGCACATTGAATACGTCACGGGTAGCTTGCCAGGCTTTGCTGTGCGGGCGAGATACTCTCAGTAGCTTGCCAGGCTCTCCGAGAGGGGCGGAGGAATCGAACCTGGCTTGGCTGGGCTGGCTGCGCGCAAGGCAAACGCCCTACCGCTGTGCTATCAGGTGGGGCTAATTCTAAAAGCAGAAAACGGCTTTATGACTATATTTTACTTTATTTATTTTGGTTTGGGGGCCACAATCAGCAATGCTCAGGGGCTACTCCTGGCTTCACACTCAAGAACTATTCCTGGAGGGATTCGAGGGACTATATGAAATCCTGGGGGTCAAACCTGGGTTAGCTGCATGCAAGCAAGAGCCCTAAACTATCTCTCTAGTCCCCACGATTTAAAAAAATGATTTACCAGAACTACCAGGGCAAGACCTTCAAAAAGGGAAGGAATATTTTATGTTAGGACATAGGAATGAAAAATTTGACTTCAGGGGTGGAAAAAGATTAAATTGACAGTAGTAGAAATTAGGAGTGGTAAAATTTAAAGGAAGTGGAACATAACTTTGAAAACTGGTTTGGAGTTAAGATTTTAGATGACAGGTAATGCAAAATCACTATTATATGGCAAATAAAGGACTAAAAATAATTAGAGAAACTATTTCAGCAACTGAATTTGCAACAATGGATATGAAGATCAGCTAAGAAACTGCTACTGACAACACACTAAATAAAAGGGAAGTATTGTGTTCCAAGAGATATTGAAAGGATTGCAATGTATGTGGGTGGAGGGGAGGGAATAATCTTTTAAATAAATGGTACTAAGTCAACTGAATACCTATATGGGGGTGGGGTTGGGGAGGGAATGAATCTAACTCTTAAATAACTCATGACAAACAAAAATTAACAGATAAACCAGATATAAATATAAAAGGTATCTTTATGACCCTGTAGAAAACAACACAAAAAAACACCAATCATATAGAAGATGGAGAAAAAACTGTGCATCATTAATATCAAGAACATCTTGGAACCAGAGACATAGCTCAACAAACTGAACACACACACTACAAGCACGCAGGAGGTCCAGGTTTGATCCCCCAGCACATACCTCCCTAAGCATCATCAAGAGTGACCCTCAATAGAGGGTCAGAGAATAGGCCATAGCACAGCTAAGTGTGGCTCAACCTCCCACCACCACCAACAGAAATTTAAGAACATCTCTTCTTTAGATGACACCATTAAGAATGGTTAAATACTCATAGCACAAGAGCTTGGAGAATGACCAACAAAAGGAGCCCAATCCGAACAGGAGGAAGGAAATAATAAAACTCAGAGCAGAAATTAATGAGATGGAAACCTAAAAAACAATCTGCAACATCAATGAAACCAAGAGCTGGTTAGTCGAGAAAATAAACAAGACGGATAAGTCTCTAGCAAGACACACAAAGAAAGGGAGAGAGAAAACCCTAATAAACTGAATAGAAATAAAAGTGGGGACATTACAACAGAAACTACAGAAACTCAAAGGATCCTGAGAGTATTTTGAGAAGCTTTACGCCACGAAACATGAAAACCTCGAGGAAATGGATAAATTCCTAGATTCCTATAGCCTCCCAAGGCTAAACCAAGAAGATCTGGAATACCTGAAAAGACCTATCTCCATCAAGGAAATTGAAACGATAATAAAAAGTCTCCCCAAACACAAAAGTCCTGGCCCAGAAGGATTCACTAGTGAATTCTTCCAAATCTTTAAAGAGGACTTACTCCCAATCCTCTTTAAGCTTTTCCACAAAATTACACCATGACCAAGTAGGATTCATCCCAGGGATGCAAGGATGATTTAACATTCGGAAATCAATCAACATAATCCATCATATCAATAAAAGAATAGATAAAAACCATATGATCATATCAATAGATGCAGGGAAAGCATTTGACAAAACCCAGCACCTGTTTATAATGAAAACTCTCAGCAAAATAGGATTCAAAGGAACTTCCCTCTACTATAGTCAAAGCCATCTACCATAAGCCCACGGCAAGTATCATTCTCAATGGGGAAAAATTAAAAGCCTTCCCTATAAGATCGGGCACAAGAAAAGGTTGCCCACTTTCGTCACTCCTATTCAATATAGTACTGGAAGTCCTGGCCATTGCAGTTAGGCAACAGAAAGGCATCAAGGGCATACAGATAGGAAAAGAAGAGGTCAAGCTATCACTATTTGCAGATGATATACTATTCTTAGAAAACCCTAAAGACGCTACAGAAAAGTTCCTAGAAACAACAGGTCAGTTTAGTAAACTGGTAGGTTACAAAATCAACACCCAAAGTCCATGGCTTTCTTATATACAAATAACGAAAGAGAAGAGACGTCAAAAAAAAAATCCCGTTCACAACAGTACCTCAGAAAATCAATGACCTCAAATCATCTAAACCAAAGAGGTGAAGGACCTATACAAAGAAAATTACAAAACACTACTTCAAGAAATAAAAGAGGACACTAGAAAATGGAGACACATCCCCTGCTCATGGATAGGGAGGATTAACATTATCAACATGGCAATGCTGCCCAAAGCACTATACAAATTTAATGCGGTCCCTCTCAGGATACCCATGATATTTTTCAAAGAAATAGACAAAACACTCCTGAAATTCATATGGAACAATAACCCCCACGAATAGCTAAAGCAACCCTTGGGAAAAAGAAGATGAGTGGCATCACCCTCCCTAACTTCAAACTGTATTACAAAGCAGTAGTAATTAAGACAGCATGGACTAGAAACAGACCTGCAGACCAATGGAAAAGAGTTGAATATTCTGTCACAGACCCCCAAATATATGACCACTTAATCTTTGACAAAGGAGCAAGAAATGTGAAGTAGAGCAAGGAAGGCCTCTTCAACAAGTGGTGCTGGGAAAACTGGATAGCTACCTGCAAAAAAATGAACTCTGACCTATGTCTAATGCCAGGCACAAAAGTCACACCAAAGTGGATTAAAGACCTCAACATCAGACATGAGCCCATTAGGTACATAGAGGAAAATATAGGCAGAACTCTAAACGACAATGAAGCTAAAAGCATCGTTAAGGACAAAACAGCACTGACCATACAAGTGGAAGCAAACACAAACAAATGGGACTACATCAAACTAAGAAGCTTCTGCACTTCAAAAGAAACAGTGACCAAAATACAGAAAGAGCCCACAAAATGGGAAAGAATATTTACCCAATACCCATCTGAAAGGGCTGTATATTCAGGATATACAAGAATTGTACAAGAAAAAAAAAAAAAAACCTCCAACCCCATCAAAAAATGGGGAGAAGAAATGAACAGAAGTTTCCTCAAAAAAGAAATTCAAATGGCCAAGAGGCACATGAAAAAATGCTCCACATCTCTAGCCATCAGGGAGATGCAAATCAAAACAACAATGAGATATCATCTTACACCACAGTGACTGGCATGCATTCAAAAGAACAAAAGCAACCAGTGCTGGCGTGGATGTGGGGAAAAAGGGACACTCTTTCACTGTTGGTGGGAATGCTTACTTGGCCAGCCTTTCTGGAAAACATTATGAACAGTCCTTCAAAACCTAGAAATTGAACTTCCATATGACCCCACAAATCCCACTTCTGGGAATATATCCCGAAGATGCAAAAAAGCACAGTAGAAATGACATCTGTATCTATATGTTTATTGCAGCACTGTTCACAATAGCCAAAATCTGCAAACAACCCAAGTGCCCTAGAACAGATGAAACTTTGGTACATCTACACAATGGAATACTACGCAGCTGTTAGGAGAGATGAAGTCACGAAATTTGCTTATAAATGGACAGACATGGAGAATATCAAGCTAAGTGAAATGAGTCAGAAAGAGAGGGACAGACATAGGAGGACTGCACTCATTTGTGGAATATAGAACAATATAACATGAGGTTGACACCTAAGGATAGTAGATATACGGGACAGTAAGATTGCTACCATAGCTGGAAGCCTGCCTCATGAGCAAAGCGGAGAAGCAGCTGGAATAGAGAAGGGATCACTAAGAAAATGATGGCTTGAAGAACGGGCCAGGATGGGAGATATGTGCAGAAAGCAGATAAAGGACCAAACATGATAACCTCTTAAGTGTCTGTATTGCAAACCATAATGCCCAAAAGTAGAGAGTGAGTATGGGGAATACTGTCTGCCATGGAGGCAGGGGGAGGGTAGAAAGGGGAGGGTATACTGGGGATACTGGTGGTGGGGAATGTGCACTGGTGGAGGGATGGGTGTTTGATCATTGTGTGATTGTAACCCAAACATGAAAGCTTGTAACTATCTCACAGTGATTCAATAAAATTAAAAAAAAAAAAAGAATGGTTAAATAAATGAAGGTGTTTGTCAGACTGGAAAAGGATACTCCCAATATACCTAACCTACAGGATTTAGAGCTTTTTAGGTGTCATATAAAGCACTATAACAGAAAAGACAACTTGGGCCAGGAAGATGGCTGAGAGGGATGAAGTACATGCTTTTGCATATTCCAGGTCCCAGTTCTATCCCCAGTACCGTGTGGACTTCCCCTGCATCACTGCCTGGTGAAGCCCTGTGGTCTCTGAGAACCATCAGGGTGGCTCCAGTAGTCTTCAAAATTGCCAGATTCACGTACCGACACACTAATCTACACACTACTCTGAGTCTCACCAGGTATGTCCACTGAGGAAACCCTAGTTTTTATTTCCTTTTTTTTTATTTGTGCAAAATTGCTGATATTTTACTTTTTATATATGCTGTAAAAGATCAAGCCTGCTGGTCATCAGATACACATTAGATGAAAGGAAACAACATATGGGAATAACAAATGGTCAAAGACAACAGAACCTGAAAACTGAGAACCAAACTGGGGGTGGGGGAGAAGGGGAGAGTTGAAGAAAGACCCTGAGACAATGGAAGACAGAAAAGGACACTCTGGGGGCTGGACCGATAGCACAGTGGGTAGGGCATTTGCCTTGCATGCAGCCAACCCGGGTTCGATTCCCAGTATCCCATGTGGTTCCCTAAGCACCGCCAGGAGTAATTCCTGAGTGCAAAGCCAGGAGTAACCACTGAACATTGCCGGGTGTGACCCAAGAAGAACCATCCTGTCCTCCCCTTGTTCATCAATTTGCTTGAGTAACATCTCCATTGTGAGACTTGTTATTACTGTGTTTGGCGTACTGATTATGCCCAGAAAGCAAAAACAAAACAAAGAAAAAAAAGAAAAAAAAAAGAAAAAAAAAAAAGAAAAGGACACTCTCGTGGAGGGGCTGGCGTTGAAACGCTGTATCTGGGAAACCCTACAGAACCCTACCATGAATAGTACTGAAAATCCTCGTGCTGGGTCAGGAGAGATAGTACACTGAAAACCCTGTATTTTAAAACAAACAAAAAGCCCCCTTAGGAACCAGAGAGACAGCTCAGTGGCTGAAGAACATGGTTCTGCATGCAGGCAGATTGGATTTGAAGTCCAGCACCACAAGCCACCCCTGCCCGGGCACTGCCAGGAGTGGCCTCCAAGAAAAAAGCCAGGAATAGTTCCTTCACTGCTACCTCTGGGTGAGGCCCAAAAAACAACTTAGTGGAAAATAAGAAAATAATCTGAAGAGGTATGTCAAATAAGAGAACATATTGTCAGTCTATAAATACAAAAAGGTACTTATTAGCATCTTTATTCATGAGGATAATGAATATTAAAAATACCACCAGACAGCATTACACATAGACAGAACATAGTTGAAATAAAAACGATTGACAATACCAAGTGCTCCTAAGAATGTGGTCACCTACAACTCAAACATTATTAAAGAACTGTACATTGGTCAGTAGCACTCTCCTCCCGTTGCTCATCGATTTGCTTGAGTGGGCACCAGTAACATGAGACAACAAATTGTGATACTTGTTGGAACTGTTTTTGGAATATCGAATATGTCATGGGGAGCTTGCCAGGCTTTACCATGCAGGTGCAGGTGAGGTACTCTCGGTACCTTGCCGGGCTTTCCGAGAGGAGTGGAAGAATCGAACCCGGGTCGACCGCATGCAAGGCAAATGCCCTACCCACTGTGCTATCGCTCCAGCCCACATTGGTCAGTATATGGGAAAACTGGCAGGGTTCCAAAAGATAAATATGCATTTATTTATGACCCAGTAAGATCATAACTACATAAATTCCCAAGAGAAATTAGTATCTAAATCTACTAAAAAACAACCTAAGAATAGTCACAGCCGGACTGCACAGTGGGTTATGGTCACCGGGCCACCCCAGGGGGGAAAGCATGCTGTCCCTCCGCTGTTTCCCTTTGGCGGGTTGGTGGCCACCATCCGCAAGAGGCCATGGGATGGACAGTCAGGTTTGGGCCCGAAGTGGCAAGACACGCGGGGCCTCATGGGATGGGGGTGGAGCCAGCCCTTTCCTCCCCATCCCAATGAGATCCTGATTCACCACCCATGAACAGCCTCTGGCTCCTGATCAAGCCGTTTAATGGCCATGATCCCAGAGACGCAGAAACAAATCGTGGAACCCAAAGGCTTTTGGCAGAAATGCATCCAGTCCCTGCAATGGGTTATCAGCACTGGGCCACCCTGGGTGGGAATAGATTTTGTGAATTGGTCTGTTCCCCCTGGCAGCCCGGTGGTCGCCATCTTCCAGAGGCCACTTGATAGTCAGGTCTGGGCCCGCAGTGACAAGACACATGGGGTCTCACGGGATGGGGGTGGAGCCGGCCCTTTCCTCCCAATGAGACCCCAAGTTGTCGCCCATAAATGGCCTCCCTGGCTCCTGATCAAGCTGTTTAACGGCCATGATCCCAGAGACTCAGAAACAAATCTTGGAACCCAGTGGCTTTTGGCAGAAATGCGTCCAGACCCTGCAGTAGGTTATTGTCACCGGGCCACCCCAGGGGGAAAGGGTGCTGTGCCTCCGCCAGCTCCCCCTTGGCTGCTTGGTGGCCTCTATCCTCCAGAGGCCATTGGACAGTCAGAATTGGGCTCTCAGTGATGAGACACATGGGGTCTAATGGGATGGGGGTGGAGCCGGCCCTTTCCTCCCCGTCCCAATGAGATCCCCGAGTCATCGCCCACAACCGGCCTCTCTGGCTCCTGATCAAGCTGCTTAACGGCCATGATCCAAGAAACTCAGGAACAAATCTCGGAACCCAGCAGGTTTTGGCAGAAATCACTCCAGATTTAAGTGTTAAAATTTCGGAATTTCAAAATCACACGGCCACTACTGCAGCCACGTGACATCATGTATTATTTATAACCAGCAATAGAAAACAAATTGTCTAGTGTTGCCTTTTCAGCAGATCTGAGTGTTGGGGTAAAATCCCAAATAATGGTGGTGGGTCTGGTGTCAAAATATTGAATGTAATCAAAGTAGAGAGAGAGTAATGTGGAAATCATCTGCCCCACAGGTAGGGGGAGGGTGTGGGATAGCAGTATACTGGAGGTTTTTGGTGGTGGAGAATGGGGCACTGGTGAAGGTATGGCTGTTTTATTGTATGGCCGAGACTTAAATCCCAAAGCTTTGTAACTGCTCTCATGGTGATTCAATAAATAAAATTATAAAAAATGGAAAAAAAAAAGAAGTAAGGTAGAGTTCATGCCCAATTCAATCAGCCTATTCAGTGGCTGAATAAATAGCAGTACTCCTACATTAAAAAAAAAAAAAAGAACAGTCACAGCCTATTTCCAGCAACTCAGCAGTCATGCCCATAAGCCACCTCTGGCTGGTGCCAGATAACCTCATCACTGGCCACGATCCAGATCACATGTCCTTTTCTCTTGGAAGGGAATATAGCATGACGTTCATCATAACCATGCTACCGGACCCTGAGCCAGGTTATTTCACTCGGGGTGCACTGGAGGGGGGGCGGGTGAGACCCCTCCCCGCCTCAAGGGACCCAGCTCCGGCAGCTGAAAAACTCCAAAACCCAGCCGCCGCGATGCTCATGGCTGCTCTCCATACGCTTGGGCTGAGCCTCACCCAGGAGTGAATCTATTCCAATATGGCCGCAATACTTCCAACCACACACCCTACCCATACTCCTAGATTACTGCACCCCATTTGATAGGGTTCAATGTAGGAGGCAACCAATCTTAGAGGAAAATATACATTTTTTACAGATTATATACATATATTTATATATAGATTATATATGTAAATTTATATATTTATCACACAAGGCTCCTCAGCCTTTAACAACATGTTAGTGATTTCTTATAGAAGGGCTTAATAACCCCTGGGTGAAATACAACAATCTCCACACCCTTTCCTCTAAGGATACTTTTTTTTTTGGGGGGGTCACACCCAGCGACGCACAGAGGTTATTCCTGGCTCTGCACTCAGGAATTACCCCTGGCGGCGCAAATGTCAAACTTCAAAGGTCTTTACTACAAAACTCTCAAGTCAGCCATTTTTGGGTGGTAGTGGGAGTTAGGTGACATCTGGCGATACTCAGGGGTTATTCCTGGCTCTGCACTTAGGGATCACTCCTGATGGTGCTTGGGGGACTATATGGGATGCCAGGAATTGAACCCATCTTGGCCACATGTAAGGCCACATGTACCCAGCCTTTCTCTCCAGCCTCAAGTCATAGTTTTATCTACTCCAGAATATAAAGGAGTTAGCTTCACCCATTCTGTGTATGGTCGCAGTATTTAGAAGCATCTCTAAGTCAATATTGCAAACGGATGCAGAGCAAGTTCTATTCAGACTACAAATGCAAACCAACAATGTCTGAACAGTTACTTCTTATTCACCTCCTTACCTCCCATGATGTATTGGCAAGTGTTTGCGGTGGATTCCATGACTTCCTTCCACAAAAGCATTGGGAGGTTTATGGTACACAGATGCCAAAGAACCAATATGGCAGATTAGCTCATCCAGTAGAGTTGGTTCAATAAGATCTGTCTCCTCAGAGATCAGAGGCTTCTCAGATAAGACCACTTCTTTGGCTGTGACAGGGTCCGTTGAGAGAAGGCGCCAATAAATGTAGCCCCTATCTCTAAGGTCAGGATTATCAGAATCCTAATGAAAACCAAAGGCAAGAAGGTTTAAATCATTAAAATCCAAGCTTCGACGCATATGCTGCCCTGAGCCCATGTGTTGCTTGAGCCCACGCGACCGAGCACACGTGGCGGCTGAGCACATGTGTCGCCCGCATCTCCCCTCTTGAGATGTGTACTTTCATGCTTTCGTGTCTAATGCTGGTATGTATGTAGAGGCTCTCTCCATTCTTGGAGGAGCCCGCGTTCTCTTGAGCACGTTACACTCTTTCATTTTTCATTCTCTCCACTCACTCCCACTACCCCGCTCTTCTCCCCTTCAATACCTCCAAATAAAATCTGTTCTACTTAAAAAAAAAAAAAAAGAAATCCAAGCTTCTAAAATACTTAATAAATTAAAGGAATCCAAGCTTCTAACTTACTATCAAGTCAATGCTATAGTGATTTAATAAGAGTTAGCTACTGAGATATTTTACTTAGACTTGGGCCAGACAGAGTACAGGGCTTAACTAAAGCACTTGTCTTGCACGTGGCTAATCCTGGCTCAACCCCCCTTTACAAGGGCCAAACCTGGCTCAGCTCCTTGCATGACATGCACAAGTTGGGAGTTACCCTGAGCAATGTTGGTGAAGGATTAAGGTGAATGCATGTGGCTGATGCATCACATAGTCCCCTGAGCATCATAGGGCACAGCCCTGAAGAACCCCAAGTATCACTGGTGTGGCCAAGGTAATCCCCAACCAATGGTTCTTGCACTTCATCCTGGGGGCTGGCACTGAAGACTGCCCAGTTGGCTGAGTCTTGCTGGGCGAGGCTCTAGGCCTCCAAAACATTGCTTGGAGTGATCTCTAATCTTTAAACTGCATTTCTGTATTTGCTAATGTTTCAACATTTTTAAATATAAATTGAGGGGCCAGAAATAGGACAGCAGGTAGGGAGCTTGTCTTGCATGTGATAGACCTGGTTCAATTTCCAGCACCATATATGGTGCCCCAAGCTCCATCAGGAGTTACCCCTGAGCAGTGAGGCAGAAGCCCTGAGCACCACTGGGTGTGACATCCCAAAACAAACAACTGAAATGGGCTAGTTCTAAGCCTTAAGTTCCAAGAGAAACTGTTAAAAAAAAATAAAGTTTAATCAGCAAAAGTTACCTGTTTGAGATGGACTTGGGGCATACAAATTTTTAACTTCTAAACATACTAGAATTATTCATAAAATACACCCTATATATATTTCACTTTTAATATCTTCATTCAAATATTTATTGAGAATATCCTATAAAGGCACTGCCAAGGCTTTAGAAATGAAGGCATAACTTAAATGAGCTTCAGAATATTATAGTATAATAGTACAATGGTACTTTTAAATAATCAAAGAAAGCCTACTAAAAAAAAATTTATAACTAAGTGCCTCTAAAGGAGTGACAGTTAAATTTAGTAGTGTTTTTTTCTGATGACAGTTGTAATTTTAAACAGGTCACGGCTAAAAAAAATATATTGTTAATAACACATCACTATTTAGAAGTGTATAATATAAAAATAAATCTGCAATGATCCAACTATTCCCCACCTTAACTCTCCATCCCCAGCCATATTAATAGTTCAGTACATAAATTTCCAAACAATACCCACGCACATATATATTTACTTTACAAAAAAAGTTTCATATTATATATATGCTGCTCTACATTGGCACAGACAGTTGCAGTTTTCTATATATACATCGCTGCACTGATATCTACTAGTGCCCTCTTGATGGACATTGAGACTGCTGCCTCCCTTTCCCTGTCTTCCTAATTTTAAATTAATTCTTGTGAACAAAGTGGCAATAAATGTCCTGGTAACTCTCAGAGTTTGTCTATATAGTATCCTTTGTGTGTGTGTGTGTGTGTGTGTGTGTATCTGTATTTGGCCTACACCAGCTGTGCTCAGAGCTTACTCCTGGCTCTCCACTCAGGGATCACTCCCAGGAGACTCAAGGGACCATATGGGGCACCAAGGATTGAACCTGACTCAATCATATGCAAAGCAAGCACCCTCCCTTCTGTACTATCACCGCAGCCCAATACTGTGTCCTTTATTTAAGTGTGCAGGTTGACTTTAGGTTGACCTTGCGACCACTCACTACTTTCGGACTAGCCGACTGGAGCGATAGCACAGCGGGTAGGGCATTCGCCTTACAAGCAGCCAACATGGCCGACCCGAGTTCGATTCCTCTGCCCCTCTCGGAGAGCCCGGCAAGCTACCGAGAGTATTCGATATGCCAAACACATTAACAACAAAGTCTCCAATGGAGACGTTACTGGGCCCGCTCGAGCAAATTGACGATCAACGAGAGGGCCTTTACCTTTACCTTTACCTTTATTTAAGTGTGAGTTGTTATAGCTAATCACATGATTACACTTAAGCCCTTCTCAATTTCTGTACTTAAAACACATATACATACACCAGACATGTTCTTAAAAATAGACCAATTTCACATCTTCTGTAAGTCCTTTAGTAGATGAGTAAATTCATATTTTACCTACTTAAAGGTAGTTATCATTCAGCAGTCACTTATGAAGGTCTAACTACATGACTTCAAATAGTCTTTCTCTTTTGAAAATTATTATTAATATTTTTTTATTTTGGGATCCACCCTAGGTAATGTTGAGGACAGGAGTCATGAAGTGTCAGGGATGCAGAATAAGAAATACCTTCTGTCACTTGAGACACAATTCTGGCCCTAAATGGTTTTCCTCACTCAATCACATAAGTTGCACTCACAATGGATTGCTAGTTAAAAACAAAAAAGCATAAACAACACTGAGATACAATAAGTTAATATAAAATGGTAAACTACTTAAAGAGTAAGCTTACTCACATTCACAGGTAGCATAATCCTGGCAGACACGCATCTGTGTAATTTTAAAATGTCTCCAGTATTTATAGTGCCAAGATTTGAACAAGAAAACACTGATAATATCCAATTCAGATAATGTGATTTTGTGTGTGTGTATTTGGGGTGGCAGGGGAGAGGCTGGGGAAGGGTGAGTGAGGGGTGGCGGGGTGAAGGAAGGGAAATCAGCTCCTGAAAAGCAGCCTGAAATTTCTTCAGTTACATCTTCAGTTGGAAACAAAGCTTTAACATTATACAACACTTTCGGGAGGGATCATGGCAGGAAGGGAAAGAAGGCCACATCCAGCATTGCTCAGGGCTGACTCCTTGGTCTATGCTCAAGAATCATTCTTGGTGGTGGTTGGGGAAGCAGGGTCAGCTGCAAGCAAGGCAGGCACCTTATCCCGTGCTATCTCTCTGGCCCCAACATTTTAATTTTGGGGCCACAGATGACTGTGCTTATGGCTTACTCCTGACTCTATGCTCAGGGATCACACCTGATGGGGCTCAGAGGGTTATATGTGATGGCAGGGATTGAACCGGAATTAACTATATGCAAGGCAAGCGCTTACTCACTGTACTATCTCTGCATCCCAAGATACTTTATTTTTTCGAAAGAGAAGAATACACATTTTTTAAAACATCAGGTGAGACAATCTATCTCACCCTAGATTTATATATCTGTAGCACTGTCCACTGTCCTCCCATTGTTCATCGATTTGCTCGGGCGGGCACCAGTAATGTCTCCATTGTGACACTTGTTACTGTTTTTGGCATATCAAATACGCCATGGTGAGTTTGCCAGGCTCTGCCATGCGGGCAGGATACTCTTGGTAACTTGCCGGGCTCTCCAAGAGGGACAGAGGAATTGAACCCGGGTAGGCCGTATTAAAGGCAAATGCCCTACCCGCTGTGCTATCTCTCTGGCCCAAATTTTTATACCTATAAATTAAATATTAATCTACCCAGTCCCTAAATCATATCATTTAAAATTTGTAACTGTTAATTTTATATAATTAATTTACGGTCACGGTCCTCCCGTTGTTCATTGATTTGCTCGAGCGGGCCCAGTAACGTCTCCATTGTGAGACTTTGTTGCTACTGTGTTTGGCATATCGAATATGTCACGGGTAGCTTGCCAGGCTCTACCGTGCGGGTGAGATACTCTTGGTAGGTAGCTTGCCGGGCTCTCGAGAGAGGCGGAGGAATCGAACTCGGGTCAGCCATGTTGGCCGCTTGTAAGGCAAACGCCCTACCGCTGTGTCATTGCTCCAGAAAATTAAGTGTTTTGTAATAATACTATTAAAGGTATTAATAAAACAGGATTTTTTTACATTATTTTCAAGAATTATCAAGTTATTTTACAATTAACATTCAGTGGAGTGTGTTTAAGAGTTACTGATCTTTTGTTTTTGCCTTTTGGGTCACCCAGCGATGCACAGGGGTTACTCCTGGCTCTGCACTCAGGAATTATCCTGAGGCGGTGCTCAGGGGACCATATGAAATGCTGGGAATCAAACCCGGGTTGGCTGCATGCAAGGCAAATGGCCCTACCCGCTGTGCTATTGCTGCAGCCCCCTGATCTTATGTTTTAATATTGATCTCTAGGCTACATTTCTTTCAATTAAATGCCCCTCCCTCCCTCATAATACCTGCTACAAATGATCTCCTTGGAAAATGTTTTCCTACAACTGAAGTAAAATCAAACTCTTGCTTTTTCCAGATGTCTTACCTGTGTTGCCAAACTCAAGACCTGCTGTACCAGTTCTTGCGTTTCTGATGGTTTCTTGAGAAACAATTTCACTATGGCAGTAAGCAGAGTGAGCTGCACCTAAGCAGACATAGTTCAATAGATAAAGTGAAAGACACATACATTTTCCATGCCATCATCTCCAAAATGGTGCTCCCCAACTATGAATTACTATGGGATCTTTCTGTTATTTTTAAGAGTCAAAATTAAAAACATCTAATATCAACAAAGCAACTGAAAATTCATTAGCTTCCTACCTCCAAGTTGCTTTTTTGGCATCAAATACTGTATTCACACTGGTGAAGGGATGGGTGTTGTAACACTGTATGACTGAAACTTGATCATGAATAACTTTGTAACTATATCTTACAGCGATATAATTTTTTAAAAAAGGTAAATATATTGTATATATTTCGAAATTATTTATATTTCTTAAAGCAAACGCTAACATACTGATGGCAAAAAAACTGATTCCTGACCAAAACCTTTATTATTTACTTCCATCAAGAGCCTTAACCTTGGGGAAATTATCTTTCATACTGGCAAGAGCCACGATGGTAGAAATTATCCCAATTCATAGCAAGTTAAGAGTAGATTACTAAACGATGAAGTTACTGGCTTATGTGTTCCTTGCATGGGTTTATTAAAAGATTACTATGTGAACACTGCATGAGTACTTCTGTTTGTAGCTAAGTATACAAAACAGGGAAGAGTTTTTTTTTGTTTTAGTTTTTTTTTTTTTTGCTTTTGGGTCACACCAGGCGATGCACAGGGGTTATTCCTGGCTCATGCACTCAGGAATTACTCCTGGCAGTACTTAGGGGACCATATGGGATTCTGGGAATCGAACCCAGGTCGGCTGCATGCAAGGCAAACGCCCTACCTACTGTACTATCACTCCAGCCCCGGGGGGGGGGGGGGGGGGGGTTGCGGGGGGGGGGGGGGAGGGAAAAGAGTTTAATGATTATCTCCTCCTCTGGGCCATGAATCTATTGGGTCAGGCCTCTTAAATTTGATACAGAAACAGGAGTTACAACTCAATAGCAGAGTACATATCTTAACATATGAAGTCCTGAGTTCACTCAATTCCCTGAACCTACCACACAGAAAGGGAATGAGTCTAACCACCCACAGACAATTTATAATGTACATGCTGAAATGAGCCAAAGCCATTATTCAACACTGATACCAGTTAAAAAGTTAATGTTCTAACTACTCCTCTAAGCCACTAGTTGTCAAAGTGTGGTTTCAAACGAATGGTAGCAGCATCACCCGGAAATGCAACACTGAGGGTCAGCTCAGATTTCTAAGCCAGGTTTTCCACCATGTTGATTTGCCCACATGGCCCTGCTTTGCTGATTCACGACTAACTCTCCAAAGAGATGCAAGTCAAGCAGTTAGAACTCATGGACACACAGTTTCAGCAGCTGAAAACTCTAGGGCACACTTGGGAGGCGGACCAATTGACTACCACCCTGCTAAAGTCCGGGCAGCCACACCCACACCCCACTGTTGCAGCCACACACAATGGCTTCATCCCACTGCTTCACGAATATTCTCTCCAGTGACAAAGTGCAAATACTTTCAGGTACCCCAGTACTCAGGTTGAGAACTCTGGTGTCTCTTCTCAGAGTTAGGGTGGTCACCTCCCCTACTTCCCGAAGTCCTGGCAGCCACACCCACCAACCACCCATACCCACCACCACGTCAACTCATTGGCAAGGACCATAGATCTGGAAATCTCTGAATGCAGACTCAAGACTCCTCCTAACTCCTAAATACTGAAATTCCAGTAGGAGCATACCAAATTACACAGGAAAGTAACAAAAAAGCTAAGTAACTCAACAAACAAAAACAGCTAACACAGAAGGCTCAACTAGCAACACCTTAGTAAATTCTTAGACAAGGACTAAACAACCCTGTGATAAGATAATCTTCACATTTGAAAAAATTGGTATTTTTGATATCACAGGTTTGAATACTGGAGCTCTATTATCTAATCAATTTCAACTCTAGAATTATAACAACAGTTGGGGCTTTTGTCTACATTTTTTTAAAAAGTGAAAAATAACTAAATCACCAAACAAAACTTCCAGGGAGTGGAACCCAAAAAACTTAAAAAGTTCTCCAGGTGGTTCTAATGCCATTTTTGAGAACCAGCTGTCTAAGTTACAGAGACTTGTTTCACAAAAATCAACACAACTAACAAAGGTTATTTCTTATGGGGGGAAAAATGAACAAACTTAAAAATTCATTTATAGGGACTGGAGTGTTAGTACAGAGGGTAGTGCCTACTTTGCACATAGCTGACAGGGTTCAATCCCCGGCACCTCATAGGTCCCCTGAGCACTGCCAGGAATTATTCCTGAGTGCAGAGCCAGAGTAACCCCAGAGCATCATTAGGTGTGACCCAAAAAACCAAAAAAAAAAAAAATCCCACACACTTATGAACAGAAGATACTTTACTGTCCCTGAATCTTTCTCAACAAATCTAGAAAAAAGGATCTATGTAAGAACTCACCTGGGTACTTTCATCATGAAAACCCTCTAAGAAGCTCTCCAAGAGCTCATCTGCATTGTCAATTCTTTCGGCATATTCTCCCACAATCCAAATCATAGCAGCTCGAGCATCTGGCTCATCCAGTGAGTCCAAGTTCTCACACAGAGTAGCAATGATACTTTCATACCTGATATTAAAAAAAAAAAAAAGAACTATTGTTACTATGGGCAAAACTAAGAATTGCATTAAGAATGAAGATGAGGGGCCAGAGAGATAGTACAGCGGGTAGGGCATATGCATGCAGCCAACCGGGGTTCTATATCTGGCATCCCATATGGGCCTGAGCCCACCAACAGTGATCCCTGAGCTCAGAACCAGAAATAAGTCCTAAGTACAGCCAATGTGCCCACCCCCCCCAAAGAACACTAAATGTAAAACTAAAAATAAGGTATACTAAACCAAACTATTAATTATAAAGGCTTTTTTTGTTTTTGTTTTTATTAGTGAGACACCATGAGGTACAGTTGTAGACTTACAAATTTTGTGCTTGGGTTTCAATTATACAATGATCAAATACCCATCCCTCCACCAGTGCCCATTTCCCACCACCACGGATCCCAGTATCCCCCCTACCCCCATCACCCCCCACCCGACCCTGCCTCTGTGGCAGGGCATTCCCCTCTTTTCTCTCTCTCTCCTTTTGGGTGTTGTGGTTTGCAAAAGAGGCATTGAGTGGCAATCATGTTTGGTCCATAGACTACTTTCAGCATGCTTCTCCCATCCTGGGAGGATCCTCCCAACATCCTTTATTTGGTGCTCCCTTCTCTATCTGAGCTCCCTTTCCCCCTAGCATGTGTGGCTGGCCTCCAAGCCATGGAGCAAAATTCCTGGTACTAATCTCGGCCACTCTTGGGTGTTAGTCTCCTATTTTGTTACTTTATGTTCCCCAGATGAATGCAATCATAAAGGCTTTATTTAGAGACTGTACAAGCATGAAGCAGATTTTAAATATCTTAAATTTCCTTTTAATTATGTTTTAATAACTAGAACTTAAACAATTATACACTCATCAGATATCCCATAATTCTGGCAAGTGTAATTTTGCACAAGAAAAAAATCAACCTACAGTAGAAGATAACACTAACACTAATATATTTTAAACAATCTTTCCTAAAACTAGAGCAGATCATTTCCTATTATTCTATTTTGCCTTAATGATAGAGGAAAAGAATTCTTTGCTTTGAAGAGCAGCATCCAAACTATAAATAAACACTGTCTCATAATATATGTAGTCTTATCTTTTTATAGAGATCTTTATGTTCTTTCCTCCCACGCAGTCACACTAGTCACTTGTTTCTCAAAAAAAAAAAGCGACTATTTTTATTTATACACATCTATTTACCATGTTGACTTCTTGACTAATAGTTTTTTGTTTGTTTTGGGGGTTTCTTTTTTGACTTTTTGGGTCACACCTGGCAATGCACCCAGGTTAGTCCTGGCTCTGCACTCAGCAACTACTTCTGGTGGTGTTCAGAGGACCGTATGGGATGCTGGGGATTGAAACCGGGCTGGCTGTGTGCAAGGCAAACACCCTAGCTGCTATACTATTGCTTCGGCCTCCTAACACAGTTTTAAACATCAGAATGACTTTGTATAATAGGACATATACAATCAAATAATTTTCTCACTTCCATGGACTAAATCAGGTTTTCCACAGTACTTTATCAAAACGCTGGGCCAGAGAGAGACAGTCCAATGGACTGAGCATACGCTTTGCGTGCAGAAGGCATTGGTTCAATCCCTAAGACTACATGGTTCCCTGAGCACTGAAGGGTGTAACTCCAAGCAGAGAGCCAGGAATAGAAACAAAGTACCACAGAACATCTCCCTAAAACCAAAACTAAGTTATTGTAACTTCTTGTTATAAGTCAGAAATGGATATAATTCTCTATCACATTGTTAACTACTTCAACCCTTAAATCAAGAAGTTTAGAAACCCAGGGCTGGAGCCTATCATAGCACAGCGGGTAGGGTTTGCCAGGCACATGGCCACCCCGGGTTCAATTCCTAGCATCCCCTATGGTCCCCCGAGCACCACCAGGAGTAATTTCTGAATGCGTGAGCAGGAATAACCCCTGTGCAACACTGGGTGTGATCTAAAACGCCAAAAAAAAAAAAATTTAGAAACACAATTTTATTTTTTCTTTTCTTTTTTTATTTTTTATTGAGTCACCGTGAGATACAGAGATAAAAAGCTAATTTTGGTCAGGTTTCATTCATACAGTGTTCCAACACTCAGCCTTCCACCAGTAGAAATCCAATCCAATTTTCTGCTTTCCTTTTTTTTTTTTTTTGAAGTAAAACAGATTTTATTTGGAGGTTTTCTTGAGGAAGAAAAAGAAGGGAGAGTGTAATGTGCTCAGGAGAGAACGGGGGTTTTTCAAAGATTGAAAGAGCCCCTACACATATCCAGCCTGCGTGAAATATGAACATACTCATCTCAAGAGGAGAGATGCAGGAGACACATGTGCTCAGTCACCACATGTGCTTGGCCACGAAATATGGACACAAGCAGCACATGGGCTTGGGCAGCATATGCGCCTTTTATTTTATTTTTTTTGTGGCATCAGACCCTGGATATCACACATGCAGAGCAGGTGCTCCAATCGCTAAACCATGCATATCTGGCTCCCAACTCTCCTCTTTTTTGGAAGAATGGTAAAAGGATGTGATTCTTTCTTTAAAAACACCATTTGTATAACATAAAATTTGTATATATTATACATTTTATATGTATACACACATTTATTGATCACAACTTTACTAAAATAGTTATTCTAACTTGGAGTCCACAATCTAGTTAAACTTTTTTTTTGTTTGGGTCAAACCTGGCAATGCTCAGGGAAAACTCTTAAGTCTGTATTTAGGAATCACTTCTGGTGGTGCTCAAGAGAACATATGCGATGCTGGGGATTGAACCCAGGTTGGCCACATGAAAGGGAACTACCTTACCTACTTCACGATCTTTCCACCCCAAGTTAACTTTTTGCAAAGATCACAAACTTAACTTTTTTTCTTTTTTTGCTTTTTGGGTCACACCCGGCCATGCACAGGGGTTGCTCCGGGCTCTACACTCAGGAATTACTCCTGGAGGTGCTCAGGGGATCACACAGGGATGCTGGGAATTGAACCCGGGTTGGCCGCGTGCAAGACAAACGCCCTATCCACTGTGCTATTGCTCCAGCCCCCACAAACTTAACTTTAAAATTAAACCAAAAGCTTCAACACAAGATAAAAATATCACAAAGAGATCTAGGAAACTTGTAATATCTGCTCTATTTAAATCTTTCGGATTCCTTAATCACCTGCTTTCAAAAGCAAATTTGAAAAAGTAATTTTGCTTCTCAGACTAAGATGCTCTGCTGTGAAAATTAGGGTATCAAAATGTAGACTTGATTTTTACAGGATCACTACAATACTTTAGAAAAGGTCTAAGGCCTTTTATTTGCTTTCGTCACATATTACATAGTAAAGCAGGGTTAAAAAAAAAACCTAGGTTTTAATCCTGTGCATGATAAAACCAGGCTTTTATTTTTCAATAATGTATTTTTTTATAACCATTTAAATTGAAAGGGAAATAATTGGGGGCTGGGATTAAGACACACCTAGCAATGCTCAGGTGATGATAAGAACTGAGCCCAGAGCTCCTGCAGCACCTCATCCCTTGGCGTTCCCTCCTTTACCCTGAAGAACAATTCTTACATAAGCCAGTTTCATAATGCCTTACTTACAATTTTCCTAAATTATCTTATGATAAAGGGTAGAAACATACTTGTTGGGGTATTTGCGAAAGATGTCCCTGATGACAACAATGGCCTCTTGGACGACATAATTTACTTTAGTCTGGATGAGATCAAGCAATGTGCTTACACAGCGTTCTGCAGATTGCTGCAAAAAAGAGCATAATAAATGAGAAATCTATTTAATATTACATCCTCAACACAAAATATTTAGGGAACATACAGGTACATCGACTGAAATAAACTCAAGATCAGGCACTTAATGTGACCAAAGTCTCAGCTATCTAGATCTATAGAAACTTCAGAAAATATCTTCAACTAAATCTATCAGTAGATGAGTCCTCATTTGAAAAGAATCTCCTTTGACAGCCAAGAGACTAGAAATGAGAAGACAAGCCAAAATAGGAAGATAAAAGTAAAATTTTAAAAAAAGAAAACAAGACAAAGTAAAGGGCCTAGAACTTATGGGTAAGTGGAAACAGCTAAATTTCCTTAGTGTAGACAAATGTCTTACAAGGAGAGGCTATAAAGCAATCATAGATTTTTGAAATTACTTGCAGCTTAAAATTAATAATACAGGACTAAGGAAATTTACCATCCTTTTTGGCGGGGGGCAGGCATTGGGCTGTACTCAGGGAGTACTCCAGTGTTCAGGGTCATTCCCAGCAGTGCTTGGGGGAACGCATGCGGTACTGCATGCAAAACAAGCACACTTACCCCAGAACTCTGCCTCCAGCCCCAGAAATGTACCATATCTTGGCCTATCCTGCTAAAAAAGGCTATGGTCTAACTCAAACGCCCAACTATAGATGAATGGGTCAAGAAGCGGTGGTGTATATACAGAACAGAATACTATGCAGTTCAAAGAACAAAATTATGTGATTGGAAGCAACATGAACAGAAATGGAGGATATCATGTCGAGTGAACTCAGTCAGATTTCACGCATATGTGGTTACCTAAAGATACAGAGCAAGGTAGCAACAAAGGACCAAAGGCAACATAACAGGAAAACTAATCCAGACCATTAAAGGGGGGAAGGGAATTTAAAAGCAGCCGCATTGGGGTCCTTGGAGGACACAGATGGAACATTGTTGATGGGTGTGATAATCAAATTACGCGAAACCACCAAAACAGTACTGTAAATCACAGAAATTTAAAGTCAATTAAAGTTTTTAAAGAAAAATTCCTTTGATAAACTGCAATTTCCCATTGCAGTTCATCTATAAAACAGAATTTGAGCTCGGAGGTACATGCCTTACACTTGGGGGTTCAATCTCTGGCACAGTTAAAAGAGAAAGTTTCATCTATAAATCTTTTATTATGAAGAGTATATGGGCTCAAGTAATCTTTTATTATGAAGATTGTATAGGCTAATACAAGAGATAAAACTAATGTAACTCTAAAAGAGGATTTATACTGAAAAGTACCTAAAAGTCAAAGAGTGACTTATCATGTTATAAAATTCACAGTGGGTCACCCCAATACATGCCACCTGCAAGTAAAAGTAAATAGCATCACATAAGAAAAAAAATTAGGGGGTGGGGGAGTCATACATTGCAGTATTCAGGCCTTACTCCTGGTTCTACACTCAGGAATCATTTCTGGCAGGGCGTGGGGGACCACTTGGGATATCAGGAATCAAACCTAGGTTGGCTATATGCAAGGCAAGTACCTTACCTGCTATACTCTGTTTGCTCCCTAAGAAATTTTCTTTTTCTTTTTTGTTTTCTGGGTCACACCCAGCTATGCACAGGGGTTACTCCTGGCTCTGTACTCAAGATTTACTTCTGGCAGTGCTCGGGGGACCATATGGGATGCTGAGCCTTGAACCCGAGTTGGCCACACAAAGCAAACGCCTTATCTGCTGTGCTATCACCCCAGCCCCCCTAAGAGATTTTCTTACCCAAAACACCAAATGTGAATATTAAAGTCTCTAGATTAAATTATCTAAAGGGTATGAAAGAATTAGCTAAAAAACATCACGAAAATATAACCTGCCAAATGTAGACTCTGAGAAATTCTATGTGCCTAATGACCTAGTCAATAAATAGCACCCAAATAAAGTAAACCTTAAAAGACATTTTAGCTTGCTTGATTTGGGCAGGCACCCGATAGTGCTGGGGCTACTCTCAACTCTGTGCTCTGGGGGAGCATCAACAGTGCTCAGGGGACCACATGACATGCTCAACCCACTGAGCTATCTTTCCAACTCAGTTGTAGAGAACAACACTCACATGTCAGAGGCCCTAGGTTTCACCCCTGACATCCTCGTGCAGTGATAAAGAAAAAAAAAAAGGATTACAATACAATAACAACCCCACACCCTGAAGGGTAAAGGAGAGGGAGAACCTGAAACATAAATGGCAAAGTGTTACTATTTGCTGAAGACAAATGGTGGGTACAAAAGGGATTACCAGTCAGTTTTACTATATGTATGTGATCTATGCCTCTAAAATAGAGGCACATCCTACAGGAGAAAACAGTCAGTCAGCTCCTAGCAATGAACCCAGAAGTCCTAGTAGCCTTTTCTGTTATCTTGTTTTTTTCTTTTGGGGTCACATCCAGCGATGCTCAGGGGTTATTCCTGGCCCTGCACTCAGAAATTACTCCTGGCGGTATTTGGGGGACCATATGGGATGCCAGGGATCGAACCTGGGTCGGCCGCATGCAAGGCAAATGCCCTACCCACTGTACTATCGCTCTGGCCCGTTATCTCATTCTTAAATATAAATGGGTTGCACTTTACTCTATGCATGTAGCACTGTCCTCCTGTTGTTCATCAATTTGCTTGAGTGGGCACCAGTAACATCTCTACTGTGAAACTTGCTGCTACTGTTTTTGGCATATCGAATATATCAAGGGTAGTTTGCCAGGCTTTGCTGTGTGGGCGGGATACTCTCAGTAGCTTGCCGGGCTCTCCGAGAGGGACGGAGAAATCGAACCCGGGTCAGCCGCATGCAAGGCAAATGCCCTACCCACTGTGCTATCGCTAAATTAAAGCCTACTATTTCTGACTGCATATATTAAAATTATATAAAAACCCATCACTATATACTTCAATATAATTATATTAAATATCATAAACAAAAAAATGAATTCATATCCCCAGAGATGTAAGCAGTTATTGCAAGCATACACAACAAACTTGACAAAAGTAGAATAACAGAGAAAAGCTTTATGAAGAGATATTGTAAGGCATGATGGTTAGAGTTGAATAAAGCAATCCCTCAGACAGGAGCAACAGAAGACTAAAAGAGAACATTCTAGGACAAAAAAATACACACACACACACACACACATATATATAAGCTTGATATTATAAAACTGAAAGATAAGGTTCTGCCTTAAAAAAAAGAAAAGCCATGATAGAAACTCCAGAAAAAACAAGTCTCTATAAAAACAAAATACACCAATATGGGACCCCCATCTTTATAGTCATAACGTGTGTAAATTTTGCCAACCCTGTAATTGACAGAACAAAAAATGAAGGTGCATTATCTCAGTTTACACAGACAATCAATAACAGGAACAAAAAGATCCAATGACCTTCGTGAAAAATAAGACGGGAAAGTAGAAATGGTGGAACATATCAACTATGTTTATCTATAGCAGGAAGTGAACACTGTATAATATTGGTTAAAAAACAAAACAAAAATAGGGGCCAAAGAGACAGTATAGCAAGAAAGGTGCTTGCCTTGCATGCAGCTGACCCAAGATAAAACCCTAGTGCCCTGAATGGTCCCCTGAGCCCACCAAGAACGATTCCTGAGCGTAGAACCATAAGCAAGCCACGAGCACCACTAGTTCGGGCCCCAAAACCAACCAACCAACCAACAGCCCCATCCTCCCAAAACTAAAACTAGCCAAAGAGATAGTATGGGGGTAAGGTGCTTGCCCTGCTCGCAGCTGACCTCATTCTATCTCTGGGTACCACCAAATTGTTCCCCAAGCACTTCCAGTGATTCCGGAGCATAGAGCTAGAAGTTAAGCCCCAAGCAATACCATATATGATCCAAACACCCAACTCACCCCACCTCCAATAAAAAATAAAGCCCAAAACAACTTAAGACAATTCTCTCTGGGAAGAGATAAGAGTAGGGAAAGCTTTTTAATTAGAAATTCCCTATTACTGGGGCTGGAGCAATAGCACAGTGGGTAGGACGTTTGCCTTGTACGCAGCTGACCCGGGTTCAATTCCCAGCATCCCATATGGTTCTCTCCGAGCACCGCCAGGAATAATTCCTGAGTGCATGAGCCAGGAGTAGCCCCTGTGCACTGCCGTTTGTGACGCAAAAAAACAAACAAAGAAACAAAAACCTTCCCTATTACTGGGGCCAGAGCAAAAATATAGCAGGCAGGGTGTTCGCCTTGCACACGCGGACCTGGGTTCAATCCCCGGCATCCATTATAGTCCCCCAAGCACTGCCAGGAGTAATTCCTGAGTGCAGAGCCAGGAGTAACCCCTGACCATCGCTGGTGTGACCCAAAAAGACAAAAAAAATCCCTAATGCTTTAGGAGCCAGAGAGAGTTCAATGAGCTGACTGTGTGTTTTGCATGAAGGAGGCCCAGGTTCAATACACAGCACTGCATGTTCCCCAAGCACAGAGCCCTCAAGCACTAGAATATGGACCCCCACAAAACAAACCACCCAACTTCACTACTGTTTTATTATTTTGGTCACTGTCACTGTCCTCCCGTTGTTCATCGATTTGCTCGAGCGGGCCCAGTAACATCTCCATCATGAGACTTGTTGTTACTGTGTTTGGCACATCGAATACGTCACGGGTAGCTTGCCTGGCTTTGCCGTGCGGGCGAGACACCCTTGGTAGCTTGCCGGGCTCTCCGAGGGGGGCAGAGGAATCGAACTCAGGTCAGCCATGTTGGCTGCGTGAAAGGCAAATGCCTACCCACTGTGCTATTGCTCCAGCCCATTATTTTGGTAAATTCTGAAATAGTATGTTGAAGGAAGAAAGGAGTGGCAATAACACTCAGAAGCCGTAGTATGACTTGAACTCCCGCGAGACACTCACCTCCACCTTGATGGCACACCGTCCAATAGCCCGCACAGCTTTTCGAACAAAGTCAACATCCACCTCGGTGGCATATTCCTTCAGTTCTGCCAGAACCTGTTAAAAATTCAGGAAGTGGATCATCTTTAAAGAATTTCAAACAGCAATTTCATAGCCTACTTTCTAAAGACTAGATCCAAAGCCCTACGTCATTATAAACTCAAGTCTGCTTCCAATCTGACCTGAGCAATATTGGCCTGAGATGCTAAACGAATCATGATGTCCAACTTCTCCAGTTTAACATAGATGGGATCATTGTACTTCACAAAGAAGACTTTAATTTCCTGCTTCAGGATTTCGGGCCTGCAGGACATAGAACACAAGATGAGGACAGGCACACAGATACGTCCTTCTGAGTCCCTCCCTATTATGTCATCTGTGCTTCTCTGGTCTCCTTAAGAAACACTAAAAACACTATTAAAAACACTATTAATGGAGACTGGAGCGATAGCACAGTGGGTAGGGTGTTTGCCTTGCACGCGGCCAACCTGGGTTCGATTCCCAGCATCCCATATGGTCCCCCGAGCACCGCCAGGAATAATTCCTTAGTGCAAAGTCAGGAGTAACCCCTGTGCAAAAAAAAAAAACCAAAATCCTGACTCACAAAATTCCTTTCCAACCTTCCAATCAGTTCCTTTTGGCAAATACTGTATCCTTTCTAAGGGCCAGGGTACATGCTTCCGAGAATGGCTGGAAGAACAACAGTCTACAACCTAAACCATAGAAACAGGCACTAGTAGTATACTATTAAGAGAATCTTCAGAAAACAAACTGCATTGTGGACCAAATCAAGCACTTATCTTTGAAGAACACTGCAAAATCAACTGTTAGCTTCCTGATCTGGTGCAAGTTGCTCTGGACACAAAATACTCATTTCCATACACTGAACAGAGCTTAAAAAAACCATCTCTTAAGAATTTCAGGGTAATCACCAGTTTCATTTTTCCCAACCTTTTCTGGACAATTAGGTTGATGTTCCTCAGGGCGACGTACTGCACCTCTGGCTCCCCAGACAGCAAAGTGACAAGTGGAGGGGCCAGCTTCTTCAGCAGCATATTGTAGTAGTCTGAGTCCTTGGGCAACAACTCTAGAAATTTCATTAGGACTTTTACTGCTGAAAGCACCACGGCTGAGTTGGCATGAGATAGCCGGGGAGTTACCCGCTCACAGATGCTGAGGGCAGAAAAAGAAAATTAACATCTTAATTAAAATTTCTTGACTTGATCTGTCACAGTCCCATGGCCGAAGTATCAAGAAACCAGAAAATCAATTAGAAAAGTCAAAGCTCCATGTGCAGGTAAAACTGGTATCCAACACTGTTGAAGCCTCATTCCCATTCTATTATAGGTAGAGCAGATATGCCAGAAGACTTCAGGGAACCAGCAGTAAGGAATATGTTCATGCTGGAAGAATACTAGCTGATACCCAGTAACACCTGAAGCTCACCCCACTGCCCTTCCAGGTCCTTTCTTTCTCCCTACAATATACAAGATCCAGGTCCTACTAATTATCTTTTCTCAGCCAGTAGGAAGACACATTAAGCTTTCAGAGAGTTAATTCATAATGAGGTATCAACCAAATACTGTAAGAGGCGGAAAAAGGCAGGCTGCCAGGGAGGACCACCCAATAACCCCTTGCCTTCAAAACAGTAAGGGAATCCCTGACAGGGTTTCTGTTTGACAGAAATAAAACAAAATACTACTGCAATATTATCCTAACCTCATTTCCTTTCCACAGCCTCTGCCACTCACCTAAATTGAATACTTAATTATCTGCTGCGATAATTAAATTTTATTTTAAGTAGATATCTAATTTTTAGAGCATTTGGGCATGTGGTTGGGTGATTATATTACTTAGAATATAAAGGTAAGGGCCTTCTGCTCTCTCTTCCTTCTGTATCTTCCTTGGCTGATACTCTGATCTCTTCTTACATGTATACAAACGCTACATCCTACACAAGGTTATTCCACTGACAAGCCTTCCACAAAATAGGTCTTTACAGCATGGAGAAAGTTGTCTTCAAGTTTGAGTTAATGCTCTGTGTGTGGGTGCCTTGGATTTGATCCATGGCACAAGGCCCCCCCGAACACTGTGCTAAGAGTAGCCCAGAAAACAGTGTGGGGGCCAAAAAAACCAAGTACTTAGAAATAGAGGAGATGAGGGGGAGGGAGAATTAAAAATGAAATGAGTATAAATCTTCACCTCCAATTCTTACCATTTCTTAGATCATCTCCCTTAATCTTACCTGCTAACACTTATCATCTAACATAGCATTTATTGTTACCATGGATACATACTGAACACATTCTGCCCCACCTGAGAATAAGAGTTTCACAAGAACTACTATTTTTCTAAGGCCAATGATATATCCTCAGGGTTTAGAATAGTGCCTGGCACGATGCATGGACTCAAATATTTACTGACAAATAAGTGTGTGATGTCAATGATCAACAGAATATAAAATTACAAGTAAAATTTTTTCTAAAATATACCATGAGAGTCCAGAGGGGAAATTCTCCAGACAAGTAAGGAACACTTACATTATAGAAGCGTGAGCTTCAGTCAGCAGGGAAGGATCTTATCTACCATAATTAAAATATGTCAACTTTAATGAAGAGCCAACATATCTTCAGAACTATTCTGCCTAATAAGACAGTGCCTATATACATGAAATGCTCAACAAAAGTGGTAATATTCCAATTCCGTAACTAAAGCATATCTATGTATTTGAAATTTATTTGTCAATTTTTGGTACAGAAATTTGTAACATCAAGTGGTGACTAATTGAATATAACAACCCAGGTACATCTTTCAAAATCTCCAAATTCAGACTGACATGATTTCTGTATCTAATGGAAGATACATTAATTTTACTGGCTCTAACACAATTACTTCAAGAACTGAATAAGTAAAATAAACCCTAGCTCAATGATTAAAATAAAGTCACTGACTATGTATCTAATATAAATGAAAACACTGTTTGTACAGTAAGACATTAAAAAATCTTTGTTCACTAAATGGTCGGGAATGGCTGCACAGGGAATCTGACAAGCAACAAGGGCACTTTAGCAGAGAGGGTACTAGGAACTGCACTGTTCTACCAAGAAATGAAAAACATATGGCTTTTAGGAAGAGTAATCTATACATGGCTTATTCCACTACTTAAAATGTTCTTTCGTTAGTGAAGATATATTGCAGATGGCAGTATTTACCCCATTAGTCACTAATCCTCCTCAACATAAAAGCCTCATTCTAATACAGACAACAGAATTCTTCTTTTGAACGAGGCAAGACTCCCAAATAACACCCAGAAAAACACACTCACCTCTGAGCCTCCCGGTCATCTTTAGGGTTGTAATTAGAAAGGCAATCCAGGATGAAAATCTGCCCCCACTCGGTGCACTCATTCAGGGCTGTCAGCAGTTTATTGATGTTCTGTGGGTTCAAATCGAGTAAATTGCTGTTTGGATGAGACTCACTTATTTCAGATAATGCTGCCACAGCATTAGCAACCACCTGGGGGGAAAAAAAAAACAGGTATGTCTTTGACTTACCAAGAACAGTACAAACAGTATCTTAGGCAAGCACTTTAGTTAATCTTCTCTGGATCACTTTATATAAAGATCTCAATCATTCCTGAATATTTTATCTAATCAGCCAGAAAGAAATAAACTGCATTCAAAAACATATATACATACACATATAAAGGTAAAGGTAAAAGGTAAAGGCCCTCCCGCTGATCGTCGATTTGCTCGAGCGGGCCCAGTAACGTCTCCATTGGAGACTTTGTTGTTACTGTGTCTGGCATATCAAATACTCTCGGTAGCTTGCCGGGCTCTCCGAGAGGGGCGGAGGAACCGAACTCGGGTCGGCCATGTTGGCCGCGTGCAAGGCAAACACCTAGGTAGGCAAACGTTTGCCTTGCACGCGGCCAACATGGCCGACCCGAGTTCGATTCCTCCGCCCCTCTCGGAGAGCCCGGCAAGCTACCGAGAGTATTTGATATGCCAGACACAGTAACAACAAAGTCTCCAATGGAGACGTTACTGGGCCCGCTCGAGCAAATCGACGATCAGCGGGAGGGCCTTTACCTTTACATACACATATATATAACATATATACATATAACCATAGACTCGCAATATAGGCCACACACATAATACCCACATGTACACGCAAATCAGTACATATATCTATACATTTATATTCATAAACCATTCCTTAAGAGATATAGTCTGTTAATAGATGACCATCTCTACTTCCTGTAATTTAATAAGACATACTTCATGTAGCAGTTTGTTCTATTAAACCTAAGTCATCTCTTAAAAAGCAACAACAAAGAAACAAAACAAAAAATATATATGCCAACCTCCAGTACTGTGATAAATAGCTGCCCAGTGGTTACGTTATCTAGAATTTAAAAAAACTGATACAATAGCAGAGCCAAACATATTTTCCTATTGAAAAATTACCAATTTTGACAATACTCATAACTATCCACAGAATCCAGATTTATGAACAGCTACTAAAGTAGTTAAGTTTAAATGAGTCATGGGGATGGGGGTGGCTAGAGAGATAGCTTAATGGGCTATGTACTTTGCAGGCAGGAAGCCTGAGTTCCTTCCCCAATACCACAGGGTCCCCCAAGCACTGTCAGGTGAAACACCTGAGCAGAGCCAAGCGTAGGCACGGGCACTGATGGATGTGACTCCAACCCCTATAACCTCCAAAACCCCACAAAACATGTACATAAGGCAATGCAAAGAATATCTAGGCCAAGTAATTTTATGTGTAGAGGTATATATCAATTCTACCAGAAGACAATATAGAAAAAAAGTTCTATAAAAAATAAAGAAAATGCATATTTAAAACTCTGATTCATTATGAAGTACATCATCTCTATAAATTCAATTTCCTCATCTGAAAACTGGAGTAATTTAACCCACCTCATGGGTTAATTTTAGTTTTGAGTATGAAATCCGATGTTATGTGTGAAAGTGCTTTCTCCAAAGCCTTATGCAAATCTGAAATGGTAGTAACATAATTCATCAAGAATGAGCTGTACAGCTTTTCATCTCTAAACTTGGGATACATTTTATAATAGATGGTGGTATCAGTTTAATAGTAAGTAATTTTGTTTTCAAGTAATACAGAAAATAACGTATCTTTCAATTCACTAGTAAGTCAAGGATAATGATAGGATAATGATACCACAAATTATGTTATTATTTAGTGATCAGGACAAAAACTCAAAAATAAAAAACCAAAAGCTCACTTGTAGGTACGATTATGGATATATTTTCTTAAGACAAATTAAGGGCCCACTTACTGAACAATAGCACATATGAAGTTCTTTTTGTCTTAGTTTGTTTTCTGAGTCCATCATCAGGCATCACGTAAAATAAAATGCACAAGGAGTAAAATAAATCCTGTCACATTATCTTGGTGCTTTACAAAGAGATCATTTTACTTCCATGCACAACAAACACATGAAAAACCTGCTTAAGTATAATATGAAGCCACAGCCTGTGGGCTGTGAACTTAAAAAAAAAAAACTATTGGGGCTAGAGCGATAGCACAGCGAGTAGGGCGTTTGCCTTGCACGGGGCCAACCCATGTTCAATTCCCAGCATCCCATATGGTCCTCTGAGAACCGCCAGGAGTAATTCCTGAGTGCAGAGCCAGGAGTAAACCCTGTGCATCGCCGGGTGTGACCCAAAAAGAAAAAAAAAAAAGTGGTGGGTTGGTTGATGGGGGACACTGTGGTGAAGAGTGTATGCAGGAAGTCTATATGCAAGAAACTCTTATTGAAATGATGCCTAGATTTTAAAAATCTGTTTTAAGAAAAATGTCTTTATGCCAGATTATTTACAACTGTCTGACATATATCTATATGCCTGAGATGGTGTTAAAGACTTCCAAGGATAGAAAGGGTCATGAGTGGAAAATACTTTTGACTAAAACTATAAAATCTGGGAGCTAGAGCGACAGTACAGTGGCAGGGTGCTTGCCTCCACATGACGGACCCGGGTTCGACCATCAGCATCCTATATGGTTGCCCAAGCCCCACCAGGAATGATCCTAAGCACAGAGCCAAGAGAAAATCCTGAGTACTGCTCGGTGTGGCCCAACTGCTCCTCCCCCAGATTAAAAATTATAAAAGCCTAAACTAAAAAAATCAGAGTCTCTATTGCTGCCAACACATGCACAGTATTGGTATAGTGACTATACACATCCTACTACAACTTCCCATTTCTGCTGATCAAATGCTTGAATTGTTTGAAAAAAGAAGAGTTAAATAAAAGGTTTATCAGTAGGAAATGCAGAAGAAAATAATTTGGGGTATTTTTAAGAATCAATGAGAAAAGACGAGAATGACAGTGAAAAGAATGGATACTTAGAATTTTCCACTAATATAAGCAAGTAATGCTAAACCCAAGTATATAATGCAGCTAATGAAGTGTATGTTTTGGAGCTAAGATAGATAATTTACATTTAGATCCTAAGAAATCAGATTAGAGAACTATGTTTAGAAAAATTTCAACTGTCAAAAGGTCCCTGACTCAACAGATAACCAGAGGTGTCATGTCTGCCCCCTTCACAAATCACACACCACACATACAACATAACTCTACTAATTCTTCAAACTTATCTAAAATAATTTTTCAAATCAATGCTCCCTCTTTTATCTTCTAATCTTTATATTCCAAATATATTTCAAATTTTATATCCTTTCATGTAGTCATTTGTATATATTTTACCTTTCAATACGCTGTATGCAGTTTCTTTTTGTCATAATGATCATTTGTATCACTTGAACCTTTTGGGGGGGCAGAAGTGGGGGCCACACCACTTGTGCTTGGGGACTAGTGCAAGCTCTTCACTCAGAGATCCCTCCTGGCGAGGCTTTGGGGACCGTGTGTGCCATCAGGGTCCAAACCTGGCTTGCCTGCATCGAGACAAGTGTCTTACCCACTGTGCTTTCACTCCTGTCCCTCACTCCAGGGTTTTTAATTTTATAATCTAACCTCAGCTAGCAAAATAATCCTACTTAAGAAGAAAATCTAATTAAACTTAATCTATTTTAAAGTAATCCAAATGGAACAAATTAATCTTTCTTCAGTTACTCAAAAATTGTTTTTTCCTTAATGATATGCTAACAAGGTATAGTTAAAGTAAATTATATTTAAATCATAGTTTGTAAAAAATTTGCATATTGTTTCACCACCATCATAAATATTTTACAGTAAAGTATATTGTTAAACCTTTAAATTATATATACATATAAGTTATATATAAACCTTTAAATTATATATGTATGTATACACACACACACTACACATAGGGCTGGAGTGATAGCACAGCGGGTAGGGCATTTGCCTTGCACGCAACAGACCCGGGTTCAATTCCTCCACCCCTCTCGGAGGGCCCTGCAAACTACCGAGTATCACGCCTGCACGGCAAAGCCTGGCAAGCTACCCGTGACGTATTCGATATGCCAAAAACAGTAACAACAAGTCTCACAATTTGTTGTGAGACATTACTGGTGCCCGCTCAAGCAAATCGATGGATAATGAGAGGACAGTGCTACAGTAATATAGTAAGGCTGACTCACAATGACTAGAGTTCACTTGGCCAGGAAGTCCCTTTTAAAAAATTTAAAATAAGGGAGCCAAATTAAATCTAAAGAAGACAAAGGTAAAGACTGACTTCAAGATAGAAACCTGGTGACATAAAATAAAGACTTGTAAATGTTTATACTGGTTCCTTGGAATTTTGTGTTATGTACATAGCAGATTTACAGCCTTTTTAAAAAAAATAAATAAAAAATAAACATTTTCAACACAATAGACTGAAACTTAAGATTTATCTCCTTTTCCAAAGAACCTTTTTAAAACAAGAATTCAATATCATGAAAGAAATCCTTAAACTGTGTTAAGTGCTTCTTTTACCCAAGTATTAAAACCAAGGTATGCCTCTTTTGTTTGAACCATTATTCTGAATTTGAATCAGGAAAACACAAGCAACATTCCCCAAAGAAAAGTGGCATTTCTCCTGGGAAACACTGCCACAAAAAGAACAATGACCTTTGTGTTTCTGAGCCATGATCTCAGGAAAATTAAAATTCCCAAGAAGGAAAGGGATTTCTCATGAAATTCTTGCTTTAAAAATGGTCTTATAGGCCGGAGAGACAATACAGCAGGAAAGGCCCCACCTTGCACAGAGTCGACTCTAGTTTGATCCCAGGCAACTGTAAGTTCTCCTGAGCCCCATCAAAGTGATCTCTTAGTGAGGAGTAAACCCTGAGCGTCATTCAGGTGGAATGGGGCCAAAACACCCCACCCAAAATAGAAAATGAATTGCCACTGCCCTCCCGTTGTTCATCGATTTTCTCGAGCGGGCCCAGTAACGTCTTCATTGTGAGACTTTGTTGTTACTGTGTTTGGCATATCCAATACAACACCGGTAGCTTGCCAGGCTTTGGCCGTGCAAGCGCGATACTTGCCGTGCTCTCTGAGAGGGGCTGAGGAATTGAACCTGGCTCGGCTGGCCAGGCTGGCTATGCGCAAGGCAAACGCTCTACCGCTGTTCTATCGCTCCAGCCCAGAAAATGAATTAATAAAAATAAATTTATAAATAAGGTTTCCAAGGTATGTCTTCTTAGCATTTAGTTGATTTGTAGAAAGCTAACATGTTACAGGCTGGAGTGATAGTACAGCAGGTAGGACGTTTGCCTTGCAACACCACAGACCCAGGTTCAATCCCTGGCACCCCATAAGGTTCCCAGAGCACCGTACCGCTAGGAGGAACTCCTGAATGCTGAGCCAGGAGTAAACCCTGAGCATTGCTGGATGTGGCCCAAAAACAAAAACAAAAACAAACAAAAAAAAAAAAATCTGGCATGTTAGCTATAAAGGAACACATCAGGAATTTTTAAAAATTGTTTAATCCATCTTGTCTTTATGTTTATTTTATTTTTTCCTAGCTTATTCTTGGCTCTGCACTCGGGGCTCACTCTTGCCAGTGCTTAGAGGACCATATGGGGTGCTGGGTATAGAACTCCAGTCTGCCATATCCACTGTACTACTTTTTTTTCCTTTTAATTTTACTTATTTATTTGATTTTTGGGCCACATTTGGCAATGCTCAGGGCTGACTTCTGGTTCAGCATTCAGCAATTACGCCTGATAATGCTCAGAGAGCCAGATGGGATGCTAGGGACCAAGTCCAGGTCGGCTATGTGCAAAGCAAATGTCCTACCCACTGTACTAACACTCCGGCCCCTCCACTGTAATATTACTATGGCCCCTAATTCTATTTTTTTTTCCATCCTGAAACAAGATCTTTAACCTTTTAAAATATTTTTCATTATGTCACTTATACAAGTTAAACATCAAACTGTTATTGATATATTCCACAACAATTCATTTAGTGATCATTATTTACCAGGCATAGCTTGGTTTGTCTTTTGGGGTGATGCTCTGGGGGCTACTTCTGACTCTGCACTCAGAAATTACTCCTGGCAGTGCTTGGGGGACCATATGGGATGCCGGGGACTGAACACAGGTTGGACCAGTGCAAGGGAAACATCCTTCCCGCTGTACTATCACTCACTCCTAGTAGTTTTACACTGGGGATACAGCTTTAACCAAGACCTCTAGAAGGTAACGTACATGAACCCCTAGTTCTATTCTTTAGAAGACTGTAATTAAATAGCCCCACAGACCTAATACACCATACTTTATATAAAAACTTATGTAGATATAGATAAAATCACACTACTAGCAAATCTTTCTCTGCCTTAACTGTAGGCCTGCCTTCAATCTGATCACTTTTTAAGGACCCTGTAAGTCTAAGGAAAAAAAGAAACATTTGGTGGGGGCACTCCCTGTGGTGTTCAGGAGACCATGAAACGCTGGGGAACAAACCTGGGTTGCTGCATGTAAAGGCACGCAGCCCTTTAAGCACTTCTCCAGCCCCTCAATTTTTAAAGGTAAGCAATTTGTTTTTTGCCTTACTTTTTACTATACCAAATACAGTGAGTTGTACAAAGAGATAAGTAGCCAAAATGTATTCAATATTTACTTTGTGTGATTAATCCTCAGAGTACTAACCCTCAAACTTTAAGATAACTGTTATTTCCCCACAGTGATTCAATCAATTAAAAAAAACCATAACTGTTATTAATATCACTTATTTGGTTCAAGAGGGGCAGCTTAAACGGTTTGGAGGCATGCTTTGCATATTAGAGTGCTGGAGTCAATTCCCAGTACCACATGTCCCCCCAGAACACAAAGCAGGGAGTAATCCAAAAACTGGAGGGAGTGGCCAAGGATAGCAACCCCTTCTAGTCTACCTACATGATACGAAAATAGGACTTAAAAATGAATTTAGAGACAGAGAATACAGAGAATAAGGCACTTGCCTCACATGTGATTGGCCCAGGCTTAATCTCCAGCACCACAATATGGTCCCCTAAGCAGAGCTAGGAGTAAGCCCTGAGTGACCCAAAAACAAACAAAAAACCAAACCAGATAAAAATGAATTTATAAGATCCCAGAAAATTGCTCAGTGGCTCACAACACCTGGCTTACAGATGTACGGTCAAAGCTAAATCCTTGGTACTGCCACATGCACTGAATGTGATCCTGCGTGCCATATTTCTGGACTCATTATAGCCAGGTGTACAAAAGCACAAGAGCAGTACAAGCCCCGGTGAGCACTGCGGCTAAAACAGATGTTCAAGGAAGTAGAACCCTAGTGAGATTGCATGAGCACTGAAATGAAAGAAATGCAGGATTCTGCAGTTTTTGAATCAAAATGAAGGTGTGCAAACCTCACTAAAAGAGGAAACACCATGCCTGAGTGTCAGCACCAAAACCTGGTGTGCACCCAACTCCCTGTGAATACCACAGTTAAATGTACAAGCACCAGAGTCATGTGTAAGTGACCCCTGCTCATTCCAATACCACAGTAACAAAGGGAAAGGTGCAGAAGAAGGAATTTAAAAAACAAATTCATAAATAAGGATAGGAAAATTTGATTTTTGTGTGTGTGTATGTGTTAGTTTTTGGGCCACTCTCAGCTTTGCTCAGGGATTACATCTGACTCTATTCCCAGAGATCACTCTTGACCAGCTCAGGGGACCATCGAGGGTGCTGGGATCAAACCTAGGTCACTACATACAAGGCAAGGAATTAACTCACTATATTATCAGTCTGGCCCCAATTACTAAAGGTTAACAAAACTAGAAAAGGTGTGTGTCTGATTTCAGCATCTGAGTGATAATCACATTCTCTGCAGCATTCATAGATATTCCAAGAGCTATGAACTAAGAACTTCAGAGGTGAAAGGGCAAGACCGATCAGAGATAATGGAAGATACTATGATCAAAACATTTCTAAGGATGGGGAGATAGCTAGGAGGCAGAGTGCGTGCTATGAATGTGGGAGAATCTGAGTTTGATCCCTAGAACCTGGATCCCAGGACATTGCTGGATGTAGACTGGAGTCCCCTATACCACTGACCCCAGGGAGTACCATCCACCAAACCCCAGCAATAAACTCTCCAGTCTAGCTGACCAAAAATTTTGGGGAGTGGTCCTGAGAACACTGCTTGGGAACCTCCTCTCTCCAAAAGGAAAAAGATTCTTAGTTTCCTCTTTTCCTTCAGGCAAAGGTGACAGGTAGATATATGTAAGGAAAAACTTGATTACCTCAGATATTTCAGATATATTCTGGTAGCACTGTAGAAAAAAAGATTTTTGTTTCAGCAATAAAATCTGATTTTATTCCTATTTACATTCAACCATTCTGAGGATTTAAATTTGACCTCAACTTTTAAAAGGAGGCAAAGCTGGATGGGAGGATATGGTTAGAAAAAAAAATATTTCTGCAGGGAGAGATAGTACAGATGCAGGGTACTTGACTTATATAAAACCAACTCAGGTTAGATCCCTGGCACCCCATACAGTTCCCCAAGTTAAGCCAGAAAGTCAGAAGTCCTGAACACAGCACCAGGATAAGCCCTAAGCACTGTCAGGTGTCACCCCCATCCATAACAAATGTTACTGTTGGGTCGGAGAAATAGTACAATGCAGGGCACTTGCCTTGCACATGGCCAACCCAGGGTCAATCCTCAGCACCACATATGGTCCCCTGAGCACCAACTGAAGTAGAGCCAAGAGTAAGTCTTGATATTGGCTATGGCGTGCGTGCGTGTGTGCGTGCGTGCGTGCATGCATACACGTGCACGAGTGAGCATGCGCACACACACACACACACATATACACACAAATGTTTCTGTAAAAAAGAAACCTATATAACTAGATATATACGAGAATGAAGAGTCACGGAGAAAAGCTACTTTATAAAAAAATCTCTCATAGATTTCCTTGACCCTATGAATGTTTTTTATCCTGAACTCAATTTCACACATGTTCTCAGCCTCCAAAGCCAAGAAAGACATTAGTTTCCAGTACAGTGACTTCCTCCTATTAATTCAATTACTGCCTAGAGGACTTTTATTTCCAGGAATGACCTTCCAAGGCCATACATTCTGAAAAGATACAAGCCTCTTGCATTTCTATTCAACTACAAATTCTTTTGGCTAGTGCCCCTAAATAAAGTGAAAACAGTCAAATAATTAACCAAGACAATGAAAAAACATATAGGTAGCTTATATAATTTTATCCTAAAAATCAATACCAATTTAGACTGTTGATCTCTTCTTTACAGAGTTACTTCAAATGACGTGCTAAAGCAGCACAGAGTAACCTATTTGTTCAGTCACTGTCATCTCAAGAGAACTTAAAGACTATGGTGTTAATTTTTTTTCCTCTTCAACAAGCAAAACTTAAGAGCTCATTCTTTCTTTAACCTAAGACTATCCAGAATGCCACTGATTAATACATCATATTACTTCTCCAATTTCCATCTCTACCCCACCCACTCCCAAGCACTTTTCCCCTCAAACATGCACTAAAACTTCTTAGTAGCAGTCAATACATTTGCATATGGTAAAGAAGTTGAAATACATAGTAACAGTTAGGATTTATAAATAAGATAATAAAATCCATACTTAAGTGGCTTAGGATGTGGTCTAATGAAATGCAAATATCCTCCTAAGTAGAAACACCACAAACAAGTATTGACAAATAGACAAAAGGCACTCCCTCAAAAAAAATCAGATAATTACTTGGCCCACAGACCCTAAAATTTGCATTTAAACATGCTGCAACATGTACAAAACAGGTCTTATCACACCATTTATTAACTTCCCTTTGAGAGTAAAATAAACCTCTGATAAATTAGAGCCTTCAGATGATCTTAAACGGGACACCAAGAAATGAATGAGCTGTGATCTTTTGGTACACTACTAAATTACTACGTGCAACAGATCCATTATGCAGAAGTTGAATTAAAGGCTTATCTTTTAAAGAATTCAGCTTTGTTTTGTTTGGGTTTGTTTTGGGAGGGCGTGACACCTGGTGGTGCTCAGAGGCTACTATTGCCAACTCTGTACTCAGGGGTCACTCCTAGTAGTGGGTGTTCACAGGTCCATGCAATGATGGGATCAAACCCAGACATCATGCATGCCGAGTATGCACTCAGTCTACTGAGAAATCTTGCTAGCCCTGAACAATTAGTTTTCAAAAGAAGCACAACCCAGCAGTGCTCAAGTGACACCAGGGCCACAGATGGTGCTCTGGGGGATTCCAAGGCTATGCTCAACCATAGTCAAGGGTAGTATGCAGTGTTGGTACTCAAATTCATGTCCCTGTGCAAGCAAGGCATGTGCCTCTGATCAACGAGCTCTAGCAACAATCCCACAAAACTTGGTTATTTGGTTTGGGTTGTTTTGTTTTGTTTTGCCATAACCAATGGTGCTTGGGGGCAGAATGGGGAGATGTGCGATTCTCCTGACTGTGCTGGGAATAAGGGCAGAGAAAATATGACTGACACGGATCAAATCCACATCTCCTGCTACAAAGCACACGTTCAGGCAACTTTAGTCCTCTCTCCAGTCAATAAGAACTTATTTTAAATAATTTATTCAAGTCACACTTCTAGTGGAAGTAGCCAAGTCAGAATTTAAAGTAGCCACTCTGGTGCTAAAGGCTATTTTCATAATCTAAATTTTTATAACTTTAACATTACAGATGCCTTTAGATGGATGACTCTTGGTTGGGAGGGAGTCAGGGGCTGTCCAATGCACTACAACATGTTTAAAGTATCAATGGACTCTCTCTACTAGATGCCAATAGCATCCTTCACATCAGCTGTAACAACCAAAACATTTCCAGACACTGCCAAAAGTCTCCCAAGCTGGGCAAGTGCAGACAATATCGCACTCAGCTGAGAACCAATAAAATGATCCCAAACTATTTCTACATCTAACTAGTACAAAAATTCTAAGATAAAATTTATATTTTTCTTTTTAAAAAAAATTTTTATTATTAGTGAAACACCTTGAGGTATAGTTGTAGACTTACAAATTTTTGTGCTTGGGTTTCAATTATACAATGATAGTACCCATCCCTCCACCACTGCCCACCCTCCACCACTACTGATCCCAGTACTCCCCCACCCCCATCCTCCCATTCCTCCCCTCTCCCCCTCTCCCCCCCCCTTTGTGGCAGGGCATTCCCCTTTGTTCACTCTCTACTTTTGGGTGCTGTGGTTTGCAGAAATTTAAATTTTTCTAACAGATTTTCTAAGTTCAAATTAAAAAAATGTTGGCAGCTAAACTCAAAACCTTAGCTAAAGGTTTAACTAGACCTAGTTAAAGTTATCCTTAGAACATGACTCTTGATCAGAACTCTCAACAACTGAAGATTAAGTATTTTAACAACACAGCAGTTCGTCTTAACAAAGAGAACAGAGCAAACAGTAGTGGGATCCATTCCTGTGGGCAGCTCACAGAGTGATGAAGCTGTATCACCAGCAGAAACTCCTAAGTACAAAATTAAGAGTAAGCTCTGAGTAGGTATGATCCAAAAATAAAAGCAAAAATTTCACTATATCACCAACAAAATCTAAGCCTTTAATATTATGGGTAGGGGGTGGGTGGGGTGGGTTTAAACCACACCCTATGCCAACAAGACCTAGAATACAGATCAGGGAAGCTAAGTTTTAAGTCAACACAAACACAGTTTAGGAGATCTGAGTTCAAAAACAAAAAGTCAAGCACATGTGGCAGGACTGTCAAGAGATTCTGGAATGATAGATTCTAGTGTAAATGTTAACTCAAGTTCGAATATATCAAAATGCCTCGGAGATGAAAAGGAAAAATTATAACACAGAGGGAGATTCCTAACATTTGCTAAAAGCTAGAGTATAATATTCATTATCACTCAAAAGAGCATTTTCCTGGCAGATAACAGATAGTATTTCTATATTTCTGACATTTGTAAAATCACAGGCGCTATTTTTCTACAGCTCCAAAGTTTCCACATTCTGAGTACAAGTTTACTTCCAAAACAGCAAACTAGTAAGATCTGTATCTGAAAATACAAGGTTAGCTCTAATTTGCTCAAAAAAATAAATAAAAAATTCTAGGGGCTGGAGAGATAGCACAGCGGGCAGGGCGTTTGCCTTGCATGTGGCCGACCCGGGTTCGATTCACAGCATCCCAAATGGTCCCCTGAGCGCCGCCAGGAGTAACTCCTGAGTGCAGAGCCAGGGGTAACCCCTGTGCATCGCCAGGTGTGACCCAAAAAGAAAAAGAAAAAAATTCTATATGGAATACAATACACTGCTGGAGTGACGGTACAGTGGATAGGGACACTTGCCTTGCCGATGGCTGACCCAGGTTCGATCCCTGGCATCCCATATGATCCCTAGAGCACCACCAGCAGAAACTCCTAAGTACAAAATTAAGAGTAAGCTCTGAGCATTGCCAAAAATAAAACCAAAAATTTCACTATATCACATCATCAAAATCTAAGCCTTTAATGTTATGAGTAGGGGGTGGGTGGGGTGGGTTTAAACCACACCCTGCTGTGCTTCCTTCTACCTCGAGATTAGGGATCATTCCTTGCACTGCTTGGGGTACCATATGTGGTACTGGGGATCAAACTAGAGTTTGATCAACATGTGAAACAAGCACCTTAACCCCTATACTATTTCTCTGGTTCAAACCTTTTAAATTAAGAATGCAGCATGGTATTTCTCAAGGACATAAAATGAAACTCAGTAAAACTGTATGGAACCAGAACCCCCAACCCCAAAATGGCAAAAGCAATCAGTGAAAACAGAGCATGGGAAGTATCATATTCTCCAATTTTGTACAACAAACCTATAGTTATCAAAACAGTGCAGAGCTAGAATAAAAGCAGACCCTCAGACCAATGCAATAGAACTGCGAGTCAAGAAATAAACTTTCATATGTATGGATAGTTAATTTACAAGAAAGGATTCAAGAGAAAGAAAAAAAGTCTCTTCAACAATTGGTGCTGGGAAAACTGGATACCCACAAGCAAAAGAATCAAACTGGACTATCTCACACCAAGCACAAAATTCAAAATGGAATAAAGGTTTAGATGTTAAGAGTCAAATTCAGAAAATACACTAAGAAAACAAAGGCAAAACATTCCATATTTGGTTTCAGAGGTGTCTTAAGTGATTCCACTCCAGTGGCAATAAAAACTAAAGTAAAAATAAATGGGGCCAGAAAGACAGTAAAGTGGGGAAGGCGTTTGCCTTGCATGCTGTCAAACCAGGTTTGATCCCTGGGACTGCACATGGTTCCCCCAAACCCCACCAGGGGTAAAGCCCAGAACACAGCCAGGTGGCATGACCCGCAAACCAATAAAATATATTATAAAAGACAACATCAAAATAAAGGCATCCTGCACTGTGAACGAAACAAAGGGAGACCCTCAGCCTCCTCTTTGCTGGCTACCTCTCGCCGGTTACCAGAAGAGTCCATCTTAGCTTCTACCACCTTAAATTACAATTCACTATGCAGTTTACCCAAGATATCCTTCTGAGACCGAGGCAATAAGTGTCTCCAGGTCTACTCTCAGATAAATGGGTGAATTATACCCTGGGCTGGAGAGTGATATAATGGGATGCCGGGCAAAGACGCAGAATGTTCCATGCCTAGCTCTTATCTTACCAATACAGAAAGCCCTAAAATTTGCACAACACATGTGACAGATAATTGGGAAACATTCGTCACAGTGCAACTAACAGCTCTATTAAGCTTAACTGTAGGGGGGAAAATACTGAATAAAATTCCCCAGACATAAATACACAACAGCTAAGCTTTCCCTATAGAAGCTTTTCCTCCTGCTCAGAAGCTGTTCTTAACCTCTGTTAAATTTTTGCTATTCCTAGGATGGAGATTGGGGAAAAACTGGGACAATGGTGAAGGGAAGTGTATATTCTGGTGGATGGTAAAGTGCTGGCATGTTTCATGCACAAAACCCTACCATTCCCAGTACATAATTTAATTTTGTAATAAAATTTTATGGGTATTTGGCATATTGGGTACGCCACGAGGAGTTTGCCAGACTCTGCCGTGTGGGCAGGTTACATTCAGTAGCCTGCCAGGTTGTCCAAAGTAAGAATGAGATAATAAGATGTCGCTTCCGGGAGCTGGGTTTTATAGTCTCTGGGCCTTGGCCGTTGATGGGATTACACAGTGCTGGGGATCAATTGGTGGGTGTGACCCCTGCCTACTGGAAGATGGAGGATCTGGGTGGAGGATACTCAGCCCCGATTCGAGCAGGCTTGGAGATCTCAGCCCCAGGACCCGCATGCCTTTGTTCCTCTGCCGGTACCTTCATGTGTGCCGAAAGTGGTCTCAGCATGGTTGTGGCTGGTTCTGGAGCCTTGAATATGGCACTTTTTAAAATCTCAGGGCTAAGACGAAGGAGATGTTACTGGTGCCTGCTTGAGGCAATCGACAAACAACAGGATGATCCGGATCGCGAATAAAATTTTAAATTAAAAAATAACTTGAAGGGGCAGAGCAATAGTACAGCAGATAGAATGTTTGCCTTGTATGCAGTATACCCAGCACCCCATAAGGTCCTCAAGCACCACCAGGGGTAATACCTGAATGCAGGTTCAGGAGTAAGCCATGAGCACCACCAGGTGTGGCCCAAGACCCACTTTGCTATTCACTATTTTAAACCTTGAATTTGTGTGCTTACTCTTCAGCACCCCAGATACAGACCCAAAAAACTTAAGTTTCACCAACCCAGAGACTCACCATTCCTGTGGTGAACTATTAATAAACCAAAAAGACATCTTAATGAATGGGAAATGTATATAGCCATAGTTCTGTCAAAGGGCATTAGTAAGTCACAAAACTCAACACAAACTCAACACAAAATTTTAAAAAATGGGGAGAAGTGCTGGACAGACATAAGACAACAGCCAGCCAGACATGGGTATATGAATAAAAATGCTCATCTTTGCTGGTATCATGGAAAAAAAAGTCAAAACTATAACAAACTATGAGCTCACATCCACGAAATGGTTCTATATTTAAAAGGTCAGAAAAATCAAAGTTACTTTCTTTTCACAACTTTTACAGAGATAGAGGTGGTTAAAAGAAACTATATGAAAGCTGTGTGTACTCCGGCAAAACTCTCACTCAAACTCAAAAGAAAGATACCCTATTTCATGGATAAACAACAGCTCAGAAACTTCACAGACTCAAAACCAAACTTAAAAGAAGGACTAAAGGTGCTACTGTAAGACAAGAAAAAACCCTACAAGCACAACAAACCCCTACAGAAAGATGGCACAAAACCCCATGACAATAATCTCCGTTGATGTCAATGGTCTAAATGCACCAATTAAGAGACACAGAGTGGCAAAATGGATTCAGAAACTAAACCCAACATTCTGCTGCCTACAAGAAACACATGTGAACAGTCAGAGCAAACACAGACTCAAAAGGATGGAAAACAATTCTGCAAGCAAACAACTCCCTGCAAACAAACAACTCCCTCAAAAAAGCCGTGGAGGCCATATTTAGTATCCGACAATAGAGATTTCAGATCGAAAAAGATTAGAAGGGACAGTGAAGACCATTATTTACTAACCAAGGGATATGTACAGCAGGAAAAATCACATTCCTAAACGTGTACACACCTAATGAGGGACCAGCTAAATACTTAACAAATTTTAAAAAAGGACATTGCTAGCAATACAATAGTACTTGGAGACTTCAACACTGCCCTATCACCTCTAGATAGATCAACACGATTAAAATTCAGCAAGGAAACACTGGCTTTGAAGGAAGAGGTAGAAGAGAGAGGGCTAACAGACCTATACAGGGCTTTGCATCCCAAAAAAGAAAGAATACACATTTTTTTCCAGTGACAAGGAACATTTTCCAAAATAGACCACGTGCTAGGTCACAAAACATACCTTAATAGAATCAGGAAGATAGAAATTGTATGGGCACTTCTCAAAAAATTAGAAATTGAGCTCCCGTTTGACCCAGCAATACCACTTCCAGGAATATATCCTGGAAATGCAAAAAAGTATAGAAGAAATGACGTCTGCACTTATATGTTCATTGCAGCGCTGTTTATAATAGCCAGTATCTGGAAAAAACCCAAGTGCCCAAGAACAGATGACTGGTTAAAGAAACTTTGGTACATCTACACAACGGAATACTATGCAGGTGTTAGAAAAGAAGAAGTCATGAAATTTGCATATAGGTGGATCAACATGGAAAGTATCAAGCTAAGTGAAATGAGTCAAAAGAGAGAGGCAGACATAGAAAGACTGCACTCATTTGTGGAATATAAAGTAACAGAATGGGAGACTAACACACAAGAACAGCAGAGATAAGTACCAGGAGGATTACTCCACAGCTTAGAAGCCGGGCTCACATGCTGGGGGAAAAGGCAGCTCAGATAGAAAAGGGAACACCAAGCAAAGGGTGCTAGGAGGGCACACTCGGGATGGGAGATGCAGATTGAAAGTAGAATATAGACTGAACTTGATGGCCACTTAATACCTCTACTGCAAAACACAACACCCAAAAGGAGAGAGAGAACAAAAGGAAATGCCCTGCAACAGAGGTGGGGTATGGTAGGGGGGACAGGACGGGGGTGGTGGGAGGGATGCTGGGACCATTGACGGTGGAAAATGGGCACTGGTGGAGGGATAGGTACCCAACCATTGTTATAACTGAAATGCAAGCACGAAAGTTTGTAAGTTTGTAATTGTACCCCACAGTGATTCATTAATAAAATAAATAAATAAATAAAAGGCCAGAAAAAAAAACACACAAGTGGCAGGAATGAAGAGAAAATGAGATCTTCATCCCTTTTGGTGGGTTCAATCTCTATGTGAAACAGTATGTAGATTTCTCAAAAACTTAAAAACAGAACTACAATATGATGCAAAAATATCACTTCTAGGTCTATCCAAAGAACACCAAACACTAACCCCAAAATAAAGTGCACCTATATCCTCAGAAGTGCTATTTAGAATACCCAGTATCTGGAAACAGGAATGGTCAGATCATAGTCAACATGTACTCTCAGATTTCAAACTCATTTCTGAAGCTATTTTTGTTTATTCACATCCAGAATGTCCTTCAGAGGTGAGCTAGAATTAAATTACTAATGCAGACCTTCCTGGAAATGCAGATATCTCTGCAAGAGTCTAACTTGCTGGTCGAATGCTGCCACCTTGTGGTGCACTTTCTGAAAAAGTGTAAAAAAAACAGCATGCAAGTAAGAAATAAGGACTCATATCAATTAACAAAGGAAGATAGACAGGATTTCCATTTTAGAAGTTTGCAGATGATATTTTATGTTCAATATTTTAACCATCTTAAGAAAATAACTTTTCTTAACATGTGTATATTTACATATTTAAATTCTATTCCATGAAGATAGTGGTTTTGAGACTCAGATTAAAAGTTTAATTAAATTTAACTTAATTAAAGCAGGTAAAGGTAAAGGTAAAGGCCCTCCCGTTGATCGTCGATTTGCTCGAGCGGGCCCAGTAACGTCTCCATTGGAGACTTTGTTGTTACTGTGTCTGGCATATCGAATACTCTCGGTAGCTTGCCAGGCTCTCCGAGAGGGGCGGAGGAATCGAACTCGGGTTGGCCATGTTGGCCACGTGTAAGGCAAATGCCCTACCCGCTGTGCAGATTAAAACATTTTAACATTTTTCCTAGCAATATGACCCTGGACAGTTCTTTGGTCACTAATGTAGATTTCTTAATCTCTAAAATGAATAACTTCTACTTCACTAGGAAGATAGGAGAACTAAGCAAAACATTATGAGTAAAAGTAGCGATCACTGTGCTTGGCATATAAAGAACTTTCTTAAATTTTTGTTATTCTGTGCTCAGTGACAACACAAGGGGTCAGGGATAAAACCTGGGTTGGCTGTGTGCAAGGCAAAAACCCTATCAACCACTGTACTCTCTCCAGCCCTAAAAATAATCAAAATTTAAAATTCCCTTTTCTTTACCATAAAGAAGCATCATAAGATTAAGGAACTGACAAGTCTGAGCTTTAAACTTTATATTCTAGCACCAGATCTGGAAAGTAATATGCATCCACGCAGCAATTAATTTCCCACCAGTAGCAGTGTATTCAATGGATAAAATAAACACGCATGTTCTAATGCAGTTGTGTTATGTTTGAGTAAAACATACAGGTGAGATGGAGAGTATAGATTAAAGAAAGTATGGCTCACTTCAGTCTAAACTTTTCAGTTCTATACTAAAACAAAAATGAAAAGTTCAGAAACACATCTGAGAATCACCTCTGGTGCTCCCTGCCATATAAGTTACTCTACTGGCTTTGCTCCAGAGACTCATAAATAAATCTCAAAAGAGATCAACAAGATGGAAAAATTGCTCCGGACACCTGTGAATAGCTGCGATGTCTAGGGCAGCTTCTAGGGGGGGTGGGTCATAGAGTACCTGCCCAAACAGAGCTCTGGCAGCCGACTGCTCTCATGTTCCAAAATCGCTGTCATTTGCCTGGCCGGCTTCCACTCTCTTGGGACCCAGCCTATTCCAGAAATTAATCTGTTGAGAAAATCAGGCCTGGGGGTTTTGTGACTGAACTTTCTAGACTTTTCTTGGAGTCAGGATGGGATGCCTCCCATCACTTCCCAGTATTTCCAGAAGTCCCAGCGGTCATACCCACACCCCAAAGCCACCACCCAGTTATAAATTTAACTCCAGGTGTACCACCCCCTTATAAATTCTGGACTTCCTGGACTCAAGGTTTAAAATTCAGGACTTCCTGAAGTTGCAGCTGCGTGACATTTCAATCTCTACAACATTAATAAACCAGCAGTAATCATACCAGATTGGATGAGACGTAAGGTAGAAGGTAACCAATCTCTATTAACAAAACAAACACAAAAGGCTTAGCCTGTAACATCATCTTAATAATTTCTCCTACAAGGACTTAACATCTCCATGATAAGGTACAATTTACACTAATTTTCTTCTAAGGAAACATTTTGATCATTCTGTTAGCAAAATGATTGGTAACAAGCAATATAAAATAAATTACTGAGGGCTTGCTCTTGGGGCGGGCTTAAGAGGAGGTTGGGGAAATTGGAGACATCGGTGGAGGGAAGGTACAATGGTGGTGGGATTGGTGTTGGAATATTGAATACCTGTAACAAATCATCATAAACAACTCTGTAAACCAAAGTGTTTATATAAAGTGTAGGGAAAAATTTATATATGCAGCTGTTACCTATGCCATGTAAATTCAAAAATATATTAAAATAGAATGCTTTAAAATTTTTACTAATGACAGGTGAATCATGATTATTACCATAATGAGATCCAAATGTAAAATTTAATGTAATATACTTCAGATTCCAGAATTGAAAACATATATGTATATATATAGAGAGAGAGAATAGGTTATTTTATTATGTTGTATGAAATGGTTTTAAATTTTCTTTCATAGGTCAAAATAATAATCACAAATTATCTGATTTAGTTTCTGATCACTTTGTCATTTAAGTTTTGTTGGAATAAACAATATAAAGTAAATTTGTTATGTGCCCAAGAGGGCTGGGTGAGATTGAAAGGGAAATTGGGGATATTGGTGGAGGGAAGGTCACATTGGTGGTGTTAGAACAATAAATGCTGGAAACTACTGTATAATGGACAACTTTTATAAAAAACATAATAATTTTTAAAAGTCTAGTTAAAAAAAAGAAAACTTTGAATCTATGTAGAACAAAGTCAGATTAGACAAGCAAAGTAGTCTATAAGGAGGCACCCAAATTCTCAGTCTTGTACTGGTTCAGTAACCACATGAGAGTCAATGCCTCTTTATTATCTGCACCCTGGGTGCCTTGCTAGCAATAAATGAATAATAGCAGAGAAAAGTTCAACTACTAAGAAGCCTAAAAAAAATTAGATTATACATTTTGAGGTTAGCAGGTACAATAATTTGATATCTAATGCTGTTTATCAACTCTGTAAAATTCTGAAATCAAGAGGTTAGAGCTATAGTACAGTGGCTAGGGTGTTTCCCTTGCACATGGCCAACTCAGATTTGATATCCAGCATCCCATATGGTCCCTGAGCACCACCAGGAGTAATTCCTGAGTGCAAAGCCAGGAGTAAACCCTAAGCACCGCCAGGTGTGGCCCCCAAACAAAGAACAAATAGAAAAATCTTTAATAAAAACAGGTTACAACAAAAGGTACCCCACTCCTAAAAGATTCTCTAAAGTCTAAAGACCTTAATTTTTCTCTAAAAATGTTCATAAGGGGGTATAGTGCCGCCAGCAGATCACTCTGCACCTATGAGGAGAGTGCATCAGGAGCCTGATGGCGCCTTCAGACTTCCAGATACTCCAAAACTGCTGCTCTGCCTTTGGCTAAACCCAAAAAACTTGGGGCAAAGTTTACCAAGAAAGTAAACATCCAAAAGTTAGTTATGTGGGAGACATACCCACAAACCACCTCCGGCTCAGCTATATAATTGGAGGCATGGCCTCTGTGATTCCTGATCATACTACATAACGGCCATGATCCCAGAAACTCAGAAACAAGTCTCAAAACCTTTTGGCAGAAATGTGTCCAGTCCCTGCAGTGGGTTGCAGGCGCTGGGCCACTCCGGGTGGGAATAGATTTCGTGCCTTGGCCTGTTCTCCCTGGCAGCCCAGTGGCTGCCATCCTCCAGAGGCCACTGGACAGTCAGGTTTGGGCCCACAGTGACAAAACACCTGGGGCCTCACGGGATGGGGGTGGTGCTGGCCCTTTCCTCCCTGTCCCAACAAGACCCCGAGTCGCCACCCACAAAAGGTCTCACTGGCTCCTGATCAAGCTGCTTAACGGCCATGATCCCAGAGACTCAGGAACAAATCTCAAAATCCAGGAGGTTATGGCAGAAATCTCTCCAGTTTAAGTGGTAAAATTTTGGAATTCCAAAATCGCGCGGCCACTACTGCAGCCAAGTGACATCATATGTTATTCATAAGCAGCAATGGAAAACAAATTGTCTACTGTTGCCTTTTCAGCAGACCTGAGTGTTGGGGTAAAATCCCAAATGATATGGTGGGTCTGGTGTAAAGTATTGAATGTAATCAAAGTAGAGAGGAAATGATGTGGAGATCATCTGCTGCACAGGTAGGGGGAGAGCGTGGAATGGGGGCATACTGGGGCTTTTGGGGGTGGAGAATGGGCACTGGTGAAGGTATGGGTGTTTCATTGTATGACTGAGACTTAAACCCAAAAAAGCTTTGTAACTGCTCTCACGGTGATCCAATAGATAAAATTGTAAAAAGTGGAAAAAAAAAGTAAGGTGGAGTTCATGCCCAATTCAATCACCTAATCAGTGGCTGAATAAATATCAGTACTCCTACATAAAAAAAAATAAATAAAAATGTTCATAAAACTACTTTTTAAAAATTTCCCCAAATCACTTCCTGATCTGTTGTAAAAATGGATTAAGAATTATTTGCAACATAGCTTCATGACAAATTTCAGAAGAGATGCAAGTCAAGCCACTAAAATTCACAGGCGCACCCATCTTCAGGCTGGAACCTCTGGGACGTACAGGAGAGGGGCAGGCCAAGTCCCAGTTCTGCTAAGCCTCAGCAGCTGCACCCATACCACACAGCTGTTGCCATGCAAGTGATCTAACTTCACTGTTTCTCAACTAATCTCTGCAGAGATGCCAAGTGGACAAACCATTCAATTACTTGAGTTTTTCAGGTTGAAATCTCTGGGGTCTTCTCAGAGTGAGGGCGGACAGCCTTCTCCTACACCCCAGTACTGCTAGAAACCCCAGCTGCCATACCCACAGCCACCACCATGTAGACAACAGCCCAGCTTCACAACTAACTTTGGAAGAGATGCAAGACAAGCCACTGAAACTCCTGGGTACTCTTGTAATTGAGCTGAAAATTAGAGCCCACTTAAGAAGGGGGCAGGCCAAGAACTGTCCCAGTTCTACAGAGCCTGGAGCTACTGGAGTGACACCTCCAAATTCTACAATACTGATGACAGCCCAGTTGGAACACACCAAATTAGATGGGAGGGTAACATAGGAGCCTACTAAACTCAACAAAAACACTAACACAGAAGGCTCAACTAACAACAGTTTATAGCCTAAACATCAGATAAGAACTTAATGACCCCGTGGTGAAATAGAACAATTTTCAAAAATTTTCTTTTACTGAGTCCGGCAAGCTACTGAAAGTATCTCGCGCACACAGCAAAGCCTGGCAAGCTCCCCGTGACGTATTCGATATGCCAAACACAGTAACAACAAGTCTCAAAATGGAGATGTTACTGGGCCCGTTCAAGTAAATTGATGAACAACGGGAGGACAGTGTTTGTTTTCTTTTACTGAAGTATTTCCGATAATTCCATTTGTCATTTAGTTGTAACAAGTAATATAAAACAAATTATCATGCACTTGCTAAGGAGGGCAGGCTGTGAGAGGGAAGATCACTCTTGTGGAGGGATTACTGTTGAAACACTGAAAACCAGCAGTATTATGAACAACTTTGTAAACCAATTAAAAAAAATTAAAAATTATCCTGGGCTGGAGCGATAGCACAGCGGGTAGGGCGTTCGCCTTACAAGCGGCCAACATGGCCGACCCGAGTTCGATTCCTCTGCCCCTCTCGGAGAGCCCGGCAAGCTACCGAGAGTATCTCGCCCGCACGGCAGAGCCTGGCAAGCTACCCATGACGTATTCGATATGCCAAACACAGTAACAACAAAGTCTCCAATGGAGACGTTACTGGGCCCGCTCGAGCAAATCGACGATCAACGGGAGGGCCTTTACCTTTTACCTAAAAATTATCCAAAAAGGTAATAAATGTGGCCCTAGGATAATAAAGATAGTACAGTGGATAAAGGACTTACATGTAGCCAGTCCATGTTCAACTCCTGGCATTATATGTGGTCTCTCAAGCCCTATTAGAAGTGATCCCTGAGCATAGAGCCAAGTCCTGAGTGCTGCTGGGTGTGGCCCAAGCACCAAAAAATAATAATAACTAATTAAAAATGTGGAGGCAACAAAAAAAAAAATGTGGAGGCAAGAGCAATAGCAGAACTGGTAGGATATTTGACATGCAAACAGCCGACCTGGTTTCAATTCCCAGCATGCTACAGAGTCCTTATGCCTGCCAGGAGTGATCCCTGAGCAGAGTCAGGAGTAAGCACTGGGCACTGCCAGATGTGGACCAAATACAAGAACAACAACTCTGGATAAATCTCACAAAAAGCTGAGTAAATAAAAACAATTTGTAGAGAAATCAAGAACTGGAGCAACAGCGCAGCAGGCACAGCATTTATTTGCTTTGCATGTGGCCCTTGGGTCTCAGGTTCAATCCCCAGCATCTCATTTGGTCCCCTGAGTACAGCCAGAAGTAATTCCTGGGCATCATCAGGTGTGGGGGGAAAATTGTAGACAAAACAAAAACAAAAAAAACAAATTTACTATCTTAACTGTAGAATTCCCAGAGAGAATTTGACTCCATAAGAGATTAGTTTAATTACTTCTCTTACACATCAACAATGATAAAAATGTTTATTTTGAGGTTAACATTTAAAGCTGCTTTCAGATTTTAAAATAAACCCATGAGGAGGGAGGATAAAAAAATGTGAATTGCTTCCTCCTTTGACCTTGATACTAAACTTAAAATAAACATTAGCCAAAACTTCCCCCCAAATGAGATAATCCAGGGACCTGAGAGATAGTACAAGAGGTAAAGCGTGTTCCTTCAAGTGGCCACTTCCAGTCAACCCAGGTTCAATGCCCAAAACCAAATACGGCCCCATAAACACTGCTGAGTGTCACTTCTGAGCACAGAGCCAGGAATAAAGAGCCCTTGAGCACTGCTAGGTATGACCCAAACCTAAAGCTTCCCCATCACCCTCCCCCAATATTTTTAAAATAAAACTTTAAGGTAAAATCTAAGAGAATAATAAAAAAGAACTTGTTAGTTTGGGGAGCAACTAGAGGAATAGGTGTGATACAAAGGTTTAACGCTCTTCTATTTTGGGTTCTAGGATATGGCTCAAGCAGGAGAGCATATGCCTTGGAGGGATAGTAAGACCCTTAGTTTGATCCCTTATACTGCATGGAAGCCCAAGCCCAAGCCCAAGCCCACATCACATGTGGCCTGGTAGTCTCCAAGTACCACTAGGAATGACCCCCACACCGAAAAGATAGTATAACCAGAGAGATAATACAGCAGATAAGGCACTTGCCTTGAATGTGGCTAACCAGGATTCAATCCCTGGCACCCTATACAGAGCCCTGAGCCCTCCCAGGAGCAATCCTTGAGTGTAGAGCTGGGAGTAAAGGAAAGGGAAGATCACTCTTGTGGAGGGATTATTGTTGAAACATCGAAAACCAGCAGTATTGTGAACAACTTTGTAAATCGATAAAAAAAATTAAAAATTATCCAAAAAAGTAATAAGCATCTCCTGAGCATCTCCACATGTGGTCCATGGGTCAAATAATCAAACAAAACCCTCAATTTTAATCATTGGTTTCACATCAAAATTCCCAAGAGTGACACACAATCTCCAAGACTCTCATGCTTCCTACCAAAAGTATACTCAAGAGTGTAATGTACCAAAATGGAAGACCCTTTTTAAGCACTCTCTAGAAAAGCTTATTACCATTGGATTCGAATCTGCTATGAGATCCCGAAGAGAATCCAGAAAGCCCTGATCTTCAACCATCTGGGCATTGATGTCGTGGAGTTTTGCCACACAGACTGCTGCTGTTTTCCGAACATAGGGATCTTCATCCTTTAAGCACTTGCGGAGGGGCTCACAGAGATATTCTGTAATCTTGTCCACCCGGATGCACCCCATGGTTCTGACGGCCAAGGCTCGAATCAGAGGATTTGGATCTTCACAGTCCTATGAAAAGCAATCAGTGACAAATATACTTGCAATGGTAACAGAAAGAAGGAATAAGCCACACACAAAGAAAGCACCTTTCCTCCTGTACTATCTCTCCAGGCACTTGACCGCCTTACTGTTCCAAACAGTTTAATAGAAGATAATTTTAAAACGTTGTCTAATTTTTTTAATACAGACTAAATTTCAGAAAACAAGCCAAAGAAAATTCTTAAATATATAAAAACAGAAATAACTTCATTATATTTATTAAATCTAATCACAGGAAAAGTTGACTTAGAAAGCCAATAAAATTAAGAAATTTTATTTTTTAGATTTTTTTTTATTAGTGAGACATCATGGGGTACAGTTGTAGACTTACAAATTTTTGTGCTTGGGTTTCAATTATACAATGATCAAATGCCCATCCCTCCACCAAAATTAAGAAAGTTTTAATGATTGATTTTTTGGAAAGATGTGACAAGAGTAATGTGGTTATGTTTTTAAAAAAGAGATCTTGGGCCAGATGTACAGTACAGGAGGTAAGACACTTGGATTGCATAAGGCCAACATCACCAACCCAATTTCGTTCCCAGCACCAAATGTGGTCCAGGAAGCATAGAAAGGGTCACTCCTGAGTCAGAATAGCCCCTGAGCACCACCGGGTATTTCCCAACCCAACAAAAGAGGATCTTTGAGTCCAGAGAGATACAAAGATAATTAAATGAGTTGGAACATATACTTTGCAGGAGGACCTGGTTTAAACTTTGGGACCACATAGCACAGCTGAGAACAGCACCTGAACAGCCACCAGATGTGGTTAAAAGGGGAGGCCCAGGTTAGATCTCTAGTACTGCATGGTCTCCAAGCACCACTAAAAGCTACCCTTGAGCAGAGTCAGGAATAGACCCTGAACATAACTGGTTCCCCTCCCCCTCTCAAAAAAAAAAAAAATTAGGTATTATTCTAACATATGGCTGCAGAGATTTGCTTTAATATTATCTAATCGGTGAGGGGGTAATTAAAGGGAGAATAAATTAAACAAACTGATCACGAATTGATAACTAATGACACTGCAAGATGAGTATTTAGAAATGTACTATATAATTTTACTTGGATATGCATTCCATAATAATAATTTTAAAAGTCAAATGTAAGATCCATTCATGAAACAAGATAATAGAAGCTTTTGCAATTTCTGCTACTTCTGACAGTCAAATTCTAAAGAAAAAACAGGTAGTCCCAGATTAGTGTACTTTAATCTCAAGGTAAAACAGTGAGGTTTCACTTGACTTTCTTCTCCCATCTAGCAAGGATGCACAGGACCAGCACCTAGCAGCAACTAGAAGGCTCCATGTATGTTTGCATTGGATGGCACATGCTGGCATAAATAACGGTTCAAGCATGAACATTTCAGTCTCTGATAGCTCTTCTTGTGGAGGCTCTCTCAGAATAGAGACTGCAATTTGCAATGTAGACATAAACTCTACCTGACCTCTGAAAAGGTTTTTTGAGCTAGAAGAGACTTGTTAGTCGGGAAATGTTACCTTCACAAAGCTATTGACAGCCATGATGGCCATGTCTGGCTGACTCTTGGCATAATTCATCAAGTAGAGATATACCAGCTTCTTTAACTCCAGGTTGTCAGTCTGCATACAGTTCACTACATCCGGAAAGAGTGAGCTAAAGAGAGGAGAAAAGAGAAAAGGAAAGCAAACATGTTGGTATCATAATCTACAGAGTAACTTACTGGTATTGGTCTAAAGAAAGCCAACTAAAATGAATTAGTTTTTTATAATGAAAATATATAACAAACAAAAGGAGAACAGATGAACACAATACAGCCATCACTTAGCTATAAACAAATATTGACATATGTTCAACAATAATTTTTTTGCAATGCTGGAAAATTTGAGCCCAGGCCTCATAGATCCCTGGCACACACTGTAATTTTTTTTTTTTTTTTTTTTTTTGCTTTCTGTGTCACACTCAGCAATAAGACTACATGGGATTGCTGGAAATTGAACCCAGGTTGGCTGCATGCAAAGCAAACACCCTACCCAGTGTACTAGTCCCTTGTAATTTTTCTTTTCTTATATTCTTTAGTTTTATGCATTTTGAACCACACCTGGCAGTGCTTAGAGCTTACTCCTAGCTCTGCACCCAAGGATGATTATTGGTGGCCCTTGAGGCACCAAAGAAGGTGCTAGGGATCAAAGGTGAGTCAGTATGTAAGCACCCAACCCACCGTACTCCTCTCTGGACCCTAGATTACTTTTAAACAACTCCTAGATATCACATCAGTTAATATGTAGCATTTTCAGCAAATCCTTAGGAATCTTAAAAAACAAAAACCTTGTTTAAAACTAGCCCATGTGCTACACAGCAGATGAGCCCTGTGAGACCATCTTCAATATTACTATTCCTCCTTTGAAGATGACCAAGACCAGTGTTCAGATATGATGGGAAGGGAAACAGGAGGGTCTTGGAAATCTTTTCCACGAGGCACTGCAGTTTCAAAACCCTATTATAATTTTTTGGTGGGGGAGTAGCGACTGGGGGGGCATACCTTGCTGTACTCAGGGTTTACTCCTGACTGTTCAGAGTTCATTCCTTGAGGTGGCTCAAAGGACCATACACAGTGCCCAGGACTGAACCAGGACTAGCCAGGATTGAACCAGGATTGAACGACGTGCAAGGCAAACACCTTACCCTCATACTAACCCTTCAGTTCCCAACTATATTTTTAACATTCCTAGTCTTCCTCTGTGACAAGGAGAAACTTGCTTTAGTAATTTCATGATTTACCATTCTTCTGTAAAGCCGTACAAAAACACAATTAGGACTGGAGAGATAGGACAGCAGGTAGGGAGCTTGCTTGCACACCGTAACCTGGGTTTGATCCCCAACAACCCATATATGGTACCCCAAACTTTGCTAGGAATGACCCTTGAGCTCAGAGCTAGGAGTAAGGCCTGAGCACAATGGGTGCAGCCCTCACTTAAAAGAAAACATTAGCTTAGAAGGGTTGAGCTTTTAAATATGATAGTTTAAGATATTTCAAAATATAAGCTGTATTTTTTAAATGCAGATTAACCATAATTTTATGGGAGGCAACAAATAATCTTCCCCCTATGCTTTCTCATTTGAGGAATCATACACACCTCAAAGTATCTTATAAGTACACTATCACTATCACTATCACTGTCACCCCATTATTCATCGATTTTGCTCGAGCGGGCACCAGTAGCATCTCCATTCGTCCCTGTCACGTGCTAGTGTAGTCCGATAACATACTGGGGGCTCTTTCAGGGTCAGGGGAATGAGGACCATCATTGTTACTGTTTTTGGCATACTGAGTACACCACGGGTAGTTTGCCAGGCTCTGCCGTGCAGGCGGGATACTCTTGGTAGCTTATAAGTGCAAGGAGAAGCAAATGTCAATATATTTTTATTGAAAATGACTGAAATAACTCTTCATATGGTCTAGCTTCCATAAGTTGTATGTTATATATTATGTATATACTAGTATGCTTAGACACACTATAAATTTAACAAGTATTCTCTAAAACTGTTTTTTTCTATTTCCTAGGAAAAGAGAGTGTGTGTAAAAAACAACTATAAACCAGTAAATAAAAGGCAAAACATTAAATTGATAGTAAATGTTAGATTTTAAATAACTGAATTACACTAGCAAAGATCAAGATCAAGGCTAGGGATTGACACAGTTGTTAAGTACATGCCTCAGAAGTTGTGAGGCCCTGGATTCAACCCAAATGCAAAAAAAAGAAAGCAAAAGTTTAAAAATAAGTCTAAATCAAGAAGAGTCAAAGCTATACAAGTAAATACAAGTAAAACTGCCAATTAATATGGGTCGGGGGAGGGTGGGCAGAAGGGGTAGAAATAGGTAGATGTAACATAAGGACATGAGTGGACCATGGTGGGCACTCCTGTGGTGGTGAGGTGTGGAACTGAGTAGATAAAAGTTAATACTGTTGTAAACATGTAACCTAAACTACAATAATTAAAACAAAGCAAACCTGGTCACTATGAGTTAATAAAGCTAGAAATCTAAACTTCTCAGTATAGTGGCCAAGCTATAAAGTATCAGCAATATTCCTAGTCCAAGGGAGATTCGATGTAAAAGTAAAACACATGCCAGATTCAAAAACCTCGGTGCAAAAAATACAATATAAGATATCTCTAACATTTCTGGTTATTGATCTTATGCAGAAATTATATAACTGGGTTAAAACATATCATTAATAAATTTCATCTGTTGTTTTTTTTTTTCCCTTTTGGGTCACACTCAGTGATTCACAGGGGTTACTCCTGGCTCCGCACTCAGAAGTTACTCCTGGCGGTGCTTGGGGGTTCATACAGGATGCTGGGAATCAAACTCAGGTCAGCCACGTGCAAGGCAAAAGCCCTACCCACTGTGCTTTCGCTCCAGCCCTGTTTTGCTTTTTTATGCAGGTGAGTGGCTCATGAAATAGAAAATGAAAAACTATTAATAGTTATCAATCATCGGGCTATTTGTGGTGTTTTTTAATGTGGTTACCAGCTATATTATAGCAACAAAGTGACATTATTTGAAAAGGAGACAAGATATAACAGCAATCTAACATAATATAATTGATCTCTTTTTTTTTTTTACTATAGGAGTACTGCTATTTCAATCTATTGATTAAAGTGGGCATGAACTCCACTCTATTTTTTTTTTTCTTTTTGAGTCACACCCAGTGATGCACAGGGGTTACTCCCGGCTTTGCACTCAGAAATTACTCCTGGCGGTGCTCAGGGGACCATATGGGATGCTGGGAATTGAACCCGGTTCAGCCACATGCAAGGCAAACACCCTACCCGCTGTGCTATCGCGCCAGCCCCATGAACTCCACTCTATTCTCTATTTTGTGTGCATCTTTCTAGGCATAGTTCAAATTCCATCTCCTCAAGGAACAGCTCTTCAGCCATTCCTATTTACAGGAATAGCTCGTTTTGCAGAATTCTTACTGAATTTAATACATACCATTTTAGTACTGAATTATATAACTGTATTTTATTTTATTTCTGAATTTTCCCAATTTGGGATTTCTTCAACTGGAGAACAAATGCAATGAAGACTAAAAGACAAATTCTTTTGTTTGATTATGATATGTGGTGTAGTGCGAGACACATCAAATAATTTCAACTTTTCTGAAGGATATAAAAAAAAAAAGTCTGGCAAGAATATAAAACCTTTACCAACAACGTCAGCTTTCATCAGTTCCCTTGTATTGACACTCTTAAATTCTAATGTTATCCTCAGCAAAAAGTCAGACCACCACCTACTTTTGTATGAGCCATAAGCTAAGTATCAAAGAGAAGGGTGCAAAGAACTAAACCCAAGTCCTCATTCACAAGGAACATGTGCTTTATCCCCTGGCTCCTCTTGGTTTTTGGGTCAGACCTAGAAATACTCAGGGATTTCTTCTGACTCTGTGCTAAGGAATCATTACTGATTAAAGGAATGCTGGGGACTGAAACAGGTCAGCAGCACGTAATGCAAGGACCTTAACTGCTGTACTATCTCTCCAGCCCCTAAAAGTGATTGTTTTACAGATGAGTATTTAACAACTGATTTGATGACAGAAAAGAATATTAACTCTGAATCCCAATTAAGCACATTGTTACTCTCCCAAAAAGAATCTCAACCGCCTCATTAGATGTCGGGTCGAGAGGGAAGGTGAGGATCAAAGAAACTATATACAAGTGGTTGAGAGGGCTGAGTTCTCGTGACACAGCAATTAAACTATATAGTACAGAGTTGTGCATAGGGACTACAGCAATACTCAAGCGGGGAGGACCTTTGCCTTGCACAGGGCCATCCTGGGTTTGATCCCCGGCATCCCATATGGTCCCCCAAACACCGCCAGAAGTAATTCCTGAGTGCAGAGCCAGGAGTAATTCCTTGTGCACGGCCGGGTGTGCCCCAAAAAGAGAAAGAAAATAAAGTTGTGCATAATTATTTTATTTTAAATCTCAACAACAAAAATGTGAAAAGTATCACTTTGTGACATAATTACCTACACAATATTCTCATGTTCGGCCTCTCAGTGCTATCTGAAATATTTATGAACTGGGCCAAAGTACAGTAGATAGGGCACTTGCCTTGCATATGGCTGACCAGTTTAATCCCCGGCATCCCATATATCCCATATGCCCCAAGTACCAGCTATGAGTAATTTCTGAGTGCAGAGTCAAGAGAAACCACCTCACTGCCCCACCACCACCGTCCGCCAAAAAAATTAAATAATTAAACAAAATACTTACGATCCTACCCTTTATAGAATGTAAATCTCTTAATTGTATATCACAACCAACTAAAAAACTAAATGTGTTTATGCACTCATAATACTCCAATAACAATACAAAGAACACACACACCTAAGGCAATGATTTTTAACCTTTTGACACTGGAAAGCAGTTGAAAACATTGACCTAGAGCACAAGAAGATTCTGAGTCATTTTCTAAAGCTACCTAGTCATACAGTTCCCAAACCAGTTTCAACCTGCTGCTTATGACGTTCAAAATTCATGATCCTTTTAATCCTAAAATTTTTTAAATCCCCTGAGGTTTTGTTCATGTGGGTTATACCTCTTGATGAAAATTAAACCTTACACATTTAAAAAAATCCATTTAAAATAATAAATAATATAAATACCCTAAAATGAAACTGGACACTGCTTTACACTACTGCAAATCTCAATGTCTAGTTCAAACAAAGAGACTTCTGCTCCTATACTAAACCTGTCATAGAACCTGTGACAGAAGAAAATTCAGCTTCAGGCAGGTGTATATACTGGGTGAAGTAGTATTTTACTTTTGGCAGGAATGGAGTTGGGCCATACCTAGCTGTGCTCAGGGATCACTCTGGTGATGGATGGGGACCATTTGTGGTGCCGGGACTGAGCCAAAGTAAACCACATTCAAGGCAAAACTATCTCTCCACCCTAGTGGAGTATTTTATTTATTTGATTTTTATTTTTTTGAGGGGGAGAAATGAGGGCACACCCAATAGTGTTCAGAACTTACTCCTGGCTCTGCACTCAGATATCACTCCTGGCTGGCTCAGGGGACCATATGAGGTGCGAGGGATAGAATCTAGGGTTGGCTGTTGTAAGGCAAACACCCTAGCCACTGTACTATTTGTACGGTCTATTTATTTTGATGTGGGGGGTCAGATCCAACAGTGGCTCAGAGTTTACTCCTGATTCTGCACTCAGGGATCAGACCTAGTGGGGATATGGGAACCACACAGGTTCCCAAAATAGACCCTGGGTCAGTTGTATGCAAGGAAAGCACCTTACCCACTATACTATCTCTCTGCAAAGGAATATTTTAACTGATTTTTACACATAGCTGGGTAGTCTTCTTTGATGATAAAGCTAGACAAAAAGTCAAAATTTCTTGTTACTTTAAGTCCACAAATTGTATAGCTTAAGTTAGCTAGAATGCAGAAATTGAAATCATACTAAATATACTTCTTTTACAGGGTAGGAGATAAGAGGCTGGGGATAATGGTGCCAGAGATCAAATCCAGAGCCTCACACACGCAATGTATACATTCTACCATTGAACGACATCTCAGGCCTCAATGTATCTTTTGTACTTGGTTGCATTAAAATTGATTCATTTGGGACTGTAGCGATAGCACGGCGGGTAAGGCACTTGCCTTGCACACGGCCGACCTGGGTTCGATTCCCAGCATCCCATATGGTCCCCCAAGCATCGCCAGGAGTAATTCCTGAGTGCATGAGCCAGGAGTAACCGGGTGTGACCCAAAAACAAAAAAAAGAATATTCATTTATTATTTATCTTGAATAATACCTATGCATAATTTTGTGCTATATTCATTGTTCATTTGAAAATGATGGTTCATGAATTATAAATATCTTTCTGATAACACATTTCATTATGTAAAATGATCAAATTCATTAATCTCATTACCAACCTTGTCAGAAAAATATTGGGAAGCTGTCAGCCCACAAGAAAAAAATACAAATTTCCCAGTACTATAATTTCCCCCAACACACACACCCTTCTTTTGTTCCGTTTTGTGTTGGGGCCATTCCGGGCAGTGCTCAGGGGATTTAAGGAATCCAGGGGATGTAATCTGGGTCAGCCACATGCAATGCAAGTGCCCTACCTGCCGTACTATTGCTCTAGCCCTAATTTTTACTTTAAAGCTCAAAATTTATCTTCTGTCAAAATTTTTTCCCAGGAAGTGACAGGTTCGTTTTGTTCACTCTTGATAAATTGCCTCTCAAATACTGAAGTCTGATTAACTATAATTTGTCTATCAATCACTCACATAAAAAGATTGTTAAAATTGGTGTTGCCAATTTAAACAATCACAAAGGGTTTTTCTCAAGTAAACCATCTCAGATTCTTTGCTGTGCAGCATAAATGCTTTATGTGAAATTGTATGGGATATTAACAATATCTGTACTAAAGAGCCACGGTCTAATAAAAGAAATTTAATGCTTCATAAGGGCAGTTAAACTATTCTTTTCCCCTGCAAGTACAAGTTTCCCTGGTGATAAAGAGTATGAGGACACAACCTTAATTTACACTAAGGACCACAAATGGACATACACAAAAAAATAAATAAATAATATCTAAGTATTATTATAAAAATATTTTTGACCTCAGAGATTCCCTAAAAGAAGGGAATCTTCAGGGAATCCTGCACAAAATCATTTTCAAATGGTCTTGTTAAAATTTGAGATTTAAAACCACAAAAAAATTCTAACAGATTCTATCAATGTTGATTTTCATCTTAAATTTCAAAACTAAACACAGAACTGAAAAACTAAGACACTGACTTGAGTCAATTAAAAAGCATGAGCTTTTGGTAGAGTTTTATCACCATTCAGATCAGTTTCCATATTTGTTTGGTTTACCACCTCCCTTTACAGAAAAACATAATCACTGGAAATCTACCTTCTTTAAGCATACAAACACAAAGTGCCCCCTCCCAAATTGCATCTGATGCTACTACCACCACCCCTTCCACACACACACACACACCCTTCACCAGAACTGAGAGAAGAGTAATGGTAACACTTTGGGAAACAATGATCTAAATCTGTATCAACAACAGATTTGTAACTGTGCCAGAACCCAAGAGGGTTTTATGCTAGATCTGTATGTAATAAAAAATTAAAGATGCTCACGCTTCAAACAGAAAAATATTAAGCCACAGAGTTAATATATAAGTAACTATACTTCCCAGTGATGTTTTTAGAGGAAAGCCCTATTCTTATAGATACTCTATAAATTTAAGTATTTTTTTAAAATTTTATTGGTTTTTTTTGGTTTTGGTTTTTGGGTCACACTCAAGGTGCTCAAAAGTTATTCCTAGCTCTACACTCAGGAATCACTCTTGGCGATGCTCAGTTGACCATATGGGATGCCAGGGATCAAACCCAGGTGGGCTACACGCAAGGCAAGCACCCTACCTGTTGCACATTTCACTAGTCCCTGATTTTAAGTTTTAAATAACAACCAGTAAAAGCCATAAGTGGGGTGTGAGTCTAGAGTGACCAGCATGAGGAATAATGACCCTTACCTAACATCCTTTCCCACAGTCATAGCAGCAATCACTTTCTTCACTGCTTCCTTCCTCTTCTCTTTCTTTTCATTGTTGAGCTCAGCCTTCAATTCAAAGATTTCCCCTATAAAAAAAAAAACAGGTAAGATTCCAGGACCAGAGAACTACAACAGTATTCTACACTGTATGGTAAGTAGCACAAGAGCTAACCAACAGCAGGACAGCAAGCAACTGAAACAAGATTCATTTTTAAAATTTAGAATAAAGGCCAAGCTGGCAGTATAGGGATGAAAAGGCACATGTCTTGCATATGCCAGTTCAATTTCCAGCACTACAGTCCCCAAGCATCACCTGGGTCCTATGCCCCCCCCCCCCACCCCAGGCATCCATGGACGATCACATTGAACCTCTGGCCCAGTTAGTCAATCTATCACTAAGCTTAGGCCCCCTGAGCTCTTCTTTTTTTTTTCCTTTTGGGTCACACTGGCGATGCATAGGGGTTACTCCTGGCTCTGCACTCAGGATTCACTCCTGGCAGTGCTCAGGGGACCATATGGGATGCTGGGAATCAAACCCGGGTTGGCCGCATGCAAGGCAAACACCCTATCCGCTGTGCTATCACTGCAGCCCTCCGCCCCCCAGCCCCAAGCTCTTCTTGGGAATAGCTTCCCAATTAGAAGGCAGATACATACAACTCAAATCCTCAAACTATTAACTGACCCACAAATAAGGTTATGACTAGGGAAGAAGGGACAGTCCAGACTTGAGGAACCATAAACTAGGAGGAAAAAATAAATCTCATTACATCAACATCGAAGAGGACAAAACTGTACTGGGAGGGATTACTTATCAGAATTCAAGGTCCTAGGGAAAAAAATGAATAACAGACAGGGAACAGACTCACTAATCAATGTTTCCAAACCAAGAAACTCCACATATACCTCATTTACCTACTCTCAATTTAACAAATTACTGTGGCTCAAATGTTACAGAATGAGTTAGTGACAGAATTGGTCCTTACACTGTGCCTCATGACCCTTGAATCTAGGAACTCTCAACCTTGACCACAAACAAATATTACCTGGAAAGTACTTAAATATAAGAATGATCAAACTATTGCTCTGGACCAAATAAATCAGACAGTTAAGGAGTAGAACTCACGTTTATATTTTCATAAATCCTAATGGATTTCACAAGTGAATCTGATAATACACAGGTGAGAACCACTTCTCTAGCAAGTCCTTTAAGAAGTTATTGGTTGGTGGTACCCATGACATTCTTCAGAGAAATGGAGCAAACACTCCTGAAATTTATATGGAACAATAAGCCCCCACGAATAGCTAAAGCAATTCTTGGGAAAAAGAAAATGGGAGGAATCAACCTCCCTAACTTCAAACTCTACTACAAGGCAGTAATAATTAAAACAGCATGGTACTGGAACAAAAGCAGAGCTGCAGACCAATGGAACAGAGTTGAATATACTGACATTTCCTCCCAAACATATAATCATCTAATTTTTGATAAGGGGGCAAGAAAAGTGAAATGGAGCAGGGAAAGCCTCTTCAACAAACTGTGCTGGCAAAATTGGATGGCTACATGCAAAAAAGTGGGCTCAGATCTCTGCCTAACACCATGCACAAAAGTAAGATCAAAATGGATTTATGACCTCAACATCAGACCAGAATCCATAATGTTTATTGAAGACAAAGTCGGCAAAACTCTCCATGATATTGAAGCTAATGGTATCTTCAAAGATGTCACGCCACTGGCCGAGCAAGTGAAAACAGAGATAGATAAATGGGACTATCTTAAACTAAGAAGCTTCTGCACCTCAAAAGAAACATTGACCAAAATACAAAGACAGCCTACAGAATGGGAAAGGATATTCACCAAGTACACATCCGACAAGGGGTTGATATCAAGGATATACAAGGTACTGGTTAAACTCCACAAGAAGAAATCACCCAACCCCATCAAAAAATGGGGTGAGGAAATGAACAGAAACTTTCGCAAAGAAGAAATTCGAATGGCAAAAAGGCACATGAGAAAATGCTCTACATCACTAATCATCAGAGAGATGCAGATCAAAACCACAATGAGATATCATTTCACACCACAGAGACTGGCCCACATCCACAAGAACAAAAGCAACCGGTGCTGGCGCGGATGTGGCGAGAAAGGGACCCTCCTTCACTGCTGGTGGGAATGCCGGCTGGTCCAACCCTTTTGGAAAACAGTATGGACGACTCTCAAAAAATTAGAATTTGATCTGCCATTTGACCCAGCTATAGCACTCCTGGGAATATATCCCAGAGAGGCAAAAAGGTATAGTCGGAGTGACATCTGCAATTGTTTGTTCATTGCAGCACTCTTTACAATAGCCAGAATCTGGAAAAAACCTGAGTGCCCAAGAACAGATGACTGGTTAAAGAAACTTTGGTACATTTACACAATGGAGTACTATGTAGCTGTTAGAAAAGATGAAGTTATGAAATTTACATACAAGTGGTACTACATGGAAAGTATCATGTTAAGCGAAATGAGTCAGAAAGAGCGGGATAGACACAGAAAGATTGCATTCATCTGGGGAACATAAAGCAACAAAACGGGAGATTAACACCCAGGAAGGGCTCAGATTAGTACCAGGAATTTTGCTCCATGACTTGAAGGCCAGCCACATGTGCTAGGTGAGAAGGAAGCTCAGATAGAGAAGAGAGCACCAAATAAAGGGTGTTGTGAAGACCCTCCCAGGGTGGGAGAGACATGCTAAAAGTGGTCTATAGACCAAACATGACTGCCACTCAATGCCTCTCTGGCAAAACACAGTACCCAAAAGAAGAGAGAGAGAACAAGGGGGAATACCCTGCCACAGATGCAGGATGGGACGGGGGGGGGGGGGGGGGGGGGGATGAGGGTGGGAGGGGGGATGCTGGGACTCATGGGGATGGATGACGGGCACTGGTGGAGGGATGGGCACTTGATCATTGTATAACTGAAACCCAAGCACAAAATTTGTAAGTCTATAATTGTACCTCATGGTTTTTCACTAATAAAAAAAGAAAGAAAAAAAAAAGAAGTTATTGGTTGGTGGAGCTGGAGCAGTGGTACAGCTGGTAGGGTGTTTGCTTTGCACTCAGCCAATTTCGGTTTAATACCCAGCACTCCATGATTCCCTAAGCCTGCCAGGAGTAATCCCTGATCTCAGTGAAGTGTGATCAAAAATAAATAAACTTTCCAAGATTTCAATTCATCAGAATCCTATTACTTTGGAGCCTGGTGACTGCTATTCTGAAAATGTCATCAGGGGCTAACTACTATCTTCCTAGCTGACTGAATGGTGCCCTGCTGAGTGCCCCAGCCACTGACATTGCTCCAGAATTGCACTGAGCCTCGAGGATGCATCTCACAACCAAAAAAATGCGCCCCCAACATTTGGCCCTACCCAAATGCTAGAAACATTAAAACTGATGAGGGAAGTTGTGAAGGGATTTAAGGACCCAACCTATTCAATCAGCAGATTATCTTGAAGCTTCAAGAAAGTTTCAAAGTAGGTCAAAGATATAACTCACAATATGCTGAGCATATGCAAAGCACACACCCTTACTACTGCATGGTCCCATGAGCCTCCACCTCCACCCCAATTTAAAAAAAAGGGGGGGGGGGGAACCAGAGCCACTCCTAAAAGTATACTAAGTCCATGAAAAAGAAGTTGAACTTCTACTCTAATCTTCCAGGTAACTCTTAAAACTGTTCAGATTATTAAAAGGGGGCTGAAGAGATTATACAGTGGGCAGGTACATGCCTAGCATGCAACCAACCTGGTTTGAACCCAGCCACTACATATGGTCCCTTAGGAGTAAGCCCTGAGCACCAATAAGTGTGGACCAAAAACAAACAAAAAAACAAAACTATTAAACAATATTGCTTAACTCTCACCTTTATGACTATTGTTTTTCTTCTTATTTATTTTTTTGAAGGGGAGGGTTACTCCTGGCTCTGCACTCTGGAATAAATTACTCCTGGCAGTGCTGGAGGACCATATGGGATACCAGAGTGGCCATGTGCAGGGTAAGTACCCCACCCACTGTTTTTCACTCCAGCCCCTTTTATGGCTACTCTTAATGTTCACTTTACCCAAACTCACTGACCAAGAGAAAAATTGCAGAAGAGCAAACTGTAATCTGCTCAAGTCTCTATATCAGTGTTTCCCATATGGCTCTACTGGGCCCTCAGGTTAGTCCAAGGGTTAGTTACCAATGAAAAGCACGTAAAAGGAGAGCCACAGCATGAGATCAAGAGACCAGCTTGTGGAACGGGGGAGCGCAGGAAGGAAACAAGTCAGAACGAGGCCACAGTCAAAATAACGGATGAGAAAGGATGAACACTCTAGGTAGAAGGATGAAACTGGGAAGTAACGCAGAAGCTGGGCATTCAAGAAGCTTGATATCTTGATAGCCATTGCCAAAAAGGCATTTGAACAAATTGTTACAAAAGAGGCTGTTTTATTCAACTACCTCCAGAAAAGTTGGGCCCTTCAAGAGTCACTCTCCCCTTCAGAGTTTTCTAATGCCAAATCCAGGTTCCTATCATTTACTTCTAGAAACAGAAAAGGACAAGCAGAAGGCATCAGAAGGTCTGAATTGTCAACAGCAGCAGGAGCTGAAGAATAACAGGATGTAACTGCAATTATTCCAATTCCAAGAGTATAAACTTAAAGAATATGTTCCAGCGGCAGTTCTGGTGGGTGTTGCAGGAAGTAAAAGGAACATAGTCTATCCATTTTTTAAAAATGTGTTCTTTACCCAGTCCTGATTCAACCTGTAAGTTTCAACTCTTACAAATCCCAGAATTTAAAAAAAGTTACCAAAAGAGTTATAGTTTTTAAATTATATTTTTTTAAATGTGATTATAGATATCATTACCAAACCACAGAAATGTTAGCGGAAAATAAATCCATTTCAGAATGAATACAAAAATAAAATGAAAATGAATGACAAGAAGCTTTAGTGGAGCCAAGGAGACATTAAGTAATGCAAGGTATCTCATCAATGGTATACCATTGTCACTGTCACTGTCTTCCGGTTGTTCATCAATTTGCTCGAGCGGGGCCCAGTAACACTGTGAGACTTGTGACTGTGTTTGGCATATCGAACACGTCACGGGTAGCTTGCCAGGCTTTGCCGTGCAGGCGATATACTCTCAGTAGCATGCCGGGCTCTCCAGAGGGGCAGAGGAATCAAACTCGGGTCAGCCATTTTGGCTGCATGCAAGGGAAACACCCTGCCCGCTGTGCTATTGCTCCAGCCCTACATACCATTATCTTTATTAAATTACTATTCCTTTCAATATCTATTTCACCCTTTCTTCCACCCTAATCTAACCTACTGAGCTCTGCTAACAGTAATTTCAGTCTTGAATAGATAATAGAAAAATCTGAGGAGCTTTTAAGAATCCCCACACCCCCAGATGGAATCTCAGATCAATGAAACCAGACTGTGGGAACGGAACCTGGACGTCACTGTTTAAACTTCCTCCAACTTGTAAGCAAGGCTGAAAGCCACTGACTAGCAGATAAGATATAATTAGACACTACAGAGTTGGCTTTGTAAGAGAAGACTGTGTTTACGCTTACATAATTTCAGTCATAAAGAAAAATTACAGGATCCCCAAGCAGTTAACATTGTGCCACATTTGCTTTACCATACTTCCTATATACTTGTTTTCCCCTGAATCATTAAATATTAAGCCATGAACATCAGGTCTCTTTAGCACTAGATATGTAAATATGTAATTTCCAATAAAAAGGAACACCTAATACAATGATCAAAATCCAGAAAGTTAACAATGATACCTCTTCATATGCAACTTACAAGACTTTACTCAAAAAAGTCTTTACTTTTTTTTTTTTTTTTTGGCTTTTTTGGGTTACACCTGGTGATACTCAGGAGTTCCTCCTGGCTCTGCACTCAAGAAGTACTCCTGGCGGTGCTCGGGGGACCATATGGGATGCTGGGAATCCAACCTGGGTCGGTTGCGTGCAAGGTAAACGCCCTACCCACTGTGGTATCACTCCAGCCCCAATGTCTTTAAAATTTTTATGATACATAAAAATCTTGGATCAAGATCCAATTCAAGATCATCTGCAACACTGACTGTCCTAGCTCTTCAGTCTCCTGTAGCTTGAAACATAAATGTTCTCAATGTAACACATCAAGAGGAAAATTATGTTAATCGGTATCATTTTGAGTAACACTAACAGGAAATATCTGACTATTCAATATGCCAAAAACAGTAACAAGAAGTCTCACAATGGAGAAGTTACTGGTGCACTATGGAGCAAATCAATGAACAACAGGAGGACAATGCTACAGTGCTACTGAGGCCAAAACCAGGTTTAGACACTATTAAGTTACTGTGCTCTCCCCTGAAAATTATTAACTTGTGAAAGGATACTATTAAGCTATGTAAATATCTTGTTTCTCATCAAATTTTCCACTCCTAGTTGTTACAGGAGCATTTATAACTCTTGCAATTAGTACCATAATTTATGGATATACATATATGGCTGAAGTGATGCACAGCAGGTGGGGCATTTGCCTTGCATGCAGCCGACCTGGCCGACCCTGGTTCGATTCCTCCACCCCTCTCGGACAGCCCAGCAAGCTCAAGGCAAAGCCTGGCAAGCTACCTTTGACATATTCAATATGCCAAACACAGTAACAATGAGTCTCACAATGGAGACATTACTGGTCCCGCTCGAGCAAATCGATGAACTGGAGGACAGTGCTACAGTACTACATATACATATTATTATTTAATGGATGGTAACCCATAACATCATTACTTTCTCAAATTTGGCAACAGAAAGCCCCTCTGAATGATGCTTCTCCTTCAGGTGTCACATATTTTCTGGTACAAGATACTCATGTTCATCCTGTCATTCCCTTGACAGGAAAATGGGCCATTTTCCCAAGAAGTTGATTTCATTTAGTGGGAAATTATATTTAGTAACCAAGATCTGGTATTAGGTATCCTTCTGTATCTACTCTGACTTGAAAAAAATTAAAGCAGTTATTGAGATACTCCACCTATGTTAGAGTGGAGAAAACGGAACCTGTGCACGGTGACCACTCAATAAATTTTACCAACTAACTAAATGAATTTTTTAAAAATGGTAGAATTGCTCTGCTGGGTCTTCTTCAAGATCAAACTGAAAGCTAGAGACAGACAGTCAGGGGAGGCTGAGGCTAGTGAACTTGTTTTCCTTACGTGGGGAAACAAGAAAGATAAATTCTGGGACAGGAAAGCTACAGTCTTTCAGTCACTGGAGGGCAAGAGAAAAGGGTACATTTGAATTAAACTGATGGAGAATAAAGAGAAATGGTAGTTGTTATCTAGCCAAGAATACTTGAGTAAATATAAGAATATAACAGTAAATATAAAGCATATAATACTGATCCCTGAGGAATAAATTAAGTTTAGATCAGAGGAACAGGCCAAGAAAAGCTAAAGCAATCTGTCTTTGATACAAAGAAGTGTATGGAGACAATGGCTCAACAAAGAGGGGGATCTGGAAGGATATTAAAATAAGTTTCTAGGGGCTGGAGCAATAGCACAATGGGTAGGGCATTTGCCTTGCATGCGGCTGACCCAGGTTTGATTTCCAGCATTCCATATGGTCCCCGAGCACCGCCAGGAGTAATTCCTGAGTGCATGAGCCAGGAGTAAGCCCTGTGGCAAAGCTGGGTGTGACCCAAAAAGCAAAAAAAAAAAAAAAAAGCTTCTATTCATGGTTCTTCATATTTTCATTTTCTAAAAATCATTATGTATTAATATAAGCACACAAAAAAAAGACTAAGGCTATACAGAGTTCCCCTCAGAAACAGGAATAGAGGAACAGAGGAAATAGTACTGGAGGATGAGGCACTTGTCTTGCATGTAGCTGACCAGGGCTGGATCTTTAGCACTACACATGGTCCTCTGAACACAGCCAAGAGTGATCCCTGAGCACTAACCCACAAGTAAGCTCTGAGCACTGTCAAGTGTGCCCTCCCCAAGATGAGAGAATTTCATGTTTATGAATGTTTCGTGTTTATTTTTATTCCTTTAATAGCATCCCTTCTGTGAAGTGTTCCATGTGAAAAAATTTTTAAAATGTATCTTCTTTTGCCCTCTCAGATCTAACAATCTTCAGCTGAATCCCTTCCTTTCATTAACACTGTCACCTGTTCTCCTGTTGTTCATCAATTTGCTGGAAGCAGACCCAGTAACATTGTAAGACTTGTTACTGTGTTTGGCATATTGTCACAGGTAGCTTCCCAGGCTTTGCCGTGCAGGCGAGATATTCTAGGTAACTTGCTGAGAGGGGCAGAAGAATCGAACTCCGGTCAGCCTGATCGGTCGCGTGCAAGGCAAACGCCCTACCCGCTGTGCTATTGCTCCAGCCCTTTCACTAACACAAAACTATCAAATCAAAATGATGTTTATCAAAGCTCCATCTTTAAATACCTATACTTAAATATCATACAGCTAATACCTTGAGTACTGCTTTAACTATATACAAATGTTTTTTATTTTTCTGAGTTTTCTGACAAACTAGAGCTCTGCAACGAGAGTGTTCACAACACGTATGTCTGAATGGTTACGACCATTCTACTAAGACAGTCGTATCATCACTTGGAAAAATCTCAAACCTATGTTCAGGTCAGATTTTCAAACTTCCTTTTACTGTCTGTGGGGCCACAACTGGCGGTGTCAGAGCTTACTCCTGGCTCTGCACTCAGGGTTCACCCCTGCCAGGTTTGGGGGACTACATGGCATTCCAGGGATGGAAGCCAGGTTGGCCTCATGCAAGGCAAGTGTCCTACCTACTCTACTATTGCTCTGGCTCCTTCATACTTACCCTTTTTTTTTTTTTAAGTAAAACAGATTTATTTGGAGGATTTAGGAAGGGGAAGGAAGGGGAGAAAGTGAGAGAGTAACACGCTCAAGAGAGAATGCAAGCTTCTCCAAAGGCTGAGAGAGTCCCTACACACATCCCAGCATTAGACATGAAAGCATGAAAGTACACATCTCAAGAGGAGAGATGTGGGTGCTTCAGTGCTCAGACACCACTGTGCTCAGCCACATGGGCACAAGCGGCACATGGGCTCAGGTAACATATGACTTATGTGCCACTTACCTTTTTTATTGGTTGTAAAGTACTTGGAGTCAGTCATGGTTTTGGATCTTTAACGTGCACCTATAATAAAAAGAGGAGAATTCTTTCATCTCTTTGTGTCCAGCAAGTCATTCATTTATTTAGGTGTTGGAACCTTGGGCCAAACCCAGTGGAAGCCTAGCAGCTACTACTAGCTCTGAGGTCAGAGATGGAAATAGGGTTGGCAGTGTGTAAGACAAGTGCCTTAATTCCATATCTGGCCCTAGAAAGGCACTGAACTTAATTTTTTCTTTTTTTCTGGGGGGGGGGGGAGGCACATCCAGCTGGGTTTAGGGCTTACTTCTGCTTCAGTGCTCAGGGATCACTCCTGGCAGTGCTCAGGTATCTGGGATCAAAACCAGGTTAGCTGCATGCAAGGTAAGTACCTTATCTACTGTATTATTTTTTTGGTCTAAGTATTTATTTTTAAATCATAACTTCTGTAACCGGGGGTTGGAGTGATAGCATAGCGAGTAGGGCGTTTGCCTTGCACGCGGTCGACCCGTGTTCAATTCCCAGCATCCATATGCTGAGCACTGCCAGGAATGACCCCTGAGTATCACCGGGTTGACTCAAAAAGGAAAAACAAACAAACAAAAAAATAATAATTTTCTGGAACCAAAAATGAGACCTTCTTCCTTACCATCATGTCAATAATTACTCAAAGTATGCAAGTATAATTAAAAATGTAACTGTCTTCAAAGAGGAAACTGAGGCAAAATTAAAAGTAAAATTCTGAACCTATCATGGTTTTAGATTTTACCCACAATTATCTCCCCCAAATCTATGTATGAGAAACACTGTAAAGTTAGATCTATTTTATAAATATATCTTGAACTAGTAACTCAAAGATTTAAAGAAAATTTTGTTTCAAAAGATCTGCCATTATTTCCCATTCAGGAAAATCTGATTAACTTCTTTGTCTCAAGACTAAGTTCCTCTAAAATATAAACTTATTTTAAGGCAGTGTAAGGTTGAAAGAGCAAACAATTCTGCCAATCTGTTCACTACTACATGCAACTTTCAATGAAGAAAGCATCTTCCTGGAAAAATAAAAGAGCCTGAATTATTCTTTCATGGCAGCCATCTAAAAAGATAAATATATCTTACACATGGATTTTAAATAGTTTTTAGTAAATAAGTTTAGTTTTGTATTTTCATCAATCTGTACTAAGCCCGACAATAATTTCCAAAGAATATCAGTTTAGAGTTTAAAACTGAAGTGAAAAACACGTATTTATTTAAAATGAGTAGTAAAAAAATTGGAACTGGCATGAAAACTGAAGAGCATAAAATCCAGTCTCAACTTTAATTCTTCTGTTCCAATTTCCAGAATCCAGCTGGCACACACCTTCACTAAAACAAAATGGGCATAAACAGGTCACATTTTCCCTAATGAGACAACGTTTTCTAATTTTAGTAACTATAAGACTTTGTTGAATATTTTTAACTTCTTTGACATACTAGCATTTTCTTTAAATGAAACTCCCTCTAAGTATCCTCTCCATTCCACCATCATTAACAATACTTATTACCAAATTTAGGACAGATGCCCTAGCATCTGCTCATTACTGTCAAAATGATGAGTGAAAACGTATTTGGCAAACTTGAGTAACAACACATTTGGCAAACAATGGTGAAAATGAGTCTGAAAGAAAAAAAAAATGAAAGCACTAAAAATCAATGAAATTAAGGAATAAGGGGAAAGCCACAAAAGCATGAAATAACAGATAAAAGTCTGGCTCAAATCTGATCTCTGAAATGTGCTTCTTGGACAATTCAAGAAAAAGACAACTTATCTGCTATCCTCCCAGGCAGCTCTCCTCACTGCTCAAAGTTCTGGTATCCGTATGTAACTGTGGCTTGGGCTGTACCTAAATTGCAACAAACTATCCTAAGAAAAAATGACTGAAAAGTTATGTAAATATTATAACTAAATACAGAAATGTGCTTTGATATGACTATAATTAAAAGTTAACTTGAAGGAGGTCTTAGGTGAAGCAACACACATGGCATGCAGGGATCCCAGGTTCAATTCCCAGAACCACATGGTTCCCCAGGACTACTGGGAACCAACCCATGTAATAACCCAGGAGTAGCTCCCAAGTACCAAGTATGGTCCAAACCCAAAGATAAAGGAAAAATGACTCGTAGAGGGCTCAGAAATGGCTCTGTGTCAGAAAGCATCTGCCTTGCAAATAGGAACCACAGTCAATCCTCACTGCAAGGGTCCCACAGCTACTACCTGGGCAGAGCCAAAACTAAAGTGAACAACACAATGAAAATGACATGTGAGTGTGGCAAGGAGGGTAATCCCGGGGAAGAAGATGTGTGAGTACTGCAATCAGAAAGCACACAACCAAGGGTATGTATAACCCCTGATCACTGCAACAAAGGGGAAGAAAATTAACTTGCAACAGAGTTTTGACTTGTGCTGAATTTCGTAACTGCTTTTCTAGCAAAAATTCAAAGAATGCTATAATCATTTAATCCGGTTACAATGCTGACTGTGAAATGAACAAACTGATGAAAGAGAATAAATCTGAAGCTAACACCTAAGAATGTACACATCCCAACAGAAAAGATTAGCAGAGCCTAACAGAAAGAACACCACTCTTAGCCATTCTATGGCCGTTCTAAATGCTTAAAAACCAAAAATTTTAAACTTACAGAAGATTTTTGTTTTTGGGCCACAACCAGCAGTGCTCAGGGGTTACTCCTGGCTCTGTATTCAAGAATTACTCCTGACAATGCTCAAGGAACCATATGGGATACAGTGATCAAATCCAGGTTAGCCGCATGCAACGCAAATGCCCTACAAACTAAACTGTCACTCCAGTCCCAAGACTTAAGATTTTAAAACAAAATCTGTCTGGATTTTCTTCTCTCAGTTCCTTCTAAGGGGGGCATTAAAACTGTTCTGATTGCTCAAGTTCTGCTATGTATATATACATGTTACTTTTTTGTGACACAGCTTCAAACATGCAAGGCAGAATTGGAGAAATAAGCTCAGTGGATAGGGCACTGGCCTTGCATGAGGGGAACATGGATCCGATCCCTGGCATCCCATATGGTCCCCCAGGCCTGTTAGAAGTGATTCCTGAGCGCAGAGCCAGAAGCAAAAACCTGAGCACCGCCAGGTGTGGCCCCAAAACAAACAGAAAATATCCAAGGCAAGTGCTCTACTACTGAGTTACACCCCCAGTCCATATACTAAATTACATTTTTCTTTAGTGGGGGAGGAATTCAGCAATGCTCATGAGTTCTTCATTCAGGAATTATTCCTGGTGGTGCTCAGGGGACTATATGGGGTACTGAGGATTGAACCTGAACCCCTAGGCAAGGCAAACACCTTTTGTGCTATACTATCACTCCAGCCCCGTATATACTAAATTCTTAACAGGCATTTTCATCACAATCTATTAAACATTACATTAGTCAATCCCTAAATCCTTTTACTACCCACAATTCACTGTCTCCCCCAAGAAATTCATTATCAAGGAATATATTTGTCCCATTCGTTGTGACCTTTTATGTTCTTTTATTTTCTTTTGGTTTTAGGACACCCTATAAGTGCTCCACCAGGGACTCTCATATACAAAGCAAACAATTCAGCTCTTAGAGGTATCTTGCCACCCCATTTGTGTTCTTGAGTAGGTGACATTATAGTCACTCACAAAACTTCAGGAATCAGGTAAGATATCTAGATCCTAAATTAAAAACCCCTGGCTCCTGCTTTAAAGGAAGAGAAACATACCTTTGCAGCTTGCACTGGTTTATACAATATAGAAATATCCCTAACCCAGAATAGCTGAAACACTATCAAGTTAGTTTCTGCCTCAAACCAAAAGGACTCCAAGGAAAAAAAAGAAAAAAGGAAAACAGTCTAAACAAAACACATGAGAAGAAGTGGTTTCACAACACTGTGAATGTACTGTTACTGAACTGTTGCCTGAAAATGAACGGTACAGAGATAAGGCAATTGCCTTGTACTGAATCAACTAGGATTCGATCCCCAGAACTACATATGGCCCCCTAAGCACAGGAGTGATTCCTAAGGACAGAGTCAGGAGCAAGTCCTGAGCACTGCCAGGTATGGCCAAAATGGGGGGGAAGGGGAGCAAAAATGGTTAATTTTACATTTTGTGAATTTTACCTCAAAAATCTGTGTTGAGGGATAGCCATCAGGGGAACATGCTTTGCTAAAATGGTATCACCTTGTGAGCCCCTAGCACTGCTGGATATGTCCCTGGGGATCCCCAGCACCACCAAAGACCTGAGCAGCACTGCATCCTGAAGTCCATGCACTGAACTGATAGTCCTACTGGCCACGTATTACACTAGGAGCTCCCCTGTACCCCAGAGAAACACTCCATAAGGTAGGAGTCTGAGTTTGAACCCCAGCACCACTAAGGGTGGGCCCCACACCACAGGGCATGTTCCACATCCTCCAGCCCTACCATTAAGCAGTCCTTGCCCAGGCTGGCCCGGTATTTCCTAAATGAACTGGGTTTCCTGAGTACTACCTGGAGATATCCCCTAAAAAGGTTACAGACTTGTTTTAGAAATGAGATACACCTACATGCTGGCAACTAACACAAAATTCTCCAAAAGGATGAAAATTGTTATATTATAGGCTGAAGATATTTTTTAGTACAGATACCATGACAGAACTCAGAAAATAAACATGTAAACACATATTTTCAGAAAAGCAGCCTAAAAAGTAAAGGTTGAAGGGCTTGCCTAGCATGTAATGCTAGGGTTCAATCCCTAGCACCATATATTGTCCCCAAAGTTCCATCAAAAGTGACTCCTGAGCACCAAAGGACATCACCCAAACCACTGCCATACATCACCACTCCCACCCAGCCAAAGTATTTGCTGAAGAGCTTTCAAAGTCAAAATCAAAGGGCAGGAAAGATAGTATAGCAGGTAAGGCACTTGCCTTGCATGCGGCTGACCCCGCTTTGATTCCCAGCACCCTACATAGTTCCCTGAACCCATTAGGAGTCATTCCTGAGCACAGAGGCAGAAGTAAAGTAAAGTAAAGTAAAGGCCCTCCCGTTGATCATCGATTTGCTCGAGCGGGCCCAGTAACGTCTCCATTGGGGACTTTGTTGTTACTGTGTCTGGCATATCGAATACTCTCGGTAGCTTGCCGGGCTCTCCGAGAGGGGCGGAGGAATCGAACTCGGGTCGGCCATGTTGGCTGCGTGCAAGGCAAACGCCCTACCCGCTGTGCTATCGAGCCAGAAGTAAGCCCTCAATACCACGAGATGTGGTTTTAAAAAATAAAAATAAATAATTCATATTCAGGGGCTAGAGCAACAGTACAGCAGGTAGAGCGTTTGCCTTGCATGCGGCCGACCTGGGTTCAATTCCCAGATGGTCCCCCGAACACTGCCAGGAGTAATTCCTGAGTGCAAAGCCGCCAGGAGTAATTCCTAAGGCACCATGGGTGTGACTCAAAAAGAAAAAAAAAAAAGTCATAATGAAGTTTCTCTGTGGTGAGTAAAAAGAAAGTGTTCTTGCAGGGAGTTCCCAGGAAAAAAGCAACACAGAGTTTGACTTACTTTGTTTCCAGCAGATCAAACTAGGCAAATCACAAGTTGTTCTGAGTACTTGGGCTATGGCTTCAGGTCACTGTTAAACACAGCTGCGGCAGTAAAAGCACATAATCACCTCCCAGCCCAGTGTGATGTCACTGGCTTTCAGAAAAGGGCCCCTGACCTGGAGTATATATCTAGATCTAACATAACCTACTTTCTACCAAATATAGGCTGTGCAAGCCCTTTCTCTCTCTCCCTCCAATGAGAATACAGGCAGAAAAGAAGAGAATCATAATTTCCAATGACTCTCTGAAAATGGCAGCAAAATAAGAATTGGCAAAGCCATTAAACCCTTCTTTTACATATAACTGGACTTAACATGGTTTGGTGCTCGAAGTGAAAAGCTACGGAGATTTATCAGAATGATACAGCTGAATGGCCTTTCCCCCAATTTTTTACTACAGGGTGAGGTTTCAAATCTTCAGTAACAATGCAAAATAACAACAACCCTAGTATCTTAAAATAATTACAACATATTAAAAATCTAGTCATGTTGATTTCTATTTCAAAATGACTGTAAATTGTTAATATGTATCATACAGTAAGAAAACAGCTAACAGCTATGCCTACAAATCTCTCAATGAAAAACTCAGGGTCAGAGATGTTGCTCAGTGGCAGAGCATTTGCCTAGCAGGGCTCTGGCTCAGCAGCACAAAAAAAGGAAACACTGATAACTCAGAAATAGCCAGAGAGACAGCTCAGTGGCCTGAGTGCAAGTTTGGAAATCCAGAGGCCAGGATTAGAACCCCAGCAATGAGTAGGCCTAGAGTTGCACTGAGAGCTACAGGGCGTGGTCCCAAAATCAAGAAAAAGAACAGTAACAAAAAATAAAACAGAAAAACATTAAGCCTGGAAAGAAGAAAAAAGAGCTAGTGTCATCCAATCACTCCTTATTAAACCGAGTTCAAACCGGTGCCTAAAATGCAAAATATTTAAAATACAGATCTACTTAAAGATTTAAAAACAATAACAAAAAGCCTGCATTTTGAGCCTCTTTAATCCACAGAATGTTTGCTTTAGATTCACTCTTCCACCCAACATTAAATGAGGCTGAACGTGATCCTTTGTGGTTACTCTGCGTTTAGGCTGTTCAGATACCTGCAAACAGTTCTCACCTTACCACCACGCTTAGTCATCATTGGAATGTGTTACACGTTTTCTTGTACAGCTACATCTCCTTCATCTGCTGCTTTCTATTATTACTTTGTAAGTGTACCCTAAGGCTAAGCAATAGAAGTATGCCAGGAAAGCAATTAATAATTCAAATTGTTCCTCACTGAGACCACCATCATCATCCTTCTTAATCATCCTGCCTTTTCTTGGATGTGTTTTTCTTTCCCTTTTAAACCATGGCTAGCACTGCGTCTGGTGGGTTTTGTCTTTTATTTAACCCACCTCTTTCCAAAATTAGTCCCAAAAGTTTAATGAAGCAAATACACTGCTTCATTCTGAGGCAACCAGGTTAAGTTTAATTAAAAAAAAAAAAATTAAATTAAAAAAAAAAAACCCTGCCCGTTCAAGCAGAGGACTTGCTCGGTAACAAACAGCAAGGACAGATTCTTTGCATTCAAAAGATAATGGAAATAACTGGAAGTTCCAGTTTTCTTTTGCTTCTGGCTTAATCCACAGGCTCTCTCAAACCCGAGCATTCCCGAAAGGGGAAAAGGGAAGGAAAAAAAGGATCCAGGCTGAAATGTACTCCCTCGACTTCCTCCTCTCCCCTCGGCTCCATTCTGGAGGTCTCTACTCTTCACTTTCCCCAAGCGTAAGGCATTCCCCCTTTTCCCCCCCCGCGGTTGAGATTCCAGGGACGTTAATTAATGTTCCTCATCTCTCAAGCAGGGAGGAGGCGTCCCGGGGTGAGACCCGGGCGGAGGCGACGCTCCGGGGGAATCCCTCGCCCTCCTGCAGCCTCCGAGAGGGTGCACGACGCCTGGCGGGGAGGGAGGGCTCCCCTGGGCCTCCAGCCTCCGCCGGCCACACCCCTGGCCTCGGGCCCCCCACTCTCCCGACTCGGCACACGCGGCGCCTCCCCGACGCCCCTCGAACCCGGGTCCCAGGCGCCACACCCGAGGGTTCCCCGGCCTCGCTGCAGCCCGGGGCGGCGGAGTCCTTTTCTCCAGCCCCACAACGGTCACACCCGACCGCTCCATCAACGGTCACTCTCCGAGGCCGTCCTCCCCTCCCGCCGGCTCCGAGGCCCCGGGGGCTCCCCCTCCCCGGGAAGAAGCGACACACCCCAAAGTTAGCCGCCTGGAACTCACCGGAGGCAAGGGCGGGGGTGGCGGCGGCAGCCAGAGAGCACGGCCCGAGTGGTGGTGTAATGGTTTCCTGCACGTCACGATTCCTTCTCCTGGGCTAAGCCACTGCGCAAAACCCACTTTGCCCGGGACAAAGATGGTGGACAGGAAACTCGACGTGGGCGAGCCTCGCCGCGTGACGTCATCCGGGCGCGCGGGAGGCCCGATAGGCGAGCGTGCCCGTCGCCTTGGAGACGCAAGCTTCCCCCCGCCCCCCCTCCCCCGGGCTCAAGTAGAGCCCTCTACTGACAGGATGTATTTAAAAAACGGAGGTGCTTCCTCGCACAAGAGTTCTCTAGGGGGCTTAAAGAAGGGGGTAATAGTCCTGCTCCTTTCTTGAAAAAGGAAGCAAATTAACAATATCAACAGAAAAACCGCAAATTTCCCTGGCCGGTTCAGGGTTCTGGGCACAACTAAAATGCATCCGGTCTACGAACATGACAGGTTGTGTAGAACTAAAGAGAAAGCGATAGTGACGACCTGAGATCTGAGTTTGAATCCTTAACCTGAGATTGGCCTATTTAACGTTTTTTCAACTTATTCTTCTATTCTGTCAAGTCTGATCTCTTTAAGGCTTTTGAAAGTTTAAAGGGATGAAGTTTAGGTAAAACAACCATCATGGAATAGGTGTGCTTAAACAAAGGCAAATTCCTTCCAGGAACCAAGACAATGAGTGACTCTAGGATCTGAAACAAGGTGGTGAAAGTAAAAGAAACTGGTTGTCAGTGAAACTAGCTGTACCTAAATTATATTAGAGATTAGGGGAAGGTAGGGGACAGTGGAAAGTTAAAAATAAATATATTCCCAACTCGGTGGATCAGTTGTGCATGTATTTAAATTTTTTTTGTTTTTATTGTTTTTGAGCAAAGTCCCGACAGCTGAAGACCTCCGGGACCCAGCCAAAGCCATGCTGAAACCACTCTCCACACACTTGGACGAGGAATCAGCAGAGGAACCCAGGTGTGTGGGACCCAGGGCTGAAATATCCAAGCCTGCTGGGTTCGAGACTGAGCCTCCTCCACCCAGCTTCCCCACCTTCCAGTAGCTAGACAGTTACACCTACCAACTGCCATATAATCCCATCAACGACCAGGATCCAGAGACTCTAAAACCAAGCTCCCAGAAGAGAACAAGGCAGAGTCTCCTGACCCCGCGCCTGGCTGTCCTAACCTGGGCCCCTTGGAAGAAAGCGGATTGAGTTTCCTTCTACGCCCTGAACAGAGCTCCGACAGCTGAAGACCTCTGGGACCCAGCCAAAGCCATGCTGAGACCACTCTCCACACACTTGGACGAGGAACCGGCAGAGGAACCCAGGTGTGCAGGACCCAGGGCTGAAATCTCCAAGCCTGCTCGGTTCGAGACTGGGCCTCCTCCACCCAGCTCCCCCACCTCCCAGTAGCTAGTTACACCCACCAACTGCTGTGTAACCCCATCAATAGCCAGGATCCAGAGACTCTAAAACCGAGCTCCCGGAAGTGCACAGCTGCATTTGCGGCCACGCGACCTCTTATTCTCTAGTTCTCATTCTCAGAGAACCCGGCAGGCTACTGAGAGTATCATACCCGCCTATATGCCTGTCTAGGAACACCTGTAAAGGTAATTAGAGGCTGCCCCAAAAGCTCTTCTCCCTCTCAGAGGGCCCGGCAAGCTACCAAGAGTATCCCACCCACACGGCAGAGCCTGACAAGCTAACCGTAGTGTACTTGATATGTCAAAAACAATAACAATGAATGGTCCTCATTCCCCTGATCCTAAAGGAGCCCCCAATATGTCATCAGGCTACACTAGCACGTGACAGGGACAAATGGAGACGTTACTGGGCCCGCTAGAGTGAATCGGTGAACAACAGGGTGATAGTGATAGTGACAGTGATATTGTTTTTGGTTAGGGGCACACCAGCGATCCTCGGGGGTTTACACCTGACTCTGGTATCAGAAATTACTCCTGGCAAGCTCAGCAGACCATAGTGATGTCAGGGATCAAACCCAGGTAAGCTGAGTGCAAGGTCAGCTGAGTGCAAGGCAATCACAATAACCATTATACTATCTCTCTAGCCACTAACTCATTGTTCTGAAGAATACATAAGGATACAAAAAATGTTTGAGACAATATTGGGGGCAAGGGGTAAAATACCACATACAAATCCAGAAAAGGATATATACCTTTTCTCTCTGAAGCTTTTATTAATTTGGATGAGAGAAGACCACACCCAGCAGTGTTTAGGGATCACTCCTTATGATCTCTTTACTTCCTGCACCCTTGCCTCCTTTGAATTCCAGGTCACAAATTTTGAGTGTGTCGCCTTTCCAAGTGGGAGGAACTCCAGATGGATCAGAGATGGGTGGAGAAGAGTAAATCCTTGATGGAGTGGTCAGGTGTCACCATTGTGAGAGACTGGGGAATCATACGGGATGCCAGAGATAAACCCAGGTCCACTATATGAAATACAAACACCCTACCACCCTACCCACTACCTACTACCTCTCTGGGCTTTCTCTCTGAAGTTTTTATTTTATCTCTTTTCCCCTAAAACTTTCCCTACCAAATGCTTATATTTTAAGGAAGAAAAAAAAAAGCCTGGAGGCCAGATTGATAAGTACAGCAGGTAGGGCACTTGACCTTGGCCTTGTACACAGTCAATTCGGATTCCCAGTATCCCATATAGTTTCCCCACTTTTGTGCCAGGAGTAACCCCTGAGCATTGCAAGGTATGTCTCCAAAACAAACGAAAAAACTAATGGTATTTACAAAATACACCTTTAATCCAAGAGTCCCTCAGGCTTTATCCTTCTCCAAAGGGTAAAAAGCAATGACCAGTCTCCTCTTCTTTGACTTCAGTGATAATGTACTTCTGGCTCCTCTTGTTCCTATTAATTCAATAAATATCGAGAACCACAACATATCAGGATTGTACTAGGGGTTCAAAAAAATAAAATATGCATCATCCTTTTAAAGACTTTTAGTTTAATGGAAGGCTATTTAGAAAGTTTAATCCAGCCACAATATGTTGATTTAAACTAATTACAATCTGGTTAATATTTAAACATTTATTATTTGTAGTAATTCTGCTAAATCCTTTACATTTCTTATATTTTTTATTCTCACAATCTAATAATAAAGCAAATATTATTATTTATTCTATGTTGCAAAAGAGGAAATAGATCTTGGGAAGTTTAATGGTTTGAACCTAAGAAACCTGACACTAGGACTGATTAGTGTCTATTTGTTAGGCTTGGACAAGCAATGAATGGTGCTCTTGTAACTGGAAAGTATGCTATGTTTATATTCAAGTACATGTGCAAGACTCAGACCTGAACAACTTTGTAACTGTGTATCTCACAGTGGTCCAATTTATTTTTTTTAAATTTATTTATTTATTGAATTACTGTGGGAAAAGTTACAAAGCTTTCAGGTTTAGGTCTCAGTCATGCAAATATCAAACACATTTCCCTTTACCAATACTTATTTTTTACCATGAAGAACCCCAATAAAACCCCACCCCCCCACCCCTCCCAGTCCCTGTGAGGCAGATGAATTCTAGTTAGCACTCTATCTGCTTTGATTAGATTCATTGTTTCAATAAAAGATTCACCACTATTATTTAGAGTTTACACCCCCCCCAAATCAGACATGCTGAAAAAGCATTGTGAAGTGATTTGCTTTCTACAGCTGGATTCAAGAATTAAATGTTGGTTTTGGATTTCTGCTATTTTACTTATTAATCCTGGAAGTATTTCTACTGAAAGTCAGATAATTAAGAAATTGGTTTCTGTGCTCTGGAGTCGTGGCCGTGCCGGAGAGCCGCTCGTGGGGGGCAACTGGTGACATCGGTAGGGCGTGAAAGGCGGACTGAGACGCCCCCCTTCCCGTGAGGTTTTAGTCGCCCCCACTCACAGTGGTCCAATTTAAAAAAAAATATCCTGGTAACATAGCTAAGAATGCAGAAGTTCATTTATTACAGTTGCATTACTAGATTTCCTTCCTCTATGTAAGAGCATTTAATGTGGCCGGAGCCATATTACAAAGAATAAGCTGTTTGCCTTGCCCTAGGCCACTCTGGGTTCGATCCCCAGCACCCCATATGGTTCCCCAAGCCCACCAGGACTGATCCCTTAGGGCAGTACTAAAGTTGGCTACAAGCATCTATGGCATAGTCTCACATCCTGCCAGCCCCATGAGGCAGCTGCCTCAAACTGCACCTGAAGTTCACTTGTTTCCACTGGTGTTGGAGATGATCCCTGTCACTCAGTTTCTTGGGGAGACATGGATCCAGGCTGGAGTGAGGAATTGCTCTTTGCAGGAAGGTCACCTTTACCTCACAGAAAAGAATTTCAGGAGGAAGTAAAATAGTGGAGCAGGATTAAGTTTTGGGGGTTTTTGGTTTGCTTGTTTTTATTGAAACTTACCTTGATGTGAGGGAAGCGGGAAAAAGGGAGTACATGTTTAAGAGAGAAGGCTTCTCCAGAGTGGAAAAGGCAGAGAGACAAGCAAGTGAGGTATGTATTCGAGGGAAAATAGGAGCTTGAAGAGCAAGTCCAGAATGACTTTTGGGAGGAAGTTTTATACAATTCCCCAAAAAAGTATTTTCCTCGAGTTCTCTGCATACATACATAGAGATTAATCCAAGCACTGTCATGGAAAAGACTTGCATTGTTTCATTGAGTCGTTGTTTTGGGTTTTTTTTTTTTTTTTTGGCTTTTTGGTTCATACTCGGTGATGCTCAGGGATTACTCCTGGCTCCTCTGCACTCAGGAATTACTCGTGGCGATGCTCCCGGGACCATACGGGATGCTTCTGATCAGACCCGGGTGAGCCTCGTGCAAGGTAACCGCCCTATTCGCTGTGCTATTGCTCCGGCCCTTGACCTGCATTGTCGATAGTCTTCTCAAAATATCAGTCTTTCTACTGTTCCCCTCTTTCCCCCATAATATCCTAGATTCTTCTATAGTTTCCTTTTCTGTGGGATCCACCTTTCTCAGGATAGAAACCTGGATTTCTGCATCTGAGTGGTGCCTCAGTGTTTCCCCTGAAAAGAGCTCGGGATTTGTATTTAAGTTTAATTATTTCCCCGAAAGTACACTGCCTGGGACCCTCTATCTATATCTTCCTGTAACAAACCCAAAAAACCATATCGCTAATGAAATGCACCCCGCCCTGTGTGAGTTATGCTTGACTAGCACCAATCACCAACCCTAAGAAGGTAAGTGAGCTTCCAGTTTTGATTTGAAAAAAAAAAAAATCGTCCTAAATTCCGAGGCAAACTTGAACCCTTCTCCTTTCAGTCATCTTTATCACTGGCGACATTAATAAAATATAAATGAACCTACATCTCCGACCCTGCCCACTCTTCGGGTCGCCTAGTTAATCATTCCCTGGGTCACTCCACCGCCCAGACACGGAAGCTCTCGGCGCTCCAGATCCTTTGCAAAAAAATACTTCTGCGGAGAGAGTGGCTGCTGCGCCTTTCTCCCGGGTGTGCGACCACCAGCCGAGAAAGACAGACCCGTGGAGGAGCGTCTGCCAAAGGCCGCTTTCAATTTCCGCGGGGGCGGAAGCGGAAGTGGCCGAGGGCGCCGAGAGCCGCCAGTTCCGGTTTCCGGGCCGCGGGGGCGCTCGAGCGGCTCACCTGTGCGGCTGCTTCCCGAGGCCCGGGCGCTGCTATTTCCGGCGGCGGCTCCCCTGCCGGCGCCGGGATCGCCCTCCTCTCGCGGCGCGGTGGGCTGCTCGGCGCCGGGGGTCCGCGCGCAGCCGGGGAGACGTCACGACCCGCGGCCGGGGCCTGCGTTTGCGAACCGGGCCGCACTGGTCCCCGGGACCCCGCAGCCGGCGCGGTTGGGCCCCCCACGCTTGAGACACCCGGATTCCCAGCCTCGGCTCTGCGGCGCGGGGCGCGCCTGTGCGCAGCCCGGACTCGGCGGTCACATTCGGCCCAGTGCGGAGCAGCTTTTTTTGTTTTGTTTTGACACATCGGCACGCCCTCCACACCGCCCGCACCCACGTCTGCGTTCACTGCGCGCTGGGCTTTGACGCGAGACCCCCCTCCAACCCGCCCCCTTCACACCAGAGGCGGTCGTTAACCTCACCCCGCCCCACGCCCCACCCCCCGCCTTTCCCGTCAAGTTGGCAGCATTTCCCGGTGTCCCGCAGAAAGTCCCTTGCACTGAGACCGGGTCCCCTCAGACTCCAGGCAAGTTCATGCTTGCTGCACAGTCTGTGGACAGAGCGGGAGGTGGTGCACCGGCAAAGCGATGGCCGAGCACGGGGCGCACATCACAACGGCCGCTGTGCTGGACGACCAGCCGTCCATCTTCGAGGTGGTAGCGCAGGACAGTCTGATGACAGCGGTGAGACCAGCTCTCCAGCATGTGGTCAAGGTAAGGCACTGACGCTCCGCCAGGTTTCTAGAAACCCCAAGCCCATAAACTTGAGTCTATCTGGAGGCCAGCGGAGGCTTAGAAATAACCGGTAGGCACAAAATTCGCACCTTTATGATTTAGCTAGCTGTTACGTGTCCTGTTATACTAAATGAATACCCAGCACTTAAGGGACTCCATGCAGGCTATCGAATGTAGCCTGCCCACAGGGCAGAGTCTGGCAAACTCCCCGTGGCGTACCAAATATGCCAAATACCAGTAACAATGATGGGTCTCATTCTCCTAAAGAGCCTTGAATATAATCTCAGGGTTAGGATGAAAGAGACGTTACTGGGGCCTGCTCGAGGCAATCGACGAATAACAGGATGATGAAATGAAAAAAAAAATGATGAAAGAGACTCTTAAAAATTTTTTTATTGTATTTTTTATTTACAAAATGTACTGTATTTTTTTATTTACAAAATTTATTGTATTTTTTTTTTACAAACCCAGTGGAGGGCGGAGGGTGGGTAGTCTCCCTGTGGTCTTGAGGGGATCATACTTTGGTAGGATCTAACCTTTGACTCTTGAATTAAAAACTCGCTCCAACCCTTAGAAATGCCTCTCCAGCCCCACTGAAGTGAACCCAAAAGAAGCAATTTGTGAAATCCCAACTTGTGGAATTGAGTGGGGGTGGAGGTATTAAATACAAGACACAGTGGTGCAATGGGGTGGATTTCATACTGATTTATTTTGCTTTAGGTTCTGGCAGAATCAAATCCTGCCCTTTATGGCTTCTTATGGAGGTGGTTTGATGAAATCTTTACCGTGCTAGATCTTCTGCTCCAGCAGCATTATCTGTCTAAAACCAGTGCCTCGTTTTCAGAAAACTTTTATGGCTTAAAGCGAATTGTAATGAGGGACACACATGGGTCCCAGAGACTGGCCAGTGCTGGTCTCCCAAAGAAGCAGCTTTGGAAGTCAATTATGTTCCTGGTTCTTCTTCCGTATCTGAAAGTAAAGCTGGAGAAGCTGGTGTCTAGCCTGCGAGAAGAGGATGAATATTCGATCCATCCCCCTTCTTCCCGCTGGAAACAATTTCATAGAGCCTTCCTGGCAGCCTATCCCTTCGTTAACATGGCCTGGGAAGGCTGGTTTCTTGTGCAGCAACTTCGCTATATCCTGGGAAAGTCTCAGCAACACTCTCCACTGCTGAGTCTGGCTGGAGTGCGGCTCGGCCGGCTTACAGTTCAGGACATCCAAGCCCTGGAGCACAGAGCAGCAGCAGCCCACAAGATGCGGCAGCCACCCAGGAGGTAAGGCCTTTCCATTGCCCTAAACTCGATTTTTAAATCTCTAAAATCTTGGCCCATATTTACAAAATCCATCTCCCTCGCCCCTTGTAGGTACTCCATAACATGATAGAAAAAATTCTATCCATCAACAAAGATTGCCACCCAGTAACATTCCTCACCAAACTAGCTACGTTTTTGTGCACACATGCTTTGTGCCAGGCCCTGCGCTGGGTGCTGTCTTTGAATATATCTCAATACTCATCACAACCTAATGAGTTAAATAAATGCATTAGCCCCATTTAATAGTCAAGGAAATTGTCCTCACGGCTTAAATACCTTCCCAACACCACCCAGAAGCTGGCAGAATTAAGATTCAGACTCAATCAATACAATTCTAGATTGTTGTTTGTCACAGTGATATCATTTCTACTTGGTGTTTGTATTCTCATTTTGTTGCTGAGTTATTTTTAAGTGTATTTTAATTGAATTTTAAGTGAATTTTATATGAATTTTTCTAGATGTAACGTTCCCCCTGCAAAAAAAAAAAAAAGAAAACTTATATAATCAACACCTTATTAAATAGCAAAACAAAACCTGGAACTCCTAGGAATCAGAAAGATAGTACAAAGGTTAAGGCACAGTTCTTGCGTGCAGCTAGCCTCAGTTACATCCTTGGCACTGTGTTTGTTCCCCAGAATTGCCAGGGGAAACCCCTGGGGCAGAGGGCCAGGAATATCACTTGAGCACTACAGGGTGTGGCCTAACCCCCTCTTCTCCCCAGCACCCCCCCAAAAAAGCTGAATTCCTAGTGCCAGATTTGGGAGCCTCTGGGTTGGATCCCTAGCACCCCTATGTTGTATTGCCACCCCAGTACTACAGGGAATAGTTTAGTGCATTCAGTTACCACTGGATTTACCCCCTTCCCAAGTAACAAAATTTTAATTTTGGAAGGCTATGTCTGCCCTCCAGGATGCCTGGGATCAAGTTGTATAGAAGACATTTCTACCCCCTGAAAAATTTGAACTTTCATACTCCTAAAATATAAAGTGAAGTCAGAATAATTTAGCCTAGATCTTTAAGGGGTCACCAAGTTAGCAGCTACTCAAGTTCCCACACTGAGCAGTGATATTGGTGGAAAGTGTAAGAAGTGCATTTATGGGTTGGGAGAGATAATAAAACTGGTAGAGAGCTTGTCCGGCGTGCAGCCAACCCCAGGTTCGAACCCCGACACCACATATGGTTTCATAAGCCCACCAGGAGTGACCTGAGTGCAGAGCCAGGAGTTAGCACTGCTGGGTGTGGCCCCAAAACAAACAAAGAGTGAATTTATATCATATGTAATGCACCTGTGATGACACCTAAATCAAGTTTCTTCTTTCCCTCCTTGTGTTCTGCCAACAGTGTTAGAGAGAAGATAACATCTGCGCTGAAGAAAGCTGTGGGGGGTGTTGCCTTGTCCCTCTCGTCAGGCCTGTCTGTGGGTGTCTTCTTCCTGCAGTTCCTTGAATGGTGGTACTCCTCTGAAAACCAAGACACCATCAAGTCGCTGACTGCTCTGCCTACCCCCCCGCCACCTGTACACTTAGACTACAATTCTGATTCCCCTCTGTTACCCAAGTTGAAGACTGTCTGCCCACTGTGTCGTAAGACCCGGGTGAACGACACTGTTCTTGCCACCTCTGGCTACGTGTTTTGTTACCGCTGTGTATTTAATTATGTGAGGAGTCACCAAGCTTGTCCCATCACAGGTTATCCAACAGAAATACAGCATCTAATTAAGCTGTACTCCCCTGACAACTGAAAGGGATTACTGTCTTAATCCACAACACCATAAGGTCACAGGGCTAACTTTTGGCATGATATGTAGCAATTTGGTATATCTCAGCCTCAATTCATAATTATGCAAGTGTTAACCATACTATTTTTTAAAAAAGGATATATCTGTTGATCTTAACCTTTCACCCTGCTGTCTAGACCTCTACTTATTGCTGGCCAGACCGGTTAGGGTAGGAGAATCAAGACTGAAGGGAAAATGCCAGTTAGTGTAGAGTAAGTGCAGGTGAAAAGATTGATTAGTATAGAAGGATATCCTATCCTTTTCCTTACAGAATAAGGACAGGGCTGGAGAGCTAGTTAAGGTGCTTGCCTTGCATGCAGCTGACCTGGTTTGGATCCCGGTTGCACAACAAAATTCCCTGCACCCTACAAGTGTCCTGCCCTTCTACCCTGTCCTCCTCCCTTAAAAAAAAAAATCAAGTGGTACAAGTGGCTCTCAGGAAAAACACAAGTTAAACCTCAAAGTGGGACGGGGAAGGGAGCTCTGGCCTTCTCTTTAATCTGCCTCTGACAGGTTTTATTCTGACAGAGATTTGATCAGTTTACAATGTGAAAATGTGGACCTGCTCTATAGTAATACTTTAGAAAAATAATTGCTCTTTCAATCTACTGTGACCTGTTTGTTAACATCTTCTGTAACTTATCAGTGTTTTAAAGATTTCTCTATGAGCCATATATGTTTTTGAAACTGATTAAAGGGAAACAGGTTGAGTATTTGTTTATATAGTTGTCTGAAGATTTCAATGTGAAAGCAAACATAATAAGCAATGAAGAGATGAAATACTGATCTAATAACTGTAAAAAAAAGAATCTTAGGAATATTTAAAGAAAGAAACTAGTATTTCAGTAAGTGGGCTGGAGTGATAGAACAGCAGGTAGGGAATTTGCCTTGCTCAAAGCTAACTTGGGTTTGACCCTCAACATCCCATATAATCCCCTAAGCACTGCCAAGAGTAATTCCTGAGTGCAGAGCCAGGAATAACCCCTGATCGTTGCTGGGGATGGCCCAAAAACAAAGAGAATAATACATTTGTTCTGCATACAATTCGTTTGCTGAACTGGTATGAATTTATTCTGGCTGTTACCAAAGTTTCTATGAAACATTTTAAGAATAAATCTTTTTGTCAATGAGCTATTCTATGCTGTCATGATTATACGGAAACAAAGATTACTAGACGTGTTTACATCATTCATTTAGATTACTTTTGACTTGGAACTATTTTTTGTATGAAACTGTTTCCTCCCTACCCCCAAAATTGGTAGTTAAGGGGAGAAACTTGATACTCAATGGTTAAGAATTTAGCTTTGTGTGAAACTCCTAGTATCAGAAATACAACAGATGTACTGGAGAAATAGTACAGCAAGTGGGACACTTATATGGCATCAGCTGACCTGGGTTCTATCCCTGGCATCCTTATGGTACCCAAGCCTGCCAGGAGCAAGCCCTAAGCATTGCTGGGTGTGCCCCCTACCAAACAAAACTAAACTACAGAAACACTTGAATTGCCTATGTAGGAAAATTCATGCTACTAAATTAGCAGAATTGTGAAAACAGTATTTAGAAAAAAAAATCAGTAAAGGATAAAAACAATTCATAAGTGTCTGTTTCTCAGGGCTTAAATTTAGCAATTCATAGCACATTCTGATAGGTTAAAATTATATTTAAAAATGGAAAATCCTAGGGATTTAAAAATATTAACACTTTGAAGTATATTAGAACAGTTGTAATAATGTTTGTCGAACCTTGAGATTTTTTACTACAATAAATACTACAGTTAAGAAATTTTAATATAGTAGTAATAAGGGACTTGAACAGATTGAAGATTGACATGATGGAGCACTTTGTGAAGTAACCAAAACCAGATTGTTTGCTGTGTTTCACTACATAATCTCACCACATAATTGTCACAGACTTCATGCCAAGTTTTTTCTTGCAAAAAAAAGTGGGACTGCGTAAGTATGCCTGTATTATTTAAAATATTTAACTGTCTTTGGTGAAAGAATGCATGGAATACTCATGAATATACATTAAAATAGTACAAATCAATGCACATCATTTCTTCCTGAGAATTTAGTGAAGACTTTTTACAATCTGCCCAAAAATTAAGTCAACATATTTGCATTTGTGCATTAGTCAAAATATTACACAAGAACATTTATTACAGTATTGCGAAGTACTGATTTGCAAAATCTAATGTGTGTCTCAAGATTCTGTACTATCACTGGTTTCATTACCTCACAGGCAGTCCTCATCACCACTCATAAGTTTATTTCCTCACTCTGCCACAGTGAGATCTATCTAGTGCATTTGAAATTCCTATGTTTTTTTAAGCTTTTGATGGTTGCTTTGTGTGGTATAAGGTCCCAACTCTCAATTACTCGTGTGCATTGTAGTTCCAAGGACGGATGCTTAATCTTTCCAGCTGGTGTCAACAGGTGTTCATCACTGCTCATCCACTCACTGCAGAAACAATGGAGATGATCTTCAAAGGGCTTATTTACACCTGTATTCAGTGGCTGATAGATGTTAGGTTACTGGAAGTGTCCTATTTTCATGGAGAAGTTGCTTTATTTTGTTCATGATGTGACCTTGAAAACTGGTAAAATAAAGGCCAGTTCTTTCAGTAGTGCATCTGGTCTTCTGATCCATACAGTTTTAATCTAGTCCACCATGAGTTCCAAGTCCATCCAACCATTTGTTTGCACTCAAGACATGAATTCCTAGGGGAAACTGTGTTCCTTTCTGCATTATTTTCCTCTTAAGAATCACATAAGCTGGTAACTACTTCCATGGGCTGTAACAGCAAGCCTAACTATATACTAATATATCATTACCACTGGTTTTCATAGATACACTCGATGATCCTTTTAATACCATTGTACCAGGCATAATGAAAAATACTGGAGTCCAGCATTACCAATTTGTGAAAGTAAATAGGAAGCTTCCTGGTGCATACGCAAGATTAATTGATAGAAGCTTAGAATCTTTTCACTGTAATCAGCTGGCATCTTTTGACACACTGTCATATTTTCCTTTGCAGACAAATCGCACCATCACATGAACCTCATAACCCAGTCATGGCTTGCCTTAAACTGAGAAGAATGTTTGAGCGCAACCTCCTGTGCCTTCATTTGCAACATCTCATAGAATATAATGCAACCACCATTCCACACTTCACTGAGAAACACAAACACCTCTTCAATTTTGGGAAACTTGCCTGTCTTAGGACTTCCAAAGGCGCATCTAGAAAAGGTTGTGTTTTTCAGTTTGTCTTTTAGTTTCCTCCAGTCTCACACCAACTTTTCATTCACTGAGAACATTCTTTCCACAGCTCTGTTCTTACACTGTTCAGCGAACATAATCACTTTTACCTTAAAGCTTGCAAAATAGTTTTTGTTTACCCAATATCAGGACTACTACTCTATGCATGTTACTGTATGACTGCAGTGAATCATATAAATTTAGCTAGCGTGGAAAGATGCATGCCTTGCCCAAGCACATGATTTTTTCATAGCAGCTTTGCCTGCCCATGGGCTCCCCCGGGCCTAAGGGTCTTCTGTGGGTTGAGTGACAGTATCATTAGTATTGCAGGGCTACAATACAAACCATACAAAATGGTTTCCGGAAATATGACTGTGGGTGCTGAGAAATCTAGGCTCATGGCTCACATTGTATAAGAAGATACATACCCGTACGCCATTGGTCAATACATTACAGCTGTTTACCTTATAAGTAGCATGATGATCAGAATGATACCATGTGATGGCTTCATGATGAAAGGCTATTAACCAAATTTGGGACTGAACAAAATGGTGTGACGATTATGCGGTGCCCAACAATTATGCAGTGAAATATGGTCCCTCAACCTAAGGAAGAAAAAAAGAGGAAAGTATCAGTAATTCAAAACAATACCAAAGAAGGACTCAGCACAATGAAACCAATTTCCCTTAGGAATCTGAATCAGCTCAGAGAGAAGATTAAAGAATCATACCCTGGTCAGAGCCAACACTGAAATGATGGCAATACCAGGTCAGACTATACTTCACTCATCATTGCATCATGACATTTCACCAACAACCTACTTTCCCATCCAAGAAAATATAAGTTTACTCATGGAGATAAAAAAAAAAAAAAGACCTAAAACATACATTTTGAAATATTAAGGATGTTGTGAAAATATTTATAGTCTAATTCTAAAGTCAAAGATTTAGAAAAAAAAAATTCCTTTACAGGGGCTGGAGAGATAGCACGGAGGGTAGGGCATTTGCCTTGCACGTGGCTGACCCGGGTTCGATTCCCAGCATCCCATATGGTCCCCTGAGCATTGCCAGGAGTAACTCCTGAGTGCAGAGCCAGGAGTAACCGCTGTGCATCTCCAGGTGTGACCCAAAAAAGAAAAACAATTCCTTTACAAGGAAAATTCCAATTTATTTAATATACAATTTACTTACACTCTGCTGCCAACAAAGCCAAAGAGATTTTTAAAAGATTTTTTGTTTGTTTTTTGAGTCATACATGGTTATGCTCCTGGGTAACTCCTGGCTCTGTGCTCAGGGATCATTCCTGGCAGTGCTCAAGGACCATATGGAGTGCCAGGGATTGAACGTAGGAAGGCTGTGTGCAAAGGCAAGTCCCTTACCTGCTGTACTCTCTCTGGACCCCAAAAGTTAAATTTTATACCAGAATCTTATATTTTGAATCAAGATCTAGAATGGCTATTAATTTGCCAAATGTAAAACAAAGCCCAGCAGAGCTAGAGAGAACTGAGGTCTAAGAATCAAACATATCTTCTTACTACCTGCCAAATATAATAAAAGGTTTAATTTTATTTTCAGGCTAACCTGGATTATCAGTTTCTCCTGATCCCTCTCCAGAGATGACAGTGACTGAACCCAAGGCCTCACAAATGTGAGACAGACCCTGATTAGTAAATTTCTAAATGAGAAAGCTGACTATATTTCATTTTTTGACAATGATACCTTCTGGTGGTATATTATCTGACATGGAAAAGTGCTAGGATCACAATCTAAACTCTGGTGCCCCCACAAGCTTCCTTTAGCCATTTGTAAATACTAAGTTTCATAGCACATAGTTAAACATTGATAACTGTTGAGCTGTCTTGATCATTCAGCAACTATATTCCATAAAATAAGGGAAATTCAGATGCCTTATTTACAGGGGCAATCTGATCATCAGAGACTTTATTTCATAATCCTCTACTTGTAAAATATTTAATATCTATGAATAAATGGGCTGAGAGAGCTTAAATAACTGTCTAAAATCATTGAAGTGGTGAGAGAGTCAAGTTCTGAACCAAAAAGGGCTGTTTTTTAAATTTTTATTAAAAATGTTATAAAATTTACAAGATTTGTAAAAAATTTACAATATTGTTCATTATATAGTTTTTTTAGAATATTATATTTAATGTAGTAATTGCTTTATTAGGGTTGGAGTTTTCCATCTTTTTTTTTTTAGTGAAACACCATGAGGTACAGTTGTAGACTTACAATCTTTCATGCTTGGGTTTCAGTTATACAATGATCAAGTACATATCCCTCCACCAGTGCCCATTCTCCACCACCAATGAATCCAATAGCCCTCCCACTCCCCCATTAAGTAGTTGTTTTAAGCATTTAGTATTCCAACACCACCAATGTGACCAGCCCTCCACCAATATCCCCAGTTTCCCTCCCAATCCCAACCTGCCCGCTTTGGCACATAACAAATTTACTTTATATTACCTATTCCAACAAAACTTTAAGAACTGGCAAACTTCTTAAAGTCTATGTTCCTGCTACCAAATGCTGAATGTTCTGCCTCTAGTTTCTCTCCAATTAACATACTCTGAATATCACACACACACACATCCTTAAAATATGGAGATGTGTTTATTTCATATGAGAGCATTTAACTGCTCACTCTGGGTAGGAAATAGAAGTCCAATCTGGGGCTGGGGGACAGCGCAAAGGGCTGGATCACTTCCTCGGCATACAGGGTTCATTTTGGCCTGCAGCCTGGGGGAACCCTCTCTCAAAATCCAAACTTTAAAATTAAACCCGTTTATCTTCAACACCAACCCAGACTATGAGTCTTCAAATCTGCTACTGGAGCTTTGTACCCCCTATCTAGAAAATCCTTCCTCTTCATAGAAAACCTTTCTGTACTTCAATCCTACCTCTCTACTTTTGTGGCCTTTCTGCATGATTCTTTCACTGTCAATCCAAAAAGCAGTATCTATCCTTCCTCAACTGTGCAACACAATAGCATCTATTTCACTTTTCATCTTAGGATTCAGACATCACAGAATTCAAGGTCCTTAAAAGTCTAACCTAAAAAAAAAAAAAAGTCTAACCTCTACCATCTTCATCTTCATCCTGACACAAACCCCCATGTGCTCCAGCCATCCACAAGCCTTCCCAATTCTCTTCCACATCCACTTTGTTTCACCTGCACGGTCTTACTGCAAACTTTACTTAAAAGTCATTTTCTCTATTAAATGGTCTCTAACTTCTTCAGTCGTCTCCTCCCCTAACTTCCACAGCACTTTTCCCCCACCATGGCATGTCCCCGTCCCCCGCCCCTCATTCACCCCCCAGATCCCACCCCGCCCAATCAGACCCATCACAGAGAGAAGGGTCTGTCTTTTATTTTGTTTTTGCTTTTTTTTTTTTTTTAATTTGGAGGGCCTGGTGGTGGTGGTGGTTGGGCCACACCCGGCCATGCTCAGAGGTTACTCCTGGCTCTGCACTCAGGATATATGGGGTGCTTGGGATAGAATCTAGGTCGGCTGCATGCATACCCTCTATCCTCTCTCTCCAGTCCCAGGATCTGCCTTTTTTTTTTTTATCTTTCTTTCTTTTCTTTTCTTTTTTTTTTTTTTACATGCACTGCACGCAAAAATAGTGGCTGTTACACAAAACGAGGTAAATAAATGAGCATTTATTTTAACAAGCGAGCGCCATCCTAATCCCTAAACGACGTTATTAGAAAGCAGCAACGCAAGATACAAACCCACTTACCTCCAAGGTTTCACTAAGGTCCGAACATGCCTCGAGCATCTCAAGCCCCCTCATCCCCCAGCTTCTACCTCGTACAGCTCTGCACGACCCAAAACCAACCCGATGGACCCTTAAAAACGCTAAGGGCAAGGTCGGGACCCAGCGGCTTCAGGAAAGCCTGCGAGAAGCCATCCTGCAGGGGAAGCACACGAGGAAGGCCCGAGCCCGCGTTCAAACCAAAGGCACAGGCACGAGTCCTCAGTCATTGCAAAAACTCCACTGCCCTGCCTCTCCTAAGGCCTGCCCGGACCAGCGGAGGAAGATACCCGCGTCTCTTTGGTCCCCAGCGACATCCTCGCCAGCTTCCAATTCCCGGTCTCCTCGCGGCCCTTCGGCCGTCCCAACGCCCATTGCGGCCCTCGCCGAACAACCAATCCCCGGGTAGCCAGGGCATCACGTGGGTCGCAGGCCTAAGGCGGGACTTGGGCAAGAATTGGCCAATGAAAGCGAGAAAGAGGCGGGAAACTAATAGCGACGTGTCAGTCTCTACTATGGGGCGGGCTCCAAAGCTCAGGGTTCTGTTCTTGGTTTATAAGAGTTCTAGGTTTTTGTTTCTCGCACCTCCAGCTGTCTCCGTGGCTTTCTCTTGATGGCAGGACGACTGTAATCCTCGTTTCACACACTGGATAAGGGCATCTGAGGAAGGAGGGGATCCTAGAATGTGGGCGCCTTGGCTTTCCGGGAAGAACTACTCAGATTCAGATTAATAAACCTTTACCCTTACTCAGATTCAGATTAATAAACCCTTTAGAGTGTAGCTAAATAACAAAGAAGTGCAAAAGAGAAACAGGAACGAATTTCAGGCAGAGGTGATCTTTGGTTTGGGTGTGGAAAGCTAGGAGGAATTTGAGAAATTCTGGAAGAAGGAATAATTTAATTTCTGACTGAGGACCTAACCAAATTTGGGCAAAGTTGAAAAGGGTATAGCATATCTCAAAATTCTGCAAGATGGAGACGTTATAATCTAGATATCCTCCAGCATCAAAAACAAGTAACAAAACCCGAAAATGCCTGAAGCACAATCCAGACTTATTCTAGGATTTGAGTTCTAAGAATATCTAACACATTCTGGAAGGAACTGGGGTGGAGGAGTGTATTTGTAAGACCGGCTAATGCTTTGATAATGGTGGCTAGCTATTTGGAGAGTGTAATAATTTCAGATCCTGGGGAGATAGGTGATCAGAATAGTACTTTCAAAAACTATTTTTAAGGTGCATTTTTTAATAAATTAAGGAAGGGAGAGTAATTGCAGAAAAGTCATTGCAAACTATTGCAATGGTCCAGGTGAGAAGGAAGTGTATATGGAGAACTGGTTTATAAAAGGTAGAGTGCAATGGATGTCATGAATAGATATGACATGAACAAATAAAGGGAATAGACAAAAACATGGCGGAAAATGTAATGTTTTCTACCATACCTATCAAGGATCTCAAGGGTTATCCATGGTGGTGCTGGAGAGACATAGGGACTTGCATGGATGCCAGGTATCAAAAAGGTTGACTGCATGCAAAGCAAGCCACTTTACCTCCTGTACAATCTGTTTAGCCTCTCTCTGCTGTACTTTAAGAACAGCAGAGGTTAGACAATGAAGAGAATGTGCCTTTACATAGGTTATTTGCTCTGCCTGATTTGCTCCTTTATCATCATCTTTCCTCACCCTGCTACATTCTTACTTGTAGGTTTCTTGTCATATACTATCTCATTTGTGAAATTTTATCATCACAGACACAGTTACCGTCACTCTCAGAAAACCCAGAACTCACTGCATATACACTGATGTCTCTCCAAGTAGCACTGGAGTGACATGCATCCGACCTAAAATCTGCAATCACATAAACTGTTTTTCAGTTTCCCCATCTGCAAAAGAAAATAATTAAATAATTATATAACAGCACCTACCTCACAGAGCAGCTATGAGAATTAAATGAGAACAGTACTTAATACATGGAGTGCTCACAAGATAATACTGTTTGTGTTGTATTGGAATGAGCCGTTCAATACATATTTTGAAAGCTTGTGAATGCAACTTGTGTGCATTAGTCTTCTGGTTAAAAGTAAGATTGGTTGCCAGAATGAGAATACGTGTGTTTTAGAATCAGATACATGGATTAACATCCTAGCTCTGCTACTTACTAGGAGTGAAAAGGCATTTCTCTGCATGCAGTCTTCATTTATAAGGTGACAAAATAATGCATCTCCTATAAGGAGTTATGAGGACAATTTGAGAACAATAAAATTAAACAGCTGATCAATCATAAAAAGGCAGACATTAACGGGATATTTTAATTCTAATGCATATCTTTAGTGCATAAAATCACATTCAGGATATGAAAGGTGCTTACTATTTCATTACTGAATGAGATTTGACAATATATGCTAGGAACCACCTTAAGTTGGTCATGGAATTTCTTTCATAAGAGCCTAGAAGGCCCTATTATATCTCCCTATTACACAGATGAAATCCGAAGTTTAGATGAGCTTAATCAAGGTCTCAAAAATTAGAAAGTGCCAGAGCTAGAATTTCAACATGCTGCATGCTCTAAATAATAACAGATAGGGGCTGGAGCAATAGCACAGCGGGTAGGGCGTTTGCCTTACATGCAGCCAACCCAGGTTCAATTCCCAGCATCCCATATGGTCCCCTGAGCACCGCCAGGGGTGATTCCTGAGCTCAGAGCCAGGAGTAACTCCTGTGTATCGCTGGGTGTGACCCAAAAAGCAATAATAAATAAATAAATAATAACAGATAGAACACTGCTAAATGTGGTTGCTTTAAAATAAAAAAAAAAAGAAATTGTGGCCCACACCCAGTAATGTTCAGGGGTTATTACTGGTTCTGCACTCCTGAATTATTTATAGTAGTGCTCAGGGGCCATATAGGGTACTGGGGATTGAACTCAGGTCGGCAGTGTGCAAAGCAATCACCGTACCTCTAATATCTCCAGTCCCATGAGTCTTATTTTTTTAATTTAATTTAATTTTTTTTTTTTTTTTTGCTGGCAATGTACCTGGCAATGTACAGGGGTTACTCCTGGCTCTGCAGTCAGGAGTTACTCCTGGCGGTGCTCAGGGGACCATACGGGATGCTGGGAGTCGAACCCGGATTGGCCGCGTGCAAGGTAAACGCTCTACCCGCTGTGCTGTCTCTCCAGCCCCATGAGTCTTATTTTTAAGAAAAATAAAAGCCTAGTATAACCATAATCCCTAAGTGAGATAATTAGCTTGCAAATATTTTTCCATTTAATTGCTTTGCCTTGCACACGGCGGACCAGGTTGACCTGAGTTTGATTCCTCCGCCCCTCGGAGAGCCTGCAAGCTACCAAGAGTATCTCGCCTGCACAGCAAAGCCTGGCAATACCCCGTGATGTATTCGATATACCAAACACAGTAACAACAAGTCTCACAATGTTACTAGGCCCGCTTGAGCAAATCGATGAACAACGGGAAGACAGTGATAGTGACAGTGATGATTAAAATAAGCATTAACATTTATTTTTATTATAGAACCACTTAGAAAATAAGAGAAAGCTACAGTAAAAAAGGAAAAGAAATTAGATAAGGTGCATGAGAGGAAATTCAAAGCATAAATGTATGCTCTGCATGCAGGAGTCTCAGGCTGGACCCCTGGCACTGCATGGTTCCCTGAGCAGCTCTGGCAGTGATGCTCAAGCACCAGTGGCTGTGGTTCAAAATCCAAATCTCAACCAAACAAAGAAACAAAAATATAAATAAATAAGGATCCAGAGAGATAGTACAGCAGGTAAGGTGCTTACCTGGCATATAACTGACCCAGGTTTGAGCTCCAACAGCACACGTGATGTTCCAAGTCCTTTCAGAAATGATCCCTGAGCACAGAGCCAAGAATAAGTCCTGAGTACCAATGGATATGGCTCAAAAGGAAAAAAAAGTGAAAAAAATTAATTAATTCACAGCAATCCCTTCACCCAGGTATGAGAATTTTTTTAGGTTGAGTTGTGTGTCCAACAGGGGAACTAGAAAAATAAACTAAATAATACATTTACTTTGGAAAGTAACAGAATGGTTTAGTGATGGAAATATACAGACAGCTTTTAAAAAAATAAATGTATAACTTCAAAATTAATCAGAAGGGGTGGTGTTTGTGCAATGTATGATTCAGTCTTTTAGACATAAGAACTTAAGCTTTCATCCCTCACCTGGAAGCCTCTGAGTTTCCCCTTTTTCCTACCTCATTCACTGTTAGAGGTCCCTAGTCTGCTAATCTGCCCAGTCATAGGCTTTTCTTGAGTCCTTATCAGCTTTCCTCAGTGGGTCAATGTTGTGAAGACTAATGGAGCCTGGCAGAGTTCCTGCTCCTCCCCCTCTGATATCAAAGGGTAGCAGGGCCTGTGACAGAAGACAAACATTCGGACATCCAACCGGAGCCAGATGTGGGACTGAAAGAGCAAGAGGGAAAAAAGCAAGAGCATCAGGTAAAAAAAAAAAAGAAAAAAATTAATCTCATCTATCCTAGATACAGTTTATGTCTGAAGGTATGAAAAACTTTAATAAAATAGTAGCTAAGAAAAAACTTAGAAGAAAAATGAGGGAGAATTGTGTGATGAATAGATAGGATATAAAGCCAGATTATTCGAAAACTTTGTGTCTCTCAAGTTGTTATCTGCATCGAAAAAAGTAGTATCAAGAAGACCTGGTGGCATGAGCTTATAGGTGGCAGTTCCAAAGTAATTTGATTTGTTCAGTGGGATCCAGCAGATGACAATTTGAAGGAGAAAACTGCAGGTGGTAACAAGGAAACCATTTCTAACAGAGTTGTTGGATGAGAGAATGGTTTGGAAGGCTTTGCGTTATGTATTGTTGGAGGTGGTCAACCAATTTCTGAAAAGAAATTTGTGAGAAATTAAAGAGGGGATTTTAGATTATGATAGATGGTTAACCAGAAATATTGTAGGATTGTTTGATATGAATAAAATGTTATTTGAAGTTTCCCTAAGGAACCATATATTTAAATTTACCAATAGAAGATGCTTAGATGTGAAAAATAAATTCATTAGGTGGTTTATAATCTATTTGGAGGACATGGAACTGCTACTAAAGCAAACTAATGTGAGAGGAAAGTACATATTCTGGAGGCTGGTGTTTCCCCCCAATACCCCTCAGTAGTGTAAGCAACAAACTCACGGTTTCTGCTTTGCAAAGATCACATAGAATAAACAGGTTCTCTCATCTAAAAGAAGACTGTTGTCTTGGGTTAGTAAATATTTTATTTTTCAGTTAACAGAAGGTAAGGGATAATTTCCTAAATTTGGGGGGCTGGAGAGATAGCACAGCAGGTAGGGCGTCTGCCTTGCACGCGGCCGACCCGGGTTTGATTGCCAGCATCCCATATGATCCCCTGAGCACCACTGGGAGTAACTCTTGTGTGCAGAGCCAGGAGTAACTCCTGTGCATTACCAGGTGTGACCCAAAAAGCAAAAAAAAAAGAAAAAAATTCCTAAATTTTGGCTCAGAACACCATTTTTTTATTATTTAAGTGGCTGTTCTCTGGTCTGCACAACAACAAGAAATTTACTATAATTTAATGACTGTGTCCCAAAGGTTCAAGTCCTTTTGTAGGTCCTAGAGGGTTCCAAAGCCTAGGACAGAGCAGTTAGGTGGGAAGGACAATTTGACTCTGATACCACATTGTTTATGAAGAAATGTACTTTAGAATTTGGAAGAATGAAAAACCAAAAACAAAAATGTTGTGTTTGATATCAATTGACATTATTACATAAACAGACTAAAGCTTTTTAAAAATGCATATAATAGTACATAAATAACATCGCATTTTATCTTTTTATAGCCAGATATGCTATATCACATATATGCCAAAGAATATAATTTTGGAGTATATGTGATATACTGCATTGCCTTCCTTTATTACCCTTGAACTAGAAATCAGAACATTTTCTAACTGCAACTTCTACTTCAGCATATCTCTAATAAGCTACTTTGCTTCTGTTGCCAAACCACACCCTTTATATCTAGGCTCATTGTTGGTGCTTCATGATTTTAAATTTTAAAAAATGTCTAAAATTTTCGGCAATAAAAATTTTCTTTATAGCAAAATATTAAACTTTCCACCTTCTCTATGCCTGTGTATATTTGAAAGGCCAAGGATCTTGCTAAGAGTTGTTAGAAAACAGTGATAGCAAAGACTCTTTGTTTTCAATGCTAAAATGTAGCTCCAATAGTTTACATATTTTAAGAAAATCTTATAATGGCTGGCATTCTTGTTTATGCAGAAGCAACTGTCTCTTTTGGTTATTTATTAGCCCCGTTTCTGCTGTTTGATATGCAGGAGCACAGCCAAGATGGAAAGGCCCAAGTCTGATATGGAAGTACTTTATCCCGAAATAATTGTTAAAGTGGGCACAGTCACTCTTGGAGAAGAAAACAGGAAGACAATGACCAATATCTGTTTGAAAAGAATTGAGAATTCTAATATCATCAAAGCTACATGTGCACTGCTAAATTCTGGAGGGGGCATAATCAAAGCAGAGATCCATGACAGAAACTATAGTTACCGATGTCATGGGCTGGGACAAGATCTGGAAACATCTTTTCAAAAACTCCTTCCTTCAGGATCACAGAAATATCTCGATTACATGCAGCAGGGTCACAACCTCCTGATTTTTGTCAAGGCGTGGAACCCAGAGGCTTGTAGTGCCCCACTAAGGATTTGCAGTTTGCACTCCAACTTATATCAAAGAGCTGTGACTTCTGCTATCAACTTGAGTGCTATCAGTGCTTTGGAGCTTCTGCGGGAGAAGCAGTCTAGAGCTCAAAGAGGAAGGCAGAGAGTGAAGGAACTGTGTCCTCAGGAAGTTCTTGACAGGTACATTCAAGAAGAGGAAGATATGAGGATATGTGCCGCAGAACTGTTTAAAAAGGACAGACTTGTGTATAAGGAGAAGCTCAACTTTACTGAGTCAACCCATGTTGAACTGAAAAGGTTTACCACCAAAAAGATTGTCCCTCGTATTAAAGAGATGCTGCCTCATTACGTCTCTGCATTTGCCAACACTGAGGGGGGATACATAATTATTGGTGTCGATGATAAAACCAAGGAAGTGTTTGGCTGTAAGAGAGAAAAAGTGAATCCTGACTCATTAAAAAATGAAATAGAAAGCTGCATAAAAAAATTGCCTACATACCACTTCTGCTGTGAGAAGCCAAAGGTGAATTTCACCACCAAAATTTTGAATGTGTACCAAAGAGATGTCCTGTATGGTTATGTCTGTATGGTTCAAGTGAAGCCCTTCTGCTGTGTAGTATTCACGGGAGAACCGGATTCCTGGATCATGAGGAACGATTCGATCACAAAGCTGACAACTGAGCGCTGGGTGCGCCTGATGTTGGGCATCCAGTCAGGTAAAAAGGAAGCAAAGTCAGTGTCATCAGGAGGAAATCCTTCTCCGCCTTCATGGGCATTTGATCACAACATTTTGATAAAGAATAAAAAACAGGGGCTGGAGAGATAGTGTGGGTGGGTGGGGCGTTTGCTTTGCACGGTGCCGACCCAGGTTCGATTACCAGCATCCCATATGGTCCCCGAAGCACTGCCAGGACTAATTCCTGAGTGCAGAGTCAGGAGCAACCCCTGAGCATCGCTTGGTGTGACCCAAAAAGCTAAATAAATAAATAAATAAATAAGATGTTTAAAAAAAACTTAAAAAAAAAAAGAATAAAAGCAGGGGCTGGAGCAATAGCACAGCTGGTAGAGCGTTTGCCTTGCACTCGGCCGACCAGGGTTTGATTCCCAGCATCCCATAAGGTCCCCCAAGCGCCTCCAGGAGTAACCCCTGAGCATCAGCTGGATGTGACCGAAAAAGAAAAAAAAAAAGCAGGGGCTGGAGAGATAGTACAATGGGTAGGCCTTGCACGGGTTTGATCGCTGACATTCCGTATGGATATCCAGCACTACCAGGAAGAATTTCTGAGTGCAGAGCCATGAGTAACCCCCTAGCATCACTGGATGTGACCCCCACTCCCAAAAGCCAAAATAATAAGAAAATAAAACCCAGGAGCCAGTAGGGCTCTTGTCTTTCCTGTGGCCCACCTGCATCTCAGAGGGTCCCTCAAGCCCACCAGGAGTGATGCCTGAGCGCAGAGCCAGGAGTAACGCCTGAGAAGCACCAAGTGTGTCCCCCAAAACAAAATAAATAAAAATAAATCAAAAACTGTTTTTGCTTACACATACTTTACCTCTTCAAGGTTCTTTGTCTAATATAACTAATTAAAAAGACTCAAAATATCTCTCTGGGATTAAAAGAAGACAAAATTTATATTTGAGTCTGTTTGAGGAAAATTATAATACTTCCTGGATGAAGAAGTGTAAATTTCCCTTTGTTTCACAGGCTTATAATACTTGCCAAAAACATTTATCAATACTCAAAGATGATATTTAATTTTGATTTTATTTATTTATTTTGTTTTTGGGTCACACCTGGCAATGCTCAGGGGTTACTCCTGGCTCTGCCTGCACTCAGGAATCACTCCTGGCAGTGCCCTGGGAACAACAGGGGATGCAGAGGATCCAATCCCAGCTGGCGGTTAGCAAGGCAAGAGTCTTACTTACTATGCTATCTCTCCATCCTCTAAAGCTGATATTTCAGTGAATTAATAATTATTTTCTTAAAGATTGTCGAGGAAAGCCAGTTCTTTCTAGAGAAAGTTGTTCACCACTTTGAATTGACAGAAAAACATTAGGAGATCATACTTGTCATTATTGGGCTTAGGGCACCACCCAGTGGAGAGAAAGTATTGCAAAATGAGATACCAGACCAGTGGATCGGGACAGAGGGCTAAGACTATTTTCCCCTCTAAATAATCTGCTCAGAACCGTCCCTGGGATTTTGAATCTATCAATAAAGGATTTTCAGATTGAACGAAGCTTATTAGCTTTTCTTTAGTGTTCCACAAATTTGATCAAAGAAACTTAGATCAAAGTTTTAGTTGTTTTAATTGTATTTTGGAGTATGGGACCACACCTAGCGGTGCTCCAGAGCTATTTCTGGCTCTGTGTTTATGAGTGAGTGACTCTAGGTGGTGCTTGAGGGATCTTAGTGCCTGGGATCCAATGCTAGTTGGCAACAGACAAGGCAAGAACCATAGCCCCTATAATATCTCTCTAGCCCTTGAGTAATTTTATAAGATAATTCTTTCTCTTGTCCTAATTTACTCTTATCTGAAATAACTTTTCATGCATTTGTTTAGTTCCTTCCTATTTGGCCACAGAATACTGCTTTCCTCTGAGTTCACCAGCTTCATCTGCACAAAGAAGCCTATCATATCCCACAAAGATCCTGAAATTAAAGAGGACTCTTCAACAAAGCTTGTTTCCAGGTACTTATTCTTGATTCTAGTGGAGGAAACTTTTTATTTTATAAAAAATAAATTGGAAGGAATCAGTAGCAGTTAGCTCAGCCTTTCTCCTTAGGGAAAGAGTAAATGTAGGACCTAATAGACCAAAGACTGCTGAAATAATTTATGTGACTGGTTCTTGTTTTCCAGCCAGAAAAACCACACTATACTGCTGTGGGTTTAGTGGCTTCTTAGTTATAGAGGACAATTGTTCTCCATATTTGAGAGAAGTTAATTTAATTTCTTTCAATTAAAAAATTGTTTTGTGGGGGAATCTGGACTATACTTATCAATGCTCAAGTGCTATTGCCTGGCAATAAGCTCAGAGAACCACACGTGGTGCCAGGGATAGAACCAGGGTTAGTGGGGTTCAAAGCAAGTGCCTTAATCCCTGTATTACTTCTCCGGTCCAAGGAATTTTCTTAAACCCCTTAGGTCCCTATCTTGGGAGAATTGTTTCTTGTCTTTCTGATGTAAAAGGAGTTAATGGATGAGGTCACCTGGATTCTTTCTAATGCAGAGTTTTCAAGGAGGCTCTATTAACGTTTGGGTCAAGTAGCTCTTTGTTGCAGAGATTTGTCCTATAAATTATGGGATATTTAGTAGAATTCCTGGCCTTTGACCTCTAAATGACAGTCGTATCCTTGACCCAACTGTGACGATCCAAAAATGTCCAAACATGGCTAAATATTTCAGGGGAGTGGATGTATGGTGAGGGGTAGGGAATGCAAAATTATCGTGTTAAAAATCATGTATATTTATGATATGCTTTTAAGAACTATATGTACATATGTATACAATAGTTTTATTGAGAGAGTATGTTTTTTAAAAATTTTTATAATTTTTTTAGAGCATTACAAAGTCCTTCATGATTGTATTTCAGTCATACAGTATTCCAATACCCATCCCTCCACCAGTGTATATTTCCCAGCACCAGTGCTCCCAGGTCCCCTCCAATCACCCCCCACCCCCCACCCCCTGCCTGCCTCTTTGGTTTGTGGTTTGCATTGTGGTTTGCAATATTGGAACTGAAAGGTTATGAAGAATATTCCTTACCTACTTTTAACCCTCAGATCTTGTCCAGCATGATAATCCACAACAATTATTGTCATACTGGTCTCTTCTCTATTTTACCTACCCTCAGCCCCCACACACACTTGTGGTTAGTTTCAACGAGTATGGGTTTTTTTCAGAGAGAGAAAGCATGCAAGAGAGGAATGGTCAAAAAGTAAAGGTGAATGACTGCCTCTCAATGCCTCTTTTGCAAACCACAGCACCCAAAAGGAGAGAGAGAACAAAAGGGAATGCCCTGCCACAAAGGGGGGGGTGGGGGGGAGGGTTACTGGGATCAGTGGTGGTGGAAAATGGGCACTGGTGGAGGGATGGGTACTCGATCATTGTATAATTGAAACCCAAGCACAAAAACTTTTAAGTCTACAACTGTACCTCAAGGTATTACACTAATAAAATTTTTTTAAAAAAAAGTAAAGGTGAGCAAATGCATACAGTGTTGGAAGGTGGTTACCCCAGAGAGGATTGCAAGAATAATTTATAGAAAGGTTCCTAGTTTTTCCAAAACCACCATGTACTCAAAAAATTATAATAGTAAGTAAGTATAATGTACCATTTGGGATTGAAGAGTTGGTATTAGAAGATTATTCAGTGAAGACTCTCTCCCTGGTGGCCTTCCTCTATATGAGAGTTCAGAAATAGGCACTTTGCAGTCCTGGCCTGAGAAGAAAGAGGGTGCTTTCTATGCAGATAAGGAAACCATCGTCCCATGACTAGTCTCATTTCTTCCTGTGATATGGCAGGAATACTTACACTTTTGCAAATTTTAGTAACTGACTTCTATTCCTTGAATTTCAGTGACTCGGGAAGAAATACAGTTTAAACCTGAATCCTTCTGTCAGAAGCTATTCTCAGATCACAGAGGACTGAAGGAATTAATGAAGATGCACATATATCCTTGTTCTCAGGGCATTGTGATATTTTCTAAAAGCTGGGCAAGGGATATTGGCTTACAGAAAGAGCAGAATGTTCTGTGTGATGCTCTCCTAATAGCCATGAATAGCCCTCTGGTGCTCTACACAATCTTAAGAGACCCTACTTGGATTGGAGGGTTTGAATATGCACGAAATACAGCTCAACAGTTAAAGCAGAAACTGGGTACTGCCGGTGGCTACACAGGGAAAGTGTGTGTCATTCCTAGCTTGATACACCTGTCCAGCATAGGGCACAGGCCCAGTGAAATGCCAGTGCGTTATCCCCAGTCCTACAGGCTTCCTAATGAAGAGGAAATGGAAGACTTGTTGCAAGCTCTTATAGTGGTCTCTATGAGCTCTTGCTCTCTCTTAAGTGACCAACTGAGCAACGAATTTCTCAACTTGCTTATCGAGGAGCAGTGTGAGCTGCTTTCAGAGAGCCTTCAGGAGACACGAGAATTGCTCATCTATTGCTTTCCAGGAATCAGAAAGACAGCCATAGCCATAAAGATCATCACGAAAATTAAGGATTTATTTCACTGCAAACCAAAAGAGATCCTCTATGTTTGTGAAAATGACTCCTTAAAGGATTATGTGATGTAAGACTTTCATGAACTTAACACAATCAACAGATTTAATCTTTTCTAGAGTACCATTAAAATAATTTGCTGTGTTTTGGGATGTGTGTGTGTGTGTGTGTGTGTGTGTGTGTGTGTGTGTGTGTGTGTGGTGGGGGAGGTTTGAGCTACACCTGGCTGTGTTCAAGGTTTACCACTGGTTCTGTGCTCAACCTTCCAACCACTCCTGGCAGTGCTCAAGGGACCATATGTGGATTCAAATTAGAGGAGGCAAGAAATAACCAAGTTTGTTAAATATATATGTATTTATAAAATAACATATAATATTTATAATATAATATAAAATATATTTATAAAATATGTATATATACATATATAAAATATGTATATAACAAGTCTCACAATGTTACTGGGCCTGCTCGAGAAAATCGATGAACAATGGAAGGACAGTGACAGTAATAGTATTTAAGGGCTAGAAAGATAGCAGATAAGACTCTTGCTTTCGTGTGGTTGACCCAGGTTCAACCCCAGGCACCAAACATATTCCCTTGAATTCACCAGGAGTGGTCCCTGAGCATAGAGCATAGAGCATAGAGCCCTGAGCACCACCAGATATGGCTCCAAGGCAGAAATAGACAAAATATGAGGTATATATAAAATATGTACATATACACATACCTATGTGAATATGTACAGATATGTGCATATAAATATATAAAAATTTATATTTTTATAGAAGACACTGCATTTGGGCACCACTGGGGTCACACTCAGCAGTGCTAAGGGCAGGGGGCATGCAGCATTAGGATAGAACTTAAGGTCTCACTCATGTTAGTTACATGCATTACCCCTTGAACTGTGAATTGGTATGCACACATAACTATATATTGTTCATATATAAGCAATAGTAAAAAAATCATAACTACATGATTTGGATTTTTTTCTTTCTCTAATTTTTCCCTCCTCCTCCTCTGATATACTGAAACAATATAAAGGTAAGTTGAGGTACATAAAAAAAGTTCTATTTCTAGAGAGGCACAATTGTATAAATTTGATATCTTACGTTGACATGTCATAAAAGTCAGGCACCTCTTAAAATTTTTCTTGCCAAAAAAAATCTAAAGAGGCTTTCCTTTAGTACTATGCAATTAAACAGGTAACTAGACTTGCTTTTGAGGAATTTCTATTATTAATCTCTTGTGTGTGAAAATTCCGATATATTACTAGGTGATTTGTTCTCTAGTTCCTAAAAGGGACCAAAAGTAAAGAAATGGTAGTAACACATGCAAATTACTTTTGAGATTTTCTTTAGACAAGGAACTTGTCTTCAGTGGTTGTCATGAAGGAATGACCTGTTAGTAAAAGTAATTAAAAAAAAACTCCTACCTGGGTTCATTTTAAAAGCTTTACATGCTAATTTAACTAGATAACAGCAAAAAAAAAAGGTAGAATTTGATATTATGTATCTGGTCTGTTAGGTAATATATAGGTAAAACAGGTATGAAGTAATCACCAATTGAGGACTAGCCCGAAAGAACCACAAATGCACAATATTCCATTTATTTTTTTTTACCTAAAACTCTGTTCTCTCTTTCACTCTCATAGGGAACAAAAAACCTGCCAGGCTGTGACCCGCAGAAACTTTATGCGAGGGGAGTTCCTAAAGATAAAGCACATTGTGATGGATGAGACTGAGAATTTCTGCAGCACCTATGGCGATTGGTACACTAAGGCTAGAAGCATCACCCACCCCAACGTGAGGGGGGCTGGAAGTGAGAACCCTCACCATGGGATTCTCTGGCTTTTTCTGGATCCTTTCCAAGCCCGTCGTGCAGACGTCAGTGGTCTCCCCCCTCCATCAGCTCAGTTTCCTCGAAAAATCATCACTGATGGGGTCCACTGTGCCCTGGAAATAGCGATGGTCATGAAAGAAGAAATGGTGAGGATCAAAAACAATCCTCCCTCCAACCTGTCTCCAGACACGCTGGCTTTGTTCCGGCAAGCTGCCTACGAGAAGACCATGTGTGCGCAGGCTCCACGGGGGGTGTGTGAGACATGGACCAATCTGACAACAGAACAAATGGCAGAACATGTGACCAGGAAATGTCATGATCTGTTTCAACAGGGCTACCTGCCCCAAGACGTGGCAATTCTGTGCAGGAGACGAGAGGACCGAAGACGTTATGAGGCTGCACTGCTAAGTGCAATGGAATTAATTGAGATTCCTGGAGCAACAGAAGTCGTGTTCAACCACGCTGCTGGTGTTTGGGGCCCTCACATCATTTTGGACAGTCTTCAGCAGTTTTCAGGCCTGGAGAGGAACATTGTGTTTGGGCTTAGTCCAGATTGTACCCTGTCAGAGGAACTTCATAAGCTCCAGTTTGCCTCAAGAGCCATCAAACATCTTTACTTGCTTTATGAGAAAAAGATGGGTTTCTGAAAATTATTTTAAATGACTCAGAAGGCCAGAAGATGGCAATCCCTTTCTCTCAGGCAGGTGGTATCAGTATCACTGTCATCCTGTTGTTCATCGATTGCCTCAAGCAGGCACCAGTAATGTCTCCTTCGTCCTAGCCCTGAGATTTTAGAAAGTGCCACATTCGAGGCTCTTTCAGGGTCAGGAGAATGAGACCTATCATTGTTACTGGGTTTTGGCATATTGAATACGCCATGGGGAGTTTGCCAGACTCTGCCGTGCAGGCAGGATACTTTTGGTAGCCTGCCAGGTTCTCCAGAGTAAAAACTAGATAATAGATAATAATATATTGTGCGAATATAAAAAAATTTTTTAAATTCCATTGTACAATCTAAGGCATAGAACCCAATCGTGTCCAAATTCTATAAATTAGACTCAATTTTATTTTAGGTCTGGAAAGGCTGTGTTGTGTGTCCAGTTCTGTGCCAAGCATTTCACACCTTCCCCGCCCAAGTGCCACTCCCAGCAAATCTTTTTTTTGCTTTTTTTCTTTTTGGGTCATACCTGGCATTGCACAGGGGTTCCTCCTGGCTCTGCACTCAGGAATTACCCCTGGCGGTGCTCAGGGGACCATGTGGGATGCTGGGAGTGGAACCCAGGTAGGCCTCGCGCTAGGCAAACGTCCAGCCCCGCTCCCAGCACATCTTGCGGAGGGACCCTTGGCTGCGGCTTCCCGGACCCTCGGCCGTGGCCTCAGTCTCCCCGACTGGCAGGGTAGCTAATCCTTTTCACATATTATGAGTGAGAAAATCATGGCATGGTCAATATGGACACAGGAATGTTCCAGTGGGGGGACGGGGGTGGGGAATGAGGGGCACAGGTCCTTCCACTTCATTTGTCGTGTCCATGTCCTTTCTCCGGGTCACTGCAATTCTTCCTATATAATTGCAACATTCTCAAGGCCAGAGTGGTAGTGGATAGAGTGTTTGCCTTGCATGCAACCACCTGGGTTTGATCCCCAGAATTTCATATGGTCCCCCAAACACTGCCAGGAGTAATTCTGAGTGCAGAGTCAGGAGTAACCCCTGAGCATTGCTGCTGTGACCCCCCTCATCCCTCCCTAATTTACAATACTCTTATAATTGTTTCCCTACCTCTGGTTGTCCTGATCCAATCCAGCTTTCATACTGACTGCTAACGAGGGTCTCCTCAGATTGAGAACTAATTTTGTGACATTCCTTGCTAATCTATCTTTAGTAAGTCTGTGCAGTCTTCAATCCAGTTTTCAAGGTATCCCACAAGATACCACTTACTCCCTAACGTGTCCATTATTATACTTCCTCCTTCCAGTGTTTCTGAAGCACCCCAGTCGTGCTGACCTATTTTTGGCAATTTCAAGAGTCCAGTATCTTGGTGACACCTTGGTTAACGACTCACACTGGCTAGGACCTTCAAACTTTATAAGCACAAAATTGGATCTCCTTTTTGCACTAAGAATAGACCAGTCACTGAATCTTTAAGCTAATCAAACTCAGAAAAGATCCAAGTATAAACAAAAATACTTGTTCCTTTACAATGAGGATAGTGTAATAAGAGGGTCAGATGTTCTTGCTAATCAATATATTCAATAGTAGCAGAGGAAGTCAAATTATTTAAGTGTATTTCTTCAGTAAGATAATTTGTAAACATGAATCAAATGTAATCTTTAATTTTATTTATTTTTATCTATTTATTATTTTTGATTGAATCACAGTGAGACAGAACATTACAAAAGTGTTCATGATTGCATTTCAGTCATATAATATTTTAACACCCATCCCTTTACCAGTGTAATTTTCCAGCACCAGTGTCCCTCAATTTCCCTCCCACCCCTTCAAATCACCCCCCCCCACACACTCCAGCCTGCGTCTATGGCAGGCAACTCTTTTCTCCCTCTTTCTCTTTCTCTCATCAAATGTAATCTTTAGACTATGTTGAGCTATTGGAATTATCAACAGGAATTTTCCACCATAAAGGCCAGACATGTAGTTTTGCAAAAGAAAGTAAATTTTTTAATTTATTTATTGGACTTTGGGCCACACCTGGTGATGCCTGATGGCTACTCTTAGCAGTGCTGGGGGACCATGCCTTCATCAGACCCAAGTCTTCCATGAGTAAAACATGAGCACTAGCCCTTTGAGACATCACTTAGTTCAGAAAATAAGCTGATAATGCTAAGGACTATGAGTTTTATTTCTTCTGCCTCATGAGAAAACTTTTAATTTTGTCTTAGTTTCTGAACTTTCCAGGTTAACCCCCCCAAAATACTTAACTCTCCCCAGAGCTGAATTTTATTATTTTTTAAAAAGTTGTTCATGATGATTTTTGTAGACATTCAATATACTAACACCAATCCCACCACCAATGTACCTTCTCCAATTCTCCCAACCATCCCTTAAGCCTGCCCCCATAGCAGGCCCTCACTAATTTATTTTATATTGCTTATTATAAGTAGTTTGCTAAAAGAATGATCAAAAAATGTTTCCTTATAAGCAATTAGTGAAGATTGTCGTATCTTACCATGATCCATTAAACCCTTGTATAAAAGATTACTAAGATTGGGGCTGGGAGAAAAAAAAAAAGATTGGGGCTGGAGTGATAGCACAGCAGGTAGGGTGTTTCCCTTGCACGCGGCCGACCTGGGTTCGATTCCCAGCATCCCATATGGTCCCCTGAGCACCGCCAGGAGTAATTCCTGAGTGCAGAGCCAGGAATAATCCCTGTGCATTTCCGGGTGTGACCCAAAAAGAAAAAAAATTACTAAGATATTGTTACAGGTTAAACCTACTATATATTTTTATTGCCTTCTACATTACAATTTGGTGTCAGCACCTTTTATGTCCACTCTATCAGTTGAAAATCTTGTCAATTAAGTACCTGTTCAGATGCTCATCTTGTCTATTAAACATTCATCTCCCACCAATTAAACTTTTTTTATGTAGGAATACTGCTATTTATTCAGCCACTGATTAGCTGATTGAATTGGGCATGAACTCCACCTTACTTTTTTTTTTTATAATTTTATTTATTTTTCTTCTTATATTTATTTATTGAATCACTGTGGGAAAAGTTACAAAGCTTTCAGGTTTAAGTCTTGGCCATACAATGATCAAACACCTTTTCCTTCACCAGTACTCATTTTTCACCACCAAGAACACCAATATACCCGCCCCACCCCTCCCAATGTCTGTGAGGCAGATGATTTCTACTTAACTTTTCTCTACATTGATTGCATTCATTATTTTGCCAAAAGATACACCATTATTGTTTAGAATTCCCCGCCCACAACAATCAGAATTGCTGAAAAGGCATTGTGAAATACTTTGTTTTTTATAGTTGGTTATGAAAGTTATATAATAATTTTGGATTTCTGCAAAGAGCCAGATAATTACGAGATTGGTTTCTGTGTGTCTGGTGTTATCCACCAATTAAACTTGGTGTCTCCTTTTCTCACCCAGTCTTTGGTTAAACGGAGGGAGAAAAGAACGATAGAGCATTGGTCGGAAGGCCCAAGAGTCACTTTGGCAATACTTGGCCAAACTGGCAAGGCAGTTTCATGCTAGTATCCAAAATTATGAGGTTCTGTTTAGACCCTGTAGGGCAGAGGCTCCAGAATCATCCTGGCAGTGCTTGGGGATCTCCACGGCTATGTCTGGTGATGCTTTGGGGAGCATGTAGTGTTGGGGTTCACACTTTGGTCCTGGGGATGTTTTTACATGCAGAACATGTGTCCCAAACCTCTGAACTATCTCAAGGTTCCCATTTTTTTTTTTACATTTAAAATTTTTATTTTGGGCACCATGGTTTACAAACCATTAGTAGGCTTTTATACATAAACTAGTCTAGCACCAGAGTCTCCATCCCTCAGGTGTCTGCTGCCCTTCACCATTGTCCCAGGGTCCATCACCCACCTTCCCCACCCCAGGGGAAGCTTCATACTAAAGACAAAATAAAAGCTTCTATCACACACACAAAATTTTTTAAATTTAATTTTGCTTTTTGGGTCATGCCCAGCAATGCTCATGGGTTATTCCTGGCTCTGTACTCAGGAATTACTCCTGGCTGTGCTTGAGAGACCATATGGAATGCTGGGGATTGAACCCAGGTTGGTCGTGTGCAAGGCAAAAGCCCTACCCACTGTACTATCGCTCCAGCCCCTAAATTAAAAACTTTTTAAAAACAAATAAAATAAAAGTTTCTATCACAAATAGCACAGAAGCTGTCAAAACAAGAAATCCTTGGTGAATGGTGACTTTAAGACATCCCAGGGACCCTTCTGAGTTTTTCTCACTGGTCACTATAAAATGTGACTTTTTTTTCTTGGTTTTTGTTTTCTGGAGAATCACACTGAGAGATGTTTCAGGGATACTCTTGGCTCAGTGCTCATGTGTTGCTACCCACTGGTGCTTGTAGAACCATGTGGTACCAGGGATTGATCCCAGACTTCCCATATGCAAAGCATGGGCTCCAAGGCCAGAGAGACAGTACAAAACTTAAGGTTATGTACCTTGCACACAGATGATTCTGGTTCAATTCCTCTCATTGCCTATACTTACTGAGCACATCCAAGGAATACAAGACCCTGTATAATCCTTGATTACTACTATGTGTGGTCTTAAAAATACATTAAAAAAACCAAAAGGGCTAGAGAGATAATACAGTGAATAAGGCCTGCTAGGCAGCCTACCTGGGTTTAATCTCCAGAATCCCATAGGGCCTCCTAAGCCTGCCAGGAGTGATTCTTGAGTTTAGAATTAGAAGTGAACCCTGAGCACCATTGGGTGTGACCCAAAACATGTACAACAATATAGTTTATAGAGGCTACTAGAAAACTTAAATCAGAAAATCATTGAACTGCATGGATTAATTCCCTCTCTGACTCTAATATTGCCTCTTTTCCCCCTGTGGCATAAAATATTTCAGAGTTATCATTCAAACAATTCCTCCTTTACTTTTTAGCTTCCTTTCCTGTTCCACTCCTTATAATGTAATCCTTAATAATAAATAAGGTTGGCCCCAAGATATGGCTCAATACTAGGACACAAATCTCATGTCATATACATGCTGTGTTTGCTTTCCTAAAATAATAAAATAATAAAATAATAATAAACCCGTGTGCTTTCAAACAGATTTTCTTCATAGACTATGTGAAGAAAAGTTTAAAAGATTCTTTTGGATAAATAACTGTTTTCCTGATAAGTGACCCTTCACCCTCCTAGTTGAATTTCCACTAATAGACACAAAACCAGACACTTCCCCACCCCCTTGAGGTCAGATAGTTATCAAGTGAGTATTCTAACTTTATTTCTTTGAAGAATCTAATCTTAAGGACCTGATATGGTACAGTGGATAGGGCACTGGCTTTGCATGCAGCCAGAGTTCAATCCCTGGCAACCTATGTACATCCCCCAAGTACCTCCATGAGTGACCCTGAGCGGAGAGGCAGAAATAGTGCCTGGTCACAGCCACGTGTGGCCCAAAGGTCAAAAGAGGCAAGCAAATAAAGGTTCGATTCGTGAATCGAAACTTTACAAAGTTTTGTTGTTCTTACAATGACGCTTCACTTTTCCAGAAGATAGCAGTCAGCCTGGGCTTCCTCCTTTTTTTTGGGGGGGGGGGGTACGGGGGAGACTAAGTTCTGAGCACCATTTCTTCCCTGTGAAGATGACCCCGACCCTAGGCTGCAGAAACCCGGCCTGTGGATACCCCAACTGCAGATACCTGAGCCGGCTGCGGGGCGTTTTCTCAACGAGAAAAAGAGGTAAAAAGAGACTGCGAGCACCTGGTCAGGCATCTTCGACAGGAAGAATGATCGGGAAAAGAGCAGGAACTGAGAAGGAAACCCCCAGCCCCACACCCGCTGCACTGGAAGCCAGCACCAGGCATCCCATCCCAGAGCCAGTGGCCAGTGGCAGAAGGACCACCAGCGCGGTTTTAGGGCCGTCTGAGCTCCCGCCCTTGCAGCGCAGCTCCCAGGAAGATTAGGCCGCGGCTGGGCACCTGCCTAGAGACTGGAAGCTGGACTGGACCTTGGGGTGCAGGAAAGGATGGAGCCCTACTGACTCACTACTTCCAAGCCTCCCTCGCGCGTCAGCAGGGCCTGGGGGACGACTTGGCAATGCCCCTTTGCAAGCAGGAATATGCTAGTGAGTCATGGGAGGGTGAAACAAAGCCCCCACCGTTTCTATCAGGCGATGCTTGCTGCCACCTCGCCTTCATGAGGGATCAGATGAATGCTCGCTGGAAGCCAGATAAGTCTTAGAACGTGTGGATGCTGGAAAATCAGAGTGGAACATGCCTGAGATCACGGGAGAGTTGAAAAGAGCACCTTAAGCTATTCCTTAACAGGTAGTTATGGTGCAGCGGCCACTTCAAGGATGTAAGTGGATTTCTACAGGAGACTTCTTTATTTAGATATTCCAATGTTTGTGGGAATAACTGAGACAAGGACAAACCCAGGCCAGTTAAATATGGTTGAATTCCTGAAAGCCTGAAAGGCCCCGCCAAACACACATCTGCTTTCATTCAGATCTGCACCATCCACACAAAATTATCTCCAGAGAAACACGGAGGTGGAAAGGGAGGGACTCTTAGAATCCAGGTTGATACCTTTAAGAAAAATGGGAGTCAGTCCTTACCTTTAGTACTATCTCTCTCGACCCTTCTTCTAAATATTGTACTTTAGTAACTTCATGTGTTTTTTCCCCAGATGTATCCAGGATTCATAGTTAGGTGCAGAAGGGTGACCTGGTAGGGCTAACTTGACAGTACCAGAAGCAGAACTTGAAATTTTCCTTTGCTACACAGATGCAAAACTTGGGACATTCTTAAGACAACTCAGTCACTGACAGGATGGGTCTTAATCATTTGGGGAGAACTGAGAGTTCTGATATAAATATTTATTCTTTTAAAGTGGAAATTTCCAAAACTTGTTCTCAGAATAATACAGACCAAGTCTTAGTTGTGATAATAAGCATTAATTGTCACTTTACAGAGAAATTAAGGCTCTATGGAGAGTAAGAAACAGAAACATTTTCCCTGGCTTTCTGTAGGAGATAATATTGGATACTAAAATAAAGATGTATACCAGTTCTTTTTTTAAATTTATTTATTGAATCACTGTGCGAACAGTTAAAGAGCTTTCATGTTTGAATCTCAGTCATACAATGATCAAACACTCATTCCTTCACCAGTGCACATTTTCCACTACCAACTCCCCACAACCCACCCTCCCCCCTACTTGTGTGGCAGATAATTCCACATTACTCTCTCTCTCTCTACTTTGATGACATTCAGTATTTCGACATCAGTCCCACCATTATTATTTGGAATTTCCCCCAAACACTCAGACCTGCCAAAAAGGCGACATTAGACAATTTGTTTTCTATTGATGGTTATGAATAGCATATGATGTTGCACAATCTTGGAATTCTAAAATTTTAATAACTAGGTCTGGAGAGATTTCTGCCAAGAGCTGCTCGGTTCCAAGATTCGTTTGTGTGTCTCTGGGATCATGACCATTAAGGAGCTTAATCAGGAGCCTGTGGTTGGGGGAAGGGGGTGTTCGTGGGCGGCATCTTGATCTGGTTAGGAAGGGGGAGGAGAAGAACCAGCTCCACCCCTATCCCGAGAGGCCCTGGGTGTGTCATCACTGCTGGCCCATACCTGGCTTTCCCAATAAGCTCTGGAAGATGGTGGCCGCTGGGCTTCCAGGGGAATAGGCGGAGGGTCCCATCTGGGGTGAAGGAGGCCTAATGCAAGGTCTGGAGGCATTTCTGCCAAAAGCTGCTCGGGTCCGAGATTTGTTTCAAGATGTGTACCAGTTCTTAAGGGTACAGAACTAATCTGTACAGAATCCAGTTTAGAAATTAATGCATTTATTTTGTAAATTGTCAGCTTAGCTTCACTGATTTTACGAAACACCTTATTTAATTTTATTTATTTTTGGTGTGGGGGTCTCACCAGCAATACTCAAGGGTTACTCTTTTATGCACTCATACTCCTAGCAGGAGACCATATGTGGTGCCAGGGATTGAACCTGTGTCGGCCATGTGCAAGACAAGTGCCCCACCTGTTGTACTATCCCTACAGCATGAAATACCTACTTTTAAATCAATTGCAGGGTTTTTTTGGGGGGGGGGTGGAGAACACTTGGCAGTGTGCAGGGTTTACTCCTGGCTCATGTACTCAGGGTGACTACTAGAGGGTTACAGGGGATCGTGCATGGTGCCAGGGATCAACACTGAGACAGACACATGCAAGGCAAGTGCCCTACATCCAGTACTCTCTGGTCCCTAAATTAGTTGCTCTTTTGAACTGTAATTTTTGTCTCTTTTTAAAATTTTATTTTATTTTTATATAGTTGTTCACAATAATTCATTACATTTAATATTCAAACACCAATCCCACAACCATGCACCTTCCCACCACCATAAGAGAAAAGTGTGTGAAGATTATTGCATTTCACCCTGGAGCCATTTTAAGCCCTTGTATAAGAGATTACACAATCACGATCACGATCCTCCCCTTGTTCATCGATTTGCTCCAGCGGGCCCAGTAACATCTCCATTGGAGACTTTGTTGTTACTGTGTTTGGCATATGGAATACATCACGGGTAGCTTGCCAGGCTCTGCCGTGTGGGCGAGATACTCTCAGTAGCTTGCCGGGTTCTTCGAGAGGGGCAGAGGAATCGAACTCGAGTTGGCCATGTTGGCTGCGTGCAAGGCAAACGCCTTTCTGCTGTGCTATCAAGCATGATTCATTCGAATGCCTAACAACCCGAATCGGACGTTTACATTTGAATAGATGTGGCTCACTGCCTGCAGTTTCTATCTTCGTTGTCTACGCACCAACATCTCATTATGATGAAAGAGAAATTGAGAAGTTCTACATGGAGCTAGAGAAGTTCTATAAAGAAGACCACACCTTCTACAAGATCATTGTGGGTGATTTTAATGCCAAGATAGGACCGAGAAGATCAGCTGAAGAACTTCACATCGGGACCCATGGCCTAGAATGGAACGAACAGGGTGAGAGACTGTCTGAGTTCATCATGTCGACCAAGACCATTCATGGTAACTCACAGTTCCAGAAGGCAGAATCTAAACGATGGACATGGGAGTCTCCCGGTGGATGATTCCACAACGAAATAGACCACATCATATTCAATCGACGGTTTTGCCTGACTGATGTTGCTGTTGTCCCAAAATTTCGAATGGGATCAGACCACCGTCTCCTTCGTGCAAAATTCTACTTCACAGAGCGGGGAGAAAGGGCTGCAAAGTTCAAAAAGAGAACTCCTAGAATGACCACCAACTGGGAACTCTTTGGTACTATTGCGGCAACATGGGAAGATGCCATTGTTGACAACATTGACGAGGAATAGGATCGACTGGTTCAGCACCTCCATGAATGTGCGAGGAACGCCAAGAGAGAGATAGCCACAAAAAATCGCCTATTTTCGAAAACTCTTGAGCTAATTCGCCAGCGTGGTTTGGCGCATGCCTCAGGCAACCGCAAGCTAACGTCCGAGCTCGCAAAGCAGTGCAGAGATGCGATCAAGGAAGACCTCAAAGAGAGAAGAGCAGAAGTACTGGTAGATGCGGCAGAAGCCGGGAAAAGTATTCGTAACGCCCGCCTGTCCTTTGCCAACTACAAGACCAAGATGACTGCCCTCCGACATCCTGATGGATCCATCACATCCTCCAGAACGGCAATGGAGAAGATTATCCATGACTTCTACTCAAATCTCTTCGATAGCCATGTCCACTTGCCGACATACCAAATTCCACAGGATGGATATGTCGTTCCCAACGTTCTCCCTTCCAAAATCCGACATGCCATTTCGTCGGTAAAGAAACAAACAGCACCCGGCCCAGACAAGGTCAGACCTGAACACCTGAAGAACCTGCCGTCAGTACTCATCAATACACTGGCTCGGCTCTTCACTCGCTACCTGTCTGAATGCAAGGTTCCGTCCCAATGGAAAACCAGCAGGACCGTACTACTATTCAAGAAGGGAGACATCCATGACATTGGCAACTATCGCCCGATCTGCCTATTGTCTGTCATCTACAAGTTGTTCACTCGAGTCATCCTAAATAGGATTGGCAGAACACTAGATGAAGGACAACCATGCGAGCAAGCAGGGTTCCGCAAAGGATTCAGCACCATCGACCATATCCACACAATAACCAAGCTCATTGAGGTTTCTCGGGAGTTCAAGATGCCTCTCTGTTTAACGTTCATTGATTTAAAGAAGGCCTTTGATTCTGTTGAGACGGAAGCGGTCATTGAAGCCCTAGCCAATCAGGGCATTCAAGCCCAATACATCAGGATCCTCCGTGAGCTGTATTGCGGATTCACTACCAGGATCTCACCATTCTACAAAGAAGTGATCGTTGATGTCAAGAGAAGGGTGCGGCAGGGTGATACCATTTCACCGAAACTCTTCAGTGCCACCCTCGAGAACATCATGCGACGACTGGAATGGGAAGGAATGGGAGTGAAGATAGATGGTCGGCAACTACACCACCTCCGCTTTGCTGATGACATTGTTTTAATAACACCAAACATCAGCCAAGCGGCACAAATGCTGGCCGACTTTGACCGTGAGTGTGGAAAGGTAGGACTACAGCTGAATCTTACGAAGACAATGTTTATGAGAAACAGCCTTGTTCCTGACGCCCCATTCGCTCTCAATGGAATGACCATCTCCGAATGCAACAGCTATGTGTACCTAGGTCGAGAAGTCAACATGACAAATGACCTGGCACCCGAGCTGCGCAGGAGGAAGAGAGCGGCTTGGAACGCCTTCAAGAACGTCGAAGAAATAGCTAAGAGGACGAAGAACCTCCGACTCCGGGCACATCTCTTCGATTCCACTGTTCTTCCTGCATTAGCTTATGCCTCAGAGACCTGGGCCCTACGCAAACAAGATGAGAACGCTATTCAGGTCTCCCAAAGAAGAATAGAAAGAGCTATGCTTGGAATATCACGTTTCACTCAAATGAGAGAAAGAATTCGGAGTTCTGACATCCGTCGACGATCAAGAATCAGGGACGCTGTCTCATTTGCCAAGGTGTCGAAAATCAGATGGGCTGGTCACGTAATGAGATTTAAAGATGACCGCTGGACTAGAGCTGTTACCGACTGGATTCCACGGGATGTCAAAAGACCGCGTGGCCGCCCACCTTCCAGATGGTCAGACTTCTTCGTCAAGATCATGAACGATCGGTTTGAGGCCTTTCATGTTCCCGGAGCGAACAGATGCCATTGGGCTACACTAGCACGCGACAGGGACAAATGGAGACGTTACTGGCGCCCGCTCGAGCAAATCGACGACTAACGGGAAGTTAAGTGATTAAGTGATCAAGCATGTATATTAAACCCAAACAAACATGTGTTACTTTTGGTACATCAGAAGGCTAGAGCATGAGAGGTCACTGTGCCACAAATGCAACTGCACACTACAGAAACTGAAATTTAGAATATGATTATAGAGCAGATTCACACATGGGTAAGGTGTATCTTGCTCTCTTCTTGACCATTGATGAGATTATATGGCATTGTTGGCAGTTTGTGGGTGCGACTGCTAATCTACTAGAAAACTAGGGAGCTGTGGGGAGGAGGCCCAGTCCCGCTCCAAGCCAGTCTGGAGCTTTCAGTCACGGGCCCACATACCTGGGTTTTTCTGCAGGTTCTCTTGTGGGTGAGGCTTGTCTGAGCCTGTGGAGAGTGGCCTTGAGCATGGCTGTGATTGAGTTCCGGAGATTTTTGGTTGCTGGGGTTCTGCTGGGTGGAAGGGAATCTCAACCCATCCCCCTCTGAGTTGCTCCGGTCAAGACAGCCTGGCGCATGGTCAGGACGGTCTGTAATTTTTGTCTCTTTACTTTCATAACTTGGTGAACCACTGTTAGGGTCTGAAAGCTTCTCTCCAGAGTCTAATATTAAAACTCTAACCCTCTAGTGTGACTGAACTTTTAGTTATGTAAGAAAATAATGAATAATTAAAGAGGTCATAATCTCACCCTGATCAATAGGTTTATAACTCTTTTTTTTTGGTGGGGGGCACACCCAGCAGTGTTCAAGGGTTATTCCTGGCTCTGCACTTATTAATCACTCTTGGTGGGCTCAGCCTACCATATGGAATGCCAGGGATCAAACCCGAATCAGCTGCATGCAAAGCAAGCACTTTACCCTCTGTACTATCTCTCTACCCCAATTTATAATCCTTTTAAGGAAAGACACCAGTGCCAGGAGAGAGTTCAAAGGCTGTAATTCATGCTCAACATGTGCACAAGCCCTGGTTCAATTCCCAGTACTGCATGACCTCATGAGCACAGCCAGGTGTAGCCTTGGAGGGCCCCAGCTGGTGACTCCCACATAAAAAAGAAATGACGCACCGAAGAGCACTTTTTCCCTCTTTTTACGCACACATAAATAAAAAGTCATATAAGTATGCAGAGAAATGGTAACTACCTACAAGTTAGGAGAAAAGGTGTTAGAGGAAGACCACCATACTATAGTCACCTTAATCTTGAACTTTCAGTCTCTACAAGTATAAAAAATAAATTTCTGTTGTTAAGTCTTTGGTATTTGGTTATGGTAGTAGGTCACTAACACAGTCATTCATTCAGTTACACTTCTAACTGAAAACAGTGATGTACTTAATAATGCTAATGCAGTTACTTATATGTTTTTCTACAAATGCGAAATATTTTATAATTCTACTATCAATAATATCAGCAAAATATTTGGATAACTAAAAAAATTGATTGGATGATTACATGACTAATTCTCTTCTACTTATCCCCTCTTCCACATAATCAAAGTATTGAGTTAGGTTCTCTGCCTATTTTTCTTCTATCTCTGCTCACAGAATTCCAGCCTTAATGCAATAGACTCTTTTACCTTCAGCAAAATAAGATGTGTGAGCAAAACAAGAAGGAACGTGTTCATGATTTGTTTCTAACTGCATTAAATCAGATACAACTAAGGGTCTAACTGCCATCCCCAAAAATGTCTTAATAAGTTAGTCTTGTAAAAGTCTTGCATTTCAGAGTGGTTGCAGTGCATGTGAATGTAATGTGTTGGGGGGGGGGAGCTGCAGAGCATCAAACACAGAACTTCACATATAAAATCATGTACTCAGGGACTGGAGAGATAGCACAATGGGTAGGGCGTTTGCCTTGCATGCGGCCGACCCGGGTTCGATTCCCAGCATCCCATATGATCCCCTGAGCACCACCAGGAGTAACCCCTGTGCATCGCCAGGTGTGACCCAAAAAGCAAAATAAATAAATAAATAAATAAAAAATAAAGTGAAGCCCTCTTTTGAAAAAAAAATATCATGTACTCTACTAACAAACTATACCCTCTGTCCCTCCCCAAGATACATTCTTTTAAAAGCATTTATTTGGGCACCAGGACTTACAATACTCTTAACAGTAATATTTCAGGCATACAATTTTGTTCTATCACACCTACGACCAGAATGTCAATGCGTCTTGACCACTGTCTCTAGGCTCCCTCCCACTCCCCCAAGCTCCCTTAGCAAACTTAGTGGGCAGGCCCACTAAGAGACATTCTTTGAACATCTATTTTTTTTTATGTAAGAGTACTGCCATTTATTCAGCCACTGATTAGCCGATTGAATTGGGCATGAATTCCACCTTACTTTTTTTTCTCTCACAGTTTTATTTATTTATTTTTCATCTTATATTTATTTATTGAATCACTGTGGGAAAAGTTACAAAGCTTTCAGGTTTAAGTTTCGGTCATACAATGATCAAACACCTTTCCCTTCACCAGTACTCACATTTCACCACCAAGAACCCCAATATACCCCCCCACCCCACCCAATGCCTGTGAGGCAGATGATTTCTACTTAACTCTTCTCTACATTGATTACATTCATCATTTTGACAAAAGATGTACCATTATTGTTTAGAATTCCCCCCCCCCAATAATCAGAATTGCTGAAAGGGCATTGTGAAATACTTTGTTTTCTATAGCTGGTTATGAGAATCATATATTGTTGCGTGGCTGCTATTGTGGCCATGCAATTTTGGATTTCTGCAAAGAGCCAGATAATTTTTTAATTTTTTAAATTTTATCTGATTTTATTCTTTTTTTAATTAATTTATTTATTTTGAATACCCATCCCTCCACCAGTAACCATTTCCCACCACCACGGATCCCAGTAACCCTCCCACCTCCATCCCATCCCCATCCCACCCTGCCTCTGTGGCAGGGCATTCCCTTTTGTTCTCTCTTTCCTATTGGGTGTTGTGGTTTGTAAAAGAGTTAAGCCTGATTTTCAGGGAGAAACGTTGGAGAATTTGCTTTCCATTGACCACTTTTATATATAAGGAGATGCCGCGCGGCTGCATAAGCGGCCGTGCGTTTTGGAGTAAGAGTCTTGGTTCCTGCATAAGCAAGCTATGCTTGTAGAGGCTCATGGTCACCGGGATTCCCTCTGGAGGAGGCGGGATGCGGCACCTACCCCATCTGGAACTTCCCGGTGATCTCGGCTCTCTTCGGGACCTGGAGCATTCTCTGGGAGCTGTGCCCCCCACCCCCTCCCCCGCGGCCTTTCTTCTCTGTGGCTGTGCGCTGTAAAGATGAAGAGCCAGATAATTTAGAGATTGGTTTCTGTGCGTCTGGTGTTATGGTTGTGCTGGAGAGCCGCTCGTGGTGGGTAACTCAGAACCTCGGTAGGATGTGAAGGAAGAGCCGGTACCGCTCCCCTTCCCATGAGACTGCAGTTGCCCCATCACCGCCGGCTCATACCTGGCTTTCCTATAAGCTCTGAGGTAGCAGCCACCTTGCTGCTGGGTGAGGGAGGGGGCGGAGAAAAGGAAGGAAGCAACGCCCTTCCTTTCCTGGGGAGGCATGGCGCCACAGTTTAATGCATAGTCCATTTACTTTTCTGCCACAAGCTGCCAGGCTCTGGATTAAGTCCTTTTGCCTCTGGAGCCATGTCTGTGCTGGAGAGCCGCTCATGGCGGGCGAGCAACTTGTGACCTCGGTTGGGCATGAAGGACGTGCTGGTACCAACCCCCTTCCCATGAGACTACAGTTGCCCCATCACTGCCGGCTCATACCTGGCTTTCCAATAAGCTCTGAGGCGGCGGCCACCTTGCTGCCGGTGGGGAGAAAGGCGGAAGGGAGCAACACCCTTTCCCTCTCGGGGAGGCATGGTGCCATAGTTTAACGCATGGTCCATTTACTTTTCTGCTGCAAGCTTTCGGGCTCTGGATTATGTCCTTTTGCCTCTGGAGCCATGGCCGTGTTTGCAGTCCAGATACATTTCTGCCAAAAGCCGCTGGGTTTCGACATTTGTTTCTGAGTCTCTGGGATCATGGCCATCAATCAGCTTGATCAGGAGCCAGAGAGGAGGCGGCGACTTGGGGTCTCGCTGGGATGGGGAGGAAAGGGCGGTTCCACCCCCATCTGGTGAGGCCCTGTGTGTCTCGTCACTGCAGGCCCAAACCTGACTGTCCAGTGGCCTCTGGAGGTTGGCGGTCACCGGGCCGCCAAGAGGACTGTAGGTGGTATCTGAAGGCCTGACGGTGCCATCAGGCTGCTGATGCACTTGCCTCACAGATACAGATTGACCTGCTGGTGGCACCATACCACCAGAACATCTATTTCTTTTTGTGTATGTGTGTTGGTAGGAGTGTTACACCCAGTGGTGTTCAGGGCTTACTCCTGGCTCTGCACTCATTATTTGTTTCTAACTGCATCTAACTCAGGGATCACTCTTGGCTGTGCATGGGGAACCATATACAGTCCTGGGGATTGATTCCAAATTGGCCTCATGCAAGACAAGAGCTCTACCTGCTGTACTATGGCTCCAACTTAAAAGTCTACTTTGATTGATTGTATTGCAATGAATTATTTGCCCTAGTCATAGCACAGCAGGTAAGGCGTTTGCTTTGCAAGTGACCAATTTGGAATCAATCCCCAGGATTGTATATGGTTCCCCATGCACAGCCAAGAGTGATCCCTCTGCCCATGCCCCTCTCGGAGAGCCCAGCAAGCTACTTAGAGTATCCAGCCCACAATGCAAAACCTGACAAGCTCCCCATGACGTATTCGATATGCCAAAAACAGTTACAACAAGTCTCACAATGGAGACGTTACTGGTGCCCACTTGAGAAAATCGATGAACAAAGGGAGGACAGTGCTACAGTAACATTTTAAAGCAATATTATGAGTTTTTCATTTGAATAGATGAAAATTATTGTTCTTGCCTTCTTTCTCCATAGAAATGAGCAAGCTTTACCTTGAATATACACCACATTTTGTTTTAAATAAATTGAGGGTTCTTTCTTTCTTTCTTTCTTCCTTTCTTTCTCTTTCTTTTCTTTCTCTCTTTCTTAAGTGTAGGAGTATTGCTATTTATGCAGCCATTGATTAAGCTAGTTTTTTGAGGATTATTCATATTGTTTTCCAAAAAGGATAGATCAGTCCTAAAAACCATGAACTTCCAAAAACCATAAGTGAGGGTCCCCCACCGACTCACCCAAGCCAACCCTAGTTGTTTTTTTCTTTGTGATGAGTGCCTATCTCTTTGGTGTGAGGTGTTACCTCATTGTTTTGATTTGCATTCACCTGATGCTTAGTGATATAGAGCATTTCTTCATGTGCCTATTCTCCATTTGAATTTCTTCTTTGAGAAAGTTGCTATTCATCTCTTTTCATCATTTTTGGTGGGATTGAATGTTTTTTTCTTGTAAAGTTCTACTGGCACATTATATATCTTAGATATTAACCCTTCATCATATGAGTGGTGGGGGATAATTTCTCCCAATCTGTGGGCTGTTTTTGTGCTTTGTTCTTCAATTCCTTTGAGGGGGAAAAGCTTTTCCTTCCTCCCTCCCTCCCTCCCTCCCTTCCTTCCTTCCTTCCTTCCTTCCTTCCTTCCTTCCTTCCTTCCTTCCTTCCTTCCTTTGGGGGGGGCTGTCAGTTCCTGTCTCTGCATTCAGGGATCACTTCTGAAATGTTCGGGAGACCATAAGAGGTGCCAGGGATTGAACCTGGACTTGCTGTATGCAAGGCAATCAACCACCCACTGTATTATTGCTCTGGCCCCATTTTTTTAACTACACCCAGTGGTCCTCAGTAGTTACTGCTAGAGGTGCCTGGGGGAGCATATAGGATGCCTATCTGCTATATTATCACTCTGACCAGCTTATTCATTTAGAGTCATCCTATTTGCTTATGTCTGCTTCCACTTGCTTGCTCAGTGGTATTTAATCTTTAAAGATGCCTCTATTTTCAATGTGAAGGAGATCTGTCTGTTTTCCTCTATGTGCCTTATGAATTCAAGTCTGATATAGCGGTCTTTTTGCACGTGACCAACAGCTTCCTTCTACCAATTGTTTAAGAGGCTTTCCTTGTTCTACTTTATATTTTTTGCACCTCTATTGAAGATTGACTAACCATATACTTGAGGATCTGTCTCTGGAATTTCAATTCTATTCCTTTGATTGGGGATCTGATTTTATTTCAACACGAAGCTGTTTTAATTACTACTTTTTTGTAGTAACTGGAAGTTGGGTAAAGTGATGCCTCCTATCTTTTTCCCCAAGGATTTCTTTGGCTATTCAGGGGAATATAAAATTTTTCCATATAAATTTTAGAAGTGTTTCATCTATTTCTTTGAAAAATATCCTGGTCATCCTTATAGGTACTGCATTGACTCTGTATGCTTTGGAGAGTAACTTTTGGGGGAAGGGCACATCCAGCAATTCTCATGGGTGACTCCTGGCTCTTCACTCAGGAACTATTCCATTAGTATTTGGATGACCATATGGGATGCTGGGGATCGAACCTGCATTAGCTGTGTACAAGGCATGGACCTTACACACTGAACTACCCTTCCAGTCCCTATTAAGCCATTTCTTCCTTTAAAGCGAGTATTTCCTCATCAACTTACTTTTACTTTTTTAAAATTCATTTTCAGCTTCTGGGTCACACGCAGAGATATTCAAGGGTTACTTCTGGCTCTGCACTCAAGGACTACTCCTGGCAGTGCTGAGAGAACCGTATGGGGTTCTGGGAATCAAATTTGGGTCAGCTGTGTACAAGGCAAATGTCCCTATCGCTCAATATAGCACTGTCTGTATCACTGTCCTGCCATTTGTTCATCACTTTGCTCAAGCGGGCACCAGTAACATCTCCATTGTGAGACTTGTTGTTACTGTTTTTGGCATATCAAATACGCCACGGGGAGCTTGCCAGGCTCTGCTGTGCAGGCGGGATACTCTCGATAGCTTTCCGGGCTCTCTGAGAGGAATGGAAGAATAGGACCCAGGTAGGCCGCATGCAAGGCAAACATCCTATGCGCTGTACTATCCCTCCAGCCCATCTCTCAATATAAACATTTTTAATCTGAAGGTTTATGTTGTCTAATATAAGTATGGCTGTCAAGGAATTTTTAGGCTACTACTCATCTGTAAGATTGTTTTCTAGCTTTTAAATTTTTTTAAAATTTTCATTAGTGAGACACCATGAGGTACAGTTGTAGACTTACAAATTTTTGTGCTTAGGTTTCAATTATACAATGATCAAATACCCATCCCTCCACCAGTGCCCATTTCCCATCACCACGGATCCCAGTATCCCTCCCATCCCCCATCCCCCCACCCCACCCTGGCTCTGTGGCAGGGCATTCCCTTTTGTTCTCTCTCTCCTATTGGGTGTTGTGGTTTGCAAAAGATAACCTTTAATTTTGAATCTGTATTTATTGTGACCATTCATGTGTGTCACCAGGTAGTTTGTGTCTTATGTTTTCAGTCTGTATCCCTTCTTATATCCAAAGCAAATGAACCTCAGGCCCATTATTTCTCTCCTAATTTCCCCCATTTTATGTTTTTAATATTTTTCTACTCCTAGGTAAAAGTTCTTTGTCTTTGATGGAGATAATTTCGTGCTCCCTGCAAAGCTCATTTAATGACCATGAATTTCTTTCTCTTCCATAAAGCTTTGTATCATTTGTTCTAACATGAACAGTGACATAGCTAGATCAAGTATTCTTCTTGGGATGTTTATTTCACCCAATATGTTTGGTATGCCCAACCATTCTCTTCTGGCGTGTAGAGTTTCAATTTGATAGATTTGCTGTGATCTGCTGTGGGTTAAAGGATTACATGTAAGTTTCGTTTTTGATCTTGCTGCTTTTAGGATTCTACCTTTGGCTCTTGTCCTGTTATTGACAATATGTATGTCTTGGAAATCTTCTGTTAGTGTTTACTTTCTTTGGAACTCTTTGAGCTTCTTAGATCTGGATCTATGACTCAATTCATAGACCGAAGAAGTTCTTAGCTAGAATTTCTTTGACCAACAGCTCTCTGTCCTCTTTCCTTTCCCTGGGTATCCCTATAATTCAGATTTTTTTTTCTTTTTGGGTCACACCTGGCGATGCTCAGGGGTTACTCCTGGCTTTGCACTGCACTCAGGAATTACTCCTGGCTTTGCACTCAGGAATTACTCCTGGCGGTGCTCAGGGGACCATATGGGATGCTGGGAATAGAACCCGGGTTGGCCGTGTGCAAGGCAAACACCCTACCCGTTGTGCTATAATTCAGATTTTAATCCTTTTACATTATTCCATATTTTCCTGATATTGTCTTCATTTCTTTTCCCCCCTTCTTTATTGATAGTTTCCTATATCCTATCTTTCAGCATAATTATTCACTTCTAAGCTTCTGGCATTCAGCTGAATTTAGAAAAAAAGAATTTTTTTTCAATACCATTGAAAAAATACCATTTTCTAATGAAGTTTTCTCAAATCCTCTTTCATACTTTGTTGGAGGAGAAAAAAACCCTATTGTATGTTTTCTCATAAATTCCTAAATGAACTTAGCATTGTCAACTTGAAATATCTGAAAAGTGATAGAGTTCTTGGCTGATTGGGGAACACTTAAGTCTTGTCTTCATCCATTTATTGTAGTTATCGCCTCTGCTTCTTAATTTTTTATATTTCTCTGTGAGAGCTAGGGCTGAGGCTCTGGTTCTGAGCAGGCTTGGGTAGCAATCAAAGTTCATGTTCATCTAATCCTTAATCTGTAGAGAGGACTGTGTGTTGCATGGAGCCCCTGCTGAGGCTTTGCAGTACAAACCAGGCTGTCTCCATATGCCCACCATTTCTGAGGCCTCACCCTGGCTCCAGTGCTGCTGCCATTGAGTTGGGGCAGACTTTTACACTCAAACCAGCATATATTTCTCAGGTGAAGTAATTCCTCTCTGAGTCTGAGTGAATGCCTCTACTCAGATGCAGTGTACGGGAGGGGAGAGTCTTCATTGTCAACTCAGCAGCCTACCTGTCTGCCCACCAGCTCAGTCTGAAGTGTTAGATCATCTTGCCCAGGTCACAGATGCACTCTCTGAGCCTCAAAGGCCAGCCAGGAACCAACCCTACCGAGTGCTAGTCTAGCTCCCATTCAAGTCTTGTGGAGGTAGAGATTCATAAAGCTGTGGGTGAATTTTCAGCCTGCAGCTTCTTTCCACAGGCTTTTTTTTGGGAAGGGTCACACCCGGCAGTGCTCAGGGGTTACTCCTGGCGGTGCTCAGGGGACCATATGGGATGCTGGGAATAGAACGCAGGTCTGCCACGTGCAAGGCAAATGCCCTACCCACCATGCTATCTCTCCAGCCCCTTTCCACAGGCTTTAATCAACCAATGCTTCACCTTTTCCCACCCCAATCCACACAAGTAGGAACTAGCAAAGGTCCAATGATGTTTGCTGGTTACTGCTGCACATTTCCTCTGAGGGGCTGCTCCCAGAATCCTTTGGCAGTTTTTATTTTTGTGGCATCTTATTTTTGTCGGTTGTGGGCCACACCTGGCTGTGCTCAGGAGTTACTCCTGGCTTTGTGCTCAGAAAGCACTCCTGATGTGCTCAGGAGACCATCTATGGTATTGGATATCAAATCTGCATCGACTGCATGCAAGACAAGCATCCTGCCTACTGTACTACCTCTCGGGCCCCTCCCGGCAAGCTACTGAGAATATCTCGCCCGTACGGCAGAGCCTGGCAAGCTCCCCGTGATGTATTCGATATGCCAAACACAGCAACAACAAAGTCTCACAATGGAGATGTTACTGGGTCCGCTCGAGCAAATCGATGATCAACGGGATGGCCTTTACCTTACCTTACGTAAAATGTAAAAAGTCAATAGGAAATTCAGAATTCAGAGGGAAAAACCAGAAAACTGTACAAATAACTTTTGTTTGGTAAGTCATGTGATTCTACTACCTTACAGAACTTCCAAAAGCTGAAATTCAGTTCTGGAGATAATTACCATACTAGGGAATCAGCATCACCTGCTGGTTCCTTCCAGCAAAATTAGTCCTAAAGGACCCATAGGCCATAAATGGAAGAGATACCAAAGTTCATGGACAGCAATGTAAATGTAAATTTGGCTGAAATTCCACCTGTCACTTCTCAGCATTGTAAGTTAGGGATTATTTATTGAACTTTAACCTCTCTGTACCCGAGGAAAATGGTGACTATAGAACCTCAGAGAGTACTGAGAAATAAGCCGATAAAGGATTTTGCCATAGGTTACAGAAAGAAATCCAGGAAATGTGAGAGGGGTGGAAAGGAGTCTGTGAAAAAGCTTGGGGGTGGGGAGAATCAATGTTTCTTGGGGAGTGGCTAGTTAAACTGGTGGAGAATAATTAAAGTAAAGTGAATTTCTTGCTTCTCCATGGCTGTGGAAATTGGGGGCAACAGCTTAGGCCTCCAGTGCAAATGCATGTATAGGAGTGAAGTTGGGACAGTTGAGACTGCTTGCTGGGACAGTTGGGTAAGCAGGTGACAGCTGACTAACATCAAGCAGAAACTGAAAATCAGATATGGACTGTGACAGAATTGCCCTCCTGGGAAAGTAAAATTGAGGTGCCTTTATGCTTCTTGTATCCTTCTCTTATGTTTTATACATCTTGTTGGGAGGGAGATGGTTTTTCTCATCCCACCCCTTCAAGATTATAATCTTTCTGGTATTTACTCCTTGTGGATCAGAAAAACTGACATCACTAAAAGGGCTTGAATATCTAAAGCGGTGGATAGAATCATTTCAATCTCTATTATTTCCCATCAATCCTGATGGCTGTCTTCATGAACAAAATAAAATATTCATTTATTTAGTTTTTGGGCCACAGCTGGTAGTGCTCAGGGCTTGCTCCTGCCTCTTCCCTCAGTGATCATACCTGGCAGGGCTCAAGGGGTGCCAGTGATCCTCAATGATTGAACTGGAATGATAGTGGTTTCATACAAGGTAAGAGCCTAACCTGTTGTACTATCCAGCCCCTGTAATTTCTCTTTGTTTGACTTCTGGGGTTCTCTCCTTTCTCTGAAGAAACTTTCATTCTCTCTTAAGCAAATTTCCTTTTCTATTTTAATAAAATTCTTTAACTCAACAAATCATGAAAATAAGTTAAAATGGGCAAAGGATATAAACAGACATTTCTCTAAAGAAAGATACTGTTGGCTAATAGGCATATAAGAAGATGGCTGTCACCTCTGATTATTGGGTACAATGATATGTGCACCAATTCAAAGTCACACTGAGCTATCACCTCACACCCATGAAAATGATTATTAGAAGATACAAATAACAAAAGCTAAAGAATGCAGAGAGAAGAAACCCTTGCACATTATTGGTGGAACTATAAATTAGTGCAGCCCTTATAAAAAGGAGCATGAAAAGTCCTCAAAAAAGAATTTTATTTTATTTTTTTTTCTTTTTGGGTCACACCTGGCGATGCACAGGGGTTACTCCTGGCTCTGCACTCAGGAGTTACTCCTGGCGGTGCTCAGGGGACCATATGGGATGCTGGGAATTAAACCCCAGTTGGCTGCATGCAAGGCAAATGCCCTACCCGCTGTGCTCTCTCTCCAGTCCCTCAAAAAAGAATTTTAAAGCAATTTTGTATATCAAATTATCCCGTTTCTGGGCACAAGAACAATATGAAAACATTAACTCATTAGAATATTTGTGTTACAGAAATCTGGCCAAGAAACAGTTTGGCATTTAGGGAGATTTATTTACGCATGGAGACTCACAGTACCATCACCAAAAAGGGTTAGCCTCCGATGTAGTTCACTAAGAGCTTCAAAAAGCCAGATGCTGTCTAAGTGCTTCTAGGGGAAACATTTTTAGTTAACATACACAATGATTGCTAATATATACAATCAGCGATTCCATACCGACATTTAATAATTATTTCCTTGACCCTGTTCCTGTTCATTCCACCTGATCAGACTTGCTCACTAGTTTTGTTCTTGCTCTAACTTTGTGATTTTATGACCTATTCATCTTTGTCTAACTCCTAGAAGGGGTCAGAGGTCCTAGTTTTCCCGCCTCCAGTTTTCCAGGCTCTGCCTCTAGTTTTCCTGCTTTATATGCACCATTCTCTCCCCACCCCCATAGACATCACACCAGTATTCATGAGAATTGGAAAACAACCTAAGTGTCCATCAACAAATGAAGGGATGACATCATACAGCTATTAAAAAATAAACTACATTTGCACCAGAGCCTGGCAAGCTCCCCGTGACGTATTCGATATGCCAGACACAGTAACAACAAAGTCTCCAATGGAGACGTTACTGGGCCAGCTCGAGCAAATCGATGAACAACGGGAGGGCCTTTACCTTTACCTTTACATTTGCACCAATATGGATGGACCTAGAAGGTACTGTCCTAAGTGAAGTAAGTCAGTGAGAAACACATATGATAATAAATTTACCGGGGGTGGGGGGAAGCTAATGATAAAACAAAGACTAACTTACACTATAGCAGTAAAGTATGGTTTAAAATAGCTAATAAGGAAAGGGTAAAGAAGGTGAGTCAATCAGGTTGCTCAGGTCAAAAATTAATTGATCAGATGGTCAAGTATACAGTGAAAGAAGGAAACGAGACCTGCATTTATAACTGGACACCTGGAATCTATTTATTTATTTATGCACACACATTGCATTTCAATGTTACCTCAGTCAACTAAAAAATTAAAATCTTTCTTTCATACTGGTCATTCTGCGTTTGTTTTCTAGCTGACAATTAAGGACAATAATTTACAGTGGCTGGTGGGTCCCAGAGTCCCTTCCAGAATTGTTCTCTAGTTTTTCTGCTCTCTCTAAACTCAGGACACCCACCAACAGCCATTTCCGTTTCATTTTCCTGCTTCCGAGGTCTGGAGTTCCCGGTGCCTTCTCACTCCTCTTCCTCCTCCCCAGCCCCTCTTTCCTCCCTTACCCCAGCCTTCGGCCCTGGTCTCTCCCGGGTCCCAGAATCTCCTCTTTAGTCAATTTCCCAGCAGTAACAAACAGCTGCCCACCCCCCACCCCGAAGCTCCCCCCGAAAGGGCAATAGGGCAAAGGAATTTTTAGTGCAAAAAAAACCGTAAATCCAGGCGGAGCAGGAGCTCTGAGGTCCTGGAAGCTCGCGGAGCAGGGGATGGGGGGTGGGCCGCGGGCCCGCTGCGTGCAAGGCCAGAGCCCTGTCGCCCCCCAAGAATCCCCGCTTACCTGTCCGGTGCAGAAGCCAGAAGCGCGGCTGAGATACCCCTTTCAAAAAGCCCCCCACGAGCCGGCCCTTTTATCACCAACAGACATTTAGCCTCAGTGCGAGGATGGCTTCTCAAAGATTCTGGTTTCGTTTTCTCATCACCCCCACCCCAACCCCCGCCCCCGTCCGTCCTCGCGCGCCCCTGCCTCTAGACCGCCCCAGAAAGGAGGAAACTGCAAACCGCGCAAGATGCAAAGAGCCGCTCCCCGCAGGTGGCATAGGCTCCCGGGTCTTTGCGCACGCCCTCCTATAAGCGCGGCATCTTCCAGGGAGAGGAAGGGGGCCAAGGACACAAGACCACCTGCGGACCACTGACTGTGCTTAGGGCCCGTGTCTATCTCGACGTTTATGAAACCTATGGCAGTACTGTATTCCAGATCATTTAATCTATGTTGTGCATGTTTAAGTGTATATGTTACAAACACTTCGGCATATTTTCATTTTTCACTTCTGTCAGTACCCAGAATAAAAAGCAAAGTAACTTTCAGATCAATTTTTGCATTGAAGGAAAGTAACAGCACAATGTAGTTCATTTACACAAATGCATGAAAACTTAAAGATCGCAATTATTTTTGAGAGGGACAGGAGGAATGCGGCAAATGTAGCTCAGTGGCAAGAAGCACTGGTTCTCTGGCACAAATGCACACTCAGAAGCAATCCTCTTCTCCTTCCCCTCCTTCCCTCCTCCTCTTCCTCCTCCTCCTCCTCCTCCTCATCCTCCTCCTCTTCCTCCTCTTCTCCTCTTTCTCCTCCTCTTCTCCTCCTCTTCCCCTCCTCCTCCTCCTTTTTCTCCTCCTTCTCCTTTTCCTCCTCCTCCTCTCCTGCTCCTCCCCTTCTCCTCCTCCTTTTTCTCCTCCTCTTCCTCCTCCCCTCCTCCTTCTCTTCTTCCTCCCCTCTTCCTCCTCTTCCTCCTCCTCCTCCTCTTCTTCCTCTCCTTCCTTCCCCTCCTTCTCTTTCTTCTTCCTCCTTCTCCCAGCGATTCTCAGGAGGTTAGTCATGGCTCTATACTCAGAAATTATTCCTAGTGGTACCATATGGTATGTCAGAAAATCAAACCTGGTTGGCCAAGTGCAAGACAAATGCTCTGCCCACTGTATGTGACTCCAGCCACCGTTATTATTTTTTTAATAGACATTCTTTTTTCGAAGGTCATGTTCTCTCTTGAACATGTATTTCTATTTCTTTCCTCCTCTCCTCTGCTTTTTCCCTCTGGAGAAGCCTGTGTTCACTCTTGAACACATATTTCTTTCTCTTCTCTTATACTTCTCCTAGTAGCTTTCTTTAATTAAAATCCATTTTTCTTCACTAAAAAAGAAAAAAGTAATGAGATAATAAAATAATAATCATGTATTTTTCTTTTTTAAAAGTTTATTTTCATAAAGTTGTTCACAATAATGGATTACATTCAATATTTCAACACCATTACACCTTCCCACTGCCATTATTTTTTTATTTTTAAATTTTGTTTTATTATTTTTATTTATTTTTATTTTATTGAATCACCGTGAGATAGCGTTACAAAGCTTTCATATTTGAGATTCAGCTATACAATGATTGAATACCCATCCCTCCACCAGTGCACATTTTCTACCACCAATGTCCCCAGTATCCTCCCTCCCCCACCCCAGTTCACCCTGCCTCTATGGCAGACAATTTCCCCAATACTCTCTCTCTACTTTTGGGTATTATGTTCTGCTCAAAATTTCCCACCACCATTCAAGCCTACCTGCCAGGGGCAGACACTAGAAAATTTGTTTTCCATTGAACATTTTGAAAATCATGAGAGTTCGCGAAATGAATATTTGCGGCCGCGTGCTTCTGGAATTCTAGATTGTAAACGGTTGGGTTCCAGAGACATATCTGTTATGGCACTAATCCATTTTGGGATACAGTTAGGAATCTCTGGACCAGGACTGTAGGTGTGGTAAGATGGCGCCTGAGGGAAATTGTGGGCGCGACAGCCAGTCTGCTGAGCAGGAGGGGATCCGGAGAAGGGCAGCCCAGGTCCTCTGCCATCATGCAGCCTGGAGATTTAGTCCTGGCACCCGCATACCTTAAACCTTGCTTGTGGAAGCTCTTGGTCGCCAGGATTCCATCTGGAGTAGGCAGGGAGAGATCACCTGCTCCATCTGGGGTGTGCCAGTGAAATTGGAAAAACCTCAGGCTCTGTGGTGTCTTCCAGAACTCACTGCTGTGTCTCTGGTTAAATTTTATTTTCATAATGTTTTTGACATTACTTGATTACATTCAATACTTCAACATGAATCCCATCACCATTACACCTTCCCACCACATTATTTCAAAATTTCCCCCCACCGTTCAAGCCTGTCTGCCACAGGAAGATTCCAAATAATTTATTTTCTATTGCTTATTGTGAATATTATGGGAGGCTACGCAGCTGCAAGAGTGGCTGTGCACTCCTGGAATTCTAAAAGTTTTGGTGATCAAGGTCCAGAGAAATTTCTGCCGTGAGCAGAAGAAAGTCCCTGATAGAGAGAGAAGTGAGGTGGGTTGGGGGTGGGGTGAGAGAAGGAAACTCAGGATGGCAGGGCTGCAAGCTGAGGGAGGTTCCACAACTCTTGGTGCTATGGGCAGTGGCAGTTATGAAGAGGGCTCTTCAGATCCAACTTGGCACCACTGCAGAGCATGGGGGTTGAGATCCCAGTGTAGAGGAAAAACTCAAGGGGGGCCCTGTGATTGTCCACTGCAGCATTGTCCTGCAGCCATTTCCTCCCCTGACCAGTAAATGCTACCCATAGCATATTATGGAGAAAATCCTCTCTGAGAGTCAACTGTCTTGAAGTTGAATACCCATCCATGGGGATGTGTGCCCCATTGTCAGGTTCTGCTGGATTGGTGGCTGCAGTCTGCTCACTTTGCCCAAAACACATACTATAGAAGCCCTGAACCCTGCTGGGGCCATTGCTGCTGTTGCTACTGGGACCCAGGGACCCCAAGGGGCATGATGCTGCTGCAGGTCAACCTAGAACCACGGGGTGAGTGCATCAACAGCCTGATGTTACCCTCAGTCTTCCCGATGCCCCAAAAATGCTGCTGTGGCTCTGGCCAGACGTCAACAACTCAGGACCAAGTTTCCTGAAAATTCAACTGCCTACAGTTAGGTATGTGGGAACCACACCCACAAATCACCTTGGGCTCAGCCATACAAGCTCATTTGTAGGCCTTACTTCTGAGACCCATGAATAAATTGCCAAAGAGATCAAAAGTCACAGTTAATCTCAGACTTGCAGTTAATCCAGGGGTAACCCTGAGCACTGTTGGGTGTGGTACCTCCAAAAATAAGGAATAGCAGGAGGTGACAAACTATTTTTAAATTATTTGTAAAGAAAAAAATAGTCTGGTCATCTCACAGTTATCGCCATGTAAACTCATTAGCCCAGTTTCATAATTCCATAACTAATCTCGGAAGAGATACAAGTCAAGCCACAAAAATTCACAGACATAATAGTCTTCAGGATGAAAACTTTGGAGGCCCTCAGAGACATGGGGTCGAGTTCCTTCCTTCCTGCCCTCTGAAGCCCTGGAAGATGCACCCACACTCCATAACCACCACCATGTAAACTCATCAACCAATTTCTACAGATCCTGGAGTTCCTGGAGTGCATGACCACACACGTGGACATGAGACATTTCCAGTTTCCACTATACTGACATGACACCAGAATGGAAGCACACCCAATTAAATGGGAAAGTCATGTGTGAGTGACTGAGGGGAATCCAGAAATATAGGGAGATGGGGGAATTAGTCCATCCACAACTCCATGAAAGACTGGAGATTTCAGTCACAAAACCTGCATATCTAAATTAATAATGAGATTAATTTCTGGATGAGGCTCATCCTGAGCAGTTGAGTCCAGCTGGGAGCATGGCAGCAACTGTAGAGTGTGGAGGGTTTTGGCTGTAGGGACTCTGGGTGGTCACTAGACTCTATCCCCCACACCCCCATCCACGTTGCTCCGAATGACTAAGCCTTGTACTTGTGCAGGGTCTGTAAGATTGTCTGTTAATGATGGCCTCTCATGCACATAATTCCAACACCAAACCCATCAACAGTGCACACACTTCACTCCATCAAAGGCGCCTGCCTTCGCTCCTCCTTTTCAAAACCTGCCCCTAGCAAGTCAGCTGTGTGATTCAGATCTCTCATTGTGTTGCCTTTCTTGCTACCTTGCTGTTAACTTTCAGTAACATTATTGCAATCCACAGTGCCTAAAAAGAAAAAAGGAAGGGGTGGGGGGTGTGTCCAGAGAATAGTACAGCGGTACAACATTTGCCTTGCAAGCAGCCAACCTATGTTTGATCCCTGGCACTTCATATGGTCCCCGAAGGTCTCCAGGAGTGATCCTTGAGTGCAGAGCAAAGAATACACCCTGAGCACAGCTGAGTATAACCCCCCATAACAAAAGCAAAACAAAAAGAAATGATCAATCGAATTAATAACCAGGAAAACACAAATCACCAAAAATTACTGTTCAGTTGCTATTTTACTGAACAGTGGAAGGAGGGAGAAGAAAAAAGAATATCAAGAAGTCTGACATCTGACAGTTGGAGATATGGCATTACTAATGGATATTTAAAAAAGTCCATCTACTCTGAATAATTTGGTGTTGTCTTCTAACTTGAAGAGTTACATATTTCTCATTCAGCAGTTCTGTTGCAGTAATAATTAAAACAGCCTGGTAATGGAACAAAGGCAGAGCTGTAGACCAATGGAACAGGGTTGAATATACTGACATCTCCCCCCAAGCATATGATCATCTAATCTTCGATAAGGGGGCAAGAAAAGTGAAGTGGAGCAAGGAAAGCCTCTTTAACAAATTGTGCTGGCAAAACTGGATGACTACATGCAAAAAAGTGGGCTCAGATCTCTGCCTAATGCCATGTACAAAAGTAAGATCAAAATGGATTAAAGACCTCAACATCAGACCGGAATCCATAAGGTCCATTGAAGAAAAAGTTGGCAAAACCCTCCATGACATTGAAGCTAATGGTATCTTCAAAGATGTCACGCCACTGGCCAAGCAAGTGAAAACGGAGATAGACAAATCTTTGTTTGTCTATCTCTTATAGACTATCTTAAACTAAGAAGTTTCTGCACCTCAAAAGAAACAGTGACCAAAATACAAAGACAGTCTACAGAATGGGAAAGGATATTCGCCAAATACACATCCGACAAGGGGTTGATATCAAGGATATACAAAGTACTGGTTGAACTCTACAAGAAGAACACATCCAACCCCATCAAAAAATGGGGCGATGAAATGAACAGAAACTTTCTCAAAGAAGAAATCCGAATGGCTAAAAGGCACATGAGAAAATGCTCCACATCATTAATCATCAGAGAGATGCAGATCAAAACCACAATGAGATATCATTTCACACCACAGAGACTGGCCCACATCCACAAGAACAAAAGCAATCGGTGCCCAGTGCGGATGTGGCAAGAAAGGGACCCTCCTTCACTGCTGGTGAGAATGCCGACTGGTTCAGCCCTTTTGGAAAAAAGTATGGACGATTCTGAAAAAATTAGAAATTGAGCTCCCATTTGATCCAGCAATACCACTCCTGGGAATACATCCCAGAGAGGCAAAAAAGTATAATCGAAGTGACATCTGCACTTGTTTGTTCATTGCAGCACTCTTTACAATAGCCAGAATCTGGAAAAAACCTGAGTGCCCGAGAACAGATGACTGGTTAAAGAAACTTTGGTACACTTACACAATGGAATACTATGTAGCTGTTATTAAAGATGAAGTCATGAAATTTACATACAAGTGGTACTACATGGAAAGTATCATGTTAAGCGAAATGAGTCAGAAAGAGAGGGATAGACATAGAAAGATTGCATTCATCTGGGGAACATAAAGTAACAAAATAGGAGACTAACACCACCAGGAGGTTTGCTCCATGGCTTGGAGGCCAGCCACACATGCTAGAGGAAAAGGGAGCTCAGATAGAGAAGGGAGCACCAAATAAAGGGTGTTGGGAGGATCCTCCCAGGATGGGAGAAGCATGCTGAAAGTAGACTATAGACCGAACATGATTGCCACTCAATGCCTCTTTTGCAAAACACAACGCCCAAAAGGAGAGAGAGAACAAAGGAATATACCCTGCCACAGAGGCAGGGTGGGATGGGGGGGATGGGGTGTGGGAGGGATGCTGGGACCTGTGGTGGTGGAAAATGGGCACTGGTGGAGGGATGGGTATTTGATCCTTGTATAATTGAAATCCAAGCACAAAGGTTTGTAAGTCTACAACGGTACCTCATGGTGTTTCACTAATAAAAAATTAAAAAAAAAAACTAAATGAGCAAATGTACCTATAGTTTAGGACACAGGGAGAAATGGTTTGAGACATGGTTCTTGCCTGGACGCTGAGTCTCTGGTGTGCAGAGCACCCTCCCTGCTCCAGAAGGCCTCACTTGAAAGCTTTGCACTCCTTTTGTGCCTGGACTAGTCATGTAGAGCAGTATCATTCTGGAAGAATGTACAATCTGAACAAAATTTCATGCATCCCCGTCCCTATTTCTTTCCTTTGCATTGCCTGATAGATAGCTGCACAAGGACCGGGGGACTCGATTCTTGAGTTGAGTTCTTCTGGGAGTGCATAACTGGGTCCTGCTTCCAGGAGAAAAGCCTGGTGCAATTCTACTGCAAAATAGTGGGGACTACTACCAGGAATCAAACAATTTCCTTTTGTGTCAAATTGCCATGTTGAGAATTATGGGTGAGCTACTTAGTGTAACCTGACTTCACCAACCTACTCTTTTCTCCTCATTGGTCAATCACTATAAAAGAGTAACTACAATTACTCCCAATTTCCTCCTTATTGCAGATTATAAAAGAACCAGGTCACCATCTGCTGGTTATTACTACAGACCCTGCCCCCGCCTCACCCCCCTACTACCCCCCCCCAGCCTTCTCTCTGAAGACTTTTGTTAGCAGTTTCCAGAAAAATGACAAACTCAAACCACTTGCCCCCTTATCCTTTAAAATTCCCAATGTTCTGAGCCTCATAGGACACCTTCAGGCTAATGCCTCTTGGTTGTGAATCTGGATTATGGATTCTGTTCTCAAATAAACATTTTTATGATTATACACAGTTTTAGATTCTCTCCCTATGAATAATGTAAGTTATCCATTGATATTTGATATTTGTGTGTGTCGCCCACTCAACCTCAATTCATACACTGAAACCTAATTCCTAATGTGGGTATTTTAAGGTGTAGGCTCTGGGAGGTGATTCAGTAAGGAAGTTCGACATGAAAGGCATTCATATTCTGTGTCTGCTGAGAGCTCCTGGTCCCCTTCTAGTTCTGCGACTACACAAAAAAAGACAGTCATCCCAGAAGGATGTATGGGAACATTGGTGGAAGGGAGTTAACGTTGGTGGTGGAATTGGTGCTGGAGCATTGCATATCTAAAACTCAACTATAAGTAGCTTTGTAAATAATGGGGCTTTAATTAAAAATTTTAAAGCATGTCAATCAAATTAGAAAAGTTTCGGGGGCGAGCTAGCGTGTGATTTTTGTCTTTGCTTTTTAGATTTTTTTCCCTTTTGGGTCACACCTGGCGATGTTCAGGGATTACTCGTGGCTCTGCACTCAGGAGTCATTCCTGACAGTGCTGGGGGGGAGGGGGGGGACACATAGGATGCCGAGGATGGAACCAGGGTCTACCATCTGCAAAGCAAACGTCCTACAAACAGCGTAACCTAATATTGCTCGGGTCTCTTCATGTGCCCTTGAGAAGTTATATACTAGTTTCTTATAACTTATGGCTATACTTAATTATTGTTTGCTGAAGAGCTATGTATTTATCTGATAGGACCCCCCCCCCCCCGCCCCATCTGCCCTGGCTCAGTATAGAAGAGCCCTGGTTTGTGACAGCGCTGAGCTGCGGTAGCAGAGCTGCCCGTGGCGGAAACGCTGCTGGTGACTCAGCGCCTGTGTGGGAAGCGGAGGCGGGCATTGCAAGGCATCAAATTCAAGTTCAAAACCCGGAGGCGGGCATTGCAAGGCATCAAATTCAAGTTCAAAACCCGGAGGCGGGCATTGCAAGGCATCAAGTTCAAGTTCAAAACCCGGCTGAGGTCAGCTGTGAACAGGGCAGCGGGTATCCTCATCCTATCCTTCACCATATGATCACCCCCCCCCCTTAGGCGACCCTAAAGGACAAGGTCGCTTTTAAAGCCCTGGGGTCCTGCACTGAGGCCCGAGGAACAACGTTCGATAACTGCGCACTGGCTCCGTGGTCTCTCAGGGTCAGGCACGAACTTACTCCGACTTACCGAGGCCCCAGGGGCCAAGGCACCTCCTGAACCCCACACGGCTCCTGGGGTGCTCGCTCTCTCTGACACCTCCGCTTTGGCGGTGAGGGCATTCCTATCAGGCTGGTGGGGCGGTTTGAGGACGGGGAAGTGGGGCACGCGCCCCTCAGCGCAGTGTAGAACTGCGAGTTGGGTTGGGCTGTCCCTCCCCTCCCCCCAGCAGTCACTGTCACTGTCACTGTCACTGTCCTCCCTTTGTTCATCCATTGATTTGCTCCAACGGGCCCAGTAATATTTTGAGACTTGTAACTGTGTTTGGCATATCGAATATGTCTCGGGTAGCTTGTCAGGCTTTGCCCTATGGGCGAGATACTCTCGGTAGCTTGCCGGGCTCTCTGAGAGGGGCTAAGGAATCAAACTCGGGTCTGCCTTATGCAAGGCAATTGTCCTACCCGCTGTGCTATAGCTCCAACCCGCAGAGCAGAACGGACGGAATGGAGGACGCTGCCCCAATTGGGGCAGCACTCAGTCCCTCGTGGGTGGGGGGGGGGAGGGAACACATGCACGTCCTTCTCCCCCCTTCTCCGGGTGATTCTGGGGACTCTAGGACGGCACCTTTTTTGGTATGTCGAAGGAAGTACGTGCCTGACCCGACCGCACATTTTTACCTCCAGAACCCGTTCCCCAAAAGCCCCCTTTCAGTACCCGGATTCAGGGCATCTCCAAGGGGGCTCTGGAGTCTCGCCCGCCCTCGCCTTGCCTTCACCGCTGGGCGAACGGTTCGGTGACACGCAGAATCCCCTTCCCGCCTTGGGCGGCGGTCACCGCGCAGACCCGCTCCCGACGCGCGCCTTTGGTGTCTCCGGGTCCCGCAGGACACGCGAAGAGCCAGCGCGGACGGAGTGGGCCTGTCCAGGCTCTGCCCTCCGCGCAGGAAACACGTCGAATAGACAAGGCAGGAATAGAAGGCTTCCCAAAGAAGGTCTCCGAAAACAGCTAGAAACTCACCCAGAGGTGCGCGATTCTCTTCCCGGAGTCCCTAGCCGAATTCGCGCACTGAGCGTATTGCGAGGTTCTAGCCCCGCCTGTAAGATCAGGGAGGAGCGGGGGCGGGGAGTCGTTGGAAGGGCGCAAAGACCGCTTGGAGAGCCCCGCTGTGCAGAGCTGGAAGCCCTTCACCCCTAAGCGAGCCCGCTCCATCCCGGGAACAGCGACTCCCTTCGCGCAAGTTTCCCCGCGCACCCAGAGCCCAATCTGGCTGCGTGGTACAGGCCTGAGCTTCCTGGCACGTGTCTCCCTTTAGACATTCATTTACAAGCGATATGATATCGGCCCCAGAGCTGGGGCACACCCAGGGATATTCCTCCTCAGAGTACCATATAGGATGCCGGAGATCAAACCCAGGTCAGCCACGTGCAACCCAAACAAACACCCTACCTATCTCTCTAGCCCCCAGTAATTTGTAATAAAATGATTACTGAAAATACTTTGGTGGGGACCAAGGTGAAGGCTCATTAGAACCAGAGCACGTGTTCAACAGGGCTCCCTGTTGTGTTCCTGAAATACCATCCTTGGACCTCTAAACATAGCTCTGGATGACCTCAGCACTGCTGGAGAGCCCCCCACCTAAGCAAAAACAGACAAAACAAACAAAACCCTTCACATTTGGGAACTAGGAAGTTAAAAGAACACTTGGCTCAAGGTAGAGCTCTTCTAACACAACATGGAAGAAATTCTTCCTTCTTCAAATTCGCTGTAGAAGCATGTATTACCATAAAAATTAGGGGATGTCACTGCCCGGTTTTCCCAGCACCACTTGTTGAAGAGACTTTCCCTCCTCCATTTCATATTTGTTGCTCCTTTATCAAAGATTAAGTAGTCATATATTTGAGAGTCAGGATGTTCAACTCTATTCCATTGATCTTCATTTTGTTGTTGTTGTTCTTTTATTGGGGGGGTGGTCACACCCAGAGATGCACAAGGGTTACTCCTGGCTCATGCATTCAGGAATTACATTACTCCTGGCGGTGCTCAAGGAACCATATGGATGCTAGGAATTGAAGTCGAGGTTCAGGTTGGCTGCGTGCAAGGTAAACGCCCTACCTGCTGTGCTATCGCTCCAGCCCCACAACCCCATGCTGTTTTAGACAGTAACACTTTGTAGTACGATTTGAAATCTGGGAAAGTGATGCCTCCCATCTTCTTTTTCCCAAGGATTGATTTAGCTCTTCTTGGGAAGTTATTGTTTCATATGAATTTCAGGAGATTTTTGGCTATGTCTTTGAAAAATGTCATGGGTATCTTTAAAGAGACTGCATTAAATCTGTATAATGCTTTGGGGAATATTGCCATTTTGACAATATTAATTCGCCTGATAGTGAGCAGGGGATGTTTCTCCATTTCCTTGTGTCCTCTTTTACTTCTTGAAGTAGGGTTTTGTGGTTTTCTTCGTATAGGTCCTTCACCTCTTTAGTGAAATGAGTCAGAAGAAGGGGGACAAAGAATGATTTGTGGGATATATGAAAAATAATATGAGACTATTACCCAAAGACAGTAGAAATAAGAACTGGAAATGTTGTTTCACTGTTAGAAACTTGCCTCAAATGGTGTGGGGAGAAGGCAGTTGGGATAGAGAAGTGACCTTCTAATAGCTGGAAATGATCACTCTTGATAAGAACTGTGTATAAAAGTAGGAATAAACACGCTAAAGGAACAAACACGATAACCTCTCAGTTCTTGTACTGAAAGCCACGGTGCCCAAAAAGGGGAGTGGGGAGAGAGAGGCAGCTAGGTGAGGTGAAACTGGGGGCATTGATGGTGGGAAAACTACACTAGTATGTGATTGGGTGTCAGAACATTGTTGACACCCTGAAACTTAATGATGAACAACTTTGTAACTGTGTATCTCAAGGTGACTCAATTAAAAAAAAGAAAAAAAAAGAAATTTAAATGTAAATCAATATGAGGAGGTGTGCGGGAAGTTGAGAGACCTGTCGCCAGAAGAGAAGCCCCGCGCCAGGACTTTTGCTCCACTTCTCCGCGCACCTCTGAGTCGACCTCCAAGAAACCTCCCAGTAAAGCCCCTTCCACGGTCAGAGCAGGTTAGCAACTGCCGCACTGCTTCGGTGCTTGTTAAGTGGAAGAATATCTCTGGATGTGCCCCAGAGATATCATATCGCTTGTAAATAAACGTCTAAAAGGAAACACGAGCCAGGAAGCTAGGTTGGGCGCTGGGCGCACGGGAAACTTGCGCAAAGGAACTTGCGGGTTCTGGGGATGGAGCGGGCTCCCTTAAGGGTGAAGGGCTGCGAGCTCTGACACAGACCGATTTTAGAAGTTTTTTTTTTTCTCCCTTCCAAAGTCGCCCCGCCCCTGTTTCGCGCAGCTACAACGTCGCTCCGCCCTTGTCCAGGGTCTGCTCGCAAAACCCCAATGCTGTCATTTCTCAAGGGACTCCGGGAAGAAGGTCTCGCTGGTCTGGGTAAGTTTCTAGCAGTTTTCCGAGACCTTCTTTGGGAATCCTTCTATTCCTCCCTGTCTGTTCAACGTGTTCCTCGCGCGTCCTGCGGGACCGGAGACCCCAAAGGCGCGCCTTGGGAGCGGGTTTGCGCAGGGTCTGCCGCCCGGGGAGGGAAGTGGGTTCTGCGTGTCACCGAGGCGTTCGCCCAGCGTTCAGGACAAGGCGAGGGTGGGTGAGACTCCAGAGCCCCCTTGGGGATTCCCTGAATTCGAGTACTGAAAGGGGGGGCCTTTGAGGAACAGGATCTGGAGGTAAAAATGTGCGGGCGGGTCAGGCAAGTACTTTCTTCTATGTACCAAAAAGGCGCCTCCCAAGAGCCCCCGGGCTCACCCGGAGAAGGGGGGAGAAGGACGTGAGTGCCCCCAACTCCACGAGGGACTGAGTGCTGCCCCAAGTGGGGCAGCGTCCTCCATTCTGTCCGTTCTGCTCTGCGGGGTGTGGCGGGGTGGGGGCAGCCCGACCGGACCTGCTTTCCTGCACTGCGCCGGGAGGCGCGTATCCCCCTTCCCCGTCCTTAAACCGCCCCACCAGCCTGGACCCCGAGTCCAGCCTAATAGGAATGCCCAAAGTGGAAGTGCCAGAGGAAGCGAGCACCCCAGGAGCCTGATGGGGTTTAGGAGTCTTGTCCCCCGGGGTTTCGGTAAGTAGGAGGAAGTTGGTGCCTGACACTCCCTGAGAGACCGCGGAGCCAGGGCGTGTAATTGCACATTGTTCCTCAGGCTTTCGTGCAGTATCCCAGGGCCTTAAAAGCGACCTTGTCCTATTCGGTCGCCTAAGCGGGGTTATCATATGGTGAAGGATAGGACGAAGACCCCCCCTCTGCCCTGCCAAGGGCTGGCCTCAGCCGGTTTTGAACTTGGCGTTCCCCGCCGGGCACAGCCTTTGCTTCCCACGCAAGTGCTGTGTGACACGGGGAAGCGTTTCCCGCCACGGGCAAGCTTTGCTACAGTCGCCCGTCGCACCCAGGGCTCTGCTCTACTGAGTCTCAAGCGGGCAAGGAGGTCCTAACAAATAAATACATAGCTCTTCAGCGAACAATAATTAAGTATAGTCATAAGTTATAAGGAACTAGTATATAACTTCTCAAGGGCACACGGAGTTACTGGAGCAATATTAGGCTATGAACCATGTGCATAGGACGTTTGCCTTGCACATGCCTTGCACATGGTTGACTCTGGTTCGATCCCCCACTTCCCATATGGTCCCTCAAGCACCGCCAGGGATGATTCCTGGGCGCAGCAGTGTAGCACTGTCCTCCCGTTATTCATAGATTTGCTCAGTAACATCTTCATTTTGAGATTTGTTGTTACTGTGTTTGGCATATCGAATACGTCACGGATAGCTTGCCAGGCTTTGCCGTGAGGGGGAGATACTTTCGGTAGCTCTCTGAGAGGGGCAGAGGAATCGAACTCAGGTCGGACAAGTTGGCCGTGTGGAAGGCAAATGCCCTACCGCTGAGCTCTGATGCTCGGAGTAATCCCTGAGCTTCACCAGGTGTGACCCAAAAAGAAAGAGAGAAAGAAAGAAAGAGAGAAAGGAAGAAAGAAAGAAAGAAAGAAAGAGCCTAAAAAACAAAAATCACACACTAACCTTAAGTTTTGTTCCCTGCCCCCCAGAACTTTTCTAATTTTATTGACATGTTTTAAATTTTTTAAGTAAAACACCGTGATTTACAAAGCTACCTATAGTTGCGTTTTAGATATACAATGTTCCAGCACCAATCCCACCACCAATGTTCCCATACTCCTTCCTTTCCCACACCCCCTGTCTGTCTGCCTCTTGACAGGCATCTTTCACTGGTGTAAGATGGTGTCTCGTTGTCGTTTTGACTTGGTAATAATATGTGGTTGGCATTTTTTTCATGTGACGGCTTTCTGTTGGTCTTCCTCAGAGGATTGTCTGTTTATGACTTCTTTCCATTTTTTGATAAAAATTTTAGATCCTTTTGTTGTGGTTGAACTTTGTGTATACCTTATGGATTTCACTCCTTTATCTGATGTTGAGTGCAAATATTTTCTCCCACTTAACTGTCTTTTAGTTCTAGCCCATGCTTCTTTTGGCATAAAAAAAACTTTATAGTTTGATGTAGTCCCATTTGTTTAGTTTTGATTCTATAGCTTTTGCCAATGGCACTGTGTCATTGAAGACTCCTTTGAGGTTTAGGACTCGGAGCATTCTGCCTATATTTTACTCACTGTATATTGTAGGTTCAGGTCTGATCTCCAGGTCTTTAATCCACTTTTCTTTTTAATTTTTATTAGTGAAACACCATGAGGTACAGTTGTAGACTTACAAATTTTTGTGCTTGGGTTTCAATTATACAATGATCAAGTACCCATCCCTCCACCAGTGCCCATTTTCCACAACCACGGATCCCAGTTCCCTCCCACCCCCATCTCTCTCTTTAATCCACTTTGAGTTGACTTTTCTGTAAGATGTGAGGTATGGATTCAGTTCTAATTTCTTACATGTGGTTATTGAATTCTCTCAACACCATTTTTTGAAGAGACTGTCTTTATTCATATATATATATACATATATATATATATATATATATATATTTGCTTTTGGGCCACACCAGATGGTATTCAGGGGTTACTCCTGGCTCTTAACTTAGAAAATTCTCCTGGCAGGACTAAGGGAACCACATAGGAAACTACTAACAAGACAGACAGAAGGTTGCAGTGTGTGTGGGGAGGGTGGGGGTGGGTGGAGGGGTCTGTTGTAATAACCAGCAGATGGCGTCCTGGTTCTTTTATAATCTGCAATAAGGAGAAATTGGGAGTAAGCATGGTTACTATTTTACAGTGATTGCCCAAAGGAGAAAAGAGTAGGTTGGTAAAGTCAGGCTGCACTAAGTAGCTCACTCAGAATTCTCAACATGGCAATTTGACACAGAATGAAATTGTTTGATTCCTCATAGTCCCCACAGAATTGCACCAGGCTTTTCTCCTGGAAGCAGGACCCAGTTATGCACTCCCAGAAGGAATTGAGTCCCCAGGTCCTTGTGCAGCTATCCATCAAACACTGCAAAGGAAAGAAATGGGGGAGCTGGGCCATGAAATTTTGTTCAGATTGTACATCCTTCCACAATGATACTGCTCTCCCTGTCTAGTCCAGGCATAGAAGGAGTGCAAAGACTTCCAAGTGAGGATTTCTGGAGCAGGGAGGGTGCTCTGCACACCAGACATTCAGGATCCAGACAGAAACCATGTCCCAAACCATTCCTCATTGTGTCCTAAACTGTAGTTATCCTTTGCTCATTTAGTTTTAGACATACTCTCTGGGTCCTTCAGTGATCTGTTTCTAAAAACTTTCTAAATCCATGGAGAGGTTATTAATTTCAATATATACCAAACTCTTTGGGAGCCCTGAGGATAAGAAGAAGGCCAACAGTGGAATTCCAGGATGTTTGAAAGAAATTTACAAGATGGCAAAAGTGGAGGAGATTATTAGAGTCTCAGAACACACCTGGGCAAAGGCATGAGACCTTGGATTATGTTGGGAGTGATGGTATTTATTGAATACCTAGTTAGCCCCTTTACTTTGCTGTCATGTGGAATATATGGAATTTACATTTATATGTGTGAAATGTCCACATGACATATGAGTTAACTTGATTTAATCCCAATCATGCAAAAAGGCTAGAACACCAAAGATGTTATCACTGTCTTAATATGCTTTGGACACTGTTATGAAAATTCTATAAAATGAGTGGCTTATAATCAGCAAAAAATTATTTCTCACAGTAGTGGAGGCTGAGAAACCCAAGATGGTCAGGTCTGGTGAATACCTCACCTCTTTATTGCAAAGCACTGATTTCTTCTGTTAGTTTTTGTTCATTTGGGGTCACACCAACTGTGCCCAGGTTTACTTCTAGCTCCTGGAGTTAGGATTATTTCTGGTGGGAAGGGAAACCATATGAAATTCTGGGGATTCAACCTGGTTCAGCACACAAAAAGCAAGTAACTTACTCTCTGTACTAGCTCTCTAGCCCAGACAAATGATTTCTTACTGTTTTCTTTCATGGGAGAGATGAGGGAAAGGGAGCAAGCTCTTGTGATTCTTAGAAGGGCACTAATTTTATGCATGAGGGTTCCACACTTATGATTTTATTCAACCTCATCTACCTCTTAAAGGCCTTACCTTTTATTATTGATAGTGTAATGTTTTAACAGTTTTTTTTGGGGGGGGACTATACCCCAGTGATGCTTAGGGATTACTCCTGGCACTGCATTCAGGAACTGCTTCTGGTGCGTTCAGGGGACCATATGGGATACCAGGATTGAAAATGGATCTGCCACGTGCAAGGCAAGAACCCTATCCTCTCTACTATCTCTCCAGCCCCAACATACAGATTTCTGGGGGAGCACAAACATTAAATCCATAACTGTGATGTCAATAGGATCAGGAATTTATACAACAGAGCTGGCATATCCCCAGTATCTAGCTGAGAGCCTCTGCAGGGAACTTGCTCAGCAATGGACAAGAATATTTTTTAATTCTTATTTTTTTTATTATTTTGGGGTCACACGAAGTGGTGTTCAGGGACTCTTCCTGGCTTGATCCTCAGGGTAACTGTTGGCAGTGCTCTGGGGACCAAATGTGGTGTGGATGAAACTCAGCCTTTCTGTGTGCAAAGGATGCACTGCAGCTATTAAGTTTTCTCTCAAAGTTAATTAATTTTATTTTTTATTGAATCACCATGAATTACAAAGTTACAAAGAATTCATGATTATTTTCAGGTGTATGTTGTTCTAATAACCTATTCCTTTACCAGTGCCCACTAACATCCACCAATGTCCCTACTTTACCTTCTGCACCCCAGGCGGTTGCTGTGACAAGCACTGTTCCTCTTCTCCATTATCCTAGTGTTTCCCCCTTAACTTATTCCCCAACCCCTACTTCCATGACAAACTTCCTACTAAAGACAAGTTCTCCTGCTCTTCATTCCTATTGCCTTTGGTACCCTATTCACTTTGTTTTATTTTATTAAATCACCATGCAATACAAGCTTTTATGATGGAGTTTCAGTCATACAATGTTCCAACCTTCATCAGTGTACATTTTCCACCACCAATTTCCCCCATATCCCTCCTGCCGCCAACACCCCAGCCTACCTCTATGACAGGTACTTTTATTCTCACTCCCTCTCCCTCTCTCCCTTCTCCCCCCTCTTCTTTTGGGCATTATGGTTGGCAATACAGATACTGAGATGCCATCACGTGTGTTCCTTTGCCCAGTTTCAGCACAAATCTCCCATCCAGAGCAATGTCTTCCAGCCATCATTGTCATAATGATCCCTTCTCTATCCCAACTGCCCTCTCCCCTAGCCCTTGAGGTAGCCTTCCAACCAAGGACTATTCGCCCTGACCCTTGTTTCTACTTGGGTATTAGTCTCATAATATATATAATATATATGTAGTGAGTGTAGTCGTTCTCTCTGTCCTTCCCCTTCTGACTTATTTCACTTAGCATGATACTCTCTATGTCCATCCGAATTTTATGACTTCATTTTTCTAACAGCTGCATTGTATTTCATTATGTAGATAACCAGTCGTCTGTTCTTGGGCACTCGGGTTGCTTCCAGATTCTGGCTATTGTGAACAGTACTGCAATCAACATACAAGTGCCGATGGCATTTCTGCTGTGTGTTTTTGCACCCTGGGGGTGTATTCCCAGAAGTGGTATTGCTGGGTTACCTGGAAGCTCAATTTCTAGTTTTTTGAGGAATTCCCACGTTATTTTCCAAAAAGACTGAAACAGTCAGCATTTCCACCAACAACAAATGAGAGTCTCTTTCTCCCAGTGTTTGCACCATCCTCTGTTGTTCTTATTCTTTTTGATGTGTGCCAGTCTCTGTGGTGTAAGGTGATATCTAATTATTGTTTTAGTTTGCATCTCTCTGATGATTAGCGATGTAGAGCATTTTTATGTGTCTTTTGGCCATTTATTTGCATTTCTTCTTTAAGAGTTTCTGTTCCTTTCTTCTCCCCATTTTTCTGAATGGGGTTGGAGGTTTTTTCTTATAAAGTTTTTCCAGTGCCTTATATATCTTGGATATTAACCACTTATCTGATGGGTATTGATTAAATAATATTTTCCATTCCTTGGACTGTTTCTGTATCTTGGTCACCATTTCTTTTGAGGTGCAGAAAGAAGTTTCTGAGCTTAATGTAGTCCCATTGGTTTATCTTGGCTTTCACTTGCTTGGGCAGTGGTGTTTTGTCTTTAAAGATGCCTTTTGTTTCAAAGCCCATTTATTTTAATTCAAATCTTATTTTAAACAAAAATGTAGTGATGCCTTTAAAACTTTTCCTAGCGCATATGCCGCCCGAGCCCATGTGCCGCTTGAGCCCACGTGGCCGAGCACATGTGTAGCCCGCATCTCCGCTCTTGAGATGTGTACTTTCATGCTTTCGTGTCTAATGCTAGGATGTGTGTAGGGGCTCTCTCCGCCCTTGGAGAAGCCCGTGTTCTCTCTCGAGTACATTACTCTCTCACTCTCTCTCCTCCATACCTAAAAATCCTTCAAATAAAATCTATTTACTTCAAAAAAAAAACTTTTTCTAGAGTAATGATTATAGCCTATGATGATCTCAGCTTTCAACTGATTCTATCTGTTGAGAAGTCATAGATCTGAAAAGAACAGGCAGATGGATTAGGGATGTTTATACTACATAAAAATAGATTTAAGAATTTGCCTCCTTGGAAATATTGAATAGATACCAGAGAGGTAGATTGAAGTTCTGAGCACTTGCTTTGCGTGCAGACAGCCCAGGTTGCATGCACCTCATGGTCTCCCAAACACTGCTGCAGCAAACCCTGAGCAGAGAACAGCCCCCTAACATTGCTGAGTGTAGTCAAAACAAACAAAGGAAGAAGAAAATATATGGATATCTGATAGAAAAGTTACAGTAACTTGTTCAATCTTACTTAAGATTGATGGCTGAAGGAATTTTGCTCCATGGCTTGGAGGCCAGCCACACATGCTAGGGGAAAAGGAAGCTCAGATAGAGAAGGGAGCACCAAATAAAGGGTGTTGGGAGGATCCTCCCAAGATGAGAGAAGCATGCTGAAAGTAGATTATAGACCAAACATGATTGCCACTCAATGCCTCTTTTGCAAACCACAACATCCAAAAGGAGAGAGAGAACAAAAGGGAATGCCTCTGTCTGGGGGTATGGAGGGTGGGAGGGATACTGGGATCCTTGGTGGTGGGAAATGAGCACTGGTGGAGGGATGGGTATTTGATTATTGTATAATTGAAACCCAAGCACAAAATTTTGTAAGTCTACAACTGTACCTCATGGTGCCTCACTAATAAAACTTTTAAAAAAATTTATGGCTGAAATTTAATTTATTCTTGCAAGAAAAAATACCACTGATACATTGATATATTTCTTTCTTATTTAATGTCCCTCTTTCCTTATTTTTTGTTGTTGTGACTACGGGAAAGGTGTTGTTGTACAGTGATGGTTCCACTCGTGGCTGTACTACTTGCTGGGGATTGCACAAGTTAATTGCATTACTCATCTACATTTGGTTGAGTACACAAATTTTGTCTTGCCAGGAAACACAAATGCCAGTGCTACCTACATTTGACAATGGTGTTATGACAGAACTTGTGGCATTATGTCCTCAAGGCAGCCAGGCTGCTACTGAGAAATCCCCAGACCCTGCTGCATGTCTTTGCACTCTACTGAGAATTTTCCTAAAGGATCTCCCAGTAAAAAGATAATTGAAGTAAAAGTTGACATTGTTAAAAAGTAAAAGTTGACAGTGAATAAAAGTATAAGTATAAGCCAGTTCACTAAGAAGATCAAAACATGCAACAAGCTTCCTTGAGGGACTTATTTAAAGAAAGAAGAGCAGGAAAATGTTGTACAATAATAGGTATTAAAAAGGAGATACAAACAGAGAAAAAACAGAAATATTAGATGTTATGTCTATAGCCTTAAATTCAATAGTTTTGTAGTAGAAAATACAAAATTTTACACCCATCCCCAAATTATCTCACAATTGACTTGCCTCCCAAAGCTGAACTTCTATCACCTGCCTTAGTCTCACTTTAATGGCCCTATCTATTTTACAGAAAATAATTTCTTCCGAAATTCAATGGCGGCTGGGAAAATGAAACTCACTGATTATTTGAAAGATAACCACTCTCCTGTGGTTCTAGAAGAAAAAGGTGCCACTCTTGGTTCGAAGCAAAGAGAAAATATGGATAGTAAACAGAGAAAAAAGCAGAAAGAATGCATCATAAAAAAGTTGGTTACTGTGCTGAATTCTAAAGGGGGTAAGGTAAAGATCGGCATTGAGAATAAGAACTACAACTATCCAAGAGATGGAATAGGATTAGATTTGGAAACCGCTTGTCGTGACATTCTCCACTTTGTTCCTAAGTACCTGAAATTTGAACAAAAAGAAAACTACTTTCTGATTTCTGTCAAAGCATGGAACTTAGGAAACTCTATTTTCCCAATTGCCACTGTAAAATCCAATTTGTACAAAAGAGCTGTAACATGTACCAATATTATGAATAACACTGCTGCTTTGGAGTTCCTCCAAGAGAAGAAAAAAACTGGAGGGCACATCATCCCTAAAACACCAGGGGTAGCTCACAATCAGGTGCCAGAAAAAGATTCCATAGAGGCCTTGGCTGCTGACATCTTTAGCAAGACACAACTTAAATATGGGGAAAGACTCACCTTTACTGAATCCACACATGTGGAATTTAAATGCTTCAAAACAAAAAATTTCTTTCGGTGCATTAAAGAGATTCTCCCTAAAACTGTTTCTGCATTTGCAAACACAGATGGGGGATATTTATTTATTGGTATAGATGATGATAAGCAAGTCATTGGATTTGTGGTGAATCATACAATTGAATCCTTAGAAAGAAGACTGAAAAATTGCATAGAGAAGTTGCCTGTCTATCACTTCTGCAAGAAAGTGAAGAAGATAGAGTACACTTGTAAGTTTCTAAAAGTCAGTGATGATGATGATGATGAACATTCTAATAAATATGTCCTCGCACTGAGAATAGAGAAATTCTGCTGTGTAGTGTTTGCTGAAGAGCCAGATTCCTGGCACGTGGAAGACAACAGAGAGAAGCAGTTCTCTGCCGAGGAATGGGTCAACCTCATGGTAAATGGCAAGCAAGGTGAGAAAGGGGGATTGAAATAAGAAATTTGTTAGAGTATCTAAGGGATCTTCAGCATCTGTGGCAAGATCTGTAGCCCTGTAATTTCTACATCAAACTTACTTTGGTGCATGCAATCAATAGTTTACTAACTTGATTTTACACACCCTCTTGGAAAGTAGGCAACAGGCATGTTGTCTTCTGTAGTAGAACTGTTTGGTTCAAAGATCTGGTGAACTCTGTTTTCCCTCTAAACTACTTCTTTACTCAATTTCAAGGAAAGTTCTGTTCAGGCTTCTGTTTTTTTTTTGTTGTTGTTGTTTTTTTGTCAGAGCTGTTTTTGTAACTAGCAGTTTCTTTCTCTCAGGAACATTTACTTCTTTTATTGACGTGCCCTCCCTCCTCCCTTCCTTCTTCCTTCCTTCTTCCTCCCTTCCTTCTTCCTTCCTTCCTTCCTTCCTTCCTTCCTTCCTTCCTTCCTTCCTTCCTTTTTTCCTCCTTCCTTCCTTCCTTCCTTCCTCCCTCCCTCTCTCCCTTTCTCCCTCCCTCCCTCCCTCCCTTCCTCCCTCCCTCCCTCCCTTCCTCCCTCCCTCCCTCCCTCCCTTCTTCCCTTCCTTCCTTTCGCTCTCCCTCCCTCCTCCCTTCCTTCCTTCATTCCTTCCTTCGGTCCTTCCTTCCTCCCTCCTTTTTTTGGTTTTAGCCATAACCCAGCTGTAATTAGGGTTGACTCCTGATTCTGCGCTCAGCAATCACTCCTGGCAGGCTCCAGGGACCATACAGTGTTGACAGGGATCAAACCCAGGTCAACCGCATGCAAGGCAAGCACCCCACCACTGTACTAAAACTTCAGACCCCTCTTTCCTTGTTAGTGTTTATGTTTTCTCTTATAAGAACTTCATAAAAACCCTGAATCTTATGTACAGTTGTACAGTCTTCAGTGCTTGTTTGCAAGAGTCTCTCTTAGGAGCACATCTTGCAACAGAACTGCTGAATGAGGAATATGTAACTCTTCAAGTTAGAAGACAATGCCAAATTATTCAAAGTAGATGGTTTTTTTAAATATCAATTAGAAATGCCACATCTCCAACTGTCAGATGTCAGACTTCTTGATTTTTTTTTCTTCTCTCTCCTTCCACTGTTCAGTCACATTGCTACTGAAGAGTAATTTTTGGTGGTTTGTGTTTTCCTGGTTATTAATCTAATTGATCATTTCTCTTTCTGTTTTGTTTTTGTTTGGAGAGAGGCACACCCAGCTGTGCTCAGGATGTATTCCTTGCTATGCACTGAGGGATCACTCCTGGAGAACTTGGGGACCATATGAGGTACCAGGGTTCAAACCTAGGTTGACTGCATGCAAGGCAAACGTTGTGCCTGCTGTACTATTGCTCTGGATGCCCCCCCCTCCTTTTTTCTTTTTAGACACTGTGAATTTCAATAATGTTACTAAAAGTTAACAGCAAGGTAGCAAGAAAGGCAACACAATGGGAGAACTGTATCACACAATTGAGTTGCTGGGGGCAGGTTTTGAAAGGGAGAGGCACTTGGGCCTTTGATGGAGGGAAGTGTGTGCACTGTTGATGGCTTTGGTGTTGGAATCATGTGCATGAGAATCCATCATTAGCAGACATTCTCCCAGACCCTGCACTAGTGCAAGGCTTAGTCATTCGGGACAACCCGGACAGGGGTGGTTGAGCCCAGTGCCCACCCAGAGTCCCAACAGCCAAAAGCCTCCGCACTCCACAATTGCCGCCATGCTCCCAGCTGAACTCAACTGCTCGGGATGAGCCTCATCCAGAAATTAATCTCATTTTAAACTTAGGTATGCAGGTTTTGTGACTGAAATCTCCAGCCTTTCATGGAGTTGAGAATGGGCTACTTCCCCCATCTCCCTATATTTCTGGAAGCCCCGGCAGTCACTCACACCTGACTTTCCCATTTAATTGGGTGTGCTTCCACTCTGATGTCATGTCAGTATTGTGGAAATTGGAAGTGTCTTTGACCACGTGTGTGGTCATGCACTTTAGGAACTCCAGGATCTGTGGAAGTCAGCTGATGAGTTTACAGGGTGGTGGTTGAGGAGTGTGGGTGCATCTTCCAGGGCTTCAGAAGGTCAGAAACTTGACTCCATGCCTCTGAGCGCCCCCAAATTTTCAGCCTGAAGACTATATATCTGTGAATTTTAGTGGCTTGACTTGCATCTCTTCCGAGATTACTTATGGAGTTGTGAAACCAGGCCAATGAGTTTACATGACTGTAACTGTGAGGTGACCAGACTATTTTTTTCTTTACAAATAATTTAAAAATAGTTTGTCCCCTCCTGCAATTACTTTTTTTGGAAGTGCCACACCCAACAGTGCTCAGGTTATGTACCCCTGGCTCTGCACTTAGGAGTCACTCCTAGTGATGCTCAGGGGTATCATATGGGATGCCGGGGTCATCCACATAAGGGCAAGCTGCTACCTGCTTTGCTATCTCTGGTCTTCATGCTATTACATTTGTGCCTTATACTTTTGGGTGGAGGGGTCACACACAGAGATGCTCAGGGATTATTTTTGACTCTATGCTCAGTAATCACTCCTGGCAGTGCTTGGAAAATCATAAGGCATGGCACAGATAAGGCAAGAGTCCTACTCGCTGTACTATTTCTTCAGCCCCTGAAGAATTTTTAATAATTTCATAATATTTATGCTTTTTTCTTTCTTAATGCCAAAAAGTTCTTTGGTATAATTGTCCATGGGGAAACTTTCTAATTTTTTAAAAAAATTGTTTATTTTTATTGAATCACTGTGAAATAGAGTATCAAAAAAACTATTCATGATGGAGTTTCAGTCATACAGTGTTCCAACATCCATTCCTCCACCAATGTACATTTCCCACCACTAGTGTCCCCAGTTTCTTTCCCAGCTCCACTTCTTTTTTTTTTCATTTTTTATAGGTAAAGGTAAAGGTAAAGGCCCTCCTGTTGTTTGTCGATTTGCTCAAGAGGACCCAGTAACATCTCCATTGGATACTTTGCTGTTACTGTGTTTGGCATATTGAATACGTCACAGGGAGCTTGCCAGGCTTTGCCATGTGCACGAGATACTCTCAGTAGCTTGCCGGGCTCTCCGAGAGGGGCGGAGGAATCGAACTCGGGTCGGCCATGTTGGCTGGTGCAAGGCAAATGCCCTACCGCTGTGCTATCGCTACAGCCCCCTTCATTTTTTATAATTTTATTTATTGAATCACCATGAGAGCAGTTACAAAACTTTCGGTTTTAAGTCTCAGTCATACAATGAAACACCCATCCCTTCACCAGTGCCCATTCCCCACCTCCAAAACCCCATTATACCCTTTTCCCACACCCTCCCCCTACCTGTAGGGCAGATGATTTCCACATTACTCTCTCTACTTTGACTACATTCAATATTTTGACACTAGACCCACCATTATTATTTGGGATTTTACCCCAACATTCAGATCTGCTGAAAAGGCAACAGTAGACAATTTGTTTTCTATTGCCCAGCCCCACTTCTACCACACCCATTCCAACACCCTTCCCCCATCTGCCTCCTCTCTCTCTCTCTCTCTCTCTCTCTCTCTCTCTCTCTGTGTGTGTGTGTCTCTGTCTCTGTCTCTTTGGCTCTGGCTCTGACTTTATCTCTCTGTCTCCTTTTTTGCATTATGGTTTGCAACTGGGTGGCAACTTTGGGCTGTGGACATGACTGCTGGAGCTTCTAAGAGTACAGGGAGGTGTGACAAGGTAGCCCTCCTGACCCCAAGAGAGGCTGGAGATTTCAGTCACAAAGCCTACATATCCAAATTTTCAGCAGATTAATACCTTGATGAGGTCCATCCCAGATGGTGAAGTCCAGCTGGGGGCATGGCAGCAATTTTGGATTGTGGGAACAAGTGGCTGCTGGGGGCTCTGTTTGGGCAAGCACCAGACTACCCATATCCCCTCGATCTACCCCATCTATTCAACCTATGATTAACCGCAAGTCTGAGATTAACTGCAGCTTTTGATCTCTTTGGAGATTTATTCATGGGTCTCTGAAACAAGGCCTATAAATAAGCTTGTATGGCAGATCCAGAGGTGGTTTGTGGGTTTCCACATACCTAACTGTAGGCAGTTGAATTTTCAGGATACTTGGTCCTGAGTTATTGACGTCTGGCCAGAGCCACAGCAGCATTTTGGTGGCATCAGAAAGCCTGAGAGTACCATCAGGCTGCTGATGCACTTACCCCATGGGTCTAGGTTGACCTGACAGCAGTATTGTGCCCCCTGGGGTCCCTAGGTCCCAGTAACAACAACAGCAGTGGCCCCAGCAGGGTCCAGGGCTGCTATAGTATGTGTTTTAGGCAAAGTGAGCAGGCTTCAGCCACCAGTCCAGCAGAACCTGACCATGGGGCACACATCCCCATCTTCAAGACAGTTGTCACTCAGAGAGGATTTTCTCCATAATATGCTATGGGTGGCATTTACTGGTCCGGGGAGGAAATGGCGGGAGGGCAATGCTGCAGTGGAAAATTACAGGGGCCCCATGGAGTGCCTCCTTCACTCTAGGACCCCAACCCCCATGCTCTGCAGTGGTGCCGAGTTGGATTTGAAGAGCTCTATTCAGATCCATGATAACTGCCACCGCCCATAACACCAAGAGCTGTGGAACCTCCCTCAGCTGGCAGCTGTGCCATCCTGAGCTTCCTTCCCCCACCCATCCCACCCCACCCCACCTCAGCTCTCTCTGTGTCAGGAATGTTTATCTGCTCACTGCAGAGATTTCTCTGGACATTAATTACCTAAACTTTTAGAATTCCAGGAGTGTGCAGCTGCTCTTGTGGCTGCGGGACCTCCCATAATATTCACAATAAGCAATAGAAAGTAAATTATCTAGAATCTTCTTGTGGCAGGCAGACTTGAACGGTGGGGGAAATTTTTGAAATAATGGTGGTGGGAAGGTGTAATGGTGGTGGTATTGATGTGGAAATATTGAATGTAATCAATTAATGTGAACAATCTTATGGAAATAAAATTTAACTAGAGACACAGCAGCGAGTCCAGGAAGACACCACAGCACCGGAGATGTCTCCAGGCCCTATACCAAGCCAATTGCACCGGGTCACCCCAGATGGACCAGGTAAAGTGTCCCTGCCTACTCCAGATGGAATCCCAGCGACCTAGAGCTTCCACAAGCAAGGCCCAGGTATGCGGGTCACGGTCCTCCCATTGTTCATCAATTTGCTCGAGCGGGCCCAGTAACGTCTCTATCATGAGACTTGTTGTTACTGTGTTTGGCATATCGAATACATCACGGGTAGCTTGCCAGGCTCTGCCGTGAGGGCGAGATACTCTCGGTAGCTTGCCGGGCTCTCCGAGAGGGGCGGAGGAATTGAACTCGCGTCGGCCATGTTGGCTGCATACAAGGCAAACGCCCTACCCGCTGTGCTATCGCTCCAGCCCAGGTATGCGGGGTGCCAGGACTAAATCTCCAGATTGCATGGTGGCAGAGGCACCATGCTGTCCCTCCCCAGGTCCCTCCCTCCCCCTGCTCAGTAGACTGGCTGTCACACCTACAATTTGCCTCTGGGTGCCATCTTACAGCACCAACAGCCCTGGTCTAGAGATTCCCAGTTGAATCCCAAAATGGATTAGTACCATAGAGAGATGTCTCTGGAACCCAACCCTTCACAATCTAGAATTCCAGAAGCATGTGGCCAGAAAATATCATTTCACAAGCTTTCATGATATTCAAAATGAGCAATGGGAAATAAACTATCTAGATAAATTATCTAAATTACGTTTTTGGAGGTACCACACCCAATGATGCTTGGGGTGACCTCTGGCTCTGCACTTAGGAGTCACTTCTAGTGGTGCTCAGGGGGACCATATGGGATTCCAGGATCATCCACATAAAGGCAAGCAGCTACCTGCTTTGATATCTCTGGCCTTCATGCTATTAAATTTTGTGCCTTACACTTTTTGGGGGATTACTTCTAGCACTATAATCAGTAAACAGTCCTGGCAGTGCTTGGAAAAGCATAAGGGATGTCAGGAATCTAGCCTGGATCAGTCACGTGCAAGCAAGAGTTCTACTTCTCTGTACTATTTCTTCAGCCCCTGTGCCTTATATTTATAATTTTTCATAATATTTGTGTTTTTTTGTCTTAATGCGCAAAAAGTTCTTTGGTATAATTGTCCATGGGGAAACTTTTAAAATATTTTTTAAAAATTGTTTATTTTTCGCCTCCCCCAGATGGAACCCCGGTGACCAGAAGCCTCTACAAACACAGCTCGAGTATGCGGGAACGAGGACTTTTTCTCAAATCTGCCGGACTACACCTCCCAGGTAACCTCTGATTCCGGAAGTCACGCCCACAGCCCGCCCCCCAGCGCCATCTTTGAAGCGTTCAGCATAAGAGAAGGAACACATGGAGGGTGCGGGATCCCGGAGGGAAAAAAAAAAGAAAAAACAGGTTCCAAAGAGAGCCGAGATCACCGGCAAGTTCCAGATGGAGTAGGTGCCGCATCCCGCCTCCCCCAGATGGAACCCCGGTGACCAGAAGCCTCTACAAACACAGCTCGAGTATGCGGGAACGAGGACTTTTTCTCAAATCTGCCGGACTACACCTCCCAGGTAACCTCTGATTCCGGAAGTCACGCCCACAGCCCGCCCCCCAGCGCCATCTTTGAAGCGTTCAGCATAAGAGAAGGAACACATGGAGGGTGCGGGATCCCGGAGGGAAAAAAAAAAGAAAAAACATGTTCCAAAGAGAGCCGAGATCACCGGCAAGTTCCAGATGGAGTAGGTGCCGCATCCCGCCTCCCCCAGATGGAACCCCGGTGACCAGAAGCCTCTACAAACACAGCTCGAGTATGCGGGAACGAGGACTTTTTCTCAAATCTGCCGGACTACACCTCCCAGGTAACCTCTGATTCCGGAAGTCACGCCCACAGCCCGCCCCCCAGCGCCATCTTTGAAGCGTTCAGCATAAGAGAAGGAACACATGGAGGGTGCGGGATCCCGGAGGGAAAAAAAAAAGAAAAAACAGGTTCCAAAGAGAGCCGAGATCACCGGCAAGTTCCAGATGGAGTAGGTGCCGCATCCCGCCTCCCCCAGATGGAACCCCGGTGACCAGAAGCCTCTACAAACACAGCTCGAGTATGCGGGAACGAGGACTTTTTCTCAAATCTGCCGGACTACACCTCCCAGGTAACCTCTGATTCCGGAAGTCACGCCCACAGCCCGCCCCCCTGCGCCATCTTTGAAGCGTTCAGCATAAGAGAAGGAACACATGGAGGGTGCGGGATCCCGGAGGGAAAGAAAAAAGAAAAAACAGGTTCCAAAGAGAGCCGAGATCACCGGCAAGTTCCAGATGGAGTAGGTGCCGCATCCCGCCTCCCCCAGATGGAACCCCGGTGACCAGAAGCCTCTACAAACACAGCTCGAGTATGCGGGAACGAGGACTTTTTCTCAAATCTGCCGGACTACACCTCCCAGGTAACCTCTGATTCCGGAAGTCACGCCCACAGCCCGCCCCCCAGCGCCATCTTTGAAGCGTTCAGCATAAGAGAAGGAACACATGGAGGGTGCGGGATCCCGGAGGGAAAAAAAAAAGAAAAAACAGGTTCCAAAGAGAGCCGAGATCACCGGCAAGTTCCAGATGGAGTAGGTGCCGCATCCCGCCTCCCCCAGATGGAACCCCGGTGACCAGAAGCCTCTACAAACACAGCTCGAGTATGCGGGAACGAGGACTTTTTCTCAAATCTGCCGGACTACACCTCCCAGGTAACCTCTGATTCCGGAAGTCACGCCCACAGCCCGCCCCCCCAGCGCCATCTTTGAAGCGTTCAGCATAAGAGAAGGAACACATGGAGGGTGCGGGATCCCGGAGGGAAAAAAAAAAGAAAAAACAGGTTCCAAAGAGAGCCGAGATCACCGGCAAGTTCCAGATGGAGTAGGTGCCGCATCCCGCCTCCCCCAGATGGAACCCCGGTGACCAGAAGCCTCTACAAACACAGCTCGAGTATGCGGGAACGAGGACTTTTTCTCAAATCTGCCGGACTACACCTCCCAGGTAACCTCTGATTCCGGAAGTCACGCCCACAGCCCGCCCCCCTGCGCCATCTTTGAAGCGTTCAGCATAAGAGAAGGAACACATGGAGGGTGCGGGATCCCGGAGGGAAAAAAAAAAGAAAAAACAGGTTCCAAAGAGAGCCGAGATCACCGGCAAGTTCCAGATGGAGTAGGTGCCGCATCCCGCCTCCCCCAGATGGAACCCCGGTGACCAGAAGCCTCTACAAACACAGCTCGAGTATGCGGGAACGAGGACTTTTTCTCAAATCTGCCGGACTACACCTCCCAGGTAACCTCTGATTCCGGAAGTCACGCCCACAGCCCGCCCCCCTGCGCCATCTTTGAAGCGTTCAGCATAAGAGAAGGAACACATGGAGGGTGCGGGATCCCGGAGGGAAAGAAAAAAGAAAAAACAGGTTCCAAAGAGAGCCGAGATCACCGGCAAGTTCCAGATGGAGTAGGTGCCGCATCCCGCCTCCCCCAGATGGAACCCCGGTGACCAGAAGCCTCTACAAACACAGCTCGAGTATGCGGGAACGAGGACTTTTTCTCAAATCTGCCGGACTACACCTCCCAGGTAACCTCTGATTCCGGAAGTCACGCCCACAGCCCGCCCCCAGCGCCATCTTTGAAGCGTTCAGCATAAGAGAAGGAACACATGGAGGGTGCGGGATCCCGGAGGGAAAAAAAAAGAAAAAACAGGTTCCAAAGAGAGCCGAGATCACCGGCAAGTTCCAGATGGAGTAGGTGCCGCATCCCGCCTCCCCCAGATGGAACCCCGGTGACCAGAAGCCTCTACAAACACAGCTCGAGTATGCGGGAACGAGGACTTTTTCTCAAATCTGCCGGACTACACCTCCCAGGTAACCTCTGATTCCGGAAGTCACGCCCACAGCCCGCCCCCCAGCGCCATCTTTGAAGCGTTCAGCATAAGAGAAGGAACACATGGAGGGTGCGGGATCCCGGAGGGAAAGAAAAAAGAAAAAACAGGTTCCAAAGAGAGCCGAGATCACCGGCAAGTTCCAGATGGAGTAGGTGCCGCATCCCGCCTCCCCCAGATGGAACCCCGGTGACCAGAAGCCTCTACAAACACAGCTCGAGTATGCGGGAACGAGGACTTTTTCTCAAATCTGCCGGACTACACCTCCCAGGTAACCTCTGATTCCGGAAGTCACGCCCACAGCCCGCCCCCCAGCGCCATCTTTGAAGCGTTCAGCATAAGAGAAGGAACACATGGAGGGTGCGGGATCCCGGAGGGAAAAAAAAAAGAAAAAACAGGTTCCAAAGAGAGCCGAGATCACCGGCAAGTTCCAGATGGAGTAGGTGCCGCATCCCGCCTCCCCCAGATGGAACCCCGGTGACCAGAAGCCTCTACAAACACAGCTCGAGTATGCGGGAACGAGGACTTTTTCTCAAATCTGCCGGACTACACCTCCCAGGTAACCTCTGATTCCGGAAGTCACGCCCACAGCCCGCCCCCCAGCGCCATCTTTGAAGCGTTCAGCATAAGAGAAGGAACACATGGAGGGTGCGGGATCCCGGAGGGAAAGAAAAAAGAAAAAACAGGTTCCAAAGAGAGCCGAGATCACCGGCAAGTTCCAGATGGAGTAGGTGCCGCATCCCGCCTCCCCCAGATGGAACCCCGGTGACCAGAAGCCTCTACAAACACAGCTCGAGTATGCGGGAACGAGGACTTTTTCTCAAATCTGCCGGACTACACCTCCCAGGTAACCTCTGATTCCGGAAGTCACGCCCACAGCCCGCCCCCCAGCGCCATCTTTGAAGCGTTCAGCATAAGAGAAGGAACACATGGAGGGTGCGGGATCCCGGAGGGAAAAAAAAAAGAAAAAACAGGTTCCAAAGAGAGCCGAGATCACCGGCAAGTTCCAGATGGAGTAGGTGCCGCATCCCGCCTCCCCCAGATGGAACCCCGGTGACCAGAAGCCTCTACAAACACAGCTCGAGTATGCGGGAACGAGGACTTTTTCTCAAATCTGCCGGACTACACCTCCCAGGTAACCTCTGATTCCGGAAGTCACGCCCACAGCCCGCCCCCCAGCGCCATCTTTGAAGCGTTCAGCATAAGAGAAGGAACACATGGAGGGTGCGGGATCCCGGAGGGAAAAAAAAAAGAAAAAACAGGTTCCAAAGAGAGCCGAGATCACCGGCAAGTTCCAGATGGAGTAGGTGCCGCATCCCGCCTCCCCCAGATGGAACCCCGGTGACCAGAAGCCTCTACAAACACAGCTCGAGTATGCGGGAACGAGGACTTTTTCTCAAATCTGCCGGACTACACCTCCCAGGTAACCTCTGATTCCGGAAGTCACGCCCACAGCCCGCCCCCCCAGCGCCATCTTTGAAGCGTTCAGCATAAGAGAAGGAACACATGGAGGGTGCGGGATCCCGGAGGGAAAAAAAAAAGAAAAAACAGGTTCCAAAGAGAGCCGAGATCACCGGCAAGTTCCAGATGGAGTAGGTGCCGCATCCCGCCTCCCCCAGATGGAACCCCGGTGACCAGAAGCCTCTACAAACACAGCTCGAGTATGCGGGAACGAGGACTTTTTCTCAAATCTGCCGGACTACACCTCCCAGGTAACCTCTGATTCCGGAAGTCACGCCCACAGCCCGCCCCCCTGCGCCATCTTTGAAGCGTTCAGCATAAGAGAAGGAACACATGGAGGGTGCGGGATCCCGGAGGGAAAAAAAAAAGAAAAAACAGGTTCCAAAGAGAGCCGAGATCACCGGCAAGTTCCAGATGGAGTAGGTGCCGCATCCCGCCTCCCCCAGATGGAACCCCGGTGACCAGAAGCCTCTACAAACACAGCTCGAGTATGCGGGAACGAGGACTTTTTCTCAAATCTGCCGGACTACACCTCCCAGGTAACCTCTGATTCCGGAAGTCACGCCCACAGCCCGCCCCCAGCGCCATCTTTGAAGCGTTCAGCATAAGAGAAGGAACACATGGAGGGTGCGGGATCCCGGAGGGAAAAAAAAAGAAAAAACAGGTTCCAAAGAGAGCCGAGATCACCGGCAAGTTCCAGATGGAGTAGGTGCCGCATCCCGCCTCCCCCAGATGGAACCCCGGTGACCAGAAGCCTCTACAAACACAGCTCGAGTATGCGGGAACGAGGACTTTTTCTCAAATCTGCCGGACTACACCTCCCAGGTAACCTCTGATTCCGGAAGTCACGCCCACAGCCCGCCCCCCTGCGCCATCTTTGAAGCGTTCAGCATAAGAGAAGGAACACATGGAGGGTGCGGGATCCCGGAGGGAAAGAAAAAAGAAAAAACAGGTTCCAAAGAGAGCCGAGATCACCGGCAAGTTCCAGATGGAGTAGGTGCCGCATCCCGCCTCCCCCAGATGGAACCCCGGTGACCAGAAGCCTCTACAAACACAGCTCGAGTATGCGGGAACGAGGACTTTTTCTCAAATCTGCCGGACTACACCTCCCAGGTAACCTCTGATTCCGGAAGTCACGCCCACAGCCCGCCCCCCAGCGCCATCTTTGAAGCGTTCAGCATAAGAGAAGGAACACATGGAGGGTGCGGGATCCCGGAGGGAAAAAAAAAAGAAAAAACAGGTTCCAAAGAGAGCCGAGATCACCGGCAAGTTCCAGATGGAGTAGGTGCCGCATCCCGCCTCCCCCAGATGGAACCCCGGTGACCAGAAGCCTCTACAAACACAGCTCGAGTATGCGGGAACGAGGACTTTTTCTCAAATCTGCCGGACTACACCTCCCAGGTAACCTCTGATTCCGGAAGTCACGCCCACAGCCCGCCCCCCAGCGCCATCTTTGAAGCGTTCAGCATAAGAGAAGGAACACATGGAGGGTGCGGGATCCCGGAGGGAAAGAAAAAAGAAAAAACAGGTTCCAAAGAGAGCCGAGATCACCGGCAAGTTCCAGATGGAGTAGGTGCCGCATCCCGCCTCCCCCAGATGGAACCCCGGTGACCAGAAGCCTCTACAAACACAGCTCGAGTATGCGGGAACGAGGACTTTTTCTCAAATCTGCCGGACTACACCTCCCAGGTAACCTCTGATTCCGGAAGTCACGCCCACAGCCCGCCCCCCAGCGCCATCTTTGAAGCGTTCAGCATAAGAGAAGGAACACATGGAGGGTGCGGGATCCCGGAGGGAAAAAAAAAAGAAAAAACAGGTTCCAAAGAGAGCCGAGATCACCGGCAAGTTCCAGATGGAGTAGGTGCCGCATCCCGCCTCCCCCAGATGGAACCCCGGTGACCAGAAGCCTCTACAAACACAGCTCGAGTATGCGGGAACGAGGACTTTTTCTCAAATCTGCCGGACTACACCTCCCAGGTAACCTCTGATTCCGGAAGTCACGCCCACAGCCCGCCCCCCAGCGCCATCTTTGAAGCGTTCAGCATAAGAGAAGGAACACATGGAGGGTGCGGGATCCCGGAGGGAAAAAAAAAAGAAAAAACAGGTTCCAAAGAGAGCCGAGATCACCGGCAAGTTCCAGATGGAGTAGGTGCCGCATCCCGCCTCCCCCAGATGGAACCCCGGTGACCAGAAGCCTCTACAAACACAGCTCGAGTATGCGGGAACGAGGACTTTTTCTCAAATCTGCCGGACTACACCTCCCAGGTAACCTCTGATTCCGGAAGTCACGCCCACAGCCCGCCCCCCCAGCGCCATCTTTGAAGCGTTCAGCATAAGAGAAGGAACACATGGAGGGTGCGGGATCCCGGAGGGAAAAAAAAAAGAAAAAACAGGTTCCAAAGAGAGCCGAGATCACCGGCAAGTTCCAGATGGAGTAGGTGCCGCATCCCGCCTCCCCCAGATGGAACCCCGGTGACCAGAAGCCTCTACAAACACAGCTCGAGTATGCGGGAACGAGGACTTTTTCTCAAATCTGCCGGACTACACCTCCCAGGTAACCTCTGATTCCGGAAGTCACGCCCACAGCCCGCCCCCCAGCGCCATCTTTGAAGCGTTCAGCATAAGAGAAGGAACACATGGAGGGTGCGGGATCCCGGAGGGAAAAAAAAAAGAAAAAACAGGTTCCAAAGAGAGCCGAGATCACCGGCAAGTTCCAGATGGAGTAGGTGCCGCATCCCGCCTCCCCCAGATGGAACCCCGGTGACCAGAAGCCTCTACAAACACAGCTCGAGTATGCGGGAACGAGGACTTTTTCTCAAATCTGCCGGACTACACCTCCCAGGTAACCTCTGATTCCGGAAGTCACGCCCACAGCCCGCCCCCCTGCGCCATCTTTGAAGCGTTCAGCATAAGAGAAGGAACACATGGAGGGTGCGGGATCCCGGAGGGAAAAAAAAAAGAAAAAACAGGTTCCAAAGAGAGCCGAGATCACCGGCAAGTTCCAGATGGAGTAGGTGCCGCATCCCGCCTCCCCCAGATGGAACCCCGGTGACCAGAAGCCTCTACAAACACAGCTCGAGTATGCGGGAACGAGGACTTTTTCTCAAATCTGCCGGACTACACCTCCCAGGTAACCTCTGATTCCGGAAGTCACGCCCACAGCCCGCCCCCCAGCGCCATCTTTGAAGCGTTCAGCATAAGAGAAGGAACACATGGAGGGTGCGGGATCCCGGAGGGAAAGAAAAAAGAAAAAACAGGTTCCAAAGAGAGCCGAGATCACCGGCAAGTTCCAGATGGAGTAGGTGCCGCATCCCGCCTCCCCCAGATGGAACCCCGGTGACCAGAAGCCTCTACAAACACAGCTCGAGTATGCGGGAACGAGGACTTTTTCTCAAATCTGCCGGACTACACCTCCCAGGTAACCTCTGATTCCGGAAGTCACGCCCACAGCCCGCCCCCCAGCGCCATCATTGAAGCGTTCAGCATAAGAGAAGGAACACATGGAGGGTGCGGGATCCCGGAGGGAAAAAAAAAAGAAAAAACAGGTTTCAAAGAGAGCCGAGATCACCGGCAAGTTCCAGATGGAGTAGGTGCCGCATCCCGCCTCCCCCAGATGGAACCCCGGTGACCAGAAGCCTCTACAAACACAGCTCGAGTATGCGGGAACGAGGACTTTTTCTCAAATCTGCCGGACTACACCTCCCAGGTAACCTCTGATTCCGGAAGTCACGCCCACAGCCCGCCCCCCAGCGCCATCTTTGAAGCGTTCAGCATAAGAGAAGGAACACATGGAGGGTGCGGGATCCCGGAGGGAAAAAAAAAGAAAAAACAGGTTCCAAAGAGAGCCGAGATCACTGGCAAGTTCCAGATGGAGTAGGTGCCGCATCCCGCCTCCCCCAGATGGAACCCCGGTGACCAGAAGCCTCTACAAACACAGCTCGAGTATGCGGGAACGAGGACTTTTTCTCAAATCTGCCGGACTACACCTCCCAGGTAACCTCTGATTCCGGAAGTCACGCCCACAGCCCGCCCCCCAGCGCCATCTTTGAAGCGTTCAGCATAAGAGAAGGAACACATGGAGGGTGCGGGATCCTGGAGGGAAAAAAAAAAGAAAAAACAGGTTTCAAAGAGAGCCGAGATCACCGGCAAGTTCCAGATGGAGTAGGTGCCGCATCCCGCCTCCCCCAGATGGAACCCCGGTGACCAGAAGCCTCTACAAACACAGCTCGTGTATGCGGGAACGAGGACTTTTTCTCAAATCTGCCGGACTACACCTCCCAGGTAACCTCTGATTCCGGAAGTCACGCCCACAGCCCGCCCCCCAGCGCCATCTTTGAAGCGTTCAGCATAAGAGAAGGAACACATGGAGGGTGCGGGATCCCGGAGGGAAAAAAAAAGAAAAAACAGGTTCCAAAGAGAGCCGAGATCACCGGCAAGTTCCAGATGGAGTAGGTGCCGCATCCCGCCTCCCCCAGATGGAACCCCGGTGACCAGAAGCCTCTACAAACACAGCTCGAGTATGCGGGAACGAGGACTTTTTCTCAAATCTGCCGGACTACACCTCCCAGGTAACCTCTGATTCCAGAAGTCACGCCCACAGCCCGCCCCCCAGCGCCATCTTTGAAGCGTTCAGCATAAGAGAAGGAACACATGGAGGGTGCGGGATCCCGGAGGGAAAAAAAAAAGAAAAAACAGGTTCCAAAGAGAGCCGAGATCACCGGCAAGTTCCAGATGGAGTAGGTGCCGCATCCCGCCTCCCCCAGATGGAACCCCGGTGACCAGAAGCCTCTACAAACACAGCTCGAGTATGCGGGAACGAGAACTTTTTCTCAAATCTGCCGGACTACACCTCCCAGGTAACCTCTGATTCCGGAAGTCACGCCCACAGCCCGCCCCCCAGCGCCATCTTTGAAGCGTTCAGCATAAGAGAAGGAACACATGGAGGGTGCGGGATCCCGGAGGGAAAAAAAAAAGAAAAAACAGGTTCCAAAGAGAGCCGAGATCACCGGCAAGTTCCAGATGGAGTAGGTGCCGCATCCCGCCTCCCCCAGATGGAACCCCGGTGACCAGAAGCCTCTACAAACACAGCTCGAGTATGCGGGAACGAGGACTTTTTCTCAAATCTGCCGGACTACACCTCCCAGGTAACCTCTGATTCCGGAAGTCACGCCCACAGCCCGCCCCCCAGCGCCATCTTTGAAGCGTTCAGCATAAGAGAAGGAACACATGGAGGGTGCGGGATCCCGGAGGGAAAAAAAAAAGAAAAAACAGGTTCCAAAGAGAGCCGAGATCACCGGCAAGTTCCAGATGGAGTAGGTGCCGCATCCCGCCTCCCCCAGATGGAACCCCGGTGACCAGAAGCCTCTACAAACACAGCTCGAGTATGCGGGAACGAGGACTTTTTCTCAAATCTGCCGGACTACACCTCCCAGGTAACCTCTGATTCCGGAAGTCACGCCCACAGCCCGCCCCCCTGCGCCATCTTTGAAGCGTTCAGCATAAGAGAAGGAACACATGGAGGGTGCGGGATCCCGGAGGGAAAGAAAAAAGAAAAAACAGGTTCCAAAGAGAGCCGAGATCACCGGCAAGTTCCAGATGGAGTAGGTGCCGCATCCCGCCTCCCCCAGATGGAACCCCGGTGACCAGAAGCCTCTACAAACACAGCTCGAGTATGTGGGAACGAGGACTTTTTCTCAAATCTGCCGGACTACACCTCCCAGGTAACCTCTGATTCCGGAAGTCACGCCCACAGCCCGCCCCCCTGCGCCATCTTTGAAGCGTTCAGCATAAGAGAAGGAACACATGGAGGGTGCGGGATCCCGGAGGGAAAGAAAAAAGAAAAAACAGGTTCCAAAGAGAGCCGAGATCACCGGCAAGTTCCAGATGGAGTAGGTGCCGCATCCCGCCTCCCCCAGATGGAACCCCGGTGACCAGAAGCCTCTACAAACACAGCTCGAGTATGCGGGAACGAGGACTTTTTCTCAAATCTGCCGGACTACACCTCCCAGGTAACCTCTGATTCCGGAAGTCACGCCCACAGCCCGCCCCCCAGCGCCATCTTTGAAGCGTTCAGCATAAGAGAAGGAACACATGGAGGGTGCGGGATCCCGGAGGGAAAGAAAAAAGAAAAAACAGGTTCCAAAGAGAGCCGAGATCACCGGCAAGTTCCAGATGGAGTAGGTGCCGCATCCCGCCTCCCCCAGATGGAACCCCGGTGACCAGAAGCCTCTACAAACACAGCTCGAGTATGCGGGAACGAGGACTTTTTCTCAAATCTGCCGGACTACACCTCCCAGGTAACCTCTGATTCCGGAAGTCACGCCCACAGCCCGCCCCCCAGCGCCATCTTTGAAGCGTTCAGCATAAGAGAAGGAACACATGGAGGGTGCGGGATCCCGGAGGGAAAAAAAAAAAGAAAAAACAGGTTCCAAAGAGAGCCGAGATCACCGGCAAGTTCCAGATGGAGTAGGTGCCGCATCCCGCCTCCCCCAGATGGAACCCCGGTGACCAGAAGCCTCTACAAACACAGCTCGAGTATGCGGGAACGAGGACTTTTTCTCAAAACCGCGCGGCCGCTTACGTGGCCGCGCGACATCTCTCTATATATAAAGTGATCAATGAGAAGTAAACCGCCCAATCTTTCTCCCTGAAAATCAGAGTTAAGTTTGGAGCACAGCCACAAACCCAGAATCACAAGGACTTAATGCAAAACCCAGCAGCTTAGAGCAGAAAAGTGAACGGACGATGAGTTAACCCAGGCCATCATTTCTGCCCAGAGGGGAAAGATTGTTGCCGCATTCGCCCTCTCTTCTCTGGAAAGAAGGATGGCGGCCGCTTGGGATCCTTGTGGACAGCAGGTATGAGCTGGGGATGTGGGGCGCGACTAAAACCTCACTAGAAGGGGCCGTTCCGGTCCGTCCTTCACGCCCTACCGAGGTCAACAGTTGACCCCCACGAGCGGCTCCCCAGCACGGCCACCGTCCCAGAAGCACAAGGACTTAATGCAGAACCCAGCAGCTTGGAGCAGAATAGTGAAAGGACTATGCGTTAATCCAGGCCATCAAGTCTGCCGGAGGGGAAAGGGTGTTGCCCCATTCGCCCTCTCTTCTCTGGAACGAAGTATGGCGGCCGCATGGGAGCCTTGTGGACAGCAGGTATGATCCGGGGGTGTGGGGGCGACTAAAACCTCATGGGAAGGGGGGCGTTCCGGTCCGTCCTTCACGCCCTACCGAGGTCACCAGTTGCCCCCCACGAGCGTCTCTCCAGCACGGCCACAGCCCCAGAAGCACAAGGGCTTAATGCAGAACCCAGCAGCTTGGAGCAGAAAAGTGAAAGGACTATGCGTTAATCCAGGCAATCATTTCTGCCCAGAGGGGAAAGGGTGTTGCTCCCTTCCGCCCTCCTCCCTCTGGAAAGAAAGATGGCGGCCACATGGGGGCCTTGTGGACAGCAGGTATGAGCCGGGGGTGTGGGGGTGACTAAAACCTCATGGGAAGGGGGGCGTTCTGGTCCGTCCTTCATGCCCTACCGAGGTCACCAGTCACCCCTCACGAGCGGCTCTCCAGCACAGCCACGGCTCCAGAAGCACAAGGACTTAATGCAGAACCCAGCAGCTTGGAGCAGAAAAGTGAACGAACTATGCGTTGATCCAGCCCATCAAGTCTGCCGGAGGGGAAAGGGTGTTGCCCCATTCGCCCTCTCCTCTCTGGAAAGAAAGATGGCGGCCACATGGGAGCCTTGTGGACAGCAGGTATGAGCCGGGAGTGTGGGGGCGACTAAAACCTCATGGGAAGGGGGGCGTTTTGCTCCGCCCTTCACGCCCTACCGAGGCCACCGGTTGCCCCCCGTGAGCGGCTCTCCAGCACGGCCACGACTCCAGAACACAGAAACCAATTTCTTAACTATCTGACTTTCAGTAGAAATACTTCCAGGGTCAATAGGTAAAATAGCAGAAATCCAAAACCAACATTTAATTCTTGAACCCAGCTGTAGAAAGCAAATCACTTCACAATGCTTTGTCAGCATGTCTGATTTGGGGGGGGTAAATTCTAAATAATAGTGGTGAATCTTTTATTGAAACAATCAATCTAATCAAAGCAGATAGAGTGTTAACTAGAATTCATCTGCCTCACAGGGACGGGGAGGGGTGGGGGGTGGGGTTTTATTGGGGTTCTTCATGGTAAAAAATAAGTATTGGTAAAGGGAAATGTGTTTGATATTTGCATGACTGAGACCTAAACCTGAAAGCTTTGTAACCTTTCCCACAGTGATTCAATAAATAAATAAATAAAATTGTTTATTTTTATTGTAGCACTGTAAAATAGACCAACACAAAGCTATTTATGATGGGGTTTCAGTCATAAATGTTTCAACATTCATTCCTCCACCAGTGTACATTTTCCACCACCAGTGTCCCCAGTTCCTTCCCAGCTCCACTTCTACCACCCCCATCCCAACATCCCTCCCTCATCTGCCTCTGTGGCAGACAATTTTCTTCTCTCTCTCTCTCTCTCTCTCTCTCTCTCTCTCTCTCATATGTGCTCTTTGTCTCCGTCTCTCTGTCTCTTTGTCTCTATCTCTCTGTCTCTATCTTCTTTTATGCATTATGGTTTTCAACTGCGTGGCAACTTTGTGTTGTGGACATGACTGCTGGGGCTTCTAGGAATACAGGGAAGTGGGAGAAGGTAGCCCATTCTGACGCCAAGAAAGGCTAGAGATTTCAATCAAAAAACCTGGGTCCTTCACGCCCGACTGAGGTCACCAGCTGCCCCCCACGAGCGGCTCTCCAGCACGGCCACCGCCCCGGAGGCACAAGGACTTAGCACAGAGAACCAGCCGCTTGGAGCAGAAAAGCAAATGGACTATGTGTTAAACCGCGCCACCAAGCCTGCCCGGAGGGGAATGGGTGTTGTCCCGCTCGCCCGCTCCTCTCTGGAAAGAAAGATGGCGGCCGCACGGGAGCCTTGTGCACAGCAGGTTTGAGCCGGGGGCGGGGGGCGGCAGGGGCTTTATGGGAAGGGGGGCGTTCTGGGCCGTCCTTCACGCCCGACCGAGGTCACCAGCTGCCCCCCACGAGCGGCTCTCCAGCACGGCCACCGCCCCGGAGGCACAAAGACTTAGCACAGAGAGCCAGCCGCTTGGAGCAGAAATGCAAATGGACTATGTGTTAAACCGCGCCACCAAGCCTGCCCGGAGGGGAATGGGTGTTGCCCCGCTCGCCCGCTCCTCTCTGGAAAGAAAGATGGCGGCCGCACAGGAGCCTTGTGGACAGCAGGTTTGAGCCAGGGGCGGGGGGCGGCAGGGGCCTCATGGGAAGGGGGGCGTTCTGGGCCGTCCTTCACGCCCGACCGAGGTCACCAGCTGCCCCCCACGAGCGGCTCTCCGGCACGGCCACGACTCCAGAGCACAGAAACCAATCTCTTAACTATTTAACTTTTAATAGAAATACTTCCAGGGTTAATAAGTAAAACAGCAGAAATCCAAAACCGCTTGGAGCATCATTTTACTCTTAAACCAAGCTGTAGAAAGCAAATCATTTCGCAACGCTGTTTCAGCATATCTGATTGGGGGGGGGGGAATCGTAAACTCTAAACAATAATTGTGCATCTTCTATCGAAACAATGTATCTAGTCAAAGTAGATAGAGTATTAACTAGAACTCATCTGCCTCACAGGAATTGGCAGGGGTGGGAGGTGAGGTTCTATTGGGGTTCACGGTTAAAAATAAGTATTGGTAAAGGGAAATGTGTTTGATACTTACATGACTGAGACCTAAACCCGAAAGCTCTGTAACTTTTCCCACAGTGATTCAATAAAGAAATAAACTATTTAAAAAAAAAAAAAAAGAAAAAAAAACCCTGCATACCGGGGGTATGGTGCCGCCAGCAGGTCAATCTGTACCTGTGAGGCGAGTGCATCAGCAGTCTCATGGCGCCTTCAGACTTCCAGATACCCCCAAATTGCTTCTGTGCCTTTGTCCAGACCCCAAAAACTTGGGGCAAAGTTTACCAAGAAAGTAAACAGCCAAAAGTTAGGTATGTGGGAAACACACCCACAAATCACCTCCGGCTCAGCTATATAATTGGAGGCAAGGCCTCTCTGGTTCCTGATTGAACTGCTTAATGACCATGATCCCAGAGACTCAGAAACAAATCTTGGAAACCAGCGGCTTTAGGTAGAAATGCGTCTGGTCCCTGCAGTAGGTTACCGGTGCTGGGCCAACCCAGGTGGGAATAGGTTTCGTGCCTTGGCTTGTTCCCCCTGGTGGCCCAGTGGCCGCCATTTTTCAGAGGCCACTGGACAGTCAGGTTTTGGCCCCCAGTGACAAGACACACAGGGCCTCATGGGATGGGGGTGGAGCCGGACTTGTCCTCCCCACCCCAACGAGACCCCAAGTCATCGCCCACGAATGGCCTCTCTGGCTCCTGATCAAGCTGCTTAACGGCCATGATCCCAGAGACTCAGAAACAAATCTCAAAACCCAGTGGCTTTTGGCAGAAATGCATCCGGACTCCACAGTACGTTACTGTCGCCGGGCCACCCCAAGGGGGAAAGGGTGTTGTCACTCCACCTGCTCCCTCTTGGCGGCTCGGTGGCCGTCATCCTCCAGAGGCCTTTGGACAGTCAGGCTTGGGCCCGCAGTGACAAAACTTGTTGGGCCTCACGGGATGGGGAGGAAGCCAGGCCTGTCCTCCCCTCCCCAACGAGACCCCAAGTCATCGCCCACGAATGGCCTCTTTGGCTCCTGATCAAGCTGCTTAACGGCCTGGATCCCAGAGACTCAGAAACAAATCTTGAAACCCAGCGGCTTTTGGCAGAAATGTGTCTGGACCCTGCAGTAGGTTACTGTCGCAGGGCCACACCAGTGGGGAAAGGGTGCTGTCCCTCCCCCTGTTTCCCCCTGGTGGCTCAGTGGCCGCCATCCTCCAGAGGCCATTGGACAGTCAAGCTTGGGCTCGCAGTGACGAAACTTGTTGGGCTTCACGGGATGGGGTGGAGCCGGGCCTGTCCTCCCCACCCCAACGAGACCACAAGTCATTGCCCACAAACGGCCTCTCTGGCTCCTGATCAAGCAGCTCAACAGCCATGATCCCAGGGACTCAGGAGCAAATCTCAAAACCCACTGACTTTTGGCAGAAATCCCTCCAGATTTAAGTGTTAAAATTTCAGAATTTCAAAATCACATGGCCCTACTGCAGTCACGCGACATCATATGTTATTCATAGCCAGCAATAGAACACAAATTGTTTATTGTTGCCTTTTCAGCATATCTGAGTGTTGGGGTAAAATCTCAAATAATAATGGTGGGTCTGGTGTCAAAATATTGAATGTGATCAAAGTAGAGAGAGAGTAATGTGGAAATCATCTGCCCCACAGGTGGGGGGAGGGTGTGGGATGGGGGTTTACTAGGGTTTTTGGTGGTGGAGAATGGGCACTGGTAAAGGTACGGGTGTTTCATTGTATGACCGAGACTTAGACCCAAAAGCTTTGTAACTGCTCTCACGGTGATTCAATAAATAAAATTATAAAAAATGAAAAAAAAAGTAAGGTGGAGTTCATGCACAATTCAATCAGCTAATTAGTGGCTGAATAAATAGCAGTACTCCTACAGAAAAAAAAACCCTGCATACCCAAATTTTCAGCAGCCAATTCGAGTTCGATTCCTCTGCCCCTCTCAGAAAGCCTGGCAAGCTACCGAGAGTATCTAGCCAGCACAGCAAAGCCTGGCAAGCTACCCGTGATGTATTCGATATGCCAAAAACAGTAACAAGAAGTCTCACAATTTGTTGTGAGACATTACTTGTGCCTGCTCGAGCAAACCGATGAACAACGGAAGGACAGTGCTACAGTGCTACTACCTTGGTGAGGTCCATCCCAGATGGTGGAGTCCAGTGGGGGCTTGGCAGCAATTTCAATTGTGTGAACAAGTGGCTGCTGGGGGCTCTGCTTCGGCAGGAACCAGGCTACCCATGCCTCCTAGAGCTACTTCATCTCTTCAGCCTAAGATTAACTGCAAGTCTGAGATAAACTGCAGCTTTTGATCTCTTTGGAGGTTTATTCATAGGCCTCTGAAGCAAGGCCTACAAGTGAGCTTGTATGACTGAGCCGGAGGTCATTTGTGGGTTCCCACATACCTAACTGTAGGCAGTTGAACTTTCACGAAACTTGATCCCTAGTTGTTGACGTCTGGCCAGAGCCACAGCAGCATTTTGGGGGCATCAGGAAGCCTGAGAGTACCATAAGGCTGCTGATGCACTCACCTCATGGGTCTAGGGTGACCTTCCAGCAGCATCGTGGCCCCTGGGTCCCAGTAGCAACAGCAGCAGTGGCCCCAGCAGGGTCCAGGGCTGCTATAGTATGCGGTTTGGGCACTGTGGGAACGCTTCAGCCACTAGTCCAGCAAAACCTGACCATGGGTCACATATCCCCATCTTCAAGACAGTTGGCACTCAGAGAGGATTTTCTTCATAATATGCTATGTGTGGCATTTACTGGTCCGGGGAGGAAATGGCGGCAGGGCAGTGCTACAGTGGAAAATCACAGGGGCCCCATGGAGTGCTTCCTCCACTCTGGCACCTCAAGCATGCTCTGCAGTGGTGCCAAGTTGGATCTGAAAAGCTCTATTCGGACCCATTATAATTGCCACCTACCTTAGCACCAAGAGCTGTAGAGCCTCCTTCAGCTTGCAGCTGTGCCATCCTGAAAGTCCTTCTCCCACCCCACCCCACCCCACCCCACCCCACTTCACGTCTCTCTGGGTCAGCGACTTTTTTCTGCTCACTGCAGAGATTACTCTGGACCTTAATTACCAAAACTTTTAGAATTCCAGGAGTGAGCGGCCGCTCTTGCAGCTGAGCGACCTCCCATAATATTCACAATAAGCAATAGAAAATAAATTATCTAGAATATTCCTGTGGCAGACAGGCTTGAACGGTGGGGAAAAATTTGGAATAATGGTGGTGGGAAGGTGTAATGGTGGTGGGATTGATGTTGAAATATTGAATGTAATCAATTAATGTGAACAAACTTATGAAGATGAAATTTAACCAAAGACACAGCAGCGAGTCCTGAAGACAACACAGAGATTGAGATCTCTCCAGGCCCCATACGGAGCCAATTTCAGCAAGGCACCGCAGATGGAGCAAGCGCGCTCTCCCCACCTACCCCAGATGGAATCCTGGCCACCAAGAACTTCCACAAGCAAGGCCCAGGTATGCGGGTTGGACCCAGGACTAAATCTCCAGGCTTCATGATGGCAGAGGACCTGGGCTGCCCCTCTCCGTATCCCCACCTCCTCAGCAGACTGGCTGTCATGCCCACAATTTGCCTCCAGGCACCATCTTAGCACACCAACAGCCAGCCCTGATCCAGAGATTCCCAATTGTATCCCAAAATGGATTAGTGTCATACAAATATGTCTCTGGAACCCAACCATTTGCAGTCTAGAATTCCAGAAGCGTGGGGCCATAAATATTCATTTCGTGAGCTCTCATGATGTTCAAAATGAGCAGTGGAAAATGAATTTTCTAGCGTCTGCCCCTGACAGGTAGGCTTGAATGGTGGTGGGAAAATTTGAGCAAAATATAATGCCCGAAAGTAGAGAGAGAGTATTGAGTAAATTGTCTGCCATAGATGTAAAGTGAGGACTGGGATGTTGAAGGTGGGGACCTTGGTGGAAGAAAATGTGCACTGGTGGAGGAATGGGTATTTGATCATTGTATAGCTGAATCTCAAACACGAAAGCTTTGTACCTCTATCTCACAGTGATTCAATAAAAGAATAAAATAATAAAATGAAATTTAACAATAAAAATAATGATGGTAGGGAGGTGTAATGGTGGTGGGACTGGTATTGAAATATTGAGTGTAATCAATTAATGTGAATAATCTTATGAAAACAAAATTTAACCAGAGACACAGAAGCAAGTCCTGGAAGACACCACGGAGCCGGAGACATTCCTGGGCCCCATTCCAAGCTAATTTCACCAGGACACCACAGATGGAGCAGGTGCGGTCTCCCCATCTACTCCAGTTGGAATCCCTGCAACCAAGAGCTTTCACAAACCAGGCCAGGTATTTGGGTGCCAGGACTAACTCCAGGCTGCATGATGGCAGAGGACCTGGGCTGCCCCTCTTTGGATCCCCAGCTGCTCAGCTGTCACACACACAATTGTTTCTCGGCACCACCTTAGAGCATACAACAACCCTGGTCCAGAGACTCCCAATTGAATCCCAAAATGGATCAGTGTCATACAGATGTTTCTGGAACCCAAACATTTACAATCTAGAATTCCAGAAGCCTGGGGCCACAAATATTCATTTCGCGAGCTCTCATGATATTCAAAATGAGCAGTGGAAAATGAATTTTCTAGCATCTCCTCCTGGCAGGTAGGCTTGAATGGTGGTGAGAAAATTCGAGCAAAACATAATGCCCAAAAGTAGAGAGAGAGAGAGAGAGAGTATTGGGGAAATTGTCTGCCATAGAGGCAGGGTGAGGACTAGGATGAGGGAGGGGGATAATGGGGACATTGGTGGTAGAAAAAGTGCACTGGTGGAGGGAAGGGTATTCAATCATTGCATAGCTTCTTTCCTCTGCACCCCAACGAGACCTCGAGTCGCCGCCCACGAATGGCCTCTCTGGCTCCTGAGCAAGCTGTTTAACGACAAAGATCCCAGAGACTCAGAAACAAATCTCGGAACCCAGTGGCTTTTGGCAGAAATGCATCCAGACCCGCAGTAGGTACTGTCACCAGGCCACCCCAGGGGGGTAAAGGGTGCTGTCCCTCTGCCTGCTCCCCCTAGGTGGGTCATTGGCCGCCATCCTCCAGACGCCGTTGGACAGTCAGGTTTGGGCCTGCAGTGATGAGACATGCGGGGCCTCATGGGATGGGGGTGGAGCCAGCCCTTTCCTCCCTGTCCCAACAAGAACCCAAGTTGCAGCCCACAAACAGACTTTCTGTCTCCTGATCAAGCTGCTTAATGGCATGATCCAAGAGACCTAGGAAACAATCTCGGAACCCAGCAGGTTTTGGCAGAAATCCCTCCCGATTTAATTGTTAAAATTTCAGGATTTCAAAATCATGCGGCCACTACTGCAGCCACGCAGCGTCATATGTTATTCATAACTAGCAATAGAAAACAAATTGTCTGCTCTTGCCTTTTCAGCAGATCTGAGTGTTGGGGTAAGATCCCAAATAATAATGGTGAGTCTGTTGTCAAAATATTGAATGTAATCAATGTAGAGAGAGAGTAATGTGGAAATCATCTGCCCCACAGGTAGGGGGAGGGTGTGGGATGGGGGTATACTGAGGTTTTTGGTGGTGGAGAATGGGCACTGGTGAAGGCATGGGTGTTTCATTTTATGACCGAGACTTAAACAGGAAAGCTTTGTAACTGCTCTCTCAGTGAATCAATAAATAAAATTATAACAAATGAAAAAAAATTATCAATCATTGCATAACTTAATCTCAAGCATGAAAGCTTTGTAACTCTATCTCATGGTGATTTAATAAAATAAAAATTAATAAAAATAATAAAACAAAATTTAAAAATAAAAGAATAATGGTGGTGGGAAGGTGTAATGGTGATGGGATTGGTGCTGAAATATTGAATGTCTCAATTAATGTGAACAACTGTATGAAAATAAAATTTAAAAATAAAAATGGTGTTGGGGGCGACTAAAACCTCATGGGTCGGGGGGCGTTCCGGTCCGTCCTTCACGCCCTACCGAGGTCACCAGTCGCCCCCCGCGAGCGGCTCTCCAGCACAGCCATGGCCCCAGAAGCACAAGGACTTAATGCAGAACCCAGCAGCTTGGAGCAGAAAAGTGAACGGACTATGCGTTGATCCAGGCCATCAAGTCTGCCGGAGGGTGTTGCCCCATTCGCCCTCTCCTCTCTGGAAAGAAAGATGGCTTGTGGACAGCAGGTATGAGCCGGGAGTGTGGGGGCGACTAAAACCTCATGGGAAGGGGGGCGTTTCGGTCCGCCCTTCACGCCCTACCGAGGCCACCAGTTGCCCCCACGAGCGGCTCTCCAGCATGGCCACGACTCCAGAACACAGAAACCAATTTCTTAACTATCTGACTTTCAGTAGAAATACTTCCAGGGTCAATAGGTAAAATAGCAGAAATCCAAAACCAACATTTAATTCTTGAACCCAGCTGTAGAAAGCAAATCACTTCACAATGCTTTTTCAGCATGTCTGATGGGGGGGGGTAAACTCTAAATAATAGTGGTGAATCTTTTATTGAAACAATCAATCTAATCAAAGCAGATAGAGTGTTAACTAGAATTCATCTGCCCCACAGGCACTGGGAGGGGTCGGGGGTGGGGTTTTATTGGGGTTCTTCATGGTAAAAAATAAGTATTGGTAAAGGGAAATGTGTTTGATATTTGCATGACTGAGACCTAAACCTGAAAGCTTTGTAACCTTTCCCACAGTGATTCAATAAATAATAAAAAAAATAAATTAAAAAAAAATAAAAACGGTGGTAGGATTGATGTTGAAAGATTGAATGTAATCCATCATTGTGAACAATTTATGAAAATAAAATTTTAAAAAAGAAAGACACATGATTATTATTTTATTATCTCATTACTTTTTCTTTTTTAGTGAAGAATGGATTTTAATTAAAGAAAGTTATTACGAGATGTATAAGAGAAGAGAAAGAAATATGTGTTCAAGTGTGAACACAGGCTTCTCCAGAGACAATAAGCAGAGGAGAGAAGGAAAGAAATAGAAATACGTGTTCAAGAGAGAACTGACCTTAGAAAAAAGCATTGTTTATAAAAAAAAAAGTTTCATTTGGCTGGAATCACAATACAGTAGGCAGAGCATTTGTCTTGCACTTGACCAACCGGGTTTGATTTCCTGGCATCCCGTGTGGTACCACCAGGAATAATTGCTGAGTGCAGAGCCATGAGTAACTTCCTAAGAATCGCTGGAAGAAGGAGGAAGAAGAAGGAGAAGGAGGGGAAGGAAGGAGAGGAGGACCAGGAGGAGGAGTAGGTGAAGGAGGAGAAAGGAGAAAGTGGAGGAGGAGAAGGAGCAGGTGGAAGAGGAGGAGGAGGAGGAGGAGGAGGAGGAGGAGGAGAAGGAAAAGAAGAAAGAGGAGGAGGAGAGGAGGAGGAGGCGAAGGAGGAAAGGAGGGGAAGAAGAAGGCACTGCTCCTGCGTGCACTTGTGCCAGGGATCGAACCAGCGCCTCCTGCTTTCACTCTACCACTGAGCTACATTTGCCACATACCTCCTGTCCCTCTCAAAAAATAATTACTATCTTTAAGTCTTTCATGCTTGTGTGTAGATGAACTACATTATGTTGTCACTTTCCTTCAATGCAAAAATTGGTCTGAAAGTTGTTTTGCTTTTTATTCTGGGTACTGACAGAAGTGAAAAATGAAAATATACCAAAGTATCTGCAACATATACACTTACACATGCACAGCATAGATTGAATGATCTGGATACAGTACTGCCATAGGTTTCATAAGCGTCGAGAGAGACACGGGTCCTAAGCACAGTCAGTGGTCCACAGGTGGGCTTGTGTCCCCACCCCCCTTTTCCTCCCTGGGAGGATGCTGGGCTTGGAGGGGGGCAGGCGCGAAGACCCGGAGCCTACGCCACCTGCCCGCCACCTGCCGGGAGCGGCTCTTTGCATCTTGCTAGATTTGCCGATTTGCCGTTTCCTCCTTTGAGGGGCGGTCTAGAGGTCTGGGCGTGGGAGGACTGGGAAGAAACGAAACCAGAATCTTCGAGAAGCCTACCGCGCAGTGCTGCTAAATGTTTGTTTGTTAGAAACTGTACCAAGGTTCCCGGGCCCAGTAGCCTCCTGGATTGGCCCTTCCTTTTGCGTCATCCGGCGGGAAAACGGCCAGGCCCGGATAAAAGGACCCGGCTGTTGCGGGCTTTTTGAAAGGGGCATCTGAGCTGCGCCTCTGGCTACTACACTGGACAGGTAAGCTCGGGCTCTTTTGGGGCGACCGGGCTCTGGCCTTGCACGCAGCGCCCCCACCCCTCGAATCCCCCCTAGCTCCGCGCAGCGCCCCCACCCCTCGAATCCCCCCTAGCTCTGCGTGTCGGTCCCCGAGCCTCCAGGGCCTCAGAACTCCTGCCCCGCCTGGATTTACTGTTTTTGCACTAAAAATTCCTTTGCCCTATTGCCCTTTAGGGGGAAGCTTGGGGCGGGGGGGGGCAGCTGTGTGTTACCGCTGGGGAATTGACTAAAGAGGGGCTGATTCTGGGACCCGGGAGAGGCCAGAGCCGAAGACTGGGGGAGGGGAGGAGAGAGGGGCTGGGGAGGAGGAAGAGGAGTGAGAAGGCACTGGGAACTCCAGACCTCGGAAGACCCTGAAACAGGGAAATGAAACGGAAATGGCTGTTGGTGGGTGTCCTGAGTTTAGAGAGAGCAGAAATACTAGAGAACAATTCTGGAAGGGACTCTGGGACCCACCAGCCACTGTAAATTATTGTCCTAAATATGAGCTAGAAAACAAACGTAGAACGACCAGTATGAGAGAAAGGTTATAATATTTTAGTTGACTGACTTAACATTGGAATACAACATATATGTGTGTAAAAATAAATAAATAGATTCCAGGTAACTAGCTATAAATGCAGTCTCATTTCCTTCTTTCACTGTATACTTGACCATAGGATCAATTAATTTTTCACCTGTGTAACCAGATTGACTACCTTCTTTCCCCTTTCCTTATTGTTAGCTATTAACTATTTTAAACCACACTTTACTGCTAGAGTGTAAGTTAGTCTTTGCTTTATCATTAGCTTCCCCACCGCCACCACCACCCCGGCTCTTGCACATATGAGTAAAATTATTATTATATGTGTTCCTCACTGACTTTACTTCACCTAGGATAATACCTTCTAGGTCCATCCATATTGGTGCAAATAGTAGTTTTTTTTAATAGCTGCCTGATGGCATCTAATCATCTGTTGATGGACACTTAGGTTGTTTTCCAATTCTTATGAATACTGGTGTGATGCCTATGGGGGTGGGGGGAGAATGGTGCATATAAAGCGGAAAAATTAGAGGCAGAGCCGGGAAAACAAGGACCTCTGACCCTTTCTAGGAGCTAGACAAATATGTGAATAGGTCATGTATCACAAAGTTAGAGCAGGAACAGAATGAGTGAGCAAGTCTGATCGGGTGGAGTGAGCAGGAACAGGGTCAAGGAAACAATTATTAAATGTCGGTATGGAACTTAAAAGAAAATGTATTAATCGCTGATTGTATATGTTAGCAATCATTGTCTGTATTAATGTTTCCTCTAGAAGCACTTAGCCAGCATCTGGCCTATTAACGCTCTTATTCAACTACATTGGAGGCTACACCCTTTTTGGTGATGGTACTGTGAGCCTCCATGCATAAATGTAACACTGTCCTCCCATTATTCATCGATTTGCTCAAGCGGGTCCAGTAACATCTCCACTGTGAGACTTATTGTTACTGCGTTTGGCATATCGAATACGTCGTGGGTAGCTTGCCAGGCTTTGCAAGGGGAGAGGGTGAGATACTCTCAGGAGCTTGCCAGGCTCTCCAAGAGGGGAGGAGGAATTGAACACAGGTCGGCCTAGTCAGCAGCCAGTCGGCAGTGTATAAGGCAAACGTGCTACCTGCTGTGCTCCAGCCCTACAGGGCTTTTTTTACCCCCCTTTTTGGGTCTCACCCAGTGATGCACAGGGTACTCCTGGCTCATGCACTCAGAAATTACTTCTGGTGGAGCTAAGGGGACCATATGGGATGCTGGGAATCAAACCCGAGTTGGCCGCGTGCAAGGCAAATGCACTACCCACTGTACTATAGCTCCAGCCCCACTACAGAGCTTTAAGCAAGGATGAACCCTTGCAGTCTGAGGCAACTTGGAAGGAACTGGAGTGCATCCTGTTCAGTGAAATAAGTTAGAGGGAAGACAAATACTGGGTGAGCTCACTCATCTGTGGTGTACAGGGAGACGACACACAAGAACAGAAGTATTGAATCACCACAAACCCTCAAAGTATACAACTGAGATTACCAAGCAATGAGGGGAGGGAGTGAACGGAGAGGGGAATTGGAGGAACTTCAGGACTGTGCTGGGGGGCCAGGCACTGTGGTGGTGGTGAGGGTGCAGTCGCTCTTCACAGCAGAACCATAATGGGCCGCAGGACAGTTCAATGGGTGGAGCACTGGCATCCGGGTTAGCTCTCTGGCAGCCCATGGCCGGGTATGGCCCAAATGCCCCTTCCGTCAAAAGGAAAAGAATGTGTAACAACCACTAGAAAAAAACAAGCAAATAGAGGATTGCAGCCATTATGACTCCCATGAAAAGATGACCTTTCGGGCTCAGTGGCTCTCGTAAGTTGTGTTCCATAAATTTCCTTGTGCCAAGTTTTACTGTGTATAGTGCTGCTTTGCTTTTTTTGTTTGTTTGCTTTGTTTTGTTTTTGCTTTTGGGGGCACGCCTGGCGATGCACAGGGGTTTCTCCTGGCTCTGCACTCAGGAATTGCTCCTGATGGTGCTCGGGGGACCATCTGGGGTGACAGAAATCGAACCTGGGTTGGCCTTGTGCAAGGCAAATGCCCTCCTCATTGTACTATCACTCTGGCCCCTGCTGCTATGCCACTAATGCGCTTCACCCACATGCTTCCTAAGGTGTGATCCCAGTTACAGGTATTTGTTCTCCCACGTGGAATGCTTGACACGTGATGTAGGTGTTTTCTTCAGAACCCGCTTCTTCCAGGAACCCTGAAAGACCCATCTCAACCCCACTGTTCTGACTTGTTCAGTTCAAGTTAGCCTTATGTTTGCTTTTTGTTGTTGTTTGGATTTTTGTTCGTTTGTTTTATTTTGGGGCCCCACTCAGCTGTACTCAGGACTTAATCCTGGCTCTGCAGTCAGGGACCTGAGTAGACCAGCCTGGTGGGCTTGGGGGACCAAATGGGGTACTGGGAATTGAGTCTGGGTCTGCCATATGCAAGGTAAGCGCCCTAACCACTGTATGCATAAATAAACCTCCCTAAAAGCCAATATGTTTCTTGGCCAGATTTCTGTAACACATCTATCCTACTGAATTAATGTTTTCATATTGTGCCCATAAATGGGATAATTTGATATATAAAATTGCTTTAGACATTTTTTGAGAACTTTGGTATCTCTTCCATTTATGGCCTATGGGTCTTTTTTTTTCTTTTTGGGTCACACCCGGCAATGCACAGGGGTTACTCCTGGCTCTTGCTCAGAAATTACCCCTGGCGGTGCTCAGGGGACCATATGGGATGCTGGGAATCAAACCTGGGTCGGCTGCGTGCAAGACAAACGCCTTATCCACTGTGCTATTGCTCCAGCCCCGCCTATGGGTCCTTTAGGACTAATTTTGCTGGAAGAAACCAGCAGGTGGTGCTGATTCCCTAGTATGGTAACTATCTCCAGAACTGAATTTCAGCTTTTGAAAGTTCTGTAAGGTAGTAGAATCACATGACTTACCAAAGAAAAGTTACTTGTATAGTTTTCTGGTTTTTCCCTCTGAATTCTAAATTTTCTGTTGACTTTTTAAATTTAACTTAAGTGTTCAAGTGTGTGTGAAATAATATAGGGGCCAGAGAGGTAGTACAGTAGGCAGGATGCTTGTCTTGCATGCAGTCCATGCAGATTTGATATTCGATACCCCACATGGTCCCCTGAGCACATCAGGAGTGATTTCTGAACACAAAGCCAGGAGTAAGTCATAAGCACAGCCAGGTGTGACCCACGAACAACAAAAAATAAGATGCCACAAACGCAAAAGCAGCCAAAGAATTCGGAGAGCAGCCCCACAGAGGAAATGTGGAGCAGTAACCAACAAACAGCACTGGACCTTCGCTAGCTCCTACTCGTGTGGATTGGGTGGGAAAAGGTGAAACACTGGTTGATTAAAGCCTGTGGAAAGAAACTGCAGGCTGAAAATCCACCCACAACTTTATGAATCTCTACCTCCACAAGGCCTGAGTGGGAAGCTAGACTAGCACCCGGTAGGGTTCCTGGCTTGCCTTTGAGGCTTGGAGAGTGCATCTGTGACATGGACAAGACGATCTAGCATTTCAGACTGAGCTGGTGGGCAGACAGGTAGGCTGCTGAATTGACAATGAAGACTCTCCCCTCCCGTACACTGCATCTGAGTAAAGGCATTCACTCAGACTCAGAGAGGAATTACTTCACCTGACATCTGAATTATAGGGGTACCCAAGGGAAAGCAAAGAGGACAGAGAGCTGTTGGTCAAAGAAATTCTAGCTAAGAACTTCCTCAGTCTGTGGATTGAGTCATAGACCCAGATCTAAGAAGCTCAAAGAGTTCCAAACAAAGTAAACACAAACAGAAGATTTTCAAGACATACATATTGTCAATAACAGGACAAGAGCCAAAGGTAGAATCCTAAAAGCAGCAAGATTAAAAAAGAAACTTGCATGTAATCCTTTAACCACAGCAGATCACAGCAAATCTATCAAATTGAAACTCTACATGCCAGAAGAGAATGGTAGGACATACCAAACATATTGGGTGAAATAAACATCCTAAGAAGAATACTTGATCTAGCTATGTCACTGTTCATGTTAGAAGAAATAATCACTGTATCACTGTATCACTGTCATCCTGTTGTTCATCAATTTACTTGAGTGGGCACCATTCATCCCAGCCCTGAGATTTTAGCAGCCTCTGCTTACTCATTTTTTCCAATGCTGCCAAAATGATACAAAGCTTTATGGAAGTGAAAGAAATCCATGGTCATTAAATGAGCTTTGAAGGGAGCTCTAAATTATCTCCATCAAAGACAAAGAACCCTTCCGTAGGAGTAGCAAAATACTAAAAATATAAAATGGGGAAGTTAGGAGAGAAATAATGGAGTCTAATTCAATACACTTGAGGTTCATTTGCTTTGGACTTAAGAGGGGTTACAGACTGAAAACATAAGACACAAACTACATGGAGACACACATGAATGGTCATGATAAATTCAGACTCAAAGGCTAGAAAACAATCTTACAGATGAGTAGTAGCCCAAAAAGACCTTGTCAGCCACACTTATATTAGACAACATAAACTTTCTAATTAAAAATGGTTATGTTGAGAGATAGTGCTATGACACTTGCCTTGTACACATCCGACCCGAATTTGATCCCCAGAACCCCATATGGTTCCCTGAGCACTGCCAGGAATAGTCCCTGAATGCAGAGCCAGAAGTAACCCCTGAATATCCCTGAGTGTGACCCAGAAGCTGAAAATTAATTTTTAAAAAAGTAAAAATAAGTTAATGAGGAAATACTGGTTTTGAAGGAAGAAATGGCTTAATAGAGACTAGAGAGGTAGTTCAGTGGGTAAGGCCTTGTACATGGCTAATGCAGGTTCAATACCCAGCATCCCATATGGTCATCCAAGTATTATTGGAATAATTCCTGAGTGAAGAGCCAGGAGTCACCCATGAGAATTGCTGGGTGTGCCCCCCTCAAAAAAATTACTCTCCAAAGCATACAGAGTCAATTGCAGTCCCTATAAGAATGCCCAGGATATTTTTCAAAGAAATAGATAAAACACTTTTAAAATTTAAATGGAAAAATGACTCCACTAAATAGCTAAAGAACATCCAAAGAAATCCTGGGGGGGAAAGATGGGAGGCATCACTTTACCCAAGTTCCAATTACTACAAAGCAGTCGTAATTAAAACAATTTCACATTGGAATAGTGAGACCCCCAATCAATGGAATAGAATTGAAAATTTAGAGACAGATCCTCAAGTATTTGGTTAGTCAATCATCTATAAATATAAAAAATATATAAAGTAGAGCAAGGAAAGCCTCTTAAGCAATTGATAGAAGAAAGCTGTTGGCCACATGCAAAAAAAAAAAAAAACCTCCATATCAGACTTGAATCCGTAAGGTATATAGAGAAAAACATAGATAGATCACCTTGATATCGAAATTAGAAACGTCTTTAAAGATGAAATACCACTGAACAAGGAAGTGGAAGCAAACATAAGCAAATAGGAAGGATGACACTAAATGAATAAGCTTCTGGACAGAGTGATAGTACAGCAGATAGGTGTCCTATATGCTTTCCCCAGGTACCTTCAGCAGTAACCACTGAGCACCACTGGGTTTAGTCCAAAAAGAAAAAAAATGGGCCAAAGCAATAATACAGTGGATAGGATGTTTGCCTTACATACAGTAGACCCAGGTTCAATCTTGGCACTTCTTATGGTCTCCTGAGCATGACAGGAGCTATCCCTGAATGCAGAGACAGGAGCTGCCAGCCACCCCCCCCCGAAAAAAAAGAAGGAAGGAAGGAAGGAAGGAAGGAAGGAAGGAAGGGAAGGAGAGAAGGAGGGAGGGACGGTGAGAGGGAGGAAGGAAGGAATGAAAGAAAGAAAGAAAAAAAGGAAAGGTTCTGTCTCTCAAAGGAAAGGAAGACAGAACACACAAAAACAGCCCACAGACTGGGAGAAATTATCCACCCACCTTTCATCTGATGAAGGGTTAATATTTAAGATATATAAAGTTCCAGTAGAACTTTACAAAAAAAAATCCAATCTCACTGAAAATGATGAAAAGAGATGAACAGAAACTTCCTCAAGAAGAAATTCAAATTGAGAAAGCACATGAAAAAAATGCTTTATATCACTAAAGCATCAGGTGAATGCAAATCAAAGCAATGAGGTAACACCTCACACAAAAGAGACAGGCACTTCATTGCAACACTATTTACAACAGCCTAAATCTGAAAATAACCCGAGTACCCAAGAACAGATGAATGGATAAAGAAGCTATATCTACACAGTGGAATACTACACAGTTGTTAGAAAAAAACGAAGTCATGAAATTTACTGATACATGAACGAGCATCATGCTGAGTGAAATGAGTCAGAGGGAGAGGGACAGACATAGAATAATGGCTCTCACTTGAAAAACAGTAGGAAAATAATATCCAAAGACAATAGAAATGAAGACCAGTAGGACTGGCTCTTAGTAGAAAGCTTGTCACAATGGGAGTAGTGCAGTTAGGTGAGAGAAACCACTCTAACAGTGATAGTGGGATGTGATCACTCTAAACAAAAACTGGGTACTGAAAGGAGATGGAGTTATATGTATGATCCCCTTATCATAACAGTATTGTAAGCCATACTACCTAAAAGGGAAAAAGAAAATTGCCTGCCATTAAATCAGGCTGGGGGGGTGGGAGGGTAACTTGGGACATTGGTGGAGGGAAGTGAACACTGGTGAAGGGATGGGTGCTAGAACTTTGTATGACTGAAAAATCATAAACAATTTTGTATCTCATGGTGATTCAGTAAATTTTTAAAAATTATTTTTACAAAAACAAAACTAAAATATTTTACACATTATATCTAGAATCATGAGTACTGGGAATAAAATATTTGTGTTGTTCCAAGATTATTTTAAAAAGGAAAATCGAGCATATTACTCAGCATTTCTATTTGGCATCTACCCCCAAAAGCACAAAAATCTTTAATTGTTTTTGTTTTGTTTTGTTTTGTTTTTTGGGTCACACCCAGCGATGCTCAGGGGTTACTCCTGGCTCTGCACTAAAGAATCACTCACTCCTGTCGGTTCTTGGGGGACCATATGGGATACCAATGATTGAACCCGAGTTGGCCATATGCTAGTACCCTCTATACCCTGGCCCTTAAAAATCATTAATTTAAGGGGACTGGAGCAATAGCACGGCGGGTAGGGCGTTTGCCTTGTATGTGACCAACCGAAGTTCGATTCCCAGCATCCCATATGGTCCCCTGAGCACCACCAGGGGTAATTTCTGAGTGCAGAGCCAGGAGTAACCCCTGTGCATCACCAGGTGTGACCCAAAAAGCAAAACAAAACAAAAAAATCATTAATTTAAGAAGATATTTGCTCCCCTTTGTTTATTGCAATGCTCTTCACAATAATCAAGATCTGGGACCAGCCCAAATGCCCAAGGACAGATGAGTGGGTGAAGAAAGTGTGTTATGTAAACACAATAGAATGCTGCTCTTCTGGAAGGAGAGATGAAATATTGCAGTTTGCTGAAATTTGGATGGAACCAAAAAGTATTTGACTGGTTGAAGTGAATCAAATCACAATCACGATCATCCTGTTGTTCATCAATTGCCTCGAGCAGGCCCCAGTAATGTCTCCTTCGCCCTAGCCCTGAGATTTTAAAAAGTGCCATATTCAAGGCTCTTTCAGGGTTAAGAGAATGAGACCCATCATTGTTACTGGTATTTGGCATATTGGGTATACCACGGGGAGTTTGCCAGACTCTGCCATGTGGGCAGGTTAATTCGGTAGCCTGCCAGGTTGTCCAAAGTAAGAATGAGATAATAAGATCTTGCTTTCCAGGAGCTGGGTTTTATAGTCTCTGGGTCTTGGCCGTTGATGGGATTACACGGCGCCAGGGTGGGGGGGGGGCAGTTGGTGGGTGTGACCCGTGCCTACTGGAAGATGGAGGATCTGGGTGGAGGATGCTCAGCTCCCATCTGAGCAGGCTTGGAGATCTCAGCCCCAGGACCCTCATGCCTTTGTTCCTCTGCAGGTACCTTCATGCGTGTGGAGAGTGGTCTCAGCATGGTTGTGGCTGGTTCTGGAGGTCATAGGCTGCCAGGGCTCTGCTCGGGGCAGGGAGGGAAACTCAACCTATCCCCCTCCAAGGGGCCCTGGCGAGGACAGCCAGGTGTGGGGCAGGAGACTCTGTGCTGTTCTCTTCCGGGAACTGGGTTTTGTAGTCTCTGGGTCTTGGTCGTTGATAGGATTACGTGGTGCTGGGGGACAGTTGGTGGGTGCGACCCATGCCTACTGGAATATGGAGGATCTGGGTGGAGGATGCTCAGCTCCCATCCCAGCAGGGTTGGAGATCTCAGCCCTGGGACCCACATGCCTTTGTTCCTCTGCCGGTACTTTCATGCGTGTGGAGAGTGGTCTCAGCATGGTTGTGGCTGGTTCTGGAGATCTTCGGCTGCCGGGACTCTGCTGAGTTTCTCTGTTGAGTTTCCCTCACCGCCCCGAGCGGAGCCCCGGCAGCCGAGGACCTCCAGAACCAGCCACAACCATGCTGAGACCACTCTCCACACGCATGAAGGTTTGGGCAGAGGAACAAATGCATGCGGGTCCCGAGGCTGAGATCTCCAAGCCTGCTCATCAACGGCCAAGACCCAGAGACTATTAAACCCAGCTCCTGGAAGAGAATAGTGCAGAGTCTCCTGCCCCCGCGCCTGGCTGTCCTTGCCGGGGCCCCTTGGAGGGAGGCGGGTTGAGTTTTCCCTCCCCGCCCCGAAGTGAATCAAAAAGAGGCCAAATACCAAATGATGTCTCATACATATAATAAAAAGAAAAATAGTAATGGAATAACAGATCCCATGAATCTGCCTGAGAACTGAGTTTGCTAAGAAGGCACCTAGACACAGTGAGAGGGATGCTAGCACTCTGGCATAAGTGTGGTGAATAGCATCCTAAAACAATTGTAGGGGCTGGAGCGATAGCACAGTGGGTAGGGCATTTGCCTTGCACACGACCGAGCCGGGTTCGATTCCCAACATCCCATATGGTTCCCCAAGCACCACCAGGAGTGATTCCTGAAGTAACCACTGTGCATCACTGGGTGTGACCCAAAAAGCAAACACACACACACACAAACATAAACAATTGTAGACTGTTAATGTAGAAATTTTGGATCACTGTATTTTTTAAAAATCCAGCCAGCTTGTTCTTCAAGCTCATGCTTTCCCTTGGACACATTTCCCCTCTCTCCTCTCACATCTTTGTAAGCAAGTTCCATTCAATAAAAACTACCTCGCACAGAGATTCAGAAGTAAATTTCTAAAGAGATCTATAAGTGCCAGAATTTCTCCAGTTTCCCGCACAAAACTGAGTCATCCTGGGGCAGCTTGGAGGGGGGTGAGTGAGTCCCCATGCCTGCTCATACAGGGCCCTGACAGTTGAAAACCACAGTCCACAATCACCACCATGCGTCTGGCCGGACCCCACAGTCAGACGAGCCTCATCCAGAACTTAATTTGTTGAAACATTCAGGTATGCAGGTTTTGTGAATGAAATCTCCAGCTTTCACAGGACTGGGAATGGGCTACCTCCCCACATCTCCCTATACTTCCAGAATCCCACCAATCATGCACATGCCCCAAAGCTGCCAGTCAGTTAAGAATTTAACTCCAGTTGTATCACCCTGTTAGAAATTTTGTATACCCTGGAATGTGCAGCTATGATTTTGGCTGTGTGACATCTCAAACTATATAAGTGATAAACCAGGAGTAGCACATGAGATTGGACGGAATATAATGCAGAAGGAAACCAACCTCAATTAACAAAATATAAACACTCTTGAGCTTATTTGCCAACGTGGGTTGGCCCATACCTCAGGCAACCAGAAGCGAATGTCTGAGCTTGCAAAGCAGTGCAGAGAAGCAATAAAGGAAGACCTCAAAGAGAGAAGAGCAGCAGTGCTGATAGATGTGGCAGAAGCCGGTAAAAGCATTTGCAATGCCCACCTGTCCTTCGCCAACTACAAGATTAAGATGACTGCCCTCCAACGTCCTGATGGATCTCTCATATCTTCCAGAAGGGCAATGGAGAAGATTATCCATGAATTCTACTCGGATCTCTTTGATAGCCATATCCACCTGCCCATATACCAAATTCTGCAGGATGGATATGTTGTTCCCAATGTTCTCCCTTCCGAAATCTGACACGCCATTTTGTCGGTAAAGAAGTGAATAGCACCCAGCCCAAACAAGGTCAGACCTGAACACCTGAAGAACCTGCCATCAGTACTCATCAATACACTGGCTCTGCTCTTCACACGCTACCTATCTGAATGCAAGGTTCTGTCCCAATGGAAAACCAGCAGGACTGTACTACTGTACAAGAAGGGAGACATCCACAACATTAGCAACTATCACCCGATCTGCCTGTTGTCTGTCATCTACAAGCTTTTCACTTGAGTCATCCTGAATAGGAATGGCAGACAGAACACTAGATGAAGGAGAACCATGAGAGTAAGCCGGGTTCCGCAAAGGATTCAGCACGATCGACCATACCCACACAATAACCAATCTCATTGAGGTTTCTCAGGAGTTCAAGATGCTGCTCTGTCTAACGTTCATTAATTTAAAGAAGGCCTTTGATTCTTTTGAGATGGAAGTGGTCATCGAAGCCCTAGCCAATCAGGGCGTTCAAACTCAATACATCAGGATCCTCCTTGAGCTGTATTACGAATTTACTACCAGGATCTCACCATTTTACAAAGAAGTGATCATCGATGTCAAGAGAGGCGTTCGGCAGGGTGATACCATTTCACTAAAAGTCTTCAGTGCCACCCTCAAAAACGTCATGCGATGACTGGAATGGGAAGGAATGGGAGTGAAGATAGACAGTCGGCAACTACACCACCTCCGGTTTGCTGATAACATTGTTCTAATAACACTAAGCATTAGCCAAGCGACACAAATGCTGGTCAACTTCGACTGTGAGTGTGGAAAGGTTGGACTCCAGCTGAATCTCACGAAGACAATGTTTATGAGAAACAGTCTTGTTTCTGATGTTCCATTCACTCTCAATGGAACGACCATCTCTGAATGCAACAGTTATGTGTATCTAGGTTGAGAAGTCAACATGACGAATGATCTGGCATCTGAGTTGTTTCAGAGGAAAAGAGTGGCCTGGAATGCCTTCAAGACATTGAAGAAGGGGGTATGGTGCCGCCAGCAGGTCAATCTGTACCTGTGAGGCGAGTGCATCAGCAGCCTCATGGTGCCTTCAGACTTCCAGATACCCCAAAATTGCTGCTGTGCCTTTGGCCAGACCCCAAAAACTTGGGGCAAAGTTTACCAAGAAAGTAAAAGGCCAGAAGTTAGGTATGTGGGAAACATACCCACAAACCACCTCCGGCTCAGCTATATAATTGGAGGCAAGGCCTCTTTGGTTCCTGATTGAATTGCTTAATGGACATGATCCCAGAGACTCAGAAACGAATCTCAGAACCCAGTGACTTTAGGTAGAAATGTGTCTGGTCTCTGCAGTAGGCTACCGGTGCTGGGCCAACCCAGGTGGGAATAGGTTTCGTGCCTTGGCCTGTTCCCCCTGGCGGTCCAGTGGCCGCCATCCGTCTGAGGCCACTGGATAGTCACATTTGGGCCCCCAGTGACGAGACACAAGGGCCTCAACGGGATGAGGGTGGAGCCAGGCTTGTCCTCCCCACCCCAACGAGACCCCAAGTCATTGCCCACGAATGGCCTCTCTGGCTCCTGATCAAGCTGCTTAACGGCCATGATCCCAGAGACTCAGAAACAAAGCTCAAAACCCAGTGGCGTTTGGCAGAAATGGATCTGGACTCCACAGTACGTTACTGCCGCCGGGCCACCCCAGGGAGGAAAGGGTGTTGTCCCTCCGCCAGCTCCCTCTTGGCAACTTGGTGGCTGTCATCCTCCAGAGGCCATTGGACAGTCAGGCTTGGGCCCACAGTGACGAAACTTGTTGGGTCTCACGGGATGGGGGGGGAGGTGGAGCCGGGCCTGTCCTCCCCACCCTAACGAGACCCCAAGTCATCGCCCACAAACGGCCTCTCTGGCTCCTCATCAAGCTGCTCAACGGCCTTGATCCCAGAGACTCAGAAACAGATCTCGAAACCTAGCGGCTTTTGTCAGAAATGTGTCCGGACCCCGCAGTAGGTTACTGTCACCGGGCCACCCCAGGGGGGAATGGGTTCTGTCCCTCCGCCTGCTCCCTCTTGGCGACTTGGTGGCTGTCATTCTCCAGAGGCCATTGGACAGTCAGGCTTGGGCCCACAGTGACGAAACTTGTTGGGTCTCACGGGATGGGGGGGAAGTAGAGCCGGGCCTGTCTTCCCCACCCCAATGAGACCCCAAGTCATCGCCCATGAATGGCCTCTTTGGCTCCTCATCAAGCTGCTCAACGGCCATGATCCCAGAGACTCAGGAGCAGATCTCTAAACCCAGTGGCTTTTGGCAGAAATCCCTCCAGATTTAAGTGTTAAAATTTCAGAATTTCAAAACCACATGGCCCTACTGCAGCCACACGACATCATATGTTATTCATAACCAGCAATAGAACACAAATTGTCTATTGTTGCCTTTTCAGCAGGTCTGAGTGTTGGGGTAAAATCTTAAATAATGGTGGGTCTGGTGTCGAAATATTGAATGTGATCAAAGTAGAGAGAGAGTAATGTGGAAATCATCTGCCCCACAGGCAGGGGGAGGGTGTGGGATGGGGATATACTGGGATTTTTGGTGGTGGAGAATGGGCACTGGTGAAGGTACGGGTGTTTCATTGTATGACTGAGACTTAGACCCAAAGGCTTTGTAACTGCTCTCACGGTGATTCAATAAATAAAATTATAAAAAATGGAAAAAGAAAAAAAAGTAAGGTGGAGTTCATGCACAATTCAATCAGCTAATCAGTGGTTGAATAAATAGCAGTACTCCTACAAAAAAAGAAAAAAAAGACATTGAAGAAATAACTAAGAGGACAAAAAACCTCTGGCTCTGGGTACATCTCTTCGATTCCACTGTTCTTCCTGCATTAACATACACCTCAGAGACCTGGGTCCTACAGGATGAGAACGCTATTCAGGTCTCCCAAAGAGGAATCAAAAGAGCTATGCTTGGAGTATCATGTTTCACTCAAATGAGAGAAAGAATCCAGAGTTCCAATCTCCATCGATGGTCAAGAATCAGGGACACTGTCTCGTTTGCCAAGGTGTCGAAAATCAGATGGGCTGGCATGTAATGAGATTTGGAGATGACCGCTGGACTAGAGCTGTTACTGACTGGATTCCACGGGATGTCAAAAGACCGCGTGGCCACCCACCTACCAGATGGTCAGACTTCTTTGTCAAGACCCTGAACAATTGGTTTGAGGCTCTTTGTGTTCCTAGAATGAGCAGACGCCACTGGACTACACTAGCACACGACAGTAATGAATGGAGACGTTACTGGAGCCCGCTCGAGCAAATTGATGAGTAACGGAATGTCAAGTGATCAAGTGAAACGCAAAAGGCTTAATCTGTAACAACGTTTTAGTAATCTCTTATAAAAGGACTTAAGGACTCCATGGTGAGATACAGCAATCTTCACTAACTTTCTTCTAAGGAAACATTTGTTGATCATCCTTTAACAATTTTTTTTTTTTTGCCTTTTGGGTCACACCTGGCGATGCACAGAGGTTACTCCTGGCTTTGCACTCAGGAATTACTCCTGGCGGTGCTTGAGAGACCATGTAGGATGCTGGGAATTGAACCTGGATCGACGCGTGCAAGGCAAATGCCCTACCTGCTGTACTATCGCTCCAGCTCCTAGCAAATTATTTATAACTAGCACAATCACAATCACAACAACCATCCTGTTATTCATCGATTGCCTCGAGCAGGCCCCAGTAACATCTCTTCATCCTAGCCCTGAGATTCTTTTTTAGAAAGTGCCATATTCAAGGCTCTTTCAGAGTTAGGAGAATGAGACCCTTCATTGTTACTGGTATTTGGCATATTGGGTACGCCACGGGGAGTTTGCCAGATTCTGCCGTGTGGGCAGGTTACATTCGGTAGCCTGCCAGTTTGTCTAAAGTAGGAATGAGATGATAAGATGTCGCGTGGCCGCATGATGGGATTACACGGCGCCAGGGGGCCAGTTGGTGGGTGTGACCCCCGCCTACTGGAATTTGGAGGATCTGGGTGGAGGATACTCAGCCCCAATCTGAGTAGGCTTGGAGATCTCGGCCCCGGAACCCGCGTGGCTTTGTCCCTCTGCCGGTACCTTCATGTGTGCGGAGAGTGGTCTCAGCATGGTCGTGGCTGGTTATGGAGGTCTTCGGCTGCCGGAGCCCTGGTCGGGGCGGGGAGGAAAACTCGACCCGCTACCCTCCAAGGGGCCCCGGCGAGGACAGCCAGGCGCGGGGGCAGGAGACTCTGCGCTGTTCTCTTCCGGGAGCTGGGTTTTATAGTCTCTGAATCTTGGCCGTTGATGGGATTACACGGCACCAGAGGGCCAGTTGGTGGGTGTGACTCCCGCCTACTGGAATTTGGAGGATCTGGGTGAAGGATGCTCAGCCCCAATTCGAGTAGGCTTGGAGATCTTGGCCCCGGAACCCGCGTGGCTTTGTCCCTCTGGCAGAGTCTCCTGCCCCTGTGCCTGGCTGTCCTCGCCGGGGCCTCTTGGAGGGGAGTGGGTCGAGTTTTCCTCCCCGCCCCGACCAGGACTCCGGCAGCCAAAGACCTCCAGAACCAGCCACCACCATGCTGAGACCACTCTCCGCACACATGAAGGTACCAGCAGAGGGACAAAACTATAACTAGCAATGTAAAATAAATAACTGAGGGTCTGCTAGAAGGGCAGACTCAAGGGTGGTTGGGAAAATTGGAAATAATGGTGATGGGTAGGTACAGTGGTGGTGGGATTGGTGTTCAAACATTGAATACCTGTAACTAAACTAATGACTTATAAGTTATTTAAAAAATAAAACTACCTGGGGCGCTGGAGTGATAGCACAGCAGATAGGGCATTTGCCTTGCACGGGGCCAACCTGGGTTTGATTCCCAGCATCTCATATGGTCCCCTGAGCACCGCCACGAGTGCAGGGCCAGAAGTAACCCCTGGGTATTGCCAGGTGTGACACAAAAAGCAAAAAAAAAAAAATTAAAAATAAGCTACCATGAGTTACAAAAAAAAAAATCCAGCCAGAGAGATAGTAGAGGGCAGGGAGTTTGCCTTGCATGCATCTGACCTGAGTTCAATCTCCAGCACTCATATGCTCCCCAAAGCCTACCAGGAGTGATTACTGAATAAAAAGCAAGGAGTAAGCCCTCAGAACAACTGGCATTGCTGTCCCCCCCCCACCAAAAAAAAAATCTTCTGAAGTTGGAGAGATAGTACAGCAGATAAGGTGCCCACCGTGCACACTGCTGACCCAAGTTCAATCTCTGGCACTGCTTATGAACCACCCGCCCCCCCGAGCCCCAGCAGGAGTGATTCCTAAGCACAGAGCCAGGAGTAAACCCTGGGGACCTCTGTATGTGAAATTCTTCTCCTTAACATCTTCACTGCTCAATAATTTTTTCCTGTCACCTGCATCAATATCTGCCTGTCAAATAGGCAGTAACTGGTCAACTTACTATTGGAACCTTTAGGACTTGATGGATCTTTGTGGGAAGAAAAAGTGAGACTTGGGAATGGAGAGATAATACAGCTGGTAGGATGTTTGCTTTGCATGCAGCTGACCCTGGTTCAATCCTCAGCATCCCATATGGTCCCTTGAGCATCTTCAGGGGCAATTCCTGAGCACAGATCCAGGGTAACCCCTGAGTATTTCCAGGTATGGCCCAAACAACACCAATAGAAAAAAAAAAGTGAGACTTATATGTGGCAGAGCTACGGTTGGAACTCAGGAAATTATAATCTTAATCCCTGAATTTGGCTGCCTTTCTCTGTTTTTTTTTTGAGAATATTTGCCCATATTTATTTGACAAAGGTTTAATATTCAAGATATATAAAGCATTTGTAAAACTTAACATGAGAAAAATCAACCAATCCCATCAAAAACTTGAGAGAAGAGATGAAGAGAGACTTCCTCAAAGAAGGCATACAGATGGCTAAATAAGTATATGAAAAAGTTCTCTGCATCACTTATTATCAGGCAATGCAAATCAAGACTATGAGATATCACCTCACACCAGACTGCACAAATCAAAGGGAACAAAAACAACCAGTGTTGGCATGGATGTGGGGGAAAATGAAACTCATTTGCTGCTAGCAGGAATGTTGACTGGTTCAACTTTTTGGGGAAACAACATGGGCACTCCTCAAAATACTAAGGATTGAGCTTCTATATGACCCAGCAATTTCACTTCTGGAAATCTAACCCAAGGCACCCACATATCTATTCAGAAAAGACATTTGTACTCCTATATTCTTTGTAGCACTATTCACAAAAGACCAAAGTCTGAAAACAACTCAATTTCTGAAGAACAGATTACTACAGGAATACTCTTTGGCTATAAGAACAGATGAAATCATGCAATTTACCCTTATGTGGATGGAACTGAAACCAGCCAGAAGGAGACGAACAGATACAGAATGGTCTCTCTCATTTTGGAATATGAAAAAGCATAGGAAGGGAATAACAAATGGACAAAGGTAGCAGAGCCTGAGAGGTGATCTACAGAACAGAATTCTTTTTTTTTATTTTTATTTTTTTAATTTTTTTTAATTTATTTATTGAATCACTGTGGGAAAGGTTACAAAGCTCTCAGGTTTATGTCTCAGTCATGCAAATATCAAACACATTTCCCTTTACCAATACTTATTTTTTACCATGAAGAACCCCAATAAACCCCCACCTCCCACCCCTCCCCGTCCCTGTGAGGCAGATGAATTCTAGTTAACACTCTATCTGCTTTGATTAGATTGATTGTTTCAATAAAAGATTCACCACTATTATTTAGAGTTTACCCCCCCCCCAAATCAGACATGCTGAAAAAGCATTGTGAAGTGATTTGCTTTCTACAGCTGGGTTCAAGAATTAAATGTTGGTTTTGGATTTCTGCTATTTTACCTATTGACCCTGGAAGTATTTCTACTGAAAGTCAGATAGTTAAGAAATTGGTTTCTGTGTTCTGGAGTCCTGGCCATGCTGGAGAGCCGCTCGCGGGGGGCAACCGGTGGCCTCGGTAGGGCGTGAAGGGCGGAGCGAAACGCCCCCCTTCCCATGAGGTTTTAGTCGCCCCCACACTCCCGGCTCATACCTGCTGTCCACAAGGCTCCCATGTGGCCGCCATCTTTCTTTCCAGAGAGGAGAGGGCGAATGGGGCAACACCCTTTCCCCTCCGGCAGACTTGATGGGCTGGTGTTGCCCCATTCGCCCTCTCCTCTCTGGAAAGAAAGATGGCGGCCACATGGGAGCCTTGTGGACAGCAGGTATGAGCCGGGAGTGTGGGGGCGACTAAAACCTCATGGGAAGGGGGGCGTTCCGGTCCGTCCTTCACGCGCTACCGAGGTCACCAGTTGCCCCCCACGAGCGGCTCTCCAGCACGGCCACAGCCCCAGAAGCACAAGGGCTTAATGCAGAACCCAGCAGCTTGGAGCAGAAAAGTGAAAGGACTATGCGTTAATCCAGGCAATCATTTCTGCCCAGAGAGGAAAGGGTGTTGCTCCCTTCCGCCCTCCTCCCTCTGGAAAGAAAGATGGCGGCCACATGGGAGCCTTGTGGACAGCAGGTATGAGCCAGGGGTGTGGGGGCGACTAACACCTCATGGGAAGGGGGGCGTTCCGGTCCGTCCTTCACGCCCTACCGAGGTCACCAGTTGCCCCCCACGAGCGGCTCTCCAGCACAGCCACGGCCCCAGAAGCACAAGGACTTAATGCAGAACCCAGCAGCTTGGAGCAGAAAAGTGAATGGACTATGCATTGATCCAGGCCATCAAGTCTGCCGGAGGGGAAAGGGTGTTGCCCCATTCGCCCTCTCCTCTCTGGAAAGAAAGATGGCGGCCACATGGGAGCCTTGTGGACAGCAGGTATGAGCCGGGGGAGTGGGGGTGACTAAAACCTCATGGGTCGGGGGGCGTTCCGGTCCGTCCTTCACGCCCTACCGAGGTCACAAGTCGCCCCCCGCGAGCGGCTCTCCAGCACGGCCATGGCCCCAGAAGCACAAGGACTTAATGCAGAACCCAGCAGCTTGGAGCAGAAAAGTGAACGGACTATGCCTTTCTCTGTTTTTACATTTAATCCTGTAGGTCTTTCTTCAGGACTGATACGATAAAAGAGTCAGCACCTTCCAGTGATAACTTAACTATACCTCTCAGCAGCATTAGACACCATGGACCTTAGCTGGGGCCTGGTTCCTGGGATTCCTTTGGTTTGGGTCCTATCTCTTGCTTTCTGAATAAATATCCTTTTCACAAATTGTCTTCTTTACTGGTCCCTTAAAGTTGACAATGATTGAAAAGTTGTTTAATACATTCTTGTGACTTTGTATACATCTACGTGTTTTCATTGCTTAGATGTGTATAACATCATTCAATTAATTCCAGTGCATCTTTAGGAAGTCTTGTCTTCAGTATCACCTCTGGAAGACTTACTAAAACTCTGTTCTCCAGTTTAGTTCAAGGAACTCTTTATTGTTTTTATTTTATTGTTTATTTTTGGTTTTGGGGGGCACACTAGTGGTGCTCAGGGCTTACTCCTGATGGTGCTCGGGAGACCTTATGGGGTGGGTGCTTGAGATTAAACCCAGGTCAGCCATATACAAGGTAATTGTCCTTACTGCTGTACTATCTCTCTGGCCCCTTCAAAGGGCTCTTTAATATGTCTCCCCTATAATAATCCTCATCGTTCTGGGTTGTAAGTGCTGGTATAATTATCCTCCAATCCTGGCAGACAGATCCTTAAGAGATGGACATTTTTCTTTCTTGCTCACTGGTAGGTACATTAAACTCAGATGAAAATCACAAATCAAATCATAAATCATCCTGTTATTCGTCGATTGCCTCGAGCAGGCCCCAGTAATGTCTCTTTCATCCTAGCCCTGAGATTATATTCAAGGCTCTTTAGGAGAATGAGACCCATCATTGTTACTGGTATTTGGCATATTGGGTACGCCACGGGGATTTTGCCAGACTCTGCCATGTGGGCAGGCTACATTCGGTATAAAGAATAAAATACTTATCCCCTTAAAATTACCTGCTTACCAAATCTCTTTTTGTTTGGGGGTAGGGGATGCGTGGGGGGCTCCCAAGTGGTGCTTAGGGGACCCAGGGACTCCTTCCTGCAACTCTCAGTCCACAGTTCGATGCCTGGGCCCAAAGATGTGATGCCCCAGTGTCAGAGATACCCAGGCCACCTGGTGGTGCTCAGGGGCTGTGCCCAGTGTTGCTCAGGGGACCCTGTGGTGCCAGGGATGGACCACAGTCAGATGAAATATTTTCTAATATATGGTAAAGGTAAAGGTAAAGGCCCTCCCATTGATCGTCGATTTGCTCGAGCGGGCCCAGTAACGTCTCCATTGGAGACTTTGTTGTTACTGTGTTTGGCATATCGAATACTCTCGGTAGCTTGCTGGGCTCTCCAAGAGGGGCAGAGGAATCGAACTTGGGTCGGCCATGTTGGCCGCTTGTAAGGTGAACGCCCTACCCGCTGTGCTATCGCTCCAGCCCTTGGAGAGCCCGGCAAGCTACCGAGAGTACTCGATATGCCAGACACAGTAACAACAAAGTCTCCAATGGAGACGTTACTGGGCCCACTCAAGCAAATCGACGATCAACGAGAGGGCCTTTACCTTTACCTTCTAATATATGAAAGAATGAAATATATGAAAGAATGAAAGAATGAATTAACCATTTTTTTATGATTTATTGGCAACTAAACAAATCTCTCAATAATTTCAGCTACAATGGAGTATAATCTGTGCTCACTGGTGGTGGAACCATTTCATCCTGACTTGATCATCAATGTGGGTGAGGTAACTCTTGGTGAACATAACAGAAAAAAGCTGGAAAAAACTCAGAGAGATCAAGAGAAGAAAAGAGTTCAACAGGCTGCCTGTGCCTTACTGAACTCGGGTGGAGGAGTGATTCAGATAACAATGACAACCGAGGAGGTGCATCAGGTGGAGTTGGGACTGGATTTAGAAGGGGCTTTGAGAGAACTTATTCAGTCTCCTGATTTGCAGTCTTTCTTTGAGACTAAGCAACAGCGCAGATTTTTTTACATTTTTGTTAAATCTTGGAGCAGTGGCCCTTCCTCTGGAGACAATTCTCCCAAACCCCGGATTTGCAGCCTGAGTTCTAACTTATACTATAGATCAGGCACCTCTGTACTCTGCATGACATCGAACTTTGCATTTGATACCCTTAAAAAAAAGAAAATGGCTGCAGAAGGTATTATGATGAATCAGAGTTTCCCATCTAAGAAAAAACCCCAAGATGAGGATCCTCATCCTGAATCACATTCTCCTAACCAAGTTTTTCAAACTGACAGATTTGAATATGGTGATATCCTGCCTTTTCCTGAGTCTCAATATGTAGAGTTTAAGCAATTTTCTACAAGCAACATCACAAGATATTTAAAAAACATAATTCCAGAATACATATCTGCATTTGCAAATGCGAAAGGAGGTTATCTTTTTATTGGAGTGGACGATAAAAGTAAAGTCTTGGGATGTGAGAAAGACAATGTTGACTGTAATACTTTAGAAAGAATAATCACAGAATCAATTTCCAAGTTACCTGTTGTTCATTTTTGCTCTACCCAACCATTGGTGGATTATGAGACCAGAATTGCTAAGGTGTTTCACAAGGAAACATTGCATGGTTATCTCTGTATGATCCAAGTGAAGCCATTCTGTTGTGCAGTGTTCTCTCAAGACCCCAGTTCATGGATGGTGAAGGGCAACGGTTTCTGCAGTTTGACACCTTCGGAATGGGTAGACATGATGATGGACACAAATCCAGGTAGGAGAGATAAAGCTCTTCCTTGTTCCTTTCTTATAGTTTTTTTTTAATGACTTTATGCTGCTCCGCCCTTCTCGGAGAGCCCGGCAAGCTACCGAGAGTATCTCGTACGCACGGCAAATCCTGGCAAGCTACCCGTGTCATATTTTATATGCCAAACACAGTAACAGTAAAGTCTCACAATGGAGACGTTACTGGGCCCGCTCAAGCAGATCGATGAACAACGGGTGGACAGTGACAGTGACAGTGACTTTGCACTCCTCACACACACTGAAATTTGCTTTCTCTAAATCATGCACATAGAAGAAGACCATGCACACAGAAGAGTTGATTGAGTGACAAAATGTCCAAAATAAGATATTTTAAGTAAATGGTTATTTCTCACAAAAGAAAAAAAAGGAAACAAAAACTTGGAATAAATTGTTTGGTTGACCACAGATTGACGTAGGTAAACTCATCTGTTTGGAACCTCTGAACCTTATGCTAGTGTGATCTTGGTACCTCAGTTTAGCATAAGATCAAACCTGGGAGACAAGTGCAAGTGTTGGTTGAGATTCATTGAGATTGTGATTAGTGAAGGTGTATATATACATTGTGAAAGAGTGTTTTAAGTTCCTTTACAATTTAACCATTTGCTATTAAAACATGGAAAAGGAAGTATTATATTAATGGGACTCTTTCATGGTGGGTGCAGGGTCTGTAGAAATCTGACATAAAGCAAGAGAAGATGCAGAATCTTCCTTTGTGTCTTTAATCACATTTGAATTAGACTATGTTAAGTGAAACATAAACACCTACTCCTATGGACTGTTCCAACAGGGAGGGATGAAATAATATAGGTGATATGACTTTTCTTTCTTTCAGAGTTGTCTGAAGACTTTGAATCTCAGTTGAATATCTCCCAAGGCCCTCCAAATTGCAAACCAGTGTATTCTAAGAAAGGCCTAGAACATAAAAAGAATCTCCAGCAACGATTATTTTCAGGTACTAAGTGCCATTTTTACATTAGGAGAAAGAGAAATAAATTAATGCACCTGATTAAAAGCATTCTAACGAAGGTATTGTTCTAGAAATCCTGTTGTATAGAGTGACAAGGTTGCCAGCCTCTTGGGGATAAGCATCAGGGACCCTTAAAAATCCTCTGACTTTGTGGTTGCCAAATATGCCTGGTGATCAGAAATGCCACAAGTAGTAATTAAAACTTGCATCTTACCAGCATACATTTCCAGGATTGGAAATTATGTATCTGCATTTCAACAAGTTTATTGTCATTCTGATGTTCCAGAGGCTTTGTAAACTACTCACTGATTTAGTACAGCTAGAGGAAAAGCACTAGATGGGAGCAGACACCACTGGTCCTCTTTCAAGGGATGAAATAGTTAACTATAAAAGTCACCTTGGACTGGAGCACAATACTCTTGACTTGCATGCAACTAAACTGGGTTTGATCCCCAGCACCCCAGAGCAGGTACCCCATGCTCTGCCAGTAGTGATCATTAAGTGCTGCTTGGTATGACCAGCCCCCCAAATGAAATCATTAACAATTTTACCGAGAAAAATATATATATTTAAAATAAGTCGACAAGGTAATTTTTTGTTTGCTCATGTTTTGTTTATTGGCCATACCCAGCGGTGCTGAGTTCTTACTTCTGGCTCTGTGCTCAGGAAACACTCCTGGTGGGCTTTCAGGACCACATGAAATCAAATCTGGTTTAGGGGACTGGACCGATAGTAAAGCAGGTAGGGCACTTGGCTTGCACGTGGCCAAACCAAGTTTGATCCCTGGCCCAACATATGTTCCCTGGAGCACTTGCTGGGAGTGATCCCTGAGTACAGAGCCAGGAATAACCCCTGAATATTGCTAGATATGGCCCAAAACAAAATAAAAGTAAGCACCTGGGTTGGTTGCATGCAGATTAAGTGCCCTGCCTATTTCACTATCTCTGTCCCTGACAACATAATTTCTCTTGGAAAAGCCTGAACAAGGGGCATCACCAATGGGAGGAGCAAGGCTGAGGTAGGCATCCAAGACCCAGCACCATGTTATCTAACTACCCCACCTGCAAATATTTCTGACTGGGTTTTGTCTAGGAATTGACAGTTAGAAAAGGAAATTTTCTTTTTTAGAGCAAAAGGACTTGTTTAACTTCATACATTGACCATATTAAATGCAATTTCTGACAGGAATATGGTATGAAAATGTGCTTTTCCATATGGTATGAAAATGTGCTTTTCCATTACATAATAATGTAATATGCAGGAGTAACTGATCATTTTTCATTTTCTCATCCTTGACAAAGTCCATGTTAGCTAACACTACTTCTCCATAAGCTATAGAGCAGCTTGACTGCATTCATCTCTGGAAATTTGTAGAGTTTGGATTAAAAATGTGTGAACTATAAGAAATTTCACTGGAGTTTTGTATTTATGGGGGAGACTAACCATTGTTCCTAATGTAATATATTGTTTATACAAAATAGAATGTACAATATTGTAAAAGATTTCCATATTTTCATTTCTAGTGCAGCCAGATTATCTGCAGTATACCCCGGAACCTCTCTGGAAGGAGCTGTGCTCAGAGCATGAAGGACTGCAAGAACTAATGAATAATCAGATATTTCCTTTGTCCCAGGGAGTTTTGATCCTTTCTAGGAGCTGGGCTGTGGATTTAAAGTTACAAGAGAAACAGGGAGTCCTCTGTGATGCCCTTCTGATAGCGCAGAACAGCCCCCCAATTCTCTACACCATTCTTGGGGAACAAGTGGCAGATGGGTGGTCCTACTGCACACAGACTGCCTTTACTTTGAAGCAGAAGCTGGTGAACATGGGGGGCTATACTGGAAAGCTGTTTGTCATGCCCAAGCTCCTCCTCCTGCATCCTGAAAGCAATGCCCAGTCCTTGCGGGTTTTGAGTTCTGTAATCAACTATCCCAAGTCCTATAACCTTGAAGACATCCAGCAAATGGAAGCACTATTACAGTCCCTTGTGGTTGTCTTGCTTAGCTTCAGGTCTTTCTTGAGTGACCAGCTCGGCTGTGAATTTTTAAATCTACTTACAGTCGAACAGTATGAGGTGCTCTCCAAAAATCTCCGCAAGCACAGAGAATTGTTTATTCATGGCTTACCTGGCACAGGGAAGACAATTATAGCCTTGAACATCATTGAGAAGATCAGGAATGTGTTTCGCTGTGAACCAAAGAATATTCTCTATGTTTGTGAGAACAAGCCTCTGAGAAACTTTGTCGGGTGAGCAATTAGATCTAGTCACCAAATGAGATTCAGACTGTATTCACCCCCAACCCTCTCAATCCCAATCTCTTTATTTCTTGAGAGTTATGTGGCAAAATGACCTCTAATAACAGTAGTGTTTACAAGAGTGTGATAGATTAATTATTTAATTTCTTCAGAAAACCTAAATGTGTAATTTTATTTTTTTACAGTAAAAAAGGGATCTGCCGTGCAGAGACCCGGAAAACATTCATGGCAGATAACTATAAAGATATTCAACACATCATTATGGATGAAGCTCAGAATTTCCGAGATGAAGATGGAGACTGGTTCGAAAAAGCAAAAGCCATCACTCAGAGCGAAAAGGACAGTCCAGGAATTCTTTGGATCTTTCTAGACTACTTTCAAACTAGTCATACCATGCAGAGTGGTCTCCCTTGTCTTTCAGCCCAGAATTCAAGAGAAGAACTCACAAAAGTGGTCCGCAATTCAGATGAAATTGCCAAGTTGCTACAAGGTGAATTAGACAGGGTCAAGAGATATCCTCCAAACAACATCCCCCCTGGATCCTTGGACATGCTACTTAAAGCTAACTGGTGTTCAGGTGTGAAAGGAACACTAAGGACTGAAAACAACTTGAGTTGGCAGCAAACAGTGAGCTATGTCGAAGAAAGGTGCAAGACTCTCTTTAAAAGAGGCTATTCTCCCAAGGATGTTGCTGTGCTTCTCAATACCTCAGAAGATGCTGAGTCTTACAGGAAGAGTCTCTTGAGAGCACTGAGGAAGATAAACGTGGTGCAGGTTAGTGATGCCTCTGACCTGCAGAGTGATCACATTGTGTTGGACAGTGTCAGGCGATTCTCAGGCCTGGAGAGGCCCATCGTATTTGGAATCCTACCAGAGAAAACCACCATCTTAGGAAACCTTCTAGTTTGTCTGATATCCAGGGCAAATAAACAGCTATATATCCTGTGGTACCTGAAATTTTAATTCAGGAATTCTGCTTTAAGAAGCCCCTCCCATAATCTTGGAGCTTCCCTGATTTCCTTTCCTTTCCTTTCCATTTCCCTAAATAAGCTTTTTATTGAATTAGGGGAAGGAAGAGAGAAGAATTCCAAACCTAAATGGGATGAGGCCATTGTTATCTAGATGATAATAGGTTATTGCTCCAAATCCTGTCCCCTGTTCTTCCAGCCAGAATGATGGTGATTCTCAATAGAGCGTCAGCCATCCCACATAGCAAAGACTTTGGCCCATCCTCCGTTCTAAGAACTAAAAGCAGGATACATCCCAAGCTTCCATCTCTTAAGTGTAGATTTCATGAAGTTTTCATTTTTCAAATGTGGCCAGGTTAAACTTGTTTAAATATTTTTGTAGTTATCTGCAGAAGGTTTGTCTGGTATGGGGCTAACTTGACTATCCATACCAGAAACAAAACTTTTTTGAGGATTTTTTAAAATTTCCACTTGCTCTGCTGATTCAGGACTGGAAGATTCTTAAGACAACTCAGCTGCTGACAAGATTGGCCTTATTCATTTTGGTAGAACAGAAAGCACTGATAAAATTTTCCTAATAATTAAAGAGATAGGCTAAAGGCTAAGTATTGGGGCCAAAGTGATAGCACAGTGGGTAGGGCGTTTGCCTTGCACGCAGCCGACCCGGGTTTGATCCCCGGCATCCCATACGGTCCCCTGAGCACTGCCAGGAATAATTCCTGAGTGCAAAGCTAGGAGTAACCCCTGAGCATTGCTGGGTGTGACCCAAAAAGGAAAAAACAATAAATAAAGGCTAAGTATCTTGCTCGATACCACAGTTGACTCCAATCAATCCCTGGCATTATACAATCCCCTGAGAACTGCAGGGAGTAGCCTCTAAGGCCAGAGGAGTAAATCCTGAGCACCATTTGGTGTGGCTCAAGGATCAAAATGAGGACTCACACGAATCTCGGAACTGTGAGTAGCTCACTGCAGAGATGCCTCTGGCCTTTGAAATAGGCCACTTTCGCTGGGTCACTCCAGATGGGAGCAGGTGCTATCCCACCACCTGCCCCCTAGAAATCCCAGCAGCCACCACCTTCTAGAACTCAACGAAAGGTCCAGGTATGCAGGAGCAGTGGCAGCAAATGTCAGACCTCAAGGGACAGGGGAGGATCCGGTCCCTCTCCTTCCCCCCGCCCTAATGAAACTCTGAGATGACAACAAACTGCCCCGGCTACGTATTAAGCTCCTACATGGCCATGATCCAGACACACACACACACACACACACACACACACACACACACACACACACGAATCTTGGAACTGAGCAGCTCGCTGCAGAGATCTCTCCAGGCCCGAATTATTAAAATTTTAGAATTCCTAGAGCACACAGCCACTCTTGAGGCTGCGCAACATTATATTCTATCCATAACAAGCAATTCAAAACAAATTGTCTAGCATTGCCTTTTCGGCAGGTTTGAGTGGTGATCGGACTGGTGTTGAAGTATCGAATGTAACCAAAGTAGAGAGAGAGTATTGTGGAAATTGTCTGTCACACAGTGTGGCAGGGAAATGGTTGGAATGAGGGGAATACTGGGGATTTTGGTGGTGGAAAATGTGCATTGGTGAAGGGATGGGTGTTTGATGATTGTATGACTGAAGCACAAACATGAAAGCCTTGTAACTATCTCATAGTGAATCAACAAAAAAGGAAAAAAATCAAAATGACGATAATGACAATAATAATAAATGAAATATTATATCCTTTAAAGTTGAAATTCTCTAATTTTTTCTTAGAAGGAATGATTCAGACCAAGCCTCGTTTGTGATATGAAATATTATCACATTACATGGAAGTGACAGATAAAATTTGAGACCAAAATCTGGTTCTAAATGTGTACATCAGGGACTGGAGCGATAGTACAAAGGATAGGGATTTGCCTTGCATGCAGCCAACCCGGGTTTGATTCCCAGCATCCCATATGGTCCCCCGAGCACCATCAGGAGTAATTCCTGAGGGCAAAGCCAGGATTAACCCCTGTCATCGCCGGGTGTGATCCAAAAAGATAAAAACAGAAAACACTAAATGTGTGCATCAGCTCCTAAGAAGTACAGACTTTGAAAGATTACTGTCTTCAAAGATCAGCAAGTTTACTGTGCAAGTTGTTGGTCTGAACTCTGCTTATTACTCTCTAAATGAATTTTTAACCGGTTGCTTGTTGTTGTTTTCTTGTTTAGTTTTGGTTTTTATTGTTGTTGCATTCTTGATCTGTCATTTTTATCCTTTCACTCTCCTAATTTGGTGACCCACTGTTGAGATCTGAAAGCTTCCCACCAAATCCAGTTGTTAAAACTCTAGCCCCATGTGCCTGTATTTGAAAGTATGTAAAGAAATAACTAATGACAGAGGAGGTTACAATGGTGGAGATAAGTAGAATTAGAACCGTCTAAGAAGAAACATCAGAGCTGGGAAAAAACCTGGGACTCATGCCCAACATATGCTGAACTGCCGACTCCATTCCCAGCACTGTGTGGCCTCAGCACAACCAGCCTTTGGGAACAGTATTGAGGTCCTCAGTGAACTTAAAATTGAACTGTCATACGACCCAGCATTTCCACTTTAGGGCATCAAACCCCAGGACATAAAAACACCTCTCAGTAGGACATATGCACACTTTTATTCACTGCTTCACTTAGTACAATAGCTAAGACACGGAATAAACCTAGGTGTGCATAACAGATGAATGGATTATGAAGATGTGGATATAAGTACACAATGTAATACTATATAGCTGCAAGGAACAATAAAAGCATGTCATTTGCTGCAACCTGGTTGGAACTGGAAGATATCATGTTCCGTGAAGAAACAGAAGAAGAAAGACAAACAGGATGATCTCACTTATCTGTGGTGTGTAGAATAGCTGTATAATATTCATAGCATTAAAACTTTATTTTAAAATAGGGGCTGGAGGCATAACACAGACAGTAGGCTTCTTGCCTTGCACATGGCTGATCTGGTTCAGTCTCCAGCACACGATGGTCCCCCAAGCCTCACCAGGAGTGATCGCTGAGCACGGAGCCAGGTGTAAACCCTGAGCATGGCTGGGAATGACCCAAAACTTCACTAAATAGATAAATAAAATAAAAATAAATAAATATTTATGAGCTTTTGTTTAGATAGAAGGATTATTGATATTGCCGTCTTTTTCCCTGTGAATGAGCAAGTTTTACCTTGCATATCTGCCATGTTTCCTTTTTAAACAGAATTGAGAGTATGTGTTTTATTGAGCTAAAAATTATTGCTGTAAAAATATGATCACATTGGGGAAAGGGAGGGAAGTAAGACCAGCAGTTCATCATAGGGTCAAAGGTGACCTCAGTAGCAAAAAAACAAAACAAGATCCACCTCCAGTTGGGTTTTGCAGTCTGGTCTGGCAAACTTATCCTAATTTTCCTTCATAATAAGCTACCCTCTTCTGTGAAATTCTCATTCATCCCAGGTAATGAAATATCTTCATTCATGTACCAAGTCATGAGGTTCAATCCCCCGCACTCAATGTCCCCCACACACCGCTGGGAATGACTCCCAAGAACAAAGCTGGGATTAACCCTTGCACTCAGCTTTATAAAAAAAACATAAGGGTGAGAAAATGAGAGAGAAAGGTGCCTACAAGAAAACTACACTAGAGGAGCCCAGGATGTGGCTCACATATGTGAGACTCCGGGTGGAGCCCCAGCACCTCAAAAACATTTGAACTCTGGGGGGCAAGGAGATAGTACAGTGAGTAGGGGACTTGCCTTGCACATAGCTGACACAGATTTTATTCTCATGGTCCCCTGAGCACCACCAGGAGTAATTCCTGAGTGCAGAGCCAGTAGTAAGCCCTGTGCACAGCTGGGTATGCCCCCCAAGAAACAAACAAACAAAATTTTTAATTTGAGTCTAGTAGTATTAGACTTTGCCCTGAATAACCAAGACATAGGAATCAGTGATTGGAGCAGGGGGAAGGGATTTGACTTAAAGTTCATTGAAACACAACTATGGTATATATGCACAAGGGACTACTACTCAGCTATAAGAAGACAAAATCATGCAATTTTTCACTGCATGGATAAACTGGAGGGTGTGTATTATGCTTTGTGAAATCAGTCAGAAGGAAAAGATTGATATAGAATGATCTCTCTCATATGTGGGATACAAAGGAGAATAATAAGAGAATGATAAATGGCCCAAAGCAACAGAATCTGTGAGCTAATCTGCATAACTTAGTTTACCATTATGGGAAGATGGTGGGGTCATGAAGAGGGACAGGGGGCTAAGGAAGGACCTTGAGACAATGGTAGAAGGAAACAGACACTGGTGGAGAATGTGGTGATGAAATATATGCATGATCCTACCACTGACAGTATTGCAATTCACAGTGAGTAAAATAAAACATTTTAAATGTTAACTGAATTAGACTTATTTCTATTTATTATGTCTACTTTGAAGACTTGCCCATAAAAATTGAAAAATCATGTCTCAACTGTTGACAATATACTGTACTTCCATTACAAGTGAGCAACAGGAATCAGCATGGTGTTAAGACAGGACATGGCAGCTGAAACATCAAAGGAGGTAGCCTTATTCTGAAGATCTGGGAGAGAGTGTTTGAAAACCAGTACACATCATCATTCATGATACAACAGCACTCATCTTTATATTCACACACCAACCTGATCCTACTTTAACATACATCCATTTTCCAAATTATAAAGAATGCCAGTCAGTTATCCTAGCCTTTTGGAATGGATACAGAAAGAATTCATCCCAACCTTTCCTCCAAATCCCAGGTGAAAATTATTTTAGGAATCTTTGGAACATGACAGGTATAAGGAAAAAGGGACTAAGGATGCCAATTAAATAACCAAACTTTCCTAGGACAAAGAGGAAGACTGGCGATTCAGGGAAAAATCATCTTCCTTTCATATCTTCCTTTTACTTCATTGTCACTGCTATGATTCTTAGCTGATCTGATACCCAAGACTTCCAAGTTCAGGTCTTAGCACAGAAAAGATCCACCCCTGCCCCCACAGGATGCCTAAGACACAGGCTTAATGAAGCCATAATCCATGCACTTGATGAGACATTCCCGTGCTGTCTGGACCACCGCTGCCCTCTTCTCATCAGGCTCCTGCTTGCCCACCACAGTCAGGATCTCCAGCAGCTCACTCTCCACCAGTTTCTTGGCCAACTCAGCATCAGCTGCCAGCAGGTTGTAGGCAATGACGAGACCCCGGTGTTGGACTGACAGCCGGTCATGCAAGCAAAGCCGCTGTAGAATCTCCAACCACTGGGTAGTCTGGAGAAAGGAGAAGGATAAGAAGTTTTAGAAAAAGGAACAGTGACCAGAATACAAAGACAGTTTACAGAATGGGAAAGGGTATTCACCCAATATCCATCTCACAAGGGGTTAACGTCAAAGATACGCAAGGCACTGGTTGAACTCTACAGAAGAAAACATCCAGACACACAAACGAATCCAGACCCGAGCAACTTGCACCAGAGACAGTCTGGGACTTTGCAATAGGGCTTTTCTGCTGGACTGCTTCAGATGGGGCAGGTGTTGTCCATCCGCCTGCCCTTTAAGAGCTCCAGTGGTCGCCTTTTTCTAGAAGCCAGCGAGAAGTACCAGGTACAAGTCAGGGTGATGGCAAATTCCAAGTCTCATGGGACAGGGGAGGAGTGGGCCCGCCTTCCCCCTGCCCTGGTGGGATACTGAGATGACACCACATCCACCCACTGTCTACTTAAGCTCCCACATGGCCATGATTCAGACACACAAATGAATCTCGGACCCCAGCAACTTGCTGCAGTGATTTCTTCAGACCCTAATTATTAAAATCTTAGAATTCCTAGTGTGACATTATATTATATTCATAACAAGCAATACAAAACACATTGTCTAGCATTGCATTTTGGAAGGTATGAGTGGTGGTGGGACTGGTCTCGAAATATCAAAGGTAACTAAAGTAGAGAAAGAATATTTTGCAAATTGTCTGCCACACAGACAGGGGGAGGTGTGGAGTGGGGGTGGGGGGACACTGGGGATTTTGGTGGTGGAAAATGTGCATTGGTGAACAGATGGGTGTTTGATGACCTTTGATGACCATATGATCGAAGTACAAACATGAAAGTTTTGTTATTGTACCTCACAGTGAATTAACAAAAAATTAAAATAAAAAAATATAAAGAAGAAAACATCCAATCCCATCAGAAAATGGGGCGATAAAATGAACAAAAACTTTCTCAAAGAAGAAATCCAAATGGCCAAAAAGCTCATGAAAAATGCTCTTCATCACTAACCATCAGGGAGATGCAGATCAAAACAACAAAGAAATATCATCTCATATCACAGAGACTGGCACAAATCCAAAAGAACAAAAGTAACCAGTGTTGGTGTGGATGTGGGGAGAAAGGGACTTTCCTTCACTGCTGGTGGGAATGCCGACTGGTTCAGCCCTTTTGGAAAACAGTATGGACATTTCTCAAAAAATTAGAAATTGAGCTCCCATTTGATCCAGCAATACCAATTCTGGGAATATACTTTGGAGATGCAAAAAAGTATAGTAGAAATGACATCTGCACTTGCTTGTTCATTGCAGCACTCTTTACAATAGCTAGAATATGGAAAAAACCTGAGTACCCGAGAACAAATGACTGGTTAAAGAAACTTTGGTACATCTACACAATGGAGTACTATGTAGCAGTTAGAAAAAATGAAGTCATGAAATTTACATACAGGTGGTACTAAATGGAAAATATTATGCTAAGCGAAATGAGTCAGAAAGAGAGGGACAGACATAGAAAGATTGCATTCATCTGGGTAACATAAAGTAACAAAATAAGAGACTAACACCCGAGAACAGCTGTGATAAATACCAGGTTGTTCACTCCATGGCTTAGAGGCCAGCCGCACACTCTAGGGGTAAAGACAGCTCAGATAGAAAAGGGTGGTGGGAAGATCTGCCCAGGATGGGAGATGCCTGCTGAAAGTAATTTATGATTGCCACCCAATGTCTCTTCTGCAGACCACAGCACCCAAAAGGAGAGATAGAACAAATGGGAGTGTCCTGCCACAGAGGCAGGGTGGGATGGGGGATGGGGGGGTGGGAGGGATACTGGAATTGGTGGGGGGTGGAGAATGGGCACTGGTGGTGGGATGGGTACTCGATCATTGCATAACTGAAACCCAAGCACAACAACTTGTAAGTCTACAACTGTACCTCATGGTGTTTCATTAATAAAAAAAAAAAATTAAAAAAAAAAACCCGAGTGCCCAAAAACAGATGACTGGTTAAAGAAACTTTGGTACATCTACACAATGGAATTACTATGCAGCTATTAGAAAAGATGAAGTCATGAAATTTGCATGTAAGTGGATCAGCATGGAGACTATCATGCTAAGTGAAATGAGTGAGAAAGAAAGGGACAGGGACTGGAGCAATAGCGCAGTGGGTAGGGCATTTTCCTTGCACGAGGCCGACCCAGGTTCGATTCCCAGCATCCCATATGGTCCCCCAAGCACCGCCAGGGGTAATACCTGAGTGTAGGGCCAGGAGTAACCCCTGTGCATCTCCGGGTGTGACCCCCCCAGAAAAGGGACAGACAGAAGGACTGAATTTATTTGTGGAATATAAAGTGACAGAATAGGAGACTAACACCCAAGAATAGTACAGATGAGGACCAGGAGGATTGCTCCATGGCTTGGAAGCTGGCCTCACATGCTGGGGGAAAAGGCAACTCAGATAGAGAAGGGACCACCGAGTAAAGGATGCTTGGAGGGCCCGCTCGGAATGGGAGATGTGTGCTGAAAATAGACTATAGATTGAACATGATGGTCACTCAATACCTGTATTGCAAACGACAACACCTAAAATTAGAGAGAGAGTGAAAGGGAATGTCCCTGCCACAGAAGGGGGAGGATGGGGTGGGGTGGTGGGAGAGATACTGGGAATATTGGTGGTGATGAATGGGCACTGGTGGAGGGATGGATCATTGTATGACTGAAACGTAAGCACAAAAATTTGTAAGTCTGTAACTGTACCCCATTGTGATTCATGAAGAAGGAGGAGGAGGAGGAAAAGGAGGAGGAGGAGGAGGAGGAGGAGGAGGAGGAGAAGGAGGAGGAGGAGGAGGAGGAGGCGGAGGAGGAGGAGAAGGAGAAGGAGAAGGAGAAGGAGAAGAAGAAGAAGAAGAAGAAGAAGAAGAACAACAACAACAACAACAACAACAACAACAACAAGAACAAGAAGAACAAGAAGAAGAAGAAGAAGAAGAAGAAGAAGAAGAAGAAGAAGAAGAAGAAGAAGAAGAAGAAGAAGAAGAATCACATGGAGATTAACTGAGACTTTGGAAAGACCAAAAGGAGGCATGAGTCAGCCCTAGATTCTGGCCCCTCAATAGGCAAGCACATCTATTTATCTGCACATGGGAACTGACCTGTGTTCCCTTGAGCCCTTGCTAGAACCAAGACAGGAATTAGAGAACTAGAAGCAATTTGGAATGTTTCTATCTCTCACTTTCTGAGGGGAGGGGCTGAGGTCCAGGTGGGGCAGGATAAATATTCTCCCGTTTCTGTCTTGAGAAGTAAAGGGACAGACCACTACATTTTGGGTGAAGGGGTTACTAACATGTTCAGAAAGAGGGTTCTATCTGTGAGCAAATGAGCAAGACTGTTTCTGTCAACCCTAGTACTCTATGACACCCGAGTTTCAGACATGTGCTCCACCAGCTCTCACTTGAACGAAAATCAATATTGGATTCTAAAGTGTGTCTTCTCCACCAACACCCTCTTCCTTTATCACATACAAAGCAGCTCAAACACTGTGTACAGGTAGAATAGGGATCTCGTCAGCTCTAACCACCCCAGAGACAGGTGAGGCTGACCAGAACCAGGAGACTAGGAGCTCTTAGGAAAGTCAAGAGACCCACTTCAGCAGCAGAGTGAATAGTGATTATGGTTTTGGAGGCAGAGTCTAGCGCTCAGACTATGTACCAATAGAACGACTTTCATAAACTGCTCTGAGAGTCTTACCACAGGGAAAGAAAAGGGAAGTTCAGCTTCCTGGGGCCAAAGAGATAGTACAGCAGGTAGGGGACTTGCCTTGCACATGGCTAACCCAGGTTTGATCCCTGGCATCACATACTGTCCCCCAAGCAATAGTGATCTCTGACTGCAGAGCCAGGAGTAAGCCCTGAACTCTGCTGGGTGTAACCCAAAAACAAACAAACAAACAAACAAAATCAGCTTTTAGGGGAAAAAGTTCAGGAAGAGAGTTTGTGGGTCTCTGATAATTGCTCCAGTGCCCAGCATTGCCAGGGAGGAATAACTGGCGTCTTAGGGAAGGGACAATATCCTATTGCCATAGAATCTGGGGGCAGGAAAAACTAGCACTTGACTTCCCAGGTATATCCTAGCCTATGTGAGGCTATAGAGAGGTTCAGGATTCAAGATGGCCCCGAGGTTGTGCAAATCTGGGTCTGGGAAGCTTTACAGAGTTCTCACAATACAATGTGGAGAGAGGAATGCAGCCAAGATTTCTGAACTCCTTGGGAAAGGGGAAGAGGCCAGGACTGGGTCTGCAATCCTGAATTTCAATCCCTTCCCAACTACTACGTGAGAAATTGGCCTTGAGTCAGTTATTTTTCCGCACTCAGTCTCCTCATCTGTAAAATAGAGATAATAGTAATCAACTGCCTCCACAAGGCTGGTGGGACAGGAAGTGGCTTCATGGATGTAAATATTCAGAGTAGTGCAGGCCTGGAGCAGAGTCAGTGAATAATCACAACAAGCCAGAAACACCCACTCCCCACGTACCCAAAGTAACTGGGAAAGATTTTATTTTTGTTTTTCTTTGGTTTGGAAGCCACATCGGACTGTGCTCAGGGGTCCATAAGCAGTGCCAGGGATGGGAACCTGGGTTAGCCACATGCAAGGCAAGGACCTTACTTGCAGTATTATATCTCTGGGGAAAGTTTTAACAAGTTCCTCCCTGCCCAAGGGTGACTCTTACAGACTTTACAGTTTGGGGAAACTTGTCTTAGAGAAAGTGCTGAACCCCAAGACCAACGTAAGCTAAGCTACATCCAGCAGGTAAATTCCTGCAAGTTAGGAACCAGCATATTTGCCAGAAGTCAGGGAAACTAAGTAAACACACACACACACACACACACACACACACATGCGTGCACACACATGCATACTCGTATGCACACACACATGCGTGCACACACGCACACACACATGTGTGTACACACACAGCCTAGGAAAAAGGAAAAAATAAAGTCATAAAATTTGCTGATACATGGATGGACATGGAGAGTATCAAGTTAAATGAAGTGAGTCAGAGGAAGAGGGACAGACATAGAACTACCAAACTCATTTGCAAGATATAAAGAAACATAGTAGGAGAATAATGCCCAAAAACAATAGAAATGAAGAGAGGAAGACTGGTACTTAGTAGAAAGCTTGCCAAAATAGAAGGAAAGACCATTATGACAATGATAGTGGGAAGTTTCACTCTGGACAAGAACTGGGTGCTGAAAGGAGGTAAAGTGATATGCATGGTATCCCTTCAATAACTGTATTATAAACCATAGTGCCTTAAAGGAATTATAAACCATAGTGCCTGCTATAGATGCAGGCTGGGAAGCAGATGGGAAACTGGGGACATTGGTGGAAGGAAGTAGATACTGGTGAAGGGATGGGTGCCCGGACATTATAGGACTAAAACTCAATCATGAACAGACTTTGTATCCTGCGGTGATTCGATAACTTTTTAAAAAAAAAAAATAATAAGAGAACCCGTCTTTAAAGACTTGTGGCTATTTGAACTCAGACATTTATGTTTTTTTCACCTCCAGTGAAAATGCCCATTCATTTTATTCATTCATAGTCTACATTCAGTTGGGTAAAACAGGAAATACATGTTGACACTGCGTGTTTGGGTCTGTGTAAACATCACTCCCCTTATACCTGCTATAGAGCCCACAGCCCCACCTAAATGCCAGGCATCATGCCACTAAGGGGAGTTGTGCCCCAAACATATTCATGCTTCTCTTGGGGAGCTCGGGACTTCCACAGTCCCGACAGCACCACTGTTATTATTGCTCTTAGTCCGGGATCCTGAGTCAGAAGCATCACCAAAGGCAATGGATGGAACTACAGTGAGAGGGACTTTGCCACTTGGACATCCAAATAATGGACATAAGGGGTGAAATGGGACAAACGGTCATAAGAGGCAGGGAGGGGCAAAGAGGGATCGCCCCAGACTGGCCTCCTCGAGGGGCTCATCCTGGCCAGGGTGATTCCCGGGGCCCACACTCACCACTTGGGTCATCTTGAGGCACAGCTTCTTGTGTGCTGCCGTCAGCATGGCCAGGGCCCCGGCTGCCGCGTTCTGCACTTTGTCATCATCCTCCCCACACAGCAGCACCACCAGCTTCAGTCGGTCATTCCCGTCAGCCAGGAATCTCTCCTGCACCTAGGAAAGGCCGGCCCAGATCTGTGAAAAACGCCCCATTGGCTTAACTTGCCACAACAGCTTAGGAAATCCCCAGGCAAAGTCTTAACATTCCCATGGTGAGATACAACTTTCACACATTTTCTTCTATGAAAATACTATTTTAATAATTATGTTAACCAGATAGTGGCAACAAGCAATATAAAATAAATTACTGTGGACCTGCTACCAGGACAGGTTTGAGGGATGGTTGGGAAAATGAAGACAACGGTGGAGGGAAAGTGACTGGTGATAGAAAGGGTTGGCGTTGGAATATCATCATGTCACAAATCATCATGAACAGCTTTGGAAACCTTGGTGATTAAATAAAGTGAAAGCGGGGAAAAAGGGGGGAAAAAAAGACTGAGTATTTTTTAAAAAGTTTTTTGTATAGTAAATGAGTCTTCTCTTTTCCACCTCCTCTTAATTTTTGTAGAAAATGGGGGGAAATGTCCCATCTGTCCTCTGGACAGAGAAAGACACATCCCAAGTCAAAAATCTCTGACTCTTGAGACCAGAGAGATAGTACAGCAGGCAGTGAGCTTGCCTTGTATGAGGCTGACCCAGATTTGATCCCCGGCACCACATACGGTCCCCAGAACCTGCCAGGAGTAGAATCCCTGAGTTCAGAGCCAACAGTAATACCTGGGCACTGTAAGTTGTGGCCCCCAAACAACAACAACAAAAATCTCTGACCCAGAACCCCTCAGAGCTTTCCCTTGAGCCATTCTCTCATGCTACCTTCCCCAACTCTTTCCTGATTAGCTGCACAAGGAACTACAGATCTTCAAACCAAAGAGTTTGGGAGAAATGGGGCTCTGCTAGCTCTGCCTGCACTCAGCAACCCACCTCACAGGAGCGAGGCAAGCACAGAGTGAAAAATACCTGAAGAATCGCAGCTTCTGGGCACCTCCCTTCCGGAGGTGCTAACCACTTCCTCTGACAGTGAAAGGACTAAAACATCAAGTTTGTTCTTCTTCTTTGGAGAATGCGCCACACCAGGTAGTGCTCAGGGTCTGTTCCTGACTCTGTGCTTGGGTGTTTGCTGCTGGTGATGTCCAGGGGAGCATGTGCGATCAGGTGTGGAACCCAGGGCTCCCCCATGCAAAGCATGAGTTTCAGCCCTTTGAGCCATCTCCCAACCCCTGGGGTTAAATGAATCTTGCACTCGGTCCTGTTTCTGGGTTCAAGAGCTCCAGTGAGGCCACAGCCGTGGACTCAGTGTTTCTCTGGTGGGGAAGAAGAAGATACTCCTCCTCCTCACACAGCTACAATTTATCCCTTTGGGAACATGGGGCCACTGACCTGTACTGCCGTGTTTTATTTTTCCAGGTCCTGCATTACTCTGTGAAGAGAGCAGTTAGAGGGCATGGCAATTTCTCTGGAACTGTCTTTGTTAACTCGTACTTAAAACAGTCTAGGGGCTGGAAAAATAGCACAGCGGGTAGGGCGTTTGCCTTGCACATGGCCGACCCAGGTTCGATTCCCAGCATCCCATATGGTCCTCTGAGCACCGCCAGGAGTAACTCCTGAGTGCAGAGCCAGGAGTGACCCCTGTGCATTGCCGGGTGTGACCCAAAAAGCAAAAAAAAAAAACCCAGTGTTTGTAAAAGTGTTTGTAATTATGCTCGCCTTTTAAACATTTATTTATATGGAATTTCAATGAACACAAATAATCTACTAGACTTTCTGGTTTCTTTTTCTTTTGGGAGCTATCCCTGGCTGTGCTACTTCTAGCATGAAGCTTGGGGGACTGTATGGTGCCGGGGCCTGACCCAGCCTCCCCCCTGTAAAGCATGTGCTCCAGCCCTTTGAGCTCTCTCAGGACCCTGTGTGACTTCTCTGATTCTACAAAACTCTGGTTTCATGTGAAATGATTTAGACCTGAGTGCAAGCATTGGTGCAAAGCTTGGGGATGATAATGTGTGTGTTTCCCTTTATTCCCAAGGGCTCCTTTGTCCCCTCATTTCTCCAAGCATCCTTACAGGGAGGGGAACTGTAACCCAGGAAAGATGGGTTCTCTGGCAAAGTAGGACCTCCACCTATTGAGACAGCCCACAACCGCACCCAAGCTGGGATGGCGCTGGGCCCCCCAGCCCCTCACCTCCTTATTCACCACCATGTTGCACATGCACTCCGTGGCCGCCTGCCGCAGTTGGTCGTGGTTCTCAAACATGTAGTTCTCGATGTCTGGCATGGCCTTCTCCTTAAAGATCTTCTGTCTGGGGTGGGAGCATGGAAGAAGAGAAACCACTGAGTGCTCTGAAATGAGTCTTTGGGAACTGGGGCAAGCCAATCCCTATCTTAGCAGTGTCTCTCCATCATACCCAGCCAGCCTGGTAGCAGTGGAATTGATCCATCCCAGATCTAATGGGGGGCACTAAGGGGCATAAACTGAATGGCACAGAGAGCATCTGTGTCAGAGAAACAGACTCTGGGAAGAATGTGTCAGGCAGCAGGAGATGCTTATGTCGTATTGCGAGAGGAGACAATCTCTGTCTCTGCTTCTTTCTTAATTGGGACTGCAGGCCAGTGGGTCAGTGCTCAGGCAGTACCTGTGCTCCTAAACCACCTGAGTGCACAGAAGTACTTGGGAGCTCCCTGGTGACACAGACAGAACTCAGGACCTTGCATATGCCAAGCATGTGTCCACCACTTTGCATGACCTCTATGGTCTTTGTATTTCTCCTGCCTGGTGGCTATGACGTGAAGACATATGAAGTCTGATGTTCTCTTGTGATTGGGAAGAAGGGAAAACCCCAACCAGGAATTAAGATAACACAGACAGGAGAGGCAGAGAAAACCACACCCTGGAACAACTTTGTAACCCCTGAACCAAGTCACACCTGAGTCTGTATCTAGGCTTTGAGTCACGATTGCTGCCAAACTGCTTCTTACAGCCTAAGCTGGTCCATTAAGTCAACAAATACAGGAGAGGCAGAGAGCACCATGGCCTGGGATGATCTTGTAAAGCCTGCACCAAACCACCCCTAAGTCAATATACCAAGGTTCTGAGTCACAATTGCTGTCAAACTGGTACAGCACTAAAGGACAGGGCTGGTGCCAGAGAATGAAACAAACACACAAGAACTGTCCAAACTTTAGGGTCACCTGAGAAGCGAGGAGTGAGTTCATAGGCCATTTATTCAGCACAGTGTGCCCCCCCACACCCTGTTTCCAACATGTGAGCCATTGTTTCAGTTGACAAAAGCATTAAGGACACTTAGTAAACACCAAAATTTAACAGGGATGTGAAAAGCAAAGGCTGGGGGATTTCCCACAGCCAATCGGCAACACCTTTAAAGTATAAAGTAACAACAATTTCCTATTCTGTCCTTGCCTATGTTTTCCTCTACGTTGAAAAGACCCTCTGCTGTTTTATTCTATTCTTTCCTGGGCACAAGTTTTCTGCCCTATTATGTGAAACACCTAAACTGTTTTGTCCACGGGACTATCGACTTTGAAGTCTATGTTAGGGAGATGATTTCCCATATTTTGTATTTCCATGAGTCCGTGAAGTCCCTTTATGGGGCAGAGGGCCTGGTTCAAAGGGATGAGCACATGCTTTGCATCCTGAAGGCCCAGGTTCCATCCCTGGCACCACGTGGTCCCCTAAGTACTGCCAGGAGCAACCCCTGAGCACCATCAGGTGTGGCCCAAAGAAAATTCTAAAAGTTTTAATCCACAGGCTGTAGTGATGGCACAGAGGGTAGGGCATTTGCCTTGCAAGCAGCCGACCCAGGTTCAATTCCCAGCATCTCATATGGTCCCCTGAGCAGCGCCAGGAGTAGTTCCTGAGTGCAGAGCTAGGAGTAACCCCTGAGCATTGCCAGGTGTGACCCAAAAAAGAAAAAAAACAAAGTTTTAAACAAAATGTTTATGTTGAAACCAGTTGGAACTGAACTTTTAGGCCTCCTGAAACCTGTTGCCTGGTGAAGAGAGTCAGCGCCCTGCCCTAGCTGTCCCTTTGCAGGACTGGCCGCCTCTGCCTGCGGTGCTTTGCTTTCCCTCTGGCTTTCCCAAGCACTCACAAATCCCTGTCATTCCACTCCTGCCCTCGAGGGGCGCCATCTTGCCACACAATGCATGTGGCTGTCATGCAGACACTGCCCGCCCACGGCTCCCCACCCCTCACCTGAGCTTCTCGCTGCGCCCTGACAGGTTGGTGAGGCTCAGGAGCGCCTCATAATTCTGGAGCCCGTCCCGCTGTGTGTCCAGCAGACTCACGAGGGGCCGCACCACCTCATATACCTGGGGCAAGGAGCAAAAGACTGGGTCAGGCATAGACCAGGGTCCCCAGGCCCGACCCCGTGAGGTGCCCTGCTTCTGCCCCCAGTGGTGTATCCCATCTTAACAGGGACCCTGAGTGAGAGAGTCACCCCCCTTTAAGGACAAGCTGCTTGGTTTCTCAGAGTCTGGCCCTGTCTGTCAGAGGCCAGCGTAAGCCGGGAATTCAGGTGCTTTCAGCATTGCCAGGCGGGCCCAGGAAGGGGGGGCAAGGTCCTTGGGAGCAGAGCAGACACCCGCAGTTGGTCGATGAGCCTCCCCAGATACCCACCCGCTCCCCCGGAAAGGCGATGTCAGGGTTGGACACAGCAGCGATCTTGGCGAGGGCATGGGCTGCCTTCACCTTGCCCACGTCAGTGCCCTCCAGGGCCAGGGGGATGAGAGCCTGCAAGAGAGGACAGTTACTTCCCTCACAGATATCAGGTGGCCCTCTGTGCACCCACTCACTCCACTGTCTTCGTTCCGTTAGGGTTCTGGGGGACACACACATTTATCCCAAGCTCACTGCCATCAGTCCCCAAAGCACATGGACGCCCCCAGAAACCCCCTCCCCCAGTACATTCATTCCACCTGAGCAACAGAAACAGACCGATGCTCTGATGTTTAAGAGGACAGAACTATTTCAATAGCAGCCATGCACCGACACTTGGGATGGGTTAGTATCCGAAGCATATTTTCTCTCATCCCGTGACATTCTGCAAAGTGAACTGCCATTGGGTCCCACTTTACAGAGGAAGGAATGGTAACTGGGGGAAACAAAGAGATTTGCCCAGGTGACACAACTAAGAAGGGGAAGAGCAAGGACTAAACTGCAAATCTGCAACAAAACCCAAGGTTTCTATAGGGGACGAGGGGGTGTTTTTCTTCCTATAGCAATAGAAAGGAAAAAAATAGCATGTCACGTTCATTAGAGTGTCATGTTCATTGCCATCGCATGTTGGAGAATCCCGAAGAGATTGGGGCTAAGAGTCCAAACAGCACAAATTCCAGGAGGTCAGGCGGGGCGGTGGTGTAATATTTGGGGGCCAGGCAGTACTTATGCACAAGTACATACACACTCACATACATACATTTATATACAGCCAAGCTATGCACACTTAGGCTCAAGCACACATTTATACACACACCTCCTACACACATGGGACTGGAAAAATAGTACAGTGGGTAGGGCACTTGCCTTGCACACAGCCCAACCATATTCAGTCCCTGTCACCCTATACGGCCCCCCAAACACGGTTGGGAGTGGTCCTGAGTTCAGAACCAGTAGTCATCCCTGAGTACGGACAGGTATAGACCCCTCAACAAACACCCATATACATACACATACCCATAAACACCCAAACAGGGGCTGGAGTGATAGCACAGTGGGTAGGGCGTTTGCCTTGCATGCAGCCAACATGACTGACACAGGTTCGATTCCCAGCACCCCATATGGTCCCCTGAGCACCTCCAGGAGCAATTCCTGAGTGCATGAGCCAGGAGTAACCCCTAAGCATCGCCGGGTGTGACCCAAAAAAGCAAAAAATAAAATAAAAAATAAACCAAACATATGCTCACAGATATATTCATGCACACACATAAAACACCTATAGATACACATGCAAAGATATTCACACACATCCTCACACTCATACAGATACACACACCATGAGTGTGCCCCTCCCTCCAGAGCACCTCTTGGGGAGGCAAGAATCTTGCCCCTCAATTACCTTGCCACCACCTTGAGCCACAATGGTGCCGCGGTCTTTGGGGTTGTCACACAGGGCCAAGAATACCCTGCAGGAAAAAGCACAGTAGAAATGACAACTGCACCTGTTTGTTCATTGCAGCACTGTTCATAGTAGCCAGAATCTGGAAACAACCTGAGTGCCTGAGAACAGACAATTGACTGGTTAAAGAAACTTTGGGGGTGGGGGGAGAAAAAGAAACTTTGATACATCTACGCAGTGGAATACTATGCAGATATTAGGAAAGATGAAGCCATGAAATTTGCTTATAAGTGGATGGTTATGGAGGATATCATCCTAAGAGAAATGAGTCAGAAAGAGAGGGACAGACATAAAATAACGGTATTCATTTGTGGATTATAAAATAACATAATATGAGACTGACACCCAAGGACAGTAGACACAAGGACCAGGAAGATTGCTCCATAGTTGGAAGCCCACCTCATGAGCTCGGGAGAAGGCAGCTGGAATAGAGAAGAGATCACTAAGTCAATGATGGTTGGAGGGATCGTTCTGGATGGGAGATTTGTGCTGAAAGTAGATAAAGGACCATACGTGATGGCCTTTCAATATCTATATTGCAAACCATATGCCCAAAAGTAGAGAGAATGGGGGAAATTGTCTGCCATAGAGACAGGGGGAGGGTTGAGAAGGGGGAATAAATAGTACAGGGTACATTGGTGGTGGGGAATGTGCACTTGTGGAGGGATGGGTGTTCAATCATTGTATGAATGAAACTCAAACTGAAAGCTTTGTAACTGTATCTCACAGTGACTCAATAAAAAATTTTTTAAAAAAAGAACACCCTGCAGGACCAGAATAAGGATACTCAGTGCACCAGCACACACTTCCCAGGCAGCAGTGGGCCACCCTGGCCCAGAAAACCCCTGGGAAAGTGCTCCACGGGGCACCACCCAGACCTCCCGCCTGGCCCTCTGCCTTGCGCTGACACCCCCCACCCACACCTCAAGCATCTGCTCCCCAGACACCAGACACATCCAGAAGACCCCAAATGCCGTGAGCCTCCCTCATTCTCTGTGTCTTTGCAGATGCTGTGCCCAGGCCCAGAGCCCTTCCCTCCCCTGCCCTGGAGGCTCCTCTTCCCTGCTGAACCACCACATCCTCCGGGGCTCACCCCCTAACTTCCAGTCTGGCTGGCTGGGGACCACCGTCATGCTCCCCGCAACACCTCTATGTCTCTGCATCAGAACCGTGTGCTACCCCGTCAGGCAGCTGACGCTATGCCACAGGATGGGGAGCCAGGACCCCAGGGTGAAGGCAGCTTTCCCCTCCCCGGGAACACTTTTCAGTGTTGATCCCCTTTGGGGTCCTCTAAACACACACACACACACACACACACACACACACACACACACACACGGCGCATTCATTCTGCGTTTACTGCCCAATTTCTCCCAGTTCTGCCCAGTCTCCTGCCTCCGTCCCTCAGCCGCAGCCGCACCTGGCCAGCAACTCTTTGGTCTGGTCTGTGAGGATGGCGCTGTCCGCCTTCACCATGCAGGCCAGCGCTGAGATGACACCGGCCTTCAGGAGACGCTTCACGCGCATGTCTATGAAGTCCTTCTTGTCCTGGGGATAACAAGGGGATCATGGGTACAGGCCAGGGTGCTTGCCAGTACCAGAGCTATGTGGTTCTGAGTTCTCGTGGGAGGGTGAAGAACAATCCCCTAAAACAGTCACCTCCTAATCCCTAACCTGGCAAAAGGAACCTGGCACCTATGAATAAGTCGAGGATTTTCAAGAAATTGGATTCTGGTTTATCCAGACAGACTCAAAATATTAGCAAGAGCCTTAAAAAGAAGGGAAACGCAGGAACCAGAATGAGAGTACAGTAAGAAACGATAGTTCAGTGGGTAGAGCACTTGCCTTGTACACAGATGACTGGGGTTCAATCCCCAGCATCCCCTATGGTTCCCCCACCCCACCCCGAGCACCACCAGGAGTAATTCCTGAGTGCAGAGCCAGGAGTAACCCTTGAGCATCACCGCGTGTGGGCCAAAAACAAACAAACAAAAAATTTTAAAAGGAAGAGGACAGAAAGATCAGAGTAATAGAAGAATCTAGAACCAAGCAAGAGATCAGAGTGGTTCAAGATGAGGAGCCAAGGAAGCGGGGTGGGGTGGGGGTGGGGGGCTGAAAAACGTTAGTAAGCAGCAAACTGCCTTGCAGAGAAACGGAAGGTCTGGGAACTCATGTGGGGCTGTCAGACCCTGGGCCATCACAGGACACACAGGTAGGCTTCATATCAGCTGCCTGCAACCTGCCTGCCTCTATGGGATGGCCCATGAAGGATTTTATTCATATCCAATGGCCCTTTATAGAAACAAGCTCCCTCGCCCCCGCCTCAGAGCCTCCAGAAGAACCGTCCTTCTGATCCCGGGATACAACCCTGGGAAGTCGGGGCTTCAAGAAGCAGAAGATAAGAAATGTACATTGCTTTAGACTCTTTGGCTGGTTGAAAGAAGGAATGCAAAAAGATTTGAGAATGACTTAGCAAGGTGGGAAACATCCTTTCCAAAGTTGGGTCCAAAATGCTCAGCACCTTCTAAGGTATGAAAAGGAGAAACATGCACAGAAAAATTGAGGGTCTGGTAGGTGACATAATACATCAGAATGCTGGGAGCAGGCAGAGAGAGTGACACAATTGTGATTCTTCTCTTTTCTCTACCGTCCACTTTGTATTTGTTCTTGCAGTGTGGTTAAATTACTTTGATAAACTAAACAAATCTAAATTGCCTTACTAGTTTAAAATAGGATTCATGCATTTATAGATAAGTCACATAGAAAGTAACCTGGGGTGTGCAGGAATCACCAAGGAGGCCCCCCAGGAATCAGCCGTCTGGGCTGATGCTCGGTCAGTACTCATGCTAAGCTGAGGCTTCTTTATTTGCACATCTTTTTTCTTTTCTTAGCCATCATTGGAATGCCATTACGATTTTGTGCTCAATTTTGTGAAAATACTTCTCTGTCTCTGTCTCTGTCTCTTTCTCTCTCCCAGCCCCCATTCTTCGTCACTCCTCTCATTATTCTACTTAATACCCATGTTCCAGAATGCAGATATTCCAGAAAATCAAATATTGAGACTGTTTCATACATTAAAGACAATTGTACGGTGTCCAGAATAAATGCAACACAAATTGCAAAATGTTTTCTTGTAACTCCGTTTTTGCCTGTCCACCTCCACAGAAAATTCTGATGGAAACTAGACCTCAGCGCCACCTGGTGGCAGAAATGCCCTATTTCCTATCTTTAGCTTATTCTGGCTCTGACCAAACCCTCCCTCAAACCTCAAACTCTTCCATTCCACCTCCCTGGAAGTCTGTCTGGGCACGCAGACCCCTCCCCACCTTGGGGTGCTCCTCAGGCACGTGTTGCTTGGAGAACTTGGCCAGCTGCACCAGCTCGGGGATGACCTCCTTGACATCATAGCTGTTGGTGCAGTTCACCAGAGTGGTGGCCACTGAGTACAGGATGGTCTTGTCCGTGGTCTGGGTCACATGGGGAAGAAAGAAAAGGATGAGAAAGCAGACCGGAAGCTTTAGAACAAGATCCTGCTTCCAGGCCTGCTTCAAGGGCCTGTAAAGCCTGCTTTGCACAGGAGACCTGGATTGGAAGCCCTGGCACCACATGGTCCCCTGAGCACCATCAGGAGTAGCCCCAAAACCAAAACAGGAAACAAAAGTAAACAACCATGTGACCCAAAAAGCAAGGAAAAAAAAAGTAAGCAACCACCAAAATGGCTTCTAAGATGGCTCCTGTGTGTGGTTGTTCAGTCGTATGAGATGAGAGTGATCAGTGAGGCTCGGCTGGGAGGAGGACAAGACTGCAGAGGGAGGACGGAGACTCACTCTTTATAGCAGGAGTGTGACCCTTGCTTTATGCCTCCTGCAAAAGTTCCACCTTACCCCTTCTCCCCTCATTCCGGGGTGGGGCAAGCTGGGGACTGCCCAGCTGGGGCTCTGGGCCAAAGAGGAAGTCCCTCCCACACTTCCTTCAGTGACCTGGAAGGAGCCAGCAGAGAAAAAGGAAGCAAGAGGGGCTGAGAAGAAGAGGGGCCCGGAAGTGGGAGGCTCTCCCTGGAGGTCCTTAGAGACTCACTTCCTGTGGACTTCAGAGAGAATCAGCACCCTCCTGATTATCCTCCTCTGCCTATAAGCTGAGAACTGGGTGCCCGATACATGAGAACAGAAGTGGAGGGGTGCAGGCAGATCCAATCTCCCAGGCTCTGTAGGAGACTCCACCTCCCACCCACCCCTCCACCTGCCCCCCCAGGGTTTTTCTGAGGTCTGAAGTCAAGGACATATGCACCTTGGCCAGCTCAAACATGGCCTGTAGGGCGGGGATGTCCTGAACAAAGTCGTCTTTCACATCTGCGTCCAGCGTGAGGTAGGCGAGGCCCTCCACAGCCCAGCGCCGGGTCCGTGTGTCAATGGATGCATTGCACAGCCACCTGGAAGAGGGGAGGGCTGAAGCCATGCTAGGTAGGGTCAGGAAAGCCCTGCCACCCCAGGGGAGTGGACAGTGGATGGGGGAGTTGCTCTGCCCCCCCCCAACCAGAGCAGAGTATGATGTGGGGATGCTGGACCCCTTACTTGCGACACTGTTTGGCCAGCTTCTCTGTGGAGCCTTCGGCAAACTGTCTGAGGGCATAGTCCGTGCCGCCTGCAGAGCCCAGCTTACAGAGACCCTGTGGAGGGGAGATACTGGTGGGATCAGAGGCACCAAGGGGATGAGATGTCACACAAACAGCTTCCCGAGGCTAGGGCTCTGCTTGGACAGATGCCAGTGTCATACGACACAGCTCATCTGGGGTCAAGACGCCTCAACCTCTCGGGAAAGGTCAGGTTAGGGTTGATGTCCACAAAGTGTTTGGCCCTGCCCTTTCCCTCCACCCTCTGACTCCACCAAGGCTTTGGGCGTGGGGCTTCCCAAGTGCAATTCTCAGCCAACCAGACCAGCAGATCCATGCAAGTGTCCCAGGGTGCAGTGCAGTGAGGACCCTGCAGGGTGTGTGAGGGGATTGTCCAGGCACCTCAGTGTTGCTCAGGGTTACATCCTGTGGTGCTCAGGGGACCACATCGTACCAGGGAATGAACTGACGAAGGCAGAGTGCAAGGTGATTGCCTTGACCCCTAAAACTGTCTTTCTAGCCCCTAAAATTAGGGCTTTTTGAAATTGACATAAACAAAACACATCTCAGATCAAAGTCTCAAATCCTCAATGAATCGTCAGCAAGAGAAAAAACAATGAAAAAAAATTGCAGGAAAAAAATGTGAAAGACAGACCAGGTTGGGAGCTGGAGTGATAGTGCAGCAGGGAGGGCTGTTGCCTTGCACACAGCAGAACTGTGTTGGGTAGTTGGCATCTCATATGGCCCCCCAAGCACCACCAGGAGAGATTCCTGAGTGCAGAGCCAGGAATTACCCCTGAGCATCTCTGGGTATTGACCAAAAAACTTAAAAAAAAATGACCAGGTTTCCATCCTTCACGCCCTACCGAGGTCACCAGTTGCCCCCCGCGAGCGGCTCTCCAGCACGGCCACGGCCCCAGAAACACAAGGACTTAATGCAGAACCTGGCAGCTTGGAGCAGAAAAGTGAAAGGACTATGCGTTGATCCAGCCCATCAGGTCTGTCCGGAGGGGAAAGGGTGTTGCCCCAGTCGCCTTCTCCTCTCTGGAAAGAAAGATGGCGGCCGCATGGGAGCCTTGTGGACAGCAGGTATGAGCCGGGGGTGTGGGGGCGACTAAAACCTCATGGGAAGGGGGGCGTTTCGGTCCGCCCTTCACGCCCTACCGAGGTCACCAGTTGCCCCCCACTAGCGGCTCTCCAGCATGGCCACGACTCCAGAGCACAGAAACCAATTTCTTAACTATCTGACTTTCAGTAGAAATACTTCCAGGGTCAATAAGTAAAATAGCAGAAATCCAAAACCAACATATAATTCTTGAACCCAGCTGTAGAAAGCAAATCACTTCACAATGCTTTGTCAGCATGTCTGATTTGGGGGGGGGGAGTAAACTCTAAATAATAGTGGTGAATCTGTTATTGAAACAATGAATCTAATCAAAGCAGATAGAGTGTTAACTAGAATTCATCTGCCCCACAGGGACTGGGAGGGGTGGGAAGTGGGGTTTTATTGGGGTTCTTCATGGTAAAAAATAAGTTTTGGTAAAGGGAAATGTGCTTGATATTTGCATAACTGAGACCTAAACCTGAAAGCTTTGTAACCTTTCCCATGGTGATTCAATAAATAAATAAATAAATTTAAAAAAATAAAAATAAAATAAAATAAAAATTTAAAAAAAAATGACCAGGTTTAATTGTGTCACATAGGACCTGACGAAGAAAAGAAATGGAACCCTTTATTTCTTTTATCCAGAGTGTTCTCTGAAATGACTTTCCAAATGGAAGCTCATCACTTGGAGTGAAGGCCAGTGGCCTCCATATTTATTCTGAAGCTCTGTTCTCAGCCTCCTGCGATCACCCCCATTTGGGGGAACACCCCAGCACCTGGTCTCCCGATTGCTCCCAGGGCCCTGGGGCCTGGCAGGGTATCTGGGACTGAATGACTCACCACCAGTGTGCGGATCTTGATCTTCTCGTTCTTGGTGGTCTTGTAGATCTCTTTGAGCAGCCCCACGCCATTGGTGATGATGAAAGTGGCCCGGCTGAGCTTGGTGGAGGCATGGATGAGGGCCTCCACCGCCACCAGCTGGTCCGCCTCCCGCTCTGAGCCGCACAGTGCCACCATCATCTCCATCACCCCTTTCAGTCCCAGCAGCTGGTTACCCAGGTCAAAGGGGCCCTGCAGGATTCCAGACACTGTCTGGATGGCGCTGACATTCCTGTCCATGTTCTGTGGGTCGAACGTGCCCCTAACAGAGAGGGCGAGGGAGTCAGGGACACTGGCCCAGTGTGGGGCCAGGAGAAAATATGGGAAAGGTTGGAGGCCAACCCATCTGGATGGTCCTGGATCATCACGCATAGGCAGTGCTCCCCTGGGCGATTCACCTCTCTGCACCTCAGCTCCTTTATCAGAGCCCATGGTGCTTTGGTTACAGAGAGGAGGAATAAGCACATAGAAGTACCACGAATGGTGTATCCCCAAAACCACACTCTGTGATGGGGATTGGCATACTGGGGAGAGCTCTTGGGAGCAACACCTGTTGGGCAGGGGAAGGAAGCAAGAACGGGGAGAGGATGGCTTAGGTCTGCAAGTGCGACCCACAAAGCCTCGGCTGGAGAGTTTGAGGGTTGGCCATGGTGACACCCAGCCAAGACCACCCAGCCAGAGTGCTCCTCAGTCCCCTGGTGAGGGCTAATCAGTGATTGTTGCTGTGGATGGGTGCGGCTGGGGTGAGCCGTCCTATGCCGTCCATACCTAACACAGAATCTCAGGGCTGAGGAGATGGTCCGGGGGGAAGGCACTTGCCTTTCACTCTATCAACTAGGCTCCACTCCCCAGCACCCCGTAGGTTCCCTCCACCCCCCAGCGCCACTAAGAGTGATCCCCAAGCACAGACCCAGGAGGAAGCCCTGAGCACCACAGGGTGTGGCTCCCAAACAAACATGAAACCCTTCTCTCACGTGATGTATTCCTCACAGATCTTGCGGAAGTGATCGCGCTCAGGGTCACAGCGCAGGTCATCGTAGAGCTTGTTGATGAGGATGGAGGCCAGCATTCGGGTGTTGTCCGTTAGGGGCAGGCAGGACGGCAGGTCTGGAACCTGCCCCACCACCTTCAGGATCTTCCTCAGACCTGCAGGTGAGCAGAAGGTCCCTATTAGGCCTTGTCCCCCCACCGGTTCAGCCACCCTGGCTGGCCCTTTGACAGCCGGGGTGACATTCCCAGGATCAAGGGCCTCAGCCCAGGCTGAGTCTATAATCTGGCACAGACAGAAAAGGTTTGTCATACCCAGATTTCATATTTGCAGACAGGAGCAAAATCCAGGGGAACAGAGTTGAAGTGTGGGATGTGAAAATAATTTGGCAAACGCTCAGCACTTACACATGTACTCTGTTAAGGTCTGTGTAAATCAAACAAGGGAAATGCATGCTCAAAAGAGAATAAATTCGCCCTGGTTGAGGCTCATTTGAACCTTTTAGGACAAGATCTATATCGCATAAAACAGATGAAAGAGTCCATCACAGTAGATTATAAAGCCACAGGTAGGATTCCTGAGGAATCAAAGGAGTTGAACATGGAGAAAGGTAACTGAATGGTTTTCCCCTAGAACATTTGTTTGTTTTACTGAGTCTTCTTGAGATATACTGTTACAAAGTTGTTCATGATTGGGTTTCAGTTATGCAATGTTCCAACACCCATCCCTTCAGTGTACATTTCAGTTTCTACCACCAATGTTCCCAGTTTCCCTCCCTCCATCCCCAGCCTTCCTCTATGGCAGATACTTTCCTCTCTCTCACCTTAGGCACTTTAATATAATACACCCTATCAATAAAAGAACATTCTTTCTGCACTTTATATAAAGCACACCTATTGTCACCTTCCATTCCAGAGACCTTGGATGCAGGTTTGCAGTTTGCTCACCGTGAAACTTGACTAACTCTTTCCCTGGATGCAGAACCCTGTCCCCCCCCCTCCATCTTTTGTTAAGTAAACATCTGCATTCAGATGTTTGGGGGTTTGGGCTAGGGGTCAGTTCCAGTTGTGTTCAGGCTCTGAGTTTAGAGCCTGATCTATACCTTCACCAGTCCGGGAATGAATCCTCACTATGTCCAGTCCTGACTTTCTTCTTGAGACTGAAGATTTCTCCCGGACAAGAACTATGCCTCTTCCGCTGTCTGCTCAGTGCCTGCCAGAAAGGCCGGAGGGAACTCCCCGACCCCCTTACTCACCATTATCCACCACGTAGATGGTGCGAGAGTTGTCGTGAACGGCAAGGTCCTTCCTGGGCACATTCTTGTTCAGCAGATTCAGAGCCTGGTCCCTGCCCTGGCCTGACACCTTCTTACTGACCAGCATGTCCAGCAGGTGGCTGGTGATCTGCTTGAGGTCCTTCTTAGTATCTGAGGAAGAAGACAGCCACATGTTGGAGAGATCAGGACTGGAAGGGGCTTCTCCCAGGACTCAGGACCATAAGAGCCACTGCTTCTGGGGTCTCAGAACTTCCAGAGAGTAAAGTATGGCTCATCTCTGCCACCCCAAAGGAGGTGGGATCCCTCAGCAACTCCCCAACTCCCTCCAGTTGCTCGGATCATGGCCATCCCCCACAGCCAGTGCATCTTGGAACAACTCTGGTTCTTAGAAAGTTCTTCACTCCCAATAACTGGCAGGGATTCAGGGCTCCTTCATGAATTTGGGGAGGTTCTGGGTTTTGTTGGAGGGTCATACCTAGCAACAAAAGCACTTACATATTGAGGCTCATCCATAAATACATGGTCACCATTGCTTAAAAGGAACCCTAGGGGCTGGAGCAATAGCACAGTAGGTAGGGCGTTTGCCTTGCATGCATGCAGCCAACCTAGCATCCCATATCGTCCCCCGAGCACTGCCAAGAGTAATTCCTGAGTGCATGAACCAGGAGTAACTCCTGTGCATCACCGGGTGTGACCCAAAAGGCAAAATAAATAAATAAATAAAGGAACCCTAGATTTCTGCCAGAGAAAACGCAGGGAGGGCTGGGGAGACGGCTTGAAGGGATGAGCACATCCTCTGTATGTGGGAGGCCAGATTTGATCCCTGGCACCGTCTGGCCCCTTGAGTGCCTCAGAAGAAGTCCCCAAACAGTGACCAAGTTAGTCACTGAGCACTTCTGGGTGTAGCCCAAAACAAAAACAATCAGAGAGGCCACAAGAAGAAAGACAATATGCCATGGCCAACACTTCCAGGTAGCCCAGTGTGGGAGCCTGTCTCGGAACTGCCAATGATTCCAGCTAGAAAAACAATAGGACTTGTTGACTTTAGGATAAGTCAAAACCACATCAAGAATCCAGGACTCCCAGGACTGGAGCAATAGTACAGCGGGTAGAGTGTTAGCTTTGTACACAGCCAACTGGGGTTTGATCCCCAGGATCCCATATGATCCACTGAGCACCACCACGAGTAATTCCTGAGTGCAGAACCAGGAACAACCCCTGAGCATTGCCAGGTGTGACCTTCACTGTAGCACTGTCCTCCCGTTGTTCATCGATTTGCTCGAGCGGGCAGCAGTAGCATCTCCACTGTGAGACTTGTTACTGTGTTTGGCATATCGAATACGTCAGGGGTAGCTTATATATATAAATATATATATATATAAATCCACCAATAAATCTCACAAATTAGTAAGAAAAACACCAGTATCTCTTCAGAAAAGTTATTGAACAGCAACAAGAACAAACTATCTGAAGATAAAAAAACCAAAAGACTAATAAATAGAAACAAAATGATCCATCTCACCACCAGTTTTTTAGAACAAGATCTTTGGAACGCAATCCACATCTTTCTACGTGATCTTTCAGATTATTTAATTGGAACTAAATTTTCAAAAATTAATGAAACTAGCAAACAAAAGATGGTATTGTAATCTGCGATGAATGATTTGAGACTTTTTTTTTGTTTTGGTTTGCAGGGGTCGTGGGGCACACCCAGAAAAGCTCTGTGGTTATTCCTGGCAGTGCTCGGGGGACCATATGTGATGCTGGGGATTGAACCTGTGTAGGTTGCTTGCAGATGCCCTACCCACTGTATTATCTCTTTGGTCCCATGATTTGAGACTCTTATACATCACTTGGTAAGTAAAAGTAAGTAAAGACCCTCCCGTTGATCATCAATTTGCTCGAGTGGGCCCAGTAACGTCTCCATTGGAGACTTTGTTGTTACTGTGTCTGGCATATCGAATATGTCACGGGGAGCTTGCCAGGCTCTGCCGTGCGGGCGAGATACTCTCGGTAGCTTGCCGGGCTCTCCGAGAGGGGCGAAAGAATCGAACTTGGGTCGGCCATGTTGGCTGCGTGCAAGGCAAACGCCCTACCGCTGTGCTATCGCACTTGGTAAGAGTACAAATTAAGGTACCTTCTCAGAGAGGAATTTGAAAGTAAGATTTAAAAAATTGTAATTGCTTTCACAGCCATTGACCTTTAGAGAGCTATTGAGCCAATTTCTCCCACCTCTAGGAATTGTTCCAAGAAACCGATTATAAATGCAAACATAGGTTTATGAAAAGAATGGCTATTCAAGTGTTTTATAGAGGCACACAAATTGGAAGCAATCTAAATCTCCAGTAATACAGAGCAGGTTGATGAATTATGATACAGAGCCATACAATGGAATGTGATGAAATATTTAAAGGCTTTTTCTGTGAGTGAGTTGGCCTCTGTGATCCTCCTAGGTAGAAAAGAATCTTCTAAGATGATGCTGAAGGTAGGGCTGGAGCGACAGTACAGTGGGGAGGGCATTTGCCTTGCATGCGACTGACCTGGGTTCAATTCCCAGCATCCCACATGGTCCCCCGAGCACTGCCAAGAATAATTCCTGAGTGCATGAGCCAGGAGCAATCCCTGTGCATTTCTGGGTGTGACCCAAAAAAATCAAAAATAAATAAATAAATAAAATGATGCTGAAGGACCCAGAGAGATAATTCAGAGGGTACAGTGTTTGTCTTGCATGCTTCCAGCCTGACTTCACCCCCAGCACCAAAATGTTCTCTGTGCTGTTGAAAGTGACCCCCACACACAAAACACAGAGCTAAGAATAACCCCTAAATACTGTTGAGTGTGATACAACCTCCCCCCGCAAAATTAAGAAATTTTGCTTAGGACGTGGATGTGCAGGAAGAAGCATGAATCTATATGTGCATGTATGTAGAAATTAAGGAAATATAAAACCAAGTAGTTAAGAGAAAAAAATACATAGTAGCAAATTGTGTACCAGCTTAATATCATGTTCCATTAAAAAAATACAAAACTATACATAACTGATTTTATGATTATTATTATTATTATTTGCTTTTTGGGTCACACCCAGTGATGCTCAAGGACTACTCCTGGCTCTGCACTCAGGAATTACTCCTGGCGGTGCTCAAGGGAGTATCTGGGATGCTGGAAATCGAACCCGGGTCTGCCGCGTGCAAGGAAAATTCCCTTCGTGGCACTGTGCTATTGCTCCAGCCCCCAATTCTAATTCCCAACATAACCAATTCTAATGTGACTGCAAAGTTTATTAGATGGCTGGAAAGGAAAAATGAGCCCCCCACCACCAATAGCAACAGGTGTGGTTATTTTGGGTGGCGAGGCCACACCCCAAACGGAAGTGTGTCTCTTACCTAGAACCAGCGCCTCCTCCTTGCCTCGGTGCTCCCGCTTGTCCTCCCCAGAGAGAGAGTCAATGATGGCCTGGAGCAGGTTGCAGACGGCCAGGGTCAGCTCCTCGTTCTCCACCGCCATGAGGCCACAGATTCGCTCAATCCGGACTGCATGGAGAATCGCTGTGGCCTGGATCCACAGGAAAGGTTAGTCATGTGCCGCCCCTCCCTGTAGGCTGCCATGCAGGTTAGAAGGTGGGGGCTAGCCACCCCAGGTGGTAGGAAAATGAGAACAGGATGGGCAGTTGGGGGAGGGGGTTCAGGAAGACCCCTTTATGGAGGAAGAGTCTTTCTCCAGTTCGGTGGTCTCGTGGTACCCTGGAGCACTTGCAATCTGGAGTCCACACTGAGATGGGCTGAGAATGTAAAAGGTCGACACCAGCTCCAAACTTTGGCCTGAAACCATGTGAAGGAGCACAGACTTCGGCATGTTCTACTCTTCTCACAAACCACTTTCAATAACCTGATCTTGGGGCTAGAGAGATAGTACAGGGGTTAAGGCACTTGCCTTCCATAAGACTGACCCCTGTTTGATTGAGCCCAAGCACTTCATATTGTCCCCCACACCCTGCCAGGAGTGATTCCTGAGCAGGAGTCAGGAGTAAGCCCTGAGCACAGCCAGGTCTGTCTCCAACTCCTGCCCCAAATAACTTGATAATTTGCTTAGACCCAGTTCCAGTTCAAACGAAAGAGAAGAGCAACACCCATTGAATCGGGGTCATACAACCAGCTTGGATTTTAGCCTTTGCGGCAGGGTCTGTGTATGCCAGCCGGGGCGCCGCCCATGTCACCCACTGGGTCCTCTGATTGGCCAACCGCCCTATCCCCTCACCCTCGCTCGGTGGCCACTGCACATGCCCGACAGGGTCCGCACTGCAGCCAGGACCAGCTCCGGCCGCTTGGTGTCCAGCAGCTGCAGCAGGAGGGCCACGCCGTTGTTCTGGAAGATGCGCTCCACGCCTGCCTCCTCCCGACCTAGGACGATGAGGTTGTTGGCCGCCTATAGGAGAGGACACAGTGAGGGCCTTGGGCCAAGGAGGCCTTGGCACGTGCCAAGTGCCAGGGCTGGCGCAAGCTCCGAGCCTTCAAATCACCTGCATGCCCTTTCAGCCTGAATGAAGGGCACGCGAACTTCATAGCCTAAGAACGAAAGAAGAAATGAAGTGGGCTGGGGTTATGTCCTTCCCCTTCCCCTGCCCCCCACCAGGAGCCAAAAGAAAAGAGAGGTGCTCATCTTGGAGTAATAGGGTAAATATTTAAAATAAAATAAATAACTGAGAGCAGAGACATAGTACAGCCGATAGGGCGCTTGCCTTGCATGTGGCAGACCCGGGTTCAATTTCCAGCACCTATGTGGTCCCTCAAGTCCTCCGGGAGTGATCCCTGAGCACAGAGCCAGGAATAAGTCCTGAGCACCGCCAGGTGCGCCTATTCCCCCAAAAATAACCTATAAATTAAAGTAGCTGGAGCACCCAAAACCTTATTACGGGAGACAGTATTTCAAGCAACTGTCACTGTCACTGCCTTCCCGTTGTTCATCTATTTGCTCTAACGGGTCCAGTAACATTTCAAGCAGCACTTTTAGAAAATTAAACTCAATGCCATGCTAAAACTCCATGAGGAGAAAAATAGCAAAACTTTAACCCAAGGCAGGAATCAACCCTGTAGTCGGACTCTCCTCAGCCGTTCCCCCATAATCCCCGTCTAATCGTTGACGTTGTTTTTCTAAATTGCTATTTATTCCTCCACCTGGGAGGTACAGAGTTGAAGGTACTGTCGGGAGACGCGGGAGCGGGCGCCCTCTGCTGGCTATCGAGTTATTTGCACAGCACCCACCTTCTCCAATTTATCGGCTTCGCTGTTTTCGTCCAGGAGGATCTCAAACATCTTCTGGACCCTGGAGTCAGTGGAGAACTGTACGCGGAGCTGTGGAAAGAGGAGGAAGTAGGGAAGAGGTAAGTAGGAGTCCACCTCATTTCAGTCGAACTCCATAGAAAGTTCATCCCGGTAACTATTCCGTTAGTACCCATGCCCCATTGTCATTCATTCATTCAACAAGTATTCACTGAACAACCGCTAGCGGTCAAACCCTGCGGGAGAGGCTGGGCATAGGATAGTAAACAGAATCCCTTGCCCTGTTAGTCTATTTGCAATTGCTATCCCACTAGATCATCACAAGATTTGGAAGGCAAAGGATCATTTCCCCCCTCCAGACCCCCTCCACTTTGGAGCCTAATATACAATCAGCTATTGAGCACTCAAGCATGGGGTTCGGAGCCACTTGGCCCCTGCCGCTCCCCGTCCCTGACATGCCCCTCCTGCCAGTGACTGGAGGTGACCCGGCTTGTGGGAAGGGGCCCAGCCACCTTCTCCTGGATGCTGGTGTTGAGCCTCCTCAGCGTGTCCTGGAAGCTCTGGTTCCGTGGCTCGAGTGTGGCACACCGCTGTACGTCCTTGAAGGCCTGGTCCAGCTTCCCCAGATGCTCCAGGGCCTGGCAGCGCCGATACAGAGCCTTGATATCCGAGGAGTCTATGTCGATGGCTAGTGAGGAGAGCAGGCAGGGCTTGGGTGGGGGGCTGGGCTGAAAGCCCCCTACCTCTCCTTCAGTGCCACCCCTACCCCTAGTACCCCTAATCGGCCTCAGGGATGAATCACCCCTGGGACTCTGGTCCCAGGCTGCCCTGATTACATGGTGAGACTCATGGCCTGGAGGTGGAAGGAACTTCTCTTCCACTCTCGGCCCCCAGAGGATCCTGCCCGTGCCCAGCCACGGATGCTCGTGTCCCCCACACCATGCCAGGCTCTCCTTGTCCCCAGGCAGCTGACTGCCATCCAAGAAAGCCCTTCCACCAGGTTACCAGGAACCATGTTGCTCTGTACCCTCTGATCTGCGTCTGGAACCTCTGCATGAAACCCATCCTTGCCCCTAATTTGCTCCCGGGATCTGCTGTTCCCGCTAAACACGGCCCCTACCCGCTGCTCTCTGTCTCCTCCCCCTTCTGAATGCACTTGGGACTGGCTGGTTCTCTTACAACCTGGGTCAGAGAGATGGGACAGCAGGGAAAGTACTTTTTTTTCTTTTCGCCACTTTTCGCGATGCTCAGGGGTTACTCCTGGCTGTGAACTCAGGAATTACTCTTGGTGGCGCTTGGGGGACCATATAGGATGTCCATATAAATAAAATGTTGGGAGTCAAATCCAGGTTGGCCATGTATAAGACAAGCGCTCTACCCACTGTCCTACACTCCGCTCCCTGCCCCTGACAGCTTTTTTTTTCTTTGCTTGTTGGGTCACTCCCAGCAATGCACAGGGGTTACTCCTGGCTCTTTACTCAGGAATTACTCCTGGCAGTGCTCAGGGGACCATATGGGATGCTGGGAATCGAACCCGTGTCGGCTGCGTGCAAGGCAAACGCCCTACCCGCTGTGCGATCGCTCTAGCCCCAAGCCCCCGACAGCTTTAGCGTGCAAAAATCATGACTGGTTGGGGTGGAGGGAAGGTTCATGGGGTTCTTCCTCCGGAGGACAGCACCCTGAAGCCGGGCAGGGCTTGTATTCAATCCCTGGTTCCTGTGGGCATCTAAGCTCTAACAATGACAGTGGGGGAAGGGAAAGAGAAGGTCAAAGGGAGGAGACTCACCTCTTGAAGCGTCAGAAGCTGCCTGGGCATAGCTCTCCTGAAGAATGGGGAAGAGGCTCAGTTAATGCAGGCCCAGAGCGCTCTGCTCGGAGCGATTCCAGAGGCGAGGGAGAGAGCTTGAGGGGATCTGGCTGGGCATGAGAAAGTGGACCAGCTTTGGCATCAGGCAAGCCCAGGGCAGGACCTGAACTCTCTCTCCTCAGACCTGGGACAAGTGCGAGCCTGGCACTTGCTGCCTGCACTCCAGGCACTGTGGCCGCCTCAAGCTGCTTTGGGGGCAAAAGAGAATCTAAAGGCCTCCGTCCAGCAGGCTGATCCCATCGGGGAAATCTCTCCTCCCCCTGCAGGGCTCAGGGGTGCCAGCCAGGAAAGCAACAGGAGTGAGAACACCTCCTCGCCAGGGGCTCCAGAGGAGGGCCCCTGCCACCCAGGGAGGAGGACCCCTCCCTCAACCTCAGTGCCAGCCCCGCACCGTTTTCAGGCCGCAGGCCGCCCGGTTCCGGTAGAGTGTGGCCAGCAGCGCCTTGTCCTTGGTGAGCTTCAGCGCCTGGCCGTAGCTGCGCGCGGCCGCCTTGTAGTCCTGCCTCTGGAAGTGCTGGTTCCCGTCCTCCTTCAGCTGCACCGCCTCTGCCTCCGCCATCTGTGGGGACAGCCAGTCCCTCTCTACACCCAGCCTGGACCCCAGGGCCCTCACCCCCTGCAGGTGACCCACCCAGAGCACACCCCCCAAAGCCATCACCCGGAAGGACACCCCCCAGCATTAGCTTGGAACACAGCCCCAGGGGAGTGGGGGTCCCAGGCTGGGGAAGGTCCCCACACACTTACAGAAGGCTGCTCCCCCATTGTGGGACCTCGTTGTTCTTCTCAGCAGTCCCCTTTCCTAACCGCAGGGCCCCAGGACCCGGGCTCACTCTCTCCAGGAGAACAGCGCTGTCCTGTCTGTGCCCTGGCCCTGCTGCTCCACTTCCCTAGCACCGCAGTCAGCTCAGCCCGGGGTGGGGGTATGGGGGGATTCTTTATCAGCCCTGCCCCCAGCTCCAGACCAAATTTGGCCACAGTGGCAGGTGTCTCTGGAGTCTGTCACTGTCACTCAGGGCACCCGTGACCACTTGGAGGGGCTGATCAGCCTCTGACCCATCATCCAGCTCTGGGACACGGGCATGCACACCCCAAAGGGGGAGAGAAAGGTCTAGAAGGGAGCGGAACACCCTGCCCCGCAGAGCCCCTTCCCCAGGCTCACTGTAAAGGCCCTTTCTCACCTCCCGGGTGGGTAAACAATCCCCACCCTGGCCCTCCCCGCACTGCTATTTTGGGAACAGGGTGACAGCTGAGGGGCTGGTAGGCTGGACATGGAGGGCAGCTGCCAGCGTCCAAGGCCAACTGGACACTTCTAGAAATGCCCTTCTGAGGGAGGAAGGGGTGGGGGAAGGAGGGAGGGGAATTTCTCTTTCTCTCCTACTCTGCGCTCGCTGGCTGAATGAGTCCTTCCTTTTTGGACAGGCCAACAGGCTGCTGCCATGGGTTCCGTGACTCAGTGGGCTCTGTGTCTCTCGGCAGAAATCCTATCCCCAGCAGAAGCTGGGTGGCCTCAGAAGTCCCTGAGACCAAGGACTAATGTCTGGCCAATGTCAGGACATTCCCAGGACAAGCCGCGTCTCTACTCAAGCTGCGTCTCTATCTCAGCAGCTTGGGGCTTCCTGGCAGGAGGGCCAGAAATTCCTCCCCGAAACAGGCGCCCCTCCCCCCATCCCAGCACAGGAATGTCTGTTTCACGGTAGACAGACGGATCCTGAGGCAAATGCATCAGGCTGCCCCCTCCTGGGCCTCTGAACTCTGCGGCTTGCATTTGCTGTGCAGTCAGCCTCCCCCAGCACTGAGCCCCACCCCCGCCAGGCCCTGTGTGTTTTCTGAATGAATGAAAGGATGAATGAGCCAAGGGTGCCTTCCTGCTGATGCTTGGCTCTGCTTACCACCGCCCTGCTCCTCTCCTCTGCATGTTCAGACTTAACAGATCAGGGCTGAGGAAAAACACAGAAGAGAAAGCAGAGGCCAAGAAATAACAGAAAAAGGGGACCGGAGCGATAGCTCAGCAGGTAGGGCATTGGCCTTGTATATGGCTGACCAGGTTCAATCTCCAGCATCCCATCTGGTCTCCCAAGCACCATCGGGAGTAATTCCTGACTGCAGAGACAGGAGTTAGCCCTGAGCACCGCTGGGTCTGACCAAAAAGCCAAAGTTAAATACATCTTAAGAAAGAAAGAAAGAAAGAAAGAAAGAAAGAAAGAAAGAAAGAAAGAAAGGAAAAGAAAAGAATAGGGGGTATGGTGCCGCCAGCAGGTCAATCTGTACCTGTGAGGCGAGTGCATCAGCAGCCTCATGGCGCCTTCAGACTTCCAGATACCCCAAAATTGCTGCCGTGCCTTTGGCCAGACCCCAAAAACTTGGGGCAAAGTTTACCAAGAAAGTAAACAGCCAAAAGTTAGGTATGTGGGAAACACGCCCACAAACCACCTCCGGCTCAGCTATATAATTGGAGGCAAGGCCTCTTTGGTTCCTGATTGAAATGCTTAATGGACATGATCCCAGAGACTCAGAAACGAATCTCAGAACCCAGTGGCTTTAGGTAGAAATGCGTCTGGTCTCTGCAGTAGGCTACCGGTGCTGGGCCAATCCAGGTGGGAATAGGTTTCGTGCCTTGGCCTGTTCCCCCTGGCAGCCCAGTGGCCGCCATCCATCTGAGGCCACTGGATAGTCACATTTGGGCCCCCAGTGACGAGACACACAGGGCCTCACGGGATGAGGGTGGAGCCGGGCTTGTCCTCCCCACCCCAACGAGACCCCAAGTCATCGCCCACGAATGGCCTCTCTGGCTCCTGATCAAGCTGCTTAACGGCCATGATCCCAGAGACTCAGAAACAAATCTCAAAACCCAGTGGCGTTTGGCAGAAATGCATCCGGACTCCACAGTACGTTACTGTCGCTGGGCCACCCCAGGGAGGAAAGGGTGTTGTCCCTCCGCCTGCTCCCTCTTGGCGACTTGGTGGCTGTCATCCTCCAGAGGCCATTGGACAGTCAGGCGTGGGCCCGCAGTGACGAAACTTGTTGGGTCTCACGGGATGGGGGGGAGGTGGAACCGGGCCTGTCCTCGCCACCCTAACAAGGCCCCAAGTCATCGCCCACAAACGGCCTCTTTGGCTCCTCATCAAGCTGCTCAAAGGCCTTGATCCCAGAGACTCAGAAACAAATCTCGAAACCCAGCGGCTTCTGTCAGAAATGTGTCCGGACCCTGCAGTAGGTTACTGTCGCCGGGCCACCCCAGGGGGGAATGGGTGCTGTCCCTCCGCCTGCTCCCTCTTGGCGACTTGGTGGCTGTCATCCTCCAGAGGCCATTGGACAGTCAGGCTTGGGCCCGCAGTGATGAAACTTGTTGGGTCTCATGGGATGGGGGGTGGGAGGTGGAACCGGGCCTGTCCTCCCCACCCTAACAAGACCCCAAGTCATCGCCCACAAACGGCCTCTCTGGCTCCTCATCAAGCTGCTCAACGGCCTTGATCCCAGAGACTCAGAAACAGATCTCGAAACCCAGCGGCTTCTGTCAGAAATGTGTCCGGACCCTGCAGTAGGTTACTGTCACGGGGCCACCCCAGGGGGGAATGGGTGCTGTCCCTCCGCCTGCTCCCTCTTGGCGACTTGGTGGCTGTCATCCTCCAGAGGCCATTGGACAGTCAGGCTTGGGCCCGCAGTGACGAAACTTGTTGGGTCTCACGGGATGGGGGGGGAGGTGGAGCCGGGCCTGTCTTCCCCACCCCAATGAGACCCCCAAGTCACCACCCATGAACGGCCTCTTTGGCTCCTCATCAAGCTGCTCAACGGCCATGATCCCAGAGACTCAGAAGCAGATCTCTAAACCCAGTGACTTTTGGCAGAAATCCCTCCAGATTTAAGTGTTAAAATTTCAGAATTTCAAAACCACATGGCCCTACTGCAGCCACACGACATCATATGTTATTCATAACCAGCAATAGAAAACAAATTGTCTATTGTTGCCTTTTCAGCAGGTCTGAGTGTTGGTGTAAAATCTTAAATAATGGTGGGTCTGGTGTCGAAATATTGAATGTGATCAAAGTAGAGAGAGAGTAATGTGGAAATCATCTGCCCCACAGGCAGGGGGAGGGTGTGGGATGAGGGTATACTGGGATTTTTGGTGGTGGAGAATGGGCACTGGTGAAGGTACGGGTGTTTCATTGTATGACTGAGACTTAGACCCAAAAGCTTTGTAACTGCTCTCACGGTGATTCAATAAATAAAATTATAAAAAATGGGAAAAGAAAAAAAAAGTAAGGTGGAGTTCATGCACAATTCAATCAGCTAATCAGTGGCTGAATAAATAGCAGTACTCCTACAGAAAAAGGAAAAAAACTGAAAAAAAATAAATAAAAAGGAGAGTGAGTAAAAAAAAAAAAAAGAAAGAAAGAAAAGAATAGAAAAAGATACCTCCCTGGCGACTCCCACTGGATCCTGCTCTTTAGTAGAGACCCTGCATGCCTGAGCTCTGTGACTTTGCACAGATTCTGGTGCCCTGCTAGACACAAGGGGTCACCCCGAGGTGCTCTTGTGGACTAAGTGCCCCTGTGCTGTCCCGGATGCTGGGGCCTCTGCGCACCTTGCTCTTGCCATGCCACGCCAAAGGAAGATCCTGAGGGACCTGCTGTGCAGAGTCGTGGGCGGGGGGGGGGAAGTGATTCCAGTCCAAGTGATTCCAGTCCAAGGCTGTCCCATGAACACCCTGGTTCAGCCACTCATTCCACAAACATTTTCCCAACATATGTGATGTTTCTTTATTATGATTACTATCATATGGTTTAAAATTTGCTTGTTTATATTTTATATAGAGATAGATAGATTTATGTTTCTCGAATCATTTTTGCATCCTTAAAATAAATTACGCTTTTTAAAAAATTGGAAATCACTTTATTTAGTTAGTTCAAATCACTTATCACTTAATCACTTAATCCCCGTTATTCATCGATTTATTCGAGCGGGTGCCAGTAACGTCTCCATTCATCCCGGTTGCGTGCTAGCGTAGCCCAATGGTATCTGTTCGTTTTAGGAACATGTAGAGCCTCAAACCGATCATTTAGGGTCTTGACGAAGAAGTCTGACCATCTTATAGGTGGGCGTCCACGTGATCTTTTGATGTCTCGTGGAATCCAATCAGTAATGGCTCTAGTCCAGCGGTTGTCTGTAAACCTCATTACATGTCCAGCCCATCTGATTTTTGATGTCTTGGCAAATGAGACAGCGTCTCTGATTCTTGAGCGTTGACGAAGATCAGAACTCCGGATTCTATCTCTCATTTGAGTGAATCGTGATATTCCAAGCATAGTTCTTTCGATTCCTCTTTGAGAGACCCGAATAGTGTTCTCATCCTGTTTTCGTAGGGTCCAGGTCTCTGAGGCATATGTTAATGCAGGAAGAATAGTGGAATCAAAGAGATGTGCTCGTAGTTGGAGGTTCTTTGTCCTTTTAGTTATTTCTTCAATGCTCTTGAAGGCATTCCAAGCCGCTCTCTTCCTCCTGCGTAACTCAGGTGCCAGGTCATTCATCATGTTGATTTCTCGACCTAAGTATATATAACTGTTGCATTCGGAGATGGTGGTTCCGTTGAGAGCGAATGGAGCGTCAGGAACAAGGCTGTTTCTCATAAACATTGTCTTCGTAAGATTCAGCTGTAGTCCGACCTTTCCACACTCACGGTCAAAGTCCGCAAGCATTTGTGCCGCTTGGCTGATGTTTGGTGTTATTAGAACGATGTCATCAGCAAAGCGGAGGTGGTGTAGTTGCCGACCATCTATCTTCACTCCCATGTTTTCCCATTCTAGTCGTCGCATGATGTTCTCGAGGGTGGCACTGAAGAGTTTTGGTGAAATGGTATCACCCTGCCGAACCCCTCTCTTGATATGGATGATTACTTCTTTGTAGAATGGTGAGATCTTGGTAGTGAATCCGCAATAGAGCTCACGAAGGATCCTGATGTATTGAGTTTGTACGCCCTGATTGGCTAGGGCTTCCATGACCGCTTCCGTCTCAACAGAATCAAAGGCCTTCTTTAAATCAATGAACGTTAGACAGAGCGGCATCTTGAACTCCCGAGATACCTCAATGAGCTTGGTTATTGTGTGGATATGGTCGATGGTACTGAATCCTTTTCGGAATCCAGCTTGTTCACATGGTTGTCCTTCATCTAGTGTTCTGCTAATCCTATTTAGGATGACTCGAGTGAATAGTTTGTAGATGACAGACAATAGGCAGATTGGGCGATAGTTGCCAATGTCGTGGATGTCTCCTTTCTTGTATAGTAGTACAGTCTTGCTGGTTTTCCATTGGGATGGAACCTTGCATTCAGACAGGTAGCGTGTGAAGAGTCGAGCTAATGTATTGATGAGTACTGATGGTAAGTTCTTCAGGTGTTCAGGTCTGATCTTGTCTGGGCCAGGTGCTTTTTGTTTCTTTACCGACGAGATGGCATGTTGGATTTCGGAAGAGAGAACATTGGGAACGACATATCCATCATGTGGTATGTGGTATGTGGGCAAGTGGATGTGGCTATTAAAGAGATCTGAGTAGAAATCATGAATAATCTTCTCCATTGCCCTTCTGGAAGATGTGATAGATCCATCATGATGTCGGAGGGCAGTCATCTTGGTTTTGTAGTTGGTGAAGGACAGGCGGGCATTACGAATGTTTTTCCCAGCTTCTGCTGCATCTACCAGTACTGCTGCTCTCCTGTTTTTGAGGTCATCCTTGATGGCTTTTCTGCACTGTTTTGCCAGTTCGGACGTTTGCTTGTGGTTGCCTGAGGCACGTGCCACGCCACGTTGGCGAATAAGTTCAAGAGTGTTCGAAGAAAGACGGTTTTTTGTGGTTATCTCTCTCTTGGCATTCCTTGCACAATCATGGAGGTGCTGAATCATTCGATCGTATTCCTCATCAATGTTGTCAATGACGGCATCTTCCCATGTTGCTGCAACAGAGCCAAAGAGTTCCCAGTTGGTGGTTGTTCTGGGAGTCTTCTTCTTAAACCTTGCATTCTTTTCTCCTCGTTCTGTGAGGTAGAATTTTGCACGAAGAAGACGGTGGTCTGATCCCGTTTGGAATTTTGGGACAACAGCAACATCGGTTAGGCAAAACCGCCGATTGAATATGATGTGGTCTATTTCATTGTGGAACCGTCCATCGGGAGACTCCCATGTCCAACGTTTAGATTCAGCCTTTTGGAATTGTGAGTTACCATGGAAGGTTTTGGTTGACATGATGAACTCAGACAGTCTGTCACCTTGTTCGTTCCATTCCAGGCCATGGGTTCCGATGTGGAGTTCATCGACTGATCTTCTTGGTCCTATCTTGGCATTAAAATCACCGACAATGATCTTGTAGAAGGTGTGATCTTCTTTATAGAATTTCTCCAGCTCCATATAGAATTTCTCAGTTTCTTTTTCACCATAACTGGATGTTGGTGCGTAGACAACAAAGATAGAAACTGCCGGTAGTGAGCCACATTTATTCAAGTGTAATCGTCCGATTCGGGTTGTTAGGCATTCAAATGAATCAATGCTTGTGACTAAGTTTGTGTTGACAAGGATACCGACACCACCGACGCCTCTTTTATCACATGTTCCAAGGAACAGTTCTTCTCCAGTGTTGAAAACAGCATGATGGGATTGATGTCTTCTCGTTTCGGTCAGACCAATGATGTCGTACTTGATCTTTCGTGCTTGTACCATAAGGTCTTCAATGGATGCAGCAGATGCCAGCGTACGAGCATTAAAAGTACAGACAATCATTTTTGTTTTTCTGCGTTTTGGCAGCCCATGTCTGCCTTGGTGTTTTATCAGCTTTTCCTTCCATATCCTTCTCGACTCTGCATAATCAGGGTTAGGGAAATGAGATCCATTTATTACTGGATCAAATTAGTTCAAATACCTTTATTAAATGTTTTAAATTGAATCACAGTGAGATAGACAGTTACAAAGTTGTTTTTTTGGGGGGAGGGTCACACCCGGAGATGCTCAGGGGTTACTCCTGGCTCTGCACTCAGGAAACACTCCTTGTGTTGCTCAAGGGACCATATAGGATGCTGGGACTAGAACCCAGATCGGCCGCGTGAAAGGAAAACGCCCTACCCACTGTGCTATTGTTTTTGATTGGGTCTCAGTCATATAATGTTCCAACCCATCCATTTACCAGTGTACATTTTGCACCACTAATGTGCCCAGTTTCCCTCCCAGTTATATGCATGATAACCTTTCAGTATCTATATTCAGTATCTATATTGCAAACCCTAATACCCAAAAGGAAAGAGAGAGAGAGAGAGAGAGAGAGAGAGAGAGGGAAGAAAAGTGCTTGCCATAGAGGCGGAAGCGGAGTACAGGAAGGAAACATCTATTATGTTTCATCTAGACATTTTTCAAACAGCTAATATTCATATGGTACAATGGAAACAGAGAACACTCACCCAGGCAAAGATTTGAATATATTTTGCTCACTTGCAGATTCCAAGTGGTATGAGATCCATAGCAGGCATTCAATAGTATGAGCTGAATGAACGGATCAAATGGTTCCATGGATCTGTAGTTTCTAAATTTAAAGGCGAAGGCTGGACAAGATAGCACAAGAGGTAAGGCATCCTCCTCGCACGGGGCTATCCCAGGTTCAATTCCCGACACTCTGTCTGGTCACCCAAGCCCTGCCAGGAGGGATTCCAGGAGTCATCCCTAAACACCACTGGGTATGTCCCCAAAACAAAAACAATCCCCCCAAATTTAATTAAATAAATATGAAGATACCGGATTTTTTGAGACCATGTAGTAAATCAGAGTTTTCCCTGCGCAAATGATGAAATGAGTTCATATAGGTACAGCTTCTGGAACTGCCAAAATACACACACACACACACACACACACACACACACACACACACACACACGGACCCAGTAACCCTACCCCTTGCATAGAAGCACTTAATGTTCACTGCAGCACTCTCTACTACCGCCAATATATGAAAATAACCCAGGTGCCCCAAAACAGATAAATTTGTGGTATAGACACGCCAAGGAATATACTCAGCTTTAAGAAGATATGAAATCCTTACTGAAACATGAACATGATTGCCTCTCAATGCCTCTTTTGCAAACCACAGCACCCAAAAGGAGAGAGAGAACAAAAGGGAATGCCCTGCCAAAAGGCAGGGTGGGGTGGGGGGGATGGGGAGGTGGGAGGGATACTGGGACCCGTGGTGGTGGAAAATGGGCACTGGTGGAGGGATGGTACTCGATCATTGTATAATTGAAACCCAAGCACAAAAATTTGTAAGTCTACAACTACACCTTTGAGGTACAGTTTCACTAATAAAAATTTAAAAAAAGATATGAAATCTTGCCATTTATGACAATATGGATGGGTCTGAGGGGATTATCCTAAGTAAAATGAATCAGAAGGAGAAAGACAAGTACCCAGTGGTTTCATTCCTATGTGAGACAGAGGAACCAAGGCAAAAGGATAGGAAAGAAATCAAAACCACCCTGAATTCTAACTGCAGAACCTAGTTCCCAAGGGAAAAGTAGAATTTTTTTTAGGGAGGAATGATCTGGTGGACTGGACTGAGGGACTTTGGTGGTCAGTATGATGTGGTCACCTACATTCGAAGGTATGAACAGGCATGCCCAAAACAAAAAGTGTTCTTTAACCTGAATGCCTGAGAATAGATGACTGGATAAGAAACTGTGGTATACCTACACAATGGAATACTATGCAGCTGTTAGGAAGAACGAAGTCATGAAATTTGTCTATAAATGGATGGACATGGAGAGTATCAGGCTGAGTGAAATGAGTCAGAAGGAGAGGCACAGGTAGCGAATGAGACTTATATCCAAGGTGAGGGTAAACAGGGGCCAGGAGGACTGGTTAATGGTTGGAAGCTTGCCACACGAGTGTTTGTGTGGTGAAGGGCAGTTAGGATAGAGAAGGGATCAGCATTTAAAAAAAAAAGTGCCCTGGGGATGGGGGGTGGGAGGGATACTGGGATCCGTGGTAGTGGGAAATGGGCACTGGTGGAGGGATGGGTATTTGATCATTGTATAATTGAAACCCAAGCACAAAATTTGTAAGTCTACAACTGTACCTCATGGTGTCTAGCACAGGGGTAGGGCGTTTGCCTTGCACGCAGCCAACATGGCTGACCCGAGTTCGATTCCTCCGCCCCTCTCGGAGAGCCCGGCAAGCTACCGAGAGTATCTCGCCCGCACAGCAGAGCCTGGCAAGCCCCCCGCGACGTATTCGATATGCCAAACACAGTAACAACGAAGTCTCCAATGGAGATGTTACTGGGCCCGCTCAAGCAAAAACTAAAATAAAAAAGTGCCCCAAACCAGATAAATACGTGGTATAAACACACCAAGGAATATACTCAGCTTTAAGAAGATATGAAATCTAAACCTGTCTGGCTTCAAAGTCAAGATCTGGTGCCACAGGGCTGTGAATGGTGAGACACCACCTTCCTGGGTTGTTCAGAGCCACCTTCTTGCTATGCCTTTGTGTCATCTCTGTTGAGTGGGACTACAGAGAGAAGGGATGATGATCCAGGAACTGCTCTTAGGAGGAAACAGCCTTCTCCCTTGAGGGCCTTTTGTAATCCCAATTGCTTCTTTATAAGCTCTATCCAGGCACACGGGGAGTACATGGATGCAGGATGATCACAGTTTGGAAAAACCAAGAGAAAGCTGAAAAGATTTTATCTTAAAGACAGAGGAACAGCTGGAAAGGTGTGGCTGAGTGAACACCAAGCATTTGACTTTCCCCCCAGAGTGTAATTCCAGTCACTGAGACTTTAGACTGGTGAGTCACAGCAATGTTTTGGTTTGAAAACCTCACCACATGGGGCCAGGAGCTGTCGTGCAATGGCAGAGTGCCTGCAGGATGTCCACATACCCGGGAACATCACCCCAGACAAGCTGCAGTGGGAGCCTTGAGATGCAGCCCAGGCACTAAGCTTCTTCCTGGCACAGCTGTCGGGATCCGGTGCCATGAGGGGTCAACCCCCAGAGAGGGCAGCAACAACAAATCAGGGGAACAAAACAAAAGACGTCAGCCTGGTTGCAGTGTGGAGAACGCAAGGAGGAAGCAGAAGGGAAACAGGGAGGAAATCGTAGGAAATCGAATGAGATGAGAGGCCAGCAGGTGGCAGTAGATGGAGCAAATAGATTCAGGATGGGCTGACAGTCTGGGCGGAGGGAAATCCCTTTAGTCCGTTAGTCTGTAACAGGGAAGAGAGCAGTGAAGACTAAATTCTGTATCTGGGAAGCACTTAGACCAATGCCTGACATCGTTAGCATGGTCGTTATCATTACTACTGACCATAGATGTTAAAAAAAAAACTGTAGGAGGTAATTAAGGCTTTTATGCATCCAAGAATTACTAGGGGCCAGAGCAATAGTACAGCGGGTGTAGCGTTTGCCTTGCCTGCAACTGACCCCTGTTCGATTCCCCAGCATCCCATAGGGCCCCTTGAGCATCGCCGGGAGTCGACCAAAAATAAAAATAATAAAATAAAAATAATTAAATTAATGAAGAATTACTATTGATTTGATGCATTTTTAAAAAAAAGACAAGGTCAGCATTCGACCTAATAGTGTTATCCGTCGCGCTGCAGGGGTTCTGACAGTCCAGGGGTTCAATCTCATTGACCTCTAAAATATTGGTGTGGGCGGGGGAATTAGTGACCTGCTCAGAGCTCCGATCTCCTCACCTACGACGCACGGAGAAAAAAAAATTTTAATATCTCTGTTCCGAAAATGCCAAGACCATCTGTATCGTGCGCTCATCCGGAGTCAGCGAGCGTGAAAGCAGCATCCCCTGCTACGGGTACCCACACCGCCTCCTCCCCTCGCGCCTCCCGCCGGGGCGCGACGTTGCACTTCCCCTCCGCAACAGCAGAGGGCGAGGGCGCGCGCGGCGGCGCCGCCGGGGCCATGGGGGCGGCGCTCCGTCCCGCCCGCGTCTTCCTGCTCCTCCTCCACGTGGGACGCGGCAAGGATGGCGGCGGCCGAGGCGGCAGCGGCGGATGCGGTAGGTGGACGCGGAGCGGGCGGCGGGGCCGGGGTCTCGGGGGCGCGGGGGAGGTCTCGGGACGTCCCGGCTGATGCCCGCTGTGCCTGTTGGAGCAGGAGGAGGCGGCGGTGCGCGACGTGCAGCGGCTGCTGGTGCAGTTCAAGGATGAGGAGGGGGCGCGGCTGGGCTCCCCGTTCGACGTGCCCGTGGACATCACCCCGGACAAGCTGCAGCTCGTGTGCAACGCCCTGCTGGCCCAGGTGCGCGGCCCCCGCGGGACTCGCGGGGGAGGTGGGGCTCGGGGACGCCCCGGGGCACCCGCACTGGGTGCCGACCCCCGCTCGGGCCGTTGGCGGGGGTGGCGGGGTGGGGTGGGGCAGTAGGGGGTCGTCGGAGGGGGGTGTGGGTGTCCGGACAGGCGCTGCGTTTCGGAAACATCGCCGCAGCCCCTGCCAGTCCAGTCCAGCCTGGCCGGGAGGCGTGTTATGGGACCTGCGCGGTAGGTGATAGACTCGAAATGGGACTTCTGCAGAAGCACAAGTGTCAGACTCAAACCCTTGGCCCTTCCAAGCGGGTGTTGTCAAAGTGCTGCCGGTGATGGTGCTTTAAAATGCAGTGTCCCTCCCACCCCACCCCCCAAGGGGTAAAGTAAAATGCAGTGTAAATTAATGAACAAGCAGTGTCTGGAACCGAGCCAGAGGGATAGTGTGAACTTCGCTTGCGGGAGGCCCAGTTTTGATCACATCCCCAACAAGGCTTTGGTCTCTGAGCCACCCCCAGTGCAGCTGGCCACTCTGAGACCAAGATCTGAATAGCCTCTGGGCACTGCCCCGTGTGGCCTCAAAACCGTCCAGGGGCCAGAGCTATGGTACAGCAGGGAGGGCGTTTGCCTTTGTCACTGACCAGGTTAGATCCCTGGTATCCCATATGGTCTCCTGAGTGCACCAGGAGTAATCCTAAGAATTGCCAGTTGTGGGGCCAGAGTGATAGCACAGAGCCAGGAGTAACCCCTGAGCATCGCCGGGTGTGACCCCCCCCCCCAAAAAAAAAAGCCAGGTGTGATCCAAAACAAAATGCAGGACCCGGAAGAATGGTGTAACAGGTAAGGCACTTAGTTTCATGCACACTGACCCCAGCTAGCTCCTACTCCCAAATGGTCCCCAAGCAGGGCCAGGAGTGATCCCTGAGCATTGCTGGATGTGGCCTAGTACAAAAATGCAGTACCTGAACCCCAGTGCAAACTACTCACCACTCACACACCAGGTGAAGAGGCAAAGGAAGAATCTGCTTTTTTTTTTTTTGGTTCTTGGGCCATACCCGGTGGTGCTCTGGGCTTACTCTCCTGGTGTGGGGGAGGGGGGCATACTATGCCAGACCTAGTGGGCCACATGCAAAGCAAGCATATTATGTGGAGTATTTATTTAATTTTGGTTTTGGCCACTTCCAGCAATGCTTGGGGCTTACTCCTGGCTCTGCACTTAGGAATTATTCCTAGTGATACTTGGGGGACCATATGGGATCAAACCCGGGTCAGCCTCATTCAAGGCAAATGCCCTCCCTGCTGTGCTGTCTCTCTGGATAGGGCACTGGGGGAGTATTTTATGAAGAGGAAGGATGTTGACGTGTCATGTGAAAGTCTTAGTAATTTTTTTTTTCCGTTTTGGGTCACACCCAGCGATGCACAGGGGTTACTCCTGGCTCTGCACTCAGGCATTACCCCTGGCGGTGCTCAGGGGACCATATGGGATGCTGGGAATCGAACCCAGGTTGGCTACGTGCAAGGCAAACGCCCTACCCGCTGTGCTATTGCTTCAACCCGTCTTAATAATTTTTAGAGGATTAAAAGCTGATGCTCCAAGGCCCTGGAGGTGCTGTGGTGTCCCGGGAGCATTGCTGGAAGAAGCTCCCCACCCCATAGCTCCTTGTCACTGGGCCCTGCCCCTGCTTTGACGGGGAGTTGCCCTCTGTTTGCTGACCCCCTCCAGGAGGATCCCGTGCCATTGGCTTTCTATGTCCACGATGCTGAGATCGTCTCCTCACTGGCAAAGACACTGGAGTCGCAGGCGGTGGAGACAGAGAAGGTTCTGGACATCATCTACCAGCCACAGGCTATCTTCCGGGTCCGTGCCGTGACCCGCTGCACCAGTTCGCTGAAGATGCACAGCGAGGCCATCATTTCCGTGGCCTTCAGCCCCACGGGAAAGTAAGGACAGCTGCAGGATCATGGTGGCTCCGATAGGGGTGGGTACACGTATTACTAACCTGTGTTACTGTCAGTGGGGCTCTTGGCTTTTTTTAGACACCTCCCCCCACCCCCAAACTCTGGGCTCAGATTGCAAGTAAAGAACTTCATGGTGGAACTTGGACCCCAAAGGCCAAAGACACCCACCTTAGAGGATCCTTTCAGTACTCTAAGATCCAGGCAGGCCACGTGACTTTCCAGCTGCATCCTTCCCCTGAAGCTGCATCCTCTGCCTTCGGGCAGGCCCATGAGGATGATGAGAGGCATCTAGTCTGGTTGTCCTTTCCTCTTAGAAAGGAAGAGAAGAGAGATGGCCTAGGGCCAAGGGTCTGCTAATGGCACCAGTGTTAACCTTCTTCCCACCCTATAGAGAGGGAAGTCTGCTCGCAGGAGACCGTAGGGAGCACAGGTGCCCAGGTGTGGTACAGAGGATGCTCACTGCAGGGTCAGGCTCACTCTCTGCCCCCCACCCCCAGGTACCTGGCCAGTGGCTCTGGGGACACCACGGTGCGCTTCTGGGATCTCAGCACAGAGACGCCACACTTCACATGTCAGGGTCAGTATGTGCTTACTGTGGGGGGTTGGGGGAATGCAACAGCCCCCCCTGCACCCCTCCCCCCCACACACACACTTCACAACTGGTTCCTGAGCGGTTGCAGAACTGACTCCACCCCTTTAGCATCCTGGACAACTGAGCTCCTGGGTAGCAACCACAGCGAGCCTGAGGAATTAATAGAGAAATAAGCCAAGATTGGGGCTTGGGAGAGCACAGTGCACCGAGCACAGGCTCTGCGTATGGGACACCAGGTTCCATCCCCGGCACCATGGGGTCCCCTAAGCACACTTTAGCTGTGTCACCTGAGGAGGTGTCAGAACGGGGCAGCCTCCCCCTGGGGGTAGGTCCTCCCAGAAAGCCACATCTCTCCTTTCATGCTGTTGCTTCTATCACACATTTTTTTTACTCAGTAGTTGGAGCTCTGGCAGTGTGCCAGGTGTGGCCACACCCCGGGGGTGGGTGGGCACAGATTGATGCCTCCCTCTCCCCTTTCTCAGGACACAGGCACTGGGTCCTCGCCGTTTCCTGGTCCCCAGACGGCCTGAAGTTGGCCTCAGGCTGCAAAAACGGCCAGGTACGTGTACCACACGTCTTAGGACCCAGGTTTCATCCTGGCAGCCAAAAGACTGCGCAGAGCGCACCAAGGGCCAGAAAGGGCCAGAGCACATGCTCCGCTCTGCAGTGGGCCTCGGTTGGATCCTGGCACCACATGGTCCCTTGAGCACCACCAAGGCAGGAGTGATTCCCCCAGTACTGGGACTAGGAGTAGCCCCTGAGCTCGCATGTGTGGCCCCAGGATCATGAACACAAAAAGAAGGAGCCCAAGCGATAGTACAGCGGGTAGGTTGTTTGCCTTGAATGTGGCCGGCCCAGGTTCAATCCCCAGTATCCCATATGACCCCCCCTATTACTGCCAGAAGTAACAACTGAGCATCACTGGGTGTGACCCAAAAAGCAAAAACAGCAAAACAATAGCAAAAAGAACGTGAAAAGGGGCCGGAGCAATAGCACAGAGGGTAGGGCGTTTGCCTTGCATGCGACCAACCCGGGTTCAGTTCCCAGCATCCCATATGGTCCCTTGAGCACTGCCAGGGGTAATTCCTGAGTGCAGAGCCAGGAGTAACTCCTGCGCATCGCCAGGTGTGACCCAAAAAGCAAAAAACAAAACAAAACAAAAAAAAAAACGTGAAAAGGAATTGAAAGCCCAGGTGGATGGCGGTCAGGACAGCACTATGGGTTTCCATCCGGGTACCTGGGCCAGAGCCACGTCCGGGGATCTACAGGTTGGGAGAAGGGAAGAATGCTGGGGGAATCTTCGGTGGGACAAGGGAGAGATTGAGGGGGTAGGGGAAAAGGTGTCTGATGAGCTTCTACCCTTCAGATTCTTCTGTGGGACCCGAGCACAGGGAAGCAGGTGGGCAGGGCCCTCACCGGCCACAGCAAGTGGATCACCGGGCTGAGCTGGGAGCCCCTCCACATGTAAGTGCCCCTGCTGACCGTTGCGAGAGTGTGTGTGGGGGGGGGGGGGGGTCATCAGGAGGGTCCCAGCCCAGGCGTGGTTCCCTGGTAGAGTGCTCTGTCCCCCAGACCCAGACCAGGTGTGATCCCAGTCTGTGTATGGGCTGTGGGAATTGGGAGGTGGGAGGGGAATAGGAATGACACTTAAAAACAGCAGTGGGGGTGCTGGAGTGATAGCACGGCGGGCAGGGCGTTTGCCTCGCATCTGGTCCATCCGGGTTTGATACAGTCCCTTTTCACTGCCAAGAGTGATCCCCGAGTAAGCCAGGGGCAGGGAGTAAGAAACAAAAACAGCCACAGGGCCAGGGAGGTTGTACACCAGGTTAGGTGCCTGCCCTCCATGGTGCTTATCTGGGTTCGTCGATCCCTGGTACAACATATTACGACCTGAGCCCTGCCAGGAGTAATAAGCCATGAGCACCCCACAACACAGGGGGCCACCATGCAGCTGGCTCAGAGGGCTGAAGCATGTGCTTTGCATGTGTGGGAGCCCTGAATTGATTTGGGTTGTTTTGGTTTGGGATTTTGGGGGTGTTTTTTGTTTTTTTCCTGGCTCTTTGCTTTTTGGGGTCACACCCTACAATGCTCAGGGGCTACTCCTGGCTCTGTGCTGAGGAATTTTTACTCCTGGTGGTGCTCAAGAGCCATTTGGGATGGGGGGGGGGGGGTGGAATCTAGGTCTGCCTTGCGCAAGGCAGACGCCCTCCCTGCTGTACTATCGCACCCGCTGGGGAATTTGGTCCTGCCAACACGTGCTCTGTTGGGTGCTGACAGTGTGGCACCCAGATAAACGAACACCTCCACAGTGACGCTTATTCCACCATCCCCACTCCCCGTCCCTCCCTCCCCGCAGCAACCCTGAGTGCCGCTACGTGGCCAGCAGCTCCAAGGACGGCAGCGTGCGGGTGTGGGACACGGTCGGCGGCCGCTGCGAGCGCATCCTCACGAGTCACACGCACTCGGTCACGTGTGTCCGGTGGGGCGGCGACGGGCTCCTGTACTCCTCCTCCCAGGACCGGACCATCAAAGTGTGGCGCGCTCATGACGTACGTGGGTGGGGATGACCCGGGGGGGCCCCTGGGGGAGGGGGCTGCAGGGGCAGGTTCCAGCATTTCTGCCTTGGGCAGCCCGGAGCCCGGCTGCGCTGCTGAGTGAATCTGCCGTTCCGCAGCCTGGCCCCCCTTTCATCTGTCCTGGCTTCCGTTCCTTCCCTGACCCCCATTTCCAGGGACTACGGACTGGGCTTGGGGCCTTGTTTCCCGAATGCAGAGCGCTGGGCCCAGAGTGGTGGTGGCAGATCACAGAGATTGTGCCCTGGGTCTTCGGGGCGCTGACCCTGGGCCCCAGCTCTTCCAGGCTCTTCTGGGCGCCCTGCGGGGCTGCAGCTCCCCGGGCTGGAGCACGTGGGGGCGTCCACCTGCAATCGGACATGCTGTTCCCTTCTCCCCCTCCCAGGGCGTGCTGTGCCGGACCCTGCAGGGCCACGGCCACTGGGTGAACACCTTGGCACTCAGCACTGACTACGCCCTGCGCACGGGCGCCTTCGAGCCAGCGGAGGCCACCATCAATCCCCAAGACCTCCAGGGGTCCTGTGAGTGCCAGGAGAAGGCCGGTGGGGGCGCTGGGGGAGGGGCCAGCCCAGGCTGGGCTTTCCCTTCCGTTTTCTCATCAGCCTTGTTCGCTCTCCCTCCCCCGCGGTGGCCTGGACAGTGGTGGAGTGGAAGGAGAGGGCTCTGAAGCGGTACAACCTGGTGCGGGTGAGTGTGTCCCCAGCCCTCCCGCGCCCCCCCACTCAGGTCTTCTGATTTCTTTTCTAGAAAGTTACATGCGTGATGGTACATTCGTGTGCCATCCTAAAAATCTTTATGCTAGGGAATGTTTTTGCTTTGCTTTCTTGCTACTTGTTTCTTTCTCAAGTGACATTTATCTAAGTGACTCTTTCATGTGGTCTGAGTTTCAGGTAAAGGTAGATGGTGGGGCACTTGCCTTGCGCACAGCCAACCTGGGTTCGATCCCCTGAGCCCCACCAGGAGTGATCCTGAATGCAAAGCGAGGGTTCAGCCCTAAACATTGCCAGGTGTATTCCCCAGAACAGGGTAGATAGTGAGAATCCCTCACCCTTGCATATCTCTCCTGTAAATTCAAACTGGGTGCATTCATTGGCCGAGAACTGTTCTCCCAGCCAGCTGACAACAAGGAACAGGACCACAGCTGGTTGGTAATCAGTGGCCTGTTTTTCTTCTTAGAGCATAGTTACATAGAAATCAGAAATTGGGGCTAGAGCACTTACACAGCAGGGAGGGTGTTTGCCTTGCATGTGGCCAACCCCAGGTTCGATTCCCAGCATCCCATGTGGTTCCCCCAAGCACCGCCAGGAGTAATTTCTGAGCACAGAGCCAGGAGTAACCCCTGAGCATCATGGGGTATGACCCAAAAAGAAAAAAAAATCAGAAATTGTGAAATAAGGGGGGTACATATAGATGTGGTTGAACATTATCACAACAATAAACAGATGTAAAGTCCTTCAGCGGAAGTTCTAGATTAACTCAAGGACAAAATCTTTTCTGGGGGTTTAGCACTCTAGATCACTAGATCTGCTCAAGGGCGGGATTCCATCTAAGGGCATATTGCTTTCTCCTTTCTAGTAATCCATTTAGACAACCATTGAATACTAATGTTTTGTCATTTTGTATGAACACAATAAGAGATGTATTAAAGAGTATTAAAGCTTAAAGAGTGGCTCCTCCTGTCTTGCCGTATATCCCAGACTACAGTCCTCAGGCCAGGTTAGTTTTTTCTAACCTCACAGGGTCCTTACTCAGTTGCTTTTGGGTCATGAGTTTGTTCCATGACCGTGCTCGTCACTTATACTTCATATGGCAATTAGCGTGGCCCTTTTTGAAGCCAGGGTAGCTTCCGGCTTGCCCTGGGCCCATTCTTGTCCCTCGGAGGGACCCCCGTTTTGGGGTGTTAGGAACTAAGGGCAACACTGAGGCCTAGTCAAGTAAACATGAGGAATGCCCAGGTGTAAACATTATTGAGTCAATTAATTCACATATTACAAAAGCACAGCATGAACTGTTTTCCTTTGTCTATACAAAAAGGACATTGCTAAACCAACCATGCAAAGGACAAAGGAAAGAGAAAAGCAATATAGGATTATTAGTGCCTGATGGAATTGGGTGTGGCTCGGGAGCACTGTTGGTGGGAGTAACTGGGCAAATCTAAACTCCCTTTGGGAAGAGCAAGGACAAACCATACCAGTGTTATCCAACACTCTCTATTCCTTGTTTTTTTGGGGGAGGGGAGGGCCAGGGGTCACACCCAGCGATGTACAGGGGTTACTCCTGGCTTTGTGCTCAGGAATTACTCCTGGCAGTGCTCGGGGAACCATATGGGATGCTAGGAATCAAACCCAGGTCGGCCGCATGCAAGGCAAACGACCTACCCACTGTACTATCGCTCCAGCCCTCTCTGTTCTATCTGGAGGCATCCAATTGCTTGTGTCAACTTCAGAAGTTCCCGTGTAGGGGACCAGAGAGAGTATAGAAGGGAAGGCACTTGCCTTGCAAGAAGCTGCTTTGGCCGGTGGCCCTGATTGGCTCTTCGGCATCAGGTACAGTCCCCTTAGCATTGCCAGGGTCTCTTCTGAACAAAAAGCCAGGAATAGCCCCCGAGCACCGCAGGGTATGGCCAAAAATATGTCTGTACACTGGGTGCTGTGCAGCTACACACACACAAGCCCCATGAGCTCCCATCATGCCATTCGCAGCCTTGCCTTTTCATGGGAACCGAGACCTTGCCAACTGCCCCCTGTGCCCTTTCTTCTGGGGGGGAGGGAGGGTGACTGCCCAGCCCCCTGGCTCCCATGGCAGGTTGTCTTGGCCTGGGTCCTGCCCCAAGAGGCTTGCGCTCTGCCTCCCCTAGGGCCAGGGCCCTGAGAGGATGGTGTCTGGCTCCGATGACTTCACCTTATACCTGTGGACCCCCGCAGAGGACAAGAAGCCCCTTGCACGCATGACAGGACACCAGGCCCTCATCAACCAGGTGCGCTTCTCCCCCGACGCCCGCATCATCGCCAGTGCCTCCTTCGACAAGTCCATCAAGCTGTGGGATGGCAGGACGGGCAAGTGAGTGGGCTGTCGGGGGGGTGAGGGGGGCACTGCTGTTTGGGAAGAGGCGTGCTCCTGGCAGGGGATGACGTGGCTTTTCCCAGCGGCTGTGTCCTCTTAAATGCGGCCCATGAAATGCCAGTCGCTTTCCTAAGGGGCTGCTGCAGAGGACTGGGAGGCACCAGCCGGCTTTCCTGTCGGGGCCTTGTGATGGGAGGTCAGCAGGCGAATCTGCTTGCAGCCCTGGGAGGGGAGGGGGCGTTGAGATGCAGTGCTCTGGGGGCTAAGTATCGTGGAGGAAAGGCACCAAGAGGAAGGGGACTAGGAGAACCCCGTTTGGGGCTAACGGGGGCCTCCGTCTCTTTTGTGACCCTCCACACTGCAGGGCTGTAAAGTAAGCCCTTTGCTTCCTTGTTGGGAAGGAAACTGGGGGCCTAGAAGACAGCATAGCGGGGAGGGCACTTGCCTTGCACGACACCAACCCAGGTTCGATCCTGGCATCCCATAGGGTCCCCTGAGCCCACCAAGAGTGATCCCTGAGTGCAGAACCAGGAGTAAGCCCCGAGCATCGCTGGGTGTGACCCCAAGAAACCAGAGACGGGGAAGGAAACTGAGGCCGTCACTCCCTGCCACCTTCCAGGAGGCAGCTGCTGGGTGGGGGCAGGGGAGCTGCACAGATGGCCACCTTGGACCCTAAGGCCCACGGAGTCGCACAGGCACCAAGACCTGGCAAGGGGCAGCAGCAGCCTTGCTCTGGAGACAGGCACGTGGGCGCTCCAGGGCCACTGTGACACAAGTAGCCCCATGGCAGCCACAGAGGGCCCCCCGCCAGGCGAATGGGCAGCTCCAGTGGCCATCCAATGTTCTTCCCTGGCGCAGGTACCTGGCTTCCCTGCGGGGCCACGTGGCTGCCGTGTACCAGATTGCCTGGTCGGCCGACAGCCGACTCCTGGTCAGCGGCAGCAGTGACAGCACACTGAAGGTGTGGGACGTGAAGGCCCAGAAGCTGTCCATGGACCTGCCAGGCCACGCGGATGAGGCACGGTGACCCCCATGGGCGGACAGGGCTTGGGGGGGCAGCTGGAGCCCTGTTCCCCACAGCCCTTCTCACTGGCCTCTGCTCCCCACTCAGGTGTATGCTGTGGACTGGAGTCCAGACGGGCAGAGAGTGGCCAGTGGGGGCAAGGACAAATGCCTCCGGATGTGAGTTTGGGGAGATGGCGGGTGGCTGCTCGACTATGATGTCCCTAGGTTCGCTCCGTGCGACTTTCCCTTCTGGGGTGGAACATTAGGAGGACTTTAGAGTGCCCAGGTGCCCCGGAGGGAACTAGTGCCCAGGGCAAGGGGGAGACTGGACCTTACTGGGCTAGGGAGATGCAGGGGAGGGGGGGTTGGGGGGAGGCTTATAGCCTTGATCCTGAGACCTTGTGCCCCTCGGGGTACGATCCTGAAAGTCGGGGCAGAGGGTAGTGTCAGACCTCAGCAGACAAGATGGTTGAAGCAGACATGTGCCCCGCGGTTTGTGCCAGGCCGCCTTGGGAGGGCCCTGGGTGAGGTCCCAGTTGGAGCACCAGCCCCATCCTCTTCCTGTTGCCCGCAGATGGAGAAGATGAGGAATCTCTGGCTCTCTCGGACTCACACTTGGACTTGCCTCCCCCTGGGATCAGGAGGTGGCTGGAGAACGAAGCCTCTGTCTTTGACTGCCCCAGTGGGAACCTGCCTGGCGCAGGCGGCCATGGAGGGCATCGCTTGGACCTCGCAGGTGCTGGCCCGGGCGGTGTCTGCTGCCTTCTCTCCCATCAGCTCTGCCCAGGGCAGGCCCCAGCTGTTGACCAAATAAATCACTTTTATGTCTGGTTATAATTTTTATTGTTTTGGGCTTATTCTTGGTTCTGTGCTCAAGGATCACTCCTGGTGGTACTTGGGGTGCCGGGAATTGATTCAGGCCAGGCATGAGCAAGGCAACTGCCCTGCCCACTGTACTATCCCTTCAGCCCCATTGTTATTTCTCTTTCTAATTTTTTCAGTTTTTCGGCCATACCTGGCAGTGGTGCTCAGGGGCTACTCCTGACTCTGCACTCAGGAATTACCCCTGGCAGTGCTGGGGCAAGGGGGATGGGGTGGGTGGTGGGGGGAACTATATAGGATGCCAGGGATTGAATCCGGGTCAGCTACATGCAAGGCTAACACCCTACCCATTGTACTATCACTCTGGCCCCATTGTTAGAAGTTCTCACCTTAGAACCCCAGCTCAAGGATTGCTGAGTCAGTCTTGCTCCCTCCCTCAGCACTTGACACTGACGTCCCCCAAAACCACTTTCTGAGTGGGAAGTTGCCTTTGCTCCCATCCACGCACCTTCAGAGCTGGGGAGCAGCTCTCCCTGTGCCGTCAAGGTCAGAGGCTCTCACGAGAGTCACTGGCTCCGGGTGCCTTGGGGTGGGGCCCCTCTGGGAGAGCAGCTGCCACCGTCACAGCAGCTAGGGTCAGTGCTCTAGTGACCCATCCTTCGCCCACACATGCTGGGCCCCGCTGGGCACCAAGGGCAGCGGGTGGGCAGTCAAGGGGCACGGCTTCAGGTGTGCAGACCCTCAGTCCACGTGCTTCCACTGAGTACCAGCCTCCACAAAGGCGGTCAGGCGGGTTTCAAGGCCATTCCTGGAGGGCACCACAGCACCCCGGCATTTCTTCTTCCCTCTCATGTCCTCTTTCCCCACCCCACTCTGCCCCATCTGTGCTCTCACGATCTTGCCTGTGACTTCACTGTGGGTCTCTACTTGGCACATCTCTGGGCTGAGGCCAGAAGGGAACCCACAGTTAAAAGAGTTCCTGTTGTGTGCCTCCGGTGCCCCTCCTGGCATGCCTGTGACTGGTACCTGCATCTTATACACACACACACTCACCCTGAGATGTGAGCCTCCAGAGTCACGAGCTGGTACCTGCACTTACACACACACACATACACACATACACAGCAGATACACACCCCGAGCTATGAGTCTCCAGGATCATGGGCTGGTACCTACATCTTACACACACACACACACACACACACACACCACAGAGATGTGAGCCTCCCAGGGTCAGGGGATCTGGGATGCCCCCCCACCCCAAGATGTGAGCCTCCAGGGTGACAGGGTCTGGGCTGCCCTTGCCCATAATATTGGTTCTCCTGGCCTGTTTTAGATGTCGTACCCACACTCCCCGGGGAAATGGTGGTAGATCGTAATAGCTGACTTTGCTTCCCGCCATTCACACATACGGCCTCCCGGACCACCCTGAAGAACTCAGGAGTGCTGAGTGACCTCCAGTTCTTTTATGGGAACTGGACCCAGCCCAGGTCTGCAGATGGGGTCTAGCAGCTGTGGCACAGACTGGGCTGGGCCTGGCCTGGCTTGGGGTGTTCTCCAGGCAAGTGGGATTCCTATCTAGACTCAGTCTGGCCCAGCCCACGGTGGACGTCCTGCCGCCAGGCCAGGGTCGGGCAGGGTGGTCAGCGGTGCTCTGCAGAGTATGGGTGGTGGTCATGGTTCTGGTTCCTGAGGGCCCTGGGTCCAAAGTGAAGGTGGGTGAGGGGGCGTCCCGGGGCCCCCCGCCTAGTAGGGGTACAAGTATTCCAGGTCTTCTAGCCTGCGCATGTCCTCCATCCCAATGGACACAGTTTTCCGCTGGGGTTCCTTTCGCTGCACGGTGATCTGAATCGGGTTGTTCTCTGGAAAGCTGTTCAAGTCAGTGGCCACAGTGGCAAACTGAAATCAAATGAACCAGCCCGTCAGCACCTTCCTTCCCAGGCTTCCCCCTGGGACCCCTTTTCCAGCCCCCTCTGTAGTCAACTCAGAGCCTCCTTCACCTTAACCTTAAGACCTGCTCACAAGAGGAACAGGCCAGAGCCAAGACTGGACCCTGACCTCCCCCAGGGGTGTTTGCAGACATGGGTAATGTGTTTGTGGGCTTCACCCCTCTGGCTCACCCCCTCCCTGTCCGTCCCCAGGCTCCTCGCTGTTTCCTTGGTGGCCCTTGACTTGATGTGGCCCAGCCTGCTCACAACTGCTAAGTGAAAGAATCTGGGGTCAGAGTGATAGTATAGCAGATAGGGTGCTTGCCTACCTGCTGTATTATCCCTTATGTCCCTTGTGGTACCCCCGAGCACTTTCAGGAGTAAATCCTGAGTGCAGAGCCAGAAGTAGATCCCAAGCATCCCTGGGTGTCGCCCCCAAAGGCCAAAAAAAAAAAAAAAAGAATCTGCAAATGGATGTGGCTGGACCTATTTGCCTTCTTGGAGCCTAGCGTGGCCTAAAATCCTGTCTCCCAGGAAGCAGCAGCCTGGAGTAGGAACTGATCCCCTTCCACCCGAAAGGAACCGACAGGGAGCTGAGGTGGGCAGGTCTAAGGGCCTTACCCGTCCCCAGAGCCCCCATCCCAGGTCTTACTTTGTAAGGCTTGCACCACTTCCCCACGCCAGCTGTGTTGGCTGCACGGACAGTGAGGCAGTAGCTCGTGTTCGGCTTCAGCTCCATCAGCTTGACTGTGGTCCCCAAGATCTTGTTGAAGATCCACGGGCGGTTCTTGGCCTTGAGCTGCTCGTTGTCTTTCCTGGACACCTCCTGCAACAGGACCTGGTAGAAGCTGACCTGCTGCTTGCCCACGGCATAGGTCCAGGATACCTAGGGAAAGAGAGCCCCCCGGGGAGATTTTTGAGAGCTGGCTAGCCACCCTTCAGCCCGGCCCAACCCCCTGTGGGTCGGAAGGCCCCATCCTCATCCCCAGCCTTGGCTGAGAAAGCCACAGTGGATGGGCAGAGACTCAGGGATGGGAAGGGACTCAGAAGCCAGGTGAGGAAGCCCCAGCCTCCAGCACAGGCTTCTCCCGGGGGCAGCCCCCTCTCCTCTAGGTCTACCCTCTGCCTTCCACACAGAACTTGAACTGTCAGTCAAAGGAACCTTAGCAACTTGGCGGCCCTGCTTATTGTGCCTGGGTCATGGTTTCCCAGAGGGCGGTGCCGGCCCCGGGTCTCGTTCAAACAACAGCTCCAGGGATGCTGTTGGCTTTGTATTCCCAGAGCAGGGACCAAACCTGGCTAAAGGTCCAGAGAGTTTTCAAAACCCTACAGACTCGGCGCTGCTCTCTCCCCTCATCTCCCATGTCCCATTTCTCCCCCTCCCAGGCCTTTTAGCTCTCAAACATCCACCGCTATCAAAATACTTTTAGAGTATTTTGTTAAAACAAGTCCTTTGGTGGAGATCAAAGCAGCCTTTGCAGGGTTGATTCCTGGCACTGCCACCGAGAGTGACCCCTTAGCACTGTCAGGTGCCGCTCCCAAAAGAAACGGAAAGATTGGAGCTGGAGCGATAGTACAGCAGGTTGGGTGCTTGTCATGCACATGACTGACCCAGGTTCCATCCCCATTCTCGAACCCACCAGGAGTAATTCCTGAGTGCAGAGCCAGGAGTAAGCCCTTAAAAAATAACCCCAGCACACACATTGCTGACGCCCACCAACCCTTATAGTATCTGGGGGCGGGCAGCAGGATTTCAATTCTAGTGAGCTAGATAATGAAGATGCTAAGAGACCCGAGTCATTGCCCTGGTTCTAACTGCTGGTCCATGGACCAGAGTGCAGCACTGGTGCGGCCTGCAGGTGTCGAAAGGTTGAGGATGCTGCTCACGGCCCCCAACAATGGGGCTTCAACTTTGGCTTCCTAAGCGACAGCGTGAAATCTGTTCACCACCTGATACAGAGCTTTGCCCAAAGCTGTTCTGTATTGTTACAAAACATAAAAGTAAAAAGAACCTCAAGGATTACTGCAAATATGAGATGTAAACTGCAATAAACAAACTTGAAAACGTGCAGCCAAGGAGAGTGAGGGGAGGGGATGGGAGAAGGGGAGCGGGGGGGGGGGGGGTGTGGGGGAGGGGGTTGATACTGGGGGTGGAATTTGCTGGAGCGTTGTAATCCTGAAACAACTCTGAATAACTATGTAAATCACATTGCCTAAATATTTTTTTTAATCTGGAGGAGGACACTGGACCTCAGAAAAATGCACCTAAACTAATGTCCTCCTTAACTCCCGTCCAGCATGCTAGGACGGTGATCTTCACACCGTGGACTTATCAGGACCATCTGGGAATTGAAATGTCAGCCCACCCGAACTACTGCAGGAGACCCTTGAGAGAGGCGGCCCAGGAGTCTCATTTGCATTTGGTGTTTGGGGGCCACACCTGGCAGTGCTCAAAGGCTCGGGCTTGCTCCTGTCACAGCCTAGAGCTCAGGGACCTTGGAGACCAAGCGAGAAGGGATCAAGTGCATGAAGCATGTGCTTCCAGCCTTTTGAGCTCTCCCCTGGCCCACAGATCTCACCAGTTTTGTTGTCATCACTTGGGTTTTCCCAGGGGGTGTGGGGGGCGTACACTAGGTGGTGCTCAAGGGTACTCCTCGCATTGCCAGACTCCCTCATGCAAAGCTCCTGTTCCCTCTCTCCCCAGGAATCCCATTTCTAGTGAGCATGTGAGAGAAAGAGGCTTCCCACATACCTCCAGGAACCTTGGCTACTGCCAGCACCTCCACCAAATGTCTTTCTCCCACAGCTACAAGGTAAAACCTTGCTTCTGGGGCTGGAGCAATAATAGTACAGCAGGTAGGGCGTTTGCCTTGCACATGCCCAACCTGGGTTTGATTCCCAGCATCCCATGTGGTCCCCCAAGCACCACCGGGAGTAATTCCTGAACTCAAAGCCAGGAGTAACCCCTATGCATCGCCAGTATGACCCAAAATGAAAACAAACAAACAAAAAAGAAACTTTGCTACTTTAGCCCAGCTCCAATGCTACCAAAGGCCCGCAGGCTTGTGTCTGCACCTGGAGCTCATCTTCCTTTCTGATTATTGGCAGTTCCTCATCCAACCTCCCAACACCAGGCCCCTTCCAGCTCTCCCTGGACACCCCTACACACACGCTGTCTTCCAACCCAGGCACTTAAGAGCAGGACACAGTGGGCAGCATTGGCACACCGTCTGTGGGACTCAGCCAGGCAGAGAGCAGGGGGGAGGTGGCAGCCCGGAGGCCTTGGTGGGACGTATGCGCAAGGAGCAGAGGGGACCCACCACAGCTGTGGAGTCACTGACGGTGTGTTCGCAGATGAAAGGGGCCTCAGGCACGTCCATGATCACCGAGGACTCTGAGTGCGTGGACGAGGTGTCCGTGTCCACCTCGGGGTTGTCGAGGTCCAGCAGGCCCCCCGGGGCGATTTGGGACTTGGATGGGTGGGGGCAGAGGGCCAGGTCCCCCTTCTCTGGGTCCTTGTTCACCGAGGAGAAGCTGAGCTTGTTGAGTTCGCCTTCCAGCATCCCCGCAAAGAAGCTGCTGTTAGGCTGTGTGACGGTCAGTTTGATGGGATTCAGCAAGGAGGATGAGAGCGGGGAGATGCTGGTGTCATCAGAGCTGCATTCGGAGTCCTCCAGGGGCATCAGTTTCCTGTGGTGGGGGCCGAGGGGAGGAGGGGAAGACAGCTGAGCCCACCCAGGAGGCCACCTCAGCCTTGGGCCTGCCTTAGCAGCACCTGACAACTCAGAGCACTCAGGCACCCTGGGGCAGCCTCCCACCCAGCAGCACTTAGGAGTGAAAAGCACGGGTTCCCTCGCCAGCCGGGACATGGCGAGGAAGCTGCTGCAACCAGCCTTGCCCGCGTTGGAGAGCCAACTCTGGGAAACGCTAACCAATCTCTTTTTTTCCCCTCTTGGATCCATACCCAGCCTTCTCAAGGTCCGTTCCTGGCAGTATTCAGGGGACCATAGGATGCAGGATCAAACCCAGGGCTCCCATGGGGAAAGCAAACACTCTGACCTTTCAAACTTTCTCTCCAACCCGTTTAAGTATAGGACTGGAGAGATAGTACAGTGGTAAGGCACTTGCCTTACACGTGGATGACCCAGGTTCAACCATTGACACCCCAATGTGGTCCCCTGAGCACAAAGCCAGGAATAAACCCTGAGCACTGCTAGGTGTGTTCCAATCCCCTCCAAAATGTTTAGGTCCTCCTTAAATGGGGTACAAACACTCCAGGGATGCTGACAATGATCTACTGAGACATGGAAAGATCTGAATCATTTAAAATGAAACTTTATTAATACTCATTAACTAGTGCTCGATAATTTCTGTGATTACTAAATTTAATTGGATTTTACAATGAACGATATGAAAGCATATAACATGTTAATATGAACCAGAGTGCAAATATACACATGAATATGTATAATATAAACGTGAATATTCAAAATGTTTCTTCCATACTAATTCTTTTAAAAATAGAGGAACTAGGGTTGGAGCAGTAGTACAGCAGAGAGGGTGTTTGCCTTGCATGTGGTCGACCCAGGTTTGATCCCGGCATCCCATATGTTTCCCTGAGCACCATCAGGAGTAATTCCTAAGTGCAGAGCCAGGAGTAACCTCTGAGCATCTCTGGGTGTAGACCCAAAGAGTCAAGAAAGAAGGGAAAAAAGAAAGAAAGAAAGAAAGAAAGAAAGAAAGAAAGAAAGAAAGAAAGAAGGAAGGAGAGAGAGGAAGGAAGGAAGGAGAGAGAGGAAGGAAGGAAGGAAGGAAGGAAGGAAGGAAGGAAGGAAGGAAGGAAGGAAAGAAGGAAGGAGAGGAAGGAAGGAAGGAAGGAAGGAGAGGAAGGAAGGAAGGAAGGAAGGAAGGAAGGAAGGAAGGAAGGAACTATTTCAGACATCCACAAAGACAGCAAGAATAATGTATGGGGAGGGGGTGCAGTGATAAGTATAGCAGGTATAGATAGCAGATAGATAGTATAACAAGGCATATGGCTGCATGCCTCACATGCAGCTGACCCAGGTTTGATCCCTGACATGCCATATGGTCCCCTGATGGGTGTGATTCCTGAGTGTGATCCTGAATCACCCAGGTGTGATTCCTGAGTGCAGAGCCAGAAGTAAGCCCTGAGCACATCCAGGTGTACACCCCCCCTGCACACACACACATAAGAACAATATATCCAGCCTCCATTCCAGTCAACATTTAGTTTCAGAATCAAAACCTCGTGTGAAGCGCAGATACATCTATCCCTTATCTTGCCTCTCATCCCTCCGAGGTAACTAGTACAATAAACATTTAAAAAATTATGTGCTTACCATCCACTGAGTGTTTTTATAGGCTTCTTATGTATGAATGTAATCCTGAGGCAAGATACATAATGCTGCATATTTTTTTAACTTTATTTAAATAAAATGCTACTTAAGGGACTGGAGCAATAGTACAGTGGGTCTCAGGGCACTTGCCTTGCACATAGTCTAGCCAGGTTCAATCCCTGGTATCCTATATGGTCCCTTGAGCACCACCAGGAATAAATTCTGAATGCAAAGCCAGGAGTAACCCCTGAGCATCACTGGGTGTGATCCAACACCCTCTCCCTCAAATGGTAACATATTCAGCTGTAAGTTGTTGTTTTCCCATCTATAGTGGGTTGGGTTTTATTTTTTTGCATTCATCTGTTATTGATTGATACTTGTAGCTCTGGTTTATTTTAGTGTGTGTGCGGATGGGTTGTTTGGATAACACCTGGAGGTGGTCAGTGGCTTTTTACTGGGGCCTGGATTGATGGGTCAGTCCCAGATACTCAGGGATCATGTGGTACCCGGTATCGACCCCACACCTCCTGCACACAAAGCAGTATGCGCACCAGTCTGCTTAGCCTTTAATCCTGTGCATTTCAGTGCCATAAATAATTTCCTTTTGTATTTCTTGGGCCACACCCAGTGATGCTCAGAGATTACTCTTGGCTCTGCATTCAGGAATTGCTCCTGGTGGTGCTGGAGGCAGGGAGGGCAAAGGGACCATATGGAATGCTAGGGATTGAACCCAGGTCCGCCTCATGTGAGGCAACACCCTACACACTGTACTATTCCTCCAGTTCCCATGAGTATTTTTATTGTAACCAATTATTTGCAAATAAAAAACAAAAGCTTGTGTGCATTTCCCCACTGGTTAACTGTTTTATAATGATGAAGTGCAGAAGCCCAAAAGTTTGGCTTTCAAATCTTTGACCTTGGCCTAGAGTATAGCCACTTAGTATATTCACTACATTGAATATACTGAAACACACATTTCACAAGTCAACATTTACTCTGTGTGATGTGCTCAGGAATTTCCTATTTTCTACTCTCAGTCTCCACCAACTAGAGTTAGTTTTTTTGGTTTGTTTCTTTCTGGTAGGGTGCCCATACCTGATAGTGCTCAGGGCTTACTCCTCCCTGGCTCTGTGCCCAGGGATCACTCCTGGCAGGGTTCAGGAAACTATATATGGTGCTGGGGATTGAACTGGGGTAATTGGCATGCAAGGCAAGCGCCCTTGTGGCAGTTACCATCTCTCTGGCCCCTAGAGTTAGTTCCTGCACAACCATGGATTGAAAGCACTGTTGGAAGAGCTCTGTCTCAGAGAGAGCAGTCACAGAGCCTCCGGCAGCCAGGCATGTGGACCGGGGCCTCACAACAGTAAGTGGCAGCGTGGGGAACTGCAGCAAGCACAGGTCTCCTGCCCACCCTCTGCTAGGTGGCTCCCAATTGCCCTGTGCTGTCTTAGTTCCCCTCCTCTGTGATCTCCGCTGGTTGCTCTACAGCAACTGCCAGGTGCCCTCCACGTGGTTTCACGCTCTTGTGAATGTGCCAAGCCATACTCCCTGAGCTCCATACACCTGAGTCTCGTGAAAAATCCCTCAGTTCAAACTGCCTCTGTCAGGGGCTGGAGCGATAGCACAGCGGATAGCACGTTTGCCTTGCACGCAGCTGACCAGGGTTCAATTCCCAGCATCCCATATGGTCCCTCGAGCACCACCAGGAGTAATTCCTGAGCGCATGAGCCAGGAGTAACCCCTGCGCATCGCCAGGTGTGACCCAAAAAGCAACACAACAACAACAACAAAACAACAAACTGCCTCTGTCAGCCTTTGGTGGACGTTTAGAATAAATGGCTGAATAAATAACAATACTCCTACATTAAAAAAAAATCAAGAAGTGGGGGGCTGGAGCAATAGTACAGCAGGTAGGGTGTCTGCCTTGCACGCGATCCACCCGGGTTCTATCCCTAGCATCCCATATGGTCCCCTGAGCACCACTAGGGGTCACTCCTGAGCAGAGAGACAGGAATAGTCCCTGAACACAGCCAGTTGTAGGACCAACAGTCACGGTCATGGTCCTCCCATTATTCATCAATTTGATTGAGCGGGCCCAGTAACGTCTCCATCATAAGACTTGTTACTGTGTTTGGCATATTGAATACGTCACGGGTAGCTTGCCAGGCTCTACCATGCGGGCGAGATACTCTCAGTAGCTTGCCAGGCTGTAGGACCAAAACCAAACAAATTTAAGAACATTTTTTTTGGGGGGGGAGGATGGAGGAGGGTTTGGCACACCTGGCAGTGCTCAGGGCTTACTTTTGGCTCTGCACTTAGGGATCACTCCTGGCAGGGTTCAGTGGACCACATGGGGTGCTAAGGATCAAACCCAGGTCAGTTGACAAGGCAAGCACCCTACCTGCTGTACTCTCTCCAGCCCCAACAAATCTGAGTACTTTAAGACAGTGAAAACAGCACAAGAATCAAGCATGGGACCTTTCTTGGGGTGGGTTGTATGTCCCTACACAAGTCACACACCCATGACACTGTCCATATCAACCCACACCAACACCCCTTCCCTGGCTCCAGGATTCAAATACCACCTCCTCTGAGAAGCCTCCCTTGGCTGCAGTCCCATCCAAGCTATCCTGCTGCTCTCCTTGCTGGCCCCTCTGGCATTGCACAAACAATGCTATTATTACTATCTTATTTATGCAGCTGCCTGACTCCTTCCCCAGACACACACCTAGGGTAGGAGCTCTCTGGAGGCTCGCACTGCCCTTGACAGCTCTGGAACTGAACACTGGACTGGATGCTTTGTAGGTACTTCCAAGGGTTTTGCAGAAGGAAGTGAAGGGCACCCAGGATCACGGAGAGGTGCAGTGACCCTCCACCCAAGTAGGACGAGGAGGGTCTTGGGGAGGATGTAATCAGGGAACAAAGGTACCAAAAGGGAGAACTTGAAGGAGGAGAAGTAAGTGGGAGTGAACTGGGGCAGAGGTCCGGTGTGGTGAAAGAGGGGAGAGCTTTGACCTTAGACACTAGAGGATCAGGGGCACGCAGAACTGACACTTCTGGCAAACCCCAGAAGGCATTCCGGAATGAGAGACCCACGCACCCCCCCCCCCCAAGAACCCCTCTGGGCTGAGAAATCCATATTCCAAGTTATATAGTGCTACTGCCTGGAGACCAGGTAGGTGTGGGTCGATGGAGACCACAGAAGTCCTGCCTCTTTAACACCCCCCGATCACCCCACTATGCCTGACTTGGGCGGGAAGGAACAGACCCACGGGCTTACGGGAAACTGATGGAATCTTCCTTCGAGCTGTTCACCAAGCTGCCCCGTGAGGAAAGTGGGAGTCCCTTGGTGGTGACAGTCCTTTTCATAGTCTGGGGGCTTTGGCAGTGCTTCGGTATCGGCTCCAGTGCGTTCTGGACTGGGAGGTCTTCCTTCTTTACCATGGTCTCCTCCCCGTCTCCCACCTTGCATGGTACCTCGGAAGCCATCGCATATGTTTTAAGGGACCACGGCCTCCACCCTGCAGGACAACCAAGCTGACAGGAAGCAGAGAGAGAAACTGGAGACCTGGGACACACCCTGAGTCTGGGAGGGCTGAGGGTGAGGTGAGCTGACTTCATAATCATCTGAGTGTAACAGTTAGGGGCCAGACCCGGGCCTGAGGCTGCTACCTCCTCCCAGAGTCACAGGGGGGCGACCCCTGCAGTTCTGGGTGCCAGCAGCCCCACCTTCTGGGAACAAATATCTCAGCCCCTGAGCATGTGAGCTTGGGGGCTCCCTGCACAGAAGCCGCTGCAGAGTGGGAGTGGTCTCTGGGTGTGGCAACTGTCTTCACCAGCTCAGGCTTTGTCCCCAGAAACCTCAGGCCCCAGGCCCAAGATGACATGGTCAGAGATTTCCAGCTCCAACTCAGCACCAAGGTTCCACAGTTCCAATTCCAGATGGGTCACATCCACCCCAGGGAGTTCCCATCTGAGGGACAAGGGCACGTCCTGCCCACTCGCAAACATGGGCCTGACACCATTTCTGGTCTAGAGGGAAACTGCCCTGGAAGGGAGAGGCTTTGGGAGCTAATGAGGTCTTAGGGTGTTGTGTGAGGGACACTGCCTTTGGATTATAGAGACCTGCCTAACTCCTCTTGAGGGCCTGTGGAACCTTTGGAAAGACCTTGCCTCCCTGAGCCTGTTTCCCCAACTGTGAAATGGACATAGAAACAGTACCTACACCTCCCTGGATGGAGGACATAACCCACGGGGCAACGTTCCACCTCCCCGCCAGCATTCTGGATCGAAGGGTCCCATAAACTACCCATTCTGTCCATCTCCTTTATCATTTATCTATCTAGTCCCTTTGGGATCACCCCTGGCGGACTCAGGGGACCACATAGGATGCCAGGGATTGAACCCTGAGTTAGCTGCATGCAAGGCAAGTGCTCCGCCGGCTCTACTACGGTTCTGCCTCCCCTGAAATGTTTTCATTTCTTCCATGGGAGGAAGCAAAACAAAAACGAAACAAAACAAAAAAAAACCCACTTGGGGGCTGGAGCGATTGCACAGCGGGTAGGGCTTTTGCCTTGCACGTGGTCAACCGGGGCTCGATTCCCAGCATCCCATGTGGTCCCCCGAGCAATGCCAGTAGTGATTCCTGAGTGCAGAGCCAGGAGTAACCCCTGAGCATCGCTGGCTGTTTCACCCCCCCCCCCCCAAAAAAAAAGAAAGACACGGGAAAGCACCAAGTTATATTCGTGTGTGTGCTGGCATTTTTTATGGGGATCAGGACCAGTCCTCTACTCCGGAAGGATCTGGAAGAGTTGAGCCCTCTGCACTGTCCTCCTCTCTAGCACGGGGAGAAGCCGGCGCAGCGGCTCGAACCTGCGGAGCTCCGGTCCCCAGCTATCAGGACGCCAGGCAGGCGCCAGGAGGCTGCGCATGCGCACTCAGGGGAGAGGCGAGGGTGTGCGTCTGCGCGCGGCGGGAACCGCGACTTCCTGCGCGGCCGGCAGGGGGCGCTGCAGGCCCGGCGCTGGGCCCGCGAAGCCGGAAGCGGCGTCCGGCCGGGCTGGGCGGCTAAAGGGCGCCGGGCACCCCGGCAGCCCTGCACCCCCGCGCCTTCAGCATGGGCGTGCTCCGGGCCGGGCTGTGCCCGGGCCTCACTCACGACACGGTCGAGCTCCTGAGAAGCCACGGGATCAAGACAGGTGACGGCCCGGGAGGGCCCCGCTTCCCCTCCCTCAGGCCCGGGTGGGAGGTGGGAGGGGGCTGCTGCCGGGACCCCGGGGCCGGCCCCCACGCCGCCGCCCGCCGCGCGCTTCGTTTCACACCCAGGATTGTTGAGAGCATCGGCACTCGGTAATCACGCCTGGCCGTGCGCGTAGGACCAAGTGTGACTCCGGGAATCGAACCCGGGTCGCCAGCCAGCTCCCCACCCGCTGTATTCGAGCCCCCCCAACACGTGTCTTCTTTGCAGTGGTGGACCTGGTTTCCGCAGACTTAGAGGAGGTAGCCCAGAAATGTGGCTTATCGTATAAGGTGAGCTGGCCGTGCCCAGCGCCCCAGAGCTGGGGGTCCAAATGCCCATGCCTTGGGGCAAGGGAGCAAAGGTGTGGGTGAGGGGTGCCCTCCTGCTGCCCCCCTCCCACCTGGGGGAGCTCCCTGGCCTTCTGGCACTACTGCCCCGTTCTGAGCTGCCACCACCACCACCACCCCCGATGGCAGGCCCTGGTCGCTCTGAGGCGGGTGCTGCTGGCTCAGTTCTCAGCCTTCCCCTTCAATGGAGCTGATCTGTACGAGGAGCTGAAGACCTCCATGGCCATCCTGTCCACTGGCCTCGGAAGGTGGGTGTGTAGATGTGGGCAGGGGGAGAGGCAGGGCCCCTCCTCTGCATGGGCTTGATTCTGGAACGCAGCTGCTGGGAGTTGAGGGTGCTGCCACATTTTGTTTGTTTTTTGAGGGGCCACACCTAGTGATGCTTAGGAGTTACTCCAGGCTCTGCACTCACATTTACTCCTGGCAGTGTTCGGGAGACCATATAGGATGTTAAATAATCGAACCTGGGTTGGCCACGTGAAAGGCCCTAACAGCTGTATGGTCGATCTCTCTGGCCCACCTCTTCCACTTCCCGCATAACTGTTGAGGATTGGGGGGGATTGGGAACTGTCCTTGGCTTTGTAGGGTGTTTGGTGACATCCTGGACCTCTGCTCACTAAATGCCAGTAGCACCTCACTCCCCCAGTCAGAAACACCACCAATTGTTGGTGGCACTCCTATACAACATACTGGGATCAGCTCTGCCCTACAGGACGTCAGTATCTCGTTGTTCATCAGCTCAGACTAGTGCTTCTCTGACCTTGCCTCCGATTTCACTTAATGGGCCAGGATGGGGCCAGAGAGATAGTACGGTGGATTAGGTGTATACCTTGAATGCAACTTGATCCTGATTTGATTCCTGGCCTCACATATGAGGACTTCCTGGTCCCCTGAGCACCGCCAGTAATGATCCCTGAGCTTAGAGCCAGGAGTAAGCCCTGAGTTCTGTGGGGCGTGGCCAAACACCAAAAAGAAAATTTTAAAATGAATAGGGCAAGGGCCAAGGAGATAGTTTGGAGAGCAGGAGCACATGCTGTACTTACTGGAACTGGGGTTCAATCTCCGCCACCCCAGGGTCCCTCCCCAAAGTGCCACCAGGAGTGACCCTGACCATTAAGCTAGGAGTTGCTGCAGGACACTGTTGGAAGTGCCCTGCAACCAAAACTAGAAACAACAGGGCAGGAGGACTAGGGCTATGGCTCGGTGATTAAGTGTGTGCTTTGCATGCATGAGACGCAGGTTCAAGCTCTGACACCACAGACTATGGGGGACATGGGGCAAGAGGGGACAGGGAGAGGGCTCGGGGGCTGGAGCACATGCCTTGCAGGAACCAGACCTTGAGTTGTATATCCCATACTACATCCCACTGTCCCCAGCACCGTTGAGTATAGCACTGGTAACCCCTGACACTGAACTATCGGACCCACGTATCTTGGGTCTGGCATCACTGGGATGGGCCCGTGGTCTCCTAACCACCGCAGAGGAGGTCACCTGCCCCTGCCCCCGTGCAAGCCCCAAGACACGCATATACAAGAATAAGAAAGAGAGGAGTGTTAGAGCACGTTCGAGGCCCCAACAATAAGAATAGAGGGCAAGAGGAGCCAAAGTGATAGTATAGCATACGCCTTGAATGCACATGATCTGGGTTCAATCCCCAATACCATACAAGGGCTCCCTTAAAGCCCACCAGGAGTGATCCCTGAGTGCAGAGCCAGGAGTAAGTCCTGAGCACAGCTGGGTATGGCACCAACAAGACAAAACGAAAGACCAGGGCAAGAGAGAACAAGTCACCCTTCTTCTCGAGGTTGATAACCTCACACTGACCGTTAAGAGTAGTGGGTGGTCCCACTTGAGTCTGGGAGGAGTACGTGGCAGGATCCAGAACTCGGACTGTTCCCCCGTATCCTACAGTGAGAGGTTAGAGGAGGGCCAGGGAGCTTCATCGTAGAGGTTCTCCCTGCCACGTTGTTTGGAAACAACTGGTCGAGGGCAGGTGGCTTCTGACCTCTTTTCTGGCTGAGTGTGGAATTTGTTTTCTTTATTTGTTTCCTTTTTCTTTTTGGGTCACATCCAGCAATACTCGGGGGTTACTCCTGGCCCTGCACTCAGGAATCAATCACTCGGGGTGGTGCTCAGGGGACCATATGGGATGCCAGGGCTCAAACCCGGGTTGGCTGTGTGCAAGGCAAACACCCTCACCGTTGAAAAATCAGTCTGGCCCCTGAGTGTGGAGTTGGAAGCAGAGCTCTGCCACCCGGACAGTCTCTGCATTGATTTGGCCCTCACTGCTTCCGGAGCACATCCTCTTGGCAAGGTGCACCTGGACGCAGCTTGTTTCCTTGGCTGCTGGACCTCACTCCCTTTGCCTCCCCCCCAACTGGTGGGGTACCCCCTGGGCGCTCAGGGGGAGGTTGTGGCAGACCTCAGTGAGTCCTTGCTGCCCTGCTGGAGGCTGATCCATGCAGGGCACAATTGGGGGAGGGTTGGGAAGCTCTGCACTCCTGAAGTCTGGGGCTGGGCAGTGGAGAGGAGAGCAGGTAAACAGAGGCACAGCTCTGGGTGGGCAGTTAAGGAGGGGGTGATGCATTGGACTTGGGGTGCCGATCAAACAGGCGTGAGGGAAGCATTTTAGGGTGCAATCTAGTGGCAAACTAGCAGGGTTACAGCTGTTGTGGGTCACTGCAGGGGGACCCCAGGGGTTCCTGGATGGAGGTGGGCCGTGGGCCTTGGGCAGTTTCCTCCTGAGTGCTTCCCAGCAACCAGGCTCTGTGCCCAGTGGAGCAGGGTGTTGTTTCCTGTGTCCTTCCAGTCACTGGGGACAGTTTGATGATCAGAACCATCTCATAGAGCCTGAGAGATGGCACAGCAGGGAGGGCACTTGCACTGCACTGACCCCTGATTCATCTCCGGCATCCCATATGGTCCCCCAGGCACTTGCTATGAGTAATCCCTGAACATTGTTAGATGTGCTGCCCAATTCCCCCCCTTCACCCCCCCCCCCACACACACAAAAGATTTAAAAGTGGAAACATCCATCTGTTAGAGAGTGTGGTGGCCTTTTACGTGGCTCGGTGGTATGTGGGAGGCCAGGCCCTTCAAGGCAGGGTTCTCTCCTCCCTGAGTCAGAGAACTTAGCGCCAACTTGTTTGCCCACTTCCAGAGGTGGCAGGAGTTGAGCTTGAAGTAGTGGCGGGCAGGGCAGGGGGACTGGCAGGAGTGAGGCCCTGCCGAGTGATTCTTATCTAAGGCAGGTGGTAGTGGAGACGGGCATCTAAGTGGACACGGGCACGAACAGTCCAAGATAACTCCTCAGATAGAACGTGGACACAATGAATGGGTGCAACCTGATTTTTTTTTGGGGGGGGGGGATCCTTCTAAGTAATGCTTAGGGGACCAGGAGCCACTCCCAGTCATTTTTTTTTTCTTTTTAAGTCACACCCAGCGATGACCAGGGGTTACTCCTGCCTCATGTACTCAGGAATTACTCCTGGCGGTGCTCAGGGAACCATATGGGATGCTGGGAATCGAACCGGGTTTAGCTGCGTGCAAGGCAAATACCCTACCCGCTGTGCTATTGCTCCAGCCGCACTCCCAGCCATTCTTGACCCTCCAGGGCAGATGGTTCAATGCCTAGGTCTGACATTACAGCGCTGCATGGGCCCAGTGGAACTGGGGCCCTCCGGCCATACCCATAGTCTCAGGGTACCCTGTGGTACTGGGAGTCACACCCTGAGGGCTTCACATGTGAGATATATGTTCAGCTGTTGAGCTATCTTCCCAGCTCCAGTGGATGTGACTTTTTTATTTTTGCCTCTCCCAGCAGTGCTCAGGGCTTACTCCTAGCTCTGTGTTCAGGGATTATTCTAGGAAGTGCTCAGGGGACCATCTGGGGTGCTGGGGATCAAACCTGGGTTAGTCACATACAAGGTGAGTGCCCTGCCTGCTCTCATCTCTCTGGTTCCCCAGTGGATGCTACTTTTGGTTTGGCCGTTAAGCAGCTTGATTAGGAGACAGAGATGCCATTCGTGGGCTGCGACTTGGGGTCTCGTTGGGGCAGGGAGGAAAGGGCCGGCTCTACCCCCATCCTTTGAGGCCCCACGTGTCTCATCACTGCGGGCCCAAACCTGACTGTCCCATGGCCTCTGGAGAATGGCGGCCACCGAGCCACCAAGTGGGAGCAGGTGGAGGGACAGCACCCTTTCCCCTCAGGGGTGGCCTGGAGACAGTAACGTACTGTGGGGTCCAGGCGCATTTCTGACAAAAGCCGCTGGGTTCCGAGATTTGTTTCAGAGTCTCTGGGATCATGGCTATTAAGCAGCTTGATCAGGAGCCAGAGAGGCCATTCGTGGGTGGCGACTTGGGGTCTCATTGGTGTGGGGAGGAAAGGGCTGGCTGCACCTCCATCCCATGAGGCCCTGCATGTCTCATCATTGCGGGCCCAAACCTGATCCATAGCCTCTGGAGGATGGCGACCACCGAGCCCCCAGGGGGAACAGGCCAAGGCATAAAACCTATTACAACCTGGGGTGGCCTGGCACTGGTAACCTACTGTAGGGACCAGACGCATTTCTGCCAAAAGCCACTGGGTCCCGAGATTTGTTTCTGAGTCTCTGGGATCATGGCCGTTAAGCAGCTTGATCAGGAGCCAGAGAAGCCATTTGTGGTGCAGCCACTCTGGGAGTCTCGTTGGGGTGGGGAGGAAAGCGCCGGCTCCACCCTCATCCCTTGAGCTCCCACGTGTCTCGTCACTATGGGCTCAAACTTGAAAGTCCAGTGGCCTCTGGAAGATGGCGGCCACTGAGCCGCCAAGGGGGAGCAGGCGGAGGGACAACACCCTTTCCCCCCTGGGGTGGTCTGGTGCCGGTAACCCATTGCGGGGTCTGGACGCATCTCTGCCAAAAGCGTCTGGGTTCCAAGATTTGTCAGAGTGTCTGGGATCATGGCCCTTAAGCAGTTCGATCAGGAACCAGAGAGGCCTTCCCTCCAATTTAGCTGAGCCGGAGGTGGTTTGTGTATGTGTCTCCCACATACCTAACTTTTGGCCGTTTACTTTCTTGGTAAACTTTGCCCCAAGTTGTTGGGGTCTGGCCAAAGGCACCGCAGCAATTTTGGGGCATCTGGAAGTCTGAAGACACCATCAGGCTGCTGATGCCCTCGCCTCACAGGTACAGATTGACCTGCTGGAGGTACCATACCCCCAGTAACTGGAACATTTTGACTGGCAGGGACTTATGGTTATACACTTGAGGTCCTTAAAATTAAGGATGCTTACCAAGGTGCTCCTTGTCTCATACAGAGAGAGGTCATGGGACAGATTTTCTTCTTTTGTTTTTAATTTTGTTTGGGAGCCACACCCAATAGTGCTCAGAGGCAATTCCTGACTCTGCACTCAGGAGTCACTCCTGGGAGTGCTCAGGGACCATATGGAATGCCATATGGATACGGCAAGTGCCCTACCCTTTGAATTTGCTCAGGCCTGTGAAGGGGCAGAATTTCAAGCGTCAGTACCAGAGCAATAAGACAGTGGGTAGGGCATTTCCCTTACATGCAGCCAACCCGAGTTCAATCCTTGGGATTCCATATAGTCCCCTTAGCACTGCCAGGAGTAACCTCTGAGTATTTGGGCGTGACCCAAAAAGCCAAAAGAAAATATTTAAGAGCCACTTTGAGGCCCCAGGGGATGGTTCAGTGGCTAAGGCTCCTGCGTGCAAGTATACAGTCGAGAGTTGGTGCTGCTCAGTACTTTGCTCTCTGATACTTCTAGTGCTGCACAGAGTGAGGGTCCCCCAGCACATGGCCAGGTGTGTATCACTGACCACTAAGGTACTCTGCCCTGGCAACAAAGAGTGAGCCTGAGGCTGGAAGTGTGACCTGACCTCTGATGGGCACATGTGTGAGCACTGCAGCCCGAGCACGCTGGAACACCACCACCCAGATGGGTGTGGTCCCAGGAGGGATGGACGCCCCGTGGTGATCAGTGATGCTTGGGGGGGGAGGGCGGGGGATGGATAAGGTGGACTTTCAGGTGGGCATGTGTGGGTTAGGGACCTATTTTGGGCGGCTTCAGAGATTGACCCTGGGTTAGGAATGGCCTGATTGAACCTGTCTTGGGCTCATCCGAGGCTGCCCCAGCCAGACTGTTGACCTGAGAGGAACTAAGCCACAAGTGTAGGTCACTTCTCTGGGAAGGTTTCTTGCCCCTCCTTTATGTCAGGCCGTGTGTGAGTGCTGGGGATGTAATGATGTTGGCCCGTGTTTGCCCCAGGGTGCTCTGAGCCAAATGGGGAAGACGGAGTAAAACAAGCAAATAGAAAATAATTAAAAGCTCCTCGAGCTAGTGAGTGAGTTCACCAGGGTTGCAGAATCGAAGATCAGCACATTTAAAAAAAAAAATTGCATTTCTATATGCCCCCGATGAACACGAGGAAACAGAAATTAAAAGCAGGACCATTTACAATGGCTGCAAAGAAAATGGAACGCTTTGGTATAAATTGAGTGGAGCAGGCACAAAAGCCATATGCTGAAAATTAAACATTTCTGAGAAGCATAAACCCGAGTCTAGAGAGAGGGCTCGGAGGGCGCCGTGCGTGTCTGGCCTGTGTGATTCTCTTTTCTCCCCTCCTGCAGCCTGGACAGACTGCTCGATGGTGGCCTCTACACCGGGGAAGTGACCGAAATTGTAGGAGGCCCAGGCAGTGGCAAGACCCAGGTAGGAAGCTGGTCCGAGGGGTGGGGAGCTGGGTTCAGAGTCCTGTGTCCCTGTGCTTTGTGGGTTCAGAGCTGACAGAGTGTCAGTGGTGGGGGACAGGCCCTATATGGGATCTGGCTGGGTTGGGGGGAGTCCCCGCCCTGGGCCCTCTCTGAAGGCTCGGGTTTGCCCTGGGCCCTGTGTCTGCCCAGGTCTGTCTCTGTGTGGCTGCAAACGTAGCCCACAGCCTGCAGCAGAAGGCCCTGTACGTGGATTCCAGCGGAGGGCTGACAGCCTGCCGCCTCCTCCAGCTGCTTCAAGCCCGGACTCCAGATGAGGAGGAGCAGGTGAGGGCAAACGGGGAGGGTCCCTTTATGCGTGGGACACAGACTGATCCCACTGTGCCCCAGGTGGCAGGCGGGACATCTGACGAATTCTGGCTTTGAAACCTGCTGTCCTATTGCTGCTGCACGAGCTCTTCAGATTGCCCCAGTTACACATCCTCAGAACTGGGTTGCCCCCTGCCTTGGCTCTTCTGGACCCATACCCCTCATATGTGGTAATACAAGTCTGGTTGTGTGTGTGTGTGTGTGTGTGTGTGTGTGTGAGAGAGAGAGAGAGAGAGAGAGAGAGAGTGTGTGTGTGAGAGTGAATTTAGTGCTATGCTCAGGGCTTACTCCTGGAAGGGCTCAGGAAACCATATTCAGTGCCGGGGTATGTGTGTGGGCAGGGGGGTGGTGTATTTAGGTGTGTATGTGTTTGTGTGTGTGTGTGTGTGTGTGTGTGTGTGTGTATTTAGGGCTGTGCTCAGGGCGTACTCCTAGAAGGGCTCAGGAAACCATATGTGGTGCCGGGAATCAAACCTGGATCAATCGCATGCAAGGCAGAGGCCTGACCTGTCCCATTTCTTGTCCATGGCAGACACGACTTGTCATCCTCGACACTCTTTCCCCCTGGTTTCCCAGCTTGGCCTCAGGTAGTTGTCAGTTTGAGAAGCAGCTCATTGTCTCTTGAGGCCAAGCCCAGGGTTGTGAGTCCTTGTGTCCAAGTGCCTCTTCCTGCTCCTTCCTTCTCAGCTCTCAGAACCTCCTGGGGCTTGGCCCCCTGCCCCCCTCTCTCTCCCATCCCTCCAGGCGGCAGCACTGCGGAGGATTCAGGTGGCACGGGCCTTTGACATCTTCCAGCTGTTTGGTGTGCTGCAGGACTTCCGAGGAGCTGTGGGCCAGCAGGTGAGCCACCCCACAGTGTCTGCCCGAAGAGCCGGAGGGGTCAGGCAGAGGTGCAGGCCTGGGACTCCGGCCGCCAGGCTGCAAGTCCAGATACATAGGCTTCGCATAGTCCAGATGCAAAGTGACTCCTTGCAAGAGGCCCTTTTGTTGCTAGGACCATGCCAGGCCCTCCCTTCATACCGCCCCCCCCCCCCCCCCCCCCACCATGCTGGGCCTGAGAGCCTGGCCTTCAGCTGCAGGTGGTAGAGTCTGTGTGTCAGACATGGGAATCCTGTGGGCGAGTCACTCTCTCCCCTGAGTCTGGAGTAGGTGAGGGCTGTCCTGGGCTCCACTGGTGGGTCTGTCCCTCCTGCTGGTCTCGCCCAGGCTGCTGTATCTCCTCCCTGAAGGCCAGGGAGCTGGCCCTGCACTGGAGCACAGCCCCTGCCCTGTCAGCAAGGACGGAGGTTTGCAGTGGCATTTGCCTTGGTAGCCAGAAGTGTTTGCTGTGGGTTTAGGCAGGATTTTAACAGCCTGTAGACACACATTACAAAGCACAGTACATTTTATTTATCTTCCAAGCCCGTCTATTTCTGTTTCGTTTGGGGGACATACCTGGCAGTGCCATGGGGCTATTCCTGGCTGTGCTGTGGGGAAAGGGGAACAGGGGGTGTGACCCTAACTGTGCTCAGGGGACCATATGGGGTGCTGGAAAGGGACCCAGGTTAGCCGTATGCCAGGCAAGTGCCCTACCCGCTGTGCTGTCTCTGGCCCAGGAAATCATTTGTATAAGCTTCAGAACATTTAATTGTTGCACTGATGAGAGTCAGAGCCAGGCATGGCCCCACGGACTTCGTGACGTCCAGTAGATTCCAGTCCTTTCTTCACTGGAGAGGAGAAAACTGAGGGCCTGCGAAATCCCACAAGCAACCCAAAGTCACCCACATCTTTTTTTTTTTTTTTTTGGCTTTTTGGGTCAAAACCAGTAATGCTCTACATTCAGGAATTACTCCTGGCAGTGCTCAGGGGACCATATAGGATGCCGGGGATCAAACCCGGTCGGCCGCGTGCAAGGCAAATGCCCTACCTGCTGTAACAATTACTCCAGGCCCCTCACCCCCTCTTGAGGCTGAGAATCAAGCTGTATCCAAATCTGCTGACTCCCAGGACTAAAGGCTCTGCTGAGGGCGGGGAGTAGGGCGCTGTTCCTCCCTGCCTCCCCGCCCCCTCCTCTGTGAGCACCCCAGGAGTAACCCGGAGGCAGGAACGCGGATTCCACATCTGCAGGGCTGGGCGCGGGCACTCTTTGCCCCTCTGCCTCCCATTCCACTCCAGGCATCAGTTGCCAGTGTCCCTTTTGTTTAATTATTTTTCACTCTTTATTTCTCCCCGTCCTTTTGTTGTTGTGTTGGGTGACTGGGGGTGTGGCACAATCTTAGTTGTGCTCACCTGGAGTCAGACCCTCTGGCTGTGCTCGCACACACCGATTGTACTGAGCTGGAGCTCACACGCCCGTGGTGGTGCTGGGGGGCATGGTCAGCACTGGGTGTGTGCATGCCCGAGGTCTCAGGCCTGAGAGCCCTACCACACTGGGCTAGACTGGTCCCTGAGGAGGGTTCTTTTGGGTGGGGCGGGGGGGGGGGGGGAAGTGTGGCTCAGTGATGCTCAGGGGCACTCCTGGCACTGTACGTGGAAATCACTCCTGGTGGTGCTGGGGGAACCAGAGGGGATGCTGGGGATTGAACCAGTTTGGCTGCGTGCAAGGAAAATGCTCCTCTGTACTATGGCTCCAACCGACATTTTCCTTTTCTTTATTTTTTTTGGGGGGGGGGGTAGGGGGAGGTGTTTCTGTTCTGTGTTTTGGACCACACCCTCAGCGCTCAGGAGCTACTCCAGGCTCAGTGTGTGGAGGCTGGCAGACCACCCTTTGAGAGACTCTGGGGACCTTGCAGTGATTAAGCCAAGCAGTCAAACCCCAGCCTGGGCATCCAGCCTGCCAAGCTCTGCCTCGGGTGCTGGGCTGTGTTGTCTTATTGAGAGATTCAAATAGGGAAGAATTTCCTTACAGCAGGGCTGGAGATAGGGCCTTTGCCTTGCATGCGGCTCACCTGGGTTCGATCTCCGGCATCCCATAATGGTCCCCCGAGCAGTGCTAGGAGTGATTCCTGAGTGCAGAGCCAGGAATAACTCCTGAGCATCGCTGGGTATGGCCCAAAAAAGCCAAAAAAAAAAAAAAATTCCTTACAAGGTCACTCAGGTTCTGGCAGGATATATTTCCTGGACTCCTGGAGGCCCTGCTGTAGCCTCCTAAGGGATCCTTCAGGCTGTTCCAGCACAGTCTTGGTGGATGAGAGCTATTAGCAATACACAGTCCTAATGGAGCGAAATCTGACTCTCAGCCAGACAACGCGTTCCTGGTCAGATGGCCTAGCCTCAGGTGGAGGGGGCGAGGGGGCATTCCCAGAACCCCTGACATCTTAATTATTTATTTATTTAAAGAGAGTTTATTTAAAGGCCTATTTTCTTTCCTTTGTTGGGGGATGCGGGTGGGCCACACTCAGTGATGCTCAGGGGTTACTCCTAGCTCTGCACTCAGGAATTACTCCTGGTGATTCTTGGGGGACCATATGGGATGCAGGGGATTGAACCCAGATAGGCCATGTGTAAGGCAAGCGCCCTCCCCGCTGTCCTATCACTCTGGCCCCCACCCCTGACATTTTGATTTTTCCTGCAGTGCCGGGCAGTGACCCCAGGGTCTCACAGATGCATCGCAAGTGTTCTGCTGCTGAGCCGTCCCCCTCCCCACCTCTGACATTTTATTAAGTAGAAATTAGTCACCGGCCTTACAGTTAAGAGAAGGTGGGGGTCATGTAGAGATAGTACAGGTCAGGCTCTTGCCTGGGTTTGATCCCCAGCACCATATAGTGACCCCCACCAGGAGGGATACCTGAGCACGTAACTGGGAGTTAGCCCTGAGCACAGCTGGATGTGTCCCCTCCCCCCCAAAAAAATCACAAAGGGAAGGGGATTATATAAGTTTAACTGCCTAGAAGTGTATGGATCATGGTTTGCTAGCTCTGTAGTATAAGCAGTTAAAGGCTTACTGTATGTCCCATTTTACCCAGAAATCTCAGTCCTCTCAGATAATCAGGAAAGGCTAGTTATTTTGCACTTTCTGTCTCTCTCTCTCTCTCTTTCCCCGCCCTCTCTCTCCCTCCCTCTCCTGTTCTCTCTCCCGTTCTCTCTCAGCCAAATTGTTGACTGGCTTAGAGTTAATAACTGCAAGATGGGAGATGATTTGCAAAAGACAGTAGACAGGGGCTGGAGCGATAGCACAGAGGGTAGGGCATTTGCCTTGCACGTGGCCAACCTGGGTTTGATTCCCAGCATCCCAAATGGTCCCCTAAGTATTACCAGGAGTAATTCCTGAATGCATGAGCCGGGAGTAACCTTTGTGCATCACCAGGTGTCACCCAAAAACCAAAAAAAAAAAAAAAAAAAAAGACAGTAGATAAGGATGAATATCCAAGTTGAGAAATTGGAATGAGCAAGTAACTTGGATACAAGGAGGAAAAAGAAAAAGCAAGAAAAGGAAAGCACACAAGACAACTGAGGTCAGAGAAACCAGGAGGATTCTGAGGCTCTCGGAGAGATAAAGCACATGCCTTGAGCTTCAGGCATGTGCGTCTCTCCTGGTGGGGCTCGGAGGACCACATGGGATGCCAGGGATTGAATGGGGTCAGCCGCATGTAAGGCAAGCACCGTAGCTGCTGTTCTGTTACCCCAGCCCCTGTCCTGAGATTTTTAACCCTCTCTGTGCACCCAGTTCTTTGGATAACTGGTACACCTAGAAATGTGGTTCTCAACGTGTTTCCTGGGCAACTATGCTTGGGACAGGGACCAGTTCTTAGCGGCATCTGATCGAGGAGTACACTTCTCCGTAAGTAGGCATCCCTGGAGCCCCTGGATCATGGAGTCGCTTCCTTCACCACCCCCACAGGTGAGCGGTTCTTCGGGCATGGTGAAGGTAGTTATCGTGGACTCGGTCGCTGCGGTGGTGTCACCCCTTCTGGGTGGCCAGCAGAGGGAAGGTAAGTGGAGTACCAGAACCCGGGATCAGAAAGATGAGATTTCATCTGGCAGTCACAGGGCCAGTCCGATCCTTGCCTCCCTTCTTCCCTCTGCTCTTCCCCCCACAGGCTTGGCCCTGATGATGCAGCTGGCCCGGGAGCTGAAGACGCTGGCCCGGGACCTCGGCCTGGCAGTGGTGGTGAGGAAAGGGTATTTGACCTTCTCTCATGGCACAGGAGACTCAAGCCCACTGCCAGGGCTCAGAGATAGCACAGCAGATAGGGTGTTGGCCTTATGCGCTACCAATCTGGGTTTGATCCCTGGCATCCTGTATGGTCCCCCGAGAACGTCCAGGAGTGATTCTTGAGGGTAGAGTCAGGAATAACCCCTGAGCATCATCCAGTGTGGCCCTAACACCCCCTTCGGCCCCCCCCCGAAGAATTAAAAAATAGCCCACTGCCGGCATCTCATCAGGAAAGGTGGCCGCCTGATGTGTGCCCTGTCACCCCCTACTATGGTGGGTCTCGCCCAGGTCCTCTTCATTCAGAGGAAAAAGCTGCAGTGTCACGAACCCAGGCATCTAGTTTCAGACCCGTGGGAATGAGGAAGAATGCTTTGGAGTGGTCATCTCCCTGCCCCGCTCCCTGTCCTCCTCTGTGAAAGGAAGCGGAAGAATTGCTGCTCTTCCCCTCCGTCTCAGCTCACGGAGCCCTCCATCTTCGGGGACATTTTTCTCCCCTAGGTGACCAACCACCTGACCCGAGACAGAGACAGTGGGAAGCTCAAGCCTGCACTGGGGCGCGCCTGGAGTTTTGTGCCCAACACCCGGATTCTCCTGGATGTGGGCAGCGAAGGGGCAGGAGTACCTGGCAGCCAGCGCACAGCGTGTCTGACCAAGTCTTCCCGTCTGGTGAGCCCGCCCCGGGGAGATGCTGGCGCTCGGCCTTTCCGCCTGGGAGGGCGGGTTCTGGGCCTGCCGCTGTCTTGACCGAGGGCAGATCTTGGAAGGCGGAAGGCTTGGAAGCTGAGACTGTAACCCAAGAGGACTCCCTGCTCGGGCTGTGGCATGGGGACACTCACCGTCCCCTCCCATCTGTGTCTCCAGGCCACAGGATGCCAGGAGGTGGTCGACTTGGAGAGTTGGGGGACCACAGAGCGGAGCCCAACGCTGTAGGGAGGAGGCCTGACTGGGCTGTGTGGCGGGCAGAGCCTCAGCCCGGGCGCTGCTGCTTCCAGCCCTCCCACAGCTGCTCTGCACTCTCCAGCTGTACAGGAGACACCAGCTTCCTCGGCGACAGCAGAGAGGAAGCTACGGAGGAGACGCCCACGCTGTGCTGGTGCTGGGGTCCCATGTTCCCACATTTGTTTCCAGTGCGGTCGCTTCCCCTGGGTTGGCACATCTCTGCAAAGGCTCCCTAGGGACCGTGTGGGTCACCCGTAACCCGTAACCATCACTCCCACAGAGGCCCAGAGCACTGTCAGGCCTCGCTGCCTCCAGCTTAACTTTGATACTCCCTCTCTTTCCCTCTCTCTCCCCCTCCCCACTTTCTCAGTCCCTTCCCCTCTTTCTGCCGCCTCTGTTTTCCCATCTGTAAAATGAGGCTTCCTTTTCCTTGACAGTCTCTGTGTTACTGACTGCAAGCCACTCCTTGAATGTGAAAAGGATTGGCTTCATCTGTGCCTTACTCTTAAACATGAAAGAAAAAAAAATTCCCTTAGCCCTGGACCAGCCTGATTTCCACCCCTACCGTTTTCCACGCCCCGCCCTGGCCCTGACGGAGGCCCCCAGAAATGGTTGGTGGTTCCCTTTTTTCCTGTTGCTGGTTGGGTTTCGCGCACCTGTGTGCATCACCGAGACTCGGTGAGAACGTGAGCTCCCTGCCGTCCCAGGGATATAATTTAACAGGAAGAGAGGATGTGACCTGCACGAGGTGAATCCAGGTACTTGTTTAATATGTACGGTGCCCCACGGGCCTCTCCACCGTATAGAGTAACCAGAAGGGCTGAACCCTGGCCTTGTTCATCAGCAGACAGAGGAGAATTTGCACAGTAAATAGAGCCAGCTGGGAAAACTGATGCTGGCGTAAATAATACATGGCCAGTCTTGTCCTTTATGCAGAAATTCATTGCTGGTGGCTCCGAGATGCAGTATAATTACCCTGCTCTTCCAGCCAGCTGCACCAAAGCCTAGTGCCCAGAGTGTGTGAAATAACCCCTTTCTGCACCAGCCCGGTGGCCAGCCACCCTTCTGAGAGCTGTAACCAATAAATGGGTGGGGAGGAGGACCCCAGTGAGAGGGAAAGAAAAGGCAAAGTAGGGATGGGCTCAGGATTTTGCTGGTGACATTCCCCACCCCCCGCCCCCCACCCCCCAGGAAGATGGCTTTTCTTGGTCAGAGAGCAGGAAGTGTAATTAAATTTGTCTTGGCTTGCAGGGAAGGGGGGAGGTCAGAGTTCCTGGGGAAGATGAAGTTTAATGATAATGAAGAGAGTAGACAGGGAAGCAAGATACCCTGTCAGTAACATTATTGTAGACTACTGTGCCAAAAAAGAGGTGCTCTCCATGGAGGCAGACGGGGGTTGGGGGGTGCCAGGAAAACTGGGGATATTGGCAGAGGGAAATGGACAATGGTGAGGGAATTAGGGTTGGAACATCATACACCTGAGACTCAATCGTGAGTAAGTTTATAAATCAACAGTGCCTTAATAGAAAGAGAGAGACAGACAGAGACAGAGGTAGAGAGGAAAGATCCACCGTTCTAAGTGCTGCCATCCCTACCCCATCCAGATGCTTTGCGGAAGTGAGCTCTGGATCAGGATCTGCCACTGGGGAGCCTGCTCACTGCCATTTTCCCAGGGGAAAATTAACCCTCCCTCCACGTCCTATCGGGAGAGCGTGGCACATCCCTGCCACCAAATCAGGCAGCCCAGACCTTAAACTGGGAATGGCAGATTCTGTGTCACTCTACCTTGTGGGCATCCTGAGCCTGTGCAGGCAGCACCAATCGATCAAGTGCCCTATTTTGTAGGGTTCAGAGGTTCTGCGGCTTTTCTCCCTGCAGCCTTCCCAGAAAGCTGTGCGGGCAGGCAGATGGAGTTGGCTCTTTGAGGAGGGCCAGGTTGGCGTCCACCCTGGGAGGCTCTGCCATATTTCCTCTCTAGGGGGAATTGAGAGCTTGGTACCTGACTGCAGATTTTAGAAGAATGTAGTTTGAGAGCCCTGTTAAGGGTGTCCAGTGTTCTTCAACCTTTTCACACCTGCTGACCAGCACCTGTTCTCCATATGGTCCATGAACTGGCAGGTTTTTGGGTGTTTTTGTTTTGGGCCACACCTGGGAGTGCTCAGAGGTTACTCGTGGCTCTGCACTCAGGACTCACTCCCGGTGGGCTCAGGAAACCACATGGATGCCAGGGATTGAACCCCAGGTCGGCTGCATGCAAGGCAAATGTCTTATCTGTTGTATTCCCCCAACTCTCTGACCCTCCCCCAACCAGCAATTTTAACCAAGGTGGTAAACCAGTAGTTTTCAGCCTTTCTACAGTTGCCGACTGGCACTGTTCCAATGGTGCTTGACAATCACTGATCTGTGGCCGGAGTAACCTCTGAGCACCGCTGGGTTTGACCCAAAATAAGAAAAAATCGTTGATCTAACCCACTAACCCATCCTGTTCTTTAATAGAAAAAAAAAAACAACTGAGACCCAGAGTCCCAGTGGCGGAGCACAAACAGGAGCCCAAAACTCTGATAGGGTGGAGGCCCTTGCTGGCTCCACATTGCCTTTTTTCCCCCATCCACACAGTTTGATTGGTTCCTGCTGTGGTGTGTGCTCCAGCTGAGGGACCACCGCAGCCCTCACTCATCCCGTATGGCTGCTCTGGCCATGCCCACGGTGCCCCATTTGCTGCCGCTCCAGACCAGACCAACCCTGACGTTCCCACAGAGCTTTTCCGTTCCACTTGGCTCCTTCCTTCAGCCACCCTTTGTCTTGCTCTTGAACTCTCCCTGCAGGCTGCAGCTGCCCGCTCCATTCCGATCTCACCATAGGACCTGGCTGCTACTTCAGCTCGAGAGTCATTTGCTCCCTTTGCTTTAGGTGTCTGGGCTGGAGCGATAGCACAGCGGTAGGGCTTTTGCCGCGGCCGACCCGGGTTTGAGTCCTCCATCCCTCTCGGAGAGCCTGGCAAGCTACTGACGGTATCCCGCCCACTCAGCAGAGCCTGACAAGCTCCCCGTGACATATTCGGTATGCCAAAAACAGTAACAGCAAGTCTCACAATGGAGACGTTACTGGTGACCGCTCGAGCAAAACGATGAACAACGGGAGGACAGTGCTACGGTGCTATGGTGCTTTAGGTGTCCGGTGCCCACCTGCCCTGACATCCTCCCTTTCTTTGCCCCAGCGGGGTCTAGGTCACCATTTATCATCTGGAGGCCATATGGTCCTTCTGAGCACCTCTCGGATACTCCAATCCAGAAGCGGGGGAGGGGAGCATGGTACAAGACTAGGGTTCCAACTGTTGGGATTGTGTGTTGGGGGGAAGAGGGTGGCAGGAAGGAAGCAAGAGTGGAAGGTGATCATGGCCAGAAAACATTGAGAAACATTGGATAGGTGTTATGGTGACTTCCTGTTGCGTTGTCTGTCCATCAGCCCCACCGGGTCCATTTCAAGGCTGCAGGTCAGTGTTTCTCTACCTCTTGCCTCACATTATGGAACTCAGCCATTAAATTCAGGAATAGAATGGGTTTACTTCGCAGCATTTGAAAGATGGTAAAGGCGGGAGGCAGGAATGTTTTTCTTGATCTAGGTAAGGATAGAGACTTTATAACTTACCTTTCTGTGGAAGACTATCGTGTGCCGGTTGTTTAATTCTTGATCATTTAAAAATTTTAAATTTTTATTAAAAACACTGCTTTACAAAATTGTTCCCGTGTGCCCGTTATTTGACCCTGTAGAGAATTAATGTTGAGTCCCTACTGGGTGCTCGAATCTGACAGACATCTGCGCTCTCCAAAACTCTGGGGCCAAAGGTCCAAGTATCACTGCACTGTACTGAGTAACAGCCTGGCTTAAAGGAGACTTCAGGGACAAGGACAGGGGCCAGGGGACAAAGAACACCTGCTCTGCAAGCAGGAGACCTCCACGTGGCTGGGTTTCATCCCTGATCCCCAGAGTCACCCATATGCATAGTCCCGGAGGCCCTCAGAGCTGCACTTTCTGTGTGTGAACACAACTCTAGTACCAGACTCCCCTCATACAACTACTGTGGCCAAGTGTGTGAGCACAGCAGCTGAAACATCCGCCCCACAACCAAGTGTGATACATCCCTCCTGCACCATTCACTGCGACAAGGGGAAGGAGAAAGGAAAAATGTAAAATACATGTATATGTATATATTTCTTTTGTGGCTGGCGAGGGGTATAGTCAGCTGTGCTTAGTTAGGAGTTACTCCTGGCTCTGCGTTCAAGGATCAGTCCTGGCAGGGCTTGGGGACCATATAGTGCTGAGGATTGAAACCAGATGCTGTAAGTTACCCCTATCTGCTACACTATGTCTTCAGTTCCCAGAAAATGTTTTGTTTTTTGGAGCGATAGTACAGTGGTAGGGCATTCGCCTTACAAGCAGCCAACATGGCCAACCCGAGTTCGATTCCTCCGCCCCTCTCGGAGAGCCCGGCAAGCTACCGAGAGTATCTCGCCCGCACGCAGAGCCTGGCAAGCTCCCCGTGACGTATTCGATACGCCAAACACAGTAACAACAAAGTCTCCAATGGAGACGTTACTGGGCCCACTCGAGCAAATCGACGAACAGCGGGAGGGCCTTTACCTTTACCTTTACCTTTTCCTAGTAAAAATTAAGCCTTTTGTATAGGAGGATAGAAACACCACAAAGCAATACCAACAAGGACATTATCTCCAGTTAAATGAAGTTCAAGGTTGATTCATTCGGTAGCTGTTTGTTAATAGTGGCTATTTCCCTTCTGCCTTGTTCTCTTGTGTGAGTGTTTTTTCTCCCAGCTTGTTCTCATCCAGACCTAGCTTTGTGAGCATCAAATACAGCATATCAACAGGCAGAAACATGATTGCCTCCATACTGCTTTTTCAGAACAAGGAAAAACCAGAACTTTGTGTCTCACTGCTGCAGAATTGCTTCATGTACCCATATCTAAATTGTGGCAAAGGAATTGGAGTGCTTGCCATGGGCTCAGACCACCCAGGAAATAGCTCTGAAGCTGAAACTGTGGAGAGATATTGTTCCCTCTGCACAAGTTGTTGCTGTCCGAAGAAACAGGTGCTGCCAGGAGGTGATGTGTGTGGAGGAATTGAGTACTGGTGGGTGACATGGCTCATCTACAAAGCAAAATTAGCAATGCCTTTGTGCACTTGGGCCTTCACACACATCTTAATCAGCTCCGTGGCCTGAGGACTCATTGAATTTTATAGACAGTAAATGGGAGCGTAGAGAGGACATAAAGCTAATAGGTGGCAGCCGTGGAATCCAAGCTCCAGTCTATCTGATCCCAAGTCCTGCTGTTTTTCCATCTTCATACTGCCTTCAGCTGTGAATATATAAATGTTCCCATAAAATGCTTTTTCCTATTTTGCCCTTTTAATAACAGTCAGAGCGACAAATATCCCAACCTCTTTTTCAGCTTTGCTCGTCATAAAAAGCTGGATCAGAGCTTTTATTTGCTCATTCTGATTTCCCCGGGGGAAGTCAGGAGAGAATGACAAACTTGGGGAGGGGAGATACTGTTGGTACTAAAGTGAACTGGAGGTTTAGAGAGTAGGTACAAATAAATAGCAATACTCCTACATTAAAAAAAAAAATAGAGTAGGTACAACTGAATAAAACACCAGCACCTTGGGACTGGGAATGTAGTTAATGGGAAAGCATACGCTTTACCTATGTGGGGCCCTGGGTTCAAACCCTGGTACAATCAAACCAAACTAGAAAACTGGATCTAAACACCCCTGATGTGAGCCAAGTAGAGGGAAGAGGCCAAATTATGTGTCTCACTTGGTGCTGCTGTGCTCTGACCTGTAGAACGAAATGAGTTAAATTTATCCAACTCTTGGGCTGAAGAGATAATATAGTGGATAGGGCACTTGCCTTGCATGCAGCTGACCTGGGTTTGATCCCTGGCATCCCATACAGTCCCCTGAACACTGCCAGAAGTGACTCCTGAGCACAGAGCCAGGAGTAAGCCCTGGGCACAGCTGGGGGGACCAAACCCCCCATATTTAAAATTTAGGGGTCAGAAAGAAGATAGCACAGGGATTCAGGCACTCGCCTTGCATCTCCTCAACCCTGGTTCAAATCCTGAGTACCAGGGTACCACATATGGTCCCCTAAGCACCACCAAGGGTCACTCATGAGCACAGAGCCAGCAATAGCCCTTGAGCAGTCCAATGTGGTCTCAAAACAAAAATCCAAAAATCCTCTATGTTGGAGAAGAGCATTGGAGGAGATTCTGTGATGCTCAGAAGTAAAACATAGAATCAGAGCTAGCTATATAATTAGCAAGAGCTACTCTCAAAAAGACATACCTCCTCACTTTTTTTTTTTCTGGTGTGAGGGGGTTGAGCCACATCTGACCGTGCTCAGAGGTCACTCCCAGCTTTAAGCTGGGGTCAGCTATGTACTAGGCAAGTACCTTAACCTCTGCAATATCTCTCTAGCCTCTCCCAGTTTCACTGGTCTTGGCCGGTGGCTGAACCTCTGGCAGTGAATCAGATAAAAACCATCTTCTTTCTCCTGTCTTGCTTCAGTCTGGAGAACTGTGTTCTCTCCCGTACCACTGAGAGGCAGTGTCCCTGCAGTTAGCCTTTGAGGATGGTGAAGTCTCGCTTCGTTGCCGTCTATCCTGGAGAACAGAAGCCATGGAGCCCCTACAATGGCCCTTGCAGGGTAAAGTTCTCCCATGGGGGAGACTGAGAGGGTCACCTGTCCTGGAGTCACACCCCTGCACCTCACTTCCCCAAGCACTCCTAACACTGTGTTTTTCTCCCCTACCTCTTTGGAGTTCTAATATAAAGGTTAAGGTTCTTTCCTTGCACACAACTGACCCCAGTTCAGTTCCCTGTACTTCATGGTCTTCAAAGATCGTAGGAAGAAAACCCGGGTGTAGTTGCTTCAGTTTGAATTTGGGTTTCTTGGCCAGAAAACCAAGAATCTGCCGAGAGATCTCTCACAAAACAAGCTTTGTGACATCTGTATCTAACCTAGTGTTCACTCTGACACTTGCTGTGTGTCATTGGATTAATCACTGAACCTTCTAAAACCTGTTTCATCCACTATGAAAGGTGGGGAATGGGGCCAGCATAGGCTAGTTTCAAGGTCATAGCTTACAGTAAACACCTGGTACTTTTCTAGGCACATACTAGATGCCCAACCCTGTATCACTGTGAAGCAGCTGTCTGGGGGAGAGAGCTTCCTTTTCAACTAACAAGGCCAGTGTCGTGGTATAACCAGTGTGTCACAGGGCCCAGGGCTTAGGAGTGCCCTATACATAGTTGAATGCTGGCTGTAGCCTCTTGACTTGGGAGGGGAGGAGAGGTTGGGTCATACTTGGTGGTGTTCGGGATTTACTACTAATTCTGCACTCAGGAATTACTCCTGGTGGTGCTCAGGGGACCATCAACATTGGCTCTGTACAAGGCAAGCACCCTACCTGCGGTAGTATCTCTCCAGTCCATGACTATCTCTTGAAATTCCTTGTCTGTTTTTGGTTTCAATTTATGGGCCACACCCTGTAATGCTCAGGGCTTACTCATGCCTCTGAGCTCAGGGATCACTCCTTGGGGGACCATCTAGAGTGTCAGGGGTCAAATCCAAGTCATACTTTGCAGCATGCAAAAATACCTTACTATCTTTCTAGCCCCGCATCTTGAAATTCTTGATAGTCTTTGAACACGGCATGGTCATGGTCCTCCCGTTGTTCATCGATTTGCTTGACTGGGCCCAGTAACATCTCCATCGTGAGACTTGTTGTTACTGTGTTTGGCACATTGAATATGTCACTGGTAGCTTGCCAGGCTTTGCTGTGAGGGTGAGATACTCTCGGTAGCTTGCCGGGTTCTCTGAGAGGGGCGGAGGAATAAAACCTGACTTGGCCAGGCCGGCTGCACGCAAGGCAAACACCCTACTGCTGTGCTGTCGCTCCAGCCTTTGAACAATGTTCCATTTTTTGATTTTTTGGGGGGATGTGGGGGAATCACACCCAGTGATGCTCAGGGGTTTCTCCTGGCTCTGCACTCAGGAACTACTTCTGGCAGTGCTTGAGGGACCATCTGGGATGTTGGAGATCGGACCCAGCTCAGCTGCATGCAAGACAAGCACCGTACCTGCTGTCCTATCACTCCCTCCCCTGAACAGTATTCTTGATATTACATTTTATGCTGGGCTGGAGCAATAGAACAGTGGGTAGGGCATTTTCCTTGCATGTGGCTGACCCGGCCGACCCAGGTTCGATTCCTCTGCCCCTCTCAGAGAGCCCAGCAAGCTACCAAGAGTATCTCGCCTGCACGGCAGAGCCTGGCAAACTACCCGTGATGTATTTGATATGCCAAACACAGTAACCAGTGTCACAATGGAGATGTTACTGGGCCCGCTGGAGCAAAATCAATGAACAACGGGAGGACAGTGACAGTGACATTTTATGCTATATCCTGCAGACCAGCCAGGCTGGTCTCCAGAATTGAGGACTTGTTCTTGGCCCTTCCCTCTGGGAAACACTGTGCCTCTGATTTCTCTGTTTTTGTGTGTGGGCAAACATGCCAGTGCTAAGGGGATTGCTCCCTATGATCTTTGGAGACCACGAAGTACAGGGGACTGAACTGGGGTGAGCTGTGTGCACGGCAAGCACTTTAACCTTTATACTGTACCTCCCGCCCCCACTCACCACCTTTGGTTTCTTAGGGACAAACTCCCTCAGAGGTTATTCTCCATAGATAACAGATTCCCATCCTGTGCCTACTCAGCTTTAACTTCCATTGTTGGGTAAACAATGCAATCTCTCTCGGAAGAATTTTGTTGTTGTTTCTGGTTTTGGTTTTTGGGCCACACCCAATTGTGCTTAAGGCTTATTCCTGGCTCTGAATGTAGGGATCATTTTTTTTTTATTAGTGTAGGGATCACTCTTAGCGATGCTCAGGGATTGAACTCGGGTCTGCTCCGTGCAAGGCAAGCACCCTGAGTGCTGTATTCTCTCTCTGGCCCCTTGAAAGGAGTATTTTATATGTTACAGAACTTACCAGGGACACAAGAGGGAGCTGGTGAAGTGCATTGATGAGTTGAGATTACTGGAATCAGGAAAAGATCTGAGTTCAAAACTTTGCAAGGGGCTGGAGAGACAGTACAGGATTAAGGGGCTTGCCTAGCATATGGCTAACTCCAGTTGTATCTCCAACACCCTATGTGGTCTCCTGAGCACTTTCAAGAACGACCCTTGAGCACAGACCCAGGAGTAGCTTCTGAGTACTGCCAAGTATAACACCCCCAAAATAAATAATGAACAAAATTCTACTGGGGTCATTCTGGAGAATTCTTTGGACAAAGTTAATGTTTATCTCCTTGGTAAAAATCTATATTATAGGGCAATTCCATTTTTCCTCCTGGTAAAATATATGTCTCAGGGGGTGGTGGGAAATGGGCACTGGTGGAGGGATGGGTATTTGATCATTGTATAATTGAAACCCAAGCACAAAAATGTGTAAGTCTGCAACTGTACCTCATGATGTCTAACTATTAAAAAATTTTTAATAAAATATATATGTCTCAGGAGTAATTAAATGGAGAATTCATGTAAGCTGCTTTTCTCAGAGACTCTGGCACATAGTAGGTACTCAGTCACCATTTATTGTTCCTGCTCTTTGGAGGTAACAGAAATCAGGGCACTAGGACTTATAAGCCAGGCTGCTGGTAATAAAAGAAATAACGTGATTTATTTTTTCACCGCTGTTTGGGGAAAGGCATGTGCTTCATAAATATGTATTGGAAAGTACTTACTAAATGAGTAGAAATAATAAAAGTATGTCAAAGTAAACAGCTCCTATAAATATGTCGCTTGGCAGACAAATTAGTGTTTTATTACAACTAAATACTACTGCTTGCCGTAAAGGATTCCAGAGTTCTTGCACAATGGGTACATTATTGAGTGCCTGTGCGGAAGGGCACAGTAAAGATGAAAAATAGCACGGTGCTAATGCTAACGGTGGAGAAAGGAGTACGGCTAAATGCTGCACACGGATCTCTTTGCTTCAGTGATCTGCACATTATTAGTAAGCAGCGCTCCAATGATCTAGCTGTAATATGGAACAGAGGGCTCAGAAAATCGTGATTTCTGCAGGTTTCCAGGAGTCCAGATGCCAATAATGAGAGTCCAGAAAGTAGGTAAAGCACAAGTCCTATCATGAGCCTTCAGCTTGTATTTTGTTTTGTTTTGTTTTGGGGCTGCACCTGGCTCTGTATTCAGGGATTGCTCCTGGCAGGACCCAGGGGACCCAGTGGGGTCTGGGGAATTGAATCTGGTTGGCCTCAAACATGGCAAGCTCCCCTATGAGCAGTAGTATCTCTCCACAATGCAGCACGAAGCTTGTAAAGTAAGCTTATACAGAGGTATCTCTAGGTCTCACCCAGCCCTTGTTCTAGACCTATTACCTTTCTGTGGCTATGTAATTAACAGCCAGAGAAGGCGAGATGGGCGAGTGCTGTGCCTTAATCACAAGTCATCAATTCATCTCAGAAACAAGAGAGGACGAACCTGGTCCTGCCTCTGAGGAACCAGAGAGGGAAAACAGGGAGACTGCCTTCCTTCATGGGGAGAAAAGAGAGCAGCAGAGGACAGGGAACTGCATCAAGAAAAGTTAGCCCAGGGCTGGAGCGATAGTACAGCGGGTAGGGCGTTTGCCTTGCACTCGGCTGACCAGGGTTCGATTCCCAGCATCCCATATGGTCCCCTGAGCACCGCCAGGAGTAATTTCTGAGTGCAAAGCCAGGAGTAACCCCTGTGCATTGCTGGGTGTGACCCCAAACACACACACACACACACACACACACACACACACACACGTTAGCCCAAAAGCTGGGTAGGGAAAGATGGGCACATTTCCACATTTCCAGGCAGGAGGGCTCTGGTAGGCTCTGCCCACTGGTGCTCATTTTGCTGGTGCTGGTTTAGAATTCTACCTTGGACTTTTTCTAATGGGGTGGCTTTGAGCAAATGATTTGATCTGCAGATTTTACTAACCTGGGAGGGAGAATAGCTTGCTAGGTTATTATGAAGACTGGAAATAATGCTTGTAAAGCCATAGGGTTGTCATGTACTGTTACCTTCACTTCTGTGTAGCATTGACAACTCTGTGTTGGGGGGGGGGGGGGTTGGGGCCAGCACTTGGCTGTGCTCAAGATTTACTCCTGGCTCTTTGCTTAGGGATCACCCCTGGCCTGTCATGGGGGAATCATATGAAGTGCTGGGGATCGAACACGGGTTGTCATATGAAGGACAAGTGCCCCCATTTTTGACCTCTCTCTCTGGGCAATATTTTAATAATACAAATAAAAAATTCAGAACTTGGAAGGTCTCAAAAGGAATCCTAAAGCAAGAGGAAAGGAAGGGTAACAGACACCTATCAGGATTATTATTTATGTTCTCTACATGAGTAGATGTCTTAACCAGCCCCCCTCATCTGCCAATGATTCCTTATTCAGTAACCCTGGTGCTTTCCTTTAGAGTTTACTAAGCACTTGCATATACATTAGAGCATATTCAAACCTCATACCAACCTGAAAAGGGATGAGATGCGTTCAGAGAAGCAGAAAGTCACCTGCAGAACCGCCAGGTGAGAATCATTTTCATGAGCCAATGCCTTCCTCACGCACTTCCTCACCTGTCTCAGGTGAAAGAGGTAACACGGGGGTGGGGGGTGGGTGGGTTATTTTTAAAATTAAACTTTTTGTAGTTGCTCAGGGATCACTCCTGAAGGTGCTCAGTGGAGCCTAGGGGATGCCAAAGATCAAACCTGGCTTGGCGACGTGCAAGGCAAGCTGTCCTGTCGCTCCAGCCCCAACTCTAGGGGTTTAAACGATCAGAAAAAGCTAGGCTCGAAAGGACAAACTTGGGGCTGGGGGCCCCACCCACGTGCCCAGGGGCTCCTCCTAGCTTTATTCTCCCAGGTTGTTCCTGGCCGTGAACCAGCTCTTCTGCACGCAAGGCATGCTCTCCGGCCCTAACTATGGGTTTTTATGTTCTAAGACCTGCCAACGACTGGCGCTGGACTAAGCCCCGACTCCCCACGGAGCTGGGTGTCCTCCGTCCAAGAATGGGAACCATCTTGTTGCGCAACGAGGTGCTGACCGGGAGGCAACTTTCCCAGACGGCCACTATGTCCAGAGTTCAGAAAGCCGCAGCTACGCGCCCAAGTCCATGGAGCTGGCACACAGGCTCCGCTGGGCCTTGGACCAGCGCCTTCGCCCCGGCTCCGCCCAGCGTCCCCGTGACCCGAGTCCCCGCGGGGCGGCCCGGGGCGGGTCGGGAACCGACGCTCCGCCAGGGGGCGCGCGCGCGGGCCCGGCCGCTCACGGGGCCGCCCGCGCCGGGCCCTCTCGATGGTGGCGGGTACGCGGCGGGAGCGGCGCGCGTTCCCGGGACGGGGGCGGGGCCTCGCCGGGGGCGGGGCCGCGCGAGGGGCGGGAGCGGCCGGGCCGGGCCAGCAGGCGAGGGGGGGCGGGGGGCCGACTTCCTGGGGCCGCCGGTGAAGATGTCGCGACCGCCCCCCGGCGCCCCTCAGCCCCGGAGACGCCGCCGCGGCGGAGCCCGGAGCCCCCCGGCCTGAGGCGTCGCGGCCCGGAGCCGCCACCCCCCGCTCCCAGGTGCGGGCCGGGCCGGCGGCCGGCAGGTGAGGCGGCGGGGCGGGGGTCGCCGGGGGGCCGGGCGCGGCCGGGGTCGGGGTCGGGGTCGGGGCGGCCCGCCCAGGGGAGCCCGCACCTGTGCCGGACAGCGCTCCCGGGAGCGGTGCCCCGGAGTGTGTGTGTGTGTGTGTGTGAGTGTGTGAGTGTGTATGAGTGTGTCTCTGTGTGTCTGTGTGTCTGTGGGTGTCCGTGTGTGCGTGGTGTGTGTCTGTGTGTATTTGTGTGAGCCAGTGTGTGTGAGTGTGTGTGTATGAGTGTCTGTGTGTATGTGAGTGTGTATGAGTCTGTGTGAGTGTGTATGAATGTGTGTGTCTGTGTGTATGTGAGTGTCCGTGTCTGTTTGTGTGTATGTGAGTGTGCGTGTGTGTGAGTTTGTGTGTCTCAGTGTGTGTGTCTGTGAGTGTGTGTGTCTGTGTGTGAGACTGTGTGTCTCTGATGTGTGTGTATGAGTGTGTGTTTATGGGTCTGTGTGTCTGTGTGTGTCTGTATGTGTGTGTGAGTGTGTGTGTCTGAGTGTGTGTGAGACTGTGTGTGTATGTGTGTGTCTGTGTTTGAGAGTGTGTGTGGATACACGAATTCCCAGCTCTTCCTCCATCGCGATTGGCTTTGGGTGTGCGGATCAAGGGTCGCCACCACCGTAGAGGGACACTGAGGCAGGTCGGGGACTCTGAAGTGGGGCCGGTTCCTGCCCTTAGGAGTTGACCACATGTTGGGCCTTGCATGCACCTCCTCCGGGAGGGGGAGAGGGGCCTCCCCGGGTGACTTGTCCTAGGGCAGAACCACATCCCCTCCGCCCTTTGAGGTTGCTGTCATTTGCTGGAGGGAGGAGGACTGAGATCAGCGAGGAAGTGAGTGCCCTGCTCTCCCCTACTCCCCTCGTGGGCCTCCCCCATGACTGTCCTCTTTGTGTTCTGGCCAGAGGCCACTCCAGTGACATGCTGAGCCCCCTCCCCTTCCCCGTACATGTGGCCAGAAAGCGGTGGAGCGGTGGGTACCTCCATGCAGGTCAGAGAAGACTGGTGTGGCCCGGCTTTGCTACAGGAAGCCTGGTGGTTTCCCCGTCTCAGTGCAAGTCAGAGAAATGTCGTTGATGGCACCGTTTTTCTAGGAACCGGAGAAGGCCTGGGCACCGGGATGCTGGGCCCGGGGTGTGTGCAGAGTCCTAGGGCCCGGCGGCTGGCAATGCGGCTTCCCCTCCCAGCCCACGGGTAGAGCTTGCCCCTATGCCCTTTCCCCCTCCACTTCAGTATCTTCCGGCCCACAGAAATTGGGTGGCGGTGGGCCGGCACTTCTGAAACTTCGAAGCACAGTTCCTGCAAAGTCTGGGCTTCAGAGGGGGGCAGCTCAGGAGTTAGGGTTTATTTTGAGGTGGAGTTAAACTGGGAAAGTGTATTAACATTCAGGGGGTTCATCTTGGCAGGATTAATAATTTGATTGTTGCAAGAAAAGTTTTCTATAAGCTTGGCACACAGAGACACTCGTTAATTTCCGTCTCTCATTGTGAGGACTGTGATCAGGTAGGCCAGCTGTTACTCTGTTGACACTGGGGCCAGCGGCAATAAATCCTCTATGTTGACTTGATTTAATCAGTTGGTAAAATAATAAGTCAAGTGACAACTGTTCACAGAAAGTGAAGAAACTAATTTTCTTTTCCTTTCTTTGATTTTTGGGCCACACCTGGCAGTGCTTGGGGCTTACTCCTGATCCTGCACTCAGGGATCATGCCTATGAGGTTTGGGGGACCACGTGGGATGCCAGGGACAGAACCCAGGTTGGCCATGTGCAAGGCAAGCACTCTGCTGAATTATCTCTTCAGCCCTCTGGAGAAACTAAATTTCAACATTTTCACTGCCAATTCTGTTAACTGCTTAACACTTTTTAAATATGAATGCCTCTTTAAGCGTTCTTAAAATAGTTGTGGAAAAAAACATTTTCAGTTCCAATGAAAATGTAACTGGAAATGCCCCTACCTTCTCTCACCAGTCCCTTTATTATTTATTATTATTATCATTATTATTATTATTATTTTGGTGGTGCCAGAGCCTCACAATTGCCAGTCATTCTATCTTTGAACTACACCCCAGCCTTTCTACCTTGATTTTTAAAAAGTAATTTAAAAATTATTTATTTATTTATTTGGGTTTGTTTCTGGGCCATACTGGGCAGTGCTCAGGGCATGCTTCTGAGTCTGTGCTCAGGGATCACTTCTGGCAGACATGGGGCCTTAACTGCTGTACTCTCTGATCCCTTGATTTTTTTTTTTTTTTTAAGTAGGAACCACACTCTGATGCTTCACCTGGTGTTGCAGGCCTGACTGGTTTGGTGCTTTGGTGGTAGTGGGGCCCTGGGCCACACCCAGAGGGACTCATAGCACCTGTGGCTGGGCCAGGAGCTGGGCATTGAAGGGGAGGGTATGTGGTACTTTGGAATCAGAGTCAGGGCTTAGACGTGCCCTCAGGCATATGCTCCATCACCACTTGAACTGTCTCTCCAGTTCCCCGCCTTGATTTTTTTTTCATTCTTATAATCAAATCTTTAATACTGCTATCTTCTTAAAAATTTTTTCCAAAAACCAAATCTTTATTGTCTAGAAGTATCTATCCAAAAAAAGTCCCTCCAAAGACGCTGTTCTCTTATTACCCCATCTTCTTCCTCTTCTTCAATATTTCTGGTATAAAGGACATTACTACACCTTATTAAAACAACACTCAGATGTCCAGACAATACTCCGTCTCTGTACCCTTTTGTATTTGCAAGCTGCACGTTCATGCAGCCATCTGCAGACTCTGGGTAGCCCTGGAACTCCATTCCCAACTTAAATTTCCCCATTAATGGTTTTTCTGTTAATTCATTGAGGAAATGTTCGGGATTGAGGGGCAAAGTCATCGCCACTAAGGGCAAATGCTGCTGGCAACTTGCCGTCAACCCAGCTGTCATCCACCCGTCTGTCCTTCGTGACTGGACTAGTGACTGCATGCCCTGAATCATGGAGCAGAGAGAGAAACTGCCATGGAGCAGCAGTGTGACCTTCTGCTTTCGTACTATCTTATTTTATCCACTTATTTATTTTTGCTATGCTGGTCATGGAACCTAGGGCCTCACATGTGTAAGGCAAGCAGTGCTCTATCCTTGGCCCATCACAATTTTTTTTCTCTTTATATTTTTTGTGGTGATGGAAATTAAACCCAGGTCTCGTGCATTAAATACTGGTATTGTGTTAGTGGTGGATTTGAGACATTCCACATGTATTGTCTTTATATTTTGGGAGGAAAAGATTTAACCTCTGCTCTACAGGCCTAAGATAAAATTTAGAGTTTAATGAGAAAGTGGTGCTTAAATTGCTGTTGGTGAAGTCCCAGGGGGAAGAGCTGCTTTGTTTTTGTTGTTGCTGTTTGGTGATAGTTACTGATTTGGTAATGGATGCTGCTGGTGAGCCTTTTTTGTTTTCTTGTGCTTACTTGTGTTTTACAGGTAGATTTTGGCGCTTGTCAGGATAATCTTTTACATCCACCACACAGCACTCCGTTTATTCAATAGAGAATTGGATCTCATCCCTTGTATGTAGCTCTGTAGCACTGTCCTCCCATTGTTCATCGATTTGCTCGAGCGGGCACCAGTAACGTCTCTGTTGTGAGACTTGTTGTTACTGTTTTTGGTATATCAGATACGCCATGGGGAGCTTGCCAGGCTCTGCCGTGCAGGCGGGATACTCTCGGTAGCTCTGAGAGGGGTGGAGAAATCGAACCCGTGGGCTGCGTGCAAGGCAAACGCCCTACCCGCTGTGCTGTCGCTCCAGCCCTTCTTGTATGTCACGGTCCCGGTCACGGTCCTCCTGTTGTTCATTGATTTGCTCGAGCGGGCCCAGTAACGTCTCCATTGGAGACTTTGTTGTTACTGTGTTTGGCATAGACTTTATTATTCATGGAATTTAAAAATCATTAAAGCAGGGGCTGGAGAGAGAGTACAATGGGTTGGGCTCTTGCCTTGCACGCTGCTGACTTGGGTTTGATCCCCAGTACTTCATATGGTCCCCGAGTCTTCCAGGAGAAACCTGAGTGCAGAGTCAGGAGTAAGCCCTGAGCATTGCCAGGTGTGACCTCTCCCTCAAAAAAATCTCCCCCCCCCCCCCCCCCCCCCCCCCCCGAAATCCTAAACTAATTGGATTCTTGCTAGGATAATCTTTTTTTTTTTTTTTTGAGGGGGAGGGCACACCTGTTTTACTCCTGGCTCTGAGTCTAGGGATAACTTCCATGGAGGGTCTCATGGGACCCTCTGGGATCCTGAAGTTAAGATTAAATCCAGGTCTGTAGTGTGCATGGAAGGAGCCTTACTCTCTGTACTCTCTCTGGCCCCAGGATATCTTCCCGTGGGCCACATGAAAGCCAGATAGCAGGGATCACTGGCCTCAAGTGTTGAAAGACCTCTGTTCTCTGTGTTTCTAGGATTTAACTGTTGCCATGGGCAAGGCTTTTTTCCCCCCCCTTTTCATCCTGTAATGGCATTCTTTGTTTAAGCCCATTATCTTCCATTCTCTTAATTAACTATCATAAAGTTTCTCTGCTTTCTCATACTTGGACTGAATATCCACTTTTGTTTGTTTGTTTCTGGGCCACACCCTGTGGAGTTTAGGGGTTACTTCTGTCCCTACACTCAGGAATCACTCCTGGCAGTGCTTGGGGAACCATTTGGGATGCCGGGGAGGGAACCTGGGTTGACTTCCTGTAAATGTAAACGTCCTACCCACTCTACTGTCTAATAACCTTCCTCTCCCCTCTTTTGATGCTTTTAGACCTGAATCACAGCTAAACAGTCGGCTAAGAGATTCCTACTGATGTTTTTAAACATTGTCCTTTTTCAAAACAAGCATAAAAGCTGTTTCCTCTGGGGCAAAAACAAAACAAAACAAAACAAAAAACACTTCTTTGCGTCTAATAGAAAGACAAAAGCTGGCTTTCCCAGTTTTCTACCAAAAGGAAAATTTCTTAACCTTTCCTCACTCTCTGGTTTTGCTCCTACAATGATTTGTCTAATAGTAATGATGAATAAGTATCGGGAGATTCTAAAGTTCCCTGAATCATCAAAAGGTCACATTGTTTTCAGTGCAGCTTTAGCCTTTCTAGTGTGTTTTATTGCTTGGCGTTCCCCAGAGCCAGCTGCTCCTTGAAAGACTCCTTACCTAGCAGGTTGCTGCTGAGTCACCGAGGCATTCTTCAGAACTATAGGTTTCTCAGCTCCACCTCCTAGAGTTTTTGATGGAATGGATAAATGATGCTGACAATCTACATTGCAAAATGTATCTATTTCCAAAGAGCTCCCCAAGTGATTCTGATATGCAGCCAGGTTTGGGAGCCACTGTTCCATTGCTTTGAAATTCTTTTTCAGTTGATAGTCTCTTTAAAAGCATCATTATGTTATTCAGGATGTTTGATTTGCTAGAATAGCCTATTTCCTTGTCCTGATAGATAACAAAGAGCTTTTATAACTTTCATGTAAATTACTGAGTCTGTGCCCAGGCCCCATCCCCCCCTTATCTGTCAGGAGTCATGTGGGAGAGCTGGTGAATGTAGCTTCCTTTCTCCTGAGTGGACAAATGAATGATAATGTGGAAACCGCTGGAAGTCTGTGAATAGGTAGTTGAATTTAGTTATGATAGTGTCTGATAGGGTATTCTCTGTAGGTTTTAAAATAAAACTTGTATTTGGAGTGAGAACTCAAGGGATTGAGTAATTGCTTTGCAGGAAGAAGCCCCAGGTATGATCCCTGGAGCATCATGCTGGGAGGAGCTCCCATATATTGGCAAGGTGTGGCCCCCAACAAGAGCAAATCGGAAAAAAAATTTTGCAAGATGTCATGTGTCTTTTTTTGTTTGTTTGGTTTTGGTTTTTGGTTCACACCCAGCAATGCTCAGGAGTTACTCCTGGCTCTGCACTCAGGAATTACTCCTGGCAGTGTTCGGGGGACCATATGGGATGCTGAGGATGAAATGCAGGTCAGTCGCATGCAAAGCAAACACCCTCCCCACTGTACTATTGCTCCGGCCCAAGATGTTATGTTTCATTTGTTTCATTTCTTTATTATAGCTGAAGCACTGAAGATAATCTGTGTGTGGAACCGAACCTTCATACTTTTATTAATGTCTACTCTGTTGGCTTTTGTTCCAGAACCACACCCAGAGGTGCTCAGGAACTCCTGGCTCTATGATCAGAAGTGACCTTGGTGGTGCTTAAGGGTGTATATGTGTTCTTGGAGATTGAAACCTGGGTCAGCCACATGCAAGTCAAGTGCCTTACCTCAAGTCCTTTTTTTTTTTTTAATTTTTTATTGACTCACCATGAGCTACAGCTACAAAGCTTTCATGTTTGAGTTTCAGTCGTACAATGATCAAACACCCATCCCTCCACCAGTGTACCTTTTCCACCACGATGCCTTACCTCCTGTTCTGTCTCTCCAGGTCCCTTACATATCTATTAGTGTTTTAAGGAAAGGTTAGAGGGGCCAGAGAGATGTAGTACAGTGGGTAGGGTGCTTGCTTTCCACTTGGCTGACCTGGGTTCGATTTCTGACATCCCATCTGTTCTGCCAAGCACCACCAGGAGCACTTCCTGTGTGCAGAACCAAGAGTAATGCCTTACAATCACTGGTATGGCCCCCCAAACAAAACCAACAACAATAAAATAAAGTTAGAATGAGAAGGGAAAGTTAAACCTTAGAATATGATTAGGAATATGAGTCATTGAATACTTAAAACTCTTTAAAATAAGGGACCAGAGCCTCATTTTAAAATAATTAGTACAGGGACCAGAGTACAGGGTAGGGCGTTTGCCTTGCATGAGGCCGACCCGGGTTTGATCCCCAGCATCCCATGTGTAATTGCATGAGTAATTCCTGAGCATCGCTGGGTGTGACCCAAAAAGAAAAAAAAATTAAAAAAATAGTACAGTTTAAATTAATTTTTAAAAAATAGCATTTGCCTTGCATGTGGCCTACCTGGCTTTGATCCACTGGCATCCCATATGGTCCCCCAAGCCCTTCCAGGAGTGACTTCTGAGAATAGAGCCAGGAATAACCCCTGAGCATCTCTGGGGTGGCCCTAAAAACAAACAAAACAAAACAAAATAAAGACCCTTCTTAAAGTGAGTGAAGTGGAAGCGGTGTTCTGAGTTCCTCTCTTCTGGAATGAGTGAAGGTGGTTCAGATTTATCTTACTTATCTGTCTCAGGGGCAGCGAGCTCAGAGCCGGCTGAGGCTTCGAGGTGCCCCGTCAGGCAGCACCTGACATCCATTTCTTTCCATGTCTGCCATTTTCTAGTTTCCTTTGTTTCTCTTTCCCGCTTTCAAGTTGCCCTTCCTTTGAAATTGCCAATCATGCCACTATAATCGCAGGCCAACCTCCTGGAACTCCAAGCCAAAAAGAGGTTGCTGGTTGCTAACACCTGTCTCCCAGCCAAATGAATAGTTTCTTTTGTGAACAGGATGTTAAAAAAAAAGGGGGGGGGTTTATTAGTACAAGACTGGCTTAAATGACCTTTATAATATAGCATATGTAAATCAAATGTGATTTAAAACCATTTTAGAGATTTGCTTCTTATACTATGTATTTTTATATAAATTGGGATGTTGGTTGAGTATTTAGCATCTCAACTACAAATCTCTTTAGTACCCAAACAGACTAATTTTAGTCATATTGATTGGAATCATTTATATTCCAAGGAAGTTTCTATCCTTAAGGGTCTTTGTATTGTTCTGCAAATGTCTAACTAATGTGTAATACAATTAAAGTTTTGTTCACTGCTCTGCCTGCATAATTAGTTTAATTTCTGCTCCTTATATTTCTGTTGGCAGCTGGGAAATTAAAATACTAGATGTTGCATAAAACTGCTTTTTTTGAGGGGTGATTTTACTGTCAGTTGAATGGACTTAGGCCCCAGGGTACATTTTTAAAGATGTCTTATTCAACTTTCCTGTAATAGTCTCTTTCTCTCTATAGAATTAATGTATTAAGACACATAATTGGCTAGTTAAACATTCTGAAGAGACAATGTTTGGCCTTTACCCCATGATTATATTTTTTCCTATATCTCTTTTGAGGAAATGAGTGTAATTTTTGAAAATGCCTAAGTACGTTACAGTTACATATGCGTTGAACTTTTGCAAAGGCTAGGGAATGGAGTGGTTTTCTCTGATAAGCTATAGTATTTAATTCCCTGCCCAATTGCTGTTCTGTTCTTTCTAGATCATTTGCCAGCCTGGATGTGGAAGAGGGAAAGGCTGAGATACCTGCAAATCCTTTCACAGCTTTTTTAAAATAAATATGTCACTGAAACAGTTCTACAGGAACAGAAGTTGCTCTCAGGGAGACTTTACATTTAATTACTCTAATCTGCATTTGATTTCTTAAAGCATTCTTTGAGTGAGTCTTACCAGGCTGCTGATTTCATGGAGTTGAAACCTACACAGGTTTTTGTCTCTGAGGTTTGCTCTGTTCTTAATGGAAAGTATCTTGGGTCTGGTCATTTCTCCAGAAAAAAAGATACAGCAAAACCTCAGTCTCTCAAAAGCCTTTTACGAGGGCTGCCACCTTGTACGGAATTTATTCTTTTATTTAATTAATTTATTTTTGGGGCACATCCTATGGTTCTCAGGACTTACTCCTGACTCGATACTCAAGGAACCATAAGGATGCCAGGATATTACCCAGATCAGCTGCATGCTAGGCAAGTGCCCTAGCTGCTGTACTATAACGTTGACCCCATATACTGAATTCAAACTTAATTTTGTTGTTGTTGTTGAGTTAGGCTTACTTATTTTTTTTGTTTATATATATATATATATATATATTTTAAACCACACCCAGTGGGGCTCAATGGCTACTCCCCACTCTGTGCTTAGGGGTAACTGCCAACAGTGCTGGGGGACCATGCAGTGCCTGGGATTTTACATAGTTGGCAGCATGCAAGGCAAGTCCATTACCTTCTATATTCTCTCTGGCCACTTGACTTTAAAAATTATATATATTATTAGTCTGGCAAACTCCCCGTGGTGTACCCAGTATGCCAAATACCAGTAACAATGATGGGTCTCATTCTCCTAACCCTGAAAGAGCCTTGAATATGGCACTTTTTAAAATCTCAGGGCTAGGGCGAAGGAGACGTTACTGGTGCCTGCTCGAGGCAATGGACGAATAACAGGATGATCGTGATTATATATAAAAATTGTTACATATCTGGTTGTGCTCAGGGCTTACCCCTGGCTCAGGGTTTACTCCTTACTCAGAGATCACTTCTGGTCAGGCTTGGGATGCTGGGGGTCGAACCCAGGCTGGTCACATACGTGGCAAATGCCCACCCTGCCGTACTATTGCTCTGGCACCCTAACTTGATTTTTAATGCTTCTCTGAGTGCCACAAGTGAAACCTGCATCTCCAGCTTAATGGGTTCATTTGGTTTTGGTTTTGGTTTTTGAGCTATACCTGGCAGTGTTCAGGACTTATTCCTGGCTCTGTACTTAGGCCATTCCTGGCATTCCTCAGGGGACCATATGTGGTGCTAGGAATTGAACTACAGATGCCTTATCTCCTGTACATATGCCTTACTCCTCGGCCCCTCCAGTTTAATGTTTACATGTCTTTTCTAGTATTCATATAATTTTAGGTTTCATTATCTCTGGATTTTGGTGGTCATGATTCTCTGCGACAGCCAGTTCCAAGAGTAGAAGGGAAGTTCACCCTATTTGAACTATTTTGGGCTAATCTCCTTTGCCAAAACATTTTTAACCCTCTTTAATCCCTTTAAAGAAAAACTGCCTTATCATCTTGAAAGTCCTCATGAAAGTAACAGGAAGTTAAGCCAACTGTAGACCTCTGAGTGGTTAAACGTGTGCAGTTAGTGTTTGTAATCAGTGCCATTGTTTATTTCAACTGTTGGATGATGGCAAAAAATTTAAAGGAAAAATGAAGCTTTTCTTAAACTTTTTCTTAATGGAGTGTACTTCTCTCCATCTCATCTTATACTCTTTCTCTTACTTTCTAATCTCTCCAGCCTGGCCAGTAACTGATCTGTACTGATCTCATGCCTATAGATGTGACATGGAAATCAAAACACTTTTTTTCCTAAAGATAGTTTAGGAAAGCATGTTGTTCCTCTGGCATTTTCTGTGAATTTTCCTACTTTCATTTAAAAAAAAAAAACTTCACAATGGTTAAGATGACTACTTGAGTAATAACCAAGCCTTTACTAACTAAATTTTTTCTTAATTCTTGAGCCACTGGGTCCATAGCCTCTTAGTTACCCTTCCCCTTGATCATGCTTCCATGGTATGGAAGGTGAGTTATCAGAGCCTTTTTTTTAAAGTGCTGAGGGGCTGGAGCAATAGCACTGCGGGTAGGGCATTTGCCTTGCACGTGGCCGACCCAGGTTGGATCCCCGGCATCCCATATGGTTCCCCGGCATCGCCAAGAGTAATTCCTGAGTACAGAGCCAGGAGTAACCCCTGAGCATCATTGGGTATCATCCAAAAAGCAAAAAAAAAGGTACAGAGAAAGGGAGTGTTCTTTCTTTTCTTTTTTGCTTTATTTTTGGCCACACTTTTTTTGTGTGTGTGTGTGTGCTCAGGGTTTTCTTCAGTCTCTGCATTAAGGGGTCACTCCTGGTGGGCTCAGGTGGCCATATGGGGTGGTAGGAATTGAACCTGGGTTTGCCATGTGCAAGGTGTGCACTCTACCTGCTGTTCTACTGCTCTGACCCCAGGAATGTTCTAATTTGGGGAAAGAGATGAGTATTTTCTAGGGCTTCCCAGGGATAAAGTAGCTAAAATTCAGGTATTTTGAGGAATCCTTCGCCAAGGAAGGAAGAAGGAGGCAAAAAGGAAGCTTTTGTAGATCAGATCCCCAAAATACAAATTGGGCAAGTTGTATTTTATGGAAGGATGAGGAAGGCAGTGCCTAGAACGTGCAAGTGGCATGTGTGGATGAAATAAGTACAGGGACTGGGGCTTTCATGGTGCCTTCCTGGTGCCTTCAGCCTCATTTTGCACTTGCCTACTTCTGTTTCTACCTTTTGGACTGCTTCAAGTAGCATACCAGGATATTAGATCATACACAGATGGAAGAAAGCATTTGTATAATCTTTACATATTAGAGTTAGAAAGTTCACCTTAGCCAGTGTTTGCTGTGCATTGGGTGGGGAAAGTGGTACCTGATATTCCCAGAGCTTGACAGTTGGGCTTGCCGGACCCAGGACTCCAGGTGACTCTGAGTCATGACCTCATGACCATTGGTCTAGTTCAGCCTTCCCAGCTCTCTGGACTTTCGACACAAATGCAGGTCAACAGCTTGAGGAAGAGTGACAGTGAACCAGTTTATTAATGGAGGATGTAAAGACGATAGTACTGTAGCTTCATCTGCAGATGATTGTCAAATTTCTAAAATTTATTTGTTGAATTTTTTTTATATTGCACATTAAAATGCCCTTAGTAGTACCAGAACTAATATTAAAAATGAAACAACATGCTTAACACTGCTGTGGCTACCATATCCTGCCGGGCCTGGATTATTGTATTGTGGGGCTGAGTGCTAAATGATCACCTTCTTGTTGGACCAAGCTGAGAATAACTGAGTGTGGCCCCTATATATTTTTTTTAAAAAAGAAAAAGAGAAAGAAAATATGTTGTATAGTGTATCTGACTTCGCATTTATTTGAGATTCAGTTTAGCCGTTCCTGCTGTATTAATTATAGAAACAAAAATTGCCATCTGAGACCTTTTTCCTTGTCTCTTCTTTTCAGAAACAACACAGATTTTATAAGAAATAAGCAATTAGTAGGGCCAGAATGATAGTGCAGTGGGTAGGGTATTTGCCTTGCACGTGGCCAAGCTGAATTTGATCTCTGGTATGCCATGTGGTCCCAGGAGCAACCTCAGGAGTAATTACTGAATGCAGAGCCAGGAGTAACCCCAGAGTATCACCGGGTGTGACCCAATAAACCAAAAAAAAAAAAAAAGGAAAGGAGAAAAAGGAAAGCAACTAGTTTTATTTGGGAGGGATTAAATTGGTAAAAAATTTAAGAGTTCTGAATATCATGTCAAAGCAAATATTTTAAAAATATACATATATATGTATATACATACATATTTTAATATGGTACCAGGGATCAAACCCAAAGCCCCACACTTATGAGGTATGCTCTCACCACTGAGTCACAGCCCTTTGTCAGAAATAAATTTTTAGGGCAGGGTTCAATAGTAAAGCTCATGCCTTGAACATATGAGACCTGGGTTTGATCCCTGGCATTGCAAAAATAAAATCAAGGAAAGCAACTTTTTAATGTTCTTCCATGTAATTAGATAAGTATATTAATGCACAATTTATTTCCCCCCACAAATATATTTTATTTAAATATTGTGGTTTACAATATTGTTTCAAAGGAGCGTGGGAAGCTGGATGAGAGTGTCTGGGGCTGAGAACCATTCCCCTAGCCGGCCCACAGCAACAGACAGATGAACTGGGGAACAGAAAAACAGGAACAGGGCCCCAGACTGGTCGGTAGCCAGTTTTTTTCTCTCTCTTCCCCAACATAGTTCCATTTCTCCCCTTACAGCATTGTAATTTCTCCTTCTTTCTCCCCAGCATAGTTCGACTTCTTCCCTTGTAGCATAATAATTTCTCCTCTTTTCTCCCTCCTTGCCCTTTCTCTTCCCTTTTCACCAGCCTTGTTCCATCTCTTCCCCTTACAGTATAGTTATATAGAAATCATGAAGGGTGGGGGTACACATAGTGGGGTTGTCATAACAACAAACAGACTAAAGCCCCTCTTTCAGGGGAAGTTCTAAGAGATTAATTCAAGGACAAGTTCTCATCTGAGGGTTCAGCACTCTAGATTACTAGGGCAGGATTCTATCTAGGGTGTATTGCTTTCTCCTTTCCTCAGTTAGTTATCCATTTAAACAATCATAGTAAATTTACTTCTTATTAATGTTTCTAATCATTTTGCGTAAACACAGTAAGAGATTAAAGGTTAAAAGAAATTAAAGGAAAAAAGGTTAACTTTAAAGGTTGGCTCTTCCTGGGGGGGGGGGGGGGCATCTTGCTATATATCCCAGACTACAGTCCTCAGGCCAGGTTAGTTAGTCTTTCCTAACCCCAGCAGGGTACTTATTCAGTTACTTCTTTTTGGGTCATGAAAGAGTTTGCTCTTAACTTATATTTCTTATGCACTTAGCTTGTCCCTTTCTGATGCCAGACTAGCTTACAGCTTGCCCTGGGTTCATCCTTGGGATCCTCACTGGGATCCTCCTTTTGGGGTATTAGAAAGGGTAACTGAGGCTTGAGTCAGTTACCTAAATATTTATCTAAATATGACAGATGCCCAGGAGTAAATATTATTTGGAGTCAGTTAATTCCATGTTACAAAAGCATAATATCAACTGTCTTCCTGTGTCTATACAAAAAGGACATTGCTAGATAAACCATATAAATGACATAAAGGAAAGAGAAAAGCAATATAGGATTATTAGTGCTTGATGGAATTGGGTATGCCTCAGGGGCACTGTTGTGGGAGTAACTCAATAAACCTAAACTCCCTGCGGGAGGAACAAGGACAACCCATTGTTATCTAAAAGCTCGTGATGATTTTTTTTACAGGCATTCAGTATTCTGGCACCAGTCCCACCACTGCTGTCACCTTTTCTCCACCACGATCTCCATTTTCTCAACCACCCCTCAAACCTGCTCCCATAGCAGGATCCCAGTAATTTATTTTATATTGCTTATTGCTACTAAATGGCTAATCAAGAAATATTTCAGTAAAAGAAAATTTGTGAAAATGATTGTATCTTACCATGGGAACCTTAAGTCCTTGTCTGAGGGTTTACTAAGCTGTTGTTGCAAGTTAAGTCTTCTGTGTAAATGTTTTTGTTAGTCAAGATTAGTTGGCTTCTACATTGCATTCCCATCCAATCTGGTGTGCTTCTACTGGGATGTTAGTATTGTAGTTTGGAGATGTTGCTCCAGAAAATACAGAATATTTAACTGGGCAGTCCAGCAACTGTTGGGGTGTGAGTGCAACTGCCAGGACTTTGGTAGGGCATGAAATTACCCCCCATTCTGAGGTCTCTCTGGAGATTTCAGCTGGGACTGGATATCTGAGAAATTTTTGTGGCTTGTTGATCTCTTTTAAGATTTATTTATGAGTCTCTGGAACAAGACCAGTAGATGGCCCTACATCATGGCAGGAGTGGGATGCGGATCGCTCAACTTAGTCTTTTTTCTGCACCATACCTTGCATTGCGCAGGGGTTATTCATGGCTCTGCACTTAGGGATCACTCCTGATGGTGCTTAGGGGGTCTTACAGGATGCTGGAGATCAAATCCAGGTTGGCAATGTGCAAAGCAAGAACCCTACCTGCTATACTGTCACTCTGTCCATCAATTTATTGTTTTCTAAACACAGGTTTTTTTGTTTTTGTTTTTGTTTTTGGTGGGGTGCTTTTTGGTCATACCCAGCGATGCTCAGGGTTTACTCCTGACTCTGCATTCAGGAATTATTCCTGGTGGTGCTTGGGGGATCACGTGCCAGGGATTGAACCTGGGTTGGCTGAATGCAAGGCAAATACCCTACCCACTGTACTATAGCTCTGGCCCCCAAACACAGATTTCTTTAAATTTGTTGTTACATACTGAAAAAGCATTACTGGGGATTGGAGAGAGCTCAGTGGCTGAGTTGCATGCCTAAGGCCTGTGTTTGATCTCTGGCACTGTTACTGGAGTACCTCAGAAAGCAGCCACCAAACCCAGAGCCAAGCATTATTGGGTGTGACCCAGAAACAAAACCCCCCAAATATAGAATTTGCTTTCCAGCTCTTTTGGAGGGTGGGTGCCACACCTTGAGTTGCTCCAGGGCTATTCATGGCTCTGCACTCAGGAGTGATCCATGACCATGCTCTGGGCACAATATGTAATGCTTGGGATGAACCAAACTTGTTCATATGCAGGTCTTTACACGCATGCTCTCTGGCCTGTATACATTTTAATATATTTATTTAAAAATACTTACTTACCTAAAATAATAGATTGGGAATTGTGTAAAAATTGTAACTTTAAAAGAAAATTTCTAAAGGTATTAGTAAGATGACATATTGCTGAAATAGATCTCAAATTTTAGTATGGATCAGAATCCCCTGGGTGCTTGTTAAAACAGATTTCTGCTTTTTTAGGCTCATACCTATAATCAGTGGGAATGAAACTGGGGATTTTAAGATAGCTTGTCTGCAGACCACACTGGGAAAAAGTAAGGACTCACATTAAAAAGTCATAATAAGACCAAGAAAGGCAGATACTAATGGGTTGCCTTTATTTTGCAAAGGAGAAATTCAGGGCACAGAGAGCTCGGGACATGCATCATCACCCAGGGTCTCTGGCTAGTTGGCTCTTGCAGAGTGGCAGAGAGGTCTTCTGACTCCTTTGGTGTTACTTCGTTCTGTCACACCAAAGGGTCTTCTATCCTTACCTTCAAATCAAGCCATAGAACACTGAGGTCAGGAGAATCTGAATTCTTTCACAACAGTCGGTGACTGGATTGGCTCTTTTCTTGGTGTTTTGTATGTTTGTTTGCTTTTGTTTTTGGGCCACACCTAGTAGTGCTCAGGGATTGTGGTTTGCTCTATGCTCAGGGATCACTCCTGGCGGACTTGGGGGATCTTATGGGGGTGGAACAAACCTGGGTCAGCCATGTGCCTTACCTTGCTGTACTGTTGAGTCCTGGGTTGGCTCTTCTATATTTTTGTGTGTCAGGGATCACACTCAGGGCCTCACACATGCAAAGTGTGTGATTGCCAGCTGGACTACATTCCAGCCCTCAATTGGCTCTGCTAAATAGTGTGAAACCTGTGCATTTCATACTCTGTGCTAAAGCCCCAACTTCGTGTTTTTCCAGTTTGTTGACAACAGATACTTTTGTGAAACCTAAGAAAAATGAATCCGCAGATAAATCATTCACTTGAATGTCACAGTAATGTCTACATCTGTAAAAACTTTTACATAGTTTACATATTTCATAGGTCTTTTAATTTATCTTAGCGCAAGCTTCCATGAAGGGTCTGACTACATCCAGTGAATGCTTTTGTTCCCTGGGGTTCTGAGGCCATTTTAGGAGCTTGATAACGGAGGTACTTGACCATTTTCTTGTACCATCTGACTCAATCAGTCAATTTAGAAGTTCCATTCTACTGTGGTAGAGAAGTCCCATCACTTAAAGAGCTCTCTGGATTGGAACAATTTTGATACGTAGACATTACTGTGACATTCAAGTGAATGACCTATCTGCTAATTCATTTTTCTTACGTTTCACAAATTTGATACTTGGGTGAATACTTAAATGAGCTTAAGAGAAATTAAAAGCCAGGGAGATAGTTTGGTCTGAGTATGTGCTTTGCGTGCAGGATTCCTAGGTTTGACCCCGGTACCACATGGTCTTCTGAGCACAGCCAGGAGTAGTGTGCCTTAGCCCCAAGTGGAAGGAGCACCTCAGTACCCCTGAGTGTGATTCTGTAGCCCAAAAGAATCAGGTAAAGCTTAAAAAATAAAATAAAGATAAAAAAAAACTTGTATTAGTTGTCTCTGTAGAGTTTTCTATTTCTTGGCCTGTTATTCATATTAATACAGATTCTTCAAGGGAAGGGAGGAGGGGGCTGGAGAGGTAGTATAGAGGGTAAGCCGCTGATCTGGGTTTGATCCCCAGCACCTCAGCTGGTCCTCCAAGCCTTTCAATAGTTATCGCTGAGTGCAGAAGTGCAGAGCGAGTAGTAAGCCCTGAACACGGCAAGATTTGACTCCCCAAAAGCCAAATTATATGTGTGTATATATATATATGTGTGTGTGTGTATATATATATTATATTTGTGTGTGTGTGGCCTGCCGTTTCTCTGAGGCACTTTAGCTTATGTTTTTAGAAGCTTTTAATGAGTAATCTGGGAGTAAATAATGTTAGTTTGTGTGCCTATAATGTCAAAATGTGGATTTGGAGTAGGGGGAAAGTCTCCACTCATCTATTACATCCTGGTTTGTTTAGGTGAATGAAATGTCAAATTAGATAGATTATTGAAATCATTATTTTTGGTAGTTACACAATGAAACTGTTTGGATGTGCGTGCAGAACATTGCTCCCTGTGTCTGAACTTTGGGCTGGTGAAAGTTTCAATTGTTCAGAAGCAATACTAGTTAAAAAATGCAGCTTCTGTTGTTCCTACCACAGCTGTCTAAATTACTACTCTATGGGGGCCTTTGGATAAGCATTGTTCTTTCCTCCTTCCCTTCATCTTTGTTGTGATGACTGGGGGGTCTCAAACTTGGTTCAGCGATCCCAGAAGGCTGAGCAAGCATTTGGGGCTCTCTTGGGGGTTGCCTCCTTGCCTGTAAGGCCTGTGATGTGTCACTGAACTATCCCTGTCCCTCCAGCTAGCATTGCTCAACACTTTGGGAAACAACATAAATTTCTGATTCTGAAATGTCAGCAGTTGTTCCTTGAATGACTGGGAAACCTGTAAGAGGGGAGAACTGTGTTGGCTGCATCTCGGTGACTCAAGTAAAACCTTTCTACTTTCATTTACTTATTATTTTGGGTTTTTTGTGGGGGCTATACCTGGCTGTGCTTGGGGCTTATTCCTGGCTCTGTCCTTGGAATCATTTCTGACAGAAGTCAGAGGATCAGATGAGGAATTGAACTTGGGTTGGACAAATGCAGGGCAAGCACCCTACCTGCTGTACTATTACTCTGGCTCTAAACTTTTCTGCTTGTTAGGTTATTTTGGGGGGCCACACTCAGCAATGCTGAAGGCTTACTACTGGCTTTGTGCTGGTGATTAGGAGATCGTATGGGATATCAGGGATCGAACCCAGGTTGACTCTATGGGCTTAATGAAGCAATGCAAGGCAGGTGCTCTACCTGCTGTATTGTCTTTTTGACTCCACACAGGGTTTGAAAACGTGCTCAGACTGACTGGATAGGCTTAGCTTGCAATTGCTTAGGCCTTCAGCTCATCTATTAGCTTTACTGTTCAGAGGAAGTTTTTATTTTTCAAAAATTTCAGTTTTTATTTTATTTATTTATTTGCTTTTTGGTTCACACCACTACCAATACTCAGGATGGTGAGCTCTGCACTCGGAATTACTCTAATGGTGCTCTGGGGACCATATGGGGTCCTGGGGATCAAATCCAAGTTCGTTGCATGCAAGGCAAATGCCCTATCTGCCATACTATGGCTCCAGCCCCAAGAGGGGGTTTTTAGAAATAGGTTCTGTTTCATACAGTGTGGGTTTAAATTATCCTTTTGTCCCTGGGCTTGTGTGGAATGTAATTTAAAGATGATATTAGCTGGACTGGGGCTAATATTATATGTGTCTCAAGTGGCCTTGCATGTGCAAGTCCCAGAATTTGATTCCTTGCACTTCTTCCTGCAGCCCACATCTCCCCCAACCCCCAGCAATTTTGGGTGGTCACCCTTAAGTAAAAAAATATATATATATAATTATATATACACACACATTAGTAGTGCTCCTTATTTTCCTAATTTTATTTCTATAAACGGGCTGGAGCGATAGCACAGCGGTAGGGCGTTTGCCTTGCACGCAGCGAACATGGCTGACGCGAGTTCGATTCCTCCGCCCCTCTTGGAGAGCCCGGCAAGCTACCGAGAGTATCTCGCCCGTACGGCAGAGCCTGGCAAGCCCCCGACGACGTATTCGATATGCCAAACACAGTAACAACAAAAGTTTCCAATGGAGACGTTACTGGGCCCGCTCGAGCAAATCGATGAACAAAGGGAGGACAGTGACAGTGACAGTGACATTTCTATAAGCAGTGAAAGTTGATTTTTTTTAATTTATTCCCAAATCTAAAATTGTGCGTTTGATGTATAAGCCAGCATTCGTTTTCTCCCATTTGGTGCCAGGTGTATCTATTTATAGCTATAGACACAGATACTGATTTTGCCCCTGGGAACCTCATGTTATAAATGATAATTGAACAAATGGTGATTGTATAAAGTAATAAGAAATAAATAATAAAAAGACTACTTTCAGTAAGAATTCCCCATCAGTATAAAAAGTTTAACTTGGGAACTGGAGCGATGGTATAGCAGGTAGGGTGTTTGCCTTGCACGAGGCTGACCCAGCTTCGATTCCCAGCATCCCATATGATCCTCTGAGCACCACCAGGAGTAATAATTTCTGATTGCAGAACAGGAGTAACCCCTGTGTATTGCTGGGTGTGGCCAAAAAGCAAAAAAAAAAAAAAGTTTAACTTGTGGGGCCAGATAGAGAGATTGCTAAAAGAACTGGCTTGTGTGCTTTGCATTTGGGAGTACAGTTGCTCGTGTTCCAGGCCTGGTACTGCATGGTCATTTGACCACTGCTAGGAGTGTCCCCAGTTACCACTGGCTGTGGCCCAAGAACTTCAACAGAGGAAGGGGCAAGGAAAACTTTATCTGAGTTTGAGACATATGTGTGTCCTGCTTCCTGTACATGTGAGATCTCATGAGAACCAATTCAGATAATCACAGAGGAAACATCTTTAAAAATTTTTTCAGCCTGTCTGCACATTTTGTAGATGGCTACTGTGACTTGTAAGAAAAGCTGTTTGCAGGAAATCTGCCACATCTAAGGTGCTGGACCTGGAAACTACATCTTTGACAGTTTGTCTAATTGCTGCAGAGTTCAGATTCTTTTTCTGTCAAGCAGGGCACTTTTAGCTAAGCTGAACTTGCTGTGAGTTCGTTCTGTGTGGTTTACTTTTGCAGACCTCTGGCTCATTGCCCATAGCCCTGTGTGAGCTCAAATGAAAATACCAGGATGTATAGGCACAGGTAATGTCTGAAATGAATCTCAGATTGTTTGGCTGGCAGTTGATTGTTGCTGATATTTTGTCTTTCTGTCATAGAAGGGACTATGAAATAATATCAGAGGTACTTTGCTTACTATAATTTCACCTTCCTTAGTTCCCCAAGATGGTTGGATAATGGAATGAGTAAATAGTTGGTTGTTTTATTGAGTGTGTGTGTGTGTGTGTGTGTGTGTGTGTGCATGCAGGACATTCCTGGAAGTCCTTAGGGGATTAAACCTGGGGCTTCCCCATGTAATACCTGTATCCCACTTTGTACCATCTCCCTGGCTCCAACTGCACACTAACAGTCTCACATATATCCCTTTCCCCATTATGCCCAGTTGCTACTATTAGTAATCTGTTCTTTATAATTTTGTTATTTCCAAAATATTATGGAAATGGAGTCCTAACAGCAAGGGACCTTTTGCAATTGGCCTTTTTCACTCAGCATTACTCCCTGAATCCAGGATGTCACGTGTAGCAGTTGTCCTTTTATTTTGGTGTTTAAGCAGTATTTCATGGTATGAATGTCTCAGTTTTTAGAAACAGGCCAACTATGAAAGGACATTTTGATTGTTAAGTTTCTGAATATTGAAGACAAAGCTGTTGTAAACATTTGTGTAGATATAATGTTTATCCAGGACTTAAGTGAGGCTTTTCTCCCCTTCCCTTCTCTTTATTGCTGTTGTAATTTCTGGGGATCACACACTTTGTTGTGGTGTGTACACACTCGGTCATGGTACACAGGGGTCACACATTTTGTTGCGTTGTGTGCACACTTAGTCATGGTACACACTGGGTTGCCACGCACCAGAGGTTGTGCATTTGTGACGCTGCAGGGATTGCACACTGCACATGTGGCAGCAGGTGTCGAGCTCTGGCCTCAGGCATGAAGACTGATGCTCTACCACTGTGCTAAATCCACAGGCCTATTTGAGTGGAAACTCAGTTCTTTCCAAGAGTAATAACATTTACAGACTCACCAGCAATGTGGTTTCGCTTCATCATTGTCAACATTTGGTATTGTCAGCATTTTTCAGTTTGTTTTTTGTTTTGGGACACACCCGGCAGTGCTCAGGGGCTGCTCCTGATGTGGTGCTTGGGGATTGTTTCCAGCTTGGGACCATCCTGTGCCAGGGGTTGATTGAACCCAGGGCTACTGCCTGGCATTTGCAAGAATGTATGGTTGACCTCTGGTATTGACTCTCCCTTCATTCCCTCCTCCCCCCCCACACACTGCTGAATATAACCCTCAAAGTCCTTGGGTACTACTTGCGTGACCCCCATCAACACAACAGTTGGTCTGGGGTTAATAAATGCTAAAGTAGGTGGTTGTGTAGATGGCATATGTGAGGTCCCGAGTTTAATCCATCCACCACAAAGCAAAAATAATATTATAATGGCACCAAATAAATATAAAACAGAAGGTAGGGGCTGGTAATACAGCTCAGTGAGCACTTGCCTTGCCTTGTATCTATGAGATTCTTCCCCCCCCCCGCCCCCCCCCCCCCGCACGTAAAAAAAAAATCAACAGCAAAATCCCAGAAGGTTAACCTCTTCCTGCCAGAGCTAACTACCATTGAAGTTCTCACTAGATGAGCTCTTATCCTCCTCTCTGTATATGCGGGCACATTCTGTACATGTGTGTATTCTTCAAGGCTATGCTGTTCTGTGGTGACTCTTTTTCAGAAGATAACATACTGTGGATGTTTAACCTGTGATTTTTTTTTAAAGGTGTGTAATGCCTTTAAAAAGTGTGCAGAGCTTTCACGTCCTTTCTTTAACCCTTTCTTTTTTCTTATAAAAAGGATGAGAAAGAAACCTTTGAAAGATCTAAACTCTATTTTATTCCTTGTAATGGGTTTGAATCAAGGTAAGAGGTAGCTTTGTAGCTTTTTGGGAAGTAAGTCAGTAGAAATCTGGGTATAAGAATGTATCTAGGGGGCTGGAGCAATAGCACAGCGGGTAGGGCATTTGCCTTGCATGCAGCCGACCCGGGTTTGATTCCCAGCATTCCATATGGTCCCCCAAGCACTGCCAGGAGTGATTCCTGAGTGCAGAGCCAGGAGTAACCCCTGAGCATCGCCGGGTGTGACCCAAAAAAAGCAAAAAAAAATTGTATCTATCACCATTATTATAAATAATGTTAAGTCTGGTTTTAGGATGTGATCTTGTTCATGCAGAATCTTGAGGGAAGCAAGAACTGTGAGCACAACAGTCTTTAGAGAATGTACAGTCCTTTGGGTATTTGTCTACTCATCAGCTGCTTAGTCACATGGAATGTTTTCTTAAGTGCTACTGAAATGCACAGTTCCGTCTTTATTTTGAAATCTCTCCTTCTGTCTTCTTTTCCTCTACCATTATTTTGATTACCTTGATGGGACATTCAAGCTGTGCAGTCATTCCCTTTTATTTCCATAGCCTCCAGAAGCCCATTGGAAGGTTAACTCTAGGTGAACCAGTAATCTTAGCTACTTTACTCAAAATCACCTGTCAAGATGGAATATGAAGCAACAAAGATTTGGGCATCTGAAAGGAGGTAACTTAATCTTGTGAGTGGAAATGAGGGTGAAAACTTAGGAAATTTGGCTTATTGGAGGCAGGGCAGAAAGCGGGCAAAGGGGTTTGGAGAGGAGAATTCAGTGGTTATACTATAAAAGAAATAAGGAATTTAAGGCTCGTCAAAATCCAGTTTGCAGGGGCTGGAGCGATAGCACAGCAGGTAGGGCCTTGCACGCGGCTGACCTGAGTTCAATCCCCGGCATCCCATATGGTCCCTCGAGCACCGCCAGGAGAGTAATTCCTGAGTGCATGAGCCAGGGGTAACCCCTGTGCATTGCCAGGTGTGACCCAAAAAGAAAAAAACACAAAACAAAAAACCAAAATCCAATTGCAGAATCTGGGTTCTGAAAGGGTGGTTTCTGGGGAAAAAAGAGTGTGTTTCCCTAGTCACTTCAATATAAAATTATTGGAGCAAGGGAGGAGGCCCCTGGGAATACTTGCCTCACTTGCATGAGGTCCTAGTTAGGTTCCTGGCATTGACTCGTGTGTGTGTGTGTGTGTGTGTGTGTGTGTGTGTGTGTGTGTGTGTGCGCTTTTTAAACTCCTGACATTCAGGGACTTCATATTTCATTGTTTCTGATGTTGACAGTCAGTGCTCTCCTGAGATTGGGTACTGAGGTATTATACTACAGAGGGTATATACAGTGCCCACAGTGCGTTGTGGAAGGCATCCTGGCACCTGCTTCTGTGGGGATGGACTTAGGTTGGGGGCTGGTGGGCAGCAGTGTGGTAAAGCGGGGCAGTGCCTGTTTTTCTCTGTGAACAGAAAAGTGGCTTGTTAAAGATTGAAGAGTCTGCCTGGCCCCGTCTGGCCCCAAGATGGAATGATCCCCGCCATGGTGACAGCCTTTGTTTCCCAGGAGAGGCCACTTTATACAGCAGCCTTGTGCTTCCGAGTGTTCCAGTGGGCCGTGCTGGCTGATGCTGTGCTGATAAGTTGGCATTTGGGTCCTCTCAAGACATAGGAGCTGTGTAGCATCCCACGGTCTGAATTTCCATGCAGAACTGCCTCATTAGGAAGTTAAAAAGCCTCTACGTTTAACTTGTGCCGTTGGAGAGGTTTTCTCCTTTATTTGTCTGTTCTTTTGAGTCAGGTGAACTTTTAATTTTCACAGCCATATAAATTCCATTAAGCTCCTTGTATTGCATCTCGGGTGTGAAAATGTGTCAGATTAACACATGTGTGGGTGACAGTTAAACCCCTTAAGCGTAGTTGGGATAATTGTCTCTGGAGGCTTGAAGAAAATAATGGTTCAGCCAGTAAAATAGAGTTTGGCTGTTACGTTCAGGCAGTTGCTGTGGGTGAGCCTGAGACCTTGTTTTGTGAAACTACACATTTTGGTGGTCTTAGAAAAAAAAACTTTTTATTTTACTCTGGGCAATGAAATAAGATGTGCTTAGGGAGCATAGCTATGACCTATCTCTGGAAACATCATCTGAAGCTTGTCTGCCTAAGAATTGCTTGGGAGAGATGTTTATTAAAAATTTATATCTGGGGGAGAATTGAGACTATGGTGATGGTGAAATGTTGTATGCATGAAACCTCCCTGCCATTAATACTATTATAAATTACTCTTTAAAATTAAAACAAATTTTTAAAGAAAAATATAAAAATAAATTTGATGTGGGGCCTTCCTCCATTTCTGCTAGTTGAGCACCAGAGGTATTGAGGTAGGAAATGATTATTTTCAATAAGAACCCTGCTTATTCTTTTTCTTTGGGTGGGGTGGGTGTGGGGGACATACCTATTGATGCTTATGGCTTACTCCTGCCTCTGCTCAGGGATTACTCCTGGCAGTGCCTTGGGGACTATATGGGGTACCAGGGATTGAACCTGGTACCTTTTCTGAAGGAGCCTTGATATTTGTATATAGTACATACACTAAACTGGACAGTTGTTCCCTATTAGGGTGTTAGCAACTTATCGTCAGCTTGCAGATACAATTTTTAAAGTGTGGTACATGAGATAAGGGTTGTCTACCATAAAGATGCTCTCATCATTTGAAAAGGACTAATTAACACATATTGAAGGTCAGCTTCTTTAAGCATAAGTCACTTTTCTGCAAAGGAAAGCACAGATGGGAAGAAAATAAAAGGTATAATATAAAGAGGGCTCCCCCCCACCCTCCACCCCGTATTTTTAATAGGCCTTATAAAAGCTCACTCATCCAACTGGAATAGCGTAATTAAGGAGAATTAAGGGAGCTGTGTAAATTACTTAAAAAAAAAAACACATAGCCCTGACCATTTCAACAGGTCACCCTCCACATCTCCTGAGTCTGTTCACTGTCAGGTGAGATTAATCTCCAGCCTCCATACCTGACTTCTGCCATTTCAATAGACAACCCTCCTGATCTCCTGGAGCAAGAGACCTCATGTGCTCTACTCATCAAATTTCACATAGCTCACAGTGATGTTTCTTGTCACTGGATGAAAGTAGCAGTGAAGGAAAAAAGCAGTACCTGGTCTAACTCCTCAGAGTTCAGTGAGCGAAAACACAGAAGGCTCAACCTTACCAACCAGATCAGTAACTCCTCAGATAACACCTTTAGTGACACCATGGTAAGGATTTTTAATGAGCTCAAAGAAACAATGGCACAGGTAGTCAGCAAAGCACAATAAAGAATGAGAACCAAAATGAGAAAACTGTAATCAGAAATGAAAAGTACAGTAGGTGATATAAAAAACTCAATAGAAGGCCTGAGCAGCAGAGGAACAGTAGCTGAGAAGAAGATTGAGGAGTTCCAAGTTGGGATGGGGAAACTGCTAGGAAACAACCGAAAGAGGAAAAAGTCTGAAAAGAAATGAACAGCATACAAGGGAACTATGGGATGAATTGAAGAGAAACAGTATAAGAATAATTGAGTCCCCGAAGAATAGGAAGACAATTTCGATGAAAAAAACAATAGTTTGAGAAATCAAAGTTAAGAATTTCCCAGAGTTAAGGAGTACTGGCACTGAGCTCCAAGAGGCCCAAAAGATCCCAGTGAAAATAGACTCAAGTAGAAAAACTCCAAAACATATTATACTGAGAATGACAAAAGCCAAAGACAGATAATACTGAAAAGCAGCAAGATCAAATAAGGAACTTAAATGCAAAGGAAAGTCCATAAGATTGACAACAGAGTTGCCAAATGAGACTATGAGCAATAGAGAGTGGAGGGATACAGTCATTAAATGAATATGTCGCCAAGAATATTCTATCCAGCTAAATTATCATTTAGATTTGAAGCAGTGATACAGAGCTTCAGGGATAGGTGACAGTTTAGGCAATTTAGAGCTTTGAAACCAGTTTTGCAAGAAATATTAAAGAAGCTTCTTTAAAAGACAAGACAAACTTCCCAGCACTTGTCATTGAGTCTGACTTTTATTCATGGCGCTTATGGTTACCCTGTACTAAATTAAGAAAGGAATGTTTCCAACTATCGTGCTAAAGGATTGCATACATTCACAATAAAGAATGAACATTTTATTTATATTGAATGTTATAGATCTGATCAGGTGTTTCATTTTATACCATTGAGATTTATATTATAATCCTTTACTTATTGATGCAGACACTTAACTGTATCTGTTATACAATCTTTTGTAATATAAAGCCAATATTCTCTTTCTCAGGATAAAACACTTTTATTACTTCTATAGACAGATAGACAGACCTGTTGAGATTCTCCCCATATGTCTTCTTTAATTCTCTTCATTTTTACTAAATTTTACATTTGCACAGTTTATTTCATGTAAATCTTAAAATGTATTATCACAGAATTATCCATAATATTTAAAAATAGTGTATCTGTAAAACTTAGTTTTTGAAAAAAAATTTCATTTTATTAATTTATCATTGATTTACATTTTTTTATGGAATTCCATTTTAGTTCTGTTCACCTGTTTGTATAGTGTCACCCCGCCACCCCCCTCCCACCTATCCCAAATATGAGATAAAAGAAACATAGTAAGGGAACAACAAATAGTCAAAGTCATCAGAACTAAAGATTTTGTCTACAAGACTGGAGTGGTACCACAATAGGTAGGGGTAAGCTTTGAGCACATCTGGGTGCAGCCCCAAAACCAAAAAGTTAAAAATTAAAAATAATAGGGACCAAAATATGGTACAGTGGGTAGGATGTTTGCTTTGCACATGGCCAACCTGGGTTTGATCCCTGGCATCCCTTGTGGTCCCCGAGCATTGCCAGGAGTAATTCCTGAGTGCAGAGCCAGGAGGACCTTTGAGCTTTGCCGGTGTGACCCAAAAAGCAAAAAATAAATGTATTTTAAAATAAAAAAAATTTAAATGGTTAGAAAACCCCCAAGTTTGTTTGTTTATTTATTTATTTATTTATTTTGCTTTTTGGGTCATACCCTGCGATGCACAGGGGTTAATTCCTGGCTCTGCACTCAGAAATTACTCCTGGCGATGTTAGGGGAACCATTTGGGATGCTGGGAATCGAACCCGGTCAGCCACGTGCAAGGCAAAAGCCCTACCCACTGTGCTGTCGCTCCAGCCCCGAAAACCCCCAAGTTTAGCCCTTTGAAAGGAATAAATTTAATGGCACAGTTAAAAACCTCAAATTTTGATAGTCTTTTCTATGTGTTTTTTTACATTATTCTAGTATTTTATTATTATTATTATTTTCTACACCTAGTAGTGCTCAAGTCCTATATCTGGCTCTGCACTCATGAAATTATAAGTAGTGCTGGGGATCAAAGTGGGGTTGGGTGCACGCAAGATAAACTCCTTACCTCCTGTACTACCTCTCCAGCTGTACCCCGGTATTACTGAACGAGGAACTGGCTCTAGAGTACATGTGTGGGAGACCTTGAAGGTGGACACGGCTAGGTATGGTGGCCTCAAATGCCCGTGTTAAGGGACATCGCTGCCGACTGGGAGATTTTGAGCTGAGAATAGAAGGATCTGATAGGGACTTTAGTTTTTTTCCTTGTCAAGTGAACACACACAGAAAACAAAGACTTACTCTTTCTTTGTGTAGCACTAGTGCCAAATATAGACCCAGGGGCAATCAATAATAATTAATAGCTGTTGATGAACCAGTTATTCTGGAATTGATTTTCTAATAAGCTAGTCAATAAGTTGGAATTGATATAAATTTAGGGATTATTCTTTTAAAAGCAAGTGATGATGTGAATTCACTGACTCCTTTATTCCTTAAGCATCTAGTGGGTGTGATGGTGGGATAATTTAGCTTTAGCACAGAGAATGTGGCAGCTGATTAGACAAGAAAACCTCAGCATTTCTGTCTTAATTAGAGAACCTGAGTTATCTAAGAAATAGCACAGAGAAGGCCTATAAGGAACAAAAAGAACAGTTAGCTGGTTAGACCTGATAAAAATTCACCAGAATGATTTAGGAAACTGGAATCACTGGGTAAGTTCTGAAGCCTTCTGATCCAGGTCTTCTAATTTGTAAGTGCAAAGTGACTTCTTTATCAGCTTCTTGGAGAAATCTTCAATACTGTGAACCGTGCTACATTCAGTAATCTCATGGTGCTGCACCCCAGGTGGCTCTCAGATGAAATTTCAGAAAGTGTCCACTGGAGTTTCCAGGTAAGGCTTACAGAGGCAGCCAGGTAACCAGCAGTAGGGGAGTGAGGTTGACCTGGCCTCGGCAGTCAGTTGTTTGTAAAGAATCAGTGGAGTGCCTCTTCTTTTCCAGGTTGCAGTTGATTGAGGTTGGCTGGAGCTGGGTTGTTTGGGAAATACGAGTTATGCCTAGCGTGAGTCAGCACTGCCCTGGGTAAACTGCCTGCTCTGTTGCAATCTTGCTTACCAAAGATACATCCCCAGGCGGCACCATTCACTGGGCCTGAAAGCCGCTGCTGTTGGTTCCTGAGATGATCTCATCTGAATTCAGCTCCAAGGACCTCAGCGGCAGGAACTGGAGGCAGCTTACTTTCTGCCATGGCAATGTTTTGAAACAGGAAAAATCAGGTAATCCCAGACTGTTTCTCTTAGTCTTTCCTTAGCCAGACTACAAGTATACTCCTAATTACCAGACCCAGCGTCCTGGTTTCGGTTTTCAGTTTATTTAAGCTCTCCTAGTGCTTGGCATTGTGGAACTATTTTTTTTTCTCCTACAGCAACCCTCATGATTTGGCTTTGAGGCTACCTCGTCTCTTCGAAAATTACAAACTATCTTTCTATTACTTGTCTTAAAATTTTTTTTTTAAATTGAAGTACTAGGATTTACAATATTGTTAATTCTGCTTTTCATGCATATATCATTCCATTGCCACACCCACTACGACAACCTGCTTCCCACCAGCATGTTTTAGGGACCTGTTCACCTGGTCCATCCAATGTAAGCCCAATTCTGTAGACAAAAATCTCCAGTTCTGATGACTTTGACCATTTGTTCTTCCCTTACGTTTCTTTTTTATCCCATTACATAGAGAGATCTTTTTTTTTTATTGTGGAAGTGGTGACACCTACAATATATAGATGAGTGGAGCTAAAATCCTGAAATTCTACAAAATTGTAAATGATATGTTGATAAAGTAAACATTTCTTAAGAGCCTATTTTTCAGCAGGAAGATAAATTTAAAAAATGAATAATTCTGTGCCAATTCATTTTACAATTTACATAAAATAGATAAATTTTTTCAAATGTAGAATTTATTAAGAATGAAGAATATTATGAAAGTTTTATTTTTAAATTTTTTTATTTTTTTTCTTATTTCTTACATTATGAAAACTTTAAGGGGAAAATCTGGATGGGCCTATAAAAGTAGAAAGTGTGTTTTATCCTAAGAAAGGGAATATTGGCTTTATGTTAGAAAGTACTATAGATACTGCTTAAGGGTCTGTGTTAATAAGTAAGGGATTACAATAAAAATCTCAGTGGATATTTAAAAAAAACCTGGTAGAGGCACTGGAGCGATAGCACTGTGGGTAGGGCATTTGCCTTGCACGCGGCCAAACCAGGCTCGATTCCCAGCATCCCATATGGTCCCCTGAGCACCGCCAGGAGTAGTTCCTGAGTGCAGAGCCAGAAGTAACCCCTGTGCATTGCTGGGTGTGACCCCAAAAGCAAAAAAACACAAAAAACCAAAAACAACAACAAAAAATCCTGGTAGAACATTAATATAAATGAAGCATTGTTACTGAAAATTTATAAAATCTCTTAACAAGATAGAAGTAAATAGATCTTTCTTAATCTGAGGCCAGCCATAAGCACCATGAATAAATGCCATACTCAATGTCAGTGCCAAGTGCTGAGAAGTTTGTCTTGCCTTTTTATTTTATATATGTGTATATATATATATAAATTTTTTTTTAATTTTTATTTTTTTAGTTTTTGCCACAGCTGATTGTGCCACACCTGATTGTGCTTTACTTCTGACTCTGTGTTCATGAATCACTCCTGGTGGTGCTAGGAAAACCTTATGGGGTACTGAGGATTGAACCCAGGTTGGACTCATATAAGGCAAATGCTATACATCTCTTCTGCCCCTATTATTCATTCATTCATTTATTTATTTGCCACACTTGGTGCTCAGGGCTTACTCCTGACTCTCCACTCAGGGATCACTCCTGGTGTGCTAAGGGAACCAATGTGTTGCTGGGGATCAAACTTGGGTTGGCAGTGTACAAGGCATGCACCTACCCTTTGTATTATCTCTCTGACCCCTGCCTTTTTTGTTTGTTTGTTTTTGTTTTTTGAGCATCTGGCTGGAGTGATAGCACAGCAGGTAGGGCGTTTGCCTTGCACGAGGCCGCGGCCCACACAGCCAACCCGAGTTCGATTCCTCCGCCCTTCTCGGAGAGCCCGGCAAGCTACCTAGAGTATCTTGCCCACACGGCAAAGCCTGGCAAGCTACCCATGATGTATTCGATATGCCAAACACAGTAACAAGTCTCACAGTGTTACTGAGCCTGCTTGAGCAAATCGATGAACAACGGGAGGACAGTGACAGTGACAGTGAGCATCCAGCAATGCTCAGGAGTTACTCCTGGCTCTGCATTCAGGAATTACTCCTGGCGGTGGATGTTCACGGGAACATAGGGGATGCTGGGATCAAACCTGGATCCACCACATGCAAGGCAAACACCCTACCTGTTGTACTATTGCTCCGACCCCAAGACCCCAATCTCTGGCCCCGTCTTATCTTCTATTTATTGTTTTTTTAGGACACACCCAGTGATACTCAGGGGTAAGTTACTCCTCAATCTGTGCTCAGGAATTAACTCCTGGTGGTGTTTCGGGACCATATGGGGATCAAGTCCATGTGCAAGGCAAATGCCTTACCCGCTGTACTCCAGCCACATCTTGTCTTTTAAGGAATCCTCTTTCGTGACCTTTTGAGTTTTTTTAATAACCTATTGTACTCTTCATTTCTGGAGTTCTCTCATTTTTGACTTTTATTTTCTTGTTCTTTGCTGGCAACCTGTGCCATCATTTCTTAGAGCTCATTAAACATCTTCACCATGGTTACTGAAGTCATTGAAGATTTACAGAGCTGGTTGGTGCTGGTTGAGCCTTCCTGTGTCATTGTTCTTGCTCATTGAGTGTGGTGGGCTTTGTGATGCTCCTGTTGTGTTGAGGGTGAATCTTAGTGGTTAGCCCCCTGGGCATCTCTGAGGGGTTAAGCTGGAAGTTGCTCTTCCATCCTCACTCATCTTTACTCAGTGCCAAGAGGTATCACTGTGAGCATTGTGACATTTGATGAGTAGAGCATATGCGGCTGCACAGTTCAGGAGATGTGGAACTGGACCTGATGATATGGCAGAGGTGTGTATATTGGCTGCTGGGACCTAACCTAGGGGGAGAGGAATCCTTCCTGATTCATGAGGTCTACCAGGAGATTAATGTAAGCTGGAAGTGTTGGGGAACATGCAGAGGCTCAGGAGATGTGGATCTGGGCCCATTGATAGGGCCTATTTTATTCTCATTATTCTCCTTGGGTTGTTCCTAAGATGCTCTAAGCTTTGCCTTTGCTATCTTCTCATTTTTCCTTTCTCCAAGGAATTCAAGTGTGCTCATTAATTCAGCTACACTCAGTATGTCTTAGTCCATCTATTTCTTCCAGATTTCAGATCTTCTTTTTTTTAACTTGATAAATCTTGTCCAACTTGTTAAGGCCTGCCATAAGTTTTAAAAGGCTTAAATTCAACACATATATAACAACTCATTATCTCCCCTGTGTAATATCTGTTACCTGCTTATATTGCTATGTTTGAATGCTGTTAATTATAGCTACTGATCTTTCTGCTCATTCCTTTTATGCTACATATCCTCTAAATATGTTAAAACTCTGATTACTAAATCCTTTTGATGATATTGGAGTACTATTTATTGTGTGATTTTTTTTTTCTCATCGTATTTGTCTTAATTATCAAATGTCAAAAGCATTTAAGCAGCCTGATGGGTTAAAAAAAATTTTTTTTAAGACATCCTAGTGATACTCAGGGGCCCACCAAAACTACGCCCAGCATTGCTTGATTTGAAACCATGCTCCAGGAACCAGTAATGTGCTCCAGCTCTTTGAGCCCTCTCCCTGGCCATAAAAACTTTGAGACAGCCTGCATTCTCCAGCTATTGCAGACCCCACAGCTCTCCTAGCTCTTTGTTACATGCTGAAGGTGTCTCATTTTACCTTTTTTGCCTTAAGGAATTTGAGTTGTATCTTTTGGTTCAAAAACTATTTTTTTTTTCAGGAGGTGGGCAGGGATTGGGGACCACTCCCAACAGTGCTAGGAGGGCCTTGTGGTGGCTATAATGAAACCCAAGATTCCTGCATGTAAACCATGCGCCTCAGCCTTTTGAACTGTTTGCTGGGACTGAGGCATACCAGGGATCTGAATCTGCAGCATTCTAAAGCCACTGTACTTCTGCCAAGCCCCAAAGACTGAACTTGGTCCCTGATCTGGAGCTTAGGCACCATCAGTAGCTTCACTGTCACTGTCACTGTCACTCCCGTTGTTCATCGATTTGCTCAAGCGGGCCCAGTAACGTCTCCATTGTGACTATTGTTACTGTGTTTGACATATCGAATACGTCACGGGTAGCTTGCCAGGCTTTGCCGTGCAGGCGAGATACTCTTGGTAGCTAGCCGGGCTCTCCAAGAGGGGCGGAGGAATCAAACGCGTGTCGGCCATGTTCGCTGCATGCAAGGCAAATGCCCTACCCGTTGTGCTATTGCTCCAGCCCATCAGCAGCTTAAATAATAATAATAATAATAAATGAAATAATAATAATTTTTTTTTAGACTAAACTTGGCTGTAATCAGGGCTTTCTCCTGGCCGTAAGCTCAGAGGTCACTGCTAGTGGAGCTTGGGAGATTGAATCACCTTGGTCACACACAGGACATGCTGATGTACTACCTCTCTGACCAGTAATCCAACTCTCTTATTAGTCTTGCCTTCTCTAGAAAATTTATGAGCTGTGTTTTCTGTGTTTTTGTTTTTGGAGGTACAGGGAATTGAATTCAGGGTCTAACTGCATCATGTGGGGTGTGTGTTCTGCTGCTGAGACGTATATCTGACCTTCATGAGCTCCTTTTGTTGTTGTTTCTGATCCTTATCCAGTAGTACTTGGAGGCTATTCCCAGCTCAGAGGCATTTCCTGGTGCTTGGGAAACCATGGAATCCCAGGAATCTAACCAGGGTCTTCTGCATGAAAAGCATGTGGTCCCGCCTCTTGAGCGCTCTTCAGAACTTTCTCCACCATAAGCTCCTTTTCAGAAGGCATGTTTTGGGGTCCTGTGTGATAAACTCAAATCCATGACTGTTTATTAGATATATATTACCTGAAGACATTCCATCAGGTAACCATTCAAACTTAATTTGAAGGTTTGTAAGATTTATATAGTGCTTGTTAAAAACTAATTCCTAAATGGGCCAGTGTGATAGTATATTTACCTTGTATGGTGCTTTATGTATTTATGTATACTTTCCTTGTAGAATGCTTGCCAGATAAGGTGCTTTTCTTGCATGTGGCTGACCCAGATATGATCCCTGGCATCCAACATTTCTCCTAAGGCTGCCAGAGTTGATTCCTAAGTTTAGAGCCAGGAGTATCCCATGGGCACTGCTGTGTGTCACCCCAAAACAAAAACAAAAACAAAGTGTAAAGCAAAATATTACACCTGTTTTGTGGAGAGACTTCCAAGCAGTGGTCAGAGGCCCATGGGCCATTATCAACCTGGCCTGGCAGTTCAATGCTAGGGCCCAAGAATGCAGAGTTTACTTGGGCCTTGTGGTGCTAACAACCTTAGTGGTGCTTGGGGACCTCCTGGGCTCTATCCAGGAGTGCTTGAAGGGCCTATATGATGTGATCTTGCTCCCAGTGCACGACCACTAAGCTGTCTCCTTGGCCTGGTGCTCTGGGAACCATACAGTGCTAGGCATTCTACATGCAGAACATAAGCTAGAGCCTGTTGAGCCATCTCCCTTCCCCTCTTCACTTCCCTGTCACTTCACTTGCTATTTACAATACCCTGTGTTGTGTAGTCTTTTTATCCCTATTTTACCAGTGATTATAATGGTATTCTGTTACTGAAGCATACATTCAGGTAAGTCTCAGAGACAAAAAAATAGTTTTACACTATATTAAGCAACAAGCGAAGGTGACTTTACTCAATAGGCAGGTGTTAAGGATCTCTTGCCTTTTACAAAGCCACTACATAATTGAGGAAGGAGAAAGTAGTACCTAGAATATGAAAGACCTTGGCTGACCATGGTTAGAGATCTTGATAGAGATTAATGACGTGCTCATTTCAACCTTTCAAGCTTTATATATCTGTGCTTCAGATACCTAGAATATGTTGAAACTTACACTGCAGTGGCAGTTTGATGGGTGAAAGGAGTCAGCACAACATAGACTGAGAATTAAGAGCACAAAGGTTTCACAGTAATTCAAGTAAATGATCATGTTGTTGGGCACTTAACAATTTAGGGGGTGCTGACATGACATATTTGGAACTATGTGGAATGTGATAACAGAAAGATGATAAATAGGGGCTAGAAGCAATCCCTGTTAGATACTAGCAGGTGGCATTCAGTTTTGTTCCCCTCATACTGGAGAGGATAATTACAGATGAAGATGACCCAGGAAATAACTCAAAGGGCTAGTGCACATGCTTTGTATATAGCCTAGTTTTCACCCCTGGTACCACTTGGACCTCTGAGCACTGGAGAATTGTGGCCCTGGAGGTCCCTGAGCAACTCTGGGATAGTCCTCGGGTGGGGACCAGCACTGCTGGACCTTAGCATTTAAACTGTACCCCCTGTTTGTCTAATTATTACTGGCCCTTTAACACTGCTTAAGAGATAAGCCTCCCCATTCCCTCCTCCCCCCGCAAAGAATAGTTTTGTTGTTGTTCTTTGTTTTGGGGTCCATACCTGGTCGTGCTCAGGACTCAGCCTTGAGGGTTGGGGGACCATTTGGGGTGCTGGGAATAGAACCTGGGTTCCTTGGTTGGCCGTGTGCAAGGCAAGCACCTTACATGCTGGCCCCCACACTTAGAATTTTTTTTTTCTTTTTGGGTTACAACTGGCGATTCTCGGGTTATTCCTGCCTCTGCACTCCTGACATTGCTTAGGGGACCATATGGGCTACTGAGAATTGAACCTGGGTCAGCCATATGGAAGGCAAACACCCTACCTGCTGTACTATTGCTCCGACCCCAACACACTTAGAAATTTTTACTGAGAGGGCAATCACTATGTGTTTACCGAATGGGTAGTTTGTGTATATAGTTTACAGACTTGGCTGTATAACAGAGTCGGCTGGGAGCCTTTTACAAGTGTGGCCTCCTCAAGTATCAGACATGTGAGTCTTGTGAATCAGTATTCTCCGGAGGGTATTGGTGAATAAGACTCAATGTCCTTTCTCTCAGGTAGCTATCAGTCAAGTGAGGATATGAAGGAATGGGGGCAGGAGAAGGGAGTAAGGCAAATCCAGATAAGATGTCATGTATAAGACAAGATGGCAGGGACCTTAAAATAGGCCTGCTGGCTCCTGCTTCCAGGCCTACGTGCTTTAGTCGGCCTGGTGTAAGTTACCTCACATTCAGTCAGCACATTATCAAAGGAGTACTTCTTGATGCCTCACCTCTCTTTCTCATAAGCTCTATCCCTGTTTCATTCATAGTGTTTTAGCTTGTAAATATCTGTGTGGTTATTTGACTGATGTATAATAGACAAAAAGGTCTTCTTTGCTTTCCACTATTTAGCATAGTGCCTTATTTTAAAAGGCATTCACTATTTGTTTGAATAAGTGGTTGATTGAATGCGTGAATGAATGAAGTGGTATTTGAATTCAGTTTTAAAGGGTGATTAGAATTTTAGACAAGTAGAGCAAATAAATGGGAAATTTATAGTACTGGAGTGGAGAGTGGGGATTATGTTGCTCATGTAAATTCCAGAAAATTAAGGGAATTGGTTTGGGAGAAGATGAAGGGTTTGGTTTTGAGTGTACTTGGTGTGTTATTGGAGATGTGGCTAATTAATAGGTATTTAAAAATGTATTCCAGGCCCAGAGAGATTGGTACAGGGTTTAAAGCACTTGTCTTGCACTCAGCCGGTCTCTCTTCTATCCCTGGCATTGCATATGGCCCCCTCACCACTGCTAAGAGTGATCTCTGAGCACAGAGCCAGGAGTTGCTCCTGAGAACTGGTTTTTGGGTGTGACCTAAAAGCCACAGAGTTCCTAAACTGAAGGGTGAGATTGAGACCAGACATTTTAGATCTGAGAGCTATCTGCTCATTCCACAATTACTGAATGTCTACCGTGTGCCAGACAACTGTGTGAAAGGAAAAGCAAATTGTAGTTAATTGATAGAGAGTCAGATTTGTGAAAAGTGCTGTGGAGAATTTTGTAGGCAGGAAAAGAACCGTTAAGTGTGTAGGTCTGAGGACAAAGGGGTTTGATGTTTTTGAGGAATTGAAAGAAACCTGCCGGGAGAAGAGAGTGATGTGAAAGGAAGTGGTATAAGGTCAAGTGGAAAAGGGAGGCAGGACCCACATTACAAGGCCGTATTGGGAGATGGGAATGCATAGTGGGAAACACTGACAACTGTAAAGCAAGAGAATAACTAGCAGAGTATATAGGAATACTTTTTACCATTTTTGTCAGGGGAATGGCTTCTCAAGCAGTGCTCAGGGGCCTTGGGGGTTGTGACTTTACTTCAATGCTTGGAGCCAGTTAAGTGGCTGCTACTTGGGCTCAGTGGGACCATTAGGGCCACAACCAGTGGTTCTCAGAGGTCCATGCAATGCCCGGGATTGAACTCAGGCCCTTGCTCATGCCATACTCCTGATTCCCGAGTTGTTTCCCCAGCACCTTTTTATACTTTGCCCAGTGGTTTGATGCTCAGGTTTCACTCCTCTCGCTGTTCATGAAATGGCTGGACTCATACGTGGGCCTCCTGCATACAAAGCATGTGCTCCAGCCGGTGGTGGTTTTTTTGGGTGAGGCTGGAGGGGTGGAATGGGCCACATCTGGCTGTGCTCAGGGATCACTCTTGATGAGCTCAGGGGACCATATAGAGTGCCGGGGATCAAACCCTGGTCGTCTGTGTACAAGACAAGATCCCTGCTTAATGTACGATTGTTTTGGCCCCCTAGAGCATATTTAGCTGGAGCAGTAGCACAGCAGTAGGGCATTTGCCTTGCATGCAGCCAGCCTGGCCAAGCCAGGTTCAGTTCCTCCGCCCCACACAGAAAAGCCTGGCAAGCTACCCGTGACGTATTCGATATGCCAACCACAGTAACAACAAAGTCTCCAATGGAGACGTTACTGGGCCCGCTCAAGCAAATCGATGAACAACGGGAGAACAGTGACAGTGACAGTGACTGGATGGAGAATAGAGATGGCAAAGAGGGAAGGAAAACTAGTAGTATTTATATTTGATAAATACAGAGCTTATAAGGCAAGGTATGGTCATACTGAGAATGGGATATGTACAGTTTATTTCAAAAGTAAAATCTGGGACCTAAGAGGTGGCTCAGTGGGCTGGAATGCAAACTTTGCATGAAAGAGGCCAGGGTGTGATCCCCAGCACCATGTGGTTCCAGACCACTGCTGGGAGCAAATCGTGGCAGCAAGCCAGAAACAGCCCCTAACCACTGCCAGATGCTGCTGCAAAATAAAAAGGACATATAAGGGGCCTGAGAGCCTTGATACGGCCTACCTGGGTTTGATCCCTAACACCCCATATGATCCCTTGAGCCCCACCAGAAGTGATGCCTGGCCACCGAACCAGGGTTAAGTCCTAAGCACAGCTGTGTGTGACCCAGAAACAAGACAGATAAAACCAGGGATTGGGGAGATAGTTTAGTGGTTGGGAGCACATGGCTTTAGACCTGTGCATGAGACCTGTCACCATATGCTAGTTCTCCCTTACCCCCAGCATTGCAAGTAGCCCTGGAGGCCCTGGGCACCTCTGGAATGGCCTTGGGAAGCCCAATGAACTGCCCTCAAGCTCAGGTTCTAGCACTGCACCATTTGGCCCAAGTGACTGAGTATAGCTGTGAGTAGGCTTTTGGCTCCCTGAGCACTACCTATGAGAAAGGGAGGGAGGGTTGGAACTCCATTGGTAGGTGCTGGGGGATGTGCATTCCCTCAAATGTAGAACCAAAAGAAATCCCTAGGGCATGAAAGAATGCTTACTTACAATAAGAGTCCTATGGGGAGGTAGTCAGGGGTCAAGAGTGGGAGCTCGGGAAGGCCAGAGAGAAATTGAGAAAGATTAACCCTCGAAGTCGCAGAGAATCAAGCTATGGCTCTTCTGTTGTGAGCCAAAGGGGCAGAAGGTGCCTGTGAGCCTGCAGGAAGCACGTGGACAGGTCATACAGGGAAATCAGGAAGGTTGAGGACAGGAAAAAGCCTTCAGTGAGCCAGAGTGTTGACCTTGGAGGAAGGGCTGTAGTAAAATTAATGTGTGTGTGACGCCTACGTGAAGCTGAGTACATCCACTCTGTTAAGGAAGTTGGTGATTCAAGAGAAAGGAAGGCCGAACAGAGAGAGCTCATTTCTGAATGTGTATGGACGTAAGTTTTTAAAAATTGTAACCAGACCAGTACTTACTGAGCATTCCTCTATGCTGGTCACTATATGAGGAGCTGTTTGCTAGTCTATTCTATGTATTTGTCTTTTTAAAACAGTTTGTTGTGTTAATGTATTGTGTTTAGTGTAGTGTTCAAATCTGCTGACATGAATTTTCAAGTCCTTGTGAGTCTGTTAGGTGTTCTTGTAAGGTATGAAGGAAACAGGAGAATGAAACTTGTAAGTTTTGAAGTTGTCATTTAATCTTACCCTTTGAAATTTCTTTCTAGTGTTATGATTTAAATAAGGCACAGTTGTTTTTTCTCTTTCTGACTGATAATCAAAGTGGTGTAAACTGTTATTGTGTAGAGAATTAGAGGGCATTTTGAGATGGAGAGAAAAGGCAGATGGCAGGACGGGATATATATGCCAAGTGAGGTGCACAGTGATTTATTATTACATAGATGAGTCCATTTTTTATAAAGTAACTATGTTGGAAATGGCTTTGCTTATACCGGGGTTTCAATACCTTCAGCCTTCTGATGGCTGACTTGATGTGCTGGCAGAAGTGGGATCGTTGGTCCAGCCTCAGTCTCATGTTCCTGCAGGAACCATAGTGCATGGGGCCAGTGGCCCTTCTCTTCTTTTGGTTATGCCTCAGAAAGAGCAAGTGTACCTGTCCTATGGCTTGTTGCAGTGTTTTTACCCTCCTCTGAGGGAGGTCCCAAATAGTTCCCTATTTTTTTTAATGTAGGAATATTGCTATTTATTTAGCCATTGATTAGGCTGATTGAATTGGACATGAACTCCACCTTACTTTTTTTTTCTTTTAATAAATTTATTTATTGAATCACCGTGAGAGCAGTTACAAAGCTTTTGGGCTTAAGTCTCGGTCATACAATGATAAAATACCCGTTCCCTTCACCAGTGCCCATTTTCCACCACCAAAACCCCCAGTATACCCCCCATTCCACACCCTCTCCCTACCTGTGGGGCAGATGATTTCCACATTACTCTCTCTCTACTTTGATTACATTCAATATTTCGATACCAGACCCACCTTTATTATTTGGAATTTTACCCCAACACTCAGATCTGTCAAAAAGGCAACCATAGACAATTTGTTTTCTATTGCTGATTGTGAATAACATATGATGTTATGCGGCGGCAATGGAGGGTGCACAATTTTGGAATTCCAAAATTTTAACAAATCTGGAGGGATTTCTGCCAAAACCTGCTGGGTTCTGAGATTTGAACCTGAGTCTCTGGGATCATGGCCATTAAGCAGCTTGGTCAGGAACCAGAAATGCCGTTCATGGGCCACGACCCGGGGTCTTGTTGGGGCGGGAAGAAAAGGGCCGGCTCTACCCCCATCCCATGAGGCCCTGTGTATCTCGTCACTGCAGGCCCAAACCTGACTGTCCAGTGGCCTCTGGAGGATGGTGGCCACTGAACCGCCAAGAGGGAGCAGGTAGAGGGACAGCAGCCTTTCCCCCCTGGGGTGGCCTGGCGCCAGTAACCTACTGTGGGGACTGGACGTATTTCTGCCAAAAGCTGCTGGGTTTCGAGATTTGTTTCTGAGTCTCTGAGATCATGGCCCTTAAGCAGTTTGATCTGGAACCAGAGAGGCCTTGCCTCCAATTATATAGCTGAGCCAGAGGTGGTTTGTAGGTGTGTCTCCCACATACCTAACTTTTGGCCGTTTACTTTTTTGGTAAACTTTGGTAAACCCCAAGTTGTTGGGGTCTGGCCAAAGGCACAGCAGCAATTTTGGGGTATCTAAAAGTCTGAAGGAACCATCAGGCTGCTTGATGCAATCACCTCACAGGTACAGATTGACCTAGTGGAGGCACCATACCCCCAGTAGTTCCCTATTTATGCATGGTCCCTATCCTCCTTGATGTGTTTAGCCATCTGGCCAAAAACTGGATCAGAGCATGGTGTTGCACCTTGCTTAGACCTCTTTAGAACCAGTATGTCTTTTTATTTGTTTGTTTTTGTGTGTCATGTTTAAGGGTGGTTCTTAAAGATCACCCTTTTTTCCCCTGCATTTTACCTTGTTTATTTAGTTACTTATTATTGAATCACCATAAGCAACACTTACAAAGCTTTCATGTTTGAGTTTCAGTTATACAATGATTGAACACCCATCCCTGTTCTAGTTCATATTTTCCACCACCAAGGTCCCCAGTATACCCCCCATCACACCCTATCCCTCCCCCTGCCTCTGTGGCAGACAATTTCCCCCATACTGTCTCTCTTCTTTTGGGCATTATAGTTTGCAGTATAGATACTGAGAGGCTATCACGTTTGGTCCTTTATCTACTTTCAGCACACATCTCCCATCCTGATTGATCCCTCCAACCGTCATTGACTTAGTAGCCCCTTCTCGATTGCAGCCGCCTTCTCTCCCAACTCATAAGGCCACTTCCAACCATGAAGCAATATTCCTGGCCCCTGTCTGTATTATTCTTGGGTAGCACTGTAGCACTGTCTTCCAGTTGTTCATCGATTTGCTAGAGCGGGCCCAGTAACATCTCCATTTTGAGACTTGTTGTTACTGTGTTTGGCATATTGAATACGTCACGGGTAGCTTGCCAGGCTTTGCCGTGAGGGCGAGATACTTTTGGTAGCTTGCTGGGCTCTCTGAGAGGGGCGGAGGAATCGAACCCAGCTCAGCCAGGCTGGCCGCATGCAAGGCAAATGCCCTATCGCTGTGCTATCGCTCCAGCTCATTCTTGGGCATGTCTCATATTATGTTATTTTATATTCCACAAATGAGTGCAGTCATTCTATGTCTGTCCCTCTCTTTCTGACTTAAAGATCACTCTTGGTGGTATTCAGGGGACCATATGGGATGCCAAGAATGGAATCTGGATTGGCTGTGTACAAGGCAAATGCCCTACCTGTTATTCTGTCTTTCTGGCTCCTAGATTTATTTATTTATTTTTGGTTTGGGGTCCCAGAGATGCTCAGGGTTTACTTCTGGCTCTACACTTAGGAATCACTTCTGGCAGGCTTCTGAGACCATATAGGATGCCAGGGATCATACCTGAGTCAGTGACATGCAAGGCAGAGGCCCTACCCACTGTCCTATCTCTCTGCCTACCTTCTCCAGTTTATTTACTTTTAAATTTATTTTGTTTTTTAGGGGGAGAGGCAGTACCTGGTGGTGCTCAGAGTTTACTCCTGATGGTGCTTAGGGGATCATATGATACTCAGGATGGAACCAGGGTTAATGACATGAAGGCTGGTGCCTTATCAATTATTATATTCTTATGGAAACTTTATATATATATATCTAATATATAATGTCTTTATATATAAGGATATACATATATATTTTATAAACATACATATATTTTTTTTTTTTGGTGGGGGAGCTTTTGGGCTGTATCCAGTGATGCTTAGAGTTACTCCTAGCTCTGTAATCAGGAATTACTCCTGGTAGTACTCAGTGGCGAGATACTCTCGGTAGCTTGCTGGGCTCTCTGAGAGGGGCGGAGGAATCGAACTCGGGTTGGCCGTGTCGCCCGTGTGCAAGGCAAACGCCCTACCACTGTGCTATCGCTCCAGCCCCCATGACATAATCAATATGCCAAACACAGTAACAACAAGTCTCAAAATGGAGATGTTACTGGGCCCGCTCGAGCAAATCAAACAACGGGAGGACAGTGACAGTGCTCAGAGGAACAACTGGTAAGCCGGGGACCATGAGAGGGAAGTGCCCTACCAGCTGTACTGTCCCTCTGGCCCCAATTTTTTTTAGCTTTTTGGCTACACTGGCAGTGCTCAGAGTTTTCTCAATGGCTCTGCTCTCAGGGATTACTCCTGGTGGGGCCTGAGGTACCATATGTGGTGCTGGGAAATATAATTTTCCAGTCCCCAAAGAAGATCTATTTAAACAATAATGCTGATCATTACTGATGTTAGACTTAATGAGATATTAAATGTTTGATCCACTTTTCCTTCCTAAACGTGCTTTTGTTTTTCATTTCTGTCAGTTTTTAAAAAGTAATACCAGTAGAAGGGAGGTTTAATTCCAGCCAGAGCTCCTAAGAGCTAGTTCTTGGGAATGGGCCAGAAATGACAATAGACATAATACCCAAAAAACAATAGAAATGAGGGCAGGACTGGGCAGCACCTAGCACTTGTAATGTAGGGCAAGATCTTCTGATGAGCCCATGGTATCTGGTGGTTGTATTGAAGCAGGCACTCCTGTTTTAGCTGGATCTTATTGCCAGTTGGTCGGCTTGTACTTGCTAGGCTTCTAGAGGTATGTCATTTGATGCAGGACCCAGGAAAGAGTGGCAGATGCAAATTTGTACTTGGAGAATGGTACCATTGTAATCTGCAGTAAATTTCGATTATGGTTCTGTTTAATGCAAGATTTAATGTTGGGATATGAAGGAAATAATGCAAAGGTGGAGAAGATGGGACTTTTGAGCTGAGGAAGAATAGAGGGACGGAGAGAAAATATTTCACCATAGTGTAGGATTGCAGAGTGTGGAAAAGGTGGAGAAATATGGAATAAGATCATACAAATAGGCTGTTGTAGATTGACGCTGGCATGGGGTAGACTTGGTGGATACCTGCTAGTACCTGTTGTTTATTTATTTAAAAATTTTTTTTGGTTGAGGGGCCACGGTTTGAGACACACCTGGCATTGCTCAAGGATTATTGCTGGCTCTGTACTCAGGGATCACTCCTGGCAGGCTTAGGGGATCCTAGGGGGTGATGGGGATTGAGTCCTGGTTGGCCACATGCAAGGCAAGCACCCTACCTGCTGTATTACCAACCCAAACAGAATTCTGAGTTTTGATAGATTTTAATGTTGAAAAGCCTAAGGAATGAAATTTAGAGGGCTGGAGAGATAGTACAGCAGATAGGGTCTTGCCTTACATGACTGGGTTCAATCCTCAGCATCTCATATTGTCCCCTCAACACAGCCAGAAGTAATTCCTGAGTGCAGAGCCAGGAGTAAGTCCCGAGTATTTGTGGGGCATGTTCCCAAACCTCAAAAAATTAAATTTAGTTATTTCAAACTTTTCTTGATGAACATGAAAAAATACATGTAGAATAGTTTTTGTTAGGGAAGATGCAGTTTTGATAAAGGTAAGATTTGATTGCTTACTATATCCCAAATATTGTCCTAAATCCTTTGCATACAGTATCACTGTATCACTGTCATCCCACTGTTAATTGATTTGCTCTACCGGGCTCCAGTAACATCTTCATTTGTCCCTGCCCTGAGCTTTTAGCAGACTCTCCTTACTCATCCTTCCCAATGGTGCCATATTGAAGGCTCTTTCACGGGCAGAGTAATGAGACCCGTTATTGTTACTGTTCTTGGCATATCAAATACGCCACTGAGAGCTTACCAGGCTCTGCCGTTGCATACAGTAGGATCTTTAATGCTCCTCTTGCAGAGTAGGCATCGTTACCTTCTCAGTATACAGATGAAAAAGCTGCCCAAGTTGGTGGGAGGCTGGTGAGATTGGGGCCTTCTTACTCACCCTGGGTCTGCACCCCTAGCTTCTCTTATACACTGTTTCCGTTTGCACTTTCTGAAAGCGCTGATAGGGTGGTGTATTACTGACTCTAGCCTTTTTCTACATTGGGCAATTCTGGAAGAGGTTTTTTTTTTTTAAATAGGCTAGATTTTTAAAAAGTTATTTTGAGTCACTGTGAGAGGCACAATTACAGACTTGTTCAAAATTGAGTTTTAGTCATATAATATCCCAACAGCCATCCCTTTGCCAGTTGACATTTCATTTTTTTTTTTTAATTTTATTTTTTTGCTTTTTTGGATGACACCTGGAGACGCATAGGGGTTCCTCCTGGCTCTGTACTGAGGAATTACTCCTGGCGCTGCTCAGGGGACCATATGGGATGCTGGATATCGAATTCTGGTAGGAACTCTGGTCGACTATGTGCAAGACAAACGCCCTACCTTTGTACCATAGCTTCAGCTCCCGCCAGTGTACATTTCTTAACACCAGTGTTTCCAGTTTCCCTCTGGCAACCCCCACTTTTTTCTTCTCTGTCTCTCCCCAGCTCTCCCTCTTCTAGAAACTGTGGTTTGCAATACTGGACCTGAAAGGGTATCATGTATATAACTTTACCTCCTTTCAGCATCCAGAGCAAGTGGTCATTTCCAAGGAAGAGGGGGGTGTTCCAAATGGAGGGTGGAGAGAGAAAGAGGAGGAGCTCTGGGGTTGCCAAATTTCGCAGAGGTGGCGTGGGTGGTAGCAAAGGCTTTCAGGGTGACAGAGAGGAAGGAAGGGCAGAGGAGAGAAACAGAGAGGAAGTTGGACAGAGGAGGCAAAGGCCTGGCCTGGAGACCTGGCTTTGCTGGCCTTGGTGGGTGGGACCTTCTGGGAAGCCGCCTCTTGTTGGTTAGGAGGGAGCCTCAGAGTCCTTGGTGGTCCTAACCCTTCCTCAGAGTCCTTGGTGGTCCTAACCCTTCCTTGGCATCCCTGTCCTGTCTTCTGTGTGTGGCAGAGTCCTAGTCACCCACTGAGACTCATCAGGATGGGACAGCCACCTCCCCTTAGCATGCCCCAGTCTCCCAAGCGTCATGGGCCTCCATGTCAGCCTCTGCAATAGGCTGTGTGGTAGTGAGCCCAGGACTTAAGTCAGAGGGAGAGGGATAGACATAGAATGATCACACCCACTTGTGGGATATAAAAATACAGTATGAGAATAATACCCAAAGACAATAGAAATGACGGCAGGACCGGTCCATGGTAGGAAGCTTGCCACAAAGCAGGTGGGGGAATGTAATTAGGACAGAGAAGGGACCACTATTAGGACTGATACTTGGAAATGACTGATTTCATTTTTCCTAACAGCTGTGTAGTATTTGTGTATATATGCCATAGTTTTTTTTTTTTAATCATCTGTTTTCGGACATTTGTTGTTTTCAGATTCTGGCTATTGTGAATTGTTCTACAACGTACATAGGAGTGCAGATGCCTTTACTGGATTGTGTTTTGGGGCCCCTAAACTATATTCCCACGAGTCCCATTATTGCTGGGTAGCTCAATTTCTAGTTTTTTTTTTTTTTTTTTTTTTTTGCTTTTTTGGGTCACACCCAGCGATGCACAGGGGTTACTCCTGGTTCATGCACTCAGGAATTACTCCTGGCTGTGCTTGGGGGACCATATGGGATGCTGGGAATTGAACCCGAGTTGGCCGCGTGCAAGGCAAACGCCCTACCCGCTGTGCTATCACTCCAGCCCCTAGTTTTGTTTTTTTTTTTACATTTTTCTAGTTTATTTCTGGACATCTTTGAATATCCAGATTGTTTTCCAAAGAGGCTAAATCAGTCAACATTCCCACCAGCAGTGAATGAGATTCCCTTTCTCCTAGCATCTGCACCAGCACTGATTATTCCTTCTTCTGAATGTGTGCCAGTCTCTATGATGGGAGATGATACCTCATTTTTTTGTTGCACAACTGCTAGATGTTTCTGTTTCTTTTGACCATATTTTGATGTGCTCAGATTCTTTAACTATATTAATCGAATAATTGTAGCCTTTTTTTTTCTCTTTTTGATTTTGATTTGGAAGGCCCTTTCCTTTGAAGGGTCTCATATATCTACATCTTGACCTTTTTTTTGGTGGGGAAGGCAGGGAGTGGGCACGGCACTCTGGTTCTCAGGGCTTACTCCTTCCTCTGTGCTCAAGGTTTATACCTGGCCGGTTCCAGGGACCTTATGGGATGATGAGAATCAAACCCAAGTCAGCCACATGCAAGGCAAGCGTCTTAACCATTGTACTAGCTCACTGGCCCCTACTCATCCCCCCCTTTTTTTTATTGTTTTGTTTTGACACTACTTCCACTACCCAGCCGTCGCCACACTCCAGGACGCTTTCCGGACCTGCGCGGTCACAAGCGGCCGCGCGACACATCATAAGACACTAAATACCCATCTTCTGGAATTGTCGTACCATATTTGATAGGGTTCAAATATGGTAACACCTACAAGGGTGATTAGAGGTCACCCCAAAAGCCTCTATACCTCTCGGAAAGACTGGCAAGCTACCGAGAGTATTCCGCCCGCACGGAAGAGCCTGGCAAGCTATCCGCTGTGTATTCGATATGCCAAAACCAGTAACTACAACTGGTCTCATTCACCTGACCCTGAAGGCTTCACCGACATGGCAGCACTGAGAAGGATGAGAAAGGAGAGGCCGACAAAATCTCAAGGCCGACCTAGGCTGCCACAACGAAGGAAGACAAAAATGATCGTCTGTACTTTCAATGCACGTACGCTAGCATCAGATGCATCCATCGAGGACCTGATGGTACAAGCGCGAATGATCAAGTACGACATCATTGGTCTGACCGAGACAAGAAGGCACGAATCTCACCATGCCGTTTTCGACACTGGAGAAGAATTGTTCCTCGGAACATGCGATAAAAGAGGTGTTGGAGGCGTCGGTGTCCTTGTCAACACAAACTTGGCCAAGAGCATTGATTCCTTCGAATGCCTAACAACCCGAATCGGACGTTTACATTTGAATAGATGTGGCTCACTGCCTGCAGTTTCTATCTTCGTTGTCTACGCACCAACATCTCATTATGATGAAAGAGAAATCGAGAAGTTCTACATGGAGCTAGAGAAGTTCTATAAAGAAGACCACACCTTCTACAAGATCATTGTGGGTGATTTTAATGCCAAGATAGGACCGAGAAGATCAGCTGAAGAACTTCACATCGGGACCCATGGCCTAGAATGGAACGAACAGGGTGAGAGACTGTCTGAGTTCATCATGTCGACCAAGACCATTCATGGTAACTCACAGTTCCAGAAGGCAGAATCTAAACGATGGACATGGGAGTCTCCCGGTGGACGATTCCACAACGAAATAGACCACATCATATTCAATCGACGGTTTTGCCTGACTGATGTCGCTGTTGTCCCAAAATTTCGAACGGGATCGGACCACCGTCTCCTTCGTGCAAAATTCTACTTCACAGAGCGGGGAGAAAGGGCTGCAAAGTTCAAAAAGAGAACTCCCAGAATGACCACCAACTGGGAACTCTTTGGTACTATTGCGGCAACATGGGAAGATGCCATTGTTGACAACATTGACGAGGAATACGATCGACTGGTTCAGCACCTCCATGAATGTGCGAGGAACGCCAAGAGAGAGATAGCCACAAAAAGTCGCCTATCTTCGAAAACTCTTGAGCTAATTCGCCAGCGTGGTTTGGCGCATGCCTCAGGCAACCGCAAACTAACGTCCGAGCTTGCAAAGCAGTGCAGAGATGCGATCAAAGAAGACCTCAAAGAGAGAAGAGCAGAAGTACTGGTAGATGTGGCAGAAGCCGGGAAAAGTATTCGTAACGCCCGCCTGTCCTTCGCCAACTATAAGACCAAGATGACTGCCCTCCGACGTCCTGATGGATCCATCACATCCTCCAGAACGGCAATGGAGAAGATTATCCATGACTTCTACTCAAATCTCTTCGATAGCCATGTCCACTTGCCGACATACCAAATTCCACAGGATGGGTATGTCGTTCCTAACGTTCTCCCTTCCGAAATCCGACACGCCATTTCGTTGGTAAAGAAGCAAACAGCACCCGGCCCAGACAAGGTCAGACCTGAACACCTGAAGAACCTGCCGTCAGTACTCATCAGTACACTGGCTTGGCTCTTCACTCGCTACCTGTCTGAATGCAAGGTTCCGTCCCAATGGAAAACCAGCAGGACCGTACTACTGTTCAAGAAGGGAGACATCCATGACATTGGCAACTATCGCCCGATCTGCCTATTGTCTGTCATCTACAAGCTGTTCACTCGAGTCATCCTGAATAGGATTGGCAGAACACTAGATGAAGGACAACCATGCGAGCAAGCAGGGTTCCGCAAAGGATTCAGCACCATCGACCATATCCACACGGTAACCAAGCTCATTGAGGTTTCTCGGGAGTTCAAGATGCCGCTCTGCTTAACGTTCATTGATTTAAAGAAGGCCTTTGATTCTGTTGAGACGGAAGCGGTCATTGAAGCCCTAGCCAATCAGGGCATTCAAGCCCAATACATCAGGATCCTCCGTGTATTGCGGATTCACTACCAGGATCTCACCATTCTACAAAGAAGTGATCGTTGATGTCAAGAGAGGGGTGCGGCAGGGTGATACCGTTTCACCGAAACTCTTCAGTGCCACCCTCGAGAACATCATGCGACAACTGGAATGGGAAGGAATGGGAATGAAGATAGATGGTCGGCAACTACACCACCTCCGCTTTGCTGATGACATTGTTTTAATAACACCAAACATCAGCCAAGCGGCACAAATGCTGGCCTACTTTGACCGTGAGTGTGGAAAGGTAGGACTACAGCTGAATCTTACGAAGACAATGTTTATGAGAAACAGCCTTGTTCCTGACGCCCCATTCGCTCTCAATGGAACGACCATCTCCGAATGCAACAGCTATGTGTACCTAGGTCGAGAGGTCAACATGACAAATGACCTGGCACCCGAGCTGCGCAGGAGGAAGAGAGCGGCTTGGAACGCCTTCAAGAACGTCGAAGAAATAGCTAAGAGGACGAAGAACCTCCGGCTCCGGGCACATCTCTTTGATTCCACTGTTCTTCCTGCATTAACATATGCCTCAGAGACCTGGGCCCTACGCAAACAAGATGAGAATGCCATTCAGGTCTCCCAAAGAAGAATAGAAAGAGCTATGCTTGGAATATCACGTTTCACTCAAATGAGAGAACGAATCCGGAGTTCTGACATCCGTCGACGATCAAGGATCAGGGACGCTGTCTCATTTGCCAAGGTGTCGAAAATCAGATGGGCTCGTCACGTAATGAGATTTAAAGACGACCGTTGGACTAGAGCTGTTACTGATTGGATTCCACGGGATGTCAAGAGACCGCGTGGCCGCCCACCTACCAGATGGTCAGACTTCTTTGTCAAGATCATGAACGATTGGTTTGAGGCCCTCCATGTTCCTGGAGCGAAGAGATGCCATTGGGCTACACTAGCACGCGACAGGGACAAATGGAGACATTACTGGCGCCCGCTCGAGCAAATCGACGACTAACGGGAAGTTAAGTGATTAAGTGATTAAGTGTTTTGTTTTTGGCATTTTGGGTCATACTCAGTGTTGCTCAGAGGTTACTCCTTCCTCTGCACTCAGTAATTACTCCTGGCTGTGTTCGGTCAACCATATGGAATGCTAGGTATTGAACCTGGACCGGCCGCATGTGAGGCAAATGTCCTTCCTACTGTATTATCACTATGGCCCTCTACTCATTGACTTTTATGTTCATTTCAATATCTTCATTTTATAGGTTATGAAATTCCTCCAGTGTGTTTTTGTCAACGCTTATCATTGGCCCTTCCTCCTGTAGCGGATTTAGGTTCAAGCTCTTTATTTTGAAAATGCAGTTTGGCTTCTGGCTATTTAGTTTAAGCATGGTCCTTTGGCTCCCTTGGTTGCTAGATATCATCCTTTCCCTCCTTCCTACTCAAAATTTAGTTACTATACCTCATTATTATTATATGTCCTTGTTTCTATGGGTGTGTGTGTGTGTGTGTGTGTGTGTGTGTGTGTGTGTGTGTGTTTGGGTTCCTAAAAAGTGCTCAGTGGGCCTGGGACCACTCCTGTAGAATCTTAGCTGTCCGACCTGCACATTTGAATGCTTGGTTCTTGTGGGGCCTGTGTCCACCAGAGTGTCTGGGATCCAGCTGGGATTGAACACAAGTCTTGCATGTTCCCTAATCCCTGTACTATCTCTCTGGTTCCAGCTTGGAATGTCTGCCTTCCAGTGAAGCCTTCTTGTTTGAACCCTCACTGGGAGTAATCACTTTCTCCTCTGGGTCTCATAAAGAGAATTCTTTTATGTCTCCTTTGTGGCATAATACTCTTTCTGTAGATTATTTCAGCTGATTGCAAATTTGCTTTTCTCTCTCCCTGCATCCTAATCTTACTGAGTAGCTCATCTGGTCTAGTGTATGATTTAGTTCCTTGCACAAAATAGGCATCTGATATCTGTTGGCTGAATTAATGAACGAGTGAATGGACAAACTGAGTTTCACATTTGTTCCTGCTCATGGGTTTGAACTTCTACCCTTTGGTTTTCTGCTTCCTTTTCCAGTTTCCTTTCTAGTCAGTTGGCTGTTTACCCCTGTATTGACTCAGAACTTGTCTTTACCACTCCCTTTCTCCAGATTTGCCTCATTCTTTCCTCATTAGCAGTTAATGTGTGGGAGTACCACATGCTGCCCAGTCAGCTTTTCTCCATCCCTTTGTGACTCTGTTCTCTCCAGGAATCATATGACCAGTGGGGGGACCTGATGATGATTACATTGAGATCTTAATAAAAAGAACTTGTTTGTTTAGAACTTTGCTTTCAAGAGGGGAAACTTCCCTGAGCCTTCTTTCAAGGGAAAGGGAAAACAGACCCTGCCATATTTGGGAAGTACAACAGAGATGTATTCATAGTGTGGGATGTAAGATGTTGAGAGGCATCTTATTTAACCCAAGAAATAATGGAGGAAACCATGGAAGGCTACTTGTACTGTTAGTGTTGAATCCCCGAGCTTACTCAACAGCTGGAAGAAACATTAGACAGAAGTGTTTTTCAGCCTTCCTGTTTTCAAGAGGAGAAAACAGACACAAAGAGGCTAAATGATAAGTCCTAAAATGGGGGTTATTCATTGCCCAGTGTTTACTCTTAAAGCAGAATGTGGCAAGGGAGAACCACCAGTTCTTGAAAAGCAAAGCAAGTTTCCCTTGAAGTGGAAGCTTTTGGTCTTTCAGAGTGAACACTTGCGGTACTGAAAAGTAGACTCCGGCTGGGAACAGGTTGCCTTTGAGGTTCACCAAAAGGGCCCCCCTTTTGAGGGGGGTTTGGACCATACCCAGTGGTGCTCAGGGCTTACTCTTGGCTCTGAGCTCAGGGATCATTCCTGGCGGGCCTGGAGGACAATATGGGGTTCTGGGGATCCATCAAACCCGGGTCAGCTGTGTGCAGGGCAAGTGCCCTCCCTGCTGTACTATTGCTCTGGCCACAGAGCCCTTTCAGCTGTTGTGATCTCTCTGGGTGGTTCCCCTCTGTGGGGACTGGCTGACAGAAATCTCTTCTGCCAGATCTACATTTGAAAAGGATCCAAAGTTTAATAACAAAAGCATTTCCAGTTTTCCCTGCTTGCTTTCTCAGCCCTCATATTCCAGTTTTGATTTGAGCTTAATTAAGCAATGTTTTTACTTTTTCTTCTTTGCTTTAGGTTAGATGTCAGTGTGAAGCCTTGGGGAATCCAGAGTGTTTTAGAGGCTCATGTTTGCTTGTAGGTGTGCTTTAGGTAACTCTTGTTTGACTCATAGAGTAAATGCATTTCATTATCATTGAAATACTGTACAGTGAACTAGCTATAGGCTCTGGTAGGTCACCTTTTTGTAGCTAGGGTGCATTAGTGTAGAGATATCGGACAACTCAGAACAGGAATTCAAGTGGGAACAGGATGTCCCTGTCTTGACTGAGACACTTGTGACTTGGTATGATTAAAACATTAAGACATCTCATATTTAGACTTGACTCAAGACATCTGTTTTTGGTTGAAAAGGGGCTTGAGCAATTTCTTTTTTCTTTACTGCCTTTGCCTTCATAGGTACCCAAACACATGATATCATATATATCATATCAATCACATCTATCATATCTTCATAGGTACCCAAACATATCTAGGTATCTATCCAGTCACCATTCTATGGTACCACACCACCCTGTATCCATGTTTTATAAAAATAAACTACTCATCTAATTCTTTTTTGGCTTTTTGGGTCATACCCAGTGATACTCAGGGGATATTCTTGGCTCTGCACTCAGTAATTACCCTGGCACTGCTGGGGGACCATATGAGATGCTGTGATTAAACCTGGCTTGGCGGCATGGAAGGCAAATACCCTACCCATTGTACTATTGCTCCAGCCCCACTTAAATTCTTATAGTAGATCTGCAATTCAAATAGTTTGGTTATCTATTTTCTCAGTAATGCTAGGAAATCTTAGCTTATCTTTTTACTGTTTGTTTTGTTTTGGGTTTTGTTTTTAGGCAACTCCTGACAATGTTTGGGGCTTACTCCTGATTCTGTACTCAGGGATCACTCCTGGTGGGGTTCCAGGGACCATATTTGGTGCAAGGTATCAAATCTTAGTAACACTTATGCAAGCAAATGACCTACCTGCTATACTATCTCTTTAGCCCGTATCTGTTAAATTTCTAGCTTTTTAAATTATAGCTTTCTTTGATTGGAGTTCATAATTTCTAGCACACCTTTTGAGTGTTTCATGAGAATGATATTTTGCATATTATTAGACTTTTTTTTTCTTTTTGGGTCACACCCAGTGATGCACAGGGGTTACTCCTAGCTCTGCACTCAGGAATCACTCCTGGAGATGCTTGGGGGACTATATGGGATGCTGGGAATCAAACCCGGGTTGGCCGCATGCAAGGCAAACGCCCTACCCGCTGTGCTATCACTCCAGCCCCATTTCAGACTTTTTTAATTGAAAATTTTTTTGGCATTTTGGAGGCTAAATTGCTTTGCCTGTTGGCAAATCCCTGGAAAAGAGATGAAATAATTTGTTTGAGGGTCACTCAACTGATAAACAACCTTAACAACTGATAAACAACCTTCTTTTTATTAAGATCTTAATGTAATCATCTCCTTGTTTCCTGAGCTCTCCCTCCCATTCCTCATTGCTTTGTACAATGAAATCTGCTTCATTATGTTTAGTATGGGGCTGGGGAGACCATAGACTTAACTGTGGGGAGTAATCTAGGGATCTCTGTGAATCATTATAAGTGCCTGAGTTAGAACAGGTCCATTCTGATAGTCTTGAACCATAAACTGATAAGAGGCAGGTAAATATCTGGGTAATTTTTTTTTTGTATGTGCAGTCAGTATGCCTGCCACATTACAAAGAGCTTAAGTAAATTTAGTAAGCTCAGGGAGAAATATGTCAAGTGGCTTCACATTTCAGTGTCAGAACAGTGATACCTCTGGACGTCAGCAGGTGCTTCAGATCTGTCAGGGAGTGGTGACTAGGAGCCAGTTTGTGGTGGAATATACAGGCAAAACAAAACTTGAAGACTGACGAAAAGTACAGATGTGGTTCACAACGGGAAAGATGATGAAAATACAAGGATTTTCTTTGTAGAACTAAGGCATGTTGTCCTGACAGAGCAGATAAATACTCTAGAAAATTAGTGTAGTGTTCAGGGTCAGATCAAATACCAAACCAAGCCAAAGGCCTCTAGAAAAGAGGAGAGTGGGGAGAGAGGTTCAACCTGGTTTTGTCTTGGTTTAGTCATAAAATCCTATCGGGTTTAAGTGCAGTGCAGCCCGGAGCGCTGCTTAGGGCGAGAAGCTTGAGTTCAAGAATTTGAGTTTGGAGGACAAGAGGGCATAAGAATCTAAGGAGGAAAGTCAAAACTGGCTGGACTGTGGGGAACGGGCAAACTAATTAACATGGGTTAGAATTGGAAGAATTCCAACTGCTGCAGGCTGCACAGAAGCTCACCCACTCTGACCACCCCTGAAATTCCTCGGGGATTACAAATCTGAGGGGACTGGTTAATCATTCAGTACTTGGAGAATCTTTGGAGAACTTGATTCTATTTTATTAAAATAGAAGTTACTTTATTTCCTGGGGCAGGAGAGATAGTTACAGCGGACCCAGGTTTGATCCCAGGCTCCCGATATGGTTCTCCAATCCTCACCAGGAGTGACCCAAGCACAGAGCCAGGAGAAAGCCCCGAACACTGCCGGGTGTATCTCCCTCACCCCCCCCCCCCCAAAAAAAGAGATATTGTATCCCCACAGCTTTAAAAAAGAATAACCAGAAAGCATGTTGATAGCGATAGAGCCAGTGCATGTTGGAGAACCTTAAGAGAGACAGTACCAGGGATAAATCACTTACTTTGCATGTGTTTGACCCTAGTTCTATTCCTGGCACTGCATGGTCCACCATACAGCATCAGGTGTCACAAGTCTCTGCACCCCCACCCCCGCCCAAATATTTATTTTTGTGTATTTGTTTTATTTTGGGCCACACCCACTGGTGTTTAGGACTTATTCCTGGCTCTAAGCTCAGGGATCACACCTGGCGGGGTTTGGGGGACCATATAAGGTGCCAGGGATCAAACTCAGGTTGGCTGTGTGCAGGCAAGCGCCCTACCTGCTGTACTGTCTGTATAGTCTTTCTGGCATCTAGATCCACACTCCTCCATTGCCCAGGCATGTGGCATATTGACAGGCGACCACTAGCCATGAGACCACTAATTTAGATCCCCAGATGCTGTGACCAGTACACAGGCAAGTGTGATGCTGGAAGCATTTTTGGGTCCCTGGTGCTTCAACGGTGTTTGTGATTGCTGAGGTACAGCCACCGTTGCCTGATCTCTTTGTTTCAGGCAGAGATAGGGGGGCCCTAGTAAGGGGGGGATGCTGGAACTTAAACCAGCCTTTGAGACAAAAGATCCATCTGAGGAGCCCAGAAAACCATTGAGATGCAGAATTTCAGGCCTAGAGCTTGGCCAGACCCCCTGAGAGGAGAGGCTTCACCACTGGAACAAAAGCCATGCTAAGAATATCAAAAGAAACCCTGACAACTCCAAATTCACCCACTTGGCAACCACCCTAGCAACAGACTGAAGGGGGGCTGGGCATTTTGGGAAAACTGATAAACTCCTTTGGCAGAGGAAAAGGTACCGTATCTCTGTATCTCTCATATCTCCCTCGAGTTGTGTGTTTTCTTTCTCTTACCCTGTGGCCTCTTTGGATGTGGACTTTCTTACCATATGGTGCTTTTTTCCACATCCTTGCTTGGAGTGTGTACTTAGTTTTTTTCACTCTGGAGAAGCACATGTTTTCTCTTCCACACATATATTACTCTTTTTCTTTCCCCTTATTTCCCATTACTTCACTCTTCGTCTCCTTTTGAAATTCTTTTCTGTAAAGAAAGGGATAGATCTGGAAAGTCTGGTAAGATTCAGGAGTTTGCTCTTCTGTAAAGAGCAGTTACTTGCTCCAGCCTGGGTGCCATCGCTCTCTGAGAAATTGGGTAGCAGAGATCGTTTCCTTCACCAGGCAGAATAAATGAGGTCCAGGTGCTGTTTGACGACTGCCTTGAGGGACTCGTGAGATGAAAAAGCGGATTGGGGGAAAATGTAAATAAAATTTTTTTCTTTGGATTATTTATAGAAAGCCAACTTAAATTGTATAATATTTTTTCTTTCTTTTTCACCCATTTTCAGTGGTGGGTGCTTAGGATTTATTCCTGGCTTTGTGCTCAGGGATTACTCCTGGTGGTGGCTCAGGGGACTCTATTGGTGCTGGGGATCAAACCCAAGTCAGTCACGTGCAAGGCAAACTCCTTTACCTGCTGTACTATCTCTGGCTCCTGACCTTCTGGTAATTTTGATCCAAACAGAATTCCTATCCTCAGGGACCACCTTTTCCCAGGGCAAGGCATATAAGAAACCCCAATTCACCCCCTGTTGTGTTTTTTTTTCCCCATCCTGGTTACCCCTTAATAAGTAACTGTGATAACTTCTCTTGAGTGACTTCAGTCAGAAGATCCCGAGAAAGTCTATCTGGTAAATCCTGTCTCTTTTGCAAGAATCGGAGGGGGCTCAGAGCCTCTTTAGTCTCAATGAGCTTTGTCATCAGTTTTGATGGAAGGAGGATCCTGTGTAATTAAACTGCAGGTCCCTTTATTCTGTTCTCAGCATTGTTAGAAGACTTTACTCTGAACTGCTTTCTTTACTGATTGACTCACCCTGTGGGGCAAAATGCCTCGGCTGAAATTAAATGGTGTAGCTTTCTCTGCTGCAGTGTTCAATCTGTCATCTCTCCTAAATGCCACACTAAGAAGCAGCCATTTAATTGGTCAGACCCCCAGGGTGATATTTTGGCACAATTCCATTGGTTAGAATTACTTTTCCTGAACTTCATGGCAGATGCTGAGATCCCTCTGCAGATATTTGTCATAGACTAGTTGAAACCAGGGAGTTTCCAAGAACATTTATAACTTGTGATTATTATGTATGTTTTTCAGTTGTTTACAACACTTCAGGAAAAAGTTCATTTATTACCAATGGAAAGTGGATCTTTCTCCCTTATTATTTTTAACCCCTTAAGGTCCCTGACTGCTGTTTCTTCTGTTCTGTTTCTCTTTCCCTCCAGTCTCTGGCAAAGCAGGTCTGGGTGTAGCTGGGAAAGACATGTCTCTTTGACTGACAGTGGTTCTTTATTTGTATTCTTTGCAATTCTTGGTGGAAATCAAAGCCACGGAGAGGGCATTGAAAACTTTGAGCCCAAGGTAGGCATGAAAAGGCCATCTTTGGTTTTCGTTGAGGCTCTCTCTTTCTGGTTTTTAACTCTGTAAGTTTTAGCTTTTGTTGTTGTTACTTGTAGAATGTCATTCTCTTACCATTCTTTTTTTCAAGTCATATTGAGTATTTTTTTTCATTCAGTATGGGTGTGGTGGGCATATTTATGTATGTGATCTGTGTGTGTGGGGGGGGTGGTTGTTGGGCCATAACCAGTGTGCTGAGGGGTTACTCCTGGCTCTGTGCTTGGAGGTCACCTCCTGCAGTGCTTGGGGGACTGTGTAGTGCTGGGAATCAACCAAGTGTATGCTACAGGCAAGGCAGGCAAGTTCCATTAACCCCTGTGCTATCTCACCAGCCCTGGAGATCAGCCTTTTTAAAAAGGTATTGTTATGTTTATATATCAGAACCCAGAATTTGCTTGCCAGTCATACTCATCCTAGAGTCAATGATGCAATTTAGAATTGGGCAGGGAAATGGGTTCCATAATTAAGTTTTTTTTTTTGTTTTGTATTTTGTTTTTGATTTTGGGCCACACCCAGTGATGCTCAAATGTTACTCCTGGCTCTGGAAATTACTCCTGAAGATGCTTGGGGGACTGTATGGGATGCCAGGGATCAACTTGGGTTGGCCGCATGCAAGGCAAGTACTGTACCTGCTTATTACCGCTCCAGCCCCACAATTAAATTTTTAAGCACGAATTTATATTTTCCATGCCATTGTCTCCCTCTCCCATTCACTCCCCTCCACCTGTTTTTAAAAGCCATTCTTGTTGCCATTAAATATCAACAAATACCTGGGTTCAGGGCTCAGGTTGCTTACCTTGCGTTCAGCTGATTCAAGTTCAACCTCAGATACTGCGTATGTGAGTACTGCCAGGAATGATCCCTGAGCACAGAGCCCAGAGTAATAAGCTCTGAGTACTGCTGGGTGTGGCCTCCTCCCACCCCCAAACAACATCCAAAAATATCTGCTCACATTTCCCTTGCATTAAGGTTGGGGATAGAGCCATAAAGTAGACTTGCTCTTGTTTCCTGTTTCACTTTCCATCCATATCCTAACCACGGGGGAAGAGTGCTTCAAAAAGAATTACACATTATTCACCAATTGATTTGATAGAGTGCTTCCAGAATGCTCATCTCAGAATGTGATCACCATGCCATACAGGGACCTTGCCTGGTGTGTTCCTTTTGGAATGCCCCTTGGGACAGGGGTTTGGCAGATGGTTCTGCTAAAAAAGATATTCAGAGGAGCGAATTAAAGTTATCAGCAGGGTGTGCAAGATGCTTTGCAGCACAGGGAGGGTCAGGAAAGGTATCCCTGAGGAAATAACTGTGCCTAAGGGAGGCAGGGCGGGCAAGTGCTCACAACTCAGAGACTAACTTTAGGGAGGTTCCCAGAAGTGAAGGAAATTTGGCATTTGAGGGACTAAACAGTAGGACAGCTGGAATTAGGAGCTGGTAGAGAGAGGCTCTGAGTCAAGGATTTGGTTTCATTATTACCGGTTCGCAGTGAAAATACTCATTAAAAGGAGGGTAACAAGCAGTTGTAGTTGAGTCAATTAAGTAAAAAAAAAATAAAATATAAATGTTTCCCCCCTACCGGAACAAATGAGGACAAAAATAGATACAGAAATTTATCTTAAATAGCAATTAAGGACTTTAGAGCACTAGTTCTCTAGATAAGGAGGAAATTCAGATGACTTACTGGATATATATTGTAAATTAAAATTCGGGATTACCAGGGATGGTTGCCTGTGTATTACACATTTTACAAGGTACTCAAAGGTCAAAAGATTGAGTTTGCTGGTACCCCATGTTGGTATCTTTAGAAGGAAATAGGAACTGATAGGTAATTCTCCCTGGACTGAAGAGGAAGAATTGAGCTGAATACATGCTTTGTTGGCTGGAGCGATAGCACAGCGGCTTGGGTGTTTGCCTTGCAAGCGGCCAACGTGGCCGACCCGAGTTCGATTCCTCCACCCCTCTTGGAGAGCCCGGCAAGCTACTGAGAGTATCTTGCCCGCACGGCAAAGCCTGGCAAGCTACCCATGACGTACTTGATATGCCAAACACAGTAACAATTGTCACAATGGAGATATTACTGGGCCCGGTCGAGCAAATCGATGAACAACGGGAGGATAGTGACAGTGACATGTTTTGCAGGCAGGCGGCATGGATTTGATCTCCAGCACTACATATGGTCTTCCGTCTACTCCCGAGCCAGAAGTAGCCCTTAGTACTGCCTGGTGTAGTCCCCAAACAAAACAAAAAATAAGCAAATACTTGTTCTGGATGATTGCCTGGGTGAGTCCCATTGTCTTCTCTAGACTAAACCCTAAAACCTTGCCTTTCCAGTACTCAGGCTCTTGAATTCCTAAGGCTACAGTGAGGGGACTGTGCTGGACCCCAATTTAATTAAAGAACTTGGAATACCCTCTAGGTGTAAGACCCTGATTCATGGACCGAAGCCTCAGAGCCTGGCTTCTTTGGTTATGCCAGCATTTTATTTTTACTTTTTTTTATGAAGCAATATAGTTTTTATTGAATCTGACTTAGAAAGGTGTGATGGGAGAGAAAGGAAGTTCCTGTTTAAAAGAGAACAAGGCCTTCTCCAGAGTGGAAAAAGCAAGCAGAGACATAGAGACACTGAAAAAGCAAGCAGAGACATAGCAGCGCTGAAGAGGCCCTTGTTCTTAAAAGCAGCCTAAGTTTGAGGAGAAAGGCCATGTGAAACCTGAGCAATAATGTCTTTGAAGCCTTTGGTTTCTGTGAGTGCTGGAAACTGGCTGGAGGCAGGCAGACATTTAAGGGTTGCTAATGCTGTGCCCTGCTCTGACACTCACTGCTCTCTGACTGGCTCACACTGCCTTCTGTTCTTTGCGTAAGGCTGAAAGGCCTGATGGAGGTGTGCCCTTCCTTTCTATTGAACAGCTGTCCCATGCAGCTCTGAGGGCAGACAGCTTTGCTCCCATTAGACTGAAGTTCGAGAACTGAAGTCAAGAGACAGCCTTATCAAGCTCGTTCCAATTCAGTGGTGGATACAGGTTTTAAGATCTTTTTGGACTGAGCCTATAATCAAAGTAAAACTTTTTTTTTTTTTTTTTGCTTTTTGGGTCACACCCAGTGATGAAAGGGGTTACTCCTGGCTCATGCACTCAGGAATTACTCCTGGCGGTGCTCAGGGGACCATATGGGATGCTGGGAATTGAACCTGGATTGGCTGCATGCATGGCAAATGCCCTACCCACTGTACCATCACTCCAGCCCCAGAAGTAAAACATTTTTGCTTTATTGTCCAGTTTTCTAAAATTTTAGCTCTAATAAAGTTCTTTTGCGGGGGATGGAGGTGGGCACACCCAGCGATGTTCAGGATTTATTCCTAGTTCTGTATTCAGGGATCACACTTTGCCAGGCTCCAATGACCATATGGGGTGCCAGGGTTGAACCTTGGTTGGCAAATGCAAGGCAAGCATGCTACCCACTGTACTATCTCTCTAGTCCCTTGAATCACTTGATCACTTGACATCCCGTTACTCATCGATTTGCTTGAGCGGACGTCAGTAATGTCTCCAATCATCCTGTTGTGTGCCAGTGTGGCCCAATGGCGTCTGCTTGTTCTAGGAACATAAACAGCCTCAAACCCATCATTCAGGGTCTTGATGAAGAAGTCTGACCATCTCATAGGTAGGCGGCCACGCCATCTTTTGACGTCCTGTGGAATCCAGTTGGTAATGGCTCTAGTCCAGCTGTCATCTCCAAATCTCATTACGTGTCCAGCCCATCTGATTTTCGATGCCTTGGCAAACGAGACAGCATCCCTGATTCTTGATCGTCAATGGAGGTTGGAACTCCGAATTCTTTCTCTCATTTGAGTGAAGCGTGATACTCCAAGCATAGCTCTTTCGATTCCTCTTTGGGAGACCCGAATAGCATTCTCGTCCTGTTTTCGTAGGGCCCAAGTCTCTGAGGCGTATGTTAATGCAGGAAGAACAGTGGAATCGAAGAGATGTGCCCGTAGCTGGAGGTTCTTTGTCCTCTTAGCTATTTCTTCGATGCTCTTGAAGGCGTTCCAAGCCTCTCTCTTCCTCCTGCACAATTCAGGTGCCAGGTCATTCATCATGTTGACTTCTCGACCTAGGTACACATAACTATTACATTCGGAGATGTTCGTCCCATTGAGATCAAGTGGAATGTCAGGAACGAGACCATTTCTCATAAACATTGTCTTCGTGAGATTGAGCTGTAGTCCAACCTTTCCACACTCATGGTCGAAGTCGGCCAGCATTTGTGCCACTTGGCTAATGTTTGGTGTTATTAGAACGATGTCATCAGCAAAGCGGAGGTGGTGTAGTTGCCGACCGTCTATCTTCACTCCCATTCCTTCCCATTCCAGTCATCGCATGACGTTCTCAAGAGTGTCACTGAAGGACTTTCAGTGAAATGGTATCACCCTGTCGAACCCCTCTCTTGTTGTCAATGATCACCTTCCTGTAGAATGGTGAGATCCTGGTAGTGAATCCGCAATACAGCTCACAGAGGATCCTGATGTATTGAGTTTGAATGCCCTGTTTGGCTAGGGCTTCAATGACTGCTTCCATCTCAACAGAATCAAAGGCCTTCTTTAAATCAATGAACGTTAGACAGAGCGGCATCTTGAACTGCTGAGAAACCTCAGTGAGCTTGGTTATTGTGTGGATATGGACGATTGTGCTGAATCCGTTTTGGAAATGGGCTTGCTCGCATGGTTGTCCTTCATCTAGTGTTCTGCCAATCCTCTTAAGGATGACACGAGTGAAGAGCTTGTAGATGACGGACAACAGGCAGATCGGGCGATAGTTGCCAATATTATGGATGTCTCCCTTCTTGTACAGTAGTATAGTCCTGCTGGTTTTCCATTGGGACAGAACCTTGCATTCAGACAGGTAGCGTGTGAAGAGCCGAGCCAGTGTATTATTAATGAGTACTGATGACAGGTTCTTCAGGTGTCGGGGTCTGACTTTGTCTGGGCTGGGTGCTGTTCACTTCTTTACCGATGTAATGGCGTGTCAGATTTCGGAAGGGGAACATTGGAAACGACACATCCATCCTGCGGAATTTGGTATGTGGGCAGGTAGACGTGGCTATCGAAGAGATCCGAGTAGAAGTTATGGATAATCTTCTCCATTGCCCTTCTGGAAGACGTGATAGATCCATCAGGATGTTGGAGGGCAGTCATCATGATCTTGTAGTTGGCGAAGGACAAGGGGGCATCGTGAATGCTTTTCCCAGCTTCTGCCTCATCTGCCAGCACTTCTGCTCTTCTCTCTTTGAGGTTTTCCTTTATTGCTTCTCTGCACTGCTTTGCGAGCTCGGACGTTCGCGTGCGGTTGCCTGAGGCTTATACCAAGCCAGGTTGGTGAATGAGCTCAAGAGTTTTTGAAAACAGGCATCTTTTTGTGGCTATCTCTCTCTCGGCGTTCTTTGCACAATCATGGAGGTGCTGAACCAGTCGATCATATTCCTCGTCAATGTTGTCAATGACGACATCTTCCCATGTTGCCGCAATAGTGCCAAAGAGCTCCCAGTTGGTGGTTGTTCTGGGAGTTCTCTTCTTAAACTTTGCAGCCATTTCTCCCCGCTCCGTGAAGTAGAATTTTGCACGAAGGAGACAGTGGTCCGATCCTGTTTGGAATTTTTGGACAACAGTGACATCGGTCAGGCAAGACCGTCTATTGAATATTATGTGGTCAGTTTCGTTGTGGAACCGTCCTTCGGGAGACTCCCATGTCCAACGTTTAGATTCGGCCTTCTGGAATTGTGAGTTACCGTGGATGGTCTTGGTCGACATGATGAACTCATTCACTCACCCTGTTCATTCCATTCTCAGTCCTATCTTGGCATTAAAATCACCCACAATGATCTTGTAGAAGGTGTGGTCTTCTTTATAGAACTTCTCCAGCTCCGTGTAGAACTTCTCAATTTCTCCTTCATCATAATTGGATGTTGGTGCATAGATAATGAAGATAGAAACTGCTGGCAGTGAGCCACATCTATTCAAGTGTAATCGTCTGATTTGGGTTGTTAGGCATTCGAATGAATCAGTGTTTATGGCCAAGTTCTGTTGACAAGGACACCGACACCACCGACGCCTCTTTTGTTGCATGTTCCGAGGAACAGTTCTTCTCCAGTGTCAAAAACGGTGTGATGTGATTGATGCCTTCTCGATTCAGTCAGACCAATGATGTCGTACTTGATCTTTCACGCTTATACCATCAGGTTCTCGATGGATGCATCTGATGCCAGCGTATATGCATTGAAAATACAGTCATTTTTGTCCTTTTTTGTTTTGGCATCCTAGTTCGGCCTGAGATTTTATCAGCCTTTCTTTCCTCATCCTTCTTAAAGATGCCGTATTGGTGGCTCTTTCAGGGTCAGGGGAATGAGACCCATTGTATTTATTGGTTTTGTCATATCAAATATACCATGGATAGCTTCTCAGGCTCTGCCGTGTGGGCGGGACACTCTCGGTAGCTTGCCAGGCTCTCTGAGAGGGATAGAGGCTTTTAGGGTGATCTCTAATTGTCCTTGCGGGTGTTCCCATGGTTCAAACCATATTTGAACCCCATCAAATATGGTGCGGTAATCTTGTATTAAGTGTTTCATGATGTGTCGTGCAGCCGTAAAGTGGCCACGCGGTCTGGAAAGCATCCTGGAGTGTGGCGGCGGCTGGGTAGTGGAGGTAGTGGGGGTCTGCCGGGCTGCTGGGAGCAGGCAGAGGATCTCTGTTCCCAGGTATGTTGATCCTGGAGTCCGAGGTCACAGAGTTCGACTTTCCTGGTTCTGTGGGGCTTCACTCGTGCGTGAGTCTCAGCCCCGGTGTCCGGAAAGCATCCTGGAGCGTGGTGGTGGCTGGGTCATGGAGGTAGTGAAGATAGTGGAGGTCTGCCGGGCTGCTGGGAGCAGGCAGAGGATCTCTGTTCCCGGGTCCAATGAGCCTGGAGTCCAAGGTCACAGAGTTCCATTTCCCTGGTTCTGTGGGGCTTCACTCGTGCGTGAGTCTCGGCCCCAGTGTCCAGAAAGCGTCCTAGAGCATGGCGGTGGCTGAGATGTGGAGGTAGTGAAGGTTTCCCGGCCTGCTGGCAACTGTATACCTTGAATACAGTTTCCAACTAGGAAATACGCATTAACCATTACTCACAAAGGACAATCTTGGAGGATTGTCTATGTGTGTTAGGATTGAAGCCTTTGAAATTGTTTTTCTTGGGGCTGGAGAGAGAGCACAGGGGGTAGGGCGTTTGCCTTGCACACGGCCGACCTGAGTTCGATTCCCAGCATCCCATATGGTCCCCTGAGTGCAGAGCCAGGAGTAACTCCTGAGTGCAAAGCCAGGAGTAACCCCTGTGCATTCCAGGTGTGACCCAAAAAGAAAAAAAAAAAGAAATTGTTTTTCTTCACTGTGTTCCAGCTTGTGAAACATCCTTTGTTAGGTCCAGCCCAGACACTTAAGCAAGCCTGTGGATCTGATTTAGGTCTTAGCTTTTAAACTTACACGATATACTTGTCTCCTTTGTGACTTAGGTGTTCTGAATTCTGTATTCTAGCAGTGGCACAGAGAATGTTTCACTGCCTTACACGCTGTCAAGTAAGACCAGACAGCAACATGGTTTACTCTGCAGGTCCCTTGCTTCACTGCAACCCTATTTTGTCCTTGCTGTGTTATCACCAACTCTTCAACTCATGCCTTGTCAGGTGCATGCCTCAGGCAGGGTCACTGGAAAATTAGGCTCTGTTTTAAGCAGTTTTGAGGAAGTTTGAGCTTCCTTCAGACAACTTACTTTCAAAAGTAAGCAGCCTTCCAAATTAAGAGTTGATTTTATTAAAATTCAGGTGAGTTTTCAACATAATGATCGAATCTTTCTTAGTGAGTTATGTAATGTAGCAGACTCCCAGCCAGCTCATGGTTTCGGGTGGGAGGACTCTTGGTGACCAAAGGGAAACAGACAGACACTTTGGGCTTTCTAGCCAGTAGTCAATATTGAATATCTCTGTGCTATTGCTTTTGTTGTGGTAGTGCTAGAGGTTAAACCCAGGGGCTCACACATGCAAGAACTTCAGTCCCATGAAGATTTTTCTGTGTACTTATTGTGTGTTTCATTGAGCACTTACTATAGGTTAAGCATTTTATTGCATCCCTACCATTACCTTTCAAAAACAGTGAAAAAGCAGACTCAAAAACTTAATTAACCTATCCAAATTAGCTACTCTCTCTTTGTTTATGGGTCACGAGTGAACATGAAAAAGGAGAGATTGAGCAGAGTAGTTGGGTTAAGCTAGACTGGAGAAGACTGAAGAGTGACTTTGGAAGTTGAGGAATAAGTAAAATATTTGGGGAGATTATTAAGTATTGAGAGAGTAGAGAAAAGGACTCTTACTGAGATGGAGAACATGGAGTCAAATGGGTATTTCTGGCTGCACACTTAAAATATTGTACTAGTCACTAATTTCTTTCTTTTCTTCTTTCTTCCTTTCTTTCTTTGCTTTTTGGATCACACTTGGGAATATTTAGTGGTTACTCTTGGCTCTGCACTCAGGAATTTACTCCTGGTAGTGTTCAGGGGATCATATGGGATGCTGGGGATCGAACCCAGGTCTGCCGCGTGCAAGGCAAATGCCCTACTTGCTGTATGTACTATTGCTGTGGCCCCATTATTGCTAATATTTTAACTGAAATATAACTAGAATAAGGCACTCTAAGTGTGTGATTTGATGAGTTTTTACAAAGTAAGCATAACTGTGTATAACCAGCATTCAGATAATTATAAAGTATGGGCTGAGAGTTAATATTGAGAGTAAGGTACTGGTCTTGCACACAACTGATCCCAGTTCGATCCCAGGCATCCACATATTCTGCCTCCTACCCCAGCACAGAGACATGAATCAGTCCTGAGAATAGTCAGATGTGGACATGGCCCTAAATCTTCCCCCCGAAGAAGCAAAACATTACCAAAGGTCCCTGGCACTCAGAACACTTTTTTTTTTCTTTTTGGGTCATACCCAGCAATGCACAGGGGTTACTCCTGGCTTTGCACCCAGGAATTACTCCTGGTGGTGCTCGGGGAACCGTACAGGACACTGGGAATTGAACCTGGGTTGGCCGCATGCAAGGCAAATTCCCTCCCTGCTGTACTACCACTCCAACCCAAAGAACACTTTCTAACACCATAGATTAGTTTGTCTTTGTTTGGTTCTCTTAAAAATGGGATCACATAAGTATGTATTTGTGCCCATCTTCCACTCAGTATATTTTAAGATTCATCTGTACTGTTGTCTATCGGTCATTTAATTATTCTCATTGCTTTGTGTGCATGATTGATTTATCTATTCTGCTCTTCTATGTTTGGATTGTCTCTTACATGGGGCTATTAATAATAATGCTGTGAATATTCTTATAAAATTCCTTATCTGGGGGGTTTTGGTTTAGGTGCCTCCCCTAATGGTGCTCAGAGTCTATTACTCTGCTTATTGCTCAGGGGTTGCTCTTAGCAGTTCTCTAGGGACCATGCGCTGGGGATTGAGCCAGGCCTTTTGAATATAAAGCTTAAAAGTGCTCAACCCCTGAAGCTCTCTATTCAGTCCCTCCCTCTTGTATGATTCTTTTGGTGAATGTTTTTCTGTATGTGCCTGGAAGCAGAATTGCAAGTTATGGGATATGTATTTCCAAAATTACCTCATAATTTTATCCTTTCTACCACTAATGTCAGGCTGGAGCATTAGCACAGTGGTAGGGCATTTGCCTTGCGCACAGCCAGCCCGGCCAAGTCGGGTCCAATTCCCCCACCCCTCTCGGAGAGCCTGGCAAGCTATCGAGAGTATCTCGCCCGCACGGCAAAGCCTGGCAAGCTACCCTTGACATATTCGATATGCCAAACACAGTAACAATGAGTCTCACAATGGAGACGTTACTGGGCCTGCTCGAGCAAATCGATGAACAACAGGAGGAGGAGGACAGTGACAGTGATCACTGATGTTAGTAGAGATCCAGTTGCTCTATACCCTTACCAACACTTTTTAGTATCTGTCTTTGGTGTTTGGTGATAAAACAATGGGGCAGTAATTTGTTTTTGTCTTCAGACAAGGGAGAGCTAGTGAAATCTGAGAGAAGGAGGCCAGAGAGAGTATATTGGATTTGCTGCTTGTGCTGCACGTGGATGACCCAGGTTGGATCCCATGTGGTCCCCCATGCACTGTGAGGTGTGATACCTGAATGATAAGCCAGGAGTAACTCCTGAGCATCACTGGGGGTCACCCCAAAACAGGAACAAAAAAAAATCTGGTAGAGGGACCAGAGTGAATGTACAGTGAGTAAGGAACTTGCCTTGGGTGCAGCCAACCATATGATCACCTGAGTCCCACCAGGACTGATCTCTGAGCACAGAGCCAGGAGTAAACCCTCAACACAGCCAGGTGTGGACCCCAAACAAAAAGTAATAATGGTAAGATCAGGAGATACTGAGCTTGTATATATGTCAATGGGAAAGCTTCACTAGAGGGTCACTTTAGAGGGGAATGAACTACAGGTAAACTAATTTTTATTAAATTATTTTTTGCCATCTGGGATTAAACACGGGGCTCATACCCATAATCCAAGTGCTATACTGCTGAGCTACATTCCTGTCTCCTTACCAGTTTAATTTTAAATAGGATTGGATACACTTTTTTCAGTTTGAAAGCTGTTGTTTATTAACTGAACAAAAATATGGTAATTACCTTAGTTCATCTCAGATTAATCAGCCAGTTGATCTGGTCTTCGCTGTGGCCAGCATCTACAAAATGGGTGCCTTTTTCTTCGTCCTGCCTCAGGGAAAAGATCATTTATTTGAAACCAGAGGAAGTTGTTTGCCTCTTTTAAGCTTTTTCCAACAGTATAAATCTCACGAATCAGATTCTCCATGCTGGTGATGCCGTATTTACCAAGAATTCTCACAATTAGGACAGTTCCCTTCTTGTGGATTTTGCCATAACCATGCTTATAGATTATTTCACTTACTGGCTTTAGATCTGGATACCCCCGTGCAATCTAGGGTTCCACAATCAGCATGTTAATTAAGGCCTTGTTGAGTTTAACGAAGGTGCCATTGAAGATCTGGCAAAGGTGGAGAAGCTGCAGCACCTTTCGAACCTGGGGCCTCCCACCATTGATACCTCTGATTCTGATGACAGAAGACAATATGGGTTCTTCAGGAATGTGAAACTTGCCATCCTGGCCATACGAATCTCTGTGCTATTATCCTTGTCCCTTGCCTATCTTCCTTGTGATGCTTTTTCATAGATCAGCTTCTTCTTGCCCTTTGAAGCATCCTTTGGGGAAAGTTCTTTCTCAAATACTTAGTCATCAGCTGTGTGAAATTCTTTCATTTTCTTTAGAGTTTCTGGCACATCAGGGAGCTTCTTTTCCTTCTCAGATTGTTGCTGTTTGCTTAGCAAGAACCTTCTTTTTTTTTTTTCTCTTCTGCACCTTCCATGGTTCTAGCTGGAAAAGAGTGGATGCCCTTCTTATAACTTACAGAGCTTCAGTTTTGGGGTCTAAGTTATTAACAACTTCTGTTGTTGTTGTTGGGGTGCTTGGGAGGGGTTACTCCTAGCTCTGCACTCAGGAATTACACCTGATGGTACTCGGGGGATCATATGGAATGCTGGGGATTGAATCCCAGTTGGCTGCATGCGTGGCAAGTACCTCACCTGCTGTACTATTGCTCTGGCTCTTAATATCTTTTTTACCAAGGTTTGAAAACCATTAGAAGCTACCTAGGTTCAGATTCTGGCTTTGCAGTCTGAGGGTGTAGCTCAGTGTTGGAGAACTTGCCTTGCGTATGTGAGATCCTGAGTTTTGGGTTTGATCTCTTGGTACAGACAACATAAAAAAAAAAAATCCTGATTTGATTTTGTTGCCTTCTAGTTGTGAATTTACACAAATTTCTTCTCTGAATCACTTGGTTTTCTCACCTGAGGGAGAACCAGTTGTGCCAGAATTGTTTTGAAGGTCACATTTGATAACAACATGAAGTAGCAGTCTAGTTTAGCACCGGATAGATAAGAAGCATTCTTTTTGTGTAGAAAGATTACTTTCTTTTTCCTTCCTGCCATGCCACCCCCCCCCTTCCCTCATTTTGGGTCACACCCACGGTGATGCACAGGAGTTACTCTTGGCTCATTCACTTAGGAATTACTCCTGTCCATGCTTGGGGATGCTGGGAATCGAACCCAGGTTAGCCGCATGCAAGGCAGATGCCCTACCCACTCTGTTATCGCTCCAGCCCCAAAAGTGTACTTTCTTCTCAAAATATTCAATTATTTATCAATGATTTCAGAGGCATAGCAAAGCAATATTGATAAGCCTTTATAGTGTTTCCTTTCAGAGTAATTGTGGTTGTACTTTGCTTTCTAAGGGCACCACACAAGATGAAGCAAAGCCCATTCTGTACTTTTTTTTTTTCATTTTTTATTAGTGAAACACCATGAGATACAGTTATAGGCTTACAAATTTTGTGGTTGGGTTTCAGTTATACAATGATCAAGTGCCCATCCCTCCACCAGTGCCCATCATCCATTACCACGGGTCCCAGCATCCCCCCCCCACCCCCTTTGATCCACATCATGGAATACTTTTCTTTATGTACTTATGGCATAGGTGCTTTTAACAGTTCCGGGCATAACAAAGTGACTGTAGCCAAAACGCTCTCAGTACTGGAGAAGCTTCTCTAAGTGTCAGCTATCTGTTTTCTGATTTACCATGGTATAAAGATTCTTCTCAGAAAATTGGGAATGTAAAATCCTTTTAAAAGGACTTTTTTTTGGTGGGGGATGGGTCTCACTTGATAGGGCTCAGGGGCTATACAACCTGCACAGTCCTTGGAGTTGCTTAGGGCACCATGCAGTGCTGGGGATCCCTGCTGCGCCTCCTGTGTTCAGTGCAAAGCATATACTCTAGCCCTATGAGCCATTTTCCCAGCACTAAAAGGATCTTTTATTGGTGAGGTGGGTGGGGAAATGCTGGAAGGAGCACACTAGCCGTGCTCAGGCCTTGCTCCTGCTGTGCACTTGGGGAGTAGATCTGGTGCTGGAGACAAGCCCAGACTGACCATGAGTAAGGCAAGCACCTTATCCTCTGTACCACCTCTCCAATCCTCTAACAGGATCTTTTAAAGGGATTTTTGTAAAGTCTATGCCATGGGTGCATTCACCGTAGCCTGATTTCGGTCTAGTCTATTATTGTAGAAGTACCTTAGTGCATCATGTAAGTTAAATAACCAGAACAGGGGCTGGAGCAATAGCACAACTGGTAGGACGTTTGCCTTGAATGCGGCCGACTCGGGTTCAATTCCCAGCATTCCATATGGTCCCCCAAGCACCGCCAGTAATAATATCTGAGTGCAGAGCCAAGAGTAACCCCCGTGCATCGCCGGGTGTGACTTATAAAGCTAAATAAATAAACAAGCAAATAAATGAATAACTAGAACAGGTAGCTGGGAATTTAGGAATGACAGGTTTTAACATTTGGGGGTATGCTCAGTGGTTTTGAAGCTGCTTTGCAGGCTAATTTTAGTAGGACACTGACACTGGGACTCTTCTCCGTGGGTCCATTTTCACCCTTTTTCCTTCCATGAAAAGTCCATGACAGCCACTAGTCACATAACATAATTTGCCTTGGACAAGTAGACAAATGAAGAAGTGATTAACGTGAAATTACTTAGGATTAGAGGAATTAGTAGGGATAGATTCCATTATCTCCCCTCTTGCTTTAACTGCGGCAGTACTAGGCCATCGAGGTGATTTGCTTCCCCCACCCCCGCCCCCATTATTACCACTCTAATTTTCCTGTTCAGCAGGGCTCATTCTCCCATGAAATACTGGCTACTTAGCATGTTGATAAAATCCCATGAGCTAGCCAGCCATTCTTGCCTCACACCATAATATTCCTCCACAGAGAACAGAAAGTTGTCTTGTTCCCTCTAATACACTCAGGAAAGAAAGCCAAGCCTGTACTTGAGGATGAAATCACAAAGTTCAGCTTTTCTGAAGAGGATGAGGGTACTGAAGGGATCTTAAAGCCCTCATGAGGATTTGATCATTTTCTTTCACAATTGGAAAGAGATATGTAGATCAGAGAGTTAAGTTTTCGAGTAGTCACCACGGGAGAAGAATTCTTTAGTGTACCCCACAATGGGTTCAGCTTTCAGTCCTTTAGTAGTATAACCAGATGCCACACGTGTGTGTTTCTCTCTGTCCAGGCCTAAGGGATGAAGACATATTCCTAAGAGAAAAGTTCCTAGAGGTTTTTTTTTTTTTAAAAGCAATGTTAAAATTAGAAACTCTTAGGCCAGAGAGATGATATAGAGGGTAATGTGTGTGTCTTGCACGCTGGCAACCTGGTTCATACCTTGGCACCACATATGGTTCCCTAAGACCTATCAGGAGTGATCACTGAGCACAGATCAGGAGAGTCCCTGAACACTTCTGGGAGTGACCCTGAGTACTGCTGAGTATTGCCTCCAAAAAAAAAAAAAAAAAGATCAGTTCATCCTCAAAGTTCCGTAAACTTTTACTTCTCATTCACCTTTGATGACCAATCAGCTTCTTCTGGAGCATTCAAGCAAAGGGCACATTCATATCTTCCCCAAACTAGGTTCTTTGGGCACTTGCATTCCTAATTGTATTTTACTCACAGGATCATTTGAGAGCACTGATTCTTGTAATTCAACACACACTCTGGGTCCTCCTACCTCCCAGCAGTCACTTCCTATTTTACTGGTTGGCTGTTTTGCTGCTTGCCCTTTGGATCCTGTGTTCCCCAGGGCTCCTCTTATCCGAAGCACAGTGGCTAATCAGTCTTCTGGCCCATTAGGCTTTACCTACTCCCTGAAGACTGAGGGTTTCCAAACCCTTTATAACCTCAGCTGATACCATCCTCCCATTCCCCCATGTGCTGTGTGTACACCAACATGTTTTGCAGGTACAAGATAACCCCCACCCTCCTGCCCTCTATCACACATAGGCACATGCATCCTGTAAGGGCTTAGTCCCAGCTAACAATTCTGTTGCCTGTCCTGAAACTCAGAGACCCTGGGATTTGTCCAAGACTCTTATGTTCTCTCCCTTTCCCCCTTTTCCCTTAATGAGCAGTCCTGTGAGATCTGTCAAAGCACTCTCTCTCTCTCTCTCTTTCTCTCTCTCATGCATATGTGTGTTCTCAAGCCCATATTCTCATCATTTGCCTTGGCTCTGAAGCAGCATCCTGCTTCTGACCCCGCACTTGCTATTGCTCTTCTGTAGTGTAAATCACAGCACAGAACCTGACTGCCTGAATCCCTGATACTGGCTCTGAAGGTAGAACAGAGGCCACATTTCTTTCCATAGGATCCAAGGGGTTTTGTTTGTTTGCTTGTGTTTGGGCCACACCCAGCCATACTCAGGGCTTACTGCTGGCCTGTGCTCAGGGATCACTCTTAGCAGGGCTCAAGGGACCATATGTAATGCCAGGGATTGAACCCAAGGATTGAACCTGCATGTCAAGCACCTTACCCACAGTCCTATCACTCCGGCTCCTGGATCTACGGTTCTCAATGGCTGCTTGTTTATTTGCTGTTCCTCCTCCTCCTCTGCTAGTACCCTGGGTCCAGCCTGGCGTTATAGCTTCTTTAATGCCATGGCACATGTTTGTTTTTTTCCTTTGAACACTTCTTTGCCCTTGGATTTCTGGTAAATTCCCACTTAACTCCCACGTCAGGATATGTGTGGTGCCTCCTACGAACAATCTTGCAGTCACCCTTGTACCCTCAGGAGCTGATCATCTCCTTCTTTGTTAATACCCTGCTCCCAGGCAGTGTACACGCTGCTAAAGCTCTGATTACCTTGACATTTCCATTTTTGGTGTTACATTCCTAGCTCCCCTCCTAGACCTTGAACTCCTACTTAGGGGTACATATTCTTCCCAGCCACCAAAGTTCTGGCAACAGCACAGCATTGGCTTCAGTAAGGGTCGTGCGCATCACTGAATAGATTTTTCTTCCAGCGCTACCCACCCTGTCCTGCCCCACTGCATGTGGCCCCGTGAGCCTTGTCAGCAGTGATCCCTGAGCAGAGGACCAGAACTAAGCTCCAGGCATTGCTGGCCATGGTAGCATGGGGGGTGGGGTACGGTAAGGGGAGTGTTTATTCACTGAAAGTTAATTTCCAAGAGGACATTGAGCAATTTTTTCTGATAAGGGTATGGTAGGTAAAATAAATGCAGGAACCTCCAACTTAGATCTTAACAGCCTAGAGAATGTCCAAAGGAGAAAAGTGAAACACACAAAGAGCGCAATTTTTAATTTTTTTGCTTTTTTGGTCACACCTGGCAATGCACAAGGGTTACCCCTGGCTCTGCACTCAGGAATTACTCCTGGTGGTGCTCAGGGGACCAGATGGGATGCTGGGAATCGAACCCAGGTCGGGCAAAGCAGACGCCTTACCCGCTGTGCTGTCGTTCCAGCTCCCAAAGGGCGTAATTTATTAGTGGCACATGGACTCTGGGGTCTTCTGAGTGCAGGCCCTAGTCCCTTTGTGTTACTATACCCTGTCTCAAATGCTGCTTTTAACAAGGGATTTAAGGAATTACAGAAACCCTCTTTCTGAAGTCTTCCTATTCTGCTATTGTCTCCAGTGAAGAACTCTGCCTGTCAACAAAGAACTCATCTTTTTTTCTTTCTTCTTTTTCAAACTGCTCTTTTCTTCATTATTCCATGTGAACTATTAATGGCAAGTAAGGCAGGTTAGGTCCTTGTCTTCTGGGAACTTAGTCTTTAAACAAGTGTTAGTCAGAGAAATGTTTTTTGATGTGTGAAAAATGGAATAAGCATGACTGGTGAAAATTTAAATACCATGTGTGATTCATTCATTCATAGCCTTTGTTGAACTTTTTGCTGGACACCTTATGACCATTGTGGTTCTGTTCTCATGGGGGGTCCCAGGCAGGAGAAAATAGGAATTACTCAGACACACCTCCAGAGCTGAGTAAATTCTTCCCCGGGTGTATCGGAGGCTGTTCTAGGAAGATCAATCACGAGGCCTGAGCTTATAGTTCCAGGAACCCCCACTGACTCTTTCATTTCCCTAGTGACCAAGGGGCCAAGGCTGAAGCAAGTTGACCTTTCAGCTCCTTCCAGAGAAACACATCTTTTAACAAAGGCATTGTTTATTGAGACTGAGCAAAAAGTACCTTTCTTTGGTGTGAACTAGTTGTTGAGAAATAACAGTGTTTCATTATGGTCTCTGGGCAGAGTTCACGCAGGGAGACATGCGTGTGTACCGCCTTGGTCTGCAGAGGAAAGCTTTTGCAGACAAGGATATGCGGTCTGTCCCAGCCACAACCACTCCAGCCGCCAGCACAACAAGGGGCAAAGGGAGCAGCTGTTGGGTGCTATGGGATTGGAAGTACAAATCTGACCAGTATGATCTGGGGGAAGGAACGTTAACGCCCACAGACCTGGGTTTTCAGAATTTCAGTTCTCGATATTAACTGTGTGACCTGGACTTCTTTTGGGGGCGGGGATGAAGTTGGGGTGATTAGGGGCTGTTGCTGGCTCCTTGCTCAGGAGTGACCCCACCAGTGCTTGTAACCTGTATGCAGTGCCACGGATGGAACTGGGGTCAGTGGGATGCCAGACAAGCCCCTCACCTCCTGTGCTATCTCTTCGGGCCATGACCGTACCTTCTTTGAGCATGGGTCACCTCTCCTGTGACCCCAGTTCCAGAGAGATGGCTCCTAGAGCACATGCTTTGCATCTGGGACACCCAGGTTTGGTTTGGTCCCTGGTCCCCTGAGCACTGCTGGGAGCAGCCCCAAGCACTGAGCCACGAGGAACACCTGAACACTGCTGGGTATGGCCCAGACCTTCCCCCAACTAAACAAAAAGACTCCACCTCTGAGATCTGTGAGTGTGGAATTATACAGGTGTGTGCACATATCTGTGATAAAAGTTCTGTCTGAACTCTAGGGCATGTCCATCCATGTTCCTAAATAAAGTGTTATGCCACATAAGATTGGTAAGACAAGAGCAGTTGTTAGGTCAGAGTTGTGGTGAATGTGGTAGATCACATACCTTGCATGTGAGAGTCCCTGGGCTCAGACCTCAGCACCAAGTAGCCCCGACCACCCACCTTGTGTTTCTTAGATCTGCCTGAAATGGGCCCGGCATTCCCTAGTACCTCCAAGAGTAACCCCAACAATACCTTTTTTTGGTTTTTTGGTCACACCTGGTGTTGCTCAGGACTTACTTCTGGCTCTGCACTCAGGGATCAACCCTGATGGGCTTGTGGACCATATGGGATGCTGGGGATCGAACCTGTGTTGGCTGCATGCAAAGTGAGACTTACACAACTACACTGTCACTCTGAATGCTCCTCCCCCGCCATTTTTTAAAATTTTTATTTGAAGTTAGAGTAAACCCAAGCAGATTTACTCACAGTAGTAAACCCAACAGTTAGTAGCCGTTCAAAAGTAGAGTGTTGTCTTGGCAGCCAGCCATACTCAGTGCTTGTGCATGTGCAGTGGTGGCTGAGTGGCCATGAAAGCACAGTCCTACTTCAGCTCAACTCTGGCCACTCTGGGTTGAGTATCCCTGCTTGTCGTGGAGGTGTGTCTTAACTCTGACCTCTTCCCTTTTCTCCCTTTCACAGATTTTATCATGTGGGCAACCTGCTGCAACTGGTTCTGCCTGGATGGACAGCCTGAGGAGGCGTCACCGCCACAGGGAACCAGGACCCAGGCCTATTCCAACCCGGGCTATAGCTCTTTCCCTTCCCCGACAGGCTCGGAACCGAGCTGCAAGGCCTGTGGAATGCACTTTGCAAACTCAACTCGGAAGGTGAGTGCCGACTGCTCGGGCCCTGGGCCCACTGCCATCTCATAGTTGCCTGGGCAGTGCTGGGAACTCAGATGGAATGCCAGGTGCTTGTTGGGAAAGTATAAAACAGAGAGTCCCAGACTTGCTTGGGCTATCACCCTTCTCAGATACAAAATTAATCAGCACCACCACCCTGCCCCCCCCAGTCTACCTCTTTAAGTGAATGAACTGGAATCCACCTCCACCCCTTGCACCTGAAGCTCTTACCACCCTCCTGACTTGTTCTAATGCTCTCTGGGGGTGCAGTATCTTCCCTTTGGGAAACATTGCTATTAAAGAAAGATGAACCAAGCAAAGCCCAGCATTTTCTAGATTTGGAACCAGTAGATCGGAGTTTAGATATAACTGTTTCCACTTGCGGTACACCCTCACCTCTTGATTTTTTTTTTTTCATCTCTGAAGTGGGAATACAATAGCTGAACTCATTTTGTAGTGTAGAGAATCAAGTGAGGTAAGCAACTCAAGATGCCCAGTACAACATCTGAAACATACAAGGCTCATTAGTTGTGATCATAAACATGCAGACATGCACATTAATTTGTTTTTGTTGTGGGCTTTTTTCTTTTTTGGGGGGAGGGCAAGGTTGGACCACACCCAGTGGGGCTATACTCCTGGCTCTTTGCTCAGAGATCACTTTTTTTTTTCATTTGTTTTTTATTGAATCACAGTGATAAACACATTTGCAAGTTGTTCGTGATTGAATTTAATCTTCTCTCTCACTTTCTCTATCATTCTCTCTTTCACCTTATGGTTTGCAGTACAGATAATGAAAGGTCATTAGGTATCCCTTTACCTACTTTCAGCACTTAGTTCCTGTCCAAAATGATTATTTCCAACTATTATTGTAATGCTCAGAGATGTCTTTTTTTTTTTTTGCTTTTGGGTCATACCTGGCAATGCCCAGGGTTTACTCCTGGCTCTACACTCAGGAATTACTCCTGGCCATGCTCAGGGGACCATGTAGAATGCCAGGGATCGAACCCGGGTTGGCCGCATGCAAGGCAAATGCCCTGCCCTTTTGTCCTATCGCTCCGGCCCTCAGAGATCACTCTCGAGTGATAAACTCAGGGAACCATATGGGCTATCGGGGATTGAACATGGGTTGGTTGCATGCAAGGCAAAGACCTTACCCAACGTACTATCCTTCTGACTCACCTACTCCTTACTTACTAATTCATCAATCCTTTATGATTACCTATGTAATGTGATTTTTTTTTGAAAACAGTTAATAACTTTTTTTAGGGTTGGGAGATGTGGCTTAATTCCAGACAGCACATCCCAGCAGCAATAAGGCCACAAGTTTGATCCCTGGCACTGCCTCACATAGTGAGTATAATCTGGCAGCTCTGTTAGGGATCCCTGGCTCCATAGTGAAGTGTACACTCTCAGGCACGTCACAGTTCAAGTGTGTGTGATCCCTTCCAAGTTCCAAAGAGCGTGAACCCCAGTCAGCAAGAACAGTGGCAGGAAGGGGAAAATACTCCTCCCTTCTCTCTCTGTCTCTCTCTCTCTCAAATTGAGGTAATGCTGGCTTGCAACACTGTAAATTTTAGCAGACCTATTTTTTCCCCAGAAAACATCAGTTATCGTCTAGAGTGGAAATGGAGAAAGAGCAAAGAGGATAATGATTGTGATCCAGGCTTGGGGATTAGTGTGTCAAATGTGTTGAAAACTTGAAAGAACCAGATAATCTAGGGGAGTCTTTGACATTCCATAGCCAGAAAAGAGAATGTGAGTAAGTGAGGAGGCCACTTTCAGAGAAAGGAGACTGATGGCAAGGTGAGGATGGGAAGATGCTTTTTGTTTGTATTTGGACCACACCTAGCTGTGCTCGGGGACTAATACTGGCTCTGTGCTTGGGGCCCATACAGTACTGGGGATGGAACCCAGGCCTCGTGAGTGCAAAGCATGTGCTCAGCCCAGCAAGCTATTTCCCTGGCCTGGGAAGATACTTCGTTTTTCTTCATAGTGAGTATTGGTCCCCGACATAAATATCTTTGTGATCTGCCCATCTTCTCAGGAACAGGGATTTTGATCAGCGATTACCACATGGTAGGAAGGCAGCACAGTGCTTTAAATAGACAAAAGAATGAAAGAATGGATAACTGAATACTGCTTGAAAAAAAGAAGACCAGAGAACTTCTCTTTGTTACTTACTGGCTGACTGACACTTGGATGCCACTGGTTGTCAGTGAGGGTCCCTTACTGTCCTAAGAGCACAGGAGCAGCTGGAGGCAGCATCTCTATGGGTAGAACTGAGTAAGACGCAGCCCTCTCACGCGGGTGCTTCCTGCCCCACAGTAAAAGGAGGCCGCCTTTTACTACTCCTTGAGGTGCAGGAGTCAGTGCTCTGGCACTAGGCACTGTTGGCTGTGTTGAGGGATCATGTGATTTTGCGGATGGGGGAGACTTGTCGAGTGGTCACAGTGCAGGGCACATGGGAAGTGTGGGTCCAGCTGGGGTTCTGCAGGGAGATCTCCAAGAGAGGCATGCCCCCCACCTTCAGCCCTGCTGTGTCACTAAGCCTGTGGAATGGAGGTGCTCTGGTGTTCTTGGGAGAAGTTAGCAGCCGGGTCAAGGGAATAACTGGCTGATCCAGGTGATGGTGTTTAATGTGAATTTTTTGTCATACTCGGTGACATATTAATTGTTAATCTATTTTGTTTTGTGTTGTTTTGGGATTGGTTGCACCTCGAGGTGCTTAGATGTTACTCCTGCCTCTGCACTCAGGAATTACTTGTGGTGCCGAGGGATCATATGGGATGCCGGGGATTGACGAGGATTGAATCTGGGTCTGCCGCCTGCAAGGCAAGCACTTTACCTGCTGTACTATCTCTCTGGCCCCACGTTTTTAATCTATTAAAGGCCCTCCCATTGATCATTGATTTGCTCGAGCGGGCCCAGTAATGTCTCCATTGGAGACTTTGTTGTTACTGTGTCTGGCATATCGAATACGTCACGGAGAGCTTGCCAGGCTCTGCCGTGCGGGCGAGATACTCTCGGTAGCTTGCCGGGTTCTCCGAGGTGGGCGGAGGAATCGAACTCGGGTTTGCCATGTTGGTTGCGTGCAAGGCAAATGCCCTACCGCTGTGCTATCGCTCCAGCCCTTAATCTATTAATTATTTTTTAATTACAAAATGTTTTCGACTCTCCCCACATTGTCAGGGGAATCAGGGCTCCACCTCAGAGACGCTTGAGCCAGTGCTGGTGGGCCCAGAATGCTGGGGACCATATGGTATGGCACCAGGGAGGGAACCTGGGACTCCCACATACAAGCATGTGCTTCAGCCCTTTGAGTCATCTTCTTGGCACAAGGAAGAAAAGGAGGGGTTATTTGGAATGTGCCACAGGTGGCATGTGTGACCCCGCTATCATAGCTTCATCTGCGACAGTGAAGGGGAGGGCTGGAGAGATAATAAGGGGGTGTTGCAGTTTAGATAGTAAAAACTGGTTATTCGTGCAGTATTTTCTTGTCACAAATATACGAATTAATTTTGTGGGATGCACAGTAAATTTTGTGACTATGAAAGATGCTTTCTCTTATGAGAACTTTCCATTTGTAATTTCATGCTTCAGTGAAAACCATGTTCTGAAGGGTTTAACAGGCAGAGGCTTTTAAAATGTCTTTTTGAGAAGTGGTGGAATTGAAGTGATGATATGAATCCTAACATCATTTTTCTTTGCTTCATTGTGGTCAGTATTTTCTGATGACTCCATGGGTACAAAGCACAGGCAATATGAGAATGCAAAGAGGAGAATAGAAATCAGATGTATACCCTGTCTTCCTCGGCTTTGGTCTTGGAGAGAAATGGCAGGCTGTAATTGCACCCTAAGCCACACATTCTGCCTATATTGTCTACACCTGAGTGTGGTCTTGGAGTTGCCCTGCCAGTTTTCCTGGGATTTTGACCCCTTGACTGCCTATCAGCTGTCCCTCATCTTTCACTCTTCCCACTTTGTTTCCCTTGATACTGTTGCAGTGAGGGGAGTGAATCATGTGGTGCTCACTGTTGGGGGCTAACATCAGGGTGCCCCTTTATTGTGGCTCTGACACACACCTGACACACACAACCCCAGAGATCACAGAGCTGCCAGGATCATGCGTGGAACATGCGGAAACCTGAGGGTGTTCCAAGTCATTCAGCTATGAGGACCAGAGTGATAATACAAGCAGGGAGGGTGTTTTCCCTTGCATGAGGATGACCTAGGTCCAATCCCTGGTATCCCATATGGTCCGCCGAGCACCACCAGGAGTAATTTCTGAGTACAGAGCCAGGGGTAACCCCTGAGCATTGCTAGGTGTGACCCAAAAGCAAAAATTAAAAATAATAACAACAACTCAGCTGGCCTCTGTGTCCCCATGCTCTGGAGAGTTGTATCAGGTTTTGTTTGTTTTTGTACCACTTGATTGTGCTTAGGGCTTACTCCTGCCTCTTTGCTCAAGGATCGCATCTAATGGGATTAGGGGGACCATATATGGTACCAAGAATTAAACTCAGGCTGACTGTGTGCAAGGCAAACACTGTACCTGTTGTACTATCTGTCCAACCCAGTTGGACTAGTTTGAAGAAGAGGAAGTTGGTATGGAGATATAGATAAGATAGTCATTTTTTGGGGAGGGGGCATGTGGTCACACCTGTTGGTGCTCAGGTGATCAAACTGGATTTGGCTACATGTAGGACAAGTGACTTACCTCCTGGGCTACCTCTCTACCCCTAGGGATACTCAGATCTCAGAGTGATTGGTAGCTGCTGGGAAAGCCTTGCAGTGAAGGAATAGGGCTGATCAGTGACTGACAATGATCATACCACAAGACATGGCAAGGTTTTCAATTTTTACACCAAGATTTTATAACCGTTGTTTTATATAACTTCAGAGATTTTTATGTTTTTTTTTTTTTTTTGGTGGCGGGCCAGCGGGAGGTCCACATTTTTTACAAATTCCTTAGCAAGGCAGTGCTAAGACTTAATGCTTATTCTGTCCTTGAGGTCCACGCAAGGACTGCCTATAGACAGGGCAGGGAGACTGAGAGGCGGGACCTCAAAAAAGCAGGAGTAGAAAAGGGCAGATTGGCCAAAGGGAGCAGCCTGTGGTCTGCCTAATGAGCTGTGCCGGCTTTTCCCAGCACACCATCTCCCCACCATCATTTTTGCTGCTGCCTTGCTGCATGGTTTGTGCCATTTTCTAGACTTTATCGCAGGGGTGGTCTCATTGCTCCTTCAGTGAACATTTGCTGATAGCCATTTTATTTTCCTTTGGTTTTTTCCTTGCTGCTGCAAACTGGGACTTTAGCTTAGAGTGTTCTCTGCCTCCTCACAGGCGAGTTCCCGAACCCAGGCTTATCTCCCAGAGCCTGGAGAGAGTGAGGGGGCTGCTGAGAAGAGGGTGGAGGGAGGTCCTGTCTTGGCATTCTGATCTTCGCCCCACGAGCCACATATGTTTGAAGAAAGGGGAGAGGTGTTTAGATGGGCCTGATTGAGCAGCCCAGGGCTTTTCAGTTGTGTCAAGCTGTGTCATCAAAGTCCACTGACTGAGTTCGTGTCAGGACCTACGCTAGCAGCGGGTCCTCTGAAACCAGCCAGCCCCTTCCCAGCAGAACAGCTTGAGCTGGGGACACACCCACCAACTGAAAGCGGTTCTCTACCCCCACCTCCTGCCCCGTCCGTTCTCCACTTGGAGTCCCAGGACCGTTCTGCAGCTGGTACAGCTCTGCACCCATCTGAGTCAGTTCTCTGCACAGTTTACAGTCAGGTTCTAACAGGGTTTAGGATAAGGAAGCTTGTTAAAATGACCTTCTGCGACGTAGGTGAGAATCAGTTGTCAGATTGGATAGTAAACATTCCATCCACTTGCCTTTATGATGTGAGCAACACCAAGAAAGCTAAACAGCTCAGCTACGCAGACAGACGTCAGCCCCACACTGGAGAAGCCCAGTCTCGCAAGTACTCTTTTTAGCTTGACTACGTAGCTTTTTATACTTAGAAAAGGGGATGTAGAACCCTGACGGCCTTGGTCGCTGCATGTTGTCCACGTTTACTTCAACTGATTAGTGAGTGTGCTCAGGAGTGCCCTCTCCTGCGGTGCGTCCCTGCCGGCCGCCTCTGCTCACCCAGGCTGGGGCATGTGGGGCCGAGAAGCGGCTTCCTGTGAGTTGAGCCAGTGTTGCCTGTGATGGTATACCAGCTTGCCTGCCAGGTGTTCTTGTCCCCCATCTGAGACACTTTGTACTTTCACAAATGAGAGCTCCCTAATCATGTCCAGAGGGCCTCCTGGAGCTCCTCTCAATATTTGTCTTGGACACGGCTCTTATGCACCTGAATTCCCAGCAATCTCAGCGGGCCTCCCTGCTGTGGGGAGACGGACACCAGCCCCTGGGGACTGGAGACTGGCAGTTTGGAGATGGGAGAGCCAGCCCCTGCTGGCCGCGTGCTATTCTCATGGAGGGGCCTGCACCGTGCTTTGCGACCCTGCGGCAGCAGCATGGTAGGTATTGGGCTCTGACCTCCCACGGACCTCGAGGCTGGGTCCCAGCTGTGTTGTTCACTGCCTGTCCCTGACTGACTCTGATGTCTCCTGGCCTTGCTGCCTTTGAGACAGGGAGATCCAGGAAAACCTCCTTGGAGGGAGGCATCAAGAATGAGTGGGGAGTTTATAGAACTCAGCGCCTACCTGAACCTCAGCAAGATTAGGAATATTAATCTTAACACCAACCACAGTAACTTTACGCATAGACTTTCTTAACTCAGTGGTGAGTAAAAAAGTCACAGGATAGAATTTGAATCTTGACTTACATTAACTTGAATTTCCTAGTAATAATTAGTCAACACATTTTATGGGGTTTTTTGTTTTGTTTTGTTTTTGTTTTTTGGGGGGGCCACCACCAGTAGTACTTAAGGCTTACTCTGGCTCTATGCTTAGAGATCACTCCTGCCAGTGTTCGGGGAACCATATTTGGTGATGGGGACGAAAGCCTGTCGGCAGCTTGCGAGACAAGTGCCTAACCGTGAACTACTTCTCTGTCCCCAAGATAACACTTCTTGAGCATGTACTGCAAGTTTGATATGCACCTGTGTTTTCTCTTTAAATTTACAGCTCTTCTGTGGAGAGTTAGACACTGGTATCACATGTTTTACGCATAGGAAAGTAAGGAGCAGAGAAGCTATTACATGATCAAAGTTACTTGGAATGGTCTTGATACACGTGCAGGTCTTTGGGGGGCTGCAGCCCCCCCATTCTTTCTCGTCCTCCCAGACTGACCTGATCTCCTCTGCCTCTTGCTTTAAGCAGCAGACCTGCTTGGACTGTAAGAAGATTTTCTGCACGACCTGCTCGAGCCAAGTAGCTCCCTATGGAGCACATGCTCTGTGTGGGTGAGGCCCAGCGGGAGAGCTCAGAGCACTAAGAGCAGGCTTTACAGGCAGGGGACTCGGGTGCCATTCCTGTCACCATGTGATCCTCTGAGCACTGCCAGGAGGGACCCTTGAGCACTGAATTGGGAGTACCACCTGAGCACTGATGGGTGTGGCCCAAAACAAACCCTCAACAATAAGTGAGGGAGAAGATCTAGGCTTTTTGATTCTCAAGCTGGTAGTCTTTTCAGTTAAAAGGAACAAAGAAAGCCTCAGAAGGAAAATGAGGGCTGGGAGATAATGTGACGAGCTGGAGACACATGCTTTACATGCAGAGGCCCTGGGTTCAGTCCCTGACGCTGCACGGTCCTCTCAGCACTGCTGGGACTGACCCCAGAAAGCAGAACAACACACAGGTGCACTCAGGGCTCCTGCCCACTGAGTCTTTTTCAACTTCACACCTTGCTCGGTACACCCTTTTGGTACTGGAGGTAGCACAGTCAATGTCAGAGTGATGGGGAGAGGCTTGGGGAGGGAGAGGGCCCTCAGCTAGCCCCCCCATTCTTTCTCGTCCTCCCAGACTGACCTGATCTCCTCTGCCTCTTGCTTTAAGCAGCAGACCTGCTTGGACTGTAAGAAGATTTTCTGCACGACCTGCTCGAGCCAAGTAGGGAACGGGCCCCGCCTCTGTCTCCTCTGCCAACGATTCCGGGCCACGGCCTTCCAGCGGGAGGAGCTCATGAAGATGAAGGTGAAGGACCTGCGGGACTATCTCAGTCTCCATGACATCTCGACCGAAATGTGCCGGGAGAAGGAGGAGCTGGTGTTGCTGGTGCTCGGCCAGGAGAGCAGGACTCGCACCCCCACCTTGTCCCCGGACTCCTCCGAGCAGCAGGCCTTCCTGAGCCAGCCGCACACCAGCACAGCACCTGCTACCTCACCCCACCTCTCTCCTCCACCCGCCCAGGCCCCCGCCGGCCCTCCAGCCCAGGCTCCGGAAAGCCAGCAGGTACGGCCTGGGGCCCACTGCCCACTGCTGCCCACCCGCCAGTCGCTCTCCTGTCCGGCCTGCCTCATGAGGGTGGAGAGTGAGGCACGGGCTCTTGGCTCAGGGAAGCCTTTCTCCCTGTGGAGGTACGGGCGGTGCTTTCTGGATCTCAGGCTCAGTTCTGCTCTGTTCACAGAGGTGATGGCACAGCACGCCTGGTTTGTTTTGGGTTTGTCTCTAACATGCACGCTTTGCTGCCAGACCTCCCCACGGACTTTATCATTCCAGCAACATTCTAAGAACACTCGCCTTTCCCTCTCCAAATTTAGCTCTCCCGTGCTGGTTTCCTCCTGACACACCTGCTGGAGGCGTCTTCCTTAGTGGCACGGGGAACTCGGTTCCTCAGTCACCTCAGTTACCAGGCACCTTGAAAGGAAAAGGAGCGAGTGGGGGGCTGTGGGAGACAATAGGGCAGCCTTGCCCAGGCACTGCTGGGCTGCTCTCACCGGCCATTGTTGGCAAGAAAGGTGGGGCCAGCCAGCTGTGCACAGGGAGTCTCTGTCCTGAGGGGGGCCTGCATGCAGGAGCAAGGTCCAGTGGTGGCTGAGTGGTGGACAGAAGTGTGTGATGCATGGTCTCTGTCCTCCGAGAACCCCTGGGAGTGAGAAGGCAGGCGAGCACAGCGCGCATAGGTCAGGGTAAGGTGCCTCCATCACTCTGTTGTGGGTTTCATTCGGATAAATGGGATTAAGACCCAGGAGATTCTGCTGCATCACCCCAATCATCCCAGACTCCATGGCCACCCTGCAGCAAACCAGAGTCAGATCCGGTCCCCACAGCCCTCCCTGCTCCAAGCTGCTTGCATGTCTGACACTGACAACTCTAAGTGGCTTGGAGCTGGCAGAATCCTAGCGTGGCCCTCGTGAGGACTGGCTGTGGATCGCTGCTGCCTCTCGTTTCTGATCGCCTCCCCTGCCAGGACTGAGCCCCTGGATGCCGCTTCCGCCAGGCACGGAAGCAGAACTGCCAGTGTGCCAGCAGAGTTCCTCTTCAGTAAACCCACTGAGCTCCGCCCTTGGCGTGCTCGCGCCGGCTGGAGTTGAACGCTTTCCTAAGCACTCCCTTTCTGCTGGTCGTTTCCCTTCTGCTCTGATGTCCCTCCTTTGCCAGGCTTTCTGAGCTCTTCTCTGTGATGGTGGGGAGCCAGGGAAGTATTGGAAGAAAAGATTCTTCCCTAAAGAGGGCCAGATTTTCACAGGGCCCCTGCAGGCAACGCTCTGTCCCCGATCTCTTGGGGTATGTGCCCTCTGATGTTTCCAGAGCACCTTTGTGTCTGCTCATCCTGTGTTCCAATGGGACTTGCATTTTGTGAGGCAGAAGAGGAATAGGGGGCTGAATATTTTGTGTGAGACTCCCAGAAAACTCCTAGACCATGAGTGGCACCTAGAAAACGAATCTCTGCGTGATGGTACTGCAGGCCCAGTCCCACGATGTCCTCGCTGGCCCTAGTCACAAGGAGGAAGAGCTGGAAGTGTGGAGATCAGCATGGTGGTGGTGGTGGTGATGGCGGGGGGCGGGGCGGTTGATGGCGCCAGCCGGCAAACTCAAAGACAAAACAGACTTTGCAGCATGAGATCTGGGTCTCTTACCAGGAATGAAAAGGACATGCTAAGAACTGTCTACTCGGGGACAGGCTCTGAAAGCCTTTCAGTCATTGCCAGCTGGCACGTGTGTGTGAGAAGCTAAGGGAAAGCTAGAAATGTTGATGAGACTTGGTGGGCTGTGTCCCTGTAGGTGTTGGGTAGAAATGCCATCTTAGCATCCCTGGTCACTTGGTGGAAGTTTCTACTTGGATCTGTCCTCATAGTCACCACCTCCTCCCCGCACCATGTCCCCTACTTGGCATGAGTGCCCCTGGCCAATGACTGGTTTCTCAGATTGTTCCTCGAGTGTCTGCTAGGAGAGGCCTCTTTGCTCGGAGGCCTCCTTAGGCCCTTTGGAGGGGAAACCATGGGTGAAGAGAGTCTTGGTCTAGTAAGGGGGGCTGTGACTCAGCTGGCCGGTATCCATGGCGACAGAGCTGCTGGAAGAAAGAGGTGCAGCCTTCTGAGCCCTGGCATCTTAGTAAGGGAAACTCTTTGCGCATGGACAGTTGTTTCCTATAGTTTGAAACAAGTACCATCTGAGGGCCATTAAAATGTTTTGAGCCGAGTTTCGGGACAGCACTAAGAAATAGTGGGCCTGGCTGATTGGAACCCATTCTAGATTATGAGAACGGTGTTTGATTAGGGAAGACAGAATAGGCTGGTGAAAGTCTGGAAAGTTCTCATTGGAATAAGCCAGGAACTTTAGTGTGTTACAGGGGAATATCTGACGTAGGCAGCAAAAAAAACAACAGTGGACACTGATCTGTGTGGGTGGAAGTTCTTGGGATGGGTGGGGGCAGTCCCGGCTCCAGGCCAGGCACGCTCAGGGCAGCTCGACATGGCCCAGCCACCGAGTGATGGTGTGGGCTTCCTTCCCTGTAGCGTTCCAGCTGAGATTTCAGGCACGGGGTGGTGGGGGCAGAAGGCTGCAGTTTTGTTCTGGAGCTGACATCTCTCTATGACTGAGTCAGTGTCAAAGCAGCCATGGCAGTGCTGTGGTGCAGGGCCCCGGGAAGACGGGAGCGCGTTTCAGAGGCGGGGTGCGCCAGGCTGAAGCCGCGCTGCACGCACCCCCAGAATGTCTCTGTGGCTGTGATAGCGCCTTTCTTTCCCCCACAGGCCAATGGCCGTGTGTCTCAGGACCAAGAGGAAGCCAGCTACCTGGAGAGCACAGCCAGAGCTCCTGCTGAGGACGAGACCCAGGTGGGGCCTCGGCTTGGGTCTGTGCCTTGCCTTTGTTCTTCATTGGCGGAGAGGCAGCCTCCCGTCCTCCGTGTGCCTTTGAAGGTGGTTTGTTAGCAAGTTTTGGTTGGTTGGTTGGTTGGTTGGTTGGTTTTTGGGTCACACTTGGCAGGGCTCAAGGGGCCGTAGGGAGACCCAGGGGTCAAACCTAGGTCGATCACATGCACAGCAGGCACCCTGTCCTTCTACTATCTCTCTGGCCCAAGAGTGAGGAATTGTGAGGTTACCGTGGACACTGGAGCCTTAGGCAGGCCCACTTTGTTTCCAGTCTTGCCCTTTTCTCAAGCTGCCAGTGGCCAGGCTCCTGTGCACACCTTGTTCTCCTGCTTCTCACAGGAGCCATTGTCAGGGGAAGGTGGTCAGGAATCCACGAGGAGAGAGAAAAGGCCTTCAGGCTGGCACTGTGGTGGCGGCAGGGGGTTGTGTGCCTGCCGGGGACATCTTCCTCTCTGTGGGAAAGCGCCACTGTCTTCTGGGCAGGGAAAGGCCAGTGGCATGCATGTCCAGTGATTTCTCTTGCCGCGATGGTCAGTCTGCACAGGAGTCATGCTGGGGCCCCAAGGGGAGCTGCGTGCCGCCGTTCCTTAGCAGTGCTCCCCAGAGCAGGTTGGGCCGATGCCCTCCCACCATGCTCCTGCTGCGTCCACCAGTTGGTGGGTGTCTGCTGGGCCTGAGCATGGACCCTGGGGCAGGAGGGGCCCGTGCCCGGCTCTCCTGCCTCTGTTCCTGCTCTCTGTGGTCCTCAGAGGAACATGTGGGGGCAAACCCTGAGCTCACCCATCTTGTCTTTGTCTTCACAGTCCGTCAACTCTGAGGACAGCTTTGTCCCTGGCCGGAGGGCATCCCTGTCCGACCTGACTGACCTGGATGACATCGAAGGCCTCACCGTGAGGCAGCTCAAGGAGATCTTGGCTCGAAACTTTGTCAACTACAAGGGCTGCTGCGAGAAGTGGGAGCTGATGGAGAGGGTGACGCGGCTGTACAAGGATCAGAAAGGACTCCAGGACCTGGGTGAGGGAGGGCCGGGGGCTTGCTGTCACCCGGCAGTCTCCCCTGCTCTTGACTGAGGGGCTGTCACTTCCGTATGTGCTGTGTCTCACCAGAGGCATCCTGGGGAGAGGTGGGCCAGCATGTGGCGTGGACTTGGAAAATGTATGTAACAGCAGCCTTAAAAAGAGGCCTCCAGCAACTCCGCTTGCTGGAGAGCCAAGTGTGAATAGACAGTCCCGGCCCGAGTCCGCATCCTCCCCTCACGGGTCAACCTCTTGCGTTCTGCCATGGGTGGAATTTCAGCACACACAGCAGGACGGGAATGTATCTGTTCTGCCTGCATTTGGGCTCCCCTCTTGTTCACTTCCCAAAAGCATTCTTCACAGTGTCATTTTCAGGCAGTGCCCAACGAAATATCTAGTAGGTGTAATGGCTTTCACGGCAGCAGGAAAGAATGTCCTGATGGCCTGTGGCCTCCTTCTGGGCAGTTGTAGCCATGCTGGCCAGTGAGGTCTGCTCTGAGACCAGACCAGATACCCAGCGAATGTGGAGGGCAAGTTCTGAGCACAGGGCACGTGTGAGGAGGTGGGTGCGGGGCTCCTGGCTGCCTGGCTCCCCATAGGGAAACCACTAGGGTTCAGAACGGAAGTCAGGGTAGCCCATTGTCTTACTTAGTCACATACTCAGTGTCTTCTCTTTTCTTTGCAGTGTGTGGTGCTGAGGACCAAAACGGTATGTGACTGTTTCTGTTGGGGCACGAGCTTCGGCTCTTAGCACCCCATCCTGCCCTTCCTTCTATCCCGGCTGCTGTTTGTACTTTAAGGCTCCTGAGCAGATTGGGTCCCCAGTGAGAGGGGATGGGCATGTTCTCCAAGAGCCAGGGTGTCAGAATCAGTAGACTCTCATGTCAGTGTCCTGCTAGGAAGGATGGTCATGAACTGGAGCAAAGCTTGTAGTGATACGTGGCCCCCTCCATCAGCTTTCTCTGCTCCCAGGGTCTCTGTGTTCTGTTTTCCCCCTTCTGCTTGGGGGAGCCTGTCTGGCTGCACCTTAAGGGAAGTCACAAGGGGGTGCTGAATAGCTTCTTGCAGAGACCAAGAAGAAAGGGCGGTGACCTGAGAGCCTTATTTGGGGGGGTGGAGGGCAGGAGGTCGACAGGAAAGGCTTAGCAGCCCTATCAGGATAGATGGGCACAAGATGCATCTTCCTCCCAGCCCCATCCCCACTGCTCCCACACCCCACCTGTACTGATAAAGAGCCTTGGGGTTGAGTTCTTGGTTTCCAAAAACCGTTGAAAGTTCTAGACCCCTCCCCCCCCTCTCGTGATTCCCAGTGCCAGCAGACCTCCTTTTCTTTTTTTCTGATTCTCTGGGAGTGTGGTGGCAATTGAGTTGATGAGCTTATTTGCTTCCCGAGAGAAGTTGTTGAAATTTTATGCTTTACTCCTGTTCATTTCGGGGGTTTGTATGGGCCAAATCGGACCTGCACAGGGTAAATAAGTGGTTTTCTTTGCCCTTCACAGCCAGACCACTGAGTGTTTTGTTGCCATTTTGAGTATTTTCAGGAAAGAGACAGAAGCAACAGAGAATGAATGTCCCGGTGGGGTGCAGAGGGGACTGGTGGGACGCCAGCTACCTGTGGGGGCACCACCATTTATTCCTAGTTGTGCAGCTAAACTGGGAGGATCCTGGCCTGGTAGACCCCAGGAGTACTCTTGCCTCTGAGAACTCGGGTGCACTGAGCACTCAGCATTGTCTGGATCCTGTCTGGCGCAGGGTCCAGGATTGAGTCCTCGTTTCTGTACCCTTGGCCCCGTCCCCGAGCTCTCTGCTCTCAGGGCCTCATCTGTAGAATGGAATGAGTTAGAGCATCTATTTAATACTTTCCCTGAGGATCCTGTATGTCGGTACAAGTCAAGCTCTTAGGACTTTGGCCTGGGAAGACTCGGTGTGAGTTGTACCGTTCAGTGGAGAGACATTTGTTTATCAGACCTGTCAAGAACACCTGTCACAGGACTGGCGTTTCAGCGATTCAGTGATGAGTTTCTGCCCTGAGCGTAGACAGCAGGTGCTAAGTACATAATTTTATAAATTTGACTATTGAAGGAAGGCGCTCAGAGTCTAGTGGGCTAGTTTGGATCCAGTGTGATACAGTCTTGGGGGTAGACAAAGGATGTGCAGTTCTTCCCCAGCAAGTCTGCTCAGAGGACTCTTGTGGGTAGTTACTGCATGGCCCAGAGCACTCCCCATGACCCTTGGCTTTGTTCAAGTTGGGGTGTGTGTGCCGATAATCCTTGTGCTCCTTAATGAACCATTCATTGCAATTTCATTTTTATCTAACCCTACCCAGAACCAGTTTTATCTTTTCAGCGTGTTCTGCCTTGGGGGATAATGGGTTCCTAAATGCTTCTGTTACTAAATTACAGCCTTAATTGTCTGAAAAGTTATTTCTTTTGAGCTTTGGTTCTCTAAAACCAAATTGTTCTTTAGTTCTGTTCTGGGATGTGTTTGCCCCAGATGACTTAGTCTCTAAACCTATCACCAGACCAGTAGCTGCAGGTGAAGCAACTAGATGTGGTTACTGGGGAAATGGTTTCTTGGAAGCCTTTGGGTTTGGGGTTTTGTTCACATCTCCCGCCTGCATCCCTGCTGGCTCGTACACTGGAGGAAATTGCCTCCCTTTTCCAAACTCCACCCCTCTCTCCTGCCCTGTCTCTGCAGGAGGAGCGATGCCCCCTGCCCTGGAGGAGAACCTGTGCAGGATCTGCATGGACTCTCCCATCGACTGTGTCCTGCTGGAGTGTGGCCACATGGTAACCTGTACCAAGTGTGGCAAACGCATGAATGAATGTCCCATCTGCCGCCAGTATGTGATCCGAGCAGTGCACGTCTTCCGATCCTGAAGGCTTGTACCAGCTGCTTCAGTGCCTTACGGGACAGAGCTCGAGGTGTCTGGGCCCCAGGTTGGCCAGCTTGCAGCGGGGCAAGCCAGCAAGAGAATCTGTGTTGTTCCCAAGACCAGGACCAGCACAGGTGGCATGTCACCTCCAAGTGTGCCTGACCTGCTGCCGGAGGTGTACTTGTTGGCCAACAGAGCCCAGGACCACTGGGAACTAGTACTGACCGCATGAGCAAGTCCCCTTTTTCAGTGATTTTGGGCAATGAAGGTAATGAATGAAGAGAGGCCCTTCTGGGACTCAAGGACTTGCCATATCTTCCTCCAGCCACCTAGACAACAGTTTCCCCTTCGTCCTGTCCCCACCCCGTTCCCTTGAGCTGTTTGCCTCTGTGTTTCTCCAAGCACAAGTCTTCTATCCCTAGATTTATTTCTGGCCTCTTCGGTTTTCTGGACTTTTATTTATCTACCTTTGCAAAAGTCTTTCGCTACATTGCCTAAAATCTTAGACCAAAAAGATATTGTTAGTTTACCAGACCGATTGTGCTCATCCTTAGGACAGAACCTGGACTAGCAAACTTGTTCTCTGGTGAGAAAGGAAACACAAATGCTACTGAACATTTTCGAAGCTGTTAAAGAGTTACTTCCTTACGTACCGGGACTGGAAGCTGCCTATCCCGACCGAGCCTGGGACCAGCAGAGTGTCTGGTGTCCGTGCTGGGACTCCTGGTCTGTGAGAGATGGAGCATGGCTATAGCAGCTCCGCTGCTTCTCTTGGGACCTGACGGTGCCATCCTTAGTTTAAGTGCTAAGGAAAAGGGGCCACATTGGGTGAAGGCATTAACTTCCCACTCTACTTTGACATGCCTGATAGACAGGAGCCTGGAACCCCCACCCCCCACCCCGTAAATACAGTGTGTGCACCTCACACCCCTTTCCATGGAGATCTTAAATATGGTCTTATGGAAGGCATATTTAGGCAAAGAATTTCACTTTGCTCTGGCCAGACTTAGTCCCAATCCCCTGCTGAACAGACCTGGAAGACAGAACACTTAACCAGTTATCAGAAGGTACTGGATGAAGGTGGATTCCGTCTTGAGCAGACTGCCCCCAACCCACCGTGTCAGCCTGCTGAGTTGAGGCTGGTCAGGAAACAGCATTCTCCAGGCCTTTCAAGGACTGTGTAATGCAGGGGTGAGGGTCACCAGCTCTGTAAAGTTTGCCAGAGCAGCTTAACTCCAGGAAATACACACACACGCGCACACACATGCACACGCATGCACAGTCAGGTGTGTGTGCTCCTACTATCAATGGATGAACTATATGGATGAACTATGCAAATCCTTCACACTGGGGCCTTGGCAGACCCTCCCCCGCCTCCGAGACCTCAAACTAGAACTAATGCAGTAGGAAATGCTTAAGGGACCTGTTAATCGGTACAGGCGTACTTAGGGTTACCTCCATCATTCATGGTTCCTCCTCGGGGGGGATTAAAATAATTTCATAAAGTAGTTGTCAGCTGAACACTGGGCCACTTACCTCGACATTACACCTCATCCTGGATAATCTGATTCTGGGATATAGCCTTTGGTAGGAATTGGGGGAAATCATATTTTCCCATGAAGACATCATCATACATAGTCTTTTATCTTTCTGCTGGATTAGTAAGTGCTATTGTTTACAGTGCCTGCCAGCAAAGGATTCAGCTACTCGATTCCACTGTGAAACAAGTCTCTCTACATAGTACACAGGCAACTCAGCCAGGGTCCGGCAGCCACTCCAGGGCTGGTTCCCTCCCTACTTAGAAATTGCTTTCTTTGCGGAGGCCTTACCTCTCCCTACGCCCCAATCTCCTGCCTAGGAATGAATTAAAGATATCCTCGATAACAGTTAGAACTGATGTCATTTACTGACTTTGGAGAAAGAAAGGTATCTTTTAAGTCTTTTAACTTCTTTTGGTGAAGGTTTCTATTTAGAAAAAAGGTGTCGAGTATTTGTTTTTGTCTTTGGGAGGAGGGGTGTCATCTTATTACACCAAATGAAAGTTGGGGATTCTAAATCCTATCACAGTTAGTATCTAACCTGGTTAGAAAGCTAGATTTTAATCCTTGGATCTTCCGTCCAGCCCTTTCCCTCCTTGGTCATAATTATCATGGAAGCACCTAATCCTTTACTCCATGGCTTTTTGCTGTGATAATCCTGAGATTTCAGTTGAGACTTATAAAGTTGGAGAGCAGCTGGATCCAAACTTCTAAGTTGTGCAGGAATTAGTGCTGTATATATGTTGTATGAATTGGTTGAAATCCTTTGGATGTGAATGTGTTACTTCAAGTGACTTATATTAAGATAGACTTAACTTGGGTGTTAAAGCAAACCCAAATGTATTTTTTTTTTTGTTACAGAGCTCTGCTTTATAATTTTGTAATAAAGTTTCATCATAGAAGCCTGTCCCATCTGGTGTGAGGATACCAGAGGTCCAGTAGTTAAGGTGGACTGTTGCTGAGCCAAGCTGTGTGTCCATGGGCTTTCTCTCTCGAGATCACTATTTCTGAAGCTGCACGGACATGATCTTTATCAAATAGCCCTGTCTGTAGACCGGAATCTGAAGCATAGTAGTTCATTGAATAAGCAAACTTCAAGAGACTAATATGTGGTTGAGGCCATGGAACAGCCTTGAAAACCGTGGGAGCGGAACAGAAAAGGCTAAGATTCTAAGGCCAAATAGGAAATACCACACAGTTCAGACTTATCTATATCAGTGATCTACAAGGTATAAAAATATGCCTTAAATTCCGGTGGAAAGGAATCAGAGGGCACAAGGCATGCCCAGTGAAATCTTCAGGTGACTGGGCAGTGGAATGGATGGTGTCCATTGGAGACCATCCCTGCCTCTTGGAAAGACTGCCGGGCAGTCTAAGGGCACTCCATGCCTCCCTCACCAGGTGCTCAGGGGAGAGCAGTGCTGAGAAGGCAGTCTGGCAGGGCCAGAGCAGGTGCAGGCCTGCCCTGTGCGTCCAAGAGGAAGGAATCCCCTCCAGAGGGAGGAGAGGCGATAGCCACAGGACCCGAGGGCTGACCATATGCGCACTCAGACCTCCTGTCTTATCTGCAGCCCCCCACAGCATGGAAACAAAGGCCTTCCAAAAGGACTCCTGTTTCTGCTGGAGGTTTTGTGAGAATGAAGACGTGACTTAGGGTTTGTGAGGATACACATATAAACTGGCCATCTCAGCAGCAGAGAGCAGCCTCTCCAAGGACACAGAGTAACAGTGTGAAAGGCCAGTGCCCATTTCCTGACCATTTCCTTTGCAACAACAGGGCCCACTGGCTGAAGGGCTGCACAAGTAAGCAAATAATGAGAGGTCAGGTGGGGCTGGGCGGTAAGGTGAGACGGTGCTGCCAGTTGGTAGAATTCCAAGGGTAAAGCCTTGTCTGCTGCCCAGTCTGACCAGTTGTATGAGGAGGTGGGAGAGGAATAGGAATCTAGGTCAGTGCTCAGAAGAGGAACAGCTTTTTGTCTTCATACAGTAGAGTTGTCTTATTTTCAAGGCTCCTGCCAGCTGAATATCACCCAGTTAAAAACAAGTATCTTGGCCAGAGCCTGCCTACTTCTGCCACTTCAACACGTTTTTACCAGTAGGTACTCAGATTAGTCAGGTGGTATGCCTTTGGGGTGGGGGGGGGGACAGAGGGGACGATAAGCACATTTGGGCGATGCTTGGGAAACCAAGCCACGTGTGGGGTAGAATCCAGGACGCCTGCGTGCCAAGCAAGAGCTCCAGCCCTCTTAGCCAGCTCCCTGGCCTGGTGGTGCTGGATTTTACTGGCCCAGGTACTGAAGTGTGTTCTGGAGGTTGAATCACATTGACCCAACTCACCGAAGGTGGACAGACGCCTCCCAGCTTGCTGATGAGAGAAGCTGACCCTCAGGAGTCAGCTGAGAACCAGGAAGCCGGTCTCTACTCAGACAGCACCCTGAGGAGCCAGCGTGCAGGCCAGTGTAAGCCAGCAGACTCGAGTGCTGACAGTTCTAATGGGGAGTGGCACCAGTGCTGATCTCCTAAGTCAGAGGTTCCTGCCCCCTCCCCCCATTTCAAGAGAAATAAATCACTTGGCGACCCCTGAAAATCTGCCTTCTTTAAGTAAACAACCAATCACACCGAGGCTTGTTACTGCCTGCAGGATTATTCCAGTGCCAGGGATGGTGGGTATCACCCCATGATGGAAAACAACTCTAGAGAATTAAGTGGCAGGTTCTTTCTAAGTGCTTCTCATAATATATCTGAGCTCATTTACTCCTAAGAGCAGTCCTTTCTGGGTGCAATTCCTGTCCCCCTTCCTCTAGGGGAGACAGAGGTTCAGATGTTCAATAATTTGCCTAAGGTTACAGCTATTATGCTGCAGGTCTGGGATTTAAAGTAGGTCAGTTTACATGAGCTCCTTGTGACCATGCCTGTTACACGGTCACTTGACTCTTCAGGTGTACTGGTCACACTTCACTGATCAGTAGCTCAGTGGGGCTGCTCCATATTGACGGTGTAGACTGACTGGGTCCTCCTGCCGTGCAGAAAATTCAGAATATTAGGGCTGGAGTGGTAGCACAGCAGGTAAGGCGTTTGCCTTGAACGCGGCCAACCTGGGTTCATTTCCCAGCATCCCATATGGTCCCCTAAGCACCGCCAGGAGTAATTCCTGAGTGCAGAGCCAGGAGTAACCCCTGTGCATCACTGGGTATGACCCAAAAATAAAAAAAGGAAAAAAAAGTTCATTGAGTATCAGTAGTCTATGTTAAACTAGTATCCTTTTATTGAAATAAACCAGCCTGATGGCAGAGGCACAGTCTCTGTGAGCAAACTGAAGATTTGTCCTCAGAGGGGATTTTGTCCAGATGTGGGAAAGGTGAGATCCTCAAGGCCTGCCTGAATCCCCCAAAGGAATAGCCCAAAGCACCTCCTTTCATATTCCTACCCATTCCTGGTTCCCACCCTTCATATACCCTGTAATCGGAGAGTACAGAATGAAGTCATAAAATTCATTTTCTTTCAAATGAGCTTCATTCCTGGCCAAAAAAAGGGGGGGGGGGGCTCGACTGAATACAAATCGTGCCAAATATGAGCAGCATTTCCTAGGGGCCTTTTAAATAGTTTAAAGGGGCAGGCCAGGAGAGAAGCCATCCCCTGGGATCAGCTCCTTGGATAGAGTTTCCAAGTCCCAGTGACTTAAATCCCTGGAGAAATCACAGGTAGGGAACAGAGAAACAAACTGGGATTTTTTTCTTTAAGTTTTTTAAGAAAAAGAGAAAACCAGCACCCAGATCTGAAAGATCTATGTAAACCAGTAAGGGGAGTTCACTCACCAGCAGCACCCACAGCAGCTAACTCCTAGTCTGAATGAACCCATGCACGGTTAGTGGGTTTGGAAGACTTGCTGCTTGCAGAAGAAAGCCCATCCTCACTGTCTTCCGTGAGCCCAGCCTGCACCAAGCAGTGTAAGTGAGTGAGTGAGCCTGCACCAAGCAGTGTGAGTGAGTGTGTGTGTGTGTGTGTGTGTGTGTGTGTGTTGGGAAGAGAAAGCCCAGGAGAGAAGCAAGACCTTCCAGGACCTAGCAGGGGGCTACCAGTCTCCGTTTCCGGATACATGCCCAAATCCACTCCGGGGAGACCTGCTGAGCCTCGGGGTTCTGGTCCCTGTTCCCCAGCGCATGTGTGGCTGAAGCCACGTCAAATTCCTGTACCAGGTCCCCATCAAAAGCCACAAAGTAGCGTCTGAGACGGCTGAAGTCCGGCGTGGAGGGTGGCAGGTAGAGCCGCACGCCAGTGAAGATGTCCAGCAGCACCTGCAAAGGCACAGGGTCAGGCTGGGCTCTACCTGCCCGGGGGAGCAGAGGCCATAGGAGGCGTTCAGGCAGGCCAGGGCCAGAGACGGGGGTCTGAGGGAAGCAGTGAGCAGAAGGGAAGGGGAACGGCCCAGGCACTGCCATGGCCCACGACTGGGCTGAGCCTGTGGGGAGGAGGCAGGTGTGGGGACAGGCTCAGCACTGGGGACCCAGAGAAGGGAGAGGCAGCAGGAGCCTGGCTCACATAGATGGGGAGGGTTTCGGGGAGGAGATGGATGGACTCCCCAAGGGGGCAGGGGGCTGGAGTCGGTATGGTAGTAGGCTCCTGTGCTTACTCTGACCAGCGGGTGGTCAACAGTGACAAGCATCTGTGATCTCTAGCCCTTTGTCTGCTCCTCCAGGGCTGACCCACTAGTAACCCGTGTTCCTGGCCTGAGTAGGGCTGTGGCTACCCACACACCAAAGGCTGACCAGGGAGATGTTGGAAGGGAGTCCCTAAACCAGGGTGCCCCCTGGCCTACACGCTGCTGGTCCTGCTCCTGCCCAGAGCACACATCCACACCCACACTGGACTGTCTCCCTTTTAATGTAAACTGTGCCTTGGGACCAGCAATTGGGTGGTCCCGGTGGCCTCTGGGCAAGGCCGGGCTGTTCTATCTCCTGCCTGCTGGCACAGCTCTCCTTCCTTTCTGCTCCCTCGTCAGCCGCCTCTGCAAGGCAACAATAGGGCGGAGTAGGGCAGAGGCACAGGAGCCCGCCCCTCCCCCCAGAAACCAAGAGCACCTTTGAGGCTCTCCACGTGGCTGCAGAGGGCGGCCACCTCAGCCCCTGGGGTCCTGCTCTCCTTGTCCTCACCTTTGTCTGGCCTGGGGTCTCGGCTGCTTCTGCCTTCCTCTTCTCCCCGACTCGCACGGGAGACTTCCTGGCCTGCTTCTCAGAGGCGTTCACAGGGCCATGTTTTGCATTCCACTTGTCCCCTGCAGAGAGAGTTCAGGGTGAGCAGCAGGAGGGGAGGGGTGGCCTGGGCTCAGTGAGGGGGGGGTCATAGGTTCAAAGACCGCCAACACCCCAACAGTCAGGGGTTAGGAGGAGCTGAAAATGAGCCCTGAAACACCAGGTCAGAAGGAAGGTTGTAAGCCAAGCCCTTCCACTCTCGGTTTCTCCCAGGATGTCCGTTCGGGCACAGGGCACGGGGCCACCCCTGTGAAGGAGACATAGCAGAAGGCTGTCTCCATTGCCGCAGGATCCTGGGTCAGGAGACGGGTCCGTGCAGCACAAGCTCCTCCCCCTTCTCCCCCCAGCATTCCTTGCCACCCCTGCCCCCCTTTTACCCCCTTTGCTGTTGGGGCTGCTCAGCTTCTCTCCTGCCTTCTTCTTGGCATTGGGAGCCTTGCGAGAGGGCCCAGAGGCCCCCTCGTTCTCCCCACTGCTGCCCCCGGTCGTGGAGCTTCCCTCGTCTCCCGCCACCACGGTGAAGTCGGCCCGCTCCTTCGACAGCTGGTACAGCTCCTGTAGGGGAGGGACAGGGCAGCCCTTGGGGAGCCGCATTCCCTGCCAGGGGAACCGGGAGGGGTGGGGCCAAACAGCAGGGAAGAGAAACTGGTGTTTTCTGCTGCTTAATCACGGCGCTCCAGAGGACATGGGAAGAGGCCCGAGCCCATGTTCCCAGATGGGGACACCTGCAGCTGAGAGTGGTACCTTGAGCTGGGGGAGGTTAGTGGCAGTTTTCCAGTCCTTGTCGTCACGGATGCGGGTGCAGCGAGGGAATCGAATGGAGATGCCATCAGCGGTGTGTGCCTCAGATTTGGAGAATTCAGCTCCTGTGATCTCCCACACGGCAGCTTTCTGTCAGGAGAGAAGGCAGGCAGGTCACTCCCCAACACCTCTCTCACCTGGTGAGAAGCAACGCGGAACGGCTAAACCAAAGGAGCACCAGGACCGGGGACTAACAACTCTGTCCCACTGCTGCTGCCGTGCCCGCAGTCTGTTTCCTGACCAGAGGGGAAGCCAGGGTTTGGGAGCCTGGTGCTGAGGCCGTCTGTGTTCTAGCTGCTTCTACAACAGACCCTCTGACTCCTGGGGAAAGTTCCTCAGCACCGACTGGGTCTGTCACTTGGTGGCGTGGTCCCGATGTCCACCCTGGGGTGAACCATCCATGATGGTGCCTGGTGCGGAGAGCTTGCAGGCTCCTGCCACAGCCCCCTGGGCCCCCTGGTCACCCAGTAGATACCTTTGGATCTGGGACAATGAAGTCAGGGTAGTAGATCTTGTTGATTTTCAGCCAGCTGGGTATCTTGCTGGGATCCTGGAGGAGAAAGGACACTGTCCCAGGCTGTCCCCAAGCCAGAACAAGGCATACTAATTCACTATTTGCCATGGACTTGAGAAAGGAAGAGAAAGAGCACAAGAGGCTGCCCAGGAGGGCGAATACAGAGGCCACAGACTGCTTTCTGAGGAGACAGACAAGCCTCAGTAATGACCTGTCCAGCGAGCACCTTACCTTGCTGATCTTCACCATGTCCAGTTCCTTCTGCAGGCGGGCGAGTGTGGCATCGTCATGGCCTCCGGCACACTTGGTGACTGTGCACCACTTCTGGCTGTGTGGGTCATAGCAGCCCATGAGGAAGATGGACATCATGCCACCTGGGGGAGGCACAGGCTGAGTTGGGCCGTGGGTGGGGGGGGGGGGGGCATCACTGCCAGCCCCATGTGCCCAGTGAGAGGCAGCGGGAGAAAAAAGGGATGGGCCTCGGCCTCAGAGGTCCAGTTCACCTCCTCATCTACTCTGACTAGAGTCTCAGTTTCCTCCAGGAAATCAGTCACGGCCAACCTGTTGGGCTCCAGTGAACAGTGAAAGGAACTAGAAGTGCAGACAGACTCAGAGCCAGTTTCTCAGATCCCGGCTTCCCTTCTCGTCAGGAAATAAGAAATTTCACCAAGCAGACACGCCAGCAGAGTCTGAGGAAACAGCTGGGGGTGTGCTTCCCATGCCACCCTGCCAGTATGACCTTTTCTCCTGACCCTGACCTCTCCTCTGCCCAAGCCTGTGGCTCTCAGATGCCCATGGCCAGAGTGGGTATGGTTCAGTCGGGGATCCTAGAGCTCTGCGAATCCTTACTGGCCATGCGGGCAGATCAAGGCAGGGGAAAAGCCAACCCTCTCGCCAGACTAACTTCCAGAGAGCATCCAAAGGCTGTTCCAAGGGGCTAAAGCCATCCTGACCTTTGCTCCCTTGGCCATAGAAAGCCCCAAGGACCACCAGGTCAGCTGTGTCAGCCATGGCCCCCTCGTTCAAATAGTCTTTCTTCACTTTCAGCCAGTGCCGCTTTCCAGGTTCATATGTACCCTGAGAAGAAGCAGAGACCACATTAGCATGGACGCAGGAGACCAGGGCTCAGGCTGCTCCCAGGGCCCCACCCACAAGTGCAGAAGCAGCCCAGGGCTCCTTCCCGGCCACCCACAGCCAGCCCAGCACCTCAGAGCACACTGCCACCTGCTGGTCGGCACTGGAAAGGCTGGGGCAGGCCTTTGTTGCTTTGGCCTACTAACCCTTATCAGGAAAAAAGATTTCATCCCCCTGAAAATTTACTTCTTAAGCAAACAAAGCAACCCCCAACTGAACCTAAGGCCTCTTTACTGTAAAACCCCCCATATCGTTCGACAGCATGGCCCACTTGCGGAAAGACTGGCTAGAATCTGTCTGCAAAGGAAGTGACCATCTCACCTTCACGTCCTTTAGCACCAGCCCTTCAAGGCCCTCCCGGATCACCCGGTTTATCATGTCAGCCAAATCAGAACCTTTCTGAAGGAAAAAAGGAGACAAGAAGACAGTCTAAGAACATGGGGTGATTGGAAACGGCTCCTTTCTTGTATACCAGTCAAGTGCCCTCTGGGAAAATTCTCAACTGACCCTAAGGAGCAAACGATAAGAAAAGCTGGGACCTCTCTGGGAAGGAGGCGCCAAGCCGCACTCTCCCAGGTGGAGCCTAAGGGAATCACTGACTCATCCTCCCCGTCACACCTGACCCAAGGGCTTCCCTCTCCTGCGTTCAGACCCACCAAGAAGCCACTCAGAGTGTAGCCAGTGCTCACCGTGACTTGCTTCATTTCTGAGAACATGATCCGGTTGGGAATTTCAACCATGTTGTCATGAAGAAACTTACGTCGCTCCCACAGAGGCCTAAGAGGAAGAGTGAAGTTGAACTCAGGCCAGGACCGCTCCCCTCCCACCCCACCTCCCCGTCCTGGCCCCCACTTGCCCCCACAGCACGAGTTCTGAGGGAAGCAAGGTCATCGTGCTCCACGAGACGGTCTGCCACAGCTGACACACCCACATGTCTAGCCGTTCTACCTGGAAGGGACTGCGGGGGGTGCCATGGGGAGAAGCCAGCCACTACTCACTGTACTTGCTGCTGCTACTCCAGCCAAGCCACAGGAACATGGGCCTGGGGCCCAAACAAATCATAGCAATTTTGGTGACTGACTTTTTATTTTTACCCTGCACCTGCCTGCTTCATGTTCTAGTCCGGCTGGCTCTTGAGTTAGTTACCGAGACCTGAGGGCCTCCTGACCTGCGGTCCAACCCCCAACTCCCAACCTCGACAATTCTTTCTTCCTTCTCCTGCTTTCCTCTCCCGCACTCGAGGATGTGGGCTGCTGTGGGGGGCGCAGGGCAAGAAGACATAAGGGGCCAGGAACGTAGGTACAGCTGAGCCATGGCAGTTCACGCTTCCTCTGACTGTTTTATCTACTGCCCCACAACAATCAGAATCGTTCGGTTGTCAGTTTCTGAAAGTAAAACCCTGCTGAAAACCTGCCTGTGCCTGGGAGTGCTGGAGGAAGAGAGGCCCGCCTGGGTTTCCGGTCTCTTTGCTCTAGCCGAGAAACCTGCGCCCAGACCTGGATTGCCTCTGAGATAAGCTCCCACACCCGAAAGGGAAGTTGACGAGCAACTGTGCTGCCTCTCAGTTCCCTTCCGACTACCACCCGCGGTCCGCTTCCTGGCACAGAGGCCTCTGCGCTGGCCCCTTACTCTCTTCTCCAAACCAAACCCCCACCCTGCTTCACCCAGGGACTGGAAACAGAATCCTCACCTGTCCATCAAGCTGACATCATTGAAGTAGATACAATCAAAAACAAACAGGCAAACGTTAGCATCCTGGAAGGCAGCTTTCTGGAAGGCAAACAGAGCCACAGATAAATGAGGGGCAAGGGAGAAAAACACAAAAAACGGGAGTGCCAGTCCACTTCTGGAGCTCTGATGAAGCTCCGGAAGTCAAGTTTTATTTGTGCTTTGGGTCTCTGAGTCCTAAGACAGCTGATGGTCCTCACTGGAAACTAACCACCAGTGAGTTTTCTAACACTGCCTCTTTTCATGTCAAAATCCAAACTCCTTATGCAAGCATGGCTGTACCTAAGTAAGTGAGCAGTTCACTGCCAAACTGCACCCACGCAGGCAGCCACAGCACCCGTTGGTCCCTGTGCCCATACCTTGTGCACACCCAGAGTCCCAAAGGGCAGTGGTTTGCCGGTCTTGTTGTCAATAAGGAGCACCTCTGAGTCCAAGATCATGCTGTGGCCTCCAGGGAACGCCTGGGGGATGTATTCCTTAAAGTGGGCCACCTGGAAGAGGAGAGGTCTGCAGTCAAGAGACAGACTGGCAGCAGGGACCCAGGGCTAAATCACAGACAGCACAAACCCAGACTCCAACCCCTAGAAGACCAGTCACTGGGCAAAGAGAACGAGGCTGGGCCAGCCACCTAGACGAGAACAAGCTGTGTCAGTGCTTCAGTGCAGACTCAGGGGGAGGCAGGTATGGACGGTCACTCTCTATGGGCTGCAGAGGAGAGTTTGGAAGGTTGGAGGGAAAAAAGACCACGGGAGTGGATGTAGGGAGGGAGGAGTGAGAGACAGGCAGAAACGTGTGCCAGTGGGAGACGGGCGGGCGCTAGGCCAAGGAAGGTGAGACTAGAGTGGTTGGAGAGAAGATGGAAAGAATAAAACTGCTTCCGGAGCAGCGAAGGATACACGAGGAGTACCATGTGTCCTCCCCCCACTACCCCCCAGGAGTTGGGAGGCATGCCTGGCAGTGCTCAGGGGACCACGAGGATGGAAGCTGGGGCTCCCACATCCAAAGCTTCCATTCAGCCCTTTGAGACACCCCAAGTTCTACTTGAGGTGGATCTTTGCCTTTATTGGGAGGCTGCTGGGGAGGCTCCACCCAGCAGTTCTCATGGCTGATTCCTCACTCTGTACTCAGGGCAGGCTCGGGGATCATAGGGGATGCCAGGGATTGAACCCACATCAGCCATGTGCAAGGCAACCACCCTACCAGCTGTACTAACACTCCAGTTCCAAAGCAAAAACTTCTGGAGGGCTAGAATTTTAGTCCAATTTTGCTTTTCTTTTATGGTTTTGGGGGTCACACTTGACAGTGCTAAAGGCTTACTCCTGGTTCTATGCTCAGGAATCACTTCTGGTAGTACTCATGGGATCATAAGTGGGCTGTGGTGCCCAGGATTGAACCAGGGTTGGTTGCATAATAGGCTAGTGCTTTAATCCTTGTACTATTGCTCTAGTTCTCCATTTTTTTTGGGGGGTGGGGTGGGGAACACCTGGGGGTGCTCAAGGCTTACTCCTGGCTCTGAACCCAGGTCAGTCGCATGCAAGACATGTGTCCGACCAACTCTACAATTTCTCCAGCTGTCCCTCCATTTTTTTTTCTTTTTTAGTTTTTAGGTCACACCCGCAATACTCAGGGGGTGACTTCTGGCTCTGCACTCAGGAATCACTCCTGGCGGTGCTCAGGGCATCATATAGGATGCTGGGGATTGAACCTGGGTTGGCCACATGCAAGGCAGGTACCATACCCATTGTACTGTCTCCCCGGCCCCTCCATTTTGTCTTAATGCAGAATGTCCATTACCCAGCGTTGTATACAGCAGGCTAAACACTTAATAATTTTATTTTTATTTATTTATTTGCTTTTTGGGCCACACCTGGCAGTGCTCAGGTATTACTCCTGGCTCTGCACTCAGGTATTACTCCTGGCGGTGCTCAGGGGACGATATGGGATCGAACCCGGGTCAGCCGCATGCAAGGCAAATGCCCTACACGCTGTACTATAGCTCCAGCCCCATAAACAATAATTTTAAAACAATTCAGTAATTTGTTTAATTAGTACCAATTTACTTATTTATTTTTGGGTCACACCCGGCGATGCTCAGGGTTTACTCCTGGCTCTGAACTCAGGAATCACTCCTGGCGGTGCTCAGGGGACCATATGGGATGCTGGGAATCGAACCCGGGTTGGCCGCGTGCAAGGCAAACACCTTACCTGCTGTGCTATCGCTCCAGCCTGAAAATTAGTACCAATTTAAACAGCCCCAGGACACCAGTGTAACCTAGCTTGGGGAACACACAGGACACAGAAACACAACAAGCACTGCAGAACTCTCTCCAGTAGATTCACTGTCCCAATGTCACTGGCCAGGGAAGTGGTGCTGTCCCTAACTAATCTGACGTCTGGGCTCTTGAGCTAGACTTACTGAGTTGCTCTTATGACTGGATGACTCAAAAACAGGACTAAATGCAGTTAATGATTTCACAAATACCAAACAAAGCGGGAAGGGCCAGGAGAGACTCAGGCACAGAAGGGAAGAGTCCCCGCGGACAGGCAGCCCCATACCTTGTGAGGCAGGACAGGCTTCAGGCTGCGACTGAAGTAGCTGAAGTGGTCCCCGTTCTTATGCACCTGGACTCGCTCCCCATCATACTTGATCTCTGAGAACATGCCATTGGGACACTTCTTCATCGCATACTCGATGGATTTGCAGGCCTCAGCCTTGGGGTGGGGAGAGGTAGGGTGAGACTCGCAAATGCTCTTGCAAAGAGAAGGGTTGCTCAGTGGGATCAGCCAAGAAGCCCAGGTCTGGGGGACGGACTCTAGTCAGCTGCTTTGAGCAGGAAGCTGAAGAGGGCTGGGGTGGGGGGGAGGCTGCAATGCCATCCTCGGATGTTTATCAGGGTTGACACAAGAACTTGCACCCTGAGGAGCATGAATATAGTTCACTGTAGTGAGACTAGGATTGTACTGCAAAGTCAAACAGAGGGGTTAGCCCAACATAGGAGGCATGTGGCGAGCAGATGATGGTGAGGAGGGCCTGGGGCAGTGATCTGGTCCCCCAGGTCAGGACATCCAAACCCAGGAGCCCTTATTCACTGGACCTCAAGCCACAAGGGCTACTATCTGGAGGTAGTTCAATGACATCAGACACACAATTCCATTTCCTTCTTGACTGGATATCTTAGAGATACTATTCTGTTGTTGTCTTTTTTTTTTTTTTTAATAGATGAGAAAATCAAAGGTCAAGAAGTACTTAAGATGACATAGCGAGTAAACAGTAGGAGTGAAACTGGAAGCTAGACGCCACTCAGACTGTAATTAACCACCAAGCTGTAGAACAGATGCCACGAAGAACAAAAAAGTCAGAAAGGCCACTGCCGCAGGGCGCAGGGTCCAGTCCTGGGAGAGAGGTCTCAGGTCAGAGACACTCTTACACAGGGGCCTACAGAGTTGCCCTAGGGCACTTCAGTAGAGCACTTGCACGGGGTCTGGCAGCATGCTCAGAGGGCCCAGGGTCTAGGGCAGGCTAAAGGCAGAAACGGAATTTCATTCCTCATGAAAAGGGCAGAGACCACAATGGCCTCAGTGAGAGCTGAACACCATTGCTTAAGTTTTCTCTAAGGAAAGGAGACCAAATCACCCTGTCATAGCAAGCCTGTCTCCGCTACCAACTCTCAGGACTCCTTTGGGTGAGGCCACCCCACCTCAGGATTGACGGAATCCACCCACTGACTTTCAGCAAAGGTGACAGAGGCGCTGCAGATGCTCCCAACGATCTCAGTGTCACTCAGACAAGGTGACTAAGGACCAAGAGGCCAGCAACTCACCTAAGATTCTAGAGCGGGTCCTGGCAGAGCCCAGGCTGGAGCTCAGGTCATTCTACCGAATCACACTCTCTTCCCCTTTGTTCAGTATTCCCCTTCCTGCACCTCCGTTCTTCTCCAAACTCTTCCAGCCCACCCACCCGGGCTATCCCTGTTCATACCCATTATGTCTCACCTAAGGAGGAGAAGAGACTCGGGAAGGAGCTGAGAACAAGGCCAGAGCGGCATCCTTACCAGCATGGGCTGCACGGGGGTCATCAGTGAGGCCTGAACACTCAGGACTCGTCGCTGGCCTGGCTCGTTCTCCTGCTGGTTGCGGAGGACCCTTTCCACCACGTCCTGTAAGTTGCGGGAAGCTTTGAAAGCTTCGTAGGCATTGGGGTCAAGGGCATCTAACCTGCCAAGGTGGACAAGGGAAACAAAAGCTACTACCTTTCATCTTGTTGCTTTTGGTACACAGCTGTCCACACAGAGGAGGAGGACCCCAATATACGGGGAAGGGACTGTGTTCTATAATCAACAGACTTTCACAGAAAGAGGAAAAAGGTCTTGGGAAAAAAATCATTGGGGGTGGGCAATGGACAAAAAAAAATTTTTTTGTTATTGTTTGTTTTGGAGCCATACCTGGTGGTACTCAGGGCTTACTCCTGGCTCTGAGCTCAAGGATCATTCTTGGCACAGCTCACAGGACCATATGAGGTGCCAAGTATCAAACCTGGATCAGCCACATGCAAGGCAAACACCCTACTCACTATACTATTATTGCTCTGGCCCTGGTCTTAGAAAATTTATCCAAGATGCTATGCCGATATGAATGCCACCTCAGCAAAGAGAGAACAGGAGCAGCAAGCAGGCCACAGACACATACTGAATGTGTTCTATACTGTCCATTGTAAAGAGACTGCAAAGATACTGTCTCCATTTTATGTATAAAAAATTGGAGACGGGCTGGAGCGAGAGCACAGCGGGTAGGGCATTTGCCTTGCATGTGACCAACCTGGGTTCGATTCCCAGCATCCCATATGGTCTCCTGAACACCGCCAGGAGTAATTCCTGAGTGCAGAGCCAGGAGTAACCCCTGAGCATCGCCGGGTGTGACCCCCAAAAAATAAATAAAATAAAATAAAAAATTGGAGACTGAGCTAGATCAAGACGGACTGGGGTCTCACAGGAAGGGGAGAGATGCAGTTAGGTCAGATCCAGATTGGGACTGCAGAGTTCCAACCACCACTGCCTGCTTAAGTTGCCGGAGAAGACGGTACTTACACGTGCTTTGCGCCTGAGTTCATCTTCAGATCATGTTTGATCAGCCTGATGATGCACTTAAGGTCGTTGGCAGTACACCTAGGGGAGGAGCATGCTCAGTGGGGCTCTGGAGCACTCGAGATCTCATCCCGCTCTTCCAAGGCATGACTTTTCTAGAACCCCCTCCCTACTGGTGGGGCAGCCTCCTCACCGGGAGGAGATGTCCTGCAGGGCCTGCTGCTGCTCATCCTCCTTTGTGAGCTTGGACAGCTGCTGGAGGAACTGGTCCACTTCCTGGATGGTGAGGAGGCTCTTGGCAGCAGGGGGGAAAGACTTGCTCTGCTCAAAGAAGACTCTGATAGTCTCCGACACATCACCCTGTGTTCAAAAGGAACAAGAGGACACTGCTGTGACTCCATCGCTGCCAAGGTATCACCCCAACACCCAGGGCGGCAGATGAATCGGAGACGTAAGTCACTGCTCTCATCTATGACTCCTCTCTACAGACTCTGCTTCTGAGAGACTCTATCCCACCCACAGTTCCCGGGAAAGGCACCTCGACCCACCACAGGGCGTGTCTGCCTGCCTCAGCTGACAAGTGATGCAAGAACAAACCCAGGGCTGAGTCAATCTGATTCCCATAAAGCCATAGAGACCAGTAATAGGGGCAGCGTGGGTAGTGCCAATCCTGGAGTCGTGAGCGAGCCAAAGGAAGGCAGCCCGCGTTAGAGGAAGGTCACTCGAATGCCAGGGCCCGGCACCAGAGAGTGGAGTCTCTCGTGGCTCAGCAGTGACGATTCCAGCCCTCGGCACCCTGGGACCAACGGGTCAGCACTTCACCTTCCGTCTCCCGTTTTATCAGAAGCTTGCTCGAGTGGGATTCAGTTTCCTAGCTCAGGATGTACCCCAAGCGGGAAAAAGGGGATGCAGACGCAGACCCCACTTGACATTCTGCCCCCCACCGCCCTCCCCTTCTCCTCGGACCTGTTCGAGGTCTCGTGCCATGTCATCCGGGTTGCAATTAAAAATGCGGCTGAAAAGCTTCACAATCTGCTTATCATTCAAGTTATAGACACTCTTAATAACGCCTGGCAGCAGCAGCTTCACCGTGAGGTACACGTCGCCGTGGAATCCATCTGGAGATAGAAGAAAGGAACTGAAACATCAGCGGCACAAACCCACGGTCGGGAAAGCGAGCTCTCTGCGAGTGCTTCTGCTCCCAAACACCCTGGGTACTTCATGGCCAGGAGAGAAGGTGGCAGTCTGTGTGTCTGACGCTTCGGGCACATGGGAGAATTCCTGCAGGGTAAAGCAATGACTTTCACTCCAGGGTCCCCTGCAGTGAGCTCGGAACAGATACTCAATGATGATCTGTTAAGATGAACAAAACAGCGCCAGAAGATTTTATCTGGGGGATGGGGAGGTTGCGGGGGGGTGAGACTGATGTTTAGGCCACACGCAGCAGTGCTCAGGGGTGACTTCGGGTTCTGTGCTCAGGAGTGACTCCTGGCAATGCTATGGAAATCACATGTGGTGCCCAGGGCTAAAGCAGGGTCGGCTGCATGCCTTATCCCAAGGGACTTGTCTTTTGTACTTCTGGCCCCTGGAGATTGTTCGGAGCTGCGTGTGTGGGTCACATACCGCACTAGCATGTAGTATAGTAAACTGCCTTTTGGTTACACGGGAGGATTCTTCTGGCTTCCCGGGGCAGAGCAAGAGAGTTACCACTGTGCTCCCAGCAGACCTGGCCCTGGCTGCACACTTGGCAGAGCCCAGTGCAAAATGTAATGCAGGACTTCTTGCTCGAAGTCGCTCAGAATGTCAGGCTGGCAATTGCAGAGCGCTAAGCCGAGCACCGCTCTTGGGCAGCTGTGTGATGTGTGTGCCCATAAAGCCAGCCCTGGCTGGGGGGAAAGGGGCTTCTCAGGGACACTCAGTCCACCCGGGGCGCTCCCGGCCCCACCTCCTGCTGAGCCTTTCCTCAGGAAGTCTTGGATGATCTGGGTCTTCGTGTTGTAGCTCGGGTTTTCAGCCACCATGGCACACAGCTTGCGAAACTCGCGGAGCAGACAGTCTTTATGCTTGGGGTCACATTTGCTGGAAGACAGACTGGGCTTAGGGGTCGGGCTGACGCCGCCTTCCCCAGAGTTGTTGGGCTTGGCTGTGAGAGAGAGAGAGAGAGAGAGAAAGACAGAAAGAAATAGCAGGGATAATTCATTTGCTGAGCAGGAAGAAAAAAAAAAAAACTAAGGGGCGCTCTGCAGGTGCTTCATATGTAGCCATCTATCTCCCAAAACAGCCCTCTGGGGAAAATGTCATTATGCTCATCTTACAGGTATGAAATAGAGGTCAAAAAAAAAAAGGAGGGGAGGTGAAGCAATTTCCCCCCCTCTCACAGCTACCAATGACAGAGAAGCAGAGGACCAGCTGCTCTGCATCTCCCTCTATTAACACTTCAGAAACACAAAGGCCACCTTGTGATGAGAGTGGTCAGGTCTCGAAAATGATTACTCAGGTTTATGATATTTTTTTTTTTTTGGAGGGGGTAGCACACCTGGCAGTGCTCTGGGCTTACTCCTGGCTCTGCACTTAGGAATCACTGCTGGCAGGATCAGGCAACCGTATGGAGTACCGGGGATTGAAATGCCCTACCCGCCATACTATCTCTCTGGCCCCTCAAGTGTGATTGTTAAGCTGATCCTAGAAAAGTGGGGATAAGGAAGGGGGCAGAAACAAAGGAAGATGTTAGTCAATATGAAATCCTTGCTCTTGCAAACTGCTTGGCTGGAAGAAGCCTGAAGAAATCTCTCCTGGGGCTGAAGAGATAGCGCTGGGGGTAGGGCGTTTGCCTTGCATGCAGCCCGACCCAGGTTCGATTCCCAGCTTCCCATATGGTCCCCCAAGCATGGCTAGGAGTAATTCCTGAGTGCATGAACCAGGAGTAACCCCTGTGCATCGCTGGGTGTGACCCAAAAAGAAAAAAAAAAAGAAATCTCTCCTTCAGTCTCTTCTTTTTGACGAGAAGACCAAGACCTGAAGGGACGCTGCCCAAGGCCATCTCTCCTTCTCAGTGGCAGGGCCAGCACCAGAACAGGAGGGAGCTGGAGCCCCCGAGTGCATGCTCCACGATCCGGTCCACCCACCCAATACCCTCTACTTCTCTACTGTCCAACTACAAGGTAGTCAAAGGACAGAGTTCCCCCCCCAAGCACCCCAAAATAACTATGAAAAGCAGACTCTTGAATAACCTAGTTTTGATCTATGTTTTTTTTTCTTTATAATATCGAAGAGTAAAAAAATAGTTCCAGTTGGTGTTGACTAACACATTTTTTTCCCTGCCGACCTGGTTTTGTTCTACACTGTTTTGCTTAAAGTTACAGTTTCCAAGAATCTATTGACGATGTTGAGGACTCACTGTATAACTCTTTGGTGAGTCTTTACTTCCTTATGACCATTTACAAAGCAAATTCCATTCTTCGAGCTTGCCGCAGAGCCATTAGCAATCTAGCTGCTGAGGTAAGCTTTCTTCTTGTCTGGGAATATAAACTATAAATCTATTCTCAATTAACCTGAAATCTAAAGAGGATTTTAGGAAACAATACCCAAAACATCAATGCTTAGCGGGTTGTAAGAATTAGCATGCATGTACCTCAAAACTCCTAGGTACTCTCAACTCTTCCCAACAAGAACAGAATCCTGGGCTGGAGAGATAGCACAGCGGGTAGAGGGCTTGCCTTGCATGAAGTGACCCAAGTCCCATCTCCAGCATCCCATATGGTCCCCTGAGAGCACTGCCAGGAGTAATCCCTAAGCACCACTGGGTGTGGTCCAAAAAACAAAAAAAAATAAATAAAATAAAAACCGAGTTTTTTGTTTTGCATTTTTGTTTTGGGGGCAGAGGTCACACCTGGCAATGCTCTGGACTTACTCCAGACTGGCTTTACACTCAGGTATTACTCCTGGCAGTACTTGGAGTTCCATCTGGGATGCTGGAGACAGAACCCAGGTCAGCCAAGTGCGAGGCAAACACCCTACTTGTACTATTGCTCTGGCCCCCACAACCTATTTTTTTTTAAATAATATAGAAATACTGCTATTTGTTCAGTCATTGATTAGCTGATTGAATCCCCAACTGTTTTAAAATAAAATTCTCCTAAATTTAGACACTGTTTCTGCAACTAAAGAGGTTTTGGTACCAAAAACAAAACAAAAACAAAGAGGAGGGGTTCCCCTATGCACCCATGGAACGGTTTGGACATCAACAATGTTGATATTGGCTGAGAACTCAACTCAGTTCTGACATTACATACTCAGAGACAGTGCTAGACCTCTCAGGTGAAGGGCTCCGTTTTCCTGGACTGGCCTCTGCTCCTGCCAGTTGCAAGTCTACATCCTTACGTATTCTGTAAGGTCAGCTATAGACTGGAAGAGATTCCCATGCCCAACTCCTCACTGGATACTCTGTAAGCCTAGGTTGTTAACCTGTACTTGTTTTGGTTTGGGGGCCACACCCCTCTCAAGCCCTACCTATACCTTTGAATGGCTCGAGCCATGATCTCCTCTTTGGATTTAGTTTTCTAGAGAGGCTCAGAGAAGTCCGAGAAACATTTAACTTACTAGACTCCAATATACTATAAAGTCTCTAACTTGGGAAGAGACAGCTGCAAGAGAGACGTCGGGCAAAATAAATGAAAAGGGCAGCCCCGGGAACTTCTGTGCTCGCCTCAAGTATGCTACCAACCCCACACCTCAAGGCGTCTCAACCCAGAAGAGCTTCTGAGTCTCTCCTTTGGGGTTTTCATGAACTTCACAACGTTGGCACAAATGATGAGATCATACATTGGTGCCTGATTTAACTTCTAGATCCTCTCACCTCCCAGGAAGGATGGAATTGGGACTGGCAGCCAATTCAGCTATTGATTCACAGGAATCACAGGATCAACCAACTCCCCCAAAAGCCATTCAGCTTTAGGGGCTTTCCAAAAGCCTTTCATTAACACAACAAAAGAAAACTTCAAGCTCCTTGCCTAAAAATTTACAAGGGTTATGGGAGCTGTAAACGATCTGAATTACCAGTTTTTTTTCACTCCCTTCCTTCCTCCTCCTTCCTTTTCACCTGCATCTCTTCCCCTTTTCAAACAATGTGCCACATCCCTGGTCCTGTGCATTTCTTATAAATGACAATATTGCAGGAATCTATTGCCTCTTGTCCTAAGAGAACACTGTAGGGGTAAATGAGTTACATGCTGCCATTTCCATCTCACTGAGGTCTGAGGCCTCTTCAAAGAGAGAGAGAAAAAAAAAACCCTTTACTGGGAGCCTACCCATGGTCTCTGTGTCCATCCAGAGTTCGCTCCCACTGACACTCAACCCAGAGTTGCAGTCCTGACAGCTTAGTACAAGGCCACAGTTTGGCCTGGCAGTGCTTAGGGGGCAGGTAGAACACATCTGGAAGTGGTCAGGGGACCCTGTGGTGCAAGGATCAAAACTGGGACCTCACCCATGCAAGGAATGCATTCTAATCCTTTGAGCCATCTCTTTATCTTCAAGGAGAAAAAGTTAACAAAACAATAATCATTTTGCTGTGAGGTTAAAAATATACAAAGAAATGCAATGTAAGGATAGCCCTGGGCTGGAGCAATAGTCCAGTAGGTAGGGCTCTCGCCCTGCACGTGGTCACTGACTCATGCTCCATCCCCAGCACCCCATATGTTCCCCTGTGACCTGCCAGGAGTGATCCCTGGGCACAGGAAAACCAGAAGTCAGCCCTGGGCACCGCCAGTGTGGCCCAACCACCTGCCAACCAGAAAAAAAATTTAAAAAACTAAAAAAACAAGAGCCTTGAGAAATAGTTATTACTGCTGCTCAGATGAAAGCAAATTGTTACTAAGATTACATCATACAGAAACTTCCACCTAGAATTCTAAATAGGACGCCAAACTAAAAGGAAGACGTAATAGTGAAAGTCGCCCTAATCTATTTTACCTGAAAAACCAGAAAATTTCCGGGGGTTGGTATTGGTGACAAACGAGGTGCCTTTTGCTGGAGATGTCACCTGGCCTGTGGCTGTCAACTTTGTCTGAACAACAGCTTTCTTCTTGGGTGTGCTTGTTGCCTTAGATGACAGATCTGTCGGAATCCAAAAGAAGGGGGAAGTACTGGTCAGAGAAAGATTCCTGAGAAAAATTCCAAAGAATTACCCAATTGCACTCTTAGAACCTGGCTTGGTGAGTTACTGCTGTACCTTTCCCCCAAGCCTTCTGGGGAGCCAATCCTTGGGGGGGCGGTAGACCTTAACAGGGTGTTGGATGGGCAGTGTGCTGGGGACAAAAGACAGTTCCCTTTCTTTAAGTAACTTAAATTTTCATCAACACTGTACCTCTTATCCTACATACAGTACCCCAGTGTATTTGGGAGAGAGGGGCCAGAAATCACGTCTCAATCGAGGAGGCATGAAAAAGCAGTATTCTTCACCCCACCTGCAATGTGCTGATTTATCTGTTCCTTTTCATTCTCTTCCAGCTCTTCCCAGCCTTCCAATTCCGTGAGGTCTTCAATTTTTTTGGTGGTGGCCCGGGCCCGCTCCAGTTTCTCAAACATGCATTTAATGTGGTACCACTCTTTCATATCGCCCCCAGACTCTGAGAAGGGGTTGGGGACCACCTTGCCAATCCGGCAGACACCTTTCACAATCTTCTCCTTGCATTTCTTGCAGCCCGCGGTGCCCCGCTTGGCATAGTCCACACAGAATCGTTGCTCGGCCATCTCCCAGGGGCCACTGCACAGTCCCACATGTGATCCTGGCAAGAAATCCAACCGCGTGGCCCGGGGTCTTAGATTTGCTCCCTGGGACAACAGACCAGGCTTCCTCCTCTGAGAGAGGCAGCACCCATGAGACAGACCTGTCTCTGCCCACAGATGGAACTGCCTGACGTCAGGTCGGTGAAGCTGTTTCCGGAGTAGGCACAGTTCCTTTTGGCCGAGGGCACGGAGGGCTGGTGGGAAGAGGATCTTAAAAGTCAGAGTCATACAGCTGCACAAAAAGGTGAAAGGAAGTTATTATTTGTTCTAGAGATTTTCAATTTGGACCTGGAGAAAAGAAAAAGATATGCAGTTTTTGAAAAAAAAATTTATCAGGGCCAGAGAGATAGTCCAGGAGGTAGGGCACTTGCCTTGCATATGGCTGACCTGGGTTCGATCCCTGACACCCTAACCCCCAGCCCCCCAGGAGTGATCCCTGAGCACAGAGCCAGGAGTGAGCCTTGAGCACTGCCAGGTGTGACCCCAAAAGAAAACAAAAATTTAAAAAATAAAAATGAATTTTATTGTACAAATTACACAATTTTCTATAATTTTAGGAGCTTAGCTTTAATTCATCTATACATGTGTAGGTGTTAATCACCTCCATAATAATTTTTTTAATTAAAAAAAAAACTTGGGGCTGGAGAGATAGCAGAGCGGGTAGGGCATTTGCCTTGCATGTGGCCGTCCCGGGTTCGATTCCCAGCATCCCATATGGTCCCCTGAGCACCGCAAGGAGTAACCCCTGTGCATCGCCAGGTGTGACCCAAAAAGCAAAACAAACAAACAAACCCTTGTATGTGGGATATAAAGAAGCATATATAAGGGAACAGCAAATAGTCAAAGTCATGGGAAATGGAGATTTTGTCTACAGAACTGTGCTGGCATGGCGGGAGAAGTGAGTGTGAGGAGAGTGGGGCCCTAGGGACATTCTTGGACAGAAGTGGGCTCCGGTGATAGGTGTGGTTTTTCATTTGCATGAAAAGCATGATGTATTATAAATCACTGTACCTTGATACAAATGGTAAAGATTTTGTTTTATTTTGACTTATTTGGCTTTGGGATTACATCTGGCTGTGTTTAGGGCTTACTTCTAGTTCTCTACTCAGGGATCACTCGTGGGCAGTGCTCAGGTGGATATATGTGGTGCCAAGTGTGGAACCCAGGTCAGATATATGCAAGGTGGGGGCCAAAGATATAGTACTAGGGGTAGGACATTTCCCCAGCATCCCATAGGGTCCTCTGAGTACCACTAAGAATGATTCCTAAGTACAGAGCCAGAAAAAACCCCTGGGCATCGCTGGGTGAGGCCCCTGAACAAACAAAAAAGATGTGAGGGGCTGGAGCAATAGTACAGAGGGTAGGAAGTTTGCCTTGCATATGGCCAACCAGGGTTCGATCCCCAGCATTCCATATAGTTCCCCAAACACTTCCAGTAGTAATTCCTGAGCACAGAGCCAGGAGTAACCCCTGAGCTTTGCCGGGTGCGGCCCAACAAGGGGGAAAAAAAGATGCATGCAAGGCAAAAGCCTTAACCGCTGTACACCTGGTATACAATAAAATTTGAAAAAGAAAAGAAAAGGTGAAAGGCAAAAAGGGAGAGAGAGAAAACTACGGGACCAGGTTTTCAATGGCTTCAAAGGCCAAAGCCTAAATAATTCATGCCGACTAATCCAACACGGCCCAAAGTACTAAGATTTATTACATCCAAGATGAAGAGTTCCAATATGGGAAAACACTTTCTGCAAAAGGGTGTTCGATTAACTAACGTATAATGTATACATCTATATCTCTCAGAACAGTATTCCCAATCAGGTGCTATATGGCCCCTTATGGATCTTCCCCCCCCCCCCCCCAAGAATATCAAAAGATAGCCACAGGAAGGAAACGAGGTCAAAGTGGGTAGGACTGTGGTCAGAAAAAGGTTGAGAAACTCTCTCTGTGTGTGTGTGTGTGTGTGTGTGTGTGTGTGTGTGTGTGTGTGTGTTTTGCTGTGGGCTGAACCTAGGCCCTCACACATAGAAGGCCATAGCTCTACCAATGGAGCTATATCCCTGGACTATGTTCATGAACTTTTTATTGTTTTAATCATAGCAACTATAGTTAGAGCTGGAGAGATACTAAAGAGATAAATGCGCTTACCCTCTGTGTGGCTGACCCCGGTTAGATTCCCTGCACCATCTATGGTTCCCGGGCATCACAGGAGTGGCCCCTAAGCAAGAGCCATCCACAAGTAGTCTTATGGGTATGGTCCAAACCAAATGGACCTATTTGGGGAGGCAGTGAAAAGGCACCTACAGTCATAATTCTTTTGGTTCTAGAATCACCAGCAATGTTCAGGGACTACTCTCAGCTGTGTGCTCAGAGACCATAAACGCAGTGTTGAGGGTCACTCTGAGGCCTCCCTCATGCATGTGCTCAGTCAACTGGGCAATTTCTCTGGCACGACAGTCAGAATTCCTAGGTTCAGATCCTCCCTCATCTGCTGCCTGATCTTGACTAAATTCCTCAATCTTCCCCTGTTCAATTTTCTCAACTGTATAATATGAACAATAGTAACAAGAGGTTGTTCTAAGAGTAAAACCCTTAGAATGGAGTTTGGTACTCAGCAGGCACGTAATACATGTTAGGTTTTTTTAAGTTTTGTTTCAGTTTTGGGCCACACCTGGTGGTATTTAGTGCTTACCCCTGGCTCAGGGATTCTCAGGGATTACTGCTAGTGGGCTTAGCAAGAGCCCTACTTGCTGTACTATAGCTCCAGCCTCCATGATAGCTCATTGTCAGTTTCTTTTTTTCTCTAAGCAGATAGATCACTTCTCAGGGAGCAAATCCAGGCTGACAAAATGCAAGGTAAGTACTGTTACCATCTGTACTATTGCTCCAGCCTTCAATGTCAGTTTCCTTTAAGCAGAGGCTCCCGGTATGCAATTAGCCTGTTTATAAGCCATAAAGCATCTTGAATCACCGTCTGCAGAAGGATATAGCAACCCCAATTCAAACAGGGGACGGGACGGATAGATAATACGGTGGGTAAGGTGCTCACCTAGCATGTGGCCAACCCTGGTTGGATCCCCAGCACCTCATATGGTCCCCTGAGCTCCGCCATGCGTGATTCCTTAGTGCAGAGCTAGGATTAACCCCTGAGCACTGCCCGGTGTGGCCTCCTTCATGAAAATCCAACAGGATTGTATGTATCTGCACAGTATACCTATTTTCATATTCCTTTTACAGTCTTTTTAGATTTCTGTTTTCTACAGAAATCTTTACAGTTCTAACTTTTTTTTCTTCTTGGGTCACACCCGGTGATGCTCAGTGGTTACTCCTGGCTCCGCACTCAGGAATTACGCCTGGTGATGCTCGGGGGACCATATGGGATGCTGGGAATCGAACCCGGGTCGGCCGCATGCAGGGTAAATCCCCTATCCGCTGTGCTATCACTCCAGCCCCACAGTTCTAATTTTTTAAAATTTATTTTTAGATAAATAAATAAAACTGGATGGCACTTAGGGTTTACTCCTGGCTCCGTGCTCAGGGATCACTCACCTGAGAGGGCAATGGGGACATATGGGGTGCAGGGGAAAGAATCCAGGTCAGTTGTGAGCAAGGCAAGCACCTTACCTGCTCCACTATCTCTCTGGGCTCACAGTTCTAATTTTAAGTATACGGGAAATGATTTTCAATCTGCACCCTCCTTTGTAATGAAATCACCACTGGGTTTAATGAGCTTTACCTACTGCAGTGCCATAGGACTGCAGAAAAATGCATGTGCACGGGGCTGGGCAGTAGGGCTGGTTGCGCCCTGATGAGGCAGAGGGTGCCGTTTGGGAGTCTTGGTTCCGGTGAAGTTTTCCCAACCCTCTAAGTCTCGGTTTTCTTGTTTCTAAATGAAACGTTGCTTAAACAGGGCATCAGGCGATGGTCGGGAAAAGGAAGCCCTGGCCGAGGGACCCTGCGATCCCTGGAAAGCACACACCCGGCGCCGCGGGGAGGTAAAGGCACCGGCTGGTTGGGGGCGCGCGGGGAGGTGTGCGAGCGCGGGTCTGCCCTCGCGGACAGACCGACGCTCGGACAAGTTAGTCTCAACTCGGGCTCGAGATGAGCCGAGACCCCGGGGCCAGCACAGGAGTCCCCCGACCCCGCACCCGGGCGCCATACCCTCGCCCCAAGAGGCGCAGCCACGAGGAGACACAATGCGGCTCTGTCCCCGGCCCCACCGGCCGCCACGGGACACCCCCCAGCAAGGGCCGGCATCGGGGGTCCCTATCTCGGGCTGGGACCGGGGGTCCCCGCGTGTGGGCCGGCACCCGGAGGTCCCCGCGCTCGGGCCGGCACCCGGGGGTCCCCGCGCTCGGGTCGACACTGTGGGGGGGGAGGGGTCCCTGGGCGCCGCCCGAGGGCTTACAAGGGGCGGCGGCAGAACCAGGGGCTCCCCCACTCCCACCGACGCGCTCCAACGAGTCGGGATTGGTCCGGCTAAGCGGAGACCCCCGTGGCGGGGTCCCGGGGAGCCGCGCATCAGCCCCGGGGGGCCGCCACGTCACGGAGGGTGTGCCCCGGGGCTCCGCCGACCCGGCGGGCGGGCGGGCGGGCGGGGGAGGAGTCCAGAGGGCAGACTCGGCGGCCGCGCCGAGCCCGGGGCTCAGGGCCGCCCCCTTCCCCGCCGCCCGGTCCCTCCGCGCCTCCGCTCACCTGCCTCCCCGGCTCCCGCGTTCGCCGCGGCCCTCGGCAGCTGGAGCCCACAGGCCGCGGGCTGACCACGACGGTTGGAGCGCCTGTCTCTTTAAATCCGGGTCTCCCGGCCGCCGCCGGCGCGCAGGCGCACAGGCCGAGCCGCGCGGCGAGCCCCGCCCCCCGCCCGACACGTGGGTCCGGTGGGGTCCGGAGCTGGGAGGTCCTGGGGTTGTGATCTCGGGTCTCGGATCCCGGCCTTGCACCGCTGACAGAACTTTCCAGGACTCCCCATTGATTTTCTCATATGACAACGTAGAGGAGCTTGTCGCTAAAGAGTGTAATGAGGGCCAGAGCCTTAGTGCAGCGGGTAGGGCTGGACGCGGTCCTGGGCATCCCATATGGTCCCCCCAGTACCGCCAGGAGTGATTCCTGAGTGCAGAGCCAGGAGTAAGCCCTGAGCATGGCCGAGTGTGGCCCCCAAACCAAAAAATAAATATAAATAAAAGTTGTAGTAGTGAGCTGGGAAGGCAAGTATAGTGTCATTCTGTAGCCCATCCGTCTAGCATTCGGCACAGTGCTTACCAGCACGTAGCAAGTATACAGTAAATACTGAAAGTGGAAGAAGAGGGCTTTTTTTTTTCACTCTCTTCTTGAATACGTGGTGTTCTGCTTGCTCACATTTCTCCAAGTAAATTTCTTTAAATAAAAACCATGTTGTGGGCTGGAGTGATAGTACAGCGGGTAGGGCGTTTGCCTTGCATGCGGCTGACCCGGGTTCAATTCCCACCATCCCTTATGGTCCCCTGAGAACCATCAGGAGTCGTTCTTCAGTGCAGAGCCAGGAGTAACCCCTGTGCATTGCCGGGTGTGACCCCAAAAGTCAAAATAAATAAATAAGATTAATTAACCAGCCTAATGTTGATGTTTAATTTTAAAAAAAAACAACCTATATTATGTCACCAAAAAATTAAAAAGATAATTGGGGAAAAAGACAAATTTTGTCTTGGGGCTACATGAGGCTGTGCTTCAAGGGCTACTTCCTATATGATTCCTGCAATCTAACATAGGGTCTGACACGCTCTGCTGCCGAAGCCTATCTCCGGCTCTCGAGTTTTATTTTGAATATATTAGGTTTGGTTTCAGATCACAATACCACTGTTTGCTTTGAGGGCCACACCTGGTGTTGCTGACCAATTCCTGAGAGGTAACACCCGAATTATGCATGCAAAGCATGAGCTTCAGCTAGCTGAACTGTCTGGCCCCATTATACCACTGGTTGAAGTAGAACAAAATTTCTACTCTTAAGCCATAGAAGAGGCTTAAGTTCTTCTAACTGGCAATTGAGTGATCCCAAATGAATCTTTCTCATGTCTTTCTGTCTGTATCTTTGCTCCCTCTCCCCTCTCTTCTCTTTCTCTCCTCCCCATGCACATCTATTATTATTTTTTTAAAAATATATATATACACTTGGACAAGGAATCGGCAGAGGAACCCAGGTGTGCGGGATCCGGGGCTGAGATCTCCAAGCCTACTTGGTTCGGGACTGGGCCTCCTCCACCCAGCTCCCCCACCTTCCAGTAGCTAGACAGTTACACCCACCAACTGCCGTGTAACTCCATCAACGGCCAGGATCCAGAGACTCTAAAGCCAAGCTCCTGGAAGCACGCGGCCGCATTTGCGGCTGCGCAACCTCTTATTCTCTAGTTCTCACTCTCAGAGAACTTGTCAGGCTACTTAGAGTATCATACCCACCTATATGCCTGACTAGAAACACCTGTAAAGGTGATTAGAGGCTGCCCCAAAAGCTTCCATCCCTCTTGAAGAGCCCGACAAGCTACCGAGAGTATCCCGCCCACACAGCAGAGCCTGACAAGCTAACTGTGTCGTACTTGATATGTCAAAAACAGTAACAATGAATGGTCCTCATTCCCCTGGTCCTGAAGGAGCCCCCAATATGTCATCGGGCTACACTAGCACGTGACAGGGACAAATGAAGATGTTACTGGGCCTGCTCGAGCAAATCGATGAACAACGGGGTGATAGTGATAGTGATAGTGGTGGTCAATAGGTATAGAAAGGTATATTTGGTTTGCATTTTATTTCTATTGAGTGGCATTGACTGTGGTGCATGGTGGTGATAGGGGGGTGCAGGGCTTGTGGTGCTGATAGAATCTGGGTCTCCTGCAAGCAAAGTATGTGCTCAGCTCATGCTCTCTCTCCTGCCTTTATGCATCTTTTTATCTGATCAGTACATAAAACAATACACCTCACACTATAAGCCCTAACAAATATTAATGAATCACTATCACTATCATCCCATTGGTCATCAAATTACTCGAGCAGGTGCTAGTAACATCTCCATTGCTCCCAGCCCTGAGATTTTAGCAGCCTCTTCTTACTCGTCTTTTCCCAATGATTGGAGGCTCTTTCAGGGTCAGGGGAATGAGACGTATTGTCATTACTGTATTTGGAATATCGAATACGCCATGGGGAGCTTGCCAGGCTCTGCCCGTGAGGGCGGGATACTCTTGGTAGCTTGCTGGGCTCTCCAAGAGGCATAAATGGGTAGGAAGTGTCTTATAATGTGTCACAAGGCCTCGAAAAGTGGCCTGGAGCGTGGTGGTGGTTGGGCAGTGGAGGTCAGCTGTCAGGGCTGGGTCCCTTGGTGTGGGGAGGGCTCCCACCTGCCCCACAGCCTGGCATGGAGCCCGATGGCATGGTTCTGGGAGCCTCCTTTTATACTCCCGTCTGGGAGGAACATCCATGAGTTCTGGAGAGTGGCCAATGAGGAGATTATCTGATGCCAGCAGGGTGTGGCTTAAGGGTGTGATCCCTGAGTCACCGAAGACTGGGGGAAGCAGTCAGAGGATCTCTGTTCCAGGTCCTGTTGAGTCCAGAATCCAAGGTCACAAAGTTTATTAATGAATAAATGAATAAAAGTCATGAGTGAATGAAATGAATAGATGAAACTCAGAGAGAAGTAAACTTCCTTGGAAGGGTGTTTATTGCATTGTGTCTTTGACAGTGTGTGATAGATCCTTTTACAAAAAAACTCAGGCTCTAAGTGTCTGTTTTGCCCGAGGAGAATTCCACAGAACTCCTAATAGTCTCTAACTTGGGTCCCAACTGGGAAACTTGTACAACTGTGAGCAAAGGCAGAACAAAGGTGCCTTTCCTTTGAGAAGCAGAAACTGTCTTCCAAGAGAATAAGGTAATGTGGCAGTATCAGGGCTTTGGGATCAAATAGGCTTAGGTTTGGATTATGTTCAGAACCTTTGATTATGTTCTCTTGGGCCTCAGTTTTCATGGTGAAATGAAGATAAAAATACTTTTGTGGGATAGTCCAGCGGGCTGAAGCACACACAGAGGGCCCAGATTTGATCCCTCAAGTAACATACTGGGAATAGCCCCTGAGCACCCTGATGTGGCCCAATAATCAAAACAAAATACCTTACCCCCTTGGTTTGTAACAGTGAAATGAGATGGTAGATATTAACTCACAAAGTGCTTGGTGCTTAATAGATGTTGCAGTAAAGGTATATTTTCCATTCCTCATCCTGGGTACATTCATACCACTGCAGTTTAGTCTGTCATCAGTCAAAAAAATTTGGGGGTCTGGAGCGATAGTATTAGCGGGTAGGGCGTTTGCCTTGCACACGGCCGACCCGGGTTTGATTCCAGGCATCCCATATGGTCCCCTGAGCACCACCAGGAGTAATTGCTGAGTTCATGAGCCAGGAGTAGAAACTGTGCATCGCTGGGTGTGACCCAAACAGCAAAAAACAAAACAAAACAAAAACAAACAAAAAAATTGGAATGCTGGGGATAGAACCCAAGTCAGCCACGTGCAAGGCTGTACTATCTCTCTGGTCCCTTCAGTCAAATATTTACTTTGGGCCACGCCCAGTGGTGCTCAGGGCTTACTCCTGGCTCTGCGCTCAGGGATCACTCCTGGTGAGGTTGGGGGACCATGTGGGGTTCCGGTGATCAGACCATATTAGCTGTGTGCAAGGCAAGCACCTTACCCACTGTACTATCTCTCCAGCCCCTCAGTCAAGTATTGAGTGACTGCTCTGTGCCAGACACTATTCCAGAAACTTGATGCTATATTGAAACAAAACACACACAAAAATCCCTACCTTCTTTATTCTGTCAGCATCTAATCAGCCAAGATATATTATTAGAGAGCTATTTTACAGTCTTGTTTGATAACACATAATCACATCACACACTACTTTGCAAACCACGTATTTTGTTAATAGATTAGTGTGGAGATAGACTATAAAATGGGTAAGAACTAAGATGATGATGAGTGCTACGGAGTAAAGCAGAGGAGGACAGAAGGTGCCATGTAAGGCAGGAATGGGGGTTCAGCTATGGTTTTAGATATAATGACCAGAACTCAAAACATTAATGTGCATGCTTTGATTGGGTTCAGTTTGGGACCAGAGCCCGAGTTCAGTCCCTGATACCTCACAATCCCCTGGATACTGCCAAAAATGACCCCCAAGGACCACGCCAGGAATAGCCCTTTAGGACTGCCAGGTGTGGCCCCAAAACAAAAACCAGAAACAAATACAGTGGCCAGGCAATACAAAGTGACAGTTACCATCTTTTTATTTGTTTTTGATTTGTGTAGGGACCACACCCACGGGCTACTCTGCTCTTTGCTTCGGGCAGGGAGCACTCCTGATGGTACTCCTGGGGAGCCCCAGGGACCTCTCAGACCTCCCACATACAAGACATGCACATTAACCTTTTAAACAATCTCTCTCCCTGGCCCAGCAACTAATCTTAAAGGAATGAAGAGGAGACAGGGGTTAGATCTAAAGATGGGAGTAGCAAGAGGTTGCTGGAGACATACTATGGTGGGTAGGGTGCTTGCCTTGCGTGCGATTCACTTAGGCACCCCATATGGTCCCCTGAACCCTACGAGGAGTGATCCCTGAGCTCAGAGCCAGGAGTAAGCCCTTAAGACTCTCCCCTTGTGGCAAATGTGGGCCTCCTAGGTCTCATGTTCTTGTTTTCCTCGACAAAGGAATGGGATGATCGAGGAACAACCAGGGGACATCATGTGTGTAATGATAAAGCATGAGGTGGCACACATGTCCCTGAGAATGATGATTCTCAACAAATTTACTTCAAAGGTGCAGGAGGCAAATGAAGGAAGCTAAACAAGCTGGAGGAAAGTAGAGTGTTTACTTAAAGAAGAGAGAAAGTAGGAGCCAGAGAGATATTGCAGGAAGTAAGGTGCTTGCCTTGAACACAGCTGACCCCACTCTGATCTCCAAGCACTGCCTGGAGTGATCCCTGAGCACAGAGCCATAAACAGGCCCTAGAGCACTGCCAAATTTGGCCCCAACCCTTTCACCCCCCCACCCCCCAAACAAAGGGAGAAAGTAGCAAAGACCATACAAGTACCTGGGGGGGGAGGTTCAAAGGTCAATGCAGGATTTGTTTCCCTCTTCTTTAGGGTTTCAGATTTCCCTCCTTTGCTATTCCATCCCACTCTCCTTCTCAGACCCATTGGGTAGGAGGTACCTGGAATCCAACCACATTTGGCCACTATCTGGGTTGCCATGGCAACTATGAACTGTCTTGAGGCTGGTGGGCATGATTTTGATATGTTCAAATTTTATGAAGATTGTACAATGAGCTAGAATTCCCTCACTGGTTGCCCGGAACCTACCTATGCTTACTCCCCCTGGTTGTAGCAGAGGGAGAGAGAGCTTGCCTGGTATTTGGTACCTGGCTGGGAGCCTCACAGACTGAGTAATTTTTAAGCCTTGCTCTCCCTTCTCTAATGCTCCCATGCCATTACCATTTGCTAACTTCCTCCCTAACTTCCAGGAGCCACTGCTAGCCAGAAATGCGCAGTGCCCTGATGAGACTGAGGGTAACAAAGATATTTCCTAGGCAACGCCCTAGCACTGACCCACTGCCTAAAACAAGGCAAGAAAAACCCATAAAATCAGCTTCCCGGGGCCGAGTGATAGTACAGTGGATAGGGCATTTGCCTTGCATGAGGCCGACCTGAGTTTGATAACCGGAATCCCATATGGTTCCTTAAGCACCACCAGGAGTAACCTCTGAGCATCGCAGGGTGTGATCCCACCCCCCCCGCCCCCCAAAATTTTCAGCTTCCCAAAGGTCTGGAACATTCCATCCTGGAGCTGCCTACATCCCAACTTTGGGTGTATGATCTCTTCTCTAGCATCCTCCACTGTGCAGGTGCCTGTGTCCTCCTTCCAGGTAAGATTTTCCTTTTGGGATTCTCTTTCTCCTCACCTGCCCTCCCCGCTTACTTTTTTTTTTTCCATTTTAAAAACTAAAATAGGAATGAAATCAAGTTTTTCTTTGTTTGGGGACCACACCTGGCAGTGCTTGAGGGCTACTCCTAACTTGGTGGGGAGCAGAGAGAGGGAGGGCAGGTGAGAATCACTCCCTGTGATGCTTAGGAAGACCAGGTGGTGTAAGGAATTGAACCTCGGGCTCCTGTGTGCGAAGCACGCTCTCTGGGTCTTTGAGTCATCTCCCTGGGCCACCTCCTATTCCCTGAATGAAACACCTGCACTTCGCTATCTTCTCTAGAAATTCTCTTCTGTGATATGAAGATAAAACTTTGAACTGGAGTAAGAGGTTGGGACTGACCGACTTTTACCAATCCTGACCTCTCTGGGTATCCCACCAACAACAGCATTAATGATGGTTATAGTAATTCTAGTAAATTGCACCAGTAATCTTTTACTTCTGACACTGGACATATAAGTTATCAACACATCAAGCAGTACTGTAACCCCAGATGGGCGCCCTACAATTGAACTCAATTCCAACATGATTTCTGTGCACTTAGCATCAGATTCTGCATATTAGAGGCTTAGTCTGACAAATCCCCTTCGTGCCCACCTCCATCCCCCTTCAAACTTCAGATGCCAGTCTTGGTCTCAAGCCCAGGTTGTCAGAGCTCTATGCCTCTGATCACTGGCAATGAACCAGAAGTTCCCAGGATTCCTGGGTTTTAACTAATTTGCTAGGATAGCTCAGAGAATTCAGGAAAGTTTACTTATTGCCAGATAAGTTTTTAAGGGACGTAACTCAGGAATAGCCAGATGGAATAGATGCATAGGACAAGTTCTATGGAAGGGGCACACTTTTCTACGTGTTTACTGACTGGGAAACCCTCACACCCTGTCCTTTCCATGGTTTTTTTTTTTGATTGTTTGTTTTTTGGGTGGGGAACAACATCCAGTGTTTTGTCTTATTTTTTGGTGAGGACCATATCCAGTGGTATTCAGGGCTCACTTCTGACTCTGTGCTCAGAAGTCACTCCTGGTGGTGTTCAGCGATCACTCCTGGCAGTGTGCAGAGGACTATATGTGGTGTCAGGATCTACCCAGTTGTCTGTAAAGGTAAGAACCTTAACCACTGCACTATCCCTAGCCCTCTTTTTTTCTTTTGGAAAGTAGGGAGGTTGGGCCACACTGGGTGTTACTCAGGGGTTACTCTTGGCTCTGAGCTTAGGAATCTCTCCTTGTGGTACTCGGGTAGAACCCAGGTCAGCCAGTAAGGCATTTGCTTTGTAAGCAAGTGCCTTACTGGCTGTACCATCTCTCTTTTACAGAGACATGATTGGATGAATCCTTAGCCATTGGTGATCAAACTCTGTTACCCAAAACTCTCTAAGGAGGTTGGATGGGTTGGAGCAATAGCACAGCAGGTAGGGCGTTTGTCTTGCATACAGGCCACCTGGCCCACCCAGGTTTGATTCCTTCACCCCTCTCGGAGAGCCCAGCAAGCTACCAAGAGTATCTCGCCTGCATGGCAAAGCCCGGCAAGATATCCGTGACGTATTCAATATACCAAAAATAGTAACAAGTGTCACAATGGAGACGTTACTGGGCCTGCTCGAGCAAATCGATGAACAGTGACATCGATTATGAACAGTGACAGTGACAGAAGAAGGTTGGATTTCCTTAGTGACTAGTACTACCCCCAGGGATTTTCCAAAAGTCAACTCATTGACCGAAAGGCTGTTGTATTTGGAAGGAGCTGGTTTTGATTAGTAATGACACCTTGGTCATGCTTATTACACTACTCAGCATATTCCTAGAATAGTTTTTTTGAGCTTTATTCCCAAACCACTTTATATTTATTTATTTTTGCACACCTGGCTGTCTTAGGGCTAACTCCTGGTTCTGTGCTCAAGGATCACTCCTGGCCATGCTGACAAGGAGAGGGTGGGAAATCATGTGGTACTGGGGACTGAACCTACCTTATCCCCTGTACTATCTCTTTGGCCCCTCCAAATGCATCTTATTACAAACCATAGTAGCGCTGATATTCTATATTCTACTGAGGGTCCTTAGACAGTTACCCAGACAAATCATAGAACCCTCAGAGGGGTTAAAACTAAGGCTCAGAAGTTAGACCATAAAGGTAGAACCCATGTAGGGGCCTGAGCAATAGTGTAGTGGGTAGGGCATTTGCCTTACATGCGATCAACCTGGGTTCGGTCCCCAGCACCCACATGGTCCCAGAACACCATCAGGTCCCTGAATACAGAGCCAGGAGTAAGAATAGAGCACTACCAAGTGTGGCCCTAAACCAAAAAAGTCGAGCACACACTTAGCATTCGCAAAGCCCTGAGTTTGATCCCCAACACCATATGCCACTCCACTCAGCACCATAGGGGGCAACCCTGGTAACTCCCCAATCATAGCCCACATAAGTTCATGGTGAATAATAATGTGGGGTAAGAGGCAAAATGGGGACTTTGTGCCTGTTGCCTTTTTTTTTGGCTTTTGGGTGACACCCAGCTATACTCGTTGCCTTGAGAAACTCATTTCATTTCTGAGTAAGATTCCCCATTTGTAAAATCGAAGATCTATGCTTTACAGGGTTGTGAGGATTTGAGATAATGACTGTTAAGCCCTTGGCTGGTGCCAGACATATAGTAAATATTCAGTAAATAGTAGCAATTATTAATAACAACCTGACATCCTGGCTTGGTTGATACTCTATTATAACCACATTTGGCAGAAAAACAAGCAAACAACCTCCCCACCTCTATCTCCTACTCAATTGGTGGGTTTCTTCAAACTCCACTAAAGGTGACCGCTGGCTCCCTTGTGCACGTGAAGCCCGCCAAATGCTGTCAGCGAAACGGAGGTGCAGCCAGATGGAACTCCTTCCCTCCCCTGAGATGCCGGGAGCACTTTCAGTGAAGGATGACGGAGTGCAAAGACGCACTCGGAAACAGCTCAGGCTGCCAAGTGGCAGGAGGTAGGAGCCAAATGAAATGGTGATGGCAGAGGAGGGGACAGAGGGCTGTGAGTAATTGGAAGGCAACATGTGCTTGTAGACTCTTTGATCTTATTCTGCTACTGAACCACTTGATTCCTTTTTTTTTTTTTCTCTCCACTCAAGAGACCTTTAGGCAATCACAGTGGCTCACTAGCTCCTGCTGACATATGGACATCTCACTTTGCTTGTTTGGTGCCAGGAAGAATTACCATTAGTTGCTAAACATAATGAGGCCCATTACGGAGGCTTTTGTGTGTACTTCCCATGCTGTTGCGCCCAGGGTAGGATAAGGGTTGTGCCAGAGAAGGGAAGATTCAAGTCAGGTAAAGATTTCTTTTTCTTTCTTTTTTGGAGTGAGGGTCATTTGGTGCACACACAGCTGCCTCGGTGCTTAGGGATCACTCTTGGAGGTGCTCAGGAGACCATATGCTGGGGATTGAACCCAATCATCTGCAAAGTTAGGTGCCTTACTCATTGTACAATCTCCAGCCTCCAAGATAACTTCTTTTCTGGTTCCAAATTCCATGGGTCAATTAAGTCATTTTTACTTTTCTGAGCAATTCCTTGTTGTGTGGGTATGATTCAGTTCACAGGTATTTAGATTACTTTTATTTGGGGGCCATATCTAGCTGTGCTCAGGGATCACTCTGGCGGGGCTGATGGAGGTAGCAACATGTGGTGCTGGGGATGGAATCTGCATTGGCACCACATCCCCGGCACCACATATGGAAGATACTTACCTGTACTATCATCTGTCCCTCAAAAGGTATTTACTGAGATCTGTTATGTGTCTGATTATTTTAGGTTCTGAACAAGAAATGCACTGTGGTCCTCATGGAATTTACATTATGATGGAAAGACATAATTTATATACAAACAAATAAGTTGGCTTAAGAGTGATAAGATTTATGACTTCATAGAATGATGTGATAAAGTAACAAATGTTTATGCCATCTGAGAGAGGGACTTTAGGACTAAGTGAGAAAACTGCCAAGTTATTTGAAGTTAATTTTCATGCAGAAGGAATAGCAAAGCACAGGTTTTAAAATTGTATGTTTGAGGAAAGGAAAATAATAACTGGGACAGAGAGAGCAAAGGGGCAGAGAGTAGCTGCTGAAGTAAGATGACAGGTCATAAATGAGAGGCCGTGGGTTTGAGATTTCACTAAAAACAGAGTTCTAATTAGTAGCTTCTCTTAGAAATTAAGAAATATTTGGCCATGGAAGGTCACTAATCCAGAATAGTGATTTCCACATATAGTAATTTAGCTTTCCTTCCTTTTCCCACACTCTCTTAACAGGACTAGTTAGTTCAGATGTAGACATTTAAATAAGTAAATGTGTATCAGAGATAGTACTGCAATAGGGTGCTTGCCTTGCACGCAGCTGACCCAGGTTCAATCCCTGGCATAAGGATAACCCCTTATCCTTATGTATAAGGTCCCACAAACCCTGTCAGGAATGATCCCTGAGCACCACTGGGTGTTACCCCCAGACCGCCTCCTCCCACAAATTAGCAACTGCTGAGACCCAAATAGGCTTAATAAGGAATTGGATTTCCTCCACCCCACCTCCCACCTTCGTGATGGAGGTGATGGAGCATACAGTGAAGAATTTTTTAATTTAGTTTTTTTGAGCCATATCCAGCAATGCTCAGGGGCCTACTCCTGAAGGTGTAGCAACATGTATCTGGCACTACTTAAACCCTTTATATATTTTTTTGGGTCATATCTGCAGATTTTGGGGACCACACAATACTTGGGGGTAGCTCTCAGTGGTGCTTGGGGACCAATGTTGTGTTTGGGGATCAGAGGTCCCTTGCATACATGTGTTCACTCTCTAGTTCCTTAGGGTTTTTAACGGTGTAATAATTAAGGACTTACAAGAATTTCCTTAAGGATATTCAAATGTTCCTTAACATGGCACTATAAGACCTTCTATAATGGTAGGAATCAACAGTATATAATTCCTAGTATCAAGAATGAACACTCTGCTCTAAATAGATTTGCTCACAACCTTCTGAACTTTTTTTAACCTTTCTTTTAAAACCTGTACTATCCTTTATACAGTGATATGTCTTGAGTGCTTGAAGTAAGGCCAGTTCAAATGAAAGTGTTACATACACCCAGATTTCAAAAATGCAGTGTTTCATTACTATCTAAATATTAATTACATAGTGAAGCACTGGTACATTTAGTTTAGATTTTGGGCCACACCCAGCAAAGCTCAGGGGTTACTCCTGACTGGGTTAAGGAATTACACCTGGTAGTGCTTGACCACATGGGATGCTGGGGACCAAGCCTGGGTCAACCATGTACAAGGCAAATGCCCTACTATCTCTCCAGTCTGATATTTTGGGTTAAAGCTAATTTTTCATGTAGCTACTAGTCATTTTTATGTGATTTGCTTTGGGGGCTATACCAAGTGCTACTCTGCGCTCAGGAATCACTCCTGGAGGGCTGGAGTGATAGCACAGTGGTAGGGCATTTGCCTTGCACACAGCCAACATGGCCAACCTGAATTCGATTCCTTCGCCCCTCTCGGAGAGCCCAGCAAGCTACCGAGAGTATCGAGGCTGCACGGCAGAGCCTGGCAAGCTACCCGTGATGTATTCAATATGTCAAAACACAGTAACAACAAAGTCTCCAATGGAGATGTTACTGGGCCCGCTTGAGCAAATCGATGAATGGGAGGACACAGGTGCTGGAAGACTATCTATGATACTGGGGTTCAAACCGGGGTTGGCTGTGTGCAAGTGCCTTAACCCATGAACTATCTCTCCAACCCTTGCATTATATTTTTAATGAACTGCACTCCTTGAGATCATTTGCCCAGCTTCTGGGTCAGTGTGAAACTGGGCCCACTTTCAAGCACACCTTTCTTCGTACCTAATCACATTCTAAGACAAGTGACAAATGATAGAAAATGGAGTAAAGTTTTATACATATGAGGGAGCAATGCCTTTGAATTACCAAACTAAAATCACTCTCTAAATGGTATCCAACTCAAGGACAGATTTTTGTGTCAAAGACATACTTTATGACAATGGGCAACTGCTCAATAAGCACTGCAGTTCTTTGAGGCACCCATACTAAAAAACCCTGTTTTCCTGTGACATTCCTTAAATTTGTCTAAATCCATACTTACGTTACCCTGCCTTAGTAAAATCTAGTTTCCAATTATTCCCTTCCTACACCCTCCTCGTGTTTTACAATTCTATATACATCAACGTAATCTTTTGCAGATAGAAATCATTAATCTACTGTTTAAGCCTCTTTGTACCTTCTCGTTTCTATTTTATGAAAGCTGGGCTTTTGAAGGGCTGGAGAGCTAATACAGTGGGTTAGGTTCTTCCCTAGCATGAAGCTGACTCTTGTCAGTTCCTTGAACACAAGGAATAAATCCTGTGCACAGCCAAGTATGGCCCACCCCTCCAATCCCCACATAAACACTGAAACCATAAACTTTTCATAATACACACAAAACAATGTCAGGCCTATAGTATAGTCACTATGTAAATTCCAGCTATTATTACTACCCCTCACCTTTTTTGCGGGGGAGGTAAAAGCATACCTGGCAGTGCTCAGGGCTCACTCTGGGGAAACATATGGAGATTGAACCCAGGTGCTTGCATCAAGGCAAATGCCCTACCCACTGTACTATCACTTGAGCTCCTGCTTGTGTGTGGGCACACCCAGTGGTTCTGGTTGGTGGCTCTTTCCTGCAGTGCTCAAGAACCAAGCAATGCCAAGATGGAGCCCCCAGTTTCTGCATACTTTTTTTTCTTTTTGGGTCACACCCGATGGTGCATAGGGAGTTACTCCTGGCTCATGCACTCAGGAATTACTCCTGGCGGTGCTCGGGGGACCATACGTGATGCCGGGAATCAAACCTGGGTTGGTTGCATGCAAGGCAAACGCCCTACCTGCTGTGCTATCACTCCAGCCCCTCTGCACACCCTTTGATCCACCTTCCTGCTCCCTACCACTGCTCACTTTTTAATGTTGTATGCATTTCTATTCCAGGACACTGATAATTCCTTTATCCTGTTTGAATATCTATTTCCAAAGGGAGGAGTGGTTTAAACTACCAATAGCAAATGTTACTGGATGAACAACTTACATATCCTTCCCGTAAGAGGTAGAACCTGAAACTATTAACACTAATTTACCATAGGATTTAATAACATTTAAGTCTGCATGGTAAGTCAAAGGTAGTATATCTTTTATACAAGAGATAGTAAACTTGTGGATATTAAAGAAAGAAGTTTGTAGGGGGCTGCAAGGGGCTCTACATACTGTAGAGTGGGTAAGGCACTTGTCTTGTATGGGGCCACCCCAGTTCGATTCCCAGCATCCCCTATGGTCTCCTGGAGTGATTCCTGAGTGCAGAGACAGGAGTAACCCCTGAGCAACGCCTGGTGTGCCCTCCTGACCCCCCAAAGGAAAAAAGCAAAAAGAAGTGTGTAAAAATATAATGAGTTCCAGATTTAGGGCAGAAATACTCCAACTCTGGCAGATAAATAGAATAAACCGAGAGGTTTTCAAAAACACAAGACACCCAGGCCACACCAGACTTATCAAATCTTTCTAATGGCAGGGCTTGGGCACAATTAAAAAAAAAAAGTTAAGGCTTCAGATGTGATTCAGGTGCGTTTCTGCATTTTTAAGAAAAGCGTTGGAGATTATTTTCACCTTCGCTTGCACCTAAGCATCACTGGTTAATTACGAGAAACTTTGGGCTAAGGAAACTGGTCATGTTTGGTATAGTCATGCGCACGTTTTTAAAACAGAAAACCCAAATTAGAGAATTAGTTCAGAGTGAGTTGTACCTCTGAGAAGTGTTCTTAAAAAACAACAAAAAAATACCACAACACCATTACCAATCCCTCCCCCACAACCAAATTCTCTTGGGTTTAATTTACCGATTTCATGAAAGGAAGTCATAGATATCTCAAATAGCACATTTTGTATTCAACCAAAAGTTTGTCTGCCAGCCTGGTTATAAATTTCAAAAAAGTGCTTAGGTAAATATATACTGAACTTTGTACAATATTTACAGCTTGCACAAACCACAAGTCTATACTATACATGTCAAGTAAAGGTGTGTAAATAAAAGTTGGCCTTTCAGCACCTAACACTCAGGTTTCCAAAGCAGTACCTCCCGAAATTCTCAAGTTCACAGTTTAAGTGACCAGACCCCTAGGCAAGAGCGAGCAGTAGAATTAGACACTTTGTATACAGCTGGAGGGTTAGAGCGGTGGGTCTCTCGGCTGCTATAACAAAGCCCCTTTCACCCTCCAGTCCTGAGACAGCAGGTCCTGCAGTTCTCCCTCGTCGTCGCTGTCCACATTCTCCTCTTCCTTCTTCTGCAGCTCCTTGATGGTGAAGACCTCCTTGAGTCTGCTTTTGATTTCATCCTGCCGGTTCCGCAGCTTCTCCACCCGACGGTAACACTCGATCTGCTCGTCGATCTCCCCAATCTGGCGGTCCAAACGTCCCTCCTCATCCTCCTCGGCGACGATGGCCTCGGAAATGGTGTTGACCTGCCTCATGGCCTTCTGAAACTCGTCCCACTCCTTGTCCATCTGATCCTTGGGGGCGTCGACCTTGCGCACCCGCGCGTCGACCTCCGGGTCGTCGAAGAAGCCCTCGGGGAGCGCTTCCGCCGTGTTTTCTCGCCTTTCCACCACCCTCTCGTGGATCTCGGCTTTCTCAATGGACCCCGAGTGGGGGATGATGGCAAGGGCCTTGGGGGGATGGGCATCCGGGAACGGGCCCGGCGGGGTGCCCGTCGCCGCGGAGGGGAGCGCGTGCTCCTTGCCCGGCGCGTCCGCCGGCAGCTTGCTCCCGTCCCCCCTTTTCCCTTCTCCTCCCTTCGCCTTTGCCTCCTCCTCCTCCTCTTCCTCCTCCTCGTCGTAGTCGGGGAGCAGGCCGAGTCCTGAAGGAGGCTTACCAGGGCCGGCTCTCTCCTTCCCGGCTTTGTCCGAGGGGGCCGAGAGGGCGGAGGTGGAGGGCTGCGGCTGGGGTCCCGGGGTGGCCTTCGGTCTTTTGCTCTCGCGGGGCTCGGCGTCCGGCGACTTCCTCTTGGCTGCCGGGGCGGCTTCCTTGGCCCCTTTCAGCTCGGCCACCTTCTCTCGGTGCTGCTTTCCCAGGACGTGCGTCTGCCACAGGAGCTCGTTCTTCACCGGGGCGTTGCACAGGGAGCAGCTCAGCTGCCCCAAACGGTTGTACTTGGCGAAAGGCGACGCGATCTGCTTCCGGTTGGTGCTCAGACGCTGCTTCTCCTTCATCAGCCGCCGCAGCTCGTCCTGGTTCACCACTCGCTTCCCCGCCGAAGGGCGAGCCGAGGCGGACGACGCCATCTTGGCGGCCCGACCCGCCGCGACTCTCGCGGCCTCCCCCGGCGCGGCCCGATGGCGTCACTTCCTGTCCCGGCGAGGATTGGCCGAGGCGCTGGCGCGGGGCTGCGGCGCGGGACTTTCCGTGCACGCCGAGGCTGCTGCAGGCTGTGCCGCTCGGCCGCTCTCGCCTCCCTAACGCCCATGGCTGCGATTAAAGCGGCAAACTCCAAGGCGGAGGTGGCCCGGGCGCAGGCGGCTCTGGCCGTCAATATCTGCGCCGCCCGCGGGCTGCAGAATGTGCTGCGTACCAACCTGGGGCCCAAGGGCACCATGAAAATGTGAGACGGCGGTTGGAGCGGCAGTTAGGGCGCCGCGGCGGGGGCTGGGGGTGGCGGGGCGCGCCAGCGATCGCAAGTTCTGCAAGAGACGGCAGCGAGGTGGACGCACCCGGGCTCGGTGCCTCCCCCTGGCTCTTCCCAGCCAGGTTGGGGAGGAGGAAAGCCTACCCGGGAAAGAGCCTCCAGATTGAAATTGGCACTCCACAAGACCCCCAGTTCGTGGTCCCTCTCATTTCCTTAAGATTGCACATGCAATTAGAAAACCCACTTAGGGTCTCCTTCGAGAGACGGACCATTTCATGCTAGTGCTCTTTGGGACCACGAGTGCCCTTAATTCTATTTTTTTTTTTTTTGATTAGTGTGTTGTAGAGTATACCTAGAGCCTCAGGGTTCAAATTCAACCTAGTGGGTGTCTTGGCAAGTTACACAAACTTTATGCCTGCGGTTCAGTCTTTTTCTTTCATATATATACATATATATATATATTTCGTTAGTATGATCATTCCCTTTACAAGAGTGAAGGCAAGAGACAAGTGAGGACAAAAGTTTATCAAGTAGATACAGTCGTTGGAGCAAAATTAATATTTATGGTAAGAGAGGGCACTTGTGATTATACTGAGAAAAGGGACTAATTACTGATGGGAGAAGGAAAGGATAACTTATCAGATAATTATATATATATCTATATATATATATATATATATATATATTGCAGTCAAACCCAGGGCCGCCTCATGTATGCAAGGCTAGCACTCTACTGCAGAGCTTGGGCTAATAATAGTCTTGAAAGGCAGGGCCAGTTCACTGAAAGTTTCTAGAAGGCCTTTCTAGAAGGCTTACAAGAAAGAGTAACTTCAAGACTTGAGAAAGTCCAATCGTGTAAATCCAACAAAAACAAAAGCCAACACGGTTTATTAAGAGGGCAACAACAGGGTTTGTCCCCACAATCTCATTTGATAAAGCAGAAAAAATAGACATTAAGCCACATTGGGAAACCAGTTTGAATTTTACCTTGAAGGTGATGGAGAATGTGATCAGGGAATTTTGATCAGGGAAGCTGAGGCAAGTTGCCTTTTAGATAAGTGGGAGTGTGGAAGATACAAAAGGATGGTGTGTGTGTGTGTGTGTGTGTGTGTGTGTGTGTGTGTGTTTCAGCATTCTATAATACATTCCCTCTTTATTTTTGTTGTTTTGGGGCCATACCCTGCGGTGCTCAGGGCTACTCCTGGCTCAGTGCTCAAGGATCACTCCTGACAGGGCTTGGGGACCATAAAGGATGCTGGGAGTAAAACCTGGTGGACACATGCCAGGCCCTACCCACTGTGATATTGCTGCAGCCCCATTCCTTAAGAGGAAAAGATACTTATATGGTGAATTTCTTTTCATATAGTTACCTTTAGTCAAACCAAGGCCATTTCCAAAGATAATGAGTTCATTCCGTGTAGGTTCCTCAGAAATTCAAGCCAAAATGCCAGATTAGAGATTATGATGGATATTGGGAAAAGGAGAGGAAAGAGTGATAACATTTCACACACACACACATCCTGTAGGAAGTTTATACATTTGTGGTTTGTAGATTTTAAGTCACTCTCCTTTGACCAAACAACTGTTTATAACCTATCAATTGCTCTTATCCTTAATCTTCTAGATATTCCTTTTAGAACGAAATTGCTATAGCAGTCCGTTTGGGAAGAAGTGATTCTATGGACTGCAAATTTTGGCAATTACTGTGCTATCTACCCCTGGAGGTTTTCCTAGCCTAGGTCCCTAGATTCAGGGTAGAGGAATGTTGAACACGGGACTGTCAAGCATCCCTCTTGCTTGACTCTTGTCATATGAAGTTAATAACATCACTTTTTCGGAACAGGCTTGTTTCTGGTGCAGGTGACATTAAACTCACCAAAGATGGCAATGTGCTGCTTCATGAGATGGTGAGCAGATACTGAATAGCTGTTTATACCAAACATTAGTAAGCCTCTGCTAAAAACATAGTATGCTTGTAGACTGTACCTTTAAGTAAGGTTGTCAGTTAAATATAGTCATTGAGATAAGGTTTATGGATTAACTCTCACCAAAATTTTTTTGCCTGTTTTTTCCTTCTCTTCCTTCTCCTCCTCTTCCTCTTTCTCCCCCTGTCTTCTCTTTCTCCTCTTCCTTCTCCTTCTCCTCCTTCTCCATCTCCTTCTCCTTTTGATTTTGGGGACTATATGCCATCCTGGGGATTAAACCCAGGTCACCTGCATGCAAGGCAAAAGTGTCTTACCCATTGTACTCTTCCTCCTGGCCCTTATTTGTTTTTAAATTTTTGCAGGGACATTACTAAATTATATCTTTTAACTGCATTACAGTCTTTGTAATCATGGAAAAATAGAAACTCCTCAGCAATTTTGGTAAATATATTAATCTTTAAGATGGAAGGATTTAATCTTATTTTGGAAATGTCATTGCATTTGGAAGCAACAACTCTCTTATAGGCTGTTCAAACCTCATTAGTTCTCAATTTTTAAATTTTGGTCTTGACATTTAAAAGGATTGATAAAACATGTGAACTTGTGGAATGATGCTTATTTCATTTCTTGCTTTTTCTGATTGACCCTTAGGTTATCTTGTCTTTAGTGAACTACTTCTTTATCTCATTCTCTCTCTCTTTAATCTGTTCCTTACTTTCCCCAGCAAATACAGCACCCAACAGCTTCCTTGATAGCCAAAGTAGCAACAGCTCAAGATGACATTACAGGAGATGGTACTACTTCAAATGTTCTAATTATTGGAGAGTTACTAAAACAAGCCGATATTTATATTTCTGAGGTATTATTAAGATTTCATAGAATTAATGTTCATTTTGTTCTTTGTTTGGAAGGAATTTTTTTACTAGTAAAATGGTTTGATTTTAAGGGGGCAAAAATTAATTTTATTAAGATCTAGTTTGACATTTATAAGTGGAAATACTAAATTGATTTTTTAAAGTTTATTTTTTGGGCCATACCTACTGGTGCTCAGGGGTATTCCTGGCTCTGCACTCAGGAATCACTCCTGGTAGTGCTTGGGGAACCATATGGGATGCTGGGGGATTGAACCCAGGTCATTGGCATGCAAGGCAAGCTTCTTACCCACTGTACTGCCACATCTGCACTGCACTGTACTGCACTGTCCTCCCATTGTTGAATCGATTTGCTCAAGCGGGCCCAGTAATATCTCTGTTGTGAGACTTGTTACTGTGTTTGGCATATCGAATATGTCACGGGTAGCTTGCCAGGCTTTGCCATGCAGGTGAGATACTCTTGGTAGCTTGCCGGGCTCTCCGAGAGGGGCGGAGGAATCGAACTCAGGTTGGCCAAGTTGGCCACGTGCAAGGCAAAAATTCTACCCACTGTGCTATCGCTCCAGCCCACTGCCACATCACACCCACTAATTTAATTTTTTGCCAAAATAAGTGCTTTTTATTGGAGTTACATATTGTTTAAAAAAATGAAATGATATATACAAAAAATCATGATCCAGTGGGCAATTGCATAAGTAAACAATTGAAATCACAATACACATTTTTTTTTTGGTGGAATATTTGGGTTATACCTAGTGGAGTTCAAGAGCTACTCCTGGGGCTGGAGCAATAGCACAGTGGATAGGGCGTTTGTCTTGCATGCAGCTGACCCGGGTTCAATTCCCAGCACCCCATATGGTTCCCTGAGCACCACCATGGGTAATTCCTGAGTGCAGAGCCAGGAGTAACCCCTGTGCATCGCTGGGTGTGATCCAACTGTGTCCTCTCTGCAGCCTCCATATTATGTACCTTCAAAAAACAACTGAGTGCTGGAGAGATAGTACAGCAGGCAAAGCTCTTGCTTTGCAATTGACTGACCTGACTTTGATCCATACCACCTGAGGCCTGCCAGAAATAACCTTTGAGCACAATGACAAGAGTAATCCCTGAGCATTGCTGGATGTGGCGAGGAAAAAAAATCCAGAAACCAAACAAACATAACAAACCAAAAAGACAACTGGGGTCTGGGGAGATGTCTCAGAGGGTTACATCCCATGCTTTGAATGTGAGAATCCCAGGTTCAATTCAGGCAGTATGGTCCCTGAGCACCACCCAAAGTATTCCATGAGCACTGAGCTGGGAGTAGTCCTGAACATGGTTGGGTAGTGGCCCTATGAAAAGAACAAGCAACCTCTAAAAAATAATTGGATCCGTGGTGGTGGGAAATAGGCACTGGTGGAGGGATGGGTATTTGATCATTGTATAATTGAAACCCAAGCACAAAAATGTGTAAGTCTGCAACTGTACCTCATGATGTCTCACTATTAAAAATTAAAAAAAATAATTGGAAAAGATTTAGTAAATATGTTCCATATTGCAAATTTACCTACCTTTCTCATTTTACATTCTTTATAAACAGCTGTTGCTGGAATTCTTGCTTCACTAGCCTCTTCCGTCATTGTACACACTTCTACCTCCACACCTTTATTTAATTTCTTGGCATCACTCACCGGGCTTGTCTCATTATTTGAATTTTCCCACCATTTAATCAAGGACCGTTTAAGCTGGTCAGAATGCTAAAATTAATTTTCCTGTGCTTCGTTTAGTATTGGAAGTTGTCTATTAATTCATTACCTGCAACTTATCTCAGTATGCTTCGGGCTGTTAACAATAGGCTCATGGCTAAAATTCACTTTAAGCAATAAATATATTACTTTCCTAAAGAAAGAGATAAGAGAGACTTCCAGGGTTGATGAAAAAAATATCAGTTATCAGGTACTTGAGTCTTTTGTTTAGCTCTTCTACTCACAATATTTGTTCATCTGGAAGGTTTATTTTCACCTTGAATGATAGACTGTCCAAAGGAAATCCAGACTCTACAAGAGAGGAAGAGAGAAGGGCATTTGGCCAATCCCAAGATGTAAATCCTTTTTTTTTTTTTATATGACCAGTTTTGGTCTTAGGTTTATCCAAACAAAGCCAGTAAGAATTTTTAGAGTTGACTCAGTTGAATCAAGAGTTTTCCCCCTGAGCTAGGAGTAGGGCCAACTTCCTCTGAAGTCTTGAGGAAGAGTCAGATAAACAAGATTGCAGGGAGAAAGATCTTCAGGAAGGAGGTCATGATGACAGACATTGATGCACATTGAAACACTGTGGTGACACAGTGATAGAGATAGGCCTGGCGTCTGCTAGAATATTGAGGGTGAAGGGAAGTTCAGAGCTGGTCCAAGGAAGTCAGAAAGAACCTCTAGGAGGACATAGGGCTTGGGCTAAATGTTTAGGAGGAGGAGTGGTAGCGATGAAAGTGAGGGGTAGGGGGAAGTTCAGACAGAAGGAACACACATCCTGGCACGTGTGTATGAACTATCAGCTGTTTCTGGGTCACTCCCAGCTTGGTGCTTAGGGGTCATTCCTGGTGGAGCTTTGGAGTTCATGCAGTGCCAGGGCCTCCCACGGCAATGCCTGAGCAAGTTCTAGCCCTTTGAGCTGTCACCCCAACCCATGATTTATGGCTTTATCCTGATGTAATAGGGCCTGCATCCTAGAATAATAACAGAAGGATTTGAAGCTGCAAAGATTAAAGCACTCGAAGTTTTGGAAGAAGTTAAAATTAATAAAGAGATGAAAAGAGAGATCCTCTTAGATGTGGCTAGAACATCACTACGAACTAAAGTTCATGCTGAACTGGCTGACGTGTTAACAGAGGTAGGTAATTAAACTTTTGCATTTAGAGAGCAAATTATTGCTTGACTTGTGGTAGTCTTTTTCCTATGTTTTCCTGTAATTTTGAATATAAAATGAAGTTTAGCAGTCCAACACTTATTGTTATACACACATTCCTATTTTGAATGCTCAGAACAGTATGTATAATTTATCATACAAGGGTATGTATAATTTATCATAGGGTGGCAAGTACCCTATTCCCTGTATGACTCTCTGGCCTCACAATTACCATTTCAATGAAGCCTGGTTTATCTGATAGATAATATTCACATCTGGGAATGCATAATTGCTCTGTTAACACCTACAGATAATATAAAAGGACAAGGGAAGGTTTTTATCAGATGATTGTAGTATGATATTGTTTCCTGGTTTTGTCATTTTTGGAGCTTTTCATATGTTGGTCAAGAATGATGATGGTTTCATAAAACCAAATTCTCAAGATAACAGCATATAAATCAGAATGTTATCCTGCTAATTGACTTTGAGAAATACAAATACCAATGAGCAGGAATACCTGACTTGTTTCAGGTTAATTCTCCTTAACAATAGGAAAATGTATGTGAGAAATTGGATTTATGTTGATTAGACAATTTCTTGCTGAGCAGAGTCTGTGAAGACTTAGGTGTGGGGCTAGAGTGAGAGCTCAAAGGGCTGAGTGCCACCTTTGCATGGGGGACACCTGCGTTCCATTTCGGCACTGCATGGTCCCCTGAGCACTGTGGGGTGTGGCCCCAAGACGAAACAAGCAAAAAAAGAACTTAGGTATATTTTTTACTGTTGGAGTACATGTATTAAGTAACCCAGAATCTTCATGCTGCCTGATTAGGGCTTCCATCATTATCTTTTTATTTATTTATTATTTTTTTGCTTTTTGGGTTACACCCAGCAATACACAGGGGTTACTCCTGGCTCTGCACTCAGGAATTACTCCTGGCGGTGCTCGGAGGAACATATGGGATGTTGAGAATTGAACATTCCAGCAAGGCAAACGCCCTACCCTATGGTGCTATTGCTCCAGCCCCATCATTATCTTTTTATTAATTTTTTGGGGGGGCTTTTAGGGTCACATCCAGGAATGCTCATGGGCTACTCCTGGCTCTGCACTCAGGAATCACTCCTGGCGGTTTTCAAGGAACCATATGGGTTGCTAGGGATCGAACCCGGGTTGGCCACATGCAAACGCCCTTCCGCTGTACTATCACTCTTGCCCTCCATTCTCTTAGAGTTATAGAAACACTGATATTCTCACTCATTCAGTGATCTTTGTCATTAGTCCCTGTTATGCTCCAAAACAAAATACATGTATCAGGTAAACTTTCTAAGGTACAAATAAAAAAATTTTTTTCTTTATTTGTATTTTAGGATGGCTATCATATAGCACTTCTTCAGTCAATTTTCTTTATTTCTGAGATAAGCAGTACTGTGTGTTATTCTGTGTTGCTCAAATTGTATATCCTTGGGGATATGTAACAGTAGAGATGACCCATATCTTTCTGTGATGTCAATTCTACTTTACTAGAGGAAAAAATTATTTTAACATTAAAACAAACGTGACTATATTATAATATGACATGGAAACTTTTTTCCCTTTTCTTTCTTTTTTTTTTTGGAAACTTTTCTTGATAAAACGCAAGACTCAGAAATTGGGGCCAAAGAGATTGTATGTGGGAAGGTGGTAAGGTGCTTGCCTTGCATATGGCCAGCTTGGTTTAATCCCTGGTACCATATAGGATCCCCCAACCACTGCCAGGATTGTACTGTGAGTAAAGACCCAGGAATACTCCCATGGACATTGCTGCATATTACCCCAAAACCAATATATTAAAAAAATTTTACATTGTTATGCTCAGCAAATTTGAGCTCTTCCTTTAGACTACACATTCTTTTGGATTGCACCCAACAGTGCTTAGGGCTTACTCATGACTCCACACTGAGGAATTACTCCTGACAGTGCTTGGGGACCATATGGGATGCTGGGGATTGAAGCAGGGTTGGCCATGTGCAAGGCAAATTCCCTACCTGCTATACTATCGCTCCAGCCCCATAAGTTGTACTTTGGTAGAAAAGTTTGAGTGGCGTTGGTATAGTAGAAGGAGCGGTGATGTGTAAGTTAAAGAAAATTGACTTTTAGTCCTCACTTTATTATTATTATTATTATTTTGCCACACTTGGCAGTGCTTAGGGATTACCCCTGACTCTGATCAGAAATCTCTCCTGGTGGGGCTGGGGGGACCATATGTGGTGCTGGGGATTAAGCCTCGTTTGGCTGTGTACAAGGCAAGTACCCTATTATCTCTCCAGCCCCCTTAAGGTCCTATTTTAAGATCACAAATATATTATTTTCTGTAGCTGTCCAATAAGGGTGTGAGCATGATGATGTCGACCTTCCTCTAGACTCTATCATGTCATTTGGCATGGATTGTCAGTGAGCAACAAAGCAATACTCTGGGGCGTTACCTTGTGTCTTGGAGCCTGGAGTCTGGGTAGATTAGTTGGGCTGTTGGTTTCTTTCAGTAGACCAACTAATTGACTATTTCCATTTACTTCTCTTTCAGGCTGTTGTGGATTCTGTTTTGGCTATTAGAAGACCAGGTTATCCTATTGATCTCTTCATGGTAGAAATCATGGAGATGAAGCATAAGTCAGAAACAGATACAAAGTAAATCACAAGAACTTTGACAGTACTTAGATTTTAGACTATTATCATTATAGCACTGTAGCACTGTCCTCCCGTTGTTCATCAATTTGCTCGAGCGGGCACCAGTAATGTCTCAGACTATTATCATTATATATTTTTTAACGAATTCTCACGAATTTCATTAATTTTATTCAATATCAGTCAATTCATTTTATAAATATTAATTGGGTACTTATCATGAAGGGCTGGAGCGATAGCACAGCGGGTAGGACGTTCGCCTTACAAGCGGCCAACATGGCCGACCCGAGTTCGATTCCTCCGCCCCTCTCGGAGAGCCCGGCAAGCTACCGAGAGTATCTCGCCCGCATGGCAGAGCCTGGCAAGCTCCCCGTGACGTAGTCGATATGCCAAACACAGTAACAACAAAGTCTCCAATGGAGACGTTCCTGGGCCCGCTCGAGCAAATCGATGATCAACGGGAGGGCCTTTACCTTTACCTTTACCTTACTTATCATGAACCAGTAACTTTTCGATGAAGGTAATAAAACAATTTCTTTTTCTTCTTCTTTTTTCTTATTTTTGGGCCACACCCAGTGGTACAGAGCTGAGTGTGTGCTTTGCACACTGGAGGCTCTGGTTTAACCATTGTCTCCCAAGCATCTTCAGGAATAGCCTCTAAGCACTGCCAGATGTGGCCAGAGAACAAAAACAAAACAAAACAAAACAAAACAAAAAAGAGGTTGTATTTAGTTATTTCTTAAGCCCCCACTTTCTATTTTAAATTTTGTTTTGTCTTGTTTTGGGCCACACCCAGCAGTGCTCAGGCTGTGCTCCTGGTTCTGCACTCAGAATCACTCTTGGCGGGTTCAAGGGACCATATGGGGTGCCAGGGATGGAACCTGGGTAGGCAGCATGAAAGGAAAATGCCCAACCCATTGTACTATCATTCTGGCTCCTTAATCTTTTTATTGTTGTTGGGGGTAGCACCCGGTGGTCCTGGGAATACCAAGGTCACACTCTGCAATACTTGGGGTCATGCAGTACCTGGGCCTCAAAAATGCAAGGCCTGCTATTTATCACTGGAGTCTCAAGTCTGGACCTGCCACTTTTCAGTCCAAATTTGCCTTTTCTTTCTAATATATATTTTTATCTGTCTTGTGGTAGTGCAGCGGCCCCAGCCTCACCACCCGCAGTGCTCTGAGGGTCACCAGGGCTGTGCCTGGCAGTGCTGCATTGGGTCCACGTGGTGTCAGGGTCTGAGTTCAGGCCTTACACACTCGAGGCAAGTGCTTTACCACTCGGGTCATACCTTTGCCCTCTCCTTTTAATTTCTTTGAACATACATTGCGTGATAATTACAGTATGTAAAATTCTGGCTTGTATAATTTTGATGTTTATTGTATTTTCCTGCTTCTTATTCACAATTCTTTGTTTCCTAATGAGCTATTCATTGGGTTTGAAGAAAGTATTTGTAGAAATAATTTAATACCTAAGGTGGGGGTGACTTTTTATACAGAGGATTTATATATATATATATATATATATATATATATATATATTTGCTTTTTGGTCACACCCGGAGATGCACAGGGGTTATTCCTGGCTCATGCACTCAGGAATTACTACTGGCAGTGCTCGGGGGACCATATGGGATGCTGGGAATTGAACCCAGTTAGGCTGCGTGCAAGGCAAACGCCCTACCCGCTGTGCTATCACTCCAGCCCCAGAGGATTTATATTTGCTGCTATGATGAGCTCAGGAATTGCTCCAATTTCTATTTTATCTTACCATTATTGAGGTAATTTGGTTTACACTAATGTTAATGTTTATGTTTTTTTGGGCTATGAAGTTAAGGTACCAACAAATACCACCAAAACTTTCCTTGTGTTACATTTAGCCCACCCAATTCCTCCTAACTCCCTCCCCTCTGCCTACTAACCTCAGTTCTGTTGTTGGAGTCCAAGAGTTGGTTGCAACATATATTTTTTTGCTTTGTTTCTTTATCTTTCTCATATAAGTGGGATCATCTGGCATTTGTCCTTCTCCCAGGGAGACTTAATGTTTAGGAGCTAAGAGGAGGCACGGTCAGAAAGGAGACAAGAGAAGGAGTGGTTGGTGTGAAAGGAGGAATGCCAAGAGATAGCAGTGCCAGAGGAGCTATGAGAAGAAAGTGTTTCAAGAAGGAGGGAAAGAAAATCAGCTATGACATTTGAGAAAAATGTTTTTTGTTGTTTGTTTTCTCTGGTTTTGGGGCCACACCAGGCTGCACTCAGGGTTCTCCCCTGGCTCTGTATTCAGGGATCACTCCTGTTGGGGCTGAGGGGATCATATATGGTGCCAGAAATCAAACTGTATCAGCCATGTGCAAATGTTGAGAAAAACTGAGAAAAATATTTGAACTGAGAACTGACTGTTAGATTCTGAAGACATTTAGCTTTCTAAAGATACTTAGTGGTTTTAAAGAGGATGGTTCAGGCAGAAGTGAGGCTGCAAGTAGAAACAACTTTGAAGTGTTTAGCTATAAATAATGAACAGCAGAGAAATGGGCAGTACCTGGAAGTACAGAATCAGGGAATGGGGGCGAAGGAAAGATTTCTTTGCTTTGATGTTGGGAATTACTAGAGAAAGTTTCATGAGAAGGCTTCCTAGGTAGGAAGAATTGATGGGGAATTGGAAGTTTCAGGAGAGGAAAGGGGATATAGTACAAAGTGGAAGGCTTGACTTTCGAGGAAGATATTCAGGTCTTTCCTAGTAATAGGATGCTCAGGGTCCAGGGCAGCTGGGTGGGTAGAGGAAGTAATGGGATGGGGTTGATTTTTTAAGAAATGGATCATATTTAATTTGATTTTTTATGTGGTACTGGGAATTGAACCCAGGGCCTCAAACATCTGAAATGTGTGCTCTCCTGCCAAGCCATATTCCTGGCATGGTGTTTCTATTTTCTGCTAGAAGCAGGGTTATTTGCTATGAATAAAGGAGACTTGAAGAGTGAGGAATGTTGAACAACAGTTTGTTATTTTCTCCCAAGTGTCTTCTCATTCAGTGAGAGCTGGAGTAATCTAGCTAATTTAATTTAGATTAAATTTTTGAAATCTTCCTTATAATTAACCATTTAAAATTTATTTCCCTGGGGCTAGAGCCATAGCACAGCAGAGAGGGCATTTGCCTTGCACACAGCCTCCCTGGGGTCCATCCCTGGCATCCCATGTCATCCCTCGAGTACCATCATGAGTGAGCTCTGAGTGCAGAGCTAAGAGTAAGCTCTGAGCATTGTTGGGTGGGGGTCAAAAAATACAACAACAGCAAAATTCCCTGAGGCTCAGGATGTGACTCAAAGGGCTGGAGTTCATGCCTTGCATGCCAGAACCCCTGGTTTGGTCCCTGGCACCACATGTTCCTGCGAGCCCTGCTGGGAATGATTCCCATCCCACCATCTCTGGGGGTGACTCCCAAACCAAAAGATTATTTACTATGAAGCAAATCTTGGTAATAAAATATTCTTAAAAAGAAGTTTTGTTGTTGTTGTTTTATTTTGAGGCTGGGAGGCTACCCCCTGTAGAGTCTTACCCAGCTGCACTGGTGGTTCAGTGTGAGGGTCCAAGGATTCAATGCTGCTCACTCCCTGTGATGCTGAGGGTCACCTAAAAAGTGGTGCTCATGGTCTCCAAGGCTGCGCCCAGTAATTCTCAGGGGACCATGTGGTGCTGGGGATCAATTAAGGGTCAGCTGCATGCAAGGCAAGCAACTTAACTGCTTATCTCTTGGGCCCCATAGAGATATTCTTAAATTGGGAAAAAGTAAAATTTTTTTAAAGGCATAAAAAATGTTTAATCCTGAAGGAACAATTGGAAACCAGGGAATAATTCTCCCCCCTTCCTTCTTTACTGATAGTTTATATTTTTGTCATTCAGCATAACCCCATTCTTAGGTTCCTTCCATCCTTCCATTTCAATGCCAAGATACTTTTTATTAAGAAAAAGTGTTATAATCATAATCTTTGTGTAGTTTGTCATTCTGTGCTTATCATTTACCTCATGTAGATATTTTATACATTGTTACATAGTTTGTTTTTTCTAATAAAATATTTTGGTAATCATATGCTGAGTTATGGCTTATGGTTGGGCATTTAAGTTTGTAATTTTTAGTTGCATTTAATTATTTTGAGCAAATATTCTCTAAGAAACTCACTGTATTTTTTTAATACTTGAAAAACTGTCATTTTTGAACCACATCATTTAGGAAATAATTTTAGATGGTCTTTTTAATGTGTGATTTTATGTTAACCGTATTAAAGTAGATTCTCTTACTTAATTTTACTAATTTAGTGTTAGGTTTAAAATTGGTACTAAGGGTCAGAGCAATAGTACAGCAATGTACAGCAAAAGGGCAGGTGCATTGCAGCAGTTGACCTGGGTCTAATGCCCGAAACCCCCTATGGTCCCCTAAGCCCTGCCTTGAATGGTCACTGAGCACAAAGCCAGGAAAAACAAAAACAAACTAAAAGAGATATGAAGAAACAGCACATACTCTAGCAGTTCTGTTACAATTTTTAAGAAATTTTGAACCTCCAAGTGGTGCTCAGGACAGCTGGGACTCCTCCCAGCAATTCTCAGCAGCTGGGCGAGTGGCTCATTGCAGGAGTCTGAGGATGCGATGCTGCTTGGGACCTGTGGTGCTGGGGACACAGGGGCCACCATGGTGGTATTCAGAAGCTTCCAGGGACATGCCCCACACTGCTCAGGGTTTTCAGGACTCTGCCTGATGCTTGGAGGACCGTGTGATATCAGGGAGTGAATCCAAGTTGATTCTTGGGTTTTCTGTACTATCTTCAGGCCCCCCATCACCACTTTCAGAGTTAAAGTTTAAATTAGTACCAAATTTTAGAGTGTAAATTTATTTATTTGTATATTTATTTATTTATTCATTTATTGCTTTTTGGGTCGCACCCACCAACGCTCAGGGGTTACTGCTTGCTCTGCACTCAGGAATTACTCCTGGTGGTGCTTAGGGGACCACATGGGATGCTGGGGATTGAACCCGGGTTGGCCGCTTACAAGGCAAACACCCTTCCTGCCTGTACTATTGCTCTGGTCTTAGAGTGTATATTTAAAGGCAACAACTTTATGTATCTTTAATAGGTTGATCAGAGGATTAGTTTTGGATCATGGTGCCCGCCATCCAGATATGAAGAAGCGAGTAGAAGATGCATTTATTCTTACTTGTAATGTTTCACTAGAATATGAAAAAACGTAAGCATGGAAGTTATTCTTAGGGCTTTTGAAAAATTTAAGTTTTACTTATTTTTATTTGATTTGAGGTCAAACCCAACTGTTCCGGGGAATATCCGCTGGAACCCTGTTATGCCAGGGATTCGACCTGGGGTTCTGGCATGCAGAGTATGTGCTCCAGTTCTTTGAGCCACATTCCCAGTCTGAACTTTAATATTTCTTACAAAGGTCATACCGAGCACTGCTGAAAATGGTGGGTGGGGGGGATATGTTGGGGATTGAATGCAAAACTTCACATATGGGTTAACTCTCTAGCCCTTTTTATAACTTTTAAAATTGTTCCCCCCCCTTTTTTGTAACAGGAATTGGTCCCAGATCTCACATGTGTGAAGCATGTGAACTGCCATGGAGCCATATCCATTCCAAAACTTTTTTTCTAAGAGCATATCAAAACATTTGTCCTCCCTTTTAAATGTTTAGTGTAAACTCCATTTCATCCATCCTCCTTCCCTGTACTCCCCTTTATTAGCTTTTTTTTCCTTATAATTAATCTTTTAGAGAAGTGAGCTCTGGTTTCTTTTATAAGACTGCACAAGAGAAAGAAAAATTGGTAAGAGCAGAAAGGAAATTCATTGAGGATAGAGTACAAAAAATAGTGGATCTGAAAGAAAAAGTCTGTGGTCATTCCAATAAAGGATTTGTTGTCGTTAATCAGAAGGTAAGAGAAAATTTAGATTTGGATGATTTATTGTTTTTCTTTCTTTTGGGTTTTGAACCACAACTAGTGATGCTTAGGGGTTACTCCTAGCTCTGTGCTCTGGGGTTACTTGTAGCAGTTGTTCCTTCCTTCCTTCCTTCCTTCCTTCCTTCCTTCCTTCCTTCCTTCCTTCCTTCTTTTTTTCCTCTCTCTCTCTGTCTTGTTTATGCTCAGGGGTTACTTCTGGCTGTGCATCAGGAATCACTCCTGGTGGTGCTCGGGGCACCATTGAGGATGCTGGTTGTAGGATAATATTAGTTAGTACTTTCTCCCTTGCTTCAGGGAGCTTAGGTTTATTGGGGTACACCCATCACAGTGCTCTCAAGGCATTCTCATTCCTCTATGTTTATCTTTAACTTCTCTGGGCACTGCTTCCCTTGTCTGTTCACCTTCATATGTTCACCTTCACCTATATCCCCAAATCAGACCTGTGACTTTTAAGGTCAGATCCTTCTAAGGACTGGATTTTGTATTTGTAAGTGAAATATTGCTTTTCTCTTTCCCTTACATCCTTTGCATAGTTTACTTCGGAGCAATGTCCTTTTTATATAGACACAGGAAGACAGTTCATGCTATGCTTTTGTAACTTGGGAGATAATCGACTCTGAATAATATTTACTCCTGGGCATCTGTCATATTTACTCGACTTAAGCCTTAATTGTCCTTAGTTCCTAGCACCCCAGAAGCAGTGTCCTGACAAAGGGACTGGATGGACCCAGCGCAAGCTGTGAGCTACCCTGGCATTGATAGAGGACAGGTCAAGTGCCACAAAACTTAATCATAAGTTTAGGGCATGGTCATGGACAAATTTTGTTGCGACCCAAATAGGAGTGACTGGAAAAGACCCTACTATGGTTAGGAAGTTCTAATATGGCCTGAGGACTGTATTCTGGGATCTATAGTGAAATGTCCCCAGGAGAGTCACCCTTTAAGCTTAATATATCTCTTACTGTGTCCATACAAAATGACTAGAAAGATTACTAAAATGTAAATCTAAGATGACCATTTAAATGTATATGAAGTAAGGAAAGGAGAAACATGCCTTTTGAGTGGATCTTCTAGCAGTCAGAGCTCTTTGTCTTAGAAGAGCTTCCCTGGAATTAATGGAAGGAACTGCTTTCCATATGTTGATTGTGTTATCACCTGGGTGTTGTTGCTACCCCCAGTCCTTGGAGGTTAGGCTCTTGACTAAGGCTGCAAGACTGGGTGTGGGGATACTAGCATGGGGAAAGTAGGAGACAGGAATGAGGGGCAGTGTGTGAGACTGAAGTGGGGCACTCAGTGAGATTGGAATAGGTGCGCGGGGAGAATGGAATGAACGGCTGGATGGAGATTGGCATAAACAGCAACTGATCACCAACCAGCTTTGCTGTCCTGTTCTCTCCTTCATGCATCTGTTGGCTGCAGGCCGGGGTGGGGAAGCAACTCATGGCCACCTAATGCACATAACAAGAGAGCCCATACCACATAATATTGAATACACACTAGGGATCAAACCCAGGTCGGCTGTGTGCAAGGCAAGTGCGTGCCATAAGCCCTACCCACTGTATTCTCTCCAGCCCTCCTCAGCATTTCTTAAAGCATGGTCTAAGGACTCCTAGGATCTCCTAAAACCATTTCAGGGAGCCTAAGAGGTCAGTAGCAGTATTTTCTTTTCTTTTCTTTTTCTTTTTCTTTTTCTTTTTTTTTTTTTTTTTGCTTCTTGGGACACACCTGGCAATGCACAGAGGTTTCTCCTGGCTCTGCACTCAGGAATTACTCCTGGTGGTGCCGGGGGACCATATGGGGTGCTGGGAATTGGACCCGAGTTGGCCATGTGCAAGGCAAACGCCCTACCCGCTGTACTATTGCTCCAGCCCCAAGGTCAGTAGTATTTTCATAATCACTTTTGCATTGTGTTTTCATTTGCAGTAATGAGGCAAAGCTAATGTACATGAAACTGCTGCTGCTGGTACAAATCATAGCTGGCCACACCCAGTGGTGTTCAGGGCTTACTCCTGGCTCTGCCCTCAGGGATCATTCCTGGGGGGCTTGGGGGACCATATGGGATGCTGGGATTAAACCCAGGTCGGCTGCATGCAAGGCAAGTGCCCCATATGCTGTACTATCACCCTTGCCCATCATTAAAAATATCTCAATGAAGTACAAAACATTGATTTTTATAACATTTTGATAGTTAAATAAGGCATTCCGTGTGACAAAATGTGAACTATGCATAAAACTTGATTAGTTTGGAAATATGGTTCATCTTGAAGGAAAGTACTTGTGTAATTGAGTTAGTTGTGATCTAAATGGCCACTTTTTCCTGGAACATTTTTTACTTACAAGAATGACAGACAACTGTGGTGAGTGGATATTTTGTAGATATTTCTCAAAAATGAATAAAGCAGACCTGTCATTTCAAGGAAAACAGCGAATAGTATTTGTTATTCCCGATAACATTTAAACATTCATAGAAAAAAATAGACCTTGGAAAACATGTACAGCACCATGATCTTGATAGCTTTCCAATACTTATGTAGGTTTTCTGGCCAGGAATGGAGCTCAGCAGTAGAGTACCAGCTTTGCATGTGTGAGGCCCTGGGCTTGATCCCTAGAACTACAAAAAAAAAAAAAAAAAAAAAAACCCAAAGAAAAACAAAGGCAGTAACTACAAAAATATTAGTAATGATTTTAGTTATGTTATAGTTTCTCTGTCATATAGTATTAAAATATATCAACATTTGAGCATATCAATAAGTCAGTGAACTTTTTCTAAACGATTAAAAGATCCATGTTGTAACTAAATCATACGTTGGCACATTGGTAAACAATTCATTGATAGTGCAAGGTAGGACCGGGAACGTGACTCAGCAATTATACAGCACAGGTTTTGCATGTGTCAGACCCAGATTTGGTTTGCAGGACTGCAAATGTAATAAAATAAAACAGAAAAAGTGCTAGATACACAAATGGATTTGTATGTAAGGGTAAGAAAAGTACATTGAAAATGGTTTTTGTTTTTTTTTTCTTTTTGAGTCACACCCGGTGATGCGCAGGGGTTACTCCTGGTTCATGCACTCAGGTATTACTCCTGGTGCTGCTTAGGGAACCTTATGGGTTGTTGGGAATCAAACCCGGGTTGGCTGAGTGCAAGGCAAACGCCCTACCCGCTGTGCTATCGCTCCAGCCCTGATAATGGTTTTATATTCAACATTGAGACTAAGTATTTTTGAGTAGCATTTTCAGACAAATTTATATATATTTATTTATTTTGAGGTTTTGAGCCACACCTGGATATGCTCAAGGCTTCCTCCTAGCTCTGTGCTCAGGGATCACTTGGGTAGTCTCAGGGAACCAAGTGTGGTGCTGGGGATCAAACCTGGGCTGGCCACACATGAGGCAAGCACGTGATTTCTCTGACCTTTACAACTAATTTTTTTATTGATTGTTTTGGGGCCACACTCAGAGATGCTCAGGGGTTACTTCTGGCTCTGCACTCAGGAACTACTGGAGGTGCTTGGGGATTATATGGGCTGCTGGGGTTTGAACCTGGGTCAGCCACATGCCATGCAAGCACCTTGCCCACTGTACTATTGCTTCAGTTACCCCTGAAACTAATTTTTAAGGAATTTCTACTTGTTCTGATTTGGCATATTATCAAATAAATATGTTCACATTTATCTGAAAGAGTTATTAAAATACCCCCCTTTTATAATACTTTTTTTTTTCATTTTTGGGTCACACCCGGCAATGCACAGAAGTTACTCCTGGTTCATACACTCAGGAATCACTCCTGGCGGTGCTTGGGGGACCATATGGGATGCTGGGAATCGAACCTGGGTCGGCTGTGTGCAAGGCAAACGCCCTACCCGCTGTACTATTACTCCAGCCCTCTAATACTTTTAAAAATATTAACTGTTATATAACTAACTTTTAAGAGCTTGAAGCAGGGCTGAGACAGAATGTTTTGACAATTGTCTTAAAACATGCTTGTAACTTCTATACTAATTGATTCATTATAGGGAATTGATCCATTTTCCTTAGATATTCTTGCAAAGCACGACATAGTTGCTCTTCGCAGAGCAAAAAGAAGAAATATGGAAAGGTAAGCCTGCAGACAATAATGTACCCTAAGCTTTTTAACAGATTAAATTTGAAACATTCCATATGTATTCCTTTAAGCTTTTATGTAAATATTCAGCAAAAGTAAAAACGAACAAATTGCTTTTCTTCATTTTAGTAACAAATGAAACTGTCAAAAATAAAAATGATTAACCTACAGCAGAGTTTTGCGAAGTACAAGGAAGCTTTACGTTTTCTTAAAATAGATTTTTAGAGCCGGGGGCTGGGGAGAGTTAGAAGGCTTTAGGATTTATGTCTTAATGTTCCAAAACCCAGTTGAATCCCTGGTACCACATGACCAACCTCCCCATCCCCAGAGAATTGCTGGTTGTGGCCCTGGTAAGCTTCCAGCACTACTGGGGTGTCCCTGGTCATCTCTGGCCCCACAAGGCCTGAGCAGCTTCACATCCTCAGGCCCTTGGATTGAGCCCCCAGCCCGGTTGACCAGGAATTGTGAGAGTGGCCACAATATCTCCTGAGCACGCCTTGGGTGCTCCCACCATCACCTACAAAAAACCCACAGCAGTAATGTGGTCTTCCGTACTATATATCTTTTTCACCTATAGAAATGAGTCTTTCTGTATTTCATAATCAACGTTATTGTGACATATATGTCATTTCAGACTCTGTCTTGCTTGTGGTGGAGTGGCTGTGAATTGTCTCGAAGATCTCAGTATAGATTACTTGGGACATGCTGGTCTGGTACATGAGTCTGCATTAGTGAGTATTCCTGTGGGCAGGGCTATGAAGAATGGCTGGTGGTAGTGGGAAGTAACATATGGGTGAGGAGGTCTTGGGACACTCTTATGGTGTTGAGGTGAGGCAGCTGTGTACATCAGACCATAAATGTCAATCCCATTGTCATAAATGTCACCAGACCATAAATGTCAACCCCAAGTACAAGGCTTTATCTTAGCTATATAATACATTTAAAAAATACTAAATCTTTTTGGTCAGGTGTTGCATTTTGATGTCTGAATAGGCTGCCTTTTACAGTTTACTTAAATGTCAAGGGTTCAAACATAACCTTGCTGCTTTTAACATATATTTATTTATGTTTGATAACAAAAATTTCCACAAAGATTGGATTCTAATACTAAAAGTAGGTCTTGACCTCATAATGACATTGTGTATTAAAGTGATACCTTCTTGGATTATCCCTTAGGGTGAAGAAAAGTTCACATTTATTGAGGACTGTGTAAACCCTCGTTCTGTTACCTTGTTGGTTAAAGGACCAAATAAGCATACTCTCACCCAAATCAAGGACACCATCAGGGATGGGCTTCGTTCCATCAAAAACGCCATTGAGGATGGTAGGCTCTCTTTCTGTGACACAATAAGACTTCTATATTTTAATTTGTTAAATTTTGGTTTTGGGCCACAGCTGGTTTTGCTCAAGGCCTACTCCTGGCTCAGGCACTCAGGGATCACTCCTGGGGGAGCTCAGGGAACCATATATGGTGCTGAGGATCAAGCCCAGGTTGGCTGCATGCATGCCAAGTGACCACCTGTTCTCCAATCTCTCCAGTTCCCTCCACCCCCCTTAGTTCCCCCTTTGTTTGTTTATTTTTGGGTCACATTCAGCAACACTCAGGAGTTACTCCTGGCTTTGCACTCCGAAATTACTTCTGGTGGGACTTGGGGAACCATATGAGGTTCTGGGGATCTAACCCTGGTCGGCTGCATGCAAGGCAGGTGCCCTACCCACTGTACTATCACTCTGGCTCCTCCCCCTTATGTGGGAGGAGCAACCAGCTTGTCATGGTTCATATACAGTATTTTTTAATGCATTTCCCCCTTTTCCTCTTGCTTTGCTACCTTTTCTGTGATGACTGAGGGGGTGTCATGCATTTGCTTGCAGAGTTTCCACACTTGGTTGAGGTACTCACAGAGTCTGCACAATTTGGTTGTGGTGTTTACACACTTTAGTTGTGATGCTTGCTCCACTAAGCCACATCCCCAGCTCTCTATACAATAGTTTTTATGGTTTGGGGGCTATACTCAGTGGTGCTCAGGGGCCACTTCTGACTCAGTGCTTGGGGATTGTTCCTGGCAGTACTGGCAGACCGTGCAGTACTGGGCGGGGGTGGGGGGGGATGTCAAGCCAGGGCCTCATGCATACAAAGCGTGCATTCCCGTCCTTGACTTCTCCCTCTTTTGGAATATTCTTGATGGTATTCTGCCCCTCCTTGTTTAGCTGCCTTTATAGCATTGGTTGGAAACCAGTGCTGCTTGGGGGGCATCTAGGGGTCTGGGGACTTGTGTGGTGATGAGGGTTGGATTTAGGGACTTTTAAACGCAAGTCCTGTGCTCTAGTCTTTTGAGCTATTTCCCCCACTGTGTATTGCTGCCCTTTTAATTAACTTCTGTTTATGAAGTTAAAAAAATTCAGTGTGATAGTGCTATTTCTTTTTTTTTATTTTTAGAAATTTATTTTTGAAAACCTGGAGAAGCTTTTACAGCTTGAGCTCATTTCATTATCTCAGGGGTAGTGTAATTTTAAGGAATGGTAGTAGTTATTATTTACTTATAATTTATGACTTCTAAAAGTCATAATTAGGGCAGATAAGTCACTGCAAAGCATGTCTAAAATAGAATTATTAAGCACATGAAAAGATGTTCGACCTCTTTAATCATTCAGGAAGTGAAAATCAAAACCACAGCCATTTCACAACTCTTATGATGGCTATAATAAAAAAATGGACATTAATAAATGCTGGCAAAGATGTAGAAAAATTTTTACCTGCACAGTGCTGGTGGAGAGTTTTGGAAAATAAGCAGTTCCTAAAAAAAAAAAAAAAGAGGGCCTGGAGAGATAGCACAGTGAGTAGGGCATTTGCCTTGCAGGCAGCTGACCCGGGTTTGATTCCCAGCATCCTATATGGTCTCCCAAGCACTGCTAGGAGTAACTCCTGAGTGTATGAGCCAGGAGTAACCCCTGTACATTGCCAGGTATGACCCCCCCCCCCAAAAAAAAAGAAAGAAAAGAAAAATTAAATGTTGTTCTAGAGAGCTAGCTCAGAATCTGGAGTATGAACTCTGCATGCCACGGCCTAGATATTATGAACCAGGGAACATTGCCAGGAGTGACCCCTGAACACAGCCAGAGTGGCCTCTGAACACCAAGGATTGTAGCCCCTAAACCGAACAATAGAACAACACGTGTGTGCATTCAAAGTCATATTACCCACAAAAATATCAGAAATGATAACATGGATGACCTTGAAAACATTAGCCTGAGTAAAAGAATCTACCTGAGGTCATTATCAATACTTCTGAGGGGTACAATGTGAGCTGGCGGCTGTGGGAGTGAGTGGCCTCCTGGTGCCCTGCATCATGGTGATGGGCAGTCTAGGACTTAGTCTTGGTACACTTAATGTGATCAACTGCTTTGCTCACTCCTGATGGTTCTCAGGACTCTACACTCAGGCATCACTCCTGGTTGAATTTGGGGTCATATTAGGTATTCGATATGCCAAACACAGCAACAACAAGTCTCATGATGGAGACGTTACTGGGCCCGTTCGAGCAAATCGATGAACAACGGGAGGACTGACTGACTGACTGATGGGTGCCTGGGATTACCCAGCGTTGACCACATGCAAGGCAAATGTCCTACTTGCTGTACTATCTCTCCAGCCCTTCATATATGTGTGTATATATATATATATATATTTTTTCTTTTTTAAACAGTGATTGGTTCAGAAGCATGTTTGCTTGTTCAAGAACTTTATATAACCATATAAGCTATGATTATGTAATCATCTAAGTATAAAAGTCATGTCCTGATGTCCTGATGTGAAAATTGATGCATCTAACTAGAGCTTTTGGTTTAGAATAATAAGACCACAGAATTTAGTCCTGTACTAAGTTTCTTCCCACATGTGGAGTTCCTTTTCATTTTTCTTTCACTTTCCAATAAACTTATCTACTTTCCAGGAAAAACAAAGAGAAGACTGCATAAATTTTTTTTCCCTGTAGGTAGCTGTATGGGTCCTGCACTAATACAGAAAAGAAATACTTCATTAAGTACCATGAATTCCAAACCCAAAACTGTGTTCTAATTACACTGGCCTAAAAATGTTCAAATCAGGCATTACAGTTAATACCCACCATTATAAATGATAAATAACTACCTTTTATAAGTGCAGTCATAAAAGAATAAGAGAAAAGTGGAAGAAATGTTTCCTCTTATTTGCCAGAGGATAAGGGATGAAATAAACTGTGGCCCGTTATCTGTACCTTGCTTAATTATTTAATGGTATATAAATTCAGTCTGCTTCATGCGATGTCTGAGTAATCACTGAGCGAGACAGCTTGTTTTACTTCTGTATAATACATTTTTACTTAGGAAAGAGAATTGAAAATACTTGATTAGCCAGCTGCTTTTATTCATTTATTTTTATTTTTTTCTATATGACTTGTATGACTATTTTTTTCCTTAATAGGTTGTGTGGTTCCAGGAGCGGGTGCAGTCGAAGTGGCAATAGCTGATGCTCTTATTTCCTACAAACACACCGTAAAAGGAAGAGCTCGTCTTGGAGTCCAGGCTTTTGCTGATGCTTTACTTATTATTCCTAAGGTATAGTTATATCCATGGTCACAGAACAACTGGTTCAGTGTAAAAGTGTTTTATAAGATGCCGTCCATATTTCTAAGTGAAATATGAATTTGAAAGGAAATGACCAGACAATTCACTCTTCTATGGAACATAAGGTAACTAAAGCAATAGATATTCAACCACAAAATGACCTCATCCTTGAAAATGATGGTGGTTAGGGAAAGGGAATTGGGTGGGGGAGGAACGAGGGATTTGTAGGTGGATGGAGAGGTATAATATACACATAGAGGTACAAAACCAAACCTTTGAAATTCTATAATATTGTAAACTACTAAACAGTCAAAGAATTTAATTCTTTTTATATTTATATATGGACCAGAGCCATAGCACAGCGGGTAGGGTGTTTGCCTTGCATGTGGCTGACCCGAGTTCGATTCTTCCACTCCTCTCAGAGAGCCCGGCAAGCTACCAAGAGTATCCTGCCTGCATGGCAAAGGTTGGCAAGCTACCCGTGACATATTCAATATGCCAAAAACGGTAACAAGTCTCAGAATGAAGATGTTACTAGTGCCCGCTCGAGCAAATCAATGAACAACAGGAGGATGGTGCTACAGTGCTATTTATATATAAAAAGTAGTGTCCCATATTATCTATTTGCTCTTTCTCACACAATTTTACCTAACTGTTCTGTTTTTGTAGCACTGCACTGTAGCACTGTCCTCCCGTTGTTCATCGATTTGTTCAAGTGGGCCCAGTAACGTCTCCATCATGAGACTTGTTGTTACTGTGTTTGGCATATTGAATGCATCACGGGTAGCTTGCCAGGCTTTTGCCATGCGAGCGAGATACTCTCAGTAGCTTGCTGGGCTCTCCGAGAGGGGTGGAGGAATTGAACCCTGGGTCGGTCGGGTCAGCCACGGGCAAGGCAAATACCCTACCCGTTGTGCTATCACTCCAACACATGTTTTTGTGTTTTAAAATGTTTTCTTTCATTTTTTTAAAATGTAGGAGTCACTGTCACTGTCACTGTCCTCCTGTTGTTCATTGATTTGCTTGAGTGGGCCCAGTAATGTCTCCATTGTGACACTTGTTACTGTGTTTGGCATCTCTAATACGTCACGGGTGTTGCTATTTATTCAGCCATTGATTAGGTGATTGAATTGGGCATGAACTCCACTTTTTCTTTCATTTTTATATCTAAGCTATTTTGCAACCAAAGTAGTGACACTTTGGACACAGCAGTTCAGAAACCTTGTAGGAGTTTTATGGATAGTGATATTGTCCCCTATTTCCTTCTCTGAGCTCTAAACATTTCCTTCATGTATCATTATTCATGATAACTAATGATAAATGAAGAATTTTGAACTTAAAATTTAACTGGAATTTAGTCTGACCTTTATTTTGCTGGTGACATAAAATGCTTTATCATTTTAAATTGTGGAAAGGGAAAGCGACTAGCTATTTAGCAACTCCAAATACTTGCTTACATTGTCATTGGCATTGTAATTCCTAGAAAAAAATGACAAACCGTATATTTTCCTTTTATTATGAGATCAGAGAACTGCTATTTCCTTTTTTCTGGCATTAATTTGATTGTGAACCACAGATAAATTGTTTCAAATGCTATTACCATGAATCAAGGCATTAAAAATAATGCTAACAAAGCCTCTTTGTTACTTGCTTTCAAAATATTCATGATTTATGTAATCTTTGTTATTCAGCTTTCTTTATCTTCCTCTAAAAAGCAGCAAAGTAATGAATTCATTGTTGATACATGTGGGTAAACCTGTTGAATATCAGTGCTACCTTCTCACTCATCAGCTCTTGGTTTGGGACCACTTGGAAATAAATCTGGTTTAGAATGCAGGTGTCTTCATTCCTTGTCAGATTAACAAGCTCAAGATGCTACAGTTAATGCATGTTTCCCTTTCAGGTATAACTGGAAAGAGGGTGACTGAAGGAGCTAAGAAAATAGTATCATTCTGCTTTCTTCCATGTTTATTTTTAGTTCTTTTGCAAGGAGCAAAATTAATGTAGTGGAGTATGGCAGGGGAAATGTACCTAGGGAATCTGTTTTAAGAAAGCATGAAAGTACTGGATATTCAAAATAATTTTATTTAGAGCAGGAGTGGAATTCTTCAGAATGAGATGATTGTTCTATTATGGATATGATTTCACAAGAATACCTTTATTTTTTTGCATTTAATTTTCAAAAATTAAATGGAGCGATAGCACAGCGGGTAGGGTGTTTACCTTGCATGTGGTTGGCACGACTGACCCGGGTTCGATTCCTCCGCCCCTCTCTGAGAACCTGGCAAGCTACCGAGAGTATCTCAGCTGCACAGCAAAGCCGGGCAAGCTACCTGTGACGTATTCGATATGCCAAACACAGTAACAACAAGTCTCACAATGGAGATACTACTGGGCCCGCTCGAGCAAATCTATGAACAATAGAAGGACAGTGCTACAGTGCCAATTTTCAAATATATGCATATTTCTATATGTGAAGGTATTTCATAATTCATTCTCTATTATTTTTTATTGTACAGGTTCTTGCTCAGAATTCTGGTTTTGACCTGCAGGAAACACTAGTAAAAGTTCAGGCTGAACATTCAGAATCAAAACAAGCTGTTGGCATAGATTTGAATACAGGTAAGAATGTGAAGGAAAACTGCTGCATAAGCAGAAAAGAGGTGGGCCAGAGAGAGAGTAGAGTAGGTAAGGTGCTTGCCTTGCATGCTACCACGCAGGTCCAATTCCCTTGGTCAATCCCTACCCCATGTGGTCCTTCAAGACCTGTCAGGAGTAATCCCTGAGTGCAGAGCCAGGGGTAAGTCCCTGAACACTACTCAGTGTGACCTAAAAACAAAAAAATAATACAGTGACCTAGTATTTAGAGTTAGGGGATTTGGCTTAGGTGATTTTGCTATTTAAATGGTTGAGTACTTTAACATACTTTTGAATTTTAAAATTTTTGTACGTTGTGGTACTGGGGATCAAATTCAGAGCCACACACACGCAATGCTCTCTATTGCTGAGCTTCATCACTAGTTCACTAGTGTGTGTGTGTGTGTGTGTGTGTGTGTGTGTGTGTGTGTGTAGTGAGGGGGGCCAGTGGGCCACACCTGATTGTGCTCAGGACTTCCTCCTGGCTCTGCTCTCAGGGGTCACTGGCAGGGTTCAGGATATCTCTGTGGTGCCAGGGATTGAATCCGAGTTGTCCACATGTAAGACCAGCACCCGACCTGCTGTACTGTCTCTCTGACCCCTATTTGCTTTCTTTTGAAATTTTAAGAAAAAGATATTAATTCATTTAAGAAACAGGGTTTGTTACTTGGCTTTTTTTTTTTGTAGGAGTACTGCTATTTATTCAGCCACTGATTAGCTGATTGAATTGGGCATGAACTCCACCTTTTTTTTTCCATAATTTTATTTATTTATTTTTTTCTTCTTATATTTATTTATTGAATCACTGTGGGAAAAGTTACTAAGCTTTCAGATTTAAGTCTCGGTCATACAATGATCAAACACCTCTTCCTTCACCAGTACTCAATTTTCACCACGAAGAACCCCAATATACCCCCCTCGCACCCCTCTCAATTCCTGTGAGGCAGATGATTTCCACTTAACTCTTCTCTACATTGATTACATTCATTATTTCGACAAAAGATGTACCATTATTGTTTAGAATTTCCCCCCAACAATCAGAATTGCTGAAAAGGCATTGTGAAATACTTTGTTTTCTATAGCTGGTTATGAGAATCATATAATGTCACGTGGCCACGATTTTGGATTTCTACAAAGAGCCAGATAATTATGAGATTGGTTTCTGTGCGTCTGGTGTTATGGCTGTGCTGGAGAGCTGCTCGTGGGGGGGCAACTCATGACCTCAGCAGGATGTGAAGGATGAGCCGGTACAGCCCCCATGAAACTGCAGTTGCCCCGTCACCTCTGGCTCATACCTGGCTTTCCTATAAGCTCTGAGGCAGCAGCCACCCTGCTGCTGGGGGGAAAAAGGCAGAAGGGAGCAAAACCCTTTCCTTCCCGGGGAGGCATGGCGCCATTCACTTAAACCATTCACTTAAACCATTCACTCCCTGCCCTCCATTCACTTTTCTGCTGTAAGCTGCTGGGCTCTGGACTAAGTCCATTTGCCTCTGGAGCCATGGCCGTGCCGGAGAGCTGCTTGTGGGGGGCAACTCGTGACCTCGGTAGGGTGTGAAGGATGAGCCAGTACCATTCCCCTTCCCATGAGACTGCAGTTGCTCCGTCACCACTGGCTCATACCTGGCTTTCAAATAAGCTCTGAGATGGTGGCCACCTTGTATGCGGTCCAGATGCATTTTGGCCAAAAGCCGCTGGGTTTCGAGATTTGTTTCTGAGTCTCTGGAATCATGGCCGTTAATTAGCTTGATCAGGAGCCAGAGAGGCCATTTGTAGGCAGCCACTTGGGGTCTCGCTGGGATGGGGAAGAAAGGGCCGGTTCCACCCCATCTGGTGAGACCCCGCATGTCTCATCACTGCAGGCCCAAACCTGACTGTCCAGTGTCCTCTGGAGGATGGTGGTCACCGGGCCGCCAAGGGAAACAGGCCAAGGCATGAAACCTATTCCCACCTAGAGTGGCCCAGCACCAGTAACCTACTGCAGGAACAGGATGCATTTCTGCCAAAAGCCTTTGGGTTCCAAGATTTGCTTCTGAGTCTCTGGGATCATGGCTGTTAAGCAGTTCGATCAGGAACCAGAGAGGCCATGTCTCCAATTATATAGCTGAGCCGGAGGTGGTTTGTGGGTATGTCTCCCACATACCTAACTTTTGGCCGTTTAATTTCTTGGTAAATTTTGCCCCAAGTTTTTGGGGTCTGGCCAAAGGCACAGCAGCAGTTTTGGGGTATCTGAAAGTCTGATGGTGCCATCAGGCTGCTGATGCGCTCGCCTCACAGGTATAGATTGACCTGCTGGCGGCACCATGCCCCCTGTTGTTTGGCTTTTGAGATTTATACAGAACAAGAGCCAGAACTCCCTGCCCTGTGTTCCTACATTGTAGGAGGCAGGATAGGCAGTAAATAATGAAAACATTTTCCCTTAGAAGTTTATTATTTTAAATTTTTTAGTGAGGCAAAATAGTTTTATTGAAAGAAATTTAGAGAAATGCGTGAGGAGAAGAAAGAGTGATACATGTTCAAGAGAGAACACAGGTTACTTCAGAGGCAAAAAAGCCACCCTCAGCAGCTTAAAAAAAAGCAATACATTAAGTTGTTGTATCTTGTGTAGTAAAGATGCCATTACAAATATGAGAAAAAAGAGCAGAATATGGATGATTATGAGTACTAGTATAAGTGAGTTTGAAGGGGGTTGGTTGCAATCTTGTTGGTTAGGGTAGGTCTCACTGAGAATATGTTTTTTAAAAAAAGGCAGTAACAAAGTTAGCCATGTGGTAACTGAGGAAAGATTGTCTTAAGCAGAGGAAATAGCTAGCCCAATGTTTTTGGGGAAGGAGATGAGAGAGGTGGATGTCTAAAGTCTCTCACTTGGAGTGGAATGCGAGCAGCTCTGAGCCCCAGGTGACAAGGTACAGGCATGCTTGCTGGAAATGACACTGGCTCCGCTGTGGGAGGCACCTGATGTAGACCTGGAAAGTGGGAGGGCCTCTTCCTTTTACTGCTCCAGAGGAGGTTGACTAGAGCAGGTTGTGGTGATAGGTCCTGAGTTTTAGCCAAGTTAAAAGTGTAGATTTTCAAGTAGAGTATATTTGATTGGAGGTGGAAGCCTGGAGCTGAAGAAAGAGGTGTGGTTTGGAGATAAGAACTAAAGAGTTGCCATCGTGTATGAGCTGGAGCAATAGCACAGCGGGTAGGGCGTTTGCCTTGCACCTGGCCGACCAGGTTCGATTCCTCCGCCCCTCACAGAGAACTACTGAGAGTATCCTGCCCCACAGAAGATCCTGGCAAGCTCCTCCTGGCATATTCAATATGCCAAAAACAGTAACAACAAGTCTCACAATGGAGACGTTACTGGTGCCTGCTTGAGCAAATTGATGAACAGCGGGAGGACAGTACTACAGTGCTACAAGGCTATGGTTCATATCCAGAGGATTGAAGAGAGTACTGAGGGGAGGGAGGGATATACATAATGAGGGGGGGAGGGGAGAGGAAGGGAGAGGAGAGATCTTGATTTGAGCCTCTAAGGTCTCCAGCATTAAAGACTTTGGCGGGTGGGGTGGGAAACTCACAAAGGAAATAGATGAGGAACTACTAGTACCCCAAACTAGGCAGGTGAGGGGGGTACAGCTGGAAGAAAGCTAGCCAGGAGTGTGTGATCACACGTGTTATGTGCTTTTCATAGACATGGGATGCCAGGGGCCAGGCCAGGTGTCAGGGATCGAACCTGGGTTGGTCACGTGCAAGCTCCCTTCCTACTCTGGCCCCATTTTGCACCGTTTTATTTGTTTAACCACATTCCCTCCAACACTAGCTGTTTCCAGTCCTTTTTCTAAAAAAATTTTATTTTTTAGTGTCATTCTTACTAGTGTGAGATGATATCTCACTGGTTTTGATTTGAATTTCCCTGTCATGTCATAAGTGACATGATGAGCACTTTTACTTTTCACATTCCTACTAGTTATCCATATGTCTCTTTGGGCAAGTGTCATTCATCTCCTCTCTGTGTGTTTGAATGGGGCTATTGAATTTTTTTAAAAAAAAGTTTTGTTAGTGCATTGTAAATCTTGGATTTACACATTAGCCCTTTATTTAATGTCTTTTTTGTACAAATATTTTCTTATTGATATGGATGTCTTTATTTTAGCTCTAGGTTTTTTTTTTTTTTTGCCTGCAATATCTTTCTAATTTGTTCTATCACATTTGTTTATTTTTGTTTTTGTTTTCTTTGCCTCTGGAGTCAAATCAGTGAAGACACCTTTGAGGTCTATTCCCTAGAGAAATCTGCCTGTTTTTCTCATTGTATGTTTTGGACTCTGGTCTAATCTTGAAGCCTTTAATCCACTTTAACTTTTGTGAATGATGTGAGATACAGTTTCAGTTTTATTTTTTTTACATGTGACTGTCCAGTTTTCCCAGTACTGTTTGTTGAAGAGACTTGTTTCATTTCATATACTTAGCTCCTTTGTCATAGGTTAATTGTCCACAGATCTCTGAGATTTTACATCAGGGCTTTCAATTCTTTTTTATTGGTCTGTGATTCTGTCTTTGTTCCAGTACCACACAGTTGTGATTACTCTAGCTTAACAGTACAATTCGTAGTCAGGAAATACAGTTCCTCTCATATTTTCCCCCTTGAAAATAGTAGGTGTTTTTTTTGTTTTTGGTTTTTTTCTTTTTGGGTCACACCCGATGATGCACAGGGGTTACTCCTGGTTCTACACTCAGGTATTACTCCTGGCAGCGCTCAGGGACCATAAGGATGCTGAGAATCAAACCAGGGTCGGCCGTGTGCAAGGCAAATGCCCTACCCACTGTGCTATTGCTCCAGCCCCCGAAAATAGTAGTTTTGATGGCATGATAAAGAATCTTAAAACATACAACCAATATTAAAAGAACATGTCAATATTGTAGTTTGTTTATTACTTTGTAGGTGAACCAATGATAGCAGCAGACGAAGGAGTTTGGGATAATTACTGTGTGAAAAAACAACTTCTTCATTCTTGGTAAGTTTCTAGTAAGAAAAGGCTTTTTGGGACATCATTGAGAACATCAACATTTTTCCTTTTTTGCCATGCTACAGTGAGCAAATGGTTAAGTGTATGACTACATGACGTTCAGTTTTTGAAAACTAGCTTTCAAACGATATAGTCCCTTTTACAATGTTGTTTTAACATTGGAAATGTTAGTCTTGCTGTTTATTTGAGAGGGAAGTGAAAGAAGGAACAGTGCCATATTCAGTGTGGGAAAACATCAAATGATGTGCTAAAACTGAGCTCAGTTTTACTACGATGCAAAATCAGGCTTCCACTTTATCAGCAAAGGAATGGAAATTATAGTACAGGAGCAATGCTTGTATTTTTAATGACTTTGTCTCATGAAACGTCATACTAACATCTTTGAAGAGCAAATTACCTCTAGTGGCTGAAGATGCCTGGGCAGGAGGAGCAGCGGGATGGGCTGGCTGAAGGCGGGCAGGCTTTCCTCACCCTCTCATCTTTTCCTCAGTACCGTGATTGCCACCAACATTCTCCTGGTCGATGAAATTATGCGAGCTGGAATGTCTTCTCTTAAAGGGTGAATGAGTTCCAAGTCAGCACTCCAGGAAACAGCATCTTCCATTCAGCTACTGTTTTGTAGTTTAAAACCATTCTTAATTTTTGCACAATAAATGTAGCTTCATTTTATTGGTCAGTCTCAAAAGCATGTCTCATATTTTTTTTCCTTGAGAATAGTAGGTTTAAAGACTGTAAGGAATATTTTTACAGTAAAGGATTACTGATGAAAATATTTTCCCCTAGGAATACTAATTTAGAGGGAAAGTTAGATCATACCTGTGATTTTATAATATAATAGTAAGAGTTGGTCTTTATTCTGACTCAGAGCGTCTAAAAAACTTGTAATTTCCTGAATAATGGGGGTGATTGGAATGGTTTTTTTGTTTGTTGGTTATAGTTTTGGGTTTTATTTTTTAATTTTTTTTGGGGGGGGGGAAATCCAAGTTTTGTTCTTTTATTATTCACTACAGCATCTTCTTACATTTATGTAATTTATAAAATAAAGTCTTGAAATATTCAACTTTGCAAACACATAAACATTTTTTACACACTGCTAATAGGCATGTGAACAAATGTAAGTCTAACAAATTTGAGAGTATTTGACTCAGTACGTCTTTTTTTTTTAATGTAGGAGTACTGCTATTTATTCAGCTACTGGTTAACTGATTGAATTGAGCATGAACTCCACCTTATTTTTTTTTCATTTTTTATAATTTTATTTATTGAATCACTGTGTGAGTAGTTACAAAGCTTTCGGGTTTAAGTCTTGGTTATACAATGAAACACCCGTACCTTCACCAGTGCCCATTCTCCACCCCCCAAACCCCAGTATGCCCTCATCCCACACCCTCCCCCTACCTGTGGGGCAGATGATTTCCATATTACTCTCTTTCTACTTTGATTACATTCAATATTTTGAGACCAGACCCACCATTATTATTTGGGATTTTACCCCCACACTCAGATCTGCTAAAAAGGCAACAGTAGACAATTTGTTTTCTATTTTTGGTTATGAATAACATAGGGTGTTGCATGGCTACAGTGGTGGCCACATGATTTTGAAATTCCAAAATTTTAACAATTAAATCTGGAGGGATTTCTGCCAAAACCTGCTGGGTTCCGAGATTTGTTCCTGAGTCTCTTGGATCATGGCCATTAAGCAGCTTGATCAGGAGCCAGAGAGGCTGTTTGTTGGTGGCGATTTGAGGGTCTCATTGGGATGGGGAGGAAAGGGCCAGCTCCAACCCCATCCCATGAGGCCCCACATGTCTCATCACTGAGGGCTCAAACCTGACTGTCCAATGGCCTCTGGAGGATGGCAGCCACTGAGCCACCTAGGGGGAGCAGGTGGAGGGGCAGCACCCTTTCCCCCCTATAATGGCCCAGCAACAGTAACCTACTGTGGGGTCCGGACACATTTCTGCCAAAAGCCACTGGGTTTCGAGATTTGTTTTTGAGTCTCTGGGATCATGGCCGTTAAGCAGCTTGATCAGGAGCCAGAGAGGCCATTTGTGGGTGGCGACTTGGGGTCTTGTTGGGATGGGGAGGAAAGGGCCGGCTCCACCCCCATCTTGTGAGGCCCTGCATGTCTCGTCACTGTGGGCCCAAATCTGACTGTCCAGTAGCCTCTGGAGAATGGCGGCCACAGGCCAAGGCACGAAACCCATTCCCACCTGGGATGGCCCAGCACCTGTACCTACTGCAGGGACTGGATGCATTTCTACCAAAAGCCGTTGGGTTTCGAGGTTTGTTTCTGAGTCTCTGGAATCATGGCCGTTAGGCATTTTGATCAGGAACCAGAGAGGCCATGCCTCCAAATATATAGCTGAGATGGAGGTAGTTTGTGGGTGTGTCTCCCACATACCTATCTTTTGGCCGTTTACTTTCTTGGTAAACTTTGCCCCAAGTTTTTTGGGTCTGGCCAAAGGCACAGCAGCAATTTTGGGGGTATCTGGAAGTTTGAAGGCACCATCAGGCTGCTGATGCACTCGCCTCACAGTTACAGATTGACCTGCTGGCGGCACCATACCCCCATAGTTTTTGGTTTTAATCCCTAGTTCCTGACATAAGAATTTCTAAGACCCGTGGAACCTTTGGAATTAATGAGAGTATCTTATTTTATATGAGTGAAGTAGCTTTAATGGGCCCCTGCACAATTTTCAGATGGAGGCTGTTTGCTGCAGAAATCAGTCAGACCAATGTAAGATTAGACTTTCAGCCTTTGCCCTTTCATGTCCAGCCTCCAGGGAAGGCCAAGGGCCTAAGGGTTAGTCACTAATGTGCTTCACATATGTGAGGTCCTGAATTCAATCCCTGGTACCTCAAAAACAAACAAACAAACAAACAAACAAACAAAATAATCATGTCATGGAGCCTCCTTAAAATATCCCCACACCATGGATTTTGGAGAAATTCCAGGATGGGGAACATGTTGGTGTGTGGGGACAGGGCACACTCCTGCTGTGTGGGGACATAAACTGGGCTTGGGACCTTCTCGATGCTGCCGAGGCTGGTAACTAGTTAGTGTTCCCCAAAGTGGGTGTCACTTCCTCCTGGAGACATTGCAACCATGGTGGGGGGCAGGTGGCAGCCTTGGGTGCAAATGGGTAAACAAACTTCTGTTTGTTTACTTAGAGAAGGTTAATGTCTGGGACTCGGGGGTGTCTGTGTAATTTTTTTTTTTTCTGAAAAGGAGAAGCTAGGCCAAATTAGTTTGGGAACCTCTGATTTACATCCTGTGTAATAAACTGGTAAAAGTGTTCCCCTGAGTTCTGGAAGTTGCTGTCAGCACACTGTCAAACATGACAAGGGGTCGAGGGAACTTGCGAGCTGATAAGAGGTTAAACTATGACAGGTGCATTAGTAGGACTTAAGCCTGTTAGTGCATATGAGAGATTTGTTTAATCATTTAATGTCCTTAGTTGAAAAGCTATAATTTTATAGCCCTTTTTTCTTAGCCACTTAATATATTGTCGACATCTTTCCAAGTTAATTGCTATGCTTCTGAACTATAATTTTTAATGGTTACATGACATTTCAATGTATGGCTATTCTGTAATTAATTTTCAGCATTTTCCCACTATAAACAAAATCCTCCTTTTTGGAGCTCCTGTCTTATTTATTTTATAGGATAAGACTTTTAAAATGGCATACCATGCATATTGTCAGATCTTTTCCATGCAGAATATTTTAATTATAAAATGTTTAACACCTGTCAACAGAAATATAAGTATGTTTGTTACCTTCCATTTAACTTCAACAAGTGATAACATTTTGATTACATGTTTTCTTTTTCTGTTTTTGGGGGAGGCACACACTTTAATACTCAGGAGTTACTCCTGGCTTTGCACTCAGGAGTCAAAGTACTTGGGGGACCAGATGGGATGCTGGGTATCAAACCCCGGTTGGCCATGTGCACGGCCAGCACCTTACCCAATTTACTATCGCTCAAGCCCATCTTGACTATGTATCTTCTTCCCTTCCCATTTCTCTTCCCTTTACGTTACCTTCCCCTACATATTTTTTTTACTTTCCAACCCCCAACCATATGTGTTTCCCACTCATTTTAACTGGAAAAAAAATCTACATAAGGGTCATGGTCACGGTCCTCCCGTTGTTCATCGATTTGCTTGAGTGGGCCCAGTAACATCTCCATCATGAGACTTGTTACTGTGTCTGGCATATCGAATACATCACGGGTAGCTTGCCAGGCTCTGCCGTGCGGGCGAGATACTCTCGGTAGCTTGCCGGGCTCTCCGAGAGGGGCGGAGGAATCGAACTCGGGTCGGCCGTGTTGGCCGCGTGCAAGGCAAACGCCCTACCGCTGTGCTATCGCTCCGGGCTTTGATATTCAATACATACCATCCACAGCTAATTAAGAAAACTTTTCATATATATATTCATAAGCCTGTAAGAATTGCTGTTAAAAAGTTAAAGGCATGTATACTTTTGCCGCATTTATTTGCTACTGAACATGGTTTTGAGACTTATTTGTTCATTTGTTGTAGGTGTTTTAGAGTATTCCTCTAACATATATTTCTGTAACATAATGCATCCTTGGATGAACCTTAGGTAATTTCCTTTATTTTTTATGTTGAATCATCACAAGATACACAGTTACCTTTAGGTAATTTCTAATTTACATAATTTTAAACACCTCTACATTGGATTTCTGACTGCACATCTCCTTGGGCACATATGTAAGAGTTTCTGGGTATTATAGCTAGATGCAAAATTTCTGGGGTTTAAAACAACTCATCTTTCTTTATATTTACTGGTTGTACCAGTAAATATAATTTCCCCTGTAGTGTATAATAGTTCCATTTCCCTAGAACCTTACTAAATTTTGGTAGTTTTTAAACTTTTACTTTTTGTTATTCTAAAGGGTATAAAATTTGTCTGATATTAATAGCAATTGCCTTGCTTGCCAAAAAAATTTAATGCATTTTCATAAACCTCTTGGCCATTTTCAGTTCTATAAAGTTACCTATTCATATTGTTATCCGCTTTGATCATTGAGTTTCTATTTCTAAGTGGTTTGTTCATCTATACATATAAACAGACATTTTTACCTATATCTATTAAAATTGCCATAATTCTAACCAAACTACATAGTTCAACAAACTGATCCAGAAATTGATTTAGAAGAAAAAGAAGATCATGGAGTAGCCAAAATAGTTTTGAAGAAAATAAAGAAGGGGCATACACATATATTCTTATCATTCATAAATATTTTATTCTAGTTTTTGTTTTTAAGGGTCCACATCTAGCAGTGCTTAAGGCTTACTCCTAGCTCTGTGCTCAGGGATCACTAGTATCAGTGCTTTTAGAGGGCCATAACAAGTGCTGGGATTGGAACTGGGCTCAGCCACATGGAAGGTAGCCTTACCTGCTGTGCATTCTCTCTGGTCCTTATAAATTTTCATATCACTTCATTTATAACTCAGTGTTCTGGTTTCTCAACTTAGCAGATGTTTTGTTTTCAAATTTCCAAGTTTTATTTTCATAAAGTTGTTCACAACAATTGATTACATTCAGTATTTCAACAATAATTGATTGCATTCACAACAATTGATTACATTCAGTATTTCAACACCAAATCCAACCACCACTACACCTTCCCACCACCATTATTTCAAAGTTTCCCACCACTACTCAAGCCTGTCCCAGAAGCAGATGCTAGATAATTTATTTTGTATTGCCTGTTATGAATAGTATAAGATGTCTGTAGGGGTCTATCTCACAGTGATTCAACAACAACAATAAAAAATAGTACGAGATGTTGTGTGGCTGCAAAAGCAGCCGTGAGCTCCTGGGATTGTAAAAAATTTAAATAATTGGGGTCTGGAGTCTTCCCTGCAATGAGCTGCTCAGTTCTGAGATTCTTCAATCAAGTTTTAAGTTTTTTTTTCTGAAAAAATGCTTTGTTACATCTTTGGTTAAATTTATTCCTCTGTATCTTATTTTAAGTTTAGTATAAATAGAATCTTTTACAAAATTTATATTTTAAATTATTTGTTGCTATATGGTAGGTCTTCTGTGGAGTTTTATATATATGGACTTTAATATTTTATAAAACTGAACTCTGTGCAATGGTTTGTAGATTATTTTGAATTATCTTGCTTGAGAGTAGATAACAATTTAGGCCTTTTTTTCTTTTCTAGCCCTTGTGCTACCTTTATTTTTCTATCTTATTGACCTGCCCCAGACTTTGTGTATAAGAGTGGGTAGAAGCAAGTGATGACAGTTGCCTTGATCCTGATCTTTAACTGGGTTATTTCTACTAGCTGAGTATTCTGTTTCCTGTGTGATGATGGCTGGATATATGAAGTTAGGACTTTTCCTTTCTGTTCCTATTCTGCTGAGAATGTTTTTGTCCTTTGATAGGGGAAGTCTTCCACGCAGTGCTCAGGAGGCCCATGTGCCCCTCTGGGCTGTACTTGGCCAACCTCACTGGATGGCTCAATGCTATGACTATGGACACAGTGATGCTTGTTCCTGTGGTATTTCTTGGGCCCTGTGATGCTAGAGAGCACCAGGGCCACACCAGGGAGCACCAGGGCTTGCCCAAAGGAGCACCAGCACCAGGGCTCGCACTAAGACCGTCTGTGGTGCCAGGGACTGAACCCAGGTTGGCCATATGCAAGGCAAGTGTCTTATCTTTTATAATATCTCTCCCCACCCTGCAAGTTTAATTTTTAATGAGAAATGATATACTGGCTTTATTTCCACGATGTAATTTTGATCCATTGTTGTTTCTTCTTCTGTTTGTTTTTTTAATGCTTTTGTTCTGTTTACTGTGTCCTATTGGATTGGTCCTATTTTAAATCTTAGTGTACCCTCTGCCTGCCTCTTCTTCCACTAGTTTAGAAATAAGCTATCTTAAAAAACAAAATAGCACAGCGGGTAGGGCGTTCGCCTTACAAGCGGCCAACATGGCCGACCCGAGTTCGATTCCTCCGCCCCTCTCGGAGAGCCCGGCAAGCTACCGAGAGTATTCGATATGCCAGACACAGTAACAACAAAGTCTCCAATGGAGACGTTACTGGGCCCGCTCGAGCAAATCGACGATCAACGGGAGGGCCTTTACCTTTACCTTTATTATTAATTTAGAAGTATTTTATTTCCCTGCTTCCATCCACTCTGTCACTGTGGTGACCTTGACTCTCAGTCTTCGGTTGTAGTGCTCATGCTTACCCTTGCTTCATGTGCACTCTTGGATACAATGCCCAGACTTTCAGTTGGGTGGTCCACCCGGGGTTGTACACTTTTGCTGGGTGTGCTTGCATATGCTTGGCTGTGGTGTGCTGGGGATGGACCACTCTGTGAAAGTGCCAAGAATCCTGAATGGTACCAGCCTGGTACTTGGCATGGGGGCGGCGCAGGTTCTGGTGGGGGATGGTACTCTCAGCCTTATACCTGCAAGGAAGGTAGATGCTCCACCACTGAGCCATCCCCAGGCCCAAGTAAAACCATTTTAACTTGTGTGCTTAATGTCATTAACAAGTAAATGAACTAAGTCATAACTAGTAATAGCTCTTCAATAAAAGTTGAGTCTTTATAAAACATTTAAAATATAGGTTTCTCGTATTTTAAGTATTCTGCACTATTTCAGTGCTATCTTATTTTTCAATTCCCCTAAGATAGTGACAGTGATTGTATATGTTCTCCCTGTTTACTAATGTCTTTGTTAATCATTCATTCATTCATTCTTTTTTTATTGCTTTTTTTTGGGAGGGGGGGTCCACACCCAGCAATGCTCAGGGGTTATTCCTGGCTCTGAACTCAGGAATTACTCCTGGTGATGCTTGGGGGGACCATATGGGATGCCAGGGATTGAATCCGGGTCGGCCGTGTGCAAGGCAAATGCCCGACCGGCTATGCTATTGCTCTGGTCCCAATCATCATCCTTTTTTGGGGAGGGTTTTCCAAGCTGTGCCTGGAGGGCTCAGGGGCCACTCCCAGTGATACTCAGCCAGCTCTAGGCTGCTCAGACTATGTAGTCAGGGCTTAAGACAGAGCTGTGCCCTCAGAGCACCATTCTTTCTGGCAAATGTCATCTTCCATCTGGGTTTGCATTATTCCTTACTGATGTACCCCGAGTCCTTTTAGACCAATCTGTGTAATCCTTTCAATTTGACTTCCTTCAAGAGGTCTTTATTGCTCCTCCTGTTGAGTAGAAGTTCAACTGTGTGGAGAATTATAAGTCAGCTGTTATTTTCTTTCAGCACTTTGGAAATATTCCATTGTTTTGTCGTAGTATACATTGTTATTATTTCAAGTCACAGTTTCCATGGGTTGGAGAGAGGGAACAGAGATTAAGTGGCTAATCCTGGTTCCATCCCTGGGACTGCATATGGTCCCCCGAGCATTGCTGGGAGTGACTCCTGAACATGATTCTGAGACTATCCCTCTTTCATTATAAGGGGCTCAAGAACCCCCTCACTCCTCACAAATTTGTAGTTTCCAGGGCCAGTGTACTGATCTCACAAAAACAAACCAACCAAGATGTAATTTCCAACACCCTATTGATGCCGGGAACTTACTGTATATTTTTTGTAGCCTTATAAATATTTCCTATCTCTTCTTTTTAATTTATTTGTATTATTTATTTATTTTTGCTTTTTGGGTCACACCCGGCAATACACAAGGGTTACTCCAGGTTCTGCACTCAGGAATTACTCCTGGCGGTTCTCAGGGGACCATATGGGATGCTAGGATTCGAACCCGGGTTGGCCGTGTGAAAGGCAAACACCCTACCCGTTGTGCTATTGCTCCAGTGCCTAATTTATTTTTATTTTTAGGTCATACCCAGTGGTGCTCAGGATTTCCTCCTGGCTCTGAGCACACGAATAATTCTGGTGGAAGACCATAATGGGTGCCAGGGATTGAACCTGGGTTGGCTGCATACAAAGCAATTACCTGCTGTATTACCACTCCTGCCTGGTTTCTATTAAAAATGTTATGCCAGCTTACAATTTCTAGAACTGGAGACCTACTTTTTACCTTGTTTTCTTATTTTCCTATCTAACTCCAGCAATAAAGACATCTACCCCTGAGATATGAGAATATTGAGGCTCTTACCAGAGATGAGCAGAGCAAGTGTCCCTATGCTTCACTGGCAGGTGGGGAGAGTTGGTCCAGCATCCTGGAGAAGCAGCTGATTCCAGGGTCTCACTCTCCTCTTCTTTAAGTGGCTGCGCATTTCTGTTTGAGTGTCAAAAACTTGATACATCTACTTTCTCTTTTTGGCTTTTTGGTAACAGCAACACCTGAAGATGCTCAGGGGTTACTCCTGGCTCTGCACTCAGAAATTACTCCTGGTGGTGCTGGGTGAGGGGTGCATATGGGATGTTGGGGATTGAACCTGGGTCAGGCACATATAAGGTAAATGTCTCACCCACTGTACTATCTTTCTTGCCCCACCTCTACTTTCTTATGTCCATATGCTTCTAGTTCATGCTCTGGGTTAGTTTCTCTTGACAAAAATCTCCCTTCTCCAAAGTGCATCGCTCCAGATGTGTTTATGTCTGCTACTTTTGTTTGTTTGCTTTTGGGTCACACCTTAGTGGGGCTCAGGGAATTACTTCTAGCTGGTGGTGCTTGGGGGACCATCTGCAGGGCTGGGGGTCGAATCTGGGCCTGCTGCATGCATGACTAACGTCTTACCTCCTGCTCTACTTCTTTGGCCCAGCCTGTTTTGCTATTTTTGAGAAAATGTCATCCATTATATGAACCTGCTAGCAGTGTCTGTGGATTTCAGTCACTCTACATCCTCAACCATATGTGTTATTTTCTGGATTTTTGATAGCAGACATCCTAATGAGTACGAAATGGCATCTCATGGTAAGCCATGTGGCTTCAAGCATGTTGTGTTTTATCTGGCATTTTTCTGTTTGTGAATGGAGGGTGAGGTGGAGGATTCTCCTGATGAGCTAAATCTGCTACATGCTGCAATTGCCAGACCTATCTATTTTTAATGCAAATTATTTAACAAATTTTTCTCTCTTCCAGAGAGTGGCCAGCTTTTAAGTATATAAAAAATTCATGGCAGTTTCCTTAAAAAAAAAAAGACCTTATCCTAAGATTGTTTCATAAATCTCTCAGTTTCTATAAAAGTGTCAGGAGCCAAGAGTTGTTATCCCTGTCTGCCGTTCTCCTAACAGTTTCCTACCTGTTATTTTTTAAAACCTTCTTTCCATAACAATAACTATTTCTTTGAGATTACTTTATTGGTGTCATCATTATTGCTTTATGTTTTGATCCTGGTTGATAGTCATACATTACTGTCCTCCCGTCCCCGCGTTTTGGCTCTTGAACATAATTCAGTTTAATATCACTAAGTATTAAGGGCTTGTAACATCCATTCACTCTTCCTTTACAGCTGCCTATATAATTGTCAAAGAGATCTAGGGGAACACGGATAAAATCATTAAGGATATCCCCAGTGACTCTGTAAATAGTCTCATCTTCCTTCCTTCCCCTAGTATAGATTTAGCTCTTTAAGCTTATCAACGAGGAAATCAAGTGCCTCATGAATTAGGTTTAATATGCAATCATATTTTTCTTGGCCAGATGTTAGGTCTACATAGGAAAGGGACAGAGATGGGAAATGGAAAGATCAGTATTTTAGTGTTTAGAGATCAGTGATTTTGTGCTTTAGGGTAATGCAAAACATACACACTGCTAAGTTATTTATAAAGGTTGCCTCGAAATATAGACTTAATTGTGGATTCTTGATTATGCTACTCTTCAGTTATTTCATAAACATTAGCTATTCTCTAAAAGGAAGACTTGGGGAGCGGTCTTGGTGCTTTTGTGTGTGTGTGTGTGCGTGTGTGTGTGTGTCTGTCTGTCTGTGTCCGTGTGTACGTGTGTGTGTTTTGGCTACTCCTGACTCTGCTCGGGGCTTACTCTTAGCTCTGTGCTCAGGGATCACTCCTGGTGAAGCTTGGAAGACTGTATTGGGTGCCTGGGATTGAACCTATGTCTGCTGCGTGCAAGGCAAGTGTCCTACCTGCAGTACTATTGCTCCACCCCCTACCTTGGAGCTTGTACAGAGGGGAATATCTTTGCAGGAGTCGAGAGAAGGGAAGTTCTACGCTGTCCGTATCACTACCAGAGCCCACCTTTAAGTGCTTTCCCACAGTCTGACCTACCATCTCTTCCCTGTGCCACAGAGCCCTTGAGGGGCCAGGGTAAGCTAATGACAGTCACAGTGAGCAAAACCCACAGTTTCTCTCCTGAGACTCTCTCAACACTGCTCAGGTGCAAGTCTGCGGTGTCCACTCATGGCAATAGCCAGGATGGAGCCGAGGGCCTTGCTAGCCAAATAGCCAGTGGGCCCAAACCTGACTCCCGTCCCTGCCTGTGATGATCATTCTAGAAGCAGAGGCTGAGAAGCAGACTCAGGCCATATACTTCCCTGGCAGCTTCCTCACAACTCAGAGTGCCTCAGCTAAGGCCTGGGAGGCAGTGAGCTTCAAAGGTGCTTTCCTGGTGCCCGTGTCTCTGGGGGCCCTGCGGCTGTGTCCAAAGGCTGGTCGCTGAGGCAGTGCTTGTCAGTGGGGCTTCTGTGAGCATGGGAGAGGTGCCTTTTGTTTCACTGACTTTTGGCACCCCAGCATTCAAGGCCATCTCCACTGCCCCAGTCCTTATGATAGCTGACACTGCTCCTGTATTTCCAGATGGTTCCAGTGAAGGGGATGTGAACACTTTAGAAAGCTCCCCTGCCAAATATCATTTTAACTTAACCTGGGTTTTGTCTTCATGGGCGTTACTCTCTTCTTTCATACCTGCAGTCCAGGCCAGAGAAAGGTGTGCGTGTGTGTGTGGGGGGTGGTGGTGAGGTGGTGGGGGAGTCAGTGCTGAAATTCCTTTCATATTGGGGTTGCCTAATGAAGCAGAACTGCTGGCAGGGGAGAACTTTGGCTCTGGAGCCAGCGTGCATGGGGTCATACCCCAGCTCTGCCATCTATTAGCTGTGTGACCCGGGCCACTGAAACAACCTCAGGTTTCTCCTCCACACAAGGGGGAGAAACCTGTCCCTAACGTCCAGGATTGTTTTGGGCATAAATTTGCACATGCTGCTTCCCCTAAGCGTGTTGCCCATACTTTGTACTTAACCACTCTTGGCTGTTACTACTTGTATTATCATCAGTGGTGTGCAATCATCAGAGAAGAGTTAGGGGAACAGTTCATGACAGAGTGAAAATAATTCATGAGCTTCTGACTCTGGCCAATGGAGCCCAAGACTCTGGGTCAGGCTCATGCACTTGAATGCTGGCGAGTGTGGTGTCAATTTCCTGCACTCTCTCCCCAAAGTTTCCACCCAAGACCAGGATTGAGGAGGTGTGTGTGTGTGTGTGAGCGTGCGTGTGTGCATGTGTGTGTGTTGGGGGAGGGGCGGGGAGCCTCCTACTGCTGTGGCCACAGGGAAAGAACTTCCCAGGGCAGTACAGAGTTGAATGACTCTCGAAATAAATAATTTTCCACCCCAATGAGACTTTAGAAAGAGTCTCAGAGATTCAGTCTGATGACACACAGGTGGGTACCCAAAAGACGTTGTGTGTGCAGTGCCCTGCGGTGACCTGCCACTCAACGCTCCTTCCACTGCTGGCAAAAAAAGTCAGCAAAGCCATTTGATTGTATTAAACATTGTCAACTTTCTGTGTCTTAAAATTGTGTGCACTTCTTTGGAATGTTTTATACTTATTTTTTTTTTTTTTGGTGGAGATACCCAGCAGTGTTGGGGGTGAAGGGGTGGTCATGTGGAGCTAGGGATTAAAGCCAGGGTCTCCCTGGACTGTGTGAGGTAGCTGCTGCCCTGCTCAGCTCCCTGCCCTGCCAGTATTTTAAGTGCAATTTTGTAGAAAAGACCTAGCAGAGTAGACCTGTCCCATGAAAGGCCTGGTTACAAGGTTGTTCCTTGGTGGGTATTTGGCATCTTGGGTCTCAGGTGTGTCCTCACTGCTCAGGTAGGAGGAACTCACCAGGTGACCTGTCACCAGCCTGATTTATACCAAGCACTTTGCTTTCCTTAAGGGAGCCTGGAATTTGGGCACAAGCCTGGTAGAAATACCCGCATGACCAGCCTCCAGTGAAAAACTGTGGGTACTGAGTATATGCCGAATCCCCAGATTTGTCCATTCCATACAAGTTGTCACAATTTATTGTTGGGGGATTAAGAGTGTTCAGGTTGACTCCTTGAAAGCCCCTGAGAACAATTGGTTTCTACTGGACTGAAAACTCGGAGCCTTTCCCTTTGCTGATTTTGCTTTGTTCTTTATAATGCTTTATAATATGCTACGAGTCCTTTGAGTCTTCATAATGAGTCAGCAAACCTGGGGCTGGGGCTCATCAAGTTACAATATTCCTGACACCGTGAGAAAACACAGAATAGGATATAAAGAAAAAATATTCTCAACAGGGTAAGCCAAATCCAGCATCTTCTAAAAAATGATGTATCCAAGGAATGAAATGTGACTCTTTACACCCCCAAATCAAGCAGTGTAACATAGACCATACTAATAGGAGGGAGGACAAAACCACACAATTACGTCAAAATAAGTCAAATTTTATATTAAAAAGTCTTGATACAACTCAACAAACAGGGGAAGGCATTAGGGTCTTTGGAAGAGAGGGGTGGGAATACTGTTGATGAATGTGGTGCTGGAATTACATGTATGAGAAACCACTGTTAACAGTATTGTAAATCACAGTCTGTCATTTAGAAAATAAAAAAATAATACAATAACAACAAACAGAGTAAAAGCAGAGTTTTAAAAGTCTGTTAAGAAACTGGAGAGATAGTACAGCAGGTAAGGTGCTTGCCTTGCATGCAGTCAACCTATATTTGATCCCCAGCATCCATATGGAATCCCGAAAACTGTCAAGAATAATTCCCAAGTGAAGATCCAGGAGTAACCTCTGAACATCACTGGGTATGGCACCCAAACAAAAATATGATAAAAAGAATCCATAGAAAACCTGTTGGAGGCCAGAGAAATAGTACGGGGTAAGATGCTTGCCGTATTAAGACAGCCAACCTGGGTTCAATCCCTCACACCCCATATGATACCCCAAACACTGCCAGGAGTGATCCCTGAACACAGAGCCAGAAGTAAGTCCTGAGCATCACTGGGTAAGGCTTATTTTTGGTGCTGTTCTGTTGACCACGTGCCAGGGACCCAACCTAGGCCTCCCATATGCAAACCAAGTGTTATACCTGCTGAGATATTTCTCCAGCCCAATTACTGTTTATTTACTACAATTGATGAATTACTATTGCTTTGTCATAACCAAGCCTTGTGTTTAAATGCTGTATTTCATAGTATAGTAAGTTTCTCAGCTTCTGTAAATTGGAGGGAGCGATAATGTTGACTTCATAGTCAGAGACTCAAATGGGAAAGCACTTTGTAAACTTCCCAAGCACCTAATGGAGAGCATCATGATTGAACCTTATGAGATGAATAGTATGGAAACAAAATCTGTTACCTTAGCTTCCCCTCTTCTCCTACCTGCCATGCTCAATCTGCATCTCTTCTAGGTATCTTTGTCCAGGTTCTTGGCCCCTGGGTCCTACACAGCTAAGCACTTGGGCTCTGAAGCCTGGCTACCTGGGTGAAGACTCCACTTTCTGAAGTGTCAGCTTGTGGAGGAAGTTACTTAAGGGCTCTGTGCCTCTGTTTCCTTATCTGTAAAACAGGGATCCCAGTAGTGCTCCCAGGACTTTTGGGCAGGTGAAGTAACTTAGCGTCGGGTTAGCTTCCCCCACCCCACCTCACCCTACCCTCTTCCTTCCTTAAAGGTAAAGGTAAAGGTAAAGGCCCTCCCGTTGATCGTCGATTTGCTCGAGCGGGCCCAGTAACGTCTCCATTGGAGACTTTGTTGTTACTGTGTCTGGCATATCGAATACTCTCGGTAGCTTGCCGGGCTCTCCGAGAGGGGCGGAGGAATCGAACTCGGGTCGGCCATGTTGGCCGCTTGTAAGGCGAACGCCCTACCCGCTGTGCTATTTTGTTTTTGTTTTGTTTTGGCAGTCAGGGTTTACCTCTGGCTCTGCATTTAGGAGTCACTCCTCTTGGGCTCAGGGAACTATAAAAGGGCACAGGGGATTGAACCTGGGTTGGATACATGCAAGGCAGGCACCCTACCCACTGTACTGTCTCTCCGACCCTTTTTTATGGGGAAATAGGTTCACTGGAAAATAAAGGAAGAAGGGAAAGAAACTCCATAGCCAGGCAGAATCTTAGTATAGAACTAAGTTCAAGCTTTGTCTGAATTTTCTACTCATTTTCCCTTCCCCACTGAAACCCACCTCCTCCCATCTCTGCTAATGACGAACCCCCCTTCTTCAGTCCCTCCAGCCGTGGAGTTGGCTCTCTCCAGCCCCCACCCACTCTGCTGCTGCTCTTTGGTGCCCCAGTGGGTGACAGATGCGTTGCCACCTCAGTGTCCTTGCAAGCCCTTAAGCAGCAGAGGAGCCTGGGCTTGGGAGTGGGGGTGTTACTGGGCAGGAATGGGGGCGGGGAAGGCTTGTCAGGGAGGGTCTCCTTTGTCCCCAGCCCTGAGCCCTGAGGTGGGCATCCCGCTTCCTGTCTCATCTCTTACCCTTCCTTCCCCTGCAGCCACTCTGACTTCCTCCCTGTTTCCTCTGGTCCAGCTTCTTTCTCTCTGGGACTTTGCTCATGTCTAGACACTTTCTCCAGACCCTTGCATATCCCCCTCCCTCCCCTCCTTTTTGAACAAAAATTCCTGGCCTCCTGCGGCGTGCTGTACCATCTGCTTTATTTGCCTTCAGACCCCTCATCCCCACTGGAGATTTCATCAGAATGCTGATTTGTTTGTTGTTCCTCTCCCCACAGCAGAACGGAAGAGACTAGAGCACTTAGTTCAGAGCTTCTGTTGGCTGCGTCAGTGGTGGCTGGCATTGATCTGGGACACAGCTACTTGATCTGACCCTTGTGTCCTGGCTGGGTACAACAGGCTGGGTGTCACCTCATGGGCTTGAACCGCGGGGTTTGGGGGTGCTTCTCAGACTGATCCCTGCTGACTTTGCTGCTGGCCCCCTGGTCATCTGTCCCCATCACTAAAGAAGGTCACAATGATCTCGGTTTGCCAAGCACTGCCACACACCATCTTCCTTCTCACACGGATCGTGCCTCACTCAGAGTCAGGTCACCTGGCTCTCAGGAAGACTCTGGAGAGTTGAGTGCCAGTCACACGAGGAGCTCGCAAGGAGACCAGGCCACCTCTTGGCCTGACAGTTTGGGGAGGTGCTCGAGCCCCGCTGCTTTGAATTGCATGGACTTTATGATCCTTTCAAGCCTGCAGGTTTATGATTCTTTAATCCTTATCTTCCCCAGGAGAACACTAAGGCTCAGACATTAAAGACTCGCTCAAGGTGGGGATCTGGGGGGGCCTCTGATGCGCGGCATTCCTGAGGAGGGTCTACAGGGGGCCCTTCAGCCTGGTGATTTGTGCAGAATGGGCTGTGTTCTGCACTAGCCCCCTGGCTGCCCCTGGGTGCTGTCAGCCTGCCTTCCCGTGGGGGTGGGGCGGAGAGCTGTGCTGACCAGGAGGCGGCTGGGCTCTCTCTCCTCCCACTCACACATCACTCCTGGGCCCCCAGTCCACTCAGGGCCATCCTTGTCCCTCTTGCTCTCCCCTCCCCTGCAGCCCCTGTATTTTGCTGCAGCCTATTAAGGGCCCCCATCTGCACATCTCTCATTAATTAAAAATGCTACAAACCATCTGTTTGAGAGGAAGGGGTGGGGGCAGCCCGCCTGAGGCAGCGTTCTCTCATGCCTCTCAACTTTAATTGAAAACTTATTTTTAGACTCAAACTCAGGCCCACGAGCCCTTCTTGCTGTTGGCGGCAGCGAGGGCAGAGAGGGTGAGCCCAGAGGTGACCGGAGATGGGTGACAGCGGTATGGGGCAGAACTTAGGAGTGTTGGGTTAGCGTGTCAGAGGGTGACGACATGGAGGCTGTGGTGCGCAGGAGGAGAAGGGAAAGAGGCTCCAGCAGCAAGGGGCAAGGGCAGAACCCGGCAGCCGAGCACGAGGAACATGCCTCACACAGCGGGGAGCTGGGAGGTCCAGGGCTCCCCCACCACCTACACCAGTTATCTTCCATCCCCGGGTTACTTGGGACAGGTCCTGGCTTTCTGCAGTGACAGAGTGGCAGAGCTTAAAGATGGGGACACGGATGAACAAGGCAAGCTTCAGAGGGTCCCCTATGAGGAATAGGTCTTGGTTCTGGCCCTGACCTTGTTCCCCTCGGTGGAGGGCACATGTCCCCAGGGTCTCTACCCTGAAGGTCTCCAGTGCACTGCTGAAAGGCTTTGTGGTCATTTTCAGTTATGAGATAGGGGCAGGGTAAGAGAGAGTTCTGCCAAGACCTGGGTCTTCTGCCCTGTGGCTAGATTTCTTAGCCAGGCAGGGAAACTTCCTGCTAATAGAAAGGAGACATAGCTCTTGCATCAGTACAATGAAGGCCCCCCCCCCCCCACTTTCCCTTAGAAGGACAGAACCAGAATCAACACCTTCATTTCCTGTTTCTCAAAGAAACTGACCATGATAAGTAGAAAGTAACCTGCCCAAGGTCATACAGCCATCAGAGCCACAGCGGGTTCCAGACCCAGGCTCCCTGGCACCAAGGTCGGTTCTCTAACTGCCCCAATGTCACTGCCTTCTCTGGTCCACCCTCCTCTGGGGGTTTGGAGCCAGGGGCATGATGAAGGATGAGCCACAGTACTCGAACCAGATGCCGCACAAACCCAGTCCATGCTGAGCTCTGCTGGCCTTTGGTTTTCCTGAGGATGACAGTGCCAGCCCTTAGCAGTGAATCCTTCTGTGTCCTTATGTCAGCTGCTGAGAATCAGTGGTCCTCAGTCATGTGAACAGAGTGAAGGGGTAAACAAGTCAACGGATGTGGGAAGGGGAGGGGAGAGGATGGGAGGGGACGGGAATTAAAGAAAGAAGGAAGGAAGGAGGAAGAAAGGAAGAAAGATGGATGGAAGAAAGATTGAAGGAAGGAATGAAAGAAGACGGAAGGAAGGAAGATGAAAGGAAGGAAGATGGAAGGAAGATGGAAGGAAGGAAGATGGAAGGGAGGGAGGGAGGAAGAAAGGAGGGGGAAGGAAGGAAGGAAGGAAGGAAGGAAGGAAAGGAAGGAAGGAAGGAAGGAAGATGGAAGGGAGGGAGGAAGGAAGGAAGGAAAGAAAGAAAGAAAGAAAGAAAAAGAAAGAAAGAAGGACAGACCTGGTTCCTTAGATAAGCCATTCTGCCAGCCCAAGTCTTAGCGGTCACAGCAATGCAGACCTGGAGAAATCAGCCAGTGGGTGTAAGGGAGGGCTGTCCTGCTCATGCTGAAGGAGCCAGACAGGAGATGAGTGGCTTCAGGTTCTATGCCCACTTGAGAAGAGCCAGGTTTGGGACCCAAGTCTCCAAGTCCTTTCTCTTGCCCTGGGACAGGATCAAGGACATGAGGATCTAAGAGCCACTTAGAATGGACTTCACGTCAAGTCACGCCAGCCTCTTTCCTCCTAATCTCCCCAAATCAATTTGCAAAACTTCCATTAATACTGTCAGGAAATCTGCAAGCTGTTTAAAGCCCGGCACTGCAGTAAGTGCTGGCAGAACGGCTACCTGGGGGAGATCGACATTAACAGCATCATTAAAGATGAGCGTGGCCTTGGGCACTTCAGCAAAATTTACCTTTCTCAGCAGCCGGTGGCGGAAGAAGGTGGATTGGGGACAGCGCCTCCTCCACTTGGAAAGCGTCTTGTGGTGGTGGTGGGGGGGGGGAGGTTTGTGTCTCTCCTATATGCACTGGCTTACCCCGATCTTCATTGGCAGGGAGGGGATCCTGAAGCAGAGGCAGTTTTGCCAGGTAGAGTGAGGCTGACCCAAAGGAATACTGCAGAAGCATTAGTCTAGAGGGTAGGGTGCTTTTCTTGCATGTGACCAACCCAGGTTAGATTACCAGCATCCCTGATGGTCCCCTGAGCACCAGCAGGAGTGATCCCTGAGTGCACAGCCAGGAATCAGCCCTGAGCATTGCCAGGTGTGGACGATCCACGCATCCATCCCCCTCTCCCCCAACAAAACAAAAATAATGGAATGCTGCAGAGCAGAGCTATTCAAACTCTGGAGGGTGACCGCACCACTTGGCCCCCTCTGAATGTTGTTTCTGATTCAGAAAGACAGGGCCAAGGCCCAAGACTGTGTATCTAACCAGCTCTCAGGTAAGGCCCAGACCACTAGTTTTAGAGTTAGTTCTAGCTCTAGTGGAGTTGTAGGAGTAAGACCTGAGCGGGGAAGCCGGGGCTCAGACACTGTGAACACCGTGAGCGCTTTCCAAGCCAGCTTCCTGTCCCTTTTACCTATGATCCATTGAAGACAGATGCTTTCAAATCCCAGCTACTCCTGTTCAGTCTCAGATCCAGCACCCAGTGCTCAGAAGACAGACGGAATAAAGTCCCCTCTTTATGGAGCTCAATAATATCGCTCGCTGAAAGCATTAGGAAGATGTAGGAAGTCCCTGTGTCAATGTGAGCTTTCTTTTAATCCGATTTTTTTCTTTTGACCACATCTGGTGTTGCTCAGGGCTTACTCCTGGCAGGACTTGGGATACCACATGGGGTGCCCGGGATCAGACCTGGGTAGCTGTGTGCCAGGCAAGCACCTTAACCCACTGTATTATTTCTTTGGCCCCCAATTCTCCAAGTTTATGCTCAGAAAAATATTCAGGGGATACTTTGGCATTTGGAAGGAAATATTTAATTTGTCAAAGTTACACAAGTTAAAGGCTGAGGATATTGTTCAGAGGTAGAGCACAGGCCATGCATGTGTAAGGTCCTAGCCCTGGGACTGGTCCCTGGAAGGACATAAAAATAATAAATCAGGGCCTGGGGATGGCTCCGTGGCAGTGTGCGCCTTGTAAGTGTGGAACTGCAGGTCTGATCCCCAGCACTGTCCCACGTGTGCCAAATGAGATCTGGACCCTACAGCAGTGCCACTTCAAAGTGTATGAGATCCTGTAAACTGCAACCAAGTGTGTGACCCCCGATCACAGCAGCAGCAAAACAGCAGTACTGAAGAAAAAGGGAAGTGGAATAAAAAATAAAGGAGAGTTTGAACTCTGGAATCAGAGGATAGGGATTCACAGCCTTTAAAAATCAGTCAATCAGTAACGACTGGGGCTGGGGCTCCACGCTACAGCACTTGTCTTGCATGTGTGAGATCCTGGGTTCAAATCCCGGTGCCATACAAATAAAACAAAAACAAGTTACATATTGTATAAAAGCCTAACTCTTAAGTTTTAAGATTTAGCTTCTAATTTAAAATTTATGTTTCTGTTTATAAGCCTAACAAGAGTTTTAGAAGGCACTTATGCGCTTAAACACCTTCAGATATTTATCATTTGATTAGTTTTGTATATTTTAAGTACCGAGTTTATTATCACATTATTGACAAGCTTTCCCAAGAAATCAAGTCATCCTTTTCCATTTGTTCTTGGTCTGCACCTGGTGGTGCTCAGGATCCCTCCTGAAGGTGCCTATGAACTGTGAGGTACCAGGAATCAAACCTGGCCTTCTCCATGCAGTGCATGTGCTCCAGCCCAGTGAGTTCTCTCTGATTCTCAAGTCTTTTTAATAGACCTAAGTTACTCATTATAAATGTTCCAGCACTGCCTATGAATTTGATACACTTTTTCAATTAAAAATGACAAATCTAAGTCAATCACTAAATTACATGGGAATTAAAGGCTCATTTGCTAGTCAAATAGGCCAAGTTCTCAAACATTATAAATATGATACCAATATGCTGAGAGCCTTTAACATCTAAAATTATTCATGCTATGGGTTGGAGTCTCTCAAACACTTATGTTGAGGCAAGAGCTTTACCCACCAAGGAGAGAACTGACCTTACAAAGGGTCTTTGGGGGGCAACCTCCCCAGATACTGGAGGCTGTATCATGATCAGAATTACCAGCCGCAGAGCTGGCGAAATTCTCAGTGGCACCAATGGTCCACTAAGCTTTGAGCTTAGATGCTGTGTCAGAGGTTCCATTCAGAGAGCAGGGGGAAGTCACACAGCCCATGCCTGGGGACCTCTGTTCCCTTCATGGCTCAGCTCTTCAACAACTCTGTCCTAGACCCTTGCAGTTTAGGATGGGAATCTGCATTTTCCGGCCCTGGAGAGAGAGAGCGAGCCTCCTGCCCCAGACTTTAACAATCTTTGCTCTCGCAGGAATGCTGCAGACCCATTCAGAGTCTTTCTATGTCTTAGGGCCCCACTTCCCTAGGTAGGAAAATGAGGGACAAAGTGATAGCACAGTGGATAGGGAATTTTCCTGGGAAGTTCCCAACCTGGGTTTGATCCCTGGCTTCACATGACGTCCTTGTCCCCACCAGGAGTGATCCCTGAGTACAGAGCCAGGAATAAGCCCTGAGCACAGCTGGGTGTGGCCTCAAACACCTATCCCTGCAAAAAAAAAATTTTTTTTTTCCCTTTTAGATAGGAAAATGGCATCCCTTGAAATTCTTCTTTACCTCTGCAGCCATAAGACTTGGCCACATGTCAGGGGCTGCACAACTGTGCTTATTGACACAGATGGTTAGATCATCAGGAGATGAAGACAAGAGGCCTGGAGGCAGAGCCGGGATACCCAGCGGGCGGTTGGATGCCCTCTGGTCACTCCTTATTTAGCTATTGACAGTTCTAAGGAATGGCAGGAGGCTTGAGGTAGGCTTGGAAACCTTGGACAAGGAACTTTCGGCTCTCAAGGCCTCAGTTTCCTCATCTGTGTAGTGGGGTGATTGGGATGATGCGACAAGTGGGTAGAACATAGCACCTGGTAGGTGACGCATGTCGTAAAAGTCCCTGTTCCTTCTTCAGTCTGTTGTCTCAGTCACCTCAGCTTTCTCTACGCCTGTGTGCCCAGCACTGTGAGACAGGAGCAAATCTAAGCCAATGGGCCCTCTTCAAATCCCTGCCAAGAGCCTGTTGGTGTGAGCGACCGAGGAAAGGAAAGCGTGATGCCTGAGGAAGGGCTCAGGTTAGACCTAGCAGTGGTATGGACAATGTGCAGGGAAACCTGACCCATCTCAGGTATTCCTGTACTTCGATCCATGTTCCTCCTTTTCATTTTGCTTGTGGCTCACACCCGGAGGTGCTGGGGATCGGGCCTGGGCTCCCGGGGGTGAAGCCAGTGCTCCTGCCCTCTGCGCTCTCCCCCGCCCCTCCCCATTCCTCTCTGACGTGGACCTGCACCCCCTTCACCCTCGCCACCTCCCCAATGCGCCTTCTCACAGAACACCCTGGGCACAGGCGTGCGAGCCAGACATGTGAGAGTGGAGGCCCCAGCTCTGCTCTTGGTGGGCTGCGGCTGTGGCAAGTTGTTTTACTCCCCTAGGCCTCCATTTCTTTGTCTACCGAATGGGTGCTGTATGATAGAAAAATCTCGCTTCACTGACCTGGGACTAAATAAGCAAATGATAGCGTCTTATTCCCTGTTTTCTATGAAGATCATTGTCTTTGGGGGCCAGAGAGATAGTACAATGGGTAGGGCACTTACTTTGCATGCAGCCAACCTGGTTTTAATCCCCAGCACCACATATGGTCTCTCGAGCCCTGCAGGAGTGATCATTGAGTGCAAAGTCAGGAATACACCTTGAGCACTGCCCGTGTGCCCACCTGCCCCCCTCCCCAAGATATTCACTCCCCCAAGACCATTGTTTTTTATTAAAGTGGTGTGTTTTTTTGGGGGGGAGGGGCTAGAATGGAAATAGCAGGTAGAACACTTTCCTTACATGCAGTTGATGAGAGTTCATATGGTCCCCCGGTCCCTGCCAGGAGTGATCCCTGAGCACAGAGCCAGGAGTAAATCCTGAATACCTCTGGGCGTGGCTCAAGAAACACCCCAAAATATAAACAATTTAAAGTGACTTTGTTTTACTCTGCTTGTTGACTTGTGAATTTCTGGGGGGAGGTCCAGCACAAACACCCTGCCCGCACTCACAGCAGCTAGAAAGGGTAGGGATGACCCAGTCAGCGTGCACAGGTCAATGTCCTCCTCTCCCGGGGCCACTTTCTTCTCACTGCCAGGCTTGCTTTTGTGGACACAAGCTGAGCAGAGGAAGGATGAACTCACAATGTATGGGGACAGCGGCCGGTGCCCCCTGCTCCCGGGGAGCCTGTTTCTAGCCATCCCTCCAGACCTCCTCTGGGACTCCCAGGCCCTTCCCATCTACCTCCTCCCTTACTTCACACCTGGACTCAGGCATACAGCAGCTTCGATTCCCACAAAAGAGTCAGCACAGGGATGAGAAATGTGTTTTCTGATTGTTTTAGGAAGGCAAGCAGGGCGGAGGCGGGGGTGGGAGAAATGGACTCAAGGCAACCATTTATCTTGTGCTAAAGGGACTACAAGAATTCCTGGAAACCGTGTGGTTCCTGTGTGTACCCTCCCCTGGGCTGTATCCCTCCTCGTCCGGGGTGCTAACTTGGTGCACACACGGGCCTTCCCTGGGCCTGATGGTGCTCAGGGACCTCCCCTCATCCTGGGCCCATGGGCATGGTCCCATTGGGTACCACGGACAGATGCCACAGGAAGCAGTGAGGACACTGGCTCTGCCATGGATGCCTATGACTCTCTTTTTTTTTTTTTTTGCCTTTTGGGTCACACCTGGCTATGTACAGGGGTTACTCCTAGCTCATGCACTCAGGAAGTACTCCTGGCAGTGCTCAGGGGACCATATGGGATGCTGGGAATCTGCATCATCCGCATGCAAGACAAACGCCCTACCCGCTGTGCTATCGTTCCAGCCCCAGCCTGTGCCTCCTTGAACCCGTTTTCTTCTCTGACACAGAGGAACAAGGACAGGGACACTCTCTTCCCGCAGGCTAGATACCCAATGTCCCTCCCAGGAGGCTGCCCACCCCAGATTTGTCCTGCGGCGCAGCAAGTTGCTGCCCTTGGGGCTGATTCCCAGGGACAGACATTTGAAGCAGCAAAAACCTCCATGGCAGGAGGCCACAGGGCCACACAGAGAAATGCCACCACCGGGAGGTCCCCAGAGGTCACGTGTGTGCTCTGCTATGCACCTGCCTGGAGGCTCTCCAGCCAGCAAGGGTATCAGAACCTGCCCAGGAGAGTCAGCGGGAGAGGGGAACCATGTATGTTAAAGGCAAGCACCTCTTTGGAATGCCTGCCCCCCCCCACCCCCTGGGGCCCCCGCAACAGACAAGTTTGTGGTTGTTTTTATTCTGAGTGAAACAGCACTTTCGTTCATCATCTGGGCCAATTTTTCTAGAAAGGAGGACAGACCAATTCTACTTTGTCAAATACTCTCTCCCTGGACCAGAGTCAAGAGGGCTTGCTCAGGCTTCTTTGTGGGAGAACCTCCTCTTCCTCCTCCTCCTCCTCCTCCTGGTCCTCTTCTTCTTCCCCCTCCTCTTCCTCCTCCCCCTTCTCCTCCTCCTTCACCTCCACCACCACCTTCCTCCTCTTATTCCTTCTCCTCTCTCGTCTTCTTCCCTCCCCTCCTCCATCCTCTTACTTATTTTCCTTCTCCCTCCCTCCTCCTCTCTCCTCCTCCTCCTACTTCTCTTTCCTCCTCCTCCTCCTCTTCCTCTTCTTCCTCCTTCTCCTCCTTCTCCGTCCTCCTTTTTCTTCTCCCTCTCCCCCCTCCTCCTTTCTTTCTTCTTTCTTCTTCCAGGGGGAAAAAGATATAAAAACATTTGTTAATAACATGTATGTATTGCAGGGTGGCTAAGTGACTCCCACCTAAAGCAGGTTTCCCAGGTGACCCGTGCATTCTGTTGCAGGGGCCTGTTATTATTTTCACTGTACAGGTGAGGCACTGATGCCCAGAGATTCCCTAACTCTGTCTCTCCCCTCCACCCTCCATATGCTGAATCCCCCCAAGGGTGGGGCTCCTCATGCATCCGGGATGTTCCTGCACCAGAGTCACTCTGCACATATGGAAAGATAGCTGTAGGATGAGTTTCAAGAAGTGGAACTATGGGGTTAAATTTTGTCAAATTGTCCTTCATGTACCTTCTCTTCAATTCATATACCCACCAGTTCAGGGTGAGACTCCATTTCTTGGGGGAGGGGAGGAGAACCAATTGAGTTGTATCAAACCCTGAAATCAGAATTCCCCCTAAGTTTTATTGAAGTATAATTGACAGTGCTTTTCCCCAATGACAGATGACAAACCATACATACCGTACTCTGGGTTTTGTGTGTTTCCTTGTTAATGAGGTTGAAGATCTTATTATATGCCCAATGACTAATTTGGTTTCCCTTTCTGTGAATTTTCTGTTTATATTCTTTGATCAGTTTTTATTTTTCTGTATTTTTATTTTATTTATTTATTTATTTTTGCTTTTGGGGTCACACCCGGCGATGCACAGGGGTTACTCCTGGCTCTGCACTCAGGAGTTACTCCTGGCGGTGCTCAGGGGACCATATGGGATGCTGGGAATTGAACCCGGGTTGGCCGCATGCAAGGCAAACTCCCTACCCGCTGTGCTATCCCTCCAGCCCCTTTGATCAATTTTTAAACTGGGTATTTGGGGACCGGAGAAATAGTACAGAGGGCAGGGCACTTGCCTTCTACCAAGACTGACCTGGATTTGATCCCTGGCACCCCACATGATCACGAGTCTGCCAGGAGTGATTCCTGAGCACAGAGCCAGGAGTATGACCTGAGCAATGCTGGGTGTGGCCCCAGAACAAAATAAATAAACTGGATTTTTTTCATTCATTTCAGTTCTTATTTAAGAAATGGGGACCATGGGGGCTGAGGAGAGAGTTCAGGGATGAGAGGTACTTGTGCAACTTTGCATGCACAGGATGTGGTTTCCATCCCAGCCGGGGGCCTGCATTGAATCATCCATGCAGATTGGCTAAGCATCCCTACAGTGACCCCCCCCCCCCGCCTCTGAACACTGGGAGGCCCTCAGAATCAGGACTTCAAATGAAATGCCTAACAAAATCTACTTTCCTTGACCTTACCATTGCTCTTTTAATTTTGCCCATATACACATTTTCCCCCCATGTAAAATAAACTATTTCTGTTGTTGAATTTATCTGTCTTTCCTTTAGTGGTTTTTACATTTTGTGTCCTACTCAGAAAGGTGTTTTGCACACCTTAGGATTCACCTAAATTAACTTTTTCAGGACATAAATGGTTTGGTTGTTTATGTTTAAATCTGAGGTCCATCTGGAGTTTATTTTGGTGAGTGGAGTGAGGTAAAGAGTGAACTTAAAAAATTTCCCCCAGATGGCTAGTTCCTCAAATACTGGAAGTCTTTCACATCTGAAATCAAACCCAAACAAAATCAGAGGCCTTGGTTTCTTTGAATGTGAACTGAGAGCAGTTGAACCCAAACAAAGTGGGAACCGTGATTAGTTCCATTTATTTGAGTTTGCACAGGAACCCTGGCCATTCTGAGTGAGGAGGGGAGCAGTCGTGACCCCAGCCTCCAGGGTGAGTCCCAGAAAGCCCTGGGGTGAGGGTGGGAGTGGGGTGGGCACAGGCACCTTCCTGCGGGCAGACCTCAAGAACCCTACTGCGCCCACCCAGCATTCTGGCAGCCTTTGCTTTGTCCCAGTGAGTCCTCACCACCCCACCTCCCAGGAACTGCTTGCATTCTCACGCAATGGGCTGAGGCTTGGAGAAAAGTGACTTTCCCCCCAACCCCCACCCCACCAGAGGTGCTGCATCCCCTGGGTGTGGGATGTGATGGTCTCCAGGAGTCTGAGCCCAAAGCTTCTCAGCTGAGCAGGTGGGTGGGGGCAACCCACGGGAACAACAGAGCTTTGTTCTGGAAAAATGTCATGGGAGCCTTGAACACAAATAGGCTTGCTCTGTCCCTTAACAAAGATCACACAAAGAGCATGAGCTAGGACAGATGGGTTTTGTTTGTGCTTTTGCTTTTCACCACACCCAGCAGGGCTCAGGATTTACTCTTGTCTCTGTGCTTCCTCCTGGCAGTGCAGGGGAACCATATGGGGTGCCAGGGACTGAACCCAGATCTGTTGCATGCAGGGCAAATGCCCTAATGCCCACACTAACTCTGGCTGATGGCATGGCATATGAAGGATGCCTCAACAGGGGCAAATATTTAAAAACTTGTACCGAGAAACCTTGATCCAAACCAATTTGCAAACGAGAAAGTCAGGTTTCTTAGGTAGGGCCGTGCTGAAGGTCGTGGGGTGGCATTTGGGAAGTCCGCTGTGGAGACAGGGACAGTGCCTGCTGGGACAGTCCCACGGTGGCTGGTGAGTGGGGTCTGTCCTGCCTGAGGGAAGACCACCCACCATCAGGGCTGTAGGGATAACGAGAGAAAGAGGTCTACTTTGGTTTTTATTGTTGTGATTTTTATTTTTCTCTTGGACCATCGAAGCTGTCAGTGCTTTTGGGAGTTCTCCTGGGGGTTCTTGGGGAACCATCCACACAACCAAGGGTGAAACAGGATTGACTGGATGACTGGATGCAGGCGGGCATCTTGCCCTTGTGCTCTCTGGCCCTGTACATAGATTTGGTCAGTGAGTGGCCCACTTGCTCTGTGCAGTCATTGCTGCTACAGGATCCGGGCCCATCTCCCCTCACTCCCCCCACCCCCCACCTCAGGTGCGTCTTCTATTTTAAACTTTTGATTTTGAGTCATACCCGTTGGAGCCTGGGGACCCATATGTGGTGCTGGGGATTCGGCCGCTAGTCAGCTTTGTGTAAGTTCACTGCCCCACCCACTGTACCATCTCTTTGGCCCTGCTCTGTCTGACATTGACCAAAAAAGTGTGGGTGTGTGAACCACCAAGGACCCGCTCTCTAGTTCTTAGTTTTTGTCTTTTTTCTGACTGCCCCCCCCCCCAACACTTGGGTGCCTTGCCCCATGGAACTGAGATGCCTGGAGGGGCCTGGGAGGACTGGAGGCCACCCTCCAGTTTGCGGGGGAGGAGGAGTTGGTCAGTGGGGGCCAGGTACATGCCAGGCACTTCTCCTGAGCCGCAGTACTTGTTCAGCCACGTTCCAGTCATCATCTCCAGAGAGAAATCATGCCGGGCCATTCCAGTGTTTCTCACGCTTTGATGCTCTCGTCCGTTTAAGGGGCAGCGTGTGTGTGGAGTGGCTGTTGGGTGGGAGGCACGGGGCCTGCAGGAAGGGGGAAAGGAGGGAAAGGAGGCTGAGAGGAGCAGGGAAAGCAAGGGTGGGCCCTGGAGGTTCTAGAAGAGGCTTCTTCTCCAGGCTGCCCAGCAGGGCTGAGAGCTGCCATGTGTGTCCTCCGGAAAACCTGGCAGAGTGGGGGGTGGCCTGGGCCCAGCCTGCTGCTGCCTTTACAGCAACAGCAGCTGGACCAGGCACCCGCAGCAGAAGGCCTCTGGCTCAAGGGTACAGGCGAGGACCAGTGGTTAGTAACTATACATCAGGTTTCCCAGGCCTCGCTCCCAGTGGAGACTCCCTCGACAGATAACAGATGCTCCCACCCCAACACTTCCTCTATGTTGGGAAACAGTTTTTCCCCAACATGCCTGGACACGTTGCGCCCTGGGTCCGGGCAGACATAGGGTGAAGGATGATGGGTGCACATAGAAAAACCCTCCAGGAGCAACTAATGGCCGTTCACTTTATTGCCAGATACACACGTATTTTATAGAGTCTCGGCTTACAAGAAGGTCCAATCACATAAAATTCAGCATTATTGGCCTATCACCTTTTCTGCTTTGCTCCGGTCCAATCCTGTGTAAACACAAAAGGACAGCAGCGGTCTATCTCTCCCACTGCCCACGTTCAGGTAGTCTCAGGCCATTTTCCCCACTCCAGGGAGGTCGATGGCGATGGGGCAGGTGAAGGAAGGAAACGAGGGCCAGGCTGGTTGGTCTTAGTTGCGGTTTATTGCAGTCCTCTCTCCATTCACTCCTGTCTCTCCTCTGCCTCCCCCAGCCCCCTCTTACAGTCTTATTATATCCCATAAAAGAAATTTATGTCATGGAGGGCCCAGGTTCTCTCAGACCTATCACCCCCGGTTCTCTCAGACCGTCCCCCAGATTCTCTCAGGCCTGTGTTACCCAGATTCTCTCAGCCTGTGTTCCCTGATTCTCTCAGCCTGTGTCCCTGTAGAGAACCCTGAAATCTCCTTATATAGATCACGGTACCTCTAAAGGGTGCAATGCAGTGATGTCATCAAAAGGAGTTACAGAAAGAACATTGAGGCAGCAAAACATACATTGTTTCTTTACATCTGCAGGCCAGAATTTTGGCCTCAGGAAAGAAGACACAAAACCAAGACTGAAACCTTTCACAAGCTACAAGCACTTGGATTTGCATCCCAAAGACTAGTCTGGCTAGAGCCTGGAATCTACATCCCAAAGATCAGGCCTGGCTAGCACCTGAGATCTGCATGTCAGAGACCAGCCAGGTTTCTGTGAGAAAAGGAAAACTGCCTCTTACAATATATTGTAATTATTTACTGAAGGCAGTTTGAAGGGGAGAAATGTTCAGCCTCATCTAATCTAGTCAGGACACACGGGAAAGCCGCTTCTAGGACAGATTCTCATTTAGCAGATCAACCCACCCTAGAATGGAATCCCCTGGGTGTGTTTCTCCTCTCCTTGTCCAACAAGCATATAAGCATACATAATATAAATCATTTTGTATGGACACAGTAAGAAATACTTTAAGCTTATAGAATTGCTCTCCTAGGGTCATCTCGTTCTCAGACTACAGTGCTCAGGCCAGATAGACTTTCCTATCCCTAGCAGGGTCCTAGTCTCGTCGTTACTTTTGGATTATGATAGCATTTGTCTGTGATCAAACTCCTAACTTATAGTTAAGAATGGTGGCACTTTGGCCTGGCCCATCTCTATGCCAGAGTAGCACATAGCTTACCGCTTGCCCTGGTTCCATCCAGGGTCCTCGTCGGGGCCCTGCTTTGGGGGCACTAGGAAGTGAGGGCAACTAAGTCTTAAGTTGAGAAAGAAGATGCCTGGGAATTAATAATATTCAAAGCCAATTAAATCCTAAGTTACAAAGCATAATATTAACTGTCTTCCTGTATCTCTACAAAAAGGACATTGCATTAAAGTAAACTATTCAAAAGACATAAGGAGAGGAGAAAGGCAATATTAACTTACCAAGTTCAGTGTCCTAGAAGGATCTGACCTTACAGATTCTGATTAGGGGAAAAGCTGATTAACTGGTTGGGGAAGAGAGCACAAAGAAGTGGTTACAGACAAAGGAATGGGAATGACTCGGGAGCACTGTGATAGGTGCAACCTGATAAACCTAAGCTCCTTTTGGCAAGGGAGAAAGGACAAATCAATTGTTATCCTATACAATCCCAATCAAGGCTAGATGCTGCAGTTAGTGTCACCTGCGAAACCTACGTGATAGTTTCTGTGTCTTCGGCACATGTGACTAGGAGGTTGAATGAGGCTCAAGGCAGAACACCCAGTGCTGACACCCTGTTCTTGTCAACTTTTGCCCAGATACTCCCTTCCGCGGGGCCTCACTTCAGGACTGCCTTGCAAGATCGGGTCTTATCTGCTCCAGTGCCCATTGCCATGCTCCACATCTCTGCTCCTGGCACCTGGCATGTGCTAAGGTCTTAGACCTATGGATTCTGGCCACCCTCCAGGCAGCTCTGGGAGGAGACCTCTCTTAGCGCCCCTTGTTACAGATGGAGACACAGAGAGGTTGTTTGACTGACCCAGGTCACACAAGACATCGGTGGTGGGAACTCAGGCTTCCACTTCGATCAGGATGCGTTCTGTGCAGTGGGTCCATTGCTGAACCTCTAGACTAGGTGGGAGGTAAATGAGGACAGAGTAAGACGCTTTTGTAGGTCCTAGAGGATTGTTGAGGTACCCTGGCTAACTGTGGGGTCTTTTCTGTGGTAGGTTTGCCTGGGTGGGTGTGGGGGACCCAGGCAGATGAGTCACAGTTTGCATGGTCGAAGGCTGGGAAGCTCAGTGGGGTGATTGAGTTTGGGAACTTGGAATCCCTTTGCTGCCTGGAAGGCTCGTCAGCGGAAGCAGGGAAGACATCCATAGGTGGTTCATTCATTCATTCACTAAATTTTCTTTTTCTGTTTTGTTTTGAACTATACCCAGTGGTGCTGAGGGTTTACTGCTGCCTCTGTGCTCAGGGCCATCCTGGTGGGGCTTAGCAGATCACATGGAGGGCCAGGGATTGAACTCAGGTCTCTAGCATACAAGGCAAGTGTCCTACCTGCTGTCTGATGCCGGAGATATCCAGTCTGGACTAGGGGTGGAGGGTTGGTTACACAGATTGAATTATGGGTGGAAGAAATGATGGAAAAGACTGGAGTTCATGCTTTTTGTTGTTGTTTGTTTGGGGGCCACACCTGGCGGTGCTCCTGCCTCTGCATTCAGGAATGACTCCTGGCTGTGCTCAAGGGATCAGATGGGATGCAGGGATGGAACTTGGGTTGGCCGCGTGCAAGGAAAACCTCCTCCCTGCTGTGCTATCGCTCTGGTTCCATGGAGCTAATGCTTTGCACATGGGAGCCTCCAGTTTGATCTCCAGCATCTCCTAATTCCCTGAGCACTGTGCCAGGAGTGGACCCAAAGCACCCCCAGGTGTGCCCCTCACCCCCCATCCTAACGAAAAGGAGCTGGCGTCTGGGCTGAGGCATAATTGAAGCCATAGTTCTGCCGTAGGTTCTCAAGATGGCATGACAGACGCCTCTGGGGAGGTCTCACAAGCTGCTGCTGTCCAGTCCAGGCCTTGCCCAGCCCCCCCCCCACCCCCGAATGTACTGAGTCAGCATGAGCAGCGCTGAATCGCGGGGAGAGAGGCAGGTGCAGCCTGGGGAGACAGGGGCTGCAGGCAGGTCTGGGGGAGAGGCGGGTGGGAGCCAGGCTGGGAGGCAGAGACGGGACACGTGCAGGAGACCGATTCAAGCTCGGTTCTGGCTGGAGGCAGCCAAGACTCACATCCCCAAGAGCCAAGGGCAGGGACCTGCTGTGCTCTCAGCATTGGTCCTGGGGAGGAAGGGCCGCTGGCCCAGGACTCCCACATGTGCGCTCTGCCTCCCTGGCCTGGGTGGTTCCATCTGTCCAATGGGAACTGAGGGGTGTGTGTGTGTGTGTGTGTGTGTGTGTGTGTGTGTGTGTGTGTGTTGGGGGTTTGTGGGTGAGACCAAGCATGGGAAGAGACAGGATCTGCTCAGGCCACTCACTCCTTTGCCTGCTCCTCCCTCTGTGCCTTGAGCATGGGGTTCTGGCACGGGGGACAGGGGGAGGTCTGGGCACGCTGGTGGCCCTGTGGTCTGTCCTCCCTGCTTTCTAGGTGGGAATACAGTCCCTGCCACTCAGGGGACCTGTTGTGGAGAGGGTCTAGGTCCTGCTGCCTGCGGTTCAGGATCTGGAGGATACGGGGTACAGGTTTCCTGGTTTCTGGGGTGGAGGTTGTGAGGGGCACACTGGCTGCTTAGGTAGGAACCTGAGGGGTTCTGGGGGGGCCGTGTGGAGAGGGATGTGGGCTGCAGTGGAAACTTAGCCTTGGATGTGTCCTTGGGGGTGAATTTCTGCTCCTTCTTCCTCTTTTGTCTCCCAATCCTAGCACTGTCAAAAGCAAATGGGTGCCTGGGGGTGGATTATGGAGACACAGCCCCAGGTTGTTGGCTTGAGGTTTAAATTCTTTTCTCTTTTTTTAATATTTGCAGTATGTGTAGGTGGGGTGTGAGTGCATGTGTTTGTTGTGTGTATGTCTTCTTATACCTTTTTTTTTTTGTGGGGGCAACACCCAGTGGTGGTGCTCAGGGGTTACTCCGGGCTCTGTACTCAGGAATTACTCCTGGCAGTGCTCGGGGCATGCTGGTGATCTAACTCCGGTCAACTACATGCAAGGCAATTGCTTTATCTGCTGTACTATCGCTCCAGCCCCCTTCTTACACTTGTTGTTGTTTGGTTTTTAAAATTTTGTTTTGGGGCCAGCCACACCTGGCAATGCTCAGGGGTTACTTCTGCCTCTGCACTCAGGAATGACTCCTGGAGGTGCTCGGTGGACCATATGGGGTCCAGGGATGGAACCCAGGTTGGCAGTGTGCAAGGTAGTGCCCTACTCACTCTACTATCTCTCTGGCCCATTCTTCTTACATTTTTTAATTTATTAAAAAAATAATAGGGCAAATTGAGCAGTTCTGGGGTAAGACCTGGGACCCACTTCTAGCAATACTGGGCTGGGGTACCAGGGGTGGGGGCTACCAGGGCCACACCCAGGGGTGCTGTGAGAGCAGGCATGAGGGCCTCGCATGAACCAATATGAACTTCACCCTTTTGAGCCGGTTTTCCTGATTCTTTTTTTTTTTTTTAATTTTTATTAGTGAGACACCATGAGGTACAGTTGTAGACTTACAAATTTCGTGCTTGGATTTCAATTATACAATGATCAAATACCCATCCCTCCACCAGTGCCCATTTCCCACCACCACGGATCCCAGTATCCCTCCCACCCCCCATACCCTCCATCCCACCCTGCCTCTGTGGCAGGGCATTCCCCTCTATTCTCTCTCTCCTTTTGGGTGTTGTGGTTTGCAAAAGAGGCATTGAGTAGCAATCATGTTTGGTCTATAGTCTACTTTCAGCATGCTTCTCCCACCCTGGGAGGATTCTCCCAACACTCTTTATTTGGTGCTCTCTTCTCTATCTGAGCTGCCTTTTCCCCTAGCATGTGTGGCTGGCCTCCAAACCATGGAGCAAAATTCCTGGTACTAATCTCGGCCATTCTGGGGTATTAGTCTCCTATTTTGTTAATTTATGTTCCCCAGATGAATGCAATCTTTCTATGTCTGTCCCTCTCTTTCTGACTCATTTCGCTTAACATGATACTTTCCATGTAGTACCACTTGTATGTAAATTTCATAACTTCATCTTTTCTAACCGCTACATAGTACTCCACTCCTGGGAATATATCCCAGAGAAGCAAAAAAGTATAGTCGAAGTGACATCTGCACTTGTTCGTTCATTGCAGCACTCTTTACAATAGCCAGAATCTGGAAAAAAACCTGAGTGCCTGAGAACAGATGACTGGTTAAAGAAATCCTGTTTCAACATAAATAGAAGAAGCCCATTTACAGAAGGGTCACCCTGCCCACTGTTCCCCACACTGCAAGCTTATTCTGTGCCAGGTGCTTGCCACTGTTTCTTTTGGAGCCACATCTGGCGGTGCTCAGGAGGCCATATGCAGTGCCAGAGATCAAACCAGAATTACTGCCATGGCCTCATGCTAGTCAAGTGCCTTAACCTTTGTACTGTCTCTCCAGCCCATTGCTACATTAAAAAAAATCTGATTCATCTCTTCCATCTTTCTGACATCACAACTATCCTGAGATATGAGCTATTATGCTCCCATTTTGCAGATAAAAGAAACAAGGTCTTGGGTTAGAGAGATAGCGCAGTGTGTAGGGCACTTGACTTGCCCTGGGAGGACCCAGGTTCAATCCCCGGCACCCCATATAGTTCCCCAATTCCCTCCAGGAAGTGACCCTTGAGCACAGAGCCTGGAGTAAGCCCTGAGCACTTCTAGGTGTGGTCCCCAAACCAAAACAGACAGACAGACAGACAGACAGACAGACAGACACACACACACACACACATACACCCACGCTCAAGTTCCAGAGAACATAAACAGGCTTGTGTGAGGAGGTATAGAGAGGAAGCTTGTGCCTGTGTGTTCTATGTGGGGACATTCTGTGGACGTGGGGCGTGTAAGCCCTGTGTGGGCACTGCTGCCCCGGGAGGAAGGTAGGTGCGGGGGGGTGGGGGGGTGGGCCTGTTTGGGGTCTCTACTGTCTCTCCGCTGAATCACTACTGACTCACTCTTCTGGTGCCAGTTCCTGGCCCCACTCACCTCACTCTCCTCTCCTGGAGGGGTCCCGGCTCTCCCAGAGGAAGCGGTCAATCCGCTGCCATGTGTCTCCCCTGGGTCGGGCTCAGCGGGAAACCCTCCTGAAGGTTCCCCCCCCCCCTTTCCCAGTGGGAGGACAGAGCTTCCGGCCTCAGATGGGTGTGGGCAATAGGGGCTCAGTGCTGAGCCCCAGAGAGGGGCTTGAGACGCAGCCAGGGCCCTGACTGGGCACCGTCAAAAAGGGGGAGCTGTGGTGGCTGTTCTCCACCCCTGACAGAGCCCGCTTTTTTCCCTGAGGAGGTTTTGGCCAGGCGTGTGTGTGGGGGGGGGCGGGCCTGGCACAAGATAGGTGTGATGAGATGTGGGAAACTCAGAACGGCAGGGGCCGTCAGGAACTCCCACCGCTGACTCCAGAACTGCTCTGGAATGTTGGGGCTCCCTGCTCTGATCCCTGAGACTCAGCCCAGACCTCAGTGGTGTGGGGGGGGCTGCAGTCTGGTGGTGGGTGGGGGGGTGGGGGTGGGGCAGGGGTGTGAGTCCCTGCAGGTGAGAGGTGGAGACACCAGGGGGCGCTGCCTTTCCCAGGAGTCTTAGGGCAAACACACAGGGACTGTGTGAGGTACTCAGGGCAGTCTTGCAAACAAACAAACAAACAAACAAACAAAGGATTGTTTGTTTGGGGGGTCACACCCAGAGGTGCTGGGACCACTCCAGACTCAGTGCTGGGCGTGGCTGCCGGCCGTGCTCTGGGACCCTGCAGTGCTGGAGCTCAAACCCTGGTCCTGGTTTTGAGCGAATGAGGAGCCCGGAGCACATGCCCGACTTCCTGCGAGCAACACTTAGATTCGAGGCCCCAGATTGACCGGGATGGCAGCCACGTCTCGGAAAAAAATTACTCAGTGTCCCCCCCTGCCCCCCCCCCCCCACCTGGAAATTTACCTTCTCCAAGCAAACGGAAGGCTCTGTCCCATGGCAACTGGGGCTCCTATGTCCATCCCCATCTCGGGGGAGCAGGCTGCCGTCCCCTGCTTTGTGGAAGCTACTTCATCTTGTGAAAAATGGGAAGAGGCTGGCAGGAGCCTCCTTGCCTCAGGGGAAAGGCAGAAAGGTGGGGATGGGAGGCCTTTGGAGGGCAGGCAGAACTGACCTCTGAGGTGTGTGTGTGTGTGTGTGTGTGTGTGTGTGTGTGTGTGTGTGTGTGTGTGTGTTGGGTGAAGGGGCTCTGAGACTCACACCTGCCTTCTGGTGAGGGTTACCGGGGCTGGTGCCACCCGCCATCCAGACATCCAGTGAGGGATGCACCGCTGGGAGGAGTCAGGCAGCCACAGGAGGAGTCCCTCTGCTCTCCCTGAGCCCGAGGTGGACCCCTTTTCCTCACTCCTCCCCCCTGACTCGGGGAATGGCCCTGGGATGGATCCCACATAGCCTGGGGTGTGGAAGGAAGGACTCAGCCTGTCTGAAGGGCAGCAGGAGGGGCTGGTCCACGCCCTCTAACTTTGCTCTGTGCCGCATCCCCCAGTCCCACCCTCAGAGGCTGAGCCCCGGCCCTGATCCCCCAACTCCAATCCTGCTCCTGAGCTTCCTGGAGCCGATTTGTCCCAGTCTCAGGTCTCGGAGGGGAGGCTAAGGGGCCCCAGAGACAGCCCAGCCAGGGATCCCGGACGCCCCCTCCCACAGCCCTCCCTCTGCTCTAGCAGAGCCCAGCCACCTGCTCCCCTGCCTGCCTGTGGGGGGCAGCCTTACCCCACGCTCCTCCGCAGAGCTCAGTGCAGCCTGCTGGCTCTCAGGGATGTGGGGGTGGCAGGGGAGGCTGGACCCTCTCCTCCCTTCACAGACCCAGTGAGCTGGTGAGCCAAGCTGGGGGGAGCCAGGGGTGGGGCCGAGACAGAGGCTCAAAGGATACTCAGGATGCAGGTTCTGAGAGCTTCCTCGAGTGCAGGCCTCCCCCACACCCCAAAGCTGGAGGCAATGGCCGCGTTTGGCTCTCTCTGCTGGACCCAGGGGCCACAGGGAGAGCAGACAGGACTGAGGAATGGACAGCCTGGGTGGAAAGAAAGGCCACACGGGTGCAGGAGCGGCCTGGGACACCTCACTGCCATCCCCAGGTGTTGGGGGTTCAGAGGTGGCGGTGCAGGAGGGCCGGGCCAGGTGGGGTGGGTGAGGTCACTGAGGCACCCCTCTCAGAGTCCAGAGACCTGGGCACCCCTCCCCCCACTCCATCCCACCCGCACTGGGCGCGAGGGCACCTCTCCTGGCTCCCTCCGGCTCCCATCTCTGAGGTCTCTGCCTCACACGGCAGCTGGGGAGACTCAGCGCGGCTCCAGGTCAGCCCAGAGCCCGAGCCCCGGTCCTTTGTTTTTTAATTGAATCCTGCCCACCACCGCCAGCTGTGACCACACACGGGCTGTGTCCCGTGCGCCTGAGCTCCCTGCACGCCCCTCTTCTCATTTGTAAGATGCTCAGGGTCGTACCCACTTCGTAGGGCTGTGAGCAGACGGTGGGTGACTGTGGGAAGGGAATTGGGTGCTGCCATGATTTCAGAGCCCCATCACCCCCCCCCAACCTGGGCCCCTCACCAGGGAGCAGCCTAAACCCCTCAGCAGCCTGGGGGTCCCCCACTTGTAGGGGAGCACACCGAGTGCAGAAGGAGAAGTGCCTGGCCCATGAGGAGCCCAAGACCCTTCTTTTCCAAAGGGACTTTGAAGTTGTCCTGTATGTGTCTGTACACGTGTACATGGTGTGCATGTGTATATGGTGCTCATATGGCTCATATGTGTCTGTGCACGTGTATATGGTGCTCATATGGCATGGTGTGTGCATGAGACTAGGCATGTGTGTGGGAGATGGAGGATGTGTCTCTGTAGGTGTGGCCTGTGAGGCATGGTGTGCGCATGGTGTGCGCATGTGTGTGTACATATGTGAAAATGAATGTGTATGTATTTGTGGGTGTGTGTATGCATGTGCGTGCATATATGTATGTCTGCATGTGGGATGGGTGTGTATTTGTGCATGCATATGTATGTATGCGTGTGTGCATATGTGTATGGTGTGGTATATATGTATGTGTGGTGTGTGGTGTAAGTGTTGTGGTGTATGTGTCTCTGTGTGTGGTATGTATCTGTGTATATGTATGTGTGTCTGTCTGTATGTCTATGTGCGGTTGCATGTGTGTGTGTATGTGTGTCTGCATGTATATGTATGTGTGGGATGAGTGTGCATTTGTGTATGTGTGTGTGTGGTGTGGTATGTATGTGTGTGTGGTGTGTGTCTGTATGTGTGTGGTGTGTAATTGTATATGTATATGTATGTGTGTCTGCATGTGTGTGTATGCATGTGCATGTATATTACATGTGGGTTGGGTTTGTATTGTGTGTGCATATGTATGTGTGTGTATGCATGTATTTGTGTGTATGTCTGTGGTCCTGGGATCTCCCCATTTGCCTCCAGTCAAGGCCTTTTCCCGGCCTGGCTGTGTTCTGGCCCCTTAGGAGAGGCTGCTCTTCTTCCAGGCCATCCCGGGGTGGCCTCCACCCACATCCTGTGAAACAAGATGTACTTGCATGCGGATTAGGAAGGGGACCAGGACGGGTGGGCTCAGGGCGGGCAGCCGCCGGCCAGGGTGGGGTGCACCTGCGGGGCTGAGTTCCAGCGGCTTCTGAGGCCCTGCACACTCCCCCCGCCCCCATTTCTCAGAACTGAGGTGCTACTGGGTGGACAGGTGGGAGTTTCAGGTGTGAGGCAGGCGGGTCCACACCTGTGCTGCTCCCTTTAATCAACACTGGCAGGTGGCTGGCTCCTGGGGCAAGGGCTTTCATCTGACAGGTGAGGCTTCTCCGAGCTGGGGATTGACTCTGTAATTGACCGGATGATCTACCTTTGATGGGGTCTGTGGTGTCCCCAGGCTGTCTGTATCCTGGCCTCCTAGCTGGGGCAGGGCAGCAGTGCCCAGGTTGGTGGATCTCACGAGCCTGGAGGTGGAGTGTGAATGCCCCAGGGACATGTGTGGCTCAGAGCTGCGCACAGGGACCATTGAGACCGGGTTCTGCACCAGGTCAGCCCAATCGACCCCTCCGGTCTCCCATTTCCTGTCGGAACATGGGGCTAATGGTGTCCAGGGGACACGGCTCTGCAGGAGTAAATAGGATAATGGGTGGAAAGTGGTCATGCAGCGCCCAGTGCCCAGTAAGTGCCTATTAAATCCAGGGTGGCGACAGAGTCGGGAGAGTGTGTGCTCAGCTCTGCCTGCAGCGACACTCCTCCCGAGGTGCCCTGCTCTGGACAGGACGAGTCTCCGCAGCTTTCTGGGAGCCCTGTGCTCTCTGCAGAAAGAGACCCTGCCTGCCTTCAGGCTCCCAGTCCTGTCGGGGCGGGGAGGGATAGAGGTCAGCTGGGACCCTGGAACTCAGCCCTTGTGGGGGTGCGTGTGGGAGCACGATGCCCAATCAGCCACCTGAGGGAATGGCAGGTGGGGCAGAGGAAACGCATTTGCAAGGCTTGGAGGTGGGGGGTGTTGGCAGCTCTGGGCCTCAGCGCTGAGAAAGACCCCTCCAGTGAAGCACAAACCAAAGACCTCTGCAGCAAAGCCACATCCCAGCAAGGCAGCCCAGAGGCAGGAAGGGCTCTTTGGGGGAAGCTTCTGGAAAGAGGCAGGGAGGCTGGGGGAGCTCCGAAGGCGGTTCCTCCGTCAGGAGGGGAGAGGTGGGAAGGAAGTTCAGTCTCTCCTCCTGCTTGTGGCTGCAGCCTTTGGGAGAGGCAGGCCAGATGCAGAAGGGACACTCAGAACAGCCGGGAGCCTGACAAGTGGAGCTCGGAGCCTGGTGTGAAGGAAGGGCCTCCTCATGGGGCAGGAGGGCCTCTCCATCCCCTCTCCGAGAGGCTCCTTCTGCACATCTCTTCTCACAGCCCTGGAAGCGGCACAGGCCTGTGTGTGGCTAGTTCCTCCCCTCCGGGTTCTCAGTGCGACTCCTGACCATCTTGGGTTCTTGGCCTTGTTCAGATGCTCTTGCTCACTCACCTGGGACTTCATGTGGCCAGACTGCAGGAGCAGCCCAGTGGTGTTGGGGGACTTTCCTACAGATGGGGCTGTCCAGGAGAGGCCCTGGGAGGTGGGTGGGCTCCAGGTGGGTGTGGGGAGGGACCTCTCCTGGGGAGGGGTGCAGTTGTGGTGCTGAGCCTGCTGGCAGGTGCAGTCTGCCATACCCCTGGGAGCCCCAGGGTGTGTTTGCATTCATAGAGTTGTGCGAGGAGAGGAAGCCCCTCAGAGCCACAACTGGGGCCGCGTGCTCAGACTTGCACCTGTAGGATTGGAGGAATGGGCAGGAGAAGGCTGGATGCTGGGGGGCAGTGGGTGCCTGAGGCAGAGTTCTTGGGGGTGCTCTCGCTTCTAAAGCATGCGGAAGTTTGGGGTGCAGTGGTCCTAGGAACAGGCGTGTGACTGCTCATTAAGTCCCCCTGAGCTCAGTAGCCTGAGTCTCCCCAGAGAAAGCTCAGCATACCTAGTATCTTCAAAAATGCTGTTTGGGTAGGCACTTTTGGCTAATTCTGGTTCAATCCCCGGGATCCCATATGGTCCCCCGAGCCTCGCCAGGAGTAATTCCTGAGTGCAGAGTCAGGAGGAACCCCTGAGCATTTCTGGGGGTGGCCCCCTCCAAAAAAAGAAAGAAACAAACCTAAAACCAAGATTTCTCTTTGAGGTCCCAGGGAACCTCGTGGGGATCCTTCTGTCCCCTGCCTAACATAATACGGATCAAGGGAACGTGCTTCCCCAGCTGTCAGAGAATGCCGAGTGTTTGTCCCGATTGCTCTTACGAAGGAGGTGCTCAAAAATCCTTGGTTAGAGAGAGGAAGATGAAAGAACCAAACAAAACAACACTTCATTTGGTGAAGGGTTTTTATCATCGAGAAATTTCAGAGCAATCAAGTGCGAGGAAAGCCAGCCATATCCCAAGGGCTTCCAGATGAAGCCCCCCGTGCCTCCTAGTCAGAAGGCCGGGATCCCCCGCAGGCAGGGCTGACACACTGTGAGCCTCCCGGTGAGGGCAGTGTGTGGCCCTTGGGAAACGGAGCTATGGGGACAGGGCAGCCCTATGGCTGCGCCTGGGAACTTCCTGCCTCTTAACTCCATGCCAATGATGAAGTGGATGATCCTTTGTCTGCTTGCAGAAGCTTGTGGAGGTGCTTGCCCCAAGGTGTTCATATGGTCCAGCGGGACCCCCCTCCTTCCTCCCGCTGCTCCTCTATCCTCCTCTGAGGAATCTGCTTTTCCTCAGTGGGATCGTGGAGGGCTGGGATGATGCCCCTGTAGTTGGGTGGAGCAGGCTTCAAGGTCAGCACTGTAGGCATCACATCCCAGAATGGGCATAGCTCCACAGTTTGCGACAGCTGTTTCCCGCCCCTCTCGACTATCCTCCTCACTTTCCCCCTTCTGGTCCCCTCCCCCCACACCCCCCTAGAGGAAGGCTCACCTCAGTGTAGGCAAGGGCTGAGATTGCCCAGGTCCACGGTTGGGTCGTTTGGGTGGGAGCACGCGTGAGAGCAGGATCCATGAGGGACTGAGTGCCGGGTGAGCTGCACCACAGACAGAGCCTGTGTGCCACTGGCCGATGGGGTCTTCCCCCTGGTCTCCCTGAGCCTCACAGCCTGGTGTCCATAAGCCCATGGGGAAAGGGTCTTCCACTGTATCTGCTGGCTTACGTGCTGGCAGGGGTGGCTGTTTCTCAAGTTCATGGAGGAAGGGACAAATAGATCCCCCTATGGGTAAGAGGCCCAGGGGTGTCCTTTTTCTGGAGTGCAAGCCTGAGCCCAAGCAGCTTCTGGGTGGCAGCTGGTTTGGCAGATTCTCACCTGGGTATACCTGGAACCCCATGCCAGGCCCTGTGTGTCTGCCCTGGGGCTGACTCAAAATCAGGTGAGTTTAGACAGGAGCTGTGCTGAGGTTGCAAGTCAGGGCAGGGTCACGGCCTGGCCTACAGTGACCGTAGCGAGAATGGGGTGGAGAGAGGACACAGGGGTAAGAAACTTGCATCCTGTCAACTCCACTGCCTTTCCCAAAGCTACATGGGACCCTCCAAGGACAGCAGAGAACACCCACTGAGCACTGCAAGGTGGGGACACCAACCACCACCCCCACTTCCACAAGAGGAAGATGGTCCATTTTATTGTAGCATTGTCACACTGTCCTCCCATTGTTCATTGATTTGCTGGAGCGGGCACCAGTAACGTCTCCATTGTGAGACTTGTTACTGTTTTTGGCATATATGATACACCACGGGGAGCTTGCCAGGCTCTGCCATGCAGGTGAGATACTCTCGCTAGCTTGCTGGGCTCTCCAAGAGGGACGGAGGAATCGAACCCGGGTTGGCCACATGCAAGGCAAACGCCCTACCCACTGTGCTATCGCTCCAACCATTTTCACTGTCACTGTCCTCCCATTGTTCATGAATTTGCTCGAGTGGGCCCAGTAATGTCTCCATTGTGACAATTGTTACTGTGTTTGGCATATGGAATATGTCACGGGTGGCTTGCCAGGCTTTGGTGTGCGGGCAAGATACTCTCCGTAGCTTGCTGGGCTCTCCGAGAGGGGTGGAGAAATCGAACTCGGGTTGGCCCTGTTGGCTGTGTGCAAGGCAAATGCCCTACCCGCTGTGCTGTCGCTCCAACCATTTTATTATACAGGAAACACACACACACACACACACACACACACACACACACACACACCACTCTGAGAGAGTCAGAGGCATGCGAAACCCCTGCCTCTGCTCCGCCTATACTCCTTCCCATAATCTCTCCATGCTCTCTGGATTTATTTATTTATTTTAAATTTAATTTTATTTTTATAAAGGTGTTCACGATATTTGCTTACATTTAATATTCGAACATCAATCCCACCACCATTACACTTTCCCACTACCATATTTTGGATGTTTCCATCCCGAGTCCCGATCCCTGCCCCAGAGCAGACTTGAAATTATTTATTTTTTATTGTTTGTTATAAATAAACCGCTGCAAATGCTCCAAAAAACTTCCCTTAGAGGAGAGTGTGAAGATTGTTGTATTTCACCCAGGGTTATTTCAACCCTTCTATAAGAGATTGCTAATATGTTGTTAAGGGTTGAGCCTTCTGTGCTTATATATCTATATCTGTATCTGTGTAGATAAAAAATATATGCACATGTATATCTGTAAAATATGTTTCCCCCTAAGATGGTTGCCTTCTGCTTTAAACCCCATCAAATGTGGTGTGCTACTCTTGGAATCTGAGTGGTGTGAGGTATGAGATATAGTGCAGTCCAGGGATAGGTTTACTTGTGAGTGAGGCTCAGCCCAAGCATGTAGAGACCAGCTGCTCTCTGGATTTAAAGAAATGCCAAGCCCTCATTTGGCATCCAGAGATGGCTGTGTGACCTCTGCGAAGTCCTTTTCCCTCTCTGATCCCACCTCCTCTGTGGCTTCTCTGGGGCTGGCCAGGTGCTTCCCCTCACTGTTCCCTGACTTGCCCTGGAGTTTCCTCCCAGAGAGGGAGGCGACTCCCCCCATCCATACCCCTACTGCTGTTTTTCTCCACTTCCGGGGGCTTCTCCTAGCGGCTGAGGGGCACCTCTGCTTGGCTGTTCGCTGAGCCATTGAAAATTTCATGGATAATTCAGGAACACAAATCAAACAGGAGGCTGGAAGCTCTGGATTTATGAAGAAAAATGAGTCAAACCTGGCGATTTATGAGCAGCTCAGAATAGCAGGATGGTGGGGTGGGGGGCGGGGTGGGAGACTGCAGGATGGCTCTGAGAGTTTGGGGCAGAGTTGGGGAGACAGGGCTTAGGTGGGGGGGGTCTCTTGGTGCCCAGACCACTGGCTTTGTGGGAGGTGTCTGAACCTGGGACAAATGGGGCAGATGGAGTCCAGAGAGGGGCAACGTCTTCTTGAGCATAAGAGGAAGGAGTCACCCCTGGCCCAATCCTCATTCAATCTCCCAGTGGTCTGGGGGTCTTGGCAGGGTACCATGGAGAAGGGAGGTAGAGGTGGGGTAGGTATGCTCTTCCCCGCCTCTGGTGCACAGCCTTGGCAGGAACTGGGCTCAGAATTGGGGAGGGTGTGTGTGTGTGTGTGTGTGTGTGTGTGTGTGTGTGTGTGTGTGTGTGTATGTGTGTGAGAGAGAGAGAGACAGAGACAGAGACAGAGACAGAGAGACTGAGACAGACAGAGAGAGAAAAAGTGAGAGACAGAGACAGACAGAGACAGAGAGAGAAGGAGAGAGAAAGAGAGAGAAAAACACACACAGAGTGTTAGTTACCCTGGTACTTTGTTTCAGAACAAGCTGCTTCCAACGAGGACCCTCATACAGGAGTTTTGAACAACTTCTTGAGCAAAGATGCTCTTGACCACGGTGCACCAGAGGCGGGGAAGGCTGAGTGCTCAGGTGACTGTTGAGCGCATTGCACTAATGTACACAAAGAAAGCCCAAAGTTACATTCACAAAGAGTGAGGGGAGAAGGAGATGGGAAGAGAAAGGGAGGAGGGAGAGTCAGTGGTAGGAGTTAGGGGAGAGAGAGAGAGAGAGAGAGAAACACACACCCACACACCCACACCCACACCCACACACACCAGGGTTCTAGTCGTCTGAGAAGCTTTCTCCGGAGGCTTTTCGCCCCTCATAGGAGGCCTCTTTCTCAGAGTGGTGTAACATATACCCAGACTCAGGAAACAAGAGGATCATTTCCAAGGCCATCCTCAAGGTCAGAAATATGTGGGTCTCAGTAGAGATGGGGCCCCCGACTGACTTTGTTCCCAGGGCTGACTGGAAGCGACTGTTCCTGCCTCCCCCCGCACCCCCCCCCCCCGGGTGGCTGTACCTTGTGTTAGGTTTCCTCTGCTCGGGAAGGTTGTGGGGTGACCTGGGAGGAGCCCCAAGCTCACTGGGACAAGTCACATCACTATATTAGGGTCAGTTTCTTCTCCTGGAAGTTGGAAGCAGCATTCTCATCCATCAGCCCGCCCCATCGCCTTCCGCACCAGGCTCCTTCCCACTGGTACGGAGGGATCCAAATGCTGAGTGAATGCATATGAGGTCTTAACTCTCCACAGGGATCTACCCCAGGAGAATCTCCTTCCTGCGTTTTGGCTTGAAAGGCCGTGGTTAGATCCATCAGCTGCAGGTCCCCTGTGCTTTGCACAGCCCTGAGCCAATGGCTGTCTTGGGGAGGGCCTCCAGGCTGGGGGGTCTGGAGGATGTGGAACATTGTTCAGGCATCTGTTTAACAAGACGATTTCTCGGTGTGTACCTTGAGTGTTTATTTTAAAAAGGTGTCTTCAACGCTTCTCTGAATTCCAACTTCCATCCCTGTCTGCCTCCTGTGGGGCAGCCCCTGAAATCTCCATTCAGTTCTTTGCCTCTTAGCCAGGCTACTTGGAGACTCTCTTAGCACGTCTGCAGAAGGGTTGGTCAGCGATCGGAGCAGAGTTCACACATGAATTCTGGGGCTTCATCTCTGCAGCTCTCTCCTTTCTGGGATTTCTGCCATTACTTTCCATATGCTCAGATCACTCACACTTTCTGAATCTTCATCTCACGCAGAGGCAACCCTTTTCCATGCCCCTGTTTCCTTCCTTGTAGTTCTGGGAATCAAACCCAGGGCCTCCCACTTGCTCTGCATGTGCTCGGCTACTGAGCCACATGTCCAGGGCCCAAGGTTTCTGGTGCCTTAAGAATTTGACTCTCCTGGGGGACACTGTGGGCTGTTCCCAAGAGAAAGGTTTTAAGCACCTGACACTCACTGTCTTTGCTTCTGTGTCCATTACCCTCCCATTTTTACCTGCTTTCTATTTTACCAGTGCCTGTAGGTTGTTTGAAACCATCTTACCCAAGTTTAGAGTTTATTTCTGCGGGCAGACTGGTTCTTGAGCTAATGACCCTCATTGGAAGTCCTGTTCCACTTGTGCGCCTGTGGTTCTGAAGCAGGCAGAGAGTTCGGGGACCCTTGAGACCCCCTACAAGTTCTTGGGACATAATAAAACCATGGATTGGGACTGGAGCAATAGTACAGTAGATAGGACGCTTTCCTTGCATGTGGTCCACCTATGTTTGATCCCAGGCATCCTATCTGGTTCCCTGAGCCTTAGAATCAGGAGTGATCCCTGAACATTGCTGCGTGTAGCCCCAATGAAATGTAAGTAAAGTAAAGAAAGTAAAGGCCCTCCCGTTGCTCATCGATTTGCTTGAGCGGGCCCAGTAACGTCTCCATTGGAGATTTTGTTGTTACTGTGTTTGGCATATTGAATACGTCACGGGGAGCTTGCCAGGCTCTGCTGTGCGGGCGAGATACTCTCGGTAGCTTGCCGGGCTCTCCGAGAGGGGCGGAGGAATCGAACTCGGGTCGGCCATGTTGGCTGCGTGCAAGGCAAATGCCCTACCGCTGTGCTATCGCAGCACATATACTAAAATTGGAACGATACAGAGAAGATTAACATGGCCCCTGCGCAAGGAATGAAATGTAACAAATGAAATAAATAACAACCAACCACAAAACCTCATGGATTTCAGAATTTAAAGAATTTGCAGTCACTCACTGTAAAGCTGCTAAAAGTGTTATTGCTGGACCCACCTTGGGGACATAGAAAATAAGGTCTGATAGGACTTATTTTTTCAAATGAATCACCATGAGATACAGTTATAGACTTACAAATTTTCGTGATTACATTTCATACAATGATCGAGTACCCATCCCTCCACCAGTGCCCATTCTCCACCACCAATGTTCCCAGTATCCCTCCTGTCACCCCTACCCCATCCCCACCCTGCGTCTGTGGCAGGCACATTCCCTCTTACTCTCTCTCTCCTTTTGGGTGTTATGGTTTTCAATATAGGCACTAAGTGGCCGGCATGTTTGGCCCATAGTCTACTTTCAGCACACATCTCCCATCCTGAGCGAGCCCTGCAACCATCATCGACTCAGTGGTTCCCTTCTCTATGTTAGGACTTTTAGGGACAAGCACAGGCCCTGAGAAGCCTAGAGCCCCCTCTCTGAGAGAAGCTCAAACAGGACCCAAGTGCTATATAAGGACATGGGGGAAAACCATAAAACATTTCAAACTCTTCTCCTTGACAACACGTTGGCAATGGGCTTATTTAGGTAGAAAGCCCTACAAGGGGCAGTTGGGAAAAATGTATATCAACTACCTTGGGCAAAGGAAGAGCATGCCAGTGTGGCAAGCCCATGCTGCCCGCGTCCATGCTGTTGGGCACATGTTGCCTGCACACATGCCACCAGCATGTTCCCTCTTGAGACATGAACCCTGGGCTCTCTCTGCTCTGGAGAAGCCTGTATTCCCTTTTGCGTGTGCATCTTTTATTTTTCCTTTTTGGGCTACATCCAGTTATGCTCAGGGGTTATTCCTGGCAGTGCTCAGGGAACCATATGGGATGCCAGGGATGGAACCTGAGTCGGTGTATGCAAGGCAAACACCCTACCTGCTGTACTATTGCTCGGTTCCCTTGAACACACATTTTTTTTCTTTTTGGGTCACACCTGGCAATGCATAGGGGTTACTCCTGGCTCATGCACTCAGGAATTACCCCTGGCAGTGCCTGGGGGACCATATGGGATGCTGGGAATCGAACCCGGGTTGGCCGCGTGCAAGGCAAATGCCCTGCCCGCTGTGCTATCACTCTAGCCCCTGAACACACATTTTAACCTACCTCTCCTTAGCCCCCTAATAAACTTGTTGTTTAGACTTCGCTATTCAACTACTCCTGAAATTCTTCTCTGTGAGGGCAGAATCACAATCACAATCACAAATCATCCTGTTAGTCGTCGATTGCCTCGAGCAGGCCCCAGTAACGTCTCCTTCATCCTAGCCCTGAGATTATATTCAAGGCTCTTTAGGAGAATGAGACCCATCATTGTTACTGGTATTTGGCATATTGGGTACGCCACGGGGAGTTTGCCAGACTCTGCCGTGTGGGCAGGCTACATTTGGTAGCCTGCCAGTTTGTCCAAAGTAGGAATGAGATAATAAGATGTCATAATAAAATGTTGCGCGGCCGCAGATCTGGTTTTTATAGTCTCTGAGTCTTGGCCACTGTTGGGATTACACAGCGCCAGGGGGCCAGTTGGTGGGTGTGACCCCTGCCTACTGGAATTTGGAGGATCTGGGTGGAGGATGCTCGGCCCAAATCCGGGTAGGCTTGGAGATCTTGGCCCCGGAACCCGCGTGACTTTGTCCCTCTGCCAGTACCTTCATGTGTGCGGAGAGTGGTCTCAGCATGGTGGTGGCTGGTCCTGGAGGTCTTTGGCTGCCGGAGCCCTGAGGGCAGGATAAACACCCAAAAAGCCTGGGTAAGGCCTAGGACTGGCTTCCTTTCCTGCAAAGAGCAGTTCCTCGCTGCAGTCTGAGCCCACTGCTCCTTGAGAAAGCTGGTGTTGGGGATTATCTTTCATGCTGGGCAGAACAAGTGGACTTCAGGTGCAACTGGACGGCTGCCTCATGGGGCTGGTGGAATGGGAGGTTTGTACGGTGCAGGGCCTCATAGCAGGCTTTTCTCAGTGCTAAACCTCCCAGACGCTTCCCTGGGTGACAGGTAGATAGAGCAAAAGCAGTAGATTTCCTTCTGGGGGCTGCCACCTCTCTCCTCCCCACTTCACATGAGTCACGGTGGACCTCCATCAACCAACAGTCCCTCCTGGGGCTCTAGTAAAGCACCTTTGGGCCCGGAAGAGTCCCCAGGACGGGGTGTTTGTGCCAAGACTGTGCTGTGTGAGCTGGTCTGGGGAGATAATATGCTGTGAGCGTGGCCTCCCAGGCACACTCTAGCCAGCAGCCCTGTCCTCAGGGAGATTGGCTCCAGATTGTGAGGGGGCAGCTGGACACCTTCTCAGAGGCACCGTGCACAGAGCAGGGTGGGCTGGCCTTATCTTCTCTCCAGCATGCTTTGGGCAAAGCGTCCACTGGGAAGAAAAGATTGTGAGGGAGGGGGCGGAATTCCAGCTCACCAAGGGCGTCCAAGTGTATGTCTCTTTAGATTTCCCCCAGGGACTCTGTCAGATACCACCACCTGGGCTGGCTCCCCCAGACACCTTCTGGAGCTGCAGGTGTGTGCCAAGGCCTGGAGGGCGTTGACTCACACCCTGAATTCTTTCTCCTTTCTTCAGTGGTACCAGAAAGGCCGCAGGGTAAAGGTGGAAGCACGCGCTCTGTAAAATGGTCCTGCACTTTCAACATTTCCAATTTCCTCTTCCAGGTTGTCTTTTCTCCCCCGTTTTCTTCTTTAAACAAAAACCTCTTGTATATGTGGGAGATGAAGCCAGAAGAGAAATGTCCCTTTGATGGCTGAGAATTGTTGTTTTACAGGATTTATTTAAGCCGCTCTTAACAAAATGCGAACATCTGGCTCGGGGTGCCTGTGTGCCAACTTGCAGCTTGCTGGAGGATGGCAGGCACCCAGGCTGGAGGGCAGGGAGGCCCCGTGCCACTGGCGGCCCACCCTCATGGCTGTGGTCTGCGCTGAGGCTTCTGACAAGATGGGGGAGAGCAAGCAAGAAGTAACGTGGACATTTTGCTGCATCTTCATTGTATGCCCCTCGGGCTCACGTTGGCTTGGAATGTTGTAAGTTTCCAGTGAACAGAAACAGTCCTTCATCCGTCACACCTCTCTTGAGCTCCCCCGAATCTCCTTTATATCCATCACCGTGTACCTGACCCCCCTCACCCGCTTCCCTGCCTCCCAGTCCCTTCCCGACCTGGGGCCCATCTGGCTATTTCATGTGTCTGAGTTTGTTTCTGCTTTATTCTGACTGTTGGTGTTGTCCCTTCCGTCTTCCACCCATGAATGAAATCAAACTATATTTGTGTTTCTCCATCTGACTTACTCCACTTAGCAGCATAGCACCCTCTAAGTTCATTCCTGTTGTGACAAATGGTAAAATTTCATCTTATTTTATTTTATTTTTTGCTTCTTGGGTCATACCCGGCGATGCACAGGGGTTACTCCTGGCTCTGCACTCAGGAATTACTCCTGGCAATGCTCAGGGGACCATATGGGATGCTGGGAATCGAACCCGGGTCGGCCGCGTGCAAGGTAAACACCCTACCCCCTGTGCTATCGTTCCAGCCCCCAAATTTTATCTTTTTAACAGCCAAGTAGTACTCCATTATTTATATCTCTATCGCTAAGTTTCTCTCTCTCTCTCTCTCTCTCTCTCTCTTTCATTCTTCCTTTCAAGGCTTCTTCAGCCATTCATCTGTTAGACAGCAGGATGCTTCCTTATCTTGGCTCTTGTGAATCATGTCCAGTGACCATCGGGCTGCCTGTGGCTTTTCCTACGAGAGGGAGGCCACTTGTTGGAGCCCATCTTAGTAGTGGAGACATTTTGCTAAGTGGATGATACCTTCTATGCCAATATCTTAGGTTTAAAACCTGAAAGCAAGGTCGCTCAGATAGTAAGTGTGAAAGTTAAGGCATTTGACTTGCATGCTATTGACCCTGGTTCAATACCTGGCAACATGTATGATCTGAGCACTGCAGGGGGTAGCCTCTTGAGAACTGCCAGGTGTGGCCCCAAACTGGAGAGAATCCAGACTTGAGCCTCAGAGCAGGCGGGCTCTGGGGGTAGGGAAGGAGGGCTGTATCGCTCTAACACACCTACCAGGTGGGCAGGTCGGGGCCCGGGGTCTGACAATATGAAGAAGGTAATGATGGCTACCGGTGCAGGTGAGGAAACATGCTGTGGTCTGCCCTTGGGGCCCACGTGTCCCCCGGGAGTGCAGCTGCGGGGGCCTTGGAGCCTGCCTCTTATCTGGGCTCTGGCTGCTGCCCTCACATCCTGACTGACCTTCCAAAGCCACGTGACAACACCCCCCGGGGGACAGTGATGTAGCTCTCTGGCCTGTCATGGCTGATTCTCGAGGAAGCAAAGGCAACCAGCACTATTCAGGCTGGAATCCTGCCCTTGCCAACCAAGAGTTGTGTGACCATGGGCAGGTTACTCGACATCTCTGGGCCTTAGGCTCCTCAGGTCCTAACCAGACTACTACCTGGAGGGCAGGGTTACAGTCCTGGGTCAGGGGTACCTTGGAGGGCAAAAGCAGGTAAAAGTCTCCCTGTGGAAGCATCCCAGCTCGAAAGGCAGGTGAGGGTCCAGGGTGCTAGGGCCTGGGAGACAGCTGTGCTGAGGCCAGTACCTAGTCACAGAGCCGGCAGCTGTAGCCTGGGGAGACCAGGGAGGCTGAGAGGGGGAGGCACCTTGAAAGGCTCCAGTTCCCTTAGCCCACCATCTCCAGGAGGCCAGTGCTCAGCCTGTGAGCAGGGGAGGCTCATAAGGGGGAGGGATATTTTACTTGGTATGCCCTAAAGCCTGGAGGTCTTCCTGCTGGAGGGGGTGCTCAGAAACCCTCACCAGAACCAAGCCCTGGATTTCATGTGTCACACAGAGAGAAACTGAGTCCAGAGAAGGAAAGAGATGTGGCCAGGATACTGTAGCAGGTAGGACACGGTGCTGAAGCCGGGTCTTAGCCCTTGGGCTCTGAAGCCAGAAAACAGAGAATGGCTATAGAGGGGGCCAGTCTGGGGCACCAGGGGCAGAGCCCCTTCCTACATGAGGCTTCCAGAGCACTACCTGAGCCAGGGGTGGTGGGTGTGGGGGGGGGAGAAGGCCTGGAGTGGCTCCCAGGGCGGCTCTGATCTGTCTGTGAACATCTGCTCCCACACACTGATCACTGTGGGTGGAATCTGCCCATCAGGATCTCACACTCAGGGACTCAGCGCAGCGGGCAATTAGGGGGCCCAGGGCCCAGGCCCAGAACCCCCGCCTCTTCCTCCTCACTGTTTCCAGCTGCAACAGGAGGGAAGGGACTTCTGGGAGGTCAGGAGAACCTGAGAGTCCTCAGCGGTGCTAGAAGTTACCAGGGAAGTTAAGATGATCCTGGTCAGTACTAGACTATTCCTCTCTCCCTCCCTCCCTCCCTCCTTCCCTCCCTCCCTCCCTCCCTCCCTCCCTCCCTCCCTTTCTTTCTTCCTTTCTTCCTCCCTTCCCTCCTTCCTTCCTTTCCTCCCTTCCTCCCTCCTTCCCTCCCTCCCACCCTCCCTCCCTCCCTCCCTTTCTTTCTTCCTTTCTTCCTCCCTTCCCTCCTTCCTTCCTTTCCTCCCTCCCTCCCTCCCTCCCTCCCTCCCTCCCTCCCTCCCTCCTTCCCTCCCTCCCTCCCTCCCTCCCTCCCTCCCTCCCTCCCTCCCTCCGAGGCTGAGTCTTGTGAGCACAGAAGGAAGGAAGAGGTAACAGGCTCTGTCTGAGCTGGAATCCAAGTTCTGCACAAGAGCCCTAGCCGGGTCCCCGAGACACTGTCCCAGACCCGGATGGGCATGCAGGAGGTATATGGGAGTGTGAGCTCAGGGGGGACAGTCAGGAGGGAGGAGAGGGGCAGGGTGTGCCCCAGGGACATGCTGGCTCAGGGTCTGGCAGGGAGGGCGTCCAGAGGAGCCTGGAAGGTCAGTGTTTGGCTTGAGGGAAGGGGGCTGGGCTCGGGTTTCCTCTTGGCCAGTCACTGGAGGTGGGTTGCCCAGGGGTGGGTTGTAGGTTCAGGAGAGGTGGGTGGGGGCTGTGGGCATCCCTGGGGGGAGTCAGAGACCCAGAGACTGGGAGAAGGGACACCTGAGAGCACACCCTATCCCCACCCCAACCTCCTGGCGGAAGTCTCTTGGGCTCTGGAGCCTCATTCTGCACAGCGGGGAACGGGCAGCCCCGGTTCACTGAGTCAGCCACTTGTCCGGAGTAGAGACTCAAGCCAGCATGGGCAGGACCTCTCCACCAAGCAGCTTTCTTCTTGCTGCAAGGGGCATGCAGGGCAGTGAGTGGGGCAGGGAGGGTCTCTGTTCTCTAGGGTGAAACAGAGACAGTGAGAATCACTGCATCTAGCAAGGGCCTTCGAACCCAGGGCTCTCATGCACAGCACTGCTGCCATTTTCTCTTGTTCTTTTGGGCCACTCCGAAGGCACCTGAAGGTTATTTCCAGTTTTCCCAGCTCAGTGCTGGATGTGGGGTGAGGGTCACTCTTGGCAGTGCTGGGGAGGCACCTATGCCCTGTGGGGATCAAACTTGGGTCTCTTACTTCAGCCTGCTGAGCTCTCTCTGGCCCTGCTGCTGCATGTGTGTGTGTGTGAGTGAGTGTGAATGTGAGTGTGTGTGAGTGTAAGTGTATATGTGTGTGAGTGTGTGAGTGTGTGTGAGTGTGTGTGAGTGTGAGTATGTGTGACTGTGTGTGAGTATAGGTGTGTGTTGAGTGCATGTGAGTGTGTGTGTGTGAGTATGTGTGACTGTGTGTGTGAATGTAGGTGTGTGTGTGAGTGCATGTGAGTGTGTGAGTGTATGTGTGACTGTGTGTGAGTGTAGGTGTGTGTTGAGTGCATGTGAGTGTGTGTGAGTGTGAGTATGTGTGACTGTGTGTGAGTGTAGGTGTGTGTGAGTGCATGTGAGTGTGTGTGAGTGTGAGTATGTGTGACTGTGTGTGAGTGTAGGTGTGTGTGAGTACGTGTGAGTGTGTGTGAGTGTGAGTATGTGTGACTGTGTGTGTGAGTGTAGGTGTGTGTGTGAGTGCGTGTGAGTGTGAATGTGAATGTGTGTGTGTGTGTGTGTGTGTGTGTGTGTGTGATAGGGGTGGTGGCAGTTGGGGGGGCTGTCCCAGCCTGCTGGCATGTTCAGGAGCATCACTGTCCTCTCCCCACTAGATGCCAGCAGCCTCCTCTCCCCAGACTGACAGTCTCCTGTCGCATGTCCCTCAGGGGGTACAGTTGTTTCCTGGTTGAGAACTACTGGCCTCAGGGAAAGGGATTCTAGACAGACACAGCGGGAGGTAAAAGCCAGCCTGTTCCCTCCACACAAGCCACAGGGCACCAGGATGATAGCTGGAGAGGCAGTGGAAAGGGACATGTATCTCATCCATCTCATCCATTGGTCATAACCAGGGCTGTGACTCTGACCCCTGAGAGGAGGACACCCTGGGGCGGGGGGGGGGGGGGAGGGGGGGTGGCGCTGGTCTTGCCCAGAGGAAGGATCTGATCTGACTTACCTTGAAAAGGACTTCCTTCTGGTGGTGCCTTCAGCCAGGTGATGGAGGATGAAAGATGAGGCTCTGACACACAGCAGGTGCTCAATAAATGGGCCTGTCATCCTCTGCCGAGGCGGGACACCCTTGGATTGCGTTTGAGGTCACTGAGTCACATGGCTGTGCTAAGCCCCTGCCTGGGCCTGCAGAGCTGCTGGGTGCACCGACCTGTCTGCTACCGGAGCCTGGGAGCAGGGACTCCAGCAAGTCCGAGCCGAAAGAGGCCTTCAGGAGCTGGGAGCTCAGACTGCTGATCTGGGAGGAAGCAAAACAGCCTTTGAGGAGAGGTGAGCAGGCTGCAGCTTGCAGCAGTGGGGTGCTGGCAGGGCAGGGGAGGGGTGGGGCGGGCACAGGGCTGGGGCGCCTATCCACGGGGCCGCTCCCGGGGATGAGGAATCTTTGATGGTGACCTAATTTGGGCCTTGTTATGTGAATATTATTATTATTTTTTTTAATTAAAAAGAGAGATAAAATTCAAAGACAAGAAGAATGTGCTGAAGGCTGGATTTTTTTTTTTGCACAAATAAAGGAGTTGACTGGAAAATTAGTCGTAGAATACGAATAACCAAAAGATGAGTTGGGCCCCCCATCTTTCCTGACCGGGAGCCAGCTGCCAGTCGGCACCACAGTGGGGCCTGCTTCCCGAGGCAGGGGTTGGAAGGTAAGGGGTGCGGGTGAGGGAAGTCAGCAGGGTGTTGAAACAGGACAGGCAGGAGTATCTGTACTTTGAGAGGTCCCCTCGAGATGCTGGGGGTTCTCTCCCCAATATGCGGGGCCCCATCTCCAGTGCAGACAGAGAAGGAGCCTGGAGTGTGACCCTCTGGTTGACTCAGTGCTCTGCACGGTGTAGCCAGTCCCAAGGTCGGATCAGGAAACGCTGTCACAGCCCCATGCCTCCTTTCCAGAAGAGACAGGATTGCTTCACCTTGCCCAGGGGCATCTAAGGAGAAAACCCTTCATTTTCCTTTTCTCAGCACTGCAGTTTGCAGGGACTATGTGCCTGATACACGTGCATTGGAGGACTGAATATTTATGGCAAAATATGAGGTGATGGATGGGAAGGATTAAACAGGAGCACAAAAGACTCTGGAAGACTGTCTTCAGATTATTGAATAGAAGTTGGAAATGATCACTCTGGATAAGAACTGTGCTGAAAGTAGGTAAAGGAACAAACATGATCACCTCTCAGTATCTGTGTTGCAGAGAGAGAGAGAGAGAGAAAGTCAGAGAGAGAGGGAGAGAGGGAGAAAGGGGGGAGAGGGTAAGGAGGAGAAGGGAAGAGAGAGGGAGAGAGGGAGAGAGAGAAGGAGAGAGAGAGAAGAAGAGGAGAGAGAGAGAGAAGGAGAGAGAGAGAAGAAAGGGAGAGGGAGAGGGAGAGGGAGAGGGAGAGGGAGAGAGGCAGGTTGGAGAGGCTGGAGGTGGCAGTAGTGATGATAGAGAAACTGGGGACACTGATGGTAGGAAATATACCCATGGAAGGATGAGTGTTGGAACATTGTATGACTAAAAGCCAATCATAAACAGTTTCATAACTGTGTATCTTGCCATGATTCAATTAAAAAAAGGGTTATTGCATAGAAACTGGATAGGTTATACAGTGGGTAGGGGGCTTGCCTTGCACACAGTGGACCTGGATTCAATCCCTGGTATTACTTATGGTCTCCTCTAGTCCCCCAGGAGTGATCCCTGAGCACAGAGGCAGGAGTAAGCCCTGAGCACTGTCAGGTGTGACCCTGGTGGCCCCCAGCACTGAACCAGTGCTCCCGTAGTGGGGCTGAGTTTCTCTGGGGGTGACCTCCTGAGCTCCTGAGCACTGCTTTGCAGGCTCTGATGATACAAAGCCAAACCAGAAGCTCTGAAGAACAAATGGGTTCTGGGTCAAGAGGTTTCTTTTGTCCATCAACCTGCCAAGGGGCACAAAATAAGGACTCAGAGGGCGAGTTTCTTTTTAGATGTGGGCCCAGTAATGGGGTAGGCCTCAACTTCTGGGATGCAGTGGTGCCTGTTATGCGCAAGGCCTGAGACTGTGATCAACCTGTCCCCATAGGTAGGGGAAGGAGGAAGCATTTTCCCAGGGCTCTGAAACCCCTTCTGGCCGGAGACACAGTCCCATTCATGGTGATGTCCTCAGGCCTGCAGGGAGTCACAGGAGCTGGGTTGAAATCTTGGCCCTGTCAGTTACTGGTCTGGGAAACTTACTAAATCTCCATTTTTTCATGTGTAAAATGGGATGATTGCAAATAGAGGTGGCGGCTTTGATGAAAACAAAAATACCTGTGGGCTTTCGAGGATGCTCTTAAGAAAAATGAAAAGACAACCTACAGAACGGGAGAGAATGTTTCCAAATCATATCTCTGACAAATGACTTGTATTTCGAATAGATAAAGACCTCTCGCAACTTAGCGAAAACACAAATAACTCGATTGAAAATGGCGATGGAACCGAACAGACATTTCTGCAAAGAAGAACAAATGGCCAAGAAGCACATGGAAAGATGCTGAACATCATTAGCTATTAGGGAAATGCAAATCGAAATCACAATGTGATAATGCTTCGTGACAGTCGGAGGACCATAATGAAAAAGGATAAATGGTAAGTTAGAATCTGGGAAACTAGAAACCGCCTACAATGATGGTGAGAAAATAAAGTGGCTCAGTCACTTTGGAGAACAGTTTGGCTGCCATAAAGAAGTCCAACATGAGAGCGGAGGAGATGGCTCCAAGGTCTAGAGTGCAAACTTGTGTGCAGGACCCTGGGTTTGATCCCCAGCACCTTATGGTCCTCTGAGCATCAAGCCATGAGTAGTCTCCAACCACCACTCGATGTGCCCCTAACAAACAAGCCCACCCAGAGACACAGTACAGGAAGGAAGGCCTTTGGCTTGCACACTGCTTCTGAGTTCGATACCTGGCACTGCATATAGTCCCCAAGTATTACGGTCAGAACCCAAACAAATAAGAATTCTTAAAGTTTCAATGCAAGCCACCATATTATTCTGTATGGATACACTCCTATGTTATTTGCATCAGAAAAACAAAAACCCATGTTCACCAAAACCCAGTCCACAATTTTTCACTGAGTCATTATTCCTAATAGCCAAAATGTGAAAACAAACCAAATGGCCATCAACTGTAGTCAGATACTGTTTGACCATGAGAGAAATAAGTGCAGAAGAACCTTGAAGGGGAACTTCTCAGAGAAGGCAGACACGAAAGACCACTTTGCGTGTAGTTCCATTTCTATCACTGTTCCAGATAACAGTGAGGCAAACATAGAGGCAGAGAGTAGAAAATTGGCTGTCTGGGGCTGGAGCAATAGCACAACGGGTAGGGCATTTGCCTTGCACGCGGCTGACCCAGGTTTGATTCCCAGAATCCCATATGGTCCCTCAAGCACTGCCAGGAATAATTCCTGAGTGCAGAACCAGGAGTAATCCCTGGGCATCACAGGGTGTGACCCCCCCAAAAAATTGGCAGTCCAGGACAGGGGGGAGTGAATAGGCCAGGTTGGGTGGAAGTAAAGTGGAAGGTTTTGTTTGGTGGGGAAGGCAGATACCCATATTCCAGAGCTGGTGGTAGCAATAGCTGCATGGCTGAGGGGAGAGTGACATCTTTGTTGTGCACTATGGTGGGTGGCCTGTCCAGCGTGAGAGCTGTGATCAAGTCCAGCACCTCTATTTGCAAACTGCTCCTAAGAGAAACCGGCTACTCATGGGTCCACTCTCAGTTTTGCTGTGCATGTCAGTGAGGTCAAGAGCACAGCACCGGAACTAACCAGCTCTAGGCAAGCCCCTTTATTCCTATTTATTTATTTATTTGGTTTTGGGGCTATACACAGAGATGCTCAGGCCTTATTCCTGGCTCTGTGCTCAGGGATTACTCCTGATGGGATTTGGGGGACCATGTGTGGTGCCAGAATCAAACCTGGGTCAGTTGCATATGAGGAAAGCATCTTACCCACTTTCTGTCCCGTCCCTCCAGCCCTGCTGGTCTGTGGCATTATCCTAGTTCTCAGTTATAAAAAGGTTGAAACCCACTGACTTAGCAAGAGACCGAAGAGAGAGCTGGGAATGCAGGAATGATGCAGAGGAGGAGAAGGAACCCCAAAGATTGAGGCTCTCTGAGAACTCCAGCCAGGACTCTTAAGTTTCTGCTCCATTTCAGGGTGGAAGGCTTTCTAGGAATGGAATGGGCTCACACACATATGTGTGTGTGTATTTCATATATATGTACACACACTTATATGAAAAAGAGCTAACACCTTTACAGGGAACAAAATGGAATGTTAAGTAAAAGAAGCCAAAAATGACCAGACATAACTCAAATGCATGGGTGCGGGGGATGGGTCACACACACATACACGCACCCTCCCCCCTTTCCCCCACACACAGGGGGTTGGAGGCATGGAGGTTTGGTGGGGGGGGAGAGAGAGAGAGAGAGAAAAGAGAGAGAACACCAGGCACAGAAGTATATAAGAAAAGTGTGTTTTTATGAAGCTCAAAGAAGGCAAAACTAGTGTATGGTAATAGAACAGAGAAGAGTTGAGGCCGAAGAGATAGTACAGTGGATCTAGCCCTTGCCTTGCAAAATGATCCACCCGGATTTGATCCCTGGCATCAAATCAGAGTTAGACTTAAGCCCTGAGAACATCTGGGTGTGACCTAACAACAATAACAACAGCAACAACAACAAAAGAGTGGCTATTCTTGGAAAACTCTCACTTGTCAGGAGGGATGAAGGAATCCCTTGAGTACTAGAAGTGTCTCAACATCAATATGTATCTGTGTAGTTTACTTTGTAAGGTCAAAAACTAAGCACTGGGCTGGAGAGAGCTCGGTGGGCTGGAGTACCTGCTTTGGGTGTATGAGGTGAGGCCATGGTTTGATTCCTGCATGGCCCCGCAGCACTACCAGGAGTGACTCCTGAGCACTTAGCTGGGAGTAGTCCCTGAACACCTTCAGGTGTGGTCCCCAAACCAGAAAGAACAACAATAGCAAAACTATGTTGCAGCTTAAAATAAGTAACACGGTAACATAGATGGAAAGAATCCACATCTATTCCAGCATTATTGTGAGTTAAAAGAGCAACAGAATGGAAAAACGTACTAAAGATTTCCTAGAGGAAGTCAAGTCACTTACAAAGGAGCAAGAATTGGTCAGGCATTAGATGCTCATCAGATGCCCTCAAAACTTGGAGAGAAATAATTTTCAACCCTGGATTTCTGTATCCAACCAACCCATCATTCAAGCAGCAAGGACTCATAAAATTTATCTCTCGTAAATCCCTTTTAAGGAGGCAACTTGAGGATGTGTAACATTATGCGAGGGAGTGAACTAGGAAAGTGTGGGAAGAGGGGGCGTGGAACAGACACCAAATGAGAGTTGACTATAGTTCTAGCTATAGTCAATAGTTTACAGCTAGAACTCAGAAGAGCAAGAATGAGTTTTAGGGCAAGAGCTGGGGTCATGAGCAGCTCAGAGCAAAGCAGGAGGACAGAGGAACCCAGAGGGTAAGAGGGTTGTTCACTGAAGGAAAGGGGAACTAGATTCAAATACTTAAAAGGACTTTGCGCAAGAGTTGGGAATATTATAAAGACAGCTAGGGAAGAAGAATGAAGAAAGGCAACTTGAAACACACACACACACATACACACACACACATACACACACACACACACACACATACAGAGCTCGACCTGAAAGAAAACTATAATCATAAGATACTTATTGGCTCCTTAGCTCTGTATTGAATAGATTTTACCTTGCCACAATATATGCATCTATCTATATATGTTTCTATATATGCTATTTGATATATACTATACAATATATATACCTTATATGTAGATATATACTATATATATTTATATAGTTCAATAATACAGACAAATGAATAAATGTGATAGAACACAAAAAACAAAAGGAAGAAAAAATCGTAATAATCTCAATAGATGCAAAAAAGCATTTGGTAAGATTCAACATTTATTTATGATTAAAGGAACACTTAATAAAATAGTACTGAAGAAACATCTCATAACAAAGGCTGTATATGACTTAGCCAACAGCTAATGTAATAAATGGTGAAAAAGCTTTTCCCCTAAGATTAGGAATTAGGCAAGTGTGCTCACTCTCCATGATTACTCAGCATAGTGTAGAAGTCTTAGCCAGAGCAATTAGGCAAGGAAATAAAGGGATCCAAATTGTAAAGGAAAAAGTAAAACTCACTGTTCATTGATGGAATATGAATATATATGGGGACAAAGATTCCACTAAAATTATTTGAAATAATAGAGGAGAAAGTAAAATGTGGTAGGCTACAAAATCAATATATAAAACTGTTGCATTTCTCCAGGCAAACAATAAACTAGCAAGAAGAGAAATAAAGACAGCAATCCCATTTACAATTGCGTTATTAGGAAAAAAAAACCTTAGAAATAAATTTAACAAATGAGGTGAAAGACTTTTACATTGACAATTATAAGGCATTGTTCAAAGAGAGAGAAGAAACAAAGCAATGGAAAGATAATCTATGCTCATGAATTAGAAGAATTAACATTGTTGTAATGGCTCTCTCACCTAAAGCAGTAAACAGATAAAATGCAATCTCATTAAATTTCAATGACATTTGTGTGTTCACAACTAGTGTATGAGTGCTCACCACATGTGCTCGTTGGCCATGAGCCACTTCCCCACCCAGCCTGCAGCTACCGCTAACAAGTGCATGAAGGAGGGAACAGGACCGCCAAGCTGGTTGGTGATCAGTCACTGTTTATTCCAATCTCCATACCGCTGTTTATTCCATTCTCCCCGCGCACCTATTCTAGTCTCACTACGTGCCCCATTCCAGTCCCACACTGCTCCTCATTCCCATCTCCTACTTTCCCCATGCTCTTCTCCCCATGCCCAGTCTCAAAGTCTTAGTCATTGATCCAATTCACTGGGGAGTTTGGGGTAACAAGTACACATAGGTCAGACAGCACAATCAACACATATAAAGTCCTTCCTTCAGGGGAAGCTCTTCTAAGACAAAGATCTCATCCTGCTAAGAGATGCCCTAAAGGGTGGAGTTTCATCTACGGGGGTACACAACCATTTAAACAGTCACCTTAGATAAATTTACTTCTTAATAATATTTCTAATCATTTTTGTATGGACACAGTAAGAGACATATTAAGCTTAAAGGGTGACTCTCCTGAGGACATCTCGCTTAGATCCCAGACTACAGTGCTTAGGCCAGATTAGTCCTTCCTAACCCAACCAGCGTCCTTGTCCAGTGACTTCTCTTTGGGTCACGAGAGAATTTGTCTATGACCATGCTCTTCACTTGATCACTTGATCACTTGACATCCTGTTACTCATCGATTTGCTTGAACGGGCACCAGTAATGTCTCCATTCGTCCCTGTCATGTGCTAGTGTAGCCCAATGGCGTATGCTCGCTCCAGGAACACAAAAAGCCTCAAATTGATCGTTCAGGGTCTTGACGAAGAAGTCTGACCATCTCGTAGGTGGGCGGCCACGCCATCTTTTGACGTCCTGTGGAATCCAGTTGGTAATGGCTCTAGTCCAGCTGTTGTCTCCAAATTGCATTACCTATCCAGCCCATTTGATTTTCAATGCCTTGGCAAACGAGACAGCGTCCCTGATTCTTGATCGTCGATGGAGGTCGGAACTCCGGATTCTTTCTCTCACTTGAGTGAAACGTGATACTCCAAGCGTAGCTCTTTCGATTCCTCTTTGGGAGACCTGAATAGCATTCTCATCCTGTTTTCGTAGGGCCCAGCTCTCTGAGGCTCATGTTAATGCAGGAATCGAAGAGATGTGCCCAGAGCCGGAGGTTCTTTGTCCTCTTAGCTATTTCTTCAACGTTCTTGAAGGTGTTCCAAGCCACTCTCTTCCTCCTGCACAACTCAGGTGCCAGGTCATTTGTCATGTTGACTTCTCGACTTAGGTACACATAACTGTTGCATTCAGAGATGTTTATTCCATTGAGAGCGAATGGAACGCCAGGAACGAGACCTTTTCTCATAAACATTGTCTTCATGAGATTAAGCTGTAGTTCAACCTTTCCACACTCACTGTCAAAGTCAGCCAGCATTTGTGCCACTTGGCTAATGTTTGGTGTTATTAGAACGATGTCATTAGCGAAGCGGAGGTGGTGTAGTTGCTGACTGTCTATCTTCACTCCCATTCCTTCCCATTCCAGTTGTCGCATGGCGTTCTCGAAGGTGGCACTGAAGAGTTTCAGTGAAATGGTATCACCCTGCCAAACCCCTCTCTTGACATGGATGATCACTTCCTTGTAGAATGGTGTGATCCTGGTAGTGAATCTGTAATACAAATCACGGAAGATCCTGATGTATTGAGTTTGAATGCCCTGTTTGGCTAGGGCTTTGATGACCGCTTCAGTCTCAACAGAATCAAAGGCCTTCTTTAAATCAATGAACGTTAGACAGAGCGGCATCTTGAACTCTTGAGAAACCTCAATGAGCTTGGTTATTGTGTGGATATGGTCGATCGTGCTGAATCCTTTTCAGGATCCAGCTTGCTCGCATGGTTGTCCTTCACCTAGTGTTCTGCCAATCCTATTCAGGATAACTCGAGTGAACAGCTTGTAGACGACAGACAACAGGCAGATCGGGTGATAGTTGCCAATGTCGTGGATGTCTTCCTTCTTGTACAGTACTACAGTTCTGCTGGTTTTCCATTGGATGGAACCTTGCATTCAGACAGGTAGTGTGTGAAGAGCTGAGCCAGTGTATTAATGAGTACTGATGGCAGGTTCTTCAGGTGTTTGGGTCTGACCTTGTCTGGGCCAGGTGCTGTTCACTTCTTTACCAACAAAATGGTGTGTCAGATTTTGGAAGGGAGAACGTTGGGAATGACATATCCATCCTGCGGAATTTGATATGTGGACAGGTGGACGTGGCTATCGAAGAGATTCGAGTAGAAGTCATGGATAATCTTCTCCATTGCCCTTCCGGAAGATGTAATAGATCCATCCATTGGAGGGCAGTCATCTTGGTCTTGTTGTTGGCGAAGGACAGGCGGGCTATGCTCTTACTATAAGCTTTATGGCACTTGGCTTGTCCCGTTTCGATGCTAGGGTAGCTTACAGCTTGTCCAAGGTCCATCCAGTCTCTTCGTTGGGACCCTGCTTTTGGGATGCTAGGAACTAAGGGCAACTAAGTTAAGTCAAGTAAATATGACAGATGTGGGGGCTGAAGCGATAGTACAGTGGGTAGGGCATTTGCCTTGCACACGGCTGACCAGGGTTCAATTCCCAGCATCCCATATGGTCCCCCAAGCACCGCCATGAGTAATTCCTGAATGCAAAGCCAGGAGTAACCCCTGTGAATCACCAGGTGTGACCCCCCCAAAAGCAATATATATACATATTATATATATGACAGAAGCCTAGGAGTAAATATTATTCAGAGTCAATTAACTCCTAAGTTATAAAAGCTTAGTATTTAACTGTCTTCCTGTGTCTATACAAAAAGGACATTGCTCTAAAGTAGGCAGCAAAGAACATAAAGGAAAGAGAAAAACAATATTTCACTTACAAATACAAATTTAGAGATCTCTAAAGAATTTGACTTTACAAGTCACAAGTTCTGGTTAGGGGAAATGAGTGATTAACAGATAGAGGAAGTAAAGCACAAAGGAGAAGTTAAAGATGAATACTGAGGAAATGGGAGTGCTTTGGCAACATTGTGATGGGCATTACTCAGTAAACCTAAGCTCTTCACAGCTGAGGAGAAAGGACAAACCAATGTTATCCTACAGACATTCTGTATTTTTCCTCTTTCTTTCTTTCTTTCTTTCTTTCTTTCTTTCTTTCTTTCTTTCTTTGTGACACCTGATGATGATCAGGGGTTATTTCTGGCTCTGCACTCAGGAATTTCTCCTGGAGGTGCTCAGGGGACCATTATGGGATACCAGGGGTCAAACCTGTTTGGCTGCATGCAAAGCAAATGCCCACTATACTATTGCTCTGACCGCCTTCAGTGACATTCTTTACAGAAATAGAATAAAAACATTCTAGCAATTTTTTGGAATCACAAAAGACCCTAAATCCCAAAACAATCCTGAGGGTAAAAAAAGAACAAAAATGGAGGTACCATGCTTCTGTGCTTCAAATTATACTAAAAAGCATTCATAATTAAAACAGCATGGTATTGAAATGAAATTAGGCACACAGACAATGAAGGGAAGGGCTAAGGGAGAGGAGGAGATTTAAAAATATAAAGATTGGGGTTGGAGAGATAGTACAGAGGATAGGACAGTTGCCTTGCACTCAATAAACCTGGGTTCGAGCCCTGGCATTCCATATGACTCCCTGAACCATGCCAGGAGTAATTCCTGTGCACAGAGCTGGGAGTTAACCCTAAGCAGTGCCAGGTGTGCCCCCCCATATCCCCCAAATAGAAAAAACTTTATTGTCACTATTATTAGGGAAATGCAAATAAAAGACACAATGAGATATTACCTTACCCTGTAAGAATGGTTATTACCAAAGAGCAAGTGTTGACAGACATGTGGAGAAAGGGAGTCTTTAGCCAAGGTTGGTGGAAGTATACAATGGTGTAACCACTATGAAAACCCGTATGGTGATAATTTGAAGAAAGTAAGCCTAAAAATTTAAGATCCTGTCATTCCATTTCCGGATTTCGGTCAAAGAAAACAAAAGCACCAACTCAAAGAGATATACTTATCCTTTACTCATGACAGTCTCATGCAAAATAGCCAAAGCTTGATGCCCATTGATAGATCAAATAAGGATGTGACATCATTAATTATAGATAAACACAATGATAATTCTATTGGGCTACAAAAAGTTGAAATCTTACATTTGGGACAACATGAATGGAATTTAAGAGCGGTATGCTAGCTGAAACAAGTCAAAGGCTGTATAGTTCCACTCATATGTGGGAGATAAACAAAACAAATGAACGGCCATTCTGAATTCCTTAGATTATAAGAACAATATGAACAACAGAAGGGAAATAGGGAGGGGAGTGGGTAAATTGGGTTCGTTAAGGGGGTCAATTGTAGGGTGGAGGAGGAACTGTTCTTTTCAATGGCAATCATGATAAAGTATCTCTTTGAGCTCAGGGGTCACTCCTGGTGGGGTCAGGCGACCATATATGGTGCCTGAGATCAAACCTGGGTTGGATGTATGCAAGGTCCTGCCTGCCGTTTTATTGCTCTGACCCTAAAACAGTGCCATTTTGATAAAAAATGGAAAGGCAAGTTAAAACTTTTACACACACATGCGCGCACACACACACATAGCGATAGATGAGAAAAATCAACAACTGTAGTTGAAGTAGTCTACTTGATGCAATAATATCTGTGCTTTTCAATGCGTTTCAACGCTCAGAATCAACCTGGAAGACAGATTACAGCGACTGAATAAACATAATGTTGCACAGATCATCATCGTCAAAGTGGAGATGGCAAGAATGGGGAGGTCGCCTGCGGGGAGAAGTGAGGAGAAGGGAAAGCTACGAGAATCATCTGTGCCAAGCGCAGATTCTCTTTCTGCGAAGTGCCTTTCTAGAGGATGGAAGAGCAGAGGGGGCAACCCATGGAAGGGCTAAAAATAGAGATATGGCAGAAGGGGGTGGAGGGGACGCAAGGGGGATCAATCCTCATTTATTACACTCATAAGTCAATAGATTGTGTCTGAAATGGATGAATCAAGAAATATCAGCAGAAGCGTATTATTTAGAAAAATGGGGATGAATACAAGAAGAGACGTTTTAAAAAGTTGAACATGGTTGCCTGAGAGGCACAGAACAGAGTGTAGGAAGCAGTTTGACCTGCTGTATTTAACCTTGTGTACTCAAGACTGTGGACAAAAACACATTTTTCTTTTTTCTTAAAGAAGACAGACACAGTTCGTGTCTAGGAGGAGACTATAAAATCTCCGAAAGACTTTAGATCTCCTAAAGACGATCGAGGCAGCCAAGAGCCCCCTGGGGATAGCCCCCACCCAGGAATAAGAGTCATTGCTGTGTTGTGACATCTAGGCACTGAATTCATTAGGTCTTGATGGGAGCAGGAATTTGGGAACTTTGAAATGTCACTAATTTTCTTGCCAAAGCTTCTCTGTGATAAACTTCATCCCCTCCCTCTTCCCCCTCAAAAATACAATTTTCAATAAATAGCAAGCTCATAAATAACACGGGGCACTGCGGCTCCTAATGAAACAGTGACAAATGTTATATCTTCATGGGATCAGGAGAAATAACAAAGGGAGCACAGGGAGGGGCCCCGAGCCCCCAACAGCTCGAGAGATTTTATTAAAAATCCTTTAAGTTTCATGCAGCCCATTAAAGCAATTCTCCCGCAGAATAATTAAATATCATTCAAAGATAAACGTGTCTGGTGTGTGTGTGTGTGTGTGTGTGTGTGTGTGTGTGTGTGTGTGTGTAGGGGTGGGGGTTGAAGGGTGTGTGCAGTGCCTTGGCTGCTGCTGGGAAGGTTGGGCTTCAAACCTGCCCTGGAAGGTGACCGACTGGCCTGGACTCTCACTTCTGGCTCTTGGCAGAGAGCTCTACTGCCGGGGAGGATGCTCGGGCCTCCATCTCCTCATCAGTATAATGGGCGAGCTGGGCTATGTCTGGCTTCCTGAGCTGTTTGGAGAGCCAGGCTGGTCCCTCTTGGACTAAGAAGAGCACCTTCGGAGCCAGGATCTCTGGGGGGCTCCCTGTTAGAGTTCTTGGCCCTGTGAAGAAACTGCCACTTCCTTGGTTTCTGGGAGTGGCACACTTCCAGCCACGTTATCTCTGCTGTCCATCTTTGCAGTGTCTCCTACTTCTCCTGCAAATTTTTTTTCTCCCTAGACTGGGAAGGTCCACACCCCTTGTCCTCTGTCCCTGCTCTCTACCCATAACCTCTTGTCTCACAGCAGATGCCTGACTGTTCATCAGGCTCACCTCTCATGGCCCCCAATCTCTCCATGACACTTAGAATAATATTTTTTTTGAGAACTTCTCTATAAGTGCTCTTGATGCTAAACACAGTATCCCTGACCCAGGGTAACTGAGTTGGAAACTGACATTCGAAGAGGTTAAGGAATGTGACCAACGACACACAACTAGCTATGGTGGTCAGAGGCAGATTTATAAGATGGTCCCCATGAATACTTGCTGGCATTCATCTCCTTGTGTACTTTGTCTCTGTTTGAAGGTGGGTTGGACCGAACAACTTGACTCTAGCCAACAGAATATGGCAAAGGTGGTAAGACGTGACTTTCACAATGGGGTAATAAAAGATTGTGTCTGATTTTTTGCTAGCAGGTTCTTTTCTATGCTCTTGGCTTGCCCATTTGGAAGAAGCAAGTAGCTGTGTGGAGGAGGCCTTCGAGCGAGGAACAGAGGTCCTTCCTGCAAATAACTGTAAGAAAGAACCTTGTCCACTGTCCCAGGAGGATTGCTGGCTGAATTCTCCTGCACCAGCCCATCATCGGAGACAGCAGCTCTGGTCTGGTGCTTTATTGTAGTTTGAGAAAGCAGAGCCAGCAGAGGACCCAACTGGGCTGCCACCAACTTCTGTTCCAAAGAAAAGTTGAGATAATAACTGTATGTTGCTTTAGGCAGCTAATAGTTGGGGATAATTGCATAGCAACAGGTAACTAATATAATGGTCAGGCCAGATTCAAAGTCAGGTCTGTCTGGTGCTAATGTTCTGGGTGGTGAGTTTTGTGGTGGCTGATTGCCTGCCTTGACCTTTGCCCTTTGGTCCGTGTATGAAGAACCCCTGGGGAGTTGGCAGTCCCTGACTGATGTTGTGAGCTGGACACAGTTACGCTGGCCAGATCGGGGGCGGGAGGAAGGTCAGGAAGAGAGCACAAGGCCTGCAACTGGGGATTCCATTCTGAGCTTTACCCCAGTAAGCCTGAGTAAAGAAAGCAGCCATTTCTCTGGTGGGTGATGCTGTGTGTTGAGACCACCAGTATGTCACTTTCCCACCTGGTTTTTCCATCTAGTGATGGTTCGCCTAGCTGGGTCGGGTCCTTCCAGGCAGCCCAGCTTTGGGGAGGGTGACTTCAGGGAGAGAGGATGGAATGTGCAAACAAAACTTCTGGGGAGGGAGGGCATTAGGCCATGAACCTAGGAGAAAAATTAAGAGGAGAAAAATGACAGGGAACAGAGGAGAAAAATGAGGACTCAGAGAGGGACAGTGAGTTGCCAGGGGTCACATGACAGGGCAAGAATGAAGTAAAAGTAAATTCAAATCTGGACTTTTGAGCCCTTTTGTTTTGTCAGGAGCCTTTCCTCTAGGGTTACAGGCTGGGATGGGTAAGCCCTCCTCACTGGTCCTCATATCTCTTGCCTAAATGAGCCCTGCTGATGTCTGCCAGTCCGTTATTTTTTTCTCTTTTTTCTTTTTGGGTCAAACCCAATGTTCAGAGGTTACTCCTGGTTCTGCACTCAGGAATTACTCTTGGCCATGCTCGGGGACCATATGGGGTACCAGGGATCAAACCCAGGTCAGCTGCATGCAAGACAAAGGCCCTCCCTGCTGTACTATCATTCTGGTCCCATCTGCTCGTCCTTCTAAGCAGCACCTCCAGCTCCCCGGTGAGCCCAAGCTGGCCAGATCCTTATAGAGAAGAGCAAACCTTCCCCTGCTCTCCGCCTTGGCTGCTCTTGGAACATTTTTGCCTCAGCTTCGCTGAACCTTTTGGAGTCTTGCTTGGGCCCTGGAAGCCGAGTGTTGTGCTTAATTATTCAGGAACCCATATATTGTCTGTAAGCAAGAAATCTACATCGACAGGCAAGAAATGCCACAAATGGTTTATTGCTCTTGGCTTCAAATCTGGTGTGGGAAGCAGGGGTTGAGAGGGATATTTGGTTGCAGAAGGACCACCTTTATTCCTTGATGGGTGCTAAACCTCTCCACCTGTATCTGGGGCAGGGTTCCCCTCAGGCTGGGGTCCACTTCTCCATGCTCCCATAGACCTGCTCGATGGCTATAGGAGGGCGTACCTCTCTCATGCCTCTACTTTATCATCTGAAATATGGGTTCACATACATCTGTCTAGAAGGTTGAGAGGACCACCCAGAGCTGGAGAGAACACCCACCTTAATGGAGTTAAAGAGTATTCACCTTAATGGAGTTAAAGAGTGTGTGTGTGTGTGTGTGTTTGTGTAGGGGGTGGGGTGGGATACACTGGGTCCCTGCAGAGGAGGGGAAGGCACAAACCTCTGGAGAACTGTATGAGATGGCACTGTCTCAGAGATTGTTGTTTGGGGCCTCACGGGTGATGCTTGGGGGCTATTCCTGGGTGTGCTCAGGACTGATTCCTGGTGGTGCTCAAGGCACTATTTGTGATGCTGGGGATATGAACCAGGGTCAGCAGGAGGCAAGGAAAGTGCCCTGATCACTGTACTATCTATCTGAACCCTGTCTCTGAGATTTTCAGGGAGTCAGGATACTCAGGGCACCTTTCTAGATCTCCACGATTTCTTTGTGTGCGCTCTTGTGGTGACCACACAACTTCTCTACACAGGATTTTTGGGACTAAGTAGATGGTAGGAATTTACCGGTGGGGTCTAGAGAGTCATGTGGCCCCTTGTCTTTAGGCTAGTTGGAAGGAGAGAAGGGAAACCAGAGCTTATTATGGCTACACTGTAAGCTGGGTGTGAGTCTAGCTATTCTCTTGCCAATTTTCTGTATCATGGATGGTTTTTATCAATTTTAAAGATGGAAAAACTGGGGATTAGAAAAACTGTCACATGTCTGGGATCACAGGGTGATTAGGGACAGAGCACGGATGTGAACTGACATGTGTCCCTAACTATGTTGGGTCTCAAAAAATGAGAGCATCATCAGAAAAGCCAAGCTTCCGGGTGGGAAATAAGACACTTGTATCCTGGAGCCCTGGCTCTCTGCATGGAGGCAGCACAGCCAGAGGCAGCTGAAGGTTCTGGACCAGCCATCTTTGTTTCTGTGGTCAACATCCAGGGGCCTGGCTATGGACCTTGGAGTCAGAATCTGGAGAAGAGAGTACAGCGCCCCTGGTGGCGGTGGTGTGCACGGCATCCAGGTGCGCACCAAGCTGGATAATTTTTTTTTTTTTGAAACACCATGAGGTACAGTTGTAGACTTACAAATTTTTGTGCTTGGGTTTCAATTATACAATGATTGAGTACCTATCCCTCCACCAGTGCCCATTTTCCACCACCACTGATCCCAGTATCCCTCTTACCCCCATCCCCCATCCCCCTCTGCCTCTGTGGCAGGGCATTCCCTTTTGTTCTCTCTCTCCTTTTGGGTGCTGTGGTTTGCAAAAGAGGCATTGAGTGGCAATCATGTTCAGTCTATAGTCTACTTTCAGCATGCATCTTCCATTCTGGGAGGATCCTCCCAACACTCTTTATTTGGTGCTCCCTTCTCTAGCTGAGCTGCCTTTTCCCCTAGCGTGTGTGATTGGCCTCCAAGCCATGGAGTGAAAGAGGCAGATAATTTCACCCATCTTTTCCCAGTCCTGCCACCAGCTCTGCCCAGGCACGGGATACCTGGAGCTGGGCAATGTGTCAGAAGGGGTGAATCCAAGGCAGGGAGAGCAGTTAGGTAGTGTTATGTTTGTCCAGGCGAGTCATGATTGGGGTTCAGGTTGGGGACCTGAGCAGGGAGACCCATACCCCCAGGGCACTGCCCATCTCTGTTCCTGCAAGCCCCTGGTTCCAACTGCCACCCTGCAGCCAGCTTCTCGGCAGGACGAATGCAAGCCCTGTATGGTTGAGAGCTAGAGCATGCAAATGCCAGCTCTTAAATGCATTATTATTATTTTTGGAGCAGATAAGGCTTCATAATATCATTCACAGAATACCTCAGCATCTGTTTTGTGGGGGCCCGCCAGTAAAGATTCTTTATTGGCCTCCTTCCTTCTCCACTCTGACTGATGTGTCCTGGGGTCACCTCCCAAATACATGTCTAAAACACCCCAATTTTTGTTTCTGGATATGTTTCTGGGGGAGCCCAGTGTCTCTTGGCAATGAGACAAGGGGACCTGCCATGGTCTGGCTCTGGGTTAGGCCTGCTGTCATCAGGCAGTCACGTTTGACTGTGGGCAACGAGTCCAGTCTTGGGGCATCAGCCGGCATCCCTGAAAGCGGGGGTTGGTAGTAATGTCATTGGGGGTTTGAAAATTTAATGAGCAAATAAACATTCCTAACCCCTGGTAGGTGTAGAAGAAATGGAAGCTTTTATGGTTATTATCTAATTGTGTGAAAAATTGGAAAACAACCTAGATACCCAAGTCTTAGCACAGTGACAGCAGGGTGCTGCTGTGGGGTGGGTTTGGGAAGCATTCTATTTTATTTTATTTTATTTTTTTATTGAATTACCGTGAGAGACACAGTTCCAAAGTTGTTCATGATTGAGTTTCAGTCATTCAATATTCCAGCACCCGCCCATTCACCAGTGCACATTTTGGAATCATTTTAAAACAAGTCGAGACTGGGGAGCTAGTGCAGGAGTTAAGATGCTTGCATGCTGCTTCTGGTCTCCTGAGCATTGCCAGGAGTCATCCCTGAGCACTGCTGGGTATGGCCCCAAACTCAAAACAAATAAGCAAAGACAAGTCAGAGAGAGCCAGAGGCCAGGGAGGAGCAGGTAACCTTTCTGGAGTTTGCATTCAGGCCCCAGCCAGTCTCAGGCAAGAGACCTGTTCCCCCTTAAACAGTGGCAAAGGGGTGCCTCTGTGCCAGCCCCTCCTCAGGGTTTTTCTTCACTCTTGGAACAACCTTGGTCCCAGGGTGCTAGACCCCTGACACGTAGTGGCCCCTGAGTCCATTGATCATGAGCCTGAACCCCAACACTTAGTCACAGAACCTCATCTGATGGCCCCTCATTCCACCCCCCTTTTGCGCCCAAGCTTCACCAAGGAGTATTTATTACATGTCAGTGTGATAAATGAAAAGTCATATTTTACTGTGAATTATCCCCAGCCCATGTGAAGTGCAAATCTATAGCCTGGAGAGTTATTAAGTGCTTACCACGGAATGCTATAAAAACCTCATCATTTTCCCCAAGGGCCTTTCTCTCCAGGGAAGGGGACTGGGGAGAGAAGGGGCACCACCTCGGCTGTGGGAGGGGCTGGGCAGGGGGCTAGGGGAATGCTGGGAGCCTGCAGACCCGTTCCTGCCTTTGGTTAGAAGCTGAGTCAGGGCTGGGAGCTCTCCTCTCCCCACCTGCAGACAAGCGGGCGCGGCAAGAATCTGGGAGCCTCGAGTCCCGTCTGATGATGGCTGATAACATCCAGTTTAGGAATCGAATGAAATAAAGCCTGTGACAGAGCGAATCTGAGTCGCATTTCACGGAGCCACTGAATTGATTGTGCAGTGTCGAGAGGCCATATAGTTTAATTTCTCTACTGATTAGGAGCTCTCGTGTATCAGCCCTGGGCCCAGCAGGAAACAGATGCACCTCCACGTGAGGATGAGAGCAGGAGGGCAGGCAGAGATGCTCTGGGTGTGTGTGAGGGGGGGATTGAGGTCTGAGGGAAGGGGGGCGTTCCCAGTGGGGATTTGAGGTCAGGTTCAGAGTTCTGAGACCTGTGGGGGACCTGAGGAGGTCGAGGAGGGAAGCACGTCCTTCTCTGCTCGGGCACGCTCTGCCAGGCCTGTCCAGGGTCTGATGCCAGCAGAGTGAAGAGGGAGAAGAGCTGGGAGGGGCCATGCTCATCAGCCAGCAGGAAGGGTAAGGGTGGGTAACGATGCAGAGGGCCTGAAAGGACCCGGGAAGAAGGGCAGGAGCCTGGCCGACCTTCAGTGCAGCCGGCCTCTGTTGGATACTCCAGGATTGGGTGCTGGCCACAAGTAGGGCATCCCCGATGACTGGGAGAGTCTTCTCGTTGTCTGTATCATGGTCCACCCGTCTAACAACAAACAGTCTTGTCATTACGCTCCATGTGAGGGGCACACGGTCAACAGCATTCGCGTCCACATGAGTTTGGGTGGCTGGTGTTTAGAAGGGCCCTCCCTTCCCCCACCAACCCCCTGCCACTTTTCTAGAGCTTTCCTCCCTCCTTCCCTTTGTTCATTTTCCTGCAGGGATGAACAAGGATGCTGAAGTTTCCAGGGATTCTGTGCATCGTACAAAAGCTGGCAGAAAGATCGGGCTCTCGTTTGCTGGGCGAAGACTTGTCGCTGGGTAGGTTTCTCCACGGTGAATTTTGTCTCCCTGAGTCTGGCACACGCTCTCCTCCCGAATGCTGAGCCTGGAGGGCACAGTCGGTGAGGAGGACAGGGATATTCCCAGCTGACCCAAGGGCCCCTCCTCTAGGGAGGGGACCGTTCCAGATTCCAGAGTCCCCACTCCCAAAGACCTGGTCTGCGAGGACTGTGGGGCATGGTCTCTGCACCAACTTCTTTTGGGGCCAGGCACCTTTCTCCCCAGACAGTCACCCAGCACCCTACTTTTTAATTTTTTAATTTTATTTTTTAATTTTAATATCTATCTATCTATCTATCTATCTATCTATCTATCTATCTATATTTGCTTTTTGGGTCACATATGGCGATGCACAGGGGTTACTCCTGGCTCTGCACTCAGGAATTACCCCTGGCGGTTCTCGGGGGACCATATGGGATGCCGGGGATCGAACCCAGGTCGGTCGCGTGCAAGGCAAGCACCCTACCCGCTGTGCTATTGTTCCAGCCCCTATCTTAGTATATTTTTTAATGAATCACCTCGAGATACAGTTACAGACTTACAAACTTTCATGATTACATTTCAATTATACAATGGTTGAGTACCCATCCCTCCATCAGTGCCCATTCTCCATCACCAATGTGCCCAGTATCCCTCCCAGTATTCCCTCATCTCCCCATGCCCCCCACCCCCGCCTTTGTGGCAGGGCACCTTCCCTTTTACTCTCTCTCTCCTTTTGGGTGTTATGGTTTGTACAGGTAGTAAGTGGCCATCATGTTTGGTCCATAGTTTACTTTCAGCATGCATCTCCCATCCCAAGTGAGCCCTCCAAGCATCATTCACTTAGTGGTCCCTTCTCTATCCCAGCTGCCTTTCCCTCCAGCTCATGAAGCAAGCTTCCAAGCTGCAGCACCTTACTATGTTTTTGCTTTTGTTGTTGTTTTGGGGGTCGTACTTGGCACTGTGCAGGGCTTATTCCTGACTCCGGGCTCAGGGATCACTTCTAGAGGGGCTCAGGGAACCCTGCATAGTGCCAGGGTTGGCAGTGTGTAGGGCAAGAGCCTTACCCGCTGTACTATCTCTCGGGACCCCTAGCACCTACTTTCACTGACTCAGGAGTGGGGTTAGGGAGCCTGGCAGATGTGTGGCCTCTCCCATGCAGTCCAGGTGGGTGGTCTGGTCTCCAACTGGATATACTCCAGAGACAGGAATTTCACTACTGTCAAAGGCAGCCTTTTATGCATTAGAATTTCTGATTATTCAAGGGGCATCTTGGCTGTCTGCAGGACCTCCCTGCTGGTGATGGAGGGGGGATACACACAGGGGTAAAGACATGGACGTGAGCCCCACAGTGGCCTGTGTGGCATCTGTTCAGTCTTCCCCCTCCTGCTCCCCTTCACCACATAAAGCCTTCCCCAGCCTGGAGTTCAACAACTTCCTTCCCCCTCTGCCCAGTGAGGACTCTCCAGGGCTCTCCTCTTGGGGGAACTCTCAGGCTGCCTGGCTAAGAACAGTCCTGAGGGATCACCTGTGTGACCCCACATTGGTCTACCCCAGACCCCCCCCACCTGGCTGCTGCTTTGTGCAGGGCCCACTTGCCCCTCCCCAGGTCTCCATCCCCTCCCACTGCCTCCTCCAGCAGAGGGGTTTCACGGCGCCCCCCTCTCCTCCACTTGGCAGCTTTGGGCTTTGGGGTGGGAGTGAGGGGCTGGGAAGACCTGAGAGCCCGAGAAGACTGGGGGCAGAAGTGGAGGCAGTGGGGGCTGCAAGTTAATCTTTGCAACGTCCCTAGCCCTGCCAGGGAAGTCCCCAGCCTCTGGGCCCAATTTGTCCCAGCCGAGCTCCCCAGTTCCATCCTCCAACCCATCCCGACTGAGCTCCCTTTCCCTCTGTCCTTTCCTCTCCCCCCTCCCGGGACCCTGGCCCTTGTCTCCTCCTGTCCACGCCATCCTGCAGAAATCCTTGATGTATTTACATTATTAAAAGAAAAAGTTTAAAAAAAAACGAAACAAACAACCCAACCATCCCACAGATAACGCCTGTTGTTGCAGCGGAGTTGGAAAATGCCGGGAAGTGTAAAGGCGATAAGAGTCCAATCTACTGCCTAGAGATAACCACGGTTGAAACTCGGGGTGTCTATCCTTCCAGACTCCCATAGCGTCATTCCCCACCAGCTTCCCTCAGGGCCCTGCCTTCCCCCTTGGGAGGACGTGACTTTCCCGCATCAGTGTGTGTCCTACGTGGGGTGTGTCTAGGACTCCACCAAGGTATCGTTGGTTTGTTTTTATTTTTATTTTTTGGGGGGCACATCTGGCGATACTTGGGGCTTACTCCTGGCTCTGCACTCACGAATCACTCCTAAAAGTGCTTGGGGGACCATATGGGATGCCGAGGATCGAATAGAGGTCAGCAAGTGCCTTCACTGCTGTACTATGGCTCTGGTTCCTGGGATTTGAGTCTTAGGGCGCTGGGGGTCCGGCTCTCTGTGTCTGCAGTTCCCCCTGTCTACTCCCCGGTCTATTGGCCATTGTCCCCCTTGGGGTCTCCTCTGACCTGTTTCTTGAAGCTCAGCTGGCACTTGTTCTGGGAGTATTTGCCCAGACCCCCCTCCCCTTTGCACAACAGCACCCCCAATCCCAGCTGCAGGCAGAGGTCCTGTTCTCCACGACCAAGGCTGATGGCGATGGCAGGGAGTGGGGGGGGAGGGGGCAATGCTAGAATGTTCTGTGAATAGATATTTTCTCTTGGACCGGGGATGTAACTCCGTGGGAGAGTGGCTGAGACCCAGTGTTCATTCTGACACTGCAAGAAAGAAAGGATTGTTTTTCCTTACTTAATTTCTTTGCTTTGTTATCGTTGCTACTGGAGTGGCACACCTGGTGGTGCTTTGGAGCCAAGAGGGTCATTTTGGAGCAAGACACCTAGCACATGGGCTCACGGGAGTCACGTCCCACCCAGTAATTTTTTTCTCCCCCTCCCCTAAATGTTTGCACATTCATATCCACGTTGCTCCTTTAAAGGCTCAAGTCAGAAGTCACCTCCTCCAGGAAGCCTGCCCTCCCCCGAAGGCCCAGAGTCTTTTATCTTTATTCTCATCCTGATTTGGGTGGGGGTGGGGAGAGGGGGCTTGGGTCATACCTGGACGTGATCAGGATTACTCCTAGTTCTGTGCTCAGGGATCAGTCTGTGCAGCTCAGGGGACCATAAGTAGTGCTGGGGATCAAACCTTACCTGCTGTAAGGTTTAACTTTTATTCTTTATTCTTATCCTGACTCTGCTACTTACTAGCTGTGTGACCTTGGGTGAATTACTAGAGCGCTCTGAGTTTCAATTTCTTTAAAATGGGGATAATACTGGGGCTGGAGAGCTAGTACAGGGGATAGGTACTTGCCTTGTGTGATGCAACCCTGATTCAATCTTGTCACTGCATGGATCCCTAGCCTTATTGGGGTGAAGCCTTGAAATTCCTGAGCACTGAGCCTTTCCTTGGGCACTATTTGGGGGACCTCACCCCTCATTTCAATGAACCTACTACTATTATTTATCTTAGAGGGTTTGTCTGGTAAACAATAAGCACACTATGACTGTTACTGTAGTTATTGTTGTTGTTATTATTTATATTTTGGTCAGACGTGGTGGTACTCAGGGGTCACTCCTGATGGTGCTTAAGGCACCATATGTGGTGCTGGGGATTGAATTCGGGTTGACTGTGTGCAAAGCAGGCACCTCACCTTCTGTGCTATCACTTCAGCCTGGTAGTAATAAAAATCTTTGCCAGACTGCAAGCCCCCTGAGAGCAGAGGCCATAGTTTGTCACCTCCTGGTGCCCTGTGCTGTCCACCCCCAGCCAGGGCCTGGCGCCCTAAGTCTCAAGCACTGCTGAGAGTCAGTCCGGACCCAAATCCTAACCTGCAGAAAGGGGCCCTGACTTCCCAGAGCCACACAGCAAGTTGTCAGTGGAAGGCAGGGGTCCTGCTTCTCAGCCCACTGCTCTTTGCACTAAATCTTCCCTGCCTGGCTGAACTCTGCCGCTTCTCATCCTTTCATGGTGTTTACAGGAGTGAACGCCGCAGACAGAGCCAGTTAAGAATATTCAGAAGGTCTGGAGAGATACTACTGTGAGTAAGGTGCCTGCCTTGTAGATGGCTGACCGGGTTCAACCTTCAGCATCACGTTATGGTCTTCTGAGCCCGGCCAGGAGTGATCCCTGAGCTTAGAACCAGGAATAAACCCTGAGCACAGCTGGTAAGGCCCCAGAACAAAACCAAAAAATTCTGGTGGTGATGCCCATGGGGCTGGGGTGCATGCTTTGTATGAGGGAGCCCGAGGCTTGATCCCTGCTACCACAAGCACCTCTGGCTGGGGTAGCCCCTGGGCACCTCTGTGTGTAGCCCCTCCAAACCCCAAACCAAACCAAACCAAGCCCAAACCCTCTTCCTGAGGGATCTGGGATCTGGAGAGCTCTATCCTAGGGCTGTGGTCCCAGGTGTCTGTCTCCCTTCCACCCCAATTTTTCTCCCCAGAATTCCTTCTCCTTAACCCCCTGGACCTCTCTCCCTAGTCCTCTGCAGTTCAGGAATGGAGGGAGACCCCCAACATCCTCCCCTGCAGTCTCCTGGAGGCCCTGGGCTGTCATTAGGGACGCAGGGGGCCTGCATTGCTTCATCGGAGACAGCCCAGCAGGGTCCTGTGCTGGCAGGCCACAGGAGGAAGAGCATCTCACTGCTGGGGCCAGGGACCCCGCCCCTCTTGCCCATGTGTGATGCTGAACTGAAGGGCACAGCGAGGGTGGGCTCTGGAACCCCGCCATGGTTTCAGGACAGGAAAGAGGCGGGATCTGTGCCCTCATTCCCTGGGCAGAGGCTGTTCCCCCAGTTCCTTGTAGGGGAGTCTGGGAAGGCCGTGTTCTGGGGCGGGGGGATCTTCTTATCGGAGGGGTGATCCTCTGGGAGACCATGTGTGGGTCCTTGCATGTGTGATCTTGGACAAGCTGTTGGATATCTCTGAACCTCCAGGATCTCATCTGTAAAAGGGGCGACCAATGTAGAACTGGGAGGTGGGAGGGATTAAATGCAGCTTTTTGTGTGTCCGGCCAAGCCTCAGCCTTCCCCTTTACCTCTCCTCCCCTCCCCCACTGCATTCCTTTTCCTGCCCAGAGCAGAGAGCCGAGTGCCCGCTGGGGACTGCCTGGTTCCTCGACCTACCTACATGCCCAGCCAGCTGTACCTTCCCAGAGTCAGAGATGGACCTGAAGTGAAGCCTTTGGCTTTGATTCTCTGCTTGCACTCCCCATCCGGGACCTGACGCTTCCTTCTGGCTCACTCTCTGTGATGGCGCTGTCTCACATCATGGGGCTGTGGAGGGAAAAGTCCCTGAGAGGAATTCTCTACGGTAGAGACCCCTCAGCTAGACCATAGGTGTGATCCACCTGGTGCCCACTTTTCAGGGTAGGGGAGCAGAGACAGTGAGGGGCCAAGGCCTGCCTGTGGTCCAAGAGCACGACAGTGGGACTTAAAACTAGATTTTCTGACTTACAACCTGGAGTCCCGGCAGACACTTTCTTTTATTTTTTTTGGCTATTTTATTATTTATTTATTAAAATTTTAAATTTTTTGAGAGAGAGAGAGAGAGAGAGAGAGAGAGAGAGAGAGAGAGAGAGAGAGAGCGCCCTGCAAGCTACTGAGAATATCTAGCCTGCACGGCAAAACCTGGCAAACTACCCGTGACTGACGTATTCGATATGCCAAACACAGTACAAGTCTCACAATGGAGACGTTACTGGGCCCCCTTGAGTAAATTGATGAACAATGGGAGGACAGTGCAGTGGACAGTGCTTTATTTTTTTAGTGAATCACCGTGAGGTACAGTTACAGATTTACAAACTTTCGTGCTTACATTTTAGTCATACAATAATCGAGTACCCATCCCTCCATCAGTGCCCATTCTCCACTACCAAAGGTCCCAGCATCCCTCCCATCACCATCTCATTCCCCCTCCACCTCCCAAACCCTGTCTCTGTGACAGGCACATTTCCTTTAACTCTCTCTCTCCTTTTGGATGTTGTGGTTTGCAATAGAGGTGTTAAGTAGCCATCATGCTCAGTCTATAGTCTACTTTTAGCACACATTTCCCCTCCATAGCGGGCCCTCCAAGCATCCTTTACTTGGTGGGCGCTTCTCTATCTGAGCTGCCTTATCCCCCAGCACGTGAGGTCGGCTTCCAAGCTGGGGAGCAATCTTCCCGGTCCTTATCTCTACTATCCTAGGATGTTAGTCTCCCATTCAGTTGCTTTATATTCCACGCCTTCAAGAACTTCAAAGAAATAGCTAAGAGGACAAAGAACCTCTGGCTCCAGGCACATCTCTTCCGTTCCAGTGTTCTTCCTGCATTAACATATGCTTCAGAGACCTGGGCCCTATGCAAACAGGATGAGAACGTTATTCAGGTCTCCCAAAAAGGAATAGAAAGAGCTATGCTTAGAATATCATGTTTCACTCAAATGAGAGAAAGAATCTGGAGTCTCGAGCTCCGTGGAAGATCAAGAATCAGGGATGCTGTTCTCATTTGCCAAGGCGTCAAAAATCAGATGGGCTGTACCCATAATGAGATTTGGAGATGACCGCTGGACTAGAGCCGTTACCGACTGGATTCCACGGGACGTCAAAAGACTGCGTGGCCGCCCACCTACCAGATGGTCAGACTTCTTCGTCAAGACCCTGAACGATCACTTTGAGGCTCTTCGTGTTCCTAGAACAAACAGACGCCATTGGGCTACACTAGCATGCGACAGGGACAAATGGAGACGTTACTGGCGCCCGCTCGAGCAAATCGATGATTACCAGGAAGTCAAATGATCAAGTGATATTCTACAAATGAGTGCAGTCCTTCTATGTCTGTCTCTCTCTTTCCTGGCAGGCACTTTCTTCAGTTCCCTTGTCCTCAGGTCACCAAGCCTGGGGTTTTTGGGCAGAAGGGAGCAAACTCTCAGTCTTGATGTGGACCCTGGTTGGGGGGGAGGGGGCTGTTATCTAGGGCTCTGTCCAGGGTTACTTAACTTGTTCCCAGTACTGAAGTGGGTTTGGCATCTGGGTGGAGGGCCCCAATGAGAGTCGACAGCTTTTGGGGTGAAGGAGATGGTCTTGACTGGCCTTCCTTGCTGGGAGCGTGGGGCTTGCTAAGTTCAGCACTGGAGGTAGTGGGAAGACACGGGCAGGGGAGGAGGGTGGCTGGTCCAGTCGAGCCCCCATGTTACAGAATGCCAACTTCCGCCTTGCATTGCAGGTCAGAAAAATGCCGATGGTTCCTTCTCCTTGCTCCCTGACCGGGAAGGGACAGGCCTAGTGAATCCCCCTCCTGACACCTGCACCCCTACGCTGTGCGGTTGGGGGGGGCGGGAGAGGTGCCACCCTGCCCCTTCCCTCCATTCTTCAGTAGTTTCCGTCATCCCTCCAGGAGAGAACACAAATCTTGTACAGGGGGTCTGGTGCCCAACTACCCACAGGAGACCTCGCGGCAAGCCCAGACCTCGGCTCTGATGAGCGCATCTCTGGGAAGTGGCGGCGGCGAAAGTGGACCGTTTTGCATAGACTCAGAGCTGGTCTGATTCCCATGCACAAGCTGGCAGTGCCCTTGGCCCACAGTCTCAGCGCCCAGAGGCCAGAGCGGGTCTCCCTGGCTCGGGTAGATCCACCCGAGAGTCACCTGAAAGCTATAGATCTGCTTTCTGCAAAACTGCAGGTTTATAGGAGCGTTTTGTGTGCACCCGCAACTCTCCAGAGTCTGCCCGGGTCCAAGGTACTGGCTTTGGAAGCTGCAGGGACAGTTGTCTAAACACCATCCGTGATAGGGGAAATGAACCTGCCAAAGGCATAGAGCTGGGGTATGTGCTTGGAGGTCTGGGTTGATGGGAAAAATGTGTCCCTTGCTGGCGTGCGCATGTGTGTGTGTGGAGGGGGGAGGGTTGGCAGTGGGAGTGGGGAGTAGGTGAGCAGTGGGGGCAAGGTTATTTCTGATGCCAGATGAACACAATCAGGACTCTGGGAATTCCTAGGCCAGTGTTCAGGAATGAAGAACTGACCTAAACTCATTAAGGGGCTGAGAAAGTTCATAGCTTGAGTTAGAAGGACTGGGAAAGAGATAAGAAAAATCTGGGAAAACTTCCTGGGTTGAGGCCAATTTGAAATGACAGAAGAGGCAGGGAAACCAGAGGGAGGTCGTGGGTGGGATGCATTGTCTGGGGACATGCCCAAATGTGGGGACAGAACCTGGACCCGACTGAGTGGCTGCCAAGGGCGGGTGCTGTCCCACATTTGCATGGGATTTACAAGGCTCCCCTTTTGGAAACATCTGCTCTTTCTCTCCCCTGACAAAGGAAATCACTTGCCTCCATAAATCCCAGGAGGGCTGGGATGAATTTCCCCTCCCCCACCCCCATGGCAGGGCTGGGGGGCGGGGGGAGGCACTGCATGGAACAATCTTCTGTTTATCACAGCTGAGCAGAGCTCAGGGCAGCAGGCCTGACAGCCTGGTCCTGTAGAGGTGATATGCGGGTGGGGCGGGGGAAGGGGAAATTTGTCCTTCAAAGTCACACTATTTACTTATTTGCTGCTTGGGGAGCACTTACAGGCATCCCAGCTGGGCAGAGGGCACAAGCTCTGAGAGAGAGGATGTTGGGGCTTCCCCCGGAACCCAGTCCATGTCCCTGTCCCCGTCCCCCACGTAGGCCTTGATGACCTCGCAGATGGTGCCACTTCCTGTTTGCCCAGGACTGTTGTAGCCATTGACTCTGTGACTCTGGAATTCTCAGCTGTGTGTCAACTCAGGATCTTTGACTTTGGATCCATCTGGAATTGTTTCCTCACTGTAGATGCTTGGGATTTTAAATAAATAAATAAATAAACAAAGAAAGATGTGCAAACCATAATACCCAAAAGTAGAGAGAGAATATGGGGGAAATTGTCTGCCATAGAGGCAGGGGGAGGGTTGTTGGGATGGGGGGGGATACTGGGGACATTGGTGGTGGAAGATGTGCACTGGTGGAGGAATGGATGATCGATCATTGTATGACTGAAACTCAAGCACGAAAGCTTTGTAACTGTATCTCATGGTGATTCATTAAAAAAAAAGAAATAAAAAATATAAAAATGAATCCTGAGGAGGCTGGGGAGACAGTGCTAGGGACCGAGCACATGCCTGGATGTGTGAAGCTCGGGGTTCCATTCGTGCTGCCATATGCCCTCCTGCCCCTCCAACTATCCCAGCACTGCAGACCAGAGTACCAGAGTGAACTGTCAGGCCCCAAGGTTGGGTCCAGGTGAGTGAGTGAGTCCAGGGGCCATGGTAGCACTCAGTATGTCCTCTATTAAAACACAAAAATCCTGAGTTCTGTAGGCTCTAGGTAGAGATGGGAAAGGATCTCTTCCTTTCTCACACTTTGCACTATCCTCCAGGACAAGGGAAAGGGGGACTGTGCAGGGTGAAAATCTGCTGTGGGGAAAAGGACCCCCCAATCAGGCACACGCAATTCTTTTCTACTGTATCTTTCCAGAGGGGCCTCAGAGCAAGCCCACCGGTAGTATTCTCTCTTTATTCTGAAACTTGTCACATGAGTGTTCCTTCTCCACACCCGTTTTCTTGGTCACTTGCCAGGAAAGCTTGCATCTGGGTCCCTGAGGCTCCCTCTACCTCACCCTGTCTTTCCCTCTATATTCAAGGCTACTTTTTGCTTCTTTCAGCCTGTTGTTAAGGCCTTTTTTTTTTTTTTTTTGCTTTTTGGGTTGTTACTGGCAATGCACAGGGGTTACTCCTGGCTCTACACTCAGGAATTACTCCTGGCAGTGCTGGGGACCATATGGGATGCTGGGAATTGAACCCGGGTGGGCCATGTGCAAGGCAAACACCCTCTCCACTCCAGCCCCATTAAGGCCTCTTAAACCCTAGCCTGAGGGTTCTGGGAGACCTAGGGAGGGGACCTGGGAAGGGCCACCGGATCATTGTGAAGCGTGCCTCATGTTTGAAAGACCCTTCCTTCTGGTCACAGTACACAGCTGGACCACTGTCCCCTGGGGTCTTCATCTGTGCATCTGATCAACTGTGTGTTGAAGAAACATGCTGTGCAGTTAGGCTGGGAGGCACCTCTGGACTGAGCCACCTTGGGCTTTCTTTCCTTGTTGCTGATTCCTAAGTAAACAGGAGAACAACCGTTATGCAGCACTTACACTGTGTTAGGTGTTGTAAGTAATCTGGAGATGGTGCACAGTAGATGAGTGTGTGTGTGTGTGTGTGTGTGTGTGTGTGTGTGTGTGTGTGTGAAAACACTACAGCACTTATAGAAGGCTCTTAAACTGCAGTGGGTCTCATCTCAGAGTCTTTGGGGGATCCTGAAATCAATTCTCCAGGAATCCTGGGCCTGATTGCACCTTTCCTCTTATCAGTATATTACGGAGAAGTGACCTCCTAAATCCTTTCCTTAAAAGTTTTTCCATTTGGGGAAAACAATCACGTAAAGGTTATGGTGTGGTAACAACAGCCTGAAATTCTGAAAGTCGAAGCCCAGTGAGGTTTACTTATTCCTGCCAAGACCACGGGCAAATTCTTCAGGTGGCAGTTTGGCTATCAGTGCTGCTTGCTTTTCTCTAGACTCAGTGCCCCGTCTCCACCAGACCTTCTTGGGAAGGAGGAGGAAGAGGAGGATGAGGGGTACGCAGGTTCTTCTGAGCCCCGACTCACTCATGCCTGCCCACAGCCCATGGACCGGGTCTGGCCATGTGACCTCTTTTCACTGGAAGCCATTGGCTAGTGCAGGGATCTAGATAGAATAATGACAAGTTTGGCCTCTGTCCTAATGCCCACCCACTTCCTCAGGGCACTGTAGTGGCCATTGGGATGGGGACTGTCCTGGAAGAATCAAAATACAGTAGATGGGAGCTGAAGGGCCCTCATTGGACCAATTTTTCTGCATTCTCTTCTTCCAAAGTGCAGCCCAGAGATATTCAGGAACCAAGTCCTGGTCACACAGCAAGTTCAAAGCAGGTCTGGCTCCAGCCAGGAGCTTTAGAACCTACTAGGTGATTGCTCCTATTTATTTTTTTTTTCTTTCCTCCTTTCTTCCACACTATATTTAAACACTGTGGTTTACAAAGTTGTTCATGATTATTTGTTACAGGCATTCAGTATTACAGCATCAATCCCAATACCATTGTCACCTTCCCCCCCACCCCCCATTGTCTCCATTTTCTCAACCACTCCTCAAGTCTGCCCCCACAGCAGGCCCATACTAATTTATTTTGTATTATTTTTTACCAACACATTGCTAAGGGAATGATCAAAATAAATTTTCTTAGAAGAAAAATTATTGTAAATTGTTGTATCTCTCCATGGAGACATCAAGTCCTTGTCTGAGAGACTACCAAGATGTTGTTACAAGTTAAGCTTTCTTTGTATAATGTTTTTATTATTCAAGATTGGTTGGCTTCTCCATCACCTTCCATCCAATCTGGTGTGCTACTACAGGATTGTCAGTGTTGTAGAGTTAGGAGATGTTGTGTAGCCGCAAATGCAGCCGCGCACTTCAAGAAATCCAGAATTTTACACTGGGCCATCCAGCTGGAGTTATATTCTTAACTGGGTGGTGGCTTTGGGGTGTGGGTGTGACTGCCAGGGCTTTTGGAAGTACAAGGAGGTGGGAGAAGGTAGCTCATCGTGGCTCCAAGAAAGCCTGGAGAGTTTAATCACAGGGACCCATCTACCTGATTTTTCAGCAGGTTAATTTCTCTGTGAGGCTCAGTCTTGAGGTGATTGAGTCTGGCAGGAGGCATGGCGGCAACTTTGAACTGTGGAACTGCTACCATGTCTACCCTCTTCCATGGCCTGATCCTAGGACAGGACCCAGGGAGGATGGGGGTGCTTGGGAACTCGATGGGGCTCTGTAACTCAGGTCCTCAAGACCTGTATTGGCTGTCCTCCACCACCTACCTCTGTTCATCCCTCTCCTAATGGCCAATCAGTTGGTACATGCCATTCTCCCACCCTGACTTCCTGTGAAGTCCACACAGGCACCCCGTGGCCACAACAATGGCTGGCAGCAGTTATAGTTACGGCCAGAGTTGGGAGGGGGAAGAAAAATGTGGGACTTCTAGTCAAGAAAACCTCATAATTGCAATAACTCTGCTAATTGTGCTTATTCCCATGCCTCCAGTTAGTAAATACCTTCCCCCACTCCCCCCCCCCCCCCACCACTTGAGACTTCTTTTCCTTTTGTCTCTGGGGACTGAGAAGAAGGATGAGGACAGCTAATCCAGAATGACTGATCCCCCAACTCTGTGCCAGGCTGGGCTCTCCGCTGCAGTGGCCAGGAGCCAGGCAGTCTGACTTCCATGTACCCAGCAGTGCCCAGGATGACCAAAGCTGGGTCACCCCTCTGGTTATCTTGGACACCCCAGGATAGGTGGAGAGAATTTGGGGGGAAAATCTAAGAATTTGGCTGTGCTCAAGCCCCATCTTTCTCTTCACAAGACTTTCCTCTTAGTGTCGGCAACAAGCATTAGCAGTACTTGAAATTTGTCACCAAAAGAAATCGGAGGCATTTCCCTATCATATTACCGTTGTTTTAATAGCTTGAAAAACAATTTTTGCTCAGCACTGCTTCCTGCCACTAGATCTTGTCTTTTAATGCATTGACAAAGAGGTTTATATATCATCCAAGCACACATTTATTTTAAAAAAGTCTTTTGATAATAACAGCTTGACTATAATTGGTTTCCTTTGCAATTCTATATCCTTTATCTTGTGTTCCTAAAGGCTGGAGCCTATAGGTGTCCCCAGGCTGCTGAAGGCAACCGCACTGCCCCTGCGAGTCCCAGTCCCTGGGGAGGGACACTTTGAGCTCCACATACCCAGAACATTTCACCTGTAAGGGAGTGACCTTGACCTTGGTTGCCAGGCTTCCTAGTTAGCTGGAGCTACGGGCTGTTCTTCAAATGTGCCAAATGTTCCCTCTGGGAAGGTGGTCCTCTCCTGGATGTGTTGCTCCCCAGCCCTAGACTATCTCCTGGTTTACTCAAGACAGTGGAGGCACAGCACTGTGCTCCTCACGCCCCCCCAGAAGGCCTCCTTGCTCTTCTAGGCTGGACTCTGCAGGCCCCTGTGTTCCTCAAGAGCAAGCCACAGAGCAGATCGCATTAGGCTGCCTTAGAAGAACATTCACCAGGAACACACACGCTTTGGAGAGGCCGGCTTTCCCGACACAGAGGAGCTGGCTCCAGGCAGGAATCTGGGAAGCCTGGATGCTCCCTCTGCCTGCCCGCTACATAAGAAGGTGGCTTGACTCGGTTGGGTTGATCAGGGGAAAACTTGAGCATGTTTGTCAGTTCCCTGAACGAAGAACGCTGAGGGCTGCAATGTCAAGCATCTGCATGGTGCCCAGAGCAGGAGGAAGCAGTGCTGTGGCTGGAAGCCAGGACTCTGCCTCCGGGAAAAGGTCTCTTGTCACTGGATGGCCCTGGGAGCCCAGGCTCAGAGTCCTGCAGAGCCCGGTGCCCTGGCGTCTGCTCTGGGAGGCTGCCCGTGTTCTTCAGTGTGTGCCTGTAGACCCCAGTGCCCACAGATACTGCCCCTGCACCCCCCTGCGCTGGCTATAGGTACGCCTCTGAGCTCTGCCTCCAGAAGCCTCCTTAGCCTTTGGAAGCCCCTGCCATCGAGATGTGCCCTGTTATTATCTAAATGGTGCAATAGGAGAAATCGAGGCACAGAGCAAGATCACGCAGCAGCGGAACCATGAACCAAATCCCTGCACGTGCATAGGGAGAACCCAAAACCCCAGGCCCGTGATACTGCGCGTGAGCTCCACGCCCCAGAAAGCCGTGTATAAATTAGAAACTTGCATAATTTAAGACAAGGCCCAACAAAGGTGGGGAGGTGTTTCTGTTTATCAGCGAATGCAGCGTTGCCATGCGCTGAGCAGGCAAACAGAGTTTCCGACTCACTGGACCTGCCAGCTTCAACATTTTTCATTGCTTACAGAAAAAGGTTTGGGATGCGCATTGTCTCACATTTTGCATATAAAGTGAGACCTTATGAATATCTTTATATCACTGTGTCAGGCTCTAAGAGTGCAAAAATCTCGCAATACAAAAACTCAGAACGCTCTGCTTCTGGGGCACCTGGGCACTAGGACTCAAATGGTTCAGGGGGCCAGGCTGGGGGCTGTTCAAGGGGAAGGTCATCTTTACTGAGTGTGTCATATTGTCCCTGCACACATCCCCGCCCCCATGCTTAGCACTCTGTCTGACACCCAGCACAGTCTAAATTCAAAACCACACAGAAGGGTTGGTTAGGGTTTCTTCTTGGAGGGAGCTACCTTTCAGGTTATGTGTCTCGTTTCTGCTCATTCTGGATGTAGTATTTCCCTTTCTTTCTTCCAAAAGGCAAGAGATACCAGTAACTCATCAGAAGGGCAGGAAAAACCCAAGGCTGGGCTGTGTGTCACATGTGTATCAGTTAGAGCATGTATTTGCATAAACAGAAACCAATTCTGATTAACTTAACAAGAACGGGATTTAGTTTAAGGCACATGGGGCATCAGTGGATCCAAAGGAGGAGGGGATGGCCCATTCTTGGGGATCTCTGGAACCCTGGGTGCCACCAGAAGACAAAGAGCTGGGGAAGCGACAGGACTTCCCAGCTCAGGTGAGTAAGGGGTCATCCATTCTGCGCCTCAAGCCCACAGTTGGGGTTTCCTAGCACAAAGGTTGGGTGCTGATGGGAAGAGAGGTGGGGCAGGGTGGCTGGTGGGGATAAGGTGCCCACAATCAGCATCGCTGAATCATCAGGGGACCATGAAGGTTATCTGCTTTTTCCCTTTTGGGGACCCCCTGAGGGAACTTAGGTGTTGGCTTTGACTTCTGGGTGGGAATGGGATGGATCAGAGTGACCTCCCCCACTGGAAATGACTTGCAAAGCACCCTGAATCTTTATCATAGTCACCACCCACCAGTATGTCCTGGCCTCTCTCCTTGATGCAAATTTCTGTGGACCTAAAGTTCCCAGCTCTGGGAAAGCAACTTTCAAGCTGGTAGGCACAGTCACCCCTGGGGGTGTAGGTGGCACTGGAGATCTTGCTGTGGTGGCCCCAGCCAAGCCCACCCCCCACCATGTTTCAACATGAGCAAGAATCAACAAGGGAGGAAGGTTCAAGGTGTGACATAAGATGGGAAACATCCCAGGGGCATTTCAGCCCTGGGTCATTGAGGAATTGGGAGTAGGGGGCCGTTTTCCTGTCCTTGTGTTTGCTTCCTGCTGTCATTTGATGAATCCAGATAATGAATGACAGAAGGCAGAGGCACACTGCTTTCTAGCAAGTTCACTGCACTTAATGCCGAGTGGGGAGGCAGACTGAGTCTAACTGACTCTTTGGGCAGTGCTTGCACGGAACCGCACTCAATTCAGTGTGGGCGCTTGTGCCATGAGGCTGCCAGGGGCACTCAGTCTTACAGCGAAGGGGACAGGTGGGGGCAGGTCAAGAGCCTGTGCAAGGGCTGGAGATGGCTCTCAGGGCTGCTGCACACACCAGGCATGTGCAAGGCCCAGAGTTCCACCAGTGTCACTGCAGATACCCTGAGCCCTGAGCAGGATGGTTTTGCCGGGCCCTCGGACCAAACGGCCCACACTGCTGGGCCAAGTATCTCCAGGAGTGGCAGCAGGGCCCCCAAGCACCACTGGGAAGCCTCCCCATAAAAAAGAGATTTGTGAGGTCAGAGAGTAGACAGCGGGCACCCCAGATGGTCTCCCAAACCCGACAGAGGTCATCCCTGAGCACAGAGCCAGGAGTAAGACCCTAAAATCAGAAAGTGAAAAAAAAAATAAAAGAAAGAGATCTGTGTAACCCTCCTGACTGAGAGAGGGCAGAGCTCGGGGCACCCACAGTGACCCCAATTTGCCTGGCCATCAAGCAGGGACAGGAGTATCAGCAAGGGTCCTGAAAACCAAATAGTGCTGCTAGGGCTGAGAACACATTTGTGAGCGTTTACTACCTACGGTAATAGTAAGACATGGTCTATTAATGATACAATTAATTCTAATTATGCAGTAACATGCATGCAAGGACTCGTTTCCTGTGATGAGGAAGGCTGACAAGGTCCCGGGTATTCAGGCAGCCGCAGACCAGGCAAGCTGATGGGGCCACTCCAGCCTGAAACCCTCCTGGCTGCAGACCCTAGCAGTGAAGATGTTTTGAGTCTGAAGGTAGAGAAGACCAAGTTCCCTCTCCTCTGCCTGTTCAGGCTTCAGATCTTCACCTGATCATAGGGGTCCCTTACCCCTATGCCTAGGGACCTCGGAGTTGCCGAGTGCACCCATTCAAAGGCTACTGTCCCCCAGACACTCCATAGGCCTGGGGCCCCCTGACCCTAACCCAGAAACTCCTGTCTCACAGTTGTGGCTACAGGGGAAGCAGGGTGGGGTACAGTGCTGTGACCACCGCTTGTCCCCTCTCTGCAGAGACTGCTGGGGTGGGAGGGTCACTGAGAGGAAAGGGATCAAGGCTTCTCTCTGCTCTTTAGGGGACACTTAGGCCTTCCCAGCAGGTGGGCCCCAGCCCCACAGGGAGACGCCAGGTCCCAGTCTTTGATCTCCCTCTCCCAGCCCTGTGATGGCTAGGACAGCTGTCCTGACCCTGGGAGAGGCGGCGCTTTTCTGTTTGGGACTGCACCAAGCCCTCAGCCCTGGCCCCCACACACTGGGCTTGGACGGGGCATGTTGGGGGACAGGGATTGTGGCCCTGCCCATCCTCCTTCCTCTGTGGGAACTCTGCACGCAGTCCCCAAGTAAGGAGTATAACAACTACCCCCTTGCCTCTCCCAGCGTTTCTTGCAACTTGATGTAGCAACTTGATGTGACTAAGTTCTTCTGGGCAAAGGAATGGGAGAAAAAGGGGTGCGAGTTCCATTCAGCATCTCTCCAGGGAGGGGAGACCTTCTCCTCCCCCATCTTTATTTTCTTACTGACTGCAATGCAGTTGCCATGGCTAGCACTTAGGCAGCCCCAGGGGGCCGTGAGATGCACCCCATACGGTCTGCGTGAGGACTGATTCCAGAGTGCAGAGGTAGGAGTAAGCCCTGGCCAGTAGGTAGCTCAGTCTCCCAGGTGTGCTGGCTCTCACTCAGCCCACACGTGGAGCGGCCCTCCTTTGCTAGGCCACCCAGGTCTCTGCTGGATGCAGGGGTTCAGGGGTGAGGAGGCAGGAAGGCTTCAGCCCCAAGGGGACAGAACCCGGGAGGGTTGAGTATCTGGTGAGTGGGAGGAAGCGGCCCAGTGATGGAGACAATGGGGGAAACAGTGCAGTGATGGAGACATAAATGGTGCAGTGATGGAGAGAGAGGGGTGAAACGGTGCAGTGATAGAGACAGTGAGGGAGAGGGTGGCATGATGGAGACTGTCAGGCACCGGGTCCCTCCTTGGCCCTGCTCTGTACTAGCCCAGTCGCCTGCGGACAGGCTGTTCTCTGAACCCTGGGGCCCTCCTTTGCTTAGTGGGGACAGTGGCCCCTGCTCCCCGGCTGGGTCGGCACTAGGGAATCTTGAGCTAATGGCTGGGTGAGCTCTGCCTGTCTCCTCATCTGGGGGTCCTCCATAGTGCCAGGGATCACAGGGGGCCTCTCCCTTTGGGACCCTGGGTAGCGGCCCAAGGTTGGGGAGGGAATACACTTGCTCTTCAGCCTTGATCTTCCAGCGCACTCTCCTGCCCCCTCTCCGCGTTAGGAAACCACAGGGGCAGAGAGAGTTCAGGGCTTCCCTTCCACCATGTGCTGTTCTGGGGCTGCAGATGGATGCCCCAGAAGGGCGTTTCCTGGGGCCTCCTCACCCATAGAAAGGGGCTGTAGGCCTACGTATGTCTTTCCATCCTCTTTTCCTCCTGGACCAGCAGAACATCCACGGGTCCCAGAGGATGATGGGATCTGTGTGCTGGAAGGGGTGACCCCTGGCTCCTCCTGGTCCTCAGGGCGCGTAGGAGGCAGCTTCCTCATTTCCCCAGCGCCCCTTTAGATAGTACTTAAGCAAGACAGTACTTGCCTGATGTACCCTCCCTAGGACACCTGTTCTAGCAGTTCTCTCTCTCTCTCTCTCTCTCTCTCTCTCTCTCTCTCCCCTGACCCTCCCCACCCATCATTTTTCCCCCCAGCATTCCAGGCCATGCTGGGAAGAAAACAGGGTCTTCTGCATGCTAAACTTTTATGCCAGCCTTTTTAAAAAAAAATTTATTAGTGAAACACCATGAGGTACAGTTGTAGATTTCCAATTTTTCGTGCTTGGGTTTCGATTATACAATGATCAAATACCCATCCCTCCACCAGTGTCCATTTTCCACCACCATGGATAATATCCCTCCCACCCCCCATCCCCCCCCATCCCCCCCTGCCTCTGTGGCAGGGCATTCCCTTTTGTTCTCTCTCTCCTTTTGGGTTTTGTGGTTTGCAAAAGAGGCATTGAGTGGCAAACATGTTCAGTCCATAGTCTACTTTCAACATGCATCTCCCCTCCTGGGAGGATCCTCCAAACACCCTTTATTTGGTGCTCCCTTCTCTATCTGAGCTGCCCTTTCCCCTAGAATGCCCTATTCCAGTCTTTTGAGCCATTTCCCTGGCCCCAGCTGATATTCTTTTAGCGAAGATGCCTAGGAAGTGGAGTGACTGTGTGTGTGTGTGTGTGTGTGTGTGTGTGTGTGTGTGTGTGTGTGTGTTTGGGACACTCCTGGCTGTGCTCAGGGCTTACTCCTGTCTCTGTGATCAAGGATCAGTGCTGTCAGACTCAGGGACCATATGGGGTGCTGGGGATGGATCCATGCAAGAGAAGCCCTTATCTGCTGTACCATCTTTCTGGTCCGGTTGGAGTGGCTTCTCCAGCATCCACATGTCCGCTAAGATTCTCAGCGGCCTTTTGTTTTTTCCAGCCGCTGGTTCCTGAGAGCCTGCAGGGACTGGCTGGTACAGATGTGATTGGAAATGATCCTCTGTGGAGCCACAGATGAGGGGCTGCTCCGCTCCCACCCATCCAGGCTGGTGCATGGAGCTGCAAGCCCGTGGAAAAAAGGGATGGCAGAGCAGGACAGGAGCCTGGGCCAGGGAGCACCAGGACAGGAGTCTGGGAGATCTTAGCACTGAGCCCAGAATCCTGCTCAGAGTCTGGCACGTGGGCCACCCTTTAGCAGTTCAAGGTGAGGAGTGGGGGTCAGGCCAGGAGTGGGGATTGGGTGCTGGCTACTCCCCTCTGGCCCTGGATGGCTCTTTCAGGAAGGGACAGGTCCCCATCCCCTCTCTTCCCGGGAAATCTGGGCATCCCTGATTAGGATGCGAATGGAGGGAGGGGGCAGGAGGTGCGAGCTGGCTGCTGAGCTGGAGAAATACCCGGGGACTGGGGAGCCAGTGGCTAATTAAAGGCTCCATGTCAAAGAGGAATGCCAAGTAGGTAATTTCCATGCCATTTGAATAATGGGAAAAACGTTTACCATTTCTCAAGTTTGCTTGTTGAAAAGAGAGAGGGGAAGAAGAAAGGAAGGGGAAAGGCAAGACTGGAGGGTGTCCCCATGCCGCTGGGGAGCGGGGTGGGGGATTGGCACAAGTGCTCAGAGAAGGGGTTTGGAGGGTGGAAGAAATGGAACCCCTGGAAGGGGTGTTTTCTGTTTCTTGTGGAGGTACCAGTGACCTTCCTGAAGCTTGTGTGAGGGGTGGGGGATGGGGAAAGGGATGATGTCAGGTACATGGTGGGGTGGAGGTGGGCTTCTTTCAAGGCCTCCTCTCTCCCGGCTCCTGACCTTTGTCCCCATGGAGGGCCCAGGCTGGGGTTGGGCAGCAGGGAAGGCTGATGGTAAGGATTCCTGCTTTGGAGTGAACGGATGGATCCCCAGGGAGCAAGAGTGAAAGGTTCAAGGCCAGGTACAGGCATTGATTGATTGATTGATTGATTGATTCATTCATTCATTCATTTCTGGGGAGAGACTGTCCTGTTCCCAAGCCCAACACTGCTCACAGACGGGGGGGTGTGGAGGGAGGCAGGCGCATGCCACTGGCGATGCAGAGAAGGCGAAGAGACTTGCTTGCCTGAGGCTGTCGGTGCCTCCCAGAGGGCGCCTTTGTGCTGAGTTCTCACGAAGGAGTTTGACAGGCGACTAATGGGACACCTAGTCCAGCTGGAGAGAACAGCAGAACACAGCTGTGCAGTCCACGGAGACCCTTTCTCCCATGGACTAGAGAAAAGCCTGATGTGTGGGGGCGGCCAGGATCCAGTGTGTGCGGCACGTGTGTGTGTTGTGCCTGTGGAGTGGGTATATGTATGCGTGTGTATGTGTGTGTGTGTGTATGTGCATGTGTGTGTTGTGTGTATGTGTGTGATGTGTAGGTCTTCCGCACATATGCGTATGTACGTATATGTGCTCCTGTCTGCATGAGTGGTATGTATGTGAGTATACGTAGGTTTATGTAGGTTCATTAATCTCTATGGATGTTTGTGTGTGTATGAATGGTACATGCATGATGTTTATGTGAGTATGCACGAAAAATATGTGCATGCTTGCATGCATACATGTGTGTATTCTGTGTATGAGTGTATGCCTGTGTCTATGCATATGTTTATGTGTATATGCATGCATGTCTGTGTATATGTGCGTTTATGGTTGTGTGTGTCTGTGGGGGCAGGAGGAGCTGTGGTTCAGTGCTGGGTGGGTAGATTCACTGTGGGACAAGCCTGTATAGGCGGTGGTGGTCCTGTGTGCTCGCTGGGCTAGGTGGGTTTGCTCTGTGGGACCAGGGTCGTGGGGCACGTGGGACCCAGCACCTAGCCCTTGGTCATGGCTCTGCTGCGGCCCTGAGCTCCTCCTGCACATCACGGGGGACAGTGAATAGAGCGACTCGCTCTCCGGGGGGTGGGGAGTCCCTGAGCTCTCACGTGTTCTTTCTCGTATCTGTTTCCTCCATGACTTAACACCCACCAAACATTTCCTCTGTCTGTGACTGAGTCACCGGGGAGCAGCCTTGTGGAGAGCCCGGCGGCACCTCTTCTACCGCTCAGCTCACTGTGTGCCCAGTCAGTGTGGATGGATGTGACCGGAAGCCTCGGTCCCTCACCACATGGACCCCAAGGACAGCTTGAGTGTCTTAACTAGTGTGTCCTCACTGGCAGCCGGTCACCCTAGAGTGGGGGGACAAGGTGGGAAGGGCCATATTGGCAATGGCATCATGCTATCATTTGGCCATTTTATCATTGCCAATTTGGCTTCCCAGTGTGGAAGGGGACAAGGAGAGAGAGAGAGAGAGAGAGAGAGAGAGAGAGAGAGAGAGAGAGAGAGAGAGAGAGAGAGAGAGATCCAGAAGGTGGGGGTCCCGGGGCCATCTGGGTGGGCTGCAGCAGACTGGTGAGGCCAGGGCTGTCCTGCCCAGAGGTGAGGCACCTCCCGCTGGCTCTCCCACCAAACTCCACGTGCCAGTGGTGGTCTGGCAGCCTGGGCGGGGCTCCGAGGTCCGTTTGCGAGGACGGCTGCAACCTGCAGCCTGAGGAGGCTCCCTCTCTGCCTTCACTCTGTTGCTTTAGTCAGCCACATAATCAGTTTCCCCAGAAGCCTTTGCAGCAGCAATTTGCATAACCACCCAGCTAAGTATGATTCCTTCCATTAAGCTAACTCTTGGCTCTAAATCTCCAACTGGCTTCTGTGCAATTAAGTCAGTGTGACGCTTGTCTTTCTGAGATCGTTCCTTGATGACTTGAAGCATAGGCAGGGCCCTGGGTCACCTTCCCTCACTCTCTGCCCAGCACCGTGAGGACAACACTTAAGGGTCAGGGCAGCCCAGCCCTTGACCTCTCTCCTTCCCAGTTTCCCTTTGTGGTGAGGGGTTCAGAAAGTCAGTGGCTAGGGCCAGGTAGGTGGCCCAATGGCTAGAGCAATTACCTTGTATGTACAAATCCTTCGGTCAAAACCTGGCACTGCAAAAATCCCTCCCTCCCAAATTAGATTTCAGAATATCAGAGCCAGGAGAAGCTTCTGGTGTGTGTGTGTGTGTGTGTGTGTGTGTGTGTGTGTGTGTGTGTGTGTGTGTGTATTTCCTGCAATGCCTTAATTTTATTTTATTTTATTTTTTTGACTTTTTAAAAAATATTTATTAGTGAGACACCATGAGGTACAGTTGTAGACTTACAAATTTTTGTGCTTGGGTTTCAGTTATACAATGATCGAACACCCATCCCTCCACCAGTGCCCATTCTCCACCACCACTGATCCCAGTATCCCTCTTACCCCCCATCCCTCCCATTCCACTCTGCCTCTGTGGCAGGGCATTCCCTTTTGTTCTCTCTCTCCTTTTGGGTGCTGTGGTTTGCAAAAGAGGCATTGAGTAAATGCCTTCATTTTAGAGTTAAGATTAGAGAGGGCAATGAACGTTCTAGATCATGCAGCAAATTGGCCGCAGCATTAGGCCAAGACCCCCCATCCCCCCATAGAGTAGAGCCCTTTATGGTCTCCCTGCTGGGCACTTGCTGCCCTGCCCATGGGACTCTCATACAGGCCCTGGGTCACTGTACTCATGGTTAGCCCCTTGCTCTGAGAGAGGCTGATGCCAGATAGCCTGGGTAGGCCATGTGCTCTCCTGTAGACTGGCTCAACCTTCTTACATGGGCTCCCTGCAGGAAGTTGGGAGCCAGAAGATGCCGACTCAGCCTTTGGAAACTCATGGTCCAGGAACACCAGTGCAGGAATGACTAGAAAGTCAGCACAGAGCTCCCTGGTCAGAGAGAATCTGGGAGCTAGAGAGAGCCTTGAGATGCTCTGAAATGGGAAAAATTCAGGAGTGGGAAGGCAGGAGCTCCCAGCCTCTGGGGCATAGACATGCAAGAGGACTAACAGTGACTGCTCCTCTCTAGCCAGTGCCTCCTCGTTGGTGTCTGAGTCCTCCAGAAAGGCTGCCCTGCCAGTTCTTGTCCCCTCTTTATCCTGCGTAAGGATCATGGGTGCATGACAGGAGGTCAGCCCAGGCCAGAGGAATTAGTCATGACCAAGTCTTCACCTTTGTTCATTCCTCTCCCCTAAATTGTCTTCCACGGAGAGCTCAGAGAGGCAAACCCATTTTGATCTTTACTTGAGTCAACTTTAATCCCAATTAAAAAAAAAAAGTCTGCTTGTGCTAAGAAAACACCAGCACGGTGCCCAAGAGTGGAATCACTTCTGAATAATGCAAAGATGAAATTTCTCTCCACACAGAGGAGAAGCTCCCTGAAGGCTGGGCTGTATCTGCAGGAGTCACAGGTGTCTGGTTGTCCATAGATGAATATTCCTGGTGTGCTAGAGTTCCTGTCTCTGCGCATTAGTGAGACAGCTTGAAGACCAGAGAGGGGAAGGTACGTGCCTGAGGTCACACAGCCGGTGGTGGGGGTGGAGGGGCAGGGATGCTCTGGATATTAGGCTTGGGTGAGGCCCAGATCAATGTGCTTCTTTCTACAGGGCTGGGCAGACTGGGCCCTGCCTCCACCCCCAAATCCTGCAGTTTCTGATCTTGCCAAAATCTTGGCACAACTGATGTGGAGCAGGGTCCCCCTGAGCAGCCAGATTTGCCACCTGCAGGGGGCTGGGTTAAAGAGAAATGTTGACACTAATTGGGGAGCTGGAACCCCTACATCTTTATTTCCTGTCCCCGCTGCTTGGCCCAACAAAGGGGCTTTGTCTTCATTGGCCCAATGACAGCTTCTTGCCATGTTTCTCCTGCCTCCTCCCTCCTGGCACTTTCTTTGGGATTTGCAATGCTTTCCTTAGTCCCCTGAATCCTGGGATAGAGTCACAGACAGTCAACTGCCTATATGTGTGGCCTTGAGCAAGTCGTTTTACCTCTCTGGGTCTCAATTTCTTCACCTGAGAAATGGGTGTGAAGGTTGGAGCAGATGTCTGCTAAGTTTCTGGACAACCTCCTTGTCGTCAGGCTGACAGGCATCAGGGTGCAGGGTTGATGAGACTTTAAGATCGGCGGGGCCTTTGTGAACAGGCTGCAGAAGTTGGGCTCTGTCCCTAAGGAGAGGCATCTAGATCCAAACACAGCATTGTTAGAGAGTAATTCCATTTGCATATAATTTGCACTTTCTTTTAATGTCAAAATGCTCTGACCCACCCACCCGATTGCCCCCACCCTCTCCCACTTCCTCACCACCTGCCTTCTCCGCCCCACCCCTCCATGCAGGGCCCCCCTTCCTGCCCTGTCTTGCGGGTAGCTTTGATGCTTCTGAGGGCCTCATGACCCAGTTGGCTTGGAGGGCTTGTGCTAGGCCTCAGTGGACAGTGCCTGTGACATTTACAGTGGGAGCAGCCTGATAGCATCTGGGCCGGGGGGTGGTGCTATCCCTTCTGTATCGGGTCCTTGTGTCCAGCTCAGAGAGATGGAATAAGTGACCCAAAATTCTATAGTAATGTGGCCCATCAACAGGAACCCTCCCCCCGCCCCCAACCGTGCTCTTCTCATTGTGCCGAGCTGTTTGTCTGCTGAGGGAATGGCCTGGCTGGAGAGGGTGATGATAGCATTACAGCTGTGACTCAAACTAGCTTGTAGACCAGGAGCATGGGAAAGACTCAGGGCTGGTTAGAAATCAGGTCCCACAGAAGTCTCCTGCTCCCCCACCCTGCCCCCCGCCAGGCACCATGCCCCGGATACTGGTGTGTGAAGGCTGGATGCCCCACCATAGAACTCTGCCTGCCTCTTTCATTGGCTGTCAGGTTGCAGAACTACTGGCTGCATTCTGGAGGCAAAATCACACCATTGTGGGGTGTGGAGCCAGAACATCCCATCACTGGTTTCATGGACTATGTTCCTTGCAGCTGTGGGGTTCCCAGAGGCACCTTTGGAGGGCTCTTTCTTTAGTTTGGGGAGAAGACCATGGCAGGCAGAACTTCTCAAGCTCTCTGCTCTAGGAAACACCTGCCCTTGGATAGTTTCTAAATTCTCACAGAACACAGTTTCAGTGGGGAGTAGGATTGTTAGGGTCTATTTTATAAGCAAGGTGATCCATACTCAGAGAGATGCAGGAACACAGTGAAAGTCACACATAGAAACGAGATCTGGAGTTAGACTCCAGCCAGAACAGTTAGGATTGTCTTGGAGCTGCAAGAAACAGCCAGTTTGAGTAGTAGTGATTGATGCAAGTATTCGTCGATTGCCTCAACAGGCCCCAGTAACGTCTCCTTCATCCCAGCCCTGAGATTTTTAAAAAAGTGCTATATTCAAGGCTATTTAGGAGAATGAGACCCATCATTGTTACTGGTATTTGGCATATTGGGTACGCCACGGGGAGTTTGCCAGACTCTGCCGTGTGAGCAGGTTACATTCGGTAGCCTGCCAGTTTGTCCAAAGTAGGAATGAGATAATAAGATGTCACAATAAGATGTCGCGGCCGTGAATATGGCCGCGCGCTTCCAGGAGCTGGGTTTTATAGTCTCTGAGTCTTGGCCATTGAGGGGATTACACGGCGCCAGGGGGCCAGTTGGTGGGTGTGACCCCCGCCTACTGGAATTCGGAGGATCTGGGTGGAGGATGTTCAGCCCCAATCCGAGTAGGCTTGGAGATCTCAGCCCCGGGACCTGCATGCCTTTGTTCCTCTGCCGGTACCTTCATGTGTGCGGAGAGTGGTCTCAGCATGGTGGTGGCTGGTTCTGGAGGTCTTCGGCTGCCGGAGCCCTGGTCGGGGTGGGGAGGAAAACAACTCACTCCCCTCCAAGGGGCCCCGACGAGGACAGCCAGGCACGGGGGCAGGAGACTGTGCACTGTTCTCTTCCAGGAGCTGGGTTTTATAGTCTCTGAGTCTTGGCCATTGATGCAAGTAAAGAATCTTTTTTCCCAGAAGCTTAGTTGTAGACTATTGTGGATTGATACTATGATATCTCTCCCATGATATATCTATAATCCAGGTGCTTCCTATTTTCTATTCCATTCCCCACTGAGTCTGGGGCCTTTAGCCTCATGGTGGAAGATAGCTGCTACTGCTCCATACCTTATCTCCAAATTCCAGGCCAGGAAGAAGAGGGAAGGATCAATGGGCAGAGGGCGCTCTTCTAGCTAGTTTTGTCTTTCTATTCACAGAACTATCCCCTCCCCAAAGACTTATTTGTTTTAGAGTAAACCATGTTGGGGTGGCGTGGAAGTGTGTGTGGAGCCAGATTTGAGTCAAATTCCCCAAGGATCAGCATCTCCCTGGGTGTTCAATCCTAGGGATCCTGTCCCAATTCCTGAGAGTCGCCATCATCTTGAACTGCCTCCCAACTCGAAAATTCTAGAATTACTGACTCTGGCAAGGGTTGTGATGGCTTTGGGTCTGCGAGGCACCTGCTTTATCTTGGGGTTGGAACCTCCCACCTGCATTTGGTGGAGGAGGCAGAGGTAGGGGAAGTAGATGTGAGTGAAAACCACCAGGGCTCATTCTAATTCTCTGACTATCTCCACTGCTCACAGCCTCTAATGAAAACATGTGTAAGAAACCCGCAGGGTTAATTTTGCCGAAAAAAATTCCAATAAAGCTCCATTAGATTTTCGCGTTAAATTAATGTAATGGATGCTTAAAAGCCAGGCTAATTAGGCTTTGTTATTAACCGGAATGTCAGGTGGATGGGATCCGGCCCGGAGCTGACATTTCATTCGGGCCACCTATGGGAGATGAGTTTGTCAGTGGTCAGGAGGTCCTGTGCCATCTGGCCCCTGTCCCCCACTCTTGGGCCTGTGTTGGACTGCCTTTCGTCATTGAAATTCATCTGCCTGCGGCGGGAATTGTCTCTTCACCAAGATGAAGGAGAAAGAATGCCATCTTCTCTTGCTCTTTCTTTTTCAAATGCTTCCACATGTTCCCTTCTAGGAGTTATCTTCATGCCTCTGCCAGGTCTGGGGTCTGCTGGGTCACCCTTGAACTCAGCAACCTCCAAGAGAGCCTCTGATTCCTGTCAGATAAGCCTAGATTCCTGATTGGACATGCAGAGCATTGTAGGATTTGACCCCTATTCTCCTTCTGGGAGTCCCTTTATTTTCCTCCCATGTATCTTGACGACCAGCGTGTCCCTGCTCTGGGTACTCTGGATTCCCTTCGATGTTGGCTATCATCCCCAGGCCCCATCTTTTCAGCCTTCTAATGCTCCTCCATGTTACTAGTATGTATTTTTTTGGGGGGAGGGACACACCTGGCAGTGCACAGGGCTCACCCCAGGCTCTGTGCTCAGGGATCACTCTTGGTTGGTGCTCGGGGGACCATATGGGGTGCCGGGGATTGTACCAGGGTCAGCTGCATTCAAAGGAAGTGCCCTACCTGTTGTCCTATCACTTAGCCCCTCAGTGTTACTCTTTCCACTTTCCAGAAGAGGAACCAACCATCAGGCTTTTTGATCCCTGACTACTCAACTCGTTTCCATAAAGCACCTGCTGTGATTTGGGTGTGCAAACAATTCCCACCCTTAGTCCTTTCCCTTTTCTCCCTGACCCCACCCCTTAGCTGGGTCTGGAATTTCAGGTGCTCTGTGGCCCCGGAAAGGGACTGTTCAGGAAAGGGTCAGGTACAAGGCCAGTATGAGCAGGAGGGGAAGTTCTGTCTTCCGCCTCCGTGGCCTCTGGATGTTCTTTGTGCTGGCCATGGGAGGGGTCTGAAGGCCTTGGGAAACACTGACTCCCCATTCAAGCTGTTTTACTTGCTTACAAGTGGGGAAACCTCAGGTTTGGGGTGATAGTACAATGGGCTTGGTGCTGACCTAGGTTGGACCCCTGGCATTTCAAGGATCCCCTGAGCCTTTCCAGGAGTGATCCCTGAGCACAGAGCTGGGAGTAAGCCATGAGCACCACCAGGTGTGGCCCAAACCCCCTCCTCCCAAAGAAAAGGTGGGTGGACCTGAGCTCAGGCCACCTGGGATCAGCGATGAAACAGCAGCCTTGCCTGGGGTCTGTGGGGTCTTTGTGAAGGTTCAGACCAAGGTGGGCAAGGTGCAGACCTACAGAAGTGGGTCTGAGTGCAGCCCTGGGAGACCCGAACTTTCTCTGGGGTTCACCTGGAGGCTGTTCCCTCTTAAAGGCAGTGGGCTGTCCATCCTTCTCAGGGGCCCAGCCTCTGAACTGGGGCTAGAGGTCAGGTAAGTCTCTCGGTTCTCTCTTCTGTGTGATTTGTCACATCTGTGCAAACTTACTGCGGTGGCCGTCCCCTTTGGATCAGTTAGGTTTTCTCTTTGGGGTCATCAGGCCAGCAGGTTTGGGGTGAATTCCATGACTGGGGTCTGGGGAGTAAACTGTTGTACATGGTCAGAATGAGGAGGGAAAGGGCTGGGATCTTGGGGGCTGGCAGTCACCCGACTACCAGTTTGTGTGTCTTTGGTTTTGTTTTTTTATCAAGGTTCTCAGTGGCTACTTCTAACTCTGTGCTCAGGGGTCATTTCTGATAGTGTTGAGGGGACCGTATCTGGTATTCTTCCTGGCTTAGAAAGCCTGTGTTTTGATCCTGATGAACCCAGAGCAAGGGAGTGGGGGACACAGGTGCGCCCACTCCTGAGAGTCAGCTAGAGACTCTCAGTTCATCAAAAACCTTAGCCAAATAGTTTAGAGGCTTTCCTTGGGACAGTCCAAGGGTCAGAGGGGACTGACAGCATTCGGGAAGGACATGGGGGGTGCTCAAGCCCTTGGGAGTCATCAGGCAGTTTCTGTTCATTGCCTTCCTGATGTCCATCCAATCCTCACTTCTTTTTTTTTTTTTTGTTTTGTTTTGGGGCCACACCTGGCGATACTCAGGGTTTACTCCTGGCTCTGTGCTCAATGAATGCACAAGGGACTCCATTCAAGGCAAGTGCATCAACTTCTGTACTATTTCTCTTCCCCCACTTCTTTTCTGGGGGAATGCTCAGAAGACCCATGGGACCCTCCCCTTGGGCCTGGGGTTCCATGCAGGAGCCTGAGGATGCAGTGCTGCTCAGGCCCTAAGGTGCTGGGAATACCTGGGCTTCCCTGGAGATGCTTGAGGTTCTCCAGGGATGTACCTGATGATGCTCTTGAGAGCTTGGGTGTTGGGGAGAGGACCAGGACAGACCACATGCACAACATGCTTCTTAGCCCTTATACTACCTCTCTAGACCCCTCATACATGCTGGGGCATTGGAGGATGTGAGCCCCAGCTTCTCAGGGCAGTGAAGTCACTGTTGGACCCCACGACATAGTCAACATCTTATTTGATGTTGGCGGAATCTCGTTCCTGGAAGAGGGAGACTGTGTGTGTGTGTGTGTGTGTGTGTGTGTGTGTGTGTGTGTGACACTTTGCTATTCCATTTTTTTTGCTTTTTTTTTGGTGGGGGGTCACTCCTGGCAATGCATAGGGGTTACTCCTGGCTCTTGTATTCAGGAATAATTCCTGGCAGTGCTCGGGCGACTACATGGGATGCTGGAAATTGAACCCTGGTCGGCCACGTGCAAGGCAACAAACTCTATCCACTGTGCTATTTATTGCTCCAACCCTGACACTTTGCTAATCTCAATCTTGAACTGAACATAGAATCATACTGGAGCACGTGGAACATGCCATCGAGGTCAAGGAAGGGGCCACTGATGGCCATTTTTGCTTTGCCAGAGTTCAAAGCCGCCATGGGGAGCAGACACCCTATTTCACCAAATCCTTCACTTGACCTTCACGACGTGGCTCAGGGATGCAGGCAGCACTTCTGTCAAATGGGGAGGAGCAGAAAGCCTAGGTTTCTTATTATAAGAAATAATAAACTCCTTTTTTAAAAAGCATACCTAATTGAGTTTCTATTGTCTGCTGCTGAAAGTAGCTGACCTGGTAAAATTTCTGAGATTGGGCTGAAATCATTTTGGATTGCTCTGCTTTTCTTGGTGGTGGGTGAATTAAGGGACCTGTGAGCTCATGAGAAATCTAACTTAGGTTTCCCTTTTCCTCTGGGCACAAGTTGCTGAAGAGTGTGATTGGAGCCAGACCTGTGCTCAAATCCCACATCTTTATGCATGCACCAAAGGCCCTCATGACAATTATTGAAACTAGGCGTTGACAAATTTTTATAGGGTCAGACAGTATTCGATATGCTAAAGACAGTAACAAGTCTCACAATGGAGGTGTTACTGGTGCCCACTTGCGCAAATCAATGAACAACGGGAAGACAGTGCTACAGTGCTATTTATTTATTTATTTTAACTTTTCATTGAATTACTGTGAGATAGACCCTTACAAAGCTGTTCATGACTGGACTTCAGTCATATAGTATTCCAACACCTATCACTCCACTAGGGTACATTTCCCAGTACCATTGTCCCCAGGTTCTCTCCCATCACCCCCCACCCCCCACCCCCACCCCCAGGTACTTCTCTCTCTCTCTCTCTCTCTCTCTCTCTCTCTCTCTCTCTCTCTCTCTCTCCTTTTGGACATTGTGGTTTACAATATTGACACTGAAATCTTATCAAGAATATCCCTTTACCTATTTTTAGCACTCCATTCTTGTCCAGCATGATCATTCCCAGCTATTATTGTAATACCGGCCGACAGTAATTATTTTAGGATTGATGGGCCAGATGGCCACTGTGAAACTATTCAACTTTTGTTTCAGTTTGAAAACAAGCCATGGACATTTCACAAATAAATGAGCATGCCTGTGTCTCAATAAAACTTTATTTACAAAAGTTGATGGCAGGAGGGATTTGGCCCCCAGGCCAAGGTCAATCCACTCCTCAACAGAAAAAATATGGAGCTTATGAAATCATGTTTCTTCATGGGGCAAAGTTGAACCTCAGAAGAATTTCTCCCAGTTACTACACATATGTATAAGGATTATGGAAGCCCTCTTTTCTGTGAACCCACAGGTCTGTACCCCCCAGAGTGGATAAGTACAGGAACAGACTGCCTCCTAGAGAGGTGTGACCTTGAGAAAGTCACCTAACTTCCCTGAGCCTCCCTTTTTTCCCCCCGAAAGTGTTAAGACCCTCTTTCGATGGGGTTGCCAAGGCTGAGTGAACATGGAATGTGGTGTGTGCACGGGTTACAGACAGATCCTGCAGGAGCCATTTGGATTCAAGTTCCTATGTTTGCACCCGGAAGATGCCACCCTGTCTTCCCGTCTGTCTCAGCGCTGGCTAAATCCTGCTTTCCTCCCCCAGGAGCCCCTTGGAGTGGAGCGGCAAACTGTACCCCTGCTGTGTGCTCTCTCCCCTGCCACCCACCCAGGGCCCTCCCCGCCACACCCATTTCCTTCCCCCATTTAACAGAACGAGTAATTAACAATGTTAATTCTAATCTCATTTGCTAATGAAGGCAGTCTAATTGCACCATAATTGGCAGCAGAAGCAGAAAAACACAAAATAAACCCTGCGTGTGTAATTCGGTTTAACTTCTTTATAATTACCTTGCAGGCTGGGACCCGTGGTTGGGAGTGGGCTGAGGAGGTCGGGGAATGAGGTGACTTCCTAATTCCCTGAGTCAGGGTCTGAGAGGTGAGGAAGGGGGAAGGGAACCTTCTCCTGGGCCCTGCAGAGGATCCAAATGCACCAAAGTTCCTTCCCCTGGTTTCTCGGTTCTCCACTTTGTTTGCAGAGGTCCTGTGGCTCTGCTGACCTCTTCTGCCAGTGACCTTGCATTTACTGGTCCTCCCAGGCCCCAGCAGGACCTCTGGGAGGGGAATGAAGGCTAAGGAGGCATCAAACCCGGCTGCCCATTTCCACACCTCTCTGGCCTACTTCCAGCCCAGCAGAATGGTTCCTTCTGCTCTTGCATAGCCTGTGCCCTCCGTTGCCTTCTTCATGACCCCGGGGAAAGCCCATCCACCAAGGCAAGCCGGTGAGGAAAACCTTCCCTCAGCCCAAAGGTTGATCTGCTTTCCTTAGCCCTGTCACCAGACGGGAATATGCCACACTCCTCATTATCTTAGGTGTTTGGTGTTTTCCTTTTTTTTAAAATTGAATTGCTGTGAATGACAAAGTTACAAAGATATTTATGATTGAGTTTCAGGCTTATATTGTTCCAAGGACAATTCCTTCACTAGTGCTGACTATCCTCCACCAATGTCCCCAGTTTTCTTCCCTTTGTGTGGAACTTTCCCCCTCTGCGTTGTCCTAGTGTTCCTTTTCCTAACTTATCCCCTTCACTCCTGCCCTAGTGCCAACTGAAGACCAGTTCTCCTTATTTTGCATTTTGGGTCACACCCAGGGGTGCTCAGGATTTATTCCTGGCTCTGGACGCAGGCATCACTCCCAGCAGGCTCAGGGTACCATCGGGGCTGCTGGCGGTTGAACTTGCAAAGGCAAGTGCCCTACCCACTGTATTATCTCTCCAATCCTGTATTCTACAGGTCTTATTCTATTTTACTTATTTGGTCTTGTGGAAGAAGTCTCCCTAATGGTGCTCAGGGAACTGGGGCCACAGCTGCTGCTGACACCAGGACTGAAGTTGCGGGTGGTCACCAAGCTGGAGATAAGCGGGGGGCGGGGGGGTAGTGCCAGGTAACACACTCAGGGTCTCAAGTCTGCAAGGCATGTGATCTACAAGTTATTTCAGTGAACCTAGATGCTGTCTCTTAATCTAAGTCCCCTAAGAGTCTGGCACAGGTGCTCCCTGCTGACTTCGCAGAATGTTTGAATGAGCGTGAGATGACCCTAGAGACGGTGGTTCTGGAAGGATGCGATGAGGTATGTTAAGAGATCTGAGTTCTGGTCCTGATTCTCTTTGCCATGTCACCTGCGCATTTGGGTTGAGGCAGAGGCACTACTCCACGGTCTTTTCCCTCTGTTCTCAAAATGTAGGACTTGCTTTGAATTCCAATGACTGAAATTCCTTCTTTCCAACAAGCATACGCAAAAAGGGTGGCCAAGCCCACCACATCAATTCCAGACCTCCCTGTTTACTGGAGACCAACTGGTCATCTATGTTTCTTATGAAGTTTCCCTCATCTCCACCAGGTAACTACATCCTGATGCAGATGATTCTGAATCCATAATCAACATTTCTGAACTCTGATATCAGATCTTCCACACTTTTTTTTTGTTTCGGGTGTTGTAGCGGGTGACTACTCTTAGTGGTTTCTGGGGTCATGCGGTGCTGAAGATGGAATTTCAGAGCCTCACATATGCAAGGCAGACACCCTAATGCTTGAGTCACATACCAGCCTGTCTTCCATGCCTGAGCTGAGGAAGCACCTTAAGAATAGGTTTCTGTGCCCAGGTGTGGGGAGGACAGAGTGCCCACTGCATTTGTAGTCATTCTACTTAGAGACGATCATTTCCATGACAACCAGCTGTGATGTAGGAGAGCTACACAGTTTCCATTTACAGGGTGTCGATGCAGAAACAGGCAAATCAGAGTCTCTTAAAGAAAGTGTTTCTGAGGAGTCCCTGGGCACTGACATCGGATGTGAGTAGGTTTCTGTTGGCAAGAAGCCCAGTGTCCCTAACCTGGGTTCGTTTCTTCCTTGAAGCCCTCCCTTGCAGAAGCCCTTCACACTTTCCCTGTCACATGCAGGAATGTAGCTGCTGCCCTGGTGCTCCTTCACCCCCTGGAAAGCTCTTTACTTCTCTGACTGCATTTTGTCTTTCCTGGAACCCAGACCTTCAATTATTCTGGGCTAAGGCCCTTATCATAGGAAAGAGAACTTCTGAGATGGCTTATGGGAATTTAATGCATGCAGCTTCTTCCAGTCTTTTTGTGTGGCCAGATATTTTTCTTTCTCCTCTGGTAGCTTCGTTATCTTCTCCGTCCTTGGGGTTCTGAAATTTCCCAGAGAAGAACTTTGGAATCAGGGTAGGTAATGCATCTAGAAACTCAGATCCTTCAGTGCTATGCTCTCTGCTCAAGGGACTTCCGGGCTAATTGCCTTAGCTCCAATGTCTCTCTCTTGCTGCATTCCTCTTTGTGGGATCTCCTGAGCTGATTTTCTAAACATCTAAGTTGTTTTTTTAATTTCCTACTTACTGTTTACGGTCAGCTTTCCAGAGCTTGTCAATGTGTGCCACTGACCCTCTAGTGGAATTTCCCCCTCTTTTAAGTTTCTACATTCTTTTTAATTTCTTGAACCTTTAAACTGATGTTTTTACACCCAAGTAGTGCTCACAGGGCCTCAGGAGCCACTCCTGGAGATACTTGACCACAAATACTGGAGCCACAAATACCAGTGCTGGGCCCCCCCTCAGGGTTATCTCTGGTGGTATGTGTTGGTGAGGAATGTACTTCTGAGCTTCAGACCTGGGTCCTGGCACAAGCAAAGGACAAGCCCCTGACTGCGGAGCCTTCTCCCAGGCTGCTGATGTTCCTGATGTCTTGTTGCCTCCCTCTCTCTTCTGCCTTGTGGCTGATGATGCTGTTGATGCAGTGATGGGGGCACACAGGTACCACGTGCTCGCCTGGCTGTGGTGCTCCCTGGGGACCACACAGCAGGTCTCGATGCTTGTGCAGTGACTTTGGTGCTCACCAAGGCTTGTGCACCTTTAGCGGCGGTGCTTGTGCACGTGACCTTGGGCTCTCCTCTACTTTGTTGGGCAAAAGGAGGCAAGAGGCACACGGGTTATCATTGCAGTGCTTGATGGGTGGTCACACACACTTTTCAGAGGTCACCCGTGCTGGCTGTGGCACCCGCATGTTTTCAGTTGTGGTGATCGCTGGAGGATGCACCTTTCTGTGGCACTTACACATAGCTGGGTTTGCTGTGGCTGGACGTCACCCGTGGGGCTGAAGAATTACTGACAGCAGAGCTGCTAAAGCTCAAACAAAGCTGCCAGGATTGGGCTTGAGTTATGTGGGACACCGGGGATTCAAACTGGTGACCATATGCTTGTAAGGCAGGTGCTTTAAGCCCACTGTACGATTCTTCTAGGCTCTGAACATTCTTTACACTTTTTTTTGTTGTTTTTTACTTTAATAAGGCACCTGTTGTTTTTTTTTTTCCACAGATGCAACATCTTTTTTATTTCTCCAAAGATAATTTAAGACTTTGAAACAACTGTTCTTCCTGTGTAGCTTCTGCCTGATCTTTTCTTGCAGATTTGGTCTCTTTTCTGGGTCTTTGTCCTTTTCCTGTATATGCTCTGGCTGCTCCAGAGCCCTGCATGCACGGTTACGGAATATATTAAGCGGTCAGAGAGCCTCATGTTCTGGAACTGGAAAGCCCTCCAGATCTGTTGCTGGTCTGTCTTGTGCTGGAGAGAGGCAGGGTCTCTGGAGGGTCTGCTTACTTCACATGCAGACTTTCAGTCAATGATTCTCTTTTGAGCCCGCCTTGAACTCCACTGGCAGAAGCAGCTGATTGTCATGGTCCTGGAGACTCTCTGGGATCTGTACCAGGTTTCTAGTACAGGCTCTGGGCTTTGCTGTCCCAACTGGGATCTCAGGCGTCCCCTCCGGTTTCCAAAGCCAAATCTTAACCCATCTGCTTCTCATCAGGAAGCATTGTGTTGCTGTTACCTCCTTTCTTCTTTTTCTTGCTTATGTGTTCACAAAAGTCCTTAGTTGCTTCGTAGGAGGCTGGAAGAGTGATTAAGATGGATGTATGCATACCCCTTTAGAGTGTCCTTACTCATCCACATCTACCCTTTTCTTTTCTCCCACCAGACCCCCGAGTCCTAAGCAGGGAAGGAGGTTTGCTCTGCTCTGTTTAACCAGAAGCACCCAGCATAGCTCCTTCTGCAGCCTTTAAGCACAAGTGCCCCAAGATCTGGAAGCAGAGAGGTGAGGTGGGTCCCTCCCTCTCGCCCTCCGTGGCTTCTGCCCCCCACGTTCCTCATGTGAAATTTAACAAGAAGTGAAATGCCACTGGCAACGTGGACCTGGTGGGAAGGGGGATTTGGAGTCAGGGCTGCCAGGAACTGCCTGGGTCTGAGGTACCTGCAGTAAAATTGCTTTGATGTAGTAACTGATGATGTGAAAATTAAAAGTTGAAAATCAAAGGCAAAGCCTGATGGTGTTGGAAGGCATGGCGGGAGGCCTTTGGGACTTCTCTCTCTTCTCAACTCCTGCTTTTTTTCCTGGTCTATCCGGTCTGCTCATTAGTGTGTGTGTGTGTGTGTGTGTGTGTGTGTGTGTGTGTGTGCGCGCGTGCACACAAACATAAATATGTGCATATACTTGTAGGCATTTGCATGTCAGCAAACATATGTGTGAACATGCCTTGTCTGGGATGCCTCTATGCCTCTCTCTGTGTCTTTGTGTGTTTGCACACATTGATGTGTGTGTGCGTTTGAACTCAGTATGGTGGAAAAGCAAAGGATGTAGCCTTGTCTGCAAGGGACCCATTCTCAGCTTATCTTTGGCTTTCTCTGAGTGTCTGCAATCTTATCTGTAAAACAAGTCTAAAAATTAAAAAAAAACTTATTATTATTCATATCTTTGTTTTTGGGGCCATACGTCATGATGTGCAGGGCTTATTCTTGGCTCTGCACTCAGGGGAATGTGAGTGGTGCTCAGTGCTCACTCCTGGTGGGGTTTGGGGAACCACACAGGTTTGCTAGGGATTGAACCCAGGTTAGCCACGGCAGGACAAGCACCCTCCCTGATGTGCCATCTCTCTAGCCTATAACATGAGGTTTGTGATGTCAAAGCTGTGGAGTATATCAGGGTATAGGGAAATGCTTTATAAAGTCTCTAGGATTATGTGTATGTTTTCGCCCACTCATTCATTCCTTGTTAATTCATTCAACTGTCATTTTGAGCCTTTCCTAACAGGATTCCTGTCTGGAGGAATGTGCTTTTTGAGGGGGAGGGGATCAAAGACACAGGCCCTTGTGCCACATTATGCAGAGGGCCTGGAGGAGCACGAGGGAGTACTGTGGGGAGCACAGCCTGCAGTGAGTGCAGGAGGCTCCTTAAGGGTCAGGGCTGAGAGTGGGGGCATGAGGAATCAATATTGGTTGGGCAAAGGGAGGCAAGAGGCCTGGGTTCAAACCCTTTCTGGAGGTTAGAGAGCTAGGATGGGGTTAAGTCACTTACCTTGCATGCAGCTGACCTCAGTCAGATCCCTGGCACCACATATGCGTCCCCAAGCTCTGCTAGGAATAATTCCTGAGCTAAGAGATATGTGTTAGCCCCGAGCACTGTTAGGTGTGAGCCTAAGCCTCCTTTCTACACACACACACACACACACACACACACACACACACACACACACACACACAAAATCCCTTCTGGAGCAGAATTAAAGTGCCAAGAAAGAGCTGGGGAGAGGGTATTGATTTCCTGGGTGACCACCAGGAAATCAGGCTCAAAGGGGAGCAGGACTCCCAAATTCCCGTTCTTCTGGGGGACATGACAAGGTCTGGGAGGCAGCCGATCTCTTATTCTCGAATTCCACCAGCCATGACTAAACTCCCTCCTGACAGCCTTGTAGGCTTTGGGGAGACCTGAGCATGCACCCCCAACCCCAATACCTGATGGAACCCAGTGTCCCTCCCCTGTAAGCTACCCCAGCCCCACGCCCACTCCAGACAGTGCTGGTGGCTAGGAGGCTCCCAGAGCCACGTCCCAGCAGTTTTATGTGTTGTTTCCCCTTCCAGGGAAATGTCTGCCAATGGCTTTTACGATGTCAAATAAAAAATCTTTTTCGCCTTTAGATATTTTTATTTCACCTTTAAAGGATGTACAGTAAGGGAGAGAACATCTCCCTGAAATCTCTGCAGTAAATAACTCCTGGCACCTTTCTTGGGCGAGTGGAAGGACACAAGGACGAGCTGGTCTCTGCTCACCCACCCCGCCCCATCCCCCCTCTCCCATCTCTCTCTATCCCCCCCACCTTGCCCCGACCCCTCACCCACCTCCACCTGTCCCCTCTCACTGACATCCCCCTGTACCTCCTTACTCACCTCACCCCATCCCCCTCACCCACCTCTCCCCATTTCCCCTCACCCACCTCGCCCTGTCCCATTCATCCACCTTGCCCTGTCTCATTCACCCACTTCCCCCTGTCCCCCCTCACCCACTTTGCCCTGTCCCTCCTCACCCACCTTGCCCTGCAGACGTGGAGGACCTCCTGCCTTCCCCTGTCCCCCCTCCCGTCCTCTGCAGGATTCTCCCCTCTGGCCCCTGGGCTCCATGTGTCTTCACAACTCTCCCTCTCTCTAGGAAGGAACCCCTGGCCCTCATCCTGCTGCACTTTTCTGCAGGCGTGAAGAGTGATAGTTCAGGACTCCATATAGAAGCCAGCTTGGCTGGCTGCTCCTCCTGGGAGCTGCTGTGAGAGCGGGGCCAGGGCTCGCTCCCCTCAGAATTTTGGACTCCTCATCTGCAGGGTGGACTCCCTGTTGGGATGAAGGAATCAATTCTTCAGGCAAAGAGTGTGGCTGAGACCGAGGAGGGATGCTTGGACACAGGGCTCTTTGTGATGAGGGGTTCATGTTCTCATCAGCTGTGCTGATGGGGCGCTCAGGCTGTCTGCCTGGCTTTCTCAGCTGAGGGATGTCCAGCCTCATGTAGGAGAGGTCTCGGGGGAGGAGAATGGATACCCTTTCTGAGGTCACCCAATGGGCAAGAGGGGACAGAGGGCCTGGGAGAGAAGTGCCCTCAGTGAATGTTGGTACCTGGGAGCCTAGGGAGAATTTGGGCATTTTCTTGTGGAATCATTGGGAGATTTCCCTCCTGGAGTCAGGGGACAGGTCCTGAATTCTTTGTGGTGAGGATGGAGTTATGCAGGCTAACATGCTCCTGAAGTCCACACCCCACTCTTTCCCACTCTCTGTCCTGCCTCCCTCCCTCTCTGCAAGGAGTCTTGAGGATGAATCCATCCCTTTAGGAAGCTTGAACCTGAGATGTTGCCTCTTGCCTCTGGACTGGGAGGAGAGCCTGGTCCCTCGAGACGGGATCGTTCACCTGCATTGTTTCTGGTGTAGGCCGTCCTCTCTCACGGTGCCCTGGTCCGCACAGCCACTGCTCAAACCCAGCCCCATTTCATGCCAGACTCAGGACCTGTCCAGACTCTGCTGTTCCAACATTCTAGAATTCTGTCACATTGACACCTACACCTCTCAACCAAACTCACCATCATGGCCCTGACAGAGGTGCCTCCGGTTTCCCAGTGGGCATCTAGGGAACAGGTCCTGCCTCTCCAGGATGCTCCTCTTTCTCACTCCCCCCCCACCCTCCCAGCCGAGTACCCCACACAGGAGGGATTCAGAGTGGAGGGGAAGACATCCTCCTGCAAGGCAGTGAGAGCTGTGTCCTGGCCCCATCCACACCCTGTCCATTCTGCTTCTGCCACCAATCTCTGTCTCCTGGGTCATTTGCTCCCTCCCTATCTCCAGTCACCCTGAATCCAGTGAAGGCACAATTTATTTTATTTTATTTTTTGCTGAGGGACCTAAATGGAACCATGGATGGGAATGAATTTTATAAGGTGGTAGTTATAGCTTGACAGAAAGAACCCTGAGACTCAGAGAGAAAAGGTTGTCAAGGTTCTCTAGGAAACAGAATCAACAGAACATGTTATGTGCATATCTATATATTTCCTTATCAATTTATCGGTAAATATAAACAACATTAAGATGCATTATACTGTGTTTGACATATCGAATACGTCATGGGGAGCTTGCCAGGCTCTGCCGTGTGGGCGAGATACTCTCGGTAGCTTGCCGGGCTCTCCGAGAGGGGCGGAGGAATCGAACTCGGGTCGGCCATGTTGGCTGCGTGCAAGGCAAACGCTCTACCGCGGTGCTATCGCTCCAGCCCATCTGTAATATAGTGCATATATCAGGGTTTAACATATAATAACTGTAATCATAATAATGTTCTATCATAAGGAATTGTGCTGGAGCAATAACACAGTCGTAGGGCGTTTGCCTTGCAAGTGGCCAACATGGCTCACCTGAGTTCTATTCCTCCGCCCCTCTTGGAGAGCCTGGCAAGCTACCGAGAGTATCTCGCCCGCCCAGCAAGGCCTGACAAGCTCCCCATGACGTATTTGATATGCCAAACACAGTAACAATTGTTATAATGAAGACGTTACTGGGCCCGCTTGAGCAAATTGATGAACAATGGGAGGATAGTAACAGTGACATAAGGAATTGGCTGAATGATATTATGGAGGCTGATGTGTCCCAGGTCTTCAGTTGACAAGTCTAGCTGGAGACCCAGGAGAACTAGTGGTGGGGGCAGGGAAAGCCGGAGTCACAGTCACCACTAGGCAGAGAGTGAGTTCTCCTTTCCCTCCTTTTCTGTTCTTCTCCACAGCCAGTGGATGGGATGAGGCCCCCATGCTGGGGAGGATGCTCGGTCCACTGCTCTGTGGGGAACATGCTGATCTGGTCCAGACACAGCAGCCTGAGGGGATCCAAATAGCTTCGTGCCTCATGGCACAGTCAGGTGGATGCAGGAAAGGAACAAGCACAGAAAAAGCCCATGAGGCCCACCCAGCACATCAGTGACAGATGCAGAGCTGGTTGACTCGGGCAGAGGGGAGAGGGCGGAGAACAGAGATCTCTGTCAGTTCTTTAGAGAAGCATTTCTCAGCAGGGAATGGGGGAAGGCCAGGACAGTCCAAAGGAGACACAGGTGGAAACTGTGTAAGTTGAGGGGCCATGGCGTGGGGCTCCTCCCGAGAGCTGTGCATCTGTGCCTTGTGGTCTGGTCATAGGTCTGACTCTGCCACTGTCGTGTGTGACTCTGTGTGGCCACAGCTCAGGACCCAGGTCTTCTGTTCTGTTTAGGGCAGGGTTTTGTCCTTCCTCGAGAGGCCCCATGATGGGTCATGGTGTAAGGAGGACACTGGGGGCAGGACACTGGCTGTGAGCACTGGAGGCAGAGTGGGATGAGATGGGGCACGTCCGGTCCCAATGCTGCCATGTCACAGAGTGACTGCTGCTGCTGTCCCTTCTTTTCCTCAGCAGCAGATGGGGGAAATCCAAGGAGATGGAGCATTCTAAGGGTTCATGGGTCGAGAGCACAGGGAAGCCCTCCGCGCAGGAGTCTTAGAAGCCTTGAATTTCAGTTACAGAAAACCTGAAATTCGTTAGCCCAACAAACTCCAGCATGTGGTGTAGCATGGGGAAGCTGAAACCTTTCAGCTCGCCATTCCTCTTCCTCTGAGAAACTTAGCACAGGACTCCAAGTCCATAAAATAGGTATCCAAATCAAACATTTACTGAAGATACAACATAAATCTAAAACTTTTTTTTTTGCAATTCCCCTCGTTCAGTCAACCACCCTCACATGGGATGTTCAAGAAGCTAAGGTGTAGCGAAGGCCAGACCCCACTGCTCCCCAGACCGTACTGCTTTCTCCTCCGGGACACGCAGGGGACTACATTTCCCAGAATGCCTTGCAGCAGAGCCACGTGACCTCAACCTGTGTTGAGGCCAGAGGATTGTGTGTGCACTGATGTCACGCTTGCTGCTTCCTTCAGGCTTGTCCAGAGTCCTCCGGAGAAAGCCCCCACCCGACCCCCACCCCTTGTTTTCTCTTTTCTGTTGGCTAGTTGAAGTAGCTTGCTCCTCTTCCCCCTAGGAATGGATGTCACTGTAGAGACATTTCTCATGCACACCACTCTGGGGGATCCTGCTGGTGCCAGTGGGAGGAAGCTACCTGCTCGGAGGAGGATGCCAAGCATAGGCCCCACCCAAAGAACTATCCAGCCCAAATGTCAGCGCTGCTGAGTTCGAGAAACGCTGGTTTACGGGTTCCCCAGGCTGTGGGGTGGTCCAAGAAGAAGAACCTGAGTGCCTGGTCTCCTTGGCCCCACCCTCCTCTGTCACTAGCCAGGAGCAAGAAATCTGCCTTTGAACCACTCAGTGTGGGCAGGATCACAGGTTGGGCGCTTGGTCGCCTTAACTGAAGCAGATTCCAATGATTATTCCCATTCCCATCCGTGAGGCAACAGAGACACAAGGTGACAAAGAGTATGTTTGAGCCCAGGCACCAACGTTTGTGCTGGCCTCAGTGTGTGGGTTTGGCGTAGTCTCTTTCCAGATCCTCGTTCCCAGGAGAAGCCTGGTAGTTTCCATCCCCTCTATCTGCATTTCCTGGGGACTTTTGGCCGAGGTCACTGCAGAAGGAATTGCAAGTGACTACCAGGGCTCCCCGGAGCAGAGACTCTGACAGTGGGGTGGAGCAGGCCCCCGTGTCCTAGCAGACAGCCCCCTCCCATCCCACCAGTCTCCTGCTCTGGGGCCGAATTTCCGGCAGGTGTCTTGGGGCATCTTGGTTTCTTGTTAATTTCCTGACTCGGCTTCCTAAAAGATAGAGGTCCTGGAGGTGTCTGCCTGGAGTGATGAGGAGATAGCAGTGTCTGCTCTGGCTTCCTGCCTCACTCAGGGAGCACCACTGCCCATCCGCATCCCCTCCCCGCCCAAACCCTCCCTCCTGTCTGAGGGCATCAAGGCTGGGCTGTGAACCCAGTGGGCTGCGGATCCTCGGATCCTCAGGGTGGAGATGCTCATTGGCTGAATCCTCCAGGAGGTGTGCGACCGTGTCTGACTATACGGCTGTGTGAGAACCTACTTCTGTGGCCTGAGTTCTGAATTCTAGTCACCAACAGGTCTTTTGGCAAAGGTGGGTCAACCTCTGGAGTCCATACATAAAAGCACCTTTCCAGTGAATTTCCAGCAGAAAGTTTGCTTGTAGGAAAATGAAAAGGAGGAATTGGATCTGTGCAGAGCTGCACTTGGTGGTAGGCTGCCCTTCTCCTGGTCTTCTTCAAGTCCCTCTTGCTTCATTCTAGGCCCCTGGGTTGTTTTATGGGAAGTAGACGATGCCGATATTTCTCCCTGGTACCTGTCCTTTAAGTAGTAGCTGATGATAGAAATTGAGGTTGTCTTCAAAATACATTCCTGGGTTCTTTTGGTCTGTCTAAGTAAACTCATGCCACCAACGTCTCTTCCGAGACCGGGAGAGCTGCTGCAGAAACACACAGGAGAGAAACTGGGTTTGTAAGCTTCCTCTATTGAGGACCTTCCCTTCTCCTTTGAAAATTTTCGTCACTGCAGAGAGACGGAGGAGAGGAAGAGAGAGAGAGAGAGAGAGTGAGAAGGAGGGAGAGAGATAGAGGGAAGGAGGGAGAGAGAAGAGAGAGGCAGAGTAAGAGAGAGGGAGAGAGAGAGAGGGAAAGAGAGAGGGAGAGGGAGAGAGGGACAGAGGCAGAGAGAGGGAGAGAGAGGGAGAGAGAGAGAGCGGGAGAGAGGGGGGAGAGAAGTAGAGAAGGAGGGAGGGAGGGAGAGAGAGAGAAAGAAAGAGAGAGAGAAGCTTCCTTGCTGTTCCTGCTTGGAGCCTGCTTTTCTTCTCTGGACTCCTCTGACCACTGTCTTTTCCACTGGAGTTTGCTTGGAACAGGAAGTTAGATCTCTGTGCATGTGCAAGGGCCAGACCCTTCCCACTGGGTGTCTCCTGAGCACCACAGGGGTAGCCCTGATGGCCTCCATCATTGGGGTGACCCAAGCATTAAACCATCTCTTCTGGTCTTGTGAGTGTTACCAGGCATGGCTCTTAAGTCCCCTGATTACTGTTCGGGAGGTATTTTCCCCAAAACAATAACAACAACAACAACAAGGTGTGATTCTACTTAGGGTCAAGGTGTGATTCTACTTGATTGCTCTTTGCTCCAGGCATTAGGATGGGGGGGATTGGGCTCAGTGGGGGGTCAGCAATTTAGATCAAGGCCTTCCAGGGGTGAGATGAGGTATCCTGATTTGGGGTCAGTGCTGTCTCCCCTGTATTCATTCCAAGTGGAACCCGGTTGGGGACCAAGAGAGGTAAAGTGCCCTGAGCCCTGAGGGGGCCAGGGGGCTACATTGCAGTGTTCCTGTCTTTTTTTGCAAGAGAAGTTTGAGGCCTCAATTTCCTGGAGCCAAGGAGCCCGCTGGGACCACAGCTCATTTCCCTGAAGGCCTGGGAGAGCAAGGGATCTTCTGTCTGCTCACAGCCTTTGAAGTTGGGTATTGCCACACTGTCAGCAGTCGCATACAGAAAACCTCACAGAGAGAAGCAATTTGGGAGGGCGGGAGAGTGAGCAGAGACATGGGTGTATTTAGAGAAACAGCGAGAGAAAGAGAAGTAGGAGGGCTGAAAGAGACACACGCAGATCCAGAGAGGCAGAGAGATGGAGGAGGAGCAGAGGCTGAGCAGAGAACCAAGAGAGGGAAACAGATGGAGAGCTCGTATGAGTCAGAGAAGGGCGCAAACAGGTCCAGGGTGAGTCTGTGAAAGGGAAACTCACAAAGGGAGTGCAGAGGAGAAGAGAGAGAGAGTGATGGAGAGAGGGAGAGTGATGGAGAAGAGAGATGGATAGAGGGAGAGAGATGGAGGGAGGGAGAGCGATGGAGAGAGAGGGATGGAGAGTGGGAGAGTGGTGGAGAGAGGGAGAGAGATGGAGGGAGAGAGATGGAGGGAGGGAGAGCGATGGAGAGAGAAAGATGGAGAGAGGGAGAGTGGGAGAGGGAGAGAAGAGGAGGGAGAGAGTAGGAGAGAGGGAGAGAGATGGAAGGAGAGAGAGATGGAGGGAAAGAGAAATGGATAGAGGGAGAGTGATGGAGAAAGGGAGACAGATGGAGGGAGGGAGAGCGATGGAGAGAGGGAGAGAGATGGAGGGAGAGAGATGGAGGGAGAGAGATGGAGGGAGCGAGAGAGATGGAGAGAGGGAGAGTGATGGAGAGAGGGAGAGTGATGGAGGGAGGGAGAGAGATGGAGAGAGGGGGAGTGATGGAGAGAGGGAGAACATGGACACACACACAAACTTGTGCATGGCCACATACTGCCCAAGTTTGAGACAAATAGAAGTCAGCTGATCTAAGCAAGAGCCCCAGGTTCCAGGGAGATGGCTCAAAGGGCTGGTATTGGGAGGCCTGGGTTTGGTCCCCAACACTGCGTGGGTGAGCCCCATTGTCTATCAAGTATCGAGAGGAAGATTTTGTATCCTGCTTCACCGGGGCGTGGCCCCTACTAAACAATTTAGAGAAATTGATGTAAATTGCAAAAAGATGCAAAAATAGACAATAAGCAAGGGGGGGTTAAGGCAGATGAATTTCTTTCACTAAATTTAGAGTTTTCAAGGGGGCTCTCAGGTGCCAGGGAAGATGGGTGTTTGTTCCTAAAATAACAAAGTAATCTCACGAAAGGAGAGGTCAGGGGCCAGACAGACACTGGGCAAGGGTTTATCTTCACAGGCATTTGAGCTTTGCAAACACCCTGTGAGCTAGGACAGGGACCCCTGACACTCAGTTTTAAGGCAGGGAAGAAGTGGGGTGGGCAGGTTCCACAGGTTGAATTGTCTGCACCCATTACGAGCTCCCATCCTGCCAGGCCACATTGCTCCTGGAGAGTTACAGCATCGGCTCCTGAGTGTCCTTCCTTCTGTGACTCGGATGGATGCCGCGCCTCATCCCAGAGTGAGGCCTGGGGCACCAGGAATTACAGCAAATTCACAGGGTCTCCTTTCCTTCATGAATCAGATCTCTCACTGAGTTAGTTTTGCTCAGAATGAGCGGTGTGCTTCTTGTTTACTTAAATCAGGGTCTTTGAGATGAAATGCACAGGACCTCAGAGAGTGACCAGGAGCGGTAAAGAAGTCCCTCCCCTTCCCATCCCTTCCCTTGCCCTCCCTCCCCCTCCTCTACCTTTATCCCACCTCCTCTTCCTCCCTCCTTCCTCCCCTCCTTCCATTTCTCCTCTCCCTCTTGCATTCAGTTTTCAAGTGTCAACATGTGCCTGTCAGCTGTTGTATGTGCTGAGTAATATAGCATTAAACAAAACAAATTAAAAAATAGATTTAAAAAATTCCCTAGCCTCAGGGAATTTGCAATTTAGAGAGGAAACCAAAAAGCGAATGGAAAACAAACAGCACTATTAATGGTGATGCGTGTATAGAGGAGAAAGTGAAACCCAGAGAGAGTGGGGATGTTGGTGGCCGTCATGCATAGGTGATACGCAGTATGTGGAAGGTCTTCTCTAGGGAGGGTCTGCCAGTAAGGATCTGATGAAGGGCAGGGTCATGTGATCCTTGCTTCCCTCCAGCCGCGCCCCCCACCCCCAGCCCCCTTCATGGGCAAAGGTCCTGGGGCAGGACCAGGTACAGGGAGGAGTGAGGAGGCCAGTGTGGTTGCAGGGAGTGGGCAAAGAGGACTGAGGGCAGAGATGGGGAGAAACAGAGGAGTAACGACTTGGCTTTTTTGTTGTTGGGAGTGGTAGTACTCAGGGCTTACTCCTGGCTCTGTGCTCAGGGGTCACTCCTGGTACTACTGGGGATTCAATCGGGGTCAGCTACATGCAGGGCAAATGCTTTACCTGCTGTTCTGTCTCTCTGACCTCATTGCCCTGAGCCCAGTGGGAGGGTTCTGAGCTCAGCTGAGCCTGGCCTGCCTTCAATGAATTTCTCTGATGCTGGGGGCCGAGGACAAGAGGGCATATGTCCCAGTGTGGATTCACACTTCCCCACAGTAATGAGGTTCTGGGAGGGTGCAGGATGAAAGGGCACCATTCCTGCTCGCACAGACAGTGGGACCTTTGCAGGACTGTGGGGGGTGTGGGAAAGGTGACCCTTACCACCTCACTGCACCTCTCGGGGAAGGAGGGGTCCAACCTCCAATGCTTTCCTCTCAGCACCCCCAGAGCGAAGGGAAGAAAAGCCAATCTGCTAAGTATGTATCAGGTGCCGAGAGCTGCTCAGACACATACAATTTAATTTCAACCATCACATCAGCTTATGAGGCATTTTGTCCTGTTGATAGACAAGGCCCCAGAGGCTCACAGTAGTTAAGGAGCTTGACGAGCTCACCCAGAAAGCAGAGAGTGGTCGCCTGGGAGAGTGGGCCTGCCAGGACAGTGCAGCCGAGGATAGCCCCTTCGCCCACACATCGAGAGCCCCAGGCCTGCTGCTTCTGGAAACTCCTGGGGTTCCTCCACTCTCTTCCTCTTCCTGAAACCCTGCCAGGATTCCGCCTCACAGGTGCCTCCAGCATCCTTCCCCCGACTCCAGGGTGCAGCTCTGCTCCTGTGCTTTCCTGGATTACACCTGAGGAGTAGTTCCGGCCACTCGGGACGAACCCCAGATCTCAGAGTGACATTCAAAGGCCTCCCAACCCTCTGCGGGTCTGTGCACTGTCTAGTCTGTGCCCCATCTGTGGTCTATGCCTCCTCTGAGGTCTGTGTCCCATCTGTGCCCTGTGCCCCATCTGTGGTCTGCTCCTTACATGCAGGTCTATATTCCATCTGCAGGTCTGTGCAGAGGCAATAGAGCTCTCTTTACTCTGGGCACTCTTCTCTGTCTTGGAGCCATTGAGTTAATGGCTCCAAGCACCAGCACAGCTCTTGGTTGTGCCCCTCTCCCCAGCCAGAGGGGCACCCAGAAGTGGGAGAGATGCTCTGCGGCCTCTTGGCTCCCACCCTTCCAGCAGTGGGAGAAATAAGTGTGCTCTCCAGCATCTATGCCCTGCCTGCTCCCAGCATTGTGGCAAGGCACCTGCTTCCCTCCTTTGTCTCCTACTTCATGTCCATCAGGACCTGTGGCTCCCTCTCCCATGGATCCCCATTGCTTCCAGAGCATGAGTACTCAGTGGTCTGGCAGGGCGGTCTTTGGTGGGTGAGGATGAAGTTATAAGTGCTTGTGGGTAGAGAACGGGAAGACACCCATCTGTTCTCATTGACTCCTCGTAAGCCAGAGGGGTGATGTCAGGGTATAAGACGAGGGGTGGTTGCTTAGGCCGGGATGGGTGTCTCCTAGACCTGGAAGACAGAAGTTCTGGCTCCTAATTGATGTCATGGTGAGCCTCCCTCCCTCTATCTGGGCCTCTGTGCCTTCATCTATAAAATACAGGGGGCTTGGGTGGCTCTGGAGATCTGTACCAGGGCCAGCAGGAGGCTTATTAAGTACTCCAGGACCAGCACCCTTTGCACATCTTCAGAAGCTTGGGCCAGGAGTCTGGGAATCTATTCTAACAAAGCCCACCCAATGCTTTTACTGCCTGTGAGATTTGACTGTGGCTGGAGCAGATGGCCCCAGATCAGCCGTGGGAGCATACGTTTCACGAAAATGCAAGAAGATGATTCGAATAGAAAGAGAGAAGTGGACACATCCATGAGACTAAAGCAGGAAAATATATAAGGTAACTTACCTCTGTGTGTGTGTGTGTGTGTGTGTGTGTGTATGAGCTGAGCTAGGGCATAGGTCTGGGGTTCAAGGGAAAATCCACACCCACCCTCCTGAGTGGCTTCTCCTCCCACACCCAAGACCTTGCTGCACTTTCTAGCTATCCAACAAGAGGCTTGTAAATGGGAATGGACACAAATGGCCCTGCAAGGAAGTTACAGACTCGTTTGTTCTACGAAGATTTTTGAGGTTAACATATTAGTTGATAAAGAGGATGTGGTATAAAGACACAATGGAGCACGACTCAGTCGTAAGGAAAGGTGAGAGTGTGCCTTTTGCTATGATTTGGATGGAACAAAACGGGTCGGTCAGGTGAAGGGAAGTAAATTAGAAGGAGGGCCAATGCTGGGTGATCACATTCACATGTGGTCTGCTGAGAAACAATGGCCAATGGCCAATGAAGACAAACCCTTAGAATCTGCAGTAGGAGTTAGGTCTTCAAGCTGGGTGAGAGGTGGGTAGGAAAAGTTGGACAAGAAGTGAGTAACATAAGAACAATGGTGGAGGGTCTTTGATTTTTTTTTTTGCCACACCTAGTGGTACTCAGGACTTACTCCTGACTCTGGATCACCACATGGGGTCCTGGGCCAAATGCATGCAAGGCAAGATCCTTACCTGCTGTACTATCTCTCTGGCTGGTCTCTGGCACTTTGGTGGTGGTGAAGGTGCAGTAAATGCAAAGCAGAAGTATAACTGTTAACATTACTGCAAACTGTGCTCAATATGTAACAATAAAATATGGGAGGGGGAGATGGCTGAAAGGATTAGAGCGTATGCCTTGCATGAGGAAGGCCTGAGTTTGATCCCTCCCACCACATGATCCTTGGAGCATTTCTGGGAATGACTCTCCAGCCTCTGAGCACCTCGGGTATGGCCCCCAGAACAAAAACCAGAGTTAAAAATACAAAAACTAGAAAGGAAAATTAAAAATAAAAGATTAATGATGTGCATGGTTTCATGAATGCATATGCACTCCATTCATAATTGCAATATGTGCTGTCTTGATGCTTGGTATAAAGTTATCATTGTTTCGGATATATAGTGACTGCTTTTGTTTACAAGATAACGAAGTCTCTCCCGCACCACTCCTGTGGGCCCCTCTTTCTGTAGGCATGCCTCTCCTGGCATCTCCCTCCTGTTTGGTGCCACCTGCCGAGGTGAAGTTGCTCAGTTCTGTGGCTTTGGGGAGGTCTAACCCAGAGCACATTTGCTTAGAGGGGAGCAGTCACAGGTTCAGGATATGCCCAGGGGAGAGATGGTGGCCCTGTTCTGTTTGACCCAGAAGTCAGATCTAGAAGTGGGGAGCATGTGGAAGGTGTGTCCCCAAAGCCTGAGTGTAGCAGGCTGCCTTGTGGGTGGTGGGTACCTGTCTGTAGGCTTTGGGCTTCTGTGATTCCTCTTCTTCCTCCTCCTCCTCTTCCTCTTCCTCCTTTTTCTTTTCCTCCTCCTTCTCTTTCCTCCTCCTCCTTCCTCCTCTTCTCTCCCTCCTTCTTTTACATTATCTTCTTAGTCTTCATCTTTTAATTTCTTTGTCATCTTATCTTCTTTGCTATCTTCTTCATTTCCTTTATCTTTTTAAAAAAATTTTATTGAGTTGTTCGCAATGATTTATTACAGTCAATATTCCAACACTAATCCCACCACCATTACACCTTCCCCACACCATTATTTTGAATTTTTCCACCACCACCCAAGCCTGCCCCAAAGGCAGATCCTAAATAATTTATTTTGTATTGCCTGTTATGAATAATCCTCTAAAAATGATCCAAACAAGTTTCCTTAGAGGAAAGTATGTGAATATTGTTTTATCTCACCCTGGAGACATTTAGCTCTTGTATAAGAGATTACTAACATGTTATAGTTTGAATCTTTTGTGCTTATATGCACTATAGCACTGTCCTCCCATTGTTAATCAATTTTCTCGAGCAGGCACCAGTAAGGTCTCCATTGTGAGACTTGTTGTTACTGTTTTTGGCATATTGAATATGTCTCCTGCCCACCTCGCCTGGCTGTCCTTGCCAGGGCCCCTTGGAGGGGAACGGGTTGACTTTCCCTCCCTGCCCTGACCAGGGCTCCAGCAGCCGAAGACCTCCAGAACCAGCCACCACCATGCTGAGACCACTCTCCACACGCATGAAGGTACCGGCAGAGGAACAAAGGCATGCGGGTCCCGGGGCTGAGATCTCCAAGTCTGCTTGGATTGGGGCTGAGCATCCTCCACCCAGATCCTCCAAATTCCAGTAGGCAGGGGTCACACCCACCAACTGGCCCCCTGGTACCATGTAATCCCATCAACGGCCAAGACTCAGAGACTATAAAACCCAGCTCCCGGAAGAGAACAGCACACAGTCTCCTGCCCCTGTGCCTGGATGTCCTCGTGGGGCCCCTTGGAGGGGAACGGGTTGACTTTCCCTCCCTGCCCCGACCAGGGCTCTGGCAGCTGAAGACCTCCAGAACCAGCCACCACCATGCTGAGACCACTCTCCACACGCATGAAAGTACCGGCAGAGGAACAAAGACATGTGGATCCCGGGGCTGAGATTTCCAAGCCTGCTCGGATCGGGGCTGAGCATCCACCCAGATTCTCCAAATTCCAGTAGGCAGGGGTCACACCCACCAACTGGCCCCTTGGTGCCCTATAATCCCATCAACGGCCAAGACCCAGAGACTATGAAACCCAGCTCCCGGAAGCGTGCGGCCGCATTTGAGGCCACGCGACACCTTATTATCTCATTCTTACTTTGGACAAAATGGCAGGCTACCGAATGTAACCTACCCACATGGCAGAGTCTGGCAAACTCCCCGTGGTGTACCCAATATGCCAAATACCAGTATGCCAAATACCAATATTCCAAATACCATGCCAAATACCAATATGACAAATACCATGCCAAACTCCCCGTGGTGTACCCAATATGCCAAATACCAGTAACAAAGATGGGTCTCATTCTCCTAACCCTGGAAGAGCTTTTAATATGGCACTTTTTAAAAAATCTCAGGGCTAGGATGAAGGAGACGTTACTGGGGCCTGCTCGAGGCAATTGACGAACAATAGGATGGTCGTGATCGTGATCGTGAATATGTCACGGGTTGCTTACCAGGTTTTTGCCGTGTGGGCAGAATACTCTTGGTAGCTTGCTGGGCTCTCTGAGAGGGGTGGAGGAATCAAACCCAGGTCGGCCGTGTGCAAGGCAAATGCCCTACCCGCTCTATCTATCTATCTATCTATCTATCTATCTATCTATCTATCATCTATTTTTTTTAATTGAGATCATTTGCCTTCTACTTTACATCCCATCAAGTGTAGTACACTATTCCTGGTACATCAGTAGCTTAAAGAATGAGATGTTTTGTGACCACAAACATGGCCATGCACTCCAGGAATCCTAAAATTTTAAATAGTGTGATAGAACTGGAGTTAATTTTTTAAAAATTTTTATTAGTGAAACACCATGAGGGACAGTTGTAGACTTACAAATTTTTGTGTTTGGGTTTCAGTTATACAATGATCGAATACCCATCCCTCTACCCATGCCTATTCTCCACCACCACTAATCCCAGTATCCCTCACACCCCCCCCCCCCATTCCCCCATCCCACTCTGCCTCTGTGACAGGGCATTTCCTTTTGTTCTCTCTCTCCTTTTGGGTGCTGTGGTTTTCAAAAGAGGAATTGAGTGGCAATCATGTTCGGTCTATAGTCTACTTTCAGCATGTGTCTCCCATCCTGGGCGGATCTTCCCAAGTTAAATTTTTTTCCAAGTTAAATTTTTTAACTGGATGGTAATTTTGAAGTTTCGAGGCATCTCTGTAGCTTGTTGCTCTCTTCCAAGATTTAATTGTTAGCCTCTGGGTCATAGCCGCTGATTGAGCTTATATGGCATCAGAGGCAGTTTGTGGGCATGACTGCCAGGCTCCTGGAAGAACAGGGAGATTTGGGGAGGGAGGTCGCCCATTCCTGACTATGTGAAAGCCTGGAAATTTTGGTGACAAATCACTCATACCTGAGTTTTTCAGTAGATTTATCTTACGGGTGAAACTTGTCCTAAGTGTGTGGAGATTGGCTATGAGAATGGCAGTGACTGGGTTCTGGAGGTTTTCAGCTGCTGAGGTTTTATTGGGATGGGTGGTGGGCTCACCTGCCCCCCTCTGGGGTGCCCTGGTTGATTTCCTTTTTTTTATTCCTCTTCTTTTTTCTTCTTCACCTCCTCCTCCTCCCCCCTCTCCTCCTTCTTCTATTTTATTATCATTATATTTTGTAGTGCCAGGGATCAAATCCAGGGACTCCCACATGCAAGGCAAGTGCTCTAGCACTGAGTCACATCCCACAAGTGCTCTCTCCGGGAAAATGTGACAGAAGATTCTCCTGGAGCAGGTTGTTTGAAGACTCTTAGAAAGTTCACTTCTGAGTCAGAGCTGCTAAGGTTCCAGAAAATCCAGTCAGGGCCAGGGCTGTGGTTCCATGGGGGTAGATCACATGCCTGGCATGTGAAAAGCCTGGTCCTCCCCAGCATCTCTGCCCTCAAGCACTATTGGGGACTCCCCCACAGCTCAGCAGAAGCAGCAACAACAAGAAAACCAAACCAGGCAGCTTTGCCTGACTTGGCTGTAAACCAATGCACAATTGCTGTTGCACATGCAAAGAGATGCTGGTCTGCAGCTCCTCAGATGCTTTGAGCATGTGCACAGCAGGTACGATTGCATCGTGACTCCCATGTGTCAGAAGTGCACAGAGGCGCAAGCACACATGCCCGGGCCCCACAGAAATGGAGTGGGGCACAAGAGCTTCCTCTGCAGACGGCTGCCTCCCTGGCAGAGCTCAGTGCCTCTCCGCTGCAGCTCCCAGCCTCCAGACTGGTCTCCAGAGTCGGAGCCTTGTTTAATCTCCATTAGCTCTCTGATTTCCGGCACCAAATTAAAAGTGTGACCAAAAGTTAATTATTCTAATTCAATTTGGTCCTAATGTGGTGCTGGGAGGCCCCAGGAGGAGGTGAGACTGGGTGTGGGCAGGAGGAGGCGACCTCAGGATTTAATATGCCTTAATGCCTCTCACAGCCCAGTGCACTCAGGCGCTGTTTTCCCTGCCACTGCCCCAGGCCCACCCTCCCGGGTCCTGCAAGTCTCTAGGTACATTGGGAAGCATCCAACTTCCCAACTCTGGGAAATCTTTGAGGGGACTGCAGACCTCTCTGGAGGAGAGAGCTGAGGTGGAAAGGCGAGTGCTGAGATGGAAAGGCAAGTGCATGTGTAACTCTGTGTGTGTGTGTGTGAGAGAGAGAGATGGAGCATGAGTGTGAGGTTGTGTGGGTGCATATGAGTGTATAAGACCGTATGAGTGAGTATGAGTGTGAGAGAGCATGGAGTGTGAGTCTGTGTGTGTGAGACAATGTGTGAGTGCATGTGAGAGTGAGTTTGTGTGTGTCTGTGGAGAGCATGAGAGTGTGTGAGCCTGTGTCAGTACAACTGAGTATGTGAGTGCATGTTAAGTGCCTGTGAGTATGTGCATGTGTGTGTGAGTGTGTGAAGTGCATGTGAGAGTGAGTCTGTGTGAGAATGTGCGTGTGACTGTGTGAATGCAGATACGCGTGTGTATGTGTGAGTGTGTGATTGTGAGTTTGTGATAGTGTGTGTGAGAATGTGTGAGAGTATGTGAATGTGAGTGTTGAGCGTATGTGAGCATGTGTATAGGCTGACAAAGGGCAGAGAGCCAACTCTGCTGTCACAGAGCCCTGGTATCTCCACGGAGCCTTTGTGCCAGGACAGAGCTGAGGAAATACAACTCCTTCCACTAGAATGCCCCTCCTCCAGCTGGGCTGCCCACTCCAGCCTTCACCCTCCGCCCCCACCCCCACCCCCACATGGTGGGTCAGCCCCCTTGCCTCTTGCTCAGAATGTAGATTTGGGAGTCTCACCTCTGGCTTTGTTGAGGGCCAGGTCTTCTCCAAACATGGATTCCGGCCCCAACATTTGGACATGAGGTTCTCTATGCTGGGGTTGGCAGGGTGGGATGAGGGGAGCTTGAGTGGAATCTGAGGGAAAATTTGGATCCTCATCCAAAGCCTGGGGAGATCCTGGCATAAGGGTGTGGATACATCTTGATTGAACTAACAACCCCACAGTCATGATATTGGAGAGAACTTCAGAACAGGGAGTGAGACCCTGGCCACCCTCCATCTGCACCCCAGGCATGGGTGAGGCCATGTCAGAAGGACTTCCCTCCCCACCTCTGCCTGTGCAGCCAACTCTATATGCGTCGCCATGACATTATACTACTTGGTTCTGACCTGATGGTTGATCTGTTGGGCTGAGTGTCTCTGGGAATGGACCTGGGGTTTTCTGTGCACTCAGAGGTGCCCTTAATAGGGCATCCCCACCCAGTGATATCTCACAGAGGAGCAAGGGTACAAGGATAGTCTTGTTTCTGTGTGATGGCTTAGACTGAACCCACAAGGGTCAGTCCCTGTGTCTCCCACAGCTGAGTGGGATCCTAATTCTGCCCCAAAGTCAGCATGGAGAAGGATAGACACTGCTACCTTGGCTCCAAGGAGGAGGACTCAGATTGCAGTTGCCAGAGGGCTGTGTGGTGCCATTTGATGCCTTGGCACAAGCCACCTTTTGCTCTGGGCTCAGCTTGTTCAGGAGAGTGCGTGGGGCTCAATAGGGCTTACCTAGACGTCTGCTGAATTGCATCAGGCTAGCCTTATCCAGGGGAGCCTTCATTCTGTGGGAGAGGTTGGACCTTGTCCTCATTTGCCAGGGACTTCCTACCTTCCAGACTGTGGCCTGGAAGGACATGGTCAGTTGGTGGAGGACACCGATGGGACCTTCCTTCCCAGTAGCCAGGTACAACTTACAACTGTGCATCCTAGCCCAGACCCCTCCCTCAGAGCCGGGGGTGTGAAAAACTCAGGGACACAGTGCTCCACAAGAGGGATGCAGGAATACTCACTCTTCTAGCTGGAGTATATGGCTGTGTTTGGGCCTGGGACTGGGATAGGGGGCCCAGGGTCCAGATATGCCAGGTCAAAGAGGAGTTCTAGGAACCCCTTTTGTCAGAACTGCCTGTTGGCATTCTCGTATGTGTGTGTGTGTGATTGTGTGTACATGCCTATGTGTGAGTGTGAGTACGTGTGTGTGAGTGTGTACGAGTGCATCTGTGATCACTGATAGCCCTGGTCTACAGCTTGCAGAGAGAGATAAAGCAGGAAAGCTGAATTTTGTTCTTTGCATCCAAGGGAAAGATACCAGGGATATTTGTGGGCTTGTCCCACCCTGGTTCATGGCCTTCTGGAATCTTCACATTCCAGTTCAGTTGCAGCCCCTCTGGAGGCCAGAAGCACCAGGAGGGAGTGGGTGTCCTGGGAAGCTGATGGATGAATTGGAAAGAGGGAAGTAGTACCTGGTCTTGGGGGTTGGGCTCTCTGGGACTAATGGACACACACAAAGGTGGGTCTGGACACCACCATTGGTAGGGTGACACCCAAACTGGCCAGTTTGGAGATTCCAGAGGATTGGGCAGAGATTTTTCTCTGTTCTCGTTGGTTGGAATGAATTGGGAATTTTGGGAAATTTGCTCTTCTTGCTCTTCTTTTTTTTCTTTCTGCTCATCACAAGGGTGATGAAGGGTGGCATTCCCAGCAAGGGATTCAGGATGAAATAAGGCAAGAAGAGGGGGAGAAGGGAAAGAAATGGACCATCATCTCATTCATGTGAGGGTTGGGTAAAGAATTTAGGAATAAGACTGGGTTGATTGTGAAGATCCTGGGGTACCAGATTGGGAACTCTTGGGTCCCGGCCTGAGGCTGATATTTTGCTGCATCTGAGGTACTTAGCGTGGCAGTAGCTGTTTAGTAACTACTTGCTGAGCAAACAGTTGAGTGTCACATAGACAACATGGGGCCTCAACTTCAGCCAAGAGGACGTGGGTGGGGGTGGGGGTGGCAGGCCGAGGATGGCATAACCTAGACACTTATTATCAGGTCAGGATTCCCAGGGAAAAGAGATTGGAGTCAGGGGTCCTCTGTCCAGGCACAGAGCTAATCCACTCGTGAAGGAAGCATTCTAAGGGAACTTTTGTGAGAAAAGGCAGACTTGCTAAGGGCTCTGAAGTCAGGAACATACAGTTGTGGGATTAATTAAAAGAAGATTCTCTGAGAGACTTGGCTTTTATTTGGATTGGTGGAGGGGAGCTAGGAGGCATTTCTGGTGAGGGGAGCAGACAGAACAAAGGCAGGGAGAACAGATGCTTATTGGGAAAGGGCAGTGCAGAGCTGGACCGTCATATTTAATAAGATCTCAAAACCCCATGGACAACCCCCCCCGCCCACTTCTCTCTCCCTCCTTCCTTTCCTCTCTTCCTTCCTTCTTTGGCCACACCCAGCTGTGCTCAGGGCTTCCTCATGATTCTCTGCGCAGGGCTCACTCCTAGTCAGGCTCAGGGGACCATATGTGATGTTGGGGATCAAACCGGAGTCGGAGCCTTACCTGTTAGACTGTCTTTCTGAGCCCTTTTCATTTTTTCTTAATGTCTTGAATCTTAAAAAATGTTTCACTTCGGAGAAACTAGAAAATTCCTTGTCATCCTTGAGGAGGTGGAGGAGGACGGTGTGTGTGTGTGTGTGTGTGTGTGTGTGTGTGTATGTGTGTGTGTGTGTGTTTGTGTAGAAGGAGGATGGTGTCTGTGTGCATGCAGGTGTGTGTATGTGTGTGAGTTTAGGAGGAGGATTTGTCGCTGTGTGTAGGAGGATGGTGCGTGTGTGTGTGTGTGTGTGTGTGTAGAGGATGCTGTGTGGTGTGTGTCTCTGCGTATCTAGGAGGAAACTGGTGTGTGTGTGTGTGTTGTGCGTGTGTGTGATGCAGAGGTGGCTTGGATGGGGGGCAGAGAGCTCCAGAGGGCAGGCTCGACTCCCGTCTGCTTGATTTTGACCTTGGCTGTGGATGTAGGTGGCTTCCTTGTTCAGGCAGATTCAGCCTCCCCCACCCTGGGTTTTGGGACTCGCTCCTTGTTTGACCCGTTAATCTTTTCTTTTTTTGTGGCCAGATCCTGCTCATAATGATGGCTTTGGGCGAGTTTTGCTTTTCCTCCCTCTGACTCCCCACTGGCGCAGACTTCGAGGTGCGCTCTTCAGATTTCTCGGGGCCAAGTCTGGCTTTGTTTCCGGGACCTCTGCAGTTTGAAAAGAAAAAGAACAAAGCTGTTCTTTTACTTCCAGGGACTAAGTATGATTTACCAGGGCCTCCAGGAAGATTGACTGTGAGCAGTGGTAAGGAATAGACTGAGGGACATGGCAAGTTATCCCCGAGAGTGTAAGTAAAAGCCAGAGTTGGCTTCTGTCCCCGAGTCTCTGTAAGGACCCTGTTCTAGCCTCATTTTACCCTTAGGAATAGAAAGAATTGGATCCGCTTTCCTCTAAGGTTTTGTTTTGGCCATTTAGAATTCCTTTTGTGGGCTGTAATTTTTCCCTGGGTCAGAGATGCATATTGAAGTGCCTTTGGTGTGACCCCCCAGTCGTCCCTCCTCCCCAGCCCCCGCATGGACTGGCATCAGGCTCTGCTGTGGAGCTGTGGGTCTCCTCACCCATCTTCTGCATCTGCTCGAGCAGGACTGTAGCCCTGGCATCTTGGTTCTGGGCTGGGGCTCTGGAGTTCGACTGTTTTGTTAAGCGCCTTGGCTCCATCACTAGGAACTCTAGGACCTTATTCTTGTTCATAAGCAGCCTGGATGTCAGTTTCCTCATCTGTGGAAATGGGGATTCTTTTTTAATGTATTTTTTAGGGGGCCACACCTGGCGGTGCTCAGAGCTTACTCCTAACTCTACACTCGGGAAACACTCCTGATGGGCTCGATGAACTATAGGTGCTGGGGATAAAACCCGGATTGGCTATGTGCAAGGTAAGCACTCTATCCACTATACTATTGCTCTGATCTTGAGATTCTGTGTGTGTGTGTGTGTGTGTCTGTGTGTGTTTGGGGGTGCTCACACCCTGTGGTGCTCACACCTGTCTCTGTACATAGGTATCACTTGGGGAACTGCGGGCAGTGTCAGGGATTGTTGGCTGTGAGCAAAGCAAGCAGCCGCTGGATTGTCTCTCTGGTCTGGAAAAGGGAATTCTAAAGATCCTGATGTGACTATTGGGGCACATGGGGGTATGGAGATCTAGGAGGATAGAGGTCGTTTAGATAAAATGCTCAGTACCAATATTGGCACATAGCAAAGCACTCAGTGCAACCATGATTGTAATTTCATTGGTGACTTTGCTGTATATCTCAGCAATACCCTGCTTCCACCCTGACCCCCAAATCTGGGTGAAATTCTTCACTTTTACCATATCTGGTTTTTGCTTGCTCATCATTTCATTGGAGTCACTTCCAGTGGTGCTCAGAGCTACTCCCTTAACAGTACTTGGGTGATGAGAACAGAAGCCAGGGCACCTGTACACAGAGCTTGTGCTCTAACCCTTTGAGCCATCTCCCGGCCTTCCCCATCATAGGCCTGTGGCTGTTTCCAGGTCCTTTGCTGTTTACAAAGAAAAACTTACACTATAGTCTAGACCATGGGGTGTGGCCCACATTTATCCTAACTAATTTGGTTCCACTTCTTTCTTCCTCCAAAAACAACAACAACAACAACAATAACAACAAACCCAGAAAAACAAACCTTTATATTCCACGAATACTTCACTGCTAACAGTTCTCTGAAGTCGTGACTCTGGCTCATCCTCAAAGGTCTCTGAACAAGCAGGTGCCTTTGCCAGGTTATGCCTATCCTCCTCTTGTGTTTGAAACCTGATTCTGATACTTATTCATAATAAGCAATACAGAATAAATTATTTAAAGCCTGCTATTGGGGCAGGCTTGGGTAGTGGCCGGGAAAATTCAAAATTATGGTAGTGGGTAAGGTACAATGGTGGTGGGATTGGTGTTGGAATATTGAATGTAATAAATTATTGTGAACAATCTTATAAAAAAGGAATGGCCCTTATGGGGAAATAAAATTCCAAATATTTATATTTAAAAAACACCTGATCCAGACACTCTTCATCTGAATCGATTTCTCCAACTCAACAAGCAGCACAACTGCTGTATTTCCATGGGGAGAGGGCTTTCCCTCTATTCAGTGGATTCCCACTCCTGGATCTGACAACCTTTCATCTGGACTCACCTCCCTGAGCGTGCGGGTCACCTCCCTGCCATCCCTGCAGTGCTTCCAGGAGTATATGCCATGCACATTCCAAGGGATCCCATGGGGAGTCACCTAACAAGAGGAACCCCAGGCCTCTTGAGGCCTATTGGACGTTGAGTCTGAGCTGTCACCGATGTGAGGGTGTCTGTATCGCCACTGGATCTCTCTGGTTGGACCGAGGATCAGAGGGGTCAGGAGTTGAGTGGGGTTCACCCTGCCATTCTTCTAAGTGCTGCACTCTCTGTGCCTTTGGTTCTGGAGTCCCAGGAGCATCATTGAGACGAACATTAGTCATGGGAACAACCCTGTGTGGCAAGAGGGTCTTTTCTTCATTGTTGTTTTGGTCACTCCGGCAGTGCTCAGGGGGTCCTAAGAATCCATCTGGCACCAAGCTTGTACTTGGCAGTGCTGGAGGGACCATGCAGAGGTAGGGATGGGACTCGGACCCTCAAGCATAAAACACATGTGCTCCAGCCCACCCTTTTTTGTGATACCTCTTTTTCTTTCTCTTTTAAATTGAATCACTGTGAGATACAGTTACAAAGCTTTCATGTATGAGTTTCAGTCACACAATGATTGAACACCCATCCCCCACCAGTACATTTTTTTCTACCACTAATGTCTCCAGTACCCCCCACCCTCCCATCCAATCCTCCCCCTGCCTCTATGGCAGACAATTTCCCCCATATTCTCTCTCTACTTTTGAGCATTATAGTTTGCAATATAGGTACTGAGAGGCTATCATGTTTGGTCCTTAGTCTACTTTCAGCACACATCTACCATCCCGAACGATCCCGCCAACCATCGTTGACTTAGTGATCCCTTCTCTATTCCAGCTGCCTTCTCCCCCAGCTCATGAGACAGGCTTCCAAGTATGGAGCGTTATTCCTGGCCCTTGTCTCTATTGTCTTTGGGTGTCAGTCTCATATTATGTTATTTTATGTTCCACAAATGAGTGCAGTCCTTCTATGTCTGTCTCTCTCTCTGACTCATTTCACTTAGCATGATACTCTCCATGACCATCCACTTACAAGCAAATTTCATGACTTCATCTTTCCTAGCAGCTGCATAGTATTCCACTGTGTAGACGTACCAAAGTTTCTTTAATCAGTCATTGCTTCAGCCCTTTGAGCTCCTGCCCTCACCCTCCACCACTGGGAGAAGAACCACATGGAACCCCTTAGGCTGAATTTATCTTCTCTCTATCAAGATGAGAAGTCAAAAGCTCTCCAGTTGGATTTGCAGAGATGAGTAAGGGTCTGGGAGATGGGATCTGCGTGTGGTGGTCTCCATCTTGCCCCTATTCAGCACTCCCTGCACCCCATTTGGCTCTTGGTCTTAGATCTGATTTGTTGTTTCTGCTTGGCTTGTGGGGCTTCTGCTAGTATCCATGTGAACAGGCCTGGTTTATTAGCACAGCATCCCCATAAAATGCCTCAGCCAGAGTGACCCATTTCATGGGTCGAGGTAGCGACAAGATGCGTGATTTACTCATCCTCCCACACCAACTGAATGCTGGACTTGCCTCTTGGAATCATAGAGAAAGAGCAGGCCTGGGATAACACCTTGTGGTCTTGGGGCCCTGCCCTTTAGGTTAGGAATGTCCCGAGTCCATCTGGGAAGCAAGGGGGCCATCCAGGAGCACGCACCATCATTTCCTGTCATGCTGTGAAAATACGCGTTGTGAGCTTTCTGCTGCCCCATTCCCAATGCCCATGCAGGGCAGACTCTGTCCACAGCAGGCTCTGGCTTCGTGGGGGATGATTTTTCCAGAAGAAACTGCAGGGTCCTGGGGTTAGTGACCCCAGGAGGGTGCCTGGGCTCTCTGTGTTCTTCACATCAGCATGACAAGTAAAAGGTGTGGTTTATGGACCAGAGTTTTCACGGGACCTGAGGCTGCTTCTAACTGATGAAGGCAAAAACAGGGGCTCTGCAGGTCTGGGGTGCTTCAGGCCTCTCTTGCTGTTTTGGTGCTTGGTTCCAGGAGTGAATGGGAACCATTCTGGAGGGCCAGATGAGGCCAGGTGAGGATATGACGGAGGGTAAGGCAGGAGAGAAAGGTGGTAATGCTGCTGAGTACCAGCTGTGGTCCAAGAAGCGGCTGTATCAGTGGGGAATGGACCTTGGCTTCTGACCCATTTACCTTCCTGCTGCTGTTTTGTGTTTTAAGAGTCTGTAGACGGCATCTTGGAAATTCAGTGGCCACGTGTGCTTATTTTGGATTCCGAGCACCAGGGTGGACACAGCGGCTGACACTGCCTGCACTGTCATCGTCGGCTTGATTTCTGTGTGACTGTGGGGGACGGTTCTGGGCACCCTGCCAGCATCTTATCTCAGGCATGCAAAAGCTGTGCAGCTCCTCTGACTCGGGGCTTTCTCTGAAGCCAGAGAGGGCTGCTCGGCCTGCAAGAGTGCAACGTGGACAGGCAGGAGAGAGAAGCCTCGGGCCACGGGCACAGGAGCCCAGGGCGCTATTCCCCCTCTCACCGCCAAAGAATCCTTCCAAGAATCACACCACACACCTATTTGGCGGGTCTTGAGTGTTCTCTAAGAGCAACCAGCTCAACAATTCGCTGCCCTTTTATTTGTGCATTTGCCAAATTATTGATTTGCATCCCTTTCCCATCTCCTTCCCCTTTTTTCCTAGGCCTTGTTTTCTGGAATTTTCTCCCAAGCACTTCACTTCAGTCTCTGCTTGGAGAGGAACCCACTCTGAGACAGATTCCTTCCCCGTCCCCTCCTGGAGCAGGTATTTCACCCTGTGTCTCTTCTCCTGAATTCCTCCCGACCACCAGGGTCAGACGGAGGCGCCCTTTTATTCTGGCTACCCGCCAAGCCCCCCACCCTGATAGAGTGTCCAGTCTGGCCAAGGAGCTTGGTAAATGTTTGTCGAGCAAGCCACTCCCCCGGTGGACTGTCCGCAGCGGGAGAACAATCACCGAAGACAATTGTGAGTCTTGGCTCTCTCCCGCACGCAGGCACGATGCCGCAGTGCCTGGAAACGCTCGCGCCGGCGCCCTGTGTGGGACACAAGTCCATTATCTGCTCCTATCAGACTCTAATACACCTCAGCAAGGGGCCTCGGTAACTAGGCTGGCTAAGTGCCACACAGAACCCCCCAGTCCCCTCCTCCTCATCCTCCAGCCCGGCGGTCCCCCCGCCCCAATCCCAGCCAGCCACATTAAGTGAGTAAGTAATGAGAATGGCTAGAAATTGAATTTTATGAAAAAGTAATCTGCGGCTTAGAGAACAAGCAGGGAGGAAGGGAGAGGGATTTGATGAGATGGGGGAGATGATTTTAAGGGCCGCGGGAGCAAAGGAGGGAACAAGGAGAGTCAGGTAGGGCCGTCATTCAATTAGGGAGGCTGAGACAGCAGTGGGAGTCAGACCCCCCTTTTTCGGTTCTCTTCTTCCCCCTCTCCCCCTATTTTTTCCTGGTGGCCCTCCTTATCGTCTCATCTATGAGTATTTTGTCTTCATGTTCACAGGGTGGCAGGGAAGAGGATGAAGACAGCCAGCAACAGAGGAGAGCAAAAGATGCTCAGACCACAGAATAAATGATGATGACTGCAAGTGGGAGAAGCTAGGCTCAGGCCCAAGTGAGGGGAGAGGGTGCAGGCATGGAGGAGGGCACGGAGGGCCAGCACCTGTGACCCATCCCATCCCAGGCTCGCCTCCTCTGTGGCCTCCCTGCATTCCAGGTCAGTTGTGATGGGTGAGCCACATGGCAGGACACATTGTGCTTAGAGCAGGGAGGCGAGGTCACGGCCACATGTCTGACGTGAGAGCCCTCCCTGACCATGTATGGGAGTCATCACCTTACACCCTCGAGACAACGTGGTAATGTTCCTTATTTTCTTTTTTTTTCTTTGTATTTGTGTTGGGTCCTCCCTGGCTCTGCTCAGGGCTGACCCCTGACTCTTTCTCAGGGGTCACTCTTGGTGGTGCTCAGGGAGGCCCTATGGTGCTGGCATTGAGTCTGGAACCCCTACATGCAAGATGTACGCTCCCACTCGCTGAATCCTCTCTCTGGCGCTTGCTCTATCCTGTTTGTTTGTTTGGTTGGTTAGTGGGCCACACCCAGTGGTGCTCAGGGCTTACTCCTGGCTCTGCACTCAGGAATCACACCTGGCAGGACTCAGAGGACCAGAAGTGGCAGCGGGGACTGAACCTGGGTTTATCTGTGTGCACGGCTGATGTCTTACCTGCTGGGCTACCTCTCTGGTCCATGTATCTTATTTTCAAAGCAAGTCAAGTGAGATCCAGGGAGGTGCCATGAATACCTGGGAGCTCACAGCTGGTGATTGGCTCACAGGGGATGGAACGCTGCCAGCCTACCCCAGGCCAAACCATAAGCTGACTAATACCTGTGCTTGTGAATAGAAAACGGTCCATGGAGGGCTATAACGGTGGGCAGGGCAGACCTGTGCCTGGGAGCCTGTCACACCTGCCTCTCCAAAGGTTCCTCTACTTGATGTCTTCTGGAGATAACCCCCCTCCCCCAGACTCCTGTCCCCCAAGCTCTTCTTCACACACCCCTGTGTCCCCCACTCCTACCACCATTTGCAAACAGTTAAGTGGAGCACAGCTTGAGCTTGATGCTTGGCGATGATGAGTTTCCCAGCAGGGGAAAGGTTTGCTTTGCAGAGACAAAGACCAAAGCAGCAACATTAAATCTTCCTGCTCAGCCACACTCAGAAGCAAGGAGACCCAGACAGTCTTCAGGAAAGGGGCAAAACCAGAACAAACAGAAGCCTTGGGGGGCTAAATGCAGCAATAGAAATGCCCAAGTAGGGCTGATGGGATAATGGACGTGGGGATGAGGATGGCCATTAACAGGCAGAGGGAAGGGTGGAACCACAGAGCAGAGAAAGAGGCTGCAGGGAGAGGAGCTGGGCTAGACAGTGAGGGACCTGGGTTGCAGACTGTGGCATGTACCCCTTTCTCTGCCCCTGCCCCCCAATCCTGGAATGGGGTGGTACACCAGAATCTTTCTCTTAGTTCTTAATCTTTTAGTTCCATACCCAGCAGTGCTCGGGGACTTACTCCTGACTTTGCACTCAGGGATCTCCTGGCAGTGCTCAGGGGACCATCTGTAGTGCCGGGGATCAAACCCAGGTCCACTGCTTGCAAGGCAGGTAAATTACCCATTGGGCTATTTCTCCAGCCTCAACGTTTTAAAAAATTTTAATTTTCTTATAATTGAGGGAATAGGGTGTACCATAGTGTTAACCTTATTCTCTAATTACATAATAGTGCCCAAAGTCCTACACCACTGTCCTTAGCTTAATTGCATGTTTGTCTAAATGGAAGGGGAGAATTAGATCACATTGAACTCCAGGCAAACTGCAGTTTAACTAATCAACAACAGTCCACAATGTGCTCCCTTCGGAAAGGGACTGCATTCTCACCGAGCAGGACTGGGCACCTGTGAGCAACCCCACAAACGTCCATGCCATTGCACCCCAGTGAGCAACGAAGAGAAGAGAGGACAGCCTGTGGCTCTTTCACCTGGATTGTGAGCTGGAGAACATAAGAGTTTGTCAAGTTCGAGGAGCTGACATGAGGTTGGATGCAAGGAGCAAGGGGTGAGAGTTGCATCCTGGGCCTGGTTGACGACCTCCAGGCTCGCTGCTGGCCGGAGAACTGTCCAAGGTTCTGACCAGGAAGATAGCGTGGGCACCAAGGGTCCCTGGGCCTTGAGGAAGAGGAGCTGGAGAGGGGTGGGGCTGGCTACCAAACAGGTGGGCACACTCTGATAATCACCCTGTCCCCAACTTTGGTGCATTGGGACCTTCTAGTGTCCCTGGAACTAGTGTCATTACTCTGGTTATCTTGTAATTTCCCCTCCTGGCCCCACAGTCATTGGAGGGAGACAGTCGATCTTCTTCATGAAGAAAGTCAGAGGCTTAGAACATCAGCACCCCAGAACTTTGTGGCCCTTAAGTATCACCAAGTAAAGTTATCCGAAGACTTTCAGTGTCCTGTATGTCCAACAGGTCAAGCACTGACGGGGACTCAGGGCACTGCGGGCAGGGTAGAGGGCCTGGATCTGAGTATTCCCCACAACTCACTGCTGGAGTCTGGGGTGCAGGAGGACAGGTGGGGTGCCTCTGGTGGCTGTAATTTACAGCCCGCTCTCTGCCGCCTAATTGCACCCTCAGCATGGGTGTCAGCAGCCCGGGTAAGGATGGATGGGCCACTGTGATGGGCCTAATGGCTGCAGTAAAGTGTGTTTATGGTGTTGGATAGTACATCCCACCTTAGGAAGCAAGAGGTCTCCCTTAAGCTCCATGCTGGTGTCAGGATCTCAGTGCCTCTGGGCTAGCTTTGGCTGTTGTTTCAGGAAGGGGCTCTCCTACCCGCCTCCTCTTTCCTGGATTGAGACAGCACAACTGTGCTGGAGAGGGGTGGGTTCCAGTTCCCCATAGTCCAGTTCCCACCCCCCTGCCCCCGTTCTCTCAGGGTTTACTGACCCAACAGGCGGCTCCCAAAGGCTGGAGGCTGGGGATCCTCCAAGGCAAGGGTTCTGTCTCCCCCATAAGACTCGCACTGGCTGGGATTTAGACCCATGGAGTTGGAGACACCCCCTAGGAAGAAGCACTGTTTCCCTCTCCGGACCTGGGGCTTCGTGGAATGGGGCTCTACCCTCCTCCTTCCCACTGCAGTTTCTCTGGGATCCAGCAATCCTGGGTGCTGGTGAATCTGCTTGTTGGTCCTTGGCCTCTTTAAACCTCGGCTCCCGCAAATGGGAAGTGGATTCTCAGCATCCTTCTGCAGGGGGATCTGGGGAGCAGAAGGCAAGGGACTCAGCTGGGATTCTCCAGCACTGTCAGCCTCACCTGATGGTGATGGACATGAAGACTCTTTGGCCCTCATTGGGATGTACTCAGTGGCGCTGTGATAGTAATAGAATCCTGCTTGTCTGTGAGGGGCTCATTTACCAAGCATGCAAAGCAAGGCCTCAGACATACAAGGTCTCAATACTTTTCTGAATGCTCCCCTTGTGATTCTGAAATTTTTGGCTCCTAGTTTAAGAGTCAAGATTTTAGAGTTGCCATGATTGGGTGGTGGGTATTCCCAGGGGCTGGTATACAGTCGGTGCTCAATAAATACTAGGTAGGTGCAAGATGGAGGTCATTGCATCTGAGCTCTCCCCCCTACTCCCCAAGTTCCCTACTGCACAGGGCAGCTCTCCATGTGTGTACCTCTCATGCTACCCACAATCTTCTCTTTGTGTTTCCATCTACTTTGGTTCAAGAAACAAAACCAGGGCTTAGTGCTGAGGAAAGAAGACCTTGATCTCATTTTCAGGGAGTCCTGGGTTAGGTGTGGGGGTGAAGATACTTCTCTAACACAGGACAGAAGGTGATCACCACTTCACAAGAAAGGTCATGGTCTGGGAACCCAGACCCTTAATGTGGTGGGTGTAGGAGAAATCAGGGATGCTGCCTGGAAGAGGAGATATTTGAATTTACCTAGGGAGAGGAAAAGGATTTCAGAGGATGTACTACCTGTCCTTCAGAGTTGTCTCTAGAGATCACCCCTTTCTTGCCCTCTGTCCTGCCTTGGTTTCTGCCTGTACTTATCCCAGAGGGACTCTTTGTGTGTGTGTGTGTGTGTGTGTGTGTGTGTATGTGTGTGTGTGTGTAATTTTTATTAGTGAAACACCATGAAGTACAGTTGTAGACTTACAAATTTTTGTGCTTGGGTTTCAGTTATACAATGATCGAGTACCCATCTCCCCACCAGTGCCCATACTCCACCACCACTAATACCAGTATCCCTCCCACCTCCCACCCCCACCCCCATCCCACCCTGCCTCTGTGGCAGGGCATTCCCTTTTGTTCTCTCCAGAGGGACTCTTAACCCCTGGTCTTCTCACCCTGCTTCTGGTCTACCTTCCCCCCCTCAGCTCCTTGGTCAGTGCTTGTTCCCAGCTCTGCCTCTTCCTGGAGCAGGTACCATGACGCTGAGCTCCCGAGTTCTCGTGACCCACCACCATGTCCTTCCTCTGCACAAGTTAAGGGTCACAATTCACGCCCCAAACAAGCACTCTCTGTGCCCTGATGACCCTGAGCCCTGGCCCCTGCTGAACCGCGTTTCCCTGCCTTCCTTCCTGCCTCCTCCACTCCCCTCTGCCCTTTGGAGCTGTCCCCACTGCCAGGCTTCTCCCGTGCCTGCAGCACCCACAGTTCTGCTTGAAGGAGCTTCCCGGGTGTGGGCTCCTTTATTAAAACAGTCGAGCCATGTTAGGCTGGCTAATTCGGCGTGTAGTTGGCAGTGCCAACCATGGAGGCACAGAAAACCAAGCTTCTGACTGGCATGCCAGGCTGAGAGCCACCCGGGAAGGACCGCAGCGAGTTGTTCAGAATGGAAGTGGGGGAGGAGGTGAGGTGCAGGCAGAGGCTGCGTCTTCTGGGTGCTCATCCTCTCCTCGGGGCGGAGGCTGGGAGCCTGCTGGATTTGCTTTCCTCTCTGCGATCCCTCCCCCGAGATCAGGAGGCGGGGAGCTGACTTAGGGGCGGCAGCTCTCAGATGCACCCTTATCCAGCACCAGGCGCCTTCTGGCCGCCCGTATATCAGGGCCTATGTCGGCTTGTTGCTGGCTGGAAGGGAAGTGGGGGAGATAATTGTGTCTCTTCGGGAAGAAATATGGGTGCAGGCAGCAGCATCTTTCTTCCAGCTTGGGGAGGAGAGCTGTCTACTCAGCATCCTTCCCCACCCGGAGGGGGGTGGGGCTGCGGAGGGGGTTAACCCTTTCCCCGGAAGTGCCCTTGGCCCGATCACTTCACGGAGGTGGAGCTTGCCTAAGAAACTGGGCATGGAGGAGGTGGCTGCAGGAGACTTGTGGGGCCAGGCGGGCAGGAAGGAAGTGGGCATGCTACAGGGGCCGCAGGAGGAAGTCAGGTGCTGTACAGTGTTGGTATACAGGGTGGCATGGCATCATTTTAGTCCCTTTTGTGGGACCCTTCCTAGTAGTGCTCAGGAGGTTTGGAGGCTCTACCGGCTATTCTTGGCCAGCTGGGCTGTCTGCTCAGTACAAGAGCCCAAGGATACAGTGCTGCTTGGGGCCTGCACTGCTGGGCATCCCTGGGGTCTCTGGGGCTGCACCTAGCAATGCTGGGGTACCACAGGGTGCCAGAAATCAAAACTGGGATGAGCACATGCTGAGCATCAGTGACTCACTGCTGGATTGTCTCCTGGCCTCCCATTTTAGTCTTTGTCACTTCACTGTCCTCCCGTTGTTCATCGATTTGCTTGAGCGGGTCCAGTAACGTCTCCATCGTGGGATTTGTTGTTACTGTGTTTGGCATATTGAATACGTCACGGGGAGCTTGCCAGGCTCTGCTGTGTGGGTGAGATACTCTCGGTAGCTTGCCGGGCTCTCCGAGAGGGGCAGAGGAATCGAACTCAGGTTGGCCATGTTGGCCGCATGCAAGGCAAATGCCCTACCCGCTGTGCTATCGCTCCAGCCCATTTTAGTCTTTAAAAAATTAAAAAAATATTTTTGGGACCATAGCCGGTAGTGCTTGGGGGACACTGCTGGTTTGGTGCTCGGGGCACCATGAGGTGCTGCGGACTGGGCTCAGGCTTCCTGCATGCAAAGAAGTATGTGCTTCAGCCCAGCAAGTGATCTCCAGCTCTGTCTGTCCCTGGCCTCTCTCCCGACTCTCTCCTGATGAGTGTTTGTCTAGATTCTCCAGTTGCGTCCAGCCAAGGGCCTCTCCAGGTTTCACCTTCCTGTGTCACCACGTTGAATGTGATTGCTGGAGCAAGGCCAGAGGCCGGATGGGCTGGACCAGGCAGGGCTCTTGCTCCAGACCAGGCACTGGCTCTCTCCATCCCTCTCTGTTAACTTGATTTCCGAAGGAGCTTAATCACACTGTCCTCCTTCATGGGCCCAATCTGCAATTTCCCCTAATTAATGATTGCAAATTGCTAAGTAAAGAGCCACTCAATGGGGCTGCTATTATAAATGGCTGGGAGTGGATCCAGATTAGAGGTTGGGGTGGGGATGGGGTCATCAGTCACTGTTGAGGTCCTGTGTGCGGAGTGCAGGGCCAGTGGCCCTTGAGGAAGGCAGAGTGAGGAAATGTCCTCTCTGTGTCTCTCTGGCTTGGGTAGAACGAAGGTGTGGGGCTAAGTGACATGTTCTTGGTGCAAGCTATGGCTAGACCCATCTGACTGGGAGACTGCTCAGGGCCTGACTGGCCATCCCATCGCCCTGACACAGAGAGGCAGGATGCAGGCCAGCTCTCTGACATGTGCTGAGGATGGGCATCTCATGCCCAAACATTCTGGAACCATCGGCAGCAGGGCTGCGTGGTGTATTGAGTGACAGACAGGAGCCGGGTCACCAGAGGTGGAGGGAAGCGGGGCGGGGGGAACGGAAGACTTTTTTTGCTTGGGAGAGGCTGGCAGCCTCCCTGGAAGAAGCACTGTTAGAGCTGGAACTTCTTTTTATTTATTTATTTATTTATTTATTTATTTATATCAGTGAAACACCATGAGGTACAGTTGTAGACTTACAAACTTTCGTGCTTGGGTTTCAGTGATACAATGATCGAGTACCCATCCCTCCACCAGTACCCATTCTCCACCACCAATGATCCTAGTAGCCCTCCCACACCCACACCCCATCCTCCCCACCCCACTCCGCCTCTGTGCCAGGGCATTCCCTTTTGCTCACACTTTCCTTCAGGGTCTTGTAGTTTGCAATAGAGGTATTGAGTGGCCATTGTGTTGGGTCTATAGTCTACTTTCAGCACACATCTTGCATCCCGAGCGAGTCCTCCAAACATCCTTTACTTGGTGTTCCCTTCTCTATCTGAGCTGCCTTTCCTCCCAGCATGTGCTGCCATCTTCCAAGCCCTGGAGCAGACCTGTTGGTACTTATCTCACCTATTCTTGGGTGTTTGACTCCCATTCTATTACTTTATATTCCCCAGATGAGTGCAGTCTTTCTATGTCTGTTCCTCTCTGGCTCATTTCACTTAGCATGATACTTTCCATGTAGAACCACTTATATGTAAATTTCATGACTTCATCTTTTCTAACAGCCTTATAATATTCCATTGTGTAGATGTACCAAAGTTTCTTTAAGCAGTCTCTGTTCTTGGGCACTTGGGTTTTTTTTTTTTTTCAAATTTTGGCTATTGTGAACAGTAGCAATGAAATAGAAGTGCAGATGTCACTTTGGCTGTACTTTTTTGCCTCTCTGGGATATATTCCCAGGAGAGGTATTGCTGGGTCAAATGGGAGCTCAATTTCTAATTTTTGAGAATCGTCCATACTGTTTTCCAAAAGGGCTGAACTACTCGGCATTCCCACCAGCGGTGAAGGAGGGTTCCTTTCTCGCCACATCCGCGCCAACACCAGTTGCTTTTGTTCTTTTGGATGTGGGCCAGTCTCTGTGGTGTGAAATGATATTGTTGTTTTGATCTGCAGCCCCCTGGTGATTAGTGATGTAGAGCACTTTCTCATGTGCCTTTTTACCATTTGGATTTCTTCTTTGAGAAAGTTTCTCTTCATTTTGTTGCCCATTTTTTGATGGGGTTTGGTGTTTTCTTCTTGTGGAGCTCAACCATTGCTTTGTATCTCCTTGATATCAACCCCTTGTCGAATGGGTATTGGGCAAATATCCTTTCCCATTCTGTAGTCTGTCTTTGTATTTTGGTCACTGTTTCTTTTGAGGTGCAGAAGCTTCTTAGTTTAAGATAGTCCCATTTGTCTATTTCTGTTTTCACTTGCTTGGCCAGTGGTGTGTCATCTTTGAAGATACTGTTAGCTTCAATGTCATGGAGGGTTTTGCCAACCTTGTCTTCAATGTACCTTATGGATTCCGGTCTGATGTTGAGGTCTTTAATCCATTTTGATCTTACTTTTATACATGGTGTTAGGCAGAGATCTGAGCCCATTTTTTTTTGCATGTAGCTGTCCAGTTTTGCCAGCACAATTTGTTTAGGAAGCTTTCCTTGCTCTACTTCACATCTCTTGCTTCCTTATCAAAGATTAGATAATCATATTTTGGGAGGAGATGTCAGTATATTCAACCCTGTTCCATTGGTCTGTGGCTCTGCCTTTGTTCCAGTACCATGCTATTTTAATTATTACTGTTTTGTAGTAGAGTTTGAGGTTGGGGAGGTTGATTCCTCTCATTTTCTTTTCCCCAAGAATTGATTTAGCTATTTGTGGTGCTTATTGCTCCGTATGAATTTTAGGAGTGTTTGCCCCATTTCTTTGAAGAATGTCATGGGTACTGTTATAAGGGTCGCATTGAATTTGTACAATGCTTTGGTGGAGTATTGCCATTTTGACAATGTTAATTCTCCCAATCCATGAGCAGAGGATGTCTTTCCATTTCCTCATGTCCTCTTTTATTTCCTGAAGTAGCATTTTGTATTTTTCTTTGTACAGGTCTTTTATGTCCTTAGTTAAGCTGATTCCTAGGTACTTGATTTTCTGGGGCACAATTGTGAATGGGGTTGTTGTTTTCATGTCACTTTCTTCTCTCTTATTATTTGCGTATAGGAAAACCATGAACTTTTGGGTATTGATTTTATAGCCTGCAACTTTACTATACAAATTTATTGTTTCTAGGAGTTTCTTGGTAGAGGTTTTAGGATTTTCTAAGTATAGTATCATATCATCTGTGAATAGTGATAGCTTGATTTCTTTTTTTCCTACCTGAATGCCCTTAATATCTTTTTCTTGCCTAACCGCTATTGCAAATACTTCCAGTACAGCAGTGAAGAGAGTGGGCATCCTTGCCTCATCTTTGATCTTAGAGGGAAGGCTCTTAGTTTTCCCCCATTGATGATGATGCTTGCCATAGGCTTGTGGTAGATGGCTTTAACTATATTGAGGAAAGTCCCTTCTATACCCATTTTGGCGAGGGTTTTCATCATAAACAGGTGCTGGATCTTTCTCTGCATGTATTGATATGATCATATGGTTTTTATCTTTTCTTTTGTTGATATGATGGATTATGTTGATTTATTTCCAAATGTTAAACCATCTTTGCAACCCGGGGATGAATCCCACTTGGTCATGGTGTATGATCTTTTTGATGAGTTGTTGAATTCTATTTGCTAGTATTTTGTTGAGAATTTTCACATCCGTGTTCATCAGGGATATCAGCCTGTAGTTTCTTTTCTTTTTTTTTTTTTTTCTTTTTTTTTTTTTATTTATTTATTGAATCACTGTGGGAAAGGTTACAAAGCTTTCAGGTTTATGTCTCAGTCATGCAAATATCAAACACATTTCCCTTTACCAATACTTATTTTTTACCATGAAGAACCCCAATAAAACCCCACCCCCCACCCCTCCCCGTCCCTGTGAGGCAGATGAATTCTAGTTAATACTCTATCTGCTTTGATTAGATTCATTGTTTCAATAAAAGATTCACCACTATTATTTAGAGTTTACCCCCCCCCCCCCAAATCAGACATGCTGAAAAAGCATTGTGAAGTGATTTGCTTTCTACGGCTGGGTTCAAGAATTAAATGTTGGTTTTGGATTTCTGCTCTTTTACCTATTGACCCTGGAAGTATTTCTACTGAAAGTCAGATAGTTAAGAAATTGGTTTCTCATCCCAAATTTGGTGGAGGGAAGGTGTAATGGTGGTGGAATTGGTGTTTGAATGTTGAATGTAATCAAATATTGAGAACTACCCTATAAAATAAAAAATTAAAAAAAAAAACCGTCAAAAAAAAAAAAAAAAAAAAAAGAAATTGGTTTCTGTGTTCTGGAGTCCTGGCCGTGCTGGAGAGCCGCTCGCGGGGGGCAACCGGTGGCCTCGGTAGGGCGTGAAGGGCGGAGCGAAACGCCCCCCTTCCCATGAGGTTTTAGTCGCCCCCACACTCCCGGCTCATACCTGCTGTCCACAAGGCTCCCATGTGGCCGCCATCTTTCTTTCCAGAGAGGAGAGGGCGAATGGGGCAACACCCTTTCCCCTCCGGCAGACTTGATGGCCTGGATCAATGCATAGTCCGTTCACTTTTCTGCTCCAAGCTGCTGGGTTCTGCATTAAGCCCTTGTGCTTCTGGGGCTGTGGCCATGCTGGAGAGCCGCTCGTGGGGGGCAACTGGTGACCTCGGTAGGGCGTGAAGGACGGACCGGAACGCCCCCCTTCCCATGAGGTTTTAGTCGCCCCCACCCTCCCGGCTCATACCTGCTGTCCACAAGGCTCCCATGTGGCCGCCATCTTTCTTTCCAGAGAGGAGAGGGCGAATGGGGCAACACCCTTTCCCCTCCGGCAGACTCGATGGGCTGGATCAATGCATAGTCCGTTCACTTTTCTGCTCCAAGCTGCTGGGTTCTGCATTAAGTCCTTCTGCTTCTGGGGCCGTGGCTGTGCTGGAGAACCGCTCGTGGGGGGCAACTGGTGACCTCGGTAGGGCGTGAAGGACGGACCAGAACGCCCCCCTTCCCATGAGGTTTTAGTCGCCCCCACACCCCCGGCTCATACCTGCTGTCTACAAGGCCCCCATGTGGCCGCCATCTTTCTTTCCAGAGGGAGGAGGGCGGAAGGGAGCAACACCCTTTCCCCTCTGGGCAGAAATGATTGCCTGGATTAACGCATAGTCCTTTCACTTTTCTGCTCCAAGCTGCTGGGTTCTGCATTAAGCCCTTGTGCTTCTGGGGCTGTGGCCATGCTGGAGAGCCGCTCATGGGGGGCAACTGGTGACCTCGGTAGGGCGTGAAGGACGGACCGGAACACCCCCCTTCCCATGAGGTTTTAGTCGCCCCCACACTCCCGGCTCATACCTGCTGTCCACAAGGCTCCCATGTGGCCGCCATCTTTCTTTCCAGAGAGGAGAGGGCGAATGGGGCAACACCCTTTCCCCTCCGGCAGACTTGATGGGCTGGATCAACGCATAGTCCGTTCACTTTTCTGCTCCAAGCTGCTGGGTTCTGCATTAAGTCCTTGTGCTTCTGGGGCCGTGGCCGTGCTGGAGAGCCGCTCGTGAGGGGTGACTGGTGACCTCGGTAGGGCGTGAAGGACGGACTGGAACGCCCCCCTTCCCATGAGGTTTTAGTCGCCCCCACACCCCCGGCTCATACCTGCTGTCCACAAGGCTCCCATGTGGCCGCCATCTTTCTTTCCAGAGGGAGGAGGGCGGAAGGGAGCAACACCCTTTCCCCTCTGGGCAGAAATGATTGCCTGGATTAACGCATAGTCCTTTCACTTTTCTGCTCCAAGCTGCTGGGTTCTGCATTAAGCCCTTGTGCTTCTGGGGCTGTGGCCGTGCTGGAGAGCCACTCGTGGGGGGCAACTGGTGACCTCGGTAGGGCGTGAAGGACGGACCGGAACGCCCCCCTTCCCATGAGGTTTTAGTCGCCCCCACACCCCCGGCTCATACCTGCTGTCCACAAGGCTCCCATGCAGCCGCCATCCTTCTTTTCAGAGAAGAGAGGGCGAATGGGGCAACACCCTTTCCCCTCCGGCAGACTTGATGGCCTGGATTAACGCATAGTCCTTTCACTTTTCTGCTCCAAGCTGCCGGGTTCTGCATTAAGTCCTTGTGCTTCTGGGACTGTGGCCGTGCTGGAGAGCCGCTCGTGGGGGGCAACTGGTGACCTTGGTAGGGCGTGAAGGACGGACCAGAACGCCCCTCTTCCCATGAGGTTTTAGTCGCCCCCACACCCCCGGCTCATACCTGCTGTCCACAAGGCTCCCATGTGGCCGCCATCTTTCTTTCCAGAGGGAGGAGGGCGGAAGGGAGCAACACCCTTTCCCCTCTGGGCAGAAGTGATTGCCTGGATTAACGCATAGTCCTTTCACTTTTCTGCTCCAAGCTGCTGGGTTCTGCATTAAGCCCTTGTGCTTCTGGGGCTGTGGCCGTGCTGGAGAGCCGCTCGTGGGGGGCAACTGGTGACCTCGGTAGGGCGTGAAGGACGGACCGGAACGCCCCCCTTCCCATGAGGTTTTAGTCGCCCCCACACCCCCGGCTCATACCTGCTGTCCACATGGCTCCCATGCGGCCGCCATCCTTCTTTCCAGAGAAGAGAGGGCGAATGGGGCAACACCCTTTCCCCTCTGGGCAGAAATGATGGCCTGGGTTAACTCATCGTCCGTTCACTTTTCTGCTCTAAGCTGCTGGTTTCTGCATTAAGTCCTTGTGTTTCTGGGGCTGTGGCCATGCTCCAAACTTAACTCTGATTTTCAGGGAGAAAGATTGGGTGGTTTACTTCTCATTGATCACTTTGTATATAGAGAAAAAGTCCTCGTTCCCGCATACTCGAGCTGTGTTTGTAGAGGCTTCTGGTCACCGGGGTTCCATCTGGGGGAGGCGGGATGCGGCGCCTACTCCATCTGGAACTTGCCGGTGCTCTCGGCTCTTTTTGGAACCTGTTTTTTCTTTTTTCTTTTCCTCCGGGATGCCGCACCCTCCATGTGTTCCTTCTCTTATTCTGAACGCTTCAAAGATGGCGCTGGGGGGCGGGCTGTGGGCGTGACTTCCGGAATCAGAGGTTACCTGGGAGGTGTAGTCCGGCAGATTTGAGAAAAAGTCCTCGTTCCCGCATACTCGAGCTGTGTTTGTAGAGGCTTCTGGTCACCGGGGTTCCATCTGGGGGAGGCGGGATGCGGCGCCTACTCCATCTGGAACTTGCCGGTGCTCTCGGCTCTTTTTGGAACCTGTTTTTTCTTTTTTCTTTTCCTCCGGGATCCCGCACCCTCCATGTGTTCCTTCTCTTATTCTGAACGCTTCAAAGATGGCCTGTAGTTTCTTTTCTTGTGGTGTCTTTGTTTCCTTTTGGTATTAGAGAGATAGGAGCTTCGTAGAAACTATTTGGGAGAGTTTCTGTTTCTTCAATTTCCTGGAAAAGCTTGAGAAGAACTGGCAATAGGTCCTCTTTAAATGTTTGGAAAAATTCTCTAGTGAATCCATCTGGACCCGGGCTTTTGTTTTTGGGAAGACCTTTGATTACAGTTTCAATTTCCCCGATATTAATAGGACTATGCAGGTATTCTAGATCTTCTTGATTCAGCCTTGGGAGATTATAGGAATCCAGGAATTTATCCATTTCTTCTAGGTTCTCTTGTTTTTTGGCATACAGACTTTCAAAGTAGTCTCTGATGATCTTTTGAATTTCTTTGGTTTCTGTTGTGATATCCCCCTTCTCATTTCTGATTCGGTTTATTAGGGTTCTCTCTCTTTCTTTGTGAGTCTTGCTAGTGGTTTATATATCTTGTTAGAGCTGGAACTTCTGAGCATGGCAGTGAGGGAAGGGTCACTTGGGAGACTCCTTGGGGAGTGTGTGTATGTGTGTGTGTGTGTGTGTGTGTGCGTGTGCGCACGCGTGTGCACGTGTGCATGCATGGGTTTATACATGTATGTGGGATGCTGGTGAGGATGACAAGAGCCCACACAGTTTGGGGGCTGCAGCCTGGGTGATGGTGAGGGGCTTAGGCAGGCTCTGGAGTTCCACTGTGAGGATCTGAGCCCCAGCTCAGTCGTGATGAGTGTTTGTTCCATCTGCTGACCCTCTCTTTGCTTCATCTTACAATGGGGATAGTTGCAGTACACACTTTCCACTAAAAGTTGCTGGGATGCAGGAGGGAGGGAAGGGAATGAAGTGACTTTAATGCCTGGCAAGTGCTCAATAGAGCCCTGAGACAAAGGGCTGGGCAGTGCCATCACTGCTGTGGCTGGTCATTAGCAGGTTGATCATGGTAAGCTTTGGAGGTTGAGGGGAGAGACTGTCAGAAGAACTGGGCCCAAACTCCCCAGACGGGCATGCAGGTATTTGAGCTTTTCCAGTGACTTGGGTTTTTCCAATACATGCCTGGTATTTAATAGGAGGAGTCCAGGGATTCTGCATAATCTTATAATGTGTGGGATTTTGAGCTTTCTTTGTCTCTGTCTTTCCTCTCTCTGCTCACCTGCCTCCTTCTCAGTGTGTGCTTCTCCTGTATGGGAAACTGGGTGTCTGGTTTGAGTGGGTGGGCAGGCACGTCCCAGAGCGTAGGGTCTTGAGGAAAGACAGACTAGCAGGTGGTGAGGCCAGTTCAGGGGCTGCTGGAGCAGGTAGGGCTGAATAACTCAGTCCGGGCTCTGCCCTTGGCACTGTGAGGGACAACTCCTTGACTTCCGCAGATGAAACTGCGAAGGATAGTGAGAGTGGAGCGTGGGGCTCAAGGGGAGGCACAGGATGCTCACAGCCATTACTTTCCCTACTTGGGGAGAACCATTCTGGCTCGAGGCCCCTGTTGGAGCTCTCTGGATCTGTTTGTCCCTCACATGGCAGCAGCTGGGTGACTGTGAGGAGACAGAGGACTAGGGCTCAGCTGCAGCCCCCAGGGTCTTGTCTCTGGGTCTGTCTGCTTTTCCCATCCTCCTTTGCCACCATCAGGAGATCTCTTGGTTTTCACGTACTCACCACTTGCTGTCACTCTGGCTCTCCGTGCCCCTACCCCCTCCTGGCATGACTGCCTTTGTCTATTTTCCAATTCAAATTCTGCAAAGAGCTGGTCTGTTGCTCGGTGTAGTGTGCTAGCTTTGCCTGTGTGAGATCACATGGCCAAAAGAAAACCCAAACCAAATGGCACAAAACTTAGAATGGAGAGAAAAAAAGGCAGATTCTGCAAAGAGAGTCTGGGCAGCTCTTTTCAGGGTGGTCTTCCCCAGCTGGGCTTCACCTGGTCCAGTCAGCTGGGACCAGGCCACCTGGCAGTCGCTCACATCTGGCGGGTGTGATGCTACAGATCCTCATTGGTTTGTCGGACAGAATGAGATGGTTTCACCCACACATGCTCTTCCTTCTAAACAGCAAATCTCAACATGCTAAGAGCATTGTACGTGGGTGTGGGTCCTCTCCCTCACTCATGGGTAGAACCTGGATCCCCAGCAGTCGCCATAACCAGAGGTGGATTCTGATGGCCAGGTTTAGAATTTCTCTTGGGGGAACGAAGAGATAGTAAAGTGGGTAGTGAAGTGGATGAGGTGCTTACTTTGTACATGACTGACCTTGGTTTCATCCCCAGCAGAAATGATCCCTGAGCCAGAGCCAGGAATAAGCCCTGCACATCACTAGGTATGGGTCCTCTTGACTCCCCACAAAAAAAGTTTTCCCTCTGATCCTCACCTATGGTTGGGCTAGTTCTCATGGTTTCTTCTTCTTTTTAAAAAGTATTTTAAATTTTTATTTAATTTTGGCTTTTTGGGTCACACCTGGCAATGTTCAGGGGTTATTCCTGGCTCTTGCATTCAGGAATTACTCCTGGTGGTGTTCAGGGGAACATATGGAATGCCAGGGATTGAACCCGGGTTGTCTGCAAGGCAAACGTCCTCCTTGCTGTACTATCATTCCAGCCCCATTCTCATGGTTTCTGAGAGGGTCAAACTCTGGCTTCTCCTTGTCACTAACCTCCTCGATCCCAGTGGAACAAAGGCCTCAGAGGCAGGAGAGACCAAGGTCTACAACCCCTCCCACACATCATGCCCTGCTCATCCCTGGGGGACCATTGTCCCTACCTGCAGTGATACATGTAGGGATGGGGTGGTGGCAGTGGAGCTCCACCCGAGTCTCTGGCCTCCCTGAGTTTCTGCTTCTCTCCGGTGAAATACGCGACATCTCTCTACTGACACTAGAGACTGACACTGTATGTCCGTGCAGCTCTGCCCAGCCCTGCTCACCCCCTGTGCCAGGCCCTGCCTCCTCATCATTGTGACTGTGAGGGATGATGATCGAGGACAGGCTTGTGTGACCCAAATCCTGGACAGTGTCGTCCCGCCAGGCTCCTGGCTAGAAAATTTGCAGAGATTAATCTGGAGACAAGGAGCTGAGAGGTTAGAAGCGGACTATCTCTTTCTCCCTCAGATAAAGTCCCTCCTCTTCCCCCCATCCTGCGCTCTTAGTTTATGTGGAGGCTGCGCCCAGTGTGGTTCTGGGGCCAGCAGAGCAGTGCTCAGGAGTCAGGGAGGCTGGGCGTGGGACTCGGGGCTTCGTGCATGCTAGGCAAGTGCTCTGTCACTCACACTGCCTCCCAGTGTTTGCTTGTGCTTCTTCCCTCAGCTCAGCCAAGCACCTGTCACGGGCTCCTCCAATTCTGCTGCCAAGGCGGAATCTCTGCTCAGCTCAGAGGCTACGGATCTCAGCCCACACCAGCCCTCTCTGTAGGAATGATTTCCAGAACTCCCCCTGTGCCTGGATCCAACCCATGGCTGTTTTTCCCCAAGTGCTCACTGGGAGATCTTCACACTCACTGTCTCCTTCCCAGCCTGCTGTTTCTTCCCCCCATCCTTACTCATACACACATACACACAAATACACACACATACACACACACAATACACACACACCTCCCTTCAGCTCCATTTCTGCTGGATCTGGGATCTCCTCCCCAAGCTTCATCTCTCCTGCTCCAGCCTCCAGGAGATGGGCAGACATCTGGAGGACTTCCTAACATCCTGTGTCCCCACAGCATTTTGTTGGCCATCCCTCTTGAAAGGGCTCAGGGGCATATATGTGACTGGGGCCTGGAGTTTGGGGGGAACATGGAAGGGGACTGAACGGGGCTAGCTGGATTAAAGAGCAGTCTTGCTTTCTGATTGTGAATTCTCCATTCCTATTGAGTAAGTCAAAAATCTTTTAAAAAGGGGCCAGAGAGATCGCACGGTGGGAAGGCACTTGCTTTGCATGTGTCTGACCAGATTCAATCCCTGGCACCCAATACAGTCTCCCGAGCATGACCAGGAGAAACTCCTGTGCACAGAGCCAGGAATAAGCCCTGAAAACCACTGGGTGTGACCTAAACCAGACAAATCTTTCACAAAGGTGACAACAAACCACTCGGGTTAAACACTTCCTCTCTCCCCACGATCAAACGGCCTCTTGCTACCTCCTCCTCTCCTGCTGCTGTTGTTAATACAAACTTTTGCTTCACTGGGAGGTTTCCAATGTGTGAAGATGTTTTCTGCTTTGCCCACTTAATAGTCTTTTACATGGACGTTTCTATTGTGTCCACTTAGTCTCCGGAGCTGTCATTTTTAATAACTACAGCACATTAATTTGACCACCGTTGGCTTGCTGCTGTGGTTGGGCATTTGGGTGGCGGCCAGCTTTCCAATCTTGCAGAGTGTTGCCGTGAATATCTTTGTCAAGTGCCTTTTTAACTCTTTCCCTCTGGATTCTTTCTCCTGGGTGGAGTCCCACAGGAGAAGCCCCAGGTGGAAGGGCACAGGTGGTTCAGGGCTCCCATTCTAGATTGAGGCGCCCATGGTCAGATTCCTTTCCCTGAGGACAGACGGGAAGTGCAGCTCGAGCTGCAGGGATGATGGAACAGGAGGCGGGGAGCACGTCAGGCCAGTTGAGGGTGCTGGAATGGCCCCCACAAACAGCCTCCCACCCCCAGACTCACAGGGTCTGAGGCCCTTTACTCAGCGGTGGACAGGGCAGGCAGGATCTGGGTTTGTCTTCGGTGCAGTTTTAGATGCACAAGGGGGTGGCAGCTGCTGGTGGTGCCAGTGTGTTCACGGTCAGTCCAGCTTCCAGCACAATGGACAGTGTCCAGAAGGGTCATGGGGAGGTGGTCCGAAGGCAGACAAGGCTCTTCCCAGGCACCCTGCAGGGCCTGACTTATTTTCCTTAGAGGAGAGTTTGCAGCGATACCTGGACGAGGATGTTCTGCTGGAGAAGCAGCACCCCAGACTGGAGCATGGGGGACGCAGTGACCAGTTCCTGGAATAGTACAAGGATGCAGGGACAGACGTGAGCTCCTTCAACTCTGGAACGATCTCTGAGGGAGGTCTTTTCCTTCCCGTTTACAGATGAGGAAACTGTAAACTTCCAAACCTTCTCAGTCTTCTCTGTAACTTCTGTAGAGTCCACAAGTCCCAACTGGATCCGAATCCAGTTCTGTCTGATTGACAAATGTTTTCCAAATGCTCTGGGATGAAATTGAAAAAAACTCATAAGATTTGCTCCATCGAATCTTCCAGACCAGTGGCTTTGACCTGGGAGGGTCAGGTGGAACAGTAGCACTTCTGGCTGTGGGGCCCGTGGCAGAATCCACTTACTTTCTTGCCAACTTGTCACCAGGTGGGTGGGCTCACCTCCATGGGTTGGACACGGAAGATTTGATGTTGTCACAGTCAGGGAATGAAACTGGGTCCTGAGAATGAGGCTGAGCGCATAGGAGGGGCCTTGACCTTCCAGCCCAAGAGCAGCCCCCCAACATCGTCTGCTTGTCCCGAGAAGCCTCTTCCCTTTGCCTCCTGCTTCTCTGTGGGAAGGAGCTTCTTGGGGACCTGCAGTCTGGGAGGCAGCAGAAAGTCCCCCCGGAAGTGTCCCTTAGCCAACTCGGTTGGAAAGCCAAGATGTGTGTGAATCTGGTTCACCCCGTTTGTGTGTATACCCCCATTTATTTTCATCTTGAACCTCATTCCTTCTCTGTTGACAAGGGTGAGCAGTGAGACTAGTCTGACAAGGCTTGCAAAGCCCAAAACTTTACAAAGCGTAAAATTTTCATTTTGTTGTTATGGAGGTGACAGCTGGAAGTGTTCTGGGCCTGGGGTCCCCTCCCTGGGGTGTCAGGGCCACAATGGCTGGGGGAGGGGGTATAGGATGTGTGTTCAGTTCCTTATGGCTGGCTCTTTGGAGTCCAGATGGCTTTCAGGTGCTGGCCTGGGGTGATTCTAGAGGCCCATGTCGCCTTTGAGACCAGCACCCCCAGGACAGAAGCTCTACATCCTGGCTTGCCAGGCTCCCTGGAGAACTGGGGTGGCACCCCAGCCAAGGATGGGGGCCCCTTGCAGGCTTGCTCACTCTCCCCCACCCCGGCCTCTTTGTCTTCTGCGCACACTCCCTCCCCCAGGGCTGGTGAGGACTTGGGGGTGGAATCTTCCCAGGGGACCTCCGTGTCCTTTCACGCATTCCTCCCCCCATACCCCCAACAGGAGCACTGTGGAAAGGGGGCTGAGCTGCCAGCCTCTCAGTCCTGGGGGACTGTTTGGCTTCAGTGGGTCCATCTGTGATGTGGGCACCCAAGATCCTGGCTTTCGGCTTTCTGGAGAGAAACCAGAAGCAGAAGCAGGTTGGCTGCTCGCCCCCTACACCCCTTGCCTGCCAGACCCATGTTTTTTTCTGCACGGAGACCAAGGCAGGCGACTCCTGTTCCTGGAAAGTGTCTTCCCAAGTCATGGAAACAATGCAATTAGCTGCCTCTTTGTTCAGGGCGTTAATGAACTTTTTTTTTTCTCCCTGAATGCACCTTCTTCTAGGTACCGCCCCACCCGCCCGCCCCATCATCTCTGGGGTGCTGGCAGGGGGACGGCAATTAGATCCTCGTTATGGTGCAATTAATTATGGTTTGCACATTGCTGGAGGAGCTGGGAGGAATTCCTCGACAGCGCAGGCCGGGAGGAGGCCTGACTCTGGGGCAGGCAGCAGGAGCTCAGCTGAACCCAGGGGCTGGAGGGGAGGTGATGGCACCCAGATCAGGGTTAGGCAGAAGGCAGACCTGGCACCCCATGCTCTCGCTCATGAACTTTCAGTAGAGCTGGAGTGATAGTACAGTAGGTAGGATGTTTGCCTTGCACGCAGTCCATCTGGGTTCGATCCCCGGCATCCCGTATGGTCCCCATGGCACCACCAGGAGTAGTTCCTGAGTGCAGAGTCAGAGGTAACCCCTGAGCATTTCCCAGTGTGACCTAAAAAGCCAAAGAAAAGAAAGAACTTTCAGTAGCTCCCTCATCCTCACTGAGCTGTCAAGACCAGCCCCTTGCTTAAACATGCGTGGCCAGTATTGTCCCAAAACCCGTCTCCTTGTAGATCACATCATGGTGCTCCTGCCCTGTCCCCATTCCTCCCACAGGGCCGATTGCCAGCACTGCTCCCTATCCAGCAGCTCACGCTCATTTCTCACCTGGGGTGTCAGTCCTTCCCCCTACTGCTCTGTCCTCTACTTGAGTGGCACCATCGTTTGGAAAAGAGTCTTCCCAGAGTCTCTCTGAGAATGAAAAAGGGACACAGATCAACTTACTCTGTCCCCCAACCCGCCATCACCCACCCACTTCCAGAATGTTAGTTCTCTCCCTTGAGAACCCCGAGAGGTCAGAGAACCCAGGGTCTATCTCACAGATCCTGTGTGTCACATGCCCAGCTTGCCGAGTCTCCTTGGCACCCCCTCCTTGTGCACACTGCTGCCAGAATTGGCCTCTGCCTTCCAGACACCCCACTCGAGGCGGGGGCTCCGCTGCTGTCCACCACTGCTGTTCTGTATATGGGTCCTTTACCTGTGTGTCCAGGACAACGGACTCGGCACCAGTACCGAGAGCCACGGTTCTGTCCCTGAAGGTCGTGCAGCTCCTTAGGGATTGTTGGACCACTGCTGAGAATTGGGGGGTGCCCTGGCATGCTCTATGTCCTGCCGGACATCACCCGGGAGCTTCACCATGTGTTTCTGTTCAGCGTGAGAGCTTACTCTGGCTTTTTTACACCACTCTTTGGGGGTCCAATGAATCTGTGTCTAGGGTGTTTCCACTGTGCAATGACAAGCAGATAGAGGGCAGAACCACCATATACACATATGTGCATACACATGTAGACATCATCTTCTTTGTCCACACAGAGAACACAACAGCCATGTCCACACATGCACATACATTTATACACATACACATGACTATGAACCATTTCACTGAGAATTACATGCTGGTTTGCTCTCCAGGACGTCAGGGATGGAGTGATACTCCTCTACAGCATAGGTGGGCAGGGTGGAGGTGCTGTGTGTCTATGTCCCAGTGCTTGGGTCCCCCTTCTTCCATGTACCTGTGTGTACTGTGTGTGTATGTGTGTATGGGAACAGCTGTCCTGACTGTGTATGGGCAAGTATCATGTACACATGACTGGACTGTCCCATAATGTGTGCATATGTGTGTATATGACGGTTCACTCCGTGTTCACAGCTGTCCTCTGTGTGTTTGTGTGTATGTGTGTGTGCACAGCTGTCCTCTGTGTGTGTGAATATGACTATCCTGGACTGGTGTGTGCACAGCTATCCTTGGCTGCATGTGTGCAAGGCTGGGCTGTGTGTGTGTGTACGTGACTGTCCTGGGTTGTGTGTGTGCATGACTGTTCTGGGCTGTGTGTGTGTGCCTTGCTGTCCTGGACTGTGTGTGTGCATGACTGTTCTGGGCTGTGTGTGTACATGGCTGTCCTAAGCTGTGTGTATTCATGACTGTCCTGGACTGTGTGTGCACAGCTGTCTGGGGCTGTGTGTGTACAGCTATACTGGGCTGTGTGTGTGCATGGCTGTCCTAGGCTGTGTGTGTGTACGGCTGTCCGGAGCTGCATATGTGCATGGCTGTTCTGGGTTGTGTGTGTGCACGGCTGTCGTGGGCTGTCAAAGCTGTCCTGGGTGTGTTTGTACACAACTGGCCTGGGCTGTGTGTGCACAGCTTTCCTGGGCTGTGTGTGTGCACAGCTATCCTGGGCTGTGTCTGTGTGCAAGGCTGTCCTGGGCTGTGTGTGCACGGCTGTCTTGGACTACGTGTGCACGGCTGTCCTGGGCTATGTATGTGTATGACTGTTCTGGTCTGTGTGTGTGCACAGCTATCCTGGATTATGTGTGTGTGCATGGCTGTCCTGCACCTGCTTTCGGAGTGTCAGGCCAGTTCCGCTGTGCTGAGTGGCAGGAACGTGTCTGTGGGCGGGGGGAGAGGGGGCAGAGGTGCCCTGGGAGACACATGTGCCCTGTGGCACACCTGTTTCTGTGTGTCCCTGAGGAGCAGGCTGTCAACAGCTGTCAGCCTGCTCACCTGTAGCCTTCAGTCTTTCAGTGACAGAAAACATTTGTTCAACTTCAGGAAGCCCATGGTTTAGTGTTCCTGGGGTTCTGATGTGTGACGGCCCATCAGACTGGAGGGGGCCTGCCCTGCTCCTGCCATTTCCAGCCCCTGGTCGTGCTCCCTGGCCCCCACACCTTCCACTCCCTTCTTCTCCCTTGGGGGTCCTGCAGCCAGCAGAGGGCCCCTCAGGGCTCCTTATGGGAGCTGAGATCCCCCAAGCATCCCCCCTGCCTTCACAATGGGGTTTTAGTTTCCTGAGTTACCCCTTCAGCTGTTCTAATGCCTTTACACTTCGTCAGTTTATGCTGTTCTTATGCCTTTTTACTTCTCCAGTTTCCTACTTTTCATCATTCAAATTTTCTTTTCCTTTTTAAAATTTGTTTTTTCTCCATGACTTGGAGGCCAGCCACACATGCTAGGGGAAAAGGGAGCTCAGATAGAGAAGGGAATACCAAATAAAGGGTGTTGGGAGGATCCTCCCAGGATGGAAGATGCATGCTGAAAGTAGACTATAGACCGAACATGATTGCCACTCAATGCCTCTCTTGCAAACCACAACACCCAAAAGGAGAGAAAGAACAAAAGGGAATGCCCTGCCACAGAGGCAGGGTGGAATGGGGGGATGGGGGGTGGGAGGGACCCTGGGACCTGCAGTGGTGGAAATTGGGCACTGGTGGAGGGATGGGTACTTGATCATTGTATAACTGAAACCCAAACACAAAAATTTGTAAGTCTACAACTGTACTTCACAGTGTTTCACTAATAAAAATTAAAAAATAAAATAAAATAAAATTTGTTTTTGACCTACACCCGACTGGACTCAAAGCTTAATCCTCCTGGCTCTGTGCTCAGGGATCACTCCTGGTGGAACCTCAGCTACCATATGGGGGGTAGGGTATGTGTGATGTGAAAATCTGGGTGGGCTGCATACAAGGCAAACACACCCTACCCATTGTTCTACCTTTCCATCTCCTGACTCAAATTCTCTCCCTATCCTGCACCCCTTCCTTGGCCTCCCAGGTTGGGTTCCCTGCTGTGTGGAGTGAATTAATTAGAGAGCTAATAAAGGGCTTCCTGGAAGCGTGTGGCTTCTTCTCCCGCCCCTGGCCAGCCCCTGCCCTGACAATCCTTCGCATGGGCTGTGTTTGTGTTTGCAGTGGAAAGTGGTTCCTAATAGGAAGCTAATGTCCCAGAACGGCAGAACCCGCCTATGGGGAGTGCAGGGCCCTCGTGACCCCACGGCTAATTAACTGGTGGCTCGGAGGTGATGGCTCTGGGGGTACGGGGCGGGGCTGACAGCCTCCTCGATTACCAGTGCTCAGTCTGCAAACAGCGCAGGGTCTGTCTTGGCCCAGAGAGAGCTGGGATCGGGCTGTGCTGGGAAGTGCGGGGAATGGTGTGGTGTGCACACGGGCGCATGCATGTGTGCCTGTGCTAGGTGCAGGAGGGGAAGGATTCACTCAATTGTCAGTGAATGATGAGTTTGAGCTTTTTAGCCTTGACCAGGCTCCTGCTGTGTGGCCCATCCTTCTGAGCACATCAGCCCCGGACCCAGGTGTCATCTGCCCATTGGAGCAGGTCCCCTGTGGCCAGCAGCCTGGCAGCCTGGTCCTCATCAGCTGATCTGATGAACTGGAGGCTGGGTCTGCTGCTGCCTTGCTGTGGGGTCTCAGGCTGGTGTTTGGTGGTGGGGGAGGGGGCCAGGGGATGATTTAAGGAGGTTGAGCCTATAACTGGAGGTGGATGCTGTTGGGAGCTAGAAGCTGATGCTCTGGTCCTTGTCAAAGATGATCTTTGCGTATTTCTTCTTTTGGATCTCTTAGGAAGTGCTCCGGAAACCTAAGGACTCCTTCAGCAATTCTTGGTCAACCATACTGGTAGGTAGTTCAATGCTAAGACTCGAGAATACCTTGCTACTCAGGCCTGATGGTTTCAGGGATTTGCCGGGCTACCCTGGCTTGGGAGGCAACCAGGGCTGCCCCAGGCAGTGCTTTGAGGGATCATGTGGTGCTGGGAATTGGATAGGAGTCAGCTGCTTGCGAGGCGCGTGCTTAGTCCCCTATACTATCTCTCCTGCTCCTGGGTTAAGCGTCTTGACGTTTGAGGTTGAGACAGTGGTTCAAAGGGTGGCGTTGTCTGCATTGCTCAGGCTTGATCCCCCATACCACTGGGTCTCCTGAGCACTCCTGGGAGGGGCACCAGAACACTGTCTTGGGAATGGCCCCAAGCTCTACTTGGTGTGATGCCCACAACCCCCCCCCCCCCCCAAACACACACACACACACACACACACACACACACACACATGAGCCTTGACTCTGGGGCAAGGGATGTGGTCCAGGGGTAAAGCACAGGTGTGCCGTCCACGGGGTCACATGTGGCCATTGAGCATGTGCACCAGGAGAGATGAGGTGGGTGCAGGATGTGCTGGGCTTTTAGAACAAAAATAAGAACACAAATATATCACACACATTGTTAGACTGTGTGAAAGCAGTAATATTTTGCCCGTGTTGTATTTGGTGAAATATCTTTTTTTTTTCCTTTTCTTTTTGAGTCACACCCGGTGATGCACAGGAGTTCTCCTGGCTCTGCACTCAGGAATTACTACCCCTGGTGGTGCTCCGGGGACCATATCAGATGCTGGGAATCGAATCCGGGTTGGCCACATGCAAGGCAAATGCTTTACCCGCTGTGCTATCGCTCCAGCTCCAGTGAAATACCTTCTTAAAATTAAGATCACCTTCGTAGTAATAAGTTCTTAGAATGGAATTGAGAATTCCACTGGACTTCTTTGGGAATCCACACCCTCTGGACTTCTTTTAGATGCGACTCCCTGGGTTCAAAAACCACACTTCACTGCTCAGGGGCTACAGAGCCTTGGGAAAATGCTCAGATGCTCTGTGCCTCAGTTTACATATCTGTAAAATGAGGCTTGCTCTAGAATCCCCGGCACATAGGGTGGCTATAAATATTGAATGAGTTAATTTGTGCTTTGCAGATAGGAAGCGCAATATAAATATTAGACATCCTTCTGATTAGTTAATTAATATTTGTTGAATAAAGCATGGAATTCCTGAATCCTCACCACCCTGCCTCCACCCCCTCTCCGTGCTCCCACTTATTTGTCATTCAACATTTATTCAGCAAATATTTATCGAGAAACTACAATGAGGCAGGCACTGTGATTGACACTGCAGGCAAAGAGGAACATTTATAATCGATCAGTGAATTAATTCAGTGGGTCTTGGGGGCTCCTATCTTGTGTGCCAGTTGCTGGGGGGTTCTGGGATACCCAGGGGACAAATGACACTTTCCGGTTTTCTTGGGTTCACCGAGGACACAGGTCTTGGCAAGGTCACAGCAGCACTGTGGGCTGTGTGCCGGGTCACTGGGGTCCCAGGGGAGGAAGGCAAGTTGAAGAGTGGGCGAGAGCATCTTTGCAGGGCTGATGCACCAGCAGGGTCTGGCCAGGCAGTCGGGGGGACTGTGTCTGGATGAGGAAAGACATTTCCTCCATCATCCATCAGATGCGGAGTGGAGGGAAGCAGGGTCACCCAACTTAACCTCTGACGCCTTGCCTCATCAATATCCGTCCAGGCGACTGTTGGTGGCTAAGTGGACAAGCTGGCTGGTTGATTGAATTTTTCACTCATCATTAGGATCCTGGACAGGACCTTAGAAACTCGAGCCATCCAACGGGATTCCCCAGCATCTCTGGGGGGCTGGAGTTTGGGGTCCTTGAATGGCAACACCCTGCAGGTCCCCCCCAAAAACCCTAGAGCCAGCCTCTTTAGCTGACCGGCCGTTTAGTGCACAGCTGGTAAGTTAAAAACAGTTTAGTGATAATTCCACCTCCGCACTGAAGTCTTCCAGCGACTGTTAATGAATTTAAATGCTGGGGATTTTCTCGGATGCCTCATTGCATATGCTCCTCACATTTAGATGCTAATGAAGAAGCCTTGGACGCAGGCCCAGGAGCTGGACCAGGAACGGTGGCCTGGATGGGCCGGTCAAGGGGTTCTCATTTCTTATCGGCCTTTAATCAGTGAATTCTCTCCACAGGTTCACAGGCCTCAGTCCCCATGGAGGTGGAGATGGTGCCGGGATGAGAAGGTCTGGCTCACACAGGGGGCCGCCACAGCCCTGGGATCCCTTGGTGACCTGTGATGGGTGGGGAAGTCCCGAGGCTGGTGTTCTTGCGAGGCTCCTGACTTGGAGCGAAGCACTTTTGGTCAGTCCCATCCTTTGGGATGGAGCAGGGGAGTAGAAGACAGAGCCGGTGGGTGGAGGAGGGCGAGAAGGGCCTGGAGGAGGCTGTTTACCCTGGCACTGGTCAGCAGAGGGTTTCTGAAGCTGGTGGATGGCCGGATGGCACTGGGCATAGTGGGCAATGTTGTAATTGACCCGCCATCCCCCCCGGGCGTGGAGAGATGGGATCAGGGTCTTCTGAGCATCTGCCCTCATTTTGAAAGAAACCAAAAGGAAAAGAAAGGCAAGTAGAGAATGTAGAGTAGCAGGAAAGTTAAGAAAGCTAACTCCCGGCTCCAGACAGCCTGTCTCAGACCCAACCTGGCCTTGACCGCTTCTGTGACCTGAGGCTTAAGCACTAGATGCCTCAGTTTCCCCCTTCACCAAAAGTGGATCATAATAACATCTGCCTCATTTCAGAAGATGAATCAAACTGTTTGGTCAATTATGCCTCAACAACACTGAAAGAAAAAGCAGAAAAAGGTAGGAACGCGCGTCTGTATGTTCAGGGCCTGAGAGTGCTCCCTTGGGGTGGATAATCACGTTTCCTCTGGACAACATGTGGCAGGAGTGTTCAGAGATGGACATTCAGGCTTTGCTTCTGCCCCTGGGGCTGGGAGGGCCCCCCTGCTGCTCCACACACAGAAAGTGGGCTGCCAGCATCTCTGGAAACTATTTCCCTTGGCTGCCTGCAAATCCACCGACAATTCTGTAAATTTGCTTAAGGATTAAATCAAGAAGCTGCTCTTTCTTGGTCCCCATAGCTGCGCATGCAGCACCTTCAGAGGCAATGTTCAGAGGAAATAAAGTCTCCTCCATGCCTGTAACCTCCCAGGGCATCCCACGATTGGCCCCATGTCCCTTCCCGGGAAGAGACACCACCTTTCTCTATGGGATGCGTGTCCTGTGCCAGTAGCAGGCTGCCTCTGTGGACGCTCACCCATCTCTGCCTTTGTCTCTTCCCTCAGACACGGGTCTTTGACTTCCTGTTTCCCCTAGCAGATTGTATTTCTCCCACACTACCCCACAAGGAGGGTTGAGACCCAGAGCCCCAAGTTTTCCTGAATAGGGAGGAGTGTGGGAAGTTGGAGGCTGGGGCTGGCAGGGCCTCCTAGAACAGTGGTTTGGACCCGTCCTTATGTGGCAACAATCCTTGTTCCATTCCCAGCGGGAAAGTGAGGTGGGGTTCTCTCCTTCCTCCGCGTTCAGCCTGGCTGCCCCCTTAAAGGGAGCCCAGGTGGGTGAACAGGAATCTCAAATTGGCCCATGGATGCCTCTTCCAGGCCCCAAATTAGGGGTGGGTGTGTACTGGGAATGCAGAACTGTGTCTGAGTTCCTCTCCCTGATCCCAGCAGGGCCTGGGGTGAGGGGGGGTGTTGCCCCCCACCCCCCATTGCTACAGGCCTAGGACCCTCCACGGGACTGACGAAGACGTGGGGACCTGGGCTGGGACAGAAGGCCCCAGTGCGCAGGTACCGAGGAGGACCCCCGGCTGGGCCCCTCCATCTCCGCAGTCTCTACCTCCCGCTCTGAGGCGACTCGCCACCAGATGAACTTTCTGCAGAGTAATTGGTGCTGGAGGGACGGCCACATCCATCCAGACGCTCCGCTCCCAGCCTCTGATTAAGGGGCACGGGGTTAACTGGTCGCCATTCAGCAGGCACGCAGGGAGGGGGCTGCCCTCCTGACCCCGCTTCTTCCCCATCCAGGCGGCAGCTTGCTAGCGGCCAATGTGACCAGGACACCTTGCGGCTCTGGGAGGTCCCCGAAAGAGGGAGAGTAGCGCCCGTCCTGCCTCCCTCCATTAGCCCCCAAACCACCCCTGTGCCAGCAGCACCTGGCTGGGACATCCTGCTGCTCCGAGAGAACCCCGACCATGCTGGCTTGCCTCCAGGGCTGGAGAGCTCACTACCTCTCCTTAGAATCCATTCATTCCACGGGGCAGGCGGGGGTGGGGGTTGGGGGGTAGGGTGGGGCAGGGCAGGGTGGGGGGGATGATTTTGACTGCTGGAAAGTTCTCCTGCGGTATCAGACCACATTCTCTTTCCGCATAGCTCCCCTCTCTGGCCTGAGGGGCAGAAGATGGCAAGTCTCCTTCCTGGGACTGGCCTTGGGGTGCTGTTCGGGCAAAGCTGTTCCTTGCTTGCTGGCGAGAGAAGCTCCTCTACTCTGCGTGGTTTCCAATAGTTTCATACCCGAGGAGCGAGGGAATAGAGGAAAACAAAGCTATGGACTGCTCAGGCAGAAATGAAGACCATTCTTCATCCTAAGATTATTTACAGCCATGTTGCTCCAGAAAACTGTGGCTTCAGGGGCAGTAACATTTTTTTGGGGTGGTCACACCTGGCGATGCACAGGGGTTATTCCTGTCTCATGCACTCAGTAACTACTCCTGGCAGTGCTCGGGGAACCATATGGGATGCTGGGAATCAAACCCGGGTCGGCTGAGTGCAAGGCAAATGCCCTACCTGCTGTGCTATTGCTCCAGCCTCACAACACTTTTTTTTTTTTTTTGGTGGACCAGCGGGGAATTTCTGTGGACCATCGTCAGCCCCACACACTGGCAGCTGGAAACCAGAACCCTTCCCTCTGCTCATTGTTTGATTCTGGAAACTCCCTTGGGTGTTGGGGGTCCAGTGGCCTCGGGTCCAGCTTTCCCTGGAAGCAGCTCTGGGCACAGAGGCTTGACTCTCAGAGCTACCAGATAGACATGGGCTGCTGGAGAGCGTCAGCAGAGCCTGACACAGAGGAGGTCTTCAAGGCTCCCCCAGAGCACGACCCATCCCTGCTTCCCAAGTGGCTCCTGCACCCGAAGCTGGCCCCTCTTACCTGCCTGCAGGTGGCCCTGCAGCTCTCTGCTGGGTGATGCTGGCACCAGAGGCTTTCCCTGAGCTCCCTCCCACTGCTGCAGCTGGGGGTCCCCATGCTCTGGTCTTTGGCCCTGCCGGCTACCTGTCCCACAGGCCCCAGACCCAGGTCCTTCTCCTGCTCTCAGGAGTTTCCGATGACCCTCCCCCTCAACACCGTGAGATGGAGTCAAGACTTTCTGCTTCCAGAAGGTTCTTGTTACTCTCTGCAGGCAAGTCTGAATTCAAAAGCCCCTCCCCTCTCCCACACTGCACATGCACGTGGCTCATGCTGCTTAGGTTTTGCTCTGATTTTTTTTTTTCCGGTTCTCGGACCATTCCTGGTGGTGTTCTGGGCCCATGTGATGGTGGGATGGAACTTGGGTCTCCAAGGTGGCATTGCTTAGCCCCTGCTTTAAGTCATTTTATCTTGGGTGAATGATGCAGTCTTGTGGAAAAATCAGATTCAGGGGCGGCACTGGCTCTGTGTGGCCACATCCTGCACACTCGGGTCAAGTTGGTGGGTGTGAGGCTGCCCTAAAGTGCTCCTCTTACAATAGTTGAGATAAGTACCAGGAGGTCTTCTCCAGGGCTTGGAAGCCGGCAGCGCATGCTGGCGGGGAAAGGCAGCTCAGATAGAGAAGGGAACACCAAGTAAAGGGTGTTTGGAGGACTCGCTCGGGATGCGAGATTCGTGCTGAAAGTAGACTATGGGCCCAACACGATGGCCACTCAATACCTCTATTGCAAACTACAAGACCCTGAAGGAAAGAGTGAGCAAAAGGGAATACCCTGCCACAGGGGTGGGGTGGGGTGGGAGGGATGGGCTGTGGGAGTGGGAGGGCTACTAGGATCATTGGTGGTAGAGAATGGGCACTGGTGGAAGGATGGGTACTCGATCAGCACGAAAGTTTGTAAGTCTACAACTGTACCCCATGGTGTTTCACTAATAAATAAATAAATAAATAAATAAAGTTCTCCTCTTACAGCTCCTAAAGTGCTCCTCTTCCAGCTCTCATCAATTGCTCAGTCGCATGGACTGACACTTATTTGTTTCACTGCTTGATTCTCTGGTATCTTCATTTGGGATCAGTCCTTCCCCAGGCCCCTAAAGTCGACACCAAGTGGAGGGTGAGAAACCCCATCAGCCCTTGCACATACCTCTGAGTGGAGTGCTCCTCCCTGGGGGACCGGGGCTGGCCCTGACCCACAGGACTCAGCCGAGGTGCCATGTTTGCAGCGTGGGACATGGACCCCAGAGCTGTAGCTTCTGGTTGGCCATCTTAGAGTTCTGAGCCAGCTGGTCTTCCTTCTGGACGCCGGGAACTTGTGGGGTAGTAACAAAAGCCTCTTGCCACCATCCTTACTCCATTCCAAGGCCAAATTCTTCTTCTCAGGGACCCCCACCGGCCACATGGAGGCACGGGTGTGTGACACTCACCAGTCCATGGAATCCGAGGATGAATCCTAAGGGCAGTGAGTGCTCCCTGGGCCATGAGCTCCTTGGCTCCCACTGGCCTGGCTCAGACCCTCAGGCTGAGGTCCAGGGAGCATCCTGGGGCCGGTGTTTGCAGGTGAGCTGGAGAGGATGCAGGAGGGACTGAGGCTTCAGATACTTCAGGCTTCTGTGCATGTGCCCCACTCTCTGCAGGCCCAGACACCCAGATGAGGAGGACATGACCATCCGCCTTATGGTAGCTCAGTCTAGGGCAAGATGCTAGGACAGATGCTCAGCAGGGCTGGTGCATGTCTTCAGTGGAGTCTGGGGACAAGGGGGCTTTTTGAGGATCACAGTGATGATAGGAGAGGTGACAGGCAGGTGACAGGGGAGGGGTCAGGGATGCTAAATGTCCTGTTCCCCTCTCCTGAGGATGAAAATCACCCATCCTGACCAGTATGACTTTATTTTGTTTAGATTTTAGTTCACTCCCGGTGGTGTTCAGGGGCTACTCCTGGCTCTGTGCTCCAAGATCGCTGATGGCAGTGTTCAGGGGGACCATATGGGGTGCTGGGGATCAAGTCAGAGTGGACCTAAGTGGTAGCCTATAAGGTAAGAGCATTTATTATCTCTCTGGTCACCAAGACTTTGGAATATTTGCATTGGCAGGCAAGTAGGTGGAAAAAAAAACATTGAAATCATTTGTACCTGGAACCAGATTCTATTTTCTATGTAAATATAAAGCATCTGTGTCACAGATATAAAATGCACGGAATTTTCCAGGAACGCAACTCCTGTGGAAATGGAAGGCAGATTGTACTGTGTGCTGGTGGAAACCGCACTCTGAATTAGTCACCATGTTTGGGAGGAAAAAAAATCACATTTCTGATGGCCGTGGCCTTTGGGGTGTCAAAGTCCCAAACCCAAGCAAGCCTCTTGTGTCAAGCTGCCTGGATCCAGCACATGGGGCCCCAGCTCCGACCTCATCATTTCTGCATGAGTCGCCAAACCTATGCATTTATGTATTGAAATATATACATATTTCATTAGAAACATCTTCATTTTTGGTGGAGGGGAGTTGACACTGGTTGGCAGGATCGGTGATGGAACATTGTCTGTCAAAAACCCAACTATGAATAACTTTGTAAGGCACGGTGCCTTAATAAAATAAAATTTGGGGGAAATCATCTTCATTTTATTTTATATTACTGTTAGAACATTATGCTGATTTATTTTCAAAGGAACATGTCTAGGTAGGTTCCACCATCAATGAATTTCACTGCAGGATTGTAAAGGAATCCTTACAAACTATCTGTTAGGAAAATGACGGTGGTGGTGGTGGTAGTGGTGGGTACCAGGAGACTGAGGACTGAGCTTTTCCAGCCGGGGGTGCCCCCATCCCCCCCATCCCCCCAGGCAGGTGCAACTGGGTCCTGGATCTGGAAGGAAGCATGTGTGTTGGCAGGCTGGGGACGGCGACCCGCAGAGCTCCTGTCAGCTGGGTGTTTCCGGAGGGAGGGCAGGCAGGGGCTCAGGGATGTGGCTGCAGGAATAAGTATTTAAACTATTTCACAAATGGAGGCTCAGGGAGGTTAAATGACTTGTCACCATCATTGGGCTCCACAATCTCGGAGCTGATCACACATTCCCCTTGGCAAACATCTGGGGAGCGCCTACATTTGGAGACGCCAGACTCTCCATCCTGGGCACAGACGGGGTTGCAGCGGACACACACTCGCTGAGCCTCTAGGGGGGGTTGGCTTTCTGGCACCCAGACAGACCTTCCTGCTCTTCTATTTCTGTAAGAGATGGAGAGTAAACATGTGAACTGGGGTTCTCAGCCTTGGTGCCAACTGATGTTTGGGGTTCGGTAATGATCTGTTGTAGGGAGGCTGCCGTGTGATTTGGAAGGTTTCCCAGCCTCTCTAGCCTCTGCCCTCAGGTGCAATAGTGACAGTCCAAAATCTCTACAAGGATTACCAAAGGACCCTGAGGGCATTACCCAGCCCTCTCCAACACAGACCCCCCTCTAGTTTGAGAAATACTGTAGGTGAACCAGGAAGGAAAGCTTGGGCTCAGGAAAGTTCTTGGGAGACCAGGTAGGTAGATGGGCAGGGTCCGACCCAGAACCCCCGCACAGCCCAGCACTGCTGTTTGCTTAGATGGGCTCAGTTCTCTTTGAGCACCCTCCGAGATTCTGTTGGACAGGGACGTGGAGACACACGAAACACAGCCAGTGCAGTCAGCAGCCTGTCCTGCTTAGGGCTACAGATGTCAGAGTAGCCACACTGAAGAGCTGGGGAAGCAGGAGGGAGGCACTTGGGGGTGTCACTTCAGGCAGATCTTATAGGCTGTGCTGTGGCACTGTGACGTCTACGCTGGGCTGGGCCATGGCGCTGTGGTGTCTGAGCTGGGCTGTGCCGTGGAATGTGCCGTGGATACTGAGATGGCTGCCTGCTAGTCCTCTGGTTGGGAGTGTGGGCCGTGGGAGCTCTCAGCTAGGTCCTGCTCTAGGGATTGCATGGGATGGTCCAGTCAGGGAATCACCTTCCCCTGGGGCAAGACAGCCTCCATCGGAGAGGTGGATGCAGTAGAGTCCAGCGAACACCCCTGCCTGGGACACCCTCAGGGTTCCTCCTGCTCACCCCTGCCTGGGACACCCTCAGGGTTCCCCCTTCTCTGGTCCTGGAGGGCTAGGTTGCAGCCTCCGTTTTACAAATGCCTCCACCACTCACTTCTCTTCCCCCAGGTCCTGAGACATTTCCTGAGATGCTTAGGAGGTGGCTGTAATGTGACCCAAAGTGCAGTGTGGCTGACACTACCCAGGATAACTCTGGGCCTCTGGGGGAGGAGGTGCTCCTTCCTAAGTCTGGGGGCCCTAGGAGGGAGGAGAGGAGGAGGATATCTGAGGGGGACACCAGAGGTTCCGAGGGCCAGGGAGGTGGCCATGCCTCTACCTGTCCTGGGAGCTGTGAGCCAGCAGAGGTCACTGAGCCTGTGATGGGAGCAGGGTCAGAGCAAGAGATTCAAAGACGAGCAGTCAGCACAGGGGCTGCCGGGGATGAGCAGATGCAATCCTCTGAAAGAGGGAGAAGGGGTGGCCTTGAAGGAAGGAGTGTGCTGTGCTCAGGGCTCAGGAGAAGCTGAGGTCCAGGAGGAGTGGTCCCCTAGGACAAAGCCCTCTAACTGAAGCAGGAAGCAGAGCCGTGATGCTGGGCTTCCCACAGTGTGAGTGTGAATGCTCCTGGCCCCATGACAGGTGCTGACAGGACCAGAGGTGGGGAAAGTACCAGGCAGGGCAAGGAGGGGGAGAAGGCCTCTGGAGCATATCCCAGAAGGGCCTGTCACCTTTGCTGCTCCGGACCCCCCTAACCTGGCCCTCCCCCCAACCGGCACTGTTCCTCACTGCTCTGCCTTAATACAGTCTCTGAGAGCAAGGGGGTGCAGAAGTAGGAGTCATGCCATTGCTTCCCACCAGGGGGCGACCCCAAGGCCCTGGAAGAAGGCTCAAATAAGGATCTGCCCGGCTTTGCCGCAGCTCCTTCCGAAGCCCACTTCCCACACAGCCGTGAAGGCTGGAGAGAGGAGAGGGACACCCAGACGCCTGACCTGGGTGTGAATCTCGGCTCAGATGTTCATCCTCATGCCCTCCCCTTTCCCCACCCGCTTCCCCACCTGAGCAGAAATCCTGCAGGACTCCAGTCCCCGGCATCCCTGGTTTCACCCCTCAAGCCGCTTCAGACGGTAGGCTGGGTCTGATTCCTCTTCTCACACGAGGAAACTGAGGCTGGAAGAAGAGATCTTCCCAGGCCCAAGCAGGAAGGCGGGAAGCTTGGGAAGAGCCTCACTCCGCTCCAGATCTGAATCTTTCACCTGCTTGCCATCCCCATCGGGTCCAAAGGGGAAATCCGAACTGGTAATCTAGACATTTCCTCCCGGCTTCCTATGGGAGGGTAGGTTGGAGGAAGTGGGCTTGTTTGGGAACAGAGCCCATCACGGAGGAGGGGCGTGGGGAGAAGGAAGGACCAAGGGGCGCATTCAAGCTGAGTCCCCGCGTTCATCCTCAAGCTTATCTCTTAATGTGATTTCCAAATGTGGTTCTTGCTCCTGTCTCAGCGCCGCCCTGATGGCTCCAGAGAAACCGTTGGCCCCATAACTTAAAACTTGGTCCTATTACCTGACCATACCATCTGCAGCAAATTATGAATTAATTAAAAATAAACCTGTAATTATCTTGTTAATAGAGCAATTATATTGCATTGTAATGTCTGTGTTAAGGCAGCACGTTGTTAAATGTTGGACTGTAACGCAAGCTGCCCTCTCTGCAAGGGAGCTTGGCAGTCCTCACTGTTTGTACACACAGGGGACCTCGTGCAGGGGCACGGCCCCGGGGTAGGGGGTGGGCGCTGGCACTTGCTCTTGCCTCCAGTCTGGGCGGGGTCCGGGCTGTAGGCAGGCTCTGTGCTTATTTCCCAGGGTGCTCATCAATTATTTTTTCCCTTGTAAAGGGCGGCCGTTCCCCTGAGTCTGGAGGGCCACAGTCTGTCAAAGGAACTGCAAAATCAAAGCAGGAGGAAATTGGAAAAGAGGACAGAGTCCTGGCCCTGAGGCTTCTCTCCTGGACCTCGGGCAGAGGTCAGAGGGCAGCCGGGGAGGCATGTGGCCCATCAGGGAAGACAAGGGTTGGCTGTGTCTGTGCGTGTATGTGTGTGCGAGTGTTATGTGTGATTGTTATGCGTATATGAGTATGTGTGTGCTATATGTGTGAGTGTGTGCATGTAAGTGTGTGTATATATGCATGTGCATGAATGTTATATGTGTGAAAGTGCATGTAAGCATGTATGCGTGTGAACATATATGTGATTGTGTGAGTGTGTATGTGGAAGTGTGTGTGCACTATATTTGTGAGTGTGTTATGTATGAATGTTATATACATGTGAGCATGTGTGTGCTATATATGTGAGTGTGTTATGCATGTATGCGTGTGGATATGTGTGTGTTAGATGTGTGAGTGAGAGTATGAATATGTATGAGCATGTGTTATGTGTGTGTGTGCATGTGTGTGTATGGTATGCATGTGCACGAGTGTTGTATGTGTGAAAGTATATGTGAGTATGTATGTGTGTAAGCATATATGTGATTGTGTGAGTGTGTATGTGGGAATATGTGTGCACTATATTTGTGAGTGTGTTATGTGTGAATGTTGCATATATGTGTGAGTATGTGTGTGCTATCTGTGTGAGTGTATTATGCATGTATGTGTGTGTGGATATGTGTGAGTGTGTTATGAGTGTGAGTGTGTATATGGATATGTATGAGCATGTGTTATGTGAGTATACATGTGAGTGTGTGTATGTGCATGAGTGTTGTATGTGTGAAAGTGTGTGAGAGCATATATGTGATTGTGTGAGTGTGTATGTGAGTGTGTGTGAGTGTGTGCGTGAGTTTGCTTGGGGGACTGGATGGATGCCATGTTCAGGTGGTCCACCCTGAACCATCCCCATGGAGTCCCCGAGAGAGTGGATTCCTGCTCCAAGCAGCCCCAGAGTCTAACGCGGAGATGCCAGGACCCTCTGCCCCCGGCAGCACCCTCACCCATCCCTCTTGCTGCCGGCCTCTGGAGAGCCTGTCCCGGGAGGGTTGAGATCTCTGCTTCCGTCCTCTGAGAAAGAGATCTACTGTGGACAAACACACACCACGAAGACCAGAAACCTAGACGGCAGAGTCGGAGGCACCCGAGCCAGCACCTCGCCTCAGTTCCTTGCCCCCACTTTGCAGAGGAGGAAGCTGAGGCTCCCGGAGTGGTGACTCTCAGCATTGGCCACTCCCCAGGCCTCCCCCTTCCCAGTGTCCCTGGGCCCTCACCGAGTCAGGAAGCAGCAAAGGCATGTTTCCTTGGATGTCGGGTGTCTAGGTAGCTAAGCTTGTGGCTAAGCTTGTCCGTTCCTTCACCCTCATTCTAATCTCTTCCCCTTGCAGTCCACCAAGCAGCAGGTAGCTCTCTGAAAACTGAGAATGCCCTGAGAAGGGGTGTGAACTCGGGGGGCATCTCTTACCCCTACCTCTTACCCCCCTCGCCACCCTCCCTCACCTCCTGATGTCCTTTATCTTCAGAGGAGGAGATTGGGACCAGAGAGGGGCAGCAACTTGCCTCAGGTCACACGGCAGCCCGCAGCAGGCTGCCCTCACCTGCACTCTTCCAGCCGTCCCCCCAGCCTGTGCCTCCCAGGGCCCTCTACCTGCTGGTCCCCCAGGCCACCTGCATCAACTCTGTATCCGGAATAGAACAGAGCTCCCAGTGCCAGGCAGTTGCAGGCACAGTGTGAGAGACATCTGGAGTGCTCGGGCTGCAGTCTGAGTGGGCCTGGCATGCATACCTTGTGGACAGTACTGCATTGTCTCCATCACACCAGGCAAGGGGTTAGTGTCACCCCCAGAGCATTTTGGGGGTTTGGGAGGTGAACAGTTGGCTCTGAGTCTGGACTCATCACGGCCTGGTTGTGCCGGCCGCCTGTCACCCTGGACCTGTCACCAATTATTTTTCCTTCCTTCTTTCCTTTCCTTTCTTTCTTTCTTTCTTTCTTTCTTTCTTTCTTTCTTCCTTCCTTCCTTCCTTCCTTCCTTCCTTCCTTCCTTTCTTTTCTTTCTTTCTTTCCTCCTTCCTTCCTTCCTTCCTTCCTTCCTTCCTTCCTTTCTTTTCTTTCTTTCTTTCCTCCTTCCTTCCTTCCTTCCTTCCTTCCTTCCTTCCTTCCTTTTTTTCTTTCTTCCTATTTCCTTTTTGTTCCTTTTGCTTTTTTGGGTCACACCCGGTGATGCTCAGGGATTACTCGGGGCTCTGCACTCAGGAATTACTCCTGGCAGTGCTGGGGGACAATATGGGATGCTGGGAATCAAACCCATATTGGTTGCATGTAAGGCAAATGCCCTACCCGCTGTGCTATCACTCTAGCCCCTCTTTTTATTTCTTGAGGTGGTATGTCATTGTACTTTTATTTAACTTCCCCCAGTGACTTATCACTTATCTCTTAAGATATGTACAATTTTTCCTGTTTTTATTGGCCATCTTTATGTCTTCTTCAGAGAGGTGTCTGTTTAGATTCCTGAAGTGACAAATATTTTGCTGCTCCATGCATGTCTACAAATGATTAGAAATGCCACACGTTTTTCTTGTTACAAGATTTTGATATTACAAGTAAATTTAACAAATAGGTATAAATTTGTAACTATGGAATCAATGAGTAATGATTTTTTAAAAATTTAATCACTGTCCCCTCCTCTCCCCCACTTACAACCAATCCAGTCACCAACTTTCTTGGAGACAATAACCCAGGTTTCCTGGGCTTTAAAGGGAGTCATTCAACTCTAGTGCAGAGCAGAGTGACAAAGAAAACGCTCAATAACATGAACCCTCATGGTTTTGTTTGCTTGGGGAACTTGTGTGCCTGCCCTAAGTCAGAGCAGAGTTTTCTATCAGGAAAAGGGCGTCATAGACATGGGGTACCCTCCAAGCCCCATTCTGCACGAGGATGGAGGGCAGAGACAGGGACCCTCAGGCCTTTCCTTATGCTCCTTCCCATCTCTGCTTACTGGGCTGTGATGACCCAGGGCCATGTGCCCACCTGGCTCTGGGACTCTAGGGGGTCTCACGCCTGTATGCCGGAGTACACATGTACCCGGCACCTCTGGGGTCTGCCTGTTGGGCTGCTTCTCCTACTTATTCCTGGAATAAGCAAAGTCACATCTTGGAGACTCAGTTCCTTCCGCTGTGGATTAAGGAACAACCTCCTAGTGCTGTTTGACCTGGAGCCAGTTACACTCTCTGCCAGCTGGGTTCATGCTATGTGCGACAGGGAAATAGGGGTCCCAAAGCGAGGCCTTCCTGGAAGTCACACACCCCTGGCTCGAATATTTCCAGCACCTCATATGGTCCCCCGAGCCCCACCAGGAGTGATGATTCCTGAAGACAGAAGCCAGGAGTCAGCCCTGAGTACCACCAGGTGTAATCCCCAAATAAATGCTTTGCAGGGCCAGAGAGCTAGCACAACAGGGAAGGCACTTGCTGTATGTACAGTCAACTCTGGTTAGAGCCCTCTCACCAGGATGGCTGTCACACCCAGAAAGCCCTGGTCCCTGGGCATGAGGGGCAGAGGTGCTGAGGTTGCAGCCTCACTCCTGCCCCTCCCAGCATATCCGGGGAGGAGTCAGAAGCAGAGGAACCCTAAATCACAGCTGCGCTAACTGGGGCTTGTAATGCTTGCTTCTGAGTATTTCTGTTTCTCAGAAGGAGGAGGGCTGTGGGTGCAATGCTAGCAGTACATCATGTTTATACCCGGCCCGCCCTCCTCCCGCCTCCTCCTGACCTCCTCATCCTTGCTCCATCCTCCTGCCTCCCACCTCTCCAGGGCTGGGCCCAGGGCAGGAGGGGGCCTGGAACTGAGAATGGGCGAGCGGGAGGCGGGGGGAGGCTCAGGGAGCCAAGCACTCCACGGGGAGTTCTCCCAGCTACTTGGCCTCTCTCCCCCCATCCTGTTTTTCTCATTCATCCCATTTGCTGGATTGATGGTTCTCGCATTCACTCATGGGTGCTGCCTCCCACTCCCCATTTCTCTCCATCACAGAGCACTTCCTGGGTACCAGTGCTCTCAGGGACAAATCAGGAATGGAGATTTGGGTCTGCAGTCCCCAAAGTCCCTTTCAGGACTCATAAAGGCAAGGGGTGGGAGACATGTTGGCTCTGGTAAGCAGGTGGTCTGGGGTAGAGTCTGAGCCCTTCCACCTGCTGATGACTCTGATGATCCGCTGATGATACTGCCTCTTTTTTTTTTTTGCTTTTTGGGTCACACCTGGCGATGCTCAGGGGTACTCCTGTCTCTGCACTCAGGAATTACTCCTGGTGGTGCTTGGGGGACCATATGGGATGCTGAGAATCGAACCCGGGTTGGCCGTGTGCAAGGCAAACCCCTACTCGCTGTGCTATCGCTCCAGCCCCAATGATACTGCCTCTTCACTCTAGGACAGTCCTCTGCACCCCACCCCAGCCTCCTCTGGTCAACATCAGGCCTCACTGCCCTTCCCAGGAGCCTCTTCCTGGGCATTTCCTTCCTTCCTTCCTTCCTTCCTTCCTTCCTTCCTTCCTTCCTTCCTTCCTTCCTCTCTGGTTTTATTTCTCTTTTGGGGGCCACACTAGACTATATTCAGAGATCACTCCTGGAGATGCTCTGGAGACCACTTGGGGTGCTGGGGATAGAACCCAGGTTGACAGTGTCCAAGTGCCCTATCAGCTATTCTATCTCTCTGGCTCCTTCTGTCCCTGGCCATGGTTCCGGATGGCTATGCCACCCTCCTGCTCCGAAGTCCCCTGTGGCCCTCCTTGACCTACCTCATGAAGCCCAAACTTTTAATACTGGAATTCAAGCCCCTCAGCTGGTCTCTGACTTTCTTCTCTGGTCTTGTCTTTGTCTTTCCTTATTCATATACACTATCAAAAATGGCTCCATTTCTTCCAGCCCAACCACGTCACAGGAATTCCCACTGTGAAGAGTTTGTTTAAGCCTTTCCCTCCTCCCAGGTGCCACCATGTCCTACCTACCAGATTAGAGGCCACTTTTTTGTTTGTTGGCTTTTGCTCTATACCTGAAGATGCTCAGGGTTTATTCCTGGCTCCGTGCTCAGGGAGCACTCCTGGCAGTGCTTAGGGGACCATAGTGGGTGAGAGGGATCTAGCCAGAGTTGACTGTTAAGTGAGTGCCTGACCCGCTGTGCTAACTCTCTGGCCCTGCAAGCGTTTGTCTGGGGCCTTAACCAGGGGTGCTCAGGGCTTAATCCTGCCTCTGCATTCAGGGATCCCTCTTGGTGGGGGTCTCAGATTATATGAAGTGCTGGGGATAAATCCCAGATTGGCCGCATGCAAGGCATACACCCTGCCCGCTGGACTACCTTTCTGGTCCCTGACGGCTATTATAAGAGTTATGCACCCTGTGTCTCTTTCCCTGGTCCATTTTTTCCCCTCAGCTTGACTCATCTCTCCCTTCTCTGGGTTCCCTGAACCCCTTGCCCAAGCCTCCTAGGACCCTCACACAGGGAAATGTGGGATTTGAAGCTTTCTCTTGGCATTTCTTGAGGCAGGCGGCATGGTTTGGCCTTGGCCGCATCCCCACAGCCCTGTACAAGGCCCCACACAGGCAGACACTTCACTGTCTCCCCACGCTTAGTCATGTACTGCCCAGAGCTGCTCCTCTCCCAGAAAGAAAGCCCCGGAGGCTAGCAGGGCCTGGGAGCATGCAGCTGGCTGGGGAGTGGCTAGGCTGCCGCTCCTGATTAGCATCACTGCTCCCATCCGAGCACCCCGTCTGCTTACAGGCAGATACTGATGGTGGTGATGTTGCTGGATTATTGAGACAATGGTGTAGGAGAATGCTCCAGAGCCTCTAAGCGCAGCCCCTGTCACTCTCAATAAATGTTCTGCTCCATTTTCTGTTCTCTTTCCTCCATTATCTGCTGTGCAGCCTCTGGAAATATATTCACGTTCCCAAGACTTGACTTTCTCATTGGCAAAATGGGAAGAATAATCCCTCCTGGCGAAGCTCAGGTTGTTATTGAGAAAATTCTTTGAGAATAGAGCTTGTGTCAGTTAGTTGATTATCTCATGAAGAAATGGGAAATTTCATTTGCTCATGTAACCCAATCATAGGAAGACTGCAACCAGTGTTCCCGGGCACCCACTTTTCATTTCTCAGCGATTTTGTGTGTACAGGACTTTATCCTCAGAGTGAGAAAGGCTCAGCCAGGCCCGTGGGAGTCCCTGGCTGAACAGGAAATGGAACTCATTTCCAGTCCCAGGGAGAAAATTCCCAGGAAGGCTCTGATTGGACAGACCTAATCACATGACCATTTGACTATAGGAAAAGGAGAAACTCTATGTAGTGGGGAGGTGCTGCTCCCTAAGGAAAGGCAATGCTGTCGTGTGATAAGGCAGACAGGTGGAATGGATGGCCCCTCTAAAAGCATTTCTTCCGTTCACCCAAGACACAGGAATTGAGTACTTGCTGTGTATCTAGCGCTGGGGTAGGCATGGGTAAATTGAGATGCATGAAACATACTGCTCACCGCCCCTCCTCCCATCCAAGTGAGGGAGTTTTATAAATAACATCTGCTTCACGGATACAAGCTGACACTTGTTAGTCTTTCTATCTTTCGACTTTATGGCACAGAATGTTGGTGGGAACCATGGGGATCCCGGAGAGATGGAAAGGAGGAAGCAGAAGCAGGCAGAGCATCACAGAGACCATGGAAGTGGGCTGGTCCTTCAGCCGCCGTGATGGGCTTTGCTCCTAGGTTCTCGTGTCGTTTTCACAGCTTCACAGTGACTGTTCAAAGAGACTCTGCAAGGCACATTTAGAGGTAGACTTGGAGGGAAGACTGACTCTCAGCGGTGGCATGACAAGAAATGGTGGCAGTTGGCTTTGAGTCCAGATCTATCCCAACTGTTCCTCACAGAGAGGAGCAGGGAATGGTCACTTCTCATCATTAAAACCACTGTCCACCACATCTTAGAATGAACCAGAGCTTTCTTGGGACGAGGATGGGGCCACAGTGGGGAGACTCAAACATTTCGTGGCCACTAGATAAAATAATTCAGAAGGGCTGGAGAGGTTCTACAGTGGGTAGGGCACTTGCCTTGCATGTGACTAATTTGGGTTTGATCCCCAGTATCCCATATGGTCCCTCAAACCCAGCCAGGAGTGATCCCTGAGTGCAGAGCCAGGAGTAAACCCTGAGCACCACTGACTGAGCACCAAATAAATCAACAAAAAAAATTTAAAAGGCAGGATTGACAGTGTATAATCCCTGCAGGGGTCTGTGTGGGAGGATCCTACACAAGCCCTGTCTCCCCCTTCTACCTCACCCTTTCTCTTCTTCGACCCAATCCAAGTGGCAGATTTATTCCTTTTAATTAACAGCCCAAATGCTGGGAAAATGTCCAAATTCCAGCTCTCAGCATTAGCCTCGCTGGATTTTCAAGAGAAGGGAGGGGAGAGGGCCCAATGCCAGGAATAGTAATGAGTAAGGGTGGGCCAGTAGGGAAGGCCGCCCTCCTGGCCTGGACCTGGGGAGGCCCCTCCCCCTCTCTCTTACCCCAGCCTGACCCTGCTTTGGGCTAACCTTCACGGAAGGGGAGGCCAACCCAGTCTGGATGGGAACACTAGCTCGGCCGGCTTTGATCTCAACTCTCCTGCTGTGTGACCTTGGTCAAGCCACTTGATTTCTCTTGACTATGAAATTCAACTGCAGAGTGAAGAGGAGGGTTTGATGCCCTCTCAGGTCCGACAGTTAACTCATTTGTGAGTCAGAGATTCTTCTAGAACAAAGTGTTCTGCTTTCCTATTTCCTTGTCAGGGGAATTCCGTGGAACCCCACCCAGAGGCCCATGCTACTCTCCTAGGAGTGTGTGCTGGGTTGGAGTCTGCGAGGAGAAAGAGTAGTCGCCATGCCTGAGAATCTCAGGCTCCTTTTCTGAAGATGACTGGCTGTCCAGCTCCAGCTTGACCTTGGCCCCATGAACCTTTGCCTTGTGAGGGGCCCCTGAATCTCTGTTTCCTCACTGTGCACTGCGGATGACGATGCTTGCTGCCAGTGTGTGTGTGTGTGTGTGTGTGTGTGTGTGTGTACAGTTATAAGTATTGGGGGAGTCCATGAGGGACCACCAGCCCAATGCCTGACACACTAATCAACATGTGACCCACCCACCCATGACCACACAGGGCTGAGAGGTTCCCCCACCGCTGTGGGCCCTTCCCTTTTGGGGACCCCTGGAGCAATGCCCCGAGGGAGGGTTTGCTGTAATTAGGGGTGAGCAGCAGTTAGTGGGGTGGGACTCCCAGTGCCTGGCTGAGGCCTGTTTGTCGGGAGCTCTTTAGATTCTAATTCAAACCTTCTCCTGTGGTGCTAGCTCCTCATCCTCGACTTGGCTCTGTCTTCATGCTGTGCAGAGATCATGCAAAATTATTCCACTAAAATCATCCGGCAGGAAAAGCAATGTGAGCAATCATGGTTGACTGCTGAGACGCTGTGGCCTTAACCTAGGCTGGGCAGCAGGAGTCTGGCGGGGTTAAGATGCGGGCTTGCTTCAGTGTTTTCCAGAGATGAGGAACACATTCCCTGCTGGGCTTCTCTCCCCAGCCCATACTTAGCAGCAAGCCCTGGAACCAAGTGACTAGGCACCCTGGTTCCACTGTGGTCTCAGGCCTGGCTGGGTGGCATTACCAGATCTTCAGGCCTTTCTGGGCTTTGGCTCTGCTGGCTGGCCTGGCCAGTGTGGGCAAAGGAGTTTGAAACTCCTAGTCTTTGTTTGGGAGCTCTCAGAAGCATGCCCCCCACCTCCGGGGTCTGGAGAGCAGTGGGGAGAGAAAGAAGATGACAAGGAGGAAGAACAGGTAGAGGGAATAGAAAGGACATGGGAATGCTGTCCTTTGGAGTAGGGGTCACGTGAGTGACATGACTTGCTGGTGGGGTACTTCCTATAAATGTGTGTCTCACTCCACCTTTGCCCAAAATATAGTGAATCCTCACCCATATACGTGTTCATTCATCTTCCAACTGGACACAGCAATCTACCCACCCATTCATCTATCCCCCAACTATTCACCACCCATATGTGCATCCATCCACCTATCCAACAACCCAGTGATTCAACCATCCACCCACTCACCCATCCATTCATCCATCCGTCCGTCCATCCATCCATCCATCCATCCATCCATCCATCCATCCATCCATCCTCCCATCATTTTCTTCATTCTTTGCCATTTATAGAATTAATACTCCATAGCAGGGTCTTTGTAAAGAATAAAGAAATGAATAATATGGTGCAAAAACTTTTCAAAATCTATTTCCTCTTCTGCTCTTTCTTTCTTGGAGTTCAGCACCACCATCTATTGAACACCCCAGCTGGAAACAGCTACCTGTGCTCTGAAACTTTGCCTGCCGCCTTGCTCTACCCCAAGTCACATTCTTCCTCTTAATTCATTTCACCTTCCATCATCTCTGACTTTGATCAATTGTCTACCTGTTCATTCTCCAGCACCATTATTTCCCAGCCAAGACAGGAGAAAGCCAGGCGCTGGGAAGAGGTTGACTTCCTTTTTTAATTCCATGCTGGAACTGGGTATGGGATGAAAAAAAAAAAGAGCAGAAGCCAGGAAGAGGTAGTTCTAAGTCGGCTTTGCTGATTCCCAGCAGTTGTATTCAGGGCAAGTTGCTTAAATTCCGAGCCTCAGCGTGTTTCCTTGGAAAATGAAGGTGTTAATATTGCATCCGAATGTGGAGAAAGCTGTTCAATCAGATGAGAAAGTCAAGTGCCTCTGCAGTGCTTGCACACAGTAGGGGCTCAGAAGCCCCCACTCCCTACTTGCCTCCTCACTACTTCCCCTCTCTCTATAGCCACACACCCTCCGGCTTTGGAGCTCAGAGAAGTGGGCTCAGGTGTCCCAGGGCTGGTCTGGGCAGTAGACCAGATATCTCACCAAGTGCTCTTGACCCTAAGAAGGAACTCTGCTTGGCTTCTAGAAATGTCCTTTTCCTTCTCTTTTTCCTACTTTTTTTAAAAATAAGGAAATACTCCTAACTAGACAAAAGGCTCCCCGAAGGGATGGTGGGAGGGAAACTGGGGTCATTAATGGGGGGAAAAGGACACTGGTGGGGGGATGGAACATTGTATGACTGAAACTCGAACATGAACAGCTTTGTGACTGTATCTCACGGTGACACAAAAAATAAAAATTAAAAAAATTAAGAAACAACAAAGCAAAACAAAAAGGCTTCCTGAAGGGGGTGGTGATAATCCTAGATAAATGCAGGGGTCTTTCGTGATCTCAAGGTGGGTAGAAGGGGATCCCCTAGGTGAGCTCCAAGGCAGGTGGGAACAAGGGAGAAGAAAGGGGTCTGTGGTTGTCACTGCTGTCCACTCCTCTCTCTGGACAGAGAAGGAGGAAGGTAGGTTAATATTTCTGCTATGGAGCATAGGCTTTGTGAGTGGTGGAGAATGGATGGACAGATGAGTGGATGGGTGGTTGGCTGAATGGATGGGTAGATACATTGGGTGGGGGATGGATGAGTAGATGGATGGATGGATATGTAGGTGGATGGGTGAGTGAATGGATCAGTTAGTGGATGAGGAGTGGATGGATGGGTGAGTGGATGGATGAGGGGAACACTTGCTCAGAGGAAGAGTTCCCAGATTAGGGCTGGAGGTGCCATGCAGCAGTGTCTGTGGGTACTATGACTGGTCCTATCTTCATAACCCTGGACACAGCCCACTGGGAACCTCTGTACCTCTAACTTTTCCAGGCAGCACTTATGGAGGGTGTGGCAGCTGGGGGCCCCTCAGGGCTCAGTTGTCCTTTTCGGTAATGTGGGAGAAGCAATGGGAGTGAAACATTCTGTCCTTGGGCATTGTTCCTAGAGGGTTTCTGGTTTCTGGGTCCAGTTCAGTTCAGGTGACACTCAGGGAAGATATGTCACCCAAAGGCCCAGAGAAGTCACTGGCCCTTTCCCAGAGACACACACGGAGGGGGTGAGGCTGAATGGAAAAGGCTGATCCTGTGCCCTGACCCTTGCTGTTCCACCCTGGAACCCACAGGGGCGGGGGGTGGGGGCTGGGGTGGGGCGAAGGTGGAACCCACTTCCCGAAAGATACTGCCTTCCTGCTTCGGCCCAGGTGGAGCAAGGGTGCCTGTGAGTGCTAGTGACTTGGAAGTCCCTGAGATTTAGGGCCATGTGGCTGGCAGCTTCATCTCCCAGGCTGTGGGCTGTGGGCGGGAGGAGGCGTGATTCATGGCCCCTTCCCCGGTGCTTAATAAGAACACGGCTATAAAAGTAACCGCCATTTACCTCTGTGTGCTGGAGGCCCCTCAGGGCCTGTCTGGCCCGGCGTGCTCCCTCTCCTGGGAAGGACAGGAAGGGCGGGGGGGGGGGGGGGTGCTCACTCCCGCCCTCTCCTCCCCTCCCCAGAAAGCTGGAAGGTTCTTGGGGAAGGGATGGGCGAGAGAGGGCAGTCTGGCTTAGATCTTGTCAGCTCAGGACCAACCATGATTGATTCAGTTCTTCATTCAACCAGGGTTTATAGGGAAGCCACCATCCAGACCCGCACTGGAGGCAAGGTGGAAAGGAGGAGGGCAGCAAATGGGCACTCCCCAAACCAGCTGTGGGAGGGCGCTCAGGAAGGAGCAGAGCACAGAGGGATGCCAGGACATGACTGGGGGCCCGCAGGTCAGCAAGCCGGGGTTGATGGGGCCTTGGAGGGGTATTAGAGAGGCCACTGGAATAAGGCTGTGGCAGGGAGCCCCGACTTTATCCTGGGGATTGTGAGAGGCCAGGCCCAGAAAGGCCCTTAAGGCTGGAGTTACAGCACAGTGGGTAGGATGTTTGCCTTGCATTTGCCGACCCAGGTTCGATTCCCAGCACCCCATACAGTCTCTTAGAAGAGGTGGCGGAGAGTCTTATACATCCCCCGCCCCCACTGACTGGAACAGTGGGCTCCTGCTCGCCTTCAGATAGTGTCACCCCAAATCTTTCCAGGTGCCCCTCCTCCCCTTACCATCAGCCCTGCAATTGTCACCTCCAAGAGGGTCAGGGCCCAGAGGCTGCTGCCTCCTCTTCTCTCTCATGCACACATGCACATGTGCACACACACCGTAAAAATTGCTCTGTTGTTTGCCTGTGTGGATCTTTAAAGCTTTGCAAATCTTTTCTCTATTTTCATGTGGAAGAGTTAGAAAGCCTTCTTCATGGGGCTCACTTGAGGATTGAACAATGAATGAATACACACAAAGTGCTTAGTTAGAGCCTAGGAGAGGATAGATGCCCAAACATCAGTGCTTTGTTGCCTCCAAGTCACCAAGAGATGAGGTGACTCATTCAAGGCCCCTAGGCAGGGTGGTGTGGAGGGGTGCCTCCCCTGGGCATGGAAGGGGTTCAAGCCCCCCTCTTGACACCCCAACCCCTGACCTTGTGGGGTGTCTCATGACCTGTCCCAGGGAAGCCCCCCTCCTTGCCCAGTGACTGTCAGTCTCATGCCCTGGAAACACTGCTGTGAACTTGGTGAATTCAGAGACTGAACCCCGCTGCAGACACCGCAGAAGGACCACGCCCCTGAGGTATCCATGAGCCTCCAGTGCCCAGCCACCTGGGAGCCCTGAGTTCTTGAGGTCAGCCTTAAGGTTGGGCTTCGGTGACATCCAGCGATGGGCTGACCTGATGAGCAGGACACTCAGGCCTCCTGTTTGCCACCAAGCAGACCAGGACCTGCCCTGGGAGGCTGCCCATCTGTAGGTGCACAGGGGTCAGACCCTTCCAGGGACCTGTTGCAGCCCGCTGACCAGCTCCTGCTCCTCTGAGTAGCGCCCTGATGACCCCCAGCCCCTCTCCCACCACCTTCCATTTGCTTTAGACCTTCCTCTAAGGGGCTCAGGACTCAGCCCTACCTGATAACCTGCCTCTGAGGCCCGTCTGGGTCTCCCCTCACAGAGGGGTGGCCTGAGAGACCCAATTTCTGAGGGTCCCATTGTTGTCTGAACAGTGACCACACACTGGGCCTGGGAAATGGCCCACGATAGAACACTTACCTTGCCTGTGTGGGGCCCCCTGGGTTCAATTCCTGGTCCTATCCATTTACAAAATATATTATTATTTATTTGTTTATTTATTGCTTTTTGGGTCACAACCGGTGATGCACAGGGTTCACACCTGGCTCTGCACTCAGAAATTGCCCGTGGCGGTGCTCAGGGACCATATGGGATGCTGAGAGTCGAACCCGGGTTGGCCACATGCAAGGCAAAAGCCCTACCCACTGTGCCATCGCTCACAAGCCCCTAGAAAAATTATTATTTTTTAGCGGGGAAACCATGGGCTTCTATTTGGTGCTGCCAATTTCTGCCTGTGGATAAACCCTGAAGCTCTCTGAGCCTCAAGTGTTTCATCTGCAAAAATTGAAGGAATAATGCCTACCATGTTGCCACTATATATATATATATATATATATATATAATTATTATTTAGTGCTGGGATGGAACCCAAGGCTGTGTACATGCAAGGAGAAAGCTCCATGGCCGATTTTCTGTTCTGTTTATTTGAAAGGCGGAATGAGCAATCTCCACTGCACAGTGCCTGACACAGATGTTCTGCAGAGGCCTGTGTTCCCCCCTCCCTCCCCTCCATCAACCCTGAAGAGGCCACTGAACTGGGGGGGGGGGGGGGAAGTGTGACAATAAAGAAAATCTAGCGAAGGACCCGAACGCCAGGAGCTGCCCAATCGATGCCACCGCAGAATCAGACCATGCTATCATTGCTTAACCAATTTTGCAGGGGAAAAAAATTCAAAGGATAGCTACAAATGAAAAACAAACAGAGCAAAACCAATACTCATCTGTCTAGAACTAGTTTGCTGTCAGGAGGGTGTGTGTGGGGGGGCAGTTCCTCTGCCCGAGGATCTGTCGATTTTAGCTGCATGGTAAGTTGTCAGGCGAAGGAGATGTGGGATTCGCTGCCTTCCTCAGCACCAGAGGATGATGGGGAGGAGAGGAGGGGATCCAGTCAGAGGAGGAAGAGGGACTCCAGCTGATCAGGCTGATGGGGGCATCAGGCCTCTCTGCAGAATGTTGAGTGAGCTTCCTACATCTGGTCAGGGGAGTCCTGCTCAGTTTGCAAAGGATCTCTCAGATTCAGGTGAGCCAGAGAAGCTGAGTCATTTACTAGCTGAGGCATGGAATTTAGCTGGGAAAGGCAGCCATGACCTGTTGTGTAAGTTTTGTACTGCACAAAGTCAACAGGTGCTGGGAGCTGAAATCTAGTGGATCTTCCTGGAGGAAGCAGTGCACCTTTCATTTTCTTTCATTTTTTTTTTCAGTTTTAACAGAAGACAGAGTAAGGATTAATAGTGCCTTCATTCTTGGATGAGGCGAAGAAGCTTCTGGCTCTGGAAATAAGTCTGCCTCATCTCAGGGTAGTAGGAGGGGAGGAGGCTACATATTAACCCAGAAGCCTGGGCATTTCTGGTCACATGGCATCTTCACTTGTCCTTCTTACTAGAACTATGAGCATCCCCAGGGATGAAGACATGTCCTCATCTTTTTTGGAATTGCCCATGTACGTCTCAGCACTAGTGCACTTGGCATGAATGTGTGCAGGCCTGAATGGAGGAATCCAGGGTGGGCGAGAGAGACGGAAGGGGAGAGAAATAAGAGGATGGAGGTGGAGCAGGAGGAGGCAGAGGAAGGGAAAGAAGTTGAGGGAGGAGAGTGGATGGTGGGTGTGGTTCAGCAGGAGGGAAGGGAGAGCTGGGGAAGTTGGAGAGCTGAGAAGCTGCGGAGGGAGGGAGAAGGGAGGAGGCCTGGGATAAGGAAGTTGAGGGGGTTCTTGAGGGCTCTTGTGTCTGATTTCAGGGGCACTCTCTGACCTCTTAGTGTCCAGCATTCATTAGCATGCCCATGTCAGCAGCCTTCTCGGGGGTAGTCCACGAGCCCCAGGGACCTTACTCAGGGACTACAGAAGAGGGACCTGGCACCCGCCTGTAGTGGGGGCTTGCTTCTTCCTTTAAAGCTGTGGGGACTGTGGCATCTGCACCTCTGTGGGTCCTGATTGGAGGTGGGGGGGAGTGGCTGGGTCTCCATATCTCTGCTCGTCCAGGCATTTTATCACCAGCTTGGGCTCAAGGAGCCAGCTCAGGGCACCTCAAACCAAAGCACCATTCCTGCGTTAGCTGCCTTGTGCAGTGGCTAACTTTGCTTCTCTTGAACTGTGGGGCCTTGGAGAAGTTAGTAACCACTGAATCTCAGTCTCCGCAGGAGAAGATGGTCTTCTTTAGAGGAAACACGAAGGCCGAAGACAGTATATAACATGCTTCCATGGGGCTTGTTTGTCACCCCCACCCCCCACCCCACCAAAGACCACTACCTCTCTTTTCCTTCTGCCTTTGCTGAGTCCCCTGTTTCTCCCAGTTTAATGACCATTTTCATTCTTCTCTTTTCCTTTTCCTCCTCTCTCCCTTCTCTTGCCACAGATTCTGGCAATGCTTGGCAGGGGTTGTGGGGGTAGAAGCAACAAAAATTGTGGCAATGGGTGAACTGATGAGAGCCAAAATCCTTGAGGAAGAAAATTTTCCCTCTGACCAGAGGGGCTGTGGTCCCAAGGGGGACCTTTTTTTCCTTCCTTCCTTCCTTCCTTCCTTCCTTCCTTCCTTCCTTCCTTCCTTCTTCCTCTCTCCCTCCCCCCACCTCCTCTCTCTCACACTAGTCCCAGATACAGATAAGTTCATGTAAACACGTGGCAGGTTAAGGTAACTGCAGTCCTAGTTCTCTGGCTAGAGGTCTGAAAAGGAGAGCGGTAGGGAGTAAGAAAATCCTAGAGTAAGTTTGGAAAGGGAGGAGCTTGGGAAAGAGACCCTACCGTGTTATTTTTACTCTTCATGAAGACAATCCGGATCAGTCTGTTAAGGGTTCTGAGAGTGGAGGCAAGGGACAACCTAACACAGGTCTGAGACTTGCCAAGGGTGGTACACACAGAGGACAGATCTGTTTAGTGCTGCAGAAGCTTTGAAAACTGAGTTTGTCTTACCCAGTTGGGCTAGTTGCATACAAAAGCAAAACCAGGAACATTCTTCATAAGATGTTTGCAAGACTCAAAGTCATGGCATAATATCCGAAACATCCAACCCAAATTACATGGCACGTGAGAAACCAGCAACATCTCCACAGTCACGTAAAGAGATAACTGAAATACACTAATGCTAGGATGGCAGCAGATGCTATAGTCATTGGACAAGATTTTAAGACAGGATTTTTTGTTGCCTTTTTTAAAAAAAATTTTATTAATGAAACACCATGAGGTACAGTTGTAGACTTACAAATTTTTGTGCTTGGATTTCAATTATACAATGATCAAATACCCATCCCTCCACCAGTACCCATTTTCCACCACCATGGGTCCCAGTATCCCTCCCACCCCCATCCCCCCCATCCCACCCTGCCTCTGTGGCAGGGCATTCCCTTTTGTTCTCTCTCTCCTTTTGGGTGTTGTGGTTTGCAAAAGAGGCATGGAGTGGCAATCATGTTTGTTCTATAATCTACTTTCAGCATGCTTCTCCCATCCTGGGAGGATCCTCCCAACACCCTTTATTTGGTGCTCTCTTATCTATCTGAGCTCCCTTTTCCCCTAGCATGTGTGGCTGGCCTCCAAGCCATGGAGCAAACCTCCTGGTACTAATCTCAGCCACTCTTGGGTATTAGTCTCCTATTTTGTTACTTTATGTTCCCCAGATGAATGCAATCTTTCTATGTCTATCCCTCTCTTTCTGACTCATTTCGCTTAACATGATGCTTTCCATGTAGTACCACACCTTCTACAAGATCATTGTGGGTGATTTTAATGCAGAGATAGGACCGAGAAGATCAGCTGAAGAACTTCACATCGGGACCCATGGCCTAGAATGGAATGAACAGGGTGAGAGACTGTCTGAGTTCATCATGTCGACCAAGACCATCCATGGTAACTCAAGATTCCAGAAGGCCGAATCTAAATGTTGGACATGGGAGTCTCCCAGTGGACAATTCCACAACGAAATAGACCACATCATATTCAATCAAAAGTTTTGCCCGACCGATGTCGCTGTTGTCCCAAAATTCCAAACGGGATTGGACCACCATCTCCTTCGTGCAAAATTCTACTTCACAGAGCGGGGAGAAAGGGCTGCAAAGTTTAAAAAGAGAACTCCCAGAACGACCACCAACTGGGAGCTCTTTGGTACTATTGCGGCAACATGGGAAGATGCCATTGTTGACAACATTGACGAGGAATATGATCGACTGGTTCAGCACCTCCATGATTGTGCGAGGAACGCCGAGAGAGATAGCCACAAAAACACGCCTGTCTTCGAAAACTCTTGAGCTTATTCGCCAATGTGGTTTGGCGCATACCTCAGGCAACCGCAAGCAAAGCAGTGCACAGAGCTGCGATCAAGGAAGACCTCAAAGAGAGAAGAGCAGAAGTGCTGGTAGATGTGGCAGAAGCTGGGAAAAGTATTCGTAACGCCCGCCTGTCCTTCGCCAACTACAAGACCAAGATGACTGCCCTCCAACGTCCTGATAGATCTATCACATCTTCCAGAATGGCAATGGAGAAGATTATCCATGACTTCTACTCAAATCTCTTTGATAGCCCTGTCCACCTGCCGACATACCAAATTCCACAGGATGGATATGTCGTTCCCAATGTTCTCCCTTCCGAAATCTGACACGCCATTTCGTCAGTAAAGAAACGAACAGTACCCGGACCAGACAAGGTCAGACCTGAACACCTGAAGAACCTGCCGTCAGTACTCATCAATATGCTGGCTTGGCTCTTCACACACTACCTGTCTGAATGCAAGGTTCCGTCCCAATGGGAAGTCAAGTGATCAAGTGACCACTTGTATGTAAATTTCATGACTTCATCTTTTCTAACAGCTACATAGTACTCCATTGTGTAGATGTACCAAAGTTTCTTTAACCAGTCATCTGTTCTCGGGCACTCAGGTCTTTTTCCAGGTTTTGGCTATTGTAAACAGTGCGGTAATGAACATAGACGTGCAGATGTCGCTTCGACTACACTTTTTTGCCTCTCTGGGATATATTCCCAGGAGTGGTATTGCTGGGTCAAATGGGAGCTCAATTTCTAATTTTTTGAGAATCGTCCATACTGTTTTCCAAAAGGGCTGAACCAGTTGGCATTCCCACCAGCAGTGATGGAGGGTCCCTTTCTTGCCACATCTGCGCCATTTTTGTTGCCTTTTTTTAAAAAAAATATTAAAGAATGGTGATTTGCAAAGTTACTAATAGTGTCACCTTCCGTCCACCCGTTCTCCCATACTCTCTCTCCACCCCTAACTCCCACTTTATCCCAGCCTGCCAACAACATGACAGACACACAACACATTTTCAGTGGTTGCAGCTTCTATCTCATGTTTTCAGTGTTGTTGAGCCTGTGTTTTGTATTCATGACTCTCCCACTCTCTCCTATCACTAGTATAACTGGAGTTCTGATTCCTGTTCACCTATTACTTCCCCTTCTCTTCTTGCCCCTTGATTTTCTTCTCCTCTCTAAACACTGGGATCTGGGTAATCTAGACATCCCCAGTTACTACAGGCATTTTCTCATCCAGTTATTTTATATACCACAGATTAGTGAGATCATCCTGTGTTTGTAAGACAGGAATTTTTGAAAATGTGACCCTGGCAGGACATGTGGCTCAGTGGTAGCACCCGTGCCTCTCATGCAGGAAGCCCTGGGTTCAAGTACCAGCACTGAAAAAAAAGGCATTAGAACCAAGGGAAATAGTCTTAGCAACCATGGGAAATAGACTTAGCAACCCAGAAAGAATATATATATATGTACATGTATTTATATATGTATATGTATTTATATACGTATATGTATATATATATGAATTTTTAGAACTTAAAGCATAACACACATAACAAAAATATCTTGCTAGGTGACTATGATATCAGAACTGAGATGACAGAGGAGTCCATGAACTTAAAAATAGATGTGTAGAAATGATCCCATCTGAAAGCACAGAGAAAAATTGTTTAATAGAAATAAACTGAGCCTCAGGACCTATGGAACAATATCAAAAGGCTTACCTTTTGAGCCATCAAAGTTATAGGAAAAGAGAAAAATTGATTGTCTAAAAAATATTTGAAGAAATAATAGCTGAAATCTTCCCAAATCTGGTAAAAGACATTAACATACAGATCCAAGAAGCTCGCCAGGATTAACCTGACAGGATTAACCCCAAGACATATTCATCCAGAAACAATAAAATTAAAGTGCGGAAAACCCAAGACAAAGACTAATCTTAAAGCATGACAGGCTGCTTATTGGCGAGCAGGGATTTGAATTACAATTTCTCATCAAAAATGATGGAAAGTGGGAAGGAAGCAGCCCAACATTTTCAAAGTGCAGAGAGAAAAGAACTGTCAGAATTCTATACTCTGTGAAAATATCTTTAAGGAATTGATGAAATAAAGACAATACCTGATGAAGAAAACCCAAGAGAATTTACTTCTATCAAATTTTCTTTAAAAGAATGACTAGACAAAGTTATTCAGACAGAAGAGAACTTGTAACACAGGGCACTGTGGAATATCATGAATTAAGGAAATACAACACAAATTATCATATCTGGGGAGACACACTGTCTTTGGGGTGGTCTCTAAAATATGTTAGGTATTTAGAGTGAAAGTTGTAACACCACTTAATTTTGTTTCCTTTTTTGTTTGTTTATATGCTACATCCAATTGTTCAGGACTTTCTCTTGGCTCTGCAATCAGGGATTACTCCTAGTGGGGCATTGTGGGCCATATGTGGTGTTGGGGATCAAATGTGGGTCAGCTCCATGCAAGGCAAGCACCCTACTGCTGTACTATATCTCTGGCTTCTCATTAGATTTTTTTTTTCTTTTTGGGTCACAGCCGGCGATGCACAGGAGTAATTCCTGGTTCATGCACTCAGGAATTACTCCTTGTGGTGCTCAGGGGACCATATGGGATGCTGGGAATCGAACCTGGGTAGGCCACATGCAAGGCAAACACCCTACCCACTGTGCTATTGCACCAGCCCCCTCATTAGATTTTTAAATCTATATGTATTATTTAAGATAAGTAAAACCTAAATGGGTAAGGTTAAAGGAACTTAGGTAGTGGTAATTTTCCATATTCCACTTGAAGTGGTTCAATAATGGTTTTAAGAAGACTGTGAAAGTTAAGTATGCTCTATTTGAATTCTTGGAGCAAACTCAATGAAAACTATTCAAAGAAGTAAATTAAAACATACAAAAGGTAAGTGAAAACGGAATGCAGAAAATGTTTTTCTAACCCAAAATACTTCAGAAGAGGAGAAACCAGAGAAAAATAATGGAGGGGTTAACCAGAAAATGGATGAAATTGTAGATCTAAATCTAAATAAATCAATAATTACATTATTAAGTGTAAATGGTATAAATGAACCCCATTAAATGTAGATGATCATCAAAATGAATAGAAAAATCCTTACCCAAGTATATGCTGTTCATGCCATCCACCTCATATATAATATTGTAGAGTGCCTAAAATTAGATTTATGGGAAAATGTTTAACACTTGAATGTTAGCTCAAGGAAAACAAGGAGGTGGCAGCATTAATATCAGACAAGGTAACTTTCAGAGCAAAGAAAATTAACAGGGATTATATGTTGTTGTTTTTACACAATGATAAAAGGAACATTGGATATTGCTGCCCTTAACAATAGAGCTTCAAAATGCATGATGCAAAGTGGAAACAACTGAAGCTAGAAATAACAAATCCGTAATTATAACTGGGAACATTAATTTTCTTTTCTCAGTTACTGATAGGGATGGTAGGCAAAATAATCAGTAAACATGAATAAGATCATCAGAAAAGTAGATCAAATGAGCATTTATAGATCCCAGCAAAAATAGAATACATATTCTTTTCAGAATAGACACATTCTATTCAGAAGCACATGGAATATTAGCAAGAGACTATCACATATGTGTGTCATAAAAAATCATAACACTGTCAGATTAAAATCATACAAAGTATATTCTCTGGCCATAGTATAATTAAATTGGATATCAGTGATAGAATAATGGCAGGAAAATATTAAGATACTTTGAAGTAAACACTATTATGTCTAAATAATTTATTACTCAAATAAAAAGGTACATTAGAAAACATTTTGATCCAAATGAAACTAGAAGCACAGCATATCAAAATTTATGGGTTACATTTGAAGCGAAAGTTAGAAGGAAATTTATAGAATTAAGCATTAGTAGAAATGAAGACAGTTTTAAATCATTAAACTAAGATTTAACCTTCAAATAACCGGAAAGGGAGGAGCAAAATAAATCCTAAGCAAGAAGAAGGCTAAGATTAGAGTGAAAATTGACTATACTCTGGTGAAGGATGTGGTGTCGAAATGATACATGCATGAAAAGTATAATTGTAAATCTAAGTACCTTAATAAAAATAGAAAAATCATAATAATTAGTTATATTGAAAACAAAAACAATGGAGGAAGTAAATAAAGTCAGAAAAAGGTTCTTTGAAGATAACAGGCAGGTTGACAAAGACTTAGCAAAACAGGATTGGGGCTGGAGCCGTAGTACAGCCAGTGGGGTGCTTGCCTTATACTTATATCTGGCTGACCTAGGTTCAATCCCTGGCACCCCATATGGTTCTCTGAGCCCACCAGGGGTGATTCCTGAACCAGGAATAAGCCCTGAGCACCACTGGGTGTGACCCCCAACAAAAAACAAGCAGACAAAAACTCTAGTGAAACAGGATAAAGAAAAAAAGAGAGAAGGTAAGATGGCTAATATTACGAATAAATGAAAAAGATCTGTCATTAGGCATTAAAAAGGACAAGGAAATACTATGAACAACATCAGCTCAAAACACTGAAAATATGTATATGCATTGGACCACAAAATTATCAAACTAAGCCAAGATAATATAGATAACTTAGTTTTATAAGATTAAAGAAATTTAATTTGCGGATATGTTTTTTTTTTCCTCAAGAACAACAAAATCCCCATCTATTATGCTTTTTTAGCACATACTTGAAAAACTTTAAAGATTTCTACACAATCTTTTCCAGGAAACATAGGAAAAGGGCATATTCTCAACACATTTTATGAGTCCAGAATTATTCTGACACACACACAAAAAAGAGAAAAATCACATTAAAATATCTACAGATCTGAGACAGATAGTTCAAAGGCTGAGATAATCTTGCTTTGCTTATAGGAGGTCAAATTTGATACCTGACACCACATATTCTTGAGAGACCCAAAAGCAATGGCCAAGAGTAGTCTGACTACCACTAGGTACCACCCCCAAACAAACAAAGCAAAAAAAAAAAAACCAGTCATCACTCTCAAAATAAGAAGCTATAGACAACTCTCCCATGAACATAAATCATATTGATAAATTATTTTATAAATATAGATATACAATTTCCTAACAAAGTGGAATCCCTTTGTCACCTGTGGCTGGTGGGAGCAAGCAGAGAAGCTCTGTCCCTGGGTCCGCCGAGCCTGGAGTCCAAGGTCTCAGAGAGTTCCGCTTATCTTGTTCTGTGGGTCTTCAGTCGTGCGTGGGTCACGGCCGGAGCTGCCACGCGGGTCCGGAAAGCGTCCTGGAGTGTGGCGACGGCTGGGTAGTGGAAGTAGTGCCTATTGTCTGTCATCTACAAGTTGCTCATTCGAGTCATCCTAAATAAGATTGGCAGAACACTAGATGAAGGACAACCATGCGAGCAAGCTGGGTTCCGCAAAGGCTTCAGCACCATCGACCATATCCACACAATAACCAAGCTCATTGAGATTTCTCGGGAGTTCAAGATGCCGCTCTGTTTAACGTTCATTGATTTAAAGAAGGTCTTTGATTCTGTTGAGACGGAAGCGGTCATTGAAGCCCTAGCCAATCAGGGCATTCAAGCCCAATACATCAGGATCCTCCGTGAGCTGTATTGCGGATTCACTACCAGGATCTCACCATTCTACAAAGAAGTGATCGTTGATGTCAAGAGAGGGGTGCGGCAGGGTGATACCATTTCACCGAAACTCTTCAGTGCCACCCTCGAGAACATCATGCGACGACTGGAATGGGAAGGAATGGGAGTGAAGATAGATGGTCGGCAACTACACCACCTTCGCTTTGCTGATGACATTGTTTTAATAACACCAAACATCAGCCAAGCGGCACAAATGCTGGCCGACTTTGACCGTGAGTGTGGAAAGGTAGGACTACAGCTGAATCTTACGAAGACAATGTTTATGAGAAACAGCCTCGTTCCTGACGCCCCATTCGCTCTCAACGGAACGACCATCTCCGAACGCAACAGCTATGTGTACCTAGGTCGAGAGTTCAACATGACAAATGACCTGGCACCCGAGCTGTGCAGGAGGAAGAGAGCAGCTTGGAACGCCTTCAAGAATGTCGAAGAAATAGCTAAGAGGACGAAGAACCTCCGGCTCCGGGCACATCTCTTTGATTCCACTGTTCTTCCTGCATTAACATATGCCTCAGAGACCTGGGCCCTACGCAAACAAGATGAGAACGCTATTCAGGTCTCCCAAAGAAGAATAGAAAGAGCTATGCTTGGAATATCACATTTCACTCAAATGAGAGAAAGAATCCGGAGTTCTGACATCCGTCGACGATCAAGAATCAGGGACGCTGTCTCATTTGCCAAGGTGTCGAAAATCAGATGGGCTGGTCACGTAATGAGATTTAAAGACGACCACTGGACTAGAGCTGTTACCGACTGGATTCCATGGGATGTCAAAAGATCACGTGGCCGCCCACCTACCAGATGGTCAGACTTCTTTGTCAAGATCATGAACGATCGGTTTGAGGCCCTTCATGTTCCCGGAGCGAACAGATGCCATTGGGCTACACTAGCACGCGACAGGGACAAATGGAGACTTTACTGGCACCCGCTCGAGCAAATCGACGACTAACGGGAAGTTAAGTGATTAAGTGATTAAGTGAAAAAAGTGGAAGCAAATTCTAAGAACTAATAAAAGATATGTTCATCACATGAAATTTATTACAGAAATGTGGAATTGGCTAAGTCTCTGAAAAATTAATCAGTATCAGTCACCAGTCAACAGTCTACAGAGGAAAAGTCATGCAAACATTACAAAAATGCATCACAAAAATGCATCGTCCAGGAAATGCATTCAACAATATTTGACATCAATTCATTATACAAAATTCTCATGAAATTAGAAATAGAAAGGTATGTCCTCAATCTGATAAAGGATGATACCTATATAAAACTTAAAACTAGCATCATAATTAAGGGGGGAAAATAGAATGTGTTTCCACAATGATTGGTAAGAAAGTTAAGTATATCAGCTCTTCACTGTATGCCAGCAGTGAATAACGGGATACCAGAACTCTAAAAGTTCCCTTAAAGGGCCAGGGAGAGTGTACAGGGGCAAAGGTACTTGTCTTGCATGTGGCAAGTTTGATCCCTGACACCTCATATGGTCCCCCAAGTGCCACCAGGAGTGACCTCTGACCAAAGAACCAGGAGTAATTCTTGAGCATCACTGGGTATGCCTCCTGCCTAAACAAAGCTCTTTTGAAATATCTCCCAAACTATGGAATACTTATGTATAAATAAAAAAGAAAACCATACCATGCTGATGAGAAAAAGAAAAGACCACCTAAATTACTAGAGGGGCACATAATTTGCATGAATTGGTAAGATATAAATTAATTTTATCCTAATAGCTGATTGATTTTTATTATTTTCTGTATTGTATTGTATGTATCATTTTCTATTAATGAAAAATCTAGAATTTTTGTCGAGCTAAAGATGAAATGATTCTAAAATTTATATGGATGATGGGGCAGTAGAGATAGTACAAGCGAACAGGGTGCTTGCCTTGCATAAAGCTTATCCAGGTTTAATCCCTGGCATCCCATATGGTCTTCTGAGTCCCATCAGAAGTGACCCTGTTGGAATCTTCCTGGCTCAGTTCCCTGACCACCTGGACCATTGTGCTTGTGGGCAAGCTCTGAGCACTGGACTTAATGGGGGGTGATCTGTTGCCGGGGAACCAGCATTCCCTGACAATTAGCATGGTTTCATGACCTGCAACTGCCTGTCGCTGGAGGTTTGAGACAGGAGGAGCTGATACCTGCAGTGTCTGAAAAGCTACTTGTTCCATGTCTGCATTAGCTCATAGAAATCCCCATCACACCTTGTGACACTCTGTCCCATCTTGCCCATGTAGCTATAGAATTCACCTTCATTTCTCTACCTCGTGATCCTCACATAATGCATCCTTTTCTGCCCATTATCCTCCCCAGTAAAATCTGCGATATGACCATCAGTCTGGACCCACATGGATGCCATCTCCCAGCTTATCCATGGCGTGTGTATCTTTGAGCCATCAGCCTAGGTTGCGTGATAGTCTCCCTGTTCTCCATGTTTCCAGGTCTTGTAGCTGTACCAACAGCTACATCAGCCCAGTGTTCAGAGTCAGGAGTAAACCCTGAGGACTGTCAGGTGTGGTCCAAATTTTTTATATGGAAGAGCAAAAGAACTATAGGAACAAAAACAAAACAAAACAAAACAACAACAACAACAACAAAACCTAAAAAAAAATAAAACAACAAAAAAAGTTAAAGTAAAAGTGTTGGAGAACTCTCTGTGCCAACGCTGAGACATACTATGAATTGAGATACTAGGCTATGCTTGAATGCAAACCAGGTCTGGGGGCTCTTCTGACTCTTTAGAGCATGTCTGTTGCAGGTAGGCAGTGAATGCTGGTGGACAGAAGGCAGAGCACCAACCTCTTCCTATCATCTCAGGCCTGGAAGGGGGTCACAGGTTCAGGTGAGCCTAGATCAGCCTAGGTGAACATCTCCTGTCTTGTGACTGATGACCAGAGACAATTTGGGGAGCAGAGGTTGACACGCTTGCTCCTTTCCCCCACCAGCTTCATGCTGTTGGGTGAGGTGGTCTAGGAGGCTGAGTCCAGAGAGTATCAGAAACCTGGATGGTAAATTTTGCACTCCTCCTCGCCTCTCTCTCTCTCTCTCTCTCTCTCTCTCTCTCTCTCTCTCTCTCTCTCTCTCCATATCTCAACTTCCACCTGGCCACTGCAAACTGGGTGATCTTCCTGCCTGTATTTCAGTTGGCCAGAGATGAAGGTCTGGAATCCTCATGGCCAGTTCCAGCCTTGGACTTCTAGAATGTCTCAGTGACAGGCTGAGGGCAGGAACCCCACCAGTATCAGAGAGGGCGACTGGACCCCACCCTCAAGATGCTCAGACAAATGAAGGAATGAAGGAATGTGTGTGGCTTGGCTACATACCTCCTCTGGCCCCCCTTTTTCTTTCACAGCCCCCCTTAATTGCCAGGTGGGCAGCTTCCATCTCCTCCCTTTGCCCCCCCGTGTTTTGTTCAAACCCCTAATTTGTCAGTCAAGGAAGCAAAAACGCATTAGCAATGAGTGGGACGTGCCAGGCAAAAAATGTGGTGCTCATTCAGCCTGGGGCCAGAGCAGGGAGGGGCTGGAGGACCGAGTCTGGGGGATTGGAGATGGAGAGTGGTGCTGTCGCTTTCACCCTTCCATTTCCGCTCCAGCCGTGCGCAGTGGGCTCTTTGCTCTCCTTGGATAGTTGCCATTAATAAAACATAACATTAAACCGGAGCTCGGAGGGTGTAATTGGAGACATTTATCACGTCTAAAGCCAGAGAGGGTGCTCATTGGCATGGAGGCTGGTGACCAGGCACTGCGGGAAGAGCTGAAAGCCCATCAGGGCTGGGAAGGTGTGGGGTTGGCCCCCACCCTGGGGGACAACCAGGATCTAGGTCTGACACCTCTGGCCGCCCACGTATGCAATACAGCACCCACTCCTTGCCCCTACTGGGCATCTGTTGCTCTTGCCTGCCTGGCATCTGTGCCTCCCTCTCTGGAAAAGGACCTCCTGATGCCTCTCCCCCCATGTGGAGTGTTGAAGTGCTCTCAGTTGAGCATTTGGTCCCCCGGCACCACTCCCTGCTCTGGTCCCAGGCTGAATAAATATTTTTTTTTGTGCCTGGGGTTACAGGAGGACTGGGGACCCTTCCTTTGGCCTGAACAGAGACCATGAGGCCAGGTTCTGTGGCTAGACAGGAGAGGTTAGATCCCCAGGTCACGGCCCACAAAGTGGGTAGTTCTCCTAACTTTCTTGTCTGATCCTGAGATCCTAGGTTAGGACCCTTAGGGCCTTCCCTGGCTAAGATGTGGAAAACACATGTCCTCCCCCACCCCAAGAAGACCGTGTTAGCTACCCTCTTCTCATTACTCTCATCAGGAGACAGAGGGGAGGTCACATAGCCCCTGCCCCCATTTCCCATGTGAAACAAGAGGTGTCCATTGCCCCTTAGAGTTAGTTTTAGGTTCAGATAAACTATGGGGGCTGGGAGTGTACAAGTCTCAGAGCTCTTTTTCCCTCCTGAGAAGAGAATCCCCTGTGTTGTCTCCAGCCATAGGCTCTGTCATAGGGTGACTGGGGCAGGATAGAGGAGGATGTGTTAGACATGGGGTGAATCTGGCTCAGGTACAGCTGGGCCTGGGGGTTCACAGGTGCTCCTCGCAGTAGACTGCATGTCTGGCCCCAAACTATTATCTGTCTCCATTGGCCACATCCTGGGTGCTGTGACTTTCCAGGTTTTTCCACTTGCGGGGCGAAGTGGATTTCAGTTTCCTTTGACTGGGCTGAGGGGTGTGGCTTCTTCCTTTTGTTCAGAGGTGGGGACAGAAGGGACAGAATGACATTTCTGAGTCCTAGCAGACTAGGCACATTTCTGGTTGCTGTGTTGCCTCTGAGCTGTGCTCGTGAGAAGGACTCACTAGTCTGCTGGCCCAGGGAGAGGACCCTATCCAACCCTGTGTGGAGCCACCGTGGCTGAAATAGAGTGATCCAGGTGAGCTTACCCAGACCAGATGACCCTGGTCAACTTGCACCTCACACATACAAAAGCGTTTGCCAATGAAATGTGTGGTGGGTTCTTACCCACAATGTATCACTGAGTCAGGATGTGACTCAAGGTAGACCCCATACTCAGGATGTATGAGAGGCTGAGCTTGAATTCTGCCTCCACAGGGCTTCACTCACTGATGCATAGGATGGGGCATGCATGTTCCTTGTTACAGCTCAGAATTCTTCATCAAAGTATATCCTACTCATCCCTGCATTCTGGGGACAAACTTTCTAGAATAACCCCCATTAATCCTAAAACAGTCCTCTTGAACATGGAATGCACCATTCTTCTGAAACTTTTCTGGAACCAAGAGTTAAATGCAAGTGAAGAAACCTTTATCAAGCCTTTCTCAGATCGAGATTAAGATTAGATTAGATTAAGAATTTTCTCTCTCTCTAAATAAATCACTAGGACTGTCCTGTCCTGAAATCTTCCCTCTCCTCTGTTGACACCTAGGTCTCTCCTCCCCACTCAGAGAACCTCATCTGTCCTCTCCCAGTTAGAAAATTGGGGGTCCAATTTCACTTATTCATTCATTGTCGCCAGCACCCAGAAATTCTCCCTACATATGCAATACAGCACCCCGCCTTGCCCATACTGGACGTCTGCTGCTCTTGCCTACCTGGATCTGTGCCTCCCTCTCCGGACAAGGACACCCTGATGTCCTTTGGGAAATGCCTCTCCTCCAATTCAGTCCAGGTAGACTGTTGAAGTGCTCTCAAATTGACCTCAGACTCTAGTAACTAGGATAAGCACATGACCCTTGTCATAGTGATCGGATGGATGTTCAGCCTAATCTAAGCCAATTAATCAGGCCAGGACTGAACTTTCATAGGGTCCACTGGTGTTTGTGCTGGGCAGGCTGGTCATGTGGGCTGGGCATATTGGTGGTCCTCACAGGATCAGTGCCTGCTTGAATAAGGATTAGAGATGGAGAGAGTGTGATCCTGGGATGGGGCTTGTGTGTGTGTGTGTGTGTGTGTGTGTGTGCATTAGCTTCTCTCTCTCTCTCTCTCTCTCTCTCTCTCTCTCTCTCTCTAGGTGATTGAGTCAAAGTTACTGTCAAAGATCAGTTCTGAGGCTGAGAGAGGTCCCAAGGCCCTGGAGGCTACTGACAGGACTCAGGTGGGGGGGAATTTCAGGAGATTTGCTCCCCCCCCCTCCCTCACCAAAGCATGGGCTGGAACCCAGAGTCAGTCTGAACCCCAGTCCCTGCTGCAGGAGTCATTAACATGCCTGCTACCTGCTTCAGTGGTAGCTGGATCAGGACTGGCTCTCGGACTCCACACACGGAGAAGATGGGAGAGAGTAGCCACTGGAAACCTAATCCAGCCCGGACAAACTTGAGCTTGGACTTCCAGCCTCCATCACTGTGAGAAGCCAAGTATTTAATGTCTAAGGTGCTTAGTTGGTGGCATTTGTGTGGCTGCTTGAGCCGGCTGCCAGAGGAGAGGAGGGTAGCAGTAACTGAACCCCTTGGGCCTGATGCTTCCCAAGCCTCACCCCAGGGACCCCCTGCTGCTACTCTGGAGGAAGAAAGGCCACCCTTGATTTACTGACATGGCAGCAGGTTTATCCCATTGCCTAGCGTGTGATTCTGAGGGAGGAGGGTCTCAGCCATGCTGGGAGCATTGAGGAGGTCCAACAAAACTGGCCTCACCCTCTTCGTCTTTCAAGTGTTCCACAAGGTGCATCCCTCCAGCCCATGAGATTTGGGAGAAAAAGACCTTGTGAGAGGTCAAATGTTCTGTCTGTGGTTATCTGGTGACTATGTATATAAGGATTTGGAGCCAGCCTGCCTGCAGTTTGAAACACAGACCCAGAGCCCTCCTGCAGAGCATGTTCCCAGCCGAGGGGAGCCTCCTTCTGGTCTAATCCAGTCGGCCAATATGCTTTGAAAAAAATGGCTGCCCGCACTGTTGTGGCTCACTCCGCTTCCTGAGTCGGCCGATGTCTTGCTCCTCCTGTAATTTGTAACTAAGCAGGAAGGTAGGAAGGGACAACAACCCCACAGAGACATGGCCAGTGCCAGGTACCCTGGAGGCCACACGTGGGCAGGGCCCAGAGAGAAATGGCCTGTCACCTTCTCCCCCAGAACCTCTGGCGCTCTCTCTCTCTCTCTCTCTCTCTCTCTCTCTCTCTCTCTCTCTCTTTAAATTTTATTGAATCACTGTGAGATAGTTACAACCTTTCATGTTTGGGTTACAATCACACAATGATCAAACACCCATCCCTCCACCAGTGCACATTCCCCACCACCAATATGCCCGGTATACCCCCCTCCCCTTTTCCACCCTCCCTCTGCCTCCATGGCAGACATGATCCCCCATAATCTCTCTCTACTTTTGGGCATTATGGTTTGCAATACAGACCCTGAGAGGTTATCATGTTTAGTCCTTTATCTACCTTCTGCATACATCTCGCATCCCGACCGATTCCTCCAGCCATCTTTTTCTTAGTGATCCCTTCTCTATTCCAGCTGCTTCTCCACTTTGCTCATGAGGCAGGCGTCCAGCTATGGAGCAATCATCTGTCCTGTGTATCTACTATCCTTAGGTGTCAGACTCATGTTATGTTGTTTTATACTCCACAAATGAGTGCAGTTCTTCTACGTCTGTCTCTCTCTTTCAGACTCATTTCATTTAGCATGATACTCTCCACGTCTATCCATCTATAAGCAAAGTTCATGACTTCATCTCTCCTGACAGCTGCATAGTATTCCATTGTGTAGATGTACCAAAGTTTCTTTAACCAGTCATCTGTTCTAGGGCACTTGAGTTGTTTCCAGATTTTGGCTATTGTGAACAGTGCTGCAATGAACATATAGGTACAGATGTCATTTCTACTGTGCTTTTTTGCATCCTCGGGCTATATTCCCAGAAGTGGTATGGCGGGGTCATATGGAAGCTCAATTTCTAGTTTTCGAAGGACTGTCCATATTGTTTTCCAGAAAGGCTGCACAGTGGGCATTCCCACCAACAGTGAAAAAGTGTCCCTTTCCCCTCACATCCTCGCCAGCACTGGTTGCTTTTGTTCTTTTGAATGTAGCCTATGGCTCTCTTGGGGATTATCCCACTTTGATCCAAACTGCACTCTTGCCAGTGATGGCTCTCAAAACCAAGCCAAACCGAACCAAATCTAACCAAATCAAACCAAACCAAGCCAAACCAAACCAATCAGACTCAGCCTGAGTCACCCCCCAACACTCCAGTCCCCTTTCCACATACTCACTGCAGCCCCTTCCAGGATCCAGTTACCTTGGCCTTGTTACTTTTCTTCCAGAAAGCCACACTTCTCTCTTCCAGCCCTTTGACCTGGCCATGTTCTCTGGCTGGACCCTCCTTCCAGTCTTCAGATCTTCATGTGACCAAGTGCTCCTCATCATTAGGGGTCTGCACAGACAGAGTCTTCTCTTAGGGCCCTGCCCAGAACAGACCGCCTACATCAGTGTCCCCGGCCAGGTCTCTGTTACGGCGTGACTGACCCAGATACTGCCCATCCACTCCCTCCTTGGCCACCTTCCCGGATGTTGCAGCCCCAGTGTCTAGACCAGCACCGAGTGCTGCAATTCAGGTGCTTAGCTGAAAGATAAGCTAGATGAAGAGATCTTCAAACTGGGGGTCTCAGAATGTGGAACTGATTGTTCTCTCAGCAGAGGGGCTCAGGGGTGCTCCTTGGGGATGCTCTGGGGGTTGCTTGTGCTGGGGATGGAGCCAGGTGTCTATGCGCAATCCTTTAGTCACCTCCCGGGCCCACTGACCCATGTCTTGGGCTTTTGTCACAAAGCAATTCCCCTACGAGGGCTCAGCAGAGAAGCAAATGGGTCATTGTGGACACAGTCCCTGAGACATGTGGCTGGGATGGGGGTGGTGGTGGCTAGCTCTGCCTCCCCTCAAAGGACACCCCATCAGACTCTGGTGGCTTTGCCCAAAATTGCTCTGTAAGGTTCTCCTGACCCCGACCTCCCGGGGCCCCTTCTGGGCTCCTGGGCCAGGCTAGGATGGGTGGGGCCAGGCAGGCTGATTCCCACTTTATTATTCTTTGACTCCCCCTCTCCAGAATGATTAGGCCTTAATAAATAACATTTCTCGCTGATATTGTGCCATCATTAATTCTGCTTAGCTCTCCTCGGAGAAAATTTTGTGGAAACATTCTCAATGCTGCTATTTAAGGCTAAATTAATTCGGCTGATTATTTCTGTCCAAGTAGATTCGTGCCCAGGAGGCCTGGGCCAGAGAAACGGAATATGGGTGTTCGTGCCCTCCCCCAGCGTGGGGCATTGCAAGGAACATCTGGGGAGCGAGTGGGGGTGAGGATGGAGCCCCCAGACTTGGCCCAACAGGGTCCAGCGGTAGGCGGCCCCTCCCCCATAACTTCCCCTTTGGCCCCCTCTGCTCTCCCTTCCCTCTACCCTGGCAGCCAGCCAGGGCATCCAGTCACCTAGGTGTCGCCAGGGGACAAATGAACAAACAGGACCCAGAAGGACCTTTTTTGGCAAGCGTGTGCTGAATACCCCCCACCCAAATTTTGTTCACTGTTTCTCGTGAAAAGTTCTTCCTTCCTTCCTTCCTTCCTTCCTTTCTTTCTTTCTTTCTTTCTTTCTTTCTTTCTTTCTTTCTTTCTCTGCTTTTTGGGTCACACCCAGCAATGCTCAGAAGTTACTCCTGGCTCTGCACTCAGGAATCATTCCTGGCAGTGCTGGGAGACCATATGGGATGCCGGGGATTGATCCCGGGTCGACCGTGTGCAAGGCAAATGCCCTACCTGCTGTACTATATCGCTCAGGCCCATGTTCCCAGTTTCTTGAGGTACATAAACCCAACCCTGCTTGCAACAAATTGAGTCTTCTCCCTGCAGAGGCTCCTGGAATGTGTGTCTTTTCTGATGGCTCTGCAAGCTTACTCTCCCTAAAAGGACTGTCCCCCTCCCCCACTATGGTGTGCAATGGGCCGAGTGAGGTGGGTACCCACCGCCAGCTCCCTAGCTGGTCCCATAACTCCAGCATGTTGTAGCAACACCTCAAACCTCAGCTGGAGCCTCTATTTGCCCCTTGTTCTGCAGGACCTAAGCTTGAGTCCTGTCTAACAGGAGGAGAGTGCAAAGGGCATCAAGAAGTCCATGGCATGGGGTGGGCCCATCGTCCTAGTCTCACCAGGAGGGGGTGTGATGCATGGCCATCCCACCAGCTTCTCTTTCCCCCTTTCTCCGCTGAGGCTATGTCCTTGGGTGAGGGGGCAATGCTGGAGTTGTGAAATAATGGGAGATTCCGTGTAGCAGGGGATGAAGAGCACAGTGAGCCTCCAGGTCTCTGTGTGCCAGTTTTGGGGATCTCTATACAAGAGAGGCCCTGAGCTTCTGGGGAGGGCTCTCTGCATGGGTTCTAGGGAGCTGGGAGCTGGCAGGCAAGCTGGCAGCAGAGCCCAAACCCTAGCATGGGTGTCTGCATGGACCGAGCTGGTGGAACACTGCAGGGTGATGTGGTCAGATGTGGTTCCTAGGGAAAAATTCCCATGCTCCCCTCCCCCAGCTTTCACGGTTGTCCCAGTTTATGTGTGGAAACAGTGACATCAGACATCTTGAAACTGGTTCAGAAACGCTCTACTTCCTGCACCTTGCACTGAGCCCAATTCAGAATCTCAGACGGTCGTCCCTGAACTCCTCACCTGTCGTAGCCCACGCTGTCCTCACATTGGCTGTTCCTTAAACACAGCAGTCTGCGTCAAGGTCTGAGCCTGCGCTGGACACCTCCCTCCCACAGAGTCCCTGTGGCCAGGGTGCTTTCTCATATGCAAGGACTCTGCTCTTGCCTCTGTGCCTCACTGACTGGTGAATTCCTTTACCTGCCCACCACCTGGGCCCCATAGCATCTCCGTAGTGACTGAGTGCAAACAGCCCCCATTGACAGAGTTCTCTCCCATGGGGCAGGTGAATGGAGCAGATGGGGTTCTCAGTAACAGATCTCTATTCTGGGAATTCTGATTTCTTTCATGTGGCAGAGGGGTGGCACAACCAACCCGGGTTCCCCAGAAAAAGGCAGGATTCTGTGCAGCTGAGTGAGTGGAACCAACCAGGGGGGTAGAGGTTTCTGTGGAAGCAACCAGGGTAATGGGGGAGAAAAGTGCTCTCTGTCTACCAACATTGCAATCTTTTTCTTTCTCTTCCCTTTTGTCATAAAGCCTGAAGCAGACAGAGTTCTGTGAAGTGAAAGAATTGCTGTCCCGACACTCAGCAGACGCCTGTACCACGACCCTGGGCAGTTGGGAGCTGGCTTTGGCTAGCACAGTTTTAGGGATGATGAGGGTGTGGCCAGGGGCACGGCTCTGAATGCTTACCTGTGCCTGGCAGAGATGGGTTCTCTGTGGAGATGAGAGCCTGGTAGTCAGCCCTAAATTCTCCCTTATCAAATTGTCTCAACCCCAGGGGGGCTATCATACTGCTGAATACGAAAATGTGATGTGAAAAATCAAAAGAAAGGTGTTTTTAAAAGCAACGATTTTGTGGTTTATTATCAATCTATATTCACTGTGTATGCCTATTTTATAGAACTACATCCCTGGAGTTGTGTAAAATTCCTTAAGTGAGGGTCTAGAGTGATAGTACAGCAGGTAGGGTACTTGCCTTGCATGCATTGAACCAGGTTCAATCCTTGGCGCTCCAAGTGGTCCCCCAAGCACCATCAAGAAGTGATCCCTGACTGCAGAGCCAGGAGTAGCCCTAAGCATTGCCTAGTGTGACCTCCCCTCCCAATTCCTCAGGAGAGAAGGGGTGGTGAGAGGAAAATGTTTAAGTAACCCTGCTCTAAAGCGGTGGGTTCCTACCTCTTTGTACTTAAGGACCAGTCCTGGCATCTGTCCACCAGCCAGCAGTTAGTAAGCTCTGCCGTGGACCAGGTTTGCAGCCTTATTAGAGCAAATGGCACCAGTGCATGGTTGAGAGCCTATGGTCTAAAGAACAAAGCAAAGTTTTCTAAATGTCCTAATAGAGGAGCTTTCTGGGTGATGGAGCAGCCTAGCACATATACTCTGGGCAGCAGGCAGGGTCCCAGGGACAGAACTGACATGGATGCCTCCAGTGACCTGGCTCAGGCCAGCTGCATGCACCTTAGCACGCACAGAAAAGGGGACAGCCATGGCTGGACATGTTTTGTGCCTATGGTGGGAGATCTGCCCCCTAAGATGGAGACTCCACAGACAGAAGAATAAGGCTGTAATGTCAGAATGTCTAAAGCCGGAAAGAACATAACTCAGCCATGCTATATCCTCCCCTGCCTCAGGGCCTTTGCTCATGCTCTTTCCTCTGCTTCTCTCCTTTCTGCCCTGTCTCTCACCAGTCAAGAGCTCACTGTAAATACAGCGAAGTCTATAGGCTGGCCTGACCCTGATCCCATTGCCTCTCTCGGCTTGTAGAAACATCTCCTTCTCCTTCCTTCCACCCATCTCAGCCTTTCCTTGTCTATCTGAGTGCTTGTGTATTTTCTCTCCAGAGGTTCTTCTTGGCTATACATTTAGAAGGAGGTTTAGTTGGATGCAGAAGTGGACCCCAACTCTCCATCCCCACCCCTAGCCCTCTTTGGCAGCCTGAGCCTCTCTCTGTGGGGGCAGCACACACCTTAACTTTTTGTGCCCCAAACTAGGCTCCTTCCCTTCACCCCAGACCGCTTGTCTCCCAGATGTGCCACATAGCTCCTTCGAGTGTTCAAACAGGATGTCCTGGAGTTTCTCTGGATTCCACTGTCTTCAACATCCACATTCTGTCAGTCACAGTCCCACACTCCTCCCGCTTTATGCCCCCTTGTCCATTCTAATGCTTTCTCCACCCCATGCCAGACAGACTCTTCCAGTCTGATCAGAGCAGGTCTTCATGCACACCCTCACACTCTGCATAAAGATCCTTTTCATCTTAATCCACCGACAGTGACAAGCTGTGGAGACGCCACGAAAGTAGTATTACCATTTCAACCAGTGTACAGCTTCTCTAAGTAGCTTAAACAAGATTAAAGGTGATCCCTTTCTCCTGGTTATGGGCTAGTCAAAAGTAGTCCAACTTCACACATTTACCCCTGAGTTTTGGGGACAATCCCTTCTCTCTGCTTGCTTCATTTGCCTTAGAGGGCTGTCTTCCTTAGCCTTGTCAAGACAAGTCAACTCCTAGGTCTGCCTTCTGGGAATTGGGAAGGAGGGAGAGGGGTCATGGGTGGGAGCCCCCTTCCTCAAGAGCACTTCAGAGGTGCACACGGCACCTCTCATAGACCATGCGATCAGTCTAGCAGTGAGGGAGGCTGGGAAATGTAATTGATTCTGGAGGAGCAAGGCAGAGAGAGGCAGTACCACAGGGAGGACAAAGAATGAGAAAATTAAGGCCTGGAGAGAGAGCTCCATTGGTCATGAAGGGCAGGCAGGGAAGCCATGCCCAGGACGCCAAGAACAACCTCTGGCTCTTCATGTCTCCTTGAATTCCACTGGGTGTGGCCCTGGAGGCCACAGCTATGCAGGGCCCCTCACTGGGTGCAGCTAAACCATCAGGCCCACACTAATGGACAGAGAACTAGTAGCTCGGGACCCCGAACACCACGAGGGCCCCTCCCCATAGTAGCACCAACATTGAAAACAAGCACTGACTGGGCCCCTCCCAGGCAGCCTTTCTCATTCACCCCCTGCAACAATACGGCAGGAAGGTGCTGCCACCTTCTTTTCGCAGCGAAGGAACCTGGGGTGTGGAGGGGCATTAAGGGACATAAGATGACCAAATTCAAAGGGATGGGAAGGGGCCTTAGAGAGATGGCCCCTGATGCAGGACCCAGGGCTCTGTGTCATGTCATGCAGAATAGACTGTGTGGAGGGACAAAGCCCGTGCTCTTCCCAGCTTCATTCCAGGCACTCCAGCAGCATAAGGATTGTGAGTGTTTCTGGAATGAATGAAGTGTGGTTCCTTTCTTTCTGTTGGTGCCTTATCTGAGAGGAGGGCTTTAGATCATTTTCCCACACTCTGGGGGTAGACCACTAAAGCATGCCTTTTCCTGCTTGTTCTCTTCCCTCCCATCGCCTCTCTCTCTCTCTCTCTCTCTCTCTCTCTCTCTCTCTCTCTCTCTGTATACTGGGGAGAGCACACATTCTGCAGTGGTATCTGGCTCTCCAAAGTGAGAACTTAGCTAAAATAGAATTATTGGAGCCAGAGAGATACTAACAGCAGGTGGGGCGCTTAACTTGCATGTAGGCAACCTAGATTTGATCCCCAGCACCCCAGAACCCTCCAAGAGTGGTCCCTGAGTGTAGAACCAAGAGTTAGCCCTGAAGAATTCTTGATGTGGCCCCTGGGACCCGTGTCTGTGTCTCATCCTTCCTGCCAGCTACCCGGGACACAGAGACTTCAGAACAAGGAGGGGAGGCTGTGCCTTTGAACAGGCTCCTTCCTAGAATGACCTGAATGGACAACACAGGTCAGGTCCTTGCCAGGCTCCTTTCTAAAAGTGCTCCACCAATGTGGTGACTATTTCCTCGGGCCCATTATGGGCCCTGGGTTATAGACCAGGAAACAGGCACAGAGGAACCAAATGACTTGTCCAACATCATCCAGGAAGTGATGGGACCAGGATCAAGCCCAGGTCTGGACCTTACTTGCTACTTGGTTTAAAGAAGGCCCAGGCATGGACAGCCCTGTCGCAATTTTCCAGGTCTTCTAGAAGCAATGTGTTTGGAATGGCGATGCAGCTCCTTTTCCAGATTATAATCAGACAGAGGCCCAGAGAGTCCAGCATCCTCCCCACAGCCCAGCCTACCCCAGCCCGCTCCTTGTTGCCATGCAGCTCGAGGGGATGGCTTTGTAGAAGTGTTTCTCCTCTAAGTGCTCAGGCTCTGGAGCTGGCCCTTGGCCCCCTTCCCCCAGGAGGAATTCTCCATCTTTTCCAGGGAGCCACACCCCTGGCAGGCTTCCTCTTTTCCAGGGGCTGGCCCTGTCCACACGGGGATTGAGAGGTGCTGAGTCGGGGAAGAAGGCTGTTTATTACAGTGTGACACTTTGGATACATTTGCTGGGGGTTAGGGGGCAACTCCCAGCAGCGCACAATTAAATGAAAAGAGCAGCGGTTGTGGGAAGCTTGTCTCCAGCTGACTTAGAACCAAATGGCTCGGAGAAAAGCGGCATCAATTGCTGTAGTGTCAGCGGCTCAGCCAGCCGAGCCCCTCTGCCACCACTGGGCACTGTGCTGGGCTGGAGAGGGTTTGTCTGTGTGCACAGAGATGTTCCAGAGTAGACCCCTGCTCAGCGTGGCCGGTGGGACTCTCCGTGGGGCAGCTCCGTGTTCACGGGTTTCTGGGCCTCCTGGGATCGCAGGGAAGAGAAGGCCCTCGAGTTCCGGGGCTCCATGGCCTCTCCCCTTGCAGAAGTGTGGGCTCCCGGGAAGGTGCTCTGCTCAGATCCTCTCTGGCCGTCCGCCGTCAGTTCCCACATCAGCACCCTGGTTCCTCTTCTATCTGTGACCTCCTGCTCCATGGGCCCTTCCCCCTGGCTCTCATCTGTAACACGCTGCCAGTTTCTCCCTGGCCCCCAGCCCCACGGCCTCCCCTTTGGTTCAGTTACATTATTCTCTGCTCCACTTTTATTTCTCCTACCTGTGATGAGCCTGAATTATTTGTTAATTGAATCACCGTGAGATACACAGTTTCAAGGCTGTTGATGATGGGTTTCAGTCATAAAATGTTCCAACACCCATTCCTCCACCAGTGTATATTTCCCACCACCAGTGTCCCCAGTTTCCCTCCTGCTAACTCCCCCACCCCAGGTGCTTTTCTTCTCTCTCTCTTTCTCTCTCTCTCTCTCTCTTTTTCTCTGTCAATGACCCCCTTTTTGGGCATTGTGGTTTGTAATACAGATACTGAAAGGTTATCATGTTTGTTCCTTTACCTACTTTCAGTACGCAGTTCTTATCCAGAGTGATTATTTCCAACTATCACTGTCATAGTGGGCCCTTTTCTATCCTAACTGCCCGTCCCTTCTGCCCCCCACCACCACTTGTGGAAAGCTTCCCATCGTGGACCAATCCTCCTGGCCCTGGTTTCTACTGTCCTTGGGTGTTAGTCTCATACTATGTTTTCTTATATCCTACAAATGAGTGCGATCATTCTATGTCTGTCCCTCTCCTTCTGACTCATTTCACTCAGCATGATCCTGAATGTTTTTGCATGTCACTCCAAATAAGCCTTCGATGGACAAGTTTCTACTGTGATGATGTTATAGAAAAATCACCACATCATCTCAATGACTTACACTGAGTCCTCGAACTTGCAGGTCTTCAACTGGGGCCGGGACAGCTCTGTTCCAAGCTGCCAGCTGGATTCAGGCTGTTGACTTACAGATCCTGTGCTGGGACCAGCCGCTGCCCCAAGCTCGATCTTCCTTTTATAGGTGGGCAGCGCACAAAAAAGGAAGCTGAACCAAAGAAACAGATTTAAAGTCTCTGTTCCTGTCATGTCCACCAATACATCACTGGCTGTGGCAGGTCACATGTCCAACCCAGTGCGGGTAGGGAGGTATATATTCCCCCTTCTCGAATGAAAAGAGTCACATAGACTAGAGAAGTTGGAGGTGAAGGAAGGAACGAACTTAATTATAAGGATCTTGGCTGTGGAAAGTGAATTGAGGCATCATCATGATCCTGAATGCTTTTGCACATGTCCTATGAGCACTGTGGTCCTCACTCAGCATCACCGTGACCCCACTCCAGGACCCTTGAATCAGAGAATCAGGGTGAGAGTCAAAAGTTCGAGTTTTGCTTTTGTTTTGAGGTCTCTCAAACAGTGTATAAGAAGACCGAGGCCTTATCAGAGATTCTCTGCTACCCGGGCCAGGATTCAATGCCAGGGCCTGAGGATGTGGAACTGCTAGGCCTGAGGTACTGGGGATACCTGAGCCACCCCAGCAGTGCTGGGGGTCCCCAGAGCTGCACCTGCTGTCACTCAGGTCCTTCATAGTGACACTTGGTGATGCTCGAGTACTTACACTCCTGGAGATGGAAGCTGGGTTGATCAGATGCTAACCTCTAACTGCTGTACTACCTCCAAGCCTGAATTGAGTCCTTCTTCCTGTTTTTGTTGATGCCAAGAAATCAAACCCAGGGCCTCACACAGACAAGGCATGTGCTCTCCCGCTGAGTCACACTCCACATTTAGAGTCCTGGCAGGTTCTTGTTTGAGAACCGCTACCGGATCTTCAGGATACCCTTTTCTTTGTCTCTGAATTCCACCTTCCTTCCCAGAATATTTACCTTCTCCCTGTTAATGTTCAGTCCTCCCCTACTTGGAAAATTCTTGCTCAATTTAAACTAAACTTAATTCAGTTTAATTTTAGTTTTAGGGCAACACACAACTCAGGGATTACTCCCGACTTGTGCTTGGAAGACCGTATGTTATGTTAGTGATCAACTTAGGGATGGCTGAGTGCCAGGCAAGTGCCTTAATCTGTACGATCTTTCTAGCCCCCAGTTCATTTTTAAAACACATTTTATAGGGTTCAGCCGCTGGTGTTTAGGCAGTGCCAGGGGGTTAACTCAAGAACTCAAATATGTGAGGTGTGCATTCACCTACAAACTCTCTCTCTCTCTCTCTCTCTCTCTCTCTCTCTCTCTCTCTTGCTCTCTCTCTCCAGGCCATCCTGCTCACTTCTCAAGGGTCAAAGTCCTCTCCTTCAGGAAGCCCAACCCCAGGCAGAATCAACTGCTCTGTGCTTCCATGGGGACAGAAGCCTCTGCTTTTACAACAGGGATCTCCAGAATCCTGCAGGGTCAGGCCTGTGTCTTGTGGGTGGTTATTTCTCAAGCCTTTGCAGATACTAGGCATGTAGCAAGCACTTTCTAACTGTTTTTTATTGATTGAGTTGCCTGTTTCAGACACAGTTGCTGGGCAAAAGAAGTGTGACTATTTCTGCTGTAGGGATCCCAGCATCCTAGAACCTTGGGTGGGAATATGGATGCGGGGCTCATGGGTAAAGTGGTCAGGATGGGGGGAAGTATGAGTGGGAGAGAGGAGCAGGGCTGAGAAGCAGGCAAGGAGAACATGCAGTACCCAACGGCCCGCAGCTGTCCCTGTGGTTGGTGGAACTGGTCACGGCTCAGCCAGGCACTCTGCAGAGATGGGCGAGAACTGTCAAAGCTGGCTAACAGGTGGCATCAGGGCCAAGGCTGCCATTCTTCACAGACAAGGAGCTCATTTGAATCAGGAGTGTTTCTCCAGCCAAGCTAGAGTTTCCTGAGCACCTATGTGGTTGTTTTCCATGTCCCACCAGGCTGGAGGAATCAGCTTCTTCCGATTAGGCCCTATATTTCCCATCAAACTGAAGGTGCCTAGGGTATGGGGTTCCTCCCGCCAGGGTGGGTTTCCCAGGGAGGGGGCAGGTGCAGCCCTTTTTGAGCCTTTGATGCCTCTTTGCCCCGAAGTAAGAGGCAAAGCTGCCTCAATTCACTTTCTACAGCCAAGATCCTTATAATTAAGTTCGTCCCTTCCTTCACCTCCAACCTCAACCTGTGCAGGGAACTTCTTCTTCCCTTCCCCAAACTCCCTGAGAAGGAGCAGTTAGCCCGGGACAATGAGATTTCTGTAATGCTGTGCATATCAGTGCATGCATATGTGTGCAAGTGTGCATGTGCATGTGTGCATGCTCATATTTGTGTGTGTGCGTGTGTGTGTGTGTGTGTGTGTGTGTGTGTGTGTATGTGTGAGACAGGGGGCTGAACACCTGGGGAGGCTGATGGGGGAGCAGGGCAGATGCAGTGGGCCACGCAGAGCCTTTTGCTCTCTAATCTTTTCCTTCCGGGCTGACAGGTACATTTCAAGGGAAATTGAATCTGCACATTTCAGCTTCATTTGCACTTAATGCATCTGGTTGGCAGTGGGCAGGAGGCTTTTGATGTCTGCGTCTTGGTGCCCAAGCCTTTTTAAGCCTCTTTTCTTTGAAGCCAGGAAGACTTGTGTTTCTGCCAAGGAGTAAACAGACTTAGCGCTCCTCTGGTGCCTTGGTCTTTGGGGACCTGGCTCACAAAGGCCATGGAGGTGGGGGTGGAGGGGGGGAGTGCTGGAGGTGGGAGGGCATGTGGGTCTCACTTCTTCATTTCTCCAACCGAGCAACATTCACCCCTGACTGACAATGCGGTAGTTTTCCCCAACCTGTCTTCTAGAGATGGGGATGGTGAGAAACCCTGGTTGATTTTAGAAGCCCCTCACCCTTCTAAGAAGCAAGAGAAGGCGAGATCCTTCCAGGCTTCGACAAAAACTTGACTCCAGTCTAATTTCATCAGCCTCTTTGCCTCCCCTCCCACGGTAAAACCATCCTAGGAATTCTGACTCTTTCATATGGACAATTGATATTTTGTCAGTCTCATGCTAAGTGTGGAGCGACAGCACAGTGGGTAGGGCGTTTACCTTGCACGCTGCCAACACGGGTTCGATTCCTCTGCTCCTTTCAGAGAGCCCGGCAAGCTACCGAGAGTATTTCACCTGCACGGCAAAGCCTGGCAAGATACCCTTGGCGTATTTGATATGCTAAAAACAGTAACAAGTCTCACAATTTGTTGTGAGATGTTACTGGTGCCTGCTTGAGCAAATCGATGAACAACAGGAAGACAGTGCTACAGTGCTACGTGCTAAGTGTGACAGAGGGCCTTTGGAGAACCCGGCAAGTTTGCATTGATCTGAAATGACCGGCAACATTCATGGCAGCCTTGCTAAGCAGAAGCAGTCCAAGCTGTAGAACTTCCTTTTGGCATAGATGACCTCTTGGGTGTCCCTCTTTATAGAAATTTTGCAAGAAACAAAACACCTAGGCTCCCTTCTTTCAGAAGACCTGAAGCCTCTTCCCAAGTCGCCCTCCATTCTCTCCCCAAGCTGCATCTGAACCCGTTCCCCATCCTCCTCGTGAGACATGGAGGGCAAGAGGGCCCTTTCAACCCTGACTGCGGATAGGGGGTGCTGTCATTTCTACGATGGCAGTAATTAGTGGCTTAGTAGGAGGGGACCTACAGACCTCCGCTCCTCTTAACCAGCAGATCTGTGGGACCCTAGAATCTTTCTGGGGCTCTTCTGAGCACTGGATGGATTTCAGGAATTCACCGGGATCTGGAGCCTCTCTCAAGGCACCCCCTCAGGTTCCTCCCCACAGATGCTCTCTTTGTGCTCACACCAAACATCTCCGTGCGCCGGAGGAGGGCTGGCTCAAGGAGGCTCCAGCACAACTGCTGTCGTGGGACCTAGTGAACAGGGGTGCTGGGGGGTCTGAGCTGGAGGAAAAACAGAATTGTTGTGAGTAAAAGGGCCCTTAAGGATGTTTGGACCCTCATGGTGACCCAGGAGGAGATGTCACAGGAGGGCCTTACTGAGAAGGATGCCATCTGCATGCCCTGTCACCTGCCTGTCATCTGCACAAACAGCTGGGGAGTCTGACCCCCAGAGCAGAGGGAGAGTTGCTGCAATTATTCTACATCTCCGTCATGTTCTGGACACTGGACTGGGCAGGAGAAGGGCTTGCTGGGTGTCTCCCATGGTCTTAGGAGTGGTATACAGGAGCCACTGAATGAGCTCCTGGGACCAAAGGGTGGGCACAGAGCATGGGAGTGGCAGAGCCGGGCTGGCACGGGGGTCCCTTGAATCTCAGAGTAGCATCTTTGCCTTTCTCATTGCCTGTTGAACTTGAGAATGCTGTTCTTGCCTCTGACAGCTGACACAAGCAGAGGACGTGCAGAGTCAGCCAAGGGTGAAGTGTCCAGGGGGCGTCTGGTCACTTGGGACCCGAGGGGCCGAAGCAGTGATGCCCATGGCTGGGAAGGGTGGCCAGCAGAGAGCGGGCCTTGAGGAAGAACCAAGGTCATGATGGGAGGTGCGTGGCAGGGGCCCCTGCTTGGGAAGAGACAGAGTCATTATCTGGAAGGTAATCGCCACCATCAGCAGACAGCGCGGGTCCCCTCGGGTGCCTTCAATCTCCACCCCCAGCAGGAGCGGAAGCTTGAAGTGGCATCAAGCCCACACAGATGGCAGCTGACGGCTCCGGCTCCAGGCTCTGCCTGCTTCAGGCGCTCCGAGGCACCTGAAGTGGTGTGGGACTGTGACTCGCCTTCACCCTGCCGGCGAGCTGGGGGAGGTGGAGGCAGCACTGAAGTGGGAGGCCTGGGCACTGCCCCGAGAGCCTGGATCCAGTCGCCGTGCCTCTTCGGGGTCTGTGACCCGGTCGGGGTATCCCTGGGACTGGACTGGCCGTGAGATCCATCTGGCCTTTGACAGAGGTGGCAAGTCATGACAGGAGTGCACGGAGCCTTTGCTCACTGCCATGGTGTCCCTGAAGGGTCATCCTCCCCACAGGCAGTGCTGCTTCCCTGCCGACTCTGAGAAAGCTCTAGCCAAGGTGTGGCTCCGGCCATTCCCCAAGGCCCACTGCCTGGGACTAGCTCCCGGGTCCCTGATTTCAAGCAATCCCCTAACCTGTGGGGAGAGGGGAGGGCGGCAGGTGGGGAGGGCCTTTTCTCAATCACTCCCGACTACATGACTTGGCAACATCCCTGTACCCCTATGCCTCCATCTGCCACATGCAGAGAAGATTGGCAGAGAGGGTCCTTAATGATCATGCAGATGCAGACCCTGTGGGTCTGGGGGCCTTTCCTGGGATCCCCGAGGAATGCTTGACACCCCCTCTCTCTAACCTCCACTCAGGAAGGAGGGGGTCTGGGAAATGATGGGCCCAAGGGTCTGGGGAACTGCCAGGAGGCCACGCCTGTCCCACCCATCACCGCCCCACCCCATACCCCCCATTGGTGCTTTGTGGCATCTGTGGTCTCTGTTTTGGCTGGGACCTTAGGCAAGGGGGGTTTAGCTCCAGGCAGCCATGCGAAACCATCCATGTCCACTTGGGACCAGACACAACTGGACTCCATTCCTGACTCGGTCACTTCCAGGAGCTGTGGCAAAAACACCTTCCTCCAGGTCCTCAGAGATACCATGTGGGCTTGGGTGTCGAGGAATGACATACGGAGCACTCCACACCACCCCCTTCTCAAGCATTCACCCTCACCCCTTACCCAGCAGCCTCACCGGGGGCTGCTTCCTGATCGGTCAGGGGTGGGCAGGAGGGGGGAAGGATGGCAAGGGGGGGATGTGGGGGTCGTGCAGTCCTGCCAGGGCCCCACTCTTTTTCAAGTATGCACCCCCCTACTCTGTTGAGACCCCAGACACAGCACCTTTAGATGCACAACCCTGAAGGCTAGATTTGGTCAAACATCCCTCTGGGGAATTTCCATTTCCTCAGAAATATTTATCCCTATTCCAGTACATTGAATGAGGCTGTGCAGGGGAGTCGGCTTCCAGGAACCAGGCTGCGGAGAGAGTTGGTGCTGGAGGGCAAAAGGAGAAGGATAGAGAGCCAGAGCGATTTGGGTGGGGGTGGGCAGGATGTGGGGCTCTATCCCCAACATGGGGGGGAGTTGGCAAGGGGAAGAGGAATGAACACGGACTCTCACGTCAGGTTGCTGTTACGTGGATCCTAATTCTGTCATTCTCTACCTGCGTGGCCTTGGGAGATCAAGTCCACCCCTCTGAGCTAACCTGGGTGTCCTCGTGTGCAATGTGGGTGAGCACAGTTCTGTGAGTCCATCCGTGAGGTGAGGCCAACTGTGTGCATTCAACCAAAAAAGCCGAGTCTCAGGTGCCTGATAAACACGGTCTCTCCCATGGCGTCATGCTCCCTCTGCTTACATTGAAAGCAATGGATTGTGTTCGATACTGAGAACCCAACAAGGAACAGTGTCCAGTTGGGGATATTTGGGGGAGGGTCAAGCTGACCCTCAAGCTGAGCTCAAGCTGACTGTTGGTCAGAAAAGTGCTCACAGGCCCAGGTTTGGAAGGAGGTCCTTGCCTCCACATCCACTGTCTTATCTTTTAAACCCCTCCCAAGAGAATTGACCCTTTTGGGCCTGGGCTCAAACCCTTTCTATTTGAGTAGGGGTAGAACCTCAGGGCCTGTGGGAACCAGAAGTGCACCAACTTGCATTTGCCATTCGGAACCCTTCACCGAGCAGAACCCAAGTTCAGATGAAATGGAAACTGAGTTTTTGTTTGTTTGGGGGCTATAGCTGGATGTGCCACAGGGCTGGCACTGGCTCTGTGCTCAGGGATCATTCCTGGTGGGGCTTGGGAACCATATGTGGTGCCAGGGATTGAACTGAGGTTGGCCACATGCAAGGCCTCCACCCCTGTTCTATCTCTCCAGCCCAGGAAGAAAGATTTTGCAAAGAGGCAGAGAGGTGCAGGGCTGCTCTCTAGGCAGCCCCAGAAGGGCTGGAGCTGAGATTCTGCCAAGTCGAGCTTCTAGGCATGGCCCCCACGGAGCCTTGGAGGGACAGAGAGAGACTGGCCGGGAAGTGGGTCGCTGCTGCTGGCTGGTTTTGGAGCCTTGCGCAAACCACATCTCACCGACCCCCTTACCCCTTCGTAGACACGTCTGTGATCCTTGGAGAGCCTGATGTCACTGGGCCCCTTCCCGCAGGAATTTTTGTCTTCAAGTTCCAGTTTGCAGGAGCTCCAAGGAGCTGCGGGTGCTCCTAGTCCCTGCAGAAGGGGACAGGGGAAAGGGTGGCTTCCTCACAAGGTGCTGCGGTGGTTCCAGGGGCCAGAGAGCAGCGAAGTCTCTCAGTCCCCTCCCATCTGCACTGCAGATACTGAGTCCTCGGGGTGTCAGGGCTCCGGGGAGCAGGGATGGGTGCATGCAGCACTGCCCAGTGTCCTGGCTGTCGTACAGACAATGCCACTGACATGCATGGCTGGTTCTTCAGCTCATAGCCTGTTTCTGGGGATGAGGCTGGGGAGATGCGGACGCCAGCCCAGAAGCCACATATGCATCACGGGCAGAGGATGGGCAACCTCTGGTCCACTTGCTCACCCCCCCAAGCTCTGCCCTGATCCGAGGCCCTCCAGCTGCTCTCCTGGCCTTCCCTCCTGATCTCTCCGTGTGTCCTTCTCTCCCCCTTTCTCAGCATCTTTTTGGCCTCAGGATGACGGGCGAACTGTCACATGACTTCACAGCTGTTCACTGGAGCCCCCAGCTGACCTCCTGTGCCTTTACCGTCAGGCACTGCCCCTGCCAGTCTTCTCAGGCTGGGTTTCTCACGCTGACTTCCGTGCCTTCTGCCCAAGCTGTTCCCTGCCCAGAAAGCTTTCCTCTCTCTGGCTCAAACTCGACCTCAGAGTTTCCTCACCGCCCCCCCCGACACCCCTGCTCTTGCCTGCCACCCAGCCCAGCCCCTGGTCCCCGTCTCCCCCCCCCCCACTTCTTCCACAGTCCCCCTATAGGGTGACTCCTACAAGGAAAACAGATTAAGACTGTTTGGTATGAAATCTTTGTAGCCCCAGGACTGGGAACAAGGCTTCGCAGAGCGTGAGCATTTTCCAAATATTTGTTGGTGGGTGCATCCCGGGTGTGGGCTGCCCAGTTCCTCCTCCTCAGAGGGGGAGGAGTGAATGACAGACTTACTGGGTGCTCACATGTCTCAGGCTTTTTAATAATAAAAGCACACACCTGTCGCAAGCTGCAACTCCGAAACAGATCTCTCTTTTTATTCTCTTTCTCATCCCTGCTCCCTTCCCTTGTGGTTTTGCAAAGGGAGGACCCAGGGTTGGTACCGTTGGCTGTGGTGAACTGGAGATGGCACACTTGGTCATGGCACTGGGGCTACCCAAACAGCAGAGCTGCCCTGGTGCAAGCGGTATCCCCTCCTTTCCTCCACAAGAAATGCTGCCTCGATTTCTCTCCTTTGCACTCAGGAAACTCAGGCACTGGGAAATGGCAACAGTTGTTACAATTTCTTCACTAGCTGTGGTTGTCTGGTCTGGAGCCCAGGCCCTTCTTCAGGCAGGACATTGTCTGCCAGACCCAGAGAGGCCAGCTCCACTGGTCACTTTGCAGAACGGAAAACTGAGGCTCTGGCGAGGAGGGACTGACTGGGGCTCTCATTCCCAGAGAGACCCGGCACACCTTGCTGGCTCTTTCTTCCTCCACCTCAGAGGGACAGTGCTCCTTCCACCCAGACCCTGCCCATCCCCTCCGGTTTCCAAGCAACCCAGTTCCTGGTCAGCGCCCCCTGGTGCTGGCGGCGGCTGTGTTGCCATGGTTACCACATCCTACAGGTGCATCTTGGAGACAGTGCTGGAAAGACTCCGCCTCCAGTACCTCCCTGTGTCTTTTGGAGAGAGAATCTGGGAGTGCAGAGATGTCTCTGGGTGTGCAGACTGAGAAGGCACCAATCCTCAAGCCTTAGAGGAGGGGGATCACTTCCTGGAGGGGGATGGGGCTGGGGGAGCATTGAGACCAAGGGGAATGGGACTGAAGGAAACAGGACCCAGAGCTCAGTTCAGTTGAGTGTAGAAACTCTCCAAATCGAATACCCGACTTTAGAGAGTCCCAGATGCCTCAGCTGGGCCTCTACCCTGGAACTGTTGCTTCCGGAGCAAAGAGGAAACCGGGCTTTTGTATTCTGGGGGAGGAGCCGTCCTTTTTTCTCCTTGCTTAACTACGAAAATATATTGAAATGACTCGCTCCAGGTGAAAAAATCGTCCTCAATCCCATTATGTAAAATTACACAAAATAAGTTAAAATTGACCCCCTGTTAAGTTCAATTGCCCGGAGGTTAACAATGGTTAACAATTTGTGAAATACTTATTGATTTTTCCCCCCTATGCTTAAATGGACATATTTGCATCTTGCTCTCTATTCGCATTTGTAAAATGTAGTGTAGTCAATCAGAATAGAACTTTACAAATTGGGTTACATCTTGCTGTTTTGCTTTTTCCAAACTTCACAGTACATGCTGGAGACTTTCCACATCCGCAGTATTGATCCACCTTATACTGTGGAGGAGAGATGAAGATCAGACCAAGAGGGGTGGCACTCATGGGGGACTTCCTGGAAGAGTGGGGGTGATTGGTCCTTCTGAGCAGAGCAGCAAGTTGGTGACCAGCAAGCCAAGAAGACAGGGATTTTTATAGTGCACGATGTTGGTCCTCTCATGATCTCATTCACTTCCCACACAACCCATGCATGGGTTCTCCCACCCTTCACCCCCATTGTCTTCTTTACAGATGTGAAAGTGAGGTGATCTCTGAGCCTGGGTCTTTGGCAAGCGGTGCAAGCCCCCGGGGGTGCCCTCAACTCTTTCCCCAGCTGTCTTCCTCTAGCACTGCCAGAGCCAGGTGAGCTCTGCATGCCACAGAGAACGTTGGCATTCATAAAATGAGTAATTTATTGAGTGAACCTTCCGAGAAGGGAAGGAATAAAAACCACTATCTAAATTACGAGGCCATTGGCTTTATACGGCTGGAGTTAACGCTGTTAGTCCCCAGAATGGTCCAGAGACCCACCCCTGACTGCACCCTCCTGGCCGAGGGAGACCCACAGGAGCGAGGGGGTCAGGGCTCCATGAGACAGACCTCCTGCCTGGGTTGTTATTCCTTCCCTAAACCTCCGTTTTCTGGTCACAGCAGTGGCACGAATACCTGCTAAGCTGGGTGGTATTTCAAGAGACAAGTGCTAATTGGATTGGGCTGTGCCTCTCTTAGGGTGATTACCACTACCATATTTCCTTAATTTGTGGGCTATGCCCTTCATCTTCCCAATATTTAAATTCTGCCATCATGATGCATCTTACTTTAAAGTATGGTCGCTCCCCCTTTGCCCCTGGAAAGCGGCTAACATGACTTTAACTTAAAATCAATGGCATCTTGGAATGGAAGAAACATTCTAACATCGCTGGGATTATTTATTTCTGTAGTATTTGGCACACTAGACTCAAGGGATCCCACACTTTAAAAAGGAAGGCGTTCCCGAGGAAGTGGAGGGAACGCATGTGCATGCCCTGAATGAGTCCCTTGTCTAGAGTGGCCAGTGGTCCAGGTTCATCTGAAATGGAGGCTTCTCCCGGCATCTCCCAGAGCCATGGGCTGCTGTGGTCTCTGGGTTCGATTCCTCCCCCGAAAGCAGACACACCAGGGAGGGGTGCTGAGCACCTCAGAGGCAAGCCTGGAGTTCTCTGACTGGCTTCCTCCAGCACTGCCATGAGGTTGTGACCTCACCAAGGCCCAAAGCCATAGGTGGACTCCAGAACATGATGCCTTCCAAAGCTCTGAGGGGCTGGATTGTTCTCTTGTCTGGTTGCCCAACATGAAGCGGGGACCTAAGCCTGTCATTCTCCCTGTGGTCCTCGCATTCTTCCAAAAGGCACCTTAAAAGCATTCTGGGGGACTCTGGTTCCAGATGGAAGAAATGAGATCCCGGAAGAAGGTTCCACCCTGGGGTGCACCCAGGCCAGGCACAGCAGGGAAGGAAGGAGAGTCAGCTCAGCCCCTCTCTCCTGCAGAGAGCTCCTCCCACTTCCCACCTGTGGATGCTTGGTGGGGGGTGAGGAGGGGGGGCAGAGAGGGCCTCCTCGGGGGTCGTGGACAGGGAGTCAGCCTACTTCCACCAGGCCTGCTTTTCTTTCTTTTTTTCTTTCTGTTTTTGTATTCAGCTTTGTGAATTTCTTTTTTCTTTTTTTGTCTTATCTTTAATTTGTATTTATTTTTTAATTTTTTTTTAATGAGTCACCGTGAGATAGTTACAAACTTTAGATTTAGATAGATAGATTTACAAACTTTCGTGATTACATTTCAGTCATACAATGATGGAGTACCCATCCCTCCACCAGTACCCCTTCTCCACCACCAATATTCCTAGTATCCCTCCTGCCACCCACCCACGCACCCACCCCCACCCCCCACCGCCTTGGTGGCAGGCACATTCCCTTTCACTCTCTCTCCTGTTGGGTGTTATGGTTCGCAATATGGGTACTTAGTGGCCAGGCCTGCTTTTCCATCTGCAAAAGAAGAATTTGGGTTCACTAAGTGAGTTCTGACCTATGAATCACCCTAGTGCCATTCAGGGAGATCCTGGATCCAGGAGAGGCTGAGAATGTGCCACGTACGAGCCCATCCCCCCCCCCCCCAACCAAGTGGCTCTTTGAAATTTATTTTTTAGGGGAGGTCCACACTCAGTGCAGTAACTGACCCTTGGATCTTACAGGCCTGAGCTCCGGCCCCTGTCCTCCTGACTCATGCTCTTCCTCTCTGTGTGCTAAGCAGGAACCTCCTGGGGGCTGGTGCTGGGCTGCAGGGTGCAGCTCAGAACTCCTGACTTGGGGTCTTTTAGCTTGCTGACCCCAAGCTAAGAGATTGAATCCTTCTCTTCTTCCTGGCCCCCTGAGTGCAGGGTGGGGAGAGAAACTCCCTGAAAGGTCCAGCCTGCTGGTTCTAGCCCAGGGCTGCGGATGCAGGGACGTATGTGCCCGCCTCCCTCTCCAGCCACACTCCTCACAGACCAGCCCGGCCCCATCCTGGCCCACCTCACCTTGCAGCCCCCATGGAGCCCAGCCAGCATCCCCGCACCCTGCAACCTGGGACACCGGAGGGTGAGCGGGTGGGCCTGCAGGCAGAGGCGGGCTTGTCAGAGGAGAGAAAGATGGCAGCGGGGAGGAGGGTGGAGGGTCCTCTAGGGACTGAAATACGGTTCTTTCATTCCGGAATGTGCCTCTTAATCAACTTAATGGGGCTCAGGCTGAACAAGGGCCGGGGAAGGCAGGAGAGAAGAGAAGGCAGCCAAGCACGCCTGCTCGGGATGCACCCACCAGGCGCCCAAGGAGGGGTCTGGTGGGAGCCCGGAAACTGGGCTGGGGCCTGGGAACCTGCCTCGCCCCCTTCCCCAGGCATGTCTGGGGGGCAAGGAACCTCTCCCGGCCTCTGATCTAGGAAACTCTCCCCTCCCGGAGAAGATGCTGAGCGCATTGCCCACTTCAGCAGGATGGACAGGAGATGCACCTCGTGCCAAACTATTTTGATCACATCTCCCCTTCACTCCTGGGAGAGCAGGATCTGGATTCCCGTCCTACAGATGGGAAGGCTGAGCGGGGAGGGTGAGGAGCGAGGGAGGGCTCTCCTGGGGGCTGGGGGTGTTGGAAACTAGACTCTTTGCTCCTGGCCCCGGAGTCCACCGTAAGGAGCCCCAAAGTCCAGCTGCCATGAGGAGAGTGCAACTCTGGGGAGTCTTTAGGGGCCACGGATCACTGGGGATCCAGAAGCCTCCTTTGCTCAGCCCCATCAACAGTTTCTCAAGCAGGGGCATTCCATTTAAGCAGCATAGAAGCTGGGTGCCACGAAGCCCTCAGCCCCTCTGCCCTTCTCTGTCCTGGCACCCCCACCAGACGGGGCTCCTGGCATTCAGGTGCTTTAGCTGAGCCTCAACCTTCCCATCTGTAAGGAGTCCTTCCCTCCCAGGAGTGAAGAAGTGGATGTGATCAAAAAGGAGAGGGGTTTGGCACCAGGTGCATGTCCTGTCCATCCTACCGAGCTGGGCACTGCACTCAGCGTCTTCTCCGAGAGGGTCTTAGATCAGAGGCCAGGAGAGGCTCTCACTCACATCAGTCCAGATGAGGCCGAGAGGCCTGTGGTGACAGGGTGGCAGGGGCAGAGGTGGGGGGTGGGGAAGCAGCAAAACCCAGCTTCTATTGAGAGTCTGGGCAGTATCCTGGGCAAGCTCCTGATTCCCCGGGGACCTTTCCACGTAGAGGGGCTTGGGAGCAGCAGGCAGGGGGCGACATGCAAAAGATCTTCACATTCTCTGCAGCAGTTGGATGCTCTGCCTCCCCACTCTCTCATGCCTTAAAGAGTCCCTGGTCAACCCCATTGGGGAGTTCAGAAGTCACAAGGTCCAGGTCCCTCCTTGCCCAGAAGTGGGTGAGGGGCAGGATGAGCACAAAACCTAGAGCTCCCGGTTCCCAGCCCGTTTGCTAGTGTAGTGGTGGTGACGTCTGGGGCAGGCACTGCTGATGCGGGCAGAGCACTTCTGGGTCTGAGCTTATGGGAGGTGGACTGATGACTCTTGAGGGCACAGAGAGGTTAGAGGGCTCTCCCAAGGTCACAGAGCCAGGCGTGACAGCTCTGGCAGGCAGACTCCGGAGCCCAGAGCCCACATTCTCATCCTCCACATCCTGCATCAAAGGTTCACAGGGAGTTCACGCGGGTGCTGGGTCTGGGCCTGCTTCCCTGCTCTCTAAGCTCTCGGCCCCCGGATACCCCCCTGCTCCCACCTCTGGATGCCATGGTGGGGGGGGTGGGGAGGGGAGGGGAAGCTCCCTCTGCCGGGGATTCTCGGGATTCTGGTACCCCAGAGCTGATTAAAAGTGGATTGTCTGGAGAACATTCTTTGTCTCCAGAGTGTCAAGCTCAGAACAGCCAGGGAGACAATTGCTGCAGGAGTTGCATTTGTTAATCTCACATCCCTTAATTTATTTTATTTTCCATCCTCAGAATGAGGAGGAGCCTCTTGAACTCAATATGCAAATGTATGCAAAGCGAGATGAACCAACGTCTCCAAGCTCGTGTTTCTTCCCTCTGTGCATTAGTGGGATTGCAGCTCTGCCCTGTGTAGGCAGAGGGGTGTGGTGGGCTGGGGGTGGCAACCGAAGCAGGGGAGGGAGACCTGTAATGGCTCCTACTGCCCCTCCTAGGTACCCTGAGCCTTAGCATCCCCTTTCCCCCCTGAGGCCTGTGGAGTGCACAGGAGCAAACTTCCTTGTTTGAGATCACGTAGGAAGGGAGCAGGAGGGTGGAAGCTGGGTCTTTGGCCCCCAACCTCCTCTTTATACACATACCTTCTCCCCCTTCCTCCCTGCCAAGCTGCTGACCTCTTTGCCGGCCCTTGAGTGTGGGAACCTGCGGCCTCTGTGGTCCGGCTGGGGCAGGGCTGGGACTGTGCTCCTCAGCCAGGTGGTGGGTGAGCAGCTTCCCCACTCCCTCTCTGGTCAGTGGTGGCCAGAGAAGAAGGGACACTGTCTACTGCCTCCTCCCTCCTCTCTCCTCCCCATGGGACCCTGGACTGTGGTTGGTGTGGTGTGGTCAGTCGTGTCGCTGGAGGGGACAAGGAGAGAGACTGGGAAGAGAAAGGGGGTTGGGGGGCAGGAGTTACCGGTGGTGGGCTTCTGGTCTCTACAAAGGAGTACCCCTCTGACTTCCTCCCCTCTCCTCCTGCCTCTTCTAGGACCCCCTTTCTCAAAGCGAGTGTTCTGGAGGAGACAGAAAAGCAGAAAGACCCCATGAGACAGAGTGGCCCAGAGGGCTTGGGGCCCCAGAGGGCTTGGGGTGAGGGTGATAGGAAGGTGGGATGCCTGTGCAAGGGGGCCCTGGCAAGAGGCAGAGAGCATCAGGGTGTCTAGAGATGAGCCCAATGGACAAAAAAGTTAATTCACATGGAAACATGGAGGGAAATGTTTTCCATCACTAGATGGAAAGGGGGGCTGAGGTAAGATGCTTACAACCTGACCATGGCCTACCCTTGGCTCTTGTCCGCCCTCCTCCATTCCCCCTAGAGACCTGGAGGAGTGTTACACACACTCTGTGTCCTTCAGCATCTTGTCTGGGTCCTCCCCCCAAAACCATGCAGAGCCTTGTGATCCATTACTTTGAGGAAACTTGCACAGGCAGAAAGCAAGGGCCGAGGGAGGCTCGCTCATCTGCTCTGTAAAGAAGCAGAAAGCTTGGGCTCTGACAGCCCATCCAACAGCCCCGACGAAGAGAGGATCCCCCGGAATCCCATAACAGCCAGGTCCTCAGTGAGTGAGCTGAGGGCCCAGGCAGAAGGTCCCCCTCAACCCAGCACCGCCCCCCCCCCCCCCCGCTCTTCTCCTAGGAAGCAGCATGACCAGACCAGCCAGACCCTGCCTTCCACCCTCCTTCCTTTTCTGAATTGTTCTCCAGCATCAGCTTTCACTGGGAAAGAGTGGGAAGGAATTTGAAAAATAAACATCATAAGGAGAAGTCAATAAATAAGGGAGCAGGCCCCTCTTTTCCCTTTTAATTTTTTAAAGGAAAAAATTAATTTTCCCTTTGCCTGAGTACCTGTCACCTTAAATTAATATCCCTGAAAGCCAAAATGACGGAGAAGTTGGGTCATTAGGCAAATTTTCATTAGAGGCTCAGATGTCCTTTACTAATAGGATGTTACATATATTTCATTTTGTTCCTGCCTCCAAACTGCCAGGTCGTCTTTGTAATACAACCAAGACCGGGCGGGAGGGGGTCTTGGAGATGGGGCCTGAGGAGGGGCAAGGCTAGGGAATGGGGGTGACTTTCCTTCTCCAAAGGGGATGAGCAGGGGAAGGGGAGAGGGAGGGAGAAGAATTTCTGTCATGTCTCCAGAAAGGGGATCTACTTGGGTCCTGTGCCCGGATCTGTTCTCCCAAATCTCTTATAACATGTGTGTGCGCGTGCGCACGCGCGCGCGCGTGTGTGTGTGTGTGTGTGTGTGTGTGTGTGTGTGTGTGAGAGAGAGAGAGAGAGAAGGAGCGAGGGAGGAGGGAGAGAGAGGGTTTTATCTGAGTGTGTGTATGAATCAGTGTGTGAGTTTATGTGAATTTGTGTGTGAAGGTGGCAGGGCATGTGTGTAAGGGTGTGAGTGTGAGAAGCTGTGCGTGAGAATCAATGTGTGAGTATGTATGTGAATGTGTGAGTGTCTGTGTTAGGGTGTGAGCGAGCGAGAGGGTGTGTGTGTGAATGTCTATGTGAGGGTGTGTGAAGGTGTGAGGGTGTGAGTGAGTGAAAGGGTGTGTGTAAATGTGTATATGTTAGAGTCAGCTTGTGCGTGAATGTGTGGGAGTAAGTATGTGAGTGCATGTGAATGTGTGCATATATGTGTGAGGGAGAAGGTGTGAGTGAGAGGGTGTGAGTGCGTGTATGGAAGTCAGTGTGTCTGAATGTACATGGCAGTGCTTGTATGAATGTATTGTGAATGTGTGAGGCTGTGTGAGGGTGTGTGTGAATGAGTGGGCATTTAAGTGTGTGAGGGCTGTGTGTGAATGAATGAGTAAATGCGTGAGGCTGTGTGTGAGGCTGTGTGTGAATGAGTGAGTGTCTGAGTGTGTGAGACTGTGAGTGAGTGTCTGAGGCTGTGTGTGAGGGTGTGTGTGAATGACTGAGTTTGTGAGTGCCTGAGTGTGTGAGGCTTTGTGTGAGTGTCTGAGTGTATGAGAGAGACTGTGTGTGAGTGAGTGTCTGAGTGTGCGAGGCTGTGTGTGAGAGTGTGCATTGCACAAAGAAGTTTTTTTTTCTTTTTGGGTCACACCAGCGATGCACAGGAGTTACTCCTGGTTCATGCACTCAGAAATTACTCCTGGCGGTGCTCGGGGGACCATATGGGATGCTGGGAATCGAACCTAGGTCAACTGCGTGCAAGGCAAATGCCCCACCTGCTGTGCTATTGCTCCAGCCCCAGCACAAAGAAGTTTTGCAAAGAACTTTTAAGTCCAAAGTGAAGTTTGGGCTCTGAAGTCAGACAACTCAAGATTCACATTCAGGCTTATGTCATGTTTCCTTGGATTCTGGACTTTTATTTTCCTTCTTACTTACCTTGTTTGTGTCTCAGATTCCTTACCTCAAAAATGGGAATAATAGGAGGTAGCTTGTAGGGGTGTTGGCAGGGTCAGCTTTCTATAATAACGCCTGAGAATGGACCCTGGCAATGACCGGTTTTGCCCACCACACTTCCATGAAAGGCCCGCTGCCTGGGAGTCAGAGGGCATGGGAGTCAGAGGGCGTGCCTTCATGCTTACATCTGCCATGTCCTGCCTGGGTGATGCCAGTGCTTGGGTGATGTTGGTAGTTTACCTTTTTGAGGCCTGTTTTGGTCTGTCGTCAGTCAGGAGGTTCAGAGATGGGACCTGAATGTCCCTCCCAAACGGGCCAGACTCAGAGGAGAGGGGCAGTGCCGTCGGCAGGGCCTGTCAGGAGTCTGAGGCGAGCGCCCTCCCAGCCACCTCCTTGGCTTGCAGCAGCATCGCCTACAGTCAGACTGATGCCAGGAAGGTGCAGAGGTGACTGGGTGAGTGAGCGATTCTCAGGGAGGCCCCTCCACAGCCCCAGGGACTCCGCGCTTATCTTGATCTCGTCCTTTGTGGCTCTGTGAGTGGAATCCTTGTGCCCCCCCCTCTCTATGGGGCAATACCTGTAGGCAGACTCAGTGGCCCTTCCAGGGACCTGGGGGTGAACAGGGCGGAGGAGAAATGTAGCCTCACCCACCCAGTCTCAGTCTGGTGTGATAACTTTAGGTTCAAGGCTGGGCTAGGCTCCGACAATTGTGGGGTTCAGATCTGACGTGTGCCTGGGCCCTTTCAGAAAGACAAGCTCCTTTTCCTGGGTTCTAACCCCCCAGGGTTTGAACCATTTTACCCAAGCCGTATGTATAGGCCTGGAGTGGGTGTGGGAGGGACGCCCTCCTGCAGGAGCTCCTTGGACACCCCTGCAAGGTGTGCAACATCTGCTGTGCTCATCCCACAGACCCCTAATGACCCAGAGATGCTGACTAACCCTGTCTGCTGATGAGGACACAGAGGCTAGAAATCTGCCCAAGGTCACATAGCTAGTAAGTAGACATTCAGTTCCAGGCCTGTCTGGGTTTTAATTCTGCTTTATTTTTTGTTAGGGTCGGTGAGGAAATGCCAAGTAACACTCAGGAAGCCCGGGGGCCACTCAGCCAATGAGACCAGCAGTTCAGTGTGAGTGTCCTGAGGATCCAGTGCTGTTCTGCTCCCCTTCAAGTTGGGGATTACTAGGATCACCCCAACACTGCTCAAGGAGCCTCCAAGGCTGCACCCAACTATGTTTGGGGACCATATGGTGCCAGATTGAACCAGGGCCAGCTGCATGCAAGACAAGTGCCTTAACTTCTGTGCTACTCTCTCTCTCTCCTGGGTTTTAATTCTTTTCTTTGCAGATAGCCATGGATTGGTGGAATGACCCTGGAAAGTGTTACAAGTGCCACAGCCTCTGAGATAGAGCACCTGTGACTGGGAGGGAGTGGGCCTTTGAGTACCTGTGGGTTTTGATCTTGCTTGTGTTTATTTTCATGGTTCTGGGGATCAAAGCCAGGACCTCACACCAGCCAGGTAGACACTCCATGACTGAGCCACATTCCTGACCTTCAGACAAGACTTTTCCCTCTCCAAGTCTATTCCCCCTCCCCCCACCCCCACTCCCCATATCCCTGGTGCAGAAATTCAATAAATTCTGGAAGCTTCTCTCTAGACCAGGTGGAGAAGAGAAACAGTACAGAGTGTGGAGGGACTGGTGTGGGACCTGGAGCTGAGTTGAGACTGTCGCTCCCTCTGACTCAGGGCCCCTAAGATCATCTGTGAGGCATGAGGTGCAAACTCAGGGCAAAGTCATTGCCAGCACCATTACTCACCAAGGCAACACCTCAGCTGCCTGCGGCAGGCTTCCTGAACCCAGCTTCTCCAGGAAGGTACCGGAAATTGCCCTCATTTTCTGTGAACAAAGAGGCCATATGGTTGTTCTCTCCCTCTCCTGTCTCCTTGGGTTGTATGAGAACTTCTACTACCCCCAACCTCAGAAGGGTAGAAAGTCACAAAAGAATGAGTCAGGGTGGGGCCAGAGAGATAGTACAGCAGGTAGTACTTGCATGCATCTGACCTGGATTTGATCCCCAGCATCCCTTCTGGTGCCCAGAGCACCACCAAGAGTGATCCCTGAGTGCAGAGCTAAGAGTAACCCCTAAGCATTGCCAGATGTGTCCCCCTGATTTGAGGCAGGGAACTCAGAGGACTCATTCATCAGTTATTCCTCCTTCCCCAGCTTACTCTGGGGAGAGAGATTTGGGACCTTAGGGGCACAGGAGAAGTGAGGGCAGGGCCCTCCATATGGTGGGGAGAGCAGATTTGCATCTGAAGGTGAGATAAGGCTGGGTGCAGGACTGGCACCCAGGATGTGCAGGTGGGAGGAAGAGGAAATTTTCTCATGGGATGGTTCCATGTGAAGCTCTCGCAAGACTGCCTCTGGAGATGCCCACTGTGGCTGTTCTCTTGCTCAGGGGCCAGGCTCTGAGAGGCAGATCCTGACTATAGGACGACGCGTATTCCTAGGCAGCAGCCACAGGGACCCAGCCCCAGCTCACCTGCCTCTGGTCTTCCCCATGCTCTGCTCAGTCTCTCTCCTGCTCGGGGGCTGGGAGTCTGGGTGTCAGAAATGGAGACCAAAGTGAAGTTGCCACGAGAACCTCTCTGGATCTGCCTCCACCCATCTATCAAGCAAGCAGGTCAGACTAGGTATGTCCAAAGTCCTCTTCAGTGTTATCTTTCAGTGATGAAGAGGTGAGAGTTTGGGGATACCCACCTCCACCCCCCACAGAGCTAAAGTCAGGAGCCATCAATGGTTGGGAGTAACGTTGGAACTTTGGGCTGAGCTTTGTCGACCTGTGCAGTCTCTGGTCACCTCTCCGGAGCTCGTGATCCCTTTCTCGATCACTAAGCATTGGGCTATTTATTGGCTGTCTCCACAGACACAGGCCGTTGGGAGGACAAGTACCTCAGGGAACCTGGGACGTGTTCTCTAGACGCAGCTGCTCCTCTCCCCAGCCCCTCCTTCCACTGGAACAGACTCCAATTAGCAGCTTAACACCAGAGTGCTCAGACGCCTTCCTGCCATTGGCTACACTGAATAATGAAGATGCTAGGGGGCTGGGATGGGAAGATGCGAACCTGCAAAACTAGCGTGTGAGATTGCAGACCTGGGATGTTGCACTTCCTTCACGCTTTCGGGCAGGTGTTGGTTCCTGAAAGGACTCCCGGTCTGACTATAATTTTCTTATAATTACCCTGTTTCTTGGCACTGGCACCCTCTCTCCCTCAGCCCAGAGGAAATGAGGGAAGAGACAGGCTCTGCTTGCTGGGGAGATGGTTCCAACCCCACAGGGAGGAGCATGGGGCTCCCCAGGGAGGAATGGCCACCCTGACAATTGCAGGTGTGGGGACACTGTGCCAGTGGGGATGAGAGCTCTTCTTTTGGGGGATGGATGGTGATGGGCTGTTGGGTTGGAGGAGGTAAAGGGACCGATACAGAAACTGCAAAGTCGAGATGCAGAAAGATGACTGGAGAAGGTGCCTGAAGAGGGCAGGGAGAGTAGGGTGGTCTCCCTGATCAGAGGTACTTCCTTTTGGACACAGATGAGTCACCTTCAGAGACCCCTGTCACAGGGTTGCGAAGTGTATGTGTGTGTGTGCGTGTGTATGTATGTGTGTTTGTGTATGTGTGTATATGTGTATGTGTGTATTTGTGTGTATGTGTGTATACATGTATGTGCTCATGCACACATGCTAACTCCTGGCATGGACTTGTCACTTTGAGTTTGGGGTCATACCTGGTGCTGCTCTCGGGTTACACCCTGCTCAGTGTGCAGGGGTTGATCCTGCCAGTGTTCAGATTATCACGTGGTGCTGGAGTTAGAACCTGGGTCTCCTTCCTGCTAAACCTGTCCTTTGTGCCATCTCCTGACTCTGGGAATTCTCACCTGGTCCATTTGTTGGGTAGAGACTCTATAAAACAAAACAAAACAAAACAAAAACAACAAAAAACTTGAGATAAAAATTCTCTTTGGAGCAGAAAAGATGAAAGTTGGAATAAACAGAAATATTATGTCTCGCTCTCCTAAGGTGAAGTTCCTGGGCTTGTATATTCTGTATATAAGAATATATAAATATATGTATATTTATATATATGTATTTGTTGTTAAGTTCTGGGAAAGAATTCTGGGACTGATAAGAACGCACTTGATGGTCATATGAAAAGAGAGAGTCCCCTTCACTCTCTGGGCCTCAGTTTTCCCATCTGTAAAATGGTTAGTTAGATTTAGAAAACCCCTCGGCTCTTTGTTAGCCCTTAACATTCTTGTTTGGGTTTTTCTGAAGATGCTGAACCCATTTCTCCCGGAAAGCAGGATCTGTCCAAGTTTCTGAAGACATTGGGGGTCAATGAAAATCTCCCATCTGGCCCAATTACAGTCCTACTTTCCCCCAACGTGGTCACATTGGGTGCATCCATGCAGCAAACACTATAATCATCTGCGTGGGTGACACAGACAAAAATAAAAGAGTTGGAAACTTGCCAGCAAACAGCTTTCTTAAGATGAAATATACATATAACAAGATCAGGGTTGAAAGAGTTTGTTTAGTGGATACTGGTGTCGGCCCTCAGACTTGGCTGTGATGTTCATTGCCCTAACTCTACTGCTCAGTACTCCCATTCATGATGATGTCCGCCAACTGTCCATATGCACCTTGAAGAATAGGAGGGAAATCAGGGGTGTAAAGAACAAGCTCTCTGCCTCTAGGAATGCTTCCTCCCCATGGAGGGAGGGTGTGCTCGGCCTATGGTCCGCACAAAACTCTTCATTTTCTCTGTTTTGTGGTCAGACAAAGCAGTGTTCATGGATTTTTTTCTGTCTCTGTTTATAACTCCTAGTGGTGCTTGGAGGGCCAAATACAGTGCCGGGGATTGAACTGGGCTTGACCTCATGTAAGGTGCATACCCCTGAACTATCTCTCTGGACCCTGGTTATTTTTCAATGGCTGATGTATATGACCTTAAGGTGACAAAGGACATGAGAATTAACTTCCAGGAATCTGCTTTTCTCTTTAGTTGTGGCTTCAGAATAGGGTAGGAGTGGCAGTTTCAGTGATCTGAAGTTCTAATGGCCGTTGCCTTCTTGGATTTCTGAGTGGGGAGAGGGCTCAGACATGTTGTAAATATCAAGGCACTGAAGAGAACCCACCATTTCTGGAACATTCATCATAGATATTTTATGATTATTCTATTGTTTAGGCTTTAAAAGAGCTCCATGGAGCTGGATTGTTATTGTCACACCATTTTACAGATGGCAATGCAGAAGTCCAGAGAGGTTAGATACCTGGCCCAATCCACCAGTTAGCAAGTGATGGGTCATAGATTCAGAGACCATAGGTCTTTTTCTCTGAAATTAATGGCAGGTCCAGGGGCAGTAGCAAAATGGCCTTTCACTGTTCTCTTTTTTGTTTTTGTGCATACTGGGTGATGCCCAGTGTTTACTCCTGGCTCTGTACTCAGGCATCACCCCTGGAAGTACTCAGAGCACCATATAGGATGCTGGCGATCAAATCCAGATTGGTTACATGCAAGACAAGTGCCCTAACCCCTGAACTATCTCTCTGGCACCCAGCAGTAGCAGAATGACATGAAAGGAATTTCGTTGTGCGTCCTTTCAAAATTGTCTATATTTCTGTATCTGAAGCTCCATATCAATACTAGCCACTAAATATTAAAATTATTCTCAAAGACTATCCTTCTACCTTCTCTGGAAGGTATAGCTAGGATAGAGTTTATCCCCCCTTTGTTCTTGCCCTCCAGACCTTAATTTTGTCTCTTGGGAGAGTATTTTTGGTCACAAACAGTGGCTTTGCAAAATTGTAAATGTTCAGACAACCCAGCTATGCTCCATAAGGGTTGTTTGAAATCTCCCTCAGATAGTAAATCTGTGGGTGGGCGGCACCCTGCTGGGACCAACTTTACTCACTCCGTAGCTCCTGCTGATGCCATCTCCTCTCCACTTCTCACTTTTAGATGGTGTCTAGAGATTAGGTGATGTGTTAGGGGAAGGAGCCCCCCAAAGGCTCTAAGGGAAACACTTGCTTGTAAATGCCGGAAATGTGATGGAATTGTCAACATTACTTGAAGCCAATTGCATCGATTGTGAAACACAAGTGATGATTCTGTTTATTCTTCAGCAGTGTAACAATTGCTAAAATATTATCCAGCTGGGAAAGAAAAGCAAAGTCTGGGCAGGAACCCCCAGAATTCCAGACTTAGGCGGAGTTCTGAGACCCAGTTTACAAGGTGTAATCAGCACCACGGACAGAGACTGTGCTGGTCCCCATTCCTTCCTCCCTTAGCTCTCCTTAATGTAAGTAGTAAGTAAAGTAAAGGCTCTCCCGTTGATCATCGATTTGCTCGAGCGGGCCCAGTAACATCTCCATTGGAAACTTTGTTGTTACTGTGTCTGGCATATCCAATACTCTCGGTAGCTTGCCGGGCTCTCCGAGAGGGGCGGAGGAATCGAACTCGGGTCGGCCATGTTGGCTGCGTGTAAGGCCAATGCCCTACCCGCTGTGCTTCAGCCCCAGCTCTCCTTAATGATACAGTGCAAAGGTCTTGGTCAAGCCCTCCCGCTGGCAGACCTCTTTCCCCTGACCTGTTTATCTGACCCCTACCTTTCCTTTGCTCTAGCTTGGGCATCCCCTGGGGCCCGGAACAGCTGGCACTGCCCTGGCACTTTTACAGGACAAACTTACTACTTTCAAAGCTTAGGCTTCCGACACAGAGAGCATCTGGGCTACTCAGGTCTCCTTCCCACAGGGTAGGTGACCTTCTTCTTTGATGGAGAAGCAGGTTGGTTGATTTGGCTCTAGCGATGATTTTTGTTGTGACAGGAGGCCTGAAGCAATTGGGCAGAAATCCTCTCCCCTCCCCCACCTTTAGGAGACTCTGGCTGCAGGGAAGGAGAAAAATTAAAACTGAGGTTTATTATGGAATTAAGGCCATAAAACCACAGGCTACAGCAATGCAACAGCGTCAGCTATAAACTTAGAGCCCATTCAATCATAGAATAGGGGCTTTTACACATTAAATAGGAACATTTATGTACAGGTAACAGAGAGTAACTCCTACTCTTTTGTTTGTGGCCATAACTGGCCTTTTATGGAGTGTTTGTGACTATTTAATTATGGGAAATGGACAGACAGGTCTGGAGTGGGGAAGGTCAGTGGGTTTCAAGTTGTGGCCAGGGTTGAATTTCCTGACCGAAGAAGCGAAGGTTGGGGAAAGAGGTTTTCCCCATGTGTCTCTCCCAGGAAGGGTGAGCCTGGGGATCATATCAGACCGTTGATGCTCACATTGGAATTTTGGAAGCAGAAGGCTTTGTGACATTCTTCAGTTGTTCCTTCTCCATGCTCCTAAATATTGATTCAGTGTTTAGAACTCAGCTCTAGGTTCCTCCCTTCTCGTCCCTAGAGGATTTCTAGTTTCTGCCCCGATCTACCCCTGTCATTGGGCAGAAGTGGGTTTATACAGTAAGGCCACTGTGACATCCAACGTTTTAGATAAATTGAAACCATCCAACAATGTCTCTAGCTAATGACAAGACGCTTGTTTGTTCAACAAGTATTCACACAAGAAAATAGTGTGAGCCACCTGTGGTCAACCAGAGCCCAGATACAGAAGTGAGTAACACATACTCCATTTTCTCAAAGTGTGCCCAATGTGGCAGGGGAGGTGTACAGGGAACAAATTGTAGTATAACAGGGAAAGGCAGAACATTATCTGAAAGATAACCAATGTGCCAATGTGGCTAAAACATTTCAGAGACTTGATAATGTGCTGATCTCCCCCAAAGAGGCCAAGACAAAATGATGAGGGTTCAGTGATGCCTTCTTAGCAATGGGAGAATTTCTATGAGTTTATGTGAGAGGATCAGAGGGGTCCCGCCTGGGCCTTAACTGGGCCAGCCCTGCTGCCTGCTCACACCCCCAGGCCAAGGCTCAGCCCTTTGTGTAATTATACTCATCACCTCCTACCTGTTTTTCAGGATTCTGGGAAGTGAGCAGCACCAGGTGCATTGTCCCTCTAGCCACAGAGATCTGATGACATGTGACAGATTGGCTATCACTTACTTGTGGCTCAGGGCCAAGCTCCCTGCCCTGTGACCCATGACTCCAGTTGGTTGTGAGTTAGTCATTCATATCGGGGGCCACATGTCCTGGGGACACTTGTGAGGATCTCTTGTTGGGGGGCTTCTTGCTGGCTTCTGGAAGGAAAAAGGTGTCTGATATGAGGATGATTGACAAGCTTCCTCCTGTATGGATATTCTGAGAATGAGTGGGAAGTGGTCTTGGTTTTATTGTTCTACTACCCTCATGTTTACTCTTGGAGACCCTAATACAGTTTGTGCCTGAGCTGAGTATCCTACTGTCAGAAACAAGTGCACCCCAGTTCTCTGCAAGGTGGTTTGTGTTCAAACCTCCCACAGACAGGGGATGCCATTTTCTTGCCAGCCCTCTTCATTCCTGGGAAACTTATTTCAGTGATTTGTACCGCCAGGAATAATTTCGAAAGGTTCAAAGAATGTAAGAGTTCATGAACCTTTCCACTTGGATATAAACAAAGCCCTCTAGTATGTGTGGGCAGATGGAAAAGAATGGCCAGTTTCACTAAAAATTTTATTTCTTCCCCTTCTCTTCTCACTTTTTGCCTTACTGTTGTGAGGAGCAAGGCTTCCACACTTGGTGGCAGTGGTGACATGATTTTAGCCATGGGGTTCACACACACTAAATTGTGTATGCCAGAGGTCACACAGTTTGCTGTGACACCAGAGAGCTGTGCCATCTGCATCACACTGGGCTTGTGGTATGGTGGCAGGGATTGAATTCATAGTCTCATACCTGCAAGTGGGCACCCACTCCTGAGCCATTCCTGGGCCTCTGAGCTTCATTTCAAAAATGTTTTTTTAAATAATATTTTATTTCATTAAAGAATCGTGATCGACAATGTTCTTGAGAGCTGAGTGCTAGGTGCATAGTATTCCAACAACTATGCCACCATTATTGTTGCCTTCCTCCACCAGTGCCCCCCAAATCATCAGCTTCACTTTATAGAATGAATGTTGGAGAGATGATCTCAGGGGTCAGAGCTGGGAGCAAACTTGGGGCTCCATCCCAGCAGCCCTACCTCAGCCACCACCTCATCCAAACCCTGAATTCTTCTCTCTGTGCTCAACACTTAATGCTTTGTCTTGGTCTTTGAGAGATCCCCTTTGGGGGTTGACATTACCCCATCCTTAAAGTTTCTTGAGCTTAGTTCTTGAGCAATAGTGATTGCTAGCATTTATAACCCCCATTTTACAGGCATTGTTTTAAATCTTTGCTTCATCTTAAACCATAAATGCATGCAGCAACTCTATGAGGTAGGTAGGATTGTTAACTCCACTTTACAGTTGTGGAAGTTGAGGAACAGGGACCTTAACTAACTTTAAAATTTAAAGTTCCCCAGTTGGCCACACTGTCTCTCCTGAGGAAAGAATACTGGAGACGGAGTTTGAAGCCCTTCTCCTGAGGCCACATCCAACTGGGACTCAGTGTCCTTCACTGAAAAATAAGAGAAATAACTCACATTTCTAGTGACAGCTCTGCAGTGTACAAAGTCAGTGTACAGGCACCATCTCACTGAATTCTCATGAAAGTCAGGGAAGAAGATGCTGGCCTTAATTTTACCCAGGAGAAAATTCAGGGATCCAAGGTCTCACCAAGGTCACAGAGAGCTGGCATGTCAGTCCTAGAACCCAGGCCTGAGGCTTTCTTTGAATTATAATATGCCAGTCTTTGAAGAAAGGTTCCCCAAGAGTCCTGCCAGGCCAGATCTCTCTGGAGGGATATAAAATCCTAGGTGGCTTCCATCAATCAGGGTGGATAGGACGGGGGAGGTGGTTATGAACATCAAAAATTCCTTGCCCACAATACTGGAGGCTGAAGACCAGAATTAGGATACCAGCATGGGTGGCTTCTGGGGAGAGCATTCTTTGGTACTAGAGACTACTCTTCTCATATTTAGGGATTCTCCCTTCATTATCTAATCACGTACCAAAGGTTCCACTGCCTAATCCCATTACATGGGGCTGGGGGAGGGAGGCTAAGATTCCAACACAGGAGTTGGTGGTGGCAGTGAAGAAACATCCCTGGCGTTATAGTGAGTTCTTAGGGTGAAAGCAGTCCAAACTAGTAGAACAGCGAACAGATGCTCTCTACCCAGTACACAGCTGGGCATCTTGCACCAATGCCAAGACTCACTGAGGACCTCCCACAAATGCCCCCCCCCCCAGTAGAGATGGCATTAGGAGAGTCCTAAAATCTCCTCCTGACCTTCCTTCCTCAGCCTGAGCTGCCTGTCTCTCTTGTCCTTCCACCTTCTTCAGGGATCAACCCAGGGGGTGTCCGAGGAGCATCTCTGAGACAAGGCTCTGCCCCCCTAGAGAGGCAGAGTGAAAAAGGGCAAAAATATAAAATAAAGATTATGCAAAAGAATTACCCTGCATGTTTCTTCCATCTCCCTCCTCTCCCCGTGTAAATTACCCTATTATTCTGCTCCCTTAGGACTCTTGATCGTCCTTATTTCTTCTTTTGAGCTAAAGTCATTCATGCAGTAAATTAGTTCTTTGCTTCGAAATAGCTCTGATTGTAGCAGTTGATGCCACCACCAGCAGCAACGCCGCATCTTCCGGACAGTTTCCCCCCAAAATAAGGAGAAACGAGAGAAAGAGAAAGCCCTCAACAACTCTTCACTCCTTGTGCTCTATTCGCATGCAAGGAGAGATGTGGGGTATTCACTTCCCGGGAAATGATTTCTTAGAAAGGCAAGTACGTGCTGAGATGGAAAGCAGACAGAGTTCTAACATAGAAACAGTTTCAGCAGGAATAGGGGGAAGTCAAGTCAGAGTCAAGGCAGCCTGAAACTTCCCCTCTGCTCTATCCCCCAGCAGACCAAGCAGTGGTCACCCTTGGATCATGAGGGAAGCAGTATAATCTAGAGGCTAAGAACTAAAGTGTTGTGGTCAGTCACATCAGGACTGATGGCTGGATTCTGACACTTTCTAGCTGTGTGATATTGGGTAAGTGTCCTAACAGAAATCAATCTGTAAATTTCCTCATTTCCAACAATATCTCACCTCAGATATACACATGGTTGGAGACTCAGCATCTAACAGTCATACCGGGTTTATCATGCGTCCAGAAAAACTCTTGATCTTCCTTTTTTCAAATCTGCTCCACCCACAGTCACCGCATCTGTGTCAACATCAGCTCCATCCATACTTTGCACAGGCTAAAATCCTCATATCACTCTGGGCTCTATGACTTCCTTTTTACATAAGCTCCATCCTGTCCACCATCCCATCAACATTACCTACAAAGCATGCTCAGACTCTGCCTGCTTCTCTCCTGCTCCATCCTGAGTTTAGCCACCCTCCTGTCTTATCTACTCTTCTCAGTGGCCTCCTAACTGGTCCCCATGCTTCTCTCTTTGCCTCCCAAGTGCCTCTTTAAAAATGTGGGTCAGCCCACATCTTGCCTCTTCAAAACTTCTCAATGGCTCTCTACTTTGCTTAGAACAAAAGCCAAGTATCTATACAATCTGTACCCCTCCTACAACAAGGCTATGATTGTTACTCATTTTGCAGGTACCAACTGCAAATATTTACTTGCCTTCCTTTAATGCTATTCTTAACACTGAAAGGTCATGTAAAGCTCTGTGTGTGTGTGTGTGTGTGTGTGTGTGTGTGTGTGTGTGTGTGAATGTGTTGGTGGTGGTTTGAAATGAGGAAGGAGGAGGGATAGTTTAAGAACATGAGCTCCTCAGGTTGCAAGATCCCCTCCATTCTTCAACATATCTCATGATGACAGGTGCACACCCCAAAACTTCTCTCATGCTAGATATTTGACTGACATCACCTGCCAATGTCTCTTTTCCACTTCTAATGTGATCCTCTCCTTGGTTGCTTTATTGTGGATCTCAGTGTTTAGCCAGAGAAAACAATCGAAAATACTTGCTTACAATGCAGATTGCTGGGATCCACCTCTAGAGGTCCCGATTTTTCAGGTGTATATAAAAATACAATTGTTTTAGGGTGTTTTACAGTATGTGTGTATGTGTATGTGAGACATCTTACTGTGCTGCAGCTTACTCCTGGTGGTGTTCAGGGGACCATGTGTAATGCCAAAGATGAGTCTGGGTTGACTGTATATAACAAGCACCTTAACTATGTTCCCGGCCTCAATACTTGTTTTTTTCTGGGGGGTGGGGAGGGACACCAAGAAGTGTTCAGGCCTGACTCCTGGCTCTGCTCTCAAAAATCACTCCTGGAAGGGTTTGGTGGACCATATGGGATGCTGGAGATCCAACCTGGGTTGCCTGTATGCAATGCAAGTGCTCTACCCTCTGTACTATGGCTCCTGCCCCTGTATTGGTGTCTTAAACAAGTGAGCCAGGAAGTTCAATGTGTGATATCAGCATCATAACTTATGTGATCAGGAGATTTAATTTTTAAGTAGTCACTATACCTGTTCAGAGTTATCTAATATTTAAAAAATATTATTATAGTTTAGGCAATATGGTTCCAATAATACAGGTAACATGATTATAATAGCTTTAACAGTTATAGTTCTGATGCACAGAGTTGCTATAACTCGTCCCCACCCAAGTCCCTAATAACCTTCACCAATGTCCTTTGGTTACATTGAAGTCCGCCTCTTCATTCCCTCCTCCCAGCCCCAAAACTACTGCTTGGTAATTTGAGTTTTGTTTTTGTTTTGGGAGGCCACACCTAGCAGTGCTCAGAGCTGACTTTTGGTTCTGTGCTCAGGATCATGCCTGGTGGTGCTTGGGGAACCAATGTTGGTGCTAGGGATTGGACCAGGGTGGATGTGGACAAGGCAAATGCCTTACCTGCTGTAATTACTCTCTGGCTCAGTATATTTATTTATTTATAGTTTTATTTGTCACTTTTGCTGAGGTACCATGACTTATAATCCTGGTTTTGCTTTGTTTATTTTGGGGGCCAGTCCTGGTGGTGCTCAGGACTTCTGGCTCTGTACTCATTCCTGGTGGGACTCAGGGACCATATGTAGTTCTGGGGATCAAGCCAACTTTCAAATGCAAGGCAAACACCCTACCTGCTGTACTTCCAATTCAGCCTGTTTTATAATACTGTTAACAATAATTTTTATGCATACATCATTCCAAAACTACATCATCACCAGAGAGCCCATTTCCCTCAACCAGTGTCCCAAAGATCCCTCCCTCCCCCAGCCCCCAGCACAGGTAAGTTCAGTTTTGTTGATAAAAATATTTATTTCTAATGTCTTTGAACACTTGCTATTCCCATATTATGTTTTGTTGATTTATTTTCAACTATGTCTAGGTAAGTGTATGGGCAAGTTATTATTTGTTTTGTCAGGCAGCAATTTTAAATGGAATAAGAAAAACTGACTTTTCAAGAGGAACATCACCACAATTCAATGGACAGTTCTGAGTTGTGTCCATTATGGACTCCCTAGCAGTGAAACAGGCTCAGAGTTAGTCACTGCAACTGATGTTCACCTGTGAAGTTAACTCCAACTTCAGACTAAAATGGAAGTTCTGCAATTTTGTTAAGAGCTACAATCTGTCAGTCCTCTTTTCTTCACACAGCCAAGAGATAATTTCTATAGTTATTGTCCACTTGGTTTGTCCTTTGTTTTAATATCCACATTGGACATTGTAATAGTCATTATTGCCCAAAAGACAAGAATTTTCTTTATGTTTTGGCTAATTTCTTTGTGAAACATCCTGCTATGCACCTGAGATCCTGCTTCTAAAACCATTCTCCCATATATCTCTGAGAATTTCTTGAAGTGAAGTTCTGTTAGTGGTTAATTCTCTCAGATGTTGATTATCACCACGTGTCTATTTTTCAGCCTTCCCTCTTGAAAGGAAATTTTGCAGGGTACACATATATATTGACTTTTTTTAGCATTTTGAAAACAATCAATTTTCTTATGACTAATTTTTATGTGCAAAAAATCTATACTCAGCCTACCACAATTTAACACTCTTTAATGTGATATTTCTTTTTCTTTGATTCTTTTAAGATATTTTTAGCTTTTGTGTCTTATAAATTCACATAACATACATAAAGGTAGAAAAAAACACATGTGTGATATATTCTGCTTTCTGTATATTTGGATGCATTTCATTGTCACTTACGGAAAACTTTAAACCATTTAATTAACATATTTCCTTATTTTGATTCTGTACTCTCACCATCTAGTTATCTTGCTTATGTGCATGCTAGTTCTTTTGATTCTTTCTTCAATGTCTCAAATCTTTATTGCATTAATAATATCCAACACCTTCTCTCTGAACAATGTCCTGAGATTGGTGTTCCAGTTTACTAAATTTTATCTCTTAGTAGTCTATATTTTATGCAATCTGAAGAGAGAGCTATAGCACAGCATGTAGGGCGTTTGCCTTGCATGTGGCCAACATGGGTTTGATTCCTCTGTCCCTCTTGAAGAGCCCAGCAAGCTACTGAGAATATCCCTCCTGTATGGTGGAACCTGGCAAGCTCTCTGTGGCTTATTTGATATGCCAAAAACAATAATAACAAATTTCACAATGGAGACGTTACTGGTGCCCACTCGAGCAAATTGATGAACAATGAGAGGACAGTTCTACAGTGCTACAGTAGTCTATTTAAAGGCCCTCCCGTTGATCGTCGATTTGCTCGAGCGGGCCCAGTAACGTCTCCATTGGAGACTTTGTTGTTACTGTGTCTGGCATATCGAATACTCTCGGTAGCTTGCAGGGCTATATACACGTTATTTTTGGTAAGTTCTATTTTGTTCCTTTTTAATAAATGTTTAATGCACATTTTATGGTTTATTGTTGCTTACCCATTTTATGATTTTTATTTATTTATTTTTTTGCTTTTTGGGTCACACCCAGCAATGCTCAGGGGTTACTCCTGGCTCTGCACTCAGGAATTACTCCTGGCGGTGCTGGGGGACCATATAGAATGGTGGGGATCAAACCCAGGTTGGCTGCATGCAAAGCAAATGCCCTTCCCGCTGCACTATCTCTCTGGCCCCAATAATTTTTAATTTTTTTAACATCTCATACATATTTATCTTTTTTAATGCGTGATTGTTCACTAAATAGTTATAGTGCCTATTCTGTGTCAGTCACTATTACACAAGCTGTGAATTTGGCAAAAAACAGAACATACAAATGTCTGCTCTCTTTAAGCTTGTACTCTGGGAGGGAATTCTAGTATCCAAGGTCCCGTATATGATAGCTAGCTTTCATTCTACTCTTTTCTTTCCCTAAATGTTTGTCATCTCTCCCCTTCTATCTTTATTTTTTAAATACAGATCACTCCCTGTGGTGCTTAGGATGCTAGGGCCAATCCTGTTGATGTTTGGCCCAGTAGTATGAGCCTGATGGTTCAGTATTTGGGTCTGGTAGTGTGGCAGTTGAACCAGGTACCACCAGCACTATACTTGGTGGGGTTAGAGGTGTGGGACCTGAGGTACAAGGATGGCATTCAGGACCTTGTCTATGGAAGGCTCTACCATATGGGTTATATCCTGGCTCTAAGTATTTGTGTTCGGTGAGTTCAAGTTTGACTGCACATCATCAGTGTGGATTTGAGGGTGTAAATTAGGGATTCCTCCCTCCAAAGGACACTACAGGGAAATGTTATTGTTCTGTAACCAATTCACCCAGTGTGTGTGTGTGTGTGTGTGTGTGTGTGTGTGTTTGTAGTCATTTTTAAGGAGGCAGATTGAAGTAGGAGTCTAGGCTAAGATTCTTTTTACTCTGTTTGAGGGTTTAAGTTTTTTCCACTCAGTGAAATGCTGATAGCTGCACCTGCCCTGGGGAGTGTGTGTGTGTGTGTGTGTGTGTGTGTGTGTGTGTGTGTGTGTGTAGATCTCAAATTTACAGAGGCTTTCTGTCTCTATGAATTTGCCTTTTCGTATATTTCATATGAGTGGAACCATACATTATTTGTCCTTGCACATCTGGCTCCTTTCACTTAGCATAATGTTTTCAAAGTCCATCTGTGTTGCTGTCTATATCAGAACATCACTCCTTTTTATGACTAAATAATGTTCCATTGTACATCGATGCCACGCTTTTCTTACCCATTCATCTCTTGATGGACATTTGGATTATCCTAGCCTTTAGCTATTGTAAACATTACTGCAGCGAACATTTGTATACAAGTATCTGGCTTACTCTTTGTTTTCTGTTCTTTTGGGTATACACCTAGGAGCAATCACTGTATCATTTGGTAATTCCATGCTTAATTTTTTGAGGAACCATCATAATGTTTTCCACAGAGCCTGTATCATTTTGTATTCCTGCCAACAATGTTGTACAAAGATTCCAGTTTCCACACATCCTTATGAACACTTCATTTGCTATTTTCTATTTATTATTGCTATTATTATTATCATCTTGTAGATATGAATTGATATCTCACTGTAGTGTTGAAACACATTTCTCTATTGACTAATGATGTTGAGCCTCCTTTCATGTACTTATACACCATTTGCATATCTTTTTTGGAGATTATTCAAATACTTTTTCTATTATTTTGAACTGGGTTGTTTTTCTTTTGGGTGTTGAATTTAGGAATATTTTAATATAATCTGGGCATTAAACCATTATCAAATGATTTGCAGTTAATTTCTCCCATTGTATGGATTGTCTTTTCCATTTCTCAATAACAATTCTTACTGGCAAAAGCTTTTAAATTTTGATAACATCTAATTTATTTATATCTTCTTTTGTTGCATGTGCTTTTGGTCTTATATATCTCAATCTATTTCAAATCTATTTCAAATCAAAAGTCATGAAGATTTCTCCCTGTGCTTCCATCTAATAAGTTTATAGGTTTGGATCTTATACTGTTCATACATTTTAAGTTCATTTTAATTTTTGCTATGAGGTATTGCTCTACATTGCTTCTTTTGAACATGAAAATTCAATGATTCCAGAACCATTTTTGAGAAGACTGTTTCTATTGAATAAACTTTTGTCAAATAAAAGCCCTACTCTTTCCTCTCTCCACAGCCCCTGGTAGCTCCCCAAAACTCAATTGTCCACATGTTTGTATTTATTTCTAGACTTTCAGTTATATTCCAATGGTATATGTGTATATTATGTTCAACAATATTATGTCATAACTTTAACAGTTTTTGGTTCTTGGACCATACCAAATGATGCTCAGTGGTTACTTCTGGTTCTACCCTCAGGAATCACTCCTAGCAGTGTTTGGGGGACATATGGGATGCTGGAGATTGAACTGCATCAGTCCTATGCAAGGCAAGCTTCCTATCCATTCTACTATCTCTCTGGTCCCCAGCACTAAACTATTGATTATTATAATTTTGTGGTAAACTTTGATATTGGGAAATATGAATTTTCTTATTTTGTCCTTAATTTTGTTATAGACATTCAGGATCCCTGGCAATTCCATATAAATTTTCCACATAAATTCTATATAAATGATTATGCTTTGTGTTTCTTAAAAAATAAGGTTAACATTTTTTATAGGAATTACACAATAAATGCAAGGCAAACACCCTACCCGCTGTGCTATCGCAGCAATAGCACAGAGGTAGGGTGTTTGCCTTGCATGCAACCCACCCGGCCGACCCAGGTTCTATTCCTCTGCCCCTCTCAGAGAGCCCGGCAAGCTAATGAGAGTATCTTGCCCACACAGTAAAGCCTGGCAAGCTAACCGTGAGGTATTCGATATGCCAAATACAGTAACAACAAGTCTCACGATGGAGACGTAACTGGGCTCGCTTGAGCAAACTGATGAACAACGGGAGGACATTGCTATAGTGCTACACGATAAATCTGTAATTCTGTGGGTTGCTTTGGATGTATAAATGCCTTAACAATATTGTCTTCCTAGCCATAAGCATGCTCATTTTCCTATCTACTTATAGTTTTTAGTTTTATAGGTTTTTGTGCTTAAACCTTTGGTTACCTTGGTTAAATTCATTTTTTATATGCTACTGTGAATGGCATTACGTATTACTTAAGTTTGTTTTTGTTTTGGGGGCCACTGCTTTGGGCTTACTCCTGACATTTCTTGGGGGACCACGCTGTGCTGTGGATAAAACCAGGAACTCTTACGTGAAAAGCATTTGAGCTCTCTTCCCTGTCCCAGTGGTATTGATTTCTTAATTTCCCTTTCAATGTTACAGGAGAATAGACACAGGAATGATTTTGAAGGTTTGATTATGGTCCCACTAACTTTGCTGAATTCATTTATTAGCTCTAGTTGCTCTCTTGTGGATTATTCAGGGTTTAATGAAAAAGGATTGGATGATGTCAGCTATAAATGGAGATGGTTTTACTTTGTGCTTTATAACTTGAATGCTTTTTGTTTATTGTTTTTTCTTCTAATTGCTCAAGGACAATGCAGACTAGCAGTTGTGAGATTAAATGCAGTTGTCTTATTCGAACACCTGCCTTTTGAACTGCCCTGCTGCTCATTATACCTTGCCTAGTTTAAGTGAATCTGGGAAGGGATAGGATGATCACTTATTTCTCTTACATTGTTGACCCCAGAAATGCACTTAAGCCCCTTTCAGCAGGAGCTCAACTTCTGTAGTGAAAAGATCATTCACACTGTTTTTGTAGCGAGAAGACCTTTTACCATGAACTAGCTTGTTGTTGCTGGAAGCAACACAAGATGAAAATTTGAAAAACTCTTATATAAAAAAATTGGAAGATTAGGTCTCATGCCCTGGCTTGGTGACTTCTTTCAGCCTCATCCAAAAGTTGAAAAGAAGAAAGAAAACTGTATTGTCACGATAGAAACTAAATCCCAAGAAAGCCTAGAACTCTGCTGAATTTACAGGGCTCAGAGATTGGAGGAGGCCCTGAAAAAACTGACTTGAAGGGTGAGAGGTAAAATCGATCTCCTATTTATTCCATGCAGTAAGTAATCTGTTCCTTTTCTTAGCCACATGTCTACTTTAATGTCTTATCATGCAACGTGTTGAAAGGTGTCATTAATTGGTAGGGAACTTGACCTCGAGAACACAAACACTACCTGAAGCTCTGCATCTGTATGCTTGTGCGTGTGTGTGTGTGTGTGTGTTTGAGAGAGAGAGAGAGAGAGAGAGAGAGAGAAAGAGAGAGAGAACTTGTTTGATGGAAGCTCTCTAAAGAGCAGAAGAGAACACACTTTGGTTCTCTCCCTCTTTTGGTTCTGCCTCTTTTCCTCTTTGGAACCTCAGCCCCATCCCCCATCTTTTGGATCCTTATATACACCCCATCCCCAGCTCCTGGGAGCCCAGGTGTGCGAAGGCGGCTGTGCTCCCACCTGCCCAATGAGCTGTTGAGTGCTGTGACCTCCTGCCAGCGTCTGGGGGTGACGTTGCCCAGCTACAGTTGCTGGGGGAAACTCAAGTTAGAATTTCCTCACTCTGAGACGTGTAAAGTCTCAATCCCTACAGTGAATTAATGTTGTTTTTCCCTGGCTAAACATGAACCCATTTAAATGAGTGTCGGCTTCTGGGATGATTGAAGTCAGCTCATTCCTGCTGGGAAATGTCAATCATGCCTCCCTCTCTCCCTCTCTGCTGAGTGAGCTCCGTCTACAGAGCCCAAGTGGGAGTTGTAGGGGAAAGAACGGAGAAGCAATTGGCAGGTCGTTGAGAATCCGGAGAGAGCATTGAAGCTGATGGAAGAGACATGACCTCTCATCTAAGTAAGCTCCTAGTATAAAGGAGAAGACCAAGTCTCCTGACCTGCCCTGGGCAACCTCTAGTCCAATGGAGAAGACACACCTTCATTGGACGGAACAATGAGATGGGACCATCCTGTTCCCAGAGATCTAACTGGGTAGGTGTGATCAGCATGACTGGGATGCTGTTTCTAATCCTCTGGGAGGCTGACCACCTCCTTATACCAAGAGCTTACAATCCTTGTTGTATCCTGGCCCTTCTCCTGCCTCATCTCAAGGCTGTTTTGAGTTTGAGTTTTACCCTATTCTTGATCAGTCTTGCACCCTCTCCTCCCCTGACCCTTTTTTCCAGATGTTTTTTTTGTAAAATGTTATTTATCTACTTTTAAAAAATTGGGTCATGCCTGGAAGTGCCTAGGAACTACATGTGGTTTGGTGCTGGGAGTGGAGAGTCACTCCTGGCGGTGTTTGGGGGACAACCTGCTATTGAGGATTGAACCCAGATCTTCAGCATGCCAAGCATATGCTCCAGTTCCAGGCACTATCTCTCCAGTGTAATATGAAATTTTAAACAAGTAGAAAATTGGAAAGAGTCACACAAGTTCTCAGAACTGAGCATTCAGCATTTAGATTCTAAAGTTGTCAACATTTTGCTGCACTTCCTTCATCAAATACCTATCCATGTATCTGCCTCTCAGTAGAACTTATTTTCGATCTATTTTAAAGCAAGATACAGACCATCAGTAGACTTCATGCCAAACGTATCAGCAAGCACATCATTAAGTAGAACTACAATATTTGCATGGGACTCTTTGTATGTGTGTGTATGTGTATGTGTGTAGGCCTGCTAATTGCCTATCAGCAAAATGCACAAATTACAAGTGTCTTCTTGGAGAGATTTGACAAATGCTTACACACATGTAACACAAATCTCTATAAAGATACGGAACATTTCTCTCACCAGGGAGGCTTCCAGGGCCCTTCCATACAATCACAGCTCTCTTCTTGCAGAAGCAATCAGTTTTCATTTAAAACAAAAACTTTGGTAGAATTTTACACAAATGGAATCAAGTAGTAGGCACTTACCATGCGTTTGAGATTCATTCATTTTATTGCATTTGTCAGTTTCTCAGTATTTTTTTTTACACCATCTTCAAGTAGTGGTTACAATTTGTTTATCTATTCCTTTGTTCATGCAGAGTTCACTTGGGCTGGTTCCTAGATAGGAGTTACTGTGAATAAAGCTACATGAATATTTTGTGCAAGGCTTTTTGTGGACCTATGCTTTAATTTCTTTTGGGTAGACAACTAGAAGCAGAGCTTTGCATCTTTTTATTGTTTATTTTGGGGGTGGGCACATCTGGTAGTGCTTCTTCCTGGATCTGTGCTCAGGGATCATCCTGATAGACTTGGGGTACCATATGGGGGTGCCAGGAATTGAACTTGGGTCAGCTGTGTGTAAGATGAGTGGTTTACCCACTGTACTATCTTTCAGACCCCAGGGCACTACATCTTAACATTCCTAATTAATTGTTTTATTATTATCACCATTATTTTCTCTCTTGATCACTTGACTTGATATTCTGTTACTCATCGACCCGCTCAAGCCAAATAGTGTTCTCATCCTGTTTTCGTCAGGCCCAGGTCTCTGAGGCATATGTTAATGCAGGAAGAACAGTGGAATCAAAGAGATGTGCCCGGAGCCAGAGGTTCTTCGTCCTCTTAGCTATTTCTTCGACGCTCTTGAAGGCATTCCAAGCCACTCTCTTCCTTCTGCGCAACTCAGGTGCCAGGTCATTTATCATGTTGACTTCTAGGTACACATAACTGTTGCATTCGGAGATGTTCATTCTGTTGAGAGTGAATGGAACGTCAGGAACAAGACCATTTCTCATAAACATTGTCTTGGTGAGATTCAGCTGTAGTCCGACATTTCCACACTCGTGGTTGAAGTCGGCCAACATTTGTGCCGCTTGGATGATGTTTGGTGTTATAAGAACAATGTCATCAGTAAAGCAGAGGTGGTGTAGTTGCTGACTGTCTATCTTCACTCCCATTCCTTCCCATTCCAGTCATCACATGATGTTCTTGAGGGTGGCACTGAAGAGTTTCAGTAAAATGGTATCACCCTGCCGAACCCCTCTCTTGATCTCACCTCCCTGTAGAATGGTGAGATCCTGGTAGTGAATCCGCAAAACAGCTCATGGAGGATCCTGATGTATTGAGTTTGAACGCCCTGTTTGGCTAGGGCCATGATGATCGCTTCAGTCTCAACAGAATCAAAGGCCTTCTTTAAATCAATGAATGTTAGACAGAGCGGCATCTTGAACTCCCGAGAAACCTCAATAAGCTTGGTTATCATGTGGATATGGTCAATTGTGCTAAATCCTTTTCGGAAACCAGCTAGCTCACATGGTTGTCCTTCATCTAGTGTTCTGCTAATCCTATTCAGGATGACTCGAGCAAACATCTTGTAGACGCCAGACAACAGGCAGATCAGGTGATAGTTGTTAATGTCGTGGATATCTCCCTTCTTGTACAGTAGTACAGTCCTGCTGGTTTTCCATTGGGATGGAACCTTGCATTCAGACAGGTAGCGTGTGAAGAACCGAGCCAGTGTATTGATGAATACTGATGGCAGGTTCTTCAGGTATTCGAGTCTGACCTTATCTGGGCCAGGTGCTGTTCTCTTCTTTCTTGGTAAAGAAGTGAACATTATTTTGTAATTATTATTATTTTGCTTTTGGGACCACACCACATATGCATGCAAAAGAAGACTCAGCTTCTCCAGTCTGTTGAGTTGTCTGTTTTTATTGTTGTTGTAATTCTTTGTATATGCTGATATTGCCAATTGTGTTGCTTTCCCCCTCATTAGTTTAGTACAGCTGACTCCTTCCCCACTGCTGTTGAAACTCATGCCTATCCTGTAGTTTCTTTTTGAAAGGTCAAGTATGGACCACCTAAGTCTGTTAGTTCTCAACTTTCTCCTGTATCATGTCTTTTATGTATCTCTGTATTATGGTTTTCCTCTTCACTCAAAGAAGGAATGGTTCTTGATCCTTCCAAGCCTAACTCTCCTCACTGGTGCCTTTCTTCCAAATCCATGTTCCCAACTTCCATCTCCTTCCCTTTTAGGGTTCCAAGGCCTCCCCAGAAGGCTCTCCATCCTCTGCCCTCCCTATGCCCTCCCTAGTTCATGGCCTGTGGGCATCTCCAGCCTTAGCACTGGTCCTGCATGTCGGAATGAAGCCACATCTAGACAGTGCACAGGCTCCTCACGCAGGCACTTTTCCCAGGTTTTCGCTCCATGTGAACCATGTTCCCCTCCACGGGAATCATATCTCCCTGGAGAGCATATCTACTCTGGAGTCATTAACTTCCTCCTTGACGCCTGGTGAAAACCCCCACTTTCTTGTTCTGTGTCTTCTCAGACAGATGCTGTGGATAAAGCTGCTGTTATTCTACTGTGCTTATGTTTGTTGATGTTTTTGCTTCCCTCTGATGTAACAAAGTCCCTGGGGGCACAGACTATGTTCATATTTACATGTTTAGGCCCAAGGCGCTGTAGGAGCTCAAGATACATTTGCTGCCTGAATACTCAATATTTGTGTGGTGCGAGGATCAGGGTTTCTGTGTAGACCCTTGTACCTTCTCTCTTTCCAGTCCCTCACGTCCTCTCAGTTCTCTGGTCCCTCCAAATTTGTGACCTCTGTCTCCTTCTCTTCTCTGCTAGTTCCCAGCAGGCACTGTGAGTTCTTCTTTCTGGCTCCCTCTTTCCTTTTGCTTCCTTTCATTCTTGATTGTTCCCATGAAATTCTGAAGCGGCATTACCTCACAAACCACAATCCCTAAGCGGACCTCTTGGCCATTATTTTTGTCCCACTCTATCTATTGTCCCTGCCATGGAATGGGTAATGCTCCTACAGCGTGTCAAGACAAAGCTTCCCCCACGCTTCGCTCCTAGGACAGGCAATAGTTTCTATTTATTGAGCAGTTACTACAGTCCCAGCCCAGCATACATCTTAGCTCACGCCCACACCTGTGGGGCTTCGTGAGGCCTCTGTCATGCATGATGGCTGTCCTACCTGGCTTGGTGTAATTACATTTACATTCTGTAACATTTGCACAGTGACAAGATCACCAAATGGTGTGTTAAGTGAAACCTGAGTGGACTCTCACTTAAAGAGTCCCATGTTAGTAAGAATATTCTCTGTAATACTAATATTCTCTGTAAAGTTTCCTGTCTCTGTAAGGGAAACTGAGTCTCAGGGATATAAGTCACTGGGCTCTCCACTCTTGAGTTACTTGCATCCCAGTCTGAGGTTTGCAATTTTTCTTCTTTGTCTCATGAAACTCTCTCTCTCTTTATCCCCCTTTCCTTCTCCCTCCTCTCTCCCTCTCTCTCTCTCTTTCTTTCTCTCTCCTTGGTCATATTTGCTAAATAAAACCATTTTCCTCGAGAGACACACAAACAAATCTCAGAACCGAGCAGCTCTTGGCAGAAATGCCTCTGGACTTTGCATTAGGCCACCTTCTTTGGGCCACAACGGACGGGAGCAGGTACCATCCCTCTACCTGTTCCCTGGGAGTCCTGGTGACCACCATCTTCCAGACCTCATTGGAAAACTCAGGTAAGGACTAGCAGTGATGATACACCAGGCCTCATGGGATAGAGGAGGGGTCAGTCCTTCACCTTTCCCACCCTAACAGGACCCTGAGATAAAGCCCATGAACAGCCCGGGCTACTTACTAAGGTCCTTAATGGCTATGATCCCAGAGACACACACAAATCTCAGGACCAAGCTGCTCTTGGTAGAAATCTCTCCAGACTCTAATTATTAACATTTTAGAATTCCAAGATTTTATATGCTACTCATAACCAGCACTGTCACTGTCACTGTCCTCCCGTTGTTCATCGATTTGCTCGAGCGGGCCCAGTAACGTCTCCATGCGGGCGAGATACTCTCGGTAGCTTGCTGGGCTCTCTGAGAGGGGCAGAGGAATAGAACTAGGGTTGGCCATGTTGGCTGCATGCAAGGCAAACACCCTACCTCTGTGCTATCGCTCCAGCCATACAAGACAAATTGTCTAACATTGCCTTTATGACAGGTCTGAGTGTTGGGTGAAAATTTCAAATAATAATGGTGGGACTGGTGTCAAAATATTGAATGTAATCAAAATAGAGAGTAATGTGGAAATTATCTGCCACACAGGCAGGGGTATGGGTAGGATGGGGGGGGGGTATACTGAGGTTTTTGGTGGTGGAAAATGTGCGCTGGTGAAGGGATGGGTGTTTGATCATTGTATGACTGAAACTCAAACATGAAAGCTTTGTAACTGTTCTCACGGTGATTCAATAAATAAATTTAAAAAAAAACCCATTTGCCTCAAAGAGACAGACATACAATTGCTCAGGGCCATCACACAACCAGATGGACATGGAATTGGAGTCTCTGCTCCAGGCGAAGCTCTGCCCATAGTTTCCCGCCTCTTTCCTCTCCTCCCTGCAGGGAGATCCCTGTGGATAAATACTGGCACCCATCACTGTGTGTCCACGACTGTTTTCCATAAAGGTCATGTGCACGAATATCTGCGACCTTAACCCTCACAGGTCTCTCTTCGTGATCTCCTCCCTATGTCTAGATACATGTCAAATTTCTACCCTTCCTCAAGCCTCTTCCTACCTTCATCTCTTCAGAGAAGCCTGTCTGGATGCCCAAGCAGTGATCTTATGGTTCTCAGTTCCACTCTGAAGAAAGTCACTGGGCATTTTTCTCCCTACAGGGGCTGGGGATTGCTCTCCTGGAAATTCTGGGGAAGACGGCCCCTCTGTCTGCACTTAGCCAGCCCTGGCAGCACCCACAAAGGGCCTGCATGAGGGGTTTGCACTCACCCCCTTGATCTTTTTTTCTTTCTAGCCTTATTGAGACATAATTGATGTCGCTCACTATGTAATTGATACCACATCATGTAAGTGCAAGTTGTACCAGGTGATGAGGTGATACACTTACCTAGTGTGAAATGAGTTCGATAGTAGCATGAGTAAACACCTACCACCTCACATAATTACTATTTATTTTTGTAATGAGACCATTAAAGATCTACTCTCTTTGCAGCTTTCAAGTGTATAATACAGCATTGTTAGCTGTAATCACCACACTGCTCATTAGATTCACAGAACTTACTTATCTCACAAGGAGAAGTTCTTACCTTAGGACCAGTCTCTTCCTATTTCCCTCACCCCCAGGCCCTGGCAACTGTCATTCCATTTTGCTTCTATGAATCTATTCTTTTCAGATTCGGACATAAGTGGTATCATACATTTATCATACGTGTATCATTCTCTGATTTATTCACTTAGTGTAATGTTCTCAATTTCCATTAACAAATGGCAGGGGTTCTCTTCCTCTAGTGGCTGGATAACATTCCAGTGTAGGTATAAATAGCAGCTCCCCTTCCTCCCTCAGTCAACCAAAGGTGCTTCCACCTTCTAGCTGTTGTGAAGAATGCCTCCCTGATCAGGGTAGTGCAGGTACCTTCCCAAGATCCCGATTCCATTTTCTCTGCAGATAAACCATACTCTTTTACTTCTGGAGGGCTAGGAGATTCCCAAGTGGTGGTCAGAAGGCCGGGAGTCCATCCTGAAAATTCTTGGCCAATGGGACTAGTGGTTCATTGCAAGCATCTGAGGATGTTTCGCTGCTCTAGCCCTGCAGGATTGGGGATTTCTGGGCCACCCAAGCAGTGCTTGGGGGATTATGTGGTGCCAGGGATAGAATTGGGGTTGGCTGTGTGCAAAGTTTTGTGAATAATGCATTATCCTGGGGGGATATTTTTGTTTATTTATTTGTTTGGGGGCCACATGTGGCAGTGCTCAGGGCTTACTCCCAGCCCTGTGACCAGGGGTCAGTCCTGAAGGTGCTCAGGAGGCCAGATGGAGTGCTGGAGATGGAACCTGGATAGTCTGCATGCAAGGCAAGCATTTTACCTGCTGTGCTATCATTCTGCCCTCCACAGGCCATTATATTAAGACAAAAATACATATTATCATTCATACGTGGATGGAATCCAAAAAAACAAAAGCCAAACTCATATAAATGTAGACTTAAAAAAAGTGGTTGTTCCCAGGGAATAAGGGGTGGGGAGGTGGGGAGACACTGATTAAAGGGCACCAACTGTGGCTATAAGATGAAAAAGGGCTGAGTCAAAGGCACTGAATAGCAATGGTAGTTGTATATTGAAACTTGCCATGAGATTAGAATTCAAATGTTCTCTCTCCCTCTTCCTCTCTCCTCTCTCTCTCTTTCTCTCCACTCTCTCCCTCTCTTTCTCATACACACAATGAAACAAAAACAACCACAGCCCTCCCAAACTTGTGCTGAAGATAAAGCCTAGGTGCAGGGATGAGAAAAGGCATGTCTGGGACAGAGGGGCTCATGTGAAAGCCCAGTGACTCAGTACTAGCTCTGGGTTAGGTGATGTTATAAACACTCTACATCAGTGGTCTTCAACCAATGGTTCACAGACCAGCACAAGTTTTAAAAAAAGCTGGAAACCACTGGTCCACTGTCTTGGACTGATATGCAAGATGGATGCTGGTCTTCAGGTGTACAAAAGGCCAAAGTCTCTGCTCTAGATGCTTTGCATCAAATTCACTCTTCACGGTAATGAAGTAAGCTCTATTAATAGCCTCATCTTACAGATGAGGAAAGAGGAGCTGAGAAACAGAGAAATATGCCAATGATCACACAGTCATTTGAAGATCTGAGTTAGGCAGCATGGTTGAGTCCCATTCACATAGTGGCAGGGTTTTGGTTCCTGTGTAGGTTAATGAATTGCAGACCACTGATAAGAAGTGCTGCTATTACTAATTATTTCACACAGGTAGTGATGTACTAAGCACTTTCAAGGCATCATTTTATTTAAATCCTTTCCCTTCCATTTTTCCAGGCAGCAGTATGATGAGAAAATGGAGGTCCAGAGAAAGTTAAGCTGCACAAGGTCTCACAGCAAGTCAGATGCAGAGCTGGGACCTGAACCCAAGTCTGCCTGAGGCCAGAGCACTGGCTGGCGATCACACCACATTCTGCCACCTCTGCCCTCAGGAGCTGGCAAGAAGGGCCAGGAAGTAGTCTTTGCAGGGGACCAGGCTCCATCTCTGTCTTGCACTGGGCAGGGAAATTCTCCCGTGAGTTGCTGCCCCACTCTGCTTCAGTGTTTCTGGGGTGAAGGGCTCCCCGCCAGCCCATCTGTGGTTTCACACTGCTGATCCCTTGGGATTTTTGATCAGTGAGCAAAGTCAGCTGCCTCAGTCCCCGAGAGTGCCAGAAAGTCAGGACACCCTAGTCCCTCCTCGTTTAGGGTGCTGTCTGGGCTCTTCAACTCTGCCTATAGAAGGACTGAATCCAATCTCTTGAGCCCGGTGAGGGCTGACAAACTAAGGGGGTGGGAGGCAAGGCTACAGGGAAGCCACAGCCCCCCTTGGCAAGAGCAGTAGGAATATCTGGCCTTTCATCTTAAGTGGTTTCTGATCTGTCCCTCTGAGTGATTTCCTGGAGCCGCCCCTGTTTAACATTCATGTGGATTCAGGCTGGGCTATTGCAGGAGTAAATCACCTGCCTGCCTGAGCCCCCCACCTAATCCCCAGACCCCCAAGACAAGTAGCTCCCTGGTCTCCATGACAACGGGGCCATCTGCTTCACAAGGCATCCCAGACCAGGAAGTTATGGGCAGTGCAGGAAGGAGCAAGAGGAGAGGCTGTGGGGGGTGTCCACAGAGCTCTGCTGACCCAACAGCCTTATCCTCTGGGTAGGAAAGGGAGTTCTGAGAGATGGTTGTTACTGGTGCATGAGCCACACAGCTGGGGCTAGCGGGCCACTTGCTAGACAGCCATTTGCTAAATGAGTGAGTCACACAATTATAAAAAGGTAGAGATATCCAAGCTGATGCTGCCTCAATCCCATGCCCTGATGGAAGTCTTCATCAATTATACTCTTCAACAGATGGACGTCCGCATTATGCTTGGATCCAGCCAGGGACAGGGCATCCCTACTCTTCCTGCTTCCATGGCTAGACTTTTGAATCCAGAACCGTCTTCCTTTACATCCTCAGCATTAACCTGACTGATGGCGCATGTACTCATGAGTCTCCATTCTAGCCTGGGGAGTTACAGTGACTTCAGCTTTTCTCCTGTTGTTTGTTTGGTCAGCTATGGGGAGGTCTAGGAAGTGATGATTGTCTTTCTGATAGGGGTCTGTAGAAACAAAATAATTGGCCAGAGGCCCAGAGTTGGGGGAAGAGTCCTGCCCCCTAATGAGGTATATTTAAGGGGAGCCTTTGTAGTTTACCCCTCTGAGTGCTTCCTACTTCCTCCCATCTGAGGGGCTGCCCTCACCTGCTTCTTGCTGTACCATCTGTCCAGTCAATTCCAAAGCTGTCTCTACATCTCTTCACCCAGGGACCCACTGACTGCCAAGGACAGGAAAGCTGTTTCCCACCCCAACTTCCGGCTGGTGCCAGGTCCTGCCTTTCCATCCCCACTCCAGTAACTGCTGAGGGGTTCTAACCATCATTAAGGCTCTCATCTTCCTGCAGGTAGTGATTCTTCTATAATTTGGAGTGCTACACATTTCTCTTCATTCTTGTATTTCCTGGGAGAAGCTCCAAATACGGGAGATTCTCCAGGGTGGGGTAGGTGGTAGACACAGTGTCCAACGGGTGGAGGTCCCTGGGGCAACAAGACCTGAGGAATAAGGGGTGGTTGGAGCAGGAGGCAGACCTAGATATGTTTCTTCCTTCTATCCATCTAAACGCTGCTCCTTACCTCTATTGCTTCAATTAGGCAGAGGAACTCTGGCTACTCTTCCTAACCCTCAAAATGAGCTGAATGGGATTGGGCAGATAAACACCACCAAAGAAATTCCCTTTGCATTAACTAGGAGTTTACTTTCCACCTCTGGGGCAGTGGTCTAGCCAATCTGTGCAGACATGCCAATGGGAGAGTCTCAACCTGTAACCTCAGCTCTCTGATTGGTCCAACAAGACTAACGTGGGCTCTTCAGGCCCAATTAGCCTGTTTAATGAGTCAGTGGGCACAGAAGGGAACAGAAAAATAGATCATTGGAAGAACATTCTTTCCCAGCTCGCTTGAGAATGCTTCATATAAAACAATTTGACATTTAATAATATAATAACAGGCTGACTTTGCTAGTCAGGTGCATGAAGGATGGGGAAAGGTGAGAAGGGCATAGCAGAGCAAATACGAAATGGATATTGGAGCTACACACCTCCCCAAGGCACATGATATATTTTTGATGGGTATCAGATCCCCAGCTCTCTCCCCAGCCAAGCCCTCCCACAAATGCGCTCCCCGGGACCTGGCCAACGTTTAGCACCAAGGCCTCTGGGTGTGCCCGGAGCAGCGTTGTGTGTGCACAGACCAGACATGAAGATGGATTGTTCCCTGCAATAAATATCGACTGATTCATAAATCTGGTTGCCAGATTCGATCAAAGTCGCTGCCTGCATAATCCAGGAGCAGGAAGACGCCAGCTAATTCTGTTCAGGGCCAGCTGATTCCCAGAGGAAGATGTTGTCTAAACGTCGATGTTTCTTAGCTACAAGAGGCCGGGCGAGAACAAATCTTCCCAGCCCTGGGGGCAGGTCCCTCGTGAGCAAAGGGACAGAAGGTTCCATGAAGCGGGGACTGCCGCTCCTTCTCCCCCAGATTCTTCCCCCTGGGTGCCTCAGCTTGAACCCGTCTCTACAGCAACCAGAGTCGGGTTGGAACAAGGTAATGCTGAACATCTGGAAGAGAAGCAGAAGCTGCCAGCTTGTCACTAAGCTATTTCTTCATACCTAGAGTTTTGAGCTGTGAAAATTAAAAAAAAAAAAAAAACAAAAACCCAACAATGGTAATTTTTCATCCAGATGTTATATATCAGATAAATATAGTCTTGGGGAGAGCGTTTTATTTTTGTGGTGCTGGGGATGGTACCCAGGATCTCACACATGCAAGGCAAGTGCCTACCATTGAGCTACATTCCCATCCCCTAGTGGTGGGGGGACTTAAATTGTTCTTTTGTAGCCCTCTCTCTTAAAGATGTGAGGTCACACCATTTTTTGAAAGAATTAATAGAAGGGAGAAGGTGGTTGTTCATGTCGGCACAGTTTCCTTGGGCACTTGGGTGGGAATGTGGGGGGTTTATCCCCTGACCAGTCTAGGGAAAGCAAAAGCCAACTGACCTGTCCCTCCGCACCATGCCCCCTACTTCATTCCTCCACCACTTGTACTCATCCCCTCTTCACTTTCGCTTTCTCTCTCTCAGTCATCCTCTCATTTTCCTAACAAACTCTGACTAGCATCAGCCTTGTGCAAGCCTTCTGCTCTGGTTCTCTTCCAGGAGAGAGGAATGACAGGCCAAACTGCCCTCTCTCTTCTGCAAGAATGACTCCAAGAAACCATCCTTGTCTGGCCCTTCCTTGTGCCTCTGGGCAAAGGAGAGGCAGGGCTGGGAGGCCACAGTAGTTGAGTTGGGTCAGGCCAGGGCTTGATGAGGGCCTGCGGTAGATGCAGCAGCTAAGAAGGGGGTCTTAATCAGTCTTTTTCAAGCTTCCGCGCCTGTGATGGGCACTTGTCTTGCACATGGATCCATAGACCAGAAGTTATAACCAAGGTGTCCAGTAAGTGGGTTTCAACCTTCCTATACCTGAGACTGGCACTAGTCTGAGGACTGGCTGTTGAAGGTCACTGGACAAGGCAGCTGGGCCACTTGGGTTTATGTCCCAGCTCTGCTACCAGCAGTGTGGCCTGATGCAGGGCCCAGAGCTCAGTATCCTCATCTGTTAGTAAAGGGCTGGTCATAGTTCCCACCTCATAGGATGGGGTCCATGGGATGACATCAGTCAATGGACGTCCCAAGGACCATAACGTGCTCTGGAACAGATCATTCAGTCTGAGGCTGCTGGGAATTTCTCTCCGGAGCTGGTCCCTGATGTTCTGCTTGACCAAGAATGGGAAGTATCTGGTGGGTACGGGTTGCTGGTCAGTGTGTGAGGGCAAAGACAGTCAGATAAGTTCCTGACATGCCCTTAACATCCATAACAAACAAAGGGCAGTGAGTGGGTTGGGTCCAAGGTGCCCACTGCCTGGAGGGACAGAAAGCCCAGAGATGGTGTGAGGGAGAGACAGAGGCTTGACCTTTGCCTGGTCCCCAGAGGGCGAGTCATTGCTGGATCTTAGAGGGCAGGGAGCTGCCGAGAGAGGCAAGTATGGGTGTGACTGCACAGAGATAACAAAGGAAACTGAAGGTAGAAGAGCCGGAAGAGGCACCTAGGAGGGTTTGTTGAGAGACTGTGGCATCCTGGGGGCATGGGAGCACCTGGGTGTGTTTGTGTATGTGGCAAGTGTGTGTGTGTGTGTGTGTGTGGGGGGGTGTCTGCAGGAAAAGTGGGTGCAAGGTTATCAGAGCTGAGCTTTAATGAGGCTCTTGGGCAGTGGCATTGATGGAATCTAGGCTAGAGGGTGTAGACAGGGGGCACCCCTGGGAGCACAAGAACTCCAGAGATTCTTTCAAGGGAATCTTTCAAGAGTCCCAGAAAATTAGTCTAATCATCTAGGGAAAGGAAGGGCTGACCCCTGAGTCTAGGCAATGAGGTCACACACACTGGGTCTCTTCTCAGGGTTTGGGCAGGGAGAGCTTCTCTGAAGTCGAAGGTGGGATTTGGAATCACAGACCCCTGTGGGGTGTTTTCCTGGGGCTGGGATGGAAGCCAGGCCTCGTGCCTGCAAGGCGTGTCCCATACCACTGAGCTGCATCCTGGGCCTGGACTCTGAGACAGTCCCTCCCAAATCCTCAGCATCAGAGCTGGAGGCAGGCTGGATGCGGGCGAGGTGAGGGGCTCTGCTGTGGGCACCTGGGGAGCCCCTGTTGCTCCTGGCCCCCAGACACAGGCCTCCCTCCCCAGCCAGTGGGCTCAGCTCAAATGGTCACTGTCCCAGACATGTACCGAGCGCCCGCTGAGTGCCACACACCAGCTAGACATGAAGGGAGGTGCCATAGTGTCCATCCTCCACCACCCACAGAGCTGACAGCACAGCAGGAGGGAGACAAACACACTTCAGCCTCCCACTGGGATGTACTTAACGAGATCTCCCTGACATGGGCGCTGGAGAGCTCTGCCTCTCACCCCGGCCATTTCTCTCTGCTGGGGCTGCCTGATGACTCTGAGTGTCTTTTCTAAATTCCCCACTCCCGTAACCCACACACTCACACACACACTCATACACAGAAGGTTTACACAGACACAGAAAATGTTTTCATACACAGGCCACACAGACACACAAAAGGTTCACACACACAGAAGTCTCACACAGACACACAAAACGCTCACACACACAGGTCACACAGATATACAAAAGGTTCATACACACACAGAAACCTCACACAGACACACAAAATGTTCACACACAGGTCACACAGACACACAAAAAGTTCACACAGAAGGCTCTCACACACAAAATGTTCACACACAGAAGGTCACACACATATAAAAGGTTCACATACATAGACGACTCACACAGACACACAAAACTCTCACACACACAGGTCACGCAGACAAACAAAAGGTTCACACACAGAAGGCTCTCTCACACAAAATGTTCACACACAGAAGGTCACACAGACATAGAAAAGGTTCACATACATAGACAACTCACACAGACACACAAAACGCTTACACACGGGTCACACAGAAACACAAAAATGCTCACACACACAGGTCACACAGATACACAGAAGGTTTATACACACAGAAGGTTCACAGAGACACACAAAATGCTCACACACAGGTCACACAGATATACAAAAGATTCACACATTCACACAGAGAAGGCTCACATAGATATACAAAGGCTCACACACATGCACTCATACATAGAAAATTCACACAGGCACAAAATGTCCACACACACACAGAAGGTTCACAGAGACACATAAAATGCTCTCACACACTCATACATAGAAGGTTCACACAGACCCCAAATGTTCACATACACCCACATGTACACTCACAATAGAAGGTTCACACACAGAAGGTTCAACACATGCAGAAGGGTCACTCACAGAGAAGATTCACACACTTACACACACTCTCAGTGTTAGTCTAGACCCTCTGACTGCAGAGAAGCACTTACTTCAGGAGAGAACCATGACCGTAATTACCATGATAATTTGGGACCACCCTGGGGATTTTTCCTCCTGGCCCCCCTCTGCTCCCTCTGCCCCAGGACTGCTCTCAGGTATCCAGTGTTTCCATGGGTGTGGGAGGTGGGTAGAACTCTGCCCAGGTGGGATGTCACCTCCAGCCCCCACCCCCACCCCAACCCCTGACCCCAACCCCCACCCCTACCCCCACCTCCCACCTCCCACCTCCCACCTCCCACCTCCAACCTCCCACCTCCCACCTCCCACCTCCCACCTCCCACCTCCCACCTCCCACCTTCCGTCCTGAGCCCAGGAGCTCTGTTGGGAAGCCAGCAAGGACAGTGAGGACAAACCTGTCCTCACCAGACTGATGCAGGGCCATAGACCTCTCCCATTCGGATGCGGGTGGGTGTTTCTTCTGGGTGCCTTGGCGTGCCCCTGTCGCAGGTGTATCCTCCAATGGCCCAGGCTCCAAGGTCAGAGCAGCTCCACCGCCCACTTTCTGCTGCACCTCCAGCTCAGAATTTTGTGGAATAGAGGCAGGATTGTCCATGGCCATGGGAAACAGGTGCCATTCTCACCCCTGTTCTTCCCCTTGGATGGCACTGCTGGCAGGGGTCAGGCCACATCACTGTGCTGGGTCCCTGAGCATGACCTGGGGGATGTTGGCTTGGGGGTGGGAGGGAAATTGGGTGTTTGATCCCAGTGCCTAAGCTCCTGGGGGCTGTGTGGGGCCAGCCCTGGCAGTAAGGGCCCAGATATCTGCTACTGGGCACACATGTGGATGAGGGACAAGCCCTCAGCCCTACAGGGGCCCCATCTGAGAGCTTCCTGTGGCATGACTGAATCCTAGTGTCAGTTTCTGCATCTGTCAAGTGGGCAGAGTGGAGCCTTTGGGGGTGCTGGGATGGCTGGGTTTGCCACGCGTGACTTGGCCTGGCACCCAGGAAGTCCTGGGTAAACTTTGGCTTCTAGTCAGGTAGGAGCAAGGTCAACAGGGAGACCCCAGAGTCACTTTCACCTACATGGTGGTGGCATGAAGCTATGGAGGTGACAGGGGATTCCAGCATTGTGCCCCTAGACCAACTCTCAGCTCTGTGAGTCACAGAGGGACCCTCTCCATTGCAGTGGGTCTGTTGGGGGGCTTCATTGCTTCAATTGGCATCCAGCTTCTCTGTGCAAGTGGGTTCCTATAGTGGCATGGGGCAGGGAGAGGCCTGAGGTCCCCCATCACCTGTGCCCTGTGTCACTTCTCCTGGGTTCTGAATGCTCATTTCTGGAATAGCTCATGTGTGGTCCAGAGAATCAGGGGTTCCCTATAACTGGGGAAAATTTTTTATTCTGAGGATTCCACCCCCCAAAAAAATCAAACCAAGCTCTTGTGCCAAAGTTGAAAGCCTCTCATCTGTCAAAAGAGGATTTAAATTACTGTATGTTTAAAAAAGAGCGAGGGAAAAAATTAACCGGGCTTAGCATGGGATGTGCCAGTGAGACCCTGCTTTGGAGGAGCGAGAGGGCGAGAGGGATGGTTGACGACTGTCTCCAGCATCTGGCCTCCTGACTGGGTGATCTCTGGTTTTAAAGTTTTACAGGCATGGGGAGGTGGATGATTGTGAACTCCTCCCCTATGCCCCATGCTGAAAGTTTTAGATTAGGTGTCTGGAAGTGTGTGTGTGTGTGTGTGTGTGTGTGTGTGTGTGTGTGTGTGTGTATGCACGCATGGGGTGAGGCGGGGGAAGATGGGCAGAGTCGAGGAAACAGGAAAATGGTGGCAGCAGGTAAAATTCAGGGACCATCTCTGCCTGGAGTCCATTCTTACCCTGGGTCCACCCTGTTCAAGTCCATCCCTACTAGGAGTCCATTTCTACCTGGGGTTCATCCTTATCTGGGGTCCATTCCTGCCCAGGGTTCGTACCTACCCAGGGTCCATCCCTACCCAGGGTCCATCCCTACCTAGGGTTCTTCCCTTCATGGGGTTTATTCCTACCTGAAATCCATCCACACCTCAGTCTAACCCTACACAGGGTCGATCCCTGCCTGACTGATCCCTTGGGATCCATCTCTACCTAGAGTCTATCCCTGTGTGTGGTCCATCCCTACCTGGGGTCCATCCCAACCTCAGATTCATTCCTACCTGGAGTCTATCCCTGTGTAGGGTCCATCCCTACCTGAGATCCATCCCTGCCTGGGGTCCATCCCTACCTGGAGTCTATCCCTGCCCCGGGTCCATCCCTATCTGGGATCCATCCCTACCTGAGATCCATCCCAACCTGGGATCCATCCCTACCTGGGATCCGTTTCTGTGTGGGGTCCATCTCTACCTAGGAGCCATTCATGACCCAGGGTCCATCTCTATTTATGGGTCATCCCTGCCAGAGGCAGGGCCCATGAAAACCACCCTTGCCAGTGCCCAACACCCAGGATGGAGATTCTGGCCCATCTGCTTTCACATACTGGCTCCTGCTTGCAGCTGTGTGACCCGTGAGCCTCCCCCGCAAGCTCCCGCCATCTCCCCCCTCCTCCACCGGCTGCAGTCCTGGCTTCTTATCCATAAGTCTTGTTACAAAACCCTTCCTGCTAGTGTGGTTGGGAGGATTAAGTGATGGGAAGATTGGAAGAGGTTTAGCACACACCAGCTGCATTGGATGGAGTCAGAGAATTAATTTCCTTTTTTTTTTATTTCTAATCTTTCTTTCCTTCTTTCTTTCTTTCTCTCTCTTTCTTTCTTTCTTTCTTTCTTTCTTTCTTTCTTTCTTTCTTTCTTTCTTTCTTTCTTTCTGAGTCACCATGAGTTACACCTTTATGAAGCTGTTCATGATCTGCCTTCTCCCCCCGGCACACAGGGGCTGACCATCCACAATACCAGGTCTTGCAGGAAGCACGGGGTGACCCTGCTCCCTCAGCCCAGCCTCACACTGCTGGCCTGTGCATTGGTGGGCGTCGTGGAAGTCTCTGTCCTCTGTCAGATAACAGGTGGGAAGGAGACCTGAGGGCCCAGGACAGAGCAGAAGGGCAGCCCCAGAACATCACAGCCCTCGAGCTTCCAGCCCAGCCCACGCCCCAGCACCTTCTCCTCTCCTGGGAGAGAAAAGAACAAAAATAAAGCTCACTGTTATGGAGCAACGAGATGGAAAGCAAATAATCCCACGGCGGGGGAAGACAACTAAATAAAGGAGCCACGCAGATGCACAGAACGTGGGACTTCTGAGGGAAGAGGACACCCGAGGCTCTGAGACAGCTCTGAGGAGGCTCCTGGGGACCCCGCCAGGGGAGCTCCCAGAGGTGCGGAAGAATCCTGGTCTGTGGCTTGCAGGCTGGGGTTTCAGGGGAATCAGCAAGTACTCTATGAATATGGCCCCAACCCCTGTTTCTTTCAATTCAACCTATAGTCCCTCCTGGCTGCTCCAAAATCCTCTCCTGCTATCTGCTTCCCCCCATCAGCTGATCTCCTTGCCCCAGGGCCTTTGCACCTGCTGAACTCCCCCACCACACACAGTTTTTCCTAGACCGCCCCCCCCCCCCCATCAGCCACTCAGTCTCAGTCATCTCCAAAAAAAAGGCTTTTTGTTCTCACACAAGAAAACTGTCCCTGGGTCGTCACCAACCCCCTCCCCCACTTACTGATTTACCTCCCAAACAGTGGTCCCTCCCCTAACCTGACAAGCCTGTGTGACATTGTACTCAGGGGCAAAGTGGATGGCTGGGTAGAGACACAGCATTGAACCTGCCGTGTGTCTCTAAGTTAAGTGTATGAGGTCGAGAAAGCACAGAGGGCAGGCAGTCTCCAGTGACCTAGCCTTCGTGTCAGAACAAAGGGTGCTCAGAGGTCCCGACCCCAGAGCCCTGGTCTTTTCACTCTCATTCAGCTGCTTGCCTCACTGCTCTGGCTCCTGGGAAGCAGATAGTGACCTTCCAAAGATGCCCCTGTGAGAATCCCCGGGACCTGAAAATTTGTTTGTTGGCACCACAAAGGGGAATTGAGGTGAGAACAGAAGGACCCAGGCTAGCTGTTCTCACGCGATCAGAGGATGGGGAGCACCAAGTGGCCCCAGGATGTGGCAGGGTGGACAGGAAGGCAGGGGGCAGAGAGGATGGTGTGGCAAGAGCAAAGTGGGAGGTGGGAGGTGAGACCGAGGGTTCAGCCCCCTTGGGCTGCCTTTGAAGATGTGTGTGTGTATGTGTGTGTGTGTGTGCGCGTGTGCGTGCGTGCGTGTGTGTGTGTGTGTGTGTGTGTGCGTGTGGTGTCTGAACCCAAGAGTGCAGGCAGCCTCCTGAAGCTGGGAGAGACCTAGGGATTTCTCCCAGAGGATCCAGAAAGAGCCAGCCCCAACCCTCCGGCTCCAGAACCTGCTAGAATAACCAGACACGGTTCCAGAGCAAAGCTGGTGGCATAGTGGGGGTGTCTTCACACGGTCTCAGCTCCCTACTATGGGAGCTGTGGGGTGTTGGGGTGTGAGAAGGGTCGTGCAGGGCTGCTTTGGGGTCAAGTAGAGGGTGTCCTGAGCTTTCAGGGGTCACAGGTGCTCTCCAGCACAACTTGGCAACATGAATAGGGATGTTGGAACATTAGCAGGGAACTCGGGGGCAGTGGGATGCCCCAGGAGCCCACACAGGGATCAACCTGATAACTCAGCAGAACCCAGGAGCCCGACCTCCACCACCCCCATCATGTTCCTGATCATGCTCTGAGCTCAGCAGCCATGGATGAGCAGGGACCAGGGGTGTGAGAACAAATGCTGGTGGGTCGGAGCATCCTCGGTTAATCCCAAAATGGGAATCTGACACAAGGAAGTTTAACAGCCACCAGGAGGAACTCCTCCCCTTTGGGGGGCCCAAAGCCCAGGCTGGGTCAGTTGGGGGCTCTAGGCAACCATCAGGGAGCTGGCACCAGGCAGCAAAGATTCTTGGGGATGGAGTTGGTGATGCGCAAAGAACATTCTCCTGGGCTCTGCCTGTTAGGCCAAGAGCAGCTGCCGACACCAAGGGAGAGAGGGTCACTCCAGGGTCAGGCCGGGTGCGAGGCCTATGATGGACACTGATGCAGTGGGGTGGCCGTCTTTTGGGTGGGTCAAGAGGGGCCTTAAAAGTGAGTTGGCAGGGGGCACAGAAGACACGAGGGGGCTCTACCCAGGGCTAGGAACAGTCCCTCTGAGAAGCCACCTGTCTGCTTGGGGAGAGCCATGCCCGGGGACCTCAGGGTTATAGGCAGGTGGGCCTGGAAAGTATGGGGGTGCAGGCTGGACCAGACTCTCAGACACCCCAGCCCCAAAGCTGGTCCTCATCCCCGCCCTGGATTCTGTCCAGGATGAGGTGCCGTCCAGCTCAGGGTGGCTGAGTCAGGGCACAGGCCCCTTCAGCCCCAGGAAAGGGGAGGACGGTGGAGGAGGCCGGGGTGAAGAGCTAGGGAGCCTCTTGTCTTGTGGAGTTAGTTGGGCAGTCTCAGTTGGCTGCACTGGGCCCTGGAGAGCAGGGGCTGGGCAGGTCCCCGTGAGGCCACACTCCCTTTTAATTACCGCCCTGCCTAATTGGGCTTCAGCCTCTTTTCCCCGCTTGGGAAGGCCTTTGTCTAACGCCTGCCTGTTTACCCAGCAAATGGTTCTAAAAAGCTTGCACAGACACAGAGAGCCCATTTAGGAGGCGAGGCAGATAAAATTATAGAGATTAATGGCGATCGTCTTTGTGCCTTTAGGAAATCAGTTGCTGTCTGCCCAAGCCTGGTGGGGTGGGGTGGGGGTGGGGTGTGTGTGCAGAGCCCCGGAGGAGCCAGGGCAGAGCCTCCCCCTCTCTCCTGGGTCCCCCTCCTTTCTCTTAGACTCTTCCTGGGCTCTGCTCTTGGCCCTCTCTTCTGCCTCTGGTCTGTGCTTTGTTTCTGGAAATGCAGAGCAGCGTCTCTCCTCTTCTCCCTCTCTTCTCTTTTCTTTCTGTATCTGCTCTTCCTCCCCTCCTCTGCTTCCCCCCTCCCGCGGTCACTGCCTGACCTGGCCAGTCTGTACTTGGTCTTGCAGGTGAGTCTGCTTCTCTCGACTTTGTTCTCCATCTGGAGGAATCACTGGGGCTCCTCCGGGCTCTGCTTTGGTCCCCAGGAGTTTCCTATCTCCCCAACTACTGTCTGGGTCTCTTCATCTCTGCCGTCCACCACTCTTTGCCTTTCTCCTCTCCACCTTCCTGTCCTTGCGCCTCTCGCCCCCTGTATCCCCTGACTTTGTTCAGGCGGCCACCATGGGCTTCAAGCAGCAGCAGGCACCCCTCGGCCTGAGCCCAGGAATTTCCCCACCTAATTCCAGGTCCTGGCCAATAGGCCCGACGTGCTGAGTTCCCTGCAGTCCTGGGCTGCTTTCATGGGGTGGCGAACATTCTCCTCACGCTTTGAAGAGCGGGACCCTGTACTCTCTGGACTCTCCCCTATTTTCCCTTTCCTGCAGAAGCAAAGCCCACAGCCCCTCCCAGCCTAGTTACTCCTCATGCAAAGTGATGGGGGTACTCAGGGCCCTGGAGTGGAGGATTCTAGGAACCAAGAGCTCCAGGACCAGTCCTGAAAACTGGATGAAACTCTGAGCTTCTCTGAGACCAAGAGCATCAGACCCCCACGTCTGCCCCAGCAGGCCCCCTCCTTTTGTCTCTGATGAAAACCCCCTGCTCGGGTGCAGCTCCAGGCTACTCTTACACCATCTGTACCCCAGCCATCTCCCAGCTGCCCTCCCCCCCAGAGTGAAGGTTGGGGAGTGCTGGTCTCAGGGGAGCAGGAGCACCTGCCCCTACCCCTCCCCACTCCCTGTATCCCAGCAGGGCTCTGCCCCCTTCAGCACTCTATTGGCCAGCAGCCTGAGTTGGTCACCTCATCCCCAAAGCTCCCTGGAAAACAGTGTTGGCGATCAGGCCCCTCGTTGGGATGAAAGGCAATGCGAGATGATGATCAAGAGTAGGTGTGATTAAAATCCTCCATTCACTGGGATGGATAACACTCTATCCTAGTTCGCTCTCCCACCTCTTAGCTGTGCAGATGGGTGCAAGTTACTCAACGTCCAGCAGTCATAATTCTCTCATGATAACTGATGATAACTGTCTCATGATAACTGGTTGTGGGGCTAGCACAGGGGTCATTCCACTTGCCTGGCATGTGACTAACCCCTCTTCAATCACAGGTACCACATATGGCCAGGAGGGATCCCTGAGCACAGAGCCAGGAGTCAGTCCTGAGCACCACGGGGTGTGACCCCAAATGCCACTCCACCACCGTAAAAATAAAATTGAAAGGTGACAAAAGTCCAGGGAGATGGCTCCAAGGACTGGATCTCATGCTTTGCATGCTGGAAACCTAGAGTTGATCCCCCGCTAGGAGTGACCCTGGAGTACTCAGATGGGGGAAGGAAGCTCTAGTACTGCTGTCCCTGCTCCTGGATAAAAATGCAGGTTGCAAGGACCAGGTGGAAGAGTTCTCATAAAGCCTTTGTTGCCCTGTCTGGGATAGACAGTGGCCTATAAAAGTACCAACCCTATCCCGACAGGATGTAGCAGATAGGTCTGAAACCCACGTGCCACGGATGCACACACCCTCAGAGTCCTTCACCAGGACCTTTGTGTCCACCACACACAGGAGTCTCCCTTATAGTCAGAGATGTTGCCCCCTCTCCTGCCTTCCGGAGCTGCCCTGTGGAGGTAGGGGTGGAGGGTCTCAGGGTCGCGACCTTTCTCTACCCCCTGTTCCTGCCAAAAAACATTTGCAAGGTCACAGCTGGAGCCTCTAAAAACTCTCAGATAAGCTATTTCCCTGGGCCCCACTTGGTGCTCCCTGAGGGCTGGTGTGGCCCAGGGGGACATGCGAGTGGGGCTGAGATGGGGCATTCTGAGTGGGAACCCAGGTGAGGGGGAGTTTCCCATGGTCCCCAGGGGGAATACCTGAACTCCAAGTCACTGTGGCAGGAAGAGAGAGCTGTTTCTGTGTCCCCTAACTACATCCCATAGGACAGAGCAAACTGGGCACCGCTTCCTGAGATTTGGAGGGCCCTATCCTTGTGGCCCATCTGCTCGTTCAATGCTTCTTTCCTGGGGACACGGCTTTTTCCTTCTGGGGAAGCAGCTGAGTGGAATTCAAATGGCCTGGTGCGAGGATGGCACTGGTTTTAATTTCCTGACGTGAAACTTTCATTTGAAGAACGTTTTGACTGTCCTCATCTGGGCCTCAATTTGCCAGTTTATTGGATGGAATTGACATCCCTGACCCCACTTAGCCTTTATGGGGGTGTCCCTAATGAATAGTGCCAGCCCTGCCGGATGCCACACAGACAAGAGACTGGTCCTGCTCCCCGCCCACAGTCTCGGGCAGTGGGTGGAGGGGTCTCATCCTGGCCTGGGCAACAGTCAGGTGGAGCCCTGGCGGGGTCACCAGGGAGTGGTCTGTGTGAAGGCACTTTGCATCTTCCTTTCTACCACTTGGGGTATAAAGCCCAGGAGCTTTGCTGCAGGAAATGGGTTCCCTGGAGAGAAAGATTTGTGGAGGAGGGACGTCCCTGGTGCAGGCTTGCTGCCTGGATCTAGGGAGCCCTACTTCCCGGGAGGGAGGTTGGGTGGAAATAGGGGTCTCTGGTTCCTACAATGCACACCCCACCCTCCTTCCCCAGCCCCCTGACCCCTGAAGCTGGTGGGCATGTGGGAAATTGAGCGACAGCAGGGTTAAGATGCAGAGGAAGTGAGAGAAGGGGCCGCTCTTCTCTGTGTGTATGTATGTGTGTGTCTATGTGGTGGGGGGCCGGGGTTCCAGCACGTAGTAGGTCCTCCTCCCTGAGCTGGTGAGAGGTGTTACTACAAGAAGCCCCATTCTGCTCAGAACCCAGCCCCACTTCAAGAGGGAGTGCAGAAACCTCAGGCAATACTCCATGTTGCCACAGCTATTTATGAGAGGGATCCACAGGCCTCCCAACCCCCTTGCCCATGCCTGATGGTGACTGATGCCGATGGACTAACCACAAGGGCCTGCACCGGCTGCATCAGCACCTGGGCATGTGTTCGTCTCCCACCCTGACCCCCCCCCCCCCCACCATACCCTCAGCTCTTTACCGTCCTAGTTTCCAGATGAGAAGCTAGCTCCATCTCGGGAGTATTAAAGGATAATTTATTTTGAAAAAGAACCATCATGACTCTCATACAGAAATAAAGTGAACATGTGTCAAAGACGGTATTTAACTCATTAATTAGTGAGGAAGCCCAGGAGATCTTACAGCCTGTTCAAAGGAGAATTCAAAGTGCCTCATATACCGTCAAATCAGGAACGCCGAGATGCAGTTTACAAATAGATGCAAAACCTGGCAAATCTAGTCAGTATCCACAGAACAACAATCTCTGGCATTCTGCTGCAAACCATTTGCATTTCTATGGGCGAAAATTATTTGCATTATCATCTGGGATGTGACTCGCAGCAGGAGTGGGGTGCGAAGAGGGAGATCAGGAAGGCACCCATTTTCTGGTTTGTGCTGGGCAGCCTGTCTGCCCCTGGCTGGCGCGCTCCCAGGGCTGAGCCAGGCCTGCAGGTGTGCGCCCTGCCCCGTGCACCTGGGCTCCACCTGGAGGCAGGGCTGTCCCAGGTCTGCATTTTACCTGCTGCTGAGCAGCACGGCCTGAGCAGTCCACCAGGCTGAGAGAAATGATCCCCATGGCCTCACCTCAGTGCAGAAGGTTCTGTGGACGGGGGGTCGGGGTGCACAGGACGCGATAGGAAGAGGGGGGTGTTCCAAATGGAGGGTGGAGAGAGAAAGAGGAGGAGCTCTGGGGTTGCCAAATTTCGCAGAGGTGGCGTGGGTGGTAGCAAAGGCTTTCAGGGTGACAGAGAGGAAGGAAGGGCAGAGGAGAGAAACAGAGAGGAAGTTGGACAGAGGAGGCAAAGGCCTGGCCTGGAGACCTGGCTTTGCTGGCCTTGGTGGGTGGGACCTTCTGGGAAGCCGCCTCTTGTTGGTTAGGAGGGAGCCTCAGAGTCCTTGGTGGTCCTAACCCTTCCTCAGAGTCCTTGGTGGTCCTAACCCTTCCTTGGCATCCCTGTCCTGTCTTCTGTGTGTGGCAGAGTCCTAGTCACCCACTGAGACTCATCAGGATGGGACAGCCACCTCCCCTTAGCATGCCCCAGTCTCCCAAGCGTCATGGGCCTCCATGTCAGCCTCTGCAATAGGCTGTGTGGTAGTGAGCCCAGGACTTAAGTCAGCTCTCTGGGGCTACACACTGACTCTGTATTTTCACTGCAGAGGAGTCTCAGGGAACCATGATTCTTCTAGGGGACAGAACTTGTCCATCCCTCCTCCTAAGGGTACCCTGACACATCCACTGAGTATTGGTCATATTCACACGCCTGTGATGTAGCCTGTTATCCCGGATCACTGTGTCTCAATTACTCAATTGTTCAATTGCCAGGTCCTGGGCCTGGACCCTCTGCCAGACTCTCTGTGAATCCACACTGGCTACAAAGATTAGCGAAAACAGATGACAGAAGTGGAGGGACAATGAGGACTCATAGGGAAGGAGAAACACAACTGGGCAAGGTGTGGGGTGTGAGCTGCCAAGAGCGGCTGCCAGGGGCATTAGGCAGTGCACATTGATGCCCGGCTAATGGGCAGTGGGTGCTGACAGGGGACCGGGGACTGAATTCAGGAAAGGAGCCCCCTGGACCTCTTCCAGGACACAAGAACACTCCGCCCAGCAGCACCTCAGAGCGGGTGGGGAGGAAATTGGATGAGAATCAGATCTTGGCTTTCTCTAAGGGGAAAAAAGAAAACTGGATGTACCTCCTTCCCCCACCCCTACACACACACACACACACACACACACACACACACACACACACACAGAGCTTCAGTCAGGAGTCTCTCTCGCTCTCTCCTCTCTTTGAGATGAGGGTCTGGGTATGGATGGGTACACTAAGTGAGCCTCCCACCAGAACTCCAACACATCAGTTGAGGCAAAGAGAAAGGCCTGGTGTCGTCACACAGCTGACCCACTCCAAAGGCCTGGAGCAGCAGTGCAGAACTTATTTTTTCTACCTCATAGGTGAAAACTTGCACACAGCCCATGTAGACTTCGGAGAACGATGCTCAGTGCCAGTGAAAGAGTTAGTGAGGGAGCAGTGAGGTGAAGAACCAGACTCATCAGCTTGCCCCCCAGGTCTGTGTGCAAGAAAGGCCCCAGGGTCGGGGCTGGGGCTACGCTACAGGACAGCCCAGAACTAAGTTGGCAAGTCCAGAGGTCGAGGGAGAGTGGACTCAGGGTGTCATTGGATAAGGCAGGAATATCCAAGGCTGAGTGTGGCTAGCTTGGTCCAGTCCCAGGATCTCAGGCTGCCAGGCCTGTGGGCAGTGTGGCAGAGACCTTTTGAGGAAAGGGAGATGATGGGATTGGGGGAGCATCCCTGGGCAGTGCTCCTGCCCCTCTGCCTGCTCTGGGCAGGACCCCCTGACTGCTCTGCATCCTCCTGTTGCTTCACAGGTGCAGTCTGGATGCTGCCTAGGCAGGCACCACCTCTCTGCCCCGAGCCGTCTTGCAAACAGGAACCAAACCCCCACCCAAGTGCTGTTGGGCCAAGAGCTCTGAACTCCTGATCCGACCGTCTGCTGCTGCCCCTCCTAGCTGACCATCCTCTCCTGGAGGCAGAGGCATCGAGGCCAGGGGGCAGCAGCCCATTCCTTCTTCAAGGGAGTGCTGGGATTCCCAAGGAACAGGGGGAGGGGATGAGAAGGTGTAAAGATAACACTTACTCAATGTCTGTAAGTGCACGATGACAGAGTCCTCATAAAAACTCTGAAAGTGACCATCATGGGTCTCATTTTCCAGACCAGGAAATTGAGACTCGGAGATAAATATTCTACCCAGCAGAGTCATGGGAGCTTCTAGGTAGTGAACCTGGACTCTGATGAGCCACTCAGCCCCTCATTTTTAAGCCTTCTCACCAACCCTCTCTTGCCTACACACACACACACACACACACACACACACACACACACACACACACCAGGGAAATCTCACCTAGAAGGGATAGGCAGAGAGCAGGGAGCGAGCCTCATGAATAGAATGCACATCATCCCAGAAAGGAAAGGAAGGAAGCTGTGGAATTCTGGACGGAAGAACCCCAGGGAATTTCTCACAAGAGGGACATTTGGAACCTGACCTAGGTGAATGAGTTGGGTCTTCTGTAGGTAGAAGAGCGAAGAAGATGAACTTCTGCAAGAGGTGTGGCAGAAACAGGCTTAGGGAATGTAGACTGGGTCCAGGGATGTGGCTCACCTGTAGAGATACAAGAATTCCTCCTCTTTCTATCAGACATGTGAAGCAGTATCCCGACCAGGTCAGGCTCCAGAGGTGGAAGGGGAAGGCTCCTGGCAACCCAGGCATTAATTTTTTTCTCTTTGATCATCCCATGATACCATGTGTGGGTCTGGAACAAATATGAAGAGGCAGCCTGACATGTGGCATGTCTAAATACCTAAGAGTCATTAATTAAAACAGACAAAATGCTTTATCCCCTTCCTGGAACATATGTCTTTGTGGTGGCAAAATTGAAACGAATAGATAAATCCATGGTGGTAACTAGCAAAGAATTTAATTATTGCTGTGTAAGTCCTGGGTTGCTATTGGTAGGTGGTTATGTCTAGAACTCAGCTCCTTACCCTGTGGGTCAAAACCGCATATGTGAGGATCGCACACACACAAAAAAGGAACAGGAAAGTGTTTCTGAATGACCAAAAATTAATTAAAATTCAAATAAATAATGTTGGAGATGCTTTTTGCAGTGTTAGGCTATGTTACATTTTTTTGGTCCAAAAAAGGGTCACAAGTGTAAAAAATTTAAGAAGACGGGGGATGTAATAAAGACATGCAAAAGACACCAGAGGCAGAGAGAAGTTGATTCATGGTTCTGTTTATATGAAGTTCAAGAATAGGCAAAATGAATCTATGATAATGGGAACCAGAGTATCAGTTTCTTCTTGGAGGTGGTTTAACGAATAGGAAGTACATTGTTCTTTTCTGGGGGAGAAAGTGTCTTTTCTCAGAATTAGGGTGTTGGTAAGATTGGGTATTTATTTGGATCCAAATTCATTCAACTTTGCACTTAAAATGAGAACATTTGGTAGGTATGCAAATTATACTTACCAAAAAATATAACATCGGAATCATGGGCAATTGAGAACAAATCTGTTAAAATCAGATAAAAACAGATGTGCATAATACTTAAATGATCATCTATTTATTCTACAAAATTAATTTTTCTTGCCATTATGTCAGCGAAAGCACCATCTTGTTCTTATAACCAGGGTTTTTATATAATGGGTGTTCTGTTGACAGCAATAATTTAGAGCATTCTGTTTAATAGAAATAAATGAACTTACCAATGTGAATCACATGGAGAACTTCCTAGTAGCCACATTTTTAAAAAGCAAAAATCAACAATCAATAAGCATAATTAACTTTCTTCTTATATATTTGAGCAACTCCTGGTGGAGTTCAGGGCTTATTCCTGACTCTGTAATCATTCCTGACAGGACTCTGGGGACTTTATGTGGTACTAGGGTGTTGCAAGGCTAACACCCTCTACGCTATACTATCATTTTGGTTCTAATTTTAATCATCTATTTTATTTCATCTATGATGTCCCCAAATTCTTTCAATATAAAATCAATTTTAAAAGTTATTAATAACCCCTTTTCTGTTTCTGTTTTAAACTAAATCTTAAGAAGTCTTTTTTTTAAACACTGAATGTGTCTCAATGGCACATTTCAAATACTCACCTACTATATGTACAGAGTGGCTACTTATTGAATACATAAGCCAAAGGATTAAAAAATAAAATGCAAGGCATAGCCAGGAGGATGGCTCCGCGGCTTGGAAGCCTGCCTCATATGCTGAGGGAAAAGGCAGTTCGATGGAGAAGGGACCATTAAGTCAATGATGGTTGGAGAGATCGCTCAGGATGGGAGATGTGTGCTGAAAGTAGACTAAGGAGCAAACATGATGGCCTCTCGGTACCTGTATTGCAAAACTTAATGCCCCAAAGCAGAGAGAGAGTAAGAAGAAAGGTACCTGCCACTGAGACAGGGGTTGGGATTGGGTAGCGGTGGCAGGAGGGATACTGGGAACATTGGTGGTGAGAAATGCACACTGGTGGAGGGACGGGTGTTCGATCATTGTATGACTGAAAATCAGGAAAGCTTTGTAACCATATCTCACAGTTATAAAAAATTTTTTTAAATGCAAGCCCTGGGGGATAGCAGAAAGAGCTGGAGAGCTCCTCCTTTCCATGCACAGAGCTTTGAGTTGGATGCCCAGTCACCTGAGCACAGCGAGATGCAGCTCTGGTGGTCCCAGAACAATACCATATGTGGCCCCCAGTACTCTCCTTCAGGTCTGCATGACAGACTGAAGATTATCTGCAGTAGCCCGATGTCTCAAGCACTATTGGAGAGACTCCTGCCAAAAAATAATTAAAATGCATGTTTAGGGGCCAGAGAGATAGTACAGTGGGTAAGGGGCAATGTATAGTTTTATTTAAAGTGCACAACATTTGGGCTGGAGTGATAGCACAGTGGTAGGGCATTTGCCTTGCACGCAGTCAACATGGCTGACCCAAGTTTGATTCCTCCGCCCCTCTCGGAGAGCCCGAAAAGCTACCGAGAGAATCTCGCCCGCACGGCAGAGCCTGGCAAGCTCCCCGTGACGTATTCGATATGCCAAACACAGTAACAACAAAGTCTCCAATGGAGACGTTACTGGGCCCGCCGAGCAAATCGATGAACAACGGGAGAACAGTGACAGTGACAGTGACACAACATTTAAATCAATTCTTTCATCAAATATGCAAATTCAAGAAGCATTTAAAGATTTTTATATTAATCTTTTCATGTTTCTAAAAAGTATCCAAAGTGATCTATTAAGATTAAAATGTGATTCACATTTCATTATAATGAAAGAAATATAATCAGATTTATTAAAAAACTGAAATTTTATTTATTTTGGCAAAGATTGATTACTTTAAATATAACTATGTGTTTACACGTAAGTATAAATATCACTATCACTATCATCCCGTTGTTCATCGATTTGCTTGAGTGGGTGCCAGTAAAGTCTCCATTCATCTCTGTCATGTGCTAGTGTAGCCCAATGCACAGGTAGCTTGCCAGGCTCTGCTGTGTGGGCGGCATACTCTCGGTAGCTTGCTGGGCTCTCCGAGAGGGATGGAAGCTTTTGGGGCAGCCTCTAATCACCCTTACAGGTGTTCCCAGTCAGGCATATATCTGGGCAGGATACTCTTGGTATAATATAATATATTATATTATATTATATATATGGGGCTGGAGCGATAGCACAGCGGTAGAGCATTTGCCTTGCACGCAGCCAATATGGCCGACCCGGGTTCGATTCCTCCGCCCCTCTCAGAGAGCCCTGCAAGCTACTGAGAGTATCTCGCCCGCACGGCAAAGCCTGGCAAGCTCCCCGTGAGGTATTCAATATGCCAAAACACAGTAACAAGTGTCACAATGGAGACGTTACTGGACCCGCTCGAGCAAATCGATGAACAACGGGAGGACCATGACCGTGATATAATATATACTTATATATTATAATAATATGGGCTGGAGGGATAGCACAGCGGTAGGGCATTTGTTTTGCATGCAGCCAATAAGGCTGACCCAAGTTTGATTCCTCTGCCCCTCTCGGAGAGCCCAGCAAGCTACTGAGAGTATCTCGCCCGCATGGCAGAGCCTGGCAAGCTCCCCGTGACGTATTCGATATGCCAAACACAGTAACAACAAGTCTCACAATGGAGACGTTACTGGGCCCGTTCGAGCAAATCGATGAACAGTGGGAGGACAGTGACAGTGATATAATAATATAAAATATAAATATAAAATATAATATTTATATTATTAAATCTATTTTTAGAAGTATAAAACCTTATGACTAGCATTAAATGTCCAATGTGAAGTAATGAATCAGGACGCTTTTTACATGTTGTACAATTGATGTGGCAAAGTGTTCCTTAGCGGCCTCTCAACCGTAGCAAATGTTGCAAAGAATAACTTGGTAACTGAGTGTTTCCTGAATCATTCATTGGAACAGGAAGACGGCTAGAAAAAGACACTTGCTATTACTTGGAAATGATATTTTATTTTTCAAGAATCTATTGCCGTCATGCTATCTGAGAGCAAGGATTTGAGCAGCTAATTAATTCATCTTCTTTTTTACCTGGGGCCTGCCCTGCTCCAGGCTCTCCATGGTCTCCACTCCATCAAGTGGAACCTGAAGTCACCGCAGCGGACTCCAGAAACCTTGACATTCTCACTCCGCAGGCTTTTCTTTTACAAACCCAGAGCTCAAGATGCAGAGACACATTTCCCCAGGGCCGGAACAGCATGTACCACAAGAGGAGATGTTTAGGATTATGGATTCTACCAGGCCAGTGATGAGCAGATACTCCCCAGGGGCCTGATGGCGTAAAGACCTCTGGGTACTTAAGGTGTGTATTATCTGGCATGCACGTCTGGTATCTGAGTTCCTGCAGATACTGCAGGCTCATGTACAAAATTGTATTTGATGAGGATGCTTAGACATCCTCACTGGCATAGGTTTTGCCTAGGGATGCTTTTGAGCTACACAAACAGAACTGTTGAAACAGAGACCAGACCAAAGAGCCTACAAGTCTGAGACCATTGCTAGATGGTACTTGAACTGAGTTTCCTGAAGACAGGGCACTCCCATGCCCAGGCCAGAATCATTCTCCTCTTGGAACCCTTGGAGGCAAGACCACATGTGCAGAGAGGGAAGAGGGAGGAGCTAAAAGAGTCCCCAAAGTGTAATTCTAGGGCTTCCATGACTTTCTTCAGTGAGCCACTTTCACTATGGCATCTGAGATAATATTCTTTTATCAGGGAGTCCACAATAAGTCAGATTAAGGCTGACCAAGAGCCTGGTTCTTGTCCCTAACCCTTTCTGCCAGGCCCTCTCCATCCTTTGTAAAAGGGGGCATGAAGAAATTTCCCATAATCCCCTGCTCTCCTCTTCAGCCGGAGAACTGGCTCACAGCTCTCCAGCTCTCTCTTAGGACCTCAGTGGCCTGAACAGCAATAAGATTGGTCAAAGGATTTTGGTGAGATTTTTGTGTACCAACCCCCCCTCCTGCCTCCTATCGAGTCACCACTCACAGTTTAAGAAACTAGCCTCATCGAGTACCCTTGGGTCTCTGCAGAGGGGCCTGTCTGCCCAAAGAATCTTTGGGGCAGGTTGATTGCATAGGAGCTTGTCAGAGGGAATGGTGGTTGGGAGCATCTTTATCCCATCCTTCAAATGATAAATAAATAGGCTCATGGGATCAGAATAATGCCTATCTGCATACAAGCCTTCACCGAGTTAATTACAAAGATTCGTATCTGTCCATGAAAGCAGACTGGAGGGCCCTTATTTGGAAACACTTCACAGTTGAAGGGACCATATTATTAACTCTAATGAAATGACTTATTTTGGGCCTGTGCCCAGTGAGAGAGAACCTGGGGCCAGAGCCCTCATTTGCAGGGCGTGCCCCGGAAGTCTGGATTGACATTCTTTGCTTGGATGTCAAGAAGAGAATTTTGGGAAAACAAATATCATTCCCTGTTCCCCACCCCAGTCTTCAGGAAGGAAAGGTCTCTGGTGACAAGTGATGGGTGATCCATGATCAGGATCAACTGAACCCTCTTGTTTTCTCTCCCAGCTCAGCAAACCTGTCCAGGCAATTGGGGGTGTGGGGAGAGAGCCCCTGCTTCCTCTGGCTCTGGTGAGGAGGAAACAAGTTTTTGCATGTGGACAGCAGAAGTGTCTGGCCCACAGTGCTTCAAGTAGATGAGAACCACTGAGATCTTTCAAGATGAACTTTCTCAAGTGATGAGCCGGGGAGGTGATTCTCCAGCTGAGGTGTCAACTTTTCTCTAACATAGTGATTAGGGGTGGGACCTTCCTCTTGGCCCATGTCATGTCTTTCTATTGCAATGATTTGCAGAAGTTAGCAACCTCCAAAAGAAATGTGTTGATGTTTTGTTAACTTGGGGCTCTTGGAAGCCTTCAGCCCCACCTTGCAAACTTACCTGGTATGCATCCTGGCATGCCCCCGCACATGTCTTTTGGGGGCATGCAGAGATTGGCTTGTTTTCAATGGTCCTCCTGGAGCACAAGAGCCCCTTCCCCTTCAGGCCCCTCTGAGGAAGGAATTCCCCCTCATCCAGATCACACCCAGACTTGCCTGAATCCACCTCTGACCTCCCAGCCCCTCTACCTGTGGCACAGGCCTCTCTGTGGGCACTGCAGGACTGGAAGATGGGGCCCCAGGGTCCTCCATAACCAGACTCGCCACTGCAGAGACCAAGAAGAAAAAACACTCTCCCACTCAGTGCACGCCATGGGGAGCTTGCTGAGCTCCTTTCTCCTTCTATGAAGTCAGAAGGCAGAATGCAGGAAGGTCTTCACTTGGGGGTGTGGGTGTGGCCCCCATAGAGAAGCCAACGAAACCCTGAACTTGTTCAGTGGCGCTTCCCACCACCCCATGGCTCTGGGTGTTATTTTCTTCCAAAAGAACTCCAGGATTCCTTCCAACAAGGAGCTGGGAATCTAAAAAGTAGGGTGGGTCTAACTCCCTAATTCTGCTTCACAAAGAGCTGGCCACTCCAGGGGGTCCTCCGTCACAGGGCCACCCCCAGGAGTCCCTGCACCTCCTGTCCAGGCTGGAGGCACCTGACAGCACCAGCCCAGTGCTTGCTTGCTCCCTTGCTGCTTGCGGGCAGCCTGCCAGGCCGGGCTCCGCTCCAGGCCGCTCTCCGCAGGCCTCACCCCGTTTCCCACTTGGCTGCGGAGCAGATGGATGGCGCCGAGGCCACATCCGTCTCCCCGAGCAGCGGGAAAATGAATCTCACCAAGTGCTGCCGACACCCTCCTACCAGGTTCGCCATCCATCGCCCCGGCCGCTGACACAGCCAGGGCCCATCCTTCAGCCCTGCAGCGGGCCTCGGGGAGAGAGGGGGAGAGAACAGTCCCCCATGGAAACTCGGGCTGCTGCACCAGCAGGGGCTCCTCTCCCTCCAGACGTCCCCCAGGGCACAGTGCTGGCCTGTGGTCTGCCCCTGCCTGGCACATGCTCCAAGATGGGGGAGAGGGGGCTGTGGTCAAAGAAGGCGAGGAGAAGGCACCAGCTGCAGACCCAGTGAGCTTAAAGCAGGAGGAGGGGTACTGACATGGCCCCAACTAGTGATGGAGATGGGGTGGCTAAGATGGAAGAGGGAATCGGGGGGGTGTGGTACCTGAATGGGGCTGAACAGTCCAGGATTCGAATCCTGGCACTCTAACTATAAGACCCTAAGTCTCTCAGTGGTGCTGGTAGGGGGTTGTATATACGAAGGAGAGTGAGCAGGTGGTGAGGGGCACATGCATTGCAGGAGTTGGGACCTGGCCTGGATTTGAAGCCCAACATTCTATGCCCCCTCTCCTATCCCTGCTGAGTGTATCCCTGGAGGCCCCTGTCCCCATCAAGCTTCTAAACAAATCCTGTTTAGGGCTGGAGCGATAGTACAGCGGCTAGGGCTCTTGGCTTGCACAAGGCTCACCTGGGGTTAATCCCTGACATCCATATGATCCCCAGGGCACTGCCAAGAGTCATCCCTGAGTGCAAAGCCACGAGTAACTTCTGAGCACCACAAGGTATGGTCCAAAAACAAAAGAAGAAGGAGGAGGAGGAGGAGGAGGAGGTGGAAGAGGAGAAGGAGGAAATGAAGGAGGAGGAGAAGATGATGATGATGATGATGATGATGATGATGATGAAGGAGTAGGAGGAGGAGGAGGAAGAGGTGGATGAGGTGGAGAAAGAGGAGAAGGAGGAAATAAAGGAGAAGAAGGAGGAGGAGGAGAAGATGAAGAAGTAGAAGAAGAAGGAGGAGGAGGAGGGAGAAGAAAGGAGGAGGAAATGAAGAAGAAGGAGGAGGAGGAGGAGGAGGAGATCCTGCTCATACCAAAGTCCACAAGAGCCTCAGTAGTGAAGTCTGACCCTGAGGGCCCTTCTCAGAGATCCTACCTCAAGGTCCCATGGAGGCCAATCCTGAAGACTTGGCGAGAGCTCCCCTAAGAATGGCTGCAGCACGGGCTCCCTGAGTGATAGCGGGGTCCCCAGGTGCCTGCAGCTCCCTGCAAGACTAAGGAGGGGCGGGGGAGGTTCTCCCTCATCCCTTAGGATGCTCCCACATTGACTTCCCTGCACTCTCTCCTTAAAAGAGCAAATAAAAAGAGCCTTGCCCCCCAGCAGCGGCAGGTCACTTGTCCCGAGCTGTAGAGATATTCCCAGGTCAGCAGCGGGGCTGCAGTTGGATAAGCAAAGGAAAGCCATGGCACCAGCTCCCACCTTGCATTCTTCTCCCCTATGCCTATACCTCCCTCAGCCCCCCAGCCTCCAGTATCTCAAATGGATTCCACTGAAAGGGCGTCATCCCTTTTGTAAGGTCCCAAGCTTGTAAGGTCCGTGGTCCCAAAGCTGACTCAGTCCCACCCCACCCCAGGCAGACAAGTACCAAGCTTCCCAAGATTCTATGACCATTTCCACCACTCTCCAGGCTGCTGGGGCCAGAATAAAGAGCTGTAGAGCAGTGAATCAGAAAGGAGAGCAGGGGCTTGTGGGAAATTCCCTCATGGCCAGTCTTACAAAGGATGGAAAGATCCTGGCAGATGGAGGTAGGGATGAGGGTGAGGCTTTTGTTGGCCTTAACCATTGACTTTCTGTGGCCTTCCTGGTAAGAGCATATGATCCCAGATGCCAGCATGGCAAGTTGGCTCACTGCAGAAAGCCATGAAAACCACTTTTGGGGTTCTCGCTAGCACCCGCCCCCTTCATTTCACTGAGATCACAGCTCCATGGGTCCCAAGAAGAGAATGACTCAGGCCTGGGCACAGGTTGCCCTGATCTCAGGAAGCTCCATTCAAGTGCTGGTGGCAATGGTTTCAGGCTTGTAGGCAGTGTGGTCCTCGTCTCTCTTCCTACTGCTCTGCTCACACAGCTCAAAAGCATCCCCAGGCAAAACCCAAAGTTTATGAGGATGTCAGAGCACTCTCACACAATGAGGAAAGGTTTCTGGGCACTCAGCAATCAAAAGTTAATTCAAAGAGCAACCGCGTCATGAATCTGAGGTGTTTCCAGCAGTTCTCAGCTATGTTGCTTTTCTTGGACAAAAAGGAGAGTGAGTGAAAAATGTTTTAAAAGCCCCACTCTGGAGCTGGAGAGATGCCTGTGGTTCCCAGCCACTCCCCTGGGTCCTGGCCTCTCTCACAGCTCTGCTGGGCTGGAGGAATATGCCCCAGGAGGGAGAAGGGAGGGCCAGGTGGGTGTCTGTGTGTGACAGTCAGTGAGACCTGGGCTTCCCTGAAAAGGGGTTTTGGGCATGTGGTTCCTCTGGCAATGGTGAAGAGGTCATACATGCCTAGAATAGTCCTAGCCTCTCTTGGCCCCCAGCAACACCCCTGATCTCTTCCTTCAATACAGTGCCCTAGCCATGGCACCGTCAATGAGCACAGCAAATTCTCAGAGTCCCGTCCTGAGTCCTCTTCCACTTCTGAGCATTGAAAGTAGGTAACGGGATATACATGGTAACCTTTCAGTATCTATATTACAAACCATAATGCCGAAAATGAGAGAGAAAAAGAAAAAGAGAGAGAGAAGAGAGGTGCCTGCCATAGAGGCTGGCTGGGGTAGGGGTGGCTTGGAGGGGTGGGAGGGAAACTGGGGACTCTGGTGCTGGGAAATTACACTGGTGGAGGGATGGGTGTTGGAACATTGTATGACTGAAACCCAATCATGAACAGCTTTGTCATGCTCTATCTCACAATGATTCAATAAAAAAAAAATAAAAAATATGAAAAATAAAAAAATCTTCCACCTCTTAACCCTTGACTCACCACCATCACCAGTGGCTTCAGAATGGAGCCAGGAGAGTGGGAGCTGCCCGTCACTCAGACTGCTTCTAAGCCAGCACTGTGAGCGGCTCTTGTCCGTGCTCTGTGTTCCGGTCCCTGTAGCCCTAAATTCTGAGCAGCAGTGACTTCTACTCCCACCACTCTGGTTAGCCGTGAGGGTGCTCAGGGACCTGCCACCCAGAAGTGGTGATTGCCCTGTTTGAAGAACTAGGGCTAGGAGAGCGCAGAGCAGCACAGAGTTTACTGAAGGTCACAAGGCATCTTCCCATGTCCCTGACATCCCTGTGACCCATCGTCAATCATACTGAGGGCAAGGAGCTTGTCTTGCATGCAGTTGGCCCAGACTTGATCCCCAGCACCCCATACAGTTCCCTGAGCACCTCCAGGGGTGATCCCTAAGCAGAGAGCCTGGAGTAAGCCCTGAGCAACACCAGTTAAAGCCCCCAAACTGAAATAAAATTAAAAATAAAGAAACAAAGAGAGAACAAGGCAAATAAGTCTTGTCCTTTTAACACATTGATGCTGGTACTGCAATTCGTGTTCATTATAAAGCCATATCCAAGTGTGAGCCACAGGTGGTACATGCCGATATCAGGGCATCCAGTGAGAGTTTCCCTGGCTCTCCAGATCATAAGGCTATGTTCAGCTCTCCCAACTCGGCTCCAAGACTTCTCCCGGTCACCCTAAGACCTTCTGGGAAGGTGGCCGTGAGCTGCACTGACCAATATTGCAGCAGGGTCTGAAGGCGCGTCCAGAGGGGAGCAGATGGTGAGGGGTGGTAGCAGGGGGCTGAGCACTGAGTCCTGTGGCTGGCACAGGCTCTGCAAGTCTTCTTGCTGTGGCCACCCTGGCTGTGAAATCTCGTTTTGCGAGCAAGCTGATTCATGGACCTGCTTTCCTCGTGCTTGCTCCCCAAGCAGCGCTCTGTCAATAACTATGCTTTACAAGGCTCCTCGATTGGTTTCGAGGGTTGAAGACAAATTTTTAAAGAGGAGTTTTGGTGCCAGAACCATTCCAGAGGGGCTGTTAGCTTAACGTCCCCTCCCCCACCCCTCCCTGTTCCCTCCAAGCTGGCTCCCTCTTGACCCGAGAGAAGGTCGTGACTTGCTGCTTATGGCAATTGCGTCTGGCTTCCCGTGTCTGAAAGGAGGGGAATGGAAGGGAAAGGGACACAAATTATAGGGGAGAATGGCAGGCAGGGCATTGCCGCTGTCACTGGGCTTGCTATGTGACATTCGGTCATTTGCTAGACCTGACACCTCCCCGCTGACCCCCGGTGCCTTGACTCACCCTTATGTGAAGTTATGGATGCAGGCAAACTCTTCATGACAGCACCTGCTTTCTCCCTGGGGTGCCCGGTTCCCAGAGGCATTTGGGAAAGGGGTCTGAAGGAGCAGCTCATCTGTCCTTCCCTCATCTCCAAGCGGAAAAGTCTGTGGCTTAATACCATTGTATACACCAGTTTCTTCTGTAACTAATTACTACTGCATACACCATTTTTTTCTGCTGAGCACCACTGTATGCACCAGCTTCTCCTGTAACTGAACACCACCATATGCGGCAGCTTCTTCTGTAGCTGAGCGCCACTGTATGCAGTAGCTTCTCCTGTAGCTGAGCACCACTGTTTGCACCAGCTTCTATCTTTCCTGGTCTGTCCTTTCCACCGTGGCAGCGTCCCAGTCTCCCCACCCCTACACAACTTTCTTCTTCCTTCTCTCATGGAGAGGGCGTGATCTGAGGCTGACATTGACCTCTCCGCCCCACTCCCCGCATGACCCCTCTTCTCATTCATGCTCTTTGTGTTTTCTATCAGGAAAGCCTGTGCACAGATGGACAGCTGAGGAACACACAGGAGTGGAGAGCTGCCTCGGACCTCCAGTTCCCCTGCTCGCCTCTCCCCATGCTTCCTGGACTTCCCTAGGCCCTGGCCTCAGCAAAGTCTTGGCTGTTTGTCCGTGTCTGCCCTTCCTCCTTGGCTAAGCACGTGCAAGCGCACAGCCATAAGGTGATCCTGGTCAGCGCAGTGATACTGGTCAGCACTCGTGTGCCTCTTCCTGGCCTCCAGTTCCCGCAGGGTCCAGCAAGCAGCGGTGGCTTCACATGTCAGAGAAATGAGGGCTCCCACAATCCAGTGCTCACAAGCCAGCACCCCTCCTGGCCGCCAGTCGGCCTGCTGGGCCCATGCTGGTGCCTCTCTCTCTCCCCATAAGCGGTGGTTGTAGGCACGGAAAAGGCAGTAAGGAAGCTTATAGGAAACTCCCAAAGGTGGGATCAGGCAAAAGCCTTGCTAGTTTGCATTTGGATTTTGGTCAGCAAACATTTGTTGAGCTCTCGTCAATTCCAGGCACCAGGACTCAGTGAAATCACTGAGCTGGGGCCGGGGAGATGGCTCAAGGGGTCCTGCCTGGCATGTGCAAGGTTCTGAGTTGGGTCCCCAGCACTACCTGACCCTGAGAACCAGTCCTTAAAAGTGACAGCAACCTTGGCCCACCTCTCTCCAGACGCCAAGTCCAAGCGATTTGATATTTGAATGACAGGTCTGTGGAGGGCTGGGTATTCAGTCCTCATGCCCAGCTTAGGATTCTACCCTGGACACAGCATCTCCCCAACGTTGCCACGCTACCTACTCTGGTTTCCATTGTTTTTTTTTTTCTCATGTATTTGGAGGCCACACCCAGTGTTACTCAGCGCTTATTCCTGGCTCTGTGCTCAAGGATCACTCCTAGCAGGACTCAGGGGGCTATATGGGATGCCAGGGATCAAACCCATGCATGGAAAGCAAACACCTTACCTGCTGTACTATTATTGTTCTAGCCCTAAGTAGCCTCATTCCCAAGTATATCATGGACAGGGTCAGCTGAGTCAGTAGGTCCTTCCAGCCTCACATCTTATCTGAAATAACAGACTGGATCGCAGCAGACTCCATTCCCAGAGACCTTCTAGGTGCCAGGAGCATCAGTTGCTGTGGTGCCCACGCCACCCTCATACCTTCCCAGCACACTCCCTCATGGGGCAGAGGGGTGTGGAGGGCAGGCTCCAGTCAACACAGCCCAGGCCTGGCCTTGCCCAGAAACTGCTCTGTGTGTGTGTGTGTGTGTGTGTGTGTGTGTGTGTGTGTCACAGGAGTTTGGGTTGGGGGCTGGTGAGGCCAGACTGCCTTAGCAGGGGTCTTTTCTGGGCTGTGGCCTGTACTGGGTCCAGGGAGGTCGCAAACAGAGAGACCAGCGGAGCACCTTGGCTCTCTCCCGTCTGATTTACCAGTGGGTGTCCCCTGCCCCTGTCTTTCCCCTCGATGTACAGAGAAGAGACACTTTCCTGAGAGGGGGTCAGTGAGGGGAATCCCACTAAAAGATGGAAGGAAGGAATGAAGGAAGGAAGGAAGGGAGGGAGGGAGGGAGGGAGGACGGGAGGAAGGGAGGAAGAGAGAGAGGGAGGGAGGAAGGAAGAGAGGAAGGAAGGAAGGGAGGGAGGAAGGAAGGAAGGGAGGAAGGAAGGAAGGAAGGAAGGAAGGGAGGGAGGGAGGGAGGGAGGGAGGGAGGTAGGGAGGGAGAGAAAAGGCAAGGAAGGAAGGGAGGCGCCTTCTCCAGATGGAATCCCGGTGACCATGAGCTTCTACAAGCATGGCTCTGGCATGCGAGTACCAGGACTATTTTCCGAACTGCAATGGGGCTGCCCTGGCTCCCAGGCAACCTCTGATTCCGGAAGTCATGCCCACAACCCACCCCCAGTGCCATCTTACAGCATACAGCAGTGAAGAAAAAAACCAGCTGGAGGGCCCCATTGCTCCCGGAGAATTCTCTGGGCCCCATCCAGAGCCGATATCACTGGGAGGTCCCAGATGGGGTAGGAGCCGTTTCCCTGCCTTCTCCAGATGGAATCTCGGTGACCATGAGCTTCTACAAGCATGGCTCTGGCATGGCGGTACCAGGACTATTTTCCGAACCACACGGCCACATAAGCAGCTGCACAATATTTCCTGATATGCAAAGTGATCAGTGGAAAGTAAATGATCTAGCATTTGTCCCTGAAAATCAGACTTGAGTGGTGGTGGGAAAATCTGAGCAAAAAATAACGACTGGACTGTGTATTTAACTATGGTGCTATGCTGCCCTGGGAGGGGAAGGGTGTCTGCCTGTCCCCCTCTGTGGTGGCGGCATGGTGGCCTGCATCTTTTAGATCCTAATTAACAGCCAGGTGTGAGACTGCATTGATGAGGCATGTGGGGCTTCATGGGATAGGGGTGGAATTGGCCCTGCTCCCCACCATGACAATGCTCCGGGCTACCACCCTCCAAATGCCTCCTCTGGCTTCTGACCGACCATGATCCTAAAGGCACACATACCAATCTCGGAACCCAGGGGCTTCTGGCAGTAATCCCTCTACGTTTATTACTAAAATATCAGAAATCCAAATTCGCGTGGCAGCTATTGTGGCCACACGACATCATATGCTCTTCATAATCAGCAACAGAAAACAAATTTTCTAATGATGTCTTTGTGGCAGGTCTGAATGTTGGGGAAAATTCCAAATAATAATGTCGGGTCTTTTGTTGTAATATTGAATGTGATCAACAGAGCAACAGAGAGAAAGAGAGAGAGAGAGAGAGAGAGAGAGAGAGAGAGAGAGAGTAAAGTGGAAATCTGCCACACAGGCAGGGGGAGGTTGGGAGGGGGGTATACTGGGGTTCTTGGTGGTGGAAAATGTGCACTGGTGAAGGGACGGGTGTTTGATCATTGTATGACCAACTGAGACTTGAACTGAAAGGCTTTGTGACTGTTCTCACGGTGATTCAATAAATAAATAAATAAAAATAAATAAATATAAAAAAGGGAAGAGAGGAAGGAAAGAAGGAAGGGAGGATGGAAGGAAGGAGGGAGGGAAGGAAGGAAGGAAGGAAGGAAGGAAGGAAGGAAGGGAGAGAGGGCGTGAGGAAGGAAGGAAAGAAGGGAGGAAGGAAGGGAGGGAGGGAGGGAGTGAGGAAGGAAGGAGGGAAGGACCGGACCTAGGTGTGCTCCCCATTTTTCTGTGCTTTTCTTCCCACTAGCCCTGAGCCATCACGGCAGCCTCCTGGAGGTAGCCCCCTCCCTAAGGCCCCACCTCTGCAGGAGGGTCTCACAAGGCGTGACCCCTCCAAGGACCAGGTCCGGTTCGGCCGCCTTCCCCTCCTGTGTCACGTCGCCAGCGTGCCTGCAGCAAACAGACGCACATGTGCACCCAGCCTGTGCGCCTGCTGCGTGCGCGCGCGCGCAGAAGGAAGACACGGAGGCGGCTGCCGGGTCCTTTCGGTTCTCGAGGAGCGGCTGCTCCCACCCCTTTCCGTCGCCTGCATTTTATTTCATTAAAAATCAAACACAGTGGAGGGTAGAGCCCGAGAGAAGAGTGGCCATGGGGCGGGCGGGCGGTGCCAGCTCTCCCTTTCTCTCTGCCCACCCCGAGGTCCTTCACAGCGTTCCTGGTGCCTCTCCCGCTCCCACCGCGGGGGACAGGGTCCCAGTGCTCAGTGGGGTGGGAGGAGCGGCTAAGGCATGGTGCTGACCGGGGACCTCTTCTGCCCGGGCCCCTGCCCACGGCCCTCGGAGATCCCTGGGTCTCTCTCGAGCCCCCCACCGACGGTCCCCGAGCCTGGGGAGTCATAGACGCTGCTACTAGAGGGTCCCCCCAGCCCACAATGTCCCCTCCACAGCAAGATCCTTGGCAGCGCAGGCCGCCGCCCTGTCCCCACCCCGCAGGACAGAAATCCCTGAATAGTGGTTTGAGAAAAGTCTCTGTGCAGCTTGAGACACAAGACCCTCCCCCATGTCTCCCCCAGCCTCCCCCCCAAGAGGGAAGGGGGGCGCCTATGGGCGGCAAGGGTGGGGCACAGTGTGGGTTCCCCGCCCCCAAGTTCTGCCTCCTTCTCGTCCTCCCCCAGGGCAGAGGGCTGCGGTTTGAAAAGGGCGACAGGGTCTGGCATCACTCCGCTGCTAGCAGACTCCGAGCTCTCCTCCAGCAGGGCGCAAAGGGTCCGTCTGGCAGGAGGGCGGAGCCACAGAGAACAGAGCCGCAGGCCGGATGTTCAAATCCACTCGCAGCCTTCGGCCAGGGGTCTGGGGAACCCCCCTTGGGGAGCCCAGCCTGCCAGCGACCGGCCCATCACCATCTCGCCTCTAGGCCATCTCTTTGATTCTGCGCATGTAGTTGTGCAGGTCTGGCGGGGGCATGGGGCGCCCGCTGCCCGCCACGTCGGGGCAGCCCCAGCCCAGGCCCTCCTCATCCTCCTCGTCCTCCTCGCCGGCGGGCACCGAGTCATAGGCCAGCTCCTCCGAGGGCAGCGTGGTGAAGGTGGAAAACTTGACCCGCTTGCGCTTGGAGGTGGGCGAGCTGGCGGGGTCCTCGGCCTGGTCCCGGGCCGAGCCCCCCGACGAGCCGTCCCCCCGCCCATGCACCTGGCTCTGGACGCTGGTCTGCGAGCTGCCGCTGCTGTGGTGGTCGCCATGGCAGCAGGCGGGCACCGTCTCCAACGGGTTGCCCACGGGCGGCGACAGCTCGCCCTGCACCCGCAGCGGCTGCCCGTTGCCCAGAAACACCCAGTGGTGGGAATGGTCCATGCTGGTCTGGCCCTCGGGCGGGATGCGCTTGTGGCGGTAGCGCAGCACGAAGACGATGCAGTTGATGAGAAAGACGAGGATGGCCAGGCAGAAGACGCCCAGCAGCGCGTACATGCCGATCTCCAGGTCTGTCAGGCCCCGCGGCATCTGCAGGAAGCCAGTGGGCAGCGGCAGGATGTCCTCCGTGGGCAGCACGGCAGGGCTGCCGGTGCCCTGGCCGGGTGCCCCAGGCGGAGGGAACGCCGTACCGGGGGGCCCAGCTCCCCGCGCCTCGTCCTCGCCCCCGCCGGGCCCTGGCTGGCTGGGTCCCGGGTAGTCGTAGGTGGGGTCTTCCTCGTCCCGCCCAAAGTGCACGCGCAGGCCCACAGGGGTGGTGGCCAGCACACTCTTGCGCTTGGTCTTCTGGCAGCTCTCGGCGATGCTGAGCTCGGCCCGGAGCAGTTCCCCGGCCCCCTCGGCCTGGGCCACCACCAGCGGGAAGGCCCGGTCCTGGGTCACCTTGGCCACCCGCTCGTCCAGGCTGCTCACCAGCAGCCCATAGTCCCGAGGGCTGTAGAGGGAGAGGGGGGCCGTGGTGCCGTCGCTGTAGGAGAGCCAGATGCTCAGGAGGCCTTCCTGGAGGAGGAAGCAAGGATGAGAACATGGGAGCTGGCCACTTCCAGGTGGGATCCTGAGCCCCGGGGTTGAGGGCGGGCCCAGGCACTGGCTCTCAGTGGGGATCCCGGGAACAGTGCCAGTGGGGGGCTCAGGAAGGACTGAGCTGGGAGGTGACCCATTCTGCAACATCCCAGTCTGCTTCCTGCCTTCCCCCCTTCTCCTCCATGAGTTGGAGGTCATCTCTGCCCTGGGTGTCAAGCCCCCCACCCCCAGGCCTGCTCCTGACACTCGGACCCCAGCTCTATCTCGGTCTACACTGCCCTCCTGAGAGCCCACCTGGCTGCAGGGGAAGGCTTGAGCCCTAGGGAGGAGGATCTGGCCTGGGGCTACCGTGTCCAGCTCAGGGGCCCCCTCTCTGTGGCTCCACCCCCATTCCCACTCTGCCCATGTAAGTAGGCATACCTGTAGGGGAGTGCAGTGGGGGTCCCGGGGGGAGCAGAGGCGTGGGCCCGCTGAGAATGTGGGAGCAGGAGGAACACAGTGGGGTGGGAGGGGTGCAGGAATGGAGACTCAGTCGGACCCCTGGTGTAGACAGCAGCAGGTGCGGGGCGTGACGGGGGGGGGGGGGGAACAGCCCTGACATTTGCCAAAGGGCACTTGGGGGCACTCATGGGGTCCCGGGAATCCCCCTCACTCCCCAGGAGAGGCCGTGGCCATACAGTTACCTGCTTGAGGAAACTGAGGGTCTGCTGGGCGGCCGTGGTGGCCAGGATGGTGTGGCTGCTGCCTGGGCTGGGCCTCAGGGATAGTGCCAGGCTGGCTACCACCTGTGCCTGCAGCTGCGTGATGCTGACCTTCTCCTCCGTCACCGTGAGCAGCGTCTCCCCGAGCACGGACTCGGTCAGCGGGGACACCACCTGGGCCAGAACAGGGGTGGGGTCAGACCGTGCCCTCCTGGGCCCTCGGCCCACCTGAGAGGAGTCCCCTTGGGGCTTTGCTGGAGGGGAAGGGGCTGGAGGCTGGAGCCAGGTTCCTGGTGTGGGTCGTGGCTCTGGGAATCAGGCAGGAGTGGGAGAGAGAGAGTTGGGAAGGGGTGAGACACAGCACCCCCCTCCCCCCCAGAGTGAGAACCAGCAATGGCTGCTCAGTCCCTGAGTCAGGAGACCTTGGTGAGGGGGTGAGGGGGCAGGGGGGGGGGTGCAGTGACCAGGGCTGTGGCAGTCGCTCCAGGGCTACTCCTGCTGATTCCTGGTGGGGGACCAGGGGGCACAAACCATGTTGTTTATTTTAAAAAATCTAAGTCTGTTTGGGGCCACACCCTGCTGTGCTCAGGACTTACTCCTGGCTCTGTGCTCCAGGATCAATCCTGGCAGTGCAGGGCCGGAGCAATAGTACAGCGGGTAGGGTGTTTGCTTTGCACATGGCCAATCCGGGTTCAATCCCCAGCATCCCATATGTTCCCCTGAGCACCATTAGGAGTAATTCCTGAGTGCAGAGCCAGGAATAACCTCTGAGCATTTCTGGATGTGTGACCTGAAAAGCCAAAAAAAAAAAAAACCCGAAATCCTGGCAGTGCTCCGGGACCGTATGCCATTTCGGAGATCCTATGTGAGGCAAGCTCCTTACCCTCCCCATCCCTGTACTAGAGCTCCAGGCCCTGGGAATGAACATAGATATAGGTATAGATATAGATATAATTTTTTAAAGAGAGGGTTGGGAAAGATAGCACAGGGAGTAGGGACTTGGCCTTGCATGTGGCTGGCCCAAGTTCCATCCACGGCACCACATACGACCTCCTGAGTGTGGCCAGGGGTCACTCCTGAGCTGAGCAAGAAGAGCCCTCTCATACCAATGTGGGTGGCCCCCAAACCCAGGGAATGAATACATGAATACCTGAGAAACCTCCCAATCCTTAAGTCAGATCCTTTGCCTCCCAAAATGCCTGCAAGCTGAGCCCAGCTCTTGGGCACAGGGAACATTGTCTTCAGGGGAGGGATTTTCATCTGATGATGCGGGAGGTCGGATCGGTGCATGCAAGACAAATGCCCTACCGCTGTGCTATCCCTCCAGCCCAACAACAAACATTGTCCTCCCATCATTCATCAATTTGCTCGAGTGGGCCCAGTAACGTCTTCATTTTGAGACTTGTTGTTACTGTGTCTGGCATTTCAAATATGTCACGGGGAGCTTGCCAGGCTTTGCTGCGCGGACAAGATACTCTCGGTAGCTTGCAGGGCTCTCCGAGAGGCGTGGAGGAATCAAACCCAGCTCGGTCAGGCTGGCTGTGCACACTGTAAATGCCCTACCGCTGTGCTATGGTTCTAGCCCGAGTTCGATTCCTCTGCCCCTCTTGGAGAGCCTGGCAAGCTACCGAGAGTATCTCACATGCACGGCAAAGCCTGGCAAGCTACCCGTGACATATTCAATATGCCAAACACAGTAACAACAAGTCTCAAAAAATGGAGATGTTACTGGGCCCACTCAAGCGAATCGATGAACAATGGGAGGACAGTGTTTGTTTTGTGTTTTGACACGGAGGAAGGTCCGAGCTGAGTCCCTGGGTAGGACCCTTCCTGGCCACAAGGCTGACTTGCCCTCTTCCTGCGTGCACCCGCTCTCACCCTGAGCCTCGCAGGGCTGGGGGTGTGGGTCAGGCTGGGCAGGAGCCTCACTAAGGTGAAACAGAGGCGTCTGATCTTTGATGGCAGGTGGAAAAGCCTTTCTTCTTGGGGGGTTTTCCTTGGGGAGCAGGGGAGTGTGGGAACAGGGCTCGCAAGTATGCTCTGGAGGCCAGGGCACCCCTGGCAGCTCTTCGCCTGCTGAGCTGATGGTTGAGTCGGCTGTGGGATGTGGCACTACTCAGGCCATGCACTGCTGGGGGTCACCAGGGCCATGCCTGGTGGTACTCGGGGTTCACATGGTGCCAAGGGTTGGGTGTGGGCAAGGAATGTGCCTTAACCCCTGGACCATCTTCCCATCTCCAGAAAGTATGTTCCTGGGGTGTCAGGGATGCCTCTGGAGGCTGAGACACACGAATCCAGACCCTACAGCACCAGGGCCCTCCCCTCCCAGGTCAACAAGGTGCCAGGTACCTACCTTGAAGGGGGTGGTACCCGGTTCCAGGCCTGCCAGGGTGCTGCTGTCCACCAGGCGTGCCACCCGGGGGTCACCCACTCGCAGGAAGTCACTGACCAGGTCGGTGACCTCCACCAGCCAGTCTGGGCCTAGCATGGGGACCACCTGGCCGGTGCCCTCGGACGATGTGGTGTGGAACTGGGTGAAGACCTGCAGGGTGGCGTGCTGGTACTGCAGGGTACAGCCGCGGCTGGCGCTCTGTCGCCGTTCCTCCTCGTCCTCGTCCTCATCCTCACTCTCCCGAGCTGACCTGCAGAGGTGACACGTGCTTCAGATTCGGTCCTCGCCTGTGCCCTGCAGGTCCCCCCAGCGAGCTGCCGGGTTGCCTTCCTCCTGGCAGCCAGGGCTTCCAGACGGTTCGTTCCCCCCAAAAGGACTTTCTTGGTCGTGTTGGGTCCCCTGCTGCCTCTGCTGGGCTCAACCCATGCCCCCGAATGCATGGCATCAACTTGCTCCTCCTCCCCAACCCTCCCTGAGCAAAGGCGCCCCTGCTCACAGGGCACTGCGGAGCTTGGCCTAATGGTGGTGCACCATGCCAAGGCATCGAGCAAACTAATACGGTGAACTTGGAGGTTTAATGCCCTAAACACACACACACACACACACACACACACACAGCAAGTGCAGGCTGGGCTCCTACTGCTGCTCGGAGAGAAACTGAGAGGAGAGATTCTGCGGGGAAAGTGGGTGAGAGGAACTGAAACAGGACTCTAGGCTTGTGAGTGACCCTGACCACCAGCCTGAACTCCGCAGGAAGGGGTTCTGGTGAGTACATTCCATGGGTCCAAAGACCGGAACATTCATCCCTGCAGGGATGCTCACCCACGCTCCCTAACAGCAGTCTTGCGCAGTGCCATCAGGCGTGAGTGCGGCCACTTCACAGACGAGGAAACCGAGGCACGGAGTGGGCATGCCAGTCTCCCAAGGGCAGATTCGGAGCCCAAACCCAGGCTACCCGACATGCACGGGCACTCTAGCCTCACCTCGGAGCTGGCGAGGTGCAGAACTGAGGGGCCGGTGGGTCGGGATCTGAGCACGATCCCTGGGGAATTCACATGGGCCTGGCAGGGGCGGCACAGGCTCTCCCAGACCCCCATCCCCACGTGGCTGCCAGCCGCTGGCTCCAGCCCTACCCAGCCCACTCCCCAACACCCGCCATTCTCCACCTCTGCTCTTCCCTGCTGGATTTTCTCCCCGGAGGCAATGAGTGGGTGAGAGGAGGGTGTGAGCACCCAGACATGCCTGCAGATGGACAAGTGCAGGTGTGAGAGTCACTCACCCCATCCCCTGCCCGGCTCCTTTCCATCTGTCCTCTATCTTTTTTTAAACTTTTAATTCATTTATTTATTTTGGGTTTTCTGGGTCACACCTGGCAATGCTCTGGGGTTACTCCTGGCTCAGCACTCCGCAATTATTCCTGGCAATGCTTGGGGGACCACACAGATGCCAGGGATAGAACCTGGGTCGGCCATGTGCAAGGCAAATGCCCTCCCCACTGTACTATTGCTCTGTCCCATTCCCTCTAATCTGTTCTTTACGGCATCACTCAGGAGTCACCTCTTCCTAGAAGGCTGCCTTGACTTTTCTGAGTTCTCTCCTTGGTGCCACTTGATTCGCTGCACATGGGGCTTCCCGGTTCCCTCACAATGGCCATGCTGCCAGACCCAGGGCTTGGCCAGGTCAGACACCAGTCCCACTCACCCTGCTACTCTGTCAGCTCGTGAAACACAGTAACTATGCAAGAAAGGTGTGTTGATTGCATAAGTGACCCGCAGACTGTGGAAGTCCTCACTTAACCTTGTTGGCAGCGTCTCAGAAATTGCTAAGTGAAGACAAACAATGCCTAAGGCGACCCATCTCCCCCTGAGCCGATCTGAAACCAATGAAGTTCCTACAACCTATTTCTGGTCGTAAAAATATCCCTGAACTTCTAAATAAAGAACCCCCAACGCTTCCAGGACTAAATAATACTGAATTCATTCTCTAACCCACACATTCCAGTGCAAGCCTGCCCGCTGGCCTCACGCAGCCGGGCCCCGAAGCTCAGGGATTAGGCAGGGCTGAGCTCTGGACAAGGGGACCCGAGGTGCCGCACACACACCTGAACGCCAAGTGGGACTGAGGGGACGCCACGGAGGCACCTTTCAGGGGGAGATCTTTGCAGACATGGGAAGGCCATGCACACCCCACACAGACAGCAGTTCCCAAACTGATAGGGACCCTGAAACAATCTCCCCTGAGACAACCTCCGTCAAGGGCCTGGGGTCCACCTGGGGCCTTAGATCCCATGGCACAGATGGTGCAGATCTGCAGGTCTGCAGGTATCACTCTGGCCCAGCTCCCGTGTGGGTGTGTGTGCTGGGGGTGGGGAGGGATTGTACCTCCGGTCAGGGAGGATGGGCACCCTCCAGCCCTTCACTTGGCTGAGGCGGGCGTCCGAGAGCTCGATGTGTAGGGGCAGCTTGGGCACCCAGACCGTCATCTCGAGGGGGGCTTGAAGCACGTCGTAGCGGAAGGTGACCCTGGCGTTCATGGACCCCCGCGTCTCCTTCCCGCTCACGAACACGTAGTCGCAGCTGCTGGAGACCTGGGGAGGAGAAGCGGGGGGCATTGTGTGTGTGGTGAGGGGGGCACATCAACCCAGGCGACCCTGCAGGGGGCTCCAGTCCCACACACAGGACCAGGACGACTGACCACTGGAGGGTGAGAGGGGACACTCCCCGGGGCTGGAGGGGAAGGATGCACGGGTGGGGGGCACAGAACAGAATTCTCCTTCGATGTGTCACTCCCATCTGTCCCTATGGCTGCTCCACCCTGCAGGGGTTTCTTCTTGGGCATGGGGGTGGGAGAGGCTTTACTCTCTTGCTGGGAGCCGCTTCTGACCTGCTGACCCCTCCCCCACATGACTAAGCAGGCTCTAGAGCCACAGAGTGATGGGCAGCAGGCAGACACTGCCCAACCCAGCAGGACACGGCTGCCCAGCCCATGGAGTCCGAGCAGAAGGGCAGGGGCAGGGCTGGCCAAAGGGCAGCAAGAAAAGGGGCAGCGGATTCATTCCGGGTGAGGGGGCTGCTCCCAGGAGGGGCTGAGGAGGAGGAGAGAGGAAACAGGAAACGGGACCTGCGGGCACTGGCAGGTAGAAGGTGCCACCGCTGGGGTGTTGCCTGCCCATGTCCACGCCCATCTCCATGGTAACGTGCCTTCCCCCAGGTTCCCAGGGGGCCTGGGTTCACTGAATGCAGCCTGCTGGCTACTGCGCCCACTCACACAGGTGTCCCCGGCAGCGCTGTGGGCAGTCGCGTGGCGGGTGATGCACCCTGGGCCCACGCACACACCTGGCGCTCCGGGGAGCCCAGCACCAAGGACCCACGGTGTCCACCGCTCTGCCCTCGGCAGGGGACACCCAAGACGTTCTGGTGGGGAGCTCTGGAGTCATCTGTGTACGGTGGAGGGGTCCCCTAGACCTTGGCAACCATCCCCGTGGATGCCTGGGGTGGGCAGAGGGAGGTGAGGGTGGCCCTGCCAGAAATGCTCACTTCCCTCTCGAGAAGGCAGAGAATTCCAGCTGAGGGCTGGCAAATTCCACGGAGAGTGCTGGCGACTGCTATAAAGAACTGGAGCGATCTCATCGAGGACGGAAACTAATTCCGTTTCAGATCTCTGCTTATTCCCCTTGGTACGGACGCCAGCACGGCTCTGCTGGGTGGGCTGTGTGTGTGTGTGTGTGTGTGTGTGTGTGTGTGTGTGTGTGTGTGTGCGCGTGCGTGCATGCGTGTGTGTGTGTGTGTGTGTGTGTGTTGATGGGGGAGGAGGTGAAGGGGGGTGAGGGCTTGGGAGCAAGCACCTTTCCATGTGCCCACAGCAGGGATGCGGGGTGGGACCCTCCATGAGCTCTGCTCTCTGGGGTGCTGGTCTTTCCGGGGTGTTGGGGATGGGTGGAGTGAGCCTCGGGCTCTCAGAGATCCGGGGTGGGGTGGAGAGAGAGACAGAGAGAGAGAGAGTCGCTGTGGTGTGTGGGAAGGGGGTCCATGCGCCCTCTCTTCCTAATCCCTGATGCTGAGGGACTCAGAGGGACCCTGCCCCTTGTCCACTCATTTGACGGGATGACAGTGGAGGCTGGTATGCCCAACAGGCTTCAGCACTGACTGCCCCCTGCCCGTGTCACTGCCCACTCCCCAACCGAGTGTCTCAGGCCGGGTGGGAGAGGAAGGTGGATCTACACGTGCTCCCCAAAGGAGAGGGAGACCTGGACCATCCAGTGACTGTCCTTCGGTGCAGCCTCGGGGAATGCGGAGCCCAGATAGGGGTGTGCGGGGGAGGGGGCGTGGGAGAGACTTTGGGGAGGAGTTGGCAGGGGCTGTGCCCAAGTGGCTCCTTCCTCATACAACCTTTGCTCCTGGCCTAACTTACATGCTTCCAGAAGCTTCCTCCTGGAGCTAATCTCCATCGGCACTGAGGGGTGGTCCTTTTCTCACCCCATCCCATGCCTGGCCTGCAGGGGACAGTGGGAATCAACAGTGACATACACCCTCTCACACACCCTCACACCCAGACAGCGTCTCACCTCAGCCTGCCATGGCTTCTTCCACATTCTTACAGGAAGACTTCTAGGATGGCCAGGCATGAACAGGGCTTCTTGAGATATCTGTAGCTCTCCCACACACACAGCCTTTTCCCTCCCCATTTTACTACCCGGGGGAGGGGCTGTCCTGGAAGCAAACTCTCTTCTAGTTTGGGGCTCTGCTCCCTGTGAGGATCTGAGCCCTTTCCCCCGGGGCCCCCAGCTCCAGGAAGCCCACCTTGATGATGTCCTCATTGTCAGACTCGCACTCTACAAAGGCAGAGACATCCAGGACAAGGCCAGTCACCTCGATGGCGATCACTTTGACAGGGATGGCCACTGTCCGGCCGGTCAGGATGGCTGTGTTGATGATCTCAGTGTCCTGGGGGAAAGAGAAGTTGCCTATTGGGGTGCTGTGGTATTCTGTCCTCCCAGGACACCCTGGACCCTGGCTGTCCCCATGCCGTAGAGGGGTCACCTGATCCCGTCACCTAGACCTGTGCGTTGACCTTCTTGCTCTGCAGTCTCAGCCCTGCCCCAGTCCCCAGCCGTCTTCACTTAACCTCCTCCCACTCCCTGGGGTTCACACTCTGTGGGTGGCCCCCAACAGTCTTCCTGGCCCATCCTGCTCTTCCCAAACATGTCCTCTGAGCCCACGATTCTCACTTCCCACTGGCACCCTTGTCCAGGTGGCCCCACGAGTCCCTGGCTGTATGAGTCCTCCAGCCCTCATGCCCACCAAGGTCCCCTCCCCTGGGCTGCTCCTCCACTTCACTTTCTTTGCAGAGGTACTCGGGGGCCTGGGGTCCACTCCTGGCAAACCCGGCCCACATACTTGGGGCTGGACTCAGGCCTGATGTTGCTGGGGGCCACCAGAGTCACAACTGGCGGTGCTGGGCAGCACGTGGTGACAGGGTTTGAACTCGCAAGGGGGCTTGGGTAAGGGGGCTAAGGGGGAGTGAGAGTCATGTGCTCAAGGTCTGGGAAGAGCATGATGGGCCAGGAAGACTGTGTGGGACCACTCCTGGGCATGCTGAACACCTGTGCCTGGTCTTCGAGCTGCCTCCTGTTCCTTCTCCTTCCCTGTCCCACTCAGCCCATCTGTTTGTTAGGGTGTGTGCGACAGGGGTGTGTGGTGGGAGAGTTCACACATGCGCGTGCACACACACACACACCCTCATGCCCACCTACACCACACACTCATAACCACTCACCTACACCCACATACCCATACATTTACCTGACACACACCCTCACGCCCACACACTGACACTACACACCCACATATCTACACCCACATAGACCCACACACCTACACCCAGACATCCATACATATACACTTCCACACACCCTCAACTCACACACTGACACTACACATCCACATACCTACACCCACACATACCCACACACCCACACACCTACACCCAGACACACATACATATACACTCTCACACACTCTCACACCCAGACACTACACACCCACATATCTACGCCCACACATACCCAAACACCCACACATATACACCCAGACAGCTGTACTCAGACACAGCCACACCCACTCGCACACACACCAATACCTAGACACCCAAACAACCATATACATACACCCACACCCACACAGATACACACGCACACATAATATATCTTAACACCCTCATGGGCACCTACCTCACAGCCTCACTCACACCCTCACACCCAGTGACAGACACCTGCACCCACACCCAGGCTGCCCGGCCTCTGCTCACCATGGCAAGGGGCAAGATGGCCTGCACATCCCGCTGGATGACCGTCAGCTCAGTGACCGCCCGCTCCAGGTCAGGCAGGGCGCCATGTCCGCGGTAGTCGATGTGCCACATGATCCTTCGCTTGACCGACTGGCTGGTGAAATTCTCCATCTCAAAGTCCAGCTGCAGTATCTCTAGGGGCCCCTGGCCCTCCCTGCACAGTGAGAGAGGAGGAGGGGCTGGGCACAGTTCGGGAGCCTCAGGAGCAGGAGGTCTCCAGCCCTTTCTGCAGGGAGGGCCTTCTGAGCCTCTCCCAGACACCCCAGTGCCCCGCTCTGTGCCCCAACATACCCATAAACTAAGCCCAAAGGACTGGCGTTGCCCATCCGGGTCCTTCAGCAAGGTGGCCGGGAGGCTACTCCACTCACCATGGGGGTAGGGGCGTGCCCTGGGCCCAGGACACGTCCACGGTGGCTGTTGAGTGCTTGGCGCCAGTCAGCAGCTCTGAGGTCACATGCCACTGGCCACTCCGTGACTTGGTGCCCAGAAGGGTCACTCCCTTCTTGGCCTTCACCCTGGGACAAAGGGGTGGGGGAAGAGGAGGGAGAGTGTCAGCCTAGTGACCCTAGGTTGGGGCTAGGACGAGAGGAGGGAGCAGGTGACCTGTCACTCAGAGTCCTAGACTCAAGACTAGCGGGGAAACCTCACATCATGGAGCTGACCCTGAGGGGTAGCTGCATCACTTCACCTGCAGCTCTAAGACCCCATTGAGCTTCTCCTTCCACACCTCAGTGACAGGGGGCTGACTCCCGCACACAGTCCCCCTGGACTAGAAACCTCTTCCCTGCAGTCGGCTGAAACACAGCAGCTCGGGGATCTGCTGGGGCAGGGGAGAGTGACTCTCCTCCAGGACAGCAGCTGTGGTGTGCAGGGTTGGAGGGGCCTCCGGAGTCCTCCTCCCTTTAGGCCTCCACTCTCCTCCAGTCACTGATTTTACCATAGTCTGAGGCCACTCATGTCCTAGCCATGCTCTTCTGGACTCAGATAGCGTAAGTGGCCTAGTCTCAATGCAACGTTTCAGCTGTGCTCAGAGTAACATGGACTGAAGCAGGATGGTTGTCATCTCCATCATTCTGCATGTTCTACTCCCATTTATGCAGCCTAAGGTTTATGATGACTGAACTCAAGTTCACCCTCATGTATCAGTGCCTGAAACAGCCTCTGACCCCTTTCCAAGAGCAGTTGCTTTTTAAGGTCATCTGCACACAGGGAAGGACAAGATTAACTCATGTAACTTGGAGGCTAAAAGGATGGTATTTCAGGTCTAATGCCCAGTGCTTGGGTTGGGGGGGGCGGGGGGAGATTTTTGTCGGATCATTTCCTATCATCTCACCCATTATAGCTCAAACCATGAATTCCTACTCTGAGACATGATTATCTTTTGGGTGCACAGGACCTGAGTTAAGGCCTTTATAGATTTGCAAGCTGTGTCTGTCTAGGGGTATTGGACGTACAGAGATAGAATCACTTCCCCGGCTCCAGCACCCAGCCCTCATCCTGCTCTGACCTCCACAACTCCACTTTGACCTTGACCTCTACTTCTGTGGGTGGGTCGGCAGCTCCAATTGTAGCATTTGGTACATCCACGCAGGTGAGGTCTGATCCCGCCCCTTCCAGTGACACCACTTCCTGGGAGCTAGGCAGGTTGGTTGAACTGAATGTGCTCCCTGACACCGCCCTTTCCAATGACATCACTTCTGGTGATCCTGGGCGGGTTGGGGCCGAAAGCTCCTGTTGCCCCTATGCTGATGGGGCAAGGGTGAGTGTTCTGGGGCACAGGTGAACATCGCATCTTTGTGACGGCCAGCAGAGCCCGGGCTAGGATAGGGGCCCAGGCAGGTGTCGGGGGTCTGGCAGCAGGGCCAGAGAGGCCCCTGGGCAGCGGCCGCCTACCTGAGCGTGAAGTGCTCCACACTGGGGCCAGCGGGCGAGGAGCTGTTGGGGGCCAGGTAGAGGAGGATGCTGAGCACCTCCCCGGGCTTGAGGGGCCGGTCGGGCAGGCGGATCATCAGGTTGCCGTCCAGCCGGTGCTCCTGCAGTGTCCTCCGCGGGGGCGGCCGGAACAGGCTGATACTGCCAATGCGCAGCAGCGGGTGCTGCGTGGGGCTCTCGGCGCGCGCCCCCAGCCCAGCCCCTGGGCCCCGGCGGCTGCCCCCGCAGCCCCCAGCCGCGTCGGGGGCGTGCAGCGTGTAGTAGAGCTCGGCCTGCTGGCTCTCCCCCGCGGCCTCGGGCTCCAGCCCATCGGGGGCCTTTCGGCGGGCCGTGGGCGGCGAGGCCGGCGCTGGGGGTCCAAACCAGGCCAGGGGCAGCTCGGCCCGCACCAGGCACGTGGCCAGGCCCCCGCCGAGGCGGCAGGAGCTCTTGACCTCACGGGCGTCCCGGAAGGCGTGCAGGCGGACGCAGGGCAGCCGCTCGGCCACCCCGAAGTCGTCCCAGTCCCGGCCCGCCACGTAGAACAGCACCTGGGCCACGGGCTGCGAGGCGGGCACGCGGGCCTGGACGATGAAGGCCCGCACCTTCCAGTTGACCGTCAGGCGCTCGGGGATGTCCAGGGTGCTGGACGGCTGCAGGAGCTCTCGGGCCACCACCTGACTGGTGCTGAAGGGCCCCAGCGAGACGTTGAGGACGGGCAGCTCCTTGGTCTGGAACACCACGAAGGGCTCGGAGCGCTGCAGGGAGCCGTTGGCCAGTGTGGGCGGCGGAGGACGGGCCTCCCGCAGGAAGAAGGCCAGCCGCGTGTGGGACAGGCGGTAGCTGATGGGCAGCACCCGGCTGGCCTGCGGCCCCGGTGGGCTGGGGCTGGCTGGGTGGGAGCGGCCTGAGGCTGGGGACAGACACAGACAGAAGAGAGATACCGGGGTGGTCGGTGAATCTGCTTGGCGGAACCCCTGCTGCCCACCCAGTCCAGAGGAGGGCAGATCTGGGGTCAGACCGCCAGCTTGTCCCCACCTGTGCGCCTGCGCGTGCGCACACACACACACACACACACACACACACACACACACACACACACACATACACACCATTGCTGGTGTGTTAATCCCCCTCGCCGCTACAGCCTCTAAGGCTAATGCCTACACAAAGCACCGTGAAGCTCTAAGAAGGTTTCAGAGTCGGGCAGGAATGTGTGTGGCGCAGTGGCAGAGCTCAGGCCACCCACGTGGGAGGTCCTAGATCTAATCCCCACCATTGTAAAGCAACTGGAAAAAAAGAAAATTAAAGACGGTTTCACCCCCTGGGTGTCCTATTTGTAAGACTCATATAGAAGTGGCGTTGGTTTCCAAGGACAAGCGTGAGGACTCAGCTCAGTCTGGTGCGGGAGGGCTGTGCAGGCAGAGCAGAGGGCAGCGCCCCTCGCTGAGGGCTCTCCCCACCCCCTGTGCTCAGTGCCCAACACTGTCCTCAGATCCCACCTTGGGAGGACACCGTCATTACCATCTCCGTCATGCCAGCTAGCTGGCAGCAGTGACGCCTCTTACCTGAGTTGTATGCAAGTGCAGCCTGCTTACGGGGTGTACAGCTGCCAAGAGCAAAAGGGTCCGGCAGCAGGATTTGAACTCAATCCCTCCTGTCTGTTAGTCCCAAGTGCTTCCCAAGCTCCAGCTGCCTCACGTGGCACATGAGTCCCATGGGGCCTGTGTCTCCCCAGTCCCTCTTGCGCCATAATAGATACAAGGAGAAGCGGGTGATTGGTCCCCCAAAGCTGAAGGTGGTCCTCGGCTCTGGCATCTTCATTCCCCCCCCATCCCACTCCTGCTTTGCAGTGAGGTCCCAGGCCCATGTTCCCAGCCCCCAGCCCTGTCTCTTGCTGTTTGGACAGCATGACCTGGGCTCACAGGGTCTCCCCACTCCAGTCCCCCTTCCAGAGTCCTCTCCCCCAGCACCTTTTGTTTCTTCCGCACACATATATGACCTGGGCGGCCCCTGTCCCCCAGCACAGGGCCTGTCTGGGCACAGTGAGGGAATAGGAAGGGCTGAGCTGCTGAGCTGGGGGCCTGAGAGGCAGCTCAGCATCCTGCCCCAGATCAAGCATGGATGGGCCTTGCCTAGAAAACCAGCCTCTCACCCCCGGGAGCCTGCAAGGTGCAAGGGCACCATTTGCCTTGCCTGGGGGAGTCAGGAAGCACTTGATAATCTGCAACCCACTGCAAATGCGTGTTATTCAAGATCTACTTCTGCTTACAAAATGCAGCCTCCAGCCACCTGGCACTGAGTCTGACCTACAGACTGCCCTGCCCAGCCCTGCTCTCCCCAGCTGCATGGGCAGGGCAGCATAACTGGACAGCCTTGGGCCCTTGTGCTGGCAGATGCCCTCCCCCCTCCTCTGCTCTTGTTGCTCTGCGTGTACCTGACAGCTCGCATCCTCCCCTAGGACCTTCCACCATGGTCCTGCTCCAAGGCTGCCACCTCCAAGATACGCCCTTGACTCCGAGGTCTTCTTCAGAACACCCTTCCCTTCCCTGAGGGTCCCTCTTGTCCTGCCTTGCTGCCTCGGAGGTCTTGCCCTGAGCCAGCCTACAACAGATCATGGCGGATGTAGCAAGAGTGAGTCAGAGACGCTCAGCAGGTCCCGGGGGCTGGCCTGCAGTCAGTGGCTTTCCTCACTCTCCCCCTGATTGGTGAACTCTGGACAGTTACACAATCACCCACAGTCAATCCCACATGGATGCAAGGACTTCAGAACTCTCTTCTTTTGAGGGCCTGGGGTCAAAGACACATTCTGTAATCCAGGGCTCAAGTACCATCTCCCAAACCTGGGGATCGGTTAGCAGTAGTGCCTGCCTTGGAAATGGGACTGGGGGTTTGATCCCTGGTGCCACCCCATATGCTGAAAGCCATCCCCGAGACTTTGTCTTTGGGGATCTCAGGCCTCACTACACATGAAGTGGGAAATCTTTGAGAGGCCACAATCCAGTGTGTGTGATCTCTGGTCACTGCAGTAACAGCAATAAAAAGGGATGGGCAGGGGAAGGGGAAACTCCATTATTTGTTACATGCATAGCATTGGGTGGGGGTGGGGTGGTCACTCTGAGTGGTTTTGGGGTGGCACCCACATGGGTGCATGAAGACCATGTGCTCAGGCTTTTCAGCCATTTCCTCAGCTTCAGGGAAGATTATTTTTGAAATGAGGAGATTGTCTTGGAGGGCAAAGGCCCTTGGGCTCGGATGATCTCACAGAACCTGCTGAGTGACCCCCAAAATTCAGAAGATGCCCCTGGCCCCCTGGGCACTCACACTTTTTGCACCAGAGTCTGAACAGCTCTATCCCCTGGACTCTGGACTCTGCTCCCAGGTCTTGCTTCCCACTCTAAGCACTACAGGGTGTGAGGCGTGAGGGCTGATGGAGGTGGGGACAGGAGGAGAGGACGGCAGAGTCCATGGTGAGCTCAGGGAGATGTCAGGCATGACCGGGAGAGTCTTCCTAGCCAGCTGCAAGCCCTGCCCAGGCAGCTAGACTCAGAGACGTGGGAGGCTGGCCTGAGGCTGGCTGTGGCATCCAGACACACAGCTGGAGCCGGGGCCCAGCAGACAGCTACCTCCTTTGGAAGCTGCAGGAAACAGGCCAACCAAGACAGGCACTCCCATTCCTGGCTGCCAAGGACTCAACAGGCCAAGTTGGTTCTTCCCATTTTGAGCCTCGATTTCTCCCTCTAAAATTCAGACTGTGGCCTCACAGGGCCCCCACAGGGCCATAGAGAAGAGCTGAGACCAAAGGACTGGGGGAAGGGGGAATGTCTTGGGACTTGGGGGGTCCTGGGGCCTTTAGTGGGCCATGCTTGGCTGAGGATGGCAGCAACCACCAGCGCGCCCTGCTGTGGGTGGGCCCCTGTGAGCAGGGGGCTGGACGTCCAGGAGGTGGACAGGTGGGGGGCGGGCGGCTTCCCTGTTTACTAGTCCCAGGAGCCCCAGAGGCTTCTTAAGTGCACTTAGTCCCCTTTGACCCTCCATTGTTCCCACCTCCGGGCCTGCCATCTGGACCTCATGGATGTGGTGTGGGGGCAGGGCCAGCAGCTAGACAGTGGACGGTGGATGCAGTGGGGCATGGGGGACGGGACGGGCATGGGGGAAGAGATGTATGCACGAAGTCTCCTTCCACCCCAGCCCCGGGAGGGCATGCCCAGCACTCTGGGGTTCAGGAACTAAGTACAGGCTGTCCCTCCCACTCCTACAACCTCCCACCCCTCTGACTCAGCCGGCCCCAACCCCCAACCAGGAGCATCACGTGGGGCCACAATGGCTCTGCTCATCAGCAGCCTGCAGCCTCCCATCTAGCTCTAGGAGCACTGAGGAAGGAGTTGTTTGCCCAAGGCCTGGAGAGGGGCAGCAGGGGTCTGAGAGAAGACTTGCACAAGCATAGGTAGGGGGACTCTTGCTTCCAGCCAAAGCCCAGGCTGTGCCCCCCCTCCCTGCCACTCTCCCCAGCACCTCCCAATCCCCTCCATCACCTCCCAAGAGAGTACTTGGAAGCTGCCGTCCAGTGACCGGCGCTGTCACTGGTCAGAGCTGTTGTGTGAGATGCAAACAGCCAGAGAGCTGTGTCTGGAGTCCCTTGGGAACTCTCCCCAGATGACAGGGTGAGGCCCCCTCCTCCAGAAGCATGTGCTTGTTTATGAGTCTGCCTTTCCCCGACCCGGGCACAGGCTAACAACAGGGGCTGTGTCAGCTTTGCCCAGAGCAAGGCAAAGTACGTGGGAGGTGCTTAGCAAAAGTCACTTCAACCCTCTTATGAGGCTGGGAACCAGTTCAGGGCCAGTTGCTGGACAGAACGTGTTGGGGGGGCGGTCACCCTCAGATACCCTTTGCACCTTTCCTTCTGGCTAGAACGAGGGAGCTTACTGCATATACAAATGAATCTGTGTGGAGGCAAGGGCTGGGCAGCCTGGGGGCCATCTCCCTGATTCTAATCAAGATCAGATGCCTCCTGCTTCTACCTCTAATTGTCCCCAAATTAAAACTAATCGCTTGCAAATCAGAAAAAGGGGGGAAAAGATTGCTATTAGCTTGGGTGAGTTTGAGGCACAGCAGGGCAAGTCCAGGGGGTTGGGGGTGCTGTGCTGTGCTGGGAGAGCCCGGGGGTTCACCTGTGAGTGTGTGTCTGTGAGTGTGCGTGCGTGTGAGGGTACATGCATGTGCAAGTGTGTGTGTGCCAGTGTGCATGTGTGTGTGGTTGTGTGTGCTTGTATGTGTGCACCAGTGCCAGTGTGTACATGAGTGCGTGATTGATAAGTATGAGTGTGCCGGTGTGCGTGTGCATACGTGTGTGCCAGTGTGTGTGCATGAGTGTTTATGAGTGTGTGTAAGTATTGTGTGCTAGTGTGAGTGTGCGTGTGTGCCAGTGTGAGTGTGTGTGAGTGTGTGTGTGTATGTGTGTGTGTGTGTGTGTGTGTGTGTGTGTGTAAGGAATGAATGACCCTGTGAGTCGAGCAGGAGCCATGGAGATGAGGTTCCCTGGAGTCACGTGGCCCATGAGCCAGAGACCAGGGACAGACTGAAGCCAGTGATGGCATCTCGAACCCGGTCCCCCAGGCTTTCTGGGCTGAGAGACCTGGCCCTGACAGCTGCAGAAGAGGAAGCGGCATAGCCTGAGGATCAGAAACAGGCCCAGCTGGGGAGTGGGGAGGGCGGGGTGGCAGGGATGCCTGGTTCCAATCCTGTCTCTCTGCTGATATGCCCACCTGACCTCGGGCCAGCACACGGCCGCCGCTGCTCTCTAGAGCCCCATTTCACCCTCGACCAAATAGAATTACCAGCTCAGAGCGCAGCCCCCATGGAGCTGGAGCCGAAGTGGGAAAGCCAGTCTAGAAGAAGGTTTTGTTTCTTGCTTTTGTTTTGTCCCTGTTGATCCCCAGTGTTAGCAAGGATTTTAAGACCCAGGACCTTCTCCTGCCCACCAGTCAGAGGGGAAACTGGCAAGTTTTCTAGAAAGCAATTGCAAAATTGGACTGAAAGGCCTTGAATCTGTTCGTGTTTCCAACCACCAGTACTCCTCAGCCCCATGACTCCTCAGCCCCCCACCCCTCGGGAATCCTACAAGCAGTGGGCTGCTCAGAGATTTTTCTAGAAAGCTGTGCACCCCAGTGTTATGCTTATCAGTCATTTGACACAGGCCCAAGTCCAAAAACTGGGAAGAGTTCGACAGAAGCAAATGCCTCTGAATGGATATAAGAAGACATTATAGATCAAGTTTTCAAAAAAAAAATATTTACTTGGGTGGGAAAATGCTCACAAAAGAGTTTGCAGAAAACAAAGCCGAGTGAAAAACTGGCTCTATGGCAGGGTACCAATTTCATATAAAAATTTGTGAGTCCTCGGGTGGAAATGCTTCCAATTGCTAATGGGGGCTATCTCTAGGGGGCGGAGATCGCTGGGTGATTGCTATATTTTACTTCGTGCTTTTATGTATTTCCCGGTTGTCTGTAAGGAACAGGTACGGCTTGTAAAATTAGAAAGAGAACAATAAATGTCCTTACAAATGAAGATGCACATTTGAAGCTGCTCCAAGAATTAAAGAAAAAACGGGGAGAAATATTTAAAAATGGGAGAACCTTTTCTGTGTGTGTTTTTCAGAGTGGCAAAAACTCATTCCCAAATCCTCTTTTCAGCCACCTCTTAGCTGTGTGGCTGTGGGCCGGTGATTTTTCCCTCTCTGAGCCTCAGATCTCCACAGCCATGAGATGAGGATAAGAAGTAGGGCTTCACGGATCCGTCCCGAGAAAGCAAATTGCTTGGTGTGGCTGCTGTTGCAGAGTGCGTGATGGTGCTGATCGATTCATTGATTTGCCCAGCCAAGCGTCACTGGTTACTTAGTTCTAAAAGGAGGGAAGCACAGGCCTCTTTTCTCCAGCACACGGTGCATGATGAGCTCAGGGCACTGCATCTGTCTGGGAAGTTAACTAGGACAAGTACAGACATGACAGGCTCTTGAAGCAGTGAGTCCAGTCGCCTCCCGAACCTCACTGAAGCTGGAAGGAACGCTGGTTGCTGTGGTCCCAGAATCCAGTCTGGAAAACTCTGTCACCATCCTGCTGTGTGACTTCCCTGCCCTCTCTGGACCTGGGAGAAGAGGCTAGTTTCTGCCCTGCCCAGCTGCACAGGTGACCTGGCGATGGATAGCAACCCTGTGTGCAGGAAGGGCACTGGATCCTGGGCCGGGAGCATCGAGCGGAGGTAAAGGCTGGGTGCAGGGTTCCCGTAGACTGCCCATCCCGACCTGTAAAGACCGACCCATCCTCTGCGTCTTGCACACAGATAGATGCTGAGCCCCGAAGCCATGCACAGACAGCAGGGACTAGACACCAGTCGGGGATGCTTCACTCGTCTGGGCACCTAGCACAGAGCTGAATCCATCTTTCTTCAGGTTGACAAAGGTGCCAGGCAGGCTGGTCCCTTGCAGGCATGGCTCATGACTGGAGCCAGGAAGCTCAGCCTTTGCAGGAGCCCAACAGAGGAATGGGGTGTTTGAGGACTGGACCCTCAAACCTGAGCCCTACACACCTCCCTCCCCCCTCCCCCCACCAACTGTCTGTGCTCCCGTCCCACCAAAGCAAGTTCCTCGGGACAGGGCTGTGTGTGACAGGCCCCCCTCCCCCCTCCCCCCCCCCCCCCCCGTCACCTTCTTCCCTCTGGCGCCAAAGGAGCCCGTGTGCCTGCAGCTTGGCTGGTTGTGTGGGGACCAACAAGAGTTGCAAAGGCGGAGAACTGAAACATGTCAGGGCTGGGAGAAACCACCACAGCCTCCAGCAGCCCATAGCCACCAGGTGCCTCAAACAGCAGTGCTCAGGGATCACTCCTACAAGGCTCGGGGAAACCATATGGAATGCCGGGTATTGAACCTGGGTTAACTGCATGCAAGGCCAGTGCCCAGCCCCCTGTACCATCTCTCTGGCCCTCAGATGCCTCTTGCTGGACTCCTTGGAAGCTACAAATCCCAGACAGGTGGCATCCATCCTCAACCCAACCCCTGGCTGGAGCATGTGCTGGAAGCAGGGTGTGGGCAGCAGAAGGGCACCCCTCCCACACTTACCCCTCCCACACTCATCCCATAGTCTCCTATGGGAGACCCCCAGCTGCTTACTCCCAGTAGTTCCAGTGGTGAGTGGTCCGTGAGGTAGTTTCTTGCCATCTGCTTAGGGTCTGCCTGTCTCCTCCATAATGGGGTGTCAGGCTCTTTTCCCCACACCATACAGATGAGGAAAATATAGGTCCCCCTATCAGACTGGTTCTGCATTTATGAGCCGGGTGAGCTTGAGCAAGAGACTTTAGTACCTTTCCACCTTCATCTCCTAAAACGCAAATTGAGGCAAAGCGGCGGCTAAACTTGCACGGGGCCTCTTTGAGAATGAAGTGTGCACGTCGCAAGCTTGCCTGCGGGGTCCGTCAACCAAGCCCCTACACAGCCCTCCTTAAACGCTCAGTGATTGTTTGGGTGCCATTATCATCAACAGTGGGTCCCCAGGCAGCCTCCTGAGTCTTGTGACTGGCTCCCCAGGCTGAAAAGCACAAACTCAACCCTAATCTCGGGACCGACCGAGCCGTTCCTTGAAATCTGTTGCTTTCTTTCTCCCAGCACAGAGCCATGGATGAATGAAAGGATGATTGGGTGGCCCTGGGAGGTCAAGTGTCTGCTGATACACAAGCACACTGACACGCACACACCCATGCTCACTCATGCACACACATGTACACAAACACCCCTCCCTCCCACATGCAGACTCCCACACTCGCACGTATGCATACACACTCCACATACACACTCACACGTGTACACAGACACACTCCCCGGCACGTGTGCACAAACGCCTGCACACACATACAAGCACAGGCACACCCTCCCACGTACGCACACACCGCACACACACGTGCACACCCCCTGCCTCCCCGGGTCCTGCACGCAGCTCTCCTAACCAACCCCCCTCTCATTTCGCTCCCTCGTCTGAAAATCCTTCCTGCCACTGGGCCAGATGCTGCGGTTCTGCTAAGCCCTCTCGTCAGCTGTGACCTCCACACGGAGAATAAGGCAGCAAATCAGAGAGCCGCAGGCGCACGGACAGAGGAGGGGGAGGAGTAAATAAATATCAGAGAAGGGAAGAATGAACCATGCTGCGCTCAGCTGGGGGGCTGGGGACCTGGGGAGAGCCCAGGGGGGGCAGAGGCCCCAGAAAGATGGGAGCCCACAGAACCCCAGGAGCGGTTGCTTATACCTGTCTGCTGGCACAGCTGCCACACCTGCTCTGGGTACCTGGGGGCCCTGGGGGTGGCTGTGCCCTGCACACAGCCTGGCAGCTCAGGTCCCAGCTCCTGCTGGCATTGGAAGCATCTCCTTGCTAACCCTGGGGCGTCACTGCCAGAAGAAGCAATCCTGGGGCTTCAGGAGACACTGCCCACTGCAGATCTGGGGGCGCAGAGCACATACTGCCCATCCCTGAGAGCTGGCCAGGCCAGCGGCACCTCTCCTCCTGCAACCCTTGCTTCTGTGGGAGTCACACTTGGCCTGGCCACAGAGGGAGGGTGAGAGGGCTAGCGTGGGAGAGGGCAGAGAAGAGGGTCCAGGGGACAGTCCTGGGAGCCCCTTCCCTGCATACAGTGAGCCCTGAATGTTGCCCCAGTACCTCAGGACCTGCTCTGTAAGTCTGCCTGGTGAGTTGGAGCTACTGTCTGTCTGTCCGAAGGCTCTGACAGGCGTGAGGTCGAAGGCCTTCAATTTCCAGGCATGCCCACCCACACCCCAAGAATGGCTCATCATTTTCTGGAAACCTGCAAGGGATCTTCCTCAGCCCTGCCCCAGGCCCCTCTGTGGGCAGCAAGGGCCAGCCCTTGGTCCCAGACTCTGTCTCTAGGAGTGACCGCCTGATGGGGGCAGGAGGGCAGGAGGGGTGCTGGGGAGAGATGCTCTGAGTGGCTCCAAGGGAAGCTTCTGGGATGCAAGGTACCCCGCCCCCCACTACCCCATGCTGCTGGCTCTGGCTCCAACCAGTCCCCCAGCCCTGTGGATACCCCATTTTCACCCCACCGCACCAGCACCAGCCTCTCTGGGGCCCTGAGTGGGGAGTGGGGGCGTCTCAGATTTCCTGAAAAGCATGAAAGGATTGAGGGGTGGAGTGGAGAGAGGAGAGGTTGGCGGCTACATCTTGGGGGTGGGAGGGGAGGGTGAGGAGGAATGGGCCAGGGGGAGGGTAGGGATAGGAGAGAGGGCAGCTGGTGGTGGTGGGGGGGGGTGTCCAGGGCAGATGGGGCAAGCCCCGCAGACCCCTGGCCTGGGCTCCGCCGGGGCTCTGGGGGCGGGGAGCAGAGCAGGAGGGGCATGCTCAGAGTTACACTAAATGACTAATGTGCATTATCCTAATTATAGCTGAGCACGCTGAGCTTCCCATCGGCACAGCCGCCTGCATCTCCTAATAAACAATTAGCACAAACAACAGAGAGAGAGAGAGAGAGAGAGAGAGAGAGAGAGAGAGAGAGAGAGAGAAAGGGGGGAGGGGAGGGGAGGCGGAAGGTGGGGGAGGAAGAGCACACACATGCTGAGGGCTGTGCATGGAGGCTGATTTGAAGCCTATCCCCAGGCTTGCTGGCTGGCCGAGCACAGGACACTGCTGAGTCCTGCCTCTCCTCATCACGACCCCCTCCCTCACCCCCTGGCAAAAGCACACCTGTGTGGGCCAATGAAGACCCAGAGAGGCTGAGAGGCTCGGTCCAGGACGCACAGCCCAGGTCAGGTGCCATCAAGCCTTCTGAGGTCCTGAGCCCTGGGTTCATTCCTGGGAGACGGGAAGTGAGGGAGCAGAGGTGTGGCGGGCTGAGCCCCGCCCATCCCCAGACGTGTGCGGGCGTAGTTGTGAAGGCAGAGTTCTTGTGGGTCCACGAGCACCTTGATGGCACCTACCCCTGTTTCCACAACACCGAGGGAGGGGACCCGCTTCTGGTCCCCAAAGGTCGAGATGCACCCAGGGTAAGCTTGGTCCCAGGTCCTGGAGCTGCTGTGGTGCTTTGGGGTCTGACTTGGGGGTGGGGTTACTCTGCTAGAGTCTTCTTGTGGGTCCCGTGAGCCATGTGGCCCCCATCATGGGGAAGAGGTCTTCTGGGAGAAAAGCACGACATCCCTCTAAGGAGCAGCCGAGCCACCGTGGGGTCCCAGGGGTCCTTGCTGTGTCCAGCTCTGAGTTTCCCTGCATCTCCCTGACTCTGGGATTACTCCCCAGTGTCCACTGCGGGGCCAGGCCAAAGGAGTCTGGAGAGCTGGAATGGGGGGGGGGGGTCAATGGGGGATGGGGCCACCACCCCTGTCAGAGTGACTTGGGTTTCAGTGACTGAAGCAGACTGAGCCCCAACTCCTCACGGTCAGCTTGGGGTGTTCACAGGTTTCATACTGAAAGTTCCTCAGACCTGGCACCCCAAGGAGGCTCCCAACTCTCCCAACTCTGTCCCTCATGGCAGAGGGTGGCCCGGGGTCTGAACACGCAGTCTGCAAAACAGGGGGGCACTGGGAGCTGGACCAGTCTCCCAGCATCAGGATGGGGTCAGGGGGGTCCCAGGGCCGGAGACCAGCAGTTATGGGAGAGAGACAAGAGGCCAGACTCATGGCCCTGGGGTCCTCACCTGATTCCTCCTCTACCAGAGGTGGGGTGCAGATCCCGCCCTGGCCCAGCCTCCTGGAACGTCATGAAGGAGTCCTCTCTTCCTCCCGCCCTGCCTGATGAGCATCCACTCAGCCCCGTGCCCCAACCGCACCCTGGACTGACAGACACTCGGAGGGACTGATTGGCAGATGGAGATGCTGGCCTTTTCCAGCTCGGCCCAGGAGGAGGCCATCAAGACTCTGATTCGGGGCCAGGAGAGGCCTTGAAGGACTGGAGTTGAACTTCTCATGTGCCAGGCCCTGAGTTTGATCCCCCAGTACTGCAAGGCATCCTCCCGCCATTAGCACCCCGTGGCCTTCCAAGTACCGTGGACCCCCGCCTTACACCACTGTCCCAACTGGCTGAAGCACTCCCGGAGTGCTCCTCTGGGGCCCCTCCTGAGCACTGCTTGGGAGCACCTCCTCTAAGTGTCTCTTCCCACAATGCTCTGCACTCCCCAGCACACCTGCTCCCCCACTCCCACGCCCCTACCCTCCAGCTGAGCCCTCCCTCTGCCACCCTACACTTCTGCTTGGCAGGAGTCCTCGGCCTTGGCTTCTCCTTGCCTCACCTCCCCTATGAAGCCCTCCCCGTCACCTGCCAAGCTGGGTGAGCCGTGACACTGAGCATCCGGCTGGTCTTTTCTCTTCGATGGGGACCCTGCTGAGGGCAGGAGCTGGGCCTTTCCTCCGCTGCCCAGCACAATCCCAGGATTTGTAAGCAACAGTCAATAAAAATCCTCAAATAAATATTTATCCAGGCCCTTCTCTGCCCCAGCCCCTGCTGGGAGCTTCCAGGGAGACAAAGATAAAGCAGACAGCTTCTGCCCTTAAGGAATTTGCCGGCTAACAGGGAGACCAGACAAGTCCATAAATAACCCGCTAAAAGGTAGGAGTGCGGGAGGCTGGGGCGGCGCTCACTCGCTCGGGGCTCCCTGGGTGTTCTGAGAGCCAGATGCTGGCATAGGAAACGCCCCGCAGAGGACGGAGGGGAGGCGGTCTAGACACAGGATGGAAAATCTACCGCCCAGCAGGAATGGGGGGATTTGGTGTGTGTGTGCGGGGAGGGGGGTGCCAGGAGGTTGCAGGAGGAGAGAGTGGCACAGGGGCTGCCCATGATGCGGCATCAGGCTGAGAGACGAGACAGGAGGGTGAGGGCTGGCACCGGCAGAGGCTCCAGAGGCCTCCAGGTGAGTGTGGGTGACATCCTGGGGGCTGCTGTATGCATCTGTCTTCCTGAGCAGGGGACATGTGCTTGGGGTGTGGCTGCAGGGCCTGTCCACCTGGCCCCATCCATGCACGCATGGTGTGCCTGAGCTTTTACATGAATGAATGAGAACTCCTGTGCGCTTCGAGGGCTGGAGCAATAGCACAGCGGTAGGGCATTTGCCTTGCATGCAGCCAACATGGCCGACCTGAGTTCGATTCCTCCGCCCCTCTCAGAGAGCCTGGGAAGCTACTGAGAGTATCTCGCCCGCATGGCAAAGGCTGGCAAGCTACCCTTGATGTACTCGATATGCCAAACACAGTAACAACAAGTCTCACGATGGAGATGTTACTGGGCCCACTCGAGCAAATCGATGAACAATGGAAGGACAGTGACAGTGACAGTGTGCCCTTCGAAGCTAGTCCACCAGCCCCCCAGTGGGGGGAACGGGGAGCTCTGGGGGTCTTTGGTAGGTCTCCCAAGCAGACAAATAGAGCCCGGAAACCCTCGGGGCCACTCCTGGAGATACTTGGCCCAGCCAGTCAGGTAGAGGCCAGATGCCTCAACCCTCTGGCCTGGTCAAGCAGAGCTGCCCCCACCCAGCGGCAGGGCCACGCGAGGCTGGGGACTGAACTCGGGGCCTAGCATGGGAGCCTGTGTCCCAGCCCCGGGAGCTCCCTCCCTGGTTCTCTCCCAAGGGCCCCCTGGGCAGGGCAGCCAAGCACGAGGTGGTCTTGTCTACCTCCCCCAACTATGTAGCAGAGTTGGGGGGTGGGCAGGGAGCTCTGCCTCCAGGGGCTGGCATGGCATGGGGGTCTAGTATGGGAATCAGTAACCTGGGCTGATAGTGTCTCCACAACCTGTTGGGGTGTCCCCCCCTCCCAGCTGGGGTGGGGGAGGGGCTTCCCTGCTCCAGGCTCAAGTTCCTGCATCCAGAGCTGAAGGGGCTGAGATCCCTGGCAGATGTCTCCCCGCTCCCCCAATCTCACCCCACCTAAAGGGGTGCCTCTGTCTGCTCCCCACTGCATTCCTCTTTGCCCCATGCCCAGTTCCCTGCCACACAGCTCTTCCTTCTCTTTCTCTCCTTCCTCCCTTCCCCAGGCAACTGCTGGGGGATTGCAGAGCTGGGGGGCAGGGGTGACCCCTCCTGCTAGTCCTCCCAAACAACCTCCAACTCCACCCTTAAAGGTGCTTTCCCCGCATCACAGCCTCTGCAAGGCACCCTGGGAAGATGTCTGTCGCCTCAAGATGGCCAGGAGCCAGCCCAGAAGCGCCAGCGCTCCCTGTGCAAGAATGCGTCACCTCACCTCACACCTCCTCCTTTGCGGGTCCCTCCGAGATGTGGACAGGGAGTCTGGCCCCTGGCCAAACCAGAGTAAGCGGTCCCCCCTGCATACTGCTGAACCTGAGGTCGGCTGCAGCGAAACCAACTTGGAAACAAAACCAAGTTGTGTGGTTAGTAGGGGTCTGCCCCAGCAGGCTTCCTTGTGGGGGTAGTGAGCTCCCCGTTGTCTCTGGAAGGATCCTACCCACTGGAGACCAAGCTATGTTCACAGCGGATGCCTCTCAGGGGCTGCTGCTCAGCCAGGGGCTGGCCTGGGTGATCCCCCGAGCGTGAGATGCCGTGGGGTTGCCCTTCTGAGAAAGTGCTGCCTGCTGAAGGCCGGTCGGAAAAGGAGAAAAGGAAAGGAGGGAAGGGTGGGGTGGGGTGAGAGAGGGGTGCCGGGTGTGGGGAGCAGAACCCCTGTGCTGGCCTTTGGGTAAGGAGTTGTCGGCCCCAAAGGGCCGAGAGGGAAGCAGCTGAGGAAGTTCCCTGCTTCTCAGGGAGGCCACGGGGTCAGCATGGCAGGCTGTCCACCGCCCTGGCAGCCGTCCCTTCCTTTCTCAGGTGACCCAAGAATAAATGAAGTCCTGGATATGCAGGAGCAGGAGCAATAAAACAACGGGTAGGGCATTTGCCTTGCACATGGCTGACCTGGGTTCCATCCCCTAGCACCCCATATGATCCACTGAGCCCAACAGAAGTGATTCCTGAGTGCAGAGCCAAGAGTAAGCCCTGAACACTGCTGGGTGTGGCCCCCCCAAACAAAACCAAACAAACAAACAAACAAAAAAATGAAGGTCTAGGTATGAGGCTGAGTGCTGGGTCACATCTCCAGAGTTCCAAGGACTGTGGGGCAGGACAAACGGAACCCAGGAGTGCCTGTCCTCTTGCTGTGGGCCAGCCCCTCCCCCACCAACCCGAACAAACGAACAACAGCAAAAAGAATTGGAGAAGCCCAGAGTCCAGCCTGCCACACCGCACCAGAGCTGCCGCCCCTGCAGAGACCAACTTCCCTCTCTGTCCCGGGACCTGGCTGGACACTCTGTGGCATGGCTGTGACAGTGGTGGACCAAGACGTTGTCTCTCCCAGATGCGTACCAGCCTGGGGTAGGAGTGGGCTGGCCAGGGGGCCTGGGAAGGCCAGTTCCACTCTCCTTGGGCCTGTGGGCAAGGCCACAGCTGATCCATTCCAAAGGGCCAGCAGGCTAGGGCCAGGTGGCTCGACATTAGGTGTGTTTCAGGAGAGGCTGCTTCAGCGGGTGCCCACCTGGACCCCACACCCACACAGGAGCCAGCCTAGACGAGGTTTCTCCTGCTGCCCACCCCCACTCAGGAGGTGAGAATGCTGAGCGCACCAGGCCTCCCACTGCTGAAGGAGACACCATGGCGGGGATTTTTCCGTGACCGTGGAGTGAGGCTGAGGCTCACTCATCTCATGCCTGATGCCTGGAGGATCCTTGTGGCCCCTGCACTACAAGGGGCCCGAGTCTGCGCACTTGGGATTTCACAGTTGACCACTGATGGGAATCCGGGCAGGGAGGACAGACCTGGTCCTCTCCGCGCTGCCCGTGTACCTGCTGGCCCCCAACCCCGGCTCACCCCCGCGCCCTGCAGCTCAAGCTCCGCACATGCAGGCCTGGCTCCTCCTTGCTAGCTGTGTGACTGAGTGTCGGCCACATAACCTCGCTGGGCCTCTGCCAGGGCTCCCGGAAAGGAGCTGACACAGCAAGTTCACGGGGTGGCGGGAGGGACGGCAGGCGAGGCGCTTCCCACGGACGGGCGCAGAAGTGCTTAGCAATAACCATGGGCAAACGCTATTAATAATAAAGCATTCTCATTAGGCTGAGCGCTTTATCTTTCTCGGAAGGCACTCAGTCTTTCCAGAGCCTTCTGTGAGAGGTCACAATTGGTCTTCCAGGTAGGTGACTGGGATGCTGAGACCTTCCAGAGCAGAGACGCTGACCACTACACCTCCCCTCTCTCCCAGACCCCTAGGATGCTCTGCAGACCCCCAACTGGAGAGTCAGGGGGCGTTTGCCAGGGGGGAAGAAGGGGAGTCACGGTGATGAGTGAGAGGAGAGGGCAGGGAAGTAGGGGATTGCAGGGAGAATGGCCAGGGTAGACCAGTCCGCCAGAGTCTTGGGTGCCTGATGAGGAGCTGGGGCTCCATCCTCACCTGGCAGTGTGGGGGAGGGGGGGTGTGCAGGGAGCTATGGAAGGTGAGGGGTGGAGTGAGACCTGCTTCTCACTTTAGGAAGAGCATGCTGGAAGTGGCCTGCAGGGGAGAGCCTGGGGGTGGGAGGCAGAGCCCGCAGGACACAGGGTGGGGTCCTAGGGCACCGTGACGAAGCAGAGGTCAAGAGCAGGTGTGTGGGCTCATGCCTCTTGCTGTGGGGCCTCTTGGGGCCTCCTCCCGATCTGCAGAGCAGAGATAGCCACACCCCCACCTTGGGTGGCTGAGAGGTTATGCGAGTGTGTGTAGGCCACAGGCCATGCCCGCGAGGGGGTGAGCCCAGGAAGGGCACTCTGGAGCAGGTGCTGGGGCAGGTGTGGGAGACACAAGGATTGCAGCATCCAGCTCAGGAGGGAAGGAGGGCAGACCCGCTCCGCTGAGCAGAGGGCTGGAGACCGCGGTGAGGAAGCTGTGGGTCCTAAAAGGAGAGGCGAGAGCTGGCCCAGATGCTGAGTTGGATGGGGTGACCCCAAAGGGGGCACTGGGGTGATGGCTGGTGGTGGTAGACATTCAAGACTTGCAAAGAGGCTGAGGAGGAGGGTCAGGAGGCCTGGAAATTCAAGGGAAGTGCTCGCCAGTGAATCCCTCCCACAGACCAGACCCAGGGGGCTAGGGCCCAGGGCCAGTTCTACCACTAATACTCCCCAACACTATTCCCCACCATCACTTATCGCCATAACTTCCCACCATTGCTCCCCACTGTTACTCCCCGTCGATACTCCCCACCATTACTCCCAATCATTGCTATCTACTATTATTACTCTCTGCCCTTACTCACTACCATTACTCACTACCATTACTGCCTACCATTACTCCCTGCCACTGATTCCCAACTATTACTCCAGTTATTACTCTCCACCATCACTGCATCTGACTACTGGCTGCCTGCATGAAGGGGGCACTGGATATCCACTTTTTAGTACCTGGCAGAGTATGGCACACTGTTGGTTTTTTTTTTTTTTTTTTTTTTTTTCGCTTTTTGGGTTACACCCGACAGTGCTCAGGGGTTGCTCCTGCCTCCACGCTCAGGAATTACTCCTGGCAGTGCTCGGGGAACCATATAGGATACTGGGAATTGAACCCAGGTCGGCCGCGTGCAAGGCAAACGCCCTTCCCGCTGTGCTATTGCTCCAGCCCCATATGGCACACTGGTTTAAAAGACTGGCAAGAGAGGACAGGGGTTAAGGTATATTTGCCTTGCATGCCTCTGAGTCCGGCTGGACCCAAACAAGCAAACAAATAGAACAGGAGAGCTGGACTGAAAGTTAAGGCAGGCTGGAGGCCCTGAGTGAGGCACCTCCACACAACCCGGGGTGGATGAACTGAGTGACAGGGGACTGGGCTCAGGTTCTCTGGTCCCCAAAAATGCTGTGAATCCTATCTGTCTGGGCCATTGGACCCAGTCCCAGGCATGCCCCATGGGGCCCGCTCTAGATCCTTGCTTTTTAAACTGGGGTGCGGTGTGGGGGCTGCATAGCTGAGTGAGGGCAGGGAGGTCAGGAAGAGTTGGACAATAGCACAAGGTTTCTGAAAGCAATGTAGCACGGTCCTCCCATTGTTCATCGATTTGCTTGAGCGGGCACCAGTAACGTCTCCACTGTGAGACTTGTTACTGTTTTTGGCATATCGAATACGCCATGGGGAGCTTGCCAGGCTCTGCCGTGCAGGCGGGATACTCTCGGTAGCTTGCCGGGCTCTCCGAGAGGGATGGAGGAATTAGATTGTAAAAAAAAAAAAATTAGTCTTTATGAGTTTTTGATAAAACACTAAAAATTTTTTTGAAAACACTAACTCTTAATACCTGGTACTTAAATTACAATGTACTAAACAAAAGCCCAAAATGAATTCAGAGGAAACCGAGGTGCTCCTCGCAGCCCTTTATGAGGTGCAAAAGGGGGTCACTGGTGGGGGTGAGAGTTTCAGCAGCTCTGCTCTAGACCAGGCACAGCTTCAAGGTAGCCCCTCTGTTCTAGTGGACAGCATTGGCTGGACCTGGCTCCTCTGCAGGGGTTGGGGTGGGTCTTCAAACTATGTTCCATGGAACCCAGCTTGGGTCCTGGTTAGGTCTGATCTTGAGGGCAGTGACACATCCTCTTTCTCTCCATTAACCCGGAGCTGACCCCTCCTTGCAGGACCTCTGCTTCTGGTGTTGGGGTTCACCCTGTCCTACCTACCTTCAGGGCAGCTGTAGGCCTGGAAGCTTGGTTGGACCTTGGGCAGTTCCACAGCCTGGACACAGGGCTCTGGAATGCTCCTGAGCTGGGGGGGCATGGGATGGGGGTGAAAGTAAGGTAATTTGGAAGTCAGGGTCCTGCCCTCTCCCTCCCTCCTTCCTCCGAGGCTCCCCAGGGCAGGGGGACCATTTCAGAGAAGCACGTGCAACTTGACAGAGACAAATGGGCTTAATTGACCCAAATTAGCAGCAGGGAGGAGGTGGAGGCAAGCTGCTGGCATCTTTGATCACTGTCGCCCTGTGTGGGCAGGACAGACCCCGGCCAGGCCATCAGGGTCCCCCCTCCCATGAATGGTGGACGTCAGAGGTGCCTGCAGAATGGAGCTTGGTGGGCCTGTTCCTGGTTGGGAGGTGCAGTCCCGGAAGCTGTGTCTCCTCCAGGTCCGTCATGCTGAGGTCAAAGGCTATAATGGAGAGGGTGGGGTTCCCAGGGCCAAGTGCACAGCCCGTCCACCCTCTTGCCTTGCCCAGACCCTGGCCAAGGCCTCCCTTTGCATCTTTCCACTTTTCCACACATTCCTTATTGGTGATCCTCAAACCTGGGTCTCCTGGAAAACTTTCAGGATGAGGAAGTGAACTGGTGCCCGCCTTGATATGTGGGCACGTCCTGGGATTCTTGTCGGCTGTCCCTGCTGAAACTGGACTCAGAATGACTTCCTGCTGGGTTGCTGGGAACCAGGTCTCCTCCCTCCCGGAAAGCTCTGAGGGTGTCCACTGTGGACTGGGCCTTGGGTCCTCCTCTCACACCCCCACTCCAGATGCTCTGACTTCCCTGCCGGGCATCTGGGGTCTCCAGAAGGGACCTGCCCCCTCCTGGACCCCAGTGCTACATGGCAGGTCCAGCCCATCCTGTTCTGCCTGTCTGCCCTCAACACAGACACAGGGGCACAGGGGCACACAGATGGTGGGACACACGGGCACAAGGAGATAGGATCACATAGACATACACAGAGACACATGGACACACACAGGCACAGGGACACACAGGGATACATGGGCACAGGGATGCACAGCTCAAGGGGACATGGGGACAGGGACACATGGACACATGGGGATACCTGGGCCACACGGGCACAGAGCCACACAGAGCCACACAACACATGGGCACCTCACCTTTCTAGCTCACTTCACTGCCACGCAGGCCCTCCTTCCTCTGCCCAGTCCCTGCCATGCCCACCAACACTGCTGGGCACTGGGCCCACCTGGATGATGACAGGGACCCTCAGTGCCAGCTCCCAAGGGTTGCGCGCAAGGCTCAGGGAGTGCAGGTGTCTCCCCACTCTCTCGCCCGCACACACACCTGGAGACCCTTGGAGCTGGCTGGAGGCCATGGAAACAAACACTTGCCGGCCGTGCAGAGGGACAGAGCTGCACACAAACGCCCCCATGTCTTCCTTGGTGAGGAGCGGATGGGCACCTGCTTTGTGGATAACGACACTAAACACTGGTTCTCAGAGAGTTGCTTGGGGTTCTGGGTCCAGAATAGAGGATGCAGTGAGAAAGGAGATGGAAAATGAAAAGAGAAGTTTCTTCCAGTCAATTATTTTTTTTATGATTTTCTTTTTGGTGGTGGTGGGGAAATGGGACCATACCCAGCCATGCTCAGGAGCTATTGCCGGCTTTGCTTCCAGGGATCACACTTGGCTTTGCTGGAAGGGCCTTACAAGGTGCTGGGGATTCGAATGGGGTTGGCTGCATACAGTAGCGCAAATGTCCTACCTGCTATACCATCTGGTCATTTAATTTTGTCTTAGAGGCCTCACATGGCTGTGCTCAGGGGTTACTCCTGGCTCTGTGCTCAGCAACCACTCCTGGAGGGCTCAGGGGGCCATGCGGAATGCCACGGATTGAATCTGGGTTGGGTGCCTGCAAGGCAAGAACCTTACCCGCTGTACTATCTCTCTGGCCCTCATGTTTAAAGAGAAGACAGTGCTACACCTTTCCCGCCCTCTTCCTTCTTCAGAGGACCCTGACCCTGGGCCCAGGGGCTCCCCTCAAGGCCTCTCTGCTGGGAAGCCCGGCCAACCAGCAGACACACAGAGCTCCTGATTCAGAAGGTCTGGCAGTGCCTGATGTGATTCATAGGCCCCAACACCCCCTGATGCTTCTGAAATCCCGCTGTGATCACGGGCCCACCAGGGATTCCCGTTAGAACTGCAGGGAGGCCCGGTTGCACCCCACACTTATGCATTCATGATTCCCAAGCACCCAAGGCAGCAGCACTTTCAAAGAAAAGAGGGGCAGAGAGGGGCCCTGCCTGACAGGCTGCATTTCTCACGCAGGCTCCCTATCACCTGCCCGCCTCCCCTCTTCCCGCACTGCTGATGAAACAGCTGCTCCAGGCACCCACCTGATGGGCCCCCAGGACCCCAAAGCCCTGAAGCAGGGTCCCCCACCCCACAAATACACCCAGAGCTGAGGACCCCTGCACGGGCTAAGGCAGCGGGTGTGGGAGGGTGAGGGACGCCCCATGGCGGGTGTGTGATATGCGGGTTTCTAGAACGCTCTTTAATGTGCATAATTCATCATCCCCGCTCTGATTCTCCGTGCGCCCTCTTTCAGGGGGGAGAACCTGCATCTCCGTAGGCTTCTGAAGAGCCCCACTGTGGACCAGCCCCAGAAGCTGACCGCTGTCCAGCATGGGAGCTGTGCCTGACCTCCCCAAGCCTCATCTTTCTCTGGGACATGCCTGTGAGCCCGATGTCCAATTGCCTGGACTGCAATGTAAGTGATAGGCTCATGGCTGGCTGATGGGACACCTGAAGCTGGAAACAGGATTTGTAAGGGTCTTCTGCACCTCTGTCAGATCCGGGGTCCCCACATGCCCAGCTCGGATCCGGGTCCGTCCCGTAGGCTCCCACCCTTGACGGGATTCTTCATTTGTGATAGTTCCTCACTTACATGGGAGAGGACGCAAGGGTGTTGTGTGTGCTTGTCTTCCTTCCTCCCTGCACGGGAAGGTGCAGGCAGGGGGTGACACATGGGCTCCATGTCGCCTGGAACAGTCCCTTCTTCTGGGGGGAGCGGGCAGCGCTGGCCAAGGTTGCCCTCACCTGTGCCCTCCTTCTAGGCTTCTTCGGGCCTGTCTTTCTATTGGGAGGCTCTGCTCATCCAAAATGGGTGCTGGGGACCCAGGCAGAGTCAAGGCTTCTCATGGGTTTCTTCTGCACTGGAAAGCTGGATGGGAGTCCCAGGAAATGGGGGGGGGCAGAGAGGGAAAGGAGTGACACAGCTGTACCCAGACCCCAGACCTCAGGCACACTAACTGGACAGTGCATGTGCTAGCTGGACTCCCGGGGGTGGGGTGGGGGTCTCCAGGGCTGTCCAGGGGTGACATACTCCAAAATGGGGCAGATAGGAGCTCAGAGATAGACACCCCCCCCCCCCCGCCATAGACAGCATGAATTTCCCTCAGCAAAAAAGAAATTGTTGCTTTGCATCAAAGCACACCTCAGAGGCAGAGGGGGAGGGACTGGCCATCATTTTAGGGGTAACCCATGCATTTCAAGGATTGGGCCTGACTTTGGTCCTCAGAGGGCAGGTGGGGTTCCCCAGGGCAGGAGAGAGGTTGGGTAGAGATCACAGATGGAGAAGGGCGTCAGGCCAGAGTGATAGGAAGGAATCTCCGAGAGCTGGGGGCATCCCCACTCCGCTCTCTGCTCCACTGGCCCGGGGAGGCCCTCTCAGGCTCACGCTGATAGAGATGTTCAGAACAGCGGCCAGACCCTGCGCTCGGGGGTGCCAGCGGCAGCCTCGCCAAATGCCCAGCCCAGTGAGAACCAAGTTCCTGTCCAGGGCCTCTGACCACAGGGACTCCATGGGAGCTAGTGTGAGGGACACATTTCCCCTCAGACTGTGTGAGCCATAAAGAGGACCCTCGGGAAAGCCACATACAGTAAATGAAGCAGTGCGTGTGAATGAATGCATGAGCGGGTGAACGTGAACGAATGCACAAATGAGTGAGTGTGAATGAATGCATGAGTGGGGGAGTGCACGTGAATGCATGAGACCATGCATGTGAATGAATGCACAAGTGGGTGAGTTGTGAATGGATGAGTGGGGGGGGCGGTGTCAATGAATGCCTGAGTGGTTACAAATGAATGAGAGGGTGAGCGAATGAATGCACAAGTGGGTGGGTGTGAATGAATGAAGGAGTGGGTGAGTGTGAATGAATTCATGAGTGGGCTAGCGTGAGTGAATAGGTGTCATGGATGCATGCGTGGTTGCATATGAATGAGGGGGTGCGTATGAATGAATGCACTGGGGTTGCGTGTGAATGAATGCAGGGGTGTGAGTGAATGAATGAATGGGTGGGTGAGTTCTGGGCTGACAGATGAAAGTGCCCCAGTGGAGGACCCAGGTCTCTCATCTGGAGGGAAGTGGGTGGGGCCCCAGGGGGAATGAGCTGCAGGACAAGGAACCTTAGAACCAGGGGGGCTTCAAGGGGCCCCACAGCTCTGCCTACAGAGGACCCCATCTGTGTGGAGAAGCCCAGTCTGATAAGGGGTGCACAACGTCCCCTGCAGGAACCTCAGACTGATGGGGGAGACACCACATCCCCTGGGAGGGGCCCGGGTCTGGCCTGGCGGGGTTGGAGAGAAGAACTCTCTGTCGGAGGGGGCAGGCCTGCCCAGTGGGCCGCCCCCTTCCTGCAGGAGGAGACCAGATTGGCTCTCAGGGCTGCCGCTCTGCCTGCCTGGCTGGAGCGGGAGGCCATCCCTCTGAGTGCCCAGCGGAAGGAGCTGGGAGCTGAGAGCTGCGCCCGGCCGGGCAGAGTCATCGGCATTCCGGTCAGGCAGCCTGTCGCTGAATTATTATTATTATTTCTTTTTCTTTCCCTTTTTTTTTTCCTTGTGAGCTACTTAGAGCAATTTACAGAAATCATTTAGGGGCCGTTTAGGGAGAAGAGGAAAGATGGAGACTTTTCCAGGCAGGGCCTGGGGATGGGTTTATGCAGATCAGCTTTGCAGAGTTGTGGAGAGGGAGACTGGGTTCCAGGGGTCCCTGACGGGGAGAGGGGCTGTGGGCAGACAGGGGAGGCATCAGCCCGGAACTGAGGAGGTGGCCTGTGGGGAGTCCGCGCTGGGCAGGGGCTGGGATACAAGGAGCAGGGAAGCTGTGACCGAGATAGGTGGAGCCTACCACTGTGCCTCCCACCTCTTCCCTCTCCTCCCCTCCCTCCCTCCCTCCCTCCTTCCTTCCCTCCCTTCTTCCTTCCCTCCCTTCCATTTTCCTTCCTTCCTTCCCTCCTTCCATCTTCCTTCACTCATGCCTCCCTTCTGCCTTCCCTTCTTTCTTCATTCCTTCCATCTTCCTTCTCCCTCCCTCTCTTCTCTTTCTCTCCCTCCCTCCCTCCCTTCCATCTTCCTCCCTCCCTTCCATCTTCCTTCCTTCCTTCCTTCCTTCCTTCCTTCCTTCCTTCCTTCCTTCCCTTTTTCCTTCCTTCCTTCCTTCCTTCCTTCCTTCCTTCCTTCCTTCCTTCCTTCCCTCTTCTGTCCCTCCTCCTGCCCTCCCTCCTGTATTCAGGGTGTGTGGGACCCACTCACAGTGAATTTTGGCCAACCAGACCAGAGAGTTCGGGAAGCTGAGGTGCTGCTCAGGTCTGGCAGTGCAGCAGGAACCTGTAGGGCCGCACGCTGCCGTGCTTCTGACCCAGGTTTCTTTGACACCAACTCTCTCTCGGGCTCTGGGGAGAGTTCCCACATGTGCATTCCACAGCCCTGGTGTGGCGCCAGCCCTCAGAGGCAAAGCCCGGTGTCTCCCTGCTCTCACTCTGGACCAAGTGGTGGGTCCCTCCCTTCTGTCGATGGTGCTACAGCCTCACACGCACCTACTCACTGAGTCCCCTGGACCTCAGAGGTGGTGCTGCTCACTATTAGCCCACTCCACGGATGAGAAGACCGAGGCCCAGGGAGCAGCAATCGCTGCCCAAGTTCGTGGCAGAGCCAATGTTCCCTAAGGACAGGACCTCCCAGGACACTGCAGCAGCCAGCCGGGGCAAGGCCCCAAGAATGGTCCTCCATGGCGTACTCCTCCCTTGGACTGCCCAGTTCACATGCACTTGAGTGTCATTTGCTGTGAAAGGCCAGCAAGCCTCACCCATCCCTCTCCAAAGCCCAGGCCAGGCACCTCTGCCCCTTGGTACCGATTCCACCACAGCTAGTAGGTAACTGCCTTCATTGCTGCATGCCCCTTGTCTGTGTGGAATGGACATTTAAACACACACACACTTCCTGAAGCCTGAACTGCCTTCTGTGGAGCCCTCAAGGGCACCAGGTACTGTTCCCAGCACACTCTATGGAGAGAAACTTGCTTTCCAATGACCACAACCAAAGAATAACTGTAAGGGCACAATAACCTCCCTGGCCCATTTTACAGGTGTGCAAACTGAGCCTTGGAACAGTGTAGCCATTTTCCCAGACTGTCAAGCTGGGAGAGGGTAGATGGATGCCGGTTAGCATGCTTGAGCATGTGAAGGAACCAGTCTTCTGCTCCAGAGCTCTGACCCCAGTGCTCCTTGGTGTGCGAAAGGAGGAGAGGAGCGACCTTTTCATTCATTCATTCATTCATTCATTCACTTGTTAATTGACCCCTCCCGCCACATCCGTACTGAGCATCTCTGCATCAGACACCGGAGGTCGGGAGCACAGCCATGAAGGAAAGTGAGGTGCAAAGTGGGGCGTCCATCTCTGAACATGCAGATGCCCTAGGATACAATGTACCAGAGGTGCAGGGGGGGGGGGGAGAAGCAGGGTATGAGGGGAGAGGGCCATTTGGGATGGGGATGGGCAGGCAAGAGCACTCTAGGAAGATGCATGTGAGCGGAGACCTGGGGACTAGTGGATGAGTCAGATTTATCTGGGGGCAAGGCCAGGCCGAGGCCAGCAAGGCTGATGCTCCAAGGCCAGATAATACGTGACTGAGTGGACAGGGAGGCAGGGCCAGGAGACAGGCAGATCTGCGGCACCCCAGGAAGGGCAGCTGCTGGCCAGCACTGTCCACAAGAGGACTTTGGGGAGCTGAGCAAGGAGGGAACTGGGTCGGGGGACACCCCACACAGGCCCACAGTCATGGGAGTTGCCCCATTTACGAGCCCCCAGAAAAGTGCTCCGGGGTCAGAAACGTCTCAGGGGAAGGATTCAGAGTGGGAGCAACTCAAGGCTGTAGCCTCCAGGACCACGGCCCTTTGGCCACTCACAGCAGTGGCCAGCGGCCACTGCAGGAGGGAGGCGGCGCGGGGCAGCAGCGCCGTTCTATGAGAGGCTGCCTGGGAGCCGCTGGGGTTCAGCCCAAAAGGAGACAGGATCTCATTAGTCATTCTTATACTGATTACATGTTGAAATGAAACTCTTTGCTGACTATTGGCTAAACATACACTATTCAAGTTCATTTCACCTTATTTTTTTTTAAATGTTTTCTCAGCGGCAGCGGGAAACATTTCCCCAACATCAGAGCCTCGCATGCTGTTTCCTGTTGCCGGTGCAGCCCAGACCCCCGGAGTCAGAGGCAGAGAGGGGGTTTCAGGAGAGGAAAGGGTCATCAGAAGTGGAGGGTGGGCAGAGAAGATGGACAGAGAGATAGTGGTGGTTCCAGGCAAGTGAGGGACCCTCGGATGGCCGGGGCTGTTGGAGGGGACTTGGAACGGCTCTAATGGATTCTCAGTGGTCTCAGGGTTCCATGCTAAGTTCTGACTGTGCTGGCCGCATGCACTTGCAGTAGCCCAGCCCAGCTTCCCTGCTCGAAGGCTTAGCTTGGCTTCCCATCGTCTGCAGATGCGGAATAAGAAGAGGAGCCAGCAGATATGGGGTGGGGGGCAGCTGTGGGACCAGTTCCCTGCTCCCCTCTTTTGGCTGCTTCCAGCTGGCTTTCAGAGACCCTTGTCCCCAGACCTAATGGCTTGCGGGTGTCCTGACAGCCTTTGGGGGCTGCAGTGAAGAAGATCAACTAGTGAAGATGGCCCAGGCACGATGGTGGCGGTCAGCTGTCCCGACGACCCAGAAACACCTCTTTGATGATAGTGGGTGGGCGGGCACGGGGTGTGCAGTGTGTGTGTGTGTGTGTGTGTGTGTGTGTGTGTGTGTGTGTGTGAGACAGGCTTGTGGCTGCTTTCCCGGGAAGGAGAGAGGCTGGTCACTGCAGTTTTTGAAAACAAGCAGCATGTTGCTAGGAGGCACAGAGGGTCAGAAATAAATAAATAAGGCCCCAAACATAACAAAACAGAAAAATCCAACTACCAGAAAACAGCTCTCCGGGAAGCCTTTGGCACTGTCTTCGCAGGGCTTCCTGGCAGAGATCGGGAAAGGAAACAAATCGACTGACAAGGTTTACCATGTCCTGGAGCAGGCCTGTCCACATGGGGGACCTCGTCCATCCTCAGAGGTCCCATGGGGGGAGAGGAGAGAGATGGTGTAAGGAGGACCCAGTTCTGCAGGTGCAGATGCTGAGACTGGAAAAGATAGACAGGCAAGACAGGCAAGTGTGTGTGTGTGTATGTGTGTGTGTGGTGTATGTGTGTATGTGTATGTGTGTGGTGTATGTGTGTATGTGTGTGTATGTGTGTGGTGTATGTGTGTATGTGTATGTATATATGTATGTGTGTATGTGTGGTGTCTTTGAGTATGTGTGTGGTATATGTGTTTTTGTGTGTGTGGTGTGTGTATATGTGGTGTATGTGGTGTGTATGTGTGTGGTGTGTGTATGTCTGTATGTGGCATGTGTATATATGTGCATGTATATGGTGTGTATATGTGTATATGTATGTATGTGTGGGTGGTGTATGTGTGTGTCTGTGTGTGTGGTACGTGTATGTGTCTATATGTGTGCATGTGTCTGTGGCGTGTGTGTATGTGTGTGATGTGTGTGTGTTTGTCGCTCTGCATCAGGGCAGAGATTCGAACCTACATGTGCACATGTGAATACTCACCACTGTTTTCTCTCACCCAGCTGTCTTCTTTGGGGGCTTCCCTGGAGCCCAGAGGTTGAGGGGGATGCCTGGGCAGAGAAAGCCCTGAGCCTCTGGCTGCCAGGGGGCTGAGGGATGGGATGGGAGTCTGGGTTTCAGGGGAAATAAAGAGGGACAGATGGGCTCGGCAGGACCTTGCTATCCAGAGTCTGGGGGCCACTGGCCCATGCTCTCTTTGCGCCCAAGCTGCTCACAGAGATGCTTCTGGTCCCTCCTGACGCTACAGGTGCTGGGGCTCCCAGGTGCCACCCAGTCTCAGAGGAGGAAATCAAGCAGCAAGAAGCAAAGCCAGTGGCCGGTAAGTGGCATGGCCAGCGCCCACACTCACATGATCCTCCCTCCTCCGGATGGGCTCCTCGCCACATTGGGCCATGTCTGAGGACTTCCAGGGGGTCATTTCCCAGCCTGACACCCCGGCCACAAACTGCCCCCACACTGGCTCTGCTGATACCCTGCTTCCCTGAGGCCCCTGCCTCACTCTATGACTCTCCAGAGCTCTGCAGTGCTCTGCAGAGCAGAGGAACACAGTCTTGAGAGGAGTTGGGAGATCATCCTGGTATGAAACTACCAGGCACCCTGCATTTTGCCCAAGTACCCCATATTTAGCTCAGAAAGGATGCCCTGGCTCTCCTCCCTGCTGCCCTGCTGCACAAGGAGCGTCAGAGCCAGCGACCATCTCTGCTCTTCATCTCCATCCTCTGCAGCAGTAGTGGGCACAGGAAGATGCTGACTGACTGAGGCAGAAGTCTAAGTGGCATCTCCTCCACGAAGCCTTCCCTGCCCAGGAGTGGTTAGGCAATGGCTCCCACTCAATGCTCGGTGGTATCCCTCCGATATATCTGTCACTGTGGTAATACTGACGACTATCAGTTTTGCAAAGTTGCTGTGTGCCAGAAGCTAGTCGTCTCGATATTTTCTTTCCATGGAAGAAATGACTCACATAACCAGCACCGCCGCCCCGTGCATTGGGCACTTTCAAATCCTTTACAGACGAGGGTGGAGAGACACAGACTGGCTGAGTCTTTGCCCCAAACCACACAGGAGTGGATGGACCAGGTGGTTTGGTCTGAGTCTGGAGGGACAAGTTGAGGGTGGCAGAGGAAGCACCTCAGGACGGTGCCAAGAGAGAACAGAATGCACCCCGCTGGGCTGGCACCAAGGCTCGAGTCCCCAGGACACAGCATGTACTACGTGCTCAGCTAATGGAAGTGTCTGTTAAGCTGACCAGATAGTTTCACTGCTGCTTAGGCTGGTCTGGATCAGTCAGGGCTGGATGGGGAGAGATTCTCATGCCAGAGGACCGCAGGGACCAAATGGGGAGCCCAGGTGTCCACTCTCCGCCCATCCCCCTTGCTTCTCATCCCCACTGTCTCCCCCAGCAGCTGCCTCCCATTCGCCCGCATTTCAGACTTTTCTTGTGCTGGGCTGTCGACCGGCAGTTTTTTCTCCAGCGGAGAACAGCCCCAGAAAATTGAGATCATTTCTCTGCTGTGTTGGCAGCTGAGAAAATGGCAATTTTTCCTATTTCCATCTGAGAGATCCTTCTGATAGGACAGAGGTGCCACAGCCTGTTTCTCCCCAGGATGGGTGGGGCAGGGGCAAGTGTGGGTAGCCCTGGGCCAGGTCACATTGGGGGCTGCTTCTGTGGCTCTGGGGGGAGCAGGGGCAGCTGGTAAGGAAAGAGGGTCTCCGTCCCAGCCCTCACAGGTCTCAAACAGGAGGGCAGAGAGGTGAAAACCCTGCGAGACCCTCCACAGGGTGAATGATCAGGGATATGGGCTCTGTAATGCCTAAACGTGAGAGCCTGCAGCTGCCCCAGGAGAGTCATACTCCCAGGACCGTCAGAATGAGGGTGTGATGCTTCTCAGCCCCAAGACTGAGGGCGCCAGGGGGCCCAAGAGAGAGCATAGTGGGTAGACTGCTTGCCTCGCACTCAGCCGACCCAGGTTAGATCCCTGGTAGCCTATATGGTCCCTCAAGCCAGCCAGCAGTGATCCCTGAGGGCAGAGCTAGGAGTTATCAGAAGCACTGGGTATGGCCCCAAAATAAAACAAAGAAACTGAGAATGCAGATGGATGACTGGTTTAAAAACAATAACAACAACAACAACAACAACAACAGCAGCAGCAGCAACAAGAACAACAAAATCCAGGTCTGGAGCAATCATAGATAGGGTGGATTCAACCCCCATCTCGGATTTTCCGAGTCTGCCAGGAGTGACCCCCTGAATACAGCCAGGAGGATCCTCTGAGCACGTCCGGGAGTGATATCCAAATCAAATAAAACAAGAAACAAACCCCATAATAGAAGCTGAGAAATGGAAGAGGGCGGAGCATCCCAAATGCCCCTGGAGGAGACAGGCCCTGGCATCTGATTTCCCTCAGGGAGGTGACCATGAGGGGTTGACACCCTGGTGCTGAGCCCTACCCTGGAGACAGGCACGAAGGCCCTTCGCCGGGCAGCTCTGGAAAGCAGCTCTGCCCAAACTGGGTGGCCTCTATCCGGGCACATGCACCCTCTCCCCAGCAGAGTGGCTGCAGGTCCCGGAGAGGCAGCCACAGCCAGAACTGTGAGGATGTGGGCCTGAGAGAGCGGCCAGAGGGCTCTGCTGGGGGCCTGGAGACCAGCCTCCGTGTGGGTCTCTGCCGGCCTGTAGCTGCACCTCTGCTCGGGTCACTCTGCTTCGCTGCTCTATGCTAACAAGGGCCTCCCTCCCCACCTCTACATGCCCCCTTCCCACCCACTGCTGGCCTCAGTACTTTGAAGGGTCAAGTTCATGCCTGCCCTAGAGCTGGAGGCTCTTCTGCCCTTCCCTTAGGAAATGATAGTTCATTTACATTCTTCCAACACATACTTCAGACTTCCTAATTCCCTCTCCCGTACCTCTTCTGCTCTTTTCCTTAGCTCCTGTTGCCTTCTTATGGAGCCCACATGTTCCTCATATGTATGGTTCACGATCTGACCTCTCCCTCGCCCCACGCCCCTGCTTGAATATAGGTTCCAGATGTGCAGGGTTTTTTGGTGTTTTGGTGTTTTCACAGACAAAGACCAAGCGCCCAGCACAGTGTCTGGTCCCCTGGGTGGACGCCTAGTGGGCATTCGCCAGAACTAAAGAAATGCATTGAGTGTCATCAGGGAAGGGTCCATGCATCCATGTCCATGCACACAAGTGGACTCAGTGGCCTCAGTTGACAAATAAGTACCCCCTGGATTGCAGATCTGGAGAGAGAGAGGTCACACCCTATCAGGTCCACTGCAACTTATGCCCAGCAGGAGGCCAGGCAGGACAGATACCAACAACGCACAGCCAAAAATCTGCTGCTTGCGGGTACTGGGCCTTGGTTCATGGGAGAATCAAGGCAGGTTTCCAGGAGGAAGTGTGGATACATTCTGGCCTAGTAGGTAGACTTTGGGGTGGAAGAGTGTTCTGGACAGAGGGAACTGCATCGACAGAGAGTGAGTGGTGCACTGTTTGCTCAAGGGACCAGAAGAAGCCCTGACAGCAGGAGCAGAAGGGCTCATGAGGAGACCAAAGAGACCAGTGTGAGCAGATGGTGACCTGGCCTCACTGCCTGTCTGTGTCTGCACTGGCTCCTGTAGGGGTCCATGTGGCTGTCTGTCTGTCTGTCTCTGCTCTGGCTCTGGTATCTGGATCCCTAAATCTGTATCTCTGTTGGCTCCCGTATGTTTCCCTGTGTCTGTCTGTCTGTCTGTCTCTGTCTGTCTGTGTCTGACTCCTGTTTGGATCCGTGTATCTGTCTGTGTCTGTCTGTCTGTGCTGGCTCCTATTTGGGTCCCTGTGTTTGTCTGTGTCTGTGTTCATTCCTCACATGACCGAGACAGAGCTCTCCGGTCAGAAACATGGTGGCGTCTGGGAAGGACCCTCGAGTAGTGGGGTACGTGCCCACCATGCGTGAGGTCCTGCAGGCCCGAGTTTGATTCCCAGCACAGCATGATCCTGGCAAGGTCAGGCAGGGCCAGGTCAAGTACTGACTGCTCAGACCTGTGTTCTGCTGGCCTTGAGCACTGCCTGCAAGTGGACCCGGGCTCACCTCCAGCACCGAGAGGATGGCCCTAGGGAAACACTGATGATCCTGTAAGAGCTGACTGACCACCCTGGCAACGGCCACTTCTGCCCGAAAGCCATGGTGTGCGTCAACCGACTTCACGCTCTGAGCCCTGAAGAAAGGCTGGAAGGTGTGTCACGACTGTGTGGCTGTGCGTGAGCACCTGGGCCGCAGGCGCCCGAACGCCGGCCTCTCTCACCAGCAAGTCTGCGGCAGCATCTGCACGGAGCTGCCAAAAATACACTCACTGCTGGCCCGGAGTCAGGCTCTGGGGGTGGGGGAGCTGGCCCACAGGGTGGGGGCCTACAGCCTCCGGGCACAGGTGGTCCCCTTGCCTCTCCCTCCTGTCCTCAGGGAAGGTACAAAGGCCACATGTGAGAGCTGGGGCTGACCCTCCTCCATCAGACTAGGGCCTCTCCAAAGACAGTGCTCCTTGCCACACTGGTGACCGTGGTTGATTCTGATGAAGGGCTGCAGTAGGTTCTGGGGAGTGTTTTGGGCTAAGGATATTCTGGCTGCCTATTCTCTCTCAGGCCTGGAAGAGTGTTGGCACACCTCCTGCTAGAAGCCCACCCTAATTCCAGGCTGAATCAAAAGAACTGCTCCTGCTGGGGTTCCTTTCATATTGGTCCTGTGAGAAACTCTCCGTCCTGGCCTCCCTGTTGGCCTTGCAGTCTGATGTTTAGACCCGCCTTCTGGGACAGAAACATCTGTGAGCACTGAGACTCTTTGGAGGAGTCTGTCACTTTTCCAGGTGGGACCCAGACACATCACTTCCCGCTGCAGGGGTTCCTGAGACAGAAGCCCAGGAAAGGAACACAAGCAGGGACCCTCCACCAGCCAGTCCACACCCCGCCTCCTGGACAAGAAAGGCCCATCAAGCAAACCAGTAACTCGAGCCCCCAGGCCAAAAGACGGTGGGGGCCAGAATGCAGCTGGAGGGAGTCCAATTTGATAAAAAAGCAGAACTTTCCAAAGGCAGCTCATTACAGAGGATAATTTAGGCAAGCAAGAGATTTTTTTTCAGCTACCCCCCCCCACCACCACTTTTTTTTTTCTTCGCAGAATTATTCACTCTTGCATTCATTCGTTCATGCAACAAGCACTGAATAATCCAGGTAATTGCTTCCATTTTCCACTTCATCCTGCTGGGTTGTCTGCCAGACAGCAGGGCTTGGGGTGGCAGAAGGAGGTTGGGGGGAAGGCGAGGCTGAAAGGGGCAAACAAGAAAGAAGGAAACCGTGACTCCTTGGATTCGCAGCCTGCGGCCCCCCGAAATGGGCTTATTCCCTCTGTCACTGCTCTGACCTCACCTGTCCCGGGGCCTTCTCGTGCCCACCCCAGCCCGCAGTCCTTTTGTCCCCTGGAGACGGTGCAGAAGGTTGGTGCTCGCTACAGTGCCCCATCCTGGGGGACTGCAGGAGTTGGGCACAGATGGCTGAACTGCGGATGGTAAGGAGCCCCCGCCCCACTTGGCATTGAAAGGCAGCAGGAAAATAGGAATTATTTCCCCTCAAAACAAACAAACAAACAAACAAACAAAAAACACTAACAACCTCCCTACCAGTGGTTTGTGAAAACCTTATTAAAATTCCGTGCCAAGCGCTGGCAAGAAAAAAAGTCAGGAAGAGTCCAGGAGAGAATGGGGAGGAGGGAGGGTGCCCGCGTGTGGGCAACTGCTGGGGGTGTCTGAGCATGGAGGGATGGGGTAGGGGCCAGGCAGGAGATGAGAGGATGAGGAGGAGAAGAAGGGTGCAGGGGACTCTCTGGGCACTCTCCATGCTCCTTTAGCAGAGGTGGTACCAGGGCTGTAGTAGGACCAGAGCTGGCTTTGCCAGCAAGCGGGTGGCCAAGTCAGGGTCTAAACCCCTGTCTCATGGGCACTGCAGTTTCCATCCTTGGTGAGTGTCAGAATCTCAGTCCTTTCCCATCTCTCTAACTGCACTGCATGCTCAGCGCAGGGCAAGCAGCTGAGGGCCAGGCTCTCCTTCGTAGTGCTCGGAGGGGGTTATTGACAGGCCTGGTGATTGTTTATCTTCACGACCTGGGCCAGAGGCTAGCTGCAGGCCAGAATCTGTCTCTCAAAGAAGCCAGAGAGGGAAGAGCACCACCAGGGGATGTGTATGTGTGTGTGTGTGTGTGTGGTGAGGGGGGGAGGGGGAGGGAGTATGATTTCTACCCAGGGGCTGAGAGAAGACCATTTCTCCAGAATACTGTTGCCTGGGCTGATTCCAGAACACACGGAAGGAAGCCAGTGGACAGTGCCGTTCTCTGTAGGAGTCCCACATCCTCATCCACATCTGGGGCCAGCACCAGGCCCCTGGGACCCTCCCCTTTCGTGCACTGCAGATAGGGATCATTTCACACAGGCGGCAAAAGCCTGTCCCTGGCCCCTGCAGGGAGGCACCAACTCTAGGGTTGTTATTCCTGGCTTTCTTGGGGTCTTGATGCTCATGGCATCATGAGCCCTCCCTTTGGGTCAGGTTTGAAGGGTTCATCTGTCCCAGACAGCACCTCTCCCCCCACCCCTCCCATCCCCGCCCACTCCACCAGCAAAAGCTTAGCAGATACCACCAGTTCTTGCCCAGATATTCCATAGTGGCCTTAAGTCTGCTGCCGAGTTCGCACCATCCACGGAATGGATTCCAGCGAAACCCCTTCTCTACCACTAAGTTTATAACACATCCCCACCTACTGGTCTTAAACATTAACAAGGTTGCACTGTGATGCAGGCCTCCCTGCGGCCAGGAGGAAGATGGGTGAGTGAAGGGGAGCTTGCAAATGCAAGAATGCAAGTGGACTGGGGTTGGGTTGGCGAGGGGTGGGATGGGTGGTGGAGGGCACGTGGACACGACCTGCAGGAGAAACTGGAAGCTGGGGCCATGGTGGTGTTGGGGGTGGGGTGGGGGGGAGGTTCTTGCCTCTGAGATCAGGCCTCCGACCTGCTCATCTCCTGTCAAACATGCTCCCCCAGGGGCACGTACCCCAGAGGCGCCACCCAGAGGGTGAGCACGGCCCTGCCCTGGCCCTCTTCCCCCTGCACCCTCTTCTTTCCTCCGCCTCTGCTTTTTTACCCCAACACCCAAAGCTCCGTTATAATACACGCGGGCATTCCTCTTAGCCCCACAGAGTCTTCCTACTCCATTCATGTCTTCTGAGTATACCTACTTGGGGCCAAAGCGGAAAGGGGGAGAGGAAAAGTCACCAAATCATGAGCCCTCCCCTAAACAAAAATATGCAGGAGAGCAGCAGGAAGGCCCCACGTGTCAACAGAACTTCCATCCTTCACATAACCCCCCCCCACCCACCCACCTACTCCGTGGCCTGTGAGGAGTGCTGGCAAGGCAGCATGAAAGGTCATGGTCGCACTGGGGAAAAAAAAAAAGATCAGTGACTAGTGCTAGGGTGTGGGGGTGGCTGGTGAGAAGCCAGGGTGTAATCTAGGTAAACTCCCTGGAGGTGGGGGGTGTTGGTGCCAGGCTTGAAAGGCTAGGGAAGGATATCTCGAGCCAAGGTACTCCAGATGGAGGAGCTGCCAAAGCAGAACAGCGGAGGTGAGAAGAGCAACACCTCCCCTAGCTCTCGGAGGATGGAGGGTAGGCAGATCCAGGGATGTGAATGGAGATCTGGACTGAGAGAGGAGAAAGGACGGCCGGAGCCATGGGCTAGGCAGCAACAGACGCATGCATCTGAAATGCAGTGTGTCGGCGAAGGTTTCCGAGCTGCGGGGAGATGAAAACAGCTCCCCCAGAAGATTTAACTGCCCCCCCTGCCTTCTGAAACCCAGGGGAGCAGGAAGGCTCCCCGAAGATCAGCAGCAAGAGAAGGGCCTTGGAGGCTGGTCAAGGGGAGGAGGTGGGGGAAGAGGCCTTGCAGGAGAAGGGTGGAGACTGACCGCAGCCACGTTGGGCCCTGAGCGGTGTCTGGGCACTGCTCACCCCTGGCTCTGCCCCAGAGTCCTGGCAGGCATGGAGATGGGGAGGGATGCGCCAGAGGTCACGGGGCTTGTCGAAGATGGGGAACCCGAGGGAGCCCGTCCAAGGTCATCCTGCCCAGCGCCAGTCGGAGAGAAGCCCAGGCTCCTTGGCTCTCAGACTGGCTGTGTGGGCAGAGCGAGGTAGGCACCTGCCAGGCACAAACCTGCAGCGCCCCACCCCCGCCCCAAGCACCTTTAAAGAGCCCACAAATCACCAACCAAGAGTTGGCTTGAAGGGACACTCACTCCATGTGACCCATCCTGCTAGAGGGAGGGATGGGTGTGTGGGAAGGCCCCGGGGGAGATGGGGGTTTTGGTGGACATCTTCCTCTGACTCTGGCCTTACCCATCGCCCCCTTCCCCACCAGCTCAGAGCATCTGAGGAAGGACAGACTGAGGCATGGCATGGGATGGTGAAGTGGCTTCAGACTCAAAGAGAACCCAAAAGTTTATCTGGAGGGGAAGCTTCCAGCTTAGACCCCCACTCCACCTGCTCTGTGCTCTGCCAACAGGGCGAGTGAGCACTGTGCTAGGTGCTTGTGGATCATGGGTAAAGAAGATATGCCCAGCTCTGCCACGACCCCTCTCTGCCCAGGGCAGGGGCAAGTCAAAGCCCTCAATCCACCCCTCCACCCCCCCAGGCAGAGCCTTAAGAGGCAGACAGGGTTCTGGCATTGGGCTGGCACGGGGGGGGGGGGGCAGGGAGGGGCCATGGGACCTGGCAGCAAGGCCTGTGCTGTCCAGAGGTGAGTTGTGGGCTTGGGAAGGGACCACACAGAGGAAGACCATGCCTGCTTCTCCCTCCAGCTCCTGGCCCAAACCCCTGCTCTCCAGAGCCAACCCCAGGGCAGTCCTGGGGCTCCCCAACACCTGCCCATGTCCCTTCTTGCATATCCAGGTCCCAGCTGCACATGTGGTGCCCTCCCCCATGCCCTGCCCATTCTTCCGATAAAGAACTGAGGGTGGCGGCTGGATGAACAGAATGCAGAACTGAGCACACCCTAGTCTCCAGGGCCAGAGGAACCCACAGCAGTCCCAGCCCTGGGCTCAGGAACAGACTCCCCAGAAGGGCCCATGTCACCCCTGCACTCCACCTCCACAGCTGCCTTCCCCAGTTGCAGAAAGGTCGCTGGCTAAGAGACCCGGGGTGGGCTACAGGCGGGCTTGGGTATGTTCCTAGGGACTGGGCAAACGTGGGCAAAAGCTGAGCACGACACATCTTGGACACACAGAAGGTTCTGGTCAACGTGGGCAGCACACGGCTCCCTCCTGGTAGTCTAAGACTCACTCTCCCGGGAGGGTAATGAATGCTCCCGCCACCTCCCCTCTCTCCCCACAAAGGCGCACTAGGGGAATTGTGTCCCAGCTCTGCTGGCTTCTCCAGGTTCCCTCATCCTCTCTGCACCCCCGCGGTCGGTCAGCGCCCCTCTGGCCTCCTGGAGCGCCTCCAGCTTGCAAAAGGCCCTCCGCAGCCTCCTCCCGTCGTCGGTTCCGAGTTCCCACTCCGGGTGGTGGTGGTGGGGAGGACCGTTCCGAGATTTCCCCCCCCCCCCCGTGTCCCCACCCATGTCCCCGCTGCTGTCCCACTGTCGGAGCGCGCTGACGCCGGCCCCACCCTCTCCCACCCCCACCCCCCTTACCGCGGAGCCCCGGGCGAGCCTGGGGAGCAGACGCAACAGATTGCAGAAAGCAAGCGAGAGAGCGCCCAGCCCGCTCCCTCCGCGCGCCGCCCGCCGCCCCGGCCAGCTCCAGGCCCGGACGGACCCCCGCCCTCCCTCCCTGCGCGGCTAAGCCGGCCATTTAGATGCAGCTCACAGGACAGCGGCCGGCGAGCCGCCGCCGCCCCCCTCGCCCCCGCCACTCCACTTCCCTTCCCCTGGACCGCCGCAGGAAGCGGAGCGGCGGGCAGCGGCGCGGCCGCGCACCGGCCTGCGCTCCGGGGCCGGGGATTGGGGGGGGGGGGACCCTGCGATCCCCGAGGAGCCCCACAGAAACCCCCGTGCCCCCCAAACCCGACCGATGGAGCGGATCCCGCCGATCTCCCTAGATTTCCGTGGGCGGACACGCCCCCGGAGTCTCGGGTTTGGAGCCTCGGCGGCGAGAGACCTGGAGGGACCCCACCCGCCCACCCCACGCCCTTTCCCCCGGGCGCGGCTCGCAGCTCCGGCTCCCGTGGAAGGGCGTGGAGACTGGAGGGGACTGGAGCCGCAGCCCGGAATGCCCAGCTGCGAACGGAGGCGGCGGCCAGCCGGGCGGGGGTGGGTGTCCGGGGTGGGGTGGGGGGCGCCTTTCTTCGGCTCCTCCGCGCCCCCTCCAGCCGCGCCCGCCGCAAGCTTCGCTCCGGGGTCCGCGCCGCGACACTTACCGTGGGCGAGCAGCGCCGAGAGGCAGAGCAGGGCGGCGCCGCCGCGGCCCGGCATCCCCGGGGCCATGGCCGAGGCGCGAGCTCCCGGGAGGGGCAACTAGTCGCCGACGACTTGGCCCCGGCCGGGCTGGGTCACATCCAACTCCAGGTGGTCCTGGCGCCCGGCGGTCTCTGTGGATGCTCTCGGGGGGCGGGGGGCCAGGAGTGCAATTCGGGGACACTTTGAGGGGTGGGGGCGTCCCGGGCGCCTCCGGCTACACCCTCCAAGCGGCTGGGGGCGCAGCTGCGGGCGGGAGGAGCTTCCACCTCCCTGGGCTGGTGCCCCCTGCAGGATCTGCGTGGCGAGGGGGGAGCCGCACGTGCGGGGTCCCAGGCCCGGGGGGCCAGCGGGCTCTCTCGGAGGCTGCCTGGACAGCAAATGCGGGATCTGCTCGGCGCAGCCCGAATCCGAACTCGCCCGAAGCGTTCGGGTGTCCACGGCCGGTTCCGATCCCTTCGCTTTGGCCGGGGACCGCGCACGCAGCGCGCGGCTTGCTTCTCGCGAGCGCCCTGCAGCACTTCCAGCATCAGAACCCCAGATTAGGTGCCAGTGAACGTCGGCAAAGAAAGAGCAGCAGATCCGGGCAACTTTAATCCATCTGGAGAAGGAAAAGTTTCCGTGCGGTGCGGAACCCGGCGTCGCGGGCCGCCGCCACCCGGGGCGACGCCGGGACGCAAAGCCCGAGGAGGGCGGCCAGCGGCTAGTGCCCTCGGACAGCTCCCTCTCCGGCTCCAGCGCGCACGCCCCAGTCTAGACCAGGGTCGGCTTCTCCCAGGCCGGCTCCGCACCGCCCGCCTGGGCGGCGGGTCCGCGGCGAGGGACCGGGTGGGCTGACCCACGCGGACGGGGCTCGGAGGAGCGATGGGTCCAAACGGCGTGCGCAAAGCCGGCTAACGCGCCGGACCCGAGCCTTCCTTGGCCTCGGTCGGCGGCTCCGGCCTCCGGGCCATAACGTAGCAGGATGCAAAGGGATTCGGCCGGCCCCAGGCAGCTCCGGGCCACCCGCGTCTTCTCCCCGGTCTCGCGGTCTGGGCAGAGAGGGGCGCGCAGCTCCGCCTCGCTCTTCGCTTTCTTCCCCCCGGGACGATGGATCTGTACAAACCTTGAACTTTTCCCGGGATTCAGAGTCTCCGACGTCCCCTGCTCCCCGCCGCCCCAGCCCTGCCCCTGGACGCCCGCTGGCCCGCGGTCTCCGTGCAGCCGGGCATTGGCGCTTTGCTCCCCCCCACCCCACCCCGGAGTCAGTTGGGGCGAGCGGAGCGCCGCGGCAGCGAGGGTTGCGGGCGGCGAGACCCGGGCGCCACGCCAGGGGCCGGAGCACCCGGCGCCCGCGCAGCCCACGGCCAGCGAGGAGGCAGCTGGTGTCCACGGATCCGAGCGGAGAGGAGATGCCGGCTGAGGGGCCGGCTCTCCATGGACGTTGCGGGGTGGTGATGGGGGTGGGGGAACGAGGAATTAAGGAGCAGAAAAGGAAGAGGAGGTTGGGTAGGGGGGGCGCACAGTTGCACGAAGCAGCCGCCGCCGCCGCCGCCGCCGCCACCGCCTCCTCGGCGCTCTCGCCGGCTGCTCCGCCGTAAATGACTCGAGAGAGAGACACACACACACACACGCACACGCACACGCACACACACACGCACACACACACTAACGCTCGCCCGCCCTCCTCCCCCGTCCGGGATGCAGCGCCCACCCCGGCAGTAGCGGGCGCCGAGCCTGGCGCACTCGCTCCGGTCCCCTCCCTCCCCGAGTCCCTGTGGTCACGTGGCCCGGAGCGCGCAGCCCACGACTCGCGCGCCACGGAGAACAACCCCCCCCACCCCACCCCCCGCACCCCTTCCCGCTCCTCCTCGCCTGTCCACGTGTCCATTCCGCATTTCCAGCCTGGGGGCGCGCGCCGCTGCTTAATGAGACTCGGGCAAGGGCCGACCTCGCCAGTCCGCTCGCTCGGCCCTGGCTCGGGCTTGCTGCTCCCTGCTCGGTGCAGGCCAGCGCTGGGGCACAACTGGGGGTTGAGGGGGGAGTGGGGGCCGGCGAATGCGGCGGCGGCGTTTCTTCCCAGCTAGACGCCACCGCAGCCACCGAGGTTCCTTCTCAAAGGATGCACGCTCCCTGCCGGGGGGCCAGAGCTGTTTTACAGCCGCTCGTCAGAGGCGCGGGTAGGGGGCACCCTACCTCTACCCACCGAGCCTGCCCGGGGCTCTTGGGGACGGGCTGAGAAGCCACGGAGCTTGTGCGTCCAGCCCCTCTGCTCTATTTGGGTCTGGGTCAGGGGCACAGCTGGGGAAGTGTTTTGCGTGTGTGTGTGTGTGTGTGTGTGTGCGTGTGTGTGTGTGTGTGTGTGTGTGTGTAAAAACCTGGTGAGGGGGAAGATGAGGCAGCGAGTTGGGTGGGGGTGGGGGTACTTCCCACAGGTTGTTTTGCAAGCCTTTACATTAGATGGAAAGGTGGGAACTGTCCCTCTGGGCAATCACCTAGGCCCCTGAAAAGTGACAGAAGAGCTTTTCCGACCCTGCCTGTCCCTTTAGAGCACAACCCAGATCAAACCTGACAAGTCAACTGTCAGCCCCATCAATCACGGGATCAATGACAGTTATTTTATAGAACTGAGGGGTATCACGGCCGGCGGGCCAGGTCTGGAAATGTTCCTCCATTCTAGAGGGCAAGCTCCCCAATCCACAGACAGTTCTTATGGGTGGAGGAGGAATCAACCTGGATCTTAAGGGTCACCAGAAACCCAGAGGTAGGTCAGAGCAAGGCCAGTTGGGGACTCCGCCTCAGTTCCCCTTCTGCCTGACTCCATCGAGACCTCTAGACTGTGTGAATTTCCTTTTCGCGCAGGGAAGTGACATTTTCTTTTTGGAAAGTGGGTTTGAACAGTTCCTGGATGCCTTCCTCCCTGGCTGCAGGCTGTGGCTAGCTCAGCTTTCCTGGGGCCTGTGAAGGAGAAGAAGGACTCTTCCCCTTCCCGCGGCCCCCCCCCCCCCATCTGTGTGAAACTGAGGGACCTGCTAGCAGAGGACTGGCTAGCCTGGCTCCTCAGAACCCTGGGGATGGAAGGTGCTAGAGTCTTTAAGAAAGATGATTCTAATTAGGCCCCTAATGCCTGATGGCAATTAATGTCACCCAAGGGCTTATTAACCATCCTACTGAGAGGCCAGCCAGCCAATCAGGCGTTGTATGTGGGGAGTGGGGGAAAGAAGCCCCCTCCTGAGATAGGAAGAAGAGGAAGGAAGCAGGAGGTGGAAAACTAACCCACTTAGCCACCCCTGGCTACACAGAGAGGGCAGTTCCACCTACTGCCCAGTGCTCTGGACTGTGTAGAGTGGGTGTGGAATCTACCGGTCAGCCACAGCCCACTGTCCTGGTTTGGGGAGACTGAGCCAGAGTTAGGGTCTCCCTGTGTTCTTTCATATCACCAGCACCGAGGGGGTAGAAAATGAACCTTCCTTGGCTTCCTCAGTTTCCCCTCCTGCATCCTTCCCTCCAGTAGGTGAACTCCACAGACACCACTACCAAGGATGCCTATGGGGGTGCTGGCTTGTCCTCTAGAGCTTCCATTCCAGCAGGAAAGACAGACCCTAAGGGTAGGTTCATCACAGCTGTGATATGTCATGTGGCATCACACATGTTGCTCAGCTGAGCGAGAAGACCCAAGCCCAGGGGAGGAAGGTACAGTGGGGGCCACCCATGCTCTTTCTAGTGCACAGTATCAGCTCCACAGTTCCTGAAACTTTCTACTGGGAATCCAGGTGCCTGCTACCAGGTCAGCATGCCTGATTATCCTCAGGGCCTCCGAATGGTCTGTTTCTCCCTGTCTCAGAGAAACCCAGAACTGTGGACAGCCCACTAGGGAACAAGTGCCAAGGGTGCCCCTTGCACCCCTTGAGCCCGTTATGCTTGACAGTGCCAGTTCTGGGGCTCAGGAGAGAGCTGCTGGTCCAATGCCCATTATCTGGAAAGGGGATCAGTACCCCTCTCTCCTGACTGGTCTTTCCCATACCTCAGCCTTCAGGCCTGTTTAACAGTTCCCTACAGACCATACCAACTGAGTTAGGGACTCAGAGGAGGCAGCTCAGGGGAGCCCAGGCCGGGGAGAGTAGGTGGCACCTGGATCCTCTCCAGTCTACTAGGCTGCCTAAGAATGAGGATATGGCACCTCCTCCAGTTACAGGTCCCCCTGAAACAGGCCCATCCGGGACCCGCCCAGAGAAGTCCCCTTTTCTCCTGCTTTCTCCAATACCTGCACCACACAATGGGGCAGGTTGGCATCTGTTCTGTTGCTGTGTTTTGGATGCTCATCAATAGAGACCAAGTCAGGCCAGAGCCACTGAGGGGAGCCTGGCATTTTAGGGACTCTGGGACCAGCCTGGATTCTTCATCTGGCCCTGCTTGGGAAGGCCTCAGATATTTCCTAAGCTAGCTCTCTCCTTTCCTAGTGGCAACAACGGAGCCTGTCTTAATTGTGTCATTTTATTAAATACTTTGACTTTTTTTTTATTGAGCTCCAATTATGTAGGAAGCATCGTGCTAGGTACTTAGAACGTATAGGGTGACTAAGACAGACAGGGCCTCAGTGGAAAATTGCCGCGCTTTATTCCACCCACGTTATGGAGTGCCTGTTAGGATTAATAGGTTTTGAGGTACCAGGTGCTGTGCTGGGCATTTTCCTCACATGACCTGGGCACTCTCTACCATCCTATTAAGTGGCTAGTATCAGTGCCATTTTCCAGATGAGAAAACTGATGCTCAGAGAAGTTAAACTTCTGTCTAGGGTCACATAGCTATAAAGTAGTAGAACCATAAATCTGTGATTGCTGTGTGAGGCCCTGGGTTCTGTTCCTCCACTGCAAAATAAATACAATTAAAATAAGATTGCTGAAGAGAGATCGTACAGCAGGTAAGGTGCCAGCCTTGCATGAGGCTGACCCAGTTTCAGTCACCAGCCTGGCGTATGGTTCTGAGTGCCACCAGGAATGATCCCTGAGCAGAGTCAGCAGTGAGTTTTGAGTATAACCCAAAAGCAAAATAAGGAGGAGGTTGAGGAAAGAGGAGGAGGAAGGAGGAGGAGGAAGAAAACTAAGAAGAGGAAGAGGAAGAAGGACGTCATCATCATTATCTGTGGCTGGAGTGACTCTTGCCCAGGTTTGGAGGATGAGGGGGCACTAGTCACTCAAGCAGGAAGGACAATGATGGAATAGGTGGGCCCGAGAGCAGAGAAGCACCTTATCGTAGGGGAGCACTTCCCCAATAGCCGCTGTTGAACACGCCCTCCTGCACACACTTGACTGTTGAGACCCCCAGCCTTGACCACCTTGTCTCTCCTTGGAGCTCCAACAGCTCCCCTTCTCAACCCTGCACCCCCGTTCCCTGGCCATTGCTCATCCATCAGCCAAAGCTCGTCACAGGTAAGATCTCAGTCTCCACCTCCACCAGCCTGCAGGGACCCAGCCCTGCTCTCTGGCAGCAGGGTTTGCTGGGCAGAGACATGGGTGCCTGTTCCATAATGTAGCTGTCTCAATTTTCTAGAATGACCTTAACAAACTTCCATCACCTGTGCAGCTTAACCATCAGACATGTATTTTCTCTCAGTTGGGGAGGCAGAAAGTGCCTGGAGCCAGCAGAGTTGGCCTCCTCTGAGGCTTATCTTTGAGGGCCCACCTTACTGGCATCATTTTAATGGAATCATGCCTATGAAGACCTTAGTTCCAAATCCAGTTGCTTTCTGAATTATCTGGGGTTAAAGTTTCAACTTATGGATCGGGGACCAATTTATGTAGCTTTTAATGGCAACCATATAATATGTTATCTAAAATTTTGTTGGGCTGGAGTGATAGCACAGCAGTAGGGCGTTTGCCTTACAAGCGGCCAACATGACTGACCCGAGTTCGATTCCTCCGCCCCTCTCAGAGAGCCCAGCAAGCTACGGAGAGTATCTCGCCCGCACGGCAAAGCCTGGCAAGCTACCCATGACATATTCAATATGCCAAACACAGTAACAACAAGTCTCATGATGGAGACGTTACTGGGCCCGCCCGAGCAAATCGATGAACAATGGGAGGACTGTGACCATGACTGTGATCGTGAAAATTTTGTTTTAGAGTGAAAAGGGACTACTATAGATGATCATATTAAGGTTTAGCCTTCAGCTAATCATTCTGGGCAAACCAGAACTTTTGGGACCACACCCAATGATGCTCAGGACTTACTTCTGGCTCTGTGCTCAGGGATCAATCACTACTGGTGGTGCTCAGGAACTATCTATGATGCCAGGATGGAACCAGGGTCGTTGTGAGTAGAGAAAAAAAACTACTCACTGCACTAGCTCTCCAGCCTCCCATCACTCATTCAAAAACTTTGTTTTAAATCATCTAGCTTTCTTTGGTTTCTTTGTCTATTAAACATAGAGATCACACCACCAGCAGTTTTAAAAGTATTTTGTAACTTAAAGAATAACCATTTGATATATGCCAATAGCCCGACGGCAGACTCCGCTGCTTTGTGGATTTGGGAACCATTCTCTGTTATAGATGCTTTAACATTCCTCCAGGGATGGTTTTGGGGACTCAGCATTCATTCCATGTGGCTGCTGGTTCAGTTTGGCTCTGGGATTCGAGTTCTTATAAGTGCATTGAAATCTTCATTCACGAATTCTTCTCATTTCTTCCTATCTGGAGCCTTCCTGTGCACTGTCCATACCACATACGATTTCTGTGCTGCTTCCTGCCTGTAAAGTATAGACAGGGCAGTTTGATTTCATCTGTCTCCTCCTGCAGAGGGAGCACCCAGGAAGTCGAGCTCAGGGTCTGGATTGTACCCTGATATGTGGTGAGTGAGGTTATTGATAAGCGAATGTTATTCACCTCCCATGTGTCTGGAGCTCTGCTAGCTGAGTAATATGATTCTTGCCCTCTAGAAGTTCATGTTCACAGAGTGGGTGAGAGCCAGTGAGAGAACTTAATGGGCACACACGTTGCACTCAGGAAGCCTGAGTTCCATCATGGGCACTGCATGGTGCCAGGAGCACTGCTATGAGTAACCCAAGAGCCCTGTGCTGGGAATATCTCCTGAACACTGTCAGAGATTCCCCCGCTAAACATGAGTGGACAGAAACATAGCAGTACCATGCAGGGTGGTTGTGCATACTGCTGAAAGGGAAGTGCAGGGGTTTTGGGGACTGGAATGGGGGCAGCTAGCTCAAGTTTGGTCAGAAGTGCAGCAAGAAAAGGAAGAGGAGGTGAGTTCTCAGCCATACCAAAGGAAAGACAGGTTGGTGTGGACCATGAAAGTAGGGCAAAGAAAGGGAAGCAGGCGGTTGCAGGAAAATAAGAAGATTCTATAAGGTTCCAGGGAGCATCCCATGTGATCCATACCTCCAGTATTTGGACCACCTCTGAGAACTTGGGTGGGGCTGGGAGGGTGGGGGGCAAGCATCCCCCCACCCAACTTCTACACACAAGGTGTCTGTCTGTGAAAACATGCACTCCCAAGGCTCTTACAGTCAGTTACACACAATTTCACACCTTCATGGCAAAGATGCTGAGAAGCTTCTAAAGCATCTTATCTGTGCATGTGGGGCGCGTGCGCGCGCGCACACACACACACACACAACACACACACACACACACTGACTCTACAGAATGTATCACTCGCTGCATTATCTGATTACAGAGTATTTCTATCCTGGTTTCCCTAGAGCATTTCACTTCTAATTCCTCCCCAGACACCACCCTGCCTCCAGCCCCACCCTGGACTGAACCCTGACTCCCTGACTCTTTTCCCTTTCTCCCTCTGCCGTGCAAGGCTGGCCAGCCAGGACCCCCCTGGGCACTCAGCCAAGAGCTGATTTGGACTCAGGCCATGCAGGCTGGGTCTGCTCTCTCGTGCTTCCCTCCCCACCCCCACAGTTCTGCTTCATTCCAGGACAAAGCTCTGGTCAATGCGAAGCAAAGAAACACAGAGCCCGAGAAGTGGAAGTGAGCGAGCTTCTTCTTAGCCTCAGCCCAGAAGCTAAGTGGCGGTAAACTCTCCAGATTCCTACCTTCCTTTCTCTGCCAAGGTGGGTGCATGAGACAGAGAAAGAGCCAAGGGCCCCACTTCTTCCCAGAACCATGGACTGTGACCTCATAGGGCTGTGTGGTGGCTCTTCCTGGAACTGAGGGTTGGCAGTGCCCGAGAGATGGGACCCGGGCTTCGGCAGAGTTGGGGAGGAAGCCGATGTGGGGTAGAGGGGAAGTCTGGGAATTAGAGGTTGGTTGGTGGGTCTGGGAACCTGGGGAAGTGAGACATTTGCCCAATTTCACGCAGGGAGCGCATTCCAGTGCTGGGATCCAAACTCTACTTCTTCCAGATGGGAATCTTCGGTTCAATCTCTCATCTCTCCTCCCAAACTCATTCTCAGCTTCCTTATGTGTCACTCTTGCTGTAAAACCAACTGTGGTTCCCCACTGCCTCTGGAACTAATCCCAGCTCCCCAGCTTTGTACTGGATACCTGGATTCTGCCCCACTTAGCCACGGTCTTTCACAAGCTGCATCCTTCTCAGCCTGGTGCCTTGCCACTCTCTTCTCCCAGCTTGGAGCTCTTGCTCCTCTTTCCCCACTTCTGGTGGAGCCTTATTCATCACTCTCCACGGAATCAATCACTGTCCGCCCCGAAGTTAGAATTCATCACCTCTCCTAGTTTCCCCTAATCATTTATGGAATCCTTAAGGACAAAGATCATATCGTACTCCTTCAATCTTCCACAAGGTCAAACATGGTTCCACGCACACAGTGAGTATTCAATAAATGTTTGCTGGGTGAGTGAATGAATGAGTGAGCACTTGGCGGGAGAGGCTGGTGCTTGGATGGCAGAGTCCTGCCATGTCGCAGACACTACCTGTGCCCTCCAGTGCTCCTGAGTGGCGTAGCAATGTTCTCTGCACCTGGGGGATGAAGAAGAGGAGGTCTGGAAAAAGCTGCAAGGATTGGGGCCCCATCCAATCTGTGCCTGTCCGTCCCTCAGACCTGTGATCTTTCGCCTGCTCAGTGCATGACTGACTCTGATTCTCCCTAGATCTCCCAAGCCGGTTCAGAAGCCATCAGGAGGGTCTGTGGGGACCTTGGGGAGCTTCTCCTGCAGTGCTCCCTCTCCTGAGCTCAGTCTCGGTAAGGGCCTTTGTGTCCCCCCTTCTCCACTCACCTTCTACTGGTGTCTTTCCACCTGCTGTCCTGGCACCGGTGTTGGCCTACAGACACAGACACCCCAGGTTGTACACCCCTGATCTAGAACCTGTTGCAGAGCTTCAGCCTGGAGCTAGACTGCCTGATGCATTCCGGCTCTGTGATCCTCCAACTGTGTGACCCTGGGCAACTTCCTTAATGTCTCTGTGCCAAGTTCTGGGAGAAACAGGTGCTATGATCGCTTGGCACGGCTGCGAAGCCCTTTGGAGCCTGGACTGGCTCTGGGTGAACGTCCTGTGTGATGGCTATCCCTGTTCTCCCTCTGGGGTGTGAGCTGCAAGGTGCTGTTCCCATCCTTCTCTTTTCTCAACAGAGCTGTCTCTGGCCCTTTCTGTCTATGCTGGACCCCCACCCCACTACACTTTCGGGTCTCCCAGGGAAGACGAGGAAGCCAGCTCAGGCAGGAGAAGAGCTCCAAGGAAAGCCGAATCAAAGTGACTTTTGTGGTGACAGATGCTTAATAATAACTTTACAAATCCAGTTGAATTACTATGAATAACAACCCTCTTTTTTTTTTATGGATACCGTGCCTGTCTCCCAGAGAGTGCACAGCTACAACCCTGAAATCCACCCAAAAGAATCATTACTGGGAAAACAAGCTAAAAATAACCCCAAAGGAAGCAGTGCCAGCTCAGAAGCAGCTCTGTGGCGGTGGGGGCGGCCACGAGCCGCCGTCGCTGAGGGTGGGGTAATAGATTCTAATTTTTCAATCTTCAGTAGCCTGGGGTGGGAGGGCCCTGTCCCTGCCTTTCCCCAGCAGGCCCTGGTCACTCTATTCCCTGGGCAGTTTTGGTGTGCCAGCTTCAGTGGCCCGAGGAGGGGGTTAGCAGGTGGACACCAGACCCCTAGGTACCTGTTCACTTGGTCATTACCCTGTGGTGCCTGGACCACCCTCGCCTTCTCCCTGAGTGTTCTGGACCCAGAGACAACTGCCCCCACCCCACTAAGAGGGACCCTGTGTGCTGGACGCTCTGCTATACACCTGGCACCAGCCTGTCTGTCTCCTCTGACTGTCCTGTCATGTGGGCAGGAAAGGCTGCTCGAAGGGCTGGTTCCAGGACACACAGGAAGGAGAGCGTGGAGTGGGGCTGAAAAGCAGTCAGGCCTGCCTAATGCTCAGAGTCATCAATGAGCCTTTTGGGAGCCCTGGATGGAGGGGGTTCACCTACCCGGGGTTCATGGACTGGGGTGTAGGGAAGAGACGCAATACCCGGCCAAAATCAGGTTTCTGCTTGAGGGCATTTTTCAAGGTGAAGACTTTGTCTCTGTCATCAGGGAAGGGTCCTCACTCCAACTCAATGGAGGTGGGAGGTGGGAAGATAGCCTGGCGGGCAGGAGCACCGGCCTTGCACGTGTGGGTCCCCAAGTTTGATCCTTAGCATTGCACGATCCCCAGCACCATGGAAAATATGCCCTCCCCCCAGTCCATATATTGGGGAAGGGGTTTTCTAGGCAAGAAAAGTGTCTCCCAGATAAGAATTTCCACAAGAAATAAACTCTTCCATCAGAAAGGGATCCCCAAACACAATGACCTCTCAGTATCTGCATTGCAAACCATAATGGCCAAAAGTGGAGACAGAGAAGAAGAAAAGTGCCTATCACAGAGACAGGCTGGCAGGAGATACTGGGGAATTGGTGGTGGGAAATGTACACTGGAGGAGGGATGGGTGTTGGAACACTGTATGAATAAAACTGGATCATGAAAGCTTTGTAACTGTGTATCTCATGGTGATTCAAAAAACAAAAGAAAGAAAAAGGTCCACACTATCTGCAAAGCCTTGGGTCCAGTCAAGATGTGGGGTCAGGAGTGGGGTCTCTCTCTTTCTCTTTTAGATTGGGGGCTGCCTCAGGAACTGGTCCCCCATGCAGGAACTCTCATTCTGCTCCCACCAATGAGCTCCCTCTATGAGGCTTTTCCCTTTTCTTCCCTCAGCTACTTCCCTGGGGTTCCAGGTTCCCAACTGACCACCGGCACCAACTAATGAGGAGAGCTGCGGCCAGGCACCCAGGGGTTCCCGTTGGTGGGACCAATGCTCATTTCTCTCCCGCAGAGATGGCTGTTCGTCTGGGAATGCTGATGGTGCTCTTTTCTGAGTACCATGCCTTTCTCGTGATTGAAGTGTGTTCCTGCAGTGATGTGGCCAGATCCAGGGAAGGGGGTCTGTGGTCCCCTCTGCCCAGCCAGGAGGCTCTCTCTAGCTGGGGAAGATAGAGGATGTTATTGCAAACCAGGATGATGCAACCAAGGTCAGAGTGGAGTGTTTGATTGGAATGTCAGGGGCCTGGCCGGCTCTGGCGGGAGTGATTGATTCCCGAGTCCTGCTTGTCAAAGCTGCAGCAGAAGTTGAGGAAGCTGTAGGGCCTGGGAGTGATCGTGGGGAGCTCAGGATGGTGGGAGGCTGCCGACATGTCCTCTTCTGCAGGGAGGACTCCCAAGGGCCTGCTGTGTCGACAAGGGGAGACTAAGGCACCCAGGGAGAGGGTCACTTGGTGGCAGGCATCTTTTGGCTCAGGACAGAAGAGCCTCAAACCTCAGTTTTCAGTTCTAGCCTACAACTCTGTGGCCGTTGGCCCTCCCTCCTGGCCACTGCATCATTCCAGTTCCTGGCTGTGTTGAGCAGAGGAGGGCAGTGCAAGGGGGCAGGGTACCTGGGTACAATGGGACCTGACCCATCTGTCAGTCCCCCCCCCCCCCCCCTTCACTCCTCATCTGAGCCTTCTGGTGACTGGCAATGTGGCAGCGGAGGTGTAAGGTGACTGGCCCTGTCTATACCAGGCAGGAAACTGCCTGTAAGATTTAAAGACCCAGAGGTCAAACTCAGCGGGGGAGAACTGAGTTAGGGAACAGGGCTTGGTTCCACCGTCAGCAGGCCTATGGAATCCCACGGTGGTCCTGGCCTGGAGGAAGAGCTGTGGGTGGGCTGCAGACACGGCACTGCCACAGTCTTAGAAAGCCTGCTGTGGGCAGTGCCAGGTAGAAGGAGGTTAAGGCGAAGGATCCATGAGGTGCTCTTGCATATGAACAGCTCCGGGGAATGTGCTCATTCTCTGTGCCTGGGTGTAAGAGGGAGTGAGGGGACATATAGGCTGGGGGGTAACTGTAACGGGGAGCTGAGGTTGCGAGAGAGCTTGGAAGAATGTGGTGGCATAGGGGAGGAACCAAGGGGACAGGTGACCCAGGCCCTGATCTGTGCTTGGGATGTTGGAAGGGGAAGGCGGCACTGGAGGTCTGAGCTGGCAAGGGGCAGAGAGGAACTCTTGGGTATGGTGTGGAGGGGAGCCATCTCCAATGCACACTCCATATTTTTTTTTGTTTTATTTTTTAATTTTTAATTTTTATTAGTGAAATACCATGAGGTACAGTTGTAGACTTACACATTTTTGTGCTTGGGTTTCAATTTATACAATGATCAAATACCCATCCCTCCACCAGTGCCCATTTCCCACCACGACGGATTCCAGTATCCCTCCCAGCCCCCAGACCCCCCATCCCACCCTGCCTCTGTGGCAGGGCATTCCCTTTTGTTCTCTCTCTCCTTTTGGGTGTTGTAGTTCACACTCCATATTTTATACTCAGCCTCTGCAGGCTCTCCCAGAGCTCTACGCAGTGTAACTGTAAACACAATCCCCCTGATTTTCACCATTACTACCCCCACCTCACCACAGCCTTCATCACCAGTGTCAGCACTGTCACCTCATCATTACCACCATCATCACTCATTACCACCAACACTACCATCATCAGCCCCCTATGACCACCATTATCATTGGAGCATCCTCACCATCAGTATCAAAGCTCTTACAACCATCATACCATCACACTGTCACTTTACCATGACACCGTCACACAGTCACACCACCATCACACCAACACCCCCACCATCACATCATTACCTCCACCATCACACCATCACAGCAGCATACCACCGTCACACTATCACCCCCACCATCACACCATCACCATCATTCACACCATTATACCATTACCCAACCACCACATCATAACCCACACCATCACACCTCCACCCCACCATTACACCATCACACCTTCACCCAATCATCACACCATCACTATCACTCCACAACCACATTATCACCCCACCATCACACCATTACCATCACTCACCATTTCACCATCACTCACATCATAATACCATCATACCATCATCACCCCCACCATCACACCATCACCATCACCCATCACTTCACCATTACTCACACCATCACCGTAATCTGACTATCATCCCATCACCATCATACCACCATCATATCATCACGATCACAGATCTCATCATTACCATTACAACATCAATCACCATCATCCCCACCATCACATCTTATCTCTACCATCACTGTTGTCACCATCATCATCCAAGCATCACAGCTACGTCCATTATCCTCTTCCCTATTGTCATTGTTCTCATGACTTTCACTACCAACACCACCATGATCCCCATCACCACCACTGCTATTTCTCTCACTACTATCACTCCTGACACCATGACCAATATTTCCACCTCACACTCACCTCCAGAGTCCTCATTATCACTAATCATCATTCCTTGTCCTAGTCCTTGTCCTGCCTGATGCTTTACCATTGACTCCAACACCCTTTCATGCCCTTCCTCTACCAACAAATGAACCCGAGTCTTGTAAAGCAGAAAGGGTGGCTATGATGACCTCCACTGCTCCAAACTGACATTTATAGATGGTAAGTGGCAAGCCCAGGGTCAAATAGCACTCTTGTGGACAAGCTACTACCAGAACCAAGTTTTTGTTCACTAGCCAAAGCGCTTCCTACCCCATCTAATCTCCGGGCTGGCAGGGAGGAGGGGCCCTATCACCCCTTCCTTCCTGCCACGGCCCCTTCTCCTTGTCATTAGCATGAAGGCGAAAGGAAGATTCCAGCTTTGATTAAAGCAGTGAGGCTTTAGTTCAAGCCCATGTATCTGCTAAGGGGCACCTCCCTCTCCTTTGTTGAGCCTCATTTCCTCATTTGCACAAGTACAGGTTTGAGCCAGAGGAAGTGTAAAGGCTCTTCTATCTAGCCAGACTGTGATAGTGCCACAAAAAAAGATCACAGAGTAAAAGACAGCAAGGCATAAACAGAGACACACAGAGACCAACACAGACACTCAGGGAGGCCTGGGGAGACCTCTCTAGAACTCATTAAGATCTGGGGAGCTATAAAGAGAAACAGACCCAGAGAGAAGCAGGAACAGAGCCGAGAACTGGCCAGATGATGTAAGAGGCCAGAGCCCTGGAGAAAAGGGCAGGAGGAAGGTGCTGCGCTCAGGGTACAGGTCTCTGCTCAGTGCAGGCATGAGACCTGTCTGCAGAGGGCCTGGTGCAGAGCAGGGGAGTGGGGGTGGAGAAGGGCCCAGGCTGTGCAGATTGTGCCTGGTCTCCATATCTTCATGAATAGCAGGTTCCAGCGGCTACTGCTGGGACCTCGGGGAAGCCATCAGGCTCCCTCTCTGTCCTGCTAGTGGACACTACAAGCGAGGGTGCTGAGGCCACTGCTTCCAGCCTTGGCACAGAAAGGGCGGAATAATGACCAGTGTTGGCAACGAGGTTCATTGAAGGTGATGGAAGTAGGATAGAGGGGGGATGCCACTCCCTTGCAGAAAGTGAGGTAGTTTTCCCCTTTCTCCTTTGCTAGTTCCCTACACAACCGCATGGAGGTTAGACCCGCTCAGTGTGGGCCCTGGCACACAGAAACCCTGTGACCTTGAGCAAGACGCTGTCCCCTCAGCTGAGAGTGGGTGATAGTGGGCTGTGCTCATCTGAGTTGGGGCATGATGGTCTTTGGGGATGGCTCCCCTGGTTGCCCTCAGGCCTTGCTTTATGGGCAGCTGGCCCAGGGCTGCCTGCCCTTTGAGGGCTCTGAGCGTGGAGTGGAGCCATCCCTTGCATCTTCCATCATCTATTTTAGCCAGACCTTCAGTATTATCATGTCACTCTATAAAACCATCTATGACTTCCCGTTGTCCTCAGAACATGGTCCAGCTCCACACTAAGGACCCGAGGAACATCCATAGCCCTAGACCTGCACTGGTTGCTTTACCTGCCCTGCCTGTCTCCGTCTAGTCTCAGCAAAAACCCACCCAAGGGGCAGCCACAAGTCCTGCATTCCCACAGGATTCAGCCAGCTAGAGCTGGGCAGGCAACCCAGGCTGTAGGAGTCCAGAACAAGTCCAGAGCCAGGAGGTGGCCAAACAGGAGGACACTTACCCCCTGCAGGGAAGGCTCTGGTTTTGACTCCCAGTCCTGAGACACCCACAAAACTGAAAAGAAGGAAGAGTCCAGGAGACAACACAGAGCTGGAGCCTTGGGGGTCCTGGGGAACAGAGGTAAGAGGAGGTCAGAGCAGGGAGGGGGTGGAAGCTACAAAGAAAGTGGGGGCTTGGCTGCACCTGGGCTTTGCTGCTGGGGGGATTTCTAACCCCCAGATGAGGTGACCTGTGTCACCTGTAACATCCCACAGAGGGAGGAAGGAAGGGAGGGAGGGAGGGAGGGACCTCACCCCATCTCTGTGCCTCACTTTGCCCTTGGAATAGCTTTTGGTCAACCACAGAGAGCTGTTGTCTGAAGGTCCCAGCCGGCTGTGTGACTGCCCTGTGCTTCCCCTGGCCTGGAGACCCCTCCCATATTCTGACCACACCCCTCCTTCCTGCCTTGCTGCCAATTGCCCCATGCTGCCTGCTCCCTGCCTTCCCTTGTAGACTGAAATCTGCTAGGCTTGAGCCAGTGTCTTTCATCCCAGATCCCCGCTCCTGGCACCCAGCCTGACCTGCAGGCAGCCCTCATGTGTTGAACTAATGAACAGCTTCAATAGTCCCCGCGTCGGCATCAAGCACATGGCGCAAGACCTGGCTGGAGTGGGCTAGACACCCACCCAGAGGCTAGGCAGGCTGACTGCCGATAATCTGTGACCAGATGTTGAGGGGACTGAGATACCTGTAGGGTTGGGGCAATTCTGGACCAGTGAAGGTTCTGGGAGTCTCTCTTACAGGGTGTGGCTGGAGTCGGCACAGGTGCCTGCTTGGGGAGGAAGAACAGAGAAAGATGAGGAAGCCAGCAAGGACAGGAATTGTCCTCCATCTTCCTGATCTGGGGCTACCCGGGGACCCACAGCCTCCAGCTTTTGTGGGGAGGGAATCGCAGAAACACAATTTTCCCCACACCTGCTCCTCCTCTCTTGCATCTTTAGGTTTGGGAGGTGACTGTGTACTTCCTTAACGAGCAGACAGATGAGCTGCACAGGTTCCCCTGGGGTCTTCCCTTTCCACCTCCCCACCACTGCATACACCACCAGCAAGGCAGGTACTAGCCCCATCATGAGGCCAGCTGGGATAGATTGGGTCTGTAGAAACCGACTGTCCACAAGAGGCAGAAGGGGAGTGGGTGAATGAGGACCAACTGAGGAAGGTTGGACCAGCTGCAGAGGCTGGGGCGAAGGGGGAGCAGCTTCAGTCCTAAGCTCATAGGAATAGTGCCACCATTGTGGGGGTGTTCTCTGAGCCAGGCGAGATGGCAGGCACCACAGAGGTACCATCTTCTTGACACCCCGTCCCCTTGGTAGTTCACTACGTGTGATAGATAAGGAGGCCACTAGAGGTATGGGATTGGACTGTGATGAGGGGTAGAGCAAGGAGCAGGGGTGACCTCCGAGGCTCCATGGTCTGTGCTGGCTGAAGACTTGACAGGAGAGGAAGGTTTCCAGGTCTGGGGGTGTTTGCACTCAGAAGGGGTAGCTGTGGGCTGTGCACCGGGTCTTGTCAGATGGGTGACTGCTGCGTTTCTCCAGGGGTCCCCACCAGCATGGCCCCCTGAGTAATGTCTATCTACACCCCACTGGTCCTTTCCTGCGTGTTACAATGGCACTGCTGAGTCCCTTGGGTAGTGCTTTGTGATAATTCTGACTCCAACTTGTATGCAAAAGTGACACCTGTCAATTCCAGGACAAGCCATTTCTTGCCCAAATGAAGCATCTCTCAGCCTCTTGTCCTTCAGGCTAAGTGATTGGCCACAGGTGAACTATTAGCATCTCTGCACAACTGCCCCTAGAGAAGAGCCCCCCAACAGACAGATTCAGTGTGAGTGAGGGAAGAGTATGGATTCCAGCCTCTGAGATGGAGGCTCTTTGTTACTGCAGTTTTAGGAAGCCCCTCCTGGCTGAGACCAACTTGTCCCTCATTGCTGGATCAAGGCAGCAGGTCTGCCTGCTTCCATACCCTACTGGTGCCCTGAGAATTTCCTCCGAAGACCCTGGAGAAGGCGGAGTTCCACCATAGCTAAACTAGGATCCTGCTTCTGCTTTGAATGCAACCTCTGAGATCCAAAGGGACGGTGCTACTCCCCAGGTTCCTAGCATAGTCATCCATGTTTGTGGTTGATTCATCATTTGCAAAGATCGTGCATGCTCAGTAACATCTCTCTAAGGGAATCGAATACCCCCACAACATGGTCGGGAGACAGGTGGGAGGTGGAGGCACTTGAATGATGCTGTTTCTGAGTCACAGGCCTGGGAATGGGACCAAGCCTCTTGGCTTCAGTCTTGACTCTCCCACTCATTGTTTTTTGTTTGTTTGTTTTTGTTTTGGGACCACACCCAGTGATACTTAGGGGTTACTCCTGGCTTCGCACCCAGGAATCACTCCTGGCTGTGCTTAGGGGACCAGATGGGGTATTATGTGGCCTATTCATTGGGATAAGGGTGAAACCAAGATTCCAGGGAAGGAATAGAACCCAGGGAATGTGTCTCACTGACCAGTGAGAAAGACCCCTGCTAATGGGGAGAGCTGGATTCACAGAGAGAGCCCTGATATCACTCAAGGGCTCAAAGCAGGAGTTTGCATCTATGTAGCTGTTGGCTTTGGGGCCAACTCTGGAGTCTGCTTTCCTCCTTATTAGGTGACTCAGGACAAGTGACTCAACAATTTTGTGCCTCAGTTTCCTCCACTGCCAAGAGCTAATTGGGCCTCTCTCCTATGGTAGTGTGAGGACCAAATGAGATCACACACAAGGTCAAGACTCAGAATGGTTCTCGTAAGTACAAAGTGAGTATCTGCTATGACTTCATCATTAGCATCATTGTCACCATGATCTTGTGGCTTTGCATGAGTCACTCCCACTATATGGACCTCAACTTCCTGAGTTAAGAGATGGGGACAGTCAGTAAAGGTATCTTCTGATGATGGCAGGTACTGATTACTACCATATGCTAAGTTCATGGTCTCATTTAACCTATCACATGCCCCCGGCCCAGGATCAGAAGTTATGGGTTCTAACTCTGTCTATTGGACTGAGAAATGTCCTCAGGCCCTGCCCTAGAATTGCTTTGCTCATGGGGTTATTCTCCCAGATGCTGCTGGGGGGGTGGGGGGTGGGGGGTGGGGCATGTGCAGGACAGCCTGTGACATTCTGAGGGCAGTGACCTCTGATCTTTGCGAGCAAGCCCAGCTCTTTGTGTCCATGCAAATGTGAGTGACATGCTATTTCAAAGTATCACTTGGGGTGGGGGTGGCAGGAGGGATACTAGGAACATTGGTGGTGGAGAATGGCACTGATGGAGGGATGGGTACTTGATCATTGTATGACTGAAATGTAAGCACGAAAGTTCCTAAGTCTGTAACTGTACCTCACTGTGATTCATAAAAAATAAAATAAATAAAAATAAAGTATCATTGGGGGCTGGAGAGGGAGCTCAGGGGCCAGAGGCTCATGCCTGGCTTGCATGAGGTCCTGATGCATTTCAGTTCTCCTCAACAACTCATGACCTCCCTTCCCGTGTGTGCACTGCTAGTTGGCCCCTCACATTGCCTGATCTGGGAACTGGGCTGCGTAGCCTGGTTGGCTGATTATTGCTGGGCATTACCCCTGGGTCCCTTGAGCATTGACTAGGAGCCACATACCACCTCCCTGCCACAAAAACAAAATCTATTTTGGTCCCTGTGAGATATAACACATATTTGCTATGTGTTGGTTCCCCTGTGACATCTGTAATGATTAACCTTTGCTGCTTAATTATGTCACCTGCACATGTGTGAACTGAGTGCATGCACCTGTGTGTGTATGTGAGTGTGTGTCTGTTATTGGTTAAGCTATCTGGCCACTATCACTTTCTTTGCAATGATATATGAACTATGTGGTCTGCTTATATATGCGATACATTTTGTGTGTGTGAGAGGGAGATAGAGAGATTAGGTCTTCATGTGTAAGTGTATGTCTCTCTGTGCCGTGAGTTGTCTGGGCACTGTTGCTTTCTTAGTAATAATAGGTGATCTGTGTCTGGTTACCTATGTGATACTGTGTGTCTGAGAGAGAGAAAGAGAGAGAGAGAATACATATCCTTGCTCTGGAGACTGACATGTGTGAGTGTATGTTTATGTGTGTGTCATTACACCTCTATATACAGGATACTGGTGTGCATTTGCAGAATCAGGTCTGTGTGTGAGGGCATGTGTGCATGTGTGGGATCATATCTCCAAGTACAAGTGGCTGGTATGTGTGTGCCTGTATGCTTAGACCTCTCCAGCAGGGGTTGGTGCGTATGAGCATGTTTATGTCTCTGTGGGAGCCCATATGCATGTGCACATATGTGCGTGTGAGACCAGATCTCCATATGCTGGAGGCTGGAGCGTGTGCGTCTGTGTGCCCGTGGGCTGAAGGCCCCGTGCGTGCCTCTGAGAGGCAGAAGGCGTGTGTCGTGTGGGCTGGGGGAACTGTGAGTTAGAGGTTTAAACAGGCTTCCTGGTTGGCCTCGGTCCAGCGCTCCCCGCCCAGCCTCTGCAAACACTGCCTAGCAGACGGGCTGAGTTTTGAGACATGTGGAAACAGCCCTCTAAATATTTACCCGCCAGCCTGGTGGAGTGGCCTGATTCCTTTCCTTGCCTTCCCCGGAGTGCTCCTAGCCCCTGTGCTCTACCCTTCCCTGGAACTCAGTCCGGGACCAGTACTGCCTCCCAGGAGAGGGGATAAGGGAGCATGGAAGGCTAAAAGCACCCCACTCTCCTATTGGGCATGCACACCCCTCCCCCTGCCTTCATACCCAGTCTCCTGAGTATCCCTGTTCCATTCTGAACATGCTCTTTACATGCTCTCCCTCTGCTTCCAATCCTATCTACCCTTTAGCCTTTCTCTGTCCTAATCCTGCCTGCATTTATGCATATTTAGGCTCCTCTTTTAACCTCTTGTCAGTTCTAGAAACTTCTTCCCATGCTGTCCAGCCTCCGCCCACACCCCTCAGCAGAATCCAGGGCCCAGATTGTAGGCCATCTCCCTTCTACAGAGCCGGGGTGGAGCTCTGTCCATGGTCCTGAACCCCCAGCCTTCCTGGCCACCACACCTGACTATCTCGAGACCCTGGTGGAAATTCTTATCCAGAAATATCAGGAATTCTGAACTGGGTGAAAGGATCCAGTACCATGCAGGAAGATTTTCAATGCATATGTGTGCACATGAACAGGGTAAATCTCGTCGAGAGATAAGAGAGACAAAGACAGAGAGGCAGACAGATAGGAGAAGCCACTGGGAAATCAGAAATGCTGAGAAATTTACGGGCTGGGGTGGGGAGGGCTTTTGTTTTGACACCACTTTCAAATAACCCTGCTTCGAAAGAAGGCATATTATTTTCCTCTGGGAGGTTGGGGGAGTACATGCCCCTTGATTCTCTGTGCTGGAACAACTAATTAAGGGCAACCCTCAGATGTTGTGGCTCCCCGCTGGGACTGAGATTCATTTAAAAAAGGGAAGCTGGAGTAATCTGGGGCCAAGATTTGGGATCCGTGGTGAATCCCCCACAGTCCCCCTTAATCCAGGGCTGCCATCCAGACTAGCTTTCCCTACTTGCCCCTGCTGAGCCGTATCTATAATGCCAGAGCTCATCTGCAGGGCGCAGCTGGGAATGGGCAGACTCTCTGCTTTCTGTCAGAGCTGTAGGACCTTCAGGTATGTCACAGCCTATCCATCCTTTCCCCAGCTGGCTCCTCCCATCTACCCAGGCAGCTTCCACCTGCTGGATTTTCAGACACTTTTCAGATTCTGGGCCCTTCTGCTCACAATCACCTTGGGAGGGATGGCCATTCCCCTGGGACAGCCAGTCAGGGAGACCCAGCAGGTAACTGACTGGTGTGAGGTCCCACAGCTGGGCAGGGTGGGAGGCAAGCCCGCATCTCTTGCAGGAGAGTTGGGTGTGCCCCACTATCCCCTGATACAGCTCCAGAGCATCTCTGAGTGATGGTGAAGCCGCATGAGGCAGACTGGGCAGGGATCTCATATTTGCAAAGGCTCTGGAACTGCACTTCAGCCTGGAAGGCCCTCCTCATGTCCCGAGTAGGGGGATCTGGGGAAGCAATGAGAGGGAGGGGCTAGTAGCAACCAGGTCCGGAGAAGGCAGACTGTGTTCAGCCAACCGAGAAATGTCATGGCCTCAGGCTGCAGGCACGGTGCCCCTGCCCACAGCGACCGAGCCCGCCTGGCAGGGTGGGAGCCCAGCTAATGGCCATGTTTATAGCTCAAAGCATTATTAGCTCTTAGGAGTGCTCAGCCCTCACTTGTTGTCAGCAGCTGAGCTTATTGATTGAGTGACTTGATGTTTTTGCTTATTAAGTGGCTGGAATGCCTGCAGATTTGGGCCAGCCATGGCTGGGGGAGGCATGCATGAGTTGGGGGGCAGTCGTCTGGCTGTGGACACGATCCAGCCTTGTTCATTTGTGCAGGCACATGTGTTGGGGTGCCCGGCGCCTGTGTGCTGGCTCGCTGGGGTTTCTGAACACACTCTCCAGATAAGGAACCCGGGTAATTCACAGTCGGCAGTCACTCAGCTGCCCAGGGGCGGACTGGAGTCAGGATTTGGGAGTCTGGACATTGAATCTTGGCTTTCCCTTTCTGAGCTGTGTGACTGGGCAAATCTCTCACCATTTCTAAGCCTCGGTTTCCTTTGCCGGAAAATGGGGATTGAAACATCACTTGCTCTGCCTCCCTGTGAGACAGAGAAAGAAAGAAGCTCAGTAGACGGTAGAGGGCTATGCCCGCGTCGAGGAGCGCAGCTCATCACTAGCGTGGGCTGAGCTGGGAATGGCATAATTAGGTTTCTGTTCAGGAGACAGATGGGTGGAGTGGAAAACGAACAAGCTGGAGGATCCTCGGGACCTGTTGGAAATCCCAGCTCTGTGGGACCAGCCTGTGCAGCTCCCAATGACAGAAACTGGGCGTGGGGACTCATCTGTGGAATATAAAGTAGCAGAATGGGAGACTAACACCCAAGAATAGTAGATATAAGGGCCAGGAGGTTTGCTCCATGGCTTGGAAACCAGCCTCACATATTGGGGGAAAATACAGCTCAAATAGAGGAGGGAATACCAGGTAAAGGGTGTTTGAAGGGCCTGCTTGGGATGGGAGATGCATGCCGAAAGTAGACTATACACCGAACATGATGGCCGTTCAATTACTTGCACTGCAGACCACAACACCCTAAAGGAGAGAGAGAGAGGTAAAGGGAATGCACCTGTCACAGAAGCAGGGGTAGGGGTTGGGGGGAATAAGGGGGGAACTTGGGAGGAATACTGGGAACATTGGTGGTGGAGAATGGGCACTGGTGGAGGGATGGATACTCGATTGTTGTATGACTGAAGCATAAGCACAGAAGTTTGTAAGTCTGTAACTGCAACTCATGGTGATTCATTAAAAAATAAAAATTTAAAAAAACTGGGCATGGGGAGGCCTAGATTCCCATACTGGCTCTAGCACCACAGTGCTGTGTAGCCTCAGGAAAGGTGCTTTTGTCTCAGAGCTTTCTCGTTGATGTATCTGGAATGACTCTAAGCTCACTGTTCTCCCAGATCCTTCCCACCTTCACTTTTCGTGCATCTAGATGTTGTTGAGCTGTGTCCATCCAGCTGTGTCCATCCACGTGAGTGGACCTTAGTGGGACACGGTAGGCCTCTGGCTGTCTTGACACTGCCTGACATTTGAATGTCTGGAGCTTGAGATTCTCTTCAAAATATCCTGTGCAAGCGTTCCTGTGTGTGTCCACAGGGTCCAAGTGCCCCTGAGCTGTGTTGGCAAGCCTCCCTCTGCCCCAGCGTCCGAGCATACAGGCCCGCCCACTCGACTCCCCAGGCTGGCAGTGGGACTGGAAGACCAGCTGCCTCCCTGGTCTCCAGCAGCTAATAGGGAGAGCCCGCTTTAATAGCTGATAACAAGATGGGCCCATTAAAAGAACAAATTAACTGCAGGCCCAGAGATTACTTCCGTTCTGCTACTGAAGGGCTGTGGAATGTTGCCTCCATTTGTTAAGTGAGAAACCCTGCCCCGTGCATCCTCATACTAGGCTGCCTACTATCCCACCCACTTCCTTTTATGAAAGTCCTCTGTGCCCTGTTCAGCGGCCTGTCCTAGCACAGCACTCCTCAGTGGAAGCCTCCACTCTGTCTTTCCTTCTTCCCAGGAAGTGGTGGTGGTGGGAGCATGGGAAGAAATTGGAAGCCCAGTAGCCGAGAACCCTAATCTTCTTGCTGGCTTCCCTAGGAGAGACGTGGGACTAGGTTGGCCTTCCCTAACATGTATGATGCCTCTGTCTGTCCCTTGCACCCCCACCCCCACTTGGATTCTGCTGTCTTCTGGAAGGGCAGCACTTTCTTGCTGAGCACTGGGTCCTTCACCCCATCATTGGCACGCTGAACTGATGTGCTTTGAAGACTGACAGACAGTGTGAGAGTGGCCATGTGCTAGGCCCAGCCTCTGCCCCAGCAGAAGGGGAAGCTTAGAGGGTCCTTTCCCGCCCTCTCCACACAGAGGGCCCTGTGGAGCTGGAGAGAGCAGAGAAGTAGACTCTTACCCCAGATGCTCACAGAAGATGGGGTGTCTTGATGCATCCATGGGGCTTGACCCTGGGCCATGCAGGGCTGGAGAGGGCTCCAGGAGGAGGGAGCAGCAGGAATAGCACTTGGACAGAGTTCTTAGGGAGACTGGCACCTGGCAGATGACCTTGCACAAGGTAGCTGCTCAATAAACGCCTCTGGGTGAGTGCAGTTATGACATGTCTGTGACATATCATGGGCATCATCAGCAGGATCAGGAGAGAAGGCACGTAGGCTTCCTCATCTGTGAAATGGGATCATCAACATGGTCTCACCAGGGAAGGGGAGGGGTGCACAGTGCTGGCACAAGCCCAGACGTGGCACTATTAGGAAGTCATCAGCCATTCTTGGCTCCCTCTGGGACAAGTGAGTCCTGCTTTCCCAGAGCAGGGCACCATCTGTGGGAGGCAGGAGGCTAAGGTAGGGTGAGGGGAGCCCCAACAATAGGATTTTATGCCTCCTCCTGTCCTGGGCCATGCTCCTTTGCTGCCTGGAGCAAGGCCCAGATACTTGAGGCAAGATGAGAGGCACATCTTGGGGATGCTGGGGGTTGAGAACATCCACAACACTGTAAGAGTGAGGGTGCTGTTCCTCAGGGTGGGATCTGGGGTGCAGGTGAAGGGATCCTGTGGGAGTTTTGGGACAGGTTCTGTTCCCTGTCTGGGCCCTTTCTGTCCCACCTTGGGAGAAAACGCTTCTCTTTCCCTTAGCTGTGCTGAATGGACTCTTCTGGGAAAGTCTCCAGCAAGCATCCTGAGGAGTGTAAGTCCTCCATGGTGAGGCACCATCGCTTTAATAACGGGGGTGGGGGAACCTACCTTCAGTGTGTGCATCTACAGTTCAGAACGGGGTGAGCAGTTTGGGATGAGCACCTCAGAGTCAGGGGAATGAACCAGCTTCTTCTCTCATGGCCGTCAAGGGTGATTTCACTCAAGTGGGCGATGGGTCAATATGTTGCTGAGCACTGTTCAAGGCACTGAGTGAAACCAAGTCTACTGTAACCTCATCCAGCTTATAGGCCTGTGGGAAGAGCAGCTTATAGGCCTGTGGGAGGAGCAGATAGTGAGTAAATAAATAAAAGTGAAATCCTCACCAGGCAAAATGTACAGAAAATAGCTCTGGAAGGCATCAGATGGAGTGGGCTCAGAGTCCTGGAAACCCCTTTCGGGAACAGGGGACCCCATGGGTATCTGCAAGGACTGTTTTGGGTAGTGGGGACAGAGGGTGTGAAGGTTTTGTCTGGGGCCCTCTGGGAGCTTGTGGAACAAACGCGGGAGTGTGTGGGGCTGCAGTGGTAGGAGTCGGGGTGGTGGATAGTGCCCCAGGATGTGGTAGGACCATATGTGATGGACAGCACCGTCTGTTTGCAGATGAGGCCCTTGCTTCTCTGACTTGTAGGAAGTTACACACCCCTGGCCTGTAGCATGGTGCCTGGAGCACAGTGAATGATGGTTGGGTAGACATGAACAGCAAAGACAGCACTAGTGGGATCTCAGGGTACTGGAGGGAGTGAGTCCCCTGCCCCAGCAGGAAGATCCCACCTGCCAAAGTGTCATAGCTCCTGGTGCCCAGAGCAGATGGAGAAGAGTTGGATCCCCATGGAGAATCCCATCTGGGTTGACTCTGAATTCTTGGTGGAGTTTGGGGGTGGGCAAATTTGGAATGGAGCCCAAATACTGCAGGCCAAAGTTGACACAAGTCCCAAAGAGACACAGAGCTCGCTGGCTCTGCAGCGCTCCCAGCTCCAAGGGCCTTTCAGCTCTGTCCTTCTCTCATCCAGTCCTGCACCCACTTTGGTTCACTTCTAACTGATGAGGAGGCAGGGGCTTAGAGAGGCCTGGGCATTGCATGCCAAGGCTGCAATAGCACCAGCATTTTCCAACCCCCCTTCGGGGCATGGGTCTCACTGAGCCATGAGCACTCAGGTCTCCCAGGAAACCTGGGGTCTCTCTAAAACAACTGCTCTGAGTCAGGAACTGCTGTGTTCTGTTCCCAGCATGGTCACCACGACCCCCGCCCTCTCTTCGACAAGCCACCCACCCGCATGCCCAGGATGGTCGAATGAGGGACCTAATGGAGGTGCTTCTGGCAGGCCGGCTCCAGCTTGGACCCCAGAGAATTCACAGTTCGGTTTACAGGGCAGATGGGTCTGGGGGGTAACTCCTCTAAGCTCTGGGAGAAAGCAGGTAAGTGGTGCTGGCGTCTGCCCACCATTCTGGAAGTCTCCAGTGCACCTGGCCCCCACCTGTTGCCAAGGCTCCAAGAATCCCCCCTCCCCCGGCCCCCTCAAGACATCTATCTCCATCACCCTGGCCCGCCTGGTCCAGGCCCTTGTCTTCCCAGGCTGGGATCACTTCCTCCTCTCTGCATGCTTGGCCCCAGGCTCCTACCTCTAATCCATTCTCCACACCGCAGCCAGAGTGATCTCTCTAAAGTGCAATTCCGGTCATGTTGTCCGGCTTAAAATCCGTGCATAGCTTCCCTTTGCCCTCAGGATGAGACCAGGCTCTTTAGCATGCTCACTGAGTGCTTCAGGCCCACCCAGACGCCTCCCTCCCTGCCCACCTTCCAGCAGCCTCCCTCCGCCAGTCCCCAGTCTCTCTGCCTGCCACAGGCTGGAGGCCTCTCCGACTTGGCACACATTGCTCCTTTGCTCAAGCCATATTCTCAGGCCTCATCACTCCTTTAATAACCCCCATACCACCCCCGTTGCTCTTCATGACTCAGCGTTCTGAAACTTCTTCCCGGAAGTCTTTGTCAATCCTGCCTGACCCAGCCGTGGCCTTTGGGGCTCTCTCTGGCCAGGAATCTTGCCGCCCGCAGTCTTTTTTCTCTCTCCTCTTCTCTAGGTAGCAGGTCATGTTCATCTAGGTCACCCCACTGCCTGCAGGGGCTCAGTAGATGTTTGAGGGCGGAAAAGAATCCAATGAATGAATAAATAAACGGATGTGGAAAGCATTCATTCCTGCCCATGCATTGATTTGTTTATTTGACAAATCCTTGCTGACTGCCCCTAGAAGCCAGGGGCTGGGCACACGGAACTCAGCCTGCTCAGCCCTGCCCTGGGAGCCATGCTGGAAGCTGTCCTTTTACCATAGCTGAGGTTTGGGACCTTAGGCATTTTCTGTGCCTGGAGCAAGGGGAAAATGCTTTGGGGTTAAGAAAGTAAAGCAGACATTCAGGGCTGGGGTTGGAGCTGGGGCCAGCCAGGGCCCTCTGGAGCCTTGGGTTCAACTCCCCAGCTCACACTCTGAGGGTGTCTCAGCCTGCAAGGGACACAGTGCCTTCCGAGGCCCACCCACGCTCTTCCTCCCACTCCTCTCCCTCAGCCAGTCCCTTCCCAACCAGGCAGCTTAACTTAGGCCTCCCGGTTGGGCTTTTAATTTGGATTTATTGCCGGCCGTGATTGTATGTTAAACAAACTCCAGGCGATTATTAAAAACATGATTATCACAGTTTATTGTCTCGCTAGGTCCTCAGTGGGGGGTTCTGGTGCCGAGAACCGGCCAAGCCTCTCCGATCCAGTGAGGGGTTGTGAAAAGGGGTCCCTCCCCATTTCTGTTCTTGTCACAAATCCAAATGGAGTCGGTGGCTGTGGTGACGGGGATCCATCTGACAGAGACCACAGCAGGCGCAGGACTGTGCCCAGAGCACAGACTGAGTATGCGTGAGGCCCGGACCCCTGGGACTCTGAGCCTCTCCCGACTTCAGTTCTCTCTTCTGCCCACAGGACAGTGGGACCAGATGAAGCCAAGGACCCCCTGGGGCCGGACAGACTTCCTGTTGTTCTGTAGAAAGATTCCAGCCAGGGGACCTAAAGGCACAGTCAAGCCAGAATGTTCCCTTATCCTGGACCTCCCATGAAGAGCCTCCACTGTGGGAGACTCAGCCAGGCCAGACCTACATGCTTTAGGGGGTGGCCATTCACTGCGAGTCCCCCTGGGCAGAGAGCATGGTTAGCCTCCCCGTCGAAAGCAGTGAAGAGGGGGGACTCCTGGCCCAGAAGCCTCCTCCTAGTCCTGTCTTAGACCTGCATTCCCACTTGAGGTCCAGCTGTCAGGGCCAACCCCAGCTTCCTCTGGCATCAGATTGAGGGGGACAGTGGCTGACCATACAGAGCTGGACAGAAAATTGCCCAGAAGACAAAGATGCAAGGTGGTATGGGCGGGAGCTGCTAGGAGGAGAAGACTTGGCCAGTGGTGCCCCCTTGACCCTGGATCTGTCCACCTGCATCCCTGGACAGCCCAGACACTCTCAAACACTGCTCTGGGCCTGCTGCTGGGCTCTATTCATCTCCCCACGGCCCCTTCCCAGAGAGAGGGGGGTCCCCTATGTGCCCCACTGGCCCTTCAGACCTGAGAGAGGAGAGCAGTAGGCCAGTCCCCCACCCTCAGCCAGCCTTCCTGCATTGCTCCCTCTGGTAAATTCAAACTTCCTGAGGTGTGTGCTTGCAGGGGGCAGGGAGGGGGTAGGGTCAGGGGTGGGGGAACTTGTCGGTTTCACGCTCCATTGAGGAGGGCAGAGGAGGACAGGGGGCCTAGCCTCTCCCAAGCTCCCAGTATCCACCAGCGCCCCCTGGCTCTTTCCCGCACTGTACCCCTGTGGATTTTCAGGCCAACGCTTGAGCCAATCCCAAGGTTGATGAATCTTTCATGAATTCCAAGTAGAGGCACCTTTAAAAATTCAGAAAGGGAGGATGTGGGGAGAAGGCTCTGCTCCCCCACCTCGCCTGCTCCCCATGGTGTACCATTCCTCAGTGTGGACCAGGACTGGGGGGCTCAGAAGAACCCAGGGCGCATCCCCCCACCCCCACCCACCCAGACCGAAGGCCTGCAAAACAAAGCCGGTCCCCCTGCCCCAGAGGGCTAGAGTCCCCCTTTCTCAGGAAAACACAGGCAACTTGGAGACTCTAAGGCGGCCAGAGAAGAAAGAAAAAGCCTGGAACATCTTCTTATTGCGTGGAGGTAAGAAAACCAAGCTGACTCCGGGGAGTTGGCCAGAGACACCAAACCCCCCACGCACGCTGTGAGGCTCAGGGGCTCCCTCTGGGCCCACCACACCCTCCTGTGCCCTAGCTTGGGGCTTTGAGTTCAGCCTCCCCTGCCCGGACCCCCAGTAGCAGCAATCTCTGGGATGCGCAGGACAGAGGGTCCCCCACCCTGCGAGGCTGCTAGGACAGAGAGTGGGCAGGATGCTAACTAAACCTCTCTGAGCCTTCTTGCAAAAGCAGATGATGCTAAGGGTTCAGTGAGCCAAAATGAGGAGAAGCTCCACCCTGGGGCCTTGGGAATCAACAGCAAGAAGAGAGACCCTGGTTCCTCTAAGCTGAGGACAGTGTGGGGAGGAAGGACAGGAATTGGAGGTGACTGCAGTGGTGGTGGCAACGCCAGTGTCTTTTCTACCTGGAGACATCATTGTCCAGATGCAGTTTTACCAGATGCATCATTTAATCAGATTGCAGTTGGATTGAGAGGGGTGAGCTGGGTTCCAATTCAGAGCCTGCTAGTCCCTTGCTGTGTGACTGTGGGCAGAGTGCTAAACCTCTTTGAGCCATCTCCTGACAAAAATGGGCGATGCTGAGGGTTCAGTGAGTCAAAACAAGGGGAGGCCTCGTGTGGTAGAAGCACTCATTGTGGGATCCTTTGCAACTAGTGAAACACCTGCCTGAAATCTGGCCTCTGTGTGGGCAGAGAGCTTCCCCCTTCCTATGGTCTTTTTCACCCTCCTCCTTGAAGCCCACCTGATCTCTCTTCTGAGTCCTTCTCACTTGGAGACACAGAGAGGTGCCATACCGCGCAGCTTCAAGGCTACCATTTGCATGATTGTCCCTGCAAAGTGGATCCTTCACGGTCACATACCATCTTTTGGGCCCCACCTGGGACCCTTGACAGGGAGGCGTGCATGGCGCCCCGGAACCCTCTGGTTCTCAGACAGAGAATGTCGTGTGGTTGATTTTTTTTCCCGCTGAGCTCCCTCCTGCTGGAAGCTTGGCCTGTTACCTGATCTGCTTCTCTCTGCATTTGAACTTGACTCTGAGAACTGAGATTTCAACTTGATTCCCATCATTTAGACGCCTGTGTGTGGAACCACTTTTCCCTCCGCCAATGTGCCTTGTTTGGATTTCTGAGCACGTAAGATTCTAGAGACACTTTTTTTTTTTTGGTCTATTTCAATTGCACATTCAGAGGCCTATAAATGGAGAGATGCTGAGTAATGACCTCAAAAAACAAAGCATTGGCGGGGTGGGGTGGGGGGGCGGGACTGTGGAGATAGTCCAGGGATTAAGGCATTGCTCTGCACACGGCCAACCCTGGTTCTATCCCTGACCCTGCTGATGTCCCTGAGCATCATCAGGAGTGACCCCTGAGCACAGAACCAGGAGTAAGCCCCGAGCACTGCTAGCTATGACCTCCAAACAGAAACAAACAAACGAACAACAACAAAAATCCAATATATTTTGCATCAGAACCTAACGCGTGGACCCTAAACAGGGCATCTGGGCTTGCACCTTCCTGTCTTCCAGCTTAAGGTTCTGACTCTGATGTACTTCAAGGAGCAGCTGGGGGACCCCAGGGTATGGAACACAGAGACCCCCTTTATGCTTGCTTGAGATTTATATTGGGAACACTGTCCTTTTTCCACTCCATCTGTGTGATCCCGACATCACACTTGTCTCTGGGTCTCACTCCCTTTCCAGCAAAAATAAGACTTATACGGGCCAGAGTGATAGTAGAGCAGGTAGGGCACTTGCCTTACTTACAGCTGACCCAGTTTCAATCTCCAACACCCCATATGGTCCCCTGGGCCTCACCAGAAGTGATCCCTGAAGTGTAGAGCCAGAAGTAAACCCTGAGCACCTCCAGGTGTGACCCCAAACCCATAAATATTTAAATATCTAATAGTTAAATATTTAAATATTTAAATAAATATTCAAATATTTAAATGAGAGAGATAATAATGTTCTCCCCCAACCTCCACTCCTGACAACAGACAGTGAGATGGGGGACAGATGAGTCTGAGAAATGGCTATTAGCGTGTGAAAAACACGTTCACCCAAGAACGTTGGTTCTTGCCCATCCCTGTGTCACTGAGCAGATGGCAGGAGCCCAGAGAGGCCAACTCATTCTGTCAGAGATTGCAGAGATTGTCACATCACGGGGATTCCCACCCACACCCATCTGAGCCCCCTGAAGTTTAGCTTGTGCTTTCAGTTCAATATCCCTTTTCCGTACTGTGTAAAAAAACACGTATCACATAAAACAAACCATTCCAATGATTTTAAGCGAAGGTTGTGGTGGCATTAAGCACAGTTGCATGTGGAAAAAATGTGCCCATTCTCCACATGTTGACCATCGTCATCTTACTACCATTCTCATTAAACACGCCCTATCCACCCCCCATTCTCTCCTCCACCCAGCCCCTGAAAACCACCACGCCATCGTCTTCCCCAGGACCCTGCCTACTCTAGGCTCCACCCGGAAGTGGACTCAGGGAGCTGGCGGATTTGGTCTGTCTGTGGCTGGCAGTGTATTTCACTTAGCAAAAAGGCTTTGTTATTCCTTTAGGTGGTAGCACATGTGGGAACTTCCTTCCCCCTTAAGGCTGCAGTCTGGATGGAGAGGTCACACTGTGTTTATCTAAGGACGTAGGGAGCTTTGGGAGGGGGACTGCTGGAGTCAGGGCCACACCCAGCAGTGCTCAGGGTTTACTCCTGTCTCTGTTTGTTCAGGAATCACTTGTGGCAGGTTCAGAAAGCCATATGTGGTGTCTGGGATTGCACCAGGGTTGGCTGCATGCAAGGCATGCAAGCCTTACCTCTGTACTCTGTCTCCGGCATATGCGTTAATGCTTATAAGGAACTTGGTAGGTATAAGAAAGTATGAGTCCCGTGGTTTACTCTTGTTGGTACTTATTCAATTTCTCAACTTTTATCACTTTCTCGACTTTTCCACAAGATTCAATTCTTCAATATTAATAATCTCATCATCAAAAGTTCCCAAACTTATTTAGCCTAGCACCCTCATTTTAGGGGGTAAAAAATAAATATATATTATTCAGTACTCCTCTGGAAATCTTCCATCTTTAAATGAGCAAACAGAGAGTGCCCCCAATTTCCTTGAAGATGACCACTGCCTCCATCATGCAGTATCCCTCCCCAGGTGTGGTGTCACCCATTTTAGGAAACACTAGACATGACAATCAGTTTCTATCACTTTAAGAAGCTTCCTTTTGTTTCATGATGGCCTAGTCTCCTTGAGCTCTGGCTCTGGAGTGCCTCTAGCCACCAAGAGAGCTTGGGCCATCCCTGCAGTGCTGGCCTCAGGCTCTTGGAGGTCAATTGCATGGAAGTGGGAGCACTCATAGCCTGGTCTTTGGGGGTCTCCTCACTCGCTGTCCAGGGCACTGTCTGGAAAGATGCTGCAAGACCAAGGTCCGAGAAGCTCTGGGTTTCTGAGCAGCTTCTTGGAAGCCACGAGCTCTGACTCTACCACTGACCCCAGGCTGGCTCTGCGTGTCGAACAAGCCGTGCAGCCCTGCCTGGGGAGCAACTGGCATGAATGATGACCTACCTGCACAGCGAGGCCGCTCAGCTGACAGCTGCAGCCCCTGGACCTGCTGTGCTGGCCAGTCAGCCTGTGCGTCTGGGTTGGAGGGTGGCCTGATTAAGAGCTTTGTTCAGCAGTTGCATGGGGATTTATGGTCCAAGATTTTGTATCCTCCTAAGATTCACGGTAATGCTTTTCCCCCATTGTGATCCAATTAGGAGGTGGGTTCTAGGTGAGATGGTTATATCATGAAGGTGTGGGCCCCTAAGGATGGTGCCCTTTAAAATGGGGTGTCTGAGAGATAGTACAGGGGGTAAGGCACTTACTTTTCACACACTTTGGTCCTGGCACCCCATATAGTCCCTTAAACATCACCAGGAATGATCCCTGAGCACAGAGCCAGGAGTAAGCCCTGAGCACCATCAGGTGTGGGGCAGAGAGCTACTCCAGGGAGTAAGGCACTTGCTGTTCATGCAGCCAACCCATGTTCAATGTCTGGAACCACATAGGGTCCCCTGAGCAGTGCTAAGAGGCCTCACTCTTACCACGACTGAATACCAGCAGATTCACAGCAGGACTATTGAGTATTGGGACACTGAGTATTGGGGGGTGTCTCCTGGTCCCCCAGCACTGCTGGGGAGGTAATCCGCCCAGTAAAAAGTAGAGGCCAGAGAGAGAGAGAGAGAGAGAGAGAGAGAGAGAGAGAAACAGACAGACAGAGAGAAAGATAGATTTCTTTCCCTACCACCTTTTGCCAGCATGTGGGACCTTTAGGAAATTTCAACTGGCCAGGGGAGAGGATGCCTTGATCTGAGCATCACCTGGGCCAAATGCAGTAGAGCCCAATGCAGGTTGAGAGCCAGCATTGAAAAGGCAATTGGGGTGGGGGGGGATGGGGGGTGGGAGGGATGCTAGGACCCATGGTGGGGGAGGATGGGCACTGGTGGAGGGATGGGTACTTGACCATTGTATAACTGAAACCCAAGCACAAAAATTTATAAGTCTATAACTGTAACTCATGGTGTTTCACTAATAAAAACATGATTAAAAAATAAAAAATAAAAAATAAATAAATAAAAGAAAAGGCAATTGGAAAGTTATCAGGTGCAAAGTTATCAGCCTCCAGACTTTTCCTTGGTTCCAGAACTTCCTCTGCCTAGTGTGGGCAACCTACTATTGATCTTTAAGGACTTAGTCCAAAGTTACCTCCTCTGGGGAGCTTCCCTGATTGCTCTGGGAAACTTACTTTTGGATCAGCTGTGCATTTGTGATGGAGATCTTTGCTCATTCATCCCATTACTTGGGGTCCTTCTAAGGGGAAGGGCATATTAACATCAAATTTATTCCTATCATAAAGATACGTCTACATAGGATGCCACAGCACTTTTATAAAATGATTGCAGTTCTGTGCTAAGAATCATGTTCTGATTAAAAATGTCATCATTTATTGTGAGACACAGTCTCAGATTTAGGCTTTGGCTTGTTAAATTGAGCTAGAGATCAACTAGAGATTTTGAACGTCACTGAAATAAGGCAGTCAGAATTTAAAAAATTCAGAGCTCAGCATCAGGTTTTTCCTATGCCTCCCACAATCTCCTTTCCATTGTCTTGTTTTTCTTGTAGCCTTAAGGTCAGATGTCTTGGATAATGTTTCAACCACGAGCAGCTATATTCTTACTGAAAAAAAATTATCATGTCATTTGAAAGTTAATAGTTTTAAAGAAAGAAAATAAAACAGTAAGAGCTAGCTCAAATCCACTTGCTTATACAAAAATGGTGACTCTTTCAAATCTTGTCATAGCCTGAAAATCCTACTCTCAATTCGACTCCGTGACTTTGTCATGTCCAGGGACGCGACATTGATGAAAACCAATAAACATAGACAAAAAAGTCAAATGATTGATGCTTACAGGCAGAGCTTCAATTCCCCCAAACACCTAAGATTATTTGTTGGGTCCTCCTTCATTTCAGGGTTCATAGCCTTTATATATTAGAGACAATCATATCTAGGTGCTCTGCAAATGTCCTGGACCCCCTCAAGAGGGATTTCACCGTGTACAGAGATCCTATAAGGTGGTCCATCGCTTGTGGGTGGTGGTCCTGAGGGGTAAGCAGGAATTGCACCAGCTCATGGCCCAGCAGCAGGCAGGGTAGAGCAAGTTGTCAGCAAGTTTGAGCTCTCACTGCGTGTTGGGCTATTGTGCCGTAAACCTTTCATTGCAGGATACCCTGAAGTTCCCAGAACACTTGCAGATACTCTCAAGCAAGTGGTATTTCTACTCCTTACCTGGAATGATAAGTTCTTGTTGAGAACTTGCCCTGAAGGAAGTTCTCTCCCAGGATGCCTATGCACTTGAGTTATTTCCCAGTTTTATTTGCAGTAACATTGGGGATTGTGTGACTTCCGGGACCTGTACTCTCACACTGATGCCTGGGAAGATTCAAGGGAAGCCTTTGGTTCCACTCTAACAGGAACATGGGGACTCTCAGCTGGTAGCTGGAGTAGCCACCTGTTTAGCTTTCACCTGCTTTCTCCTACAGGAGTTTAAGGCTCTCGTTTACTTAATTTTTATTTTGCTTTTTGGTGATGGGCCTTGCTGACTTCTTCAAATCCTATTTTTGAGTGGAGGATTAAGAAAGGGGAATATTTAACCGGCAGAACAACTTCCTTGCTAGTCCCAAGCCCCCTGACGCAAGCTTCTATTTTAACATTGATCACATTTTATTAATTAGGTTTTCTGTTTGTTCATTTGTTTGGGGTCCATACCCAGTTACTGCTGGCTCTGCACTCAGGAATCACTCCTGGTGACTTCGGGGGACCATATGGGATGCTGGGAATCGAACTCGAATTGATTGTGCACAAGGCAAGTGCCCTACCCACTCTATTAACTCTCCAGTTTCCAATTAGTTTATTTTAAAATACTTTACAAGCAGTGAGAGGACTGGAGTGATAGCACAGTAGGTAGGGCTTTTGCCTTGCATATGGCTGACCTGGCTTCGATTCCTCTGTCCCTCTCAGAGAGCCGGGCAAGCTACAGAGAGTATCACGCCCACACGGCAGAGCCTGGCAAGCTCCCTGTGGAGTGTTTGATATACCAAAAACAGTAACAACAAGTCTCACAATGGAGACATTACTGGTGCCCACTTGAGCAAATTGATGAACAACAGGAGGACAGTGCTACAGTGCTACAGTGCTTACAAGCAGTGCTCTGGGGGCCCCAAGGGACTCTCTCTATCTTAGTCAACTGGCCTAGGCAGTTGGATATAAGGGTCTGAGGATGTAGTGCTGCTGGAGCCCTGCAGTGCCTGGAGTTATCCAGGTCACACGCCACTGAACTCCGGTGTGATGTCCCTGGCCCCTTGCTGTGTTTTATGATGATGATTTGGTTACATGTTTGAGCTCTGTCTGTTCCAAGCTCAGGCCGCCAGCCCCTCTCCCTCTAGCCGGAGACCTCCACTTGCTCCAAGAGTCCAGGAGGGACTGTGGCTGAATCTCCTTGTTCAGACCCCGAAGCTACAACAATCATTCTCACCCTCTGTCCTATGTGGACCTCTGCCTCCCACACACGCACGGACTCAGGACCAGTATCTTTCAGGTTCTCTGAGCCTCTCCACAATGCACAGGCAAGGGCTATGGGTATCAAGAAGCAGTGAGAGCACCCAAAAGAAGAGAGAGAACAAAAGGGAATGCCCTGCCACAGAGGCAGGGTGGGATGGGGAGAATGGGGGGAGGTGGGAGGGAGACTGGGATCAGTGGTGGTGGAAAATGGGCACTGGTGGAGGGATGGGTACTCGATCATTGTATAATTGAAACCCAAGCACAAAAATTTGTAAGTCTACAACTGTACCTCATGGTGTCTCACTAATGAAAATTGAAATAAAAAATAATAAAAAATTTAAAAATAAAAAAAGAAGCAGTGAGGAGACGGAGGGGGGGTGGAAATAAGGCATACCAATGGTACCCTCCATTACCCAGCCCGTGGGGAAAACTCTCCCCCCTACTCCTTCCTTTGGCCATCCTGGTGATAGTCAGAGCAGCCCTGGAAGGTACCCCTAGAGTCAAAATGCAAGGTCCTTATCTCAAGAAGATTCAGCTCATACTGTTCTCTCTCCCAGCTTTGCCTCCTAGAATCCCCCTCATGGCATCAAAGGGGCTACCGAGTCTCCAAAAGTCACACAATGACTTCCAGGCAGCCTCCTTCTCTCTATGGGGTTAAGGAGGAATGCTGTGATCTCAGACCATTGCCCACACTCCGAGCCAATGGGCCACCTTACAGAGGGAGATGAATTTTCAGAGATGAATTTACAGAGGGCTCCAGAGCATGGCCAAATCCTTCTTAGTAAACCCGCCATTGCATAAGTGCATACCCAAATAGAATTGAGTAGACTCTGAAGGTTTACTTGAAGAAATGAGAGGGATGGTTTGAGGTGAATATGGGCCAGAGAAAGGCCCAGGGCCTTCTGCTTGATCTGAGAGCCAGACTGCCAATGGCAGCATCCCAAATTGCAATCCTGTGGGGTTCTGACTGCAGAGGGAGCTGGGTGGGGGTGCAGCCAGGGACTTGAGGTGTTCTCCTGAGGTGCACGGGCTGCTATTGGCCCCAATGCTGTGTCACACATCTTTCAGGATTTTTCCCCCCAAGCAAGTTGAAAACCTGATGTTGATGTGAAATCCAGATTTTCACATGTTGACAACCAACTCAAAAATTTAAAAGCTCTGTGAATACAGTGCGTAGAACTTATTTGGATCCCAATTCAAACAAACCACCTGTGAAAAGACACTTTTGAGACAATTAGGGAAATTTAAATACTCACGAAGTAATAGGCGCTAATAAGGAGCTATTCTTCATTTTGTAAGGATGATAATGGTTTTGTGGTTCTGCTTCAGAAAAGTCTTTACCTGTAAGAGAGATGCACTGAAGGATTATTGGGGAGATAGTGTGAGGTCTGGGTTTCCTTTAAAATTCCCTAGGAAGGAAAAGACGTGTGTGGGGGAATAGAGGTGGAGGCGATTGGTGATATGGGCTTAGCAAAGTAGCTGTCAGTGCTGGAGATCGGGAGTGGGTTTCTGTATGCTCGCTGTACTGGTTTCTGCCGTTTGGAATATTAAACATCTCCCAGAAACGAATAGTCTGGTCTGAACAAAATCTGTTGGTGGGCTGGATATGACATAGATGCCCCACTTTCCAACTTCTCATCTGGAACTTGGTCCCACTCAGAAGCCATAGGCCAGCAGGATGTGGAAAACCCTAAAGGTCACAAGATCAGGGTTTGGTTGACAGCAGCCATCCATTTTGGCCCATAAAGTTTTATTAAGAGGCTTGCCATCCATATTGGTCAATAAAGTTTTATTAGCATGTTTATTTGTACTCATGTCCCACGGGGCTGCTGGAGTGGGAAAAGATCAGAGTCCAGGAAGTGGGATGGAAACGGGCTATCTCAGGACCCTGAACTATTTGCTCTCACATCCTTGGCAGCAGTTAGCAGACCTCTGGTTCAGGTCAATGGCCACCTTCCTGTGGCACATCCTCCAAACCCAGGAATATGTGGGGGATCCTCCTGATGTAGAGAAAAAGGAGATGGCAGAAATGGGTCCCAGGCATGACATTGAAGCTAATGGTATCTTCAAAGATGCCACGCCGCTGGCCGAGCAAGTGAAAACAGAGATAGATAAATGGGACTATCTTAAACTAAGAAGCTTCTGCACCCCCAAAGAAACAGTGACCAAAATATAAAGACAGTCTACAGAATGGGAAAGGATATTCGCCGAATACACATCTGACAAGGGGTTGATATCCAGGATATACAAAACACTGGTTAAACTCCACAAGAAGAAAACATCCAACCCCATCCAAAAATGGGGCAATGAAATGAACAGAAACTTTCTCAGAGAAGAAATCCGAATGGGAGAAAAGCACATGAGAAAATGCTCTACATCATTAATCATCAGGGAGATGCAGATCAAAACCACAATGAGATACCATCTCACACCTCAGAGACTGGCCCACATTCAAAAGAACAAAAGCAACCGATGCTGGCGCGGATGTGGCGAGAAAGGGACACTCCTTCACTGTTGGTGGGAATGTCCACTGGTTCAGCCCTTCTGGAAAACAGTATGGACGATTCTCAAAAAATTAGAAATTGAGCTCCCATTTGACCCAGCAATACCACTCCTGGGAATATATCCCAGAGAGGCAAAAATGTATAGTTGAAGTGACATCTACACTTGTTTGTTCATTGCAGCACTCTTTACAATAGCCAGAAACTGGAAGAAACCTGAATTCCCAAGAACAGATGACTGGTTAAAGAAACTTTGGTACATCTACACAATGGAGTACTATGTAGCTGTTAGAAAAGATGAAGTCATGAAATTTACATACAAGTGGTACAACATGGAAAGTATCATGTTAAGCAAAATGAGTCAGAAAGAGAGGGATAGACATAGAAAGATTGCATTCATCTGGGGGATATAAAGTAACAAAATATGAGATTAATACTCAAGAATAGCTGAGATCAGCACCAGGAGGATTACTCCATAGCTTAGTGGCCAGTCGGGCATTCTAGAGGAAAGGGCAGCTCAGATAGAGAAGGGAGCACCAAATAAAGGGTGTTTGGAGGATCCTCCCAGGAGGGGAGATGCATGTCGAAAGTAGACTATGGACTGAACATGTTTGCCACTCAATGCCTCTTTTGCAGACCACAACACCCAAAAGGAGAGAGAGAACACAGGGGATTGCCCTGCCACAGAGGCAGGGGGGATGGGGGGATGGGGGTGGGGGGGATATTATCCATGGTGGTGGAAAATGGGCACTGGTGGAGGGATGGGTATCTGATCATTGTATAATCAAACCCAAGCACAAAAAATTGTAAATCTACTACTGTACCTCATGGTGTTTCACTAATAAAAAAAGAAAAATTAAATAAAAAAAAATGGGTCCCAGGGAGGGAATGAGAACCAGAGGGCACAATGAGAGCCTCTAGCATTGCCCATGGATCAAGCTGGTATTCCAGGATGATTGCAGACTAAGAAGCTGGGTAGAAGAGGCAGAGAACTTGGGTGTGAAGCCAGGTGGATCTCACATTCAACCCTGACCTCATTGCTGATGGCTAAAGCCAAAACCATGTCTTAAGTTTTTTATTGGAAATAAAGAAATAAGGAGAAAAAGAACACTTGGGTGGTACTGATATAAAGCACATTGCAAACAGCAGGAGTTTAATACATGGTAAATATTATTGCTATTCTATCTCTGTGCCACGGCCATTTAGTTTTTGGACCATAAAGACTCAAGGTAACTAAATTTTGTCGTTAACCTTAGCTGTGGCCTCTTAATAAAAGGAAATAAATGTGGATTACGGAGAATTCATGCAACTTTTGTTGAAGGCTAAACAAGATGTTTATTGATCTTTTTAGAAGAAACAAAGGGGAAATTGCATTCTTTGCACATAGAAAAATGGTGTGCCTTTATTGAAAGGGAAACTGGAAGTTAAGATCAGATGTTAGCTGTAAATAAGGTTTTACAAGCAAGCAGACGTAGGAACTGCATTTTAAAAATGATCCACTGAATTCAGTCGTAGGAAGATTCTGGAGAGCTTTGTATGGGAGGCATGATTTGACACTGTCTCTCTAGATTTCCCCATATTATCTTCCACTTAGGTTTTGGAGATAAAAGTAAGTAAGATAACTACTGTAAAGTTTCTGGCCTGGTGCCTGCTGGAAGTTGACTGTTGAGCAAAACTTCATACCAGAAATCCCTCTGCCTTCCACTATCGCCTGCCAGTATGTTCTCTTCTCCCATCCCCAAAAGCCCACGTGTGGGCCAGATCATTAGTATAACCAGAGCTTGCTCAGTTCAGTTTGCTGACGAAATATTATCTGCACATCTGGGTTAGTTTTTCAATCATATTTTTCAAATTTTAACATGTAGACAGTTTCTTATCCCGCACTCCTGAGAAGCACACCCTAGATGATTCTGAATTTTAGTTATGCTTTCAGTATTGGAGTCTCTCTCATGGCCCTGCTGGCATTTGGTGCTGATAACTCTTTGTCATAGGGCTCTCCTGTGTGTGGTAGGAGGTTAAATAGCATTTCTGGCCCTCTCTCATTAATTGTGACAACCCTTTCCCCATCACCGCCACCCAGCCAAAAAGTGTCTCTTAGACATTGCCAAATGTTCTTTGGGGTGCAGACCCACCCCTAGACAAGAAGGCTTATTGTAGAGAATCATTGATCACTGGTCAGAGCAGGGCAGTCACGGTTATCTGCTGAGGCCCATCAGTTGTTGTGGGGGATTTATCAATGTCCATGTGCAATTCTTTCAGGACAAATGACCCACAATGACAATACTGACGCGAATAAGATGAAGGGATAATGGTGACAGCACCCACTGGTCTGTCTGTCCCTTGCCTTAGGACTCCCCCAGAGGTCCTGCATTCCTCTATCGGGTTTCCACACTGTTGGGATCCCAGGGGATTATCCTGGTGAATGGTCACCCTGTGTGGAGCTGGCACAAACTATTGTCACCCACACAGTAGGGCCAGTGGAGCTGGCCCTCTCTGAAATAAGTGAAGTGGCATCCTTTGGGGTGAACTGTGCAAGGTCTGGGACATGTTAGAGCCATATTCCAACTGCCTCCCCCTCCAGGAGGCAGGGAGTCCATCCCAGTTGTAGTCTTGAGCTTGCCATCCCCTTTTTACATCCTTGTCCCCCCAGCTCAAGGAATAGGACTGGCTGGCATTTATGAAGCATTGCCAAAATTCCACAATATTTTTTTTCTACTATTCCCTCGTGGTAAGACCTTGATGGGAATATTATAGATGAAGAAACCAAGGCACCGAGTAATTTCCCTAAGGTCATAGACTTTGCAAATGAAAAAAGCTGGGATTTTTATTCTGTTTTAAAATTTTGTTTTTAATTTTTTATAGTTTTAAGTTTTTAATTTTTGTTTTAAATGCCGTTTGTTTTTATTTTGTTTGAATTTTGTTTTTTAATTTGTTTTGAATTTTGTTGGTGTTTATTTTGTTTTTATTTGGCTTTCAATTCGTTTTGACTTTTGCTGGGGATGGAACCCAGGGCCTCACACATGCGAAGCAAGTGCCCTACTATTGAGCTACAGCCCAGTTCAGGCAAGTCAGGATTCCAACCCAGACCAGCTGGCCCCAGATCCCACAGGCTCTCTTGCTGGCTGACACTTGGAAACAGCCTGTGAAGGTCTAGCCCTCATTTTGCCAGTTTGCAGTCCAAGAAGATGCCAGGGGCATCCGAGAAAAGGCCCCTCTGCCAGAGGGAGGCTGCTGCACCCAGACTGCCCCCCCTCCAGCCGCGTTGTTGGGGAGCCTCTCGCCTCCCCCATTTGGCAGGAGACAGCCCCTCTGCGTCTGTCTTCAGAGCTTGCTCAGGTGCTGTGACTGAATGACAGATGCGCAGGCTTGTTAGCTTGGTAATGAATGTCCCAGCCGCCTCTGGTGGGAGCCAGCCTGCCCAAGGGTGATGGGGAACAAAGAGAGATGGAGGCGCCTCCTTTGGAAGCCTTCAGTCATTGTCAGAAGGCAGAGAGAACACACCTGTGCAGCAGACAGTGCCGGCGCCAGCTGTCTGCAGGCTTCACTGGGGAGGCCAGTGGTGTGTGGTGGTGGTGGTTGTGTGTGTGTGTGTGTGTGTGTGTGTGTGTGTGTGTGTGTGTGTGTATGGCGTGGCGGGGAGGGTAAGGCAAAGAGCAGATTTTGATTTAGAGCTTGGACCACTCCATTCCCATGTGCACTGAGATTCTTTCTAGCTGTGTGACTTTGGGTAACTGACTTGACCTCTCTGAGCCTTGAGTTCTTTGTGTATAAAACAGGTCGTTGCTAACAGTCACTTGTGCAGCTTTGTGAATACTGGAGAAAAGCCACGGCAGGGCAAGCTTGGCAGGCCCTCAGCAGTCGGTTGTGGAAGGTGTGATTATAAGAGAGGACTGGGGGTGAAGGTGGAGATGGTGAGACCGGCACTGGGAAACAAGTAGTATTTATTGAGAAGGTAGAACAGTTGCAAAGAGGCCCTGGTGTAGACATCTGTTCAAAGACCCCTATAGGAGGAGGCTGCTCCCCACCTTCCTTTTGCAGAACCTCCCCTCTTCTGCCATGCAGTGTGAGATGGCCGGTCTCAGGGTTAGGCCAAGACTTGTGACTTAAGATAGCATATATCCCTGGCTACCAAGAGTGGCTGGGAGGTGGGCAGGAACCCAGCCCAGCGGGGTCAAGCAGTGTTTGCACCAAGATTTTACATAAAATGTAATGGAAGTGTGTGTGTGTGTGTGTGTGTGTGTGTGTGTGTGTGTGTATGTGCATGGGTGCATGTGTGTATGGGTGAGTGTGTGGGGGTGGGTGGGTGTGTTTGTGTGTATGGGAATGAGTGGGGAGGGGTGTTGGGTGAGGATACACTTCCCTGCCCTCTGAGATTACTGGGTTTAACGAAGCCTAGAATCAGCTGAAACTGGGTACCTACCCTCACTTCTCTGAGACTCATAGACAACTTCCAAGAGTACCCCATCTCCAGGAGGAAAGGACACAGCTGGAGGCCCACCTAACAGGACAGAGAGGATGTTAGTCCAGTCACCTCCTTCCAGAAGCCCCATCCATACTCACACCTCACCACGGAATGAGCCAATCCAGTCCTCTTTTAGCTACAACTTGTTTGGGTGGAGTCTTTGCAACTTTCAACCAAAAGTAACCTGGTTATTATCTCAGTGCAAACACTGCTGAGACTTGGGGTGATCTGTGATGGGCATCTAGGCAGAGGTGTAGAAGCCCAGATTTGGGAACAACTGGTGTGAAGTGGATTTCCTACCTCGGTGTTCTGCTGCTTGTATTTCTATTATCTTGTACCTTCTTTCAGAGTAGAACATCCCGCCACCATCTCTGATATAAAGGGAAATCTCAGAATCAGGGTTGTGATTGCCCAAGAACAGATGACAGGTTAAAGAAACTCTGGTGCATCTACACAATGGAATACTATGCAGCTGTTAGAATTGATGTCACGGTCACAGTCACGGTCCTCCCATTGTTCATCGATTTGCTCGAGCGGGCCCAGTAATGTCTCCATCGTGAGACTTGTTGTTACTGTGTTTGGCACATCGAATACATCACGGGTAGCTTGCCAGGCTCTGCCGTGCGGGCGAAATACTCTCGATAGCTTGCCGGGCTCCCCGAGAGGGGCGGAAGAATTGAACTTGGGTGGCCATGTTGGCTGCTTGTAAGGCAAACGCCCTACTGCTGTGCTATCGCTCCAGCAGAATTGATGAAGTCATGGAATTTGCATATAAGTGGATCAACATGGAGAGTATCATGCTAAGCTAAATAAGTCAGAAAGGGAAGGACAGGCATAGAAAGATTGTACTCATCTGCGGAATATAAAGTAACAGAATGGGAGATTAACTCCCAAAAGTTGTAGAGATAAGGACTAGGAGGTCTGCTCCATGGCTTGGAAACCTGACTCATATGGTGGGGGAAAGGGCAGCTCAGATAGAGAAGGGAACACCAAGTAGAGAATGTTGGGAGAACCCTTTCGGATTAAAAGATGAGTGCCAAAAGTGGACTATAGACCAAACATAATGGCTACTCAATGCCTCTATTGCAAATCATAACACCCACAAAGAGAGAGAATAAAAGGCAATTCCCTGCCACTGAGGTAGGGTGGAATGGTGCGGGATGGGGTGGGAGTGGTAGGAGGGATGCTGGGAACATTGATAACATTGATGGGGGAGAATGGTCACTGGTGAAGGGATGCATAAATGATCATTATGTGACTGTAATGCAAACACGAAAGTTTGTAAGTTTGTAACTGTACCCCATGGTGATTCACTAATAAAATAAATAAAGTAGATGAACTAAAAAAAAAAATCAGGGTTGGAATTTTAGACCCAGCTGGGCCTGGGCAATGGGTCTGATCTACATATTCAGGATGCTGAGTAGGACACACAAGATCTGTGCTGTAATCCCAGGGGAAGGAGTCATTCTGAAGGCACCTAGAAAGACTCTCTGTGCATGGGGTAAGCTTGTGTGGAGAAACAGTCACTACACAAATGCTGCATAAATTGGGAACTGGAACTCTGCCTTGAACTGAGAACAAGATCAGTAGGAGGATTTAGGTTCTGCAGCAGGAAAAGCAAGAGGCATTCAGCATCCTGATATAGTAATAAAGAAAAAGGAAAGGGGAGTTATTCTTTCCCCTGCCACCTGTCAGATACCACCCTGGCATAAACCTCACGGCAGAAAACTTTTCAGAAAACAACTCTAGGCCTCAGACACGGTGGGTGGGGGTGTAAAATGAAATATTGCAGCGAGTTTGGAAAATGGTCCGGTGGCTTCTCAATTGGTTAAACACAGAGTTATATATGATACGACCCAGCAATTCTACTCCTCCGTGTCTGTCTACCCAAGAGAAACAAAAGCATATGCACACACAAAGACTTGTATATAAGTGTACAGAAAGCATTATTCACAGTAGTTAAAGATGAGAGTGGCCGCGTGTCCATTGACAGACAAAGGACTAGTCAGAGGTGGTGCATCCAGGCATTGGAGTGTTGCTGGATCATAGAAGGGATGCACTGCTGGTCCCTGCAGCAAGAGGGGTGAATCCTGCAAACACTTAATGAAATGAAAGAAGCCAATCCCCCAAAAATCATGACTTGTAGGGCTCCATTCCTAGGAAGGGTTCCAAACAGGCACAGTTAACATAAATAAAAAGTAAATTTGTGGTTACCTAGAACAAGGGTTGGGGTAACAGAGTTGCTGGGTGAGGGCTAGAGACTTGAGGGGTAATTAAAATGTTCAGAAGTTAATGATGTGATGAATGGGTAATGAATGCAGAACTCGGTGGATATACTAAGAACTATTGAACTATGCTCATTAAATGAGTGAATTGTAGGCTCTGTGAATTACATATCAATAAAGCTTTGGGGTGTTTTTTTGGGGGGTGGACTCCCAAGTGGTACTCAAGAGGCTTAGGGACCCTCTCCACAATTCTCTGCACATAGGCAGGTGGTTCAATGCAAGGGCCTGAGGAAATCTTCCTACGTAGACCTGTGCTGCTGGAGATGATCCTGGACAGGGTGGTGCTCAGGAGCTTACACCATGATGCTCATGGAGCCATGTGGTGCTGGGGATCAAGCCAGGGTCAACTGCATACAAGGCATCACCTGACCCCCAGATTATCTACTTTCCTAACCCCTTACAAAATGTTTTTAAAGAATTTAAAGTACTTCCTCAGGGTTGGTGGGAAGTGGGAGACAGATGTGGGATATAGCTCACTATTTTTTTTATGAAAGTTTAGTATGATAATGTGAGGCTTAGGTGATGAACCCGTGTAATGGAATAGCCCCCAGATTAAATTCAGCCGTCATGCCCTGAGTCTAATAGTAGGAATGACTCTGAAGCATATAGCAGTTTCTGTTTCAGCAAAGAAGATGCCAGATTCAGAGAGGGAGGTGGATTTCCCTCAGGGGTCAGCCTGGTCAGTGAGAGGCCCAGAACCAAAATTCATGCCTGTGTGCTCCACACCGAACACCAGTGTGAAGTAGCTGCTATGGGACAGGGGCTGAAGGAGGCCCTGTCTCTGGGGACGCAACTGTCCTCTTAGCAAAAAGGAGGTTGAACTGGAGCAAAGTCACATTGTTGTTCTTGACCTCAGTCTCCTCTTCTACGCAAGCAGGAGAAGAATGTTCCAATTACATCTGAAGGAAGCACCTGGATCAAGGGCCTGGGCACTTGTGGCTACGTGACATTTTTCAAGCCTACTGGGCCCAGAGGGGTGAGAGCCTGGAGTCCTGGTGTTCCCACACTGGTCTCTGCTCATCCCCTCTCCTGCCCTTCTGGAGAGCAGCTCTTAAATATTCTAACCCCCACATGTCTGGGGATGGGGTACAGGCCCCCAGAAACAGGCTCCTGTCTGTGACACTTACCAGTCTCTGCTTTTCGGGAGGGTGCAGAGTTCCAGGCAAGGTTTTGGCTTTCCCACTTTTGCCTGAGATCCAAAGAACTAAGGGTGAGGTGGGGAGTCGGGGCTGGACTACCCTTAGTCCAGCCCGACTGGCTAGCATTGTGCCTGGCTTTTGCAGTCGACACTCGAGAAATAGATTCAAGGACGGGAAGTAGAATGTCAAAGCTGAGAAAAACCTCAGAGCACATCCAATCCAGTAATTCTCAGTTTATTTTTAACCTCGGAACCCTGTCTTCAAAGGGAAAGTTTATGCGGGGGCCAATCTATATATAGATAAAAGCCGAGCTGTTCTGATTGTGGCGAGGACTAGGGTGAGGTCTCTCTCTGCCTCAAACTCTCCTTTTCCCAGCTGCCTTCGTGGAGCCCCTGTACCACAGAGAGAAGCAGATTCTGCAGCCCACCGAGCGCATCTCGAGCACATCTTGACGGCCCGTTGTACAGGTGGGATGACTAAGGCCCGGGAGAGGGAGGGACGGCGACATCACAGCTCCCCACCCTGCAGTGATGCACCTGGGGCAGTGGGTGCGACTGCTGGACCTTTGTCCCAGTACAGTGGGTACTGCATGCGGTTTGAAACCTGCAAGTGTTCCTAAATGCGTTTTTTCCCCTCCCCAGCAGTGCCGATGGCCCTATGCTCCCACAAATCCTTCTCATAATCACGAGCGTGTTCATCATTAACTGGGGGCGGCACTGGGGCGGAGGAGAAAGGCAGAGGTTTGGGAACCTGCCAGAATAAGTCAGGCTTTATTATCATCACAATAAACTGACACAACTCCCACCTCCTCAGGGGAGCTCCTTCTCTGGGGTGTAGGGTCTGTCCCTCTTCTGCTCTCTTCTGACCCTTGCTCCTTCCCTGCCTGTCTCTTCCCTACCCCCCTTTGCTGGATCCTTCACCAACCTGTGTAGCAGGGGGTCTTCAGATATTTAGTGGGGGAAGTAGAAGCATATTCAACAGTGCTTGGGGGTTACTACTAGCTCAGGGGTCACTCCCAGTGAGGATCTATGTGGTGTTGAGGATCAAACCCGGGGACCTACAACAGACAAAAGCTCCAGCTCTTTGAGCTCTCTCCCAGCCCTGATTCTCCATCTCAAAGCTGTCACAGTACCCCTGGGTACAGAGCCTCTGCAGGTGAGGTCCCATGCCCAGCTTTCCAGGGGCATCCAGCCTGCACCCAGAGCCAGAGAGCAGACATGAGGACCCTCTGCTGGCTTCCTTCCCAAGAAAGCAGCTGGGCATCCTCCTCTCCATCGGTCACTGTCCCCGTCCTGATTCCCAGCATGGCAAGAACCCCTTCCGGGCAACAGAAAGGAGGATCTGGTTCCCTCATGATTAGATTGGGAACTTTCTCGTGAGAGCAGGGCCCAAGTTTACTTTCCTTTGTTTCTTGGGGTCCTCCTGGGCTGAGTCCAGCACAGAGAAAACGTGAAGGCTCGAACAGGGCTGGTTGAGTTGAATTATTGCGCGCTGAGGAATAAACAAAAGAAACAACCCCCTATGATTCAATGCCGTGCAAGCTGTCATTGGCAGACTGAATCCCAGCTCCCTGGACGGATGCAAAAGGGGAAGCAGAGACCTGGGGGACGAGTGAAGGTGGGACCCAGGCTACACTGGGCACATGTTCACCTCTCTGTGGGCAGGTTGCAGCCCCCAACTTCTGCCCTCTTGGTCAGGTGAAAATCACAGCTATGGAAACACCCACTGGGGTCCCTGAGTGGCTTTTAGCTCCTGTGGGTACCAAACTCCTGAAAGAGGGGAGCAGAAGGCTGGGTCCATGGGGAAACAGTCAGCCACATCTGTCACTGCAAAGTGCTAGTGCTGTAGGATGAGATTGTCATTCCCTGGCTCCTTTGCTCCATGTACAGTCCTGGCTGCAATTTCTATTTGTGGCAAGGAGGGAGGGATGTCTAAGTGGAGGGACTGAATTGTATTGGCTCTGGTGGTTCTCAGCTCTCCATGTTTTGAATAGTGAAGCTTGGCAATGAAGCTTGATGGCAAAGCAACACTCAGGGAGGAAGGGGGTGGAGAGAGAGAGAGAGACAGAGAGACAGAGAGACAGAGAGAGACAGAGACAGAGAGACAGAGACAGAGACAGAGACAGAGAATGATAAAAGAGATGGAGGGAAGGAAGGAAAAAGAAGGAAGGAGAAGGATGGAAGGAAGGAAGGAAAAGAAGGAGGGATGAAGGAGGGAGGGAGGGGAGGGAGGGAAAGAGGGAGAGGGAGGAGAAGGGAGGGATGGAGAAAGGGATGGAAGGAAGGAAAGAGGCGGAGGCTCAAACTTGGAACAATAGATGGGGGAGGAAGAGAAGAGAAAGGTAAGGAAGGGAGGAAGAAAGAGGGGACAGAAGAAGGAAGAATACCCTGCCTCTTCTCTACTCTGCTCACATGATGGAATGAATGGTCACCCAGGGGCTACTTTGACTGAATGTGGCAGTGTAGCATCACCTGGGAGCCTGTAAACACTCTGAGCCTCCCAGCCCACCCAGACCTCCCACAGCCTGAACTTGCATCGAGCAAGACATTCAGAAGAACCTCTGAGAAGTGTTGGGTTAGAGCAGCATTTCTCAAACTTTTCCTGACTGCAGCCTCCTTCTGACAGTTTCTCTCCTCTACCATCCTAGGCCCCCTCATCTCCTACCATGGCTCCTCCATTTACATGACTTTTCACTTGTGATCCGCTTGGAGTATCTTGAGGACCCACAGGGAGGCCGTGTGTGCCCTGGAGGAGAAAAACTGGGCTGAAGGACAGGGCTGAGGACCTCATCTATGTCTTTCCGAGAATGGACACTTTTCTACCCTCTTCTGGCATTGAACAGGGTTTGGGTGTGAGGACTTGAGGTATGGACAGAGGAAGCATCTTGGAAGTGAACGGTAAACTTCATTAATGATCATCTCATGATCATTAGTGAGTTTACTGGGCATTTACTACGTGCTGGACGCTTGCTGTTCCTGAGCTCCCCTGGATCCCCCAGGACCTGTCCTTGTGATTCCCGTTTCAAGAGATGAGAACCTGCAGACTGGGGCCAGGCAGCCGTTTGCCCTGATCATTCAAGGAGACTGGAGTCTGACTCCGACTTCTCTTTGTTCTGTGACCTTGGCCAAACTACTTTGATCTCCAGGCCAGTTGGCTCCCTGCCTTTAAACCCAGAGAGAACAATGCCCAGAGCCTCCTAGGAAGTAGGCAAGGAGAGGAATAGCAAACACACCAGCCTGCAGCTGAGATGTCCTATTTCCAAAACGCACTAGAATCATTTAACTGATAAACACGGAGGCAATGTCAAGATGGCAATAAATTGCCTCGCTATCAAGTCAGGCCTTTGTGCAGCGCTCAAAAGAAACTAATTAAAGGAATTTTTCTTTAAAGTATTTTTTTTTGACCCAGACGTTTCCACGCCAGCCTGGGAAGCCAATCCAGTTTGAAAACTTGGTGTGAAGCTTGAATTATTAACGCTGGCGTGAAAAACGATATTGCATATTTGCCTTGGAACATTTTGGGGACAGGAGGATTAAATACATCTCTGAAGGATTTGACCAGGAATGGGGTGGAGGTGGGGGGTGGGATAAAGCAGAAGAGGTTGTGCATGCGGGTGAATGTGTAGGCATGCTCGTAAAACATACATCACAAACTCCGTGCTTTATCGGGACTCCGGTACTCAGATGACGGAGACGAATTTTCAAGAGAAATTTTCACCGTGGATACATAAAACATGATGCCCACTGTCTGCCTCTTTAAACAGCTTTGTTAAAATGGCAGTGGAACGACCTGCCCCCCGCTGCTGGGCTTCCATTAGAGGATCGTATTTATAGAGAGAATTTTGCCGGATCATCTCAAACCGTTTGCAAAACATCAGCCCGCGCAACCTCTTGGCATCCTTCTGGGAGCGACCTACACACTCCGGGGCTTATTTCCCCTCCCTGGGTGCTGTGGCAGCAACTCCGTGAAATTAGGCTTGGCAGCACCCAGGGCCTGGCAGGAGCCTTCCAGGATAGCTGGCGTGGCGCCACACCCCTCTCCCCCACCCCGATTCCCACCGGCCAGGTTGCTGCGATCCAGGGGCAGAGGGTGGCTATGTGGGTGTGGGCGCTCCTGCCATCGTGCACACTTGCCCCTCAAGTGCACATTGAGCCGGGGTGGAGGCTCGCACAAGGAGGGGATCTGGCATGGGAATGGTGATGGGAGAAACTAATGTGTGTGGTGGTGTGACAGATAACAGACGGCCAGGGTGGGATAGGGGTGGGGAAATCTCTCAACATGAGGGTGTCCTGTCAATCCTAAATAACCCTGGGGGACTCCAGAGGGTCAGTGGATAGTTCAAGTGCTACCCAGGGCATGCCAGGCCCAAACCCCGTTTCTCTGGTTTTCTGCTCTCTGTTCACCCGAACCCTCCCGTTGATCGTCGATTTGCTCGAGCGGGCCCAGTAACGTCTCCATTGGAGACTTTGTTGTTACTGTGTCTGGCATATCGAATACTCTCGGTAGCTTGCCGGGCTCTCCGAGAGGGGCGGAGGAATCGAACTCGGGTCGGCCATGTTGGCCGCTTGTAAGGCAAACGCCCTACCACTGTGCTATCGCTCCCAAACAACTCAAGAAGGAGTTTCGTGGAGGATAGAGGAGAGAGCCGGCAATGCTCTAACCTCTGCAGAGGGACAGCTCCGTATCTGACATAGGCCTTCCCTAACTGCTTCACACCATGCTCCCTTTCATCTGGGTGGCAACGCTGGTGTGGACATCAGGTTCTTTCCTCCCTCTTCACATCACCTGCATCTTGGGGAGTGGGAGGGGGGGAAGGTGGGGGAGAAGAAGCATCAAGCATTGGGACGATGATCGATGATGTTTCTTCCCATTTCCATGTTTTTCCACAGTCTACCTACACAGACCGCCTTCCTGATTTCAGGAATCGATACCTTTCCTTCCATCAGGCTGCAAGGAGAGGCCTGGAAACCTGGGCTGGGCAGAAGTTCCTGCATCGCCAGTCTCTCAGCAGAAACCATGGAATGCAGGACTCAGGAACAGAGGAAGCGAGCAGAGGGGCCGCCACGGTGGGCAGCGAGGTGGGCAAAGCGAGGATTGATGGTTATCTGGAGGAGAGAGTGCAGGGAAGGTGAACACAGTGGAAACAGAGTTGGTTGTGTGTCCTGGCTGCTGTGCACTGTGGTTGTGCCTGCAGAACTCCAGCGGGGGGGCTCTTCTCACCCACCCTCCTGGGAACTGCAGCCCTGAGTCAGGGATACCGACACAGGCACCGCTACAAGGCAAGGGTTTTGCCAGCACCTTTCCTGGGCCTGCAGAGAAGGAGGAGCGTGGGTTGTGGCAGTGAAGAAAATAGGGCAATTCAGGACTTGGCTTAGGTTAAGGGGGTCAAGGAGGGATTTTGGTTTTGTTCTGTTTCTGGCCAGACCCGGTGGTGCTCAGGGGTTACTCCTGGCTCTGTACTCAGGGATCACTCCTGGTGGGGCTCAGGGAGACCATAAGGTGTGCCAGGGATCCAACCCAGGTCTGCTGCATGCACAAGGCAAGTGCCCTACCTGCTCTACTATCGTTCCAGTTCCCAACGAGCGATTTTCAAGCAGGGCCTTATTGGTTAGGAAGAATTTAAGCATGTGCAGGTCAGAGAGATTAGACAGGAAGTTGAGGCACTTGATTTGCATGTGGCTGCCCTGGTGACTATGGCCTTGATTAAAATTCCTGGCACCAAAAATCTTTGTTCCCCTGAGCACTGACTGCCAAGGGTCACTCCTGAGCACACAGCCAGTAATAGCCTCTGAGCACTGCTGGGTGGGGTTCACCTCCCCAAATAAACAAAAACAAATATAACCATTGGGAAAAAAATAAAGAATTTCAACAAATGGAAAAGAGAAAAAGAAAAAATCCAGAAACTCCAGAAGGCTCCCTCTTGGGGCCAGAGCTAGAGTACAGCAGGGAAGGTATCTGCCTTGCACCTGGCCAACTCTCACTGAATCCCTGGCATCCCATATGGTCCCCTGAGCACTGCCCAGAAATCAGAGGGCTCCCTCTTATTCCTCCACAAAGACTGACCCACAGCCCAGCCATGTTCGGGAACCATCTTCCCTTTCTCCCTCCCCTCTCTGCCCCAGCCTCACTCCTGCTTCTTCTCACGGCACCTTTTTAAAATGACTCATTCACAGTCTATCCCTACTGCACTGTGCACCACCCGCCCCCATCCCCGGGGGAGGGGGTGGGGACCCTGCTTTAGCCTGGCAGGCCCCAGCCCAAAGGAGAGGTTGAGGGCATCCAGGTGAACCGGGAAGCTGATGCCACCGGGATGCTGATGGAGTCAGTAGAGACATGACTGTGCCCCCCAACAGGATAGAGTTACTTGGCTGGGGATGCAGAGAGCAAATAGAGGTGTCAGCCGATGTGGTCTTGAAGCCGACACAGCCTGGGGTTTGGAGCTGAGGGACTGGCCAGCTCCTGCCTGATCTGAAGGCTGATGGATTTGTTTTGTTTTGGTTTCTGGGTCACAACTGGTGGTGCTCAGGGGCTACTCCCAGCTCTGAGGGTCAGACCCAGTAGGGCTTGGAAAGGACCACACAGTGCAGGAGAGGGAGGAGGCGCTCCTGCTTCCTGCAAAGCCTGCGCTCACCCCCCTGGCGCTCTCTCCCCGGCCCTGAGGGCAGATAGTTTTTGAACACATTCATTCCCCGAGGGTCAGTCAGGATTCAGGATGTGTCTCTCGGGCAAGGCAGAGAAGCCGCTGGGAGACAAACTGCTTTTATCAGATTGAAAAATTAATATGGGGAGCAAAACGAATGCTGCCGGGCATTCCCGGGCACAGAGAGGCCAGAGACGTAGCAATGCCGGGTGATTGACTGGCTGCCCTCCGTGGGCAAAGGCTTCCTTCCCCGTTCTGCAGGCCCTGCTTTGAGGGGCTTTCCTGGGGGCCAGGATTGCTTGAGACAAGACAGACACTGACAGCCACTGACTCCCATCCCTGGCCCCCAGAGGAGAAACCCCTCCAAGGCGGGTAGAGCTGTGGGGGTCCCTGCCCCCACCTGCAGGAGGCAGAGCCATGGCCAGGAAGTATGAGGGCAGCCTGTGCCTCCTCCAATCACGGAGCACTCTGCCTTCCTTTCTCTCAGTTCCAGGAGAGTGAAGGGGAGGGGATAAGCTGGAGCATGTGGGGCTGGGGTCTCTGATGCTCAAGTGTGGGCTCTGGTCTCCCCGTAAGCTCTGCTTCCAAGCCCCATCATGAGATGGGAGTCTAGAAGATGCCAATTGTTGGGTCCCTCTGAGGCTCCATGAATGGCCCCAGCTCCAAGGCCCTATGAAGGCATCAGAAGCAGCCCACCGCCCACCATGGAGGCACCAGAAGCAGCCCCCCACCCACCATGGAGACATCAGAAGCAGCTCCGCAATCACCCCCACCATAGAGACATCAGAAAAAGCTCCACACCTGCTATGAAGGCATCAGATGCAGCCCCCCACCTATCCACGCCATGGAGATGTCGGAAGCAAACCCCCACCCACCATGAAGACGTCAGAGGCAGCCCCCCACCCCACCCCCTCCATGGAGGCATCAGAAGAAGCCCCCACCCATCCCCGCCATGGAGATGTCAAAAGCAGCCCCCCACCCACCATGGAGATGTCAGAGGCAGGCCCCCACCCCACCCCCTCCATGGAGGCATCAGAAGAAGCCCCCACCCACCCCCGCCATGGAGATGTCAAAAGCAGCCCTCCCAACCTGCCCCTCCCAACCTGCTCCCCTCCCCATTCCCTTCGCATTAGCTGCAGCGTTCTCCTCCTATCTTGGGAAAGGCCCTAAGGATACTCTCTCTCTGCTCCTTTTCCGCATTATCTCCAGCCTGTTATCTTTCTCCTTGGAAGTCAGATGCTTCACCAGTCCTGCCTCCTGGGCAGAGCACAAGGTACCTCCTCTGAGCATAATCCTCAATTAATCCAGGGCTCCCCTCTGATGGGTCCAGGGCACCTGGTAGGCTCCACACAGTCTCTTCCTGGGCTCCCCAGGAGGCAGCAGGGGCCGAGAGCCTCCTTCCCTTTTCACAAGTGGGAAAACTGAGGCAAGAGGTACCCAGACCTGCAGGAACCATGCCCAGGGTCAGCATCCGCCTCCAGCCTACCTGCTCCTGCCTCACCCTCTGCCTAAGCCCCCACCTCCACCCAGGCTTCCGGCAACCTTCGCACCCCTTTTCCTGTGATGGCCCAGCCCTTGGCACTTGCAAACCCTTCTTTGGGTTCTTTGCCATTGTGATGTCTCCGCTGAGTCTGGTGAGATAGGGCAAGGTGAGGGGTGTTGTCCCCCACACACTGCTGCTTAGTACTTCAGTACTGTATTGCGTACGTGGGATCAATGAGCTACTCTGGGGCTTGCCACATAGGCCGGTGACTAGAGGCAGGGTGGAATTGAGTCTTTGGATCTGTCTGGGAGTCCACTCAGTGAGCTTCTATCTCTCTCTGTCTGTTGTAATGGTGGCAGATAGTCACATCCCCCAAGAAACTCTCCTTGAACTCTCTGCAGAAGGCTCACCATTGGCTGTACCCGGGTCATGGGTCTCTTTGCTTGTCTGTCCCTGTCCCCCAGCCCCCATCTTCCCACTCACTTGGTTCCTCTTCTAGGACAGGGATCACATCTTACTCCTGTCTGATTCCCCACTGCCTGGAAGGCGACAGATGCTTGCTAATCACCTGCCATATTGCAGCTTTGCCTCTGCTGGGCTCTGGGTTCAGAGCCCTCATCACGTGGCTGGGAGTGGTCACCCCTGCAACAAGAGCTCTGCTCAGAGTCCCTTTCCCCTTCCTCCTTTTGAGCTCCTGCCTCACTGAGCACTTCTTCTCCTGTCTGCTTTAACTCCTCTCCACCATACTCAAGTCAGAGCCGAGAACCTTCTGGTGGCTTCCAATGACAGCTAAAGCTGCCCTCCTCGCTGTGGTCTTCCAGGCCCTGTACAAGAAGTCCCTTGCCTCCGTCTCTAAATCCATTCCCTGCAAACCCACCCCATGCCCTTCGTTCCAGTCACACTGACTTCCTTCCTGCCAGAACATGCCCAATTTCTTCTCTTTCAGAATCTTGACTCTTTGTGCCCCTAAGCCTGGGGTGCTCTTCCTTGATGCCCTTGCTTGCTTATCCCTGAACCCCTAGAGTAAGTAGGGTCCACACCAGAGTGATACCTCCTCCAGCCCCTTCACAGCTGCTAGTTGTTGAAATGCTCTAACTGGGGCAAGGCAGGACTCCTCTATCAGAACACAAGCTCGCTCAGGGCAGGCTCCTGCCTTTCCCTTAGTATTTGGAATAAGAATGGACGTATAAATAATTAGGGGGTGAGTTTCTCAGCGCTGTTTGGGGCTACTTATGCCTACTCTCAGCTGATCTGTATGAGCCAACATTTTTCATGCTTAGGTATGGCAGTGCTGGGTGTCTGTCAAAGTCACTCCCAATTGTGCTCAGGGACCACCAGGAAGTGCTCAGGGGATTGTGTGGTACCAGGGACTGAGCTCTGGGCCTTGTGCCTGCAAGGCATGCTCTCCAATCCTTGAGTTAGCCCCTGCCCCTGACATGTAAATATTTGTTGAATGTATAAACCGTGGATGGATGGATGGATGGATAGATGGGTGGGTGGGTGAATGGATGGATGGAAGGATGGGTGGATGGATGGATAGATGGAAATCTCTTGTAGAGATGGAGAAGTGTGAGTGTCTGAGTGTGAGTGTCTGAGTATCTGGGTCTGATTATGAGTGTCTGTGTGGTTAAGTGTGAGTGTCTGAGTGTCTGAGTGTGATTGTGTGTCTGAGTGTGAGTGTCTGTGTGTGTCTGAGTGTCTCAGTGTGAGTGTCTGAAAGTCTGAGTGTGAATGTCTGAGTGTCTGAGTGTGTCTGAGTATCTGTGTCTGAGTGTGGGTGTCTGAGTGTCTGAGTTTGAGTATCTGTGTATGAGTGTCTGAGTGTGAGTGTCTGACACTCACAGTAAGACACACAGACTCACACTCAGACACTCACACTCAGACACTCAGACACCCAGACATCACACTCCGACAGACACTCAAACACTCACATTCAGACACTCACACTCAGACACTCAGACACTCACACTCAGACACACAGACACACACAATCACAGATACTCAGTCATTCACGCTCAGATACACACATTCAGACACTCACACTCAGATACACACTCACACTCAGAAACTCAAATACACTTACTCAGGCACTCACCATCAGATACTTACAATTAGACACTCAGATACTCACACTCAGATCCAGACACTAACACTCAGACACTCAGACACTATGACTGGGTTCCCATCCCTGTTTACTTCTCACTGAAGGGGCTGCCCATTTTATGCCATAACTCCCATATCCCTGAGAGGTGCAGGGAACACTCCTTGCAGGAAGCACTCCTTCCTCATACCTGGACCATCCCTTCTGTCCAGCAACTTGAGCTGGGAAGCGTTGCCTGAACTGGAACACTCAAGCAGGGAGCCACCAAAATATTCCATTAAGGAAGTGCCAGCCTCCTAGTACTTATCTCGGCTATTTTTGGATGTTAGTCTCCTAATTTGTTACTTTATATTCCCCAGATGAATGCAATCTTTCTATGTCTGTTCCTCTCTTTCTGACTCGTTTTGCTTAGCATGATACTTTCCATGTGTACCACTTGTATGTAAATTTCATGACTTCATCTTTTCTAGCAGCTACATAGTACTCCATTGTGTAGATGTACCAAAGTTTCTTTAACCAGTCATCTGTTCCCGGGCACTCAGTTTTTTTCCAGATTCTAGCTCTTGTAAATAGTGCTGCAATGAACACACAAGTGCAGATATCACTTCAACTATACTTTCTTGCCTCTCTGAGGCAGGGTGGGATGGGGGGAATGGGGGGTGGGTGGGAGGGATACTGGGATCAGTGGTGGTGGAGAATGGGCACTGGTGGAGGGATGGGTACTTGATCATTGTCTAACTGAAACCCAAGCACAAAAATTTGTAAGTCTACAACTGTACCTCATGGTGTCTCACTAATAAAAATTGAAAAGAGAAAAAAAATAAAAGCAAACGGCAGCTTCGTCCAGGGGCAGAATGCGACTCACAGCCTGGGGGGGTTGGGGTGTGGGGGGGAGGTTCGAAGCAGGCATTTGTCTCAGGCAGCGTGTAGCAAAGGGAGCCTCCTCCTCCCCAGGGGTTATTGATCCCCAGGGCTTATTGATGGATCAGATACTGAACTGAAGATTATGCTCCGTGTAGGCTCCGGTGGTGGCCTAGCGTGAGCAGCTGGACCCTGGGAGGAAAGTCGCCCGCCAAGGAGCGCTTGGCTTGCTCGCTGGCTGCCTCCCATCCGAGATTCACGGTGCCCGCCTGCAGCGGGTGTTCCTGATGGAGACAGATCGGCCTGTTTATCTGCTGGGAGCGGCACTCCAGAGGCACCAGGCAGATGCCGTGTAGGGGTGGCCGATGGTCTTCTGCCCTCTCTCCTGGCAAGGATTCCTCCTCTCTCCTGTCCACAGGCATAAGTGACAGCCACTTAACTCGGAGACAAAGACCTCAACCTGCTGGGTTACTGTGCAGTCTTAGCACCTGGTGGCTCAGAAGAACACAGAGAAAAACTGGCTGCCTGCAGAAACACTCCAGTGAGAGTAGGAGGTCCACTGCCCATAATAGTTCTGGGTGCACCAAAGCCAGCACTCCAAGCCCTGGGTGCAGGTTGTTCTGTGGGATGCGTCCCTGTCTTGCAGAGACACAAGGAGGGAAAAGAGGCCACCAGGTAGGAAGCGGCCCGGCCCTCATGCCTCTGACCATGTTACCATCGCTGGTGCAGAACCAGACCTCCCCATGACTCCGGCTCACCCGAATCAGAGAACTTTGGAGCCAGCAAGCCCCAGAAGCACCATCCTCACTGTCTGTGGGGACGCAGGGGCTGAGAGGAGAGCAGGTGGCCCGGGACACAGAGCGTGCTGGAGTTAGTGGCACAGCAGGATCTGGACTCCGAGGAAGTGCAGTGGAGGGACTGGGGGGTGAGGTAGATCTTGATTTACCCAGTCTTGCTGCGATGTGACCCAGGGCAAGTGTCCCCATGTCTCTATTCCCCCTCGGATGGGAAGGAACACGAAGGGGGATGACTGTGGAGTGTCCATGAGACTATCCAGTGGAGTGGACACTCATGGGGTGGAGGGACCAGCTGCTTCCCCCCCGCAAGGGAGCCAGATGCCTTGGCATTGCAGAACTCCTAGGAGCCACTTGCCAGGTGGTAAGAGGCAGGACTCGAAGCCTGGTCTCTGGGTGCTCTGCTCGGGGCCAGCAACTCCCGAGATCAGATTCACACTCGTCTGTCTGTGCTCCTGGGAGTGGGCAGCCCGCTGAGTTCAGAGACTTCTGGCCTCGAGCGGACAGCCCCAACTCCCTAGTGGGCTGAACCCACCCTGCATCCCCCAGCAGAGGGCAGCAGGTTCGGTTTCTCTGACTGCCTGTTGCCTTGGAGATAGGCGAGGCTGCTGGTCCCCAGGTGCCGCCGCTCCAGGGCTCTAGGGTGCAACCACCCTCCCACCTCTGCACCTCTCAGCACTGCTGATCCCTCCTTCGAAGGCTTCTGTGACCTCAAGTGGGGAACAATATAGGTGCTTCCTTGCAAATCACTATAGTGTTTATGGGGCTCTGTGCCCTGTTCCTGACAACGTAGCATCATTTTCATTGCAGTGGAATTTGTTTCCTTGTGTTTGGGGGTTTTCCAGCTCCCACGCACCCCCCCCCCCCAACTTCCGCATATGTGTTCTCTTTCCCTCCACCCTTACGACCTACCTGGTGACAGCCTGTGAAGAAAGCAAGAACCTGTGAATCTCTCTAAGAGTGGTACTCGGGGAAAACTGGGGTCCTGAGAGGGATGGTGCCTGTGACCAGGAGATGGGGTCGGGGCGGGGTGCTGACATCCCAAGGCAGGACTACAGTCTGAGACCCCTTCTGCACAGTCAAAGGGGCGCAGTCCAAGTCGAGGAAATCTCCTCAGAGCCCCCGAGGGCAGCCCCTCAGTGCTGTTTCAGCATCCATTCAGAGTGCCCTCTGAAAGGGTCTCCTGCTCCCCTCCCCAGTCCTTAGTTTGTTCCCTCAGATCCACTTGTCTCCTTTATTCCTAGAGCTGGAAATTGTTGGGAATGAGGTTCATGGGGGCCATATTTTGAGGCTCTGAGAAATTTGATTTGTATAAGAAATCTGGCTTATGGGATGACACCCCCTCTGAAGTACATTTAAAAAAAACAAAAACCTATCTGGATAAGTAGATAGGAGGAGAAGGCCTAGAGCCCCCAGGGATGTGCTAGACCCCAATCCAACTAACTGCACCCCTCTGCTTTCCCTGAGCCAGGTTGCTGAGGCTATTCGTAGTGAGTGTGGTGTTTGAAACCCACGTTATCCAAGACTGCCGAGGGCACCAGCTTAGCTGGGAGCTTGTAAGACATACAGACAATCAGGTCCCACCCAGTCATGCTGGCGATCAGGGACACCTGTGTCATCCATGTATACCAGTTAGAGGAAGTCCACTTACTTATTCACCTTTTTGTTGACTTATATGTCTTTCTAGAGACATCCGAAGCAGTACTCAGGGGGCCTGGGGGCTATTTGTGGCCAGGCAAGCTGGTTGTTCAAAGACAGTGCTGCTGGAGAATTACTTGGAACACTTGGAGTTACTTAGAAGAGCTTGGAGTGCTGGTGGCACTCAGGAACACACCTACAAGTGATGGGGGACTCCCAGGATGCACCTAGAAGTGACAGAGGAACCCTTTGGGCTGTACCGAGTTGATGCTCAGGAATCCATCTGGTGCCAGGGACTGAACTGGAGTTGGTCATGTGCAAGGCACCCACTCCAACTCCTGCATTATCTCTCTAGTCCTGAGAAAGGCTATTGAAACTCTCTTAATCCTCCCATGCTGGCAGGCATAGAAGCAGAAGTAATTGGGGCAGGAAGTCCAGGTTTTGCACCCAGGCCTTGCTGATATCTTCAGGCTGGGATGCTGGAGACTTCCCTAGAAGGGGCCTTTGAGAAGGGGTGGCTGCAGCTTGGAGATCTAAGGCAGTGAGGATGAGCTGAGGAAGCAGGGAGGGGTAGAAGGAGACCACTCCCCCACTCAGGCCTCTGAGCCCATGAAGAACTGTTAAAGGCATGGGAGCAGAGTATTTGCTGAGTCTGCTAGGGGGTGTTTATCACCCCAGCAGGGCATGCATGGGACAGACCCCAGGCCGGGCAAACGGTGCCCTTGCTCTCTCCTTGAGGGACCTGGCTCTGTCTTTTCACGTGGCCTCCTCACTGGCTGCGGCTCTGAAGTCTCCAGCCTAGCGCAGAGCTGCGGGCAGAGTGGGCAGGGGCCCAGGGCAGAGAGGACCCAGGAGGAGATGGGGGGAGGAGGAGCTGGGGCCTGGAAGGTGGATCCAGGGTCTGAAACTTCCCTCCTCTAGCAGTGACTCTTGTGCTTTCTTTATCTGGGCCTGGGGTCACCTCTGGGCTCCTATTTGTCCTGGTTCTGTCCAAGGCTTGGTGTTCAGCCTGGAGCCACTCTCATCCCTCTGTTTGCTCTCCTGCCAAGGTGCATCTCAGCAGAAGAGTCTTCTTATTTTTTTATTTTTATCATTTTCTTTTTTGGGTCACACCTAGCAATGCTCAGGAGTTCCTCCCAGCTCTGCACTCAGGAATTACTCCTGGAGATGTTCAGGAGACCATATAGGATGCTGGGGATTGAGCCCAGGTCCACCATGTGCAAGGCAAATGTCCTACCTGCTGTGCTATTGCTGAGGGCACTGGCAGTAAAGTTTTCCACAGTGAGCTCATGTAGGGAACACTGGCACCAAGGTGCAGAGGGAGCAGCCTCTGGCCGACAGCAGGGTTCCAGCCTCTCCATCTCCTCGAGCCAGCGCAAACCCAGCATGTCCCCCTAGTCACCTTGTTTCTGTTTCCTTGGTTCCCAAGCCTTCTTCTCCAAGGCGGGGAGTGGGGGGCTTTCTAAATCACATCCTTTCAGAGCCAGAAGCTCACAGTTTCCTGGGATACCCCAGTGAGAAATATTAATTTCTGGTTTTTTTTAGAACTGGAACTTATTTTTGTTTTATTTATTTATTTTTTTAAAAAATTTTTATTAGTGAGACACCATGAGGTACAGTTGTAGACTTACAAATTTTGCGCTTGGGTTTCAATTATACAATGATCAAATACCCATCCCTCCACCAGTGCCCATTTCCCACCACCACAGATCCCAGTATCCCTCCCACCCCCCATCCCCCCCATCCCAGACTATGTGGCAGGGCATTCCTCTCTGTTCTCACTCTCCTTTTGGGTGTTGTGGTTTGCAAAAGAGGCATTGAGTGGCAATCATGTTCGGTCTATAGTCTACTTTCAGCATGCTTCTCCCATCCTGGGAGAGAAATATTGATTTCTTATCCCTATTTCACAGACAGGGCAAATAAAGGCCAAGAGATGGTTCAAGGTCACAAATGGTCCAGGTCCAAGGCTGAGGCCAACCTAGTGGCTTTTGATTTTGAGTTCTAAGGTGCCTTCCACTTCCAAATCACTCCACTTAGTTCCTGTTGTTGGCCTGGAGGAACTTTTGAGAACAAGGGATGCCAGGCCCAGGGCTGTGCCTGTCTGGCACTGCTGGGCATCTGGGTGTTTCTTCTTGGGATTCAGGACTGAGGTGTGACATTCCCACCTGCAGGCTGCAGCTCCCCCAGCCACTCCTCTGGCCTTGCACAATGTCTAAGTGGGGACACCGTGAGAGAGAACCAAGCGAATGCTGGTGTGGACAGGGCAGCTCATGAATCCTCATGGCCGCCACCCTCTGCTCATGAGCCCTCTCCTTCTGTCTCCATGCTCTGGGGAGCCTGATCTCTGCTCTGGGTGCCTGGGGGAGCAGATTTCTTCCTGTTCCCTGGCTATGCTCTGCCCAGAAGCCCTATCCCCTCTACTGCACTCTCTCCCCGGCCTCCAGCCTCCCTTTCCCCCTGGCCTCCCATTTCTGACTCAGACTCAGAAAGTCAGGGGGCCACAGCTGTGGGAGGATCAGAGACAGAGCCCCTCTGGACAGCTCCCCAGACCATGAGCCTGGACCGGCCTGCTGTGCCCAGGGAGAAGCCCTGCTCTGCAGCTGGTATCAGCCTGCCCTGCCCGGGTCTTCTGCTCATTGACTGGAACAAGTTCTCACTCTGCTCAGTGCCTCAGTTTCCCTATTTATTTATTTATTTATTTATTGCCTTTTTTTGGTGGTAGTAGGGGAGCCATACCTGGCGATTCTCAGCGGTTACTCCTGACTCAGGAACTACTCATGGTGATGCTCAGGGGCCCAATAGGATGCCAGGGATCAAGCCCAGGTTGGCTGCATGGAAAGCAAATGCCCTACCCTCTGTGCTATCGCTCTGGCCACCCTCATCTTGTTAAAGAGGGGAGGACAAGACTAGTATCTGCTTCAGAGAATGCTAGAAAATTAAATAAGTTAAAAATGGCCAAAGGAGCTGAGGACCGTGTAACAAACCCTGCTTGGCACTATTCTCTGAGTCAGTATCTCTCCCTGTCAAACCTAGGGGTAGGGTTCTGGGATCTTTTTTGGGGGGCTGGGGTGGGTGGCAGGGGCACTGACATTCCAGGACAAGCCCTCAGAGAAGGGTGTGCTCTGCGGGGCTCTTGCCTTGGTGGAATGCTCTGCACAGGGTCACGTGCAAGATTAATAAATAAATGGAGAAATAAATAAATAATGCCTTTCATTTGTGCCATGTTGAATAGCTTTCAAAGTGCTTTCTCATCCATTCATTATCTCGGCCGTCTCCAGCAGGCCTGGAAGTAAGCAGCCCGGGGATTATTGCCTTCGCGGCTTTCAGAGGAGAAGCAGCGCTGCAGAGAGGCAAAGTGACTTGCCCAAGGTCATGTAGTTATTTGATGTCAAGATGAAAAGAGAAAAGAAGGCAGGGGAGGGTGGAGGGTGCTTTGGGTGGCAGGGGACAGAAATAGCATGAGACAGAGCCAGTGCTTGGCTCCGGTGATTCCTGACTTTAGGAGAGTTTTCTTCCCTCCTTGTGATGGGTCACTGGGTGGGCTCAGTCTAACCTTTGCCATGAATGGAATTAACTGCAAGAGCATCACTAGAGGTAGGATGCTCAGAGAAAAGTAGGTGATATTCCTTCGTGAGTAGGAGCCTGGCGTCTTCACTCTACTTTAACAAACTGAAGTTGGGAGGCCAGGAGTCTGAACCCAGAGCCAAAGTGGAAGGAACTAGACTTGGGGAAGAAAATGTTTGGGGGGGATCTGGACCCTTTGACATGGACTTTCTCCAGAGTGCCACAGTTGGAGACAGGAGGTGAGGGGCAGAGACAGGACCAATAGGTGGGGGTGGCAGGGAAGCTGCTACTGTCTGGGAGAACTAGGCAATCTCCAGAGGGAATAGATACCCGGGAGCCCCTGCTGTGGCCTCTATGTGGCTCTCCATTGGCTCTGCCTGGGCAGGGGTCCCAGAGACGGTGTTCCCCAAGGGGAGAGCCATGGGGGGCTGACAGCCGAGGCCCCCTGCACTCTGAACAAAATACACAGGTCCTGTCAGGAAATGGCTTGTTTTGGAAGATGCCTTTCAGGGCCGTGTGTGTCCCCTGTGCGTTATGTGGCTTGTGTGTTATGAGTGTGCACTGGGTATGTGGATCCGCGCTGTGCATAGATGGTGTTTGCACAGTGTGTTTCGAGTGCATTGTATGTGTGAAATATGTCGTATGCATTGTGGGCAGTGTGGTGTGTGGGCTGTGTGGTGTACATGTATTATGTATTGTATATACTGTCATGTGTGTATGTGTGCTCTATCTGTGGTTGCTGTATAAGATATGTGTTGTGTGGTGTGTGTCTAGATGGTGTGTGTGGTATGCATTGTGTGTCACGTGTAGTTGTGTGTGATATGTGTACGTAGTATGTGGGTTTGGTGTAGTGTCTGGGTTTGTGTGCAGGCAGGATGAACACCCTGCCCTCTATAGACCCAGTGCAGCTGCTTGTGGGTGAGCCTCCCCCAAAGGTCCAGGGGCCCAGGATTGAGTCAATACAGGGGGCTTGGGGTCAGGCTGTGGGGGTCTGAGGTCAAGGTGAGGGGGCTGGGGTCAGGCTGTGGGGGTTGGGGTCAGGGTGTGAGGGCTGGGGTCAGGTTGTGGGAGGTGGGGTCAGGGTGCGGGGGATGGGTCAAGTTGTGGGGGCCCTGGGCATCTGGGAGAAACAGGAGTGAGACCTGAAGGAATGAGACCCAAACAGAAATGTGCGTTTGGGGATCCTGAGTCCCCTCTCTCCCCCTGCCCCTGCCAGATGATGAGGACCTCAGCCCCCGGTGGCAGGAAGGGGTCTTTAAGAGAATAAGAAGGAGAGAGGCTTACAGCCCCAGCCTGCCTGCGGTGATCAGCTACTGCTCTGTGCTCTCCCTGCTGGGGTCCAGGCTGCCTCGCTGGGAGATAATTTACCTCTAAGAAGCTTTATTGCTGCTGTCCAGGTGGCTGGCAGACAGGCTGCTGCCTCGCACATGGGGCTCTGCCTCTGCCGTCCCAACTCCGGCAAGCCCACCCCATCAGGGCAGGGGCCCTGGGGCCCGGGCCTCCCTCCAGCCTGCTTTAGTCATCCCATGGTAGACAACTACACCCCATCTGAGTGTGACGACAGGTGTGAGAAGAAGGGTGCAGGGAGGGGCGCAGGACCCTGCCTCTCCACTCTCCCCCTTTGCTGGCTCAGATTCAGCCCATTCAAATACAGGAAATCCTGAAGTCCTGGTTCTGCCACCCCCGCTGCCCCCAGCATTTGGATTTTGGATAAGTAAAGTCAGGAAAAATTTTTTGTTAGTTCAAGGATATCTAGTGCAAAATTTTGGAATAGACATAGACTAAAAATTAATCTATTTCCTTTCCAGAATTCACCCAGTCCCCCAGCATCCTGTGTTTTGCCTGATCCTCCTGGGGACTGGGGAGGGGGAGGGGGTGGCTCTGATCCTTCTGATGTTTTCAGAAGGGCCTGGAGCAGCTCCCAGGCTGAGCTGCCACAGTCCTCGCCATTTCTAGGAGGGAACCCAGTCTCCTTGCCCTATGGTGGCCAGGTAGGTGTGTGATGACCGTCGGGCTGCTGCTGGTGTTCAGGGATTGTGGACATCATCGTCTCCCAAAAATAAATCTCTCTGTATGTGTCTGGAGACATAGTACAGAGATGAAGGCACTTGCCTTGCATGAGGCTGACGCTGGTTTGATCCCTGATACTGCTCAGGGTCCAACAGCACCAGGAGTGATCCCTGAGCACTGCTAGTTAGGGCTGATAAGCTGAAATAAAATAAAATCAGAAAAATCATCCTATTTGCCTTTTGTTGTTATTTGCTTTATTTTTGTCTTGAAGCCCGGCTGTGCTCAGAGCTTACTCCTGGCTCTGCACTAGGGGATCACTCCTGGTTGGGGTGGGGAACCATATGGGATGGCAGGAATCGAACCAGGGTTGGCTGCAAACAAGGCAAACACCCTAACCTGCTGTACTACTTCTTTGCCGCCCCCCCCCCCCCCCAGGTTTATACTAGAAGGCATGAGGTTTGGAGATGATGAGGCTGAGGAGCCTGACAAACCACATGGTCAGTGGCAGAGGAGATCTTCCTGAGGCCATGCGCAGTGCTCTTCTAATTCCCCACTTCTTTTTCTTATTTTTTTGGTATTGAATCAAAGTGAGATACATACTTACAAAGTTGGTTATGATTGGGTTTCAGTCATACAATGTTTCAACACTTTCCCTTTATCCTTTATCAGTTTACATTTCCCACCATCAATGTCCCTGTCTTCCCTCCCATACCCGCCCTCCCGTCTGTGGCAGGCACCTTTCTCTCTCTCTCTCTCTCTCTCTCTCCCTCTCTCTCTCTCTCTCTCTCTCTCTCTCCCTCTCCCTCTCCCTCTCCCTCCCTCTTCTTTCCCTCTCTCTCTCCCACCCCCTTTGGGCATTTTGGTTTGCAAAATAGTTCTGACCAGTTATCAGGTTATCACTTATATCCCTTTACTTTCTTTCAGAACTCAGTTCCTGTCCAGAGTGATCATTTCCAGCTACAACTGTCATTGTCAAATTATGCCTCAAAAGTCCCCTTGGGCTGGGGAGATAGCTCAAAGGGCTGAGTTGCATGTCTGGCATTTGCAAGGTCTGGAGGTCAGTCTCCAAAGCTGCCTGGCTCCCCCTGGGAGCACTGCCAAGCATGGCCCTGGTTGGCCCTAGCAACAAACCACAGTCTCTAACTCACTGGGAGTGTCCCCTGAGTCGCTGAGCTTTGTCAGGGACTTCCCCCCACCCCTGCCAACCCCCTTGTCTAGGGAGCCCTCCAGATTGTTCTCCAGGAGCAGAACCCTTTCCTGTTTGGCCCTACACTGGGCTCGTGCTCAGTCTCCCTTCCATGGACTGCCTGCTAACCATTCTGAATGATGGGCCTGGAGAGTCTGCTAGAAGGGGCTCCCCCTGTACCCCATGTGCCTGGCCTTTGCCCCACACACATTTCTCTTTCTCATTGGTACCCTAAATGAAAAATTAATTCATCTGAGTCTTAGAGCTATGTCTCCTTTCAGACTCTGCTGCAGCATCTTTGGAAAGCCCTCTCCGCCCTCCCACCCTCCATACCAGGTTTCCTGCCTGCAGCCCCAGGGAGGGATTGTGTCCCCTGCTCGTGCATGCATCCATCCCGTGCATCCCACCGTGAGGTGATGTCCCCCTTGCTCAGCCCAGAGCTCAGTGGGGTGGGCATGCATCCACTCCCAGCTGGCACAGCGGTGGTGGCTCAAGTCTCCTTCACTGCCTCCCCTCTCTGCTTTGCCTCCTCTTCCGGAAGGAAGATGCCCCCCTGGTGCTCTTGGACCCAGCTCTGTTTATTTGTTCATGGGAAGCTAGGATCAGTGATGAAAATCAACACTTGGCAGTGGGTGTCTGGGTTTCCATCATGGCCCATAGAAGACCAGCCCCAGGGATTTGGGGTGTGGGCCAAGGTGGTATCTGGGACACAGGAAGGACGCAGGAGGCTGAGAGAATGGTTGGAGGGCTCAGAAGGACTCGTAGAGCTCAGCAAGGCTGATTTCTCTCCCCTCGTTTCTGTGCCTCATGCCTAACTTCCTCTGGGGAGCGTACCCCTCTTCCTCTGCCTAGGCCTGGCTCCTCCAGACGCTCCTTCTCCCCAGTCAGGAGTGGGGCCTGAGCCAAGCAGTTCCGGGGAGAACCGATCCTGGGAGACATCCTGCCAACCTGGTAGGACATTAGCTTGGTGTTACCGGTGGGAGCGCCTGCCTGGGAACGGTGCCCAGAGAAGGGAGAGCTAGTCCAAGGGGGGTGGGGGAGACAGATTCCTGGCAACACCACCAGAGCACCTGGATCTCAAGGTGCCTGAAGCTACCCCTAGACTTTCTGGCCACACGTGCCAGTCAGTGATTATTCCTGCTTAAACGGAGCAGTAATTGATTATTACAACTGGAATAGTTCTCATTAGCACCAAGTTGAGGGGGAAAGATTTTCAATCATCTCTTTATTCTCATCCAGCATCTAACAGGGTCTGGCATGCAGTAAGCGCTCAATAAGTGATTTGGGTGGATCCATGACTGCAAGTGTTTCAAGGGGACCAAGAGCGTCTATGTTCCTTGCAACAGGTCCTCTTTTTTCTATGTAGATAAAGGTTCTGAACTCATTACACTACAGATAGCAATAGCAGGTGGGTCCCAGTTGGATGAGATTCATCTCCTCATCTCTTCCTCCCCTTCTATTAATTTTCTGATAACAAAGACCTCATCTTCTCAGCCCCTACTCCCCTGGACCATCCAGAATCTTTGTTCTCTCCATCTTCTTTCAACTAATAATTACGATAATGTAGCATTCAAAGTAAAACTATGCCCTCCCTCCCAAAATAACCTGGGGGAAATGTTGAATTCTAATGAACAAAATCATAGGTGTTCCGCACATGGAGCTGATGGAGTTATTCATCCACAAGGCTGTTTTCACAGCTGTTCCATATCGCATGACTCTCCGGAGGGAAAGGAAGCAGAGTGTCCGGAAAATGTGCCATGGGCTGCCTCCTCATTGGCTTGAGAAGCAGGGAGGCAGGGCATCTCCATAGTTGCAGCAATGCAGTGGGGGTGGGGTGGGAGGTGGTTATTATCCTTGGGTTATTCTAGTGGTGGAATTTGACCAACAACTAAAAAGATAATCTGGGGCCAGGGATGTGGCTCAGTGGTAGAGCATTTGCCTTGCGCGTGTGAAGTCTTGGGTTTGATTTTGGCACAGAGAGAGACAATTTTAGGTAGAGAACTTGACCTCATTAACAATATCAAACATATATAAAAACAGACAAGAATATGACAAACCACCGTGTACTCATCAATCAGCCTCAATAAACTCATGGCCAATCTTATATCATCTCCACACCCACACAGTCCCTCCCTCCCATCTCCAGGTATTTTGGAGCATATCATTTTGCATTTTGCATAAAAACATTTTGCTATGCATTTCCATATGTAACTGTTTTTCAAACCATAACCACATACCACAATCACACAGTGTTGAGCACTTAGAAGCGATCTCCAGGAACTATGGAAGGCTTATGGCCTTGGGATCACTGCCCCTTGCATGGAATCTTGGCTGGATTAAATGATTTTCTTTTTTGGCCAATAGGGTTGACATTAAATATAGATCCAGGCAGAAAACTTGTCCATGAAAGACCTTGTTCTTCTTAAATGCTTCCTCTATCATTGGAAGATGCCCAGATTCCAGACTCAGCCTCTGAGAAAGAGACCCCAGGTGGAATGAGAGAAAGATAGGCACAGCTACTCCTGTTGAGAACTATACATCTGAGGATTCCATCTTCACCAGGTGGAACACAGAGGGCCCTATTCCAGCTGACAGCTACCCACTCAGGTACTCACAGAACATGAGCAAACAAACAAGTGTATATTTCTTCTACATTTTGGGGTTATTTTTTGTTAGGCAGCAATAGCTCATCAATACACACCCATATTAAGAGCAGATACTCTGGTGGAAACTCGAATGCCTGAAACTATCATTAAAAGTAAACCAGGAGATGGATAGATAATGTAGAGAGTAGGTCACTTGTCTTGCATGCAGTGGGCCTGGGTTCAAAATCTGGCACCCCTTTTGGTCCCGTGAGAACAACCAGAAATTGTCCCTGAGTACAGAGTCAGGACTCAGTTTTGGGAATCCCTGGTTGTGACCCCCGAATAAACAAATGAAAGTATTATAAATCAGTTCCTCAAGTCAAATTTGTTTTTTAAAAAAACATTGATATCTTAATTTCACAAGTACTTTATCGGGTTTGGAATTTCCTTGATGTCTCATAAACAGATTTTTGGGTGCATTGTGACCCAACAAGGCAGGTCTGTATATACTGTGATTTATATTCTCCCAAGTCTCTATAAATTTCACTTCATCATGCCTATATACATATTATCTTGGAATACATTTCCCAAAGGAACTGGGTCACAGACCTGATAGATATCCCATAGTCTGATTTCATGGAATGCATGGTGAATGCGTGGTGTCATATACTGTGTTCCTCTCTCTCTCTCTCTCTCTCTCTCTCTCTCTCTCTCTCTCTCTCTCTCTCCTGTTAACTAGCAGTAGAACAGATCCGCAAGCTCCTCTGATTAGGTCTTGGCTGATTGTTGTCACAGCCATGATGGAGGCAGGTAGTATGTTCATCTATCAGGAGGTGTCATACCTGGTCTAGTTGTTGCCATGTAGTTCCCCTGATCCTGCCTCATCTGTTCCCCATCAGCTGTTACAAACTGCTGAAGCCATTATCCATTCTATTCATCAGCCATACCTCCCCTAGAAAGCCACATTTCTCCTCAAATGTTAGTTGGTTACCAGTGGTAACATGAGTAGGTAGAAACCTGCTTGATTCTTTTCCTTTATTTGCAATTTTTTAAAAACCAAGTGGTATTTTCCCAGCACCCCAGAGGTGACCAATGGGGTTTATTTTATTTTTTGCCTCCCCTGATAAACTCATGGATTTAAACATTTTGATGTCTCACAAAGGACGGGGGCTCTCACTGAGACTTCAATTACACCAGTGGGAGTCTATTCAAGCAGATGCCTGAGCCATTTTGACACAAATCCTGTAATCTCTGATAATGTTTGATAGCTTCCTTGTTTCTGGTAGAAAGACATTCTTGCTTATCTGGTATTTTTGCCTATTCTGGTCTTAGAGTCCACATTTTCTTAAGGCAGTTTAGTTTCTTTTGTGATGGTCGGAAACAAGGTTTCAAGGGTAGAAATGAACTTGTGTGTTTGATTTGTTGGGGTAGAAGAGAAAGGGCAGGCACTGTGGAAGCTTGAGTTGGAGGCTGAGTCCTCTGGGGACTTGGGGGCCCTGTGTACACAGGAACACAGGCACCCGGAGGAATCACCACTCTGGGTTGGGATCCTGCTTAGATAGCTTCTAATCAGAGGATCCCATTACTACCCTTTGTATCGGGTCAGTAAGCTTTTTTCCCAGGCCCACTTTTCTCAACTCAAGACCAGAGATAAACTATTTCTGAACACATTCAGAGGATTAAATTGGATGATCAGATAGTGACAGCAACAGCTTGTACAGCTCGGTCGGAGCTGTTTTCCTTTGCTTTCCCTCGTCTTGACATTCTCTTTCCTCCCAGACATTTTCCACTGGGTGCTTGCCCCAAACGAATGTCAAAAAGCCTTCTGTCACTTCTCCAAGGGGACAGATTGAAAGAGACACAGAGGGGCAGTGGTAAGTGTTTGTCTGGAGATCTGGCTTCTCAAACTGTGTCCCCCAGGCTCCTGTAGCTGGGTGTGTGTGAGTGTTGTGTGTATGTGTGTGTATGTCTGCGTGTGTGCATCTAAGTGCATGTGTGTATCAAGCAGAACCTTCTGTTTGTTCCTACAGCAGATGTTGATTTTTGGTTGAGAGAGGGGAGTACCTTGGCCTCCTCTCTTTGATGCTGAGGATGAAGTTGATGATGCCCACAGTCATAATTATATATAAAATTAACAGAGAGCGTCTCATTTGCTAGACTTGGTTCCAGTATTGTGTGTAATGTAGTGTGTGTAGTGTATGTGTGTATGTGTGTGTAGTGTGTGTGTATGTGTATTTTATTTGATCAAGTCAACATTCTCTCTCCTCTGGGTTACAAAATAACTTCCCGAAGTGGGGGTCCCTGCCCGCCCCTGCTTCTCTACTGCATATTCTTTGCAAATTGCCCAGAGAGATCCTTTTCTCATATTTATTTATTCATTTTTTGCAGGCACAGTCAGTGGTGCTCTAGGGACTAGGAAGCATGCTTTATGCTTCAGCCTGAGTGAACCATGCTCTGCCCCTGGAGAGACCCTTCTGCTTCCTTTGTTTGGGGTGGGCCATACTGGGTGGTACTCAGGGCTGACTTTCAGCTTTGTGCCCAGGGCTCACTCCTGGCATTGTTCAGGGAACCATATGTGGTGCCAGGGATCAAATCCATTCTGGCTGCATGCAAAGCAAGTTCCTTGACATCCGCACTCTCTCCAGACCCATAGACATCCGTTGAAAGTGTGAGTCTGGTGTAGTCTCTCCTCAGAGGTGTTCAGCGTCTTCTAACCTTATGCAGAAGAAAAGCTAAAGCACACCCAATGGCCATGCAGCCCCATCCTGTGATCCCTTCCTTCACCTCTAATCTCAGTTTTGACTCTTTGCTCTCCTGGAGACCATGCAGGTCTCTTGGTTATTGCCATGCTCACGCACATGCTGCCTCAGTCTTTGCTCATGTTGTTCCCACTGCAGGAAGGAGGCACCCCCTACCTCACCTTCCCTTCTTTCAGCTTCGCTGCCTTCTCTGCTCCAGTGCCACCACCTCGCAGAGCCTTCGCTCCCCAACACCTGTGTGATATTTGTGTTGCATCCTTACCGTGTCCCTTCCGCCACCTTCTCATCACTGTGTAGATCCTCGCGGTCTTACTTCTGCCTCTGTTCCCTCAAGTCATCCCCAGGAAAAATAGGAATTTTCACCTGTGTCCATAGCACATAAAGCAGCAACAGGGACCTAATGAAGGAGACACCAATATTTGTTGAGTGAATGAACAAATATTAACTCACTTCATAATCTCCATTGGGGTCAGAGAGATAGTACAGCCAGATAACACACTTGCTTGCATGCAGCTAACCCTGGTTCGGTCCCCTGTCCTGCATGTCCCCTATGGTCCCCTGAAGACAGGAAGGAGTGATCCCTGAGCACAGAACCAGGAGTGCTCTCTTAGCACAGAGCCTGGATATGGTCCTGAAACAAATACAAAATCACTGTGATCTTCTGATGTAGCCACAATTAGTTTCTTTTTTTTTTCATTTGGTGGTCCTGAATGGAGGAATTAAATCCAACATAATATTCTACTTGCCTGCAATTTCTTTTTTTTAATTTAATTTTATTGTTATTTTTTAATTGAATCACTTTGAGATATATAGTTACAAAGCTGTTCATGGCCGGGTTTCAGTCATACAATATTTCAACACTCACCCCTCCACCAGTACACGTTTCTCGCCACCAATGTCCCCACCTTCCCTCCTGCCACCCCCTACCAGCTGTCTCTATGGCAGGCACTTTCCTTCTCTCTGTCTTTCTATCTCTGTCTCTGTCTCTGTCTCTGTCTCTGTCTCTTCTTTTGGTGTTTGCAATACAGATACTGAGAGGTTATCATGTTTGTTCCTTTACCTGTTTTCAGCACACAGTTCTTATCCAGAGGGATCATTTCTAACTACCTTTGTCATAGTGGTCCCTTCTCTATCCCACCTGCCTTTTCCCCCAGCACTTGAGGCCGGCTTCCGACCATAGACCAATCCTCCTGGCCTTTGTTCCTACTGTCCTTGGGTATTAGTATAATATTATGTTTTTTCCCTTTAATATCCCACAAATGAGTGCAATCATTTCATATCTGCCCCTGTCCTTCTGACTCATTTCACTCAGCATAATAGTCTCCATGTTCACCCAGAAAAATATGGAACATGTCACAAATTTGCATGCCATCCTTGTGCAGGCCCATGCTAATCTCTGTATCATTGCAATTACAGTATATGTGCTGATGAAGTAAGCACTAGTTTAAAATTCTTAAGATGAAGAAGTTAAAGCAAAACTATAATCCACCTTTTTGGGGGCTTCAGGTTGAGCTCTACCTGGTGGCACTTGGGGGTACACCACTGGGCATCATTCTCAGTGATATAAGGCAAAGCATGGAGATCTGGGAATTGGCCACCTGCAAAACAAGTGCTTAAACTCCTTCACTATATCTTTGGTTTCTCTAAGCCACTTAAGCAGAAACCAACAGTTATTTGTCCCAGATCATGGGGCAAGTAAGTAAAGATGCTATTGACTGATGGGGCTGACAATCAGGAACTACAGCTGAGGACCCCTAACCCCTATCCTCCTCTGTGGCAAGGGGAGTTTATGGAGATTCGTTTTTCTTTCTACACTTACTGCAGCTGCTCCCCTGGCTCCCTGCCTGCCTTTCTATCCTGGAATTCAAGCTAGGAAAAGTAGAAGGAAAATACCTCTGCCACCAGGCACACAGCTCCCTTCAAAGCTGATCCAGGGTTGCCTCAAGTCTGCCCAGGCTGTCCTCACCCCAGCCCTCAGCCCCCCAGATTCTCCTGCTTCAGTCTAACCACACAAATCTGTGGGGAGGGGCCATGAAAGTCCTTGAAGAGAAGAGGACAATCAATGATCCAGAACCTTGAATGTTTCTTTACTCCCCCTGAAAAAGTTTCCATGGCCCTGCTAGACCCACAAGATGCATGATGGGGTAGGGGAGAGGGTGCTGTAGCAGGGTGCTATGACTGGATAGATCTGGGGCTGCCATCTGAACAGAGCTATGTCCATATGGCCAAGTCAACAACTTTCTTGAGCATTTGTTTTGCAAAATGTGTTTGTGTGTAGATTTAAGCGAAGTGTGCTCTTCCTAGCATATCATCCTGTGGATTTAGACAAATGCATAGCGTCACACATTCATTTCCTCCACAATTGTGACACAGAGAGGCAGTGAAATCTTGGTGCTACTCTTCTGTCACCAACCTCTCCCCCAGAACCTCTCCTTGTCATTTTGGATCTATTCTCTACCTTGCTAGATTTAGACCCTTTTCAGAAGGTCCTATCAGTGGACATCTACAACACAGCCTTTCTAGCCAGACATCTGTCCTTAAGCAGCATTTGGCATTCTTGGATGATCCTTGTCTGCTTTCTTGCAGTGTGTTGTCCATAGTTTGCTTTTCCACTGAGACTCTGAAGAACATTTAGTCATTCCCAGATTTTTACAATTAATAATAAAGCTGCTTTGTGCATTAAATGTCAGGCTGTGTGTGAACACATGCCTTTCTTTTGTGTGTGTGTGTGTGTGTGTGTGTGTGTGTGTGTGTTGGGGGGGGCACCCAAACAGTGTTCAGAGGCCCAGGACAACTGCAGGCCATACTTGGCCAGCTGACATATAGGACTGAGCTTTCGATAACATCCATACTCCACTCCCAATCAAACTTCTCAACACTTGGCAAAGTTTCCTGATGGGGCACCCATAAAATAAGACCCACTCCTAGACCCGTAGGCTTTCTTGGGTAAAACCTTAAAGTGAGATGACTGGCTGGTGTGGTAAGTGTGTTGAACTTTATTTTATTTTGTTGTTGTTTTGGGATTACACCTGGCTACACTTAAGGCTTACTCCTGGCTCTACTTTCAGGGATCACTATTGGTGGGGCTTTGGAACTATATGGGATGCCAGGATTAAAGCCTGGGTGATCTCATGCCAGGCAAGTTCCCTTCCTGCTGTACTATCTTTCCAGTCCCTATCTTCAGCTACTTTTTTCTTCCCCACTTTATTTAAACACCATGGTTTACAAAGTTGCTTGTGATGATTTGTTACAGGCATTCAATATTCCAACTCCAATGCCCCCAGCACTGTCACCTCCGTTCACCATTGTCTCAATTTTCCCAACCATCATTCAAACCTTCCCCTGTATTAGGCCCATAATAATTTATTTTATATTGTTATCATTAAATGGCTAACAGGTTGATCAAAAATTATTTCCATAGGGGAACATTTGTGAAAATTGTTGCATCTCACCCGGGGGGCCATTAAGTCCTTGTATGATCGTGTACTAAGCAAATTAAGTTACTGCAAATTAAGCCTTCTTTGTTAGTGTTTTTTGTTAGTAGAGATCATTTTCGCTTCTGCTTTACATTCCCATCCAATCTGATGTGTTCCTACTGGGATTAAGTGTTTCAGATTTTGGAGCAGTTGCATGGCTACAACTGTGGCCGTACACTCCAGAAAATTCAGAGAATTTAATTGGACAGTTCGGGCCACATATATGGCAGCAGCTTTGGAGTGTGGTAGTGGCTGTCTGGGTTTTTTGGGGTAGGAACTGGCCCAGCCTTCTCTGAGAGCACCCTGGAGGTCTCAGGTAGAAATCAGTGTCTGAGAAATTTTTGCAGCTAGGTGATCTCTTTTGAAATTAATTTATGAATTTCTGGAACAAGGCCAGTAGATGAGCTTACATGGAAGTGGTGGGGCATGGGCATGTGTTCCGGATCTTTGAGAATTATGGGGGTGTGGGTGGGAGCTTGTCAATCCCAACTCTGAGAAGGTGTTTCCAGACCCTATTGTTGAACTGTATAAGGAACTACCAATTGTTTCCCAGAGTGGCTGTACATCCTTCTTCCTTCCAAGCCATGTGTGGGAGTTCTAATCCTCACCAGCACCTCATACTCTCAATTACAAGGCCTGCTTCATATTTATCTGTTAGCTGTGCACTGTGGCATATGATTCAGAATGCAGAACATCTCTCAGGCTGATCTTCCTTCCCTAGATACTCTTTTCTTTTCTTTTCTTTTCTTTTCTTTTCTTTTCTTTTCTTTTCTTTTCTTTTCTTTTCTTTTCTTTCCTTTCCTTTCCTTTCCTTTTCTTTCCTTTTCTTTCTTTCCTTTCCTTTCCTTTCCTTTCCTTTCCTTTCCTTTCCTTTCCTTTTCTTTTCTTTCCTTTCCTTTCTTTCCTTTTCTTTCTTTCCTTTCCTTTCCTTTCCTTTCCTTTCCTTTCCTTTCCTTTCCTTTCCTTTCCTTTTCTTTTCTTTTGTTTTTGGGTCACACTTGGCGATGCTCAGAGGTTACTCTTGGTTCTGCACTCAGGAATTACTCCTGGCAGTGCTTGGGAGGACCATATGGGATGCTGAGAATTGAACATGGGTTGGCCACATGCAAGATAAATGCCCTACCCTCTGTACTATTATTCCAATCCCACCTCCCCTAGGTCTTCTTTAGGGAAGTGTCTCAATACCCCCTCTCTCAAGAAGGTTGCTTCTTTTATTTATGTCTATTTGTCATATATCCTGAGAATTGTGCTGCCTTCCCTGAGGATCCTAGGACTGGGTCTTTTTTTAATGGGTGACCCATCAAGAACCTTTGCCAAGTGTTGAGGAAGTTGGTTGGCAGGGTGGGGGGTGGAGGCTGGGGAGGGGTGGGGAGGTGATCTAGAGTTCAGTCACAGCTGCTCCAATTTGTTCTCAGAAGCTGTGAACATCCTTTACGATCAATCCTATTTTTCTGCCTTGTCAAACCTTGTCAAACCAAGACCTCAAGAGGAAAAGCCGGTACCCAAATACCACAATCGACAGGTTCCAGAATGTGATTAAGAAATTAGTCCAGTTGATTTCTGTTTTCTAGGTGCTGTGTGTGGTGTTAAAGATAGAGATGTAGAGAGATCAGGAGACAAACAGAAGCAGTGCAAGGGGATGAAGAAGATGTGGAAGAGAGTGTGTGCCCTCCTGGGCTGAACATACCCCTCCACACCCCTTTGTTGACTTGGGAAGAAGAGAGGCAATCTGGACTGAGTTCGGCCAAGGTTCCTGGAGGAAGCAAGCTCTGGGACCCAGCCTGGGTGGGAAGCCAGAAGCCAGAAACTTGCCACTGAAGCTTTACCAGTTCTTCCTGGAATGGGGTTGAACACAGGGTCTGTAAACAGTCTCTATAGGATGTATAGGATCATCAGCTCAATAGAGGATCATGACTAAGGACCCAAGGGAAGTTCACCTTGGTCTAGTTTTGGGGTGAGTTTTCAGTTTCTGCTTAGCTCTGAATCTTCTCCTTCCCCATCATCTCCTGGGTCTCAGGTGGGGTGCACCTAAGTGACCCCTTCCAGAGTGTAAACGGCGGCTCCCAGCACTTAAGTCCAGCAAGCAGTGAGCTTCTTGGATTTGCTTCTAGTTGAAATCAATATTTGCTGAGAAAGAATGCATCTTAATTTCAGCAGCCAGTTCTCCGGGCGAGAATTGCTCTAAAACAAACCTCCAAACCCACAGACTTAATGCGTCCTAGTTCAGTTGTTTAGTAAATCTCTCAGTACAGAGAAAAAAAAATCCATTAGCTGACAAGGGCAGGGACAGGGTGGAAGGGTGGGGGTAGGGCTGGGGGTAGCGGGGAGAAAGGAGGCCCCGATGAAATGTAGACACAGAGAGGGGGACTCTAGGACCAAGGGGACCCCATGGAGCTCGGCCCAGGACTTCGATAGCTTGTTGCACGCCCCAAGTCCAGCCTCAGTGCCCTGGGCAGAGGGAATGGGAGTTGGAATGAGACCTCTCCCCAGCGCCTGCCTGGGGAAGTGTTTTCTAATTGCCAACTGTCCCGTTTTAAATCTACAAGGAGGCGATCGATTTTCTTTTCAGCAGGACTGGGGGAAAGCAATCATTTACCCCAGAACATGGGCTTTAATGAATCCGTGAAACACAGGAGGTCACCCTGATGACATCTCCCCCTGCCAGCCAGGAATGGCTCCCACAGCAGTTGGAAAACTTACCAAATGAGGAGGTTCTCGGAATGCTCTTCCCTCCCTTCTTTCTCCCTTCTCTTCAGCCAGGGTGTGGCTCCCCAAGCACTTACCTGGAAGGCAGGAAGCCTAGGGTTAGGACAAGCCTTGGACTACATAGGGAAAGGCAGTGAGAGCCCATGGAGAGAGCTGTGGGCAGCAGCCTTGCACTGACCCATGTTGAGCTCCGACCTCATCTCTTTCCTGCCATGAGTCTCTAGACAGCAACATTCCCTCTCTGAGTCTCAGTTTCCTCAACATCCCTAGCAGGAGAAACAGTCAGGATCCAAGATCCATTTATATCAGGTATCAGAAAGAATGAATTTCTGATACTCGGAATTCCGACCTCCATCGACAATCAAGAATCAGGGACACTGTCTCATTTGCCAAGGTGTCGAAAATCAGATGGGCTGGACACGTAATGCGATTTGGAGATGACCGCTGGACCAGAGCCATTACCAACTGGATTCCACAGACATCAAAAGATGGCATGGCTGCCCACCTATGAGATGGTCAGACTTCTTTGTCAAGACCCTGAACAATCGGTTTGAGGCTTTTCGTGTTCCTGGAGTGAGCAGACACCACTGGGCTACACTATCATGTGACCAGGATGAATGAAGACATTACTGGCGCCCACTCGAGCAAATCGATGAGTAACGAGATGTCAAGTGATCAAGTGATCAGAAATAAAGTTGGTGGCCAAGACAAGGTAGTCGATGTCACTGTCACTGTCCTCCCGTTGTTCATTGATTTGCTCGAGCAGGCCCAGTAACATCTCCATTTTGAGACTTGTTACTGTGTTTGGCATATTGAATACATCATGGGTAGCTTGCTGGGCTCTCCAAGAGGGGTGGAGGAATCAAACCCGGCTTGGCCAGGCTGGCTGTGTGCAAGGCAAACACCCTACTGCTGTGTTTCAGCCCCAAGACAAGGTAGTCATGCATAACAATTCAGACCCTCAATTTACCCTCTCTGTATAATGGGCTGAATATTGCTTCACAGCAAATTTAGGGCAGAAAGGAGGAAAAGACCGCCAGTGGCTTGGAAAACAACGAAAAACAGTATCAGAGGGTTGGTGTGGTTGGGTAGAATTTCTTTCCATGGGCAAATGCTAGTGACCAGAAATGAACTCATCAGACAGGACCAGATCTGCCAGACCTGGGAATAAGCATGCTCCTTTGTCCCGGCAAAGTCCAGACCTGCATGGTTGAATTCGAGTTCAGACCCTCCACATCGGTGTCCTCATCTCAAGGGCATAGAGTCCAGGGCCCCACCTTTGCTCTTCGGATCTGGGCCCATTCCCCCCACACACTGGCCTCTTCCTGAGCTGACCCAAGCTGCCCAATCTCACAGATGGGAAGTCAGCATCTGGAGTCTGAAAGGGGAGCTGGAAGCTGAGGTGATGTTGATGAAGGGGGAGGAGGGAGCCAGGAGGAAGAGGTATTTTTACCTTGAATTATTTTTATTAAATGTCACAACGGTTTCACAGCACTTGGGATCCAAGTAGACAAATCAATGAAAATAATTATAGCGAACATCCTGCCTTCCCACTTCCCTCCTCCGTCCACCCCCACAGCTCCCTCAGATGCACAGAGAAGCTTGCTAAGTCATCTTTGCACTCCAGCCTTGGGGGGGAGGGAGGCTGCAAGGGGCGAGCGGGGGTCAACAGCTCCCTCAGACCTCTGCCTTCTCTGGCTTTGCTTGCAGTCAGCCCAGCCCAACTCAAGGCTCAAAGCCTTGGAGAGAGGAACAGCTTTAGCAGCAACAGCGGCAGCCGCGGGAAAAATGAGCCAGAGGCCAAAGTGAGACAATCAACTCCTACAGAGACTTAGAAACGGGAAAGAGGGCTTTGTTTCTTTTTTTCCTAGAACCCATTTATGGCTTAGAAATAAACCTTCTAGCAAGATTTATATTTCTATTCATGCGGCAATTAGTCAAAGTCACATGAATGAATGAAAGTTTCAGGGGTTATCATCTATTCATCCATTCATCTACCCATCTGTCCATCATCCATCCATTTGTCCAACCAATCATCCAATCATCCATCTTCCATCCAATCTTCCATCCATCCATTCATGCTTTCCTCTATCCAGCTATCTGCACATACCCATCCATCCATCCGCTGACTCATCTATCTATCCATCCCTCTTTCCCTCCATTCATTCTGCAGCCCCTACCCATACTCTCAAGCCCTATTCACCTACCCACCCACCCACCTTTCATCCACCAACCTTCTAGTGAGCATTCAATGAGGATCTAAAGTAAATGGCACTAGAATGGGGTGGATTTGATAACTTGGATTCAGATTCTCACTCTGCTATCTCAGGATTAGCAGGATATGCTCCATAACTCTGTCCCACCTGCGGATCTACTCTGTCTTGGTGTGTTCAAGGAAGGTTGGTGTATTTGAAAGGCATCTGTGGGTCCTCTGCCCCCTGTATTCTGCGTGTGTTGATCCCAAAGAGACCATCAGCAAGATGTGTGTGTTGCTCCCAAAGAGACCACCAGCAAGATGTGTGTGTTGATCCCAAAGAGACCACCAGGAAGAGATGAGGGGAAAGGAAGAGCAAGGATCGGTATTTATTTCTTCATCTTCTTACCTGCCTGTTCATGAAAGGTCACAGGCCGTGGCAGGAGACCCTCTCCACAGAGCGCTTTCCCACCTTGAATTCTGGGATAGTCTCTTGCAGGTAAAGGCATCTCCAGTTACCTGCCCCCAGGTCCTTCCATACCCCTTGTGGTTTTCTGATCCTTTGCCCAGGACTTCACAAATAGTCTTTTTATTAAACTTTCCTCGGGTTATTTTAGTCTCCTTTGATCATCAGCTTCCTGCTGGGACCTGGATTGATAAACTGTGTAATCCCAGGCAAATTGCTTTACCGCTTGAGTCTCACTTTCTCCACGGGTCCAGTGGGAGCCTGGACTCACCTTCACGAGGTGGTCATGAAGCTTGATTGTGAGATTTGGTGTACTTGCCCAAGGGGGGGGGCACGGCTGGAGCAGAGGCTGAGAGGGGAGGTGAAACCAGAGACCCAGGCCAACACTCCCCACTCCTCCTCCCTGGCTCCAAAGATCTGGGGTGTAGTCTTAGCATTATAGGGTCCTTGGTAGCAGAGCATGTGCTCTGCTAGGCTCACGCCCTTCTCCAGGGGCCAGGACCCTCCTGGCCAGGCTGGCACTGGGACCGGGCCCTCATCATTCAGGAGGTGGCTTGAACTGCCGTGAGGAAGGAGGCAACTGGCCTCCTCCCTGCGGTTGCTGTACAGGAAATACAGAGCAGAGGCTGAGCCATCAATTCCATTCCACAGCGAGATTCAAGAAAAAAGATACTGCAGTGTTAGCTGATGTCATAGAAATAGTATGGAATTTTTTTTTTAAATGATGAGGGCTACCCAAAAGGTATTCCAGGGTCCCAGTGCTGGGGCCATCAAGGCTATTCCTAATGATGCCAAGCAGGCCAGAGGGTACTGACTTTTGGCTTCTCATGTGCTTGGCATGCACTCTACCCCTTGGGGTCCCTCCCAGCCCCCTGACCCTCCACTCAATGCCTTTTCTGGGCTAAGACAAGGAGCTGCTGTTTCCTGAGAGCCTCCGCATACCAGGCACTCTGCTCACCACCTCTCCGGCCAATGTGCGAGGCAGGAATGTTCACACTCACCACTTTTTCAGGTGAAGAAATGGAGGCATAGAAAGATTTAAAGAGATAAGCAAGGTCCAGTCAAATAGTGTCGGCAGGTGAGGGACAGCCCTGCAAGCATTGCATTTGCTTCTCCTCTAGTACTGGGATAGAGAGGACAGTCATCTGCTTCATTTGCTCAGCAATTCCTATTTCTGTGTTTTGTTTTGTATTTTGTTTGGGGGCCACACCTGGTAGTGCTCAGGGTTTACTCCTGGCTCTGTGCTCAAGGATCACTTCTGGTGGGGCTCGGAGGACCATGTAGGGTGCCAGGAATCAAATCTGGGTCAGCTGTGTGCAAGGTTAGTGCCTTACCTGCTGTACTATTTTTCTGGCTCAGTGACTTTTTTTTAAAACTTTTTAATTGAATCACTGTGAGATATACCATGACAAAGCTGTTTATGATTGGATTTCAGTCATACAGTATTCCAACACCCATCCCTCTACCAGTGTATGTTTCCCAGCATCAGTGACCACAGGTTCCCTCCCACCACCCTCCACCTCCCTCCCCCTGCCTACCTCTATGGTAGGTGCTTTCTTCTATCTCCATCTCTCTCTCACACTTTCTCTCTCTCTGTGTCTCTCTCTTTCTCTGGATCCTTTTGTGCATTGTGGTTTGCAATGGTGATACTGAAAGGTTATCAAGAATATCCCTTATCTACTTTTAACCCTCAGATATTGTCCAGTGTGATCATTCCCAGCTATTATTGTCATAATGGCCTCTTCTTTGTCTTGCCTACCCTCAGCCCCACACATGCAAGTGGTTTGTTCCAACCATTGACAAGTCCTCCTAACCCCTGTTTTCTCTGGCCATGGATATTATTCTTCTACTATATATTTTTATATACCACAAATGAATGCAGTCATTCTATATCCATCCCTTTCTTTCTGACTCGTTTCACTCAACATGATACTCTCCATGTCCATCCATTTATAGGCAAACTTCATGACTTCATTTTTCCAGACAGTTGCATAGCATTCCATTGTGTAGATGTGCCATCGTTTCTTTATTCATTCCTCTGTTCTTGGGCACGCATGTTATTTCCAGATTCTGGATACTGTGAATAGTGCTACAAGAAACATAGGAGTGCAGGTGGTGTTTCTGCTGTGTGTTTTTGTACCTCCCAGGGTATATTCCCAGAAGTGGTATGGCTGGGTCAAATGGAAGCTCAATTTCTGTTTTTTTTTTTTTTTGAGAAACGCCCATATTGTTTTTAAAAAAAGGCTGAACCAGTCTGCATTCCCACCAACAATGAAGAAGAGTCTTTTCTTCCCACACCCATGCCAACACTGATAGCTTTTGTTCTTTTGGATGTGGGCCAGTCTCTGTGGTGTGAGATGATATCTCATTGCTGTTTTGATCCGCATCTCCCTGATGATGAGTGATGAAGAGCATTTTTTTCATGTACTTTTTTCTGCCCCAGCGATTTCTAATTCTTCCTGTATCTTCTGGACATGGACATCTTTCCTCCTAGATTTCAGCCATGCTTCTCCCCTCGGCTCCCTTTCTCCCTGGAAGTTCTGGCATCTGGGAGACTGTGTTGGCTCAGCCTGGCTTCATTTTCTAGCTGTTGCACTTCCCTTGCCTGGCAGTCAACTCTTGGCGCCACCAAATCTCTCCTGGTGGCTGATTTCAACAGGAACCATGTAGCGCTCATCTTCAACACCATTCCAGGATCCATTCAACCGAGCATCAGGTCCCTGCAATGGGTCTGGCATGCATTGAGGCACCAGTGTAGAGTAAAACAGGAGAAACAGCCCTGCTATTAAGGAGCTCACATTGCACTGTGCTGGGCTGGCTTCGGGTGAGAGAGCCAGAGGTTAGGATCAGTGGCCTTGGGATGGAGAAAAAGTGGGGCAGGGAAGAGAGACAGTACTATTTTGTTTGTTTAAGTTAATTTTTTTTGTATTGAATCACTGAGAGATAGACCCTTACAAAGCGGTTCCTGGTTAGGTTTCAGTCATATACTGTTTCAACATCCGTCTCTCCACCAGTTTACATTTCCCAGCACCAGTGTCCTCAAGTTCCCTTCCATCATCCCCCACTCCACCCCCATCCTGTTTCTGTGGCAGGCGCTTTTCCTTCTCTCTCTCTCTCTCTCTCTCTCTCTCCCCCCCCCCCCCCGCCCTTTTGAGCATTGTGGTTTACAATAGATGCTGAAAAGTTATCATGTGTATTCTACCTTTACCTACTTTTAACACACAGAACACACAGTTCTTGTCCAGTGTGATAATTTTCAGCTATAATGGTCATACTGGTCCCTTCTCTATCTTATCTATCCTTCACCCCACACACTTGTGTTTGATTCCAACCACCGACTGGACCTCCTGACCCCTGTTTTCCCTGGGCATGGATATTAGTCCTTGGCCTTATATATATAAGAAGAGGTGTTTCTCAGGTGGAATCAGGGCCATGAGGCCAGAAAACAAAGTCACAGAGGCATGGTAACGAAGACCAGGGGGACAGCGAGGAGGCAGGAAATGCTGGCTTTATATATATATATATATATATATATTATATATTATATATACACATATGTATGTATAAGTAAGGCCCTCCCGTTGATCGTCGATTTGCTCGAGCGGGCCCAGTAACGTCTCCATTGGAGACTTTGTTGTTACTGTGTCTGGCATATTGAATACTCTCGGTAGCTTGCCGGGCTCTCCGAGAGGGGCGGAGGAATCGAACTCGGGTTGGCCATGTTGGCCGCTTGTAAGGCGAACGCCCTACCGCTGTGCTATGTATAAAACAAATGAATGCCATCATTCTATATCTGTCTAAGAGGCAGTACTTTGGTACTGAAAGGTGTCTTTGAAAATGGGAGCTATTTTTTAAAAAATGGAATCACCAATTAACAAAATCACAAAGTTAGTCATGATTTTCAGTTGTACAATGTTCCAATACCCATCCCTTCACCAGTGTCCACTTCTCTCCACTAATATCCCCAAATTGCCTCCCACCATCCAGCCTGCCTATACTGCAGACACTTTATATCTCCTTTCAGTACTCAGTCCTCCTCCAGAGTGACCATTCCCCACCTCCCAGTGTCATATCGTACCTTTTCCTGACCTAATCTTGCCCTGCTCCATGGCAAGCTTCCTACTAGAAACCAGAAGAAGGGGAACTAAACCTTGAGAAGTGAAACAAAGAAGTGTGAGTCCCAACTGTAGGGTTTCTGGATCACATGTGCAAAGGCCCTGTAGGATATGAGTGAGGTATGTTTTGAGATGCAAGCAGCCAAACCTGGTTTGACCCTCAGCACCCTATATGGTCCCTCAAACACTGCCAAAAGAGATCCCTGAGCTGAGCAAGGAGTAAATCCTAAGCATTGCTAGGTGTGTTCCCAAACAACAACAACAACAATAACAACAGCAATAAATTCTCCCATGGTCTTCAACTGCTTTCCAGATTGTGACCTTATTTCCAGCATTCTCTGCCTTGTTCTCTTCAAAATCATTGACAACCAGCATTTCCTGCCTCCTCACTGTGCCCCTGGTCTTCATTACCATGCCTCTGTGACTTTGTTTCCTGGCCTCATGGCCCTGATTCCACCTGAGAAACACCTCTTCTTGTAAGAGCTCACTTGAGACCTCATCTTGGAGAGCCTCACAAGGACTTTGAGGAGAATTATCCCCAGTCTTCAGCTCCATTTTTGCAGGCAGATAGGTAAGGGGAACCTGGAAATGCACTCTTAAAAAATAATAAAACATAAACAGAGATTTCCTTGCCCTGATGTAGCCCAAAGGCATGAAGACCACATCTTTGACATGTACAAATCTTGAGCTCTGTGGAGGAGAGAAACTCAGCATCAGATGAAGAAATCCAAGCTCCACCCACAGAATGGTAGACCACTCAGAAAAAGAGAAGCTACAGAAGAATCTGAGATAATGAAGAGACCATCCACAGAGCCAAGGACAGACTATGAGACCATCAACAGTGCAAGACTTTGCTGTAGCAATGCACAGCTAAATTTTTATGTATGCAAAACTCCAGAAAAATCCATTTGGAAGAACTGTATAAAGGCTCCTTCCAAAGGCCATTTGAGGCTTTGTTCTTCAAGCCCCCATTCTCTCTTGAACACATACCTCTCTCTCTCTCTCCCCCCTCACATCTTTCTAAATCAACTTTAGTAAAAAAAACTATCTCCCGTCACCATTTCACCACCTCCTGAAATTCTTTTCTATTAGTAAAAGGCAACAGATCCATAATGCCTGTGCTGAGGTTAGGGTTGACCTGATCTAGGCTGGGCATTTCCCTGAGCACTGATGACCGATGTGCGTTCAGTAGAGAGGTGGAAACACTCTTGCCTACCTCCCTTGATCCCCATTTTATTAAGCCACCACCAACACTGCCACATCCATGCATGCCAGCTGTGGTGTTGTGGTGCCTTTAAATAAGTCCAGTCTCCAAACAGCACGAGGGGTAGCTCATCCATCCTCCACCCATCTTCAATGAAGCGACCAAGGTGAGAAGGTCTGAGTGTTTTCCCCACCATTTTGAGCTCCAGAGTTGGGATGTGGTGAGATCCAGTCTTCAGAATGCAGAGCTCTTCTGCCAGGCAGCATCTCCTTGGCTAAGTCCTGGTCCTCTGTGCCCCTTGATCTTCTTCACTCGCGAAGGACTTGCTTGGTGTGGGCTGTAACAGGACCCCCACAATGAGAGGGGAGAGTGGTGTGCACAGAGGAGCCGGGGAATATGGATACTGCCCGTCCACAATTGCAAGGAACCCTTAGCAGCCTTGAACGCTCCGGTCAACCGCTGTCTTCTACCGCTCGGGCAGCTGAGGCAGGTCTGAGGCTCAGGAAAGCAAGCGGACAAGGCCTGACCTGCAGCTTTGCCTTATCTCTGGATTGGAGAGATCCAACCCTTCAGGCCTCAGGATCGGGCCAGGACACACTCTCGGGAGTGGACTTGCCAAGAAACAAAAAGTTCTCCGCGTGGATGAAGTAATGCTTCAGGGTGAAGAAAGCCAAGGCTCTTGTGGCATTTGCCAGAGGAAGAGAGAGAGGCAGAGCGCCATGGCCATTCTCATTGGCCAAGGTCAGTCCTGCAGGGGGCGCCCTTGGCCCTCGCAATCACACTTGGGATGCCGCTGGTGGGCTCTGTGTTATGTGAATTTAATCACCCTCCCCCCCCCGCACCCCCGCTGATGCTGATAGCATGGGAGATGCAGTCTTCAAAAATAGCGAGCAAAAGCGGCTGTGGCGGTGGGGGAAAAAGGATTATTGTGGGTGCCTATTAAGTGTATGTGACACTGTGTGTAATATATTTTCAATGCCAGGCAACTTGTTAGCTTCCTAATATGTGTATTCTGGGTTGTTTGCAAATATGTTGCCGAGCTCGGCAAACAGCTTGGAGAGGCTGCTTTCAGTCAGCTGGCGCCAGCCGAGCCTCTCCTGCTCAACCTTACCTCGGGGAATGCCACCACGGGGTGGTGGCCCCAGAGCAAGGCATCTCCCCACCAGCTCTGGAGGGCGGGCACAGAAAGTAGGTGGACCAATGGGCTTCGTGTAAGAGGCACCTAGGAGGGAGTAGGGGGCCACTTGCTCTTCTGATACCTGCAGAGCCTGGGCAAAAGGAGTCTTTACCTGCTTAGGGGGTTCTGAAATGATGGAGGGGGTCTAGTAGCTGTGAGTACCACTGGGGGCACTTTCTGTCAGTCTACTTAAAGAAGGTAGATTTCCAGGGAGGCACAGTTTTGTTTGTTTGGTTGGTCGGTTTTTTGAAAAGAGCAGTAGGTCAAATAAATTTGGGAACCTTTGTTTAGAGTATTGAAATCCTCAAACCCATTTTAGAGCAAGAAAAATTGAGACCCAGAGAGGCAAGGCACTTGTCTAAACCCACTGGCTTGGGGAGATGGCAACTGGATCTTTCTGTTGGGTAGCGAAGGGTCAGAGTTTATAGAAAAGACAATATCTATCCCCAAAACCATTGCACGGTTGGCAGAAGCTGGAACCAGAAAGCAGGGAACTGTGTCTCTGTCTCAAGTCTCTGCACTGCATGAGCGTCCTTGTTCCTGTTCCCCTCCCAGTGCCTGCCCTGCGGAGCAGAGTGTGGCCCCTGCTGGCCTCCTCACTGGAAGCCCAGAGAGCGGGCCCCATCTTCCTGCTGTCTCTAGCACTGGCTGTGCTCAGGCCAGAGGAGCAGAGCAGGGCCCCCTGGACCGGGCAGGAAACCCCCACTTGGCTTGGCTTCCATCATCTCCCTCTAGATCTTGTCTAGTTAACCTGGTAGGTCATTTTAATTTTCCAGAAGCTTTTTGACTTTCTTGGCTCCTTAATCAGATAAGGGGATCTGTGTGTGTTTGGTGTATGAGTGCGCACGCGTGCCTGGGCTCTCTCCTGTCCCCCTTCCCTCTCCCGGTCACTCAGGCTCCCTCTCCCCTCTCTTTCCTTCTCTCCCCCCTTCTCCTCCTCCTCTTTCTCCTCTTTCATCCCTTTCTCTCCCTCTATCTCTTCTTCTGTATTCCTCTATCTCCTCTCTCCCTCTTCCCCCTCCTTTCTTCTCTCCCACACTCTTTCTCTCTCTCCTTCTCCCTTCCTCTCTCTCCCTCTATTTTATCTCTTCCACTCTCCACTTCTCTCCTTCTTTCCCTCTCTCCTTCTCTCTCCCCTTTTCTCCTTCTCTCCCCCTCTCTCCTTCTCTCTTCCTCTCTCCTTCTCTCTCACTCTCTCTTCTACCCCTTCCTCCTTCTCTCTATCTCTTCTTTCCCTTTCTCTCCTTCTCTTCTTCCCTCCCACTCTTCCTTCCTCCCTCCCTCTTCTCCCTCTCTCTCTCCCTGTCTTACCCAATCTCCCATCCTTCCTCTCTCCCCCTCTCTCTTTTCCTTTCTCCCTTCTCTCCTCCTTCTCTCTCTCTTCCTTCCTCCCTGCTTTCCGCTCTCTCCCCGTCAGTACCCTCTCTGGCCCACTCCTCTCCATAATCACTCCCCTTCTCTTCCAGATTTCCAGGGAGATTTCATCGCCTCTCTCTGTCCCTGTCGCCTCTTTCTCCCTGTCATTTTGGAGGTGGATTTGGCCATGTGTGTTCTGGGGGCTGGCAGGAGGCCTTTTCCCCCTGATCCTTGGCCCCTTTCAGAAGGGCTATTCACCATCCCTGGGCTTGTGTCCCCGGGGCCTCCTCATCAGTCCCTGAGCCCGAAGCTGGCCACGGGCACAGGCCAGCTGCAGGGAAGGTAGAGGCATAATTGTAAGAGGATGCTGGTGGTTGGCAGGCCTGTGGCAGTGCCCAGGGAGATGGTCCCACATTGCTTCTAATAGCTTCCCAGTATTTGTTGCTGGGAAGTGCTGCTTTCCCTCCGAGCCTATCTGCCTGGCAGGGTTGGGGCACAATATCCTCCCAAACACACTTATTTCCCTTCGGCCTCAGTAGATGCCCCAGCACCTTTCGACCTGTGGGCATTCTAACAGCCCGGTCACCCCAGCTCTGTGGTAAATGGGTTCAGCTCAGCACCTCCAGAGAAGGCGGAGGAGCCCCTGGGGTGTCTGGACAGACCTTTTCTGGGCCCCTTGTTCTTGCTGGCACAGTGTCCGCATGGTACAGGGCTCACTCCAGGCTCCATGGAAGGGCTTGCGACTCTGAAACCAGTGCTCTGTTGGTCCATTGGCTGGGCCGGCTCTCCCAGGTTCACCTGAAGGCTGCTATGTGCCTTTCTGTTGGCACCTACCACATGCCCAGTGCCACAGTGGCCATTGAGTGACCAGAGCGTGTCCAGTTCCTGCCTCTGTGTCCAGACACGCTTTGCGGGACTGAAGAGAGAAAACATAACCACCACCTGTGCTTGGCACCTTTCACCTCCAGGACCAGGATTGGGATAGTCACAGTCGAAGGGCCCCTGGCGAGCCACTGAGGGTGACCCCTGTTCACTGACTGGCCAGGGGCTTTCCATCCAGCTGGAAGTGCCTAGAGCCATTGGTGCCTCCCTGTGCAATGCTCTCTCCAGAGGAGTCTGGAGCGGTCAGAGCTGGAGAGAGGACAGCCCTGCGGCAGGACTGGATGGACCCCCCTCCCAGCCCCCAGGAAGTACGCTAAGGATTCAGAAAGAGAAGGTGTCCCCCCTGTACTTGTAGCCTTTGGCCTTAAGTAGCTTGTCTGTCCCTCCACAGATTTTTTTTTTTTTTTTTTTTGCTTTTTGGGTCATCCCTCAGGAAGGAGCTGCCCTTCTTAGCTCTGATGCCAGCCTGCTACGCTGGCCCCATTGTGGCTTTGGCCTTGCTCTTCAAGGATCCCCTGGGCCCCTGGACCAGGCCGTTTTCTTTCTCAGCCAGCTGAGAGCCCCTCCTGGACCCCGCAGCAGGCAGCGCTTCTCTCTCAGCCTGTAGCTGCTTCTAAGCAGGGGCCCAGCCCCTCAGCCCAATGCGGGGCGTGAACTAGCTATACAGTCAGCACCAGCCAGTGCCATTGAGCTGCTGCCAAGCCCCCATCACCTGGAGCCTCTGTACCTGCTGTGGCCTCTGCCGGTTCCAGACCAGGGCACCTTCTGTCCCCAAGTAGAGGATCAGGGGTCCCATGCCTCTCCCTCTTGCTGTCTTGTCCCCCTTCCCCCCTGCTCCAAGCTCGCCACCTCCTGCTCCAGCGACTCTGCCTGGCCCTGCCGGCTGCTCTCTGGCTGCAGCCGGCCTGGTCTGGCCCATCAGTCTCTAACCCAGAGCCAGTGGGGCAGAGCCCAATCCCCAGGAATCTCTCTACGCTTGTCTTGTCAGTAATTCTAAGCCCTGCGGGGAAGCCGGAAGGAGGAAGTGGACCGAAACGTAGAAGCTCAGGAAATCCTTTCCTGTCTGGGAGTCCAGGCTGAGACCAAGGTCATCCTTGCAAGTGGTCACACGTGGACAGATAGCTTGATCTCTTCCAAGTGCGGGGGATAGGGGTCCAGCAAAACCTTCTAGGGCTTAGGGCTGGACTCTGAGCTACAAGCTTGAGAGCAGTGGGTCAGGGTTGTGTGTGTGTGTGTGTGTGTGTGTGTGTGTGTCCCTGCGTGTGTGTTTGTGTGTGTGCGTGCATGTGTGCATACGTGTGTATGCGCATGTGTGCGTGCATGTGTGTGCGTGTGCACATTTGTGCATATGCGTGTGTGTGTGTTTGTGTGTGTGTGTGTGTTGTGTGTGAGGGATTATCTGCTTTTCTGTTCTAAGAGCAGCACCTCTTCCAGCCTCCCTCCTCCCTGCCCTACGTTCACTGCCTCCATTATCGGCGGGTGAGTGGAAAATAACCTGGCTCTTAGGGGAATGCACCATCGGCTCCTTTCTCTGGCTGCTAATGGAACCAGCGGCCAGCTGTCCCGGCCCTGTGCGGCTGCCCTGACCCTCTGAGACTGGGGGCGGAGGCCAGACAGGGGAAGGGACTTTGCTCGCTCTTTTTCCCATAGGGGCCCAGCGCTGACCTCATGCGGGGGAGTGCAGAGAAACAGAGCAATTGATTGGGAGGTGGAGATTCGAGGGTAATCATCACAGCTTCCACTTACTGAGCACCGCCTGCGAGTCTGGCAAAATGCGAGCTGTTCCAGCTGCATTATCTCACTTAATCTTCTCACTCACCCCAGGAGGAAAAGAGGGAGGGAGGGAGGGAGAGAGAGCAACTTTGGGGGTTGCTCAGAGATGCTGAGTAACTTGCTCATGGTCACACAGAATGAAGAAGAGCAGGGTTCTTGACCAGGTCTGCCTGATGCTAACGTTCTTTCCTACTATAGATTGGTGTGACCCCGGTCACACAGGGGACACAAGGCTCTGCCTTGGACAGGTAAGGACAAGCAGGACAAGGGACCACACACTGCTGAGGATCTCTCCTGCCCTGGGAGATGCTTCCCTGAGACATAACCTTAAAGCCAACGGGATCCCAGAAGAGGCTCCAGGTGATGGGCAGGTATATGCTGAGCATATACCCTTTGAGCTGCTTAAAAATCACTGTTGTCTTTTCTTTGTGGCTAGACTGTGCAAATTGTGTGTCTGTCTCATCTGGGATGGCAAGACCACCTGTCTAGGACTCAAGAAGCTGGACTTGGGAGGCCCAGAGAGGGCTGAGCCTCATGTTGGTGGACAAGGTGCGATAAAGCTAGGCTTGTTTTTGGAGGTGGAAAATGGATGTTTTAGAACCAGAAGGAGTTTGGGGGCCTGAGGGTCAGGGCCTGCAAAGAGGCAGTGCCGGTGGGGTCTAGCCCACGGCACAGGCTCAGAGGGGCTTCCCTGAAGGGGCTTTGAGGGCTGCAGAGCCAGCAGACTCCTTCCCAAGGATGTGAGTCCATCTTCGGAACACTCCCTGGGGAAGGGAACAAATGAGGTTGCACCTCGGCATCAGCCTCCTGCTAGGATTCCTCACAAAGCAGCGAGGCTGGGCTTCTCCCAAGCAGGACTTCAAGGCTCCACATGAGAGAGCAGCCCAGGAAGCCCTCGAGGAAAGCCCCATGGCAGAGGCAGGATCCCTCCTGTTGCCCCTGTTCTCCTGCACGGCCCTCTGGGCTCCACTCTCCAACTCTCTGTTTGCTTTGGTTTGAGCAAACCGGAAATGCTCAGGGTTTACTCGGTGTTCATGGATCACTCCTGGCAGTGCTCGGAGACCCGTAGTTGGGGCTGAGGGTTGAATCCTTTGTTGGCTGTGTGCAAAGCTAGCGCCCCATCTCTCCCTTTCAACTCCCTGCCCACCATCCCCCTTATCCACCTTGGTGAGTGCATTTTGGGGGGATGCCTCTTGCTACCACTTCCTTTTCCTGAGAGGGAGTGAGGACTGACCACCCAGAGCAGGCAGGTGCTCTCTGAACCTCCTCTGCTCGCTACACCCAGGAGGCACCATGGGGCTTCAAGGAGACGGGCACTCGGGGCATGTGCCTGGGCCTGCGTCCCACAGGTCTCACAGACTGCCCTGTGGGCATGAGTAATGCTTGACCAGCCGCACCCCCTTGGGAATGGGGCATCCAGTATATAGGGACTTGGGCGATGACAGATTTTCCTGCATCCCACTCCGTGGCTTCTGTTGTCCTTCCATGCCAGGCAGAGTTGATCACGTGGGATGTGGGACTCCTAGTTGCACCGTTTTCTGCTTCTATGATATCGTGCAAATGACTAACCTCTCTGCGCCTCAATTTCCTTCTCTGTCAAGTAATACACACCACGTTCGGGGTTGTTGTGGGGATTAAATGAGATAATGCATGTAATCAGGGAAAGTGCACACTTTAGGGCGGGCATGGGGCAAGTGCTCAGAGGAGGCTTGGCCGATATTTTTAGTTTTAGTCTTCCTCCCCCTCTTCACCTGCCTCCCTTTCCTCTCTGTGGCTGTGTTCTTCACGCAGGGGAGAGGTGGGGTTCCCCTTGCCTTCATTCTCAGTTTTCCCACATCTGAGGGCCCCAGCGGAGGGCAGAGAAATGAGTCACAATCCCTGTTCTAGGTGGGAGGAGGCCACCCCCCACCCTCTGGTTCTGGATCTGCTCCTGCCACCCCCACACACCCCTTTCCAGCCCGCATCTATTTCATGCCTTTGAACTCCGCTGTCATCTGAGTTGATGTGGGTCAACCCCATCTCCGGGGACAGGAGCAAGGCCATCTGGCCATAGAAAGGGGCATTGTAGAGGAGAAACAAATGTTCATGAGCCCGGAATACCACCCCATACCCAACCCAGGAAATGGTTTGGGAGCAAGAATGGGCACAACAGGAACTTGCCAGGGGCTTGCTGCCCATCAGAATGAACACTAAGGCTTCTTCTCACGGAGGCATGTTGGGGTGCAAGGGCCAGATGACCCACCATTCCTGAGTCATCCATATCTGCCCTTCCTGCAGACTTTGTTCTTCCAGGGAGACCCAACCATGAAACCCAGTGCAAATCCGGCTCCCATCGGAGGTCTGGGGTTTCCCAGAAAAAGCCTGCCTTTGTTTGGGGGACATGCAGGGCCCTGGGACCAGGAGCCCAGGAGTAATTCCATGCACAGAAGAAAGATCTCCTGATAAAGACCAGGGTTCTGGTCCAATTCTCGGTGACCCAAGAGGACTAATTTCCCCTCCCTGGGCCTCAGTTTCCTCCTCCATGAAACGGGACTTGATGAATCTGAAGCCTCAGGTGGGGGCACGGCCAGATTACTGGTGCTCCTCAGTGACCGTCTTCTAGACCCCCAGACCCCAGACTCTCTGCTGAGTCTCAGCATAGCCCTTAGCCTTTCCTTCATGCCTTTACCTCCCTCCTTCCCTCTTTCTATGCCTTGGTGTTTGGGAGTGGCTGGCGGGGTGAAGGCCTGGAAGAGTAGGCTGTGCATGTGGAGGAGACATGGTCTCCTGAGGGGCCCACACCCTGGGGAAGGGAGACCTCAGCTCTGGCTGGGAGGTGGGGTGGGTGGAGAGAACTCTTCTATCTCTGGAACAGTATCTGGCTCCCTGAGCGCCAAGAGGAGTAATCCCTGAACCCAGAGCCAGGAGTAAGCGCCAAGCATGCCAAGTGTTTCCCAACCCTCCCCTTTTCCGCACACGAAGAAAATAATGAAAATAATGAAAGCAATAATGGTAGAAGCTCTCACGCAGAATGTTCGCTCTTTCCAGAACCTCTTCAAAGCTACTGTGAATCTACTTCATTCTCCATCTCCTGAGATATACACTATCAGTATCTCCATTTTCCAGGTGAGGGAACTAAGGCAGGGAGGAGTAATTTGCCTAAAGTCACACTGCTGAAAATGATCCGGGTTCCTTTTCCTGGAGGGGGCACACCAGGCAGTGGTCCCAAAGCAGAGCTCAGGGAACCATGGGGGCTCCCCTGAACCCAGCAAATACTCCAGCCCTTCCAACGCTCTCTGCATCCCATAGAGTCTAAAATGCAGAGAATCTGTTCTCAGAGTCCCCCCTGGGAGAAAGGCACGTGGAAATGGGAGGCAGAGCCTAGAATGTGCCAGCTGTCTCCAGGCTTCCTCAGCAGACCTGGTCCCCTTGCCTGGCCAGGCCGCCTGTCACTCACGCGCACCTTCCCAGGCAGGCAGTTGAGGGACCGCAGCCGTGAGCATCTGGGCCCAGCTCTGAACATCTGCCTCCCTCTCTATCCCATTACTCCCGTTCTCTCTCTCTCCTGGCGGGTTTTGGCACCCGCTTCCACTGGCTTGATTAAGCTTCATTTTTGTTTTTATTTACTTAGCTCCGGATTGGGAGGAGGTGTCCAGAGCACAAAGGAGGAGAAGGTGTAAGGGAGGGGGAAGTGCCTAGAACCCCTCTCTTTAAGCCAGGAAGACCCTGGGTCTTTGATGCTTACACCCCTAGCCCCGAAGCAGACAGCCCACATGCTGTGATGCTACAGTCCAGGCTCTCCACAACGGTGGTGGTAGTTCAAATCCCCTCTCCATGGTTGTCAGGTCTCTGCTTTTCTCTGCTGTGAAATGTGGTTGATGAGACTCAGAGTGAAGATGCTAGAAATATTCCAGAAAGCCTCGAACTGGAGACTAATGGAGGTGTTTAAGCATTTCCTCCCATGCTTTCCACTGTGCTTCCAAGGAACTGTTAGCACCCCCATTTACTAGGTGAGGAAAATGAGGCCCAGAGAAGCAACATAATTGGCCCAAGAATGAGTAGGAAGTTGTGAAGATTTCAGGCGCTCCAGCCTCTTTCTCCTCGGCCTGCCACCTCCTTCAGCTGTCTCCCGTGCTCCCCCTCCCAGGCTCCCCAATTTCACGCCTGTTGTTCCTGCTGCTCCCCGCACCAAAAGCCTTTCCTAATCTGCCAGCAGAATGGTCAGCTCCTTCCTCTGACTCGATGACTTGCTGGATATCTTTAGTTCGAGACTTTGGGACTCCATCCGCACCCTGCTGTTTAATGACAACGTGTGGCCCTAGGGGGAGGCCACCTGCTGCCTTGAGTCCTCAGTTTTCTCATTTGCAATTGGGGCATGCATCTGGGAACCCCCCCATCTGGGGGATGGGGAACCTCCCCTCCCCTTGGACTGCTTGCCTGCCTCTGGAGGTTTCTAGAAGCGAGCTTTTGTGCTCTGCTCTCAGGGGTGGAAATAAGCCCAGGAGGCTGGAGCCTGGTCCGCGCCGCCTGGCCGCACACCCAGCTCAGCCCCTCTGCTGAGACGCTGGCGAAGTCACAGACCCTTTCAGTGCCTCTGGGCTCCTGTCTGGGAATCATGCCTAGCCCACAGTTCTGCGGGGAGGGCTCCAGTATCTCACACTCCCCGAGCACTTAGAGCAATGCCTGGCATTTAGAATGGCGCTGTGAGCTTAGGTGGTCAGAGAACCTCAAAACTGTCCTGGCATCCGCTCAGGCTCTGAGAGGTCTTTGAGGCTCAGGAAAGGCTGGATTCAAGGAAAGTCAGAGCCAGGGGGATCTTGAGATCCAGTCTTTCCTGAGCCTCAGAGGTCTAAATTTCCAAACTCTGAACCGACATGAGCCTGAATGCTCACCTTCGACCTTGGGCACTTGCCATGTGTGCCTGGTTTCCTCTCTCTCCAGGGTAGGGACTGTCCCCTGTCTGGATCCCTCCAGAGACTCTCTGTCCTTAGGCCATGGTGCCCATGGAGCCACATACCCTGCCTCAGTTTCTCAGAGCCCCTCAGTCAAAGCCATCAAGGGAGCTGAGGTGGGCAGTGGACTTCCTGGCCTTGTCCCAGTCTGCTGTCCTGGGGTTTCCTGTTGGTGCTTTCCAGAGTGGCCCCTTCAGCATTGGTAGGGTTGCACATAGTCCTCTGCCATGGTCCAGTGGGCCATGGCATCTTTGCAGGGCAGAGTCTAGATGGAGGTGGGCAGGAGGCCAACTTCTCAAGACACCCCCCCCCCCCCAGCTCTGACTTTCCTTGAATCCAGCCTTTCCTGAGCCTCAGAGACCTCTTATGCCCTGCCCCAGCCTTCAGCTTAGGGACTGGGGCGAGGGGAATTCTGGGAGATTGAGGGGGGCAGCGGGAGGTGAGCAGGTGCAGAGAGAGGGTGCACCGCCTCTGCCGTCGCATTCACTTTTCCAACAGGTCAGCGAGCTGCCGAGCTAATTCAGGGAATTGCTGAGGCGGCCCCAGCAGCAGCTGCACACCCGGCGCCAGCATCAGTCAGCCATCAGGGCGCTGAGCAGCAGAGGCAGGAGCGGCCAGGTGGGGAGGGCATCCCTGAGAGAGGCGGGCTGCGGCCAGCTCCCGGGGCTAACACAGCCCTGTTGCTGGGTGTCCACGGAGGGATGGGGCAGCGGTGGACACACAACACTTGTGCTGCTGGGCACACCCAGGTTCAAATCCCAGCAAAGAGTCAGCTGGGCGCTCAGAGGCTCCCAAGTGTGGGGTCAGGGGGACACCTGCCTGGGTTGGGAGCACAGTGAGGACTCCCCTGCCTGATCTAATGGAAGGTTCCCTGCATCTCAGGTTTGCCAGGAGCCTAGAAGGCAGCACAGAAGCATGCGGCAGTATCATTCTTACCCTGTGTTCCAGCACCTGCATGTGCTGGGCTTGGGGCTGGTCTGAATCTGGAGGAGGCACTGGCCTGAGGGCTCACACCTCTGCTCAGAGACAGATGTGTGTCTGTGAGGACCCACCTGACACCAAGAGCAGTGGGAAGGGCAGAGGTGGGAAGATGTGGCTCAGCTTGGGTAGAGCTTCAGGCATGACTTACACAGTAGTGAGATGGGGAGGGGGAGAGGCCCCAAGCGGTCAGGTGAAATCAGCACTTCTCTTTACTTTCTTTTTTTGGGGGGGGGGAGTCATAAATTTTTTTATTACTTAAAAAAGATAAAAATTTTATAACAAAATTCAATTTTTAAAAATTTATTATTATCATCATCATCATTATTATTATTATTATTATTTAGAGCGGAAGCAATAGCACAGCGGGTAGGATGTTTGCCTTGCATGTGGCTGACCCAGGTTTGATTCCTCTGCCCCTCTTGGAGAGTCTGGAAAGTTACTGAGAGTACCCGCATGGCAGAGCCTGGCAAGCTCCCCGTGGCGTATTCTATATGCCAAAAACAATAACAAGTCTCACAATGGAGTTGTTACTGGTGCCTGCTTGAGAAAAATCAATGAACAATGGGAGGACAGTGCTACAGTGTTATTATTTTTTAAGTTTTTATTTTTTATTTTTGTAATGAATCACTGTGAGATACAGTTATAGACTTACAAACTTTCGTGATTACGCTTCAGTCATACAATGATTAAGTACCCATCCCCCCACCGTGCCCATTCTCCACCACCATTGTTCCCAGTATCCCTCCTGCCACCCTCCTCATCCTCCCTTGCCTCTGTGGCAGGCACATTTCCTCTTACTCTCTCTTTCCTTTTGGGTATGATGGTTTGCAATATGGGTACCAAGTGGCCATCATGTTCGGTCCATACTCTACTCTCAGCACACATCTCCCATCCTGAGCAAACCCTCCAAGCATCATTTACTTGGTGGTCCCTTCTCTATCTCAGCTGCCTTTTCCCCCATCATTTGAGGCCAGCTTCCAAGCCATGGAGCGATCCTCCTGGCTCTTATCTTTACTATCCTTGGGTCTCCCATTATGTTGCTTTATATTCCACAAATAAGTGCATCTTTTCTGATGAAGATCCTGGAGGGCCTTGAACACTGACCCAGGGCTCAGGTTGTTCCTCTCCAGCATCAGACAAGGGCTTCTGAGGCATCAGCCATGGTCCAAAGGTAAGGTGTAGGGGCAGTATTTGCAGCATCCTATAGAGGAATGCGCCTGGTCTGGAAAACTTGATAATGTCAGACTGCAGCAGGGATGCAGCATGTGTGTGTGTGGGGGCGGGGGGCAATGAGGACCTGCTCTCATATTCTGGATTCTCCTGTGGGGAGTAGCTCTCACACTGAGGATTCTACTGTGGATACTGTGGAGAGCTGCTCTTACACTGGGGGTTCTCCTGTGGGCAGCTTCTGTCACACTGGGGGTTCTCCTGTGGGCAGCTTCTGTCACACTGGGGGTTCTACTGTGGGGAGCTGCTCCCATACTGGGGGTTCTCCTGTGGGGAGCTGCTCTCACATGGGGGTTCTCCTGTGGGGAGCTGCTCCCACACTGGGGATTCTCCTGTGGTGAGCTGATTTCACACTGGGGATTCTCCTATGGGGAGCTGCTCTCACACTGGGAGTTCTCCTGTGGGGAGCTGTTCCCACACTGGGGATTCTCCTGTGGGGAGCTGCTCTCACACTGGGGGTTCTCCTGTGGGGAGCTGCTCTCACACTGGGGATTCTCCTGTGGGGAGCTGCTCTCACACTGGGGGTTCTCCTGTGGGGAGCTGCTCTCACACTGGGGATTCTCCTGTGGGGAGCTGCTCTCACACTGGGAGTTCTCCTGTGGGGAGCTGCTCTCACACTGGGGGTTCTCCTACGGAGGGAGCTGCTCTCACACTGGCAATTCTCCTGTGGGGAGCTGCTCTCACACTGGGGAGCTGCTCTCACACTGGGGGTTCTCCTATGGAGGGAGCTGCTTCCACACTGGGGATTCTCCTGCTGAGGGAGCTGCTCCCACACTGGGGACTCTCCCTACGGTGGGAGCTGCTCTCACACTGGACCTTCTCCTGCTAAGGGAGCTGCTCTCACACTCAGAATTCTCTGGTGGAGGGAGAAGTTCTCACAATTGAGATTCTACTGCAGAGGGAGTTTCTCTCTCGATGGGGATTCTGCTGTGGAGGAAGCTGCTCTCACAATGGGAATTCGCCTGCGGTATAAGTCTATGGAGCATTATGCTTTAAGTAACAAATCTCCTTGGTGTCTTTTTCTTTCTTTCTTTTTTTAAGGAAGTAATACTTGGCATGCAAGATGTGATGGATCTCTGCATTGAGTTTCTGGCCACAGTTCTTTCTTTCTTTATATAAAAAAATCACTTTAATTGTGATAAAGGACTCAAACACAGACTTACCTTCTCCACCATTGTAAGCGAACAGTTCATTAGTGTTGAGCACATCCGCATTGTTCTGGAGCATGTCTCCAGAACTTTGCATCTTGCAAAACTGAAAACCCATTTAAAAATATCCATTGAAAATAGGCCCCTCTGCTCCCCCACCTTTTCTCAGCTCCTAGTAAACCACTTTCTGTCTGGTAGAATTGTACTACTCAAGATCCTTTTTAGAAAGGGAACTGAATAGTATTTATTCTTTGTGATTGGTTTATTCCATTTAGAGTGATGTTTTTAAGATATAACCTTGAGGCCAGAGAAATTGTACAACAGGCACTTGACTTGCACGTGGCTGACTCCCTGGTAACCCATCTGGTCCCCTTAGCACCACCAGGAGTGATCCCGGAGCACAGAGCCAGGAGAAAACTCTGAACACTGTTGGGTGTGGCACAAAAAAAAAAACAGAAAAAAAAATAAGTCCATATAATAGCACGCATGAAAATTTTCTTCCTTTTCAGGCTGATAGTTCATGTCTGGCCATTCCTCATCATCCAATGGCCCTGGGCCACCTCATCTCTGGAATAAGTAATGTGACGTTTAACATGAGTGCACACACCAGTTCAGCCTCCGGCTTAGCCAATCTTTGGGGTCTTTACTCAGAAATAGAATTGCTGGGCCATCTGAAAATTCTATTTTTAATTTTGAGGAGGGGTTTTAGGTCACACCCAGTGGTCCTCAGAGCCTACTCCTGGCTCTGTGCTCGGGGATAACACCTGCTGAGACTCTGGGGATCATAGGCAATGCCAGGGATTAAATTCAGCTCTAACCCTATCTACTGTATTCTCTCTTAAGCCCCAATTTTTTAAAAAAAATTTTTTGTTTGGAGGCCACACCAGTGGTGCTCAGGACTTACTCCAAATTCTGTGCTAACTCTGGACAAAAACTGAGTGTTCTGTTGAAAATGTATAAAGGAATATACATGATCACCTTTCGGTATCTGTATTGCAAACCATAATGCTCAAAAGAAGGCCGGGGGAACAGAAGGGAAACTGGGGACACTGGTGGTGGGAAATGTTCACTGCTGAATGGATGGGTGTTAGAGCATTGTATGATTGAAACCCAATTATGAACAGTTATGTAACTGTATATCTCCTGGTGATTCAACTTTAAAATAAATAAATAGATAAGTAAATCGATAAATAAAATGTGTAACATCATTTGCTCCTAGCTTTCAGATATCATAAATGCAAAAACAAACAAACAAGAAAAACAAATTCTGTGCTAAAGGATCACTCCTGGTGGGGCTCGGGAGACCATACGCGGTGCTGGGAATCAAACCTGGGTCTACCGTGTGCAAGGGAAAGGCAGGTGCCTTACCTGCTGCTCTTCTCCAGCCCCAATTTAAAAATTGTAAGGCCCATCCTTACTATTTCCGAACGTAGGCTTTTTTTTTTCACAGGGGTCACAGCCCTTGCTGCCCGGGGCCAGAGTCACTCCTAGAGGTGCCTGGACTGGTTGTTCCAGGCTTGTGCTGTGAGGCTCAGGGCCTGGTGGTACAGGGATGCTACACCTGGCAGTACTCAGGGACCCATGCAGTGCTGGAGGACAAACTCAGGGCCTCTCATATGCCCGGCCTGCATACCACCCTTTTGAGACACAGCTCCAGTTCTGGTTCTAGACTGTCACAGAGGAATAGTGAAACCCGCTGTTGTTCACAGACAGGAATGGGGTGAGCAGTGTCCAGCGATGGCCTCATGTGAGCTAGTGGAGCCATCCCTAGGCCTAGAACTTAGGGTTCCAAGTGCCTCCCTTCAGCACCCCACTGATGATCCTATAGGTGATATTGGTGATCCTATAAATTAGGACACAGTGCCCAGAGAGACAGGGACCCTGAATGTACAACAGGCAGCAGATAATCAGTTAATCCCACCCTTTCATTTCAACTCTCTGGGGTTCTGGGAATCCTTCCCACTCTGAGCTGTAGTGCAGGGGGCAGAGCGCTCCCTACCATGGCATTCCTGCAGGCTGTGGAGCCCCCAGGAGACCCATGGACCCAGGCTGCATGGCCCTAGCTGGTTCATTCTCAGTGGCCTCAACTTACCCTCCTATGTAATTGGAAAGGGGTGCTTGCACTTAGCTCTTTTTCATGGGAGTGAACAAACCCCCTTTTCTGGGATGTACTGGCCAGTTGCCGCTGGTGGGCACCACTTGACCTTAATTTGCTCTGTGGCAACACCCAAAAGGAGAGAGAGAACAGAGGGGAATGCCCTGTCACAGAGGCAGGGTGGGATGGGGGGTCTGGGGGCTGGGAGGGATACTGGGATCCGTGGTGGTGGGAAATGGGCACTGGTGGAAGGATGGATATTTAATCATTGTGTAATTGAAACCCAAGCACAAAATTTGTAAGGCTACAACTGTACCTCATGGTGTCTCACTAATAAAAATTAAAAAAAAAAATACTGGGATCTGTGGTGGTGGGAAATGGGCACTGGTGGAAGGATGGATGTTTGATCATTGTATAATTGAATCCCAAGCACAAAAATTTGTAAGTCTACAACTGTACCTCATGATGTCTCACTAATAAAAATTTTTTAAAAATTGGACTGTGGCTTCCCTCTATGGAGCAGGAGAGCAAACAAACCGAAACCCTGACCACAAGGGGCTCGCTAAGAGGGCAGACAAGATTCAGGCTCCCCAGGCAGGCACAACCCCCTTCCTGTTCCTCCTCATGAGGACTGGGAAGGTAGGGGTACGCTGTCCCTACTGACCCCGTGCTCTTACTCCCCAGAGCCTCTCCCGGGGACCAAAGTAGACTGTGGCCCCAATGCCTTCTACCCCAGCTCTTGAGAAAGAGGTGACCTTCGTGTCAGCCTGCCACCCCGACTCATTAAGGATGCATGAGGTTCAATATGCGAGTGAGACCAGGAGGCGGCCGGGTCTATAATAAACTTCCCCATTTGGCTGCCCCGCCAGCCCTGCTGGCCAGCCTCGTGGAACATTCAGCGGTGGCCAGTATCACTTATTTATTACCAAGCACTTAGGCTGCTCTGCTGGGCTCCTGCCCGGAGCACCCTCCTCCCTCTACCCATCTCCCAGAGCACCTCCTTTCCCTTCACTTAGTTCTGTGCAGAACTTCCAGTGCCACCCTGGGGCAGGCTGGCCACTGAGGAGGGCCTGAGGGTCAGTGGCTACTGTCTGGTCCCAGCTGCCTGACCCTGTCCTGGGGAGGGATCAGACGACTCAAGGCCTCTGGCTCTGCGGGGTCCAGGTGTAAATGGGTAGTTACCTCCAGAGGCCAGCCTTGGTCCTGAATGACCCACCCTCTCGGTCTGGTTTGGGGTTCTAAAATGGGTGTGGCCCCTGCTGGCCAGGGGACCTCCGAGCAAGCACGCAGTTCCTCTGAGTGGCTATGCCTCATCCTCATATTGGGTTGCAGAACCAGGTCAGAGGCCCTGCCTGAGACAATGGTGAGGGCCAGTGGATAACTGGACAGGCAGTCAGGGGTGTTCTGTGGCTCTCATCTCAGGAACATGGTTAGTCCCTGGAGGAGATACTTGAGCTTGAAGTCTCTGAAGCAGGACCTGACCCCCCCCTCTAGATTCCAAGGCCCGAGGCCTCCTGGGAAGCAAACATCTCTGCACTCTACCCTAAAGGCAGAGCCAGAGGCACCGGAAGAAACTTCCAGCCAAGCCTGCAAGACCCAGAGAGGGAAAGGGGATGTGCAGGGTCACACAGCGGAGAAGTCATCTCAGGGTCAGTCTCAAGCCCTGCACCCTATGCTGCTGGTTGTAGGGACCCAGCAGGTGTCAGACTGCTCCCCCGAGGAATACTCGGGCTTGTATCCTAAGAAGAGCTTTTCTCCTAGGACATGCCAAGAAAGGAGCCAGGAAGACAGCAAAGACCATGGGCAGAGATAGGGCATGAGGGAGGCCTTGATGTGTGTCTGCAGGGGCTCAGAACTGGGCTGGGGATGGGGGCCAGAGCATATGAGGTGGTCTCATGGTACACGCCCCAACCCACCATGCACCTGCCTTCATTTTCCACTTGAGAGGAATAAGGCCGTCGAGGTCCAGGGGTTCTCCAAGGCTGTGATGCTTCATCCCTGCATGGACCCCTTTAGAATCATCCTCCTTCTCCCAGTACTGCAGGCCTCTAGACACAGACTCAGAACTTGGGTCCTGCTCCACTCTAAGCCTGCCCCTCTCCTGGATGAGAGCTGTGCTCTGCCTCCTCCTGGCTTCCCCTTGCCCTCTGGGCCCTGGGCAGAGGCTGGCCACACTGGGCAGTCAGCTTGTCCACGGTGATGTCAGGTTTAGGACGTTGTGGTGCCATCCACCCGGCGGCATCGGCAGCTGCCTGTCTGAATAATTCATGGGGACCTGTTTACTCGTCCCTTCTTGGCTGTTTGTGCCTCTCCAACCCTCACTTCAGCCCCCTCCCTAGGTCCAGCTGCCCTGGCCTCCACCCCCTTCTCTCAGTTGGCCACCAAAAAGCAGCTCCAGGACCGGGTGACGGGTCATGAATTATTCAGTCCTTGCTTGGCTGGAGCCAGGGCAGATACTGGGGTTGGAGGAGCGTCTGCTCAGGGCCGTCGGACCCATTCCGGGGAAGGGGCACGTGGGAGACAACGATGGAGACATTTTCATTTCCACCTTCCATCATCGCTGAAACCTGAAGCCCATTGGGCTCAGAGTCCCCCGGCAGCGAGACGCTGAGGGCAGCAGAGTGTGCCACACTGAGCACAGAGACCCACACACGGCTCCCCATCGCTGCCCAGAGCTTCCATCCATCAGCCGTACCATGGCATGTTCTGTCAGAGGGACCAAGAACGCAGCTTGCAGTCAGACCGCCTGGGTGTAAGTCCTGATCCTTCTACTCTGTCACTGAGAAAAACTGGTCAAGGGGCAGAGGCCGCCCGGTGCTGCTGTCTTTCCGTCCATCGAGGAGGGGTGCTCCTTCCCTTCTCACTAGGCTTCTGTGCAGAGACCGAACCCCAGTGCTTCAGGGGTGCTGCCTGCACCACACGACAGCCACCATTTGGTTATTCCATCCGTCTCGGTCATTGTCCTGAGAGCTTCCCGTGTACAGACTCTGTGGGCTGTCATTTCCTTGGCACCTCCAAGAACTAGTTCTGGGGTGGCGGCTAGTGGAGGCTTGGTAAATGCTCGGTGAATGAACGAATAAGTGAATGAGTGAGAAATTGCTCTCTGGAGAGGCAAATGGTTGATTTATGAGGCAGTGAGGAAGCTCCTTATTGCTGAGTGGGTCACAATTCACCAGGCATTCCGGAGCAAGGATTGATGCCCTAGTTAGGAAGATGCTTGTTAGAGCTCCTCCCTTCTCGTTAAGCTGCCATGGATCGAGGATTGAATGAATACAAATGGTGATGGTGGTAGTGGGAAATGACGATGATGATGATGATGGTGGTGGTGGTGGGGATGGGGATGAAGATGCTGATGGAGATGAGGATAATAGTGATGGAGAAGGGGATCCATCCTATGATATGAGGGGAGGGGAAGCAGGTAGAAGAAGCAGCTGGTCCCCAGGTCCAGCCTCTCAGACTATAAGCTCTTCATAGGCATGGAAGGATGTTTGTCCTCAATATTCCTGGTGCCTGACTCCTAGGAAGCAGACAATCACACTTCGCTTAGTGATTGAATATTCTGTAGTCAGGCCAACTCAGAACTGTCCCTTCCCAGCCTCCCCTCCTCAATCTGTCCGAGTCACTTTCTGTGACTCTTCTACCTTGTCCTCAGTTTCCCTAGCTTCAACGTGGCCCACAAATCACTTCCCTCACTCTGGTTCCCTCATCCTCATGGGCTTGTTCACAAAGCCCGCCAGATTGCCCACCCCCAGGCCAGCAGGTTTCTGGACCCACCAGTGTGGCGGTCACCCCACCCACATGCTAGCACCCTAATCAGCTATTTTGATATTTCTGTTGCTTTCCAAAAGGCAGCTTCCAAGATTCAAGACCAGGTGGTGCTGGTCTTTTTTTGGAGGTGCTAATTAATAATTTAACTTCATATAATGATAATTTTATCTTGTTGCAGTTTGTGGATCTATGATGATCTCATTCATCCGGTGTCTGGGGCTCAGCATGGAGCATCTCTCCTGCTGGCTACTGGGGAACCTGCGATTCTCCATATGGGGAGCGGGGCCAGAGGTGCGTGGGCACAGAAGGCCAGAAAGGCAGGAAAGACCATGGAGCCCATTTCCGGGGCCAGGCTCCTCTGGGCTGCGGGTTTGGATGGCATTCCAGACTCTCTCAAGGACAGGTAGCCTAAGTAGGGAGGCTGGAGCAAGTGACCTTTCTTCCCTCTCTCTTTCTAGTTTCGATGTGCGTGAAGAGAAAGCCCATCACAGCCTGGGTCAGTGGAAGGGGCCACTGTGGAAGAGAGCAAGTCCCAGGGTCTCTGCCCCTCCTCCTCACCCATGAATGTAGAGACAAGGAGGAGCTTGCTTAGGGACCTGTCACAGAGATCTTACAACCCAGATGTCCCTTCCTGGCTAACTCACTGTCCAATAGAGACTTCCTCTGCAGTTTGAATTGGAGGCCAGGGGTGAGAATCAGGGACCATAGTGCCCTAAGTGCCTCTCCATAGGCAGCTGAGAGTTTGGGATTGAGCAAAGGGACTTGGTGTGAATCCCTCCTGAGTGCTTTATCTGGACCACGCCAGCTAGTGAACCCTGCTGACCACTGTCCCAGTCCAGGGCACATCTTGGAGGACCTGGAAAATACAGTTGGGCAAGGAACAGGGGCTAGGAATCTTCTGGACTTAAATTTTCAGGACCTTTAAGGGATGGCAAAGAAGCTAGAGAAGGAGGCAGCCCAGGCTCTGGAGGACCCTGGCTGATGTGATTGGTTTGAATCCAGAAGTGAATTGGTCACTGAGGGTTTCAGTTCATGCTCTGAAGAGGTGCGTTGTGGGGAGCTGGGGGTGTTAGAGCCGTATCTGTTATAGCCTGGGCTCAGGGTGCTATGGGGTCACCTCTGAAGGTGGGAAAGGGCTATGGAAGTCGGTCAGGGTGGCTGAGACCCTCCCCTTTGTCCACTTGGGCTCTCAACTCCCCTTCCACCTAAATCTGGCTGCTCACCAGGCCCCAGGCTGGTCCTGGCCATTCTAATGACATGCTAATGCTGAAGACCAGATTGGCTGTGGCATCAAAGTGTTTGGGGACCCTCCTGACAGCTCGCAAAGCACCCCCACCCCCAGCCACTCTGGGCAGCTTGAGCTCTAAGCTGGAATGTTCTCCCAGCAATTGTACCTGTCACTTCTCATTAGAGCTGATGCCCTGGGCACCTGCCAGGGGGCCGTGGGCCATAATTGGCCCTGTTCTCTCCCAGTGCCCCCAGGGATGCTGCTGCCTGGCCTGGAGGGGCCCCAGGAGACACCCCAGTCTTCAGAGTGCCGGGTTCTGGTCTCGCCTAGTCCCCATCTCCTTGGCTACAGCTTAATTGCCAGATCTCACAGGGCCCTCTCTGCTCCGAATAACATGGTGACCTTTCTTTGTTTTGACTTCTCTACCCAGGGCCGGCAACAGTTTGTGTGGTCTGACAAGTCTCATCTGTGACATGTGCTTCCTCCCTTGGTCACTTAAAATTCAAGAACCTTAGAAGGTCAGAATAAAACAGACTTTAATGATCAGTAAATTCAGAATTTTTTTTAACATTAGAGTTTGGTGTGTCTTACAAATTGTGCAAATTATATACGTGCCACAAGAAGTGACAATGAACAAAAACGAACAGCTACCAACAACATATAATACAGAATCCTGGTCATCCCTGACCTCTCTTACCTCCATTCCAGCTTCCCCAAGGCAAATTCTCTTGAAGTTTTTCAGTTTCTTCTTTGGCCACCTCTTTTTCAATAAAGCTTCTGAGCTTTTCTGCTTGTATCTAGTTTAATATCTGTTGGCTTCCTGCCATGGGGCACAAGGATTTCTTTGTCCCCACTCTGCCTTCCTCGTTAGATACTTGTGTCGTGCTTCTTCTAATCTAGAACATTAATGACACTGTCAATGGGATTCACTGTAGAAGTGTGCAGTGGATTTAGGTGTTATCTCTTACTTGTGCGCCATTTTTTTCTCCCTGTACTCCTCAGATTTGCACCTGATCCCCTCATTCTCAACTTCCCTTCCAGTTATGCTGGAGTCACAGGACTGAAGTTAGTCCCCCTGGGTTAAAGCAGTTCTGAGCTGGGATGGCTTTTGGACCTACACAGGAGGTCCTGCAAGTCCCATGCTATGCAAAGGTGAAAGAGACGCTGTCCTGGCCCCTAAGGGAACTGTTGTGAGGGAGAAATGAGCTCATGCTCCCGATCAAAAATCTAGAATTAACCACTGGATAAGTATACCCAGAGGCAATGATTTACAGTTTCAATAGCATCCTTTTCTTATTTTTTTTTTTTGTTTCCCCAAAGATGGGTCAGATTCACCAAGCCCTTCTACCCTAAACACCCTCAGTGTTTAGTTTGCAAGTTGGACTACTGGTCTTGCATCAGTTTATCTATTAAGCCCTTGTATTTTCCTGGGTTCTTTTTTGCCTGGAGCCCTGAACTTCTGATTTAAATCTAGTCTATTTCTTTCTAGGCTGACTGCAAAATTTTTATTCTCCAAATTTCTTCTGCAAGTCTCCTGTTTCCAGGATTCTATTTTATTGGTTTACTTCCCACTTTTGCTGAAACTCTTGGTAGTTTCTAAGTAAGAGTGTACAAAGAGACTTTTTTGAATCCCTCCATAGCTATAGATAGATGTAGATGTAGATATATTCAACCTATTTCTTAGTTGTCTGACTGGGAACAGAATTCTATATTGAAATTTTTTTTTATAAGAATGCAAAAGGCATTGCTTCACAGTTATCCATTACCCACTGTTGCTCTTTTTTCTCCCCTTCTGTTTCTGGTTTCTAGACTATACGTGGCAGTACTCAGGGCTTACTCCTGGATCTATATTCAGGGGACCATATGTGTTTACTGGAGATTCAGCTAGGGGCAGTTATGTACAGGGCAATCACTTTAACTCTCTCCCTCCCTCTCTTTCTCTCTCTCTCTCTCTCTCTCTCTCTCTCTCTCTCTCTCTCTCTCTCTCTCTCCCCTCTCTCATCCCCATCTTCTATTGCTCTTGAGAACTCTAACAGTCATCCTGACTTGTTCTGAGCACTTAGTAGGACTTTTATTCTGGAGGTTCATGTCCCTGAGAGCCAGAAAATGTACTTGAATTATTTTTTTAATCAGTCCCCTTTCCTGTTTTCTCTGTTAATTGGATACAAGCAAGGTTGAAACCTTGTGTCAGCCAGCGCTGTAATAATGCTGCATCATAGCAAGTGAACTCAGAGCAAGGAACTGCAAAATCACAAATCCTCTCCCCTGGGAGACACTAGCTCTCCAGGGCTCAGTTTGAAAACCTGGAGTTACCACCATCCAGAGGCTGTCCCTTCCTGGCTAACTCATGGGCACTCTGCAAGAGAGCCTTCCTTCGCAGTTTAAACAGAGATGAGGGGTGAGAGCTGGGGACTAGAGCTCCTGGAAAGTAACCAAGTCCATCCTCAGAGACAAAGTGTCTTTTTTCGGGGAGTCACACCCAGTGATACTCAGAGGTTACTCCTGACTCTGCATTCAGGAATTACTCCTGGAGGTGCTCGGGGGACCATATGGGATTCTGGGAATCAAACCCAGGTCAGCTGCGTGCAAGGCAAATGCCCTACCCGCTGTGCTATCGCTCTAGTCCCAAGACCAAAGTGTCTTAATTTGGCCTTCAACTCCCAGTTGAGAGTTTACCCGTTCAGCACTTGGGGCCTTCTAAAGAGAGGACATGGGACAGAATCCCACCTCACCGTTTTTAACTTTTAAAAAAGTTAAAGCAACACAACTTCCTCCCTGCAAACCCCTTCTGGGTCTGGTTCCTCTGATTCAATCTTGATATTCTATTTTCATCCCTGCCTCTCTGGGGATAATGACAAGGGGCATGTAATTGCTACCTGCTGGGTAAAGAGCTCTATCTTTTATTTGTCTTAAAATGTTCTTTCCCCATAATTTGGCCCCCACCAGCCCTGGAGAGCTGATGGCTCACCCCCATCAAAGGCCTTTATTCCAGTCAGTGGACCCTCTGCACCTTTTTAACCCTAACTCCTCACATTTAACAGCCTCATAGGCCATGGATTCTAACAGTCAATCTCATGGAGAACAGCTGCCCATCCATTTCTCTGCCTCTCCAAAGCAAAGCTCTGTCTTCTTTCATGGTTCAGCACTAATACCAGTTTTTTCAGCAAGTCTTTCCTTGAGTAACTTACTTGTTCTCTTGAGTCTCATTTATTCATCTGTAGAATGGGCATTGTGGGCCCGCTTATGGGGTCTTGGGGAAGCTTAAATAGGCTAATAAAGAACTTGGCATAGTGCTTGGCACACATAATAACGGCTAAAAAAATATTCCCCATTATTACCATGTGGGCATCTCTTGTAAAAATGTTGTCAGTCTGATTTGGCTGTAATTTTTTTACTGAATGGGCAAGATATGGGGTGGGGGCAGGGGCCTCTTTCCAGAATTAGAATCCTGCTTTTTAAAAGCATGGTTGCCTGACTCCCACCCCCACCCCATGTCAGATCAATTGTTTGTAAATCTCTGAGAGGGCAACCCAGGCATCAGTATTTTAAATGTGTCCCAGGCAATGGATTTTAACAGATAACCATGTTGAGAATATGCTGAATTAGATCATGAGCTGCCTGAGAGCAAAGACCAGGCATTGTCTACACTGATATCTGTGTTATTGTGATTTATTAGAAGGAAGAGATGTTTGGTCTTTGTCCCGTTCCTGGCCTGGAGCTCCTCCAACCCATGGGGATTTCCTAATGATGAAAGCAGAAAGGCATCTTTCGCTGTGTTCATGGGGTGACTTTTGGAAAGTTCTGGGTCATTTAGGGAAGGGGTCTGACCGTCATTGGAAGCATGCACACGGTCAAAAGAAAATGAAACTTCAGTCACTCCCCCTGACCATCTGGCAGGGGAGGGGGCTGGAGATCAAGTTCTATGTGTCACCCTGGTAAGTGAATTGAACCCAAAGACAAAGTTATTGAAATCTCCAGTCTAAGTCGCTAGGACAAAAGAACAGGTGGTGACCTATAGAGGAGAAGGGCACCTGAAGGGGCCAAGGGGGTATCTGGTGGGACTGGGTTCCTAACCCGTGAAATCTGGCACTTTTCCAGGTAGACACCCTCAGAATTGGGATCGGCTTGGTGGGGGTGGGATAATAAAACCAAACAAGACCCATGGTGGCACTGGCTGCAGAATCCTCAGATATTAAAGGATTCTGTAATGTCAAGCTGATGGGTGAGTGAGTGTCAGAAATGAAGATCAAGTTGGGAAGAAAGGGGGTGTTTGGAGGTGTGGGCTTTGCACTGCTGTTCATCAGGGTCAGATGTGGCAGGTGACCAGGGCCCAGCAGAAGGCAGCCTGTGTCTGCCGGAGGTAGAGATGGCACTCTTGGGTCTGGGGGTCCCATTGAGGGATGGCTTATGACACAATAATCGCTCTCAGTAGCCCCCATTGTAGTGCCATGAATGGGTATTATACTTCTCCTTTGCACAGAACCCCACAGGGCACACAGGACATTGTGGCCCAGAGATAGGGAGTTGCCACAGAGTCAGGCCCTGGACTACATTCCTGACCCTTGGTCCTGTGTTCGGATAGTTGCTTAGGAGTGGGACTCAGCATCACCAGCATTAGCTTCTGGGATGAATCACTCAGAGAAGATGAGGAGGAATGGGGGTCCCCCTTTGAGAAGTTGGCTCCAGCTATGGCAGCTCCTCTTGGGGACATGTCACAGGAGGGGCTTATGGAAATAGGTGGAATGACGTATATGTGTGTGTGTGTGTGTGTGAGTACATGTGTGTGATAGTGTATGTAAGAGTATGTGAACTTGGGCTGGAGCGATAGTACAGTTGGTAAAATGTTTGCCTTGCACTTGGCTGACCTGAGTTCAATTCCCAGCATCCTGAGCACTGCCAGGAGTAATTCCTGAGTGCATCGCCAGGTGTGACCCAAATAAAAGCCAAAAGAAAAAGAAAAAGAGTATGTGAGCTCTGTAAGCAAGTGTGTGCCCAAGTGTGAGCATGTAGTGTATGAGTAAGTACGCATGAACATGTGTCAGCATGAGTTTATATATGTGTCCTGAGTATATGTTTGAGCATGTGGTGGTGCATGAGTGTGAGCATGTGTGGTGAGAGTATGCATGAGCATGTGTGTGCCTTCAGTATGTGTGTGCATGCGTGAGCGTGTGTGTGTGTGCCTGAGCGTAAGTCTGTGTCTGTGTGTGAGTGTGTGGCATGTGTGCGCTCCTATGTGCTTGGGTTTCAATGCAGTCCAGGGCTTGACTCTGTGGCTCTTTCCTGGGAGCCCTTGGCAACTCGCCCATCTCTGGCCACCGTGTCCTGTGTGCCCTGTGGGGTTCTGAGTAGAACAGAACTCCACAGGGGGACATAGAACACCCGCTCATGGCACGAAAGCCTACTCCTTGAGCCATCGCGACCCCAGGTGTGCAGGGGGGAGTTCTGGGACCCTGGTGGCCAGCCTTCCCCAGGAAAGAGCCCTGAGGAGACTGTCTTCCTGGGCCTGGAATCAGGGCCCTGTGGGTACCCCTCTCCATCCAGCTTCTGCACCCTCCCATCTCCGGTCCTGCATCCTTCACTGGGGGGAGGGGGTGCTTTTTGCTGAGAAGAAGCAGCTAGTATGGTGCAGAAGAACCTGCCTGGGGCTCGCGGCCTGCCCTCCCTACTGCCTGGCTGCCTTCTGCCTGCTGAGCCTCCCCTTCTGCCAGGCCCAACTTCGGCAGGAAATTTCCCTGGGCACCTTTACTCCCGACTGTGTGTTAATTGCTTTGTCACCAGTCTTCCCGCCCACCTCAGAACCAGGGGCAGGGTGACCTTGCCACCCAACTTTAATCCTTTTCCAAACTGGGGGAAGGAGGGGCAGCCAGGAGCGTGGGGTGCAAGACTGGAGCCCACAGAAGAAGACAAGAGGCCTGAGGACTGAAGCCTAGAGCCAGCCGGGCCACTCTCTTCCTCATGCCCACCGCTTCTGCTAAGGGACAGAGGAACCGTCTCAGGGGTACAAGGTCTTAGAAAGAGGACCCCTGGTGGGTCAGACCAGAACTGTCATGGGTCAGGGGAGTGTGCGTGTGTGTGTGTGTGTGTGTGTGTGTGTGTGTGTGTGAGAGAGAGAGAGAGAGAGAGAGAGAGAGAGAGAGAGAGAGAAACAGAGAGAGAGAGAGAGAGAGAGAGAGAGAGAGAGAGAGAGAGAGAGAGAAGAATCAAGGGCTTTGCAGCCCCTTCATCCCTACTCCATTCTAGTGCATCAGAGCCAGTTCCAGGATCTCCCATGCAGGGTCTCAGCCCCCTGAGCTTGTTGTCTGTTACAAGGAACTTCTCCCCAGGGTCAGTGACCCTCAGAGATGGGCAGGAGGGAGGAGGAAGCTCTCAACCCACACCTCCAGCTCCAGTGACAAGGCAGATGGTGGTGGCGGGATCATCGGAGTGTCTCCGGTGGTTGGGGAGCAGACACAGAGCCCAGGGCAGGCCCAGCCGACTGCGAGGCCCCGAGGCAAGGCTGGCTCATTCCTGGCTCTCTGTTTCTATGCATTCTGGCTCCGTGGATCTGTGCTCAGTGGGAATTTGTTAAAGTGATGGAGAACCAAACAGAGATGAGGGGATGCTGCAGGGCAAGAAAATGGGGATGTAGGGTGGCTGGTCCAAGTAGAAGGAAGGAGAGAAACTAAGGGCTGGGGGAACAAGTGATGATAAGGCTGTAGCATTCGGCAGCCTCAAATCTCAATGGTTGATTTTTTCATTTGATTTTGGAGAGCCCAGCAAGCTACCGAGAGTATTTCGCCCGCACAGCAAAGCCCGGCAAGTTCCCCATGACGTATTTGATATGCCAAACACAGTAACAACAAGACTCACAATGGAGACTTTACTGGGCCCATTCAAGCAAATCGATGAGCAATAGAAGGACAGTGCTATAGACAGTTGGTCCACACCCTGGGGTGCTCAGAGGTTGCTCCCAGCTCTTACTTTCTGTAATTTACAATTTTATACTGCTATCAGTGGGCTGTCATGCATACAACACCTCAACACCACACACCTCACTAGCCAAGGTAAGCTCTGTTCTCTAGACCAGAGAGAGAGAGAGAGAGAGAGAGAGAGAGAAGAATCAAAGGCTTTGCAGCCCCTTCACTCCTGCTCCATCCTAGTGCAGAGAGAGTTGTCTTCTTCAATTCTGTTGTTTGGGGCCATTCCACACCAGGCTGTTTTCACTCAGGGCACCCCAGAGGGGGTCAGATGAGAGCCTTCCCCACCCCAAGGGACCCAGCCCCAGCGGTCTACCTCTACAACCCAACTGCTGCCATGCTCCAGGCCGCTTTCCACACACTCGGGCCAAGCCTCACATATGAGTGAACATATTCCTGGACCACGCGGCTGCGACACATCATAAGACACTCCCTGATTTTACTCATTTTCCATAATTATCACACCATATTTGATGGGGTTCAGACAGAGGCAGCAAATCATAGAGGGAAATATATATATATACATATGCACATATATATGTATATATCTGACTGGGAACACCTGTAAAGGTGATTAAGACTGTCCCCAAAGCCTCCATTCCTCTTGGAGAGCCTGGCAAGCTACTGAGAATATCCCGCCTGCGTGGCAGAGCTTGGCAAGCTACCCGTAGCATACTTGATATGCCAAAAACAGTAGCAATGACAGTCCTCATTCCTCTGACCCTGAAAGAGCCCCCAATATGCCATCAGGCTACACTAGCATGCAACAGGGACGAATGGAGATGTTGCTGGCACCCGCTTGAGCACATCAATGAGCAATAGATGACAGTGATATAGTGATACAGTTGTTCCTTTACTATGCCTCTTGATTGGACTCTTACAGAAATGTTGCTGGTGAGATTGTGCTATCCTTGATCTAAGCACGCCCAGTCTGATCAATGAGAAGACCAAAAAATAAAAAAGGAGATAGATTGAGCCCTTCATTTGGTGCGATAGACTTGATTTTAAAAACATTTGAAGGGAAAAACAAATCCTCCCTTCACCAAATTTTGGGTTTGTGCAGTTTGGCCTAAATGGGAAAACCAATGGGCTTGTAACTTTTAGAACCTGATTTCATACCATATGTAAGAATGTCAGCAGAAGGAAGACAAGAGGGGAAAATCACAAACATATATTTACTTCTGAGCTACAATTTTCTTCTAAAATCATAGCTGCTAACAGTCTTGTCTTTTATGGCCCCTTATCTTTAGAATCAACTACAAACTCCTTAGAACTGAAAAGATATTAATAGTGTCTTTCTCCACGTCTTTCCTGCTAAGAAAGCTAATTCCTTTGATACCTGAAGTCACACACTTCTTCTAGGATGTCCTTACAGGTACCGGGACAGAGCTCTAGCCCAGCCCCCTTGCACTGACTTTTTCCTCCGCATGGAAACTTGCCTCTCACTTACTTGGAACTCCTTCCACCCTGCCACCTCCTGTGACTGTAGCAACATTCAAACATCTCCCACTCTGTCAGCATCTGTCTGATCCCTCCTCTGTACCCCGCATGCCCCAGCTGTCTCTTGTACAAATTCCCGTCACAGTCGTTGTCACTCTGCCTGACAGTTATTCCCATTCACATCTCTCTGGCTAAGCTGCCAAATATTGGAGGACAGCAATGGTGTTTTATATCCTTTTCTCTCTGTTGTCTTAAAAGTAAGGCCTAACACGGGACAAGAACCAATGTACATTCCCATAATGTGTTGAGTGAATGAATTTAGAGGAGCGCCAATTATAAGCTCTCATTCCAAACCAGAATTCCTTCAACAACTTGGGTCAATAGCTATTGCCCATGATCATGTGAATAAAGTTTTAATAAACATGCTCTCCTCTATCTGTTGATGTGAGCTACAAAAGTACCTGGAGCATGTGAACCTCAAAGATTACAGAATTTTCTATCTGACGCTTTGCTGGAAAGTTTGCTTACCTCTATTCTGTTCTGTTGGCACTTAATCTTTTCTGGACGAGAGACACCTTTGAGAATTTGATAGAAAGCTTTGCAATTGAATATATGCACACTCAGAGAACAGTTTGCATTCAATTTCACGAGGATCAATGACCCCTTGAATCTCATCCATCAATTCCCTAGGGTTAAAACTTCTCAGGACGAGTGAGAGGAGAGCTGAGAAAGCGATGGAGAATGCAAAACATGATGATGGGGAAGCTGATAAGAATAAAGGCTTGAGATGTGAGAATTCAAAACTTCAGGGCCAGGGAGGTAACTCAAAGGACTGGGGGCCCATGCCTCGCATACGTGAGCCTCCAACTTTGATCCCTGGCATTGCATGACCCCTGAACACCTTCAGTGCAATTCCAGTAAGCGCCCACCCTAGCACCTTTTATATTGCTGAACTGAGTATCAACTAAGCATGGCCCTGGGTTTCCAAGAACCACTGTGGAGGTTCCCCTTCAAAATAAAAATAATCAAAACTTTTTGAAAAGGAAAATACATTTCCCCAAAGCATTTCAGACATAAAGTTGACCACCAATGTATGACATCCCAGGGCTGGCAAACTCATTATGTGGGACACATAGCATGGGAAGAGAAAGCCCATTCTAACTCTCTGCAGGGTTCTTGTAACTGGAACCCACCAGTCTCCTTGGATATGGAAGCTGTGGGCCAGTGAGCAGAAACTCCTTGTCTCAGTGGATGGAAGAGGCAAGGAGACCCCCACGATGCAGGGAGAAATGCCCCCTCCCTCTGATCTTCCTGTGGAGAGGCACAGCCGCCAGGGCAGGGAATGGAGAGAAAACCGTTATAATGGATCAAATGAAGCTTTGCTTTTTCGAAAACATGAGTGGGGTGGGGTGGGGGTGTGGGAGATGTGAAAGCCTGGGAGCTAATGAAGTCATGAGCAATAGGAGGCGTTAGGCCTCTGGGAAGCAAATTGTGGGCCAAACGAGCTCATTTTTTAGCGGAATTATTAAATTAGCAGATGAAGGAAACCCATTAGACATTATGAATCTTGCTTTGAGCAGTGCCCTTGATAAAGGGTTGCACAGATGCTTGCTAAATGCGTTCCAACCGGGATAGCAGGAAGGCTGGCGTTTCTGGGATTCCCAGCGTGAAAGGTGGGGCTGATGCTGAATGAACATATGGGCCAGGTATTGTTTTGGGGGCTTCAGGTCCGCTACCCCCCTTTCAAGCCCCACACTCAGCAAGGGGTGATTGTGCTCATCTCAGAAGGCAGGACAACTCAGAGGGGTGGAAGGGCTCACTTGAGCTTGTGTGGTGTCAGGGCTAAGCTCATAGATGAATCCTACTCTCCTTCATCCAAACCTAGTGCTCCTGCCTTGCAGGTAAGAGGCAGTTCCTTGCCAGGAGTTCTCAAACTTTGAAATGAAGCAAAAGAACTTAAGAAATTAATCCAGTGAGTGAATTAGGACACTAATTGTGAGTCTGGGATACCTGAGGCCCAGAGGGGTAGAGGGTAGTAGTGAGTCAAGGACAGAGGGGAGGCTGGCCCCAACAATAGAGCTAATCTCATTGTTCTGCCTTCAGGAATGTGCAATGAATGGACAGATGTTTAGAGACCAAGGATGTGGCATCTATAGCATGAGGGCAATGGCTAAATGAAGAAATAGGACTGGGGGGCTGGAGCAATAGCACAGTGGGTAGGGCATTTGCCTTGCACGCAGCCGACCTGGGTTTGATTCCCAGCACTGCCAGGAGTGATTCCTGAGTGCGTGAGCCAGGACTAACTCCCTGTGCATCTCTGGGTATAACCCAAAAAGAAAATAAAAATAAATAGGACTGGGCATTTGCTTAAAATATTGAAGGGTCCATAATGGAGGATTTGAAGGCTAGCAAAGAGAGGGGACTGGGCCATCGCCAGGTTCTGAGCCTCTCAATGAAAAACCTCCCCAGCTCAGCATCAGTGTAGCTTAATAGGAGGCTCAGACCCTGGGTTAGGTCAGAGAGGGGCTAACCTTCCCCCCACCCTCAGCTCCATGAGTCTCTTGCTTCCAGAATCAAGCATGAGGTAGACTTTTCCAAGAGGAAGTCTCTTGTGAATTCTACCAAAATTTGTTGTGGAGCAGTGAATTTGTATCTGTCTCAAATCTGAGCCCAACCATGACCCTGACCATAGAATGGAGGAGCTAAGTGACCCCCAATATACAATTCTCCTCTGAGGTGTGCTGGGGTGACTTCCAGGCCTCCCCACTTTCAGAAAAACCTGTCTCATAGAGAGATCTAACTCCCTAGGAGAGAAGACAGGTAGGTGATTGAGAAGAACCAATGATCCAACCTACCTACATTAGCCTGTCCTGAGGTCTTCTATGTGTTAGAACCTAACACTGACAGGAAGTGAGCCATGGGTGCCATCTGCAGAGGACAGGGAGCAATGAGCCCCCATCTCTCTTCTAGAAGCCAGATTTAACCAAGGGTCCCAAAATGGGGTTGGACAGGGGTTGACTTTGCTTAGATTGCAAGAGCCCACTTCTCTCTGGGATACCCTGAACTGTAAGGAATCATTGGTCCTTAGTACCCCAAAGAGGACTTGGCAGGGATACTGGAGGAAATACACAGCAGAAACAATGTGCAGTCAGGGTGGGGTGGAGAGATGGGGACATGGCTAGAAAGCAAGACGGGGCAGATCACTCAGGGACTGGATGCTGTAAGGGCAGTCCTCAGGTTGGTGGCTACAAGGAACTGTGTAAGGCCGAAAGGTCATCTTCCTGTGGGCGTGTGTGTGTGTGTGTGTGTGTGTGTGTGTGCCTGTGTGAGCATACTGCCAGGAGGATGCTGACCTCTCTGAGTGTGCAAGTTTGTATGTGAATGGGTTGTGGGTGTCTGTTTTGCCATGAGCCTCTGGATGTATGCCTTTGGTCCTGCTGTGGAGGAACTTGATGTCTACACAAAGAAACATGAGGTTTTGAATATGAGTAAGTGTATGTGTGTGAGGGCTGGAGCGATAGCACAGCGGGTAGGGCGTTTGCCTTGCACGCAGCCAACATGGCCAACCCGAGTTCGATTCCTCCACCCCTCTCAGAGAGCCCGGCAAGCTACCAAGAGTATCTCGACCACATGGCAAAGCCTGGCAAGCTCCCGTGACATATTCGATATGCCAAACACAGTAACAATTGTCACAATGGAGACGTTACTGGGCCCGCTCGAGCAAATGGATGAACAATGGGAGGACAGTGCTATAGTGCGTATGTGTGCACCAGCATGCATCCAGTTCTAATTTCCAAAAGAAGACAACAGCTGATTAATCCTGTCCTCACGTTTCTGAGTGAGGCTGACAAAATCTTGCAGAGCTCTAAGCCCCTCTCCTGTCCAATTATTTTTCTTTCTGGACCACTTTTTATAATGGTCTGGACTGTCCACCCAGTAGTGCTCAGGGCTTACTCCTGTTGCTGCACTGAGAGATTACTTCTGACAGGAATTGGGGGACTAAATGAGGTTCTTGGGGTCAAATCCAGATCAGCCGCATACAAAGTAAATGCCCTACCCACTATACTACCGCACTGCCCCCCCTAAGTGGTTATTCATCAGAAAGTTCTGAGAGTCCTACAGGGAAACCCCAGTTTCTGATTATAGGGGACTCAATGGCCCTACAGTGTTCCAGCCAGGATCTTTCCAGATGCTCTGAGCTTGGGAAATGCTATATTGATCTAGCCATTCCCAGGATGAATCAGTACCCCAACTAGCCTACCCCGTCCCCCTATACTTGTGCAGTCACTTTGGCCAAGTAGTGAGAAATCTTTGTCCACAGAGTGAGATGTGGGGCCACAGAACCCCAGTTTAGTCTAGCTCTAGATCCCTCAATTTTAAATCTCTCTAGATTAGCCTCCCCCCTTTATTTTTTTACTTTTGGGGTCACATCCAGTGATGCTCAGGGGTTATTCCTGACTCTGCACTCAGGAATTATACTTCGCAGTGCTCAAGGGACCATATGGGATGTCGGGAATCAAACATGGGTTGGCGATGTGCAAAGCAAACACCCTACCCCCGTCCTATCACTCCAGCCCCTAGATTGACTCCCTTTTAACTTCCCTGTGTAGAACAAGGGCCAGGCTATATTATCTGCCCCTGGGTCATGAGGTTGCGTAAAGAGGAAGAGTGTGAAACTGCCTCACTATGCTAATGTGGGTGGAATCTTATAGCCTGTTGAATTCAGACAACTCTCTTATCCAGAGGTGCTTAATACCAGCCACGGGCTTCCCCTCCAACCCAACAAAAAATTCTCATTTTCAGTATTGAGGTTTTTTTTTTTTTTAAATGTGTGTGTAAGTAAACCTGGATTTCAACTCACTAGTATGAGGTCGCTGGACATAGAGATGAAACTGTGCACAGTCAGATGCTGGGAACTGGCTGGAACCACCCCAGCACAGTCCTGAGTGATCCTCACCTTCTGGTGAGAGCCCAGCTAGGGCAAGTCTGAGTCCAGGTGGCCAGGCTGGTTGGCACAGCAAAAACCCACATGGGGCCAGGGTAGGAGGTAGAGTGGGGAGAGGCAGGGCAGGAAAGTGGTAAGGGAAGCCGGAGGGCTGGTACAGCAGATAGGATACCTGCCTTGCACACAGCCAACCTGAGTTTGATTCCCAGCACCTCATGTGGTCCCTTGAGCCCTGCCAAGAATGATCCCTGAGCATTGAGCCAGGAGTAAACCCTGAGAGCTGTTGAGTGCGGCCCAAAAGCCAAAAAGAAGAAGAAAGTGATAAGGGGTCAGGAAGTCAGCAGCGAGAGGAAGGGAAGCAGACTGGAAGTGTGACGTTCCAGGGGGTCCAGAGCACTGGGGTGAAAGCTGCCTCTGTGCTGGCTGAGTTCACTGGCCCCGTGTGGCCGGAAGACAATATTGCCTGGTCCCAGGCCTGGGTGAGGGAGGAGGGGTCTGTGATGTGGAGGGAGCAGGTGGGTGTTCCCTGAGCCCCAGGGATGACGTGTGAGTATGGCCGAGCCAGGAAAGGGCAAATCCAGTTCTGTCATTGCTGGGCATCACTCCTGGAGACGCTCCCTCTAGGGTGATGCCAAGGGCCCAGGGAGGGGGGGATGCCCCGGATGACATCATCTGCTATTTCTGGACCAGTTCACAGCCTCCTGCAGCGGGAACTTCCTTCAGGGCATCCATCAGCTCCGTCTTCCCCTGGGACAGCAGCGGGAATCCACGCAGGCGCAGAGGGGAGTCAAGTCACGTGGGCCCGGGTTCGCGTCTCACCCCGTCCCCTTCTCAACGGAAAGATTTGAAGAGATGCACTTCACTTCTCTGACACCTGGTCCCCTCAGATGGGCTCCTAAAGACTGTGGAGGGTCAGCGAGGGGTGAATGCAGGCAGAGTGAGAGGAGAGGGCTGAGGACTGCCGTCAGTGTCTGGGGACATCCCTTCTCTCTCATCTCCTTTGGCTTCCTGCTCTAAGGCCGTGTACCTCCAAATGGGGGGTTGGTGGAAGCTTCCAGAAAGAGAAGTCGATTCCCTTTCTGGCTCCTTCCTCAGCTGGTTGGATGGTAAGTGGCTCACAGGGGAGGGCATGGAGTGGGTCGGAGGAGGGGGACCGAGGCCTAGCATCTGGCTCCGTTGGGGTGCAAGGAAAGCGTTTCTCAGCCAAGCACGATTCAGAGCCCCCCACCCCCCCGCCAGGAGCAGCCTCAGCAGCTTCAGGCCCACTTCCCAAGGAGAGGTACCAGCGTTCTGCTCTCAGAGGCTCGCTTCCCAGGGGGCCTACCCACCTTTCACTTCAGCCGCCTCCTGTCCGTCAGTTCTCAGGTTCAGCCCGTGACTTCCTGTCTGTCGGTCTGTCTGTCTGCCTGCAAACTGTCTTCCCATTGCTGATTGCAGCTGACGCCTGTGCACCTGGGCTCCATTTATGATGTTTGAGTGACAGAGAGGTGATAAATGAGAGCACGCGAGAGTGACAGGCAGGAGCACTCACGGGGATGGTGGAGCACGTGTATGCAGGCAGGACTGACAGCTGGGCTGTCCTTTCTGCAATGGGGTCACTGCAGGACTCCCCCAGCACAGAGGGCTAGCAGGAGCAGCCTCCATCCCACCTCCAAGCACCTTCTGTCTGCCTCCCTGACCTCAGACAGAGGCAGCCCCCAGGGGAGGGAGGAGGACAGACAATCCCTATGGCAACCAACTAGGCACATTTCAGTTCAAGGAAAACGGGTCTCAGTGGAGCTGTCCGACTGCCATCACTGGCTGTTAGGACTGCATTGATCTCCCAGTCAATGAAGTGGCTCCTGTAGGGGCGGCCACCCACTGTCAGGGCAGCTCTGCTAGGTATGTGCAGGTGTGTGTGTGTGTGTGTGTGTGTGTGTGTGTGTGTGTGTGTGTGTGTGCAGGGATGAGGTAGTGGGGGTGGGAGGGAGTTCCAGAGCAAGGGACAGGGTGAATGAGACGGGGTGGGCCAAAGTTCTGATGCACACCAAGTACTTTGCACAGTGCCTGGCAGCCAGGAGGTGTGTGGAGGCAGAGCTGTTTTGCGGAAGAAGGTTAGACGCAGTGACCTGAAGGCCCAATCCCACAGCCTTTGAGCTAGGGAAAGATGAAAGGCCAGTGCGTGGCAACAGGTTATGAATAACCAGGAGCTGGGAGTGTGGGATAATGAAGGGCTTCCCAGAATAGGAATGTCTCATCTCCCTCACCCTGATTTGCATGGCTCCTGCAGGCCTCCCTCCCTGCTCCTAACTCAATTTCAATTTCAATTTCAATGTCAATAACTTTCCTGGCACGCCAAGCAGCCAGGGGTTGCCAAAGTGAATTGGAACATTGAGTTTCAGATTCTTGGACCAGCTCGTCCAGCCAGAGTGCCGTCCGCTCCCGGGCCTTCCAGGCCCTTCTTCTGCACATCTCCCGTCCTCAGTGCCCTTTGGGAAAACTGGTCCTACCCTCCCCAGCTGCCGGCGAGGTTCTGTCACAAAAGCCACGTTGCCTTATTTGATCAAGATGTTCAAGCCACAAGAGCGCAAGGCAGTCAGCATCTGCCCTAGGGCCTGCCAGGCAAAGAGCTGGGAGGAGGAAGGATGAGGAGGGCTCAGCCCCTCTCTCTCCCTGGAGATCCAGCCAGGGGCCTGTGCGTTTATGCAGGGAAGTGGGGGTGGGGGTGCAGGAGGCTCTGGGAGCACAGGAGAGGCACCTCTGAGTGGAGGGAGAAGAGAAATGAGAAGGGGACGAGGTGGCTTCCTGGGAGAGGGGTTTCTGGAGGTCACCTGGGGGGCAGGCTAAGGAATTCTTCCCTTGAGAGGAAAAGAGTGGCTGAACTGTCACCATTAGCACCATTCCTTGTCCTTAAGCCTTAAAAGTAAGTGGTTGTCAGATGCTGGCAGTCAGTTTATCTTCTAGAAAGGGGAGCTGAGGGGAAGAAAGTGTGTTCAGGGGACCCCAATGAAAGTGCTTCTAGGAGAGGGGTACAAGACTCAAGGAATGAGTTTGGGAGGAGGGGGAGAGGCTGCCAGGGGTCTCTACTGTGTTAGTCTAGTAGCTGGAATGTGAGCATCCATGGGTGATGCTCTTCCTGGAACCTGACATGTCAGGGAGCTAACGCAGGCACTGGGAGCCCAGGAGCCTCAGGAGTACCACCCACAAAACTCAGGCTCAAAGGCGGGGACTGAGGGGCCCCTGATCAAGGAAGTGCAGCCTTGGGAGGGAGTTGTGCAGAACAGTGATGAACAGTGACCCTGACTGGACCATCATGGTCACTACCAACTGGAGGTTGCATTTCATCACCCAGGCAGATACACTGGGGTGGGGCAGCTTTGCCAGGGGTCCTCAACAGTGGGGCACCGTCTGCAGCGAGGGCCGAGGATAAGGAGGGGACTATCCCCTCCGTGCCCATGGGAGCAGAGGTGACAAAATAGGAGAGTGGCTGAGGTCTCTTCCTAGGGGCTCTGGCAGGGAAGGAAGATCTTGGGACAGACAGCTCTGAGTTAGGGGCCCCACCCCTCAGGATCTGCTTGCCAATCAGTGGGTTCACCTTGGTGTTGTGCTCAGCCAGGAGAAGCTAGAGCATTGCCGGCTGCTAGTTCCTGGGTTCTCCTCAGCTGTTTGATCTGGAACATTGGAAGAGCAGGAGGCCCCGGTCAGCCTGTTTGTCCTTCCTGGTCCTTCTCTTTGTTCATCTTCAGGGGATTCAGTTGAGGGAGATGGGGGGGGCAGGTGCTGGTGAGTGGGGAAGTAGGTGGAATGTGGAGGCTTCTTTCCCTCTATTTCTCTCTCTCTCTCTTTGGTAATCTCAGAGGTGTGGATTCACTCTGGGGTCTCTTACACACACACATACACACACACACAAGCACACACACAGAGTCTCTGAGAGATGATGACATGGGAGGCAATCTAGGGACACATTCTCCATCCTCCCACAGACCCTGTAGACCTTGAGAACTCAAAGGCTCCCAGAGAACTGGTGATGAGGCAGGACAAAGGGTGGCAGGGAGGCTGTCTTCAAACTTCCTCCAACCACCTGTCTCCTACTACTGCTTCTTTTCATCCCAAAGAGGGACTTAATAGTTCACATGATTGCACCTGGAAAAGGCCGGACTAAATGCCTCATTTCTTCTTCCCAGGATTCTCTGCAGCTCTGGACATCTGTGTGTCTGTTTCCCTAAGGAAAAGAGGGAGAGGAGGAGGAGGAAATGGCAGCTAGAGCTCTTCCTGTATGCCCAGGTCCCTCCACAGACCCCACTCCGACATGAAGTCGATGGCTTTTGCAGCAGTGGGTGGGACGGCGAGGTGCAGACCAGCTCCAAGGGGTTCAGCACCTCCTTGCAGTCTGCTTTCGCAAAACTCTTTGCCTGAAAACCATGGAAGGCCCCTTGCCAGCACTCTCAAACTCACCCTTGCTTCACTTATCTTCTTTGGGGTCACTTTGGTCCCTCTCTTTTATGGGGGAGACCACCAGTAGGTACAATGGGCAGAAGCCAAGGGCCAGGGCACACCTGCTATAAATGGTGCCACTCCTAGGAGGTGATACGCATCTGGGGCAGTTGATCATGGCAGGGACAAAAAGGTGACAATGTGGGGCATTATGGGAAGGACCCAAGTTCCAGAGAAGAACAGCACCAGGCTGCAAGCTGGCTGCTAGGGCACCCCTGGGCTCACCCTACTTGACTGACAGCTCAGTCACAGCCCCTTCTGTCCCTCCGTCAATCCGGCCAGAGAGAGCCGAGGGCACCTGGAAGGCTGGTGACTAGAAAACGCCTTATTCTGCCCACGTAATGTGGGTTCCCGGACCCATTTGTGTCCGTTAAGCTTGTCCCTGGAAATAGATCGTTTAATCAAGTGTAACATAAGCCAATTACATATGAATACAGAAAAGAATTGTGTTTCTATGGTAATTTATTTAATGTTGGGAAGGCTGCTAAAAAACTTGTTTTGGAATTCTTTGTGGGCAAAACAGATCTGCAGAAGGGCCCCAGGGATGTGGCTGAAGGGCAGGATACCTGCTTTGAAGGCAAGAGGTTCTGGGTTCTACCCTGAGCTCTGTCCTAAGTTCCATCCCAAGCTCTGTCCCGAGTTCCACACTCACTCTGTCCCAAGTTCCATCCCGACTCTGTCCCGAGTTCCATCCTGACCCTTGCCTGGGTTCCATCCTGACCTCTGTTCTGAGCTCCATCCCAAGGTCTATCCTGAGCTCCATCGCAGGCACTGCCCACATGACTGAATACTATCTCCTGTTCTGCTGTTCACCATCACATAAGTAAGGTCCAGACATCCAGACGTCCAGAGCTGCAGGAACCTCCAAGAGTTGTTCTGAGAAGCAGTAAAAGCCATGTGGAGAGGGGGGCCAGAGTGATAGTACAGTGAGAGGGTTTTTGCTGATCCTTGGAACCACATATAGTCCCCCAAATTTTCCAGTAGCCATCCATCAGGAGTAAACTCTGAGCACTGCAAGGTGTGGCCCCAAAACGAACAAAAAGAATGAAAGAAAAGGAAAAGAAAGGAAATAAAAAGAGAGAGAGAAAGAAAGGAAAAAAGAAAGAGAAAGAAAGGGAAAGAGAAAGAAAGAAGAAAGAAAGAAAGAAAGAAAGAAAGAAAGAAAGAAAGAAAGAAAGAAAGAAAAGAAAGAAAGAGAAAGGAAGGAAGGAAGGAAGGAAGGAAGGAAGGAAGGAAGGAAGGAAGAAAGAAAGAAAGAAAGAAGGAAAAGGCCACATGGGTTTATTCCCACTCCCCGACACTGTACCTCCCTCTGATGTTCCCTGCCCCCATCCAGCAGGGTGGGCATTTGAGTTCCTCTGACTGTGATGGGGTGTGAGGCATGGATGTCCCCGACAGCAGCGTCAGCAGAGAAGGACTTTACCAGGACTAAATGATCATGGGGAACTGTCCCTGCAGGTGACAAGGAGCAGGTGAGAGTGTGAGCAGAAAATCTCGTCAGCTGTTCTTAAGACTCAATCTCGATGTCATCCCAAGCTGTGATCCCAGTGTGGACTTCTGACTCTGCCTCTCTTCCCACCTGTGACAGGGTTGGGAAGATTATCTCCCCGAAAGAACCTGAGACTCTGTCCCTGAACAGGAAACCCAGATCCCTTATGACAGAGGCCTGACCACGATGCACCCATTTCTCTGTCCTTTCTACCTGGGTGTCAGCTCGAACCCAACAATCTCAAACAATCTTTTCTCGGGGTCACTAGAGACAAATTGAGGCAGGAGAGAAGCGTTCCTGACGCTGCTTCACCAGGCCCATGCCTCTTGCCCTGTCCCTAACCAGCTCCTGCTGCTCTTCCCAGGGGTCTGCATGCCTGAGTCTGGCTGCTTTTCAAGTGTCTGTCACTTATCACCTCATCCTCCCAACTCTCAGCCCTGGAATCTTGAGGAAAACTTCTGAAGGAGTCACATTCATTCTGGTTCTGAGCCCTGACCTACCCACTGTTGCCTCCCACCCCAGATGTGGGCCTTTCAGCTCCAGCACCACCACTTGCTTCATCGCTTTCTCAGCCAGATTGCCCCCAGTCAGAATCGGCATGTCTGCTTCTAGGAAGTCAGAACCCCGTGTCCACACAGAGGAGCCCTCAAAGGCATCCATGGAGGGTCCCGTATGGGGAAGGGGCAGAGGCAGGGGAGGGAGCAAAGGCGGGACTAGGAGACACAGCCACGCAGCATCCTTTCTCATTGCAGGCAAAGCCAGGCAGGCCTGGATAGGACCCCCCTCTTCCTGTGGACTTCTGACTCTGCCCCTCTTTCCACCTGTGACAGGGTTGTGAAGATTATCTCCCCAAGAGAACCTGAGACTCTGGACAGGAAACCCAATGTGATGCCAAGTGATTCATTCATCCACTCCTTCACTCCTCTACTCCTTCACTTATTCACTCACTTACTCACTCCATTGGTTCACTCCTTCACTCCATCATTGACTCATTCATTCATTCACTCATTCGTTTATTCAGCCAGCATGCACTGATACGCCAAATGCTGGAATCCTTTCACAATGGCTGCCGCTGCCACCTGGGACTTTGTGATAGTCCCTCCAGCCTAGGACCCTCCTTTAGGGCCTCCTGCACCCCCCCCCCCTTATCCCATCATGCAGAAATGTAGAAATGAATGCCCGGCCTGACTAGGGCTCCAGGACCTCTGCTCCAGTGCCCATGGGTGAATATTTTGACTCACCCCAGTCAGAGATGCCAGTGAACACTTTGATGGAAACTGTGGAGTAAAATTGAGAGGTGTTCATTGTGCAATGCCATCCTTCAGTCATGCATTCATTCAGCAAATGTTTATTGAGCATCTAGTATCTGCCTGGGAACAGACAAGGCATGGAGCCGTGGAGCTCTGTTAACATCAGGTCCCCACCTGCAGTTTGCTATGGGTGGTAAGGGGGAGGAGAGGGTATACCTGCAAACCTAGAGTCACCTAGAGAAGGAGGTCACATGGCAGGAGAAACAGACATGGCTTGACACTCAGAGCAACAGGAAGAGGCTGGGAAACTCCAGAGAATGCAGCTCTGGGTCCAGCTTGGAGCTGTCAAGGTTCCTTGGCTCTGTCCAATTATCCACTAATGGCTGACAATGAACAGATTAGGAAGGGGACTGAGGACAAGGACGCCTAATTATCAAGCAGCCGAGTGGAGGAAAACACAGAGTGTCGCTGACAGGTCTCAGGGAAGGCAGGTGAGGGGGGCCGGGTAGAGGCAGAGCCCCCCGCCCCCAGCCAGGAGCCTCAGGTTAGAGGAAGGTTCTAGGCAGTGGGAGGGAGAGAGGTGTTGGGGAGGGCTGACGGATAGACAACATGGATTATTCATTCTGGGCTGAGGGCCCCGAAGGTCATTTCCTCTGTGTCAGGATGGATACCTGCAAATCACAGGTCTGTAGAATCTGCTGGAAACCATTGCTCTGACTCGAGGCTGTCTTTGTCCCTGCCTAGCAGGGCTCTGAGCCCTGTGCCCCTGTCTCTCTGGCTCCTTCCTGACCGGTGTGTCTTCTCAGCCTCTTTCAGAAGCACCCCAGATGCAAGCTCACTGCAGGAGTCCTGGGATCTCGGCATTCTCTTTCCTGGTTCCCCAGCTGGCCCAGGGACAAGATCTTTCTCTCCTGTGGAACCCAGCAGGGCTCAGCTTGGCTGGCCCTGCCCACGGTGCTGAGGTGCTATGCTGGAAGGGGGCTGTGCCCAGGTCGGCCTGCCTGTTCCAGACTTCTCCTTGTAACTTGATGCCAGTTTGTCCCTCAGGCCTCCAACTGCAGGGACCAAAAGTCAGTGGTGCCACCCGAGAAAGGAGAAAAGGCCTGAGGATGAGGCATACAGGGTGTGAGTCACAAGCTCCTTAAACTGTGGGTCACCACCCCATGTCCTGTATCTCCTGCATAATCATTATAGATTTTGTGACAAATTTTTTGGGAATGGGGAGTGAGGAGGCCATACCTGCCTGCACTCAATGACTTGCTGTGCTCAGGAATCACTCTTGGTAGGGCTTGGAACACCATATGCAATGCCAGGTATCAAACTGGGGTTGGGATGCTGAGGAGATACATAACAGGTGGGACATTTGCCCTGCACGTGGAAGACCAGGGTTTAATCCCTTGCATCCCATATGGTCTCCCAAGCACCACCAGGAGTAATTCTTGTGAGTAAGGAGTAACCACTGAGCCATTGCCAGGTGTTCTATAGAACCATCTTTGCAAATTGAGTGGCTGCACATTCTCATCTTGGAGTTTCCTGCATCTCTACCTGATGCAGGAAAAGGGGAATTGGCTACATGAAATGAACAAGCCTATGTGCTATTCATCTGCCCTCCCTCCCAATTATTTTTGTTGTTAAAAGTAGTACTACCATCCTGGGAAGGTTTTGTTTTGTTTTGTTTTGTTTTGTTTTTAACCATGCCTGCCCTTCTGGGAGAACAACAGCTGAGATGATTATGCAACAACATATAGTCTGGGACCCTGAAACTGAATGTGGAGGACAGCAAAATTTGCCAACGAGAATATGTCTCTGAATGTGCAGCAACCAAAAATTAATTCAAAGTCAACCCTGGTGTGACTCTCTAGTGTTTCCAGCAGTGCCCACCTAGGTAGAAACGGGTGGTAAGTAGCAAAAGTTGAAGACGTCCTGCTCTGAACTGGGAGAGTTTTCACAGAACCCCAGAGGGGAAGTGTCATTGTTAGCGTCGCTGAGTAAAGCCTGCTAGACATGCGGATGACATACTGTCTAGGCAGGCAGTTAGGGGGATCGGGATTGGGTAGGGGGATCAATTTTTCATGAAGTAATAAAACCAAGATGTGATTTAAAGAAACTGCCTTGTCACTAGCCCTAAACTAGCTCAAAGGTATGAAGAGGGGACCCTTTTGGAGATGCAGAAACAGGCCTGGCAAGACTAACTGGAACCACCCAGAGATGGGGAGACCCACTCATGAGAGGAGATGCTCCAAGGGGAAACAAAAGGCCTCCATAAGAACCCAGAGAAGAGCATCAAAAATGCAAAGATTTTTGACAAGCCCTGAGCAATGGATTCTTATAGGCAGAGAAAGCCTCGGGCAGCAATAATTTGGGAAAAAGCCCTATAGGACCATTTTTGCAAAGTGAGTGGCTGCACATTCTCATCTTGGGAGTTTCCTGCATCTCTACCTGAGATGATGTGTTCTTCTCTCAGCTCTCTCTCCCCTCCGGAGAAGCCCACGTCCTGTCTGGAACTCTTGGAAACAACTCTCTCTCTATCTCTCTCTCTGTCTCTCTATCTCTCTCTGTCTCTCTCTCTGTCTCTCTCTCCTCTTTCTCTCTACCCATCCCCATATTCCCAAAATAAAACTACTTCACTATTTGCCTCCTGAAATTTTTCTATGAGAAAAGGCGACGTTCCTAGGAACTTAGGCATTGGTTAGGACTGATTTTCCTCCTCCTGCAAAGAGCAATTCCTCCCTCTAGCCTGAAGTCACTGCTCCCCAAGAGGTCTGGATCTCTCTTGCCTCCCTTCTCTCCACTCTTCCCACCATTGGTACTTTATGGGAAGCCATCCAAATCACCAACATCATTTGGCAAGCCTCAGGAAATAAACTCTCCCTTGGAGAACAACCCAAATCATCTACATCATAACAAATAAAGGTGAAGCTTGGATCCATACCCCTCATCCACTGACACCCCTATACTAAAAGTAACCTAGGCAGTGGGACATTCCTGAAGCTGGAGTCTAATCCCAGTAGGACAGTCGCTTATCCTCATGTGTCCTAGGAACCTAAACAGAGTGACCAGTGCAGGAGCTGAGGCTTTTCCAGAAGGCTCTTGGCTCTTTCCATTTCCTGCATTTTGAATATCTTGCTTGAATGGATCAAGCCATTGCCTCCCTGCCCTTAATTCTGTCCCTTCTTCCCTTCTAGCACGTCTGAGCTACTTTCCCCTTGAGCTTAGAACTTGGGGCAAGGTTCTCTGTTTTTTCTTAACTTGGGGTGCCCCAAAGGAACAAGCCCTTGGAAGCATTGCTATGTCTGCTTCTACTCCTTTCACACCCTTTCTGGGGTTCTGAGAGCTTGGTTGCCTGGGGACAGTCTTTGTGGCTCTTGCCTTCTGCGTGATTGTCTGATTTCAAGATCCTGGGCAGATGTGAGTATTCTGAGCTGCACTGATAGTGGTGGAGGTCGGGGAAGGGGGGCGGGGTGCAAGTAGGAAGGCAGGAGGAGAATGTGTAATGCCTTTAAAAGTAGGGCAGTCCCTTCCCTGCCTGGGGACTGCCCAAGGGCCATTCTCTTCACAGCAGGCAAAGGGAACTTTCTAACCCTCGATCTGACCATGTCACTTCTTTGCTTAAATTCCTTCAAAGGGTTCCTGTCTCCCACTCAGGAGTGGAGCTCAGATGCACAGCTTCAGGCCCTCTGTGATTGGGTCCAGCTCTGCCTCCTTACTCGCTCTGTATCTTTCTAGCTGGGCTTATGCTGCTCTTTCAGTCCATCCAACCCAGGTCTAGAACCAGCTGCAGTTTCTGTTCCCTGCCACCCATCTCCCCTTTCCAGGCCTCCCTTCTCCCATCACCTGACAATGTCTAGAGATCTTGCAGAACTCCACACATCATCTGTCCTAAGGGACCTCAGAGGCTCCCAATAGTTATGTGTTTCTATTCCTGCTCCATTTACAGGCCCTGCCTTTCCTCTCTGAGTCCCACACACTTGGGTGGATCTGCAGCCATGGAGAATTATGGCCGTGTGTGTTCCCCCTGCTATGCTGAGCTCTGGGTGGGTGAGTGTGCACCTTGCTCAGAGTAGCAGCCCTTGCTTCTAAGTCCTTTCCTCTCAAAAGTGTAGACCTCAGATCAGCAGCCTTAGTATTGTATTGTGAGAGATGTACAAGTGTGGATCCCAGCCCACACTAGAATCAATGGCTGATTTTATTAAGAGCCAGGAGATTCCTATACATGGTGGACTCTGAAAAGCTCTGAAATGGTCAGGATTTGACCCAGGCATTGGGGTGCTGGAAGGAAGCAAGCAGTACCAGGGATCAAACTCAGGACCTCACACTTGCAAGGTGTTTACTCTACCACCTGCTCAACATCCTAGCCCTGCATACTTTGGAAGGTTGGGTTTTCAGGCAGTTCTTTAGGCTTATTTCTAGTTCTGCCCTCGGGAATCACTCCTGGTGGTGCTTGGAAGACCACGTGTGGTGCTGAGGATTAAATTGGGTTGGCCACACACAAAGAGAATGATTTAACCCTTGAAATAGCTCTCTGGCCCAAACCCTACATACTTCAAGTAACTTCGACTGCTGAATCATGTGTAAATGATGAAGAGTGACTTGTCCTAATCATACTGAATGTTTGTATCCTCCACCAATTCCTAATTGAAACTCCAACTTCCAATGTGACAGTATTAGAAGCCAGGGACTTCAGGAGGTGACCTGATCATGAGAATGAAGTCCCCTGGAAGGGCAATGTCTAAAGATCTTGCAGGAATCCACACATCAACTGGTTTAAGGGGCCTTAGAGGCTCCCAATAGTTATATGGGAGTTTCTCCTCCTGCTCCATTTACAGACCCTGTCTTTCCTCTGAGTCCCACACACTTGAGTGGATCTGCAGCCACAGAGAACCATGGCCATGTGTGTTCTCCCTGCGACACTGAACTCTGGGTTGGTTGCATTAGTGGCTGCATAAGAAAAGCCGGAATGAAAGGTTTCCTTACTCTCTGCTCTCTGCCAGAGAAGGCTTTGAAAGCACGGCTGTCTGAATAGCATGGAGCTGGTCTTTCCCAGACAACAGGTCTGCAGGCGCCTTGACCTGAGACATCCCAGCATACAAAAGTGGTAAGCAATCAAGGTATGTGACCAAAGTCCTGCAACCCACACCGCTTGGTGCCAACAGCTCAGGCTGACAAGGATCCTCCTCAGGGCCCAGGAGAGCAAGCGAATGGGCCAGCCAGACCCTTTGGCTGTAAGAGAGTGTGGAGAGAGGAAAGGGCTGTGCTCAGCATAGCCTTGCTGGGCCGGGCCCAGGGATGAGCTCATTTGAGGATGGAATTGAAACCTGGTCCCATTAGAAGAGGAGACAGGGAGGGAAGTGTGGAGACTTGAGCAGGTTTGCTTCGGGGCTGAAATCCCAGCCTCCTCCTCTCTGGGGCCCACTGGCTCTCACTGTGCTGAGGTTGGCCTGGGTTTTCTTTTTTTTTTTTTTTACTTTTTTGCCAGTGGTGCCCTCTCTACTCCTGTGTGGGAAATCTATTCCTCCCTGGGGGCTTTCCCGGATCTGTACCTCCACAGGCCACATTTCCCGGGCTCAGCACTGTCTGGATGCCTTCCTGTCCCTGCAGGCCTTTGCCTAGGGAGGGCCTGAGTTTATCGCCATCTCTGCTTTCCCTATCTTGCCTTTGAGGGGCTCATGCCTCTGCTGCAGAAGGTGGAAAGAAGTGAGGGACAGAAGTGAGCCCAGCCCCTCAGGGTTCAAGAAGCTGCGGTCCAGAGATGGGCAGAGTACAGCTAAGGTGCACAGATTGGCACGAGTCTTCCAGGACTTTGGGTGATGAGCATCCTGGGCATCATATACCAGTGGGCTCTTGCGGACCTCAGAGCCCCCTAGCATCTCTTCAGGGCCAGGAACACACAGGGATTGTCATCACTTTTATTACCAGTAATTTTTTTTTTCTTTTTGGGTCACACCCAGTGATGGACAGGGGTTACTTCTGGCTTTGCACTCAAGAATTACTCCTGGTGGTGCTTGCAGGACTATATGGGATGTTGGGAATCAAACTGAGGTCAGCCACATGCAAGGCAAATGCCCTACCTGCTGTGCTATAGCTCCAGCCCCTACCAGTAATTATTTATTGAACATGTACCATCTATCTGACACCATGGTAAAGGCTTAGTGTCCACAGTCACTTTTCATTATCACAATAATCTGATGGTTTATTTATTGTTTCTGTTATTAACAGTGTGGCCCTCCTTGTTTTAAATTTTTATTTTATTGATTGGAGTTTAGAAGTTTATTGGAGTTTCATTTATCGGAATTTAGCAATGGTGCTAAATTTATGGTAATGATAATATAAACCTACTATACCTTGCCTCCCACTGAAGGTTTTAAAGCCCTACACCATGATCTTTCGATCTCTTTTAGCCTGGTTTTTGTTCTCCCCCACCCCTCATCCCCATTGGGTAATTGGTTCTATATTCCAAAGTCAAAGGTTTGTCGTTGTTCAGTATTGCTTACCTTTATATTCCGCAGATAAATGAAATCATCTTATGTTTGTCTTTGTCCTTCTTACTTCTCTAACATGATACCCTCCAGCTCTATCCATGTTGCAGCTAACTACATGATTTCATCTTTTCACCTACTATTATTCCCTGGTGTATGTAGACCACAACTTAGTATTCCCTGGTGTATGTATACCACAACTTCTTATAGTACCATGGAGGCCATGAAGTGTCTCTGGGGTGATCTGGATAATCCCTGACACCTCAGGACCCTCACAGAACCACATACTCGGGACTTCTCATTGAACCACTGGTCCATTTGGCTGAGAATTGGCCATGAATGGCAAACTCCTGAGCATGACTTGAGACAGCCCCCCTACTACCCCCCACAAATACCCAGAAACAAACAGGAAAAGGAAGTAATTTGCCCTGAGATGTTTGGTTAAGCTTGATTTTTTGGTTTTGCTTTGTTTAGCATTTGCAGCAGAGGGATGGAACCCAGGGCCTCATGCAGGCAAGGTAAGTTGCTCTAGCCCTAAATTATGTGTTCAACTCCAGGGCATATAGTTAAGATATAGAATAAGCAGGATTTAAATCTTACATCATACTCCTTCAAATCCAGCTTGCTGAACACTTTTTTGAGCAGGTTCATCAGACCCACAACAGCTTTGGCAGAAAGGGTCCTGTGTCACCCTGAGTGGGTAGAAACTTAGGGGTCATGACATCACTGTTTGCCTGCACTCTTCCATTCGCCAAGTAATTCAATTCTTTTCACAATCTTAGCCCCCACTATACACCATGAGACTGATAGAGTAGATAGTCTTCACACTTAGCAAGGTAGAAAACTGAGTTTGGGACTCCAGAGTATCCACATGTTGGACACCAGGATGTGTGCTGATGTTGGGATAACACACAACTACTGCTCACGTGGATTATACATGCAGGGGTGTTCAAAAGCACCCATCCATGTTTGACCCCACATGGAGGCACTTTCCTGTCTAGGCTGAGGCTCTACCCAGGAAGATATACCTCTACATGTACCCAGAACTCCTATGGAGTAAAGGGAGGGGAGGATGCGAGGGAGGGGGAAACACTTTCACTAATAATATCAGTAGAACACATGGTTTGCCATACTCACTGTCAATAGAGATCAGTGGAAGGAGGCATCAGTGAACATAAGAGTTGGTCCAGACTTTTCCAGCATTTCTATCAAGTGGTCTTGGTCTAGACTCATAATTCCTCTACACCTGAATGTTCTCCTCTATAAAGGGGGAGATAAACCCCATGAGGATCCTATCATTTGATCACTTGATCACTTGACATACTATCACTTCATCACTTGACATCACTTGACTCATTGATTTGCTCGAGCGGGCGCCAGTAATGAGTGGGCGCCAGTGACATCTCCCTTCAACCCTGTAATGTGCTAGTGTAGCCCAATGGCATCTGCTCGCTCCAGGAACACAAAGAGCCTCAAACCGATCGTTCAGGGTCTTGACGAAGAAGTCTGACCATCTCGTAGATGGGCGACCACACAATCTTTTGGTGTCCCATGGAATCCAGTCGGTAATGGCTCTAGTTCAGCGGTCGTCTTCAAATCGCATTACATGTCCAGACCATCTGATTTTTGACGCCTTGGCAAATGAGATAGCATCCCTGATTCTTGATCGTCAATGGAGGTTGGAACTCCTAATTCTTTCTCTCATTTGAGTGAAGCGTGATACTCCAAGCATAGCTCTTTCAATTCCTCTTTGGGAGACCCGAATAGCATTCTCATCCTGTTTTTGTAGGGCCCAGATCGCTGAGATGTATGTTAATGAAGGAAGAACAGTGGAATCGAAGACATGTGCCCGGAGCTGGAGATTCTCTGTCCTCTTAGCTATTTCTTCGACACTCTTGAAAGTGTTCTAAGCCACTCTCTTCCTCCTGCTCAACTCTAGTGCCAGGTCATTTGTTGACTTCTCGACCTAAGTACACATAACTTGCATTTGGAGATGCTTGTTTTGTTGAGAGCGAATGGAATGTCAGGAACGAGACTGTTTCTCATAAACATTGTCTTCGTGAGATTCAGCTGCAGTTCAACTTTTCCACACTCACGGTCAAAGTCGGCCAGCATTTGTGCCACTTGGCTAATGTTTGGTGTTATTAGAACAATGTCATCAGTAAATCAGAGATTGTGTAGTTGCCGGCCATCTATCTTCACTCCCATTCCTTCCTATTGCAATCATTGCATGACGTTCTCAAGGGTGGCACTGAAGAGTTTCGGTGAAATGGTATCACCCTGCTGAACCCCTCTCTTGACATGGATGACCACTTCCTTGTAGAATGGTGAAATCCTGGTAGTGAATCTGTAATACAGTTCATGGAGGATCCTGATGTATTGAGTTTGAATGCCCTCTTTGACTAAGGCTTCAATGACTGCTTCAGTCTCAACAGAATCAAAGGCCTTCTTCAAATCAAAGAACGTTAGACAGAGTGGCATCTTGAACTCCCAAGAAACCTCAATGAGCTTGATTATCATGTGAATATGGTTGATTGTGCTGAATCCTTTTTGGAACCTGGCTTGCTCGCATGGTTGTCCTTCATCTAGTGTTCTGCCAATCCTATTCAGGATGACTCGAGTGAACAGCTTGTAGACAGCAGACAATAGGCAAATTGGGCAATAGCTGCCAATGTCGTGGATGTTTCCCTTCTTGTACAGTCGTACAGTCCTGCTGGTTTTCCATTGGGATGGACCTTGCATTCAGACAGGTAGCATGTGAAGAGCTGAACCAGTGTATTGATGATTACTGACAGCAGGTTCTTCAGGTGTTCAAGTCTGACCTTGTCTGGGCTGGGTGCTGTTCGCTTCTTTACCAACAAAATGGCATGTTGGATTTCGGAAGGGAGAAAGTAGGAACGACATATCCATCCTGTGAAATTTGGTATGTGGGCAGTTGGACATGGCTATCGAAGAGATCCGAGTAGAAGTCATGGATAATCTTCTCCATTGCCCTTCTGGAAGACGTGATAGATCCATCAGGCTGTCGGAGGAGGAAGGAGAGGCTGATAAAATCTCAAGGCTGAACTAGGCTACCAAAATGAAGAAGGACAAAAATGACTGTCTGTACTTTCAACGCACATATGCTGGCATCGGATACATCTATCAAGGACCTGATGTACAAGTGCGAAAGATCAAGTACAACATCATTGGTCTGACCAAGATGAGAAGGCATCAATCACATCACACTGTTCTCAACACTGGAGAAGAACTGTTCCTCGGAACATGCGACAAAAGAGGCATTTGTCATGTCAGTGTCCTTGTCAACATGAACTGGGCCATGACCATTGATTAATTCAAATGACTAACATCCCGAATCTGACTGTTACACTTGAATAGATGTGGCTCACTGCCGGCAGTTTCTATCTTCATTGTCTACGCACCAACATCCAATCATGATGAAGAAGAAATTGAGAAGTTCTATATGGAGCTGGAGAAGTTCTATAAAGAAGACCACACTTTCTACAAGATCATTGTCGGTGATTTTAATGCCAAGATAGGACCGAGAAGATCAGCCGAAGAACTCCACATCGGGACCCATGGCTTAGAATGAAACGAACAGGGTGACAGACTGTCTGAGTTCATCATGTCGACCAAGACCATTCATGGTAACTCACAGTTCCAGAAGGCTGAATCTAAACACTGGACATGGGACTCTCCCGGTGGACGATTCCACAATGAATATGACCACATCATATTCAATCGATGGTTTTGTCTGACCAATGTCACTGTTGTCCCCAAATTCCAAACAGGATTGGACCACTGTCTCCTTTGTGCAAAATTCTACTTCACAGAGCAGGGAGAAAGGGCTGCAAAGTTTAAGAAGAGAAATCCCAGAACGACCACCAACTGGGAACACATTGGCACTATTGCAGCAACATGGGAAGATGCCAACATCGACAACATTGACGAAGAATATGATTGACTGGTTCAGCACCTTCATGATTGTACGAGGAACACCGAGAGAGAGATAGCCACAAAAAGACGTCTGTCTTCGAAAACTTTTGAGCTCATTTGCCAATGCAGCTTCGCGCAAGCCTCAGGCAACCGCAAGCGAATGTCCAAGCTCACAAAGCAGTGCAGAAAATTGATAAAGGAAGACCTCAAAGAGAGAAGAGCAGCAGTGGTGACAGATGTGGCAGAAGCTGTGAAAAGCATTTGCAACACCCTCCTGTTCTTCGCCAACTATAAGACCAAGATGAGAATACTATAAACGTAAAAATAATGCAATTTGGAAGAAATGACTTCCAGAATACCTAAATACTATATTTATAAAATAATTATTCCAGGAATAAAATAATTGAGGCTAGGGAATTGCAGCGAGGAAGGCAATGTTTATTGAGCATCTACTAGGATCACTTTATAAACTTCATAAACTTTATCTCAGACAATTTTCAACACAGCTCTTCAGAGAGGTATTATAGGATTTCCTACTTCTGATATTGGGCAAGTAGAGCTTAACTGTTCCATTGATAGCATCTACAAACTTTAAAATAAATTTTTGAAATATAGTTATCAAGAGAGTAACTCACACAAGGTATACTTGAACTGGGGGTAGGAGGGGGAAATTACTGACTCCTGGAAGGAGTGAAGAGTGCTGTGTGAATGTGTCAGCATTTACAAGTTTTGTCTGAGAATGACCCCCAACCCACCCATGCCATATTGCTAAAATATAGATAGAAAAATATAGATTAAAAACTCCCTGACAGTCGGGCCAGGAAAATAACTGTAAGGGCTGAATCACATTTTATTTTTTGCATAATAGATTCTAGGTTTTGATTTCTTGACTGTTCTCTTTAGTACTGCTCGGAATAGTACCAAAACACTGCCAGGAGTAACCCTTGAACAATGGTGTCCTGCTCCCCCCTAAAGAAACCTTCGGTCTTACTGAATTGAAGAATGAGGAAATAGATTTTCTAGACAACTGTGGCAGCGAAAAAGAAACTCGGGAAAGAGCAAACCAAAGAGGGGAATCCCAGATGCTATGTATAAACTCTACCTAAATGTCTGGTCAACTCCTGAACCAGTATATGTTGTAGGATAGATGCCAAGTTGGTTAGCTAAGCCTAAAGGAACTAAGCGGAAATTTCAGCTGTAATCCACTAAAGAAGTAACAGCTTTGCAGTGAGACTTGAGCCAACTCTCCAACCCAATTAAATAGAGAAGAAAGAGAGAGAGAGAGAGAGAGAGAGAAGAATCCCAATACTCTTCCTAGAAATAGAGATTTTAAAAGTCTCTACAAACTTATCACTCACAACTTTCAGAACACTCCCACTTTCCTTAATTTAGGAAGAAATGGTGGGGGAAAAAGTCCCTGCGAGAAAATCATTTTAGTGGCCCTAAAATGATGCAGTGTATAATTAGCAGCCAAAACTTTCCTGGTACTCTTACCATGGAACTCTAAGAAGGAAAGAAAGAATGTGCACAACAAATGTAGGGATAGAACTAATTTCAATAACAATAACAAAAATAGAAACTACTAATAGAGTTATGTGCTACTTAATAATAATAATATTTTCTAAGAAATGTGTCATTAGTCGATTTTGTCATGCAAATATCATGGAGTGTAATTACACGATTCCTTATGGGAAAACTTACCCTGAACTAGGCTGACTAGTAGCCTGCTGGGACCTCTGCAGTCGATGAAAGGTCCACCACTGACCAAAGGAACCTTACACAACACCTGACTGTGCAAATTTTAGAGCTGAAAATGTGTCCAAGACAAAAAAAGCACTATAATCACCACTTACAAGTGAAATTTAACTTTAAAGAGATAAAGTCATTATCCCAAAGTTTCACTAATTAGTTCTAAGAGTTGGAATTCGAACCTCAAGTCTATCTTGAGGTTTGGCTTGGACAAATTAATAATTTTCAATCTCGGCAGGTAGGATTTTGGAGATTCTTGGGGGAGCTTCAGTGGGGGGTGGGTGGTGAAGGGGTGTAGAATGTGTATATGTCCTGGAACTCCAGGGAGACAGGTGACCCTACCAGCAGTGTCTGCTGGGGAGCCCAGAGAGCCATCAGTGGGGTTGTCTGTCCATGGTGCTAAAATCTGCCCTGCTGCAGAACCTGGCTTCTACCAAACTGTTCCTAATTTTTCCCACCCGAGCGATGAGCAGAGTTAGGATAAGCCAGAGAAAATCCTGCTCTAAAATCGGTTCATTTGGGCTTTAAGTCTAATATGAAGCAATTCCATGTCCATCACTATCTGTGGTCATGTGTTGTGTATAACTTTTTGCAGATCTTTTGCCTAGATCATAGCCTTGGGCTGTGGGTGGAGACTGAGGGTCTTTCTGTGTTTGCACCATCTTCCTGTGCAGAGATCTAGTTAAATTCAAGGTCTATTGGATGTGTTTTATAATGTGTCTAATGTGCATGGTATTGATGAAGGCAGAGAAAATCAGCTCTTGCTCTTCAAGAGCTCATAGCTTACGAGGAGCACAAGGACGAAGAGGTCGACCATGGGGCCAGAGTTCACCATCCTTTCCCCCTTTTATCTGATTGGGAAACTGAGACCTGTAGATGGGATATAACTGGTCCTTTTGTCACATAGTGGTTCAGGGTACAAAGGATCTTTGGTCTATAAAACTCCTTTCTGGAATCCAGATAATAGATGCATGTCCAGTAATAGCCACTGAGGAGGCTAAGGATGCCCAGGAGTAAATGTGAGATTTAGACATGTACTGAGGGACTTCAAGGGACTCCTTCAAATTCCCTATAAGCAGTATGGTGGGGGTGTTTCTGTGCTTCCCTCCTACTTCTGTGATTTTGAGAGACATACTTCTCTCTCTGGACTTGTGACCTGAACTGTATGGTTAGGAGTTGAACTTGGTGATAGCTGTTATCAGTGTCCTTGCAGTTCTCATAAATCAAGGGGTCTAGGGATGAATCAGGCTCAGCCACCTCTGATTAGACCGTCTATTCTCTGCCCTTAAGGGGCTGTGTTGGGCCAGAGTTAAGAAGGGATGATCTTATGATCATTTAAAGTACTCATTCAGTGCCCGAGAACAGATGACTGGTTAAAGAAGCTTTGGTACATTTACACAATGGAGTACCATGTAGCTGTTAGAAAAGATGAAGTTATGAAATTTACATATAAGTGGTACTACATGGAAAGTATCATGTTAAGCAAAATGAGTCAGAAAGAGCGGGATAGACACAGAAAGATTGCATTCATCTGGGGAACATAAAGCAACAAAACGGGAGACTAACACCCAGGAAGGGCTCAGATTAGTACCAGGAATTTTGCTCCATGACTTGAAGGCCAGCCACATGTGCTAGGTGAGAAGGAAGCTCAGATAGAGAAGAGAGCACCAAATAAAGGGTGTTGTGAAGACCCTCCCAGGGTGGGAGAGACATGCTAAAAGTGGTCTATAGACCAAACATGACTGCCACTCAATGCCTCTCTGGCAAAACACAGTACCCAAAAGAAGAGAGAGAGAACAGGGAGGAATGCCCTGCCACAGCGGCAGGGTGGGACGGGGGGGGGGATGGGGGGGGAGGGATGCTAGGACCCGTGGTGGGGGAGGATGGGCACTGGTGGAGGGATGGGTACTTGATCATTGTATAACTGAACCCAAGCACAAAAATTTATAAGTCTATAAGTGTACTTCATGGTGTTTCACTAATTAAAAAAATGATAAAAAAATTAAAAAATATATAGTTTAAAGATCAAAAAAAAATAAAGTACTCATTCATTCATTCATTCATTCATTTGCACCTATATTCACTCCAGGGCCCTATATTGGATCCAGGATCTGAGTCAAATACTGATGCCTTGTTCTGTGGACACAAAGATGAATGTCAAGGTCACTGTCCTCAAGGAAATGGACACTGGATGAAGAAGAGCAGTAAGTGGTTGTAAACAGTGAGACCCGCATAGTCTATGCAGATAAAGTATCAAATACCACAGACCTACAGAAGATGACTCAGGTCTTGATCAGAGGGTGAGGTTAGGTCAGGGGAGGCTCCTAAGAGGCAGTGATATTTGGGCTGGACCTGAAACAAAAAATACAGGTCAGAGTGGAAATGTTGAGTCAGGGATGATATTAATGGAGGGAACAATATGAACAATATGTGCAGACGCAAAGGAACATAGAAGGAAAGGCATTTCTACAGGGCCAGATCCTGGAGAGGTGTTCAGAGAGGTGGGCGTGATCTGACATGCCAGGACAACTAGCTGGGAGTTAGGGTGACCCTGACCTGAATGTGAGACTGGGTGAAGTGAGGGGGCTGGGTGGGGGGAGGGGGATCCTCCTTGCAATTTTCTTTCTCGCCTTCCTTCCTGGCTTTCTGCAGCTCCTCTCAGCGCCCTGAAGCTCTCCAGTCAATAAGCTCTTTAAGGAGCCAAAGAGAGGCAAGATCAATGCTGTTGTCATTGATCCCAGCTCCGCAGCCGATTAGTACCAAAGACTTGACTGGCCTGGGGAGCCCCTCACTAATGTGTGCAGAACTCAGATTAAACGAGGAGCGTGCGGTGACCTGAGAGAGCCTGTGTCCTCCTTGTAGGTCTTGGGGTGTCAGGGAGGAGGTCCTGATCCCCACCTGCTAAGACCATTTAGTCGCCCTGATGAACATCACAAACTCGCTATGCCACCCCTTTTCTGAAAGCCTTCCAACGCACCACAGGGGCTTCGGGTACCCTCCGAAGGGACCTGGCTGGACTGCCTCTCTCATCCTGCCTCCTGTGCTTGCCTAAGTCCCTGTCAGAGTGCTGACCTCAGCCCAGCAACTGCCTTCAGCTCTTCCAACTGGCTGTCAAGTCATGGGAGGTCATCTGTCACTTCTTCTTCAAAGTGCTTCTGACCCTCTGCTTACTACCACCCACCCCCCATCTGACTTCGACCCCTTTCCAAGGCTCTCCCTGTACTTTTCTAAGCTGAGCACGGAGGAGAATGTGCTGTAATTGCTTATTTTCTTGTCTCAGCCTGACAGCATATTAGAATCGCCTGAGAACTGCAAAATAAATAAATAAGTAAATGCAGAGTCAGAATTGGCTGGTCTGGGATGTGGCCTCTGCATGGAGTCTTTCAGCTCCTGCTCCTCCCAGGTGGTCTTAGGCACTGGCATGGACTCCAAGGGCTAGGGATACAGGGGCCATTGTGATCATTGAACCTCTTTATCTTTGAAGCCTTCACACAGAGTCTGGCCATGCTCAGGGGCACTTCATGGAGTCACCTGACCTGGACTACTCCTCACCCACCCCAGGGACCTCCTTCCCCTTCCAGCCTCTCCTCCTTCTGTTGGACCCAACACCGCAGGTAAGCTCACAGAGATGAAAAGTATCAATCATTAAGAGAGTACTTTCTTAGTACCATGGGTAAGGCACATGCCTTGCTATGTGGCCAATCTAGGTTCAATCCCTGGCACCATATATAACTCCCTGAACCCCACCACGAGTGATCTCTGAGCCCAGAGCTAGGTGTAAGCCCTGGGAACTTCTGGGTGTGGCCCCCAAGCAAACAAAGCATCATAAAAGGGCCCTTTCTTACTATATCACAGCACATTAAATTCTCAATATGTTCCTATAAGGAAAAAGGATGAGAAATAAAGATACTTTTCACAGAGAAGGTAAGTGGTCAGGCCTGGGTGCCATGGCTAAGATCCCACCCTGTCTTCACTCTGAAGTTTGTTTACTGTGTCTCTTGTTAGTGGTGTCTTTATCACAGGGATGCAAACCTTCTGAGACTGTAGCCCTACAACCTTCAGCTCTGAATCAGTTACCTGTCATTCCCCTGACCCCCATCCTGAGAAAGCCCTAGTCCTCAGAGCTTGAAACTAGGCAGTGGAGGTGGGTACCATGTGATGGCCCGAGAGAACTCAAAATCAGGAGTCAGAGAAGGGCTCCTAGCCATCCTGGCAGTCTCCCCACCCTCTGCCTGGAGCACAGCTTGCAAAGTTGGAGGCTACTGAGCCTCAGGGTCCACCCAGAAAGTGGGGACAGTCACTCTCCAGTGTCATCACATAGAGGAAAGGGCTGGGAGAAACCTGGGTGCTCGGGGAGATAACACTAGTTGGCTTGAAGCATCTTAAGATAACTGTTTTCCATTTTAAATAAAAATTTAAATAACCTGTTTTCTCTGTTGTCCAGGACACCCTGGACACCAGACTGGACTCTGCTTGTAGAAGATATTTTCTGGATAATCTGGGCCTCCAGGAGCTGCTTGGAAAGCTAAGAAGACTCCAGAATCCAGGTGCCCAGGAAGCTGGCGTAGTGCCTTCAATCTGCAAATGTTGATTTCCCTCGACACATTTCCTTTTTCTGTGAAGCTCAAATACCCAGGATTGGAATAATTATCATGTTTATTATCCTCTCTCCATTGGTTGTAGTTTGCCTACATTCAGACGTTTTCCTCCATCAGTGCTAAAAAAATACGCACCTCCAACCCCCCACCTCACAGCAAAGCTAAGACCTCGACAAGGATCGTCACCTATACCTGTGGTCCTCTCTGTCCTACCTGTCCCGGTGTCGTCTTCCTCCATCCTAGATAGCCACCCCCACCTGTGCCCTGCCACACAAGGCTTTCTTTCCTATAACTCATTTAATCGCACTGAAATGTTTCCCTTGCAGTTTTGCTTGTCGGCACCCCTCCTCTTTGGGAGGGTGCATATAGACACAGAATGCGGGAAATGAGATGTGGGTTGCTCCATTATTTTTAGCTGCAGTAAAGCTGTAATAGAAACCACCTTAGCCTCCAGCATTCTCGGAAGGGAGGGGACCAGAGGGCTGGGAGATTCCCCACTAGGAGAGGTGACTGTTGACAGAGGGGGCGTGGAGGGTGCAATGCTGTGGGGCTGGGCTTCCTGGGTCCCCCCGCACCACCACCAAGCCCCTTCTAACCCTGTCCTTCATCTATTCTCGTCTGCAGCCTGGAGCCTTGTAGAATGAGTCCCCTCCAAACGAACCAGCCCTGGCAGTAAGCCTCCCCAGAAACACCACGTCTAGGGAAGCCAAGTGTCTTCTCAGTGGTTCCAGCCCGTGTCTGCTCTCCGGAGGGTACAGAGCAGGTGCCTGCCTGGGTGGGCCGCAGCCCGAGTTGAAATGATTTGGATGGAAATCGAAATTGACTCTGGGGCCTCACCCTGGATGGACTCCTTCCCTGGCCTCCATCCCAGGCCAGCTGGCCGCCAAGGTGCCAGCACCCCCTCCTGGGATGCTCATGATGGACCCCCGCCACTACCCCATGGCCCCCCGCCTTTCACCTGCAGCTTGGGAACTTGCCTGGGAATCAATTTTACTCCTGAGTGACTCTAATCTGCTCTGTGCCTGTCCACTACTTGGGAAGGCTCTACGGGACCCGGGAGAAAGGGGGCCCAAGTGCCCCTGAGGCACAGAGGAAACCCATGGAAGGCCAGCTCTGTCCTCTCATGCTGTGGCTGCCTGACATGCCCTCCCGGCTCCCCAGCTTTCCCACAGGAGGAAGGATAGGCATGCAGCACCCCAGAAGGTCACGTGCAGCCCCATAACCCCCTCTGCTCTGAGTGGGTGTGATCTGGGAGAGCCCTGGGGTGGAGCATTGCCCAGCACCCCTCTCCTTCGGGCTGAGTCATGGAGGGATGATGCGGGATGGGCAGCAGGGCCAGGAAGCGGCAGAACCCGGCGCCAGAGGGCTGTAGGGTCTCGGCAGAGCCTGCCTTGTGCATACTGAGAGGGTCCCTGGATTGAGGGGATCCCTGGCTGCAGAGGGAAGCTGGGCAGTTATGCTGGACTCAACACCAGCCAGGAAGAATCATGCCTCCCACCTCCACCGCTTGTCCCTCTCTCTGAATCCTGCAGGCAGAGGGCTCCTTCCAAAAAGACTGGCGGGGCTGGAGAGATAGCACAGCGGGTAGGGCGTTTGCCTTGCATGCAGCCAACCCGGGTTCGATTCCCAGCATCCCATATGGTCCCCTGAGCACTGCCAGGAGTAACTCCTGAGTGCAGAGCCAGGAGTAACTCCTGTGCATTGCCGGGTGTGATCAAAAAGCAAAAACAAAACAAAACAAAACAAACAAACAAAAAAAACACCAAAAAGACTGGCAACCTAGAGCACCCCCCCTGGTCTAAGCACAGGCTGGCATTGCCGTTTGGGGTTCAAAGCCCACCTCTGCATCTCACTTACTGTGTCACTTCCAGCACTTGACACAACCTCTTCAAAGCTATTTCTTTATCTGAAAGAAAAAAGGTGTGTGTGTGTGTGTGTGTGTGTGTGTGTGTGTGTGTGTGTGTGCTAAATAATAGAGCATGATAGTAGAGTGTGTCTTTCAGGCTTGGAGAGAAATTTGAATGAGATGCTTCAACAATCCAGCCCAGCACTTTGTAAATAGTCGGAGACTTCTGATCCATCATGATCGACTCTGCTTCATCCTTTCTGACCTGCCACGCATCACCTCCCCTGTGAGGTCCACCAGCGTTTCCCGGGATTGGAAGTCCCTTTCTGGGAGGCCCTTGAACACAAGTGCAGGAATGGAGGCCCCGGGGCACAGGCTGTCTCCCCACCGCCTCCTGTAGGCTGCAGAGGGGGGTAGGAACAGGCATAGGAGGGACCTCTTGATCTGCTGAGCCAGACAGGGGCCTCTCTCATCTGCCTTTGGTGGCCTTCACTGTCCTCTCCTGACCACAGAGCGCAGGGCAGTCCAGGAGGCAGAGTACAGAAAGAAGGGGACTCCTAGGGCAAACAGGCAGGAGCAGACAGACCTGCTTCTTCCTACTCCACCTTTCCTACGTTTCTCTGTGACTTGGGTCTCGAACCCTCTGAACCATTGTGGGAAACAGCAGAAGGTCCAGTGGGATGGCAGGTCTGTGGGCTCTTATCCTGCCCCAGAAGTCAGCCACGCATGGCGCCTTGCTCAGGGACCTGAGCCCAACACAAGCCCAGCTCACCTGGGGCCTCTGCAAGGAGCCCGGCCCCCGGGCCTCACACACAGGTACTGGACTGGCTCCCTGGCTCAGTGCTCTCCTGCTTCCCCGGGGAGCGTGACAGATTGAAAGAAGATGGTTCCGGCTACGAGAGTCCTGTAATTATCAACTGCAGATTATTTTAATTAAAATGCTTTGCATCCTCAGCTCTTAATTTCTAAAATGATTATAAATGTTATTATTAAGGAAAAATCCTTGAAGTGAGATCCATAAATCTCAGTGCTGGGCTGAGATGACAGGGCTGGTGCAGCAGAGCAGGGCCACCTAGGGTTGGCAGGGGATGGGGGAGGGCCGGATGGAGAGAGGAAATAGGAAAACAGGAAGTCTGGGAGGAGGGGGAGGAAAGCCCACAAAGAGAGAACAGATTCCATGCTCGCCTCCCCACTGCACCTGCAGGATCACTATGCACTGGAGGCTGATAAATCAGACCTCCTCTGGTTTTGGAACTTGCCTCTGCTTTTTGCTGTGTGGCTTTGGGCAAAACAAGCAAGCTCTCTGAGCTTCAAGTGTGTCCTCTACAGCTGTTCTCAGCTTGCATGTTTCTAGTCTGTCCTGTAGTGCTGTCCTCCCCGTTGTTCATCGATTTGCTCTAGCAGGAACCAGTAATGTCTCCATTGTGAGACTTGTTACTGTTTTTGGCATGTTGAATACGCCACAGGGAGCTTGCTAGGCTCTGTTGTACAGGCGGTATACTCTTGGTAGCTTGCTGGGCTCTCCGAGAGGGACAGAGTTGGCCCTCTGTCCGAACCCGTGTTGTCCGCATGCAAGGCAAATGCCCTACCAGCTGTGCTATTGCTCCAGCCCATGTTTCTAGTCTAAAACACGAAAATAATTGCCTGCTAGTAGGGTAATCTTGAGGCTTATTGATAATGTGCAAAAAGCACTTGTCACAGAGTTGCCACAATGTAGCCATCTTGGTTAACTTCCCTCTCCCCACCACCTTCTTCCTCCCCCCTACCCCCACCCCAGATCTCTGTCACTTTCTACCTCTGTCCTTCCTCTGGGGACTATAGACCCAGAAGGCTGAGGGGGATCCATATTGATTTGCATGGTGGGTTGAAGATCAAGGGTCAGTCTTTTAGGTTTCAACATTCCACCACCACGGACAGGCAGAGGCCAGAGACCAGCCCGGCTACCTGACACACAGAAGGGGGAGGCCCAGTGGCAAGAGCATCGGAGCTAAGGTTCCCCAGCAGCTTCCTGGCAGCTGACTCCCATGCTTTGGCTACTGCCTGCCTTTCCCGTCTGTGTCCTTGTGCTGATGCAGAAGGGATCTCCCGAACCGGCGATGAGGGGCAGTGGCACTGATCAGGCAGCCGACGAAGGGGGCCCGGAGCAGGTGAGTGCGGTCTGTGGGCCAGGACACCTGGCCCCTACGCTGAGCTAGATCCACTGGCTGTTGCTGCTGGCACCAGGGCTGGTCCCACATGGCCCTGGGTCCTGACTCTCTCCTGGTGTGGTGAAGAGGGATGAAGTCGACTGCCTGCTGCCCTCCTGGGCTGCTGGGAGGATTGGGGAGATGATGGCTCAGAAAGGGCTTTGCAATCGGGAGCCTGTGCAGAGATTATTAACATTAATATTAATGAACACGCACACCGTTGGCGACTGGCCACAGACCAGGCGGAACGCTGGCCAGGGCTGGAGAACAGGGACTCATCTGAGCCTCTCTCAGGTTCGTGGGGGAGGGGGAAGAAACGGGGGAGGACTCTCTGCGGGGCCATTTCCCAAGTTACTGTAGAAAGTAGAATTTGAGATTCAGGGAATGCCCTGAGACCCAGGGGAGCTGGTCCTGGGTGTAGCCAGCAGCAGGGACCCCCCCACACCAAGGAATCTTGCAGACCCAGCGAGAGAATATTGGCTTTCTCATCCTCTCATCCTGGGCTGACTTCTTTTCAGGGCACAGAAGCCCCCCAGGGCTGGGTTGGCACTCCTGCAGTGCTCACAGAGAAGAGGGGTTTTCTGGCTTGGGCAGTTTCCTGTCCCACCCTCAGAAAACTAGTCTGCCTGCCCTGGGAACCAGCCAGTTGAAGAGAGGAGAATGAACTCATGTTCCTGCAACCTCGCTTAAATCTTTCCTTCCCCCTCCCCCGTGCACATGTGCATGCGGGCACACACACATACACAGACACACACACACATACATATACACCACACACATCCTATATACACACACTCAGACACACACATACACACACTCACACACATATACACCACACACATCCCATACGCACTCAGGCACACACACTCACACAAACCACACATACATCACACATACACCACACACACACTGCACACATCCCAAATGATACACTCAGACACACACACATACACACTCTCACTCACGTAACACATACACCATACACACACATATGCCACACACACACCACACTCACACACACATATACCACACACATCCCATACAAACACATACATACGCACACACTACACATGCTCACACACATACAGCACACACCACACACGATCACACACATGATCACACATACACCATACACACCCCATATACTCACACACAAACAACACACTACACACAATCACACACACATACCACACACACCACACGCTCACACATACTCATATGTACCACACACAGCACACACACTCACATACCACACACATACCACACACACACACACACACACACCTGCACTCACACACACACATGCAGCTATGAGGAGTGGATTGGCATCCCGGGCACTGTGCATGCTTCCATTCATTTATTCCTTCACTCCTTTGGTCAGTAGGGGCTGGTGAATGCCTCAGGTGCCAGGGACCCCATGCCAGGCTTTGGTCTGCAGAGTGAGCCGGGCCCCCTCCTGCCGGGAAGGCTCAGGGCAGCTGCAGAGATGGGAGGGAATGGAAACAGGCCACTGTGCTCCCTGCTGGGTCTGGAGTCACGGGGCCACTCGGGAGCCTGCCAAGGGGGATTGGCGGACAGGCTTCAGGAGGAAGCGGCTCTGGGCTGAGCCTCAAGGGAGGCCGCAGGACTTCACACTCCCCCATTACTGGGCCCAGGTGGAACCTTCCTGCTCTTGGTCTTACAGAAAGAGACACAGACCACAGGCTCCAAGCAGCTCTGCGGCTGGCCAGACCCTCTCAGGGCCCCCCACCGAGGAGAGGAGCCTTCCATGGCTCTGTCTCCTGGAGTTGGGAGGTGGAGTTCCAAGGAGGGGTTCCACCCTCACCTCTGCCTCAAGTGCCCCTGACTCCCCACCTGAAGGATGGGGTGGGTTGTGAGAACTCTGGGAGAACACGTTCAGCCAAGGGAAGAGCGCCTGGCCTGACTCGATTTAAGAGTCTGCTGCAGAAGTCTTTTGCTTTGTTTCGTCTGGAGACTGCCTCCCGCGGTACTCAGCGATTATTTCTTGCTTAACAGTTGGGGCTGCTCCCTGCACTGTTCAGGGGACCATGTGATGTTGGGGATGAACCCAAGCCTCAGGTAGCCTGAAAGTGCAGTGTCTTTCTCTGGACCATCTCCCAGCCCTGACACACATGTTGATGTACGTGCCAGAATTGAGGCTGGTAGAAAGCAGCTGAAACTTGGCTACAGTATGTGCTGGTCGGTGTGGCCCACCCAAGTCTTCAGTTCAAGAATGTGAAGACACAACAGCTTTGCTTCCCAGCATCATTCACAGTCCCCTAACCTCAGGAGTGATCCCTATGCAGAGTCATTAGTAAGCCCTCAGTACGATCATGTGTGGCCCACCCTAAAATGTGATGATGGCAGGGTAGGGAGGGATGCTCAGCATCCTGCTGACCCTGGCATAGGAAGCCTCATGCCTTGTGGGCCCACACTGACACTCGTGGGCCATGCCCCACCCACATGCACACTCAGCACAGACTCAGCCACTATCACAACCTGCATCCAGGGCTTACCCCAGCTCCCACATGCATGGGTCTTGGTATCTCCCTCATCAGCCCCTGCTGGATGGAGCTAATGCATGCAGAAACTTTACTGCAGATAGAAAATTATCCTTCATACTCAATGGTTGGAAATTGCCACAAGGGTGTGGGAAGATGGAGGGTAGTTTAGATAGAGGAGGGTCCAGTATGATAACCATGGTTGGTTGGAAATGATCACTCTGGACAGGAACTGAGAGTTAAAAGTAGAGAGAGAGAGAGAGAGAGAGAGAGAGAGAGAGAGAGAGAGAGAGAGAGACAGAGAGAGAGACAGAGAGAGAGAGAGAGGAGAGGTGCCTGCCATAGAGGCAGGCTGGGATGGGAAGTAGTTTGAGGAAGGTGAGAGGGAAACTAGAGACATTGGTACTAGGAAATGACACTGGTGGAGGATGGGTGTTGGAACATTGTATGACTGAAATCAAATCATGAACAGCTTTTCAATGTTCTATCTCACTGTGATTCAGTAAACTAATAAAAAAATATTTAAAAAGAAAAGAAAATGTCCCCTCCTTGCAAAGAATGCTGTGACATGTGGGGTTTGCTGAGCATTAGGACAGAGTGTGTGTGTGTTTGGGGGGCGGATTGTGGCCAGCACTACTTAATCTGGGCCTTGGGGGAGCAAAGGTGAAAGGGAGGGGAATGTGCCAATTCAGGTGAGGGGACAGAGTGTGCCAGTGACTGCGTGGTGGGAGATGGACCCAGGGCCGCTCACCATGGCCACTGCAGTCAGGTTTGCCCCATGAGATGTGTCGGTCGTTCCCGAAGTTTAGGAGTCTAGCACTGCATGCCATTGGCAATGGGCAGCATGGCTTAGCCAGGCCCAGAGGACAGGATGACCAGTCCTGCTCCAGGCTGGGGGACTAGGCAGGGTTGGAGGTGGTGAAGCACCAGCAGAAGCCGCTGGGCCAGCTCGGGGAAGATAGATACGGTGAGTTAGAGAGGAGAGAGAGGAGGGAGGAAACTGGCCGACATGGCAAGTATTGAGTCAAGAGGACAAGAAAAAAAAGGGAGGGTTCTGTGTGGGGGCAGAGGAGCGTGCAGGTGGAGGACGAGGGAGGGGCAGACCTGGTGCCTGTATGCATGAGTTTGCTCTATCCCTCAGCTTCCTGCAGAGAGAGGAGGTGAAGAGCATCCAGCAGTGCCCACAATGGTTCCGGGTCATGGGTCCATTTCACAGATGAGACCCTGGAGGGGAATGACCATGTGTGGGTGACTGGTCAGGGTGATGGGATGAAGGCACAGGGTGGCACTGGTGCCCCCTCCCTCAGAGTGGCAGACCCAGCCCCCCACTGCCAGCACTCAGAGCTCCTGGGGCCAGAGTGCTCCTCACAGCCTCCTACTCCCCAGGGGTCCTTGTCTGAAGCTGAGTCCTCTGCTGCCTCTGATTTGCCAGGATGCCGGCAGCAGGCCATCCTGGCCACCAGCTACCGGCAGACTCAGAGGGGAGGTGATAAAATGCTCCCACCCCTCTCCCCTGTGTTCACTTCCTGCCCCCTCTCTCTGGCTTTGTTATTATTTATTTTTTAAGCTTGTTTTTAGCAAGAGATTTGAAACTTCAGACACAGCAAAGTGCTGGGCTGATGGATGCTTGGGTTGATCTGATAGACAGAGCTGGAGACGCAACTGGGGGCCCAGGGGCACGGTGATGGGGCGCAGACGAGGGGCAGAGGGATCGAACCCCAGTCAGTGCAGGTCTTGGGGGCAAAGCTGGCCCTCATCTGTCCTCCCCAGCCTGTGCAGGAGAGGATTCATTCTCCAAAGGGGGAATGGGGTTTGCTCCAGGACAGGAAGGAGTGTGAGTGTGTGGGGGTGTGTATGTGTGCACACTTGTGTGCATGTGTATTTATGTGTACACATGTGACTGGTCCTGGCTGTATTCTCTACCCAGGCAGCAGTGCCAGAAGTTTCTGGTGCCCCAACTCAGACCCTGTCCCCTGGTGAGACCATGAGTTCACCGTTTCCTTTGTCGATGGAACCCTGCACCTACAGAGGTGGTCCCTTGCATAAAACTCCGAGGGCGACCAGCGGGAGGCCCCAACAGCTCTTCCCCTAGCCACCTGCGTTCGAGGTAGGCCCGAGTCACTCCTGCAGCCAAGGCGGCCCAGGCCATGCGGCAGACGGTGGAGGAGACGAGGGTCAAGCCAGTTGATTGTTCAGTTCCCATTTATTCCATTCTCCCCACGCACCTGCCCCAGTCTCTCTGAGCCTCCCATTCCAGTCTCACACTGTTCCTCATTCCCGTCTCCTCCTGTCTCTCCCACTCATCTCTCTGCTCCATCTCGCAGCCTGGGCTCTCTCTCTCCACGTGCCTACTCCTGTATTCTTCTACATTCTTCTCCCTCTATCCCCCTTGCCAGCCTCTCCACGGTCCATCTTGCCGCCCTGCTCTCTCTCTCCCTCTCTCCTGCTCTCTTCTCTCTCCCTGCTCTCTTGTCTCTCCCAACTCTGCTGCACTCTGGGCTGACACTGCACCCAATCAAGTAGCAAAATCAACATAAAAAAGCCCCTCCTGGGGGCCCACCAAGTTCAAAGGAAACACCACCTAAAAGGTATTCCAAAGCCCTTCCTGACTGCCCCAGGCACAATACCTCCTAAGGTGTTTTTCTCCTTTCCTCAGTCCAATAACTATCAACATCTTAATACTAGTCATTTTTGTATGGACACATTAAGAGATACCACTGAGGCTTGTAGGACAGCTCTCCTCAGAACATCTTGCCACAGACTCAAGACTACACAGTACTCAGGCCAGATTAGTCATTCCTAACCCTAGCAGGGTCCAAATCTAGTTATTACTTTTTGGATCATGACAGCATTTGTCCATGATCAAGCTCTTTAGTTATAGTTAAGCATTATGGCGCTTTGGCCAGGCCCATCTCAATGCCAGGGTAGCACATAGCTTACTACTTGCCCTGGTTCCATCCAGTCCCTCATTGGGACCCTGCTTTGGGGGGCGCTAGGAAGTAAAGGCAGCTGAGGCTTAGGTGAGAGAACAGATGCCCAGGAGGGAAATATCACTGAGAGTCACATTACAAAAGCATAGCATATACTGTCTTCTTGTGTCCATACAAAAAGGACATTGCTCTGAATAAACTATGCAAAGGACTTAGGGAGATGAGAAAAACAATATTTACAAGTCACTTCACTTAATCACTTAACTTCCCATTAGTCGTCGATTTGCTCGAGTGGGCGCCAGTAACGTCTCCATTTGTCCCTGTCGCGTGCTAGTGTAGCCCAATGGCATCTGTTCGCTCTGGGAACATGAAGAGCCTCAAACCGATCGTTCATGATCTTGACGGAGAAGTCTAACCATCTGGTAGGTGGGCGGCCACGCGGTCTTTTGACATCCCGTGGAATCCAGTCGGTAACAGCTCTAGTCCAGCAGTCGTCTTTAAATCTCATTACGTGACCAGCCCATCTGATTTTTGACACCTTGGCAAATGAGACAGAGTCCCTGATTCTTGATCGTCGATGGATATTTACAAGTCAACAGAGCACAAAGAAAGAAGTTACAAATAAACACAGAGGAATAGGAGCACTGTGATGGGAGCAATCCAATAAACCTAAACTACCTGAGACTATACAGGAAGGACAAAAACAGTGTTATCCTACAGTCCCTCTCTCATTCCACCAGCTGGCATCCCTCAGGGACCCAGGAGGGCCTATGGACGGGCTCTTCCTCAGCCCCCCACTAACCTGGGACTTTAAAACCCAGGTTAGTGGGGGGCTGAGGAAGATCCCCCACCCCTGTCCAGTGCATGACTAAGAAAAAGAGCTTCAGGGAGCCCCCACTTCTCCTTGGAAAGCGTCCTAAGGAGGTGTCCTAATGCCCTGCCTCTCCTGGGGCGGGGGCGGCCAGGTGGAAGGGGACAGCGTGAGGTGGTGAAGGGTTCCCAGCCCTGGAGGCACATTCACCTCCAGCCTCTCCTGCCAGGTGCAGAGGAGAGGAGAGATCAGAGCTGGCTCATGTGCATCTCCCCTGACCGCCCCTTCCTGCCCTTTCCTCCCCAGGGTCTTGGCAACTACAAGGTTCCCCCTCACAGGCCTTCCCTGCCTCTTCATCCCTCTGACTGGAGGGAAGTCACCAGCTATTTCCACCCCCTCTCTGTTTCCAGCCGTCTCTCGTCTCTCTTCAAATTGGATCCCCAGCAGATGCTGGGGCAACTGGGGAGAGCATGGGTCCTGCTCTCCCACGCCTTTGTATTCCAAGTACTTCCCTGCAGCCAGGGCCCAGCTTGGCCTTCCCAAGCGTTGGTTGATGAGTCTTGGAATTGAACCTCGCTTCCCCCTCAGCATATTCCTCTGATGAACATAGGACCACCTGCCTCCTAAGCCTTCTCCAGGGCCAATGCAGGGGCTGGGCATGTGGCAAGCATGCAGTCATGGCTAGCTATTGTCTATGGCCATGTCTGCTATTGGATCCATGTGCATGGTTGAGTCCTTGACCACTGGTGGGTCCATGTGTGTTTTTGGGTTCATGTGCACGATTGGGTCCATATCTGCTGGCAAGTCCATGTGCACTGTTGGGTCCGTGTGTACTATTGGGCCCATGTTCACTGTTAGATCCATGTGCAATGTTGGGTCCGTGTGCTCTGTTGAGTCTGTGTACACTGTTGGGTCTCTGTGTACCATTGCGTCCATGTGCACTATTAGATTTGTGTGCACTGTTGGGTCCATGTACACTGTTGAGTCAGTGTGTGCTTTGGGTTCATGTGTGCCATTTGGTCTGTGTATGCTATTGGGTTCGTGTGTGCTGTTGGGTCCATGTGTATTATTGGGTCCATGTGTTATTGGGTCCATGTGTGCTATTGGGTCCATGTACACTGTTGGGAACATGTGTGCTATTGGGTCCATGTGTGCTGTTGAGTCCGTGTGCACTGTTGGGTCCGTGTGTGCCTTTGGGTCAATTGTGCTATTGATTCTGTGTGTACTCAGGGTTCATATATGCTGTTGGACCCGTTTGCACTGTTGGGTCCATTTGTGCTATTGGGTGCGTGTGTGCTATTGATTCCGTGTGTGCTGTTAAGTCCATGTGTGCTGTTGGGTCCGTGTCCACTGTTGAGTCCGTGTCCACTGTTGAGTCCATGTGTGCTGCTGGTTCCATGTGTGGTTCCATCCAGTTCGTATGTGCTTCTGGGTGTGGTTGGACCTTGTGCATGGCACGGATGCCCTGGAAGCCTACCGTGAGGACATCACAACTCATAGAGAGGGCTTTTAACTAGCTCCTGGCCAGGCTGGCTACCTGGGTGCTTGGGTTCCTTCCTGCCCCATCCACACTTGGGCCACAGAAACACCAGCTACCTGGCCTCTTCATTTGTACTGGGCCCAGGGGAGAGTGCTCCTGGGCCCTGAGGGCTGGAGCAGGGTGTATGGGCCATGAGAATGGCCCATTGGCCCCCAGGGAGCCATCTTCCACCTCCCAGCTCACAGGGGCTCATTTGCCCTTCAGCCAACTTTCCCCTTGCTCAGGACACATGCATGAGAAGAGCATCTTCTGTCACAGCCTTCCTGCCACTGGCTCCTGTGGCTCCCTCCCCAGCGGAAGCCACAGACACATATGCAAAGACCAGTCTATTAATTTGTGTTTGAGCACAGAGCTGGGGATGGCGCCGAGAAAGGGGATTAGGCAGTGGGAGGGAGGCAACAGATGGCTTTATTGCTTTTACCTGTTGATAATTTGTTAAGCAACAATTCCTCATTTGTGTCTAATTGTACCCAGACCCCAAGACGGTGGGATACTGGGCACAGATGGCCCCGGGGTGGGGCGAATGGTCAGCTAAACCTGCCGAGGCATTAAACATCAGAATCCAGAATCCATTTGTTCTTGTTCAGCCTCTCCCCATATACCTTGGGTCTGGCTCCCTCGCTGGGCACTCAGGACCTTGAGAGCACAGGCGGCAGCAAGGAGACATCTGAACTCGGGGACAGCAGGCTTGGACCTGCCGTATATCGTCTGTGTAACCTTGGCCAGGTCACTTAGCCTCTCGGGGCCCCTGTACTTGCCTGGGAAATGAGCACAATCATAGCTGCCCTCTCCACTTTGCAGGGCGGTGGCGGGTGTGAACTGAGATAATAGATCGGGAAGTACTTTGACATGTTTAATGCTCTGTAATAGTGAGGCGTTATTTGCTCACACAGCAGTTAAGAGCTGGATTCTGTAGGCAGCCGTGCCTGGACAGAATTCTGCTCTGCAACTTAGAGCGATGAGGACCTGGGCAAGAAGCCTAAGCTTTCGAGCCTCAGTTTCCTCTCTTGTGCCCATAGTTAGGGGGAGCTGAGGGTGGAAGCATCCAGGAGGGACCCAGTTCCGTCCCACTAGCAGGCAACTGCTGCTCTCCTGCCAGACCTTCTCTGGATTGCCGCCTGTGAACCCGTCTCCCTGTGTCCTCTGCTCCTGGGGACTGTCCCTCTCTCACATCATCCACCTGGTCGATATGGCTTAGGATTTCTTCTTCCCCATCAATCTGAGGGATGGTAACTGTGATCCTGCCACCAAAAGCCCAGTCAACGAACAAGCCATTCAAAGGTATCTCCTGGAGTGAAGAAAGAGACACATGACATCAAACTAAAACCCTGCCAGTGCATGAAACCAACATTCCAACGATGGCATCTTACTGAATGGGAGAGAAAGCATGTCCATCATCCACCTGACAGGGGCCAAGGAACACTAGTAGATGTAATGTATCGATTCCATCCATACTATAATATATGGTGAGGGGCTTTTTATAACCAAGATCTATAAAGCACTCACAGAGCTCAACTAGAAAACAAACAACCCCAACAAACCACGGGGAGAATAGCTGAACAGACGCTGCTTCAAAGAAAACATCCCAGAGGCCAGCAGGCATACGGAATCACACTCAGAATCACTCTCAGGGAAATGCAGATTCAAACAACCCACACTGGATCTGCCCGCACTGGTGAGAATGGCCTCCCTCAGATAGACCAGGAGCTGCCAGAGTTGGCAGGGCTGCAGAGAACTAGCATCCCTCATTCGCTGCTAGTGGGAATGTCCCTGGGCCCAGACATGGTGGGAAACAGTATGGAGACTTGTGAACATGTGAAAAATGGAACCTCCCTCTGATCCAGCAATTCCCCTCCAAGGCATCTTTCGTAAGAACACGAAAACACGACTTCCAAAAGGTGCTTGCATGCCTCTGTTCCTGGCCGCACTGTTGACACTATCCCAGATCTGGAAACAACCCAAGTGCCCAACAGCAGATGAGAGGATAAAAAACCTACAGTTAAAATACGTCAGGGATTACGACTCAGTTACAAGGGGAAGGGAAACCTAGTAGTTTGTTGCAGACTGGATGGAACTGTAAGATGTCATGCAAAGTGAGTCAGAGAAGGACTGACCCCAGATATCTTGTGTAGATGTGGAGTAGAATAACAAACAAAGAAAACAAGCCAGAGGACAGGGAGAACAAACCCCCTGGATTCTGACCCCTGAACTGAAGGTTCCAGAAGGAGAGAAGTTGCCTTGTGGTCAGAGGACAGAGGGGGGTTCAGTGGATGGTGGTGGAGAGATAGAGGTACTTGGGGAGGCAGACAAGTTGGAGGACCACATTTCAACAGGTTGTAACTGTCTTCCTATAAGTAGAGTTATAAACCACTGTTACCTCAATGAATGGAAGAGTAAGAAGCAAATAGCTCTACAAATAACAAAAATGAAGTGGGAAGAGACCAGATCTCCTGTGTCCACCCCAGCTTGTGGCCTCTTGGGAGCCTTGGTGGCAGTGAGAGGGCACTTATCCCCATTCTAGGTTGTCTTCCCTGCACACCTGCTCTGTGATTTGGGGTGGGATTTTTCACCCTCTGAGGCTCATATCTTATATGACACAAGAGCAGGGCCGGCTCCCTAATCACAGCAAGAGTTCCATGCCACATGGAGATCAAGCGCGCTACTCAGAACTGATCAACCACAAAACTGACCCTGTGACCCTGGGTATCCTGGGGATGTAGACGCAGGATACCCACTTCCTGCAGAATCTCTGGGAATTCAAGTTCTAGCATTTGTCAGGAAAGCACCTTTCCAGAAACTTGTCCAGAAGGGTTATTATCTGCACTCATGGTCTGTCCTTGGTCCTTAATCTTTTCTTAGGACCTGCACAATTTCTAGGAAAGCTAAGATGACAGAGAACACAGAATGTAGCAGATGTTCTTTCTAGTTAAGCAGGGAGGAGGTGAAGCCGGGACCCTGGGGTCAGGATTTGTGCTGCAGGGGTGGCAAGGAGGGACTGGTTCCTCTTAGAGGCTCCTAGGGGCTGGTGTTGGTGGAGAAGTAGAAGGACAGGAGGTAGGAGAAGGGGGAATAAGGTGGTCACTCTGGTCGCTTGTTCCAAACATTGACATCCATTAAAACCCTCATAGAAATCAATAGGAAAATGCACTTTGCCATGACCGCAGCTCTGTGTGAGAAAGAGTGAGCTAGAACTTAGGCAACTGGCCGATATGTGTAGCTCCTTGAACTGTGTTTAGAGCAAGACCATCCAGCTTCTGCCTCCCTTTGATATAAAACTAGCATCACTTGTTCCTGTTGTTGAAATCCACTGAAACTCCCATTGAAATCAGTAGGAAAACACACTTTTCTGAGTTGGGGCCGGGATAGAGAGAGGAGGGGGAGAAGGTGGGTGATGGGAGGGAGAGAGAAGAAAAGGAAGATTGTAGGGAGACAGTGACTTACAACCCAAGTGCCCAAGAAGACTGACCAGGTAAAGAAACTGATACATATTCACAATGAAAATACTCCTCGGACATAAAAAAAAAAAAAAGAGAGAGATCAAGTCATGCAATTTGCTGCTATGTGGACAGATCTGGAGTGAAGTTGGTCAGAGGGAGAGGAACAGACGCAAAATGACCTTTCTCATGTGTGAGATATAAAGAAAAAAGTAGGGGGCTAACAAGTGCTCAGAGGTTGTATGGGAGAGATAGTAGGTAGGGTGCTTGCCTTGCATGCTGCAGACCCAGGGTTCAATCCCCGGCATCCCATATGGTCCCCTGAGGACTTCCAGGAGTCATTCCTGAATGCAGAGCCAGAAGTAACCCCTGAGCATCACTGGTAGTGGCCCCCCACACAAAATAGAACCCAAATACCCCAAGGCAATAGAAGCAAAGAACATGAGAAGCAGCCTTTAGTAGAGATAGTGGTAGTAGTGGGCTGGAGTGATAGCACAATGGGTAGGGCATTTGCCTTGCACGCAGCAACATGGCCGACCCGAGTTCGATTCTGCCCCTCTCGGAGAGCCCGGTAAGCTACCAAGAGTATCTCCCCCGCACGGCAAAGCCTGGCAAGCTACCCGTGATGTATTCTATATGCCAAACACAGTAACAACGAAGTCTCACAATGGAGACATTACTGGGACCGCTCAAGAAAATCGATGAACAACGGAAGGACAGTGACATAGTGGTAGTAGTGGTGGTAGGGAACGGGACAGAGACAGGAACACTGAAGTGACATCATGATCCCTGATCAGTAACATTATTATCAACCTGAAAGAGAACCTAAAAGAAAAGGAAAACTAAAAAGTGCCTGTCACAGAGGCAGGCAGGCTGCGGGGAGGGAATAAGGGAACATTGGTGGAGGGAGGTGGTCACTGGTGAAGGGCTTGGCATTGGAACATGGTATGCCTGAAACTCAATCATGAGTAGCTTTGTAATTTATGGGGAGCAATAAAAAAATTTTTTAAAAGTAATCTGACATATTCTTCCACTCTCTCTCCTTATTTCCCCTGCCTCCCTTCTTGGATGGGAATTCTCCGAGGACACGTGCCTTCCTACCCCGCGGACCTGTTTCTCTACCAGTGGGACACGCACCACTGGCCAGGGGCTGCCTGCGGGTTTGTCTGCGGTGCACAGTCAGGGCGGTGCACAAAACCGGGCAGACATGCAGGAACGTGGGTGCGGGTGTGTCCGGCACCAGCGGTGAGCAGAGCTGGTTACTCTGCCACCTTCCTTCGCGGGCAGCGCTGGGCAGCGCGTGGCGGCTCAGGGCCTGGCTGGGCCGGTCCGCCGCCCAGCCGCGCTGCAGGACACCCGTGGTGCACCCAGCGCCCAGCAGGGGGCGCAGGGGTGTGTGAGCGCGTGCCCTCCAGCAGTCTGGGGCTCTGCAGGGGCTTCCCCCTCTCAAGACCTGGGATGCAGAGCCAGCCCAGGTCGCCCAGCGTGGCCACCTGAGCCGGTCACCTGCCTCCCCTCCCTCCTCCCGTCGCTGCTTCTACCTGCCTCTGTGCTCTTGCCCAAGTGAGCTGGGTCTGCACCGTGCGCTCCTAGAGCCAGAGGCAGCAGCGGGAAGGAAAGAGCAACCCGGCAGGGGTTCCTGCATGTCTGCAGGGTTCTGTGCACCGCCCTGACTGTCCCAACACCTGCAGCCCTCAAGGATGATCCCCCACGCTGTCCTGGGAGGCCGGCGGCGTCAGGGAGATTATTGTAGAGAAACACAGGGGCATGCGTTTTGGAAACTTGTACATACTCACAATGGAAATACCACTGTTGCAGTCTTTTACAAGCGGTGGAGCTGGGCCCATGCGGCCCTCTCCCTGGCCTCTGGGGCCATTTCTTCTCTGTCCTTTGCAGTCCCTGTCGCCACCCTTGCAGGCACCCAGCTCCTTGTTTCCTCACACCCTCTTCCAAGGCTGGTGTCTTCCCCTGGGAGAAAGCATGACCATGGAGAGTTAGGGTCCACACCAGTAGGGAAGGTTTCCAAGAGGAGGGCCCCCGGCATGGTCCCCAGCTAGGGGACTGGCCACAGGGCAGCCTGAACTTTCATTCCAACAGACCACAGAGCAGGGGGACATAGCTGCTTTGGGAAGCCAGGTACCCGTTACTGAGAACGTGCGACTGGCTTTTACCAGAACCCAGTGTACGAGACTGGACCGGGAGAAAAGGAAGCTGCTGGCAACAAGGTAGGTCCACCATGAGGAGACCTGTTTAATGTCAACTGACCAAAAGGGACAAAAGAAGCATATTACACAGGGAGGACCCCACCCCTCTATAGACCACAGAGGAGGGGACATAGCTTCTCTGGGAAGAAGAACATGGGTAACATGGGTAACCGCCAGCCAGATGGGACTCTTTTGTCCAGTCCTGGATGCAGGGGACCCACCACTCACCCTGCAGATGTTGGGGGGCAAGAGGCCGAGCCCATGGCAGAAATCACTCCATATCAAATTCAGGCAGCCCTGAGTTTCCTGCCAAAGTTTTTGGCAGCTGGTGGGGAAGTGAGAAAAACATGAGAGAGGTTTTTTCTTGAAGTGAAATATGTGTGTTTTCAATAGTTGCCCTTGGGGAGGGGGGCGGAATCCAGCTTTGCCCGTATCTGAGCATCTGTGCAGGCATCAAAGCATGGAGCTTCAGGCCCGTGTCAAAGTCTGGAGTAGCCGCCGAGGCCAGAGCTGGCCACTGTGGAAACCTTCCCATCTTCTCCTTTACCGTCTTGCTGAAGTCTTGGACATTGTACATTGTCAATTATCACTTCTATCCACTGTCTTCTGCGTCGTGGGACAATTTTTTTCCTCCCTGCTTATTGCAGTCTTTGATATTCTAACATCTCTTCCCTGGGCTTAAATTGAATCATCCTCTTTCTACCCCACTGGTCTATAGTTAGGTACTATGCACCATATACCCTGTAACATGGGTAATGAGACCAATCTTTTACAAGATCATGTATTTTTGGTTTTCTGTTTCTCATGCCATAACTGGACACACTGTATGTCCTGCCCTACAAAAAGGCCCCCTGCAAACCCCCTCATTGGTAGCCAAGGGGTGCAGAGGAAAGGGGAAGGATGTGGTGAGCCCCGCATGTACCCTAGGGAGTTGAAGAGATTAAAAATTCAGGCCACAGAGGCTCTTGAAACTGGAGAGATAGCACAGCAGGTGGGGCGCTTGCCTTGCACGCGGTCAACGTGGGTTTGATCCTGGAGTCCCAGGTATGGTTTCCCTACCCTGCTGGAAGTGATCCCTGAGCACTGAACCAGTATTAGTAAGCCCTGAGCATGACTGGGTATGATCTGAAAACAAAATAAAACAAAATCAAAGAGATTGTCACATTTCTGGGTCTGAAGATAAATACTAAGAAGCAAGCTCAAAGGAGGAAGCAGGGAGGACCAAGCCCTGTGAGAGGAATAATGCCAGGTGCTTCGAGCACCTCAGGAAGGATGTAAGTGGAGCCTGGGGCCAAGGACTCCCAACCAAAGGGAAGAGGATTTGTCATGTGACCAGTCAGATTCTGGACTCCCTGGGAACCTTCAAAGTGGACAAGCAAATGCCTGGGTCCACTGCATGTCTTGTCCTTGTGTACACATCAGTCAATCTCCTCTTAATGGTTCCCTCAGGAGAAGGACAGGTGAGGGAGGCCCTAGAGGCATAGACTGGGCCTGGGCCCGGACTCCCCAAACAGTAGACCCCCGAGCTCTCTCCTGCCCATGCAGGGGACACATCAGAAGGTGGAATAGGCCTGCGGGCCCCATTCTTGTTCAACTCTGGGGCTTCCTGATTGCTGACTTGGGCATGAATGGAAGAGTTCTTGGATTTCCAAGCTGCCCAGATCAGCCTGCCACCCTGACAGCTTTCAATCCCAGTCTGAGCGTTGGGTGGTGGGTCTGATAGTCTCCACACCCTTTCCTTCAGCTGTTTCAGTGCCTGGCACTGCCAAGCAGGGCTGTACTTCCCAAACGCCATTTCCGGCAGCCAGTCCTGTCTCTGGGCAGAGCAAGTCCATGCTTGCCGTCTCCCAGCTCGAAAGCTCGGCGTCATTCATGACTTTAGTCTTGTGCTTTCATCTTACGGCCTTGACCTCCATGTCCAGTGGGTGCCCAACGTCCACCCCCTTCCCTTCTGCCTCATCCTGGCCTGGACTACCATCATCTTGGGGGTATGTTTGGGTCTCTGGGGAGTTTCCTGCAGCCCTCCCACCACTGCTGGTGTCCTGAGCACCGAGTCAGGGCTGCCCTTGACAGAGTGGCGCTGCGGCCACGTAGGTCAGAGCATGTCACTAATGGGCTCCGAATGCTTCCCTGAGTCTCTGAGTGATTGTCGGGGCTTCTGTGTTTGCTGTTGCCTTTTTCTGGAAAAAAAAAATCTCTCCTTCTCAATCCCCACGGGGGAGCTCTCCTTACTGCCCAGTCTTTATCCAGGGCCATCTTCCTGACTACCTTCTTGGACATCTCAACCCCTGACCTCTTATCTCTTCCTTTCCTGCTTAAAGCTTTTTCTCCCTGGCAATTATCTCTACCTAATCATTTATCTCCTCGATCATCCTGGGTATTGTCTATTTTCCCCAGCCAGAATGAAAGTGCTGTGAAGAATCGCATCGACTTTGTTCACTGCTTCTTAGAACAGTGGTGACCTAGTGGGAAGTTAGTATGTTTTGAATTTCTTTTTTTCTTTTCTTTTTAATTTTTTTTTTTGGGGGGGGGAGAAAGGGCTTTGGGCCACACTCAGCGGTACTCGGGGCTTATTCCTGGCTCTACACTCAGGGATCACTTTCGGCGGGGCTCAGGGGAGCAGATGCAGTTCCAGGGATCAAACCCAGATCAGTAGGGTGCAAGGCCGGTGTCTTGCCTGCTGTACTATCTCTTCGGCCCCCCCCCCACACACACACTTGTCCGAAAGCGTGAAGGAAGGAAGCACAGGAACAGATGCTGACATCGTTCATCAGCGAGGAGATGGTAATCAAAACCATAGCAAGATGCGGCTTCACAGCGCCAGGACGGTTCTGATCAGAACATCAGAGTGATGAGTGTCGGTGAGGCAGGAGCTGCCCGGGGTGCCTCACTGGCTGCCAGAAGGATCGGAACAAGAAACAGCCAATCCGCAGCGCAGCTGGGCAAGAGCGTCTGTTAAACATACATACACCTTAAATTCCTGCAATTTCACTCCTAGACATCTGTCTACCCAAGAGAAGTGTGAAAAACATCTCCGATCAAAGACTTGCATGCAAATATTCCCAGTGGCTCAATTCCTCACCTCCCGAGCAGATCCGCCCCGACTCTGTAGAAGCAGGTGCCCAGCTTGCAGAGGGGGAGGAGAGGACCACACACTCTGGTCAGCGGACGAAGGAGCAGGACACCAGCATGTGACCCTCAAGCCCTCAAACGCAGGCTCGTACCAGACAAAGCAAAGGACCAGAATCTGCATGAGGCACTTAAACAAAATATCTAGGACAGGTAAATCTGGAGACAGAAAGCAGCAGTGCTGTTGGTTGTCTGGGGAAGTGGGGTGAACAGTAGCCGGAATGAAGGATGTTCTTGGGGGGGATGGAAACATTCAAATGTGAATTATTGGTGAAAATTGAATAACTCGCTTTGGTAGCCTCCTAAGCATCTTGGAATTAAAAGGGTGTGAATGATATAGTATGTAAATTACACCTCCCTATTTTTTTTCTTTAGTTTTTGGACCACACGCCACAGTGCTCAGGGCTGGCTCCTGGCTCTGTGCTCAGGGATCACTTCTGGCAGACTCGGGGGACCCTTTGGAATACCAGGGATCAAAGCCAAGCTCGCTGCATGCAAGGCAAGCCCCTTACTTGCTGCACTGTCTCTCCAGCTCAAATGTTTTTCAAAAGGGAAGGAATGGATGATTCCTTCTTAGACAGCTCCTGAACCAGGATTCCTAGGGAGTTGGTAAAGGGTGAAAGATTGGCGTGACCTGAAGAGAACCCAGAGTGTTGGATTCCCAGGTAATTGGGAGCAGAGACAGGCATGGCCCAGGCCTTTCTAGTCCATTCCATCCAGCTGCCATGCAAGATGTACTCATACAGCAAGGCAGAAGGGGTGGGCGGGGGGGGGGGGGGCATACTGAAGGGAAGGTCTGGAGTCAGCAAAGGCTTCAGAGAACCAGAAGGGCAGCCAAGGGAAGGAATAAAAGCTGTAGCGTCTCAGGGCGGCCAAAGGGAATAGGAAGGGCGTTTTACAAATATATCAGGGGAAAAGAGATACTTGAGAGCCGCCCGGCCCATTAATAAATGAGAAGGGAAATAAAATTAATGATGATGATAAAAATGGCTGAGCTGCTGAAGTGCTTTGTAAAATTGGTCTTTAACAAGGAAAAGAAAAAAAAAATCCCCGGGATGGACAATTAGAAAGGGAGAGGAACCTGTCAATATAGTTGATGAAAGGTAGGAAGGAGAATACTTAGAAAGATTGGATAATGCCAATCCCGTCCAAGTTACCACATCCGGAAATGGTTCTTGGGTCTGCAGGGAATTAGCTGATGAAATTATTAAACCCTGGGCAGGTGTTGCGATTTTATATATATGTATATACATTTATATACATAATTTCATTTTTTTAAGGGGAGAGACAGAATTAATGAAGAAGACTCAAGAGATTGGAAACTAGAAGAAAGAGGAGCCCCTTCTTGCTGGGCAGCTGATGTGCACCCCCGCCAAGGAAGGGATTTGCCCCTCCACTCCCACATGCTCCCATCAGCCCATTTTCCAAACAAGGACCCTGGAGTTCAGAGAGCACCGGCAGCTCTGCGATCCCCCGAGCCTCCAGGGTCAATGGAAGGATTTTCACCAATGGGGACTTTTCCATCCTTCCAGCAGCGGGTCCTGAGGCTCACCCTTTGATGCCACACATGCGTGAAGGACACAGCATGGGATTTCGGGTCCTTGGTCCTCCCACCCCGGCTACTGGGGACAGTGGAGGGCCCTGTCTTCACATGGCCACTGCGGAGAGGACTTGAGACCTCGAAGTTTGTGGAGATACACGGAGTAGAGGAAGAAGGACTCAGAGGGTTTCTGACCACACAGGTTCCTGGAACCCCGAGAGCTTCCCCAAGCCCAGGGGTGGGACAGGGCCAGGCTTCATGACATAGGGCCATTTTCGCCTCTCCTGAGGGTGAGTGGGGACCTGCCCTTGACTTTGGTTCTTGGGTTTGACTCCACCCCTCTGGCTTGGGTGCCCCCACGTGGCTCACAGCCTGGCACCCATTTTGACTGCCACCTTTCCTCCCCTGCGCCTGCTGGCTGGGTAGTTTCATGCTGTGGGGCCGGGGGCAGTGTTGGGGGGTCAGACGACAGAGTGGAGAGAAGGAGAAGCACATCACACACATCTTGTTCCATCCTGCAAGGGCAGCTCCTTGGGGTCCTGGGAACAGCCCTGTGCTTGGTGGACATTCCAATCCAGTTCTTTGCTCCCCAAACCCTGGCCGCCTAGGTGGGGCTCACTCCGCTGCCTCTCAATCGTGATGCAACCACCAGACTTCTCTGGTCCCCAGGACGTTGGCAGTGTGGGAGAAGCAACAAGAGAGGGAAGCCTGCCCATGTGGCTGGGCACTCCCGCTTAGAGCAGGCACCTGGGGGCTGGCTGAGTGGGCGGGAGGGGGGGCGGGGGGAGGCAGGAGACACTCTCTGCTCCGGTCAAACCTGTCTTTCTGGGAGAAGCCAAATTGCCCATCTGAGCTTGGGCCAGAGCAGCTCAGCCTCCGTGGGACACCCTGGAGAGTGAGGGTGTCCCTCTCACGAGGGCGTCGCACACACCTCTGGGGAGCACCCAGGTCCTGGAGCATTTGCACGCATGACCGGGGAAGGGGGGGCGGGGCTGTGAACTGCTTCCCATCTTTCCTCCCCCCACTCCTCAGGAGCCACAGGCAGAGGGCACAGTGGGCCCAGACCCACCCCTGCCAGGACTCATCCCTGGGCACAGGGGTGTGAGGTGCCTCTCAGCACAGTTGGGTGCGGTTAAAAAGTGAGCTTGAAAAGAAGAGTGAAACCAAGTTGTTAAGAACCCGCTAAGCATCCTTTCCCAGGCAGGCAGATCATGCTGGGTTTTGCTCCCAGGAGATGGCTGGGGAAGCAGAAGGTCCCAGGAAACCACCAGGACCCCCTGGGGGAAAGATTCTGAGTCCAGCTCTGGAGGAGGGAGAGGGAGGGGGAGGAGGGGAGGGAAATGGAGGTGGGGAGGAGGAAAGGATGGGTGGGGAGGGGCAGGGGAGGGGAGGGGCAGGGGAGGGGAGGAGATGAAGAGGAGAGGGGCAGGGAGGGGGTGGAGAGGGAAGGGGAGGAGAAGGTAGGGGTAGAGGCAGGAGAGAGGGAGGGGAGGAGGGGGAGCGGGAGAAGGAGGTGCAAGGCAGGAGCGAGGAGGGAGAGGAGGGGAGGGGTGAGTGGAGAGGGAGGCCTCTTCACAGACATACTCTGGAGGCCTCTGCACCTCTCCACCCTGCTCCAGTCCCCGACTAGGGAAGCTGCGAGGCCATTTAGGGCCCCACGGCAATGCAGTCCAGGGAGAAATGACAAGAAATGACAAAGAGGCACAAGATACACCACGACTCAAGGAAACTCAGAGGGAACTGGGCTTGGGTCGGGTGGGTTGTGGCTGTAAGGAGAGAGTGGCCACAGAACCAGGCCCGCCCACCCGGGGCTCAGAGGTCATTACACAGCACAGCTGCTCCTCTTGGGGGGCAGGGAGCTGGGGGCCATCTCCAGGGTCTGCTGCTGGCTCACCCCTTCTGTCACCACACCCTGCCCCTCCCTGTCCCTTGCTCTGCCCTCTCCGCTGGCCAGCAGAGGAGGAGATCTGCTTCCCAGGCCCGCGTGGCACTAAGCTCCCCTGTTCCAGCACTCCCGTCCCCAGTGCCAAACCCAGCCTAAGTGTGTGTGATTTCAGACTTAATCTGTCTGTACTGATTAAATATTGACGGCTGCTGAATATTCATGGCGTCTCAGCTCAGCGCAGGCTGGCTGCAGCTCTGAGGATGGCCGGCTGAGGGCTGCTCACGTGAGCTCTGATGTCCCCCACCCGAGCCCCCTGTTTGCTGCTGCCAGGGTCACCCCAAAGGGTCCTCTGCCTAGGGATCGCCGACCACAGCAGGCAGCCCTAAGGCTCCAACCAGCTCACTGCCGCTTAGGGGGGCCTGGTCGGGGAAGGGGGTGAGGCACCCATGCAACCCGGACCTACAGAGGGGCCAGGCCTGGGATGTGCCAAAGGGACACTGAGCCAAGGACCTGGTCATGTGTCCCCAGGGGGTGCCAGCCGGTGGCTGCAGATCTGAGCTGGGGGGAGACTGAATCCCAGATGTGGCCTTTGTGTCTCCAGCAGCCCCTCTGGTGGGGGGAGATGGCCCTGCCGAGGGCACTTATGAGACTGGCGGAGATGCACCGTGGTGGGGCATGGGGGGGGGGGGTTCTGAGGTGTCCAGGAAGAGCCTGGGGGAGGGCCTCTGAGGGGGACACTCAGGCCTGACTGTGGGAGCTGACTGGACAGGAAGTAGCCAGGTGGGCATGAGAGCTGGGTGAGTCCTGGGAATTCCCTGCGGGTGGCCTGGACCCAAGCTGGGACAGACATTGATGCCTGTGCTGGCCACCTGTGGACCCATTTGCCTGTACTGGACAGGCCGAGATGATGCTCTAAGTATCTCAGTGACCCTCGGCAGAGAGAGTTTCCTCACTCCTGTTCCCCAGGGACAGAAGGAACCACAGTACTGGTGGCAGCTAGTCAAGGGGCTGAGGTTCAGGGAAGCAACTGCAGAGGGCAGCAGCCTGTGAAGCCCAGCCACGGGCATCTCTGCCTCCTCTGTCTCTCAGCCTATCCATCCCTCTCCTGCTCCGTGTTCCACCCCAGGGCCTCCCTGCAGGTTCCCCACCCGAGTGCCCAAGCCCCTGCCTCCCCCTTGGAGGTCCTGGGCTCCCCCTGGGGGGAACGGGCCAGAGGGAGGGCCGAGAGTCCAGGGCCCACAGTGGGGAGGCAACTGGAAGTCACATCTGAATCGGAAAACACTGACCAGAAACGTGCATTTGGGCGTTAAAATATTGGAGGGCTTTAAAATCTCGACCAATCTGGCTGAGATTCCCCAGCAGGAGACCCTGGGAGGAAGGGGAGAAGGGGTAAGGGAGGAAGGAGTCCAAGGAGTCCTTGCGGGTCAGGGAGGAGCCGGTGCTGCAGCCTCAGAACCAGGCTGATGGCTGCGCTTGGGGACGGGTCAGCCTCCCTCTGGCTTTTGGCGCCAACCCTACACTATAGGCAGGTCTCTTCTGCCCTCTTGTGCTCAGTACTGGGATCGCACCCAGTGGCGGGGGAGAGTGGTAGGGGTGGGGGGTGGTAAGGGGTTGGGTGGGACTAGGGACGCACAAGGAGGTGCTCAGGGTTCACTCTTGTCCTGACAGACTCGGGGGACCATAGAGGGTTCCGGGACACAGAACCCAGACTGGCCGCTTGCAAGGAGGACGCCCTTCCCACGTCCTGTGGCCCCGACCGGCCCCTCTTTCTGGGTGTCTTTAGAGTCATCTCACTCACTCATCCCAGAGGTAGTGTCCACCTGGCTCTGCTATGCACCGGAAAAGACTGACCAGGGGAGAAGGGAATTGACCGCAGTGAGGAAGAAAACACAGCACAACTGTCAGAGTGCTTCTGGGCTGGGTGGGGGGTGCGGGTGGTGGCTGGTTTGGAAGAGGCACTGGAACATGTCTTTACTTGTCGCGTTTGGTAGGATGAGAGAGAGAGAGGTCAAGGATGCATGAAGCGTCCTTCAAGCACAAAGGACGCTGGGGCCCAGATGCTGATATGCATCCGGGCTAAATCCCTGATGGAAGAGGCCTGAGGATCTGTGAGGCCACCGCAGACCTGCAGGGGCCTGGATGGGAGCAGAGAGCTCAGGAAGGATTCCTTCCCAGCACGCCTGGAAAAGAGGAGTAAGTGGGGGAGGAGGAAGAGCGATAGCACAGCGGGTAGGGCGTTTGCCTTGCATGTGGCCGACCTGGGTTCAATCCCCGGCATCCCAAATGATTCCTTAAGTACCGCTAGGAGTAATTCCTGAGTGCAGAGCCAGAAGCATCGTTGGGGCGACCACCCCCTTCCCGCCCCCGCCCCAAAAAAGAAAAAAAAAGAGGAGTAGGGCTCACTCTGCAGAGTAGAACAGGGAGAGATGGTCAGACAAAGGAGAACACGTCCCCAAGAACCTGGAAGCGAGAGAATGACCCGGGGGGTGGTGGTGGTGGTGGGGAGACTCAGGCGCACCTGGGGCCAGTTCTGCCTTGCGCTCCCCGGCAGCGCGGGTTAGAGAAGTGGTCCCCACCTCTGCAGGCGCCGCCGCGCGCCTGCCTGCCTGCCTGCCCTCTAGTGGACATATCTGGTAATGTATCCATTGGGCGCGGCACAGCAGCCGGTAGCCCGGCTAGTCAGAGGGGCTGCCGCTGGGAGTCCGGGGGTCTCTAAGGAGGCTGCGCCTTTACTGCCTCCCATCCGTGGGAACCCATTGGCGGTTGCCAGCAGAAGTCTTGGCCTAAGACACCCGGGGGAAGGCTGCTGTAAAGCTCCAAAACAGAGTAGAGGGTCTGAGCGCAGGGAGCAGAGAGCCAGGCAGCTGGCTTTACTGACAGCACCCACGAGACGGGTTGGGGGAGCAGGGAGCAGGCTAAGACGCCCCTCACAGCACTGAGGACAGATGGAAGCGCTGCTAGCCTGAGGCTCAGGACCAGGAGAGGGGGCTCATTTGATGTCCTCCTGGCTCACTCCTCACCCATCCCCAGGCAGGGCGGATGATGAGCAAAATGAGTGTAAAATCAGAGGTCAGGAAGCTTGAGCGTTAAACTGATCTCGGGGCCTCTGGCTTTGGTTTCTCCATCTGTGCCTGCAGCAGCCGGACCAGATCCTCTCCCAAGAGCGTTCTGCTCTTCCCGCTAAGTCCTGGCACACTGTCTGCCTCCCACCTCCCCTCCACACACCCCCTCTGACTAGCCGCTTCTGCAGCCAGACAAACGGCTGGTTCTGCAGCCCTGATATAGCCCCAAATCCTCTTCAGCCTGTGGATTGCTCCCTTCTCCAGGATTCAGGTTGTTGATGAAACTCGAATGAGCCCCTCTCCCCCCACCCTCCACCCCACAAGGCAGCCCTTCGAGATCAAACACTCTACCCTGAAAGCCACAAGACTCTGTTAGGATGCTGCTCCTCGAGCTGGCATGTTTCCCGAAGTAAGGGGCAAGATGTGGTTCAAAGTGGCTGGGGGGTGGGGGTGAGGGGTGGGAGAGAAGGTGGCCCTGCTGGTTCCAGAAGTTGGCATGCAAGTCCAAGGGAGTGGTGTGCTGAGGGGGTGTCTCCCCACTAGTTACAGAGTCGCCACCCCCAGGTGGTGGAATGGGAGCTTGGGGGGGGTGGGTCAGGGGATGGGGCAAAGGGGCATGGGGGATCTGGGGAGGGGGCGAAGGCTCAGGAGAACCCATTCAACAAGCACAGGGCTCAGCGTGGGGTGGAGGGTGTGGACAGATGCCCTCCTGTAGTCTCTTCCTGCAGCACCATCAGCTGACCCACACTCAGCTTTCTTCCATGGGCAGAGGAGAAAGAGAATTCATAAAGGAAAGCAAAAAAAAAAAAAACCAAAACACACACTCCTGGCCCTTCACAAGGGCACGCTCACTCTATTTCCCTTCTACATATACTCCCTGCTATAACCTCTCTGTCTCCCTCCCTCCCTCCCTCCTTCCTTCCCTCCCTCCCTTCTTTCCTCCCTCCCCTCTTTCCCCCTCTCTCTTTCTCTCTCTCTCTCTCTCTCTCTCTCTCTCTCTCTCTCTCTCTCTCTCTCACTGACTCTCTTTGACTCTCTTTTTTTTGCCCCCTCCCTACTTCCCCACTTAGTAGTTGAGGTTTTGCCTATACACACTCGGGCCCTGGCCTCACTCACACTATCATAAGTAATTTCTATGTTATTACACACACTACACACACTTCATAAATGTCACAGAAGGCAGCAGGCTCACTGGACCGACCCCTGATGACTGGACATTTAACGTGTTTCCAATTTTTCAACCTTCTCCACAACGCTTCAGAGAACAGCTTTGTGAAGGAGGCCTTTGGCTCTCAAGGGTGATGCTCTGGAACTGGGTTCCCAGACCCAGGCACTCTGCGGCTTACTTCCTCAGGACTGTGGGGGTTTCTGGTACCAACCAGCGGGCTCCTCTCCTCCTCCTGCAGTCTGACCCCAGGTCTCAGTTGCTTTCTTGCTTTCTTGCAACCCCTCCCTTGGGGTTTGTGAGTTCTTCCCCTCAACCCCCCTCCATTAAACCCTGTCACATGAGCTTTCTGTTGGAAGGAAGGGCAAGGATCATAACCCCAACTGTGTTGCACAACAGTGAAACACCTCAGCTCAGTAAACAGCAAAGTCTCTGGCTTCGGGTACAGCTGGATCCAAGCTTCAGCAGTGTCACCAAGACCTGGGGGTTCTTCACACGCTTCTGCCAGAGGTTCCATCAAGCTGCAAGGGGACTAGATGACAGCCAGGCCTCTTTGGAGGTGCTCGGCTACCAGTCTCAGTATTTGTGAATCTTCCAGGAGCCAGCTGGTGTCCTCATTTGCGCCTTCTGGGCCGCAGAGACATTAGCTTCCTCCAGCATTCACGCTGCTATGGGGCCTGTGTGCTGCTCTGTGCTTGTTTGTTTGTTCATTTGGGATACCAATCCAGGGGTACTCAGGTACTCTTGGCTCTGTGCTCAGGGATCACTCCTGGCATGGTTTGGGGGACCATATGGGATGCCGGGGATCAAATCCAGCTAGGCTATATGCAAGGCAAGCCCCTTACCAACTGTGATATCTCTCTAGCTTCAGTGCCCTCTTCTCTGTCTCTCTTTTACAACTCCCCTCACCACCAGTGTGACTTTTCCTCCACCATTGTCCCAACCCCCATTCCCCCAAGCCTGCCATTTTAGAAGGTTCAAAATAATTTATTTTATATTGCTTGCTACAACATGATGGCTATTGGAATTATTGAAAAATACTTCAGTAAAAGAAAATTTGTGAAAATTAGTCTATCTCACCCTGGGGTCAATAAACCCTTGTCTGATGTTTAACTAAGCTGTTTGTTGCTATTTGGGTCTTTTGTTTATAGAGCTTAGCTGGCTTTTATGTTACTTTTCCACCTAATTTGGTGTGCTCCCAATTAGATGTCAGTTTGTAGGATTTGGAGGTGTCATGCGGTCGCAAATGTGGCCATGCTGTGGGCTGTTCTTTTAATCAACGTCAGGGTCCCAGGCAAAGAGGAACAGGTGCTTCCAGGTATGACATTAAAGGAGAGACTGATGAGGACCAGAGTGATAGTCCAGTGGGCAGAGTGCTTACCATACACTTGACCCACCTGGATTTAACCCTCGGTCCCCTGATGCTGCCAGGAGGGATTCTTGAGCACAGAGCTAGGAGTAAAACCTGAGCAGCTCCAGGTGTGTCCCCCAAACAACAGCAGCAACAACAAAGAGAGCCCGGTGAGGTTTCAGGGAAGGAGCTTCCTCTCAGAAGAGAATGCCAGGGGCCAGCAAGATGGTCTCTAGTGCTGGGTCTCCCCCAACCTCCCCATGCTGCCTCTGCTGCTTCCACTCACGGGTCCAGGGAGCATTCTGGGCATCTGGTGTTTTCCTTCTTGGAGCCCTGAGGATGCCATTGGGATAGTCTCCACCCTCAAAGGCTTGTCCAGGGCACGTGAGGCCACTCTCCACTCTCCCACTAGCCACCAGCAGGGAGGAGGTGTGAGAGATGGACAGGGGTCTGAGTGGGATCATAGAGACAGTCAGAGACAGGGTGAGCTGGCCTGGGTCCCTGAATGTGTCAGAAGAAGTTCACTGGTAGGTGAACTTGGGGAAGACGGTGCCAGTGGGGGGTCCAGGCTGGCAGAGCGAGGCCCTGGGTTGGATTCAGGCACCACCAGGCTGGGGCACCCAACAATCAGACTGACAGTGCCAAGGCAGAGCATTCCTGAGATTGTCCCAGGACCCCCTGAGATCCTGTTCAAAATAAGAGGTGAAGACAAATATCCCCTGTCATGGCAAGGGGGCTGAGTCTGTGACCGGGCATGGCCGTGACAAAGTCTGAGAGACTCAGCCCCTCAGGGGTCCAGGGCTCCCAGGGACCGGGGATTCACCTCTGAGGGTATTCCTGCCAGCCAGAGGCAAGCAAGTTCCCTCAAAGAGGCACTGGGCTGAGCTGTCCTGGAATGTCAGGTACCACTTTCTGCTTGTCCCCCATTGGTTGAGGCAAAGGACAATCACTAGATCACAGAAGGGGCCTGTGAAGGTAACTGGGAAGAGAGGCAGGATTTGGACAAAGAGGACAGCAGAGGTTTGGGGAGACCCATGCAGGTCACAATTAGAGGGAGGTTGAGGAAATGGGGGAGGCTCCAGCACCCTCCCTCCTGCCAGCCCCGGTGTGTGGAGTGTCGGCCTACACTGTGACTCACTCCCCAGCAGGCCTCAGAGAAGGACCCTGGCCATTGGAAGCACGCCCTGCTGGTCACACACACTGCACTCTCACACATCTAGATGGGAATGTCTGCAGCGCAAAGTTGGAACATGCAACTCAGCTGCTAGAGAAGTGTGCGGGAGAAAGGTGCTTGGACCCTGTAGAGAGAGGGAGACTGGGGGATTCCCGGCAGAGCTGTGTGGCCTGGCCTGACCCCACCAACCTCCACTCTCGTACTTGCACAGCGGGACCACAGGGCTGCCTCCCACTGCCACCTCCTTCTCCAGGTTCCGGGCCTGTGGTCTCTGTCCCCACCACACGTGGACACTAGATTCACTGCTGCAGGATGGTCACCACCTGCAGATACGCCCACAGTGGCCCCCTTCACTCACTCTTCACTCCCTGCACCCAATGCATCTGACCCTAATTGCTTCGCTCTCTCTATGGCCCCACCCGGCTGCGTCCAGAACTGGCAGAATGACAGGAAGGAAGAGCTTGTTCTGGGCTGGTGGCTGCATGTATGTCCCTTGGCATGTTTGCTGCTTCCTCTTCAGAGACCCCGTGGTGGGTCAGCCCACTCAGCTGAGAGGGACGTGTTTCCGAGGGGTGGGTTCTGCCGGTGCGTCGGTAACTGCACTGCTTCCCTCGAGCCCCTTCTTTGATTATTCTCACTCGAGAACCTCTTGATTTATGTGCTCCTTTCCTCCTCCAAGCCCCTGGCGTTTCCGCTCCCACTCGCATTCCTAAATGCCACGCCGCCCGTCTCAAACCAAACTACAGGTTGAATTATAATAACGCCCGCAGCTTTCCAAACACCAGCGTTCAAATGCCGGCTGGGGCTACTTGCTCTTGGAATTCTCGTTTTCAACTGTCTCCACATCACAGATCTGTGGCTATTTATCCAGCAGTGGGGGGCAGGGCCTACCTTCACACACCTCCCCCATGCACCCCTCTTTGCACATACAATACACTCACAGGTCACACATCAGAGGTTTCGTGTCCCCTTAAACATAGTGGGATCTGGACGGAGAGAGAGTACAGTGGACAGGGCACTTGCTGTTCATGTGGCCAACACGGGTTCAATACCTGGTACCCCATATAGCTGCCCTGATTCCTATTAGGATTAATTCCTGAGTGCAGAGTAATCCCTGAGCATCACCAAGTGTGCCCTCCCCCCACAAAACGACCCAAACCAAAACAAAAAAGAGTTGTATCTTCGGTTTGTTTGGGAGGGTTGGAGCTGCTGTGCTCGAGGGCTACCTGGCTCTGTGCTCAGGAGTGATCCCCAGCAATGCTCATCAAACCCTATGTGGACCCAGAGACCAAACCAGGGCTAATCACATACCAGGTATGTGCCTTAGCTGTGAACAGTATCTCATTTCATTTCATTTCATCATCCTGTTATTCGTCGATTGCCTTGAGCAGGCCCCAGTAACATCTCTTTCATCCTTGCCCTGAGATTATATTCAAGGCTATTTAGGAGAATGAGACCCATCATTGTTACTGGTATCTGGCATATTTGGTACGCCACGGGGAGTTTGCCAGACTCTGCCCTGTGGGCAGGCTACATTCGATAGCCTGCAAGTTTGTCCAAAGTAGTAATGAGACAATAAGATGTCATAAAAAAAAGTTCTGATAAGATGTCGCGCGGCTGCGAATGCCGTATCTCAAGTCTTTAATATGCTTGAACCCTCTCCAGGTACCCTTTCAAAAAAGATCACATGACTATAAATAAGATTTGACAAGAATACTTTTCGGGGGCTGGAGAGATAATACTGGGGTTATGGCATTCGCCTTACAACTCATGGGTTTTATTTTGAAACCCTGGCACCATGCATGATCCTTGCTGGGGTCACTTCTGAACACAGGAATAACCCCTGAGCACCAAGGACCAAAACAATCAAAAAGAATACTTTTTTTTTGGTGTGATCTTGCCTCTAGATCCATCCTAGTCACACAGCATACACCACCCAACACAAGCGTTATTTTATCTGAGGGGCCAAAGGGCCTCAGGTAATTCCAGTGAGGGGATGTGGCAAGGATGAACCAGCTGTTTGCAGAGGAAGGTTGAAAAGGGAAACAGTAGGTTTGACATGGCACTGACCAAGTAGCCCTGGGTCCCAAGAATGAAGTGTCCCAGCTGCAGCTCACACGCACAAACACACACATATACTACACACACATGCACATGTAACACACAAATATGACATACAACATACATGTACATATATAAACACTTGTATGTGCGTGTAAGCACACACAAACAAACATGTACGTACACACAAAACTCATGGGCACATGGATGCATATACCTAAGCACACATGCACACAGACATGCACACACACCCCAGGACTGTATGCACTGGCTCTTCCTGCTGTTCTCACTCTCTGGAAACCATCTTCCTCTGCTTGCAGCCAACCTGTGAATGACCCCACTCCTGCATACGAAGTTCTGTGGGGCCATCACCCCCTTCCCTCCTGCTACAACTCAGCTTCCCTGGTTACCGTGTGTGTGTGTGTTGTGTGTGTGTGTGTGTGTGTGTTGTGTGTGTGTGTACTTCCTCCACCTGCCTTCCCTTCGGGGCCAGGAAGTGCTTCTTCCTCATCTTAATAGCCTCAGAGCCTGGCATGTGGTCAATACTCAATGAATGTTGGATGAATGACTAAAATTAGTATCCAACTTACCATAAAATCATAATGAACATTAAACTGTAAGTGAATTATATCCATCCAAAGTCTCTTCTTTATCAATATCCAGGAAGACAGTTGATATGCTTGCGGATGACGCCCCATGCATATTTCATAGACGCATATTTCCAGATCCGAACCGGCCCCCATATCCGTCATCTGGAATGGCGTCTTGTTATTCCACTGTGTTAACGCATCTCACTCGATTCAGTCAGCGCCTCTTCTCTGGCCTTCGAGACCTTGGTGGTTGTCGGGTCCGACATGCAGTGGGGCAGAGATGGGGTTTTCTTTCATTCAAGCTAATACCACGGGGATTGTTACCAAAGAGAGATTGGGTCAGAGAGTTTAAACGGCAGAGGTGCAACTCTCTTCTGTGAGGCCTGATTGCTTATGTAAATGGGCCCGATCTTTGCAGAGAACCACGCTGAAGGATGTGGTGCAAACCCGAGTTTGATCATATTTAGCTTCGTAGCTTTAATAGGCGTATAATGGGACCCGAAAGTTGCTAGGATCTAAATTTTCTTCCATAGCCGGCGCCTGTTTCCACAGGGTGATTTACTGCCTCCATTTCCCGGTGTCATTCTGTTCATCTCCTTTGACCAGTTATGGGAGGCCGTGTGGGAGGGCGGTGAGCGATTGCGGCCCATCCATTACCTGCTGGGGGCCGTCAGCGGGCTCAGAGAGGAGCACGTGGCAGACAGGAGGCAAACAGCTGCTTTCCTTTTGATATTTATTTTTATTACTTGCTGGTGCAAAAATTTTCATTCTTCTGTATTTGAACCCATCCGTCAGAGCCCTGATGGTATCTGGTTCTTCAATAGCCGGGGATTTATCTCCTTGTCGGCAGCAGGGATGGCGAGGCTGGTCCCTTGTCTCCAGGTCTGTCACAGATTAACGGGACGATAGAGCTGAATCTGACAGGCGTGCTGGAGGAATTTAAAGGCGCTCTTCCCTGGCCCGGGAGCCCACCGTCCTGGCCATGTTTATTAACTAACCATCTGGGTCCCCAGCGTGCGCCTCAGCCAGCCCAACACGCGTTTTACCAGGGTTTGAATTCATCTCAGGAATCCCTGTTCCAGGGACCTGTCGCTGCTCAGTGATTGACACCGGACATCTTAATTGCTCAGGAGGGACCGGCCATCACCGCCATTAGCCGGCCAATCCCTGCGCACCTGGAAGAAGCCGCATCCTGTCCTCGGAGCTGTCAGATTCTATTAGGGGGCTTAGGGGGATTTACATTGGTATTGCATTAACTCCCTCTATTGACTTCTCCGTGGAGCATATATACTTAGGGATTACAATTAGGCCAGAGTCACAGAGCACCCCCCCACTATCACCACCAGGCCTCAGAGGCGCAGACAAGGGAAGACCCCGAGTTTCCTTCCAAGGAGCCGAGCCTGCAGAGGGTCCCAAAACCTCAGGGGAGTCCCCAGGCTGACTGCTTTGAGTGATGTCACTTCTTGGTCATTTTCATCCACCCTCACCCTTAGTCCCAAAGAAGACTATAAAGGGCTTCTGGCTGCAGCCCTGGGTCCTGTGTAGAAGGGTGTGGGGTGGATAGGGGGTGTCACCAGGGGACTCACAGCCCCTCTAGTCTGGAGCTTGTGGAACCTGGTCCCCACCACATAGCCCAAGACTTCTCACCCCCCGGCCTCTTTGTCTATGGTGACTGTTCTGAGAAAGGTCTCGGTTTGCCTAAGCTGTGCTCTCTCAGATTCCCCTGGGTCACTGAGACCGCGTGAAGGAATTGGCACCCCTACTCATGTGGGCTGTGGGGTCCCACTCACCGCCTTCCTGCCCGTGCCCTCTCCTCGGCCTCCCCTGTCTCCCTGCTTCCAGCGCTGTGAGCTTGTCCCTCCCAGGACCCTGTCTGGTGTCCTCACAGGCCCCTGCTCTGCTCGAGGAGGGCAGTTATTTTAGGATCTTTGTTGTTAAAACATGGGCTTGAGCAATAGCACAGCAGGTAGGGCATTTGTCTTGCACGCAGGCAACATGGCCGACCTGAGTTTGATTCCTCCGCCCCTCTCGGAGAGCCCGGCAAGCTACCAAGAGTATCTTGCCCGCACGGCAAAGCCTGGCAAGCTACCCATGACATATTCGATATGCCAAACATAGTAACAGCAAAGTCTCACAATGGAGACGTTACTGGGCCCGCTTGAGAGAATCAATGAACAATGGGAGGACAGTGACAGTGACAGCTGTTAAAACAGGCCTCAGGGGGCCCAGTGAAGGGGAACTGGCCTCTCAAGCATAGGGTGGCTGATAAGCTGCATGGTACCCCACCTGCCTGCTGTGCCATCAGGGTCCCTGGCCCGGCTGTGCTTTCTAGCTGCACTGCAACCAAAAGTACGTGACCACTGCAACAAAAAGGGGGCAGCCCTCACAAGCACCCCAGGAAATGAGGCAGTGTCACAGCCGCCTTGAGTGACCCAGGTCACACAACCAGCAATGAAAGGGAGGAAAAGGGAGGACAGACACCAAGTTTCAGAGCTTAGACAGATGCTCCTCCGTGTCCAACATGGAAGAGCTACGAGGGATAAACGGAGAGAGAGGGGCCTCAAGCCCACCCTACTGTCCTCTGCCCTGGAGGCTCCTCCATCCCCTCCCAGCAGCCTGCCCAGCTGCTTGTCAGTCTACACTGGCTGTCTCGGCCCTTCTGCTACCTTCACGCGTCTGCTCTCTCCTGAGGATTCGCCAAATCAGGTTTCACCCAGGGGGGTCCTTGCTCCCAACCCCCATAGCTACGTCTGCCTCCTCCCGTCACCAACTCCACGTGCTCTCACAAGGCTAGTCTGGCCTCCACACTCCTTCTTGAACCCCCTATTCTCTCTGACTTGGGGTTCACCTGCTGTCTGTCCCCGCCGGCCCTATCTTCTTCCTTTTCTGTCCTCTTTTCATCTGTGCTGCTCAGGGACTGAGATGCCCCAGGTTCTCCTGACCCCACCCCCTGCTCTTTCTCCTCACTCCCACTCTCATGCATCAGCGACTCTCTTCCCATGTGTGGGTGTCTGTCTGGTCACCCCTCCAGGTTTTGTCCTGCATGCTGGACCCCAGATTTGTGTTCTGCAGCTTGAGCATCTGCCATTCAGTGCTGTGTGACCTCGAACAACTTTTTTGACATCTCTGTACCAAGTCCCCACGTCCATAGTAAGAGCTACACAGACTTGTGGGCATCTTCTTGTTAGACAGTCAGTGGTCTGTTGAGTCTTATCACCTTCAGATGTCCCAATGGCAGGCCAAGTGAGAGCTGGACCAGTCTAACTCAGCATCAGAACTTCATATTCCCCACACTGTGTTCCTTTTCTTTCCATGGTGATACCCCCAGCGTTGCCAAAACAGGCTGGACACTGTGGTCAATGCCCACGTCCACATACCTACATCCTAAGCATCTTGTTTTTCCTCTCAGACTCACTGGCCTACCCCACCCTTGCTCTATCCACCATCAACCCTCACCTGAACATTGCTACAAGAGCTCCTGGTACTCCCTACTCATAGAGTGCCCTCACCCTGAACCTTCTCACTGCTCTCTTCTCTTACCCTTCCATCCAGCCACCCCCTACTACCCGACAACCTATTTTTGCACTCACCATGTCATACTCTGGCACTTTCAGCCAGTCTCTCTTTTGGTAATGGTCTTGCTGGTCTTCTTTGCGTCACTAGTTTCTTCTCTTGCAGCCTTGTATCAAAGGTTCGAACCTCCAGAGAGCTCTCACGCCTCCCAGAATGCTTGGATGGGGCAGGGGATGACGACTAATTCTAAAGGGTCCCTCTATGCCCCGTACTCTGCTTATTAATGGGTCCCTTCTGCCAGCCCATTTGGAAGTTCATCTTCCTCACCAGGGGATGGTGTCTATCTTATTTCACCCCTCATGCCTAGTGCGTGGCACACACATTTGTGGAAGGTAATTCCACTCCATGCGCTGCCCTTGCTCCTCAATGCACTGCTCTGCTCAACATCTGGGGCCAGGTAACTGCATCCTCTCTTGTTCACTCTCCTCTAAAAAGTTCCCAGAGCTGGTCATAAGGAAGCATGCACTGGAGATGACAAGGAAGCAAGTAGGATGAGTGTGACTATTCCTGGGTCATTTGTGTGCACAGGAATGTAGAAGGTGAAGTGGAGGCAGAGGAAGCAAGGTGGGCAAGCCTTCCTGGAGGAATGAACTCGAAGTTGAAAAATAGCAAGGCATTTGGACAGGGGCTATGGCAAGGAAAGATATTCACATTCTTCTAATCCCCCAAAGCAACTTAGGGCTCATGCCCCTTCTGTCACCTTCCCCTGACAGTTTCCACATGGGTAGAGGCTCTGCTGGTTCACAGACCGGGAAACGCTGCTAGCGTGTGTGTGTATGTGTGTGTGTGTGTGTGTGTGTGTGTGTGTGTGTGTGTGTGTGGCAGGGGGCGGGGTGCTCTAGCACTCTGCCTTCTTCTTAAACCCTCTCCTGTGGCTTCACTCCACTCAATGAAGGCGAGACTGCAGGGCAAACCCTGCCTAATAGAGGCGACTGATGCTTGGGACATGCCTGTCTCTGTTCATGATTTCCCCAGACCAGGGACAGGGCTCAGAGGAGGGGAATTGTTTGTCTGAGTTTGCTCAGAGCTCATTAGAAGCACATAGCCAGAAACCAATTTCCACTGACCTGTTCTTTTCACCACAGCCTGCTGCTAACGACATTTTTACAAACGTACAGGTTAGAGAGATGTTAAGGGTGATGTGGGTGTGTGGAGGATGGTTGGTTGATGGGGGTGCAGTGCAGAGTAGCAGCTCCCAAATCTTCAACTTGTGCCCTGAATATTCCTGGATACATTCTTCATGGAACGTATCGTTGACTTGGAAACAGAGACACTTCCTAAATAAGAGAAGACAGAAACGTTTTGCCTTCCATATCCCAAGACTACAGTTCAATGAAATTAGAAATAAATTTCGCCAACAAGAAGAGGTTATCCAGTCACACAGAACTTAGCTCCCCTAATATAAAGCCACAGGAAGGGAAGCAATTCAGAACAGAGTATTTAAAGAACAGAGATATAAACACAGCATATCATATGAATTTACGGGTGCTGCCACCTTGGCACTTAGAGGAAGAAGTATGACTCGTGATGGCTCCATTAGTGAGAAAGAACAAAACCCAAGAATTAAGTCTCTGCCTAAAGAACCCAGAAGGGGCACAAATTACCAAGTGAAAGGAACATGGGGGGAGTAATAAACCCCCAACCGGAGTTGAATAAAACAGGGAAATAAAACTGAATTTGAAGCCCAAGCAAAGATAGCATCTCCCCATGCTGCCAGAGCATCTAGTTCCCTAGGTGGCTTGTCCACACCACAAGTGTCCCAGCTGTGTCCCTGGCCTAAGATTCACAGTGGTAGAACCATGGAGGGACAAAGTTCCCTCATGATTGTCACACGGCAGCTCAGCTTGAGGGGTAGGTGCAAGGAGCTAGTTCAGGGGTCAGGCATAAGGACCTGAATTGGATCCTATCACCCCAGGAACCCCCCAACACCACAAGATGTAATTCTGAGGTGCCCCAAGCATCACTCGGTAACCATGAAGGCCCCAACACTGTCCGGTCCAGCCTGGGCCTTAAACTATTTGGTCCAGTGGGACAGGTGTTGCCAGGAGTCATCCTTGGCTCCCTGGAGCTCTGCTTGGTGGCTCCAGAAAGAATTAAGGGATTTAAGTCAGCAACCATGACTTTGGGTGACCTTGATCTTTTCCTCCCTTCCCTTGGTGCCTGTAATGCAACTGCAGCCACTCCTAGTCCTGATAGATTGCCCAAAAGTAGGCCTTTGACCTTGCCCAGGGTCACCCCATAAGTCTGTCACACCTTACAATGCGGGGGTGGGGGAGTGGGGGAGGGGTGGTGGTGCTGGGACTAAACCCAGGTCAGAGGCATGCACTCCCTAATCCCTGTACTAGCTCCCCAGCTTCTAGTTATCCTCATTTGATTGGCTTTTTGAGCTTTGGGCCATATCCGGCTGTTCTCAGGGTTTATTCATGTATTCTTGGCTCTGAGCTTCAGGGATCACTTTTTTGTTTGTTTGTTTTTTTGGGTCACACCCAGCGATGCACTCAGAAATCACTGAGGTGCATCAGGGGGAAAATATGGGATACTGGGAATCGAATCCTGGTCGGCCACATGCAAGGCAAATGCCCTACCCGCTATGCTATCGCTCCAGTCCCAGGGATCACTTCTGATGGGCCTCAGGGGAACCATCTGTAGCAACTGGAGATAAAATCTGGGTTGACAGCTTGCAGGGCAAGTGCCCTTCCACTGCACTATCTCTCCTACCCTTCCATCCTTTTTATTTGTTTGTTTAGGGACACACCTGACAATGCTCAGGGTTTACTCTTTTCCTGCACTCAGGAATCACACCTGGTGTTCCAGAAGCCACATGGTATGTGAGGGATCAAACCTGAGTTGGCCACTGCAAGGCACTGTGCTACCCACTGTGCTCTCTTTGCCTTCCACCCACATCCTATTTTTAAAAGTATGCTGAAGAAAGAGATCAAAGGTGAACACATTCTTTGCATGTGGGAGCTCCAAGTTCCATCCTAAGGAAAGCATGGTCCCCTGAACACCACCAGAAATGATCCATGAGCATTGAGTCAGGAGGAGTTCCTGAGTGCCACGAGGTATGGCCACCAAACCAAAATAAATAAATGAATAATACATACCTGAAAGGTGCCACCAAAGTACTTGTTATTAAAATTTTAGGAAACGTTGAATATTTGAATGATGCCATTTGAATATCTGGCCATTCATTCTTCTTTCCTTTTCTTTGATCCCTTGTGCTGAGGATTAAACTCAGGCCCTCAGTGTGTGAGATGTACAGGTCATTAACTGCCCAGCCTGTGGTGTCTGGGAACTCTGAGCTAAGTGGTCCATGGAGGCTGTAGGATGGAAGAGTTTTAGGACTAAACAGAAGTGTCCAGGGGTGGTGAGCTGAGAAAGGACAGAGGAGCATGTGGACTGAGTCTCTGGGAGTGAGATCCTAAGGGAAGAGCAGGTGGATGGGCATCGTGTCTAGCTGTAGCACCTCCCTCAGTCTGCAGTTGGGGGAACTTCATGTGCTCGGTTCCAACTCCTGCTTCCACTGGAGGGCTGAAGCCAGGAAGAGTTTTCAGAGATAGCAAGGGGCAGGCAGATGTCTGCTCTTAGTTCTGCGTATCATCATCTCTGGTCCTGGGACCCTGGTGGCTCTGCTTTTTCCGGCCTCCTTGATTTAGACAAAATCCCGAGTGGAGCTCTGGCCAGGACAACAAGCAAGAAACATGAAGAAATAAATGATCTTTCTGGGTCCTGCATCTAACTGCTGGAGGAAGACCTTCTCCAGCCATAACTGCCTGCTGCCCTGGCCAGGGTGTGGTGGAGCAGAACCCATGGACTTGTAGCTCACAAACAAACTACAGACGAATATTTTTTTCAAAATGGGTGATATTTACATTACATTACCAAAAAATGTAATCTCATCAATGACCAAGATCCAGAGACTATAAAAAAAAGCTCCTGGAGGTGCACGGCCACAAATGTGGCCACGTGATCTCATAGTCTAGCACACTGATGTACCTAAAACAGCACACATGTATTTGGTTTTAACATACTTGCTTATATTCTCTTATATACATTCTTTGTCCCTCTGCAAAGCAGTGCAGAGATGCGATCAAGGAAGACCTCAAAGAGAGAAGAGCAGAAGTACTGGTAGATGCGGCAGAAGCCGGGAAAAGTATTCGTAACGGCCGCCTGTCCTTCGCCAACTATAAGACCAAGATGACTGCCCTCCGACGTCCTGGTGGATCCATCACATCCTCCAGAACGGCAATGGAGAAGATTATCCATGACTTCTACTCAAATCTCGTCGATAGCCATGTCCACTTGCCGACATACCAAATTCCACAGGATGGGTATGTCGTTCCCAACGTTCTTCCTTCCGAAATCTGACACGCCATTTCGTCAGTAAAGAAACAAACAGCACCCGGCCCAGACAAGGTCAGACCTGAACACCTGAAGAACCTGCCGTCAGTACTCATCAATACATTGGCTCGGCCCTTCACTCGCTACCTGTCTGAATGCAAGGTTCCGTCCCAATGGAAAACCAGCAGGACCGTACTACTGTTCAAGAAGGGAGACATCCATGACATTGGGAACTATCACCCGATCTGCCTATTGTCTGTCATCTACAAGTTGTTCCCTCGAGTCATCCTGAATAGGATTGGCAGAACACTAGATGAAGGACAACCATGCGAGCAAGCAGGGTTCCGCAAAGGATTCAGCACCATCGACCATATCCACACAATAACCAAGCTCATTGAGGTTTCTCGGGAGTTCAAGATGCCGCTCTGTTTAACGTTCATTGATTTAAAGAAGGCCTTTGATTCTGTTGAGACAGAAGCGGTCATTGAAGCCCTAGCCAATCAGGGCATTCAAGCCCAATACATCAGGATCCTCCGTGAGCTCTATTGCGGATTCACTACCAGGATCTCACCATTCTACAAAGAAGTGATCATTGATGTCAAGAGAGGGGTGCGGCAGGGTGATACCATTTCACCGAAACTCTTCAGTGCCACCCTCGAGAACATCATGCGACGACTGGAATGGGAAGGAATGGGAGTGAAGATAGATGGTCGGCAACTACACCACCTCCGCTTTGCTGATGACATTGTTTTAATAACACCAAACATCAGCCAAGTGGCACAAATGCTGGCCGACTTTGACCGTGAGTGTGGAAAGGTAGGACTACAGCTGAATCTTACGAAGACAATGTTTATGAGAAACAGCCTTGTTCCTGACGCCCCATTCGCTCTCAATGGAACGACCATCTCCGAATGCAACAGCTATGTGTACCTAGGTCGAGAGGTCAACATGACAAATGACCTGGCACCCGAGCTGCGCAGGAGGAAGAGAGCGGCTTGGAACGCCTTCAAGAACGTCGAAGAAATAGCTAAGAGGACGAAGAACCTCCGGCTCCGGGCACATCTCTTTGATTCCACTGTTCTTCCTGCATTAACATATGCCTCAGAGACCTGGGCCCTACGCAAACAAGATGAGAACGCCATTCAGGTCTCCCAAAGAAGAATAGAAAGAGCTATGCTTGGAATATCACGTTTCACTCAAATGAGAGAACGAATCCAGAGTTCTGACATCCGTCGACGATCAAGGATCAGGGACGCTGTCTCATTTGCCAAGGTGTCGAAAATCAGATGGGCTGGTCACGTAATGAGATTTAAAGATGACCGTTGGACTAGAGCTGTTACTGATTGGATTCCACGGGATGTCAAGAGACCGCGTGGCCGCCCACCTACCAGATGGTCAGACTTCTTCGTCAAGATCATGAACGATCGGTTTGAGGCCCTTCATGTTCCCGGAGCGAACAGATGCCATTGGGCTACACTAGCACGCTACAGGGACAAATGGAGACGTTACTGGCGCCCGCTCGAGCAAATCGACGACTAACAGGAAGTTAAGTGATTAAGTGATTAAGTGATTAATCACTTAAGTGATTAAGTCCCTCTCAGAGAGCCCAGCAAGCTATCAAGAGTATCCCTCATGCACAGTAGAGCCTGGAAAGCTCCTGGTGGTGTATTCAATATGCCAAAAACAGTAACAATAACGGGTCTCATTTCCCTGACCCTGAAAGAGCCTCCAATACGGCACTGTTGAGAAGGAAGAGTAAGGAGAGGCTGCTAAAATCTCAAGGCTGGGAGAAATGGAGATGCTACTGGCACCCATTTGAGCAAATCAATGAACAACAGGATGACAGTGATACAGTGATACAATGGGTGAGATTTGGAGGAATCCCATTTCATGGTGCATCCCACCTGAGCTCCCTGAAGCAGCTGGTTTGCCGCTGTGACGCAGTGGGGAGTTTGCTAAGTGGTGGAGGACCCTTTGCCTCATGTTGATTGTGCAGCCAAATTGGCACAGGTAAATTGGCACTGGGCCTTGGGATCATCAGATGACAGCCCCGAGACAGCCACCCACTTCACCCACTTCCCATTCTCACACCCCTAGTACTCTTGACGCCCCCACCCCCCAACCAGGTTCCTCCTTGAAGAAAGTGACATGGCCTAGAAAGTGAAAGAAGGTGGACAGGGAAAAACTTCGCTAGGAATTTTTTTTAATTTTTAATTTTTTAATGAATCATCGTGAGGTACCATTACATAGACTTACAAACTTTTGTGCTTACATTTAAGTCATAGAATGATCGAGTATCCATCCCTCCACCAGTGCCTGTTCTCTACCACCAATGTTCCCAGTATCCCTCCAGCCTCCCCGCCCCCCACCGCCTCTGTGGCAGGAACATTCCCTTTTATTCTCTCTCTCTTTTAGAGTGTTGTGGTTTGCAATGCAAGTATTGAATGACCATTGTGTTTGGTCTACTTTTGGCACGCATCTCCCATCCTGAGAGGGTCCTCCAAACACTCTTTACTTTGTGTTCCCTTCTCTATTTGAGCTTCCTTCCGCGCCCCCCTCTCCCCCACCCCCCCGCAGCATGTGAGGCTGGCTTCCAAGCTGTGGACCAAACCACCTGGTCCTTATCTCTACTATCCTTGGGTGTTAGTCTCCCATTCTGTTACTTTATATTCCATAGATGAGTGCAATGTTTCTATGTCAACACAGGAATTTTTAAAAAGGCAAATATCTTTCTATCTAAATGCATGGAACCAGTATAGTGAAGATATACTCACAAACGTCTAAAAGCTTAAGGGGAAAAGGATCGGGGGCCCTGGAAGCCCAGGGGGTAGAGCAATTACCTTGTATGTTACTGACCCTGATTCCATCTCTGGCACCACATATGGTCTCCCAATCACTGCCAGGAGTGATCCCTGAGCACGAGAGGACTCCTTAAGCACCACTGAATGTGGCCCAATGTTCAACCAACCAGCCAGCCAACCAAACAAGTCAGGATCAGAGAAAACAAAATTGAACGGCATGTTAGCAAAATAGAGCAGAGGGAATGTGAATGGCAGAGCCACAGACCTACTCTTGCTTCTTAGAAGACAAGCCCCAGCTCTCAGCACCCATCCACCCACCCGCTACCCTTCTGTTCAATACTGAACACTCGCTATAGGCCAAACTCTGGGCCAAGTGGCATGCCTCAGGGGCTCTCAGTCAATGAGATGCTGACTCGGCCCATATGCAGATTACGCCCCAGTGGGGCATCCAGAGGAGAACATTGGCTCCTTGTCCATCAGGGGGGGAAACCTGTCCCTGCTGGGAGTTGTGTGCTTCAGCAGGACATGTAGGTTACTATGTGTCTTTGCACCACACTGCCCCATGCACAGCAGCAGGATGTGTCACACAGAGAGAGACTGAAATTGTTAAGTGCTAGAGACCAGTAATAGACCACAGGATATTTCAGGGAAAAGTCCTTCCATTCAATAAGGATCCATGCATTATTTAAAGTTTACAAGGAAGCAATTTGTTACACTCAAAATTACAAAGGAAACATAAAGGAAATTACTGTACCAGATCCTTCAGTCCAAAACACAGTCTCCAAGCCCAGACAGCTTATGGGCATTATCACACATCCGCCTGGGGGTTGGGTCTCTGGCCTCCAGATGTGGCACAGCAGGAACTCTTGTCTCTGGCTAGAGCACCCTGCCTTGTCCCGGCCCCATTCTGGGACAGGATAAGATAAGATCCAAGAATTCCCAGTCATGTGTGCACAAGATTTAGATGGAATATTTAGAAGGAACAGGGAAACAGGCCTGCAATGTGGTTATGTATGCTTTTTTTTTTTTAGGGGAGTGAATGGTCTGGAAAGGGTTTCAAGGAATTAGTACTTGGAATCAAAACTATCCCTCTGACCTTGACAAAGTCAATTAATCTCTGAGTCTGGGTTTCCCTGACTTAGAATAGTTTGGTAATGAGGAGTGTGGAGCTACATCGTCTCTTATTATAAATATATTTGTATATGTGTGTATATATGTATATATAAATATATTTACATATTTCTGTATGTATATATGGAAATGTATCTACATATTTATATGTATTTCTATATATGCATGCATATGTATATATTTATGTCCAGCTATATTTCCATGACACACATATCTGTATCTTTTCATGCACATACATTTATACAAATACATGCTCATATATATGTGACATATATGTATACATATATACATATATATATAAACACATATATATTCTTATACACACAGTAACACAGTGCCTGGTTGCTGGGCATCATTCTTGTACCAAGTGATTGTCCCTTGAATTGACCCTAGCAGCCTAATAAGGCTCTGAGATACATGAAACAGTTAATTTCAGGGTCTCATGGTCTCCCTCTCACCTGGGACCAAATGAAAGAGTGACACCACACAGCTGACAAACATAACTTGTGCCTGGCCTAGTTCCCTCATCATGAACCCAGAGCCCAAAGGCCAGAAGCACAACACTAGGATCCTTGGCCACATTTTTACCTTGGAGTCTGAACTTATAGACTTCTGCTCTGAAAACTTCATGAAGACTGACTGTTTGGAAGAAGGGAACCTATTTCTGCCCATTTTCCTCTATGAAGAAGATGGTCAAAGAGCATCTTCAGATGGCCAGAGAGCATCTTTAGATGGCCAGGAGCAGCTTCACCTGAAACCAATGTCAACATTATGAGCAGGGAATCCATCCCAGCTCAGACCCAGAATGGCTGATCAGGCACCATAAAATGCTGAACCCCAGGCCTGCAGTATGGGGCAGAGGTTTCAGAATGATGCGTTGGTCCTAGGAGCTGCCATATTATGGTCTCCACTTGCACCTCTCATGAATAGGTGGCACTAGGAACCACAGTTCCACAGGGAGGCCAGCTCCTTTGGGTTGTCCCTATAAAATTGTATGGATTACTTCATTTTCTCCACCAATGATCTGACATGGCTGCATCCCCCACCACTGGCCCTTTCCTTCCCCTATCCTAGAGGAGGAGGAGGTAGAGGAAGAAGAGCAGAAACCTGGGATGTGCCAGGTTCTGGGCTCGGGGCTCCATTCTTTGGTATTCTCTCTAGATTCCCAGAGTCCAGCTGGCTGCAGGATGACTGTGAGACTAGGAAGTTGAAGAGGCGAGTCAAGCAAGTAACTGGCTCTCCTGGGATCACAAGCATCTGGAGTTAGGATTTTTTTGATCTTCAAAGGTGGGCTTTCTACTGGGTACCACGAGTGACTGATCAGACGTACATTTTAATTTCAGATTGGCACCTCTGGTGGTTCTAGTGAAAGACTTGGGACAGGGAAAAGAATCAATATCCACTTTGTAGGGATAAATGTGGGTTCTACATAGGAAACCATAGCAACCCACTGGGCCCAATGCAGGTTCACTCCTCCTGTCAACACTTAGGGGGTCTGGGTGGTGAGCATTAGCTTCATATTTCAGTGATAGAAATCATTGAAAGTCCAACAAATCTGCTGGACTTTCTGCACATTTCTGTGGATGCACACTTAAGGTACTCCTGTGTGTGTGTGTGTGTGTGTGTGAGAGAGAGAGAGAGAGAGAGAGAGAGAGAGAGAGAGAGAGAGAGAGAGAGAGAGAGAGAGAGAAGAGAGGAGGGAGAAAGAGGTAGAAAAATTTAACCAAGAAAATATGTTTTAGACTAATTTTTTTAAATGAATTCAGTTGTTGGGTGCGAAGCTTTTTGTGCATCATAGTTTTATTCATGAACGTTTAAAATTCCTACTGCAATTTGAACTGCTCTTACAAAACATTAAAAAAATTAACCATATTCCCAGGATCTCATTGTCCCTCAACTGTACCATTCTCTCTTCATCTAGACAACCATATTTTCCTGTGGTTACTTCTTGATCTTTTATTGTTTAGTTTTGTGTTTTTAGTGCTTAATGGTTTTGCAAATGGCACCTTCTCCCCCCCACCCCATCTCTGTATGTGTATATATGTGTATATCAGAACTTTCTGAAGGTGGGGCTGGCAAGATAGCAAGTAGGGAACTTGCCTTTTATGCAACCTACCTGTGGCCGACTAGCACCCCAAATAGTCCCCTGACCACTGCCAGGAATGATCCCTGAATGCACAGCCAGGAGTAAGCTTTTTTTTTCTTTTTACAATGTTGGGGCCACTAGGTGTGCCCCCCCCAAAAAAAGTTCTGAAGGTTTCAGAACATTCCATCTATTCAGCAAGGTATTGTATGGTGCAATCTATTAAGAGAAAAAGAGCACTGCTCAGTGTTTTTGTTTCTGGGCCAGACTAGGTGGTACTTGGGGGCTAGTCCTGCTTGTGCCCAGAGCTTCACCTTGTGGTGCTGGGGCACTGTGTGGTGGTGCTGGGTTCTGGCCCCAGGCCTTCTGCACGCAGATGCACCCAGCCTATTGAATTCTCTCTGGCCCCTCTATGTTTCCCTAGCCTTTGCTCGTGATCTTTTCTAGATCAGGCTTGGGATAAGCCCCTTCTGTGAAGAGGCCTATGTACTCTGGGCCCAGGAAATTTTGGGGTGGGGATATGGCTTTTTGGCAGAGCACACATCTTGTGTGTATTGAGGCCCTCGGATCAATCCCTAGTATTATAAAAAAAAATAAAGAAAAATGTACAGTGTGTTATTCCAATTGTGATACACAGACAGCTTCCTGATGTAATGGGAGGATTTGGTGATTTTTCTAACTATAAAACCTATAATATCATTATTATAAAATGAATTTGAAGGGTCAAATCTGGGCTTTACCACTCACTTTCCCACTTCCTGAATAGGTTACCTGGATTAGCTTATTTTCCCCCACACCTACTCTTACTAGGGGTATCAGGACTTCCCCAGAGCATGTGAGGTGCTGGGAATTATGTGCTCCTGAATTTCTTTCTCACTGGGGATCCTAAATAGCAGAGCTGCTAGAATACCCTCACTGGGCACTAGAATTTGAACTCAATGCCTTGTACTTTCTGAGCAAGTATTTTAAGCCACCAAGCCATCTTCTGGATGTCATGAACTCACTTTCTGAGCCACAGAAAACGTTGTTCTTTGTGAAATGGGGATAGTTATTGCAGACACACTGAGATAATGTGTGTGCATGCTAAACTCTACATATCTAGCAGGGAGTAAGTGCTCAGTGAGCAGTCAGTTGGGTCACTGGTGATAATGATGATGGTGATGATGGTGGTGATGATGTTGGTGATGATGATGATAGTGACGATGGTAGTGATGAAGACCAAAGCAAAGCTGTACATGTCAGCACATGTTCTGTGACCTTCTGCTAGCCAGGAGTAAGCAACTCTACTGTTCATTTTGGAGGCTGGAGAGCTAGAACAGTGGGTAAGTACTGTAATTACAGAGGATAGCACACTTTCCTTGCATGAACCTGACGTGGGTTCAATCCTCGACACCCCATAGGGTCCCCTGAGTACCACCAGGAGTGATCTCTGAATGCAGAGCCAGGAGTAATCACTGAGTATCTTAGGGTATGGACCTAAGATACTGAGTTAGCTAGTTTCTTTCCTGGTGGTTCTACATGGTAGCTGTGAAAAAAGATGTTCTTTCTGTGGCTGAGTGCTCAGTCACATTGCCTAAAATCCTACACAGATAATATAGCCTTTGCTCTGGTTCTAGAGTGGGGTGGCCTTTGAAAACTTTTGGGAATCTCCAGCCTTGTTTGTGATGGGATCTTGTGGATTCTTCAGGCTGGTTTGTTGCAGAGACCTCCAAGGGAGGTCATCCAGAGGAGGAGGAAGGAATACAGTCCTCCAGGTAAAGCAGATACTCCTTCTGACCCTGAAGTGTCATCCAGACCTCTGGGTTCATTTTGGTAGCCACAGTGGGGCTCAGTTTTTACCCATCTTAGCAACCGGGGAAGGCCATTACCCATTGGGACTTAGCCTGACGTTGGGGTTAAAAGTGTGGGGAGAAAGTCTCACCCCAAGAAACTGAGCAGAGCAGAGACTTGGAAGAAAATCCCTAGTATGTCTCAGGGGAGACAAATCATTGCAGCTCTGTAAGTGAACTCTTCAAACCATCCCTCAGCCTGAGCCACAACACAACAAGCTCCTCAAGGACAGCTACAAAGGGAATTCTTTAATCTGGAGGTATTGTATAATTTACAACATTTAATATCATGTATAATAAAAAGTCATATATTATTTAAAACCGCATTTCCCCCTACAAAGTATCTGGGCAGGCAGAGAAAGAGATGAGAGAAAAGGGGCAAAGACAGAGACAGAAGCAGAGTGTGAGCTTTCAAATATCATTTAATGCCAAAATGTCACAGGCTCAAAAAAATTCAGCAGAGTTCTCGTGCTTTCTTTCCCACAGGGGGATACCCTTTAAACAATGACCTTTTGGAAAAAAGAAACAAGAAAATAAACAGCATTGCTATCTATGACATGTGTTTGTTATCAGCTCAGACATTCCACTGTGGACAGGATAAGTTTTATCAGTCCCAGTGGTCAGTGTTTGGGGTAGTATATCTTTAGACCTAACTGATTCTTGAAGGTACATCTATCTAAGGTGATTGAGTCCCTAGTTTTTCCAAGTTGAGAGCTTAAATAATCGCAATTTTCTGTGTGCTATAAAAATTCTGCTTTGACCTTCCAGCAGCCATGTTTTGTTAGGTTTTCTTCTTCTTTTTTTTTTCTTCAGAAGGCACCAGAAGGAGGGAGGGAGAGTTGGAGCACAGAGTAAGCTCTAGGAAAACATCGATTTTACACTACAGGTACTACCTCAGAGAGCTCAGAGAATAGTTCCAAAGCTAGCGTTCCTCATGGAAAGGGCATGGTTCTTGAAATCTGAAGAAGGCCTGGGTTCATATCTTGGTGTCATTAACAAGCTCTCAGAGGAGGTTGTTGAATCTGTGAAGTCATTCTAGATGAGAACAGATGTTCTGCCAGCCCACTGCACAGAGCCAGCCTCTAGAGAAATGCAAGTACTAAGAACTTGGATTAAAATGAGAACTTTGAACAACTGCCTACTGAGACTGATACAGGAGTGTAATTAACATTAGACCCATTGATACAGGGAAGTGATCTTCCCAGCTTGGATCAATGTAACATCAGAGTGATTTGAATCAAGTCTTAGCAGGTCCTGGGTAGCAGAGATGATGGCCCTGGGTGGGTACTGCACTCATCATTATCATCTTTTAGCGCTGGAATTCTCTAATTGCTGAGGAGGAGGTGTGGGAAGCTGATATGGGTTTCATTCTGGAAGCATGGTTGCAGTTGTTCTAGTTGTTCTATTCAAAGATAGTCTATGGCTTGTCTTTGAAGACAGTGGGTCCTTCAGGATGAAGGAAATTAGGTGACTGTGTCAGTGATACTCCCTCCTATTCCTTCATGCCTGTCTCTCTCATCCATTCAAACAACTCTTGTTAAGGACTGCAGTGACTAATGCTAAAATCCCAGAGGTCTGATCTCAGTTCTCAGCCTCCTGGAGTTCTCAAGAGCATTTGACTCAGTTGGCCTTTCTTCCTGATACACGTTCTTCCCTTCTTGTCAGTCTCACCCATTAGGATAGGCCCTGTTTTATTCTGATTTGTTTTGTGGTGCCAACATATGTCAGCTATACAATTTGCCAGTGAGCTCCATTCCTGACCTCTAATTTTCTTTACTAATTAAGGACTGGAGCGATAGCACAGTAGGTAGGGCGTTCGCCTTACAAGCGGCCAACATGGCCGACCCGAGTTCGATTCCTCTGCCCCTCTCGGAGAGCCCGGCAAGCTACCTAGAGTATTCGATATGCCAGACACAGTAACAACAAAGTCTCCAATGGAGACGTTACTGGGCCCGCTTGAGCAATTAAGTATAATAAAAGTATGCATTCAATACAGGATGCATATTCTCCTGTTCTCCTGTTGTTTCTCTCCCACCCCTGTCCTTCTAAGGGGTTTTTCTGACTTCTCCTTCTTCTGACACCTTCATGATGAATGGACTCAGTCAATGGAATTGGTGTGTTTTTCACTTACATTTATTCCTTGATGATTCAACCTGACAGTAAGATGTTAGTAGCCATTCTAGGCTGTTACCAGGGGAACTACAGTTTTGAAGCTCAAAATGGTTGCCTAGAGGCCCTTTCATATAGTCCAACCAAAGGATTCCCAAGTGTTAGCTCTGATAAATTCCAGGCACCTCTGTCTACTTAGGTATTGGGCTTAATATTTTCATTTGGATATCTAATAAGTATTATAAGTCTGGTTTGACCCAAATCAAATGTACTAGAACCCCTGAGGACCCCCCAAAGTCCCCACCATGCTGTTCTCCATGCATACTTGTTTATTTCAGTTAAGGATAAATGCTTTTCCCCCCACTTGTTAAGCTCAAACTCTTTGGCATTATCCTTGAGTACTTGATTCCTCTGACAACCAACATTCTATTCATCTGTAAATCCTTTTGACTCTAACTTCAAATACATCCAGCCCTGACAACATTGACTATTTCTACCACATGTTGGCTTGAGGCATTATTATCTCTCACCCGGTTGATGCAATAACTTCCTAACTGACATCCTTGCTTCTGTCCTTGCCCCTAAAGCAGTGGGAGGACTCCTGTTAAAACATAATTTAGCTCATGTCAATCTTTTGTTCGAAAACCCTGATTTTATCAGAGTCAAAACCCAAATCCTTCCAAAGACCTTTCCCAGTTTCTGCATAGATCAGATCTCTCTTTGCTTCTTGGATTTTATCCAGAGCTTCTCTGCCTCTTGCCCACCCCAGGCATCCTGGCTCCTGGGGTGGGCAAGACTGGCTTCTGCCCCATTGCCTTTGCATTGATCATTTCTCTTGAATGCTTCTCCCTTTGACAGCTCAGGATTTACTCCCTGAATCTCCTTTGAGCCTTTGCCAGAAGATCATTTTTCCATGAAACCTCCCTTGAGCTCACTTCAATACAACAACCTCCCTGCAACCTTCTCACATTCCCTTCTTGTCAGTCTCACCCATTAGGATAGGCCCTGTTTTATTCTGATTTGTTTTGTGGTGCCAACATATGTCAGCTATACAATTTGCCAGTGAGCTCCATTCCTGACCTCTAATTTTCTTTACTAATTAAGGACTGGAGCGATAGCACAGTAGGTAGGGCGTTCGCCTTACAAGCGGCCAACATGGCCGACCCGAGTTCGATTCCTCTGCCCCTCTCGGAGAGCCCGGCAAGCTACCTAGAGTATTCGATATGCCAGACACAGTAACAACAAAGTCTCCAATGGAGACGTTACTGGGCCCGCTTGAGCAATTAAGTATAATAAAAGTAAATTTATTTACTTTTAAATTTGATGATGATTTGTTTCAGTTGGACTTTCTTAGGGAAAGGGACCGAGCAGCAAGAGTTAAGTAAGGAAACAAATCATCTTGATGCCCTCAAAACACTCAAAGGCTGGGGGAAAACAAGAGCCAATAATAAATGAAACATGTACAGAATAGTGTATTCCAAGTGGAAAAAAGTATACTCATTCACAAGCAGAATGAAAATACACTACTTATCATGTTCCTGTTACAAGATTCAATACAGCACTGCAATCTAATACCCCAAGAGTTCCATGTTAAGTTTGATGCCACAGAACTAAAAATAAACAACAACAACAACAAAAAAAAAACTTAGACCAGAGAGATAATAGAGCGGGTAAGGTGCTTATTTTGCATATGGCTGACCAGAGTTCTATCCATAAACAGAACCTAAACAGTCCCCCAAGCACCACAAGAGTAATTCTTGTGCAGAGTCAGGAGTAAGCCCTGAGCACATTGGGTGAGATACAAAAAATTTTTTTTTCAAAAGAAACAGAGCTGCTTCTAGTTTTGAGCCAGTGACATATGAATTGCAGAGATATGCAGAGAAGAAGAAAAAAAGAAAAAAATAGTTTCAAAAATAGTACTGGTAAACACTATTATTTTATCTTTTTCTTTAACTTAAGACCAGGGGCGCTGGAGAGAGAGTACAGTAGGAAGGGCACTTGCCTTAAGTGCAGCTGACCCAGGTTTGATCTCCGGACCCCCATATAGTCCTCAGAGCCTTCCAGAAGTGATCCCTGGCTCAGAACCAGGACTAAACCCCGAAAGCCACTAGATATGCCCCATCCACCCCCCTGTACACACATACAAAGCACAACCAACTAAACAAAAACCTGTGATCTGAGGTCCAGAGTGATAGTAGAGGAGTTAAGGCATTTACCTTGCACATGGTCAACCCTGATTCTATCACTGACACCATATCTGATCCTTAAGACACAGAGAGATCACTCCTGGGCATTGATTCAGGCTTAATGAGCACAGCTAAATGTGTCCAGATGGATCCTGAGCACAGAGCCAGGAATAGTCCCTGAGTGCATCTGAATCTAAATACCACCCCCCACAACCAAAGATGTAAATATTTCACTATCATTTTCAAATGCTGCTTTTTAAAAAATTTTATTCATGGGGGCTGGGACCACACTTGGGATTACTACTGGCACTGTATTTAGGAATAAGTTTCAGGCAATGCTCGGGGGACCGTATTTGGTTGTAGGGATTTGACTTGTGATAGCTACTTGCAAGGCAAGTGCTGTAACCCATGTCCCATCTCTCCAGTCTCCACAATGCTGCTTCTGAAGAACCTTCCCAGGGTTTCACATACTATTTGTTCTTTACTCACATGCTGCTTGCCATGGCAAACAAAGTCTATTACTTCCGGCTTCCGTTCAGATCTACCACACTCAGATGAGCAATGAAGAGATGGTGGGCAATCCTGATTACTAAGAAAATGACCAGGCCCCAGGGCCAGCTGTTTGTGTGGGATGAACACTGCCTAAAACACTTCCAGAGAACTTTCTCGTTTCTCAGAGAACTTTCTCATTTCTCAGGAGAAAGCCAGGAAGGCCACAGGCTGCAGGAGAAGGCAGTTACTGCTGTTTTGCTCTAAGCCCACAATGTCCAACCCTGCCACTATGTCCGGAGGTTAAGGGTTGTGCAATCAAGAGAAAAACCATTCAGTTGCTTGACGTTAAGGGACTGCCAGTTAACGGGGAGGGGGCAGCTACTAATGAATGAATCCCACACATCTGTGCATGAGAGTATCCCAGGAGCACTGTGAGAAGAGCATGGCGGAGCTTTGAGAACGGAATCAGGAGAGTGAGGGGCTTCTCAGAGGAGGTGACACTGAAGCTAGGACTGATAGAGGGACACACCCCTCTAGATATACTGATGAGGGTGGAAGTGGCATAACACTCCTAAGGCCGAGTCCTCTAACTCAATATCACACCCCACCCCTCAAACCCATGCCAGGGGGATGTTGTAACTGCAAGGAGAGAGAACATTTCCTGGCAGTGTGTTGAGCTCTGGGCTGTGATCCCAGCGCTGCCAGTGGCCACACCACTGTGACTTGAAGGATTTTGGCTGTGGAGGGAGGAGGGAGACTTCCAGTGTAGAGTGACACCAGATACATGGAGAGTTGTGGGCTGGGGTGCTGCTCCCTCAGTCACTGGTGCCTCCCTAACCAGCCATGTCAATCACTGTGTGACCTGAGCCAGTCAGTGAGCTCTGTGGGTTGAGTGTCATCACTGAGGCATGTGGATCCCTCGTAAGGCCAGAGCCTTGAAGAAGAATGGAGGATTGGCCAACCAGGGAGGAACTCCGGGAGTGGAACCCAACTTGACAAGACTAGGGGTCTTCTTCTTAGGTTCTGTCCTCTGCTCAAGTTTCTGGAGTGTTTTCCTCTCCAGAATGTTTTCCTTTGCAGGCAGAGGGGACAGGGCTCCGTCTGGTAGACGGGCTTGACTTAAGTCCCCAAGGTGGAGTTTCCCAATGATTGGGGATCTGAGGATCTGGGAATCTGGAAACATGGGAGTCTGGGGACCGGGGAATCTGGGGGTTAGGCCTGACTTGAGACCCAAAGGTAAACGATGGGGAATCAAATGATGCACCTTTCCTTAAGGGGCAGTTAAGGTCTAGAGGGAAAATCTCCCAGCATCCCTGATTAAATAACCATCACTGAATGCTTCCCTTGCCTTTCTCATCCCCTGCTGAGACGCTTCCTGGAACAGAATTCACAATGCTCTTAGCATGAGAAGCAAGCCTCTGTCTGTCCCCCAGTCGCCAGTCCCTCACCGTGGAGACAGCTTCTTTCATTTCCTTCTGTTCATTTAGCTCCTGCAGAGATGAGTGGAAAGATATATCTGCGGGGCTCATGATCTCACGCAAGCTCCTGCATGCCAAGCTCACGCTCCTCCTTCCCTTCCCGGCACTTAACGTTGGTTGCTATTGTCCCACAGACCCACACCGCGAGTGGCGCCAGTCTTCTTAATGGTTGTAAAGCCTTCCGGTGCTGAGGTAGGGAGTGCTCAACCATTTCCGAGTAACGCATATGTAGGTTGCTCCAATCTGCTGCTGCTCTGAATACTCTCTTCAGTGTTGGAAGGATGATCTAGATGTCTCTGTACCCGGCTCTCTGGAGAATAAATTGCAGATGGTTTCCCTTTAATTTTCATTTTTTTCCTTCCTTGGAGCTGAAATTCTCTCTCTCTCTCTCTCTCTCTCTCTCTCTCTCTCTCTCTCTCTCTCTCTTCCTCCCCCCTCCTTCCTTAAGAGTGATTGTGATGAAGGGATGGTTTAGAATAGTGGGGAGCTAAAGCAGGGTTAGGACTCAGCCCTCTGGCCTTCTAGTCCAGTTCCAGTTTGATTTCTTCTCTGATACTGAGGACTGCAGAGCATGTTGTATTCTTAGACCTTTAATAGGTGACCTATGTGAAGTGGGGAGGAGAGAGATGGCAATTCTGAGAAGGAGATCTACTGCTTTCTGTCTATCCACCTTTGCCACCGCAGGAATGGCTAGGGGAAATCTAGGACTAATCAGAGTCTGCTTCGAGCCTTGCTCCTCCTGGGAAAGGAAAGTGAATCCTAGACCTTATCCAGGCCTTTTGGGTCTTTGCCTTTCCCTCCCAGAAAAGAATTTCAGGAGGTCATAAAGAGATAAGCAGTGAAGTTTTACTTTGAAGTTTTGAGAAAGGGGAGGCCTAAAGAGGACGAGAGAGAGAGAGAGAGAGAGAGAGAGAGAGAGAGAGAGAGAGAGAGAGAGAGAGGAAGAGAGAATGCAGCATTCTCCAGATTAGAGAGAGACCCAGTACGCATCCCAAGAGGAGAAATGTGGGTAACGTGTGCACGTGTGCTCTGGCACTATGTATGTACCAGGAAGCAACACATGTGCCCAGGCAGCACAAGTACATGCTCCCTTCATTCAAAGCAGGAGAGGAGCAGGAGGAGGAGGAGGAGAAGGAGCAGGAGGAGGAGAAGAAATGAGCCCAATAGCAGAACAGCCTCTGGGAATGCAGGAGGGACCAAGAAAGAGATCCTAGAAGGACATGAATCAGTCCATATCCCAAGTTTCATAATGCTTGGTTCCTAGCCCTGGGGTCCAACATTAGTCTAGTTTTCCAGCTTGGAGCAACGATGACCACCCTGGAAGACACCAGGATAACTAGTCTTATCCTGACTACTCAAAAACTTTGGCACTACTCTTCTATTTCAGAGATGAGAAAATTGGGGCCCAGAAAGGTTATAGTTTGTTTCCAGTCACACAGCCAGAAATAGATACATCCAGAATATACCCCCTGATCTCCCCCCTTCGCCTTCTCCCGCCCGTGGCCTCGCCCATGTCGGTTGCTCTCAGACCCCAGGAGAGCTGGGCAGGAGAGCAATGTCCACACCCACTTTCCTGCAACAGCCTCTGCCTTCCTCTGACCCAGACCCACAAAAGTTTTCCCGACCCAACCTGTGGCTAATTTTGGTCTCTGTGGCTTGATCCTCTTCAGTCCACCTTCCTGTGAAGAAGTTTTCCCACCTCCACCCTCCAGCCACAGGTCCAGGCAGAGTAATCCCACTGAATTTCCTGCTGTGGGGGTGGTTCCTAGCAATCTCTTTCCCCCTAGCATTAATGTCCAAGGTTGCATACTGCCCACCCAGGAAGTTGGCTTAAGCAGCTTTCTCTCCAAACTTGAAGGTGTGCCACTTCAAAAATGAAGAAATAAAGAAACAGAGTGACCGAGCAAACTTTCCATGGGTCACACAGCAAAAAAACAAAAACAAAAACAAAAAACAACAACAACAACTGTGGACAGTCAACTCCTATCTGACCACCTTGAGCAACAGGTGACTGGGACCCAGTCCAAGACTGTTGCTTCCTCGCCTTTGCTCCAGTGCAGGTCACAATGTCTGTGGCTGGGGAAAGGTCCACCTGGGTTTGGCTTTAAGGGTTTTGATCCTTCTTGGTATTCAAACCTTCCCTCTATCTCATACCACCCACAGGTCCCAAGACCCCTGCACCCTGGGGAAGTGCCTACCCCTGCCTCCTGATCTCCTTCTCAGGATTGAGCTAGGTGTCATCCAGTGCATGGGGAGAATGACTTCTGCTCATCCTAGCCAGGAGCACCCAGAGGACCAGAGGCTTAGTCCAAGGTTGCAGCTTGGTGCGGGGCCCCAAACTCAGGTCTTCAGTTCAACCTGGGCTCTGTCTGGACAGTAACCAAGGTGCATAGCTAATCTACTACCCCCCTCTTTGGGGGAGCTTTCCTGGAGGGGTCCAGGCTTGCCCCTGACATCTGTCAAGCAGTGCTTCTGTTTGGCTCACCCCAGCTCCCTTGGCCTGCCAATGTCCTCATGCCACCGGTACCTCTTTGCCTTATCATATGGGATACCCAGAGAGACAGAGACCCATTTGGGGTCCTACCAGTAGTTGTGGATGTGTGAAGAGGACCCGGGGCCTAAAGACAGAAACCTGCTCTCCTGCTGTTCTGACCCCTTGCCCACTCACTCCTCGGGCAACAGGGAAGAGAACTGAGATCCCCAGGGGGTGGGAGACACCACTTCTCCCTGTGTTCCAACCTCGACTCTCTCTTCCCACACCCACCCTTACCCCAGCCCCTGCCTCACACGCTCTAGCCCTCCCTGCACACTGTCCAGGGGCTCTCCCACTGTGGAAAGGCTTTCGCCTCTATGGCTATTTCCTGTGGTTACTTTATGGGCAGATTCTTTGAGTTGGCACATCGACTGAGTCACCCCACTTTGCTGCTCCCCACAACTCCCACTGACTGAACATTAGGCCCTTATGGTCTCCTTCCTGTGCCTCCCACCCTCCACCTCGGGAAGCTGCTCTGGTTCTACTCTGACCAATGATCCCTGCTGGCCCCTTGATCTGTGCTCTGGCAGAACAAGCTGTGGTCTCTGCCCTCTGAGCCCCAGCAGTTGAGCAGGCCTGCTCTGAGCACTCATCAGGTCCCGTGCACTCACTGCTTGCATCTCTGCATGGCCATGATGTGCCCTCACTGTTTCTGCTCAGATGTTCAGAGATATAGTCAGAGAACCAGATAGCAAGTGGCCAAACCAGGACTCAAACCCAAGTTGGACAGATTCCATATTCTGGGCTCCCAAAGACTCACTCATAGGTAATACTTGCTCCTAGAGCCCATGGAAGGATGACCGGAAGCTCTTAGCATAGGGAGAGTTGGAATACACTCAGTCAACTTTGCAGGGGAACTGGCTTCTTAGCACCCACATTGAGCTGAGAGACTGGGATTTCCCTGAGACCAAAGAAGGCTACCACATGTGGAAGACAGGAAGTGACTCTGGGGCCTGTGAGGTTCCCAGAACTGAGGTCCCCAAGGCTTACAGTCTTGGGTGCACCATCCTTTCCCTCACAAACCTTCTGTGCTCCCACATACTGGTGTCAGGATACCCCCAACCCCCAACCCCGCAGGGGACAGAAAGGCCCAGGCACTGGCAGGGTAGTGGTGGGAGTGTGCAAAGGGGACTCAGAGCTCCATGCAAGGCTCTGAAGAAGTCCCTGAGGCCGACTGCCTCTCCACAGTCATCAGATCAGGAGTGGGAGGGCAGAGGATCGAATTGGCTCAGATCCAGGCTCTGTCACTTCTGAGCTGGGGGATCCCTGGCTACCAGGCTCTATGCCCCTGTTGTATCTGTGAAATAGGAGCCATCCTATGTGCCTCCCCGGAGCACAGTGATTTGGGAAAGCACCTAGAGGGAGCAGAATCAATTCCCACTTTCCCTTCTGAACTGCATCTGGTCATCACAGCTGTCCTGAGGGCATTTGGTGTGGGCACTAGATACTCACTTGGATTCATCTCTGAGTTCAGCCCCTTTGTCCTGGTCACAGAAGGTGTGGAGGAACAAACTGAAGCTAACTTGGAGTCCATTCTCAGCCCTTCATCTTATTATTTTAAGGTTTTGGGGCTACACCTGACAGTGCTTAAGGCTTACTCCTGGCTCTGTGCTCAAGGACGACTCCTGGAAGGGTTCCGGGAATAATATGGGATGCTGGGAATCAACCCAGGTTGACTGCACGCAAGCTCCTTACCCACTGTATTACCACTCCAGCCCCCTGCCATGTGCTTATGCAAGAATGCTTACACCACCCCTCAGCCCTCTGAACCCCTCCCGCCCACCCCAGCAGAGGCACAGGAGAGTATGTGCTATGGCAGCCAGGCCATAACAATGCAGACTTTTAGAAAGTGTTTCCCCAGCTCTAGTCAAGCATTACTTGTAATGAGTACAGTTGAAAACGGTAACCAAAGGAGGCATTATGTTTCCAGAAAAGTCTCAAGGAAAAGTACTGTAAGCAACAGCGGCAGCTGTTGGATGGGGCTCTAAAGGGGAAAGAGTGGAGAATGTTAACCAGTTAGCATTAAAGTTTGAAACGTTCTTCAAAAACTACCAGAACTCCCGAATAGAAAAGAGGGTTGTTGGCAAGAAGACAATGTGGACGTTGAGAAGCCTGGCAAGCTTCACAGGTAGAGGGGTCTGATCTTTATGTCAAGTAGAATTCCGGTGATGTAATAGTCTGTGTACATTTATGAAAGATAATGGTGTGTAGCTGAACTTCCAGCAAACATATATAACATACAGGAAATGTTTTTTAAAAACTTAGAACAATACTTTTGGAGGTGTGTCTTGTTGAGCAAACTGGTCAAGAAGGGCATCATGCATAGTCTCCAATACCAATTTTGCTCCTTGTCACACAATGGTATTTGTAAGGTTGGGTCTTGTTCCAATCAAAGCCAAGAGACTAACAATATGGCTGCTCCCAGGAAGAGATTGTTACCTCATCTACTCTACAAGCCTCAAGCCAAAGCCCTTGATTTTTGTTTTTGTTTTGGGGCCACACCCAGCAATGCTCAAGATTTACTCCTTGCTCCATACTCAGGAACTACTCTTGGCGGTACTCTATTCAGAGCACCACATGGGATGTTGGAGATTGAACCCGGGTTGGCCACGTGCCTACCAACTATACTAATGCTCAGACCTGTGTTTTGCTTTCTTATCCCAAAGCATGCCTCAGCTTTGATGAGAAGGAAAGGGACATATAGTGCACAAAATTTAAATGATTTGATTACATGCACAAACTTCTTCTCCCAGGATGTGGAGCTATCAAAGTAGTTGTAGGTCTTAGTTTTATAAACTCCTTAGAAATTTTAGGTCATGACCCTACCATTGAATGTGAGGGACATGAACCATCTTAAAACTGTTCTGGGGATTGAAGAGAGTGCTCAAAGGCCTGGAGCACATGCAATTGGAGGCCCAAGTTGCACCCTCAGCATGACATGCTCATCCCATACACTGCCAAGCACCACGGAGAGTGACTCCCAAGCACCAAACTGGGTATGGCTCCTGAGCACTGTCAGATGTGGACCCCCCAAACCAAAAACCAAACCCCCAATCACTGGCTTCGAAAGAAATTTTTTTATGGTTTGTTTTCAGTGAACATTTTATTTGTACAACTCTTTTATTTATCTATGTACCTAAGATCACATAAAAAAAATCTCATGCATAATTGTCTTGCAAGTGACAAGTTTCTGGAGCCCTGTTCTAGGTGACAAAGGTTACTTTTTGTGTGGAAATGGGCATATTCTGCAGTGTTTGGGAGTCATCCTGCATGGAACTCAGCAGACACATTTGCCTGGGATTGCAGACACAGCATGTCCCAGGCCCTCTGAGCCCTCCTGCAGGGCTAATGCGGATGACTTCTAATTTAGGCCTGTGGTGGTGTAGTCCTGTAGACAGAATAAAGGATGATTGCTTAGCCACTAGGCAATGCTGCCCATTTTACTGATGTGCTGAATGCATCTGTCAGATAAATAATGTCTCTTTTTTGTGATAAATAAATAATACATGTATTTTAAAAGTATGCCATAAGTCCACAAAGTTTGACTTTGCCAGACTCCCACCTTCAATCTATGAGAGTCACAGTATGTCACATGCCTAAGGATCAGCTGCTACCCTTCTAAGAAACAAAGGGACTCTTACTAGGTCATTTCTTTTCCTTTTTTTCCCCAATTAAACAAATATTTATTTTTGTATATATTTTTTATTTTTAAAAAGTTGTTCACAATGATTTATTACATTCAATATTCCAACACCTATCCCTCTACCATTACACCTTCCCATCCCCATTATTTCCAATTTTCCAAATCAAAACCCAAGCCTGCCCCAATAGCAGGCCCTAAATAATTTATTTTGTATTTCTTGTTATGAATAATTTGCTAAAAATAATTTTAAAAAACACCCTTCCTTAGAAGGAAGTATGTGAAGATTGTTGTATCTCACCCTGGAGCCATTAAGCCCTTGTATAAAAGATTGCTAACATGTTACAGGGGCTGGAGCAGCAGCATAGTGGGTAGGGCATTTGCCTTGTACACGGTCGACCCGGGTTCGATTCCCAGCATCCCATATGGTCCCCTGAGCACCACCAGGAGTAATTCCTGAGTGCAGAGCCAGGAGTAACCCCTGTGCATTGCTGGGTATAACCCAAAAAGAAAAAAAAAAAGTCCCAACATGTAACAGGTTAAGCCTTGTGTGTTAATATTTTCTTAATTAAAGTTGATTGCCTTTAATTTAAGGTCTCATCCAGTGTGGTATGCGACTCCTGGTATATCAGGGGTGTAGAACTTGAGATGTTCAGAAATTCTAAAATTTTGAATGGGTGATGTAGTTGGAGTTAAATTTTTAACTGTATAGTGACCTTGGGGTCTGGAAGCATCTCTGCAGTTAGTTGATCTCTTTCGAGCTTTATTTATGAGTGTCTGGATCATGGCCAGTTAATGGTTCCAGAGGCAGTTCATGGGCATGATTGCCAGGCTCCAGGAAGAAAAAAGAGATTGGGGGAGGTAGCCCATCCCTGACTCCATGAGATCCTGGAGATTTCAGTCACAAAACCCTCATGCCTGAGCGCTTCAATAGATTAATTCTTGGATGAGGCTGTCAGGTCATTTCTATGTAACAGCAATGTCTGATCTGGAGCCCGATCTTCCCACATATGCACATCTTATGCCTGCAAGAACAATGCTTGGTGCGAAAGATGGTCACCAATGCACAGGTCCAGAGACCAGATTCTTGACTTCCCAGAAACGAATTATGCAGCCTTGGACAAAGCTGTGAGTACTTCTTACACAAGGATATGAATTCAAAAAGATATTTGCACATGCATATGTTCATTGCAGCACTTAGTATAATAGCCCAGATATGAAAACAATGCAAATGCCCAACTGCAGATTGATGGATCAAGAAGTTGTGTTTTTTTTTTATACACACTGGAGCACTATGCAGATGTAAGAAAGGACACAATCAAGTAATTTGTCCCAATGTGGGTGGAACTAGCAGATATCGTGCTAAGTAAAGTTAGTCAGAAGGAAAGGGATAAACTCAGATTCTGTGTCTATCTCTGTTGTGCTTGGGACTTAAATACACACAGCAAGGGAGCAAAAAATGTCCTAAGGCAATAGAACTGGAATGTTGGTCCACAGAACTGAGCTTTTGGGGGGTCAGGGCAGTGATTTGAATGGGAGGGGCCTTTGGGATCTTGGTGGAAGAAGTGGGTGCTCTAGTGGGGGTGTGGTGTTAAAAATGAAGGGTGCATGAAATAATCATTAACGGTATTACAAATCACAAGAATCTCGATAAAGATTTTAAAACTTTCTCTCTCTCTCTCTCTTTCTCTTTCTCTCTCCCTGTATGTGTACATGTGTGTGTGTCTGTGTGTGCATCTGTGTGTGTGTATTTAAACATTGGGGGGAAAATTAAACATTGGGGAAAGGCAGTATTTCTTGAGAATGTGCTGTGTGGGGCTGGACACATGCTCTGCTCTCACTGCAGTGTATCCCGAAGTTAAGATACCATCAGCCCAGAGGATGTGCACTGCTGGGCCTCCTCCCCAGAGGTAGGATATTAACACATCTGGGTTGGCACCAAGAAGTTTCATTCCCTGCTAAAGTTGCAAGATCCAAACTGGTATTCAAAATCACTTGTGAATGAATCACCTTGAACATTACTTCCACTCTATCAAGTCAGGGGATAGAGAAACTGGGTGACTTTCCAAGTCCTCTGTGTTTCATTCTCTCCATGAGTGAGGGAATCTCCCCCTTTCCTCCAAGATGGCATGAGGAATGAGATTGAAAGGAACAATCCAGATCTTGGTAAATATTAACAACGCTGGCTGTGTGTTTTCTGTGCTCTCCCCTCCCCCTCTTTCTCTCTTTCCCATATTGAGAATCCCTCCACTATGGAGTCAGCCTTCTGTGATAAAAAAACAAAAAAACATTTCTCCGCTTGTCAGAGTCTTACTTTTCTCTTTCTCTTATTGAGTGAGAATGAGCTGACTCAGAAACAGCGACTGCATAGTTTTAGTCACCACCAAGAATCCTCGGCAAACTGACACTAGGCACTGCTAGGAACTCTGCAAATGAATTCAGCTCTGTGGTCTCAGCCTTCCCTTCCATCCAGAGTGTGGCCTGAGTGAGCTGGGTGCTGAGAGCAGGCAGCAGAGCGAGGGAAGTGCCAGGTGTTTGACAGGGCCATTGGCAGCCTTTCCCTTCTAGTGGGATTCAGGAGAGGATTGACTCAGCATCTGCTAGCCGAGCACATCTGACCCACACTGGATGATGTGATGTGGAGACCACAGGGGCGCTGGCATCAGACCAGCCTCATCTGCATCTTGGAGCTGGGAATTTGTTGCTGTGACCAGCATCCCTCTGCACCTCCCAGGTGAAAGGCTCATGGGGCACCTCTGTTTCTTCTTCTGTGGGATGGAGGGCAGTGAGGGGAGGGATCATATTCTCTCTGTCCTGGGGTAATTATTAGGGTCTATAATGAGCTGGTGAGTGTCAAGACCATCATCTCGAGACCAAGAGTTTTCCAGCAATTTAATGAGATGGTTCAACAATTTATAGACTATAAATAAGCAGGTGAAAATAGCCAGACCAGTTCTTACTTATTGTTTTTTTTTATCACAAACAAAGGAAATCAGAGACAGGGTATGAGGAAGGGGGATGGACCTGATCAGGGGTCATGATTTGTCAGTGTGGTAAGCAACAAGTTGGACAATGAAATGAAGAGCACCCCCACAGAACCACATGAGGAGGCTATCATCTCATCTGTGACAGAGCTTGCATACTCTTGTCACCTCAGCGGGGAAAGGAGGGCCAGCTCAAAAACCAGGAAGAATAGCAACTCATATAGAAGAAGAGATTCAACTGGATCTTTATATTACTATTACCACTATATAAAAATAAACTCCAGATGGCTAAATGCTAAAACTACCTTCTTAAAAATTTTTAATAGAAAAGAGATTTTAAAAAATAGGGGAAGAGAATGGTTTCTTCAAAGGGATACCCAAGGAACTGGAGCAATAGCACAGTGGGTAGGGTATTTACCTTGCACACTGCCGACCTGGGTTCGATTCCCAGCATCCCATATGGTCCCCCAAGCACTGCCAGGAGTAATTCCTGAGTGCAGAGCCAGGAGCAACCCCTGAGCATCACTAGGTGTGAATCCAAAAAGCAAAAAAAAAAAAAATTAAGTCACCAGTTGAACAGTATATTGTAATAAGCATATTAACAAAGGATTAGCATAAAATATCAAGAGCTTTTTTTCCTATATGTAGAGACTATATTCCTTTTAAAATTGATTTAGGGGCCAGAGCAATAGTACAGCAGATAGGGTGCTTGCCTTGCTTGCAGAAGAACTGTATTCTAGGTCTTATACTTCATATGGTCCACCAAGACCTGCCAGGAATGATCCTTGAGTGTAGAGTCAGTAGTAAGCCTGAGTGTGGCCCCCAAACATATAACATATATATATAATATAATACATCATGTATATTAATGTTACATATACATATATTATGAATTATAATTATTTAATATCTATAATGTGAGGCTTTGGCTTTAGGACCTAGTGATAGGCAGGCAAAAAATCATCATAGAGGAGGTAGAAAAGTGACAATCTGTCTAATATGATACTGAAACATTTGGTAAAATTGTCACATGGGATACTTGGAAGGTAGAAGGTATATGGCTTTGGGAGAAGTTTGGAGACAGAATGTTATTGGAGCAAGTCAGTTGTGCTCAACTTTATAAAGTTCAAAAAATGGTGGCAGAAAATTACTGGCCCATTGTCAAGCATAATTGAAAGGAATGGTTAAAAAGCAAAATTCAACTGGATACATTTCAAGGCGCTTATTGACTTTGTTGGGTTATTAAATCAGGCAAAAGACTTGCAGACAAAAAGGAGCTGAAGAGCTAGGCAAAATGAAAGGCTTTTGTAGACAGGAGTCTGGGTCAAGTAAAGCATAGACAGTTGCATGAAGTTAACTTTCCTTAAGCAGACACTAATGCTACTGCAGTGATTCCTGATTGATTGGCTCAGGGTAACATTCCTGAGAGGGGCTGACATCAATATGAACTCATATGAACTCATACTTTCAGTTGGGCAATATGAAACTTAACACAAACACTGCATCTTGGGCCTGTTTTCTCTTTTATAACAGAAATGATATAAAAAGTCTAGAAATTTTTGGGCTAGCATCGTTTGTTTAAAATGATGCAGTCAGCTCTCGTTTCTAGTCTCTGGGTAGGACACTTGCTTTGTACACAGCAGACCTGGGTTTGATCCCTGGAACTCGCTATGGGCCCTCAAGTTCATCAAGTGTGATTTCTACATGCAGAGCCAGTAGTAAGCCTTCAGCACCACCAGGTGTGACACAAGAAACAAACAAACAAACAAAAAACCTAAACTGCGGCCTGCAAAATATTTTCAAAATAGAACATAGCTCCAGGGACAAAAATTCATATAGAAACAAGGATGAGAACATTTAGTCTTCTTGAGATCTGACCAAACTATGGGTATGTCTGCTACTCCCTTTGTTAAGATCTCTGATGAGATTAAGATGGTCCAGAGACTCCTGACAGTTGAATAAAATGACTCATGGAAAAGAAATTGAATCTCATTAATCCTGGGATTGTCAAAGCACTTTGAAATTATATCTAGAGAGGAGAAAAGAGGTATGTCTCAGAATGAATTGTGGGTTTGATGACTGATACTTCAAAAAAGTTTTTGAGAGTTATATTGCTAAAGTTTAGATGTTTCTAGTTTAGATAAAATAAAGTCTTTCAGTCCATAAATGATTTTGAGTATTCTAGAGGCAGGAAACAGGCTGATGATTTAGATAAAAAGAGACACAAACGTCCAGAAGAAATATGCCAAAATACAGAAGCAGACATTTCACAGAAGAGGAAACTTATGACTGATAGATGTCATTAGAGAAAAGTACAGGAATAAGTGAACACAAAGAAGAGCTTTAGGGAGAGACTGGAGCGATAGCAGGGTGGGTAGGGCATTTGCCTTGCACATGGCCAACCTAGGTTCGATTCCCAGCATCCCATATAGTCCTCCGAGCACCGCCAGGAATAATTCCTGAGTGCATGACCCAGGAGTAACCTTGAGCATTGCCAGGTGTGACCCAAAAGGCATAAAATAAAATAAAATAAAAAGATGAGCTTTAGTGGCAGTTGGGAAAGATATTTACTATCACAGGCTGGAGGATAAACTTTGAAGAGAGGAAGGCAGGGTTTGGTTCTATACCCAAAAGAGCTAGGACAAGGTAACAGTTCATAACACTCTGATAGTTTTTCTAGAAACTCATGAAGGAGAACGATGAGCATGCACAACTGATGTATATGAAATGAACATATATAGCATGTACAGAAAATGGTGGAGTAAGATCAATGTCATACTCCGTATGACATGGAAGTATGACTTTGAAGAGAAGGATGACTGGAGGGTGACAATGTCCCATTGTGCTGTCTCTGCTGACTGGTACTGTCTAGTCAGGGGCCTGGGGTTCTGATCAGTAAAAAAAAATATTCTTGGGGCCAGAGCAATAATACAGTGGGTAGGGTACTTGCCTTGCATCCTGCCAACATGAGTTTGGTTTCCAGCATCCCATACGGACCCATGAGTCCTGCCATGAGTGATCCCTGAATATAGAGCCAGGAGCAATCCCTAAGCACCAATGGGAGTGCAAACCCCACTTTCCCCTCCCCTTGTTAAGCCCGGGATTCTGGATTCCCAAGCAGTGAGATGGACAGAAACACTAACTCAATAATGCAAAAGCAGTAGGAGTTTTATTCCAGTTAACTGGGGTCAACTATCTCACCCACAGAGTTGTCTCTTGATAGCGACCCGGACTTCAGGCAGCAAGCAGATTATATAGGGTTTCATTACATAGGCAGTACATGCCTTATTGTTTCAAAAAGAATCTTACTTAGTTACCAAACAAAGATGTTTTGGCAAGTGTCTAGGGTAACAGTGGTTAGGCAACAACTAAACAATAATTTTCAGTATCAGTACCAATTTTATGATTACATAGACTTCTCGTTCTTTTAGGGTTAACCAAAAGCAACTTCTGGGGCATTGTGAGAATTGATTAATTGAGCCCACTTGCTGAGCCCAGGAACTTTCCCAGGTGGGTTCAGGTTGGCTAGTTATGCATTGTTTTTTTGCTGGGAAACTGAATCTGTTTCAGTTCCAGGAACTGAACCTGAGGCCCACCTGATTTTTCTAATTTCTGTCACCTGTCATGGCGTCAGTTTCGCCCTTACACCCCCACCCCAATGTATTTTTTAAAGAAAATTTAAAAAAGTATCATGCTAAGAGAAATGAGTCAGAAAGAGAGGGATAGACATAAAAAGATCGCATTCATGTGGGGGACATAAAGTAACAAAATAGGAGATTAATACCCAAGAATAGCCGAGATCAGTACCAGGAGGATTACTCCATGGCTTAGAGGCCAGCCGGGCATTCTAGGGAAAAGGGCAGCTCAGATAGAGAAGGGAGCACCAAATAAAGGGTGTTTGGAGGATACTCCTAGGATGGGAGATGCATGTTGAAAGTAGACTATGGACCGAACATGATTGCCACTCAATGCCTCTTTTACAGACCACAACACCCAAAAGGAGAGAGAAAAAAAAAGGGAATGCCCTGCCACAGAGGCAGGGTGGGATGGGGGGGATGGGGGTGGGAGGGATACTGGGACTTATGGTAGTGGAAAATGGGCACTGGTGGAGGGATGGGTATTTGATCATTGTATAATTGAAACCCAAGCACAAAAATTTGTAAGTCTACAACTGTACCTCATGGTGTTTCACTAATCACGACGATCACGACCATCCTGTTATTCGTCGATCGCCTCGAGCAGGCCCCAGTAACTTCTCCTTCATCCTAGCCCTGAGATTTTTAAGAAAGTGCCATATTCAAGGCTCTTTAGGAGAATGAGACCCATTCAATGTCGTACTGAGTATGAATGAATAATGGGTCTCATTCTCATTCACTAATTAAAAATATAAAAAAAAACCATATAAAGTTCCCAAGACCTGTGTCCAGAAATTCTATTTTTAAAACTTTTTAAAATTTTTTAAAATGAATTATCGTGAGGTACAGTTACAGACTTACAAACTTTCGTGCTTAAGTTTCAGTCATACAATGACTGAGTACCCATCCCTCCACCAGTGTTCATTTTCCACAACCAATGGTCCTAGCATCCCTCCCACCCCATCCTCCCACCTCACCCCACCTCTGTGTCAGGACATTCCCTTTTGCTCTCTCTCTCCTTTCAGGTGTTGTGGTTTGCAAAGAGGTATTGAGTGGCCCTCATGTTCAGTCTATAGTCTACTTTAAGCTTGCATCTCCCATCACAAGCGGGCCCTCCAAAGTATTCTTAAGTTTCTGTTATGGTCTAATCAGAGCCAAAAGAATGCAACATGTTAGCTCCCCCCTCCCCCCTCCCGGGTTATCAGTCCTCCAAACTACAAGCTGCCTCAGGACAGTCAGTTTCAGCTTTCCCTAACTCCAGAGATTCCTTCTAAGATTTTTTTTTATTCTTTTTCAAATAAAAATGACTAGTTTGCCAAAGAGCTTTGACATATGGGCACAAAGGTGCTTCCCTTACATGCTGCCAACCCCAGTTCTATCTCTGGTACTGAATACCACCCCCCAAGCACTTCCAAGATTGACTCCTGACTAAGCCCTGAGTGCAGCTGGTTTTGGCCTCCAAAAAAAAAAAAACAGCAATAACAACAACAAAATTTTAAAAGGCTTTTCCGTTGATTTGTGATAAAATGTTTCTTGTCATTACTCACCAGGAATTTGCAAATCCAGTGCACAGAGATCTTGACTCAAAATAATTCTGTGAGAATTGAAGAGCTGGTACAGTGGCTAAGGGTCTATGTACAGCCAGTTGTGACCGCCAAACCAGACCAAACAAGCAAAACCCCCCAGGAAAACACAGAATCACTGGAGGAGTAAAAAATGGAGAACGTCAACAATACCAAGTGTTGGAGAGAATGAGGATGAGGATCTTCATGATCTTGTCTGTTGAAGACTGTAGTGAGGCAGAATAGCCATCAGATAGATCAGTGAGAACTGTTTCAAAGCCTGGGTCCCGGTTCAGAGGTGGTGGCCACGGGCAAGTGGGAGGAGGAGTGACAACCCAATTGGTCATTTTAAAACTTGCTTACATGGGGCAAAACCATATCAGAATCTAGCTAAGGGTGGAAACGGGTCATATATAAACATAAGAATAGGAAGCATGGTACTGGAGCTTTAGTGAGGGGCTGGAGTGATAGCACAGCAGGTAGGGTGTTTGTCTTGCACGCGGCTGACCTAGGTTTGATCCCCAGCATCCCATATGGTCCCCTGAGCATCGCCAGGAGTAATTCCTGAGTGCATGAGCCAGGAATAACCCCTGTGCATCGCCAATTGTGACGCCAAAAAAAAAAAAAAAGAATAGGAGCAGGCAGACGGAGCAAATGACAGTGAGACAGACTGACAGAGGGCAGGGGTGGCACAGGCAGGCAGGCAGGCAGGCAAAATACTTGGACCAATGGCAGGAAAGATGACAATGCAGACAACACAGAGAGGGTTAATGGGCAGACAACTGAGCCTGTGGAGAAGGTACAATCAGCAAGTTCCACAAGTGCAGACTGATGGAGAACAGAGAGTAACAGAACTGTGGAGCTATGAGTGAAGAGAGTGGCAAACCGCAGAATGAGCAGTGATTAGGGATGCTGTCCCCAAAGTGGGAGTTCCTGTTTCTGCAGCTGCTGCAGCCCATGGTGATAGATCTACATGAACTCTAAAATAAAGAGCTCATAAGTCAGCAAAGTGCCATCATGCCAGAGGCATCTGGCGGCGGGCACGTAATAGTCTTACACAACACGGTCCACAAATACTCAAAGTTAGTTGGTCAGTTTCAATGAAACAGTTGTGTCTCCCTGAGGAAGGGTTAAAGCAAATATTTTAGGAATTTTACAAACTAGAGTAAGTCTGTCAATGTGTCTTCTATGCTGGTGTCATCTATACATTTAGACAAATATACAATGTCATTAAATTTTCCTTATCTTCCCCCAACCAGATTGTTCTTCTAGGAACTGGTGTTCCAAGGTGAAGAACCAGATGTTCTATTCGTCCTTGATGGTTAAGAGTTGACCTGATCTGAGGTGGTTTATATTTAGCTGCCTCTTTGCAGAGTTTGGAATCTTCTGGTGTAGCCTCTTCACAAAACAAGACCAACTGTGGGTGTATTGGCTTCTGACTCACTTGTATAGAAAAAATGATGATGGTTTCAGGCCTTATTTCTTTGACAATTTGTGGTCCATTTGATACTACACGAATTTTTTAGATACTCTTGATATGGGGCACACAGGAACTCAAGTGTTTCTAAGAAGATCCCAGGACCCTACCAACAATTCTCAGCCATCTTGACTGGTGTTCAATGCAAGGGCCTGAGAATGTGATGCTACTCCAGCCTTGCTATGCTGGAGATTACCTGGACCATCCCTGGCTTCCAGGACCACACCTGGTGGTGTGAGTGTAGCACCAAGTGATGCCAAGGATAGAACTTGTGCCCAGCGCATGCTATGCATGTGCTCTACCACACTATTTCCTGGCCCCGAACACAACAGTTTACAATGACAAAATCTGAGTGAAAACTCAAAGGCCCACTAAGAAAGTATTGATTAAACAGAAATATTCTTCATTCCTTTAAAACTATAAATATGGGGCTGGAGTGATAGTGCAGCGGGCAGGGCGTTTGCCTTGCACGCGGCTGACCCGAGTTCAATTCCCAGCATCTGATATAGTCCCCCAAGCACTGCCAGGAGTAATTCCTGAGTGCATGAGCCAGGAATAAATCCTGTGCATTGCCAGGTGTGACCCCAAAAAGCAAAATGAATAAATAAATAAAAATTTAAAAAATATATATATAATAAAACAGGTTAGATAAGTAAGCTATAGAATGAGAGAACAATATGGATGTGTATGAACAAAATACTATTGGGCTGAATAGTGTCTCCAATTTTAAACAGAATGATCACTTTTTAGTAATCATAGATAAAGTAAAAATGTGAACATTTTAGAAACACAAATCTGTTTTTGTTGGTTTGTTTTTGAGCCACACCTGGTAGAGTTCAGGACTTAGTCCTAGCTCTGAACTTAACCTAGGAATCACTCCTAGTGGGGCTCAGGGTGCTGGAGATCAAACCTGGGCTGGCTGCTTGAAAGGCAAACACCCTACACACTGTATTATCACTCCAACCCCAAACATATATATTCTTTTAAATGAAACAAGTCCACATTTCTATCTTGCCCACAAAGACTTGATATCTGATAGAACTGTTAGATTAGCTTTTCACAGAGGGATTGTGAACCAAATAGTCTGGGATTTAGAGGCATCACTAATGGGGTCATCTTCATGATAAGAACCCCATGTTTTTCCCTATTAGAGCTGGCTTTACCTGGCCATTACTTTCCTTCATCTCAAGACCTTGTCCCATCCTCCTTTTGACTACTAAATCTTTCCATTTTATACATTTCGGGGAGGAGGCTCTAGGGTCACAGTAGGCAGTACTCAGGGTTTATTTCTGGCTCTGAATTTAGGATTCATTCCTGACAGGCTCCAGGGCCTATAAGGGATGCCCGAGACCCAACCTGGGGCCACCACATGCAAGGCAAGTGCCTACCAGCTGTACTATGGCTCCAGACCTATATTGTACATTTTTTTTGTAGTGCTTTTCTCTTTGCAGATGGGATGCTGCTATCTAGTTCATGGATCTTTAATAAAACTGATTAGATCTTTTAAACTGACTTTGTTGGGTTTTTAAAAAAATTAACAGATTAAAATCAGAGAAATGAGAAAGTGAAAAGGTTTGAGATATTACCTTGGGTTGGAGGATTTAGGGAAAAGATATGGAGGGGGAGGGGTAATTGACCTGGATTTACAGCACTCTTAAAAAGTGAAGCGTTTTTTAAAAAAATGTTTTATTGTTTATTTAAATTCATAGATTATTAGAGCTCTCAGTCAATATATTAGACATTCAGATTTTTGAACTCTTGAAAAATAGAAATTCATAATAGGTCAGATCTCTTTTTTCCCCCAGACTTAGTTTTGCAGGGGAAGGGTGATCGTAAGCGAGATAGCAGAGGACAGACTGCTTTCTGATGGGAGCATAGACAAGGGATTTTAAACTCTTACCTAGAGGGTTTGAAAATCTTCCCATTCCAGTAGCTCTCTAGTTTGCTTCCAAAACTTTGCACTTGATTCTTAGAAATGGAAATTGCATACAGGTCTGTGCTTACCTAACTGGGACTTAGGCAATTGGACTGTGACTCAGGGAGATGAACGAACGATACAAGCCTAGGGGAAACGAATCACTCAAGGCCTAAGTGGTGAATAAATAACACAAAGCTATGGTGAAAGAGCTGTTCATTTTTTTTACCCCAGGAAGGCACTGGACTTGGCACTATAGAAGCCTGCTATGCTATCTCTCCAGCCCCTGTACTCCTGGAGAATTTACAGGCTGGGCTTCTTAAGGTCAGTCATCATTCTATCTTATTTGCCCTAAGTTATATTATAATCTTTATTCTTAAGGACTGGGTACTGTGTATGCGCATGGGTTGGGGAGGGGGAGTAAGGGGAGTAGAGGGGTGGGTCTTGGTTTCATCTCTGGAGCTACTTCCTGCTGAGTTGGAACATATACCCAGACTATATTCAGACTATAACCAGACTGGCCCTCTTGATGGGGAGATGGTTGGAATCCTTGATTTAGAGTTAGAGACAGCTCTATAAAAATATGCACTGTAACACTTTCTTCCCATTGTTCATTGATTTGCTCTAGTGGGCACCAGTAATATCTTCATTGTGAGACTTGTACTGTTTTTCGAATATCAAATACATCATGCGGAGCTTGCCAGGCTCTGCCGTGCGGGTGGGATACTCTCAGTAGCTTGCTGGGCTCTCCAAGAGGGATGGAAGAATAGAACCCGGGTTGGCCCTTTGCAAGGCAAACGCCCTACCCACTGTGGTGTCACTCCAGTCCTCTATAAAAATAAAAAAGAAAAAAAAATTAAAGGTTAATATTGAAGCAAATGAAGAATCCAATCAGGAACTCTGAGATGTACCAGCAGAGTATCATTTCTAGGTCTCGGTCAAATCATCTTCATAGGTCACCCACACTCAGGAAAATGCCTGGCATGATTAGGATTAGTAAAGCCTGCTATGAGCACATATACAGCATGGATGTTCATGTTCCACCAACCCCACTAGGCAGCCTTCAAGCTGAGCATGAAGTCCACTTGTTCTGCATGGCATAAGAGATGATCCTTCATAACTTAATTTCTCAGGGAGCCAAGGACTCAGGCCGAAGTAAGGGATTGTTCTTCGCAGGAAAGAAAAGTCAGTCCTAAACTTGGCACAGTCCTAACCTTCCAGGTTTGTTGCCTTTTGTCCAAGAAAAGAATCTTAGGAGATGGTGGAATAGTCAGACAAGAAAATTGTATTAAACAAAATTTACTTAGAAAGATATAAGGGGAGGTAGAGAAAGTATGTGTTGGAGAGATAATACAGGCTTCTCTGGAGTGGAAAAAGAAGAGAGAGATACATGTTCAATGGAAAACAGGGCTGAAAGAGCAAGTCCAGAATGGCTTAGAGGAGGGGATTATATACAATTTTCTTTTCTTGGATTTCTCTCCATACATAGAACTTAATCTGCAATATACAATTCCTCCAAGTTTTTTTTTCTTAGATTTCTCTGCAAACACAGAACTTAATCTGGGCACTGTCACAGGGAATGTTTTGCATTGTGCATGCTCTTTTCATAAACTCATCATGACCTTTAGATTCTTCTGTAAATTTTCCTTTTCTGAGGGAGTCACTCTTCTCAGAGTAAGGCCTTGGATTTCTGCATCAGGTGTTGCCTCAGATTTTCCATCTCCAAAGAGCACAGAATTTGCATTTCTATGGCACATGGTCTTTATGACTTTGGGCTACTTCAGGGCAGGGTTATCTCTTCTTAAATTCTATTTTTTCCAAAAAGCACCAAGACCATCCCAACCCTCTTCCACCTGCCTGCCTACAACACTTACAGTCTTTAGGTTGGACTAACAATGGCAGGAACAATTTTTCAAGTTTTCTTTGTGAACTAGACTGGTGCCGTCAGGAGACCAGGCTGAGTCGGTAGGATCCAAGGGGTTTTAAACCATGATCTTTAGGACTGCCTAAATTTAATCAATACAAGTCAACTAGGAAAAAAGTGGAAATTCTTAGTTCAGAAAATTACAGTCAGACATTCGAAAAATTCAAGATTCATTCCAGTTTATGTGCAAAAAGCAAAGACATACAAAACTGATAGAAAACTGGTCCTGGTTGTCTTTGGCTGCTGGAGCCCTGGTCGGGGCGGGGAGGAAAGTTCAACCCGCTCTCCTCCAAGGGGCCCCAGCGACGAGGTCAGTCAGGTGTGGGGGCAGGAGACTGCACTGTTCTTCTTCCAGGAGCTGGTTTTTATAGTCTCTGAGTCTTGGCCGCTGATGGGATTACATGCCGCCAGGGGGCCAGTTGGTGGGTGTGACCCCCGCCTACTGGAATTTGGAGGATCTGGGTGGAGGATGCTCGGCCCAAATCCGAGTAGGCTTGGAGATCTCGGCCCCGGAACCTGCGTGACTTTGTCCCTCTGCCAGTACCTTCAGGTGTGCGGAGAGTGATCTCAGCATGGTGGTGGCTGGTCCTGGAGGTCTTTGGCTGCTGGAGCCCTGGTCGGGGCGGGGATTTATAAGAAAAAGGGTTTTATAAGAAAAAAGTATTTGTGGACACACAAACGAATCTCAGACCTGAGCAACCTGCTGCAGAGATGACTCTGAACTTTGCAATAGGCCATTTTTGCTGGACCAGTCCAGTTCGGGGCAGGTGCCATCCCTCCGCCTGCCCTCTAGGAATCCCGGTGGCTGCCATCTTCTAGAACTCAGTGAAAAGCTCCAGGTAGGAGTGGTGGTGGAGGGAAACACCAGGCCTTATGAGACAGGGGAGGAGTCAGTCCTTCTCTTCCCCCCTCCCCCCACAATGGGATTCTGAGATGATGCTCACATGGCCACCGTCTACTTAAGTTCCCATACGGCCATGATCTAGAGACACACAAATGGAATTTCGGACTCAAGCAACTTGCTGCAACGATCTCTCCAGACCCTAATTATTAAAAATTTAGAATTCCTAGAGAGAGACTGCATGACATAATATTGTATCCATAACAAGCAGTACAAAACACATTGTCTAGCATTGTAATGAGGGGGAGAAAAAGTATTTGCATCAGGATCCACCGCAATAATTGAGTTGGGGGGTTAATTAGTCAATCCTTGAGGTTCCAAAATGTCCTGGGGTTCTTGTTAGTAGTGTAGTCACTTGTTGGCATGCTAAATTTTGTTCATATAACCAGTTTCCAAATTATTTATAACCCAGAAAACGTCCTTTTGGATTTATGCAAAAACATTGTCAGAAGCATGAAGATATTAAGGGCATCAAGAAGAGAGAAAAAGAAGTAGTTTAGTACCACTCAGGATAAGAGGTTATCAAGCAGCTTGTCCCAGCTCAAAAGGGTATTTTTCAAAATAGCAAGAGTACAAAAAATATAGTTTAAACAGGAAAACTTTAAAACGATATTCATCTTCAATGGTCCAATCAGTTCTATGCATAAATTTCTGTTCTACTGCAATTGTTATAGTCTCCAGTTTTACCAAAAGTGCTACTATTTTATCTTTGATTCCGTGACAAAGCTATACTCCAGAACACCTATCAAAATCATTTTTCTTTTTAGTTTAAGAGCTGTGATTTACAAAGTTATTGACAGTTGAGTTTTATGCATATAATATGTCAACAGCAATCCCATCACCGATGTCAACTTCCCTCTACCAGTGTTCCCATATTCCATCCCTCCCCTACACTACCTTCCACCTGGACAGGCACGTTACAAAGTTTAGTGGTTGCAGCTTAGACCTCATGCTGTCAGTGTTGTGAGTCTGTGATTTGGATTTATAACTATGCTCTACCACTCTCTTACATCATCAGTATTTGAAGACCCAGTTCCTATTTCTCCATTATTCTCCTTTCTCATCTTCTAACTTCCCTCCTTGATTCCTTTCCTTTTCTGCTCTTCTCCCTAAAATCTGGAGTAGAGAGTGACATAGGCATCCCCTTTTACTATGTTATATTTCCTTAAAGTCTTTTTTCCTTTTCTCCTCGGTAGCTTGCCAAACTTCTCTGAACACAAGGCAATATCACAATTCTATAAATTACAAAAGGCTTAAGAACGCTCACAATTATAGATCTCATTCTAACACAATTTTCAAAGAAGTTTGCTCAATTTTATCATGCAGTTTTCTAAAATATTCAAACATACTGAAGTTTCCAGGAATTCTGTAGAATTTTAGAATACCCACATGTTTACCCATCTAGGTTAAATATTTCTTCATATATGACTATTCTTCCCATGTAGTTTTAATATACCAAGCAGGGCTTAATTTGTATGCATTTCTTTTTTCACAAGAAGGAAAGCAATTAATAAAGCATGCTCATCTAAGACCTCCCATATTTCTTTCCTCTTCAGTCGCACTGTAGCACTGTCCTCCCATTGCTTGGGCGGGCCCAGTAACATTGTGAGACTTGTTGTTACTGTGTTCAGCATATCAAATATGTCATGGGTAGCTTGCCAGGCTTTGCTGTGCAGGCGAGATACTCTCGGTAGCTTGCCAGGCTCTCTGAGAGGGGCGGAGGAATCATTTATGATTAAACTTTTATTTTTAGAATTTTGATTTTCAATAACTTTTGTCTTATAAGTATTAAAAGTCTTAAAACTTTAATACACACACACACAAAAAAAAACAAAAACAAAAACAAAAAAACTTTGACACAGATAACATGAAATCATGCTTAATTACCCCTTTAAACAAAATAGCAAAGATTTCAAAACTGCAAAAAGACTTAGTTGTCTTAAAGTAATACTAGGTTTATTTCATAAACTTTTTTTTCTTTAACCATAAACAATGATAAAACTATTGCCCTGGGAAAAGTGACTCCCAAGGGTAGCTTATGTGAAGTGGAGAAAACAGGTGGCAGCCTTAAGGTGTTGACTCCTTCCCTCTCTACCTAGTGCCTCAGTTTTTCCATCTCCAAAGAACTTAGGATTCTCATCTCAAAGGAAGTTCCTCATGCCTTTGAACTAGTTCAGGGCTGTAGATTTCCTCTTAGTTTCATTATTACCCCAAAAACTCATTACCAGGGCCTCCCTACCTACCTGCTGTGGTAATTTCATTATTTCCAAGAAATATTACACTGTCATATTGTCTCCTTTTCTGTTTTCTTTTTTATTGGTATTTTGGGGTCACACCTTGGTAGGCTGAGGTACATATGTGGTGTGGCGGAGGTGAGGGTGGCCTGTTGAGTCAGGGTCAGCAGCATGCAAGGCAAGCACTCAGCCCACAGTACTATTGCTCAGGCCCCAAATCACCTTTTTATTTTCAACAGAGATTGAATCAGATAATATTCTCCCCCAGCAGTGAACGAGGATTAGGCATTTGAGATAAGGTAAGCATGGAAACACTGTCCTTATCTTTTTAGCCTTTGGAAAGAATGAAGCCAGCTCCTAATAACCAAATGGGTGTGTTTCAACTGCCACTGGGACCCAAACACCCAGCTTGCTGAAACCTGCTCTCCACAATATTGCCCAAGACACCCATGGGAGGTTCATGTCTGGTCTTCCTCAGAGGAACTGTCCTGAATAATACATTCTCTCATAAGTCACTGTTTTGCTCTTTGAGACAGAAAAATGGGATATACTATGCAGAAATAGATAAACTAGTGCTGCATTCAGATAGATAGAGGGGGACCCTAGGGTAATGAGTTTTAGGGAAATGGTTAAACTAAGAAGAAATTGCATAGCCCAAAAGTATGAGGAACACATGTTTTTGAGAAGCAAATCTTCAACTCTTTGGGGATGGAGAAACTGAGGTAATGTTATTTGTGATTCTGTCTCAGGTGTAATAATGCCCCAACACTGTTCCCTCACTTTTGTCCGCATCCCTCTGCCAGTGTCTCCTATTCCCTCCCATCCTCCGCTCATACCCCCAGCATGCTTCTACGGTAAACTAAGTAAATTTCTTTAAGTAAAACTGCTAAATTTCACTATTTCACCTCCTCCTGAAGTTCTTTTCTTATTTAAAGCCAATTGAATTGGTGCCTTCAACCTCCATCCAGTGGAGCTCAGTAGCAGAGAATGAGACAGGCAAACAAAGAAACAAGCAAACATACATGGACTGAACTGTCCAATCTTTAGGGTCACCTGGGCAGCCACCTGGTTTCACAGGTCGGTCAATTTGGAGTGGGCCACCCCCTACATGTAATCCCATCAACGGCCAAGACCAGAGACTATAAAACCCTGCTCCCGGAAGCGGGTGGCCGCATTTGTGGCCACGCAACATCTTATTATCTAGGTCTTACTCTGGAGAACTTGGCAGGCTACCAAAAGTATCCTGCCCACACGGCAGAGTCTGGCAAACTCCCCGTGGCGTATTCAATATGCCAAAAACCAGTAACAAGGATGGGTCTCATTCTCCTGATCCTGAAAGAGCCTCGAATGCGGCACTTTTAAAATCTCAGGGCTAGGACGAAGGAGACGTTATTGGGGCCTGCTTGCGGCAATCGATGACCAACAGGATGACAGTGATACAGTGATACCCCCTACATGGGTTGTTTATATGAGGCAGAGAGAAGAGAGAAAGTCACTTTCTCCTGATTCACCTCTGCAACCCCAGGACTAGCTGGGAAAGTCTGCAGTGAGTCCCTGTGTGGCATGGGCCAGAGAGCTGCCAGCCCCACCAGGTGACCATCAAGCCACACCCAATGTTCACTTGGTCTCAGCAAGGGAGTTGATCCCTGCCACCTGATACCTTGTGGAGTCACAGACTCAATTTGGAGTGAGGAATTGCTCTTTGCAGGGAAGGAAAGTCAGTCCTAGGCCTTACCCAGGGTAACTGGGCTCTTATTTTGTCTCGCAGAAAAGAATTTCAGGAGCAGATGAGCAGTGAAGTAAAACAGATTTAATTTGGACAGTTTTAGAAAGGGGAAGGAGGGAGAGAAAGAGAGAGAGAGTGAGAGAGAGAGAGAGAAATACACTCAAGAGAGAACTTGGGCTTCTTCAAAAGTGGAGAGAGCCCCTACACACATCTTAACATTAGATATGAAAGCATGAAAATCATATCAAGAGGGGAGATATGGGCAACACATGTGTTTAGGCACTACGTGTGCTTGACCACATGGGCACAAGCAGCACATGGATTCGGACAGCATATGCACATCCTTCCTTTGTTCAAGGTGGCTTTTATAGGGTTTCTCCAATCTGCCCCATGGGGTTGTGGTGGGGTTCTAGCTAGGTAAGACGAAGTCTTAGCTAAAAGAGGCACTAAGGACAGTTAGTAAGTACAGGGGGTAGAGTTGGGAATGGTTGATAATCCTCCTGGATAACTCCTTTTTTGTTCCAGCTGGATCTTCTCTCAGAGGGTGGATCCAGCCTTCTCAGGTCTGGGCTCTCTGAGGGTTAATCAGATTGAAGGTAGAAATTGAAAGTTCTTCAGTAATTTCCTTTAGTCCCTTTTTGTAGGGAGGGGTCTGATCTCCTCAGATCTGCTGCTGGAGAAGGTCTTAGCAGGTCTTGCTTTCTGTATCTGCAAAGTGGGTCAGACTTAGGACTGGTGGCTTTATTACTTCCCAGAGATTTCATTGCCATCACGGGGGTAGAGGGAGTGGGTGGGTGGGCTTCCCTAATCTGCCTGCTTACATCATATTACTCAATACAACATCACTCCGTCAATTTGCTTGAGTGGGCCCAGTAATGTCTCCATTGGAGACTTTGTTGTTACTGTGTTTGGCATATCGAATACTTCACGGGGAGCTTGCCAGGCTCTGCCGTGCGGGCGAGATACTCTCTCGGTAGCTTGCCGGGCTCTCCGAGAGGGGCAGAGGAATCGAACTCGGGTCGGCCATGTTGGCTGCGTGCAAGGCAAACGCCCTACCGCTGTGCTATCGCTCTCGGAGAGCCCAGCAAGCTACCGAGAGTATTCGATATGCCAAACACAGTAACATCACTCCACCACTACCTGAGCTAAAAGAGACACTAAGGACAGTTAGTAAGTACAGATCACAGATCACAGATCATCCTGTTATTCGTCGATTGCCTCAAGCAGGCCCCAGTAACGTCTCCTTCAACCTAGCCCTGAGATTATATTCAAGGCTCTTTAGGAGAATGAGACCCATCATTGTTACTGGTATTTGGCATATTGGGTACGCCACGGGGAGTTTGCCAGACTCTGCTCTGTGGGCAGGCTACATTCGGTAGCCTGCCAGTTTGTCAAAGTAGGAATGAGATGTCATAATAAGATGTCGCGTGGCCGCAAATGCAGCCGCGCGGTTCCGGGAGCTGTTTTTTATAGTCTCTGACTCTTGGCCGCTGATGGGATTACACGGCGCCAGGGGGCCAGTTGGTGGGTGTGACCCCCGCCTACTGGAATTTGGAGGATCTGGGTGGAGGATGCTCGGCCCAAATCCGAGTAGGCTTGGAGATCTCGGCCCCGGAACCCACGTGGCTTTGTCCCTCTGCTGGTACCTTCAGGTGTGCGGAGAGTGGTCTTAGCATGGTGGTGGCTGGTCCTGGAGGTCTTCGGCTGCAGGGGCCCTGGTCAGGGCGGGGAGGAAAGCTCAACCCGCTCCCCTCCAAGGGGCCCTGGAGTAAGTACATCAGCATGCAATAGATACCTGAAGGGAAGATCTGAGGCTGGGATATTTCACTTAACAATCAGAGGCATCTAAAAGACCCAAAACTGTTTATAGGATTCTTTCCTGGGGGCACATTTGCAAATCCTTTGTGCTCTAAAACCTAAATGTAGGGGAAAATCCAAAGGGTTTCTTGTTAGAGGGATGATTTCCCACAGTTTTTGTTTGTTTTTTTCTGCCAAGGGATTTCCCAGTTTCTTTCTTGCAAGGGAAGTCAAATGACGTAGATCTTAATTTTTTACTTCAATGTTCATCTACTCCTGAAATTCTTTTCTATGATGCAAGACAAGAACGTGGTAATCCTGGGTCCTGTTGTGACAGAGGCAGATGGGGAGAAAGTGACCATCTTCTCTCCTCCCTGCCTCACATAAGCCACTCGTGGAGGCCCACCAACTTCAGTTTTGGGGGACAAGGTTAAGAATGGATATTTTCCATAATGTCTTCGTCCCAAATTCTTCACTCAAGCAGGAGTTGATGAGACTTTTCTTGGGGAAAAGCGTGAGCTTTTGGTGTTCATTCTTAATTTCTTATCAGTCTTGTCATGCACTCCTGGTGCCTTTCCACCCGGGGATCCAACCTCTTTTCCCAGTCAGAATTAAGAGTATGGCCTCTTAACTGAGCAACTCATCTCGCGGACTAACTAGATATGAACGGGTCATAAATCACACAAGCAATGAACAAGTCTCACCAGGTTCTGTGAAATGGAACTGGGACACCTTACAAACATAAAGTAAAATCACTGTAAAACCTGTAACAGAATGGATCCTGGAATGTGTTTGATAGATTTGAGAACCCTGTCTGGCATAGACAGAAGGACAGAGATGAGTAAAGTAAAGGAAATAGGGGAAGTTTATTGTGGTGCATTCCTGGGCAGACTCCACGAACCTCTGGTGAGACTAGGGTCAGAAAAGGGAACCAAGACTAGTGGTACAGGTGTGCTTGGTCTGGTTCCTTTTATCTGTAGGGGGTGGGGGGTGTGATGATGAGGAAGCATGGAATGCAGCCTGATGGCCTCCTGGCGCCAGGTGGGCCATAAAAGTCCTGTCTACCATGCAAGGGGCCCCGGGTGATTTCTGTTTCCAGGAATGTTGCTCTCTCATCAGCTGGTGGCCATTTGGTCCCAGTTGCCATTTTGTGAAAACTGTGGAACTCCTCCCTGCCATACCCAAGAACTAAAGACTCTTGCATGAACTGTGCTTGTGTATATCATTCTTACAATCAAAAGTCTATTAAAGTCGATGGTGCATGTATCCTGACCTGGCAGTAGGTCTGCATGTATAATACACTTGCTGCCTCCTTACTTTTCCCGTGCTATCTGTTTCTGGTCTCAGTCTCAGAGAGTCATTTGTGCTCTAAGCCATGAATTCTGGATCTCAATGGTTTTCCAGGCATCTTTGATGTGCCTTTATGTTGGTTTCAGTTGCAGTGTTTTTCCAATAAACATTACCAGCCCTTCTTCCTTACCTGCCCCTCAACTCCCCAATCTCTGTGTGCAACAACAACAAAAAAGTTAAATCTGATAGGTCTCAGGGCCTTACCTGGAACAGAGGGACAGAGACAAGTAAAGTGAAGAAATAGGAGAAGTTTATTGGGGGTGCAGTCCAAGTCAGACCCTACCCATCCTCTAGTAAGGCTAGAGGCTAAGAGGATTTTAAGTTGTCTTGACAGGCAAGGTAACAAACACCAGTGGAAGTGGTAAACCCAGAATATAGTCTGGGGGCTACCAGGTTTGGGATAGGTGATAAATCCTGTAATCTAAGTCACTTGCTTTTCACTCACAAAGACCTGTATTATGTGGACCAAGAGATAGTAGAGTAGTTAAGGTGATGTAGGCAGGTAGATTAGGGAAGCCCCCCCACCCACCCAATCATGGCATTGAAATTTCTGGGAAGTAATAAACTTGCTAAGTTTGATCTATTTTGTAGATATAGAAAGCAAGACCTGCTAAAACCTTCTCCAGAAGCAGACCCTGAGGAGACTGGACCCCTCCCTACAGAAAGGGCCTGAAGGAACCCTTAACTTCTTCCTTTAATCTGATTAATACTCAGCTAGTCCAGACCAGAGAAGGTTGGACTCACATTTTTTTTATTCTGCTTTTTGGGTCACACCCAGGAACTCACAGGGGTTTCTCCTGGCTCTGCACTCAGGAGTCACCCCTGGCGGTGCTCAGGGGACCATATAGGATGCTGGGAATCGAACCCGGGACAGGCACATGCAAGGCAAATGCCCCATCCGCTGTGCTATCTCTCCAGCCCCTGAACTCACATTTTGAGAGAAGATCTAGCAGGAATAAGAAAAAGTAAGTAAGTAAAGGCCCTCCCGTTGTTCACCGATTTGCTCGAGCGGGCCCAGTAACGTCTCCACTGGAGACTTTGTTGTTACTGTGTTTGGCATATCGAATACATCACGGGGAGCTTGCCAGGCTCTGCCGTGCGGGCGAGATACTCTCGGTAGCTTGCCGGGCTCTCCGAGAGGGGTGGAGGAATTGAACTCGGGTCGGCCATGTTGGCTACGTGCAAGCCAAACGCCCTACCGCTGTGCTAGAAAAGGAGTTTCATGGGCTGGAGAGACAGCACAAGTGGGTAGGACATTTGCCTTGCACACAGCCGACACCGGTTCAATTCCCAGCATCCCATATAAGCACCGCCAGGAGTAACTCCTGAGTGCAGAGCCAGGAGTAACCCCTGTGCATCGCCAGGTGTGACCCAAAAAGGAAAAAAAAAAGTTTCAAAGAACACCACTCCCAATTCTACCTACTTAGCAGCCCTAGCAACAGACTCTTATCTAGCTAGAAAGCTCCATGTGGGGTGAATTGGAAAAACCATATAAATGCCACCTTGAACATAGGAAGAGCATGCATATGTTGACTGCACCCATGTGCTGCTTTTGCCCACGTGGCTGAGCATATGTGGCACCCAAGCACATTGTGTCACCTGAGCATATGTTGAAAGAATCCGTATTAGGGCATTAAGTTTTTGCTTGCTTCAGCTAACTTGCATTATTGCTTTCTGTAAAACTGCTGGGCTGCTTTGCAACCGGATGTAACTTCTTGTGAATGTGAGCAGAACAGGATGTAACTCCTTGGGAAACCAAGAGTGACAGGGTTCAGGCATATTCACTGTCCCTGGAATGCATTATTCCTATAAAGAATCCTGCAGATGTCTTGGGTGATGAGAACCCTGAAAATGTCTTTGGTGATGGATGACCCAGGATGCAGTGGCTGGAGGAGATTACCCAAGGCTTAATGTTCCCACCATAACCTTTCTTATGATAACAATCGATGTATGTAACTGCTGACTTCTGAATCTATAGGCTATGGAATGTGCGGGCTTTGTTGTAATGGCCGGTGAAGGCCCATATAAGACCCTCTTTGAAGAAGCTCGGGGCTCTCAGCCACTGCCCACTCTGGGGTATGCTGTGGAGCCCCAGCATGCTGGTCTAAATAAACCCCGTTTGTACTCCTGCAGGAATTGTGTCTGTCTGGTCTCTCCGCGCCTCCCAGGGCCAGGGGACTCCCGATCCCAACAATGTGTCACATACATCTCCCCTCTTGAGATACCACTTTTCATGCTTTCGTGTCTAATGCTGGGATGTGTCTAGGGGTTCTCTCTGTCCTTAGAGAAGCCTGCATTCTTTCTTGAGTGCATTACTCTCTCTCTCTCTCTCTCTCTCTCTCTCTCTCTCACACACACACACACACACACACACACACTCAAAAACCCTCCAAATAAAATCTATTTTCTATTTTACTCACTGCTTGTCTACTCCTGAAATTTCTGTGAGCGAGACAAGAACACAGAAACCCTGGATCCTAGGTGGCAGAGCTGGATGGGGAGAAAGTGACCATCTTTCTCCTCCCCGCTTCACATAAGTCACCCATGGGGTTCACTGACATCACTTGAACACCACCAGGAATTATCACTAAGCACAGAGTGGGAAGTTAGCCCTGAGCACCAATAGGTGTGACCTCCCAAACAAAACAAAACAAAGAGTTTGATTATGATTAGAACACAAGATACCGTCCTATTTTGTGTTCTACACTTTACTCACGGGTACAAGAACCTGGAAAGAAAGCATTCACTCCCTGCCAGCGTCTCCAAACAAAACTACTTATACTTACACTCTTGTTTCCGGTTAGAAAATGGTTTTGTTTTACACCTGGGTGTGATGGTGTGGCTTCCTATGCAGCGGTGCTCAGGTGCCAAGGACCACACCTGTTAACCCTTGGCTCTGCTGTGCGGGCTGGATGGCTCCCTGCTGGTGCACAGACCTGTGGTGCTCTTTGGGGCCCCATGGCACTAGGGGCTAGGTACTAGGTACTAGGGCCACCCTGGAGGTGTCCAGGGGACACAGGACTGTGGCACCTGGGAATGTGTGTGCACAGGAGGGGTGCTACTCTAAGAAGTGCCAGGGATCAAACATAGGCCTTTGTATTCAACCCTCTGCATCCTCTCCCTACACCTTTGCTTCAGGTTTTGCTCAGAGTGTAATGTCAGATTAGATTCTAACACTGACCATTATCTTTATTTAGAATATTCCACCTGCCTTGTCTTTGCTCAAATGCTAACTCTTTAATCACCCCCTCCAGCTATAGCTCTTTGATGCTTCTTCCCTGACATTTCCTAGTATCTAGTTTATATAATTATCTTGAAATTATGTCTCTCTCCCCCAGGCTGTAATCTATAGAAAGCACAGACTCTGTGTATCTTGGTTTCTAGAACATGGGGGGAAAGCCGGGTATGTAATAGGGAGAGAGATTCTTTCATTTGAAGGCTTCATTGCTGAGGAAGGTTTTTGTTGCTGCTTTGTCTTTCTTTTGGCTGGGAAAGCTGTCACATACTGCATCAGGAGTAAGATTTACTACTGCTGTTTGTGTGTAGGCATTTCTAATTAGCGCAGCAATTGCTGCCATGTAAATGGATACTGCCGTGGTGTTTTTGAGTGCCATATTCTCTTTAGTGGGCTTAATCTGCTTCCAAGTATTTTAAAGTGCTCAAAATTGCTGTGCTAATTACAAACCCTGATAAATTCTCCATTAAAGCATATCTTCTCAGTACCTCCAACCCGATAATACTGTTAGAAGGAGTTATATAGGGTTGAGAGTAAGAAAACTGCACTTATTTAATAACTGTCTTAAATTTAACTTGCCTTCTCATGGATGTACTTGAATTAGTAAAGCCAGTCTGCATTTACCTGCTCCTTAATTACACAGGTGAGAGTTTGGCAGAGCCTTCCTGAGGGAAATTAAGATGTGGTGAAAGAAATGCTCACGTGTAGCCCTTTGTAGAAACTACACCTTCTTACATAGCTCATATCCACCTGGTGTGGATCTCCCTGTCACAGATTCAGGCTTGCAGTCTTGAACCCGAACTGTCCAACCCTTCCTGGGTGTGAGCTTGTCTTCATGAGCCTGATTTTCTTACATGTAAACTAAATTTAAATGATCATTCCACACCTTGTTTGTGAAGCTCAGATTAGAACTGGGTGTCAGAAATGTGGAAGTCATCCAGAGCTAGGGACATATAAGGGACCATTGAGGAAACTGACAGTCGTCACTTCCTGTCGAGACAGTCCTGTCCATCAGGATGTGGCTCAGCAATTCATTTGTAGCTGTTTATGTGGTTCCAGGAAATGACTTGAGTAGTGATGCTGGTGGGTCCTTGGGCGACTGTGATGTGGGGAGGCAAGAGACTCAGGAAGGGAATCTACCGTTTTCTCTCTATCCACCTTTGCCACTTGGAAATGGCTGGGATAATCTAGGACTATGAAACTTGCTCCTTGCAGTCAGTCCTAGACCTTGCCCAGGCATTTCCAGTCCCTGTCTTTCTATCACAGAAAAGAATTTTGGGAGGAGACAAGCAATGAAGTAAAAGAAGAAACAAAACAGGTTTTATTTGAAAGTTTTGAGGAGGCCAAGAGGTGGGAGGAAGGAGAGAGAGAGAGAGAGACAGAGAGAGAGAGAGAGAGACAGACAGACAGACAGACAGACAGGGCTATTGGGGCTACTGGCTTCATTACTTCCTAAGAATGAATTGCCATGGGGTTCCCTTCCCTATCTACCTGCCCACTTTAATATTATGGAAGAAAACAAAATCTAGTTGAGATGATAGAGAAGAAGGGGCAGAATTTTTATTTGGAAGTCTGGTATCAAGGAAACAGTCTGTAGGGTCTGGAGATTGCACAGTGGTTATGGTGCAGCCTTAATATGTATGTGACATGAATCAATTCACCCAGCATTACATGGAGCATGGCCAGGTGCAGACTGGCAGTTCTGCGCACCTCCAGGTGTAACCTTGCTAGTCCCAACTTGGGCAAGGAGAGGAGGGTCGCAGCCCCACATGGTAGAGCAGCTGGCACCCTCAGGCCTCTGCAGTGAACCAGCTGCAGCTTGCTTGGTGGCCACCCCCTCAACCTCCTGAGCACTTCTCAGGAGACTCTTCCCCTCAAATAGCCCCAGGGGAGTGGGACTGTCTAAAGGAGCCTGAGCATGGAAGACCTTGTGTTATGGGGACCAAAGTGTGAAGATTAAGGCTCTAGGCTTACTCTGTTAAAGCAGAGGGTGACTCCCTTCAGCATAGAAACAGCTCAGCAACACAACTAACGTTGAACAGAATGTTAAGCTAAATCGTCCTAGTGGACCAGTTTCCAGGCTAAGAACTCTGGAACCTTCTCTGAATGGGGGAAGGCAGATTTCCCTCCCACCTCCCAGCCCCACCACTAGAACATCCAGCAGCCGCGCCCCCCCCCCACCCCGCCCGCCCACACACACGTACCAACATCTTGGTCCAGCTTCACAACTCATCTCGAAAAGAACATGAATGTCTCTGAATCATCCAAGGAAGACCAGTCTGGGCTGAGAACTCTGGAATTTTTTTGGAACGGAGGAGGTAGATTTCCATTCCTGCTCGAAGGCCCAGGAGCTCCCACCCACTCCTAACATTCTCTGAGGTAGAAATGGCTCAGCACCACAACTGATGAGGATTCATCAAGCCACCAAACTGCCACCTTGTCCCAGTTTCATGGCTCCTCGAGCGTGGGGCCACATGCATGACCAGCCCACATCTCCAAATTTCATAATGTTGACAGCTCAGTAGGAACACAGAAGATTTGATGGGAAAGTTACAAAGGAGATCACCGAGCTCAGTGAGTGAAAACAATAACACAGATGGCTCAACTAGCACCAACCAGCTCAGTAAATCCTGTGACAATGACTCTGGTGACACCATTGTGAGGTATAACCGTTATCACAAATGGACTTTTCTTGATCCATTTTTTGATAGTTCCATTTGCCTTTTCATTGCAATCAGCAATATGAGGTAAATTTGTTTGTGTTACTAAGAGGCAGGCTTGGGTAGTAGGTGGGAAACTGGGGACTTTGGTGGAGGGAGGGTCACACCATGGGTGGCATTGTTTTTGGAACATAGAGGGCCTAAAAAAACTGTATTATGAACAACTTTGTAAATAACAGTACCATAAATAAATAAATAAATAGTAAATAAAAGCAGAGGGGACCTAGGTTTAAAGCTCATTTGGCATGGGCCAGCTCACTAGTGCCCTGCACAGGCATCAGCAGAGTCACATGTACAGTGTTGTCAGAGGGCAAACGCATGAGCACCCTGGGAGAGCTTAACCTAGAGCCCAGAGAAAGAGGGTGTGGGCAGGAGAGGAAGAGTATAATTTTTAATAACAGCAGAAGTTCATCCCATGATGAGATAGGCGAGGATGAAATACCCTCCCTGGAGAGAAGAGCAGATGCAGAGACCAGGTGAGTCTGGCAGAGGGCCAAGTGTGAGGGCAGAGTTAAAGTAGCATCAAGGTTGGGCAGGAGAAATATGTGAGGCAGCGCAGAGTAGGGTATGTCTCACTAAACATTGTCTACAAGTTCTTGGAAACTGGGACCTTGAGGGAAACAACCTGCCAAGAAACCAGTTTGAGGATAGTGTAATCGATCCTATGTCATATTTCCGGTTGTTTCTAATAGTGAACAGTTGTGACATTCATTCATTTACTTACCAACCCACCTCACCTAGGACAAAGTTGTAAGTGATTAGAGCCTATCACTCAGGACACAGGCTGACTCAACTCTGAACAGGACACCAATGCTCTCTCTCTCTCTCTCTCTCTCTCTCTCTCTCTCTCTCTCATACACACACACTTTGTGTGTGATCATTCTATGTCCGTCCCTCTCCTAACTTGGTTCATTCAGTCTTTCTAACTCCATATCCGTCTGTGTATCAGCAAATTTCATAATTTCTTTTTCTCCTTAATGGCTGTGTAGTATTCCATTGTGTATCATAATTTTTTTTGTCCACTTGTCTGTTCTGGGGCACCTGAGGTATTACCAGATTTGGCTATTGTGAATAGTGCTACAGTGGATATTGGGGTGTGGATGTCTTTTCTGTTGTGTGCTTTGAACCCTTCAGTTATATTCCTAGGAGTAGAATTGCTTGGGCAATGGAGACAAGCCAATGAGTCCCACATGCACATCTTTGCATCTTTGTTGGGGGTGTGGTAGGAAATCCCACAGATGGGTGGGAGGGTAGGGGGAAAAGGTACATATTCTGATTAGGCAGTGGTCCTTTTTTTTCCTCTGTCAATATTCTAATGAAATATTATCTTGTTTGTTTGCTTGGTTTTTTGAATTTTATTTGTAATGTATTGAACTGCGAGGTACAAAATAGCAAAGTTGTTCTTGATTGGGTTTCAGTCATACAATGTTCCAGCATCGGTCACTTCACCAGTGTCCACTTCCCTCCACCAGTTGTTCCCAGTTTCCCTAACTGCCCCCCCCCCCTTAGTCTGCCTCTTTAGCTGACTGTTTTCTGGGTTTTTTAAAAATCCTTTTAAGTACTGTGGTTTGCAACAGTTACTGAAAGGGTATCATGCGCATCTTTTTACCTCCTTTAGCACCTGGTCCTTATCCAGAGTGATCACTTCCCACCATCATTGTCACAATAGTTCCTTCTCTGTCCTAACTGCACTTCCACCATTGTGGCAAGCTTTCTACTAAGAACCATTCTTTCTATTGTCTTTGGGTATTATTCTCCTACTATGTTTCTTTATATCTTTCAAATGTGTGTGATCATTCTATGTCCGTCCCTCTCCTAACTTGGTTCATTCAGTTTTTCTAACTCCATGTCCATCTGTGTATCAGCAAATTTCATAACTTCTTTTTCTCCTTAATGGCTGTGTAGTATTCCATTGTGTACCATAATTTCTTTGTCCACTTGTCTGTTCTGGGGCACCTGAGGTATTACCAGATTTGGCTATTGTGAATAGTGCCACAGTGGATATTGGGGTGTGGATGTCTTTTCTGTTGTGTGCTTTGGACCCTTCAGTTATATTCCTAGGAGTAGAACTGCTTATTATTTGAGGACCTGCAGTAACACTTCAGAATATTGAGCCAAATAGTGTTCTCTTCCTTGAAAACTAGCTATGAAGTTGTTGACAATTTCTCCGGGCCTCAGTTTCCTATCTGCATGGCTGAGTATTATTCCCTATTTTCAGGGTTGCAGGATGCTTAGACATTAGGTTAATTATAATACTTGTGATGTGCTTATAGCAGTACCCAGCATGCAGAGACGATCTTTGGGAAATTACAGTGTGTGAGTATATTGGAAATGCAGGCAGAGAGCAACTAGAGAGAGCACGGTGAAATTTCAGCTGTTTATCTGGGAAGGGGCACAAGCAAGATCAGAGGGGAGAGGTGGGTCATCATATGCTCTGCCGAACCTCCATTCCACTGAGCTATTATCTCCTTTGAAGCCTGTGACCTCCGGTCAGCTGAGCAAGGGAAAGATTCAAATTTATGAATTATAAATGAGAAGGAGACTCATAGGTAGAGAGAGATTAAGAGTGGCAGAGCTGGGACAAAAGCCCAACCCCTCATTTCCTCTCCCTTTCCAGGATGTTGGTGTGATGGCACGGATGGGGAGGCTTGCAAAGGAGTGTGGGGTTCTCAGTGCCATCTACCTGCTGTGCCTGGAACTCAAAGCACCTGTCCAGGATGGAGGAAGGCGGTAGCTGAAGGGAGGTGGGGGTAACAATCCTTCAGCCTAAAGAAGTACCCAACATATTCCACCATATACAATCACACTCTGGGGGGTGGGGGAGTAGAGATCATTTTTGACATTAGTTCCAGCTAGAAACGAGTGGGTCTGGCTGTACCTCAGATTGACAGGAGGAACCCAGTTTTCTTTTCTTTTCTTTTTTTCTAATAAATGTATTTATTGAATCACCGTGAGAACAGTAACAAAGCTTTCAGGTTTAAGTCTTGGTCATACAATAATGAAACACCTGTCCCTTCACCAGTTCACGTTTTCCACCACCAAAATCCCCAGTATACCCCCATCCCACCCCCACCCCCACCTGTGAGGCAGATGATTTCCACATTACTCTCTCTCTCTACTTTGATTACATTCAATATTTTGACACCAGACCCACCATTATTATTTGGGATTTCCACCCCAACACTCAGACCTGCCAAAAAGGCAACATTAGACAATTTGTTTTCTATTGCTGATTATGAATAGCGTATGATGTTTTCTATCGCTGATTATGAATAGCATACAATTTTTGTTTTGTCTTTATTAAGGTACGGATTCCAAGGAGGGTGTAGGTTTCACAAGCAAGAAGTGAGAAGAAAAAGAATGTCAAAAAATAAAAAGTCAAGAAAATTTGCATCCCAAGAGAGGGAACATGCAACCCCTGAGTAGGCTGACTCCTGGCTCTGTGCTCAGGGCTTATTTCTGACTTTGTGCTTGGGAATCACTCCTGGCTCTATGCTCAGGGCCCACTCCTGGTTCTGTGCTCAGGGCTCACTCCTGGCTCTGTGCTCAGGGCTCACTCTTGGCTCTGTGCTCAGGGCTCACTCCTGGCTCTGTGCTCAGGGCTCCTCCTGACTATGTGCTCAGGGCTCCTCCTGACTATGTGCTTAGGGCTCACTCCTGACTCTACTCAAGGCTGACTCCTGTCTCTGTGTTTGGGGCTCACTCCTGACTCAGGGATCACTCCTCTGGGTCTCAGGGGACCATATGTGTTGTGGGGACCAAACCCAAGTCAGTTGTGTGCAAGGCAAGTGCCCTACCTTCTATACTATTGATGTGGGCCAAGAAAGGAGTTTTTCAGATAACTTTCTTGGCTCCTGTGGGCATGTCACCTGAGTTTTGTTGATTTTGGTGGGCCAGTTTTGGAATCACATTGTTGCCACTTCCTCTCCTTGAATCTTTGCTCCTGATGTAGAAATGGCAGGTCTTTACTTCCACTGTATTTTGTGATGTTGCCACCGGCATCTGGCCTCTGGTTTCCTGCTAGAATCCTGCAGGACTTTCTAGCATATAGGGACCCAAACGTACCCACCTTCTTCCTTTCACACAGCCCAGCTTTCACAAGCTCTAAGCTCAAAAGTCAGAGGAAGCACCTCAAGGGGAGTTAAGAGGCAAGGTACAAAGCTGCTGAGAAAGTACAGGGGGTTGCATACAGGTCATACAGGTCTTGCATGTGATTGAGCCAGGTCCAATCTCCAGAGACACGTGATTCCCTGAGCATCACTGGGTGCAGCCCTGCAGGACCCTGAGCACAGCTGGGTGAGGCCACCACTGCATTGTTGGTTCTTGCACTGAGCCACCACCGGTCTGGTTGGCTGAAGATGGCCAGTAGGGAGCACCACAGAAAGCAAGAGGCATCGCTATCTCCAGGGCTCTCTCTGGCTCCCCCTGTCAACTCACCCTCCTTTCCTTGCCATCAAGCTCCTCATCATCTATGTCAGATGACTGACTCAACCCAACTCTTTCCAGGGACTCTTCTTGCTCTTGGGGCTGAAGGAGGAAGAGCATGAAGGAGGAAGAGCATGTGTGCCTGGGGTTCCAGCTGGGCTCATTGCACACCTGGCCCTGGTCACTGTGACTCTACAAGGTGGACAGTTCCACGCTCTATACTCAGAACTCACTGCTTGTGGTACTTGGGAGACCCTATGCGGTGCTTAGAATTGAACCACATTGGCCTTAACTCCAGCTAAGGTGGGCATTTTTGATTCAGAGTCAATCAGCTCAAGAACCACCAAAGTGAATCCACACTTCTGAATCCAAGCCCATGGGTGCCTCAAGGCTGTATTGAGCTTCTTTGGGCACTTTCTAAGTTTGAGATGGAAACTTTTTTTTTAAATCGAATAACCATGAGATAGACCATCACAAAGCTATTCATGCTTGAGTTTCAGTCATACAATGCTCCAACACCTGTCCCTTCACCAGTGTACATTTCCTACCACCAGTGTCCCCAGTTTCCTTCTCCCTAACCTCCTACCCCGCCAGCCCCCAACCCCAACCCCATGCCTGAAGAGAGATGGGAGCTTTTTAATGAGGTCACGGCTCCTGAGGTGGGTGGAATCTCAATGCTTGGGGTTGAGACCAGCTCTGTTATTAGTTTCTTAGTTTCTGGCCCTGATCCTCACAGGAAGGGAGAGGTCTCCTCCTCTTCAGTTTCCTCAGGCTCAAAGACCTGATCCTGAAGACCAGTTCCGCTGGGATGGATGAAAGAGTGGCTGAGCAGGAGGCTGGGTCCGCCCGCAGAACCAGAGCCAGATATCTTTGTCTCGGAGCCACACCTGGCCATGTTGTTCTGTTTATGGGCACATCCGGTGGTGGGTGGGGAGCTGGGACTGGACTCAGGATCTCGCCCCTGCCAGTGAGTTTGTTTGAGGTCAAAGCAGAGAGGGTCTCTATGGCCATGAGGGAGTGTTGGGCATACCTTTGGGGGGAGGGTTTACTTTTTTCTTTTCTTTGGGGAGAGCCTGCACCCAGCAGTGCTCAGGGCTTCTTTCTGCTCTGAAATGAGGTATTACACCTGTCAGGGCTTGGAGGATCATATGAGGTACTGGGGCTTGAACTCAGGTTGGCTGCATGCAAGTCAAGTGCCCTATCATTGTGCTATCTCAGGGGAAGAATTTTCAACACTCTCCAATTGCCTGGATTCCAAATACAGCATCCAGAGAGGGGCTGAATGGTCTCAGGAGAAACCTGCCCTCTTCATTTTTCCTCTGCCTCCTAGTGCTGAGGCTCAAACCCAGGACTCAACACATGCCAGGCTCCACCACTGAACCATTCCCTGACCCCAACCTTCCCAGTTTCTAGGAGAGGAAATGGAAGCCCAGGTAGAGTGCCCAAGCCCTACAGGCCTTGAGTGTCAGAACCCAGCATGTCTGTACCTTCATATTTTCATGCCCTCTCCAGTAAGCAATCCCGTGTCCTCACCTAAAAGCTCTCCTGGACTCCTTTGAACCTCCTACCCTCCCCCACTGCCTTCTTGGATGGCAGGCTTCCAGGAGGTGCTCAGTGGCACTCCAAAGTCATTCCTTACAATACTCAGGAACTTCAGTGTTTTGAGGGTCCTGGGGTGCTGGGGCTCACCTGGCCCTCCCAGTAGTGCTCAGGGACTTCCAGGATTTGACCTGTCAGTGCTCAGGGAGGTGCTGGCGGTAGAACCTAGGCTGGGTGTATATAAGGCAAGTGCTTAAAAACTCTGCTTTCCCCCTAGACATTCCGGTGACTTCTTTATATTGTTTATTTATTTATTTTGGAAGGGGGTGGGCCACGCTTATTGGAGTTCAGGGTGGACTCCTGATTCTGTGTCCAGGGACCACTCCTGGGGGGCTCTGGGAACATGGTGGGTGCTGGGGATTGAACATGGAGAGAGGTCTCATGCAAGGCAAGCACTCTACTCATTGTACTCTCTCTCTCCCATCCCTCTACTTTATTCTTCTAGTTCTGTGGTCACCAGACAGTTCCCCACCCCACACACACAAAGTCTACCTCACAAATCTGGTCATGTCCTGTCCTGAGCAGAAGGCTGTGTCAGGGTTCCTAATGGCATGGGGACTGACTCATGAATACCCTTCACATCTCACTTCTTGCTACTTCCCACGGTCCTGAGGCCCACCACCCCCAGGCTCTACAACAATTCCCAATCTCTACTTGTCCAACTTTCATCCAAGAAAGGGTTCAATTTTCCTTATGACTACACCATGCTTCGCTCGCTTAGAAGTTCATTAGCACCTTTCCTCACCCTCCTCTCTTGATGGAGGTGCGCAGAGGTTGAGCTGCTGGAAGGTGCAAAGGTGGCATGGGAAAACAGGCGGGATCCAGGTGGTCTCCTGGGGCATCCCCTCTTGCCACTTCCCACCCTGCTGTCTCTGCTCCACCCACCCCCTACCCTCCTGTCAAGTCTACCTTCATGCTTTCTTTGAGATGCCACCCTGCACCCTCAGGACTCCCCCTTCTCCCTGACCTCAGGGTCTGCATATCTGCTGCCTGCCTCTATAATCAGCATGAGGAACCACGTCAATGGAATCATTGATGCCAAGGCCTGCCGAGGCTTAGACCTAGAACACCCTCAGTTTCAACCTCTCTGCAGGAACCCCAGAGCCTGGACTCCCCAGGCCAGCACTAGAGGGCACCTCTGCTTGATAAGACCTACCAATCCTGACCCCACAGTTTTGGTGGAAGATGGCTTTGCCTGAAAGTCTTTCTTTCTTTCTTTCTTTCTTTCTTTCTTTCTTTCTTTCTTTCTTTTCTCTTTCTTTTTTTTATAAATGTGATTATTTGCTTTTATTATGTTTTTCTTACACTTTTATTTTGCTTCTCAAGTATGAGTTCTCTATGTAAAGAAGTAAATAGTTTACCAATGAGGTTACTAACATATATAAATATATACGCCAAGGAATTTATATGATTAAATGATAATCACAAAAAAGTGGTTAAATGATAATTATACAACTATTAACCAAAGAGCGTTATGATTAATGGCATATAATTAAATAGTTTTTTAATTGAACTACCGCAAGCTACAGTTACAAAATTTTCATGTTTGAGTTTCAGTCATACAGTGATCAAACACCCATCCCTCCACCAGTGCACATTTTCCACCACCAATGTGCCCCTCAACCCAACTCAGTTTCCCCCTCAACCCCCATCCCTGTCCAACCCCTACATTAGCCTCTATGGCAGACAATTTCCCTCTTACTCTACTTATGGGTAATGTGGTTTGCAATACAGAAAATGAGGGGCCATCATGATAAACAGTTTTTCTTCTTTTGCTAATACCTTGTCCCACTGACTATAAAAGCCCTCTGGCGCAGTGCTCGGCAGCACCCCCTGTTGACCAGCTGTAATGCTGCCAGGCCCTTGATGGCACCAGTAAGACGTTCAAAAGCGTGTGGATGAAGTTTGGGCTTTAGCAGAATGAGCACATTGAGGACAGAGACCTGTCCTGGGAGCCTGCCTGGAGGGGAGCCCCCAGCACCCGGCAAATGGCCAGCAGCTTGGTCTCCATTCAGCGGAGCTGCACGGGGTGGCACAAACCGGAGCAGGTGGACAGGTCTCCTCATCCTCATGTGGACCCTGTGACCTGCAGGGCCTGAGCATGCTGAGGCTGTGTCTCAACTGTCTGAGGGTGACCAGGGTGATGTCACGACCTCTTCTTATCTCTGCTCTGGGGACCCCAAGAACCTGCCCTATGTGTGACCTCCTGTCTTCCAGGAGCCTCCAGAACACGGAGGGTGTTGCCCATCCCATTCCAGGATTCTGCCTTGAGGAGGGACTCCCTGATCTTTGGGGTGTCAGGGGGAGGCCTGCAGGAAGTGCTCCAGATGAGGCTGGGACAAAGGTGTAGACAGAACGGCCAGTGTGTCAGGTCTGAGTGCCTGCGGGCTGGTGACAGATCTTGTGTTCTGTCATATGAGGGGCTTGTAACTGAGGCAAGACATGGTTTCTCCTGAGCACGAAGGGCAGAGCTGAAGCTGGACACACAAGGAAGAGCTGGTGGCTGTCCCTGCTGGCAACTCCCATGTCCCCTCTAGGCTTGCAGCTCCAAGTGCCCTCTGCTCTCCTCTGGTCCTCAAGGTGAGAAATCTCATTTCATCCCTCAAATGGCTGCAGTTTGGCTAAGGTTCAGGGGAATTTTCCCTGAAACCACTGGACAGAGATGGAGGAGGTTCAACTGTCAGCAGATTTTACAGCAAAGAAATGAAGGTTCAGAGCTGGAGAGATTGTAGAGTGGGTAAGGCACTTGCCTTGCACACAGTCAGTCTGATTTGATCCCCGGCACTGCATATGGTCCTTCCCAAGCCTCACCAGGAGAGGTCCCTGAGCACAGACTCAAAAGCAAGCCTTGAGCTCAGCCAGGTTCAGCTGCAAAACAGGAATGAACAAATACCTAAGATGAAAAGGTTCAGAAGCGTTAGGTAGGCTGCCAGATCCCACGGCAGGAAAGGAAAAGCTGTGGTACTGAGATCTAACCCAGGTCTGTGTGACTTGGTACCATGCTTTTTCCCAAGTGAGGGAGCAAAGAAGATTGGCCCAGAGTTGGGCAAAGCTCAACTACTATTTCTGCATCCGAGAGGTATTAGGCTAGTAGGTGCCCGAGCCCAGATCTGTACGAGTGGGTTGAAATGTTGCAAACCTGCCGGCCAGCACCAGGCACCATCTACACTGACTGGAGGAGGTCTCGTCCCTTGGTGGGAGGAACCTAGATTAATTCATATGAATTGACCCTTTCTGCCAGTCTCAGTCTGACAACTGATGTCAGGCTCTTTCATCAGCGCCTGATAAACAGTGACTCAGAAGGGAACCAGCATTTCTTGGGCTCAGGCATCTAACAAGGAGGGTTTGTTCAGAGGAATCACTGACCCATGCGAGCATCTCTCGCCTCATCTGTTTGACATGTCCATGATGCCAGCCCACAAGGCTGAGAGAAGAAAAGGATCAGGGTGGGAGGATGTTTCCAAGGAACTCTCAGTTTCTACATGAAAGGAAATGCCAGAAAGTCCTTCCAGAAGACAAGGCTAAACTTTTGCCCATCTTTCTCCTGCTGGGTGTCCTGTATTCTCAGGGGACAGGCGGGAAGGGAGTGTCTGGTAGGGAGCTCTTTATTCTTGGTTTTATTTATGTATTTATTTATTTATTTATTTTTGGGCGGGAGGAGTGTTGCTCTTTAGGTCACACTGGTGAAGCTCAGGGGTTACTCTTTGCTCTGCATTCAGGAATCTCTTTTGGTGGTGCTCAGGGGACCATATCCATGTGCAAGGCAAACGTTCTCCCTGCTGTACTATGCCTCTGGCCTCAGCTCTGTTCCTTCTTGAGTGGGCTGGGCAGTCTGCCTGGGAGAAGGGCAGGGAAAGACATTCCTGGGGCCGTACTGCCCTCCTCATGGCCCAGGTACCCTAAGGAACCCTGCATCAGACACTGACAGCAGCTGACCAGGCCTTCCTCTCCTGAGACCCCAACAGCCATGGGGGAACCCAGAAGTCCCCCCTGCAGAGCCAGAGCGACCTGAGGGAGTCAGAGCCTCAGCCACTTCAGGAATTGGGGGGCTATAGGCTGCCTGGGAGCAGGTAAGCTTGAATTGTGAGTCCTGATGAAAGGTGGTCCCCATAGGTCAGGGAAAGGAGACTCAAGGCCAGAGAGAAGCCTGTCTCTAAGAAGTTCTCAGCTGGACCTTGGCAGGGCCAACCTCCACTTTACAAGCCCTCTCTTCCTCCTGTAATAGGAAGAAAATATGTCCCATCTACTTCTTACCTTCGGGTGCCTATATTACCCAGAGTTCCTCACCCACTCTCCCCAGAACACACATGTACCTTGTGTCCTTGTGTACATTAAAGTTTTGATTCTTGGGACTGGAGCAATAGCACAGTGGGTAGGGCATTTGCCTTGCCCGTGGCCGACCCGGGTTCGATTCCCAGCATCCCATATGGTCCCCTGCGCACCACCAGGGGTAATTCCTGAGCGCAGAGCCAGGAGTAACCCCTGTGCATTGCTGGGTGTGACCCCCCAAAAAGGCAAAAAAAATAAAGTTTTGATTCTTATTCTGCGTTAGAGCAGAGACACTGGCATTTTCTCACAAGGTCTTGCAGGAAACCTGAAGAACCACTTTTGTTGGGGGTGGGTGGGGGAGAGGTGCCTTCTAAGTAGGGCTGAGAGGTGGAGCCCAGGGTCACATCCGGTAATACTCCGCCCCGCCTGGTGGTGTGCATGGATGGCCACGTGGCACGGGGTGAACTCAGGGCTAGTGCATGCAAAGCACATGATCCAGCCCTTTGAGGCCCCTCCCTGGCCCTCCAGGGAACCCAGGACCTACTGGATTCCTATTCATCTTCGAGATGAGTCTGATTGGTAGACCACAGGAATGCAAAGCTGGCCCTAGAGGGCTAGGGGGATCCCTAGAGAGAGCCGACCATTGCCTCTGGGAGGGGTTGAAAGCTCACAGCAGTGGTGGAGGGCATGTACGTGCAGAATCCCAGCCTTAGGAAATCAAGGGCAAGTTCCAGAAATAGCAGCAGTTACAGTCCCAGGAACCTTGGAAGACATGGTCCACGGGGGCCATGCCTGTCCAGGGGAGCCACTGTACATCTCCAGCAAGTTTTGGAGCTAGGCTGCACCCGGTGGATGAGCCTGGCCCCCTGTGCTTATGCTGGGTGACTGGCCTTATTGATTCAGCCCTTGCTACCCTTGATTTGAGCTGCCACTACAGGCTACTGGAAGGGTTAGGATGGCTAGGCACCCAGACTGAGTGCTCCACAGCACCCCTCTCAGCCTCCTCCTAACTCCACCCCACCCCCGACACCCGGTCTTCCGTCTCACACAAATCCTCCTCTCCTTAGTCTGACTCACCCCTCCTCTGCCCCCCTGAAGCAGGTCTGTTGAGGGATAATCCCTCAGAGCTGTCCTGATGCTAGTGGGACTCTCAGATCACCCCTGAGCCCTCCCCATGTTGCACCCACTGTCCTGACACCACAAGGCTTTTCCTTGATGCTCTAGGGTGGGTCAGAGACGTCATTGGTCTTCCTCCCTCGCCCAGGGAAGAACCACCAAAGATTGAGAGCAGAGATGATTGGGGGAGAGCATGGAGTGACAAGAACATGGGAAAATAGTGCTAGGCTGCAGGGTTTCATTCCATTTCATCCCCCTGGCTGCAAGTCCTCTTGCTTGCTCCTGTGTCCATACTCGTGCAAGGCAGAAGAGAGGAAACTCAGCTGAATCTGCAAGTCAGCAATGTGCAGAACTGGATTTGCAACGCAGACTTTGCGGAGCTGGAGAGAGGCAGGGCGCTTGCCTTGCACAGGGTCAACCCGGGTTAATCCCCGGCACTATGTAGGGTCCCCAGACCCCCACCAGGAGTGATCCCTTAGCATACAGTCAGGAGTCAGCCTTCAGCACTGCTAGGTGTTGCCCCCAGACACCAAAACCAAAAACCAAACAAAAGCAGCAGGAGTCCTGGTTCTGACCCAGCAGATACGTCACTCCATGGAAAGTTGCAGGATCCCAGAAACCACACACACACAAGCCACTTCCTCTCTCTCACCTTTCGACTCTACCCACCCAGCCAGAGCAGCTCCCACTCATTCTCTCTCTCTCTCTCTCTCTCTCTCTCTCGGCTTCTCTGGTCCTGCTGGTCCTGCATTGGGAGGAAATGTTGCCATCACTCTGGAGAGGAGTTTTCCACACCGCTGTGAGGTGAGTAACCACCTGCTTATTTTACCCGTGAAAGCAACCTGTGATTTGTTTATTTATTTATTTATTTCACCAGGGCCTGGGAAGTCCCATCTCAAGCTAATAAAAGCCCTGGGCACCACAAGATATGCCACAAGAGATCTGGAGCAATATCAGATTCACTCCAGTCCACACCAGGAAGCTGAATCAGACAGATGGACATGAAGCAGATCCAGGTGGCCCTGATGTGCCTGCTGTTGCTCGGGGCGAGCCTGCAGGGCACAGAAGGCAATACCAGTGAGTTTGACTGGGGCTGCCCCTGGGGCAGGGTGGCGGGGCAGTGGGGAGCTGTGGGAGCACCCATCGTGACTTCACTGCCTGCATCTCCCTTCTGGGGAGACTGATGAAGAGGAGGAAAATGGAGGGACTTGGTGGACTGGGAGCAGGGCGGGGCGGCGTTGGAAAACTCTGGGTCAGGGACTAGTGGGAGCAGAAGAATATCACTCAGATTCTGCAGACTTATGCAGGGTGCCTGAGCTGGGGGGCTCGAGTCCAGAGGAGAGGCAAGGGTACCAGGTAACAGAGAATCTGAAGTTAGGCCCCAGGGCTCTCTACTCCCTGGCTCACCTCGGGTGATTCTCGTTAGCTCTCCAAGTCTGCTTTCTCACCCTAGGAGAACATTTTTCTAATTAACAGAGCCAGGAGTGGGACTTTCTGTTCAGGAAAAGCAGGAGGATGGAACCAGGTTGGGGTGCTGGGGATTACACCTGGTGCTTCTCTCATGGAAGGCCAGTATCTTCAGAGCGGAATGTGTACAGTGTGTGTGTATGCATGTGGGTGCACGCGCATGTGCATGTGTGTAGGAGATCCAGGGGATTTATACAGACCAGCTGAGTGGAGAACAGAGCTACAGAACAGAGCTGAGAGCTGCAGGGAGGAGGGTGTTTGGAGGTTGAGCCAATCAGCCTGGTCCTTCCAGGATCATGACTGCAGATTCTGTTTCTATTAAAGCCCCCAAGGGTGGAGTTGATAGCCCTCAAAACCGAATGTTGAGAAAGGACCAATTACTCTTATAGTATGGCAATGTCAGAACTGGAAGATCCTTTAGATGTTAGGTTAAAATTTTTATTTTTTAGTGAAGCAAGACTGTTTATTGAATGACACTTACTTAGAATGATGTGAGGGGAAATAAAGCTTAACCTGTAACAACATGTTAGTAATCTCTTATACAAGGGATTAATGATTCCAGGGTGAGATACAACCGTCTTCACAGACGTTCTTCTAAGGACATTTTTTTGATCATTTTTAGCGAATTATTAATAACAAGCAATGCAAAATTAATTATTTAGTCCTGCTAGTGACAGTGACAGCCATTGGACAGGTTGGGTGATGGTTCGAAAATTAGAAATAATGGTGGTGGGAAGGTGTAATGGTGGTGAAATTGATGTTGGAATATTGAATGCAATAAATCATTGTGAACAACCTAATAAAATAAAATTTAAAAGTTTTAAAAGAATGATGTGAGGGGAAAGGAAGAGAATACGAAGCGAAATTCTGTATTTCATAATTCAGAGTGGGGAAAAAAGTGATCAAAGAGACATAGAGATAAGCAGATGGGATATATATTCAGCGCAGTACATGGGCTTGAAGAATAAAGGTGAAATGTCTACATTTTTCAAATAGGTTGTCTAGGGTTCAGGGTTAGCCTTATTGGGATCAAGGCCACACTACTGTTCCTTGGGAGAGCTGAAATCTTTCCCCAAAGAGAGAGGTGCCACCCAGGTCGAGGCTGAGACTTTCGCCTGCCCCCACCTTTTATTTCATTTTTAAAAAATCCCATCCTGGATGAGGAAGTCCAGGTGGAGAAATGGTAGCAAACTAGTTTTGTGCTTCTCTTCCAGTGCACGTGTCCTCCTCCAGCTGTTGCTACACTTTCCAGAGGAAAAGGATTCCCCCGGTGAAGATTGAGTGTTACAGGAACACAGGCTCCTCTTGCTCCTACAGCAATGGTGTGATGTGAGTGGTCCCCTGCCCCGCGAGCACAATCCTGAACTCTAGCCTCCGGACAGAAAACAATCCCTTGCAACTTTTAAACACTAGATGGCGCTGTATGACTAGAATAAGGCTTCTAGAGGGTCCCCGGGAAGCCAAGATGTGGATGCAGAACCCAGCAGGGACACCAGGGGGAGCGCAAGGGATACTTGCTCGCGACGGCCTGGATACTCTTGTGCTCCTGCAGAGATGCTAAATTAAAAAAAAAATTTTTTTAAAAAAGAAGAAGAAGAAGCTATAAACAAAGGAATTTATATGATAACGTTTCATGCCCAGAGGAAGAAATTGCTTAAGAGCTCCAGTCATCACTGTGGTGCAAAGAGACGGGCTCACAGTTCCCGCGTCGGATTTTCAGTCCTGTAGGGTGACTTTGGGCAAATCACTCTTCTGCCCTTTGTTTCCGAGGAGAGGGGTGAATGCCATAGCTTGAGCAGAGTCACTGGGAAGCTTCGCCAAGGGAGTTGACACGTGCCCTCGGTGCCTCTCTGGGATCTCTGATGTCCGTGCCCTCAGCCAACGCCCTGTAGATTCCCCACATTCTCTGTGACACTTGTTGATGGATGCAAAGGGTCTTTAAAGTTCTTATTTTTAACTTAGTCCTACACTAAGTTCCTCCCCACTTGGGGAGCTCCTTTTATTTTCTCTTCTACTTTCCAACAAACTTTTCTACTTTCCAACTCTGAGTCTGAGCAACTTTATTATTCAGTATTTTCATTCTCGAGATATTGAAGAACCTGGCAATCGTGGACATCTAACAGAGCTGCTGCCACTGCTTCTGCCTCACCTGCATCAAAAGCAGCACCCCCTCCCCGTCCCAGACATTTATAGGCTGGGACTTTTCCATACTGGCTAATGCTGAGACTGTCTGAAGCCTTCATTGGCCCAGGAGCCCTGCACCCTACTCTGCAGGCAAAGAATCTAGGGAAAGCCCTTAAATAGCTCCCAGAGCCCCCCCGGGCTGATGCTTTCCCCCTGGGAAGTACCCACTGGCTCTAGGCAGTGACTTCCTGTCCCAGCACCAGAGAGAGCAGCTGGGCGAAGCACCCTGCAGCAGGAGGGAGATGGGATGGTATGTGCACCCCCACCCCCCACCCCTGACTCACACCTCTTTTATGTTCTCCTTCCCCAGATTCAGGCTGAAGGCCGGCAGAGAGAGCTGTGTTTCCAAGACACAGAAATGGGTTATGAGTTACCTAAGCCAGGTGAAGGCCTGCCTGTAAGGGAAATGGGTAGATCCCTTTCTACCCTGGACGCCGCAGACCGTGCAACTTCACCCAAACCCCAGTACCTAGCCCTCACGCCGTCCTAGTCAGCTCTGCTGGGTCACAGAGCATCTGCTGGGCGCTGATAAATTATGTTGCATTTTATGAACTTTTGAATAATAAAACCTTCATCTCCAGTCTTCCCGTGTCTTTTGGATCCCACAGCGATTTGGGGCGTGCAGACTTCATTGGAACCGAGGCTGGAGGGCCAGGGACACAGGGGGGTGGGGCAGGAGGAGGGAAACTAGTTGGGGCAGGTACCAGAGGAAGTGGTGGGTCGGGGACAGTGAGTAATGAGTGGAGACAGCAGCTTTTTCTTGGGGCTGGGAGGTGGGGCTGAGTCTCTGTTTTCTACGCTGGCAGTCGGGCAAGCCGCTGACTGGGAGCCAGGGTCCACTTCCGGGTACAGGACCCTTTCCCTCTGGCCCTGTCCAGGATTGAGGTTCTCCAGCCTCTGCACTGCGCTGGTCAGAGGCTTCTTGTGAGGGTTATCTGTACCTGCAGTGCTGCTAGGACCAGTTAACGGATGAGGTGACTGGTATGGAGAGTGACAGGGCCGTGAAAAGAGAGAGAGAGAGAGAGAGAGAGAGAGAGAGAGAGAGAGAGAGAGAGAGAGAGCAAAGTGGAGTCAGAGCTGGCCTTGGAGCCTGGCTCCTACCTCTTGGACCAGAACCCTTTTCACAGTGCCCTGGACTGCCAGCCCCCTCCCTGCCCTGGACAGAGCCTCTGGAGGGCTTGCAGGTCCTTCTCTGTGGGCATGGGAGGTCAGAAGTCTGATGGAGGGGCCACACCACACCGCAGGAAGAGCAGGCACTTCCCCTAGAGTTGTCCTTTGGTGGAAGAGAAACTCTGTGCCTTAAAAGTGCCGCTCAGAAGTCCCAGTGAGTCTTGTGGGAATCTTGGAAGGACAAGAAAGGGAAGGGTTTCTGGACCTCAGGGGTGGCTCTCTCGAAAGACCAGAGTGGGGGCTGAGGGGCAGCTCATACCCTGTGTCTCAGACCAGGCCACACCCGCGTGTCCCCACATTTCACTGCTCACATGCTTAGCTCATCCAACTCTTAACTGCTTCCTCCTTTCTGCCTCCACAAGTTCCCTCTTGATTTATTCATTTAAATTATTATTATGAGCGATAGCACAGCAGGTAGGGCATTTGCCTTGCACGTGGCTGACTTGGCCGACCCGAGTTCGATTCCTCGGCCCCTTTCAGAGAGCCCGGCAAGCTACCAAGAGTATCTCACCCACATGGAAAAGCCTGGTTGAAGCTTCCTGTGATGTATTCAATATGCCAAACACAGTTACAACAAGTCTCACAATGGAGACGTTACTGGGCCTGCTCGAGCAAATTGATGAACAACCAGAGGACAGTGCTACAGTGCTATTTTTTAAAAATATGAGGGTACCATGATTTACAAAATTGTTCATAATAGAGTTTCAGGCATACAGTGTTCCAGCAGCCATTCCATCACCAGTGTTCACGTCCCACCCCCAACCTGTCTCCTTAACAAGTGCATTTTAAAGCTGGCTTCCAGTACGGTTGATTCTGTGGTCTAGATATATCTATTTACTCCACCTCTATCACAACAATGTGCCCGGGGCTCCTACCCCGCTACTTCCTGCTGCCTCTTCTTCCTTCTCTCCTTTATTTCTTTCCTTCCCTCTCCTCATTTCTATAATCTAGAGTTAACTGTCATCCCTGATTTGACAAGATGCATTTCCTCCTCCTGTTACTCTACAGACCACAGAGAAGTGAGATCGCCCAGGATCTGTGCTTCTTCTGACTCATTTCACTGAGTGCCCTCTTGCCTGGACCATGCCAGTAGGTTGATCTCGCTCTCCTCTTGCCAAATCTGACTTGCTCCCCATCACCAGCAACTCTTCCTGGCACTCCCTTCCCTCCCATGCCAACGCCTTGGGTTCCTCCCTCCCATGTTCGTCCTGACTCCCAGCATCCCCCTGGGTATTGCACATTCCTCTCCCATCTTCCCTCCACCTTCCTTTTGCACATCTCCAACGACATGGTGCTGGAAAGCACAAGACCCACAGAGCTGATCCCTGCAGGCAGATTCCTGCTCTGCTCTGGCAGAAGCAGCTTGATCCCCCTCTAACCCATCTTCCACTTCCCAACTTCTCTGTCCAAGCCTAGTGCTTCTCAGCCGCATTTGCCTATTTTTCGGGGGCCAGTTATGTTTCATGGCCCAGTGGGGAGGACCATGTGGGGCAGGAAGGCAGGGGAAAGGGAAATCAATTTGAAACCAGTCCTGGGAAAGGCAACTACTTTCTAGAATATTCTGATTGCTGAGCCAGATCCTCCGGCTAGCCCATGGATGGACATGGCTTCCTTCCACCTGAACCCCTTTTATTCTCTGTCATCTACCAGCGGTTTGGAGAGCCCTCTACTTGCTGTTGGAAATTACCCCTAAAGAAATAACCGAAGTCTAATTTAAAAGCTGTCTTTTCTGCAAAAAGTCAGCAGTTCGATGGTGACGTCCATCTCTCTCTGAAAACATAATGGACAGCCACGTTCCCAAATCATCTTTGAACTGGACCGTAGTAGTCCTTAATTTTCTGAATTTTACACATATGTGCAGCCCCTGGGGAGAAGGGCTGGAGAGAGATCATAAACCCAGCTCACAGGGAAGGAGCAAGGCTCCAACACATCGAAACCCACCGCTCAAGTAGCATTAAAAAAATCATCAACAGTCAAAAAAAATATTCCAGCAAGTGTGGAAATACTATTAAATAATATTTAAGACAAAGCGTGTTTTGCAGGACAAAACTAAAAGCACCCATTTGAAGATTACAGTGGAGTTAGTCCAGGGTGCCCATCCCGATGAAGTATCCCCAGTCATTCCTCGTACTCCAGCTTGGCCAGCGTGTGGGTGGAAGACTTCCAGGACTCCGGGGTAGTGGTTTGCATGGGTTTGGAAGCATTGACAACTTCTGAGTGTTGCGATTTCCTGCTTAGGTGTTTTATGTAATTCTGAACCCACTTGTTCTTGGGATCGGCACAGATCTCCTTGGCCCACTTGGTTCTGAAGCTGTGAAAGAAAGAGGATGGCCCAGTGAGACAGAGATGGTGGGGCCACCTTCACACAGTGGCGGTGTGGGCAGCCAGCTCCTCAGTGGGGTTACTTGGCCCAAGCCCATTGTGTGTGACAGCCGGAGAGTGGAATGACAGCGCATCCTCTGACTGTAGGGTCCCCTGCCAGTCTGACTTAATGGGGCATCTTGTCTCAGGCAGAACTGGGCGTGGTGGGGTGGGTGGGCGATGAGGAGGGTGAGTAGGAGGAGGGTGAGAGGGGTGATTCTACCCACATGATGGCTTCTTGGGAGCACCGGCTGCTGGTGTTCTGATAGCTCAGCAGTCTCTGCAAGGGGATCCTCTTATGGCTAAAGGTGTAACAGCAAATGGAGGGGAGGCCCAGAGCATCTAGGAATAAAGGCGCAGAGAGAAGGAACCTATTAGGAGGTGCGGAGGCGTTGCTTGGCTGGTACACAGTAGGAGGCAACTGCAGGGGAGGCAAGGTGAAGCAGGAAGGGAGGAGCGAGGCTTATGTACCCCATCTGCAGAGCTTTCTGCTCTCAGCCTCTCCCTCCCCACCCCCATCCCCTGGTGGGTGGGGTGGGACCTCAGGCCTGGGGCCAAATGTGGCAGTGGATGTTCTCAGCCGCAAGACTAGGGGCTGTGGACTATGAGGTGCCAAAGGAAGGTCTTGGCTGGACTCCCCAGTATACAGAGTTAGGGAAACTCAACTGGGAACCAAGAGAAGATCCTGGGTTGTGAGGTGGAGGAGAGGGACGAGGGTCGAGGATGGGAGTGTGGCCCTCAGCTTTCTGCTTTCAAACCATGAGTTTTCAGGAACTGGAGAGATAGTACAGTGGGTACGGTGTTTGCCTTCCCTATGGCCAACCAGGGTTTAATTCCCAGCATCCTATATGGCCCCCAAGCCCAATCAGGAGTGATTCCTGAACACCAGCCAGGAGTAAGCCCCGAGCACTGCCAGGTGTGGCCCCCAAGCAAAACATAACGAAATAAACCAAATGTTTTCCATGGAGCTGGGAGGACCCCTGCTGCTCTGATGGGTCCTGAATGGGGATTCAGGCTTCCTTTCAGGAAAGGGTACAAAGATGAGCAGGGAGGGACAGTGAGGGGGCTCACCTGGCCGAGCGAGCAGCTGAGTGCTGAGGGTGGCAGCTGTGAGAAGCAGGCACAGAAGGACAGCGGAGACCTTCATGGTGCAGGAGGACACACTGGGGTGCGTTGCTGGGCTCTCTGACCTCTCTGCCAGTCTGGGGCTTGGCCTGTCTTTATAGGAGCCATGAGGATGGGGTGGGGTGCTCTCAGGCAGTTCTGTGCCTAGACAGGATCATGGTCAAGCCTTGGGGAAGTGGAGAGGGATTCAGGATCTGCTGAGTTGGAGAGGGGGTTGCCACGATTTCCAGGAAAAGCAAGGAGGAAGCTGAGGCTGCAGCAGATGGACAAAGGGTCTGGGAGCAGTTCCTTTCTCCTGTAGAGGGCTTGGGTCATCATATGCAACATCCTGACCAGGAGTTGCCACCATGTGCATTGACAGGGAACATGTTTGGGCCCTAGAAAGGCACTAAGTAATCACAAGTCCCATGGGACTTGAGTGCTGGTGTCAGAGGAAAAGTTAATCTATTATAGAAAATCACCGAGGTGACTCACACTTATTTTTTTTTTATCTTTTTGGGTCACACTTGGCAATGCTCATGGGTTACTCCTGGCTTTGCACTCAGGAATGACTGGCGGTGCTCAGGGGACCATATAGGATGCTGGGGATTAAACCCCGGTCGGCCGCATGTAAGGCAAATGTCCTACTCACTGTACTATCGCTCCGGCACAAATTCACACTTTCGTTTTGTGGCAGGAACCTTATTGTTCCAAGCCCAGTTTTCTGCACCAGTCCCATATGGAGGCTGTTGGTTTGAGTTCAGGAGCTGCTCACACTGCAGAAAGGTTACTGTTTGGGCCCTCAGGCCCAAATAGAAATGCACTGAAAACCACTGCTGTGTCCAGACCCTTTGCTTTCAGAAGGACTCTTGCATGCATAGACCCGCTCATGGGAGGGGAGGAATTGCAGAGCAGAGAAGGGGAGCTCTTTGCTCCCGGGCCTGGCTCCATCCTGCAGTGGTGTGCCTGTGTTTGGCAATAGGAGGGAGTGGGCATGGTGGGGAACAGTGAGTTGGTGCCCAAAGTGGGGATTTTCCCAGTCAGGGTTCTACTTCTGTGTGCCCCTGCTCACTCAGCCCTACCTGCCTCCAGGGCTTGACTGGCTTCCATGTTTGTCAGGAAGATCCTCCCTTTCCTTCCTGCCAGTCCCAAGTCTTCCCACTACAGCCAAACAAGCCCAGGGAGAGGCAAGACAGGAACTAAAGAGCTCAGAGTAGTAAAAAAAAAAACAAAAACAAAAACAAAAAACGACAGATGAGAAAGGCTTGATGAAGTTCAACGTGAATTCTTTAACAACCCTGTCATGAAGTTACAACTCTCCCGAGACTGATGATGACAAGGAGGAGAGTGACAGCCCGGCCAGCTGGAGACATGCCCATGGCCACAGTCAGCAGAATATAAGAACTTGATGTCAATAATATATTTACACTGATTGGAGACATTCCTTTTAAAAAAATGTAGCTTACCAGATGGCAAGGAACATGGATGAAACTTAAGTCTACAACTCTTCAGGAAACCGTGTAGGTCTTTGAAAAATCTCCCCACAAAGTCAGCTCCAGGCATTGAAAGCTCATTTATTTGAGCATCCTAAGGATGGGTTGTTCCCAGCCCACACAATCTTTTTTGAAGGACAAGAAACATAAGTGTGTGCTCTTTCACGTTGCTCTCAGCTATTTGTGCAAGGACATACACGCCAGTTGAAGCTGATGGATTGTGTTCTGGTTGAGCTCCCACCAACGTTCCTCCCAAGGGAGCAGTGCGCCAGAAACACTCGATTTTCACAATAATAAAAAGAACGCAGATTGGGAAAGAAAAAAAATGAAACTGTAATTATTTGCAGATGAGATGATATAATAGAGCGCCCGGGAGACGCCACTAAGAATCTGTTAGAAATAATAAATGAATACACTTTTGAAGGCAAGTTACCAAATCAAAATGCAGGTACTGCATTCCTAGATATACGCAGTGAGTAAGAAACAATACTGTTCAAAATTGCATGCATGTAACTGTTTAGGAATAAATATAAGAAAAGATGAAAACTTATAAGAAAGTTAAAGGGTGTTGATCCAGGCACTAAAATAAGAAAAGAACCCTCAAATTCATGTACAAGGAGAAGTCAAAGTGTCTGTTGATTTTGATTAAAAAGAAAAACATCTAATGGGACTCAAACCCTCCCAATGGTAAGGACACCTCCCTATGCTTTAGTACCTAATTTTTTTATTGGATAATGTTTAGAAGCTGGGTCCTGGATTCAGTCACTCATGGATTCAAGCCCCATATCCAACTGTCATTGTTTATGTTATTTGGAGAAAACTGCACACTGATTTGAGGTTGCTAGTTATTACTTCTCCTGCCCCCTCTCCAGGCTGTCTTCACTGGGGCCCCCTTGGAGAGGGGCAGGTTGAGTCTCCCTCCCTCCCCAAGCAAAGCTCCGGCAACTGAAAGCCTCCAGAACCCAGCCGCAGTCATGTTCAAGGTCACTTTCCACACTCTAAGACGAGCCTCACCCATGAAGGAACCGGCAGAGGAACCCAGGTATGTGGGACCTGTGGCTGAGATCTCCAAGCCTGCTCAGATCGGGACTGGGCCTCCTCCCCCCAGTTCCCCAGTTTTCTAGTAGCTTGGCAGTCACACCCACAAACTGCCCCCTGGCGCCATGTAATCTCATCAATGGCCAAAATCCAGAGACTATAAAACAAAGCTTCTGGAAGAGAGTGATGCAGAATCTGGCACGGCAGAACCTGGCAAGCTACCCATGGCATATTCAATATGTCAAAAACAGTAACAATAATAGGCCTCATTCCCCTGACCCTGAACACGACAGGGACAAATGGTGACATTACTGGCTCCCGCTCAAGCAAATCGATGAACAATGGGACAACAGTGACACAGTGATACAGTGAATTATTACTTCTGTGTGAAACTGTGAGATCCCCCTAAGACCATGCCTGGGAAGAACTGGGCACAGTATACAAACCCCACTTCTTACACATCTGCAGGGAGTGCCGTGTTGCTGGTCTGGGCACCATGTTGATCTGGGGCTGCAGGAATGGAACTGGGCTGCCTTTGGGCCTCAGTGGGAGTGGGGCTTGGGGGTGGGAGTCACCCCTAAGTCATCAGAGGCTGACCATTGTGATTAGTAACAGCAAGGGGCCAGGTGGGTACAATTCAACTTAGAAGCTCTGGGCTGAACTGGCAATTGTAGTTTGGCCACTAACCAAGGTCTCAATGATTGTAGGATCCCTAGAGAAGAAAAGAATAGCCCTAAGATGCTGTTTGCTGGAGACAGAAACCTCATTTGCTGGTGTTGAGGCACAATCCAAGTCTCTGTGGAAAACATGCAGGGTTCTTACCCAGTTAAACTAAACCAGTTCTTTTTTATTTATTTATCTATTTATTTATTTATTTATTTTCCTTTTTTATTAGTGAAACACCATGAGGTACAGTTGTAGACTTACAAATTTTTGTGCTTGGGTTTCAGTTACACAATTATTGAGTACCCATCCCTCCACCAGTGCCCATTCCCCACCTCCAATGCTCCCCGCTTCCCTCTCACCCCCCCACCCCCCATCCCACCCCACCCCTGTAGTAGGGCGTTCCCTTTTGTTCTCTCTCTCTTTTTGGGTGCCAAAGAGGCATTGAGTGGCAATCATATTCGGTCTATAGTCTACTTTCAGCATGCATCTCTCATCCTGGGAGGATCCCCCCAACACCCTTTACTTGGTGGTCCCCTCTCTATCTGAGTTGCCTTCTCCCCCAGCATGTGCGGCTGGCCTCCAAGCCATGGAGTGACTCTCCTGGTACTTATCTTGGCTATTCTTGGGTTTTAGTCTCCCATTTTGTTACTTTATATTTCCCATATGAACGCAATCTTTCTATGTCTGTCCCTCTCTTTCTGACTCATTTCACTTAGCATGATACTTTCCACGTAGTACCACTTGTATGTAAATTTCCTGACTTCGTATTTTCTAACAGCTGCATCGTATTCCATTGTGTAGATGTACCAAAGTTCCTTTAACCAGTCATCTGTTCTTGGGCACTCGGGTTTTTTCCAGATTTTGGCTATTGTGAGTAGTGCAGCAATGTACATAGAAGTGCAGATGTCATTTCGACTGTACTTTTTTGCCTCTCTGGGATATATTCCCAGGAGTGGTATTGTTGGGTCAAATGGGAGCTCAATTTCTAATTTTTTGAGAATTGTCCATACTGTTTTCTAAAAGGGCTGAACCAGTGATATTCCCACCAGCAGTGAAGGAGAGTCCCTTTCTCGCCACATCCGCACCAACACCGTTGCTTTTGTTCTTTTGGATGTGGGGTGAAATGATAACTCATTGTGGTTTTGATCTGCATCTCCCTGATGATTAGTGATGTAGAGCATTTTCTCATGTGCCTTTTAGCCATTGGAATTTCTTCTTTGGGGAAGTTTCTGTTCATTTTATCACCCCATTTTTTGTTGGGGTTAGATGCTAAACCAGTTCTTAAGTCACTAGTACAAGGAGGAGAATGGGCACAGGTTCCTTGCAGGAAGGGCTTGTTAGTCCCAGCTTGCCAGGTGAAATACTTGACACTTAGAGTAGTCAGAATTTCAGACAAGCAAGGAGTAAGTTTGTAGTATAAATGTGTCCTTGGTGATGTTTTTGCTGAAGCTGGAAAGCTGGAGGTCTACATGGTAAGTTTGTACCCAAACCTTTGTCAGGGGACCTGCAGCTGTGTGCCTGGGGACAGAATACTGGGGCACCCTGAGATTTGTTCTATAATGATTCTAAATGAACAGCTTGCTCTAGGCAGCCACCAATCAGAGTGGAAATCTGGAGGAAAGGGTGTTTCCATACCTGTGATGCAGTTATGGCCAGAGCAGTTCCATATTCTCTTTTTCAACCCAAACATCTTCAGTCAGCAGAATCTTCTAGAACCACGAAATCTTATGGCTTGAGAAACATTCTGTGCTCTTGCCTTCTGCTGGAAGGAGTCTTGAGTGATCCAGGCTAAGTGTCAGATGAGAGCATAGTAGAGTTTTGCTTCATCCAGCAAGGCAGTGGCTTTGGAGTGTGTGTTGACCTAAAATCTAGTTGCAAGGAGCCTTTTTTTGGTATAAACTTTCTCAGGAGGTAGAGATGGGCACTCTGAACCCACATTTTCTCTTGTTCATCTCTAGTGTGCTCTGTGGGATGGTGAGAGACCACCTTTCCCCTTCATGGAAATCTCCCTGAATGCTGGAGTGGCCAGGGAAAGGGGGCAGGCACTAAGAGGCATTCTCTGGCTGGCCCTCTACCCCAAGGATAGCAAGGAAGTAGGAAAGAAAGCACCATCACAATGTGTACTATCCCTGCAAGCATCGCAAGACAGCTTACTTGCCTTCATCCTCCTTCATACCACTTCCCTCTCGCCTGCCCAAACACTCTTAATTCTCTTGGGCCCAAACAAGAGTCTCTCAAGGCCCAGGAAAAATCATGTCTCATCCACAAAGTTTTTCCAGCCTGCACCAACTTCTCAGGACACCCCATCTTACTCTGAAGTGGATCGTGGTAACCTCCCAGGAAAAGTCCTACACCTTCTGCTCCAGAAAACCATGTCAGCTTTGGGGGGAATTTATTTTCTGAATTAGTGCATGGTGAGAAATAATTACTGGTGAATAAAGGACCTGAAAGCCACAGCGCAGCCAGAGAGATGGCTCAGAGGGCTGGAGCACATGCTGGAACCCCAGGTTTGATGCCTGACACTATATAATCCCTTGAGCACCTTTGAGCACCAGACTGGAAGTAACTCATAAAACAGCCAGTTGGAAAAAAAAGGTCATAGGGGTCAGTGGCCTTCCCCTGTGAAAGGATCGTCCAATCATTTTGCCTTCCATTCCAGAGAAGGGTAAATGGGATCATCCATGCACAGTTGATAACCTGCACACAAATAATCTCCTTAACTCACTGGCATCTTAGCATCTTCCCAGTTGCATTGTCAGTCTAGATACTTAGAGTTTCTGGACAGTGGTCCCTTCTTTTTGGGGAACTCCCTTCTTGTGGGGGAACTCCCTTCTTTATGGAGACTGTCCTTCCCCCTGACTAAGTAGAATTGTAGATAGGAAAAACTTACTTGACACACACTGAAACTGAGAGTGAATGGAGAAAAGGAAGCTTTTCCAATAGGGCAGCAATTTTCTAAGAAAATTTTATAATTACAAAAAAAAGAGACACCAGTTGACTAATAATTTTTGGAAATCTTTAGAAGTCTAAAAATATTACCAACGGGGGTATGGTGCCACCAGCAGGTCAATCTGTACCTGTGAGGTGAGTGCATCAGCAGCCTCATGGCGCCTTCAGACTTCCAGATACCCCAAAATTGCTGCTGTGCCTTTGGCCAGGCCCCAAAAACTTGGGGCAAAGTTTACCAAGAAAGTAAATGGCCAAAAGTTAGGTATGTGGGAAACACACCCACAAACCACCTCCGGCTCAGCTATATAATTGGAGGCAAGGCCTCTCTGGTTCCTGATTGAACTGCTTAATGGCCATGATCCCAGACACTCAGAAACGAATCTTGGAAACCAGCGGCTTTAGGTAGAAATGTGTCCAGTCCCTGCAGTAGGTTACTGGTGCTGGGCCAACCCAGGTGGGAATGGTTTCGTGCCTTGGTCTGTTCCCCCTGGCGGCCCAGTGGCCGCCATCCTTCTGAGGCCACTGGATAGTCACATTTGGGCCCCCAGTGACGAGACACACAGTGCCTCAAGGGATGGGGGTGTAGCCAGGCTTATCCTCCCCACCCCAACGAGACCCCAAGTCATTGCCCACGAATGGCCTCTCTGGCTCCTCATCAAGCTGCTCAACGGCCTTGATCCCAGAGACTCAGAAACAAATCTCGAAACCCAGTGGCTTTTGGAAGAAATGTGTCTGGACCCCGCAGTAGGTTACTGTCACTGGGCCACCCCAGGGGGGAAAGGGTGCTGTCCCTCCGCCTGTTTCCTTCTGGCAGCTCGGTGGCTGTCATCCTCCAGAGGCCACTGGACAGTCAGGCTTGGGCCCGCAGTGACGAAACTTGTTGGGCCTCATGGGATGGGGTGGAGCCGGGCCTGTCTTCCCCACCCCAACGAGACCCCAAGTCATCGCCCACGAACGGCCTCTCTGGCTCATCAAGCTGCTCAACGGCCATGATCCCAGAGATTCAGGAGCACATCTCGAAACCCGGTGGCTGTTGGCAGAAATCCCTCCAGATTTAAGTGTTAAAATTTTGGAATTTCAAAACCACATGGCCCTACTGCAGCCACGCGGCATCATATGTTATTCATAACCAGCAATAGAACACAAATTGTCTATTGTTGCCTTTTCAGCAGATCTGAGTGTTGGGGTAAAATCTCAAATAATAACGGTGGGTCTGGTGTCGAAATATTGAATGTGATCAAAGTAGAGAGAGAGAGAGAGAGTAATGTAGAAATCATCTGCCCCACAGGTAGGGGGAGGGTGTGGGATGGGGGTATATTGGGGTTTTTGGTGGTGGAGAATGGGCACTGGTGAAGGTACGGGTGTTTCATTGTATGACCGAGACTTAGACCCAAAAGCTTTGTAACTGCTCTCAGGGTGATTCAATAAATAAAATTATAAAAAAATAAATAAATAAAAATGTTACCAAGTTTATTTGCACACTTCACATTAACATATAACTTCAAAACATTTCTGATTTTTCTTCTTCACACCATGTGAACTCCAGGAATTTCACTAGATATTAATTAGTATTAGACTTATTAACTCATTTAGTAATTCATTAGATGTATTAATTAATAAATTAATAATGTAATAATTAATTGGTTAATTTATATCAAAACTCACTATATGTTCCTCTATCACTGTCACTGTCCTCCCATTGTTCATCGATTTGCTTGAGTGGACCCAGTAACATTGTGAGACTTGTTGTTACTGTATTGGCATATCGAATACGTCACAGGTAGCTTGCCAGGCTTTGCCCTGTGGGCAAGATACTGTCAGTAGCTTGCCGAGCTCTCTGTGAGGGCGGAGGAATCCAACTCGGGTCGGCCATGTTGGCTGCGTGCAAGGCAAACACACCGCCCATTGTATTTTTGGCAGGAATATTACTGAATTATGTGTTGCATATATCAAGTGGCTGGAGCAATAGTACAGCAGGAAGGGCATTTGCCTTGCACGTGGCTGACCCGGGTTCGGTTCCTCCGTCCCTCACAGAGAGCCTGGCAAGCTTCCGAGAGTATCCCACCCACACAGCAGAGCCTGGCAAGCTCCCCGTGGCATATTTGATATGCCAAAAACAGTAACAACAAGTCTCACAATGGAGACGTGACTGGTGCTCGTTTGAGCAAATCGTGAACAACGGGAGTGCTACAGTGAAGTTGTTTTTGTAAGAATCTTCTTTGCCTGGATTTTAATTTGCTTATTTTGGCAGTGCGTAGAATCGAACTGAGAGCCTCACCGTGCCAGGAAAATGCTTGAATAATGAGCCACACCCCTGGATCCTAGCTGAAGGGTTTGTTTAAAAGAAAAATCAGAAGTTTGTTCCTTTCATTGTTAAGTAACACTCCATTGTCTAAAAATGTGTATTTTATCCATTTTCCTTTCAAGGACACTGGAGGTACTTCTAATTTTGTGGCTTTTATGAATGGAGTTGCAATAAACTCTTGTTCAACTCTTTCTGTATTCATATAGATGTATTTGTTCTAAGCTTTTAGCTAAAAGTGGGATTTTTAAGTTTTAATAGAAGTATATGCTTACTTTTATTGAGACTTCCAAGCTGTTTGTTTCCAAACTCTTACCAGAAGAAGCATCTAAGACCTTTTGTTTTAGGAGTGTTTGCTTTTCTCATTCCCACCAAAGCTTAGAATTGTCCATTTTTTCCCTGTTGGTGGGTTTTCAGTCTTATTATTTATTTTATTGTCAGTTGTATTTCAATGACCATTTGTGTTGTATGTCTTTTTCTATGGTAATTGACTATGTTGAAGAGTGTTTATAGGTTGTCTCTTTCTTTCTTTCTTTCTTTCTTTCTTTCTTTCTTTCTTTCTTTCTTTCTTTCTTTCTTTCTTCTTTCCCTTCCCTTCCTCCCTCCTTCCCTCCTTCCTTCCTTCCTTCCTTCCTTCCTTCCTTCCTCCCTCCCTCCCTCCCTCCCTCCCTCCCTCCCTCCTTCCTTCCTTCCTTCCTTCCTTCCTTCCTTCCTTCCTTCCTTCCTTTCTTTCTCTTTCTCCCTTCCTTCCCTCCTTTCTTCCCTCCCTCCCTCCTTCCTACCTTCCTTCCTTTCTTCCTCTCTCTCTCTCTCTCTCACCATAAAAACTTGAGTTCACATCTGTACCTCCAATTGCAAACCAGAATCCCAGATTTTTATTCTAGCCTTCCAGCATTTCTCATTTTCCTGGGAAACAGTCCCAGCATTAATTGAAAGGCTTTCATTGTCTTTAACACAGTTATTTAGTAAATAAAAAGACCTTCAATTCACCATTATCCTAGTTTTGTGTTTAGTTAGCCTCACACCTACTGGTCCTGCCTTGTGGACTACTTTTCTATGTCTGACCAGTCATCATGCGGGTGATATTCCTGATCTTAGCCCTTAGTGTTGGCCCTGGAGCTGATCCTGTGGTCATATCCAGAGCTGGATAATATGCATAGCTGAGTGTCTGGTCCTAACTGAAAACTTGCCCATGGAGATCCATCCAAATACTGAAGCAATAAGCAGAACAATTACTGACAACATAGAACAAAGAATCAGTAAGACAGAACCTGAGACCAGGACATGTGCATAGTTTTCATTGGGAAAACCCTCCAAGATTCAGGACTAAAGAAGCAGTGGACTGAGGTGCAGAAGGAGAGTCACTGAAAAGCCAGCATAGTGAGTAAAGAGAAATGATCTTCCAGAGCTCCCCAGGAGCCCACAGGATAACCCCCAATGAAACCTAGCCAGGAAAATGGGCAGAGGAAAGGGAGACTCACTCTTCATTACCATTCAAGATGGTACACAAGATAGTAGTCAAGTCCGGGAGCAGAAAGCAAGGAGTGGAGTCACCCAGGGCAATGTTGACAGAGTGACAGCATGAAGGGTTGGTGAGTCATGGGGCCCCCAGCTTACCCAGGCCAGCACCTAGAGAGAAAACAGCAGGAAGCCCAGAGGAGGGAGCAAGTCCGCTACAAGCGACCTCTGTTTTCTGACCCCTACCTATTGACAAGGGAGTTATTCAGAGGTTCACTGAGAGGACACTGTAAATATGATGATGTCAATTCTCCAGCCAGGGAAACTAAAACACCAATGACTTAAAGTGATGATCCATGGCATTCTTGTTTAATTGAACAAAGTTCATTATGAGTTGGACAGAATCCCAGGATGCTAGGGAAACTTGGGAGGTCAAAAAGGTTGAACATGGTGCTGGGTCTGAGGGCCAGTTTAGAATGAGTCTTCACCACCTCCTGTGATGTCAGATAATCTCGTCATCGGCCACCACCCAGATTGCACGGCTTCTTCTCCCGGAAGGGAGCAACATGACGCCTACCATAACCATGCCACTGGACCCACACCAGGCTGTTTCACCCAGAGGGGGGTGGGTGAGAGCCCTCCCCACCCCAAGGGACCCAGCCCCAACAGCCGAGAACCTCCAGAACCCAACTGCTGTCATGCTCAAGGCCATTCCCCACACACTTGGGTGGAGGCTCAAGCACAAGTGAACCTATTCCTGGAATGCGGCCGCATGACACATCATATGACACTCCCTACCCATTCTCCAAGAGTACCACACCACATTTGATTGGGTGCAAATAGTAGGCAACCAATCATAGAGGAAAAAAAAATATATATGCATGTATACATATTTTCAGATATATATATGAAAGTTCACATCACTCAACCTCTAACAACAGGCCAGTGAAATTCTAAAGAATGTCTTAATGGCTCCTGCCAAAATAGAACAATCTCCACACTGTTTCCTCTATGTATACTTTTTTGTAGCACTTTCAGTGGCTTTTCATAACAGATAATAAAAAATATATTATTTCGGTTGTGCTTTGGGACAGGGATTGGGGCTTGGGATGGAAACATCGCAAATATGGCCATGAGATGGTGTAATGGAGGTGGTATTGGTGTTTGAATATTAAATGTAATCAAATTTTGTGAACTACCTTCAAAAAAAATTCATTCATCATCCTGTTATTCGTCGATTGCCTCGAGCAGGCCCCAGTAACGTCTCTTTCATCCTAGCCCTGAGATTATATTCAAGGCTATTTAGGAGAATGAGACCCATCATTGTTACTGGTATTTGGCATATTTGGTATGCCACGGGGAGTTTTCCAGACTCTGCCCTGTGGGCAGGCTACATTCGATAGCCTGCAAGTTTGTCCAAAGTAGGAATGAGACAATAAGATGTCATAAAAAAGTTCTGAGACCTTATAACTTATAACTTATAACTACCTTATAAAATAAAAAAAAAGTAAAAAAGAATGAGTCTTCACCTGGAATTTGGGATTTGGGAAGTCTTGGAGCCCAGACTTTCATAGCTAACTTGGCCTTGACTCTGGACAAGAGAAGCTGGAGTTGGGATGGAGTCTTGTGTGACTCTTCCACATACCTCGTTGCCTCTGGGCTTTGGGGAGTTCTCTCTTGGATTTACATGGAAAACTGTCTCCAGACACGTGTTCTATCTGACTTACAGGTATTTTCCAATCAATATGGCTTCTGGATGGATTTGACTATAATTCACTTTACTAACCTTCCTCAGCCAACAGACACAGTCAAGTTCCCAAGAACCATGGTTGTTAGAGAAAGAGAGGACTTATGAAGTCATGTGCTGGGTCCCTAATTTCTGCCTGTGACATTGTATCACCTCCAAATTTGCACAGGACACTTCATACAGAGATTTAATCACACAGGCCACACGACACAGAGTGTGCTAGTAATCAGAACTTGTTCCTCCTTGCAATCCTCCAAGTGTATCGGTATGGTGGCCTTGCTCTCTACCTCATCACCAATGACAGTCCTTGTGATGCTGGGTCAGCAAGACAAGAATCCTTTTCCTTATGAGGGAACTTTGTGCCTCGGTTTGGAAGCTCTCCTGCCTGGAATGGGACTCAGATAGGCTCATGGTCCCAAGGGACTCAAAGGACTGTTGAGGAAAGGAGGCCTTGAACCTTCAAGTTAGGAGGACAGTGATAGAGATAAATTCATTTTGTGTCTCAAGGGTGCCAGCCCTCTAAAGGCTGACTTTGTGAGGTGGTAATAGAATAGTCTGGGTCCTGGGGTAAATTCTCTCCTCCTGATATAACCCATTCCACAGGCTGATTCAATCTTTCTGAATTCACGCCCAGTCCACCACCAGGCTCTGCCACTCCCCTTGATTCTCCTGTTCCATTGCAGCAACCCATTCTCACTCCCTGCCTCCCACATTTCACCCTGAATTCAGATACCAGGTTGTGTTTCCCCCCCATGCACACCAAACGGTATGCTTGCCTTGTCCCCTAATTCCACGTGGTCACTGTCTCCCTACCACCTTCTGACTTTCAAGTCTGGGATTAAGAGTTCCAACACTCTGACTCCAAACTTCACTTCTTTTATGGAGGTGGGAGGAGTCATACCCAGCAATGCTCAGGGGTTACTTCTGGTTCTGCACTCAGGAATTACTCCTGTCACTGCTCAGGGAACCATATGGGATAATGGGGATCAAAGCTGGGTTGGCCACGTGCAAGGCAAACGTCCTCCTCGCTATATTATTGCTTGGGCCCATCAACCTTCATTTCTAATTCTCCATGCTCTTTTGTCTTTCTTAAGTCAGAAGACGAAAATGATGGGTGCTTTCCTTTTAGCTATCTGCTCCTCCTGCTCCTGTCCTCTCTGTGCTCTCTTACAGACTGTTCCTCAAGACCTGTTCTGTGGAGACTCACCTTTAGTGAGATGCCTACAAGGGAGCCCTAGTTAGAACCATCTGATTTCCTCTTATATCTAATGTCAGCCTGGCTTACTGATCTGAGTTTCAAGGGTGCAGGATGTCTGGTATATAGTTCATATAATATCAGGAAAATCCTGTGGTCTGGCCCTGGGACATGGTAGGTCAGACTCTGGCTGCCTGTGGCCTGTCACCTATATTGAGGGGCTTGGGAATAGCGCTAATAATACCCACATGGGCTCTGGCAGGAACAACTTCCCCACTACTGGTCTACATGAAGAAATCCTGGACTCATGGAGAAAAGTTTGAAGGTTGTTCTAGGAGATCAAGAGAACCGGTCAAAGACAGATGAAATGAGAAAAGAAATGGGAATGGAGACCCCTAAGAGTCAGGGGGTTGGAGATCCCTGGTGTGAATTCACAAAGTAGAACGAGGGAGGTGGGGGGTTGCGGGTGGGGGTAGGGCTGCTCCTGCAAGTGTGTGTGTTAGGGGGCCCAGAGCAGCCTTCCCACCCCACCCCTCTGCCCCTGCTTTGCGCACAGCCTGATGGTGAAAATGGCCTATTTAATGCAAAGCTGCTAGGATACTTATAGAACATCTGAAGGGGGCTTGAGGTAAGGACATAGGTGTGATTGATCATAGATAAACATTTGGCAGAGGAAATCAACTCAAGAAGACATTGTCTCCCAGGAACATCTACATTGCTTTTATCTTTCCCTCTAGTTGTAAAAGTTATCAATACTTGCAGTTGTTTGGATAAACACAGTAAGAGACAAAGATTCCAACCCTTAGTTCTCTGAGCTGAGAGCAGGCAAGGTCTTTACCGTAAATCCCAGACTAAGTCCTTAGGACAGTTCGTCTTGTCCTTCCCCATGGGGGTCCTGTTTCTTAAGTTGTAACAGCTTGCATCAAGACCATGCATTTATGCTTTCTAGAATGTCCCATTTCGACGCTGGGTAGCTTTGCCACTCGCCCCGGGTCCATTCCAGTCCCAAAGCAGGACCTCCCTTTTGAGGTGTTAGGAACTACAGCAACTGAAGCCTGAGTCAAGTAATTATGACCAAGTAATTATGCCCAGGAGCAGATATATTTCAGAGTCAATCAACTCCCAAATATTAGGAGCATAGCATTAATGGTCTTTTTGTGTTTAACCAATGAACATTGTTGTATAGTAAAATATAAAAGACAATAGGGGAAATAGAAAAACAGGTACAAATATACAGCATTCAAATACAAAGCAGTACAAATACAAAGTTCAGAATTGCCAGAAAGTTTTGGCTTATAAGTAATCAAGACTGACTTGGGGAACTGTGACAATGAGAGGTAAAATACAAGGAGAAGGTTAAAGATAAACTTTAACTAAATTAGGGACGCTAGCAAGAGCATGTTAAGCTTCTCTGGGAGGAAGAAAGGCACAATTCAATGGTGAAACCTAAAACACTTAGGGTAGATATCCAACATCTGGTCTGGTCCTGCCAGATTCTCCCTAAACTTTGATTGAGTTCTAAAATAAAGGTTTTGTTTGTTTTGGGGAGTCCCATTCAGTGGTCCTTAGGGACTACTGCTGGTTCTGTTCTCACTGATCACTCCCGCGGGGCTCAGGGTGCCAGGAATACATAGTTCCAGGAAACAAAACCCACGTCAGAGTATGCACAAGGATATAAATATACCTGTGGTACTATCTCTCTGGCCTTGAAAGATTTCTTGGAGGGGAATGTCCAGATCCTAAGTTGCCACCCATTGTTCCCATTTCTCTATTCTGAGTGTTACTTCATGAGAAATAAGACTAAGTAGTTTAGAAGTATATATATGTATGTATTTCATTAAAAAACACATGGTCATTCAATAACATTATCACAAAAATAACATTAACTGCAACGCCAAAGCTCCAGGGATCCACTGGAACACCGATCTCCTAAGAACAAGAAGTATTTCATGCTGAGACACCACTGGTCACACAGCAGGGCAGGCAGGTGGTAGGAAGAGTTTGACATCTCAGCACAACATAACTGCTCACAGGAAAGGAACAACACTGGTTTCTGGTATTTACATTCACAAGAGAGAACTGGCAGATGAAGTCCACTCATCAATAACTTAAATAAATATGGTTTGAGAAAATTGCACTTTAAATTATTAAATTTTGGGGGGGGAGACTATAATAAAATAAAATAAAATAAAATTACTTTGCATGAGAAGAAGATAGGGGAAAATAAATAGCATCTTCCTTGGCGCACTGTCACACTGTCACCCTGGCTGGAGCAATAGCACAGCGGGTAGGGCGTTTGCCTTACAAGCGGCCAATATGGCAGACCCGAGTTCGATTCCTCCGCCCCTCTCAGAGAGCCCGGCAAGCTACCGAGAGTATTCGATATGCCAAACACAGTAACAACAAAGTCTCCAATGGAGACGTTACTGGGCCCGCTCGAGCAAATCGATGATCAATGGGAGGGCCTTACTTCCTTGGCGCGATCTCTCAGTCCAGGCGTGGAGACTTTTGGCTTCGGATTTTTGGCTTTTTGGATTTTTGATTCAGGCGCTTCATAACAGCCTGGACCCACTTCTTCTTGGGGTCTGCACAGATTTCCTTGCCCAGCTTGGTCTTGAAGCTGTGAGAGGGAAGGGCACAGTCATACAGAGCGTTATAAGGATGTTGCCCAAGGGCATGGTCTACTGGTCCCTAAGTTCCATCTGCTCTTGGTCCCTGCATGTGAGCCAGGAGCTTGGATCCAGACAGTAGAAAGATGGGAGGATAAAGGAAGATGCCTTAAAAAGGAAGCTTCTAGGATCCAGGCTGAAGGACTTGGATGATTGGACCAAGCTCTTAGAAGGGGAACTAGTAGAAGTATGGATTCCCTCTCATCAGTTGAGTTTCTCTTATGGACAAAGGGGCCTTTGGATGAGAAGGTATATTGCTTTATTCATTTGCACCTATCCCTGACTTCTTTCCCTTGCCTAGAAGTTTTGGCTGCGAGTGTTGGGGCACAGTCTACGTACATTACAGCCTCCTGAGGACAATGACCATTGTTGACCATTGTATAGTTCTGCAGCTTCTTCGTGGGAATCTTCTTTTGTACCATATCAAAGCAGCAGGTGACAGGGATGGAGACTGAAACTGAGAACACTTCACAATGAATAAGGCGTTAGGATGTGTTCAGGGCAAGCATTTGGAAGGGAAAGGAAAAGAAAGCAAAAACAAACAAATGAAAACACTCCCTTAATATGACTATCACTAATCAGTTCATATCAAGCAGATAAAATATTTGTCACTGAGGCTCAAGAGGTAGTATAGCAGACAGGGCGCTTGCCTTCCATGTGGCCAACCTGGGTTTGATCCTGGCACCCGATGTGGTCCCCTGAACCTGCCAGGAGTGATCACTGAATGCAGAGCCAGGAGTAAGCCCTGAACACTGCTGGATATGACTTAAAAACTAAAAAAAAATCCACAAGTTAATTTACTCTGCTGAAGTTGGGGCTCCTCACTATTTACTGTGAATGGAGAAATCTTGAGGCACAAAACTAATCCTTATGCTGTCATTAGGAGATTCTATGGATCATAAATTTCTCACACTGGGAAGGGAAGTTTGAAGACTGTTCCAAAGCCATTTGTTCCCATGGGTTCTTAGCCAACCCAAGTCACATGCTAAATTACTTCTGGATCTGAATCTGGACCCAGATATTGTTCTGGAAGCAACACTAGACTCTCATCCAAAAATTGAAATCTCAATCACTAGTTTGCTCCTCCAATTCTTGCTCACCATATAAACCAGACCCATGGCAAGAAAGTTCTTCCTTACAGGTCAGCAACCCCAGCAATGTGAGGGTGGTGGGTGGTGGCATTGCTGGTTGTGTGCAGTGTCTCCTGCTAACAGGTGCCAGATGAGATCCTGGGTACCTGCTTCACAGGCCTGAGCATCTGGTCTGGCTTTCCTCTGGCAGTGATGTGAACTCTCTTTTCCCTTTGTTTCCCTCATTTCTCTGCCTTTGTCTATGAAGCATGTGTGGGATGGCTCATCTAGGGATATCAGCGCTTGCATTGACCCTTAGGAAGAGAGACAGGGCTTACCTGGCTGAGCGGGCAGCTGAGTGCTGAGGATGGCAGCTATGAGCAACAGGCCCAGACAGGCATCAGAGACCTTCATGGTGGATGGGAGGGCTCGTGCTTCAGTAAGAGAGCTGGAGGTTCTGAGTTTGCCTCTGCCTCTTTGCAAGTCTGAGTTCTGCTTAGGTTCTGCCTGTTTTTATAGGATCAGAGCACAACCGGAGGGTCGTGGTCAAGGAAGATGAAATAAGAGCCTGAATGTGCTGAGTAGGTATATCAGATCTGGAGGGTGATTTCCAAATATGGAGAGAAGGAAGCAATAGAGTTTCTGTGGCTCAAATTCTCCATGCAGCAGGGGTGGAAGGACATGCTCAGCGCAGTGTGGGAAGAGACCTCATGGGAAAATGAAACGGTTTGATATTTTTGAAATGTAAAATGATATGTCCGAAAGGGGGAAATGGAAGATGAGGCGATGATAGAAAGGAGAAGAAAATCAAGGACCTGATCTTTCCCCAGAGCTCAGGAGGCCTGGAATAGAATCCTAGGCTCTGCTCTGTACTTATCAGGCTGGGGTCTCTGCCATCTGACACCAGCCAGGCTCCTTCTGGAACCCCCACCCCAGGATGCCTTGGAACAATGGTAGAGTCCAGGAATCTGCGACTTGTCAGCCTTGATTTCTTGGTGTTCAGTGAAGCATAAGAACTGACAACACACATCGACTTTTTCCATCTTCTGTTGTGTTATAGAAGCTTTCTTGATTCATCTTGGCACTTCTTAATCTTTTCTCTCAGAGATTCTAATGACTTTAGTGTATCACCTACCATAATCATCATTTCTGCATGTAGTTTTTTCATTTCGCTCTCATAGTTTCTTGTGATTTGCTGACCATCAATTTGGGTCAGGGGTGGGATGGTCATTAAAACATCCTTGCCATGGTGTCACTAAGGTCATTTCCTGAGTATTTACAGAACTGGTTGGTATTATTTGTGCTTTGCAAGTTATTGTTTTTGCTTATTGAACTTGGTGGACTTCTATGTGCTTTTCCCATTGTCGTCCCAGTATTGCTGTGTTGAGAAGTGAGTCTTGTAGTTAGACCCCCTGGAAGAGTTTGGGGGATTAGGCTGGGGATTGCTGTAATCTTTTTCTGCCCAGCTTCACCCAATGACAGGAAGTATAACTGTGAGCAATGTGAGATTTATTGAGTAGAGCTGTGGCATGGTCTCGTTAATATGGTGTAGGTGGTGTAGGTTGTTAGCTAGCTGGAAGGGAGGATTCTACCTTCTCCTCAAATCAGGCTCATGTTGTTAGTCAGAGATTGATCTCATCTAGAAGGATGGGGCATAGTCTAGAGCTGTAACATAGGCATGTTCTGAAATCCTCTATAATCTTTCATCAAGTTTAGACATCTTCCTCCTGAAGATAAGTCCGTTTTAACTAATTGGTGCTTAAGTACTTTAGATGTTCATGTAAATGATACATTATTAATTTCAAAATTTCCTTTCTGGTATAGAGTAAATTGAACTTTAAATATTCATCTTGCCTCCTGAAACTTTGCTGTACTTGATCATTAGTTGCAGGTTTGTTATTGCTGAACTTTTGGTGTTTGTTTGTTTTACGGCCACATCCAGTTTTGCTTAGGGCTTACTCCTGGATCTGTGCTCAGAGAACACTCCTAGATGAGCTTGGGGAACCTTATATGGTGCCAGGAATTGAACCAGGGTTGACCATGTATAAGGCTGTCACCTTACTGCTGACTATTTCTCTAGCCCTTTTATTAGAGGAATTTTTATTCGTTTATTTTCATTTGTTTGTTTGATCAATTCTTTGTGATTTTGGGCATAGACAAAGAAGTCTTCCATGAACAAGGATAGTAATGCTTCTTTCTCCTAAGTCTATGTCTCTGTTTAGTTCTTTATTTTGTATTCCTGCACTATCTAACTCCTCCAACATAGTGTTGAAGAGGGATGGTGAGAAGAGACTTCTTTAATTCACTCCTAACCTTAAGAGATCAGTATCTTTTCTCATAATTACGATAGCACAGCGGTAGGGCGTTTGCCTTGCTTGCAGCCAACATGGCCGACCTGAGTTCGATTCCTCCGCCCCTCTCGGAGAGCCCGGCAAGCTACCGAGAGTATCTCGCCCGCACGGCAGAGCCTGGCAAGCTCCCCATGATGTATTCGATATGCCAAACACAGTAACAACAAAGTCTCCAATGGAGACGTTACTGGGCCCGCTCGAGCAAGCCTGGCATGAGCTATAGATCTTTGTGGATGTTCTTTATTAAGAAAGAACTCTAGTTCTACTTTTATTATGAACAATTGTTAAGTTTTTAAAACTTTTTATTAATATGGCCATAATATTTACCCCATCTAGTAAGTTGATATGGTATCTTTTATAAATTGATTGAGGATGTTCTCAAGCATTGCTCAGGAGATTTGGGCCTCCCTACTGGCAATTCTTGACCAACTGAGCCATGGGTCCAATACAAGAAACTAAGTATGTGATGTTCCTTAGGAGCTATAGTGCCAGGGATATTGAAGTTAATTACAGCAATACTGGGGACCTTCAGGCCACACCTGGCAATGCCTGGTACTATGTGGGCCTAGAAACAAATCCAGGTCCAGTGCATGGCAGACATCTGCATTAACCATTGTACTGGCTTCAAATCCCATGAATTAATTGTTTTTTGAACATTAAAAGATCTTGCATACCTGGGATGGCTCTCATTAGCTGTCGTTGTCCAATTATTTTTTAAATAATCTTTGATTTATCATTGTTTAACACTATGGATGGCTTTACACTTCAAATCTGTCTTTGAAACTCACAGCGCAATATACACTTTTTATATATTATGTCTACTTGCTATTTTTTGAGAGTTTCTACATCTTTCTTGGTAAATTTTATCTGTAGTTTTCTAAGAGTTTCTTGTTTTCTTTTGTGTTGTTGTTATCAGGTTTTTATATCAGGGTCATGATGTTCTTACAGCATGAATTGAGATGAATTAGAAAGGGTTATCTCTACTTCTGTCTTTTGGGACAAATTGTAGACAGTTGCCCCTTTAAGTGTTTGGTACAATTCCCAAGTGAAGCTATCCAAGTTCAGTGCCTTCTGTTTGGGAAAATTGTTAATTGCTCAATTTATTTAGTGGATAAATTCATATTCATGCCATCTACTTCTCACTTGAGTTTTGGAAGATTATTCCCCTCACCCCCAGCTTATAGGTTTTCCTTGCTGGAATCTTAGTTATTTTATTGTTTAATTTAAATTTCAAAGAAATAGCTTTTGGCTTCACCTATTTTTTTCTCTTGTCTTCCTATTTCTCAATATCATTGATTTTTACTTTAATTTTTATTATTTCTCTTCTTCTGCTTGCATTAGGTTTATATTTAACTCCTAGATTCTTTTTAATCCTTTTTTTTCTATTGAGACATCATGACTTACAAAATTATTCATAGTTGAGTGTCAGGTATAATTTTACAACACCAATCTTATCACCAGTGTCAACTTCCTTTCACCCATGCCCCCCTTTCCTCTCCCACTGTCCAGCGTGTCCCCTTGACTCTTTTGGGTCACACCCAGCTCAGTCTTCACTCCTGGCTCTGTTCTCAGGAATTACTCCTGGCAGTACTCAGGGACCACGTGGGACACCAGAAAGCATCTCAGGTTAGCTGCGTACAAGGCAAGTGCCACACTGTTTTGTCTTTCCAGCACCAACAGGCACATTTTTAAGTTTGGTTGTTGTAGCTTGAATCTTATGCTTTCAGTTCTGTTGGTTGTAGGATTCATGTATATATGGTTATATAACAAGCTCTATGCCACTAGTGTGTCTAGGATCCCTCCCCAAGGCCCCTGGTATCCTCCATCTGCTCTTCTTTCCTTTACCATCCTTAGCTCTATAATCCAGGTTCTAGGGTAATCTAGATTACCTCCCTGTGATGCCTTGCTTGTCCTTGTCCTGTTATCTGCCTATCACAGGCATATGAGTTTATCTGGTATCTTTCTTCTCACTTAATTCAATCAACTTGATATCCTCCAATCCACCCAAGCTGTGGTGAAGTGCATTATTTCATCCCCCACCCCTCCTTGCCACCCCCTTGCAGCTTTATAGTATTTTGTTGTGTATTTCATACCACAGTATTAATACCATGTATTTCATACCATAATATTCCACACCATATTTCATTCATAATTAATTATCCACTTAATTATCTGCTGTTGGACACCTGAGTTGATTCCATGTCCTAGTTGTTGTTCTAGTTAATTAAGGTGAGGGCTGAGATTATCCATTTTAGATCTTTCTTTTCTTAAAGAAAAGAATATTCACTATAGTTTACTTAAGCAATAAGTAAACTATAGTGAATATTCCTCTAAGTACTGATTTTTCTGCAGCCCTACATTTTATACATTATACTTCTACTTTTCATTAAGTTCAACATATTTTTAAATTTACTTGAGACACTTTCTCTGACCCGGGTTCAATTTCTCCATCCCTCTCGGAGAGCCCGGCAAACTACCGAGAGTATCTTGCCCACATGGCAAAGCCTGGTAAGTTACCCGTGACGTATTCGATATGCCAAACACAGTAACAACAATTCTCAAAATGGAGACGTTATTGGGCCCGCTTGAGCAAATTGATGAATGAGAGGACAGTGACAGTGAGAGCGAAGTATTAAATCTAAAAATATTTAGGAATTCTTTCAGGAATATTCCTGTTGTTGATTTCTAGTTTAATTCTTCTGTGGTTTGAAAGAAGACTGTACAATTCTATTCTTTTAAATATTTTCAGCTATTTCCTAATGTAGTATCTGTCTAACCATGGTTAAAGTTCTGCATAATCTTGAGAATAAAGTGGGATGTGTGTGTGTGTGTGTGTGTGTGTGTGTGTGTGTGTGTGTAGTGGAGGTTAAAATCGGAGGCACAGAGTACCTTTGGGAATGAGAAAAAAGAGGTGAAGATTTTAATTAGTATATGAATCTCTCAAAGTCCTTTGAGAAGTATGTCTAAAGATTGAAATTGCTTGGAACGAAAGAGATAGTACAATTGGTAAGGCACTTACCCACTCTCCAGCTGCCCCTCCCCACCCCCTTGCACCCTTTATGGTCCTCTGAGCTCTGCTAGAAATGATCTCTGAGTTCAGAGCCAAGAGTGAGCTCTGAGTACCACTGGGTATGACCCCAAACCCTTCTCCCCCCCAAAATAAAATTTCTTGTTAATTACTTTAGGTTATTGGATTGTATTTCTTATGAGAGTGAATCTCATAGGACACTGGCGTATTAGATTTTATTTTTATCTATAAAGTCATAGGCATGCCTCATTGAAAGGGCACTTTAGACACACCCCAATCCAGACACTATTACACAAACCTGTTTCACCTGTCAGTTACTCTATATTTTGGTTTGGTTTAGTCACGTAGCCTTTCGTGTAGGTGTTAATTAGTGGTGGGTGTTCAATTTGTATTTATAATGTTTGTCTTTATAATGACTTTCTTGTTGGTTTTATGAAGTACTGTTAAGGGTGTGTTGGAATCTTCAATTCTCAGAGTAACATTGGTGGCAACAGACCCTGAGAGCTGGCCTGTGGGTACCTAGAGACATTGGTGGAAGGACACTGACTCTCCAGTGGTGGGTGTGGTGTTGGAACACTGAATGTCTGAAACATTACTAGTAACAAGTATTTATTTTATAACGGTGCCTAAATATAGAAGAAAATTTTACAATATCTCGAATAGTAACAAAATAGTGATATTTTCAAGTTTTGAAAAATTCTTAACCATTGCCGCTTTAGCTATATTCCCTTTATTTTTTGGTGTTCCTATTAAACAGATATAATATAATTTTTCAAAAATATTGTCACACAGATTTGAATATTCTGTTCCATTTTTTCCCTCAGTTTTTGTTAAGCATCTCAGGTTGGGAAGTTTCTAAAGGCATAACTTTTCAGTTTATTGATTCTTTCCCTGATGGTGTCCATTTTTCTGGCAACCCCATCAAAGGCATTGATTATACCTGTTACAGTGTTCTTTTTTTTATCTCTAGCAATTCACTTGATTCATTATTAGAATTTTTGTCTCTCTGCTTACATTATACATTTTGTTCTTGCATGTTGTCCAGATTTTCCATTAGCGCTTGTAGAAAGTTAATCATAGTTATGATAAATTCTTAGTATGATGAAATCAAAATGTCCGAATGAATCCAAATGTTACAGCTTCATCTGATCTTGTTCCTTGCTTTTACCCTCTAAAATGTCTTTCTTTTCTTTCTTTTTTTTTCTTTCTTATCTTTTAGCCTGCTTTGCATTGCAAGTTTTTATTGAAAGCCAGAACATGATCTATTGGACAATAGGAATTAGGATAAGTATTTTTCTTAGTGTGAGGGTTTATGTTTAAGAGTTGACTGTGTTTACTATTTGCTATAACTCTCGGCATTGGTTTCCTATAGATTATGTTATCTTGCTTTTATATTCCTTGTGGTCTTTGGTTTTCCCTAGAAACAACTTAAAGAAAACCTGGATTTACAGTTTTTTCAGCTGTCATTAACAGAAGTCTGTTCATGTGGTGATAAGGTCTGGGGATATGTATTTATTCTATAATTTTATGATTAGTTTTGGTCTTTATATATCCTATGCTCCGGGGCTGAGATCTTCCTTCACAAATATATTTCACACCACTCTCCCCCCGCTCCTGTTTTCACTGCCAGTAATGCTAGAGAAGGTAGAATTGGTTGTCTTACCTTACCCTATGTTAGTTAGATGCTGGTAAGCATTTTCAGATAAACACTGAAAATATAATTCTCAGGATAGCTACTTTTCCTCTGTAAGTATTTCAGTCTGGTCATTCCCCTCCCCCATGATGGAAGCTAGAAGCAGTAATACATTTTCCTGGGAGGAACCTGTTAGAGATCTTGGAGGTAAAACTCATGAAAATGTAATGTTCCTCTAAGACTGGGCTCCCAGCGGGGGCTTAACTCTCCAGTTCATGCTTATCTTCTTTCATTTTACCAATTATAAGCTGAGAGAGTTAGGTTTATGTTTTCTTGACAGTTTCTGGTTCTAGCAATTTCTGCTTTTGGTACACTGTGGTTTGTGGTATTCATTTCTCTCTCGAGTCTGTGGAGAAACAGATAGCCCTGCGACCCTCAAATTTCTGAAGACTCTAAGAAGAGTTGCTGATTTTCAGCTTTTTTTTTAAATTCTATTTTTAGGGATGGTGATGGCTTTCAAGCATTTTTTGCATGTCAGAGAAGAAACTGAAATTCAACAATGCTCATTTGCCATCCATCCATATCTCCTTGGTGATGAGACTATTTCGTTCTTTATTTCTTTTTTCAGCTTTATTGAGGTACAAGAGAAAAATAAAATGGTAAGGTGTATATCATATCATTTGATATATTTTGATATATGTGTATTTTTAACAATGCATATGAAAGCACTCTGTCCATTGGGTAATATATCCATCACCTCACACAATCAATTACCTTTGAAATGTAGGCGTAAGAACATTAAAGTTCTACTCTCTTAGCAAATTTAAATTATATACTGAAGTCATCGCATGTACTATGAGCCTCAGAGCTTATTCACTTTCAAGATGGGAGTTTATACACTTCCACCAACCTCTTTCTACTCATCCCCCTTCTCTAGTCTCTTGCACCGTGTATTTCTATTACCAGTTTGCCTGATTTCTCTTATCTTATGACTTCTAAGTTGATCCATGTTGTCACAATTCATTTACTCCATTTTGAAGTCTGAAGAAGATTCTTTTGCATGTGAAAAATGCAATATATTGTGGTTTAGATTTGCATTGTGTTGTCCTGAGAACTTTATATTGTTGCCCTTTTGTGTGTATTCTTAGGGAATGAATGAGATGTCTATGTAGGCCCTGAGCCTGTTTTAAAGATAGATTGTTGTTTTCTTTGTTTGGCATTGTTTCAGTTCCTTGTGTAGTTTGGTATTAGACCCTTGTTAACTGTGTGTTAATGATTTGGCCCAAACATTACTTTCTATTTTAAAATACATTGTATGGAGGAAAAAGAGTCCACGGGCCTTGAAGAGTTAACCCTTCTTCTGTCAGAGAATTTTGAGATGTCTGTCAGCAGACATGTGGCAAGGTGTTAAGCACAAACAACAGAGTAAAAGTCTTTCAAGGTATAACGCTCAGTTATGAATACATACAATAGGGGCCCGAGAGATAGTTAAATGCTTTGTTTGTTTATTTGTTTTAGTTTGAGGGCCACATCTGGTGGGTTTCTAGGCTTACTTCTGATTCTACTCAGGAATCACTCCTAGTGGGCTCAGGGGACTATAAAGGATTCTAGAGAGCCAACCTGGGTCTACTGCATGCAGGATAAGTGCCCTTCCCACTGTACTATCTGGAGAGATAGTTGAATGGGAGAAACACAGGCTTTGCATTCCAGAGGCCCAGGTTTAATCCCAAGTACCCAATGGTTCCCCAAGCATCACACCCAAACACCCTCCCAAGTACCATCCTAGAAATCTCTAAATACTTTTGATTTCGTTATAGCCCCTGATTAAGTAAGTAAGTAAGTAAAGGCCCTCCTGTTGATCATTGATTTGCTGGAGCAGGCCCAGTAACGTCTCCATTGGAGACTTTGTTGTTACTGTGTCTGGCATATCGAATACATCACGGGGAGCTTGCCGGGCTCCGCCGTGTGGGCGAGCCCCTGATTAAAACAAAATAATATAAAAAAACAAGAAAAATGTATCTTTATATTTGGAAACTTATACTTCTTCAGAATCACAATGATAATTACCTTTGGGAGGGATAAGAGGGGTTTGATTATTTCATTTTCTAATATTGTATGCTAAATTTGATAAAGGCAGCTGCAGACAAAAAAAATGTATCCAGATTCGCTAAAGAATTGGCCTTCAGTACTCTCAGAAGCTGACTTAAATTCCTAGGCACATATTTCACATTTGCCATAGCAAGGGGAACTTTTGGGTTTTCAATGATCACAGTATTGTCTGTGCTGCCTGAAAAAGTGCAAGTAGGTAAGTTATAAGTTATCCTTTCCTATACAATCAGAATTATGCTGCCTTTTAAGCTTCCAGCAATTTTTATGGCACATTTTCTGTCAAGTCTATGTTGGTAGTTATTGCCATCAACTTTTAATCTCCACGTCACTGCAGACACATTATGAGGGTGAAAACTGACATAAGGGGAAAAAGGGGCTTCTGCCGTGAACGGCACATGGAGGGCAGTTTGCTTGCTCTATGTGTGGAATGGACATCAAGAGATTTCAGAAGCAGAATTTTTTTGGCAGTAGGGCAGCTAGTGATTGTTGGGTTTAGTGCTCCCCACCCTCCACCCCCCAAAAAAAAGATTAACGTAAGAATGGAAATTCTGCATGAACTGAAACCAAACTGTCCACCAGTTATTTTGTTTTTTATAACAAAATTGCCATGTGCTCAGTTATTTATGCAGCAATGAAAAATGCACCGAAGAACTTACAACAAATCTAGTGGACACATGGAGAAAATGCCAGAAAGTAAGGGATCCAGAGGGTGACTTTGGTGTCTTGTATAAGTTCTCCCTGAGCTAGCTTAGCAGTAGGGATGGACCTCGGGAAGTGCCTGTGTGACTCCCGAAAGGAGAGAAGTGAGATACAGGCTCCTGCCAGAACCCAGAAGCAGAAGCAAGAAATGTGGAGGGAAGGTTCAGAGAGAATTTAGAGACTCCAGTAGGTTCATCATTTTCATCTCTCTTTTGGTGTGTGTGTGTGTGTGTGTGTGTGTGTGTGTGTGTGTGTGTGTGTGTTTCAGACTGAATTCGGGAAGTCCCAATGTAAAAAGTTAAAATGAAACTTCAGGCCATGCAACTTTATCAATGGTTCTGTCTAGCAGGAGGAAGTGGTCATCCTACCTTCTGTATTTTCTCCTTAGTATTTTTTTCTAGTGTATTTGGACTGCTTGCCCAGGGCTCAGTGCCTGGTGAAGGGAACCTGAGATCAGAAACAATTCTCCCATCAACTGAGGACAGGAAATGGGTGTCCTGCTGTGGAAATAGACCTGATTCTCCTGGTTCTTCCAAGTGTGCTTAGAGAGTGTCCTGGGAATCAGGATTTCTGCTTTCATTTTTTTCAGCTCTGCCCCACACGTTTCAGTGGGCATATGATTATGATGTTCCTAGGGGGAATCGTCACATTTAATAGATACACCCGTTTCATTTATAAATGAAAGGAAACAAGAGATGAAGGCCAGGTGTAGTGAGTGAGAGCATCAGATTAAAAGCTATCCTGAAGTTCCAATTTAAAAGAAAAACCAAGCAGAACACTATATTGAAGTACCCAGGAGCCCCGGGATTTATCCAATGCTCTGGTCTCCAGATCTTCTGCATATTGGATGCCCTGTAAGATTATGGAATGCTTGCCTTTACCTACCCAGTACACTGGCTCAGAGTCTTTGGAGATGGACAAATGTTCTGTTTTATAAGCACCCCAGGTAATTTTTAATCAGAGAAATTTGGAAGATATTATTCTAACTCAAATACCTCATTTATAGATATGTAAAAGGAAGCTGAGGAGGAAATAATTTGACCAAAGAAACTTGGACAATGGAACAGAATCCAAACCAGAAGTTATAAATGTAGTCCCAATGCCCAGTTATGTACTTGACCTCTTTGTGTGGTCCTTAGTACCTGGCAAAATCTCTATTCCAATAACAGCCCCAGAATCTCCAATGTGTCTCTACATTCATATTGAAGGATAAGCAATCGTGAGCTCAGTTGAAATGTACATGATTTCAAGGATAATTATTGGCTATATCCTGACAAAAGGAACATGAGCAGATTCTATTTTGACTTGGGAACTGGAAACTTATACTACCAAGCCCTGCTATTATCTCTCACCTCTCTGAAAGAACTTCTGAGACCAAACAAGTTATCTAGCCATCTTTATTTATCCCCTTTACACCTCCATGTATGCAGTTGGAATTTTAGTATAGATACTTAAATTGTGTTTGGGGCTGAGGACAATGCAATAGGTCAAGTATAGTCAGGGTGATTTGACTTAGTGTGGGGACAAGTCCCAGCTGTTCATGGAACTAGGTCATTGTCTTCCTGGTAGCAATCAACTGTTTAGTTGCCCCTGGGGCTTTGGGAGTGTCATTGTGTTAGGAATAGAAGTCTTCTAGCCTGCTCTACTGGGTTATATAGTGAGGGGGTGGAAGGAGGGTGCGGTCCTGGCACTTTGTCACTCTTGTCTGTCTTCGTCAGCAGTCTAGGAGATTTGACCCAAGAGATAGAACAAGACATAAAATGGAGTTGGCCTGTTGGATCTCCTTAGTTTCTGAATGCATTGGTTATGTTCTCAGCATTGTTAGTGGAACAGACAAGAAATTGGGTTTACTGGTATGTCCTAAGCGTCACAGAACAAAGCTGGTCTCCAACCACTCAGTTCCCATCAGTCCCCATGCCTTCAAATGCCCCTGACTTCAAGGATAATACATAGAGCAGAGTGGTTCATCTTGGAGTAGCATAAATGGATTGCTCTTATCCAGCTTCTGAAACTTTCCTTACTGATATCCAGCTGGAGTGATAGCACAGTGAGTAGACCGTTTGCCTTGCATGTGGCTCACCAGGTCGACCAGAGTTTGATTCCTCCACCTCTCTCGGAGAGCCCGGCAAGCTACCGAGAGTATCTCGCCCACACTGCAAAGCCTGGCAAGTACCCATGATGTATTTGATATGCCAAACACAGTAACAACAAGTCTCACAATAGAGACGTTACTGGGCCTATTTGAGCAAATTAATGAACAACTGGAGGACAGTGCTATACAGAGCTATCCAGCTGGAAGATTCTTGATCTGCTCTATACTCCCTTTGTGTGAGCTGATGGGGTCTTGAGCATGGTCACTGTGGCAAGTATAAGACCTCTTAAGAGATCTAAGCACAGGCTGAAGGGAGTCTTAGCCTTTTATCTGGAAAGTCCTGGCCTGGAATAAAACAGATCAATAAGTCCTTAAAAATTTATGTTTTTACTTCAAACTGTACTACAAAGCAGTAATAATTAAAACAGCATGGTACTGGAACAAAGGCAGAACTGCAGACCAATGGAACAGGGTTGAATACACTGACATCTCCCCTCAATCATATGCTCATCTAATCTTTGATAAAGGTGCAAGTAATGTGAAGTGGAGTAACGAAAGCCTCCTTAATAAATTGTGTTGGCATCACTGGACGGCTACATGCAAAAAAATAGGCTCAGAACTCTGCCTAACACCATGTACAAGAGTAAGATCAAAATGGATTAAAGACCTCAACATCAGACCAGAAACCATAAGGTACATTGAAGATAAAGTTGGCAAAACCCTCCATGACATTGAAGCTAATGGTATCTTCAAAGATGCCACGCCACTGGCCGAGCAAGTGAAAACAGACATAGATAAATGGGACTATCTTAAACTAAGAAGCTTCTGCACCTCCAAAGAAACAGTGACCAAAATACAAAGACAGTCTACAGAATGGGAAAGGATATTCACCGAATACACATCTGACAAGGGGTTGATATCCAGGATATACAAAATACTGGTTAAACTCCACAAGAAGAAAACATCCAACCCCATCCAAAAATGGGGCAATGAAATGAACAGAAACTTTCTCAAAGAAGAAATCCGAATGGCAAAAAAGCACATGAGAAAATGCTCTACATCATTAATCATCAGGGAGATGCAGATCAAAACCACAATGAGATACCATCTCACACCTCAGAGACTGGCCCACATTCAAAAGAACAAAAGCAACCGATGCTGGCGTGGATGTGGCGAGAAAGGGACACTCCTTCACTGTTGGTGGGAATGTCCACTGGTTCAGCCCTTCTGGAAAACAGTATGGATGATTCTCAAAAAATTAGAAATTGAGCTCCCATTTGACCCAGCAATACCATTCCTGGGAATATATCCCAGAGAGGCAAAAATGTATAGTCGAAGTGACATCTGCACTTGTTTGTTCATTGCAGCACTCTTTACAATAGCCAGAAACTGGAAGAAACCTGAATGCCCAAGAATAGATGACTGGTTAAAGAAACTTTGGTACATCTACACAATGGAGTACTATGTAGCTGTTAGAAAAGATGAAGTCATGAAATTTACATACAAGTGGTACAACATGGAAAGTATCATGCTAAGCGAAATGAGTCAGAAAGAGAGGGATAGACATAAAAAGATTGCATTCATCTGGGGGCTATAAAGTAACAAAGTATGAGATTAATACCCAAGAATAGCTGAGATCAGCACCAGAAGGATTACTCCATAGCTTAGAGACCAGCCGGGCATTCTAGGGGAAAGGGCAGCTCAGATAGAGAAGGGAGCACCAAATAAAGGATGTTTGGAGGATCCTCCCAGGAGGGGAGATGCATGTCGAAAGTAGACTATGGACTGAACATGTTTGCCACTCAATGCCTCTTTTGCAGACCACAACACCCAAAAGGAGAGAGAGAACACAGGGGATTGCCCTGCCACAGAGACAGGGGGGATGGGGGGATGGGGGTGGGAGGGATATTATCCATGGTGGTGGAAAATGGGCACTGGTGGAGGGATGGGTATCTGATCATTGTATAATTGAAACCAAAGCACAAAAAAATTGTAAATCTACAACTTAAAAAAATAATAAAATAAAATAAAGGGAAAAAATTTATGTTTTTATTGAGAAAAATCCATCTTACACTGCATTAAAAGATATTCTATAATCCTATTGTGTGCACAAGAACTGGAAACATTAGTGGATAGTCTACATTACATAGTCCCTCTCTTCCACACCAGTTCAGCAACTCATAAGCACTGGGAAGAAGGGTCTGTAATGTGACATTCCTAAGACTTCACATTCAAAATAATCCAAAGATATTTTTAAAAGATGTTAAATTGGGACAGAGTAGTGAATCTGAACAGTTTTGTAATATTGGGCCAAGGATATGGCTCAGTTGTAAAGTGTGTACACTGCTGCATGAGATCTAGGTTCACGCTCAGACAGTTAAAAATACATTTATTATGTGAGATAGTACAGGGGTTAAATTGCTCAACATAAGTGTAGCCATCCCTAGTTTAATCCTCAGTACCACATGCAGTCCTCCAAGCACCTCCAGGAATGATCCCTCGGCACAGAGCCAGGAATAATCCCTGAGCACTGCCAGGCATGGCCACACCACCACAACCAAAAAGAAACTACAAACTAAATCATCTGACTTAATACGATGCATTAGATACATAATATTCTAAGCCAATTATGTTTTAAGATCTTTGTCAAAAATAAAAATAGGACTTTACAATAAAAGCACAAGACTATTCAACAGTGGTCAAAAGGTAGGAGCATCATGTTGGTAGAACCTCTGACAATGTCTTCATCCCATGAGCAAATTGGAGGGACCCTGCCCACGGGCCCCCCAAACACACCCACCCCATGTGCAGCAGTGCCTGCTGCTCCCACACGAGGCAGCTTCAGCAAGAAGTCGGTGCTAGCTCCTAAGTATCCACTTCAGCTGTGTGGATTTTCATCTGGATGCTTTTCCCATGCTAGCCACTGAGGTTTCAGAGAAAACATCTGCTTGGTTACTTGGGCCTCTCTGGACAGCCCCTTCAGGTCAGGGTGTGCTGACCTTTCCTTCTGGGAAATGTGGTGAACTTTCAAAGGCTTTGGAGACATTTCAGAGATGCAGAGTTCAACATCTTCCTCAGCAGGGAATGAGATGGCTAGATCTTTAATATGTGTATGCCATTTGGAGAAAACAGAACATTCACAGACAAGCCTAAAGCGGGGAATAATATGCTTCACTCAAAATGGTTCATGTCCCAGCTATAGCACTCCTGGGAATATATCCCAGAGAGGCAAAAAGGTATAGTCGAAGTGACATCTGCAATTGTTTGTTCATTGCAGCACTCTTTACAATAGCCAGAATCTGGAAAAAACCTGAGTGCCCAAGAACAGATGACTGGTTAAAGAAACTTTGGTACATTTACACAATGGAGTACTATGTAGCTGTTAGAAAAGATGAAGTTATGAAATTTACATACAAGTGGTACTACATGGAAAGTATCATGTTAAGTGAAATGAGTCAGAAAGAGCGGGATAGACACAGAAAGATTGCATTCATCTGGGGAACATAAAGCAACAAAAAGGGAGAGTAACACCCAGGAATGGCTGAGATTAGTACCAGGAATTTTGCTCCATGAATGGAAGGCCAGTCACAGGCTCTAGGTGAAAAGGAAGCTCAGATAGAGAAGAGAGCACCAAATAAAGGGTGTTGTGAGGACCCTCCCAGGGTGGGAGAATCACGCTGAAAGTAGTCTATAGACCAAACATGATTGCCACTCAATGCCTCTCTTGCAAAACACAGTACCCAAAAGAAGAGAGAGAGAACAAGGGGGAATACCCTGCCACAGAGGCAGGATGGGACGGGGGGGGGGATGAGGGGGGAGTGCTGGGACCCGTGGGGATGGATGACGGGCACTGGTGGAGGGATGGGCACTTGATCGTTGTATAACTGAAACCCAAGCACAAAATTTGTGGGCCTATAACTGTGCCTCATGGTTTTTCACTAATGAAAAAAGAAAAAAAAATGGTTCATGTGTCCCTGCTCAGGCCCAGAATTTCTCGATTTGGGCACAAAAAGTCTAGCATCCCCAGAAACATCTCAGTCTTAGGCAAATTAGAATGATTGGTCATTGTATTAGTGTTTTGTTTATTTTTTATTATTTATTTATTATTGAATCACTATGAGATAGATTCTTACAAAGCTGTTCATGATTAGGTTTCTGTCATACAGTGTTCCAATACCCATCCCTCCACCAGTGTATATTTCCCAGCACCAGTGTCCCCAGTCTCCCCACCATTATCCCTTCCCCCATCATAGCCTGCCTCTATGGTAGGCACTTTTCTGTATCAGTGTTTTAAATACATGAAGAAACATGTGTACATATATGCACAGTGCACATGATTATGTACATAAATGACATAGATACACATAATGTGCACAGTGTATGATATTCAGTTTCTTTTTCATTTGACTTTAGTCATACACTCTTCAAAATCAGTTGCTTAAACTTCCTTTTTTATTTCAAATTATTTTTCATTTCCAATGACTTGAATGGTAAAGCCTTCCCACTTATTCATTTTGTAAGTATGTATATATTATTATTAATATTTATTATATATAAGTATAATGGACTGGAGCGATGGCACAGAGGTAGGGCGTTTGCCTTGCATGCAGCAAACATGGCCGACTCGAGTTTGATTCCTCTGCCCCTCTCGGAGAGCCCGGCAAGTTACTGAGAGTATCTTACCTGCAGGGCAGAGCCTGGCAAGCTACCCGTGACATACTTGTTATGCCTAACACAGTAACAACAAGTCTCATGATGGAGACATTACTGGGCTCACTTGAGCAAATTGATGAACAACGGGAGGACTGGGGGGGGGGTCTAATAAGTATAATATAGATTATAGATTATATAAAATAAGACAAAGCTTTTCACTATAATCGTGTATAACAAAACAGCTTAAAAATTTTGACCATGGAGGGCATGGAGAGATAGTGCAAGGGTAGGCACTTGCCTTGAAAATGGCCAACCTAGTTTGATTTCCCAGCACCCTACATGTTCTCTTGAGCCTTGCCTGATTTGACCTTGAGCACAGAACCAGGAGTAAGCCCTGAGCACATCTGGGTGTGGCCCATAAACAAAAATAAAATAAACATGACTGTGGAATTATTACATGGCAATGCATGAGATACTGAGACTTTCAAGGCACATTGCTATATTGTTCTCTAGAAAGTTCCTCACCCGGACACCATTTATTCTTTGTGGTAAACATAATAATGAATTCACCCCCAAATGTCCACTCCCTTATTCTAGATTCTGTGAACATGTGTCTGAGATTCTCAAGGCTTACTTGGCCTCCTCCCCCTTTCAGAAAAAAAAATTCATGAACTACAGAGATAGTACAGCTGGTAAATACTTGCTTAATATGCAGCCAAACCCAGTTCAATCTTGAGAAAGGTGCATATCCTGGTTTACCCAGGCAGGTCCGACCTAATCTCACAAAAAGTGGAGACCTCTCTGGTACACAAGACAGTTGATTAAAGGGGAGGAGAGGGGTGTGTGTTTGTTTTTTATTTTTTAGGCAGCAGGCAATGAGAACAGCATTAGCCAAGTTCCTTTCTCAGGACCACTTCACACCAGCTGTGTGTGATTCATCTTATTCTTACTTTCATTGTATTATGGACCATTAAGCCTTCTGGGTTATTTGTTATTTTGTTGGTTTCATATGAAGGTTCTTACATCCAGTGGAGAAATGTGGGTGGACCTTCTTATGCAGATACTGCCTTTTAAAAAGGCAGGTACGGGAGATGAAACAATTTAATTTTTTATTAGTGAAACACCATGAGGTACATTTGTAGACTTACAAATTTTGGTGCTTGGGTTTCAGTTATACAATGATCGAGTACCCATCCCTCCACCAGTGCCCATTTCCCACCACCACGGATCCCAGTATCCCTCCTACCCCCATCACCCCCCACCCGACCCTGCCTCTGTGGCAGGGCATTCCCCTCTGTTCTCTCTCTCCTTTTGGGTGTTGTGGTTTGCAATAGAGGTATTGAGTGGCCATCGTGTTCGGTCTATAGTTTACTTTCAGCATGCATCTCGCATCTCGCATCCCAAGCGAGTCCTCCAAACATTCTTTACCTGGTGGTTCCTTCTCTACCTGAACTGTCTTTTCTCCCAGCATGTGAGCCAGATTCCAAGCCCTGGAGCAGACCACCTGGTACTTATCTCAACTGTTCTTGGGTGTTCGACTCCCATTCTGTTACTTTATATTCCCCAGATGAGTGAAGTCTTCCTATGTCTGTCCCTCTCCTTCTGGCTCATTTCACTTAGCATGATACTTTTTATGTAGAACCACTTGTATGTAAATTTCATGACTTCATCTTTTCTAACAGCTGCATAGTATTCCATTGTGTAGATGTAACCAAAGTTTCTTTAACCAGTCATCTGTTCTTGGGCACTCGGGTTTTTTTTTCCCAAATTTTGGCTATTGTGAATAGTGCAGCAATGAACATAGAAGTGCAGATGTCATTTCGACTGTACTTTTTTGCCTCTCTGGGATATATTCCCAGGAGATTGGTATTGCTGGGTTAAATGGGAGCTCAATTTCTAACTTTTTGAGAATCGACCATACTATTTTCCAAAAGGGCTGAACCAGTTGGCATTCCCACCAGCAGTGAAGGATGGTCCCTTTCTCACCACATCCTTGCCAACACTGGTTGCTTTTGTTCTTTTGTATGTGGGCCAGTCTCTGTGGTGTGAGATGATATCTCATTGCTATTTCGAACTGCATCTCCCTGATGATTAGTGATGTAGAGCATTTTCTCATGTGCCTTTTTGCCATTTGGACGATGAAAAGAGTTCAGAAGCCTCAATAGGTGTTACTCACTTAAGAGAGTTCTCTGATAAAGAATTCAAATGTGAAGTCATGAAGATGTTCAATGAACTCAATGAAACAGTTAGACAGATATCCAGTAAATTAAAGGAGGACATGAAAGAAATAATCGAGAAAATACAGGAAGAAATGAGAGCAGAAATAGGAAAGCTACGCACAGAAATGTCACGAATAAAAGATTCAGTAGATGAATAAAAAAACTCAATGTGTCCCCTCAACAGTAGAATGGATACAGCTGAAGACAGAATCAGTGAGCTGGAAGATGAGCTGCACGAAGCCTACAGGCAATAACAAACAATGGCAAGAGACCTCAAAATAGCTCTAGAGCGAATCAGAGTCTTAGGGCCAAGAGGAACTAAATTAGAACCATCAGAGTGCCAGAAGGTCATGGAAACAGTTCCAATGAAAAAGCCACGGTTAAACAAATCATTGCTGAAAAGTTCCCAGAGCTGGACAATGCAGGCATCCAGATTCAAGGAGCCTAAATGGTGCCAGCTAAAAGAGACTTTAACAAAAACACTCCAAGACATATCATAGTTAGAATGATGGATGCCACCGATAGAGACACAATACTGCAAGCAGCAAGGGCAGAGAAGGAAATCACACACAAAGGAGCACCCCTTAGATTCACAGCAGACCTGTCAGAGGAAACCCTCCAAGCCCGATGGAAATAGTGGGATACAGTAAAAAAAAAAACTCACTGAAATGAGTGCTTCACCAAGAATACTTTATCCGGCTAAACTCTCACTCAAACTCAAAGGAACGGTGCACTATTTTCTGGATAAACAACAGCTCAGGAACTTCATAGACTCAAAACCAAACCTAAAAGAAGGGCTAAAGGGGCTACTGTAAGACAAGACAACTCCTTACAAGCACAACAAACACTTACAGAAAGATAACACAAAGCCCCATAACAATAATCTCTCTCAACGTCAATGGTCTAAATTCATCAATTAAGAGACAGAGTGGCAAAATGGATTCAGAGATAGAACCCAACATTCTGCTGCCAACAAGAAACACATCTGAACAATCAGAACAAACACAGGTTCAAAGTCAAAGGATGGAAAACAACCCTGCAAGCAAACAACCCCCTCAAAAAAGCTGGAGTGGACTTACTAGTATCAGACAACATAGATTTCAGGTTGAAAAAGATTAGAAGGGACAGTGAAGGCCATTTTTTTTTATTAATCAAGGGATATGTACAGCAGGAAGAAATCACACTCCTAAAGTATACGCACTCAATGAGGGACCAGTCAAATACCTACAATAACTGCTAACAGACCTTAAGAAGGACATTACAAGCAACACAATAGTAGTTAGAGACTTCAACACCGCCTTATCATCCCTGGGAAGATCAAGAAGATTAAAACTCAGTAAGGAAATAATGGATCTGAAGGAAGAAATAGAAGACAGAGGGCTAATAGATTTATACAGGACTTTATATCCCCCCCCAAAAGAATACACATTCTTTTTCAGTGTACATGGAACATTTTCCAGAATAGATCATGCGCTGGGCCACAAAGCATACCTCAATAGAATCAAGAGATAGACATTGTATCAACTATCTTCTCAGACCACAATGCACTGAAGCTAGAAGTTAATCATGTACAGATGCAGAAAACCAAATCAAACACCTGGAAATTAAACAACTCAATGTTGAACAACGAGTGGGTCAGAAAAGAAATCATAGAAGAAATCAAAAGATACCTGGAAACAAATGAGAATGAAGACACAAGCTACCAGAACCTATGGGATGCAGCTAAAGCCGTGTTAAGGGGAAAATGTATAGCTCTGCAAGCATTTCTCAGGAAGGAAGAAAGGGCCCACATAAACAACTTGACTTCACAGAAAAGGACCAACAAAAGGAGCCCAGACCAGGCAGAAGGAAAGAGATAAAAAAAAACTTAGAGCAGAAATCAATGACATGGAAACCCAAAAAACAATATCAATGAAACCAAGAGCTGGTTCTTCGAGAAAATAAACAAGATAGATAAGTCACTAGCAAGACTCACAAAGGAAGAGAGAGAGAACCCTAATAAACCAAATCAGAAATGAGAAGGGGGATATTACAACAGAAACCAAAGAAATTCAAAAGATCATCAGAGACTACTTTGAAAGTCTGTATGCCACAAAACAAGAGAACCTAGAAGAAATGGGTAAATTCCTGGATTCCTATAATCTCCCAAGGCTGAATCAAGAAGATCTAGAATACCTGAATAGTCCTATTAATATCAAGAAAATTGAAACTGTAATCAAAAGTCTTCCCCAAAAACAAAAGCCCAGGTCCAGATGGATTCACTAGCAAATTTTTCCAAACATTTAAAGAGGACCTATTTCCAGCTCTTCTCAAGTTTTTCAGGAAATTGAAGAAGCAGAAACTCTCCCAAACAGTTTCTATGAAGCTCATATCTCTCTAATACAAATAAGGAAACAAAGACACCACAAGAAAAGAAAACTACGCCCGCTCCTCTCTGGAAAGAAAGATGGCGGCCGCACGGGAGCCTTGTGGAAAGCGGGTTTGAGCCGGGCTCGGGGGAGCGGCGGGGACCTCATGGGAAGGGGGGCTTTGTGGGCCGTCCCCCACGCCCCACCAAGGTCGCCAGCTGCCCCCCACGAGCGGCTCTCCCGCACGGCCACGGCCCCGGAGGCACAAGGACTTAGCACAGAGAACCAGCCGCTTGGAGCAGAAAAGCAAATGGACTTGTGTTGATCCGCGCTACCAAGCCTGCCCGGAGGGGGAAGGGCGTTGACCAGCCCGCCCGCTCCTCTCTGGAAAGAAAGATGGCGGCCGCACGGGAGCCTTGTGGAAAGCGGGTTTGAGCCGGGCTCGGGGGAGCGGCGGGGACCTCATGGGAAGGGGGGCTTTGTGGGCCGTCCCCCATGCCCCACCAAGGTCGCCAGCTGCCCCCCACGAGCGGCTCTCCGGCACGGCCACGACTCCAGGGCACAGAAACCAATCTCTTAACTAGCTAACTTTTAATAGAAATTCTTCCAGGGTCAATAAGTAAAATAGCAGAAATTCAAAACTGCGCGGCCGCTATTGCGGCCGCACGACCTCATTTTATTCTTAAACCAAGTTGTAGAAAGCAAATCATTTCACAACGCTGTTTCAGCATGTCTGATTGGGGGGGGGGGGTCGTAAGCTCTAAACAATAGTTGTGCATCTTCTATCGAAATAATCTATCTAGTCAAAGTAGATAGAGTATTAACTAGAACTCATCTGCCTCACAAGAATTGGGAGGGGTGGGAGGTGGGGGTCTATTGGGGTTCGGGGTTAAAAATGAGTATTGGTAAAGGGAAATGTGTTCGGTATCTACATGACTGAGACCTAAACCCGAAAGCTCTGTAACTTTTCCCACAGTGATTCAATAAATAAATAAATTATATAAAAAAAAAAAAAAAGAAAAGAAAACTACAGGCCTACAGGCCGATATCACTGATGAACATGGATGCAAAGATTCTCAACAAAATACTAGCAAATAGAATTCAACAACTCATCAAAAAGATTATACATCATGACTAAGTGGGTTTCATCCCGGGGATGCAAGGATGGTTTAACATTCAGAAATCGATCAACATAATCCACTGTCCCTTTGAATAAGCCAGTTAATTGACTTGCCCTGGGGTGCTTCTGGAAACAAGAAATAGAAACTAGTAAAATTGCACAAAGAGGATGATACATGAGTTTGTAGAAATCTAAGAAATTTACATTGAGCTGGGTCAGGCCCACCAACCTCATCTACAAAGGGTGGGGATGCTGGATGTCAAGGAATGCCCAGAACAAGTGCCTACCAAGAGGTTTCTTGGAGAGTTTGGGAGCTTTCTTGGGCTCTGAGAAATAATGATGCTTTTCTCCTTTTGCACCTGTTCTCCATGGGTGGAGCATCAGGGATGAGGCAAATGACAAGGTATGCAGGCTGTGGTATCTTCACCAGTATCTTCACTCCCCTTTATTTTATTCCTCATGACTCTCCTCATGAGGGCTTATGGGTGGATGGGAAAGCGTCCTTGGCTCCTGACTTTACAAACAGGACAGCAGAGATGAGCGCTGGAGCCAGATTGTTTAGCTTTAGATGCTGCCATGTTTATCTCAAGTGTCCATTTTTCTTCCAGTAAAATGAGTTGTGAATTAAATGGGTTGATGTAGGAAAAAGGCATTGGCTATGTTGGCATATGGGTGGATGATGTCAGCACATGGGTGGATGCCGGCATATGGGCGGATGTTCTATAAACTAACTACTATGAATATGTATAATGAGAGGGAGTGCTGTGACCTGAAAGTGCTGGAAAGGAACCCAGGATATGGACGACTGGTCCATGTGTTCTCTGAGCTGTCTTCTCAGTCAAGGCACCTTCAGGCTGGACAGACAGGGAGGCAAATGGAGAAATAGAAAGTGCAGAATGTTTGGAGCCCTAGAAGGAAAGAGGTAGATCCTGGCTCCCTTGCTCTTACAGACACCAGGAGGCACCATGCCCAAGTGCTTCGGGGCATTCAAAAGCTGTGGATGCAGCAGCTCCTTTGATTTTGCAATTTCCCTCCTTTCTTTGGTTTTGGTTGTAATCTGGGTTTGGGAAATCTTCTGTGAAAAGCTGTAATGAAACTTGAGACTACCCAAGTTCTGCCTTTGTTTAGCAGTAACAGAGAAGCACGCCTGGGGGGTGAAAAATGTGTTTCTGGCTACCCCCGTGAGAGTAATGTTCATTTTCTCAGGAATTCAGGAATTTCCAAGAACATCAGACAGGGTGTGCAGGGGCAGAGCTCATGAGCTCTGGTTGCATTCTCCAGCTTTCCCCCAGATTCATTATGGGATCCTAAAAGTCTATAAACGGTGGCAAAAGAAACATGTGAAGTTGTGTTTTCTAGTCAATCTCAAGACTAGTTTCTGGGGAGCAGGACCCAGAGAGCAGTCACTAATTAAGAGTTGATCAGGTCAGCAGGAAGTGTCCTGTGCAAATCCCGTGCAAATCCTAGGCACCCGCATACAAAGGACCTGAGAGGACATGGGGGGGGGGGGGGTTCAGGTCCCCAGGCAACTGATTAAAAGTCCCAAAGGGACACTTTCCTGGCCCCAGATCTTGGGAGGAAGCCGGACATGTGTGTGTTTAGAAAGCAGTTCAGATGATTTTGATGCCTAGCCAGTTTGGCAGTCAATAGTCTGGTGCAAAATCCTCTCAGTGGAAGGCTGTGCTGGGCCTCCTGGAAGGAATGTGACTTGCACCTTTTGCAAATATACAGGGCATGAAGAATGTGGAGAGAGCTTAAAGGAACAGGCCCAATTTCACAGTCTTGAAGGTCTAACTCCACTGCCACACAAGATTCAATCAACTTAGAGTGAAGAAGAGTCATATTGGCAATAATCACCAGCCTGGAAGACATGAACTCACGTTCTGAAAGCAGCCACCTTGCAAGTTTTTATAGGGAAAGAAGAGGGACACACCTCTTTAGAAAGGCTGTCGGGTGCCAGAGTGACCAGTGCATCCCCTGGTAGACAGGTCTTCTGAGGTGCACTCCACTAAGTCTGCAGATCTAAACTAAGTTCCAGATGAAGTGTTCCCACCAGCACATTATCTAAGGGCAGGCCCTGCTCTGGAGATCTTGCTGGTTGTTAATTTTGAGTTTCTGCTTTTCATTTCAGCTGCAATGCTCACTTTCGTGTGCTGCATATGTGTTTGGTCTCTGATTCCTGGCAGAAACTCTGGGGCAGAGGCCCCAACAATTCCCACGCTCTGCATTGACGTGTTTATGGACGGGAGTGACACCGAGGGGCTGGGAACCACTTGGAAGGGAAGTGCCGTGGCTTTAGTAAGGCAGTGCCACGCACAAACCCACCTTCCCATTGCCCCCTCTTCCCATTCCTCCTTGTGTCTCAGGCTTTCTGCCAGCCCCCGAGTCATCGGGCAGCCTGGCCTGCACTTCCTAAAATGACAGGTCTCTGGGTGTGTCTTAGCTCCTCTCCCCTATGGGCTGCTCTGTCTCACCTCTGGAGCAGTGTGAGCTCCTGGTTTGTGGTGGTGGAACAATTTGGAGGGTGCCAGGGAAATTGTTCCCCGGGGCAGGTCAAGGTCAGGGGGTGACGATAAAAGATCTGGAATCTATAGTGTCAGCAAGAGGAGATTTCCAGGAAGTGAAAAAAAGGGAACTAGGCATTGAAACTGGACATATTTTCCACCCATCTCTGAGACTAAGGGAGTGAATTCGGAAGGGAGGTACAATGAGGGCGTGCAGAGGAAATGCTCTTGGGTCTCTCTGCAATTCTTCTTCCCCTGCATGAAAAGCCTTTTCTGTAGAAATGGGAGGAGAAAGGAAACTGGTGAGAGGAGTGGAACTAGGTCCATGTTCTGTTTTGACTCCTGGCAGTGTTCAAGCAGGGCTGAGGATGTAGAAGGAACCCCAAGCAGACCTAAAAACCCTTTGCGTGCTTATACCAGCTCACTTTGTTAGAACCCACCAGGCCATGAAATGAAGCCTTTGACTGGACAAAGAACTCAAGGATGCTGTTTCTTAGCATCAGAGACTATTAAAGGTTGTGATAGATTGGGGCCAGAGCGATAATACAGTGGGTATGGTGTTTGCCTTGCATGCAGACAACCAGGATTCAATACCCAGCATCCCATCTGGCCCCCCAAGCACTGCCAGGAGTCATTCCTGAGTGCAGAGCCAGGAGTAACCCCTGAGCATCGCTGGGTGAGAGCCCCCTCCCCCCAAAAAGCTTGTGGTAGATAATGGTCTTGAAGTGCTGTGATTTTCAAACCTGGGTCTTAGGTCTTGGGAAGATAGTTCCAAGCCCAGGGTACTTGCCTTGCATGTGGCTGACCTTGGTTTGATCCCTGGCATGGGGTCATTCGAATTCTACCAGGAGTGATTCCTGAGCACAGAGCCAGGAGTAAGCCCTGAGCATAGCTGAGTGTAATCCCCCAAACCAGCCAACCACACAATAAACCTGGATTGGCGCTAAAAGTCTTTCCTCAAGTCCATGATTGGGAGAATCCCACACTCTCCACCCTGGCAAGTGCAGAGGCTGGAGCCCTGGGGACCAGCAGGATGACACTAGATGAAACTGGAGCAGAAACAGGTGACAACCATAAGCCTATTTGGTTGCTACTTGCTTGACGGGCTGGAGAGATAGCACATTGGGTAGGGCATCTGCCTTTCACGCGGCTGACTGGGGTTTGATTCGTCCGCCCCTCTCGGAGAGCCCGGCAAGCTACCGAGAGTATCTCGCCTGCACGGCAAAGCCTGGCAAGCTACCCGTGATGTATTCAATATGCCAAAAACAGTAACAACAAGTCTCACAAATTTGTTGTGAGACGTTACTGGTGCCCGCTCGAGCAAATTAATGAACAACGTGAGGACAGTGACAGTGACAGTGACAGTGACTTGCTTGTCACTGGCTCCCTCTGGTGGCCAATAGGTGCAGGGGAAAATTCCACAGGCAGTACCCTGGCACCCACCCCTGACTCAGAAGCGTTTCCAGAGCACTTGCCCAAACTGCCTGTCGCTTTGTGCTGATCCAGCTCCTGTCTTGCTCCTGCTGAACCTCACCAGCAGCGCCTTGTCTTGTTTTCTTCTCTCTTCCAGGTTCTAAAGTGGTCTGGGACTGACTGGACTTCCTGCGTCTTCCACATAGCCCCTGACCCAGCCTGCTGGCACTTTACCTCTAGACATCTGCCATCTGCCATCCCAGTTGGACATCCCGACCCGTGTGTTTGTCAGTAAACCTGCCAGGCCAACACTAAGCCTTTTCTTCTTTTTGTTTTGGTCCCCACCCCTCTGTGCTCAGAGATCACTCATGCCAGGGCTTAGAGGACCCTGTGTGATTCTAGGAATTAAACCTAGGTCAGCCACATGTAAGGTGAGCACCTTATCTCCTGTTCTGTTTCTCCTGCCCCCGAATCTTCTTTTTTACCCCATGGAGGGTGTTTTCTCTCGGCTCCCTCAAGAGGTGATATCCTCTTTGAAGATCTGTGAGTGACACATGGGTGTGGAGGAAGAACAGAGGGGCCTGAAACCCCGTGGATGCCAGGTTGAGGGTGTGGATAGCCGCTGATGCAGCCCCTGCCTTCTTCTTTCTTCTTCTTTTTTTTTAATATAAAGTAGTTCACAATATTTGATTGCATTTAATATTAGAACGCCAATTCCACCACCATTGCACGTTTCACCACGATATTTAGGATGTTTTCATCCTGAACACCACCCCCTGCTCCAAAGCAGAACCAAAATAATTTATTTTGTGATGTTGTTATGAATAAACCACTGAAAATGATCCCAAAAAGTGTCCTTAGAGAAAAGTGTGTGAAGATTTTTGTATTTCACCCAGGAGCCATTAAGCCCTTCTATAAGAGATTGATAACATGGTGTTAAAGGTTGAGCCTTGTGTGTTCATATATATATATATATATGAACATATATATATATACATATATATATATACATATATATCTGTAAAAATATATTTTCCTCTAAGATTGGTTGCCTCCTACTTTAAACCCCATCAAATGTGGTGTGCTACTCTTGGAATGTTAGTGGTGTGAGGTATGAGATGTTCAGGAATAGGTTAACTCGAGGCTGTGGAGAGTGGCTGTGAGCATGGAGGCAGTTGAGTTCTGGAGCTTTTTGGCTGACACAGCCCCTACCTTCTAGAAACTTCCTCAATGTCAAGGCCAGAGTACTGCATCCTGAGACAGAGGACAAACCCTGATTGTTTCTACTAGATAGAAGCCTTATTCTGTTTGACAGGGAAATAGCTCAATTGCTTAGCATGTACGAGGCCTAAGTTCAACCCCTGGGACCACATGGCCCCTGGGGAACCACCAGGATGTCCCAGTAGCCTCAGAACACAGAACTGGACACAGAGATGGACTGGTCCCGGGCCCCTGCAGCTCTTCTATACATATGTACATAAATGATGACTTTTTTTTTTCTTTTTGGATCACACCTGGCGATGCTCAGTGGTTACTCCTGGCTTTGCACTCAGGAATCACTCCTGGCGGTGCTCAGGGGACCGTATGGGATGCCAGGAATCGAACCCGGGTCAGCTATGTGCAAGACAAATGCTCTACCCGCTGTGCTATTGCTTGAGTCCCATGAATAATGACTTTTAAGAGTAGCTTTATGCTCAGTGCCCTGGATATAGTAAAAGGTGAGGAATGGGGACCCAGACTTGGAAACAGCATTCATGCAGTGGAATGTCTCCAAGTGAAGGTGTTTTTAATAGGATGGAGGGCGCAGAGCAAGGGCTCAGAGCTTAGCTGTGGCTAGTTTTAGAAGCATTGGAAATGTGACCAATGACCCTGGGAAGGGATCAAAGGAGCAAGGAATCCAGGTGCAATGGAAAGGACTGGAAGTGACTCAGGCCTTCAAACAGAGCTGCAGGCCTTTTGCAGAGGAAGAGGTTCTCTGGGAATGCTTGAGGAATTCCAGAGAGGGGCTGAGGTCAGGAACAGATGTTGGTTCCTAGGAACCCCAGCAGTTTGATACTCTGAACTGAGATCATCTGTGAGATGGCTCTGCTAAAGAACTGAACAGGACCTGAGGACTCCTGTCTCTTACCTCTTCCTTTTCCAGGATGAAAGCCAGGGTCCAGGCCAAAGAGGAAAGTGATATCTAAGAAGCACAGAGCCAGGAGTAAGACCTGAGCATTGCTGGTATGGCCAAATTTCCCTCACAAAAGAGGAGCTGCCTGGCAATAGAGGGTGTTTGGATCTCCAGGAGCTGTCCTGTGGCCACCCCACTTTTGGTGCCTGCCTCCTAGACATGCTGGTGTTTGGAGGTGCATCCTGAATTAACATTTAGGGCTTAAAGGAGCAAGGTCCTATGACTGGACTGAATGGGACCCATCCTTTGGGACTCCAGTCCACTATGGCTCCAAGCTTCTGGGGACTCTCATGGCAAAGCTTTCCAGACAGTGTTTCTCTGACTTAGAGAAGCTAAGAAGCTTCTTAACTCCCATCTCATTTGGGAGCGTGAATCTAGAACCCTTGCTTAACTGTTCTTCTCCACCACAAGGAGAGAGTGAATGTTCTACAAAAGAAAATGTTCTCAGAGTAAGAGATCTTGGGGGTCTTCAGTGGATCGAGATCCTGAGGTGAAGATCTTGTTCATTTGTTCTTGAGGCAAACGAGAGCAGAAAAGTGTTGGAAAGAGATGTACTGTCTGAGCCCAGCAGTATCCCTGCATGTGCTGCTTTGTGATGTTCAGGGTGTTTCCTTATCATGAGGCCTGCCTCTCCGTCCTTAACATTCAACACTCCATCCCACGAAGTGGGGTGCTGTGGGTTCTGCACAACTGTCCTCTTCCTGCCCCACCTAATAGAGTCCTCTTTCTACTTCCCCACACATCTTACATATTGAGAATGTGTCAACACCTCCCATCACTCTCCATTCAGTCCATAAGTGCTGGTGAAACTTCCAGAGTCCTTGGTCATCTGTTCTCCCCCTCACTAAATCAATACTATCTATTGCTGGGACCTGAGCAACAACAGTACTGCAGGTCGGGAGCTTGCCTTGCACATGGCCAACCTGGGTTTGATTCCCTGGCACCCTATATGGTTCTCTGAGTGCTGCCAGGAGTGATCCCTGAGCACAGAGCCAGAAGTAATAGTTGAACATTTTGAATGTGATCCCTCCAAACAAAATAAAAACAAAACAAACAAAAATAAAAACATTAGCTACTGTTACTGGAATAACTGTTACTGATGTTCCAGTTTGTGGGGACAATATTCATATCAGCATTCCCAGCATATTATCAAGTGTACCTTCTTCTATCTTCAGAAGTATCCTTGTATGGGAACTAAAAATCACACATTTATCATCATTACCAATCTGAATTAGGCACAAACCTGCTGATCTCAATCTACCTTTCTAAATATACCCTCTACTTCACACAAACCCTTAATCCAAAGATCTTTCCAAGAGATTTCCAGCTATTGTGCTAAACGTCTCCTCATTGGAATATCTAGACTTCAGCCATGTCTCTTTTTTTAACACCTAGCCCAAAATACCTCTAAGAATCCCTGAACTTGTCAATTCATCAAAACCTAGATTAAGTTCCCATCTGATGTCACTAGCCAAGCAAGTGAAAACAGAGATAGACAAATAGGACTATCTTAAACTAAGAAGCTTCTGCACCTCAAAAGACAGTGACCAAAATACAAAGACAGGCTATAGAATGAAAAGGATATTCACCCAATAAACATCCGACAAGGGGTTGATATCACAAGAATATAAAAAGTATTGGCTGAACTCCACAAGAAGAAAACATCCAACCCCATCAAAAAGTGGGGCGATGAAATTAACAGAAACTTTCTCAAAGAAGAAATCCGAATGGCTAAAAGGCATATGAAAAAATGCTTTACATCATTAATCATCAGGGATATTAGATCAAAACAACAATGAGATATTATTTCACACCACAGAAACCGGCCTACATCCAAAAGAACAAAAGCAACTGGTCTTGGTGCGGATGTGGCAAGAAAGGGACCCTCTTTCACTGCTGGTGAGAATGCCAACTGGTTCAGCCCTTTTGGAAAACAGTATGGTCAATTCTCAAAAAATTAGAAATTGAGCTCCCACTTGACCCAGCTATACCACTCCTGGGAATATATCCCAGAGAGGCAAAAAAAAGTATAGCCATAGTAACATCTGCACTTGTTTGTTCATTGCAGCACTGTTTACAATAGCCAGAATCTGGAAAAAACTGAGTGCCCGAGAACAGATACTGGTTAAAGAAAGTTTGGTACACCTACACAATGGTGTACTATGTAGCTGTTAGAAAAGATGAAATCATAAAATTTACATACAAGTGGTACTACATGGAAAGTATCATGCTAAGCAACATGAGTCAGAAAGAGAGAGATAGACATAGAAAGATTGCATTCATCATGGGCTGGGGAGATAGCACAGCGGTAGGGCATTTGCCTTACAAGCAGCCAACATGGCCGACCCGAGTTTGATTCCTCCACCCCTCTCAGAGAGCCCGGTAAGCTACCGAGAGTATCTTGCCCACGCAGCAGAGCCTGGCAAGCTACCCGTGATGTATTCGATATGCCAAACACAGTAACAACAAGTATCATGATGGAGACGTTACTGGGCCCGCTCTAGCAAATCGATGAACAACGGGAGGACCGTGAACTACGGTGATCATCTAAGGAATATAAAGTAACAAAAATAGGAGACTAATACCCAAGAATAGCTGAGATAAGTACCAGGAGGTTCACCCCATGGCTTGGAGGTCAGCCTCACATACTAGGGGAAAAGGCAGCTCAGATAGAGAGGAGAGCACCAAATAAAGGTGTTGGGAGGATCCTCGCAGGATGAGAGATGCATGGTGAAAGTGGACTATAGATCAAATATGATTGCCACTCAGTGCAAACCACAGCACCCAAAAGGAGAGAGAGAACAAAGGGGAATGCCCTGCCACAGAGGCAGGGTGGAATGGGAGGGATGGAGGGTGGGAGAGATACTGGGATCAGTGGTGGTGGAAAATGGTTAGGGGTGGAGGGATGGGTACTCGATCATTGTATAATCAAAACCCAAGCACAAAAATTTGTAAGTCTACAACTGTACTTCATGGTGTTTCACTAATAAAATTTTTTTAAAAAGTTCCCATCTGAAGCCTCTTTCTAAGCCCATGATGTCTTAATCTAAATAAGCTTTGTGTCAGTCTTTCGCCCACTTCCCAATGCCTGCATTACCTACATATTCTGGGTTAGAGGGTGATCATCTCAAGGGAGAATATACAAGTGTGGAGTAACAGGTCTTAAGGGATTTGGGGAAAATATGAAGCTATGAGAGATCTTTGACATGACAACATAAAATTAGCAAGGAAAGGAATATTGATGAGGTCACAGATAAAAACATGAGTAAATTTCTTGGCAGCTGGGACACCACTCTTAAGTTTCAGAATTAGGAGAATACAGTTCTATGAGTTTCACCCCAAATCTCACCAAAGACCAGCTGAGTCAAAGTCAATTTTTTTTGGCTTTTTTGGTCACACCAGTAACAATGATGGGTCTCATTCTCCTAAAGAGCCTTGAATATTACCTCAAGGCCAGGATGAAGGAGAAGTTACTGGGGCCTGCTTGAGGCAATTAACAAATAACAGGATGATTTGTGATTTGTGGTCACACTGGATAATTCTCGGGGGTTACTCCTGGCTCTATACTCAGGAATTACTCATGGCAGTGTTAAGCGGACCATGTGGGATGCCAGGGATCAAATCTGGGTTGGCTGCGTGCAAGAAAAACACCCTACCTGCTGTATTATCCCTTCTGTCCCGCAAAGCCCATTTCTCAGGAACACATTCCCACCCTCAAGACCATTCCTCTCATCCCCCCTCCATGGTCCTTCCTGCTCCACTGTAAACAAATCCACCCACCCCAAAAAACACAATGTGATTGCAATATGAATATCACTAATATATTCCATTTAATAGCACAAGTTGCAAGAACAGCATATAAATAAAAATACAAACCGTTTTCATATCAATGCTTCTGGAAAGACCCTCACAGGCTTCCAGGAAGGGAGGGGAAGAAGAGGAACATGATTCACTTTTCAGGGGATTGAACTGGACTCACAGAGGAAAAGGAGGTTGACAGAACCTTTCCACTATATATTTGTATTTCACTTATTTATGGATCCTCCTTCTTTTTTATTCATATGACATATGACATCACATACATTTAAGATATACAGCATGTTCTGATGCATTACATATTATACAATGATTGCTTCTGCAGCCCTGTCACATTACCTGCTTAGAGCACTATGCGATAATACTTATGATGGAATCAAATGAAAAATAAAACACAGAAAAACAGAGAGTAATACGGTGGCTGCCAGGGAATAGAAGTGGGGAGAAGAGGTAAGATGAATGTTATTTGGGAGCACAAATGGGCAGCGTGGGGTACATAAACCAGAGTGACCAAGTGCATGAAATAAAACATGAAACTTCACACTGTGCAAACACATATTGATGAAAGATCTTCTAAAATGTATATAACACAAATGGGAAAGGTTATAAATAATTAAATTAATCTATCCCTTTTGGAATGATGATAAGTTTATTTGAGAATGCATCCACAGAGACCAGGAAAAAGGAGCCAAATCCTTCTCAGGCTTTTCTAGGGGTCTGAGATTTCTGGTCCAGATATCTGATGGCATCTTGGACCCACTTGTCTTTGGGATCAGCACAGATACTCTTGTCCATTTTGGTCTTGAAGCTGTGGGAGAGAAGACAAGAAATCAGAAGGGTCCTCTTTTTAAAACCACGCTCTTTAACCCTAAACCTTCTAAGACTATCTGCCATGCAACAAAGGGCAGTGATGGCAAGGAGGGCAGAACAGTGCTTAAAGTTAGATGCTGTTCTGTTGGCCCAGGAAAATGATCCTTGCTCTTGACGCAAAGAAACTGGTAGGGATCTGGGAAGGAAAGTTTTCTGTTGTGAGAATTCCTGGGTTGCATTAGAAAGGTAGACTCTCTGCATCTGTGTTCTGAGAGACTAATACAGTTCTTGACTTCGGCCCCTTAGAATTGAACCTTCGGATTGAGAGATCTTTGTCCACTTACATAACAGCTTTCCGAGGACATCTGCTGTTGGTGATTCTTCTATAACTCTGTAGCCGCTGATTAGGGACCTTCTTATTGACCATACTAAAGCAGCAGGTGGCTGGAAGAGACCCTGAATAGCAGGGAGAAATGAATAGTAACGACGAGCCACTAAGAATGTGTAGAAATTTTAAAGCCTGAGATTGAGATGAAGGAAGAAAATTTAGGACAAGACGAAGCAATTCAATATGCAGAAAGAGAATTGATCTGTGCTGAGGACCTTGTCTTTGATTCGGAAGGGCCAAGCCCAGAAAGAGGGGGCCCATCCCTGCAGGCAAGGGTATAAGAAAAGGCGTAGTATATGGTTGTGTGATAGTCAAAGTACCATTCACCAAATAGTCCCCATTCTCTACTACTCTACCCATCGAGGGACCCATAGTAGACTTACAATCTTTGCTTATAACATGAGCTAGTTTTGACCAATAAGTGGAAAGACATAGTGACAAGTGACATATCTGAGCCACTTTGTGATACCCAGTCCATGTCTCATAAAACCTTCCTTTTCCACTGTCAGAGGGAGCAGCAACTTCTCCTGTCCATCTCCCCACCCATTGCTGCCCAATTTGCCTGAATTCCAAGTGCCTAAGGCAGGAGATCCCTAATCTATGCATTAAAGACATTCAGCATGAAGGAGCAGTCCACCCTCTATTGACTTGTCTGATGCCGCTGCTAATTTGGGATTATTTATTGTTGCACCAAACACTTTCAGATTATCTAAACTATCTGGACTAATACACTCAATCAAATTAGCTATCAGAGGCAAAATATGTCACTTCCAGACATTCTTCTGGAACCTCATTCCCTTCCTCTAATATCTTTTGGAATCCAGTAAAAATTCTGAGACTCCAATCTAGTGATTATTTTTTTCCTTTTACAACTACCAAGGATCCTATAGTCAGAGAAGGTCTTTCCCAGGTGTTCCCCAACCCCTAACACTGCAGAGGGAGCTACCCACCGATGCACACAGCATCTCTCTCAGTAATCATGTCAAGATTGAAATTGGGGCTGGCCAAGGTGACCCGGGCTTTAGTAGTCCTGGTCATTCCACTGACGGTGATATTGAGCCCTTCTTGTCCGTTTCCAGGACCAATTTTCCCTCCTTGGAAATGCAGGAATAATAAAAAGCCCCTGCAGACATTTGCAGCATTGATAGCACAGAAGGAAGACTGGGAAGGCGATGGATTTTCTTGTAAGAGAGGGGGCTTACCTGGCTGAGCAAGCAGCTGGGTGCTGAGGACTGCAACTGTGAGCATCAGGCACAGAAGAACAGAAGAGACCTTCATCGTAGAGAGGAGAAGACAAGCTTCAGCCCAAGAGTCCGAGGGTCTGGGTTTGTCTTGGGTGCTCTGCAGTTCTGGCAGCTCTGCCTGCTTTATAAAGATAGCAGAGAGAGGGAGGGCTTCCGAGGAAATCTCAGTCTGGGCAGGGTTATCATCACAGTCAAAGGATGATGAAGTTGGAAGTCAAAAATCAAGTCATGATTCCTGGCAGGCTAACATGTCATCCTAAGTCTCATGGGTGGGGACTTGGCCCCTGTTTCTTCCATCCTGAGGCTTCGAGTGAGGGTGGAAGGGAATGTTGTGCTTGTGAAATGACTGAGTACTGGGATGGGATGGGGGTGGGGGGTGGGGGAGTAATTTGAGAAAGTCTTTATTGAAAACGCTATTTTCTCAGCTGTGAAACATCTGAAGTCTGGGAAAGAAGCAAGGAAACCAAGGAAGCATGAAGAGAGGATCTTAAAGTCCTCCCCTGACCTCAGTGCGCACAAGATGGATCTTTAGGACTTTGGAGACCAGGAAGAGACCCTCAGACTCCTTTACTAAAGGTACACACAGTGTTCTTGATGTTCATAATACATTATAAAATGATTGCCACAGTCAAGTTAACTCACATGGCCATCACCTTTTTCAGGGAGGATGGGGGTGGGAATGAGAACACTAAAGATGTGATCTAGAAAATTGAAATTATAGCCTACATTATTACCAACCATAGCCACCTTGATCTACTTAAATCTCCCAAATTAACTCATCTTATAACCAAAGCTGGGGGCTGGAGCGATAGCACAGCGGTAAGGCGTTTGCCTTGCACGCAGCCAACATGGCCGACCCGAGTTAGATTCCTCTGCCCCTCTCGGAGAGCCCGGCAAGCTACCGAGAGTATCTCACCCGCACGGCAGAGCCTGGCAAGCTCCCCGTGACGTATTCGATATGCCAAACACAGTAACAACAAAGTCTCCAATGGAGACGTTACTGGGCCCGCTCGAGCAAATCGACGAACAACGGGAGGGCCTTTACCTTTTATAACCAAAGCTTATGTCCTTTGATTAAGATCCATTTAGAAATACAAATGCAAACCACAAAGATAGTACAGCAGGCAAGATGCTTACCTTTCATGCACCCAAACCAGGTGTGGTCCCCAACATCACATGTAATTCTCCGAGCCCTACAAGGATAGACCCCTGAGTGCAGAGTATAGATATGTCTGGCTTCCAAAACTAAACAAAGATAAAGAAAAGAAAAAGAACACGTGTCAGTGAGAATGTGGAGAAATAGGCACTCGAATGCTCTTTTGTTGAAAGAGTAGATTGGTGCAGCCCCTATGGAAAATAGTATGGTGGTCCTGCATTTCTAGACTATGTTATTATCTGCAAAAGCTCCCCTCATCCTCCCACCACACCCTCCAGCTATGGAATCAAGTAGCAAACTTGATCCTATCAAGCACAATACAGTGAAGTGGATCTTTCTGAAGAAAAATGGTGGTCCTTATGTTCACCCTCCTCTCTCCACCCCAAGGATTCAAGGCATATATTTGGAAGATCAGCGATGGAATTGTCCCTCAACTATACCTTCAACAACCACTGCAGACAAGGAGACTGGTAGCTAATTGGTCAAAGAGTAAGAAGAGACAGTAACTGACCTGTATACTCTTTGTGCATAACACAAGCTGGAGAAAATGCCAGGGCATGCCATCATTATGAAGTCATTAATGAGACGTTTAATTAGATCTTGGTGGTAAATAAAAAAAATGAGCACTCACATGAAAACTCTACAGTCTATTTCCTGGGCATTTTATGCACACGGATATATCACACTGATTGTTTGGTGTGGGTTGTGTGTTGAGGAATTCTGGGGTTAATTACCTTGGCTCAGTAGAAGGTGATGTTGCACTTGAAAGTTGGTCTGTCAAGGGTAAAATCGTTTCAGTCTAGTTCCCAGACTAAAATTCGGGGGTAAAAGATAGTACAGGGGATATTGTGCTCACCTTGCATCAGGGTGATACTATTTTGAATTCCCAGCAGCACATATGGCCCCCTGAGAATATCCAGAAGTCACGGAATCTGAAATATCCCCTGAATAGCATTGGATAAGGACCAAACACCACCCAAAACCCCATATGAGGGTCACATAGAGAACAGGAAAACTGAAACTTCTTTGTTTTTCTACTCAGACCTAGGGGAGGTAACATAGTGTGGCCTCTGAAGTTAGGATACTGAGTTTGGATGATGGTTCTACTACTAGTTAGCTTTGAAATCATGGACATCTCACTAATCACTCTTCTGGGTTAATTTGTGTATGTTGATTTCAGTCTACTGATTAGAGGGATGGCACAACCATATCTTAATCTTATATTAAGGTTTCATCACCCCTTGCCCCCCCCCCAGCCTGCCTCTGTGGCAGGCACTTCTCTTCTCTCTCTCTCTCTCTCTCTCTCTCTCTCTCTCTCTCTCTCTCTCTCTTCCTCCATTGTGGTTTGCAATACAGTACTGAAAGGTTATCCCCTTTGCCTACTTTCAACACTCAGTTCTTGTCCAGAGTGAGTGATCATTTCCAACTATTATTGTCATACTGCTCCCTTCTCTATCCAAGGTAAAGGTAAAGGTAAAGGCCCTCCCGTTGATCGTCGATTTGCTCGAGCGGGCCCAGTAACGTCTCCATTGGAGACTTTGTTGTTACTGTGTTTGGCATATCGAATACATCACGGGTGGCTTGCCAGGCTCTGCCATGTGGGCGAGATACTCTCGGTAGCTTGCCGGGCTCTCCGAGAGGGGCAGAGGAATCGAACTCGGGTCGGCCATGTTGGCCGCTCCTAGGCGAACGCCCTACCGCTGTGCTATCACTCTAGCCCTTTAACAATAACCTTCAGGAAATTTTTAAAAACACAAATTTATTACTAATAAGATATAGAAGTTACCTCTCTATGTAACTTCTATCAAGATCTGGAAGTTTTATAAAGAGGTCTTGAGTAGATGAAGAGAGAGAACAGGAAATCTTTAACTGAGGTCAAGGGGTAGGGGTAGGGGTTTAAGGGCATGTTCTTTATAGGTGCATTCAAATAATAAAAGTAGAGGAATTTAAAGAGTAGAAAAAGAGAAAAGAAGAACAAAGGAAAGAAAGAATTATGTTCAATACACTAGTTAGTGAATTCTCCCAGGATTTGCAAATAAGAGGAGTATGGAAAAAGATGGCCTGGCTAGCCCTCTTTGAAATAGATGCCTTTTGGATATAAATATTTTGGTTTCACATACTTGCACTAATGAAGTCACTTTGTGAATTTACAATAATTGGGGATAATAATCATGCCTACTTTAAAGGAGTGTTTGTGTCCACTAAATGATCTAACATTCTTAAGGATAAAATATATAAACTTCTGGGGACCAGAAAGATAGTATAGCCTGTAGGGTGCTTGCCTTCCATGCAGCTAACAGCTAACCCAGGTTCAATCATCAGTACCACATGCAGTCTCTCGAATCTTCCAGGAGTGATTCCTGAGAACAGAGCCAGGAGTAAACCCTGAGCACCACTGAGTGTGACCCTAAAACAAAACAAACAAATAAAATAAAAGTATAAACTCTTATACAGTAAACCATATATAAAATTTGTTTCTACAAAATCAATACAATATATTATTATCACAAAAATACATAGAAGAGTGATGAGATCCCAGCAGATGCTCAGGAAATAGTTGCTCCTATTTATTATAAATGTGAAAAGTAGTCAATTTCGTGGACCAGGGGTCTGTGACGAAGGATCCAGAATTTAGGCAGATGACTTCTCCAAACTTCCCCCCTTCTGCCAAGAAGAATTGCACCAGGGCTGGTTTCCAGGAATGCATGAACTTCTGCACATCTGGGAGAAGTGGGGGGTCTCATAAGCTATGGAATGTTCTTGACTTCAGAGGTGTTTGGCTGATGTCATCAAGTGATTATTTTCATTAGTAGAAAGGATTTCATAACTCTGCTGGGTATTTTTCAATGAATTCTCAGCTTTGTGTTTTCTTCCCTAAGCTTTGGTTTAATCCAGATCAGATAATTCTCAGTGAAAATAAATAAAAGTTGATGATCTGGACACATCCACATTCAGCAGCTGCTCCCTCCAGCTGTCTCTGAGTGGGAGCACCCTCAAAGCCGGCTTGTGTTACATATACCCAGGTTCTGTGGCTCTCAAAAAATAATAATTAACAGGAGACCAAAACTCTTTTTTTCCCTGACATTTATAGAGGGAAGGATCTTGTGGAAGTGAAGTTAACAGGAGACCAAAACTCTTTTTTTGCCTGACATTTACAGAAGGAAGGATCTTGTGGAAGTGAAGTAGTAAGCAGACAGGGAGGAAACCCCACACCCCTTTGACAATGAACTTTGGGGAATTCACAAATCTAAGATATTATCTAAAAGAAGTCATTTCTTCTCCAACCCAAACTCAAAGACGAGACCCCCCACCCCCCAGAGGAGACCATTCAACAGGAACATAGACCCTGTAAGACTCGGAAGGAAGGCGAATACCAGAGCTCATAGTTCTTTGGCCTTGACAATGCCTCCCTGGCAAGGACTCTCATCTGCACAGTGCATCACGCTGAGGCAAAATATTCTGTATTCACCTTCCTGAAGCCACTCAGGGACTGGATTCTAGAGTTTTCCATATCATTCTTCTCTGAGTGTGTTAACTAAATGTCTTTTGGAAACTGGGTCAAAAATTAATATTAGACAAGGACAACTGTCCTTTCCCAAAGCCAAGACAAGGAGAACTTGTCTTCAGGTAACCCTCCTCTTAAAGTTTCACTTTACTTTGTTTAAGCTTGTACATAAGATGGAGCCCACCTCTGATAACTCACCAGGGAATTTTCCTGTTAGTTCTGGCAGCTGCTGCGGTCCACCCTTTCTCCCCACATCATTCCCTATTAAAACTTCTTCTCTTGACATGTAGACAATATGGTTCCTGTGAGGACAAGAATCCATAATCTTCCAGCCTACTGGTGTATTGCCAATAAGCTCTTTCTTGACCTGGTGCTGCTCTCTTCTTGGTTTGATCCCCTTAGTAGTGGCAGTGGAGCTGAACCTTCCTGTTAATAATCAAACAGCCAGAAATAGAGCATGATGCAGAGAACTGACCTCAGGTCAGAAAATGTTCAATCAGGTCCTCAGCCAACACAGGGCTCTCTGCTAGAGAGTGTTTTCTCTTTTCTAGACCCTGATCAGCTGACTTTTAAAACACTCAGAATGGGTCTAAGAAACAGCTGGGGCTGAATCTTCAGTTGGGTGTGCATGACCCTTTCTGTGTGCAAATGGGTAAAGATATCTTGGGGTGCATGGCCAAAACACTCTCTCTCTGGGTCCCATTTTCCTGTGGATTTGGGGAAATTTTGTGAGTGCTCACTGTGAGTGAGAATAATCGTGGGCTTGTATCCAGATCTGTGAATTCATTCATCCCAGAGACTTTGTGGCCACTTATGTTTGTTACCTCATAGGGCAAAGAGCATGAGGGGAAGGAAAATTCAGATCTAGAAGGTTCTCTATGACTCTGTGAGAACTCTGAAATGTTGAAGCCAGATTGGAGTGAAACTATCATGTTCAGATCTGGATTAACTAGTTAATAAACAACACATGATGGATATCAAAACTAGCAAATTTAGAGACAGGGATGCCTACTAGCTAAACAATAAGAATTTCTTTTAACTACTTTTCCATACCTTCGGGAGAGGCAGAGTTTATTCATATAAAAGTATCCAATTAACTTTATTCAAGGTTCAAGTTTCATTTGTGTTATATGTTATGTACTACAGTTTTGAATCAGTAGAGAGAGTTCTTTCCATGTTTATCTTTTAGTTTTATGTGTTGTGGTATCTATGTTTTGTATTTTGTTTTCATTAAGAAGAAAAGCCAAAAGCAGATCTCATAGTAGTTCTAGATTCCAAGAAATTCAGGCTTAGCTAAAACTATAAATATGTTGATTGTTTCCTTTTGTCCTGTATTCTGATAAGTAAACTGCATATACTGTCACTGTAGCACTGTTCTCCCATTCATCAATTTGCTCAAGAGGGCACCAGTAACATCTCCATTGTGAGACTTGTTGTTACTGTTTTTGGCATATCAAATACGTCATAGGTAGCTTGCAAGGCTCTGCTGTGCCAACGGGATACTCTCAGTAGCTTGCCGGGCTCTCTGAGAGGGCAGAGGAATGGAACCCAAGTCGGCCGTGTGCAAGGCAAACGCCCTATCCTCTGTGCTATCGCTCCAGCCACATGAAACGTGTTTATTGATTTACTTGGGGATATTAATCTATTATTTTTACTGGGAAAATATGGAAATAAGTAAGTATACCATGTCTAGCCAAGAGACATTTAAATGCCCGAGAACAGATTGCACATCAAGGTTTCAGTGGCCACAAGAAAGTCTCTTGAGAGTTAATAATTGTGCTAAGTTTAAATCCCTGAGCCTAAATGAAAAAGAATTGAAATGGGCTGGTTACAGTAAGAGAAGAGACATATTTCACTCCTGTGTACCTTATATCTGTCTTCTGTGACCTGCAGGAAAAGAAAATCATGAGATTGAATTAAAGGATTTTTTCTTGGTTGACCAGAAAGGGGTTTGATACCCTGATCTCAAATATGACTGAATGGCTATAGGGTTTATCTTACGGCCAAGAACCAGGTTTAATTAGGAATTAGAGTATCTTTGTCTTACAAATGAAGATATAATTTTTAAAAACTTTTAGAAGAAAATTTGAAGCAGAAGTACAGAGCTATTACTTTAAATAAAAATTCTCATGTTTTTAAAAATAAACATCAGTTAAGTTCAAATATCTTCTTTTACGGGTATCTGAAAACTTAATGAAAATTGAAAGACATATTTTTGTGTCTCAATTTACGGTTGTCTCCCCTATTTTTTGTTTTGCTTCTATATGGAAGTATTAGACTATCTGGCCCAACACAGTAGGTTATAAGATAATTTTGGTGAAAATAAATTGGTTAGAAATGTAGTGGTTTAGTTTGAAACATGCGGGCCTCTGAAGTCATAAAATTAGATGCAAACTTTTTTCCTTTCTTGTGTTTATCAATCAGAATTAGCTCCTGTTCTCTGAACAGGGAAAGTAATTGACTAGGTCTTGGAATATTTTTGACTAGTATGGACACAAATGGAGACAATTAGCTTGTACTAATATTAGTGAAATTTCCAAATCAGGTCAATTTGCTTAAAAGGTAAAAGATTCAAGCAAAAGATAGAAATCTCTGGGTATATTTGGTCTGTGAGAATTTTGGTTACGCAAACTTTGACAGCTACTTAGAATAAATAATAGTTATTTCAGGCAGCATGATTCCAGGTTGACCAAATTAACGCCCCACTGTGAGGGACAATGCCATTCTGGTGGTGGGTATGATGTTGGTATACTGTAAACCTGAAGTTTTATTTTTGATGATATATACTGTAACTCACAGCAGTATCTAAATTAAAAAGTGAATAGAAAATAAAGACTCCACCCTGATATAGTTGAAGCCATACTCTGAATATTCATGACAATGTTGAAGGTGTGTCTGAAATAGTTTACCATCCCTTGGGAAAATCAACTTGTACTGAGTTTAGTGATGGAGTTTCACTGAGAACCTCCAGATTGAAACTGAGACTCCACAAGACCCCCAGTTCATGGTCCCCCTCATTTCCTTAAGATTGCACATGCAATTAGAAAACTCACTTTGTGTCTCCTTCGAGAAATGAACCATTTCATTCTCGTGCTTTTTGGGACCACGAGTGCCCTTAATTTGTTGGTTTTTTGTTTTTGTTTTTGTTTTGTTTTTGTTTTTTATTAGCAGTGTGTTGTGCGATAGCACAGCGGGTAAGGCATTTGCCTTGCCTGAGGCTGACATGGCCAACCCAGGTTCGATTTCTCCACCCCTCTCAGAGAGCCCGGCAAGCTAGTGACAGTATCTCGCCTGCACAGCAAAGCCTGGTAAGCTCCCCGTGATGTATTCAGTATGCCAAAAACAGTAACAAGAAGACTCACAATTGTTGTAAGACGTTACTGGTGCCCACTCGAGCAAATCAATGAACAACGGGAGGACAGTGCTACAGTTTAAACCTATAAAAAACATGTTGTGTACTTTAAGTATGAAAGATAATGGGTGGAGATATTTTCGTTGGCATAAAGGAAGCAATTCTGCCTTACAGTAAAATGGAAAAAATTAATTTAAAAAGAAACTAATTGTGCAATGGATTGAGAAAAAGCATAAAAAGAATGAATGTAACTGAGAGTATAAAAGGTTTAAAATTGTGATTTAGGAAAAGAAGCTTTGGTTATGGTAAATTGTAAAAACACTCTTAAAATTAAGTTTTAACATCTGGAGTTCATTTAAGTAAATCATTTTAACTTTCCTTTACTAAAAAGAGAAAAAGTATTGTAAAGACTGTTACATTTTTTAGGACTGTGAATTGGTCTGCCTATAAAATGAATTTATTATTAAAATTAGTACAAGTCAGGGAGCTATATTGATTGCATGCAGTCAACCTGGATTCGGTCCCTAGCACTCCATATGGTCCCCTAAGCACTGCAAAGAGCCAGAATGGAGACCTGACCACCAGGTGGCTCTCAAACAAAATCATTTCATGTCACTTTTTTGGTTTTGTTTTTGGCCATACGTGGTGATGCTCAGGGTTTACTCCTGGCTCAACATTCAGGGATCACCAGAAATCATTGGGGTTCTATGGATCAAACCATGCAAGACGAGTACCCTACCTACTATACTATCATTCTATCCATGTCAGGTTTACCATCAAGCCTTTAAGTAAACTTTTGGGTTTTAGAAAACCTAAGTTTTTTTTTTTTTAAATTTTATTGAATCACCATGAGATAGTTACACGCTGTCATGTTTGGGTTATGATCACACAATGATTAAACACCCATCCCTCCACCAGTGCACATTTCCCACCACCAATATCCCCGGTATATCCACCCTTTCCCACCTTCCCCCTGCCTCCATGGCAGACAATATTCCTCATAGTCTCTCTCTACTTTTGGGCATTATAATTTGCAATTCAGACACTGAGAGGTTAACATGTTTGTTCTATTATCTATTTTCAGCACATTATCTCCCATCCTGACCAGTTCCTCAATCCATCATTTTCTTAGTGATCCCTTCTCTATTCCAACTGCCTTCTCCCCATGGCAGGCTTCCAGCTATGGAGCAATCTTCCTGTCCCGTTAATCTACTATCCTTAAGAATACCTAAATTTTAATTGCACTTTTGAAATCTTTTTATTACTGTCTCCTAATGAGTAATTGAGTATTGTTTCATGGTTAACAGTGTTTTGAACCTTTTAATACCTAAGATAAAATACTTCCCAGAAATAAAAACTCTAAAATTAAAAAAAAAAACAACCATTTTTTTTCTTGGTCAAAAATCTCAAGGTTTCCCATAATAATTTCTCTCCTGGAAAGAAAAATAAATATAAATCTGGTGTGGGGCTTTTTTGTTGCTGTTTTAGTTTTACATGATTTCATGGAAACCATAAAAAGAAACATTTAATTTTCATGATATAAATGTGAATAATTATGTGAGTATTCTAAAATTATTTGGAAACGCTAAAGATTGATGATTCTAATAAACACTGGATATTTTCAGAGATTTTACGTGACAAAGTTGAATAAACTGCCTTGCCAATTGTGTTTCATTTGTAAAGTTTTTCGAATGCCTTGTTCAGCGAAATCCATAGGGAAAAGTCTTTGATATAAACTCCAAAGTACAATTTGTCTTGGGACTGAAGATAAAATTGTAGACCTCATGGGAAAAATAGACAAAAAAAATTTAGGAGATTGAGACTTTACATGGGATGGAAAACACTATGAGGATGAATTCTGGTCTACAGAAACCCAGTGAATTGTATCTTTTTGTAAGAATGAAAGTATCTGCCTTTCTCTCTTATTAACACTGTTAGTATTTTTCCTGGCTGGAGCAAAAGCACAGCAGGTAGGGCATTTGCCTTGTACCCAGCCAACATGGCCAACCTGAGTTCGACTCTTCCGCCCCTCTCAGGGAGCCTGGTAGCGGGAGCCTGGCACGCTACCTAGAGTATCTTGCCCAAGGCAGAGCCTGGCAAGCTCCCCGTGGCATATTCGATATGCCAAACGCAGTAACAACAAGTCTCACAATGTTACTGGGTCCGCTCGAGCAAATCGATGAACAGCGGGAGGACAGTGACAGTGACAGTATTTTTCCAATGCTTTGTGGCAATATGTTTGCATAAATATAGCAAGACAGATGATGCTTTGTAATCATGTCCTTGGGAACTGGTTATATTACTGATATTTATTCTTAAAAGTCAGAGATTATGCCTTTTTTGAATTTAAGATTAACCTCAACAAAGATAAATAGTATTCAACCTTGTTTAAAGGGTTTCCAGTCTGCTTGTTGGGTGTCAGAGTCACCTCTTAGATATTTTAGAACCTTGAGGATAGAGTAATCAACATCCAAATGTAAGTGTTACAGGTAGATCTGATGGTAAATACTGTTTTCTTGTACAACCATGAGCTTTGGTCATAATTGCTTAACTTAAGTTCTGTGTTGCCCTAAGTTTTGGGTCTTAAACCTTAATATCCATACATGAGTCCCACCCTGGGCCTAGATACATTTGGACCAGATTGCTATAATGCCTTGGCTACAGTGTGGGAGAATCTGAAGGTTAAAATAGCAGTTGGTAGAAGATGGGTCTCTAATGAGGCAGAATCTAGCCAGATGGGGAATACGAGGCTCCTCCTTTCCTCCAAAACTAGAAGGACTCTCTGGGGGTTAATGAATAATAAAAAAAAAGACTGGCTGATGATCTGGAGTTTGGGAACTATGATAATCTTATTCAGAGAACCCCTTACTCTGATTTGGTTCCTGTGTACTAACAAGGACATCAAACTCCTGTCTAGACAGTCTTGATTAGTGAAGACTGAAAGAAAAGTGACATGAGAAGCCATTCAACCTAATCTAAATTTGAATAATCATCTGCTTTTATTATGTTTATGCAAAATAACTGCCCACATTTATTAGAAGCTAATTTAATTTATTACGATTTACTCTCAGTCTGGAAAAGGCTCGAATTGGTTATTTTTTTTCTGAGTTTCTCTTCAATAATTTTTTGTTGGTGGGGGCATACCCCAAATTGTTCAGAACTTATTCCTGGCTCTGTGCCTGAGGATCATTCCTGCCAGAGTTTGGGGAAACATATAAAGTGCCAGGGATGGAACTCGGGTCAAGTGCATGCAAGGCATGCTGTACTATCTCTAGCCATTCCTTTTCATTTTTTTTTTTTTTTTGCACACCTGGTGATACTCAGGGGTTACTGCTGGTTCTGCACTCAGGAATCAACTCTAGAAGAGCTCAGTAGACCATATGGGATTCTGGGGATCAAATCTGGGTGTCCAGTTGCAAAGCAAATGCGCCCCCCCCCACTATGCTACCTCTCTGGATCCATGGTCTATCCTCTTTAATAAAACTTCTTGACTTAATTACTTACCTTCTCCTGAATTTTATTTCTGTGAGACAGATAAATATGGGCAGAGGTCAGAACTGACTTCTACTTCTTCTTTTTTTTTTTTTTGCAAAGAGTATTCCCCTCAGTCCGAGACACAGCCCACTGAAGTTTCAGGGGCGGGGGGGGGGGGGTAGGAACAAGCTCTCATGCCATGAAGATCAGGTGGGTCTCAGGTGCAGTCTGACAATTGTCTTAGTCAGACTGCAGGGCCTCCAGCTCCTCACCATGAAGATGACTTTTTTTTTAGGTTTTTGGGCCACACCTGGATGCAAGGGGTTACTCCTGGCTCTGCATTCAGGAATTACTCCTGGCAGTGCTCTGGGGACATAAACCAGGGATCGAACACAGGTCAGCTACATGCAAGGCAAATGCCCAACTCACTGTATCATCTGAATTTCATCAGTGCATATGTCTATCGCCGGCACTTACTTTACTGCAACATGGTGAGGAGTCAGGCAGGAATGTGGTATCTCTCCATCCCTTTCTCTCTCTCTCTCTCTCTCTCTCTCTCTGTCTCTCTCTCTGCCTCTGTGTGTGTCTCTTGTATTCTACCTCCTCCTTTTTTTTTACTCCATTTGTCCTTCAAAAACAAAGAAAGATAGGAGACAGAGCTTTTCCCTGAACGCAAGGAAGGCATCATAGGACACCATGTCATGGCTGAAATAAAGAAGGAAGCATATTCAGTTCTCTTGAATTGGATTCAGAATCATCAGTCAACCCTGGAATTCCCTGGTTGGTTCTTAGGAAAAGTTACATTTGGCTCTAGGAACTGTGAATGGTCCAGTGATCTATGTGAGACCATCTACCATGGTCTCCTGGAGCACTGTCACTACAGTGAGGAGTGCTTAGTGGAGATTAAGGGCACATGGCTGAAGAGAACCGAGTTGCTATTACTGCCAACTCAGGAGTGGACTGTTAGTTTAAGACTGCTAGGATCTTTCCCTGCATTACTGGGTGGGGAGGAAGTTTGTGATTAATTGTCTGTTAGGTTTCCCTGAAGCATTTGTAGGCTGGGCAGTATTTGGCCTCAGAACAAGTTCTAGATGGTTGAGAGACCAAGTCCCGTTCTCATTATCTCTCACTTGCTCTCACTGAACAGATCCCTAATTTAGATGTACTGCTTACTTCTAGATCGACGCTGGATAAATGTAGGGTTTTGGTTAGAAATGACATTGTGGTGGACATAAATGAGTCCCTCAGTGTCAAAGCAGAATCTTAGCTTACTCAGTGCTGTCCAAGGAATACTGAATGCAGAGTAGAAAGAGGATCGTAGGAAAGACTCCCGGGAACCAGGAGTCTTAGTTCCCTTCCTCAACTCTGCTCCAGATTCTCCCTCATATTGCAAAGTTACACTTAGAATCCAAAGAGACATTAACATTACTTTCATTCTAGCCCTCTTTAAAGCATGCACACATGGTTTGGGGACCATTGCAAAATCATTAAGGCAATGCAATGGGTTTAGGTTGAGCTGACTGTAGAACTCTTATCTCCTTCCACTCCCCTGCCCTCCTGCTTGTGAAACTTTGCCACTTAGTTGTCCTTGAGTTCAGTTTAGGAGGGTCAATTGCCTTGTTTTTAAATGTTACTGAAACCATCTGCAGCTTCCTGTTATTTAGGAGAAGAATATTTGCCCTGAAATACAGTTAGTGTAAACGTTCTACTAGCATGTCTGGCAGATAGCAAGTTCTCAATAACAGCATGGACCAGGCCAGGCCATCTATCTTATTTCATTTCACATCCACTCATCAGTTTGCTTAATTCTCACAACAAAGCTTCATGTAGGAATTCTAAGTTTATTTTAGAAGAAAATTTAGGAACTCCTTCACATTTGGCATGTGACCCCAAAGTGATGCTCAGGAGACCTGAGAGCCCCAGCTGTAATTCTCAGACAGCTGGTCAGTTTTTCTGTTCAAAAACCTAAGGATGCAGTGCTACTCAGACTTTGTGATATCGAGGTTTACATGAACACCTCAGCAGTGCTTGGGGGCTTCCAGGACCACATTCAGGGGTGCTTGGGGTCTTAAGAATGGCATCCAGTGGTGCTCCAGAGACCATGTGGGGTCAGAGATTAAACTGGGATCAGCCAGAATACAAAGCAGTGCCTTGACCCCTTCTGTCCCTTAGCATTTCATAAACATGTTGTTATTTATAAAAGCGAAAGCCACCCCTCAGTTTCTCTGAGATGAGAAAAAGCAAAATTCTTTCATTTAAAATCTTCTGGTGGCATTATCTCTTACACTCGTCTTTGATTGCTAAACTTTACTCCTTGACACAAAGATGAAAAACTGAGACACAGGATACTACAAGTAATTTCTTAAACCAGCTGGTCCGGGTAGAGCTAAAAATGCTTAGATAATAATGACTAACATGAATATCTCAGCGAAGAATTGCAGAAGATATTTAATTTGTGTTTATTGTAGAGCCTGATGTTGGTCGGGTAGCTTGTCAAAGGTTCATTGTTTTGAGGAGTGACTCAGAAATGCCAGATGCTTGGAAATTATAGTCATCATCTGGAATGTATAGTCTTAGAGTTCACTGAGGCAGAGGAAGAGTAGTTTGAAAGACCTTATAGGATATTTGAAAGAACCAGGTATGGAAACAAATTATGTCTCACATGTCTATAATGCTCTTGACTTTAACTCTTTTGTATGACCCTAATTGCAAAGGAGGTTGATAAATGGATATTTAGTGAAAGCTAGTAGTTTCCATCATCATTTTTTCAACGTAGGTTAACAGCATTAGCCCATCTCCAAGGAAAACAACTCCAAAGCCCCTATAGCCATGGTAGATCCTACATATGTAGAACTCCTATATGTGTGATCCTCTCTGTCAGGTGAGGACAAGGATTTATTTGACCCAGTGATGTGTGAATTAAAAATGAAAAAGTCATTTGTTTAATGAGCCAATGTCTTTGGAAAGACAGGGAATCAGCTTGGCACCAACACCCCCATTCATATAGGTATCCTTGGGTGAGTTGGAAGCACCCCTGAAGTCTTACAGGCTCATGTTGCTAAACTTGGCCATCCGCTTGTTGGAAAAGCACTTGTTTTTGTTTTTAATGTTTTGGTATTTGAAATACACCCAGTGATGCTCAGGACTTTCTCCTGGCTTTATGTTCAGGGATTACTCTTGGCCTTGCTCAGGAGACCATATGGGTGCCAGGGATCTATACCAGATTGGCCACCTGCAAGACAACTTCAGGACACTACTAATGTTCCACCTTCATCATTTTGTTTTGGGATCTTTGCTCTTGTCAGGTCCTTTTACATTCTCCCTTCTCCCGATGGACCATGTCAGAAGTGAGTGTGGAAGAGGCATGTTTTGCCTGCGGGTTTTGCAATCTTGGAAGACTGCCTGATGCACAAAATGTGTTTACTTTCAATTGTGAACTGTCAATAGCCTTTCTTCTTTCCCAGTGGCCCTCATTCATGATTTTGCTGGCAGCATGACATAGTTCTGTTGATGACTTAGTCAACTTCCTATCTCTCCACCTAGTTAATTCCATTTGCGTGAACCCACAGTTCAATTTTTTTCTACATATACTTCTAAAAGGATCTCTCCCCCAACTCTTTTCTTAATGAAACTTGAAATGTCAGGCTTATAACTTCAAACTAATGTTTTCTCATCCCATTCATGAGACCCTCCCTGAATTTTCATTGTAGAGATCTTTTAACTTTTTTTAAATACTTAAAAATACATCCTTTTAATGTTTGAGGCCTGAAAACAGATGGTTTTTCCAACGAAGTAAGGTACTCATTTATGTGAACTTTATTCTGTTTCATTTATACTTAAACCCAGAAAATTATTTTTGTGCAGGGAGAGGGGTCCCCCAAATGGGTGCTCAGGAGGCAATATATCACCGATTATTAGCTAACCAGGCTTGAGGTTTAATACAAGGGGCTGAGAATGTGGTGTTCTTCAGACCCTGAAGTGCTAGAAATTAGCTGGGCCTCCCCAGCAGTGCTAGAGGCCTCCAGGAATGCACCTGGAATGCTGGAATGACCACGTGGTACCTGAAATTGAACCATACTCCTAGCACGTGCTCTACCCACTGAACTATCTCTCAAGACTCTTAAACACAGACCATTCTTCCCTGAGCTTCTCTCTTGTAATATATTAATGAAAGCAGACAGGAACAACTTAATATTCATTTTTCACATTACTTATATCTTTCAAATGAATGTATATTTTTCAAACATTCTCCTTAGAGCTACAACTTGGCAGATAGCACCTCACAGTTTTGACACTTTCTGACATGAATGTCCATTTTTCAGCCTGAAAGACCAGTTTCCTCATTGCCTACAGCCTAATGCCAAGTACTACATTGTCTAGATCAGTTTTTCTCAGTATTTTCCCCAAGCATGTTGCTCCTGTCCTCCTGGTTGGTCTCCTATTCTTGTTCTATGATCCCTCTACCCATTTATGTGATATCTATCTTTGCCCCCTTAGCATAACAAGAAGGCCCACAGGAGACTTATGGTCCTGGTTGGGAAAGGCTGGTCTGAATGACAAATGTCTAGTAATATTTAAGTTTGTCAGTGGTAACACATGTATGCTACTAATTTCTCTACAAATCAGTATTATGATAGGTGTCAGTCTTCAGTGTCCTAGCATGAGGAAGGAGTATTTCTCTCTTAGGCATGTCACAATTTAGAGCTGACATGGCCAATCTCCTCCAAGGAGTCATTGACTTGAGGGCAGGGAGTCCTTGAACCTTGAAGTGGAAGTTTATGGGACACATAACCTCCATATGGGTGAGCACAAGAGGGAAGGAAAATGCTGGAAGTATCAGGTGATTATAGGAACAACATCTGATTTACATAATTTCAACACTCACCCTGTGGTTAGAATTCATTCGTGTGACTTCAGTAAGTGCAATTTAGGCAGGGACATGTCTGAGAGAACATGAATGTGTGATGGGCATTTACAGCCTCTGCCACTTTATGACTGATGCATATCTAGAAGCCAGGTATAGGGTGGTGGAAGTTACAGGTCAAGTCCAGAGACTACATTGATCTATAAGGAATAACAGCAGGAAATCTCAGGATAGATATTACAACTAGTCCACAGACCCACTTGAAAACTAGCAAAGAATATGAACGAAGTCCTCTTCCTATCCAAATTTTGGTAATGATACCTAAAAATCTGTGTTCATATTAGTATCTAAGTGATTTTAGTGCCGATGGGAGAGCCACTGACCCATAAATTTCCTCTTACAGTGGTCTAATTGGGCAAAATAACTTGTCCAAATTTACTAGGCACACCAGTGATATAGTCAGTATAGTCTTTGAATTCCATTACATTCAATGCCTGGTTATTGTTGGGGCTGAAGGGTGAATACTTGGGTCTATGAAAGAATTCTCCGAGAGAGTTACAGAACAAAGGAAGGTTTATTAGGAAACTAGGTTGCTTGCTGGAGTGATGCATGAGTTGGATGGATGGACTGGAGAGAGCACAGCGGGTAGGGTATTTACCTTGCATGAGGTCGACCCTGGTTCGATTCCTCAGCCACTCTCAGAGAGCCCGATACTGAGAGTATCCCACCGCATGACAGAGCCTGGCAAGCTACCCATGATGTATCTGATATGCCAAAAACAGTAACCAGTCTCACAATGGATACGTTACTGGTGCCAGCTTGAGCAAATCGATGAACAATGGGAGAACAGTGCTACAGTGCTACAGGATGCTTGAACAGAAGGGGCAAGTGGGCCATTACTCCAAAGAGTGAAAGACCCAGCCTTGCCCTTTGTCCTGATTTACACACCTTTCTAGGATGTGACCCTGCACCTGGGGGAGGTTACCTACGTGACTGTGACTTAGACCTGGGATTGTGATTCGGGCCGGGAGTCAGGCCTAGGAGAGTCTCTTTCCATTGCACGGATGCTAAGTGCACACTACTGGTAAATGTTTTGCTGAGTTGTTCTAAGTTTACATCTGGGCTTTGTCTGGTGGGAACAGAAACCTGCTGAGACTTTCTGGAGGGGAAGCACAAGGGTTTTACTCGCCCTTGTAGCAATGTCTCCTATGGGTCTCGTGTTTGCTTCTTATATCCTGGTCTGTGCCTGGGAAAAAGGAAACTACTGACCAGTTGCATTTTATAACTGTAGTACCCCTTAGCTTTTAATTTGGATTTTTGCTATTCAATAGTCCTCATTTGCCCCCTTCACTGAGGGCAACAGAAAATCTTTAGGAAGGCAAGGTGAATACTTGTCTTCTTAAACTGCTTAAAGCTTGGGTGGGGCTTGGTGGGGGCAGGGATCTAATAATTGACATTTGTAAATGGGGGAGGCTGAACTTGATAGAAAGAGTGTATTATATTTAGAATGTTGGAAGAGTGTGATCCCTGTTGTATAATTTATAGCTTGATGATCTTAAAGAAGAAAGAAACAAAAAGGAGAAATAGGTGAAGGATGCAGAGTCCAGTATGAGGATAATAATGGAGGTGGTGAGGGGACCCATATTATAAGAAGGAAGGAACAGGGAGGATGGGGACAATCAGGACCCTGTCACTTGGTGCTCTGTGTCTCGACTTTGGGTATCAGGTGTCTGGCCTAGGAAATCCTACATGGGTTTGCAGGAATAAGTTGACTCATGTTTTGTCAGAACCTGTCACAGGATGATGTAGGTATAACTTATTGTTCTGGAGGGACAAACTCTAAATGGCTAATGGAATTATAGAAAATAATAGCACAGCGGGTAGGGCGTTCGCCTTACAAGCGGCCAACATGGCCGACCTGAGTTCGATTCCTCCGCCCCTCTCGGAGAGCCCGGCAAGCTACCGAGAGTATTCGATATGCCAGACACAGTAACAACAATAATTCAGTTAAAGGAGATTTGTTAAAATTGTTATGTCTCACCACTGGGTTTTGCTAAGTCCTTGTCTGAGCTGTTGCTATTTGAACCGTCTGAGTTATAGTTTTTGCTTGTTGAGCTTAGCTGGCTTCTCTGTTTCTCTCCCAATTATTTGGTGTGCTCCTACTGAGATGTTAGTATTGTGGAATGTGACTGTGTGGACCAGAAACCTCAGGATCTTAGAACTGAGCCAAAGACTTGGTATGGCAGTGGCTGTGGAAGGTGACTGTGGCTGAGGAAGCCTCCGGAAATACAGAGGAGTGAGGGGGAAGTTGCTCACCCACACTTCAAGAAGATCCCTGAGTTCTCAGCCTGAATTTCTGGAAATTTTATGTTTTGGTGTTCTGAGTTATGGGAGTTTCTAGAGGTGTTAATGGCTTAGGTATATCGAGGAAAGTTCTGACATATTTTTAGTGTAGCCTTTAATATTCTTTTCTTCTGACAGACTCCAGGGCAATTTTACAAAGTGGTCAAAGGCTTTTGGATATTAAAACTTAGAACAATTTCATTAGAAATTTCATTAGAGCAATCAGTAGGTCAGATTGTTTAATTATATTGATATATAACTTTAAATCAGACCTTTCAGAAATTTAAAATAACTTTTAGAAATAAGGTTAAACATATTATTACATGACAGTGTTTTTTAAAATGATTCTTAAGCATATCAAATAAGTCAAATTTATATGTATTTTTCTAGAAGAAAGAAATAACTTATGAATATTTTAAGAACTCTTTTAAAACCTTTTGATATTTACTTATCTTTTAATTAATCAAGATTTTAATTATATTTGTTAAAATTCTGATAGGAAGTTTTGTTTTAGCTTGAATACTCTTGAAGTATACTTGAAGACTATTGAATAGCAAGCTACCAAGAGTATCTCGCTCACATGGCAAGGCCTGGCAAGTTACTCGTGATGTATTCAATATGCCAAAAACAGTAACAACAAGTTTCACAATTTGTTGTGAGATGTTACTGGTGCCCACTCGAGCAAATCAATGAACAACGGGAGGACAGTGTAGTGCTACCCATTTTGTTAAGGTCAGCACTGTCCTCCCATTGTTCATTGATTTGCTCGAGCAGGCCCAGTAACATCTCCGTTGTGAGACTTGTTGTTACTGTGTTTAGCATATCGAATACTTGCCAGGCTTTGCAGTGTGGGCCAGGTAGCTCGCCAGGCTTTGCAGTGCGGACGAGATACTCTCCGTTGCTTGCCGGGCTCTCCGAGAGGGGCAGAGGAATCGAACACGGGTCGGCCTCGACGGCCGCTTGCAAGGCAAATGCCCTACCCGCTGTGCTATCGCTCCAGCCCTAAGATTTTTTAAAAACCCTAATTAGAACTTAGTTTTTTAAAAACCAAGATTAGGTATATTTAATTAAAATCTGATGATTAGATTGAAATGAGAAATATAAATTTATTTTAATAATGCATATTTACTATGTAGACGAAGCAATTTTGTCTGAAAAAGTTCATCACAGTCTTACAATGCTTTTGTTCTTTTATTTATTATTGGTTTGGGGCCACACTTGATCGTGCCGAGAGCTTACTCTTGGCTGGGCTCAGAGATCATTCCTGGCAGAACTCAGGAGACCACAGGTGGTGCCAGAGATCCATCCAGGATCAGCTTTGCATGCTTTTCTTACCCTCTATACTACCTCTCCAGCCCTATAACTTTGTCCTTTTTGCATAGAAATTATAGTTTGATTTTAGACAAATAGATTGAAGATATGAAAACCTAATTTTAAGATTCTCACACTAATTTATTGGTTTTATCTAACTTGACCACATATAAAGTTTTTCCTAAAGTGTATTTCTCTACACTTTTCTACACTACATATTTTCTACACTTACACATTTTTTTAACCTTTTTGATTTTCAACAAAAACTAATAGTCAAGGAGGATTTTTTTTAACTTTATTTGAACACTGCAGTTTACAAAGCTCTTCATAATAGAGTTGTTTTGGGTATTCAGTGTTCCAGGACTAATGCTATCACCAGAGTGACCATCTCTCTACCAAAATCCCCTTTATTCCTAGTATCTCGCCTGCTGCTTCATGAACTGATATGCAGGACAGGTGCCATGTGCAGGTTTTAAAAAAGTTGACGATTTCTTCTTTAATCTATAAACTGCTCAAAGGTTCTCCTTAACATCCCACAGCCTTTGCCATGTTTAAACAGCCCCACTTCACGACTAATCTCAAAAGAAATGTAAGCCACGCTGCCAATACTCAGGGGTGCACCCGGCTCTGAACTGAAAACTCTGAACCGAAAACCCTCGGGAGAGGGGCTGAAGCCCTGGAAGCCCCACAGTCACCACCATCCAAACGGCCCATCTTCATGACTAATCTTAGAAGAGACGCTACGCAGACCAAAGTCACAGATACACGGGTCTTTGGGCTGAAACCTCTGGGGTCTTCTCAGACTGGGGGTAGGCAGCCTCCCTCCTCTGCTCTACTGCAGGAACCCCTAGCAGCCATACTCACATTCCACAGCCCACAGCCTCTGTGATACTAGTGGCCCAGCCTCACAGCTTCACCACTAATCTTGGAAGTGACGCCAGGCTGATGAAAGTCACAGGTACACCTTGACTTCAGTCTTCAGGCTGAAAACTCAGGGGCCTCCTCAGGAGACGGGGGCAGGCTGAGATTACATCCATTCTACAGATCCTGGAGTGATACCTCCAAATTCCACAATACTGACAGCCCACTAGGAGCAGACCAGATTGGATGGGAAAGTAGCATAGAAACCAGCTAAGCTCAATAAGCAAAACACAGTAATGCAGAAGTCTCAACCAGCAACAAATGCAAGTGGCTGGGAAATCCTCAATGACATTAATAGGACCATTGTGAGATTAAACAATTTTCAAAAAGTTTCTTTCACTGAACTATTTTTTGACAATTCTACTTACCATTTTGTTTTAACATGCAATGTAAAATAAACAAATTTTGGCCTGCTGGTGGACCAACAGTTTTCAACCTTCCTTCACCTGTGGATCCACACAGGTTCGTGGACCAAGGCTTGAAGACTTGAAGAAAAAGGGGAAAAAAGGACTGCTTTCTTTTTCACTTGCTTTTTCTTTTTTCTCTTCCCCTTCTTTCCCCTTACTTTTCTTTCTCTTCCTTTTCCTCTTCCTCTTTTGTTTTCTTTTTTTATTCTCTTTCTATTCTTCTGTAACTGGGCCAGTGAACTTGCTTTCACTTCAGTCTGTGAGGCCAAATCTCATGCAGCTGTGAAGCAGGATGGGACTGGCCAGTGGTTCCTGTCTGTCTTAACATCCTTTGTCAAGGTGACTTTTAGTTTTTGTTTTGTGGGGAATTCCCCAAATCTTTTAGTGACAGTGTCTCACTCAGGAGACTGCAATTGTACTGATCAGAATAGGTAGGGGTGGGAGGGCTCTAAATTCTCTCTTGAGAATTTAGAATTTTTAAATTCTGAAAATTAAAATATTTAAAATTTTAGAATTTAAAATCTTCTAAATCCTCAGAAGACTTTTAGGCGTCTGAACCACAGTGATTCAAAAAGGGGAGAATTGGGGCTTGTCACTGGATGAGAGAAAAACCAGGGAGTTTCTTTGTATTTTAAATTTTATTTTATTTTTATAAAGTTGTTTACAATTATTGATTACATTTAATATTCAAACACCGATACCACCACCATTACAACTTACCATCACCATATTTAGAATGTTTCCATCACAAACCCCAAACCCTGCTCCCAAAGCAGAACCAAAATAATTTATTTTGTATTTCCTGTTATGAATAATCTGCTAAAAAATGATCCATAAAAGATTTCTTAGAGGGAAGTGTGTGAAGATTGTTGTATTTCACTCAGGAGCCATTAAGACCTTCTATAAGAGATTACTAACATATTGTTGAAGGTTGAGCCTTGTGTGTGTATATATATATGTACATATATATATATATGTCATGATCACAACCATCCTGTTGTTCGTCGATTGCCTCGAGCAGGCCCCAGTAATGTCTCCTTCGTCCTAGCCCTGAGATTTTTTTTTAAAGTGCCATATTCAAGGCTCTTTCAGGGTTAGGAGAATGAGAACCATCATTGTTACTGGTATTTGGCATATTGGGTATACCACGGGGAGTTTGCCAGACTCTGCCGTGTGGGCAGGTTACATTCAGTAGTCTGCCAGTTTGTCCAAAGTAGGAATGAGATGATAAGATGTCGCGCGGCTGCAAATGCGGCCGCGTGCTTCCGGGAGCTGAGTGTGATAATCTCTGGATCCTGGCCGTTGTTGGGGTTACACGGCAGTTGGTGGGTGTAACTGTCTAGCTACTGGCAGGTTCAGTCCCAAACCGTGCAGGCTTGGAGATCTCAGCCCCGGGTCCCACACACCTGGGTTCCTCTGCCAGTTCTTTTATGCGTGAGGCTCATCCAAGTGTGTGGAGAGTGTTCCCAGCATGGCCTTGGCTGGGGCCCTGAGGTCTTCAGCTGTTGGGCCCTGGTGGGGACAGTCAGGCACAGGGTAGGAGACTCTGCCTTGTTCTCTTCCGGGAACTGAGTGTGATAATCTCTGGATCCTGGCATATATACATATGTATAAATATATTTTCCCCTAAGATTGGGTGACTTCTATTTTAAACCCCATCAAATGTGGTGTGCTATTCTAGGTATATCAGTGGTATAAAGTATTAGATGTCGGGTGGCCACATTCACGTCCAGGAATAGACTCACTTATGGGTGAGGCTCGTCAGAGTGTGTGGAGAGCGGCCGTGAGCATAGTGGTGGTTGAGTTCTGGAGGTTTTCAGCTGTCGCGTCTGGCTTCATTGCGGCGGGGAGGAGATGTCACTTACCCCCTTCCGAGTTGTCCTGAATGAAAACCTGGTACTGGGTCTGGAGGCATGGCTATGGAGTCTGGTTCTGTGCTCTCTTCTGGGAGATTTATTGTTGAGTCTCTGGATCATGGCTGTTAATGAGATTATACGGTCCAGAGACAGCTTGTTGGTGTGACTGCCAAGCTGCAGGAAATAGGGAGAGATGGGTTCCCTGATTAGTTGAGCCTGGAGTTTTCAGTAACAACTCCCACATATTGTTGGTTTTTATTAGAATCTGTGGCCTGTGTTTATTGCTGAGTTTTTCCCTGCCTTGCAAGCCTTTGAAGTTTTTTGTCTGTTTAAGGAAAGGATGAATTTATGGGGAATGAAAGAGAAAGGTGTCTTGATTCTTGTGGCAAGGAGCAAGCTTGCTCTGGGGAGCCCAGGGAGCCTTGGAGAGAGTAGGGGTCCCCAACTCAAAGACTCAGAGAACCCCAAGACTGTGCCACTATGCGGTGGCAGGGGGTTGGGGGGAACAAAGGATGAGGCATGCCTGGATAATCCCAAGACTCTGTGTGAGCAGAACAAAGACTGTTACAACCTCCCTTGTAGGTCCCTTCCTTGGGGCTGCTGGGTTCTTAGATCCAGACTCCAGGGGTCAGTCTATTACTTCTAAAGAGAACCAGGTGCTGTCCTGTGATGGAAAATGATGAAGCGAAGAGGTGAGAATTTGGAATCGCTGTCTGAACCTGCTTGGGCTGTGAGAGACAAGGGCTGCCCTGTGACATCCTTGTTGGAGGGTGTTGGAGGATGGCGCCCTGTTACAGCACCGTGAGAAGTGCCTCCAGGGGGAGCCTGGGGCACTTGGAAAGTGCAGCGGCTAGGTACTTGGCTTGCAGCTGACCTGGATTCAATCCCAGGCACCGCATATCACACCTGAGTCTTCCAGGAGTGCTTCCTGAACACAGAGGAAAGAAGGGATGTAGGAAGGGAAGGTGGGAGGAAGAAAGTAAGGGAGGAAGGAAGGAGAAGGAGGAGGAGGGAGGGAGGGAGGGAGGGAGGGAGGGAGGGAGGGAGGGAGGGAGGGAGGGAGGATGTTTAAAGAAAGGCAGCCAACAGTTGCTCTCAAGGCTCATAAAGAAAGACCACAGCCCCACCTAGTGGCATTTGGGGAAACTTGAACACTGCTCTAGAAATGGTCAAGGAAGGAGGCGGTCCCATCCCACACCAAGAAAACGGAATTGTTCCTGAGGCACATGTATGCAAAGTTCCAAGGATTTCTATCCATAGTAGTCGGTGCAATGGCAGCCTGTAAACGAGCATCATAGGCTGGTGTGAAACTGTGTCTTGGGGGTCAGCTACTTGCATCAGATATTATCTACCTCTTGTCCTCATGGGGACACCTGAAAAGGTTCTTCCTCTAAATGGTGATTCTGGAACTTTCTGGCTCTGGCGTTGGGTCCAGGATGAGTCAAGTTTGTTGGAACATGGTGTGACAACTCCTGGTTCGAGATAAAGATGTGTACAGTATTAACATATCTTCGGGAAATAAACCATCGAAAGTCTAAAACTGATTTATATTAGTATTCAAGAGTTTCAGTGGATCCTTGGCCATGGCAGGGAAATCTCCCTTAATACACTCAGACTGGAACAGTCCCTTTTCAAAGTGCATGAGTCACCTGCAAAGACTTAAAAAAGGCTATGCACAATGTTTCCCTGTTAAGGAAGACTATAAGACTAGCTAAATACATTTTAAACTTTCCATTAACTGGGAAGCATACAAACCACAGGAAAAATTCATATTCCTGAGAAGAAGGAGGATGGAATAAAGATGGGATGCCATATACAAAAGGAGTCAGTGGGAAATTATCTAAGGATTCTTCTAAGAACTTTAGAGTCAAATTTTAATAATATGAATGTTGGTAATTTTGAGGTAGGATGAGGCATTGGTTAACCAAAGTCCTGCTTCCTGATCAAAGGGATAGCCCTACTTTAATGCATTTCCTTCTTTTTTGATAATTGCTCTCAACAAAAATCATTCAAGTAAATAACATTTTTGTAAATAATAGTTTCTATAATGGCAAAGGCTTTAAAAATGATCATTATTTAAAATATTAATGTATAATGCCTTAGAATAGTAACCAACATTGATCAGTATATAATAATCTTTTGGAAATTTCTTAAAATTTTAGATCACCCATACTGACACTAATATATGTTAAGGTTAAATTTTTCTCCTTATGTGACAGTGCTTCCCATGAAGCACTAAATAGACCTAGTTAATATGTACTTCTCTTCCCTAAGGAGGAGGAAGTAATTATTATGGGATACCTTAGGAGCTCTTCTAAGACCTCCCATATTTACTATCCCTTTTTAAAATTAAAATTTTGTATTCTGTTGTTCTCTTGGGGTTAAGAGGGTTTAGGGACACACCCAACAGTGCTCAGGGCTTACCCCTGGCCCTGCACTCAGGAATTACTCGTGATGTTGCTTGGCGGACCACATGGGAATGCCAGGTATCAGACTGCATACAAGGCAAACACCCTACCTGCTGTACCTGCTTGCCTTGTGATTTTGTGTTGTTTGATTTGGGGTCATACCTTGCAGTGCTCAGGTGTTACTACTGCCTCTGCACTAGGGGTTCACTCCTAGTGGAGCTTAGGGGACCGTGTGCTGTGCAGAGGGTTAAAACCCAGGTTAATCAAGTACAGGGCAAATGTACTATCTCCCTGGTCATAAGATTTTTTTTTTTTTTGCTTTTTGGGTCACACCTGGCGATGCACAGGGGTTACTCCTGGCTCTGCACTCAGAAGTTACTTCCTGGCAGTGCTCAGGGGACCATATGGGATGCTGGGAATCAAACTCGGGTTGGCCGTGTGCAAGGCAAACGCCCTACCCGCTGTGCTATCTCTCCAGCCCCTGGTTATAAGATTTTATTTGTTAGAATTTTAATTCTTAGGAAGTTTGTCTCAGAGGTATTAAAAATGTTTAAAATATACAAATCACCATAAAACAATGACTAATTATCCATTTAAACAAAATGGCAAAGGTCTCCAAACTGCAAATCAAACTGAAAATAGGTTTTCTTAGATTTGATAATAAAACTAGCATTAAAAAGATATTTTAATATGTCCTCATATAGTAGGAAGACAAATCAAACAACTTAATGTCTTAAAAGGCTCATCACAGTCATTTTTTTGTCGCTAGAGCAAAGGAAAATTAATATCTGATTTTACACAAATATACCACAGATATTAAAGCTTAAGATCTTCACATGATTCATTTGTCTATTCAGTTTTATCACACATAAAATTTCCTTTCCTAAAATCCAATTCTTAACCCTCCTTATATCCCATGGGGCCGAAGAGATGTTCTAACAGGTAAGGCCAGATTCAATCCCAGCCCCACATATGGTTCCCTGAACATCACCAGGAGTAATTCTGCCCTTCTGTTCTACAACTTTTCTGTTTTGTTTTGTTTTTGTTTGGGGGCCACACCAGGGATGCTCAGAGGTTACTCCTTGCTCTGCACTCAGGAGTGCTTGGGACAGTGCTTGGGGGGCCTGGCAGTGCTCGGGAGACCATGTGAGATGCCTGGGATCGAACCCGGGTCAGCTTCATGCAAGGCACATGCCCATCCCCACTGTACTGTCATTCCGGCTCCTTCTTTTCTTTTTCTGTCCTGCCCCCAGATTTATTTGTATGAATAGCCCTGGAGGATCATGCAGGCAGCTGCCTAGGGATTACACCAGACTTTCTACCCTCACCCTGGCCAACAGGAACATCCTGCGGAGACTTAGTGGGTTGGGAGGCACCTTTGGGAGCTCGTGTTAGTGCAGCCACAGCCACTGTCTGGATCTTGGTTTGAGTCTTGCCTTGCGCCATGGTTTGATTCTTGGTTTGAACCTTGGTGTTTGGCCACCAGTACCACAGACCCTTAGCAATGCTGCACGAATCTTTTGCCCAAGTCTGGGGTGAGCAATGTACAAAATTTGCAACAAGAATTTGCAACTGTTGCCCTTTGAGATGACAGGCCTGGCCTGCTTGGGCTTCCTGGGGTCTCAGTGGTCTCAAAGCGGGCACCCATGGCCTTGGCATTGTTGGCCCCATCTACTTCAGGCCCATCTGGTACTTCTAGGCAAAACACATGTTCCTTAGGAATCGAGGTCCCCCTTTAAAAGGTTCTTATCTCTGTGACCAGGGTTTCTGAATGCCATTTCTGTGCCATTTTCGAGACTTGTTGTGTACAGTTGGTTCTTGGACTTGGTCATGTCTGTACCACCATGTCCCATTCACTGAAACCTGAAGAGAAAGGAAAGACTTCAAAGCATGAAAAATAGCTAGATCCTAGCTCTGTAAATGAATGCGTTTCAACTGAAAACAGTTTAAGAATCCCTGAACAAAATCATTACATTTTGAAATTTTTTTATTCACCATAACATCCTAAGTTATATTTAAAATAGTTGGGTAGTTAAGGTGTTATAAATTATATTTTAATTTCCATTCAGATGGGTCTTATCAGGGTCCAGACACTGGAGAGCTTGTTCCTCAGACGAACTCCTGGGAATCTATATATGGAAATAATACCAACATTTTCCTTTTGTTGACTATGCAGGGCTTTATGTAGGGAATGCACTGGCAGTGTTTCTGCATCAATTCAATGCCTAAACTGCACAAACGTACAGCCTCTACAATATGGATTCCAAGGCGGACATGTGGCACAGCTTAAAAATTTGGCAATGATCCCACATAACCTTTTAAAGAGTCCTCATAAAGCATGACTGATCCTATGTAAACTTTTGAACTATCATAATATAGTACTTGTCATAAAGTAGGGTAAGGACAAAAAGAGGAAAACAATAGGGGAAAAAATCACTAATCTTTTGAAGGTTAGTACAAGTGGAGAAATGATTACTAGTAATGTAACTGCACCAAGTTCCCTGGAATTTGGTGGGATATGTTGTACATAAATAGTAACAATAATAAAGATTACTGAATTTATACAATACCTATATTCCTCCGCCCCTCTTGGAGAGAATGGGAAGTTTCCGAGAGTATCTCGCCTGCATGGAAAAGCCTGGCAAGCTACCCATGACATATTCAATATGCCAAAGACAGTAACAAGTCTCACAATGCAGACGTTACTGGGCCCGCTCGAGCAAATTGATGAACAACGGGAGGACAGTGCTACAGAGCCATTCAGATGCCAAACAAAACATAATATAAAGGAAAAGGCATACACACAAACAAATAGAAAGGTAACCTCTTAGTTTTCATTGGATATTTTATATAAGTACTAATCTTAAAGTTTAGGACCACCAGTAATTGTAAACTGTGAGAATTTTTATTTATATCCTTTCAAAATTGCCCTAGTCATTTATTCTCTGTTACTCATGGATCCTAATTCATTTGTCTCATTCTCTTTTCTATGTTGATTTTGCTTGTTTGTTTTCTTTTGGGGGACTGAGGGGTTGGGTAGGGGATTTGAGCCACTCTTGTTTGTGCTTAGGGCTTACTCCTGGCTGGGTGCTCAGGGATCACTCCTAGTAATGCTCAGGAGATGTGGTGCCAGGGATCAGTCACATGCAAGGCAAACACCTTACCCACATACCTTCTCCCCGGACCTTATATCTGTGTTTTTGAAAACAGTACATAAAGGATTTGAAAACTCAAGATTCCCTTGAGCTCACTAAAACCAAGGAAAGACTTTCAGTATTACTGGAAATACTATAAACTTAAGATCAGATTTTAAGTTAAAAAAACAAATACAAAGAAAACATACTGACTAGTCCAGATCACTTGATCACTTGACATCCCGTTACTCATTGGTTTGCTTGAGTGGGCACCAGTAACATCTCCATTCATTCCTGTCATGTGCTAGTGTAGCCCAATGGCGTCTGTTCGTTCCAGGAACACAAAGAGCCTCAAACCATTCGTTCAGGGTCTTGACGAAGAAGTCTGACCATCTTGTAGGTTAGGTGGGTGGCCATGCTATCTTTTGACATCCCGTGTGATCCAGTCGGTAATGGCTCTAGTCCAGCGGTCTCTCCAAATCGTATTACATGTCCAGCCCATCTGATTTTCAATGCCTTGACAAATGAGATAACTAGCCCAGATATCCCTACATTATTTCTTTATCTTTTAAAATTCATTTAATCATCTCCAAATGAGAAATGTAGATTGAGAGCTGTGTTGTTTAGGCTCAAACACCAATTTGAAAATCAATTTAATTGTAATCCAACAAAGCCATAAACGTTTTATTTCCTTATCCTAAAGAACCAAAGTTCACGCACCACATAAGACAGCAAACGGAAGCCTTGGAGCTCTTGACTCCAAATGATGATCAAACTCACCTACATTGCTTCTCTTGCCTTTCCTTCTTATTAACAATGAGAGAGAGCACTTAGATACACAATACAGACAGCATAAGGTAAAGGTAAAGGTAAAGGCCCTCCCGTTGATCGTCGATTTGCTCGAGCGGGCCCAGTAACGTCTCCATTGGAGACTTTGTTGTTACTGTGTCTGGCATATCGAATACTCTCGGTAGCTTGCCGGGCTCTCCGAGAGGGGCAGAGGAATCGAACTTGGGTCGGCCATGTTGGCTGCGTGCAAGGCAGACGCCCTACCCGCTGTGCTCTCGCTCCAGCGTAGAGGTAAATATAAAACACGTTTTCCATGGTCAAATAGATAGTAAAGGGGATAAGGCATATGCCTTGCATGTACCTACCCTGGTTCTATTCTGGGCACCATTTAGTCCCCTGAGCCTGACTAAATGTGGTCCTGGAGGTCTCACTGGGTGTCCTAGATAATCCCCAGCTCTGCAGGATCCAAGCACAGTGTCTCCAGGCCCTTACACCAAGCTGCTGGCCCGGTTGACTGTGAACTGTGTTAACCTCCACTCCGGGATCTCCTGGGCTTTATGACCCTCAAAAACATTTAAAATTTTTTAATTAAGAAAGAGATAACAGGGACTGGAGAAATAGCACAACGAATAGGGTTTTTGCTTTGCACGCAGCCGACCTGAGTTCAATTCCCAGCATCCCATATGGTCCCCTGAGCACCCCCAGGAGTAATTCCTGAGTGCAGAGGACGAGTAACCCCTGTGTATTGCCGGCTGTGACCCAAAAAGCAAAAAATAAAAAAGAGAGAGATAACACCCCCCAATTTACAGGCAAACCTGAAAACTGCAGCAACATAAACATAAATCATGAACAAACTTTGGCATGTGAGAATAAAGTCATGAAAGGAAGCCTGGGTGAATAAGTGGAATGGGAGAAGCAGAGGGTGGGATTAGGGGAGGGGCAGAGAAGGAAAGGTGGGGAGTGACAGAGGGACAAGAGGAAGGGATAGGGGCTGGTTGTACAATGTTTGCAAATGCCGACTTCCTCAGAGATCTCTAGAATTTTCCTTCAGTGGGGCTACTAGAGAAATATGGTTTCCTTTGGAGGACTCAAGTACCAATTGTAAAATGTGTCTCATTGTCTTTGGGGGATCCAATAGCCTCTGTTTCTAATTGGGTGTGCAAATAGGCTAATTTACAGATTTTATAGCCTTCCCACTGGGGCCAACATAGTTTGGTGTTTTCTTCTGTAATCTATGACCACAATTTTAGTTTTTTAATTGAATGGGTGCCATACAATTTGGCCATATAATTTGCAGGAATACTTGGAAGTGGCCCTGAAATTGCTCCCTTAGAATTAACTAGCTGATAGGGAATTCCCTTTCCCTTGTTCTATGCCCTCAATTCTTTTCCTGACTCAAGTCTCTTTGCTCTGAGAATAGATCTTACTTTATAGAACAACTACTTCTCTAATGTTATGTTCTTCTGACTCCAGTTAAGTACGAGGGTGCAAAGATGGTCACTTGATGAAAGAATTCTTCTCAAGATCTCTTTCCTAATAGTTGTGAAATCTGTGGCTCATGAGAGTTCTTGCCCTATGGATAAATCTGAACCTTATGAATGATCCTTCCCCCAAATCAAACAAAACACTCAAGAAGCTCTGATGAGGCGTGGGATACTGCTCCTCAGTGCAAAAGTGTTCTGCAAGTTTCACTGTGACCCCATCACAGCCAATAGATTGCAATAGGGAGCAACTTCCAGAAAGAATGAGAGAGAGAAGAGAAGAACAAACAGGACAAGATTAGGGATACCTGATTAAGGATGGCAAGATTAGGGATATCAGATTAGGGATGGCAAGATTAGTGATATCTGATTAGGATGTCAAGATTATAGATATCTCAAGGATATATAAAGTACTGGTTGAACTCCACAAGAAGAAAACATCCAATCCCATCAAAAAATGGAGCGACGAAATGAACAGAAACTTTCTCAAAGAAGAAATATAAATGGCAAAAAGGAACATGAGAAAATGTTCTACATCATTAATCATCAGGGAGATGCAGATCAAAACCACAATGAGATATCATTTCACACCACAGAGACTGGCCCACATCCAAAAGAACAAAAGCAACCAGTGCTGGCACGGATTTGGCGAGAAAGGGACCCTCCTTCACTGCTGGTGGGAATGCTGACTGGTTCAACCCTCTTGGAATTCTTGTATGGACAATATGGACAGTATGGACAATTATCCAAAAATTAGAAATTGAGCTCCCATTTGACCCAGCAATACCACTCCTGGGAATATATCCCAGAGAGGCAAAAAAAAGTATAGTCAAATTGACATCTACACTTGTTCGTTCATTGCAGCACTGTTTACAATAGCCAGAATCTGGAAAAAACTGAGTGCCCGAGAACAGATGACTGGTTAAAGAAATTTTGGTACATCTACACAATGGAGTACTATGTAGCTGTTAGAAAAGATGAAGTCATGAAATTTACATACAAGTGTTATTACATGGAAAGTATCATGCTAAGCGAAATGAGTCAGAAAGAGAGAGATAGACATAGAAAGATTGCATTCATTGAGGGAATATAAAGTAACAAAAATAGGAGACTAACACCCAAGAATAGCTAAGTACCAAGATGTTTACTCCATGGCTTGGAGGCCAGCCGCACATTCTAGGAGAAAAGGCAGCTCAGATAGAGAAGGGAGCACCAAATAAAGGGTGTTGGGAGGATCCTCCCAGGATGGGAGAAGCATGCTGAAAGTAGACTATAGACCGAACATGATTGCCACTCAATGCCTCTTTTGCAAACCACAGCACCCAAAAGGAGAGAGAGAACAGAAGAGAATGCCCTGCCACAGAGGCAGGGTGGGATTGGGGTTGGGGGTGGGAGGGATACTGGGATCTGTGGTGGTTGAAAATGATCACTGGTGGAGGGATGGGTACTTGATCATTGTATAACTGAAACCCAAGCACAAAAATTTGTAAATCTACAACTGTACCTCATAGTGTTTCACTAATAAAAAAAAGATTATGGATATCTGATTAGGGATGGCAAGGTTAGAAATATCTGATTAGGGGTGGCAAGGTTAGGGATATTAGGGATGGCAAGATTAGGAATATTAGGGATGGGAAGATTAAGGATATTTTATTAGGGATGGCATGCCAACAGCATGTTATGAGGGTAGTTTAGGTGGTACCCGATAACCTGAACAACTTTAGGACTGGACACCAGAATCATCTTAGCAACCTCTCTTGATTTTAATAACCAACATTCTTGGAACATAAAACAGAAATGCTGACCCACCCATCTTTGTTAAAAGAGTGTAAAAGGGAAATGACCTCTGCCATTTCTGGTATCCTTCTTCCGGAGACCCCTCCCACAATCTGAGGGCTTTCCCTACCTTTCTTTCCCTTTCCTAAAAGTCCTTTCTTAAGTCAGTCACTTGATATTTGGTCCTTTGCTTTCAATTTTGATTGTCAGAAGACAGAATCTGAACCTCAGCACCTACTTATAAAGAACTTGTCACACCCTTCAAACTATAAGCCCCAGGCCAGTATGTTTTAAGCTTTTCCCAATTCCAGAGAGTTCTTCTAGATATTTGAAGGGGGATGAGGTAGCATTGCAAAAACCTTACTCATTCCTTTACACAAAGTTTCTTTGCTATTGTTTTCTGTGCTGTGCTGTGCTTGGAGCAATAGCACAAAGGTAGGGTGTTTGCCTTGCACGCGGCTAACCCGGGCGACCTGGGTTTGATTCCTCCACCCCTCTGAAAGATCCTGGCAAGCTACCGAGAGTATCTCGTCTGCACAGCAAAGCCTGGCAAGGTACCTGTAATGTATTCAATATGCCAAAAACAGTAACAAGTCTCACAATAGAGACATTACAGAACAACAGGGGACAGTGCTACAGTGCTACAATGCATTGTCTTCCTCTGAAATTCCTTTGTGGGAGATGAAGGAATGAATAACTGTGGCCAGTGAAGTCACTTGATTCTTACTCCTGGCTGACTCACCAAAAAACATGTTGCCAGTGAAAGCAAAGGGGAGCCTGAGTGGGAGTCAATTAGCCACACCAGAGAAAGTGCTACCCCACTTCTGCCAGTTCATCATGGTGTTGCAATGTTGCCAGGAGGTAGGAGAGAGGCCAAGATTTATAAGAATCTGCACAGTGTGGACCCCAGCGTCTGGCCAGCCTTACTAAGCAACTGTCAAGATGCACCTGAAACCGACTTGATCCATACAGTATGGCAGCTGGTCCCTACCACCTGAATTCAAAGGCAAGGTTATAGTCCTTGCAAGAAAGGAAAAACTTCATGATCATGCAATGATCTCCTGGATTTCCTGGATTCATTGCTTATTCTCCCAGGAGGAAAGTTCAGGAAGAGATGAATAATGAAATAACTGTATTAATGTTTCATTCAGGATTTAGGAGAAAGAGTGAGGAGACAGAGATGGAGAGAGAAAGAGGGGAGAGACAGAAAGGGAGAGACAGAGATGGCCACGGAGAAAGGCCTGTAAGGGAAAGGAAAGTGATGTGCATATCCAGAGTCTGGTTGTGGGAGATTCCATTCGATGGCTTGAGTGCACTAGTTATCTGGGGAAGTTGATTATTAGCCTATAAAATGGCCTTGGCTGGGGGCTCTCTATGCACCTAAGTATCCACTGCTATGATGTAGCCAAGGACTTTGAACTTGGTGGTCTTCTTTGTTCTTCTTCATTCGGATCTTATCAGAGTTTTGTTCCTGTTGAATTGTCTCCAGAGGCAAGATTGCCTCCAAGATTGGGGCCAAGTGTCTTTACTCCTGGCTGGCTCTAGGATACTTTCTTTTCGTCAGCTCCCGGCTTTATAGCTTTCTGATTTTCAATATCCATGTTCCCCTCCTCACCTGACTGCCTCCTTTAGCTCCCCTTCAGCACAGATAGCATAGAGACATATTTTAAGCCCTGGCAACTCTTGGAGGCAGAGGGGAACTTGCTAGAGTGATCTGTAGGTCTCCTCTCTGATTTCTCAATGCAAATAATGCTTGTGTTATTCTGGATTCAAGGTAGATTAGAAGGGAGGAAATCCAATGAGTGACAAAACTGATGTAGTAGTGGAGGGGGTGGGGAGACATTTGAGTAGGACCTGGGATCCTGAGTAAAGTAAAAATTCCTGGAAAGGTGGAAAGGATCTGAACCAGTGGCTGAAGGTGAGTCCAGGTCTGGAGATTTAGAGCTGCCTACACCTGATGTATAAGTCTCCTACCCGCCTTAACATGCAGGTAAGCCCAGCCTGGGCCAAGCTCAGGTTCCATCCATCAAAAACTTGGTCCTGGGAAGCATGAGCACCACCTTATGAAATCAACCCTCTCCCCCTGCTACTCTTACCGTATCTTATCTTTAAAAGCCACTTTGGATGGGGGAGAGTGATAGTACAGTGGGTAGGGCTCTTGTCTTGCATGTAGCTGGCCGGGATTCAATCCCAGCACCCCACATTGTCCTCCTGAGCCCCACTAGGAGTGATCCCAGAGCACAGAGCCAGGAGAAAGCCTTAAGCATTGCTGGGTGTGGCCCCGAAACCACACACACACACACACACACACACACACACACACACACACACACACAGCACCACTCTAAGGTCTAAGAGACAGCTCAGAGGGTGAGTGTATGCTCTGCAGGAGGAAACCTGGGATTGATCCTTAGCACTGTGCATTTCCCTGAACACTTAGGGTGAATGTTCCGTAAGCACAAAGCCAAGGTAACCCCCGAGAACCACCAGGTGTGGCCCAAACACCTCCAAAGAAACCATCATCACATCTACAGTTAAGTTTTATCCAAAAATATATTTTAGGTGAAAAAATATGAGTCATGCATACATACAAAAAACATACAATTCTACAGTAATATTATAGTTTCACAGAGATATCACCACTCGTAAATTAAAATTATTATATGTGAATATCAATATATTTGCATTAATTCTTACAAGGACCTTCTTTGCACTGCGTGAGGTAGTGTAAAGAGGAGCAGTTTGCTCTAAGTGGGGGGAGAAACGGGCCGGAGTGATCTGTCATGTGCAGGAACTTGTATTCAAAAAACACCCCCAACTCCCCAGTGACAGCAGTATCAACTTGGCAAAAGCCAAATGTGACCGAAGAAAAACCATGATTCACATTTTATACAGCACTCATATTCCTTACAATTACAATTTAGATAAACTTGGGATGACTTGGGAAGGCGAGGGGACATAACTTAGTTGCTCAGATCTTGACTTGGCTTCAGAGCAGGCGTTGAGAGTTCAAGGCTTTGGTATTTGGATTTTCTTCTTGTCCAGGTATTTCACCCGTTCCTGAACCCACTTCTTCATGGGGTCTGCACAGATCTCCTTGGACCTTATGGTCTTGAAGCTATGGGGGTCAGGAGGAAGGACATAATTAGCGGAAGGACATAACTTGACAGTTCTATCTATGTGTCATTGTTTGGTGGGAAATATTTAGTGCAGGCAATGAGCTACCCTGGGGAAGGAAGAGGGAGAAAGGGCCCAAGGGGAGGTAGCAGTTTTTCTGGCCCTTCTTGGCTCATGGTTGAAGGGATTGAGACCCGTATCCTTGGCTGCCCAGGGTGCTGGGAGTGAAAAGTCTCAATTGAACTGAATTCAGTCATTCCATAAAAGATTCTAAGCATCTGCATTTAACTTCAACTCAGGCTGATAATAACCCTCCCCCCTTACTAGGTGGTGAGGTTGTGGGCAGAGGGCAGGACGGGGGCTGCCTGTGGGTGGTTGTGTCACTCACATCACAGCTTCCCTGGGACACCGGCTGCTGGTGATCTTCATGTAGCTGACCAGATTCTCCTTGGGGATGATAATTTTGGTAAATTTGTAGCAGCAGGTTGAGATATTAATCCCATCTGAATCAAGCAAGACAACAATAAGAGACCTTGGAGTATATAACAGAGAGCAGAAAGAAGAGTCAGAGGGAATGAAGCTGCCTTCCCCACGTCAAGTCCCGGCTCTGTCCTTTTAGGGTTTCCTTAGAATCTTGCTCTCACTGGTGTGGACAATGAAATAGGAAGGCTTTCTCTGACTGAGAGCAAAAGAGGAACTGATAACAATTCTAGGAAGGAGAGCACTCAGAATATTGAGTCACAGACCAAAGACAGCCTCCAGTGAGGAGGACAAGGTGAGGAAAATGCGATGTTAGTGAAACCCATTCCATCCCAATACATCTGCCTAGAAGGGAGCACCACAGAGCTAGAATATTGTGCTGACTAGCTTCCTTGACTAGTTTCATGCTGTGAAATGAGTATGCAGAAACTGACAAGAGAAGGGCAGGGGGTTTGTTATAACTAGATAATTTCTGGAAGTGTGATTTGAAGGAACTAATCACCCACTCATCAGTGGTAAGGAAGAACAGCACAGGAACCCCAGACATCGACCCCTTTGGGGCTAAACAATCGAGTCTATCATGAGCTTTCCTGACACCTGCTACCTCTGCAATAAATACCATGTCCCAGATTGGATCACAGAAAGACACCTCAGTCCAGATTATGAGTCTCCTTTGCCCTCCATCATCTCTGGAAATGTCCTCACCTCCTCCACCGGAGGTCCTCCTCTCTGATCACCCCACTCCCCACCCCAAACCCCAAACACTGCTAACAGAAGTCAGTGCAGAAAATGCAGCCCAGCTATGTTTGCAGAGCTGAGGTCCTGCAAGGGGCCCGAGTTAGGGGCCATCATTCTTGTCTAGTCTGCCTGGTAGCTACTGTGTGGCCCACCCCACTCCTGATCATCCTCTGAGCTCCCATGTTGGGAAGCAGTGCGCGCTGAGAATGTGGGCGCCCCTTTGGCTCTGATGTACCGCACTAGCCCAGAGATGGGGTGATGTCCCTTGTAGGGGAAGAGAGGCATTTCTTACTTGGCTGAGCGAGCAGCTGGGTGATGAGGGTGGCAGCTATGACCAGCAGGCACAGGAGAGCAGCAAAGACCTTCATGGTGGACAGGAGGATACGATGTCGTCTGAAGATGCCGCGTTTCTGGACTGTCAAAGCTGCTTTCCCTGGCAGCTCTGTTTGGGCATTTTATAGAAAGACTGTGGGCTGTTCAGAATGAATCACAGGATGGAGTAATGAATAATGAATCATCACTCTGCCTTGGAAGAGATTAGGAAGGGGAAAGTCCTGAGTAAGACTAACCCATTTCCCACCCAGATCAGAGAAGGTCACAGTTGTGCCCTATAGACCACAGTATGTGACCTTAGTGATTAAATGTTATGCTATTTGAAAATGAAAAGCTCTTGCAGAAAAAGGAAATAGGAGTACCACGGTCAAAGCAATGTAAGGGACTTTCTTTTTTTTTTTTCAAATCCATTTATTCCTCAAAATTCCAGTGTTCAGAAAGAGGCACAGGACTCTGGGTTGTAAAATGAATTTAAGGAAAAATACAATCCTTCCCTGCTTTGAATCCTGCTGACTTTTCTAAAACACGAAGAGCAGTAGAATAATAGAATATGAACAGAAAAGTGGAATCCCGAATTCAGTATCTGTAGAATAAAATTACCTAGAATTATAGCCTTCGTTTTGGTATTTTATGACTTTATAGAAGCCGACCTGAAAACAATAATAATTGTTGATTTTGTTTTGGGGCATAGGCATTTCTAGGCATTGCCCTGACCAGGGGTTCTGGTGGTTGGGATGCAGTGGCATTGTTTACATGGTCACAGTTTGATGAGGGTCAGCATTGAGGTCATCTCTAGACCCTCACTCTATGCCTGGGGTTTGGGCTGGGAGAAGAGCCTAAGGTTGATCATGTGGAAGCTTCTCTCATTCCCTCCCCCTCTACACACCTTGCTCTCATTTTTCTCTCTCCATGTCGCCTGTAGCGGCTGGATATTTCAAACAAGATTTTTTCTCCTAGGGGAGGGTGGGAAAGGGGGGGTATACTGGGGATATTGGTGGTGGGGAGAGTGCACTGGTGGAGGGTTGGGTGTTTGATCATTGTGTGATTGTAACCTAAATATGAAAGTTTGTAACTGTCCCACGGTGATTCAATAAAATTTAAAATAAATAAATAAATAAAATTAGAGTTGTGCAGAACTTAAAAAAATAAAGATTTTTCTCCAAGACATTAAGTCTAGGAAGCATAGACCCCAGCTCTTCACGGGACCAGTGTAAAAGAACCTGTAAACATGCTTCATAATCCCTCTGTTTTGTAGACTCTCAAAACTTCAATGCCATAAAGATTGTACCATCAAGATTGTGGCATTCTGTGATTTTTTTAAAATGTCTGATCTTTGGGTCTGGGAGATAGTGCCAGGTTCAATAGCTGTCAGCAGATGTTTTCTTGGGCAATTCTAGATACAGCCCTAGAGGCCCCCAAGCACAAGTAGGTGTGACCCTGGAGACCGCCAAGCGCCAAGCACTGCCAAAGTGGTTAGGGTATTCCTGGCAGCACCTAAGCAGCATGGCTTTCTAGAGCAAAGGTTAGTGGGGAATCACCAGTGGGCCTCAGGGCCTCTGGATTTCCTCTTGGAAGTCCCCTTCCCTCTAAATCTCATTATCAAAGAAAACATTCTTTTAAATTAAAGATTGCAGAAGGCAGCCAAAGTTGTGAACCATAGCGACATGACCCAAACAGAGAACATAGATAAGCTTGTCCCCTGCACCTTCAACACGCGGATGCTCCATGGAATCGAAATCAGTTCTGTGAGAACTTTAGCTCACTTTATCATTCCAAACAACTTCCCTTTTCAAATATAGGTTGATTTTATTGGATCTTTTTCTAATATCTTTTAATCTTTATGATGGGGTATTGGGATTAACACCTGGCTATGATCAGGGCTTAGTCCTTGTTACATGCTCAGGGATCACCCCTGGTGGTGCTCAGGGGACCTTATGGGGTACCAGGGATCAAACTAAGGTCAACCACATGCATGGCAAGCATTCTTTCTTGCTATCTCTCCAAACAACTTACCTACACACACACACACACACACACACACACACACCAACTGATTGTTGACATTATTCAGGAAAGGGGTTCAATGAGAGTCCTTTATAATCTCTTTACACCCCTAACCTAACACCCACACTGAACTCAGGCAAAGGAGGGAAATTCTTCAGTGGGAGAGCAGCTTCCCACAGCCTCGAACTCTGACTTAGAGATAACTCCAGGCTTGTGTTCTTGTTTTGGTTTTTCATCAGCTTTATTCTCTCTGCAGCTTTGCTCTTACCACTCTCTCTATGAGCATTTAAAAATATTATATTAATTCTAGTCTTAAAAACTGGGGGATACATTCTTCATTCTACCTGCTTGTCCATGGCATCTTCTCAGCCTGCTCTGAGATCAGCCATCACAATAGCATCTATTCTGACCTGATGTGCATCTCCTAGCTCCTGCAAGTACCTAAGGACCATTTTCCTGGTCCAGGCATTAGGTGTCCTGGAGAACTAATCAATGAATCCTGGAAATGTCTGCATAGCAGATTAAAGTCGTTCTGATGGGTGCCAGTGGGTACAACTTCTCTCAGTCACCAAATCACCCGAGGAAAGTCATGAAGTACATTTCTGCCTAATTCCCAGGAAATAATCACGGCTAATAATCATGTGGTAAAGCCTGTGTTTGTCATCTGAGGGAGTTGGGAATGTGAGAAATAAAAGATGCTGTTAAATTGGCACAGAATTTTGTTAAAACACTTTATAAATGGTTGCAGAGTATAAGCTTGTAGGTTATAGAAAGTATGATGAAATTGGAAGTTGTCTATTGTCTTAGCAACTTTTAAGTCTATATCATGTATGTAATGATAGGCACCATGCTTGTATGAAGATCCCAGAGCTTACTTAGCAGATGAGTTGAAACTTACACCTTTCATCCAGTTTCTCCCATTTCCCTCATTCCCTCTCCTAGAAACTACAGCTCTATGATTTCATCTTTTTATTTTTTAAAATTTTTTTAAAAATTTTTATTAGTGAAACAGATTTCATCTTTTTAGACTCTCCCTATAAGTGAGATCATACAGAATTTCTCTTTTATCTTTCTGAGTTATTCCACTTAACATATAAATCCCTTGCATCAGTAGGGATGGGCCTTGAGGTTGCTGTGATAAATGAAGAAAACCAGAGAAGCACTTTCAGCTTTCCCTGATACAGTCAGCTGTATAGAAACAGAAAGTAGAACTGGACTTGCCTGAGCTAGAAGGGAGAAGGAAATGGGAAGTTGTTAAAGTGTTTTGGAGTTTCAGATTTAGAAGATAAAAAGGCTCTGGAGATACATTATGCAATAATGCTAATTTATTTAACTTGGCTCAACTGCTTACACTTAAGCATGGTGAAGGTTACATCAGAAAGCTTTTTTTTTTTTAACCATAATGTAAAAAAATAAAAAATTACAAGTCCTGGTGCCTAAAATAAATTTTTTTAAAAAAAATTACAGTTAAAATTACAGTTAATAGGGGGTATGGTGCTGCCAGCAGGTCAATCTGTACCTGTGAGGCGAGTGCATCAGCAGCCTCATGGCGCCTTCAGACTTTCAGATACCCCGAAATTGCTGCTGTGCCTTTGACCAGACCCCAACAACTTGGGGCCAAGTTTACCAAGAAAGTAAATGGCCAAAAGTTAGGTATGTGGGAGACACACCCACAAACCACCTCTGGCTCAGCTGTATAATTGGAGGCATGGCCTCTCTGGTTCCTGATTGAACTGCTTAATGGCCATGATCCCAGAGACTAAGAAACAAATCTCGAAACCCAGCAGCTTTTGGCAGAAATGCATCCGGTCCCTGCAGTAGCTTACAGGAGCTGGACCACCCCAGGTGGGAATAGGCTTTGTGCCTTGGCCTGTTCCCCCTGGAGGCCCGGTGGCCACCATCCTCCAGAGACTACTGAACAGTCAGGTTTGGGCCCGCAGTTATGAGACACGTGGGACCTCGTGGGATTGGGGTAGAGCCAGCCCTTTTCTCCCTGTCCCAAAGATACCCCGAGTCAACGGCCCATGAATGGCCTCTCTGGCTCCTGATCAAGCTGCTTAATAGCTATGATCCCAGAGACTCAGAAACAAATCTCGAGACCCAGCAGCTCTTGGCAGAAATGCATCTGGTCCCGGCAGTAGGTTACTGTCACCGGACCACCCCAGGGGAGAAAGGATGCTGTCCCTTTGCCTGCTCCCCCTTGGCAGTTCGGTGGCTGCCATACTCCAGAGGCCATTGGACAGTCAGGTTTGGGCCATAGTGACGAGACACATGGGGCCTCATGGGATGGGGGTGGAGCCAGTTCCTTCCTCCCTGTCCCAACAAGACCCCAACTCACTGCCCATGAATGGCCTCTCTAGCTCCTGATCAAGCTGTTTAATGGCCATGATCCCAGAGACTCAGGAACAAATCTTAGAACTCAGCAGGCTTTTTTGTTTGTTTGTTTGTTTTTTTGTTTTTTTTCCCTTTATTTTATTTTATTTTTTTTAAAGTTGTAGATTTACAATTTTTTGTGCTTTGATTTCAATTATACAATGATCAGATACCCATCCCTCCACCAGTGCCCATTTTCCACCACCATGGATAATATCCCTCCCACCCCCATCCCCCCACCCCCCCTGTCTCTGTGGCAGGGCAATCCCCTGTGTTCTCTCTCTCCTTTTGGGTGTTGTGGTCTGCAAAAGAGGCATTGAGTGGCAAACATGTTCAGTCCATAGTCTACTTTCGACATGCATCTCCCCTCCTGGGAGGATCCTCCAAACATCCTTTATTTGGTGCTCCCTTCTCTATCTGAACAGCCCTTTCCTCTAGGATACCCGGCTGGCCTCTAAGTTATGGAGTAATCCTCCTGGTGCTGATCTCAGCTATTCTTGGGTATTAATCTCATACTTTGTTACTTTATTTCCCCCAGATGAATGCAATCTTTCTATGTCTATCCCTCTCTTTCTGACTCATTTCGCTTAGCATGATACTTTCCATATTGTACCACTTGTATGTAAATTTCATGACTTCATCTTTTCTAAGAGCTACATAGTACTCCATTGTGTAGATGTACCAAAGTTTCTTTAACCAGTCATCTGTTCTTGGGCACTCAGGTTTCTTCCAGTTTCTGGCTATTGTAAAGAGTGCTGCAATGAACAAACAAGTGCAGATGTCACTTCGACTATACATTTTTGCCTCTCTGGGATATATTCCCAGGAGTGGTATTGCTGGGTCAAATGGGAGCTCAATTTCTAATTTTTTGAGAATCGTCCATACTGTTTTCCAGAAGGGCTGAACCAGTGGACATTCCCACCAACAGTGAAGGAGTGTCCCTTTCTCGCCACATCCACGCCAGCATCGGTTGCTTTTGTTCTTTTGAATGTGGGCCAGTCTCTGAGGTGTGAGATGGTATCTCATTGTGGTTTTGATCTGCATCTCCCTGATGATTAATGATGTAGAGCATTTTCTCATGTGCTTTTTTGCCATTCGGATTTCTTCTTTGAGAAAGTTTCTGTTCATTTCATTGCCCCATTTTTGGATGGGGTTGGATGTTTTCTTCTTGTGGAGTTTAACCAGTATTTTGTATATCCTGGATATCAACCCCTTGTCAGATGTGTATTCGGTGAATATCCTTTCCCATTCTGTAGACTGTCTTTGTATTTTGGTCACTGTTTCTTTGGAGGTGCAGAAGCTTCTTAGTTTAAGATAGTCCCATTTATCTATCTCTGTTTTCACTTGCTCGGCCAGTGGCGTGGCATCTTTGAAGATACCATTAGCTTCAATGTCATGGAGGGTTTTGCCAACTTTATCTTCAATGTACCTTATGGTTTCTGGTCTGATGTTGAGGTCTTTAATCCATTTTGATCTTACTTTTGTACATGGTGTTAGGCAGAGTTCTGAGCCTATTTTTTTGCATGTAGCCGTCCAGTGATGCCAACACAATTTATTAAAGAGGCTTTCCTTACTCCACTTCACATTACTTGCACCTTTATCAAAGATTAGATGAGCATATGATTGAGGAGAGATGTCAGTGTATTCAACCCTGTTCCATTGGTCTGCAGTTCTGCCTTTGTTCCAGTACCATGCTGTTTTAATTATTACTGCTTTGTAGTACAGTTTGAAGTTCGGGAGGTTGATTCCTCCCATTTTCTTTTTCCCAAGAATTGCTTTAGCTATTCGTGGGGGCTTATTGTTCCATATAAATTTCAAGAGTGTTTGCTCCATTTCTTTGAAGAATGTCATGGGTATCCTTATAGGGATTGCATTGAATTTATACAATGCTTTCGGTAGTATTGCCATTTTGACAATGTTAAGTCTCCCGACCCATGAGCAGGGGATATCTTTCCATTTCCTCATGTCCTCTTTTATTTCCTGAAGTAGCGTTTTGTAGTTTTCTTTGTACAGGTCCTTTACTTCCTTAGTTAAGCTGATTCCTAGGTACTTGATTTTCTGGGGCACAATTGTGAATGGGATTGTTTTTTTCATGTTGCTTTCTTCTCTCTCACTGTTTGCGTATAGGAAAGCCATGGACTTTTGGGTATTGATTTTATAACCTGCAACTTTACTATACGAGTCTATTGTTTCTAGGAGTTTTTTGGTGGAAGTTATTGGGTTCTCTAAGTAGAGTATCATATCATCTGCGAATAGTGAGAGCTTGATTTCTTCCTTTCCTACCTGAATGCCCTTAATATCTTTTTCCTGCCTAATCGCTATTGCAAGTACTTCCAGTACTATATTGAACAGCAGTGGAGAGAGTGGGCATCCCTGTCTCGTCCCTGATCTTAGAGGGAAGGCTCTCAGTTTTTCCCCATTGAGGATAGAACTCAGCAGGTTTTGGCAAGAAATCCCTTCAGGTTTAATTGTTAAAATTTCAGAATTTCAAAATCGCACAGCCACTACTGCAGCCGTGCAACATTATATGTTATTCATAACCAGCAATAGAAAACAAATTGTCTACTGTTGCCTTTTCGGAGATCTGAGTGTTGGGGTAAAATCCCAAATAAAATAATGGTGGGTCTCGTGTCAAAATATTGAATGTAATCAAAATAGAGAGAGAGTAATTTAGAAATCATCTGCCCCACAGGTAGGGGGAGGTTGTGGGATGGGGGTATACTGGGGTTTTGGGTGGTGGAGAATAGGCACTGGTGAAGGTACGGGTGTTTCATTGTATGACCAAGACTTAAAACTGAAAGCTTGATAACTGCTCTCACGGTGATTCAATAAATAAGATTATAAAAAATGGGGGGGGGGGAAGTAAGGTGGAGTTCATGCACAATTCAATCAGCCTAATTTGTGGCTGAATAAAAAGCAGTACTCCTAAATTAAAAAAAAAGAATTACAGTTAACAATAATATTATGCCAGAAGCAAATTTGGGGGTCTGTTTATAAATTATGGATGATCCTTTTTAGAAAGGTTTAGAGCTTTAGAGCAAACCTTATACCTCTCCTGGCCCCCATGTGCAATGGGATAGAATTCGGGGAGCCCACAGGACTGGGAGTGGCAGTCCTGAAGCTGTACCTGCCTGGCCACTGAGAAGGCCCATCTGTGAGGGGAGCTCTGGCCCTCCACTCAGCAGGACTTTCTTCCGGTGTCTCTACCTTGGCCTTTCGTGGGGTTCTTTCATGTTTGTTCTTGGGAAAATTGTTTTACAGCTAGAATGGTATGGGCCTCCTTCATTGGTGGCATCTGATTTTCTTCTCTCTTAGAGGAGAACCCAGAGTTTTCTGACCTACCAGGAGCAACATGCCAAGTCCCTTCCCATGTGGTGCATCCTTCCTGGCAGTGCTGCACCATTGAGTACTAACTCTCCATCAAGACATTCAATGTGTTTCCGTATGTCTCCTCTCCCCTTTCATCCCCTCCCGCCCTCTCTTCCCCTTTCTCTCCCTTTCCCACATCCCTCCTCTTATCTCCTCTTCTCTCCTCTCCCCCTTTCCCTTCTCCTCCCCTCCCCTCCTTTCTTATGGGCTACACCAGTGATGCTCAGAGCCAATTCCTGGTTCTGTGCTCAGGAACCACTCCTGGCAGGCCTTAAAGACTGTAAATGGTGCCAGGGATAGGACCTAGGTTTACCGCATGTGAGACCCCAACTCCACATTCTTTTCCAATGTCCTCTTTAAGTGACACAAGAGACCCCAACTTCTATCAGAGTGTTTTTCTGTTCCAATGATGACTATGGGATCATCATTTATACCTCTAGGTATTTATTCCCAGATTTCTGGGGGTTTTTGTTTTTTTTTAATTTATTCTTTTTTGGGGGGGGGGAGTTACAGTAGTTTAAGCCAAACCTGGCAGTGCTCAGGGTTTCCTCTCCTCTGTGCTCAGGGGTTACTCCTGGCAGTGCTTAGACCCTCTGTGGTGTCTGGAATCACACCTTGTCAGCTGAGAAAGGCTCTTGCCCTGTTTACTTACGTCTCTTGTTCCCTCTCACTCTTTTCTGGAAAAAATCTTATCCACTCATCAAGTATAAATTTAAGTCTTAGCCCCTTGGTGAACTCTTTAACCATCTTATTAATGGTCATGACATTGCTACCTGGTTTTCCAGTATTTGTAGTATCCATGAGTTCCAAGTTGAAGAGTTAAGGAGAGGAAAAGAGACAGAGGGCACAGGAGCTCAGGGAGACGAAAGCTGAACTGTGTAAGAGAGGGGTCTGGGACCATTAAAAAAGAAGGCAGGGGACTGATGGACTTTTACTAGACAAGTGGCAAAGGTCATTGGGATCTGAACATATTGTGTGTTATAGTGTCAGTATGTCTGATCAGTTTCTCCCAGAAAAATTTGTGCACAGACACTCAGATTAACCCACCTATTGTAGAGCCCAGGACCAATCAACATTCTCCTTCCTCCAAAACTTGAGCCCTGTCCTCCTTGGTACCCTCCATCATCATCCCTAGTCTTATACCCAGTTTTTAAATTTCCTTCAAGAAAACGCACAAAGTCAGGTTTTGTACAAAAATATATATTAATGCTTACTTGTTACATAATAATACATATTTTTATGATCGCATTTTAAATAATGCCTTTAAATTCAAAATGTATTAATGCCTGTCACAAGGTCTCATACAACCACAGGATAGAATTGGGATCCATGCTGGAAAGTAAAGTCTCTATACAAAAAACATCAAACAAAACACGAGTAGTCATGGAAACTATACATTCAAAGTGTCAATAACTTAAATGCTATTAACATTTTTCAAGGTATTGTGTTTCAAAAAATACACAAAGTTTATACTCTTTGAGGTTGTATATAACAATACTATCAAAGGGCAATAAGAGAAACTAGAAGAAAATTAGCTTTTGATGATTGCATTGGGAGTGAGTATGTGAGGTGTTGGAACGGGTGTTCCAGGTGTTGTAGAGAGAGTTCCAGGCTTTTGAGTAAGTCCTTTAGGCTCTGCAGAGAGTAATTCTGGCTTTGGAGTAAGTGCTCCAAGTTTTGGAGCTTTGTTTATTTTGTCCAGATCCTTCATGGCATTCTGAACCCATTTGACCTTGGGATCAGCACAAATTTCCTTGGTTCCTTTGGTTTTGAAGCTGAGGGAGAGAGAGAGAGAGCATGGTTAGATAGGGTTACATTGAGAGTTTAGCCTAGGTATGTACCCCATTTTATACCCCTGCCCTAAAGTTGCTATGAGAACTTGGGGAGGAAGACAGGAGGAAGGAGAGACTCCAGGCAGGGTGCTCCTGTGGAGAAAGCCATCCTCACTCAGGCTGAAGAATTTTTTGTCACTCAGGAAGAGGGGGGTGGGGACCATTGTTCCCCTCGAGGCCCCTGACATCCCATTGACACTTTTAGATTCTGAGTCCGATGGTATGTGATCCAGTTCTCTGATCTGGTGTATGAGCATTTGGGTAATTTGCCCCTTGCTCCTTGGGGAGGAAAGGGACCAGAGAGGGGTGGTGTGCTCGACTCACATCACAGCTTCTTTGAAGCACCTGCTGCTGGTGGTTTTATAGTTCACCAGCCTCTGCAGCGGGATCTTTCTACCAGTGAAGGAGTAGCAGCAGGCGCCCGTGGAAGGAATTCCATCTGGAAACGAAAATTTCAAAAGTCATTTTATAATGGACAAGATTCTTTTCTGGTTTTTATCAAAGCAGAAAAGAGAAATAAGAAGAAGGCAAGGCAAGGGGAAGATGCAGTGTAGGTGAGACCCATTAATCCTGATACTTCCATCTAGAAGGGAGAGCCTCACAACTAGAAATGTTGTGCTGACTCAGTTTCCCATTTCATGGAAAGGGGTAGTTCTACTAGATAATTTCCGGAAGTGTGGTTAGGAGGAGCTAATCATCCAATCCATCACTGTTAAGGGAGATCCACACAGGAATCCCAGATGTGGACCCTCTTGAGGCTCTAAGCCATCGAGTCTGTCATAAGCTCCCCCAACACCCACTGCCTCTGCCGTGCTATGTCCCTTATGTTAGATCAGATGAGGATACCCCAGTCCAGATTCTGAGTCTCCTCCTCTGGAGATGTCCTCACCTCCTCCACTGGAAATTTCCCTCTCTAATCACCTCCTCCCTCTACTTCCCAAACACTGCTGACAGGAGTCAGTGCAGAAACTGCAACTAACCCAGCTATATTTGCAGAGCAAGGGGCCGGGTTAGAGGTCACTGTTGGAATTCTTGTCCAGTCTGCCTGAGAGCAGCTGTGCGGCCAGACTCACTCCTGATCATTCTCTGAGGCCCCATGTTGGGAAGCAGTCCGAGCTGAGAATGTGGGTGCCCCTTCTGCTGAGATATATCGCACTAGCCCAGAGATGAGGTGGTGTGCCTCCCAGGAGCTTACCTGGCCCAGCGAGGAGCTGGGTGATGAGGGTGGAAGCTGTGACCAGCAGGCACAGGAGGGCAAGTGAGACCTTCATGACAGTTGAGAGGACACGAGCTTCAGCCTGAGTCACTTCTGAACTGACTCAGCCTGTCTGCTCCTCAATTCTGCCTCTTTTTATGAAAAACCGAGAGGGTGGAGCACTGGCCAAAAGCCCCATCGTCCTGTTATGACGAAATGGAATTGTAAAAGTGCTGAGCCAGTGCAGTGGCCTGGAAGCTTCACAGGAAATAGGAGAGTGTTCCACTTTCCCTGAAAAAAGGAAAGGAAAGGAAACCAAAACAGGGAGCTCACAGGGCAGATGCATGTTCTGCCCTGTTATGCATGTTATGCCCTGCAGAACGGAAAGGAAACCAAAACAGGGAGCTCACAGGGCAGATGCATGTTCCTGGGCCTGGCCAGTGGGCCACCTCAAGCTACAGTTTCAGGAGCCTCCAAGGCGGGCTTCCCAACAGCATATTAAAGTCCACTGGCTGCCGGGGGAAATGCAGGATGGTGGCCCTGGGAAACTTTGCTGAACCTGAGGTCTAGGTAATTGCAGACTGAACCCTAAGAATTACTGGATTCAGGAAGCCGTCTGGATCATGCGTTGCTGCCAAGGAGAGTCAAAAGTCCTTTTACAAAAGCTCAGTCTTTCCAATCTCCAACCTGGTTCATTCCTATGAGCTAAAAATGTGGGTGTGCAATGCGTGCAGTCACAGTGTCCCCAGCAGAGAAACAAAGAGATGGAGAACACGGACTAATGGTCAAAATGGCCCATTTAATGCAGAGGTATTAGCAAACTTACAGAACACCTGAGGGGGTGTGAGGTATAGCACTGCATGTAGGTGTGATTGATCCTTTATAGAGATAAATCATTTCCATGGAGGCAATTCTCTTGGGGGAATTAACTCAAGGAGATGTTCTGTCTCCCAGGGATATCTATATTGCTTTTCTTTTCCCCTTCAGTTGTAATACTATACAATTAAGTTTACTTCCTATTAACACTTGCAGTTATTTGGATAAACACTGTAAGAGATATAGATTACAAAACTTGGTTCTCTGGACTCAGAGAGCAAGCAAGGTTTTTACTGTAAATCCCAGACTAAATCCTCAGGAAAGTTCAGCTTGTCCTTCCCTATGGAGGTCCTGTCTCTTAAAGCAAAATGGCTTATATCAAGACTGTTTTTATGCTTTCTAGACTGTCCTATTTCAATGCCTGGTAGCTTTGCCATTCACCCTAAGTCTATCCAGGTCCTGCAGTGGGACCTCCCTTTTGGGAACTATGGCAACTGAATCCTGAGTCAAGTAATTATGATGGTTGCCCAGGAGTAGATTTATTTCAGTTAGTAAACTCCCATACATTAGGAGCATAGTACTAAAGGTCTTTCTGTGTTTAAGCAAAGAACATTGCTCTATAGAAAGATATGAAAAGGCTATAGGGGAAATAGAAAAGCAAGTAATTCACTACAAATACAAAGTTCAGATTCACCAGAAAGTTTGACTTATAGGTAACAAACCCTGAGAATTGTGACAATGAGAGGTAAATGCAGAGGTATTAAGGAAAGGTTAAAGTTAAACTCGAGGGGATTAGGGGTCCTTGCCAGAGCACTATAAGTTTCTCTGGGGGAGGGAAAGGGACAATTCACTGATGAAGTCTAAGCATTTAGGGTTAATATCCAACAATTCCCACTTTATAGATAAATAAGCCCCATGGAGGTCAGACACCCCAAAGAGTTAAGCAGAGCCCAGGGTCTGTGCTGTCACCATGATGACCTATTTCTGGAAGGAATAATCTTATGTCTCTCAGCTGGCACTGGGTCGTGGAACTGAGTTTCCTCTGCCCCAGAGAAGCTAGCAGGCACCTCATGAGAATCCAAGAGGCACGCTTGGGATGGGGGTAGGGAGGTTCTGTGGGGTTGGAGCCTGAAGCAGGCAGCAGTGGACAGGACAAGTGCCCCTGACCAGGATGTCCTGGGAGGCAGAAGACGAGGCTCAGGGGTGAAGAAGGGTAGATGCCTGCCCTCAAACTGCAGTTCTGCCTTCTCTGGCATCGGACACCATGGATTCTCACTAAAACCTGCAAGCCCCGAGATTCATGTCAGGGAACTATCTTTTACAGCTCTGAGGGGATTCCATGCAGCAGCTGAGCTGCTGAGCTGGCCTGGGAAGCCCATTTCCATTTAACACCTTAAACTTCTGATCCCACTCTACTCCACTCAGTGCTCATGAAGGATCCCAGTGGCTTTTCTCTCTTAATGGGTCCTGGAGACACCAGCTATGAAATGCACCAAGTTTAGGGAGGAAGTGCTTTGCCCATCACCACCTCTGGGGTGAGAACTGAGTGGCTCTGGCACACACACCAAGTCTGGTTCACAGAGTCTTGGCAGAGGGAAGGAAGAGCAGAGTTCCCAGGGGCTCGCCTGGAGCGAGCACCGCCTTCCTCTCGTCCCGACACCCCAGTGCTTTTCAATGGGAGTCTACGTTTTTGTCTAGAATCTCACAGGGAGTAATAGTTGTGGGCTGAGATCCCAGGACATGCATCCCAAATTACCCATACCCGGGCTTTCTGAAGCACCTCTGGGAGGTGTTTGCTGGAGACGCAGCAGCAGGGACTCTGGAGTCCAGCCCAGAAACCCAGGTATAATCCCACAAAGTCTGCAAAGGCTGAAGACCGCATATGCAGTGCCTCCCAGAACCCTGTTTCCATTCTTCTAAACCCTGACCCTCTTCTCCCAAACATTTGATTCCATTGTTTCAGGGTTCCACTGTTTCACTGCAATGGCTTCAGCATACACCCAATCACAATCCTTGTGTGCCTTTGGGCATTTCTGCTCATACCCACTCCTGGGTTTATTTTTAAAGCCTCCATCCTGCTGCCCTTCACTAATTGCAGTTACCATAACTGAAGGATGATGCATGGCTGTGCCATTACCCAGGGGTTGCACACTTTGGGGTTTGGAACTCATACTCACCCATGAAGGCAATGCCCTGGAGATCTCTCACATCAGAGAAGCACAAGTCACACTCGGCATGTTGGGGTGAGCCAGGTGTCTAACTCATGGCCTCACACTTTTTCAGGCAGGTGCTCTACCCACTGAATCACATTCTCTAAACCCCCAGACCATCTTATATGGACTTGCAGGCCAATTCATAAGTTTTCCCCTCATGAATGAGAACCCCCCCAGCTAACTCATTTAAAGGTCCTTTTCCATGGACGTGGGGAATGGCAGCTCATTTCCCCCTGGGATCTTGTACTCCCTCAGGTTTTATCCACATTCCAACATTTAAAGATTGCTCGTAGCCTCTGAGAACCAAAGTTGCTACGTGAGGACCAAACTCCTCTCTTGGGGGGCCCTGGAGCATTGTATCATATCCAGAAGCAGTGAGATGCTATTTGGGGCTCTGTGCTCAAGCTTGACCCCTCATAGTGCTGAGGGGACTATATGGTGCCAGGGATTGAATAAGGGTCAGCTGCATGCAACACCTCTTGTACTATCTCTCTGGCCCCTTCAACTTCCTCTTTTTTTTTTTAAGCAGAGCCCAGAGAGGAAGACAGTTGGTCCCCAAGCACACAGGAAAGCTCCAGGCATATGTGCAACTTTGGACTCACTGGTGGGTGAGTGAGGTGCTGACCTGCTTCAGGGTCTGTTCTTGCTTTGGGAACCTGAACTGGTAAGGACCAAGGGAACCCAAGATGGACGGGTGTGTGCCAGAAGAGAAAGTTCTGGAAGAGGCAAAATCCCTTTCACTTCAATTCTCCAGGGAAGGTGATCTCTGGAAGATTCGCTGCAGAGGAGGTCGGAGCGGAAATTCCCATTCTGAGGCAGTTTGGGAAGTTCCCGGATCATAGCCAGGGAGAGGAGGCTGTGTTCACTCAGTGGCTGGGCTGGCAGCCAGAGGGCTCACATGGGGAGGGGCTGGCAGTGTCTCTGGCCAGACCTTGGGGGAGTGGGGGCAGGGGTGGTGGGAGTGCTCAGGTAGGTAGGAGCTGGCAGTGTATCCCGCCAAACCTTGGGAGGGTGGGGAAGAGAGGTGAGGGGGGGAGCAGCGGTGGTGGGTGGTGGGAGGGGCTCACTGCAGATGTTCAAGGGAAGGCCCAGGGAAGGGGGAGACAGACTCAAGTGAGTTATGCCCTTGGGACCCTTTTCTCTACCGCTCTAAATGGAATAATGGAAAGTTTTCCTGGGTGAATAAGTCTTTCTTCCTTCCTCCCCATGGGCTGACCTTCCCACCAGATTTTCCTCTGCATGGACCTTTGTCATGGTCCTAGACACCCACTCAGGGTCAGAGGCAAAGTAAAGAGGAACGAAGAATGAGCTCTCTAGAAACATCCAATGCCAGTGCTAAGCATACTGGCCCCACCCTTTGCAGTTCCCTAAGTTCGCCCTCTCAACAAGTCACTACCCCACATACATGGTGATTATTGCACCCCCAGCTCAGCCCAGAGGGAGCCCACTGGGGCTTTGCTCCCCTTAGATTATTTCCAGAACACCCTTACTAGCCCTTGTCCTGCCCCCCACTCTCACTTGACTCTAGGTTAGGTCTTAGCCTTGCCTAGACCAGAACCCATTTTCCTCGAGTTCACTCCATGAACTCGAGACCCACTCACTGTTCTTGCATGGAATGTAAGGTCGTGGGGCCAGAGTGATAGGACAGCATGCAAGGCACTTATCTTGCCTGCAGTTGACCTAAGTTTGACCCCCAGCACCCATATGGTCCTCAAGCCCCACCAGGAGTAATCCCTGAGTGCAGTCAGGAGTAGGTCTGAGCAATGCCAGTTGTGGCCCCCAAAGCAACTACAACAACAAAATAGGATGTCAGATCTGACGGAGACTCCATCCTGCTTCACTGAGGGGGAAACTGAGAAAATAAGGAGGTGACAAACTGGATGCCACCTGGGAGATAGAGTCAAGTGTGGGGCATTTGTCTGTGCCCTGTTGCCCATAGCCACTATCTGCCTGGAACAGTGTTCATGCCTTCAGCAATGTTCTATTTTGGGGACCGAGGGGCCAGAATGGGAGGGAAATGACCCAGATGGAGAATGAGAATTCCAGAAGAGATGGTAAAGTCAGGCACCATGGCCAGTGGGGCTGAGTTTAGAAATGAGCCTGAGCCCTGCTCACCCCACGTTGCCAGCATCTGGGCATGTCCTCGCTCTGGGCTGGGCCTGTGTGGGTCTGTGTGAAGGAAGAAGGAGGGAGATGCCCGGTGAAGGGCAGGCAGGGGCAGGGCCGAGTGGGAGTGGAAGGCAGGCAGGGTTCACCAGCAATGATGCAGAATGCCTGGGGGAGGGGAGGTGTCACTGCCAGGTGGGGACATTTGGGGGTCAGTCCCCGAGGGGTCAGCCCCAGAGCCCAGTAGTAAGGAAGCTGCAGTGGGGCCGGGGGTGGGGTTGGGTTGGTCGAATCTAAGTTTTAGCGGATGGCAGGGGAGACACGCTGCAGCCCTCCATGGAGCACCAGCTAGGGGCAATCCTGTCCTCCCCAAGGGATCAACCTGACCAGGTGTCTTAGCAGGGGGGCACAGGTTTGCTGGGCATAGGTGTCTCTGTGAAGGTGAGACTCTGTGAAGGTGAGAAGGTCAAGGAGGATTTAGGGATTGGGAAGTGTGAGGCTGGTGGAGTGGACACAGATCAACCTTATTCTCATGACCTTTCATTGAGTTCTTTTTGTCACACTTGGGCTGGGTCCAGAGGAAACTCCAGTGACTTGCAAAGCCACAGTGGACCTGGAGAGATGCCGTGAGACCCCCAACTCTGGGGGTCCTGAAGGCCCCTGGCCATGCATTTAGAAGGGCTTGACATTGACAGATTTTGAACTTGGGGCAATTCATGAAAGAGGGGTACATTCTGGAGCCAACTTACAGTGATTACAAAGTTAAAGTACCAACACAGGACTGGGGAGGTGGCATAGGACTTGCATGCTGGAGCTCTGGGTTAGAGTCCCAGCACTGCATGGTCCATGAAGCACTGAGTCTGAAGGAGTCCCTGAACATCACTGAGTATGTCCATACCCTAAAAATAAGTTTTGGCATAGCCCCCAGGAACCTTGGGGGCCTTATAAGTATTGGGGGCCTGCAATTCCATTTTTCTAATCAACTCCGGATGAGGCTGGTGATGACATTGGGGCCCCATCAGAACTGCCTTATATGGGCCTTCTGGACAGGGACTAGGAATAGTAGAAACCGTTTATTTTCTCTAGAACAGCATTCCTATCTGTGACCCTTGGCAAGGCTTCAGTACCCTTTTGGAAGGACTGACTTCCACTTTTATGCAATAGTGTATTTTTCCAGAGAGTTTTTTTTTTTGCTTTACAGTGGATTGGTGAAGGTGCCCATGACCTCCACAATCATTTACCTAACACCCTAGACCCACTCAGTCACAATCTTCTGGTTTTCTGAAGTAGATTTGTAGTTTTCTAAATTTGTTCCACCATCAGGTGATCTGCCAGCCTATATCTGGGCATGCCTGGGGTGTCTGGCACATGGTGGCACCAAGAGGAATGACAGACAGAGAGAAAAGGGAGAGAGAGGAGGAAGAGAAGAGGTGGGCTTGGATCACTTAAAGAGCCCCAGATAGTGGCAGGACACCAGGCAAAGACCTGGCTCTGCTTCTCTCTGGCTGTGTGTCCTTCCATGAGTCACACCAAACTTCCCCGAACCTCTTCTATAAAGTGTAATTAGTAAGACAGCTGGTTCAAATCTTGTCACGAGAGTTGTAGTAGGAAATAAGAATTCAGGAGTGCTTTGTAAGCCATGTGCAGGGCTGTGCCACATTAAGCACCAGTAAGCAAGTCTGCCGTGCGGGCGAGATACTCTCGGTAGCTTGCCGGGCTCTCTGAGAGGGGCGGAGGAATCGAACTCGGGTCAGCCATGTTGGCTGCGTGCAGGGCAAACGCCCTACCGCTGTGCTATCTCGCCCAGACGGCAGAGCCTGGCAAGCTCCCCGTGACGTATTCGATATGCCAGACACAGTAACAACAAAGTCTCCAATGGAGACATTACTGGGCCCGCTCGAGCAAATCGATGATCAACGGGAGGGCCTTTACTTTACTTTTTAAGCAAGTTTGAAAGCAGCTTCAGGGCATGGGCACCTGTGCGGGAGCAGGTTGGTGCACCCATGAGGCACAGCCCACTTGCTCCTCACTACACACATGCGCTGAGCTTCTGGACAGTAAATGTGCACTGCAATGAGCTGTGTGCTGAGTGAGATGTATGCTGCAGTGAGGTGTATGCTGCAGTGAGGTGTATGCTGCAGTGAGGTGGTGCTGAGAGAGTTGTGTGCTGAGTGAAGTGTGTTGCAGTGTGGTGTGTACTGCAATGAGGCGTATTTCTCTCAAGCTCTTTTCATCGCTCTCTTTTACCCGCGAACAGAAAGAGCTCTCATGCACTGATGAAAAACTTAGGGTCAGAAAAAGCAGCCCCGGATTCCAGCTAAAGGCTGGAGAGATGGCCCAAAGAGCTGGAGTACATTGTTTGCATGCAGGTATTCTGGGTTTAAGCCTCAGTACTACATGGTTACCCAAGTACACATTGGGCATAACCTCTGAGCACTACTGGGTGTGTTCAAACAGAACAAAATCCATTCAGAATCCAGTTAACCCCTCAGCTGTTCTCACCTCAGCCACTCACAGTGGAAGTCCACAGTCTGGCAAACTCTTATCGGCCTTTAACCTGATGACACTCTCAACCTTACCCTCTGCTTCTAGAACTCTCTGCTCTGTCCCACTCCAAGTGCTTGACCATGGACCCCAGATCTTATTAAAGCACATTTCCTATAAATAAATAATCTCTATAAATAGCATTTGAACCTATAAACAGTCTAAGATACTCAAATTAAATCATGGTGGCTAAATTAAAAAATAATAATAAAACTTAGAACAAAAAAATCTCAAATTATTTCCCCCAGATATGAGGATTATAGGATGATTTAACATTAGGTATGGAAATAAGTAGAGAAGCAAGAGTTTTGGTTTCCTGCATTCCCCACTTCTTCTATTTGGGGAGGAAATGGTGGTCGGGTCATGCCGGAAGGAACAAAGCTCAAGGCACTACACTCAAGGCACTAGCAAAGTGATTTTTTAAAGACCACATGGATCCTTTTGTGGGGGGTTGATCTCTTTCTCACTCCAGGTTGCAAAATGTTGCATGCTAAAAAGGGGAATCTTCAGCCCTCTCCAAATAGCTCCTCCCTTAATAGCTTCCGCTGGGCTGGTTGTTGAAACCCCTGGTTGCAAAGCTGTCTTCACTCCAGGCTCCTACATTTATTGGAAATCAGAGTCTGGTAGTCTGAATGAGAATGCAGATGGCTTGAATCTAGACACTAAGGAAATGTTAAGGGGGGAAGTGGTTTTGCTAAGCACATGCACTTCTTCTTGCTTGGATGTAAGGGTTTAAAAACAAAGGTTAATCAAAGAATTCTACTCCATAACTTATCATTGAGCACTCAAGACGATAGTCTGAACAAGTGGAGCAATGAGGAAAACTTGACCTGTTTATACAGGCGTGGGAATGTCAGGCAGCTAGACAGTTCAAGGACAGTACTCCTGCATCCCCAGCAGCACTGGCACCTGTGTGAGGCTCTACACACACACACACACACACACACACACACACACACACACACACACAAATTAGAGAGAGGAAGTCAGATCCCATAGAAATCCCAGCATTGAAAATCTTGTCTTGGGGCTGGAGAGATAGCACAGTAGGTAGGGCGTTTGCCTTGCATGCAGCCGACCCGGGTTTGATTCCCAGCATCCCATATGGTCCCCTGAGCACTGCCAGGAGTGACTTCTGAGTGCAGAGCCAGTTGTAACCCCTGTGCATCGCCGGGTATGACCCAAAAAGCAAAAAAAAAGAAAAAGAAAATCTTGTCTTGCTTCACTTTCAGTGGGAAAACAACTATCCAGATCTTAGTGATTTCCTAAATGAGAGCAGATGACGTGTGCTTGCACACTTTTGTGTCTTGTGGAAAACCTCTAGCAATATATTCTCTCTCTCTTTTATTCTCTCTGTCTCTGTCTCTCTGTCTCTCTCTGTCTCTCTGTCTCTCTCTCTCTCTCTCTCTCTCTCTCTCTCTCTCTCTCTCGCTCTCGCTCTGTGTGTGTGTGTGTGTGTGTGTTTGGACCACACCCAGTGGTGCTCAGGAATTACTTCTAGCTCTGGCTCTGCCCTCAGGGATAACTCCTGGCTGGCATATGAGATGATAGGGATCGAATCCTGGTTGACTATGCATAAAGGCAAGATCCCTACCTTTTGTTCTCTTGAGGGATTACTCTTTATTAAGAGAAGCCATAGTCAGCCATTGGCAAGACCCTCCAGCTCCCAGAGGAGGGGAGGCAATGAGAAAGGGAGAGAGGTCTTGCTGGACTGAGCTGGACAGTGGGTCACAATAGGACACAGTTGTTTCAGGACTAAGAGGTCTTGCAAGAGGAGAGGAGTTGAGGCCCCTTCTTTGGAGTGCCAACGCTTTAGCATGAGTTTAAGGGGATTCTGACTGCACCAGCACTGACTACCTTGGGGGCCTGAGAGGCCAGGGGTGAAAGCTGAGGGTGCTACTGTCTGGACTCTCCAACTGGATGCATTTACGTGGCCTTGAGGACAATACCCAGTGTGCAGAAGGAAGTCACAGCAATCTTGGGAGCCCAAAAGTGGCGCCCTGGCTAAGACTGGATGTGAGCCCTTTCGGGCAAGGAACAGAGGGAGGGGGTGGGTGCTGCGGGGTGATCACAGCTACTTGGAGGGAAAACACCAGCAGCAATGTCCTTCCCCCTCCCCCCAACCCATGTCCTGGCCTCTGGGTCAGCTCATCCAGCTAATTTTGCTTCCTATGGAGCAGTTGGACAGAGTTGGTCCCAAATTTCCTGCGAAGAAGATAGGAGGAAGGGGTGAAGCACAAGATTCTTAATTTCTTCCTAATAGGGCAATTTAGGTTCTAGTTACTCACTGAACATTAGAAAAGAGCCTCTCGGGCCTTGAGGTGATGAAAACTGTCTCAGTCTCTGGTTTTCCTTGCTGGGGGTAGAGACTCTGTGGGGAGCTACTATGCCCCCAAACCGCTCTTAAGCCCTACGGAGGTGCCTCTGTGCTTCTGTGCTCAAACAGCAGCAAGCTTTGCCACTCAGCCCTCTGACTTTTATGACAAGGAGAAATACTCATTTAAAGCCTTCACAGAGGCCTTCCAGGACTCCCGTGAGTGCAGCAGAGTCCAAAACTGTGGGCCAAGAGGCGCTGCCACTATGATTGCTTATTCTGCACTATGACTCACATAGGCACATGCATTGGGATAAGGGCCTGGTCAGCTCTGGCCAGACTGTCTCCTCAGGCCAACTTTGCCGATGGGGAGCAAAGGTTTGGAGTTTGACTCCCTCGTGGGAGGTAGAAGTGCCAGGGAAGTCATCCAGAGTCTCTGTCTGAAACTAATTTTCCTCTTTTTGGAGGGGAATTCCTAAGCAGTGCTGGGGGGATGGGGTGGCTAGGAATCACTCCGAGCAATACCTGGCCAACGGGTTACAATGTGAGCGCCTGGCCAAGTGGTGCTGTTTGGAGCAGCGGCTCTTGTATTTGCTTTGGTGCTTGTGGAGACAGCCTTACTGTGCCAGGGATGGACCTCAGGGTCCCACAGCTATAAGGCCCAAATTCCAGCCCTTCCAGCCATCTGTCAACCCCAACGTTGTTTCCTCTGTGCTCGAGACCCAGCTTTCCTTCTCCTGGTAATTTGCCTTTCCCTTCATTCTAAAGCCTTCCTACCTCACATCTATGCATGGTGCCAGCAGGAAGGCTCAGGAAGGAGTTGGAATTTCAGGAAGAAACAGATCCAGGGATACAATGATCTAAAAGGGCAGTTCTCTAGCATCTCCTGGATTCCCTTTCAGATGGATTTGTCACCCGGTGAGGGTCACATTCTGGACTTTGTCATCTTTGTGAACTTCGTTGTGTCCTTGCAGTGAAGTTAGTAATCTTTTCTTTGACTGCAGTCTTCTGCTTCCTTTCTCTTCAGCAGTTCTCTCTTCCTGCATCAGTTCCCTCAGGCCCTACAGTTCCTCCCTGGCTGCCTTTCCTTTCCAGCCCAATCCTGGGTCATTCACAGCCTCCCCATCTGACTAATTCTATGATTGTGTCTCTATGTCTTCATTCAGTTGTGCCTCAATACAGATCATCTAAGTCAGTGCATCCCCATCCCCACCCCTCTTCCCTGACCACTCCCAGGCTATCAGACTTGCTGGAACTTTCACTCTCCTCCATGACCATGCCAATAATCACTCCTCGTAGTTCCTAGTTAGTTCTTTCTTTCAGACTCCAGAGAAGTACTCAGAAGCTTCATCCTCTCTCACACTCACTCCAGGTTCAGGCTTTGGGTCTTTCAGGAGGCAACATTTTCCCCAGGGAAAGCAGAAACCCAGGAGCTCCCAAACAACCCCAAAGCTTGTACCTGAACTGATTGCCACCCTCACATTGCACATTTTCTCCTTTGCCTCGCAAGAGATTATTCTGATAGGGACAAAAGAGGAACAGTCAGAGCGAGAATAGGGATATGGCCCTAAAGAGAGAATTATTTTGGTTCCAGAGCAAGAGTACAGCAGATACAAAGTTGCCTTACATACAGTTGGCTCTGGTTTGATTCCCAGCATCCCTTATGGTCCCCCAAACCCAGGAGTAATCTCACATGTGACCCCAGAAAGAAAGAAAGAAAGAAAGAAAGAAAGAAAGAAAGAAAGAGAAGGAAAGAAAAAAGGAAGAAAGGAACAATGAGACAAAGAGAAAGAAAGAGAAAAAGAAAGGGAAAGAGAAGAAAATAAAAAGAAGGAAAGAAAGGAAGAAAGAAACAAAGAAGGAAAGAAAGAAAGAGAGAGAGAAAGAAAGAAAGGAGAAAGAGAGAGAAAGAAAGAAAAAGAGAAAGAGAAAAAGAGAGAAAAGAAATGGAATTATCTTGTATGGAATGTCAGGAGGGCAGCCGAGGTGGTGCCTGATAACCTGGATAACCCAGGCCCTAAATGATCTGGACACCAGAAGAGAATCATCTCAAAGAAAGGAGAAAGAGAAAGAGAAAGAAAAAAAGAGAAGGAGAAAGAAAGAAAGACAGAAAGAAAGACAGACAGAAAGAAAGACAGAAAGAAAGAAAGAAAGAAAGAAAGAAAGAAAGAAAGAAAGAAAGAAAGAAAGAAAGGGAATCATTTTGTATGGAATGTCAGGAGGGCAGCGTAGGTGGTGCCTGATAACCTGGATAACCCAGGCCCTGCAGGATCTGGACACCGGAAGAGACACCTCTCCCCTGTTTTAACTGTCCACATTCTTGGAGTATAATAAAGAAATGCTCACTCACCCACCTGTGTTAATAAGGTATATAAGGGGAAAGGCTTCTGCCTTTATCTGGGACCCTTTCATAGGGGACGCCTCCCATAATCTGGGGGCTTCCCTGTCTTCCTTTACCTTTCCTTAAATAAAGTCTTTTCTGAATGCAGTCACTAGAACTTCAGTAGCTTGCTTTCCATCTTGACTGCTTGGGCCAAGTACTGAGTATGTGTGCCCTCTTCTTAACAGTCTGTGCCCACCATTCTGGTCTTTGGTATCCTGCAGCTTTTTCTAGAATCTGTTATTCTCCATTTGTTCTCTGCTTGTGTCTTCTCTCTCTTTCTACTCCTTTTCATCTTTGAATCCACATGCTCAAGTCTTTTTCATTGCCAAAATAAAGGGCATTCTCCTTAACCCTCTCTTCCCTCAAACTGTCCTTTTTCTTTCCCTGAGAAAGACTCCTGAGAATGACTGATCTCTGTTTGTGTTCTCCACGTTTTTACCCCAATTCTTTCCTTAACCGATGACCATTTACTTTCTGTGTCCTGAAATTTCCGTTGTCTCAACAGGGACTTCTCACAACTTAATATAAAGATTATTCATAACTCTGACCCAGTGGGTAATTACTGCTGAGCTAATATTGTCTACCTTTTTTCAGAAATGATGCCTTCCTTTGGGGTCTGCTCTCTCTTCTATTCTTAAATTATTCTCTGCTTGTTCACTTCTTTTTATGCTTTGGGTCCACATGTAGTGGTGCTGGGATGTACTGGCAGCTTGGTGTTCAGTGGTTCAACAATCCTGATGGTGATTGGCTGACAACAGGTGCTGGAATCAAGCACCAGACCTCCTGCATGCAGAGCCAGTGCTTCTCTGCTTTGTAGCTTTACAGGCACTGTTTTTGCATTTTGTCTATCTCCAAGGAATTCTAATTAATTTAATTTAATTTATTTATGTTGGTTTGGGGAGCCACACCTTGTGATGCTCAGAAATTACTCTTGGCTCTGCACTCAGGAATCATTCCTGGTGAACTCTGGAGACCATTTGGGATACTGGAAATTGAACCCGGGGCTGGCCACATGCAGTGCAAGTATCCTATCTGCCTTAGTATCTCTCTAGCTTCAGAGTCCTATATTTAACCACATTCTTCAGAAACTTGCAGACCTGGTGGCCCATGACCTGACTTTGTCAGCAGAATTGGTCTGTTTGTCTTATATAATGATTAAAAATCCAAATTAATTGCTAGCCCTTTGAATGGGGGTTAGTTCCCATTTCAAACTCTGCATCTCTGATTTGACTAGGCAGAAGGCTGGGCAACACTGAGCTCACAAGCCAGCTGTACCTTTGGGAAAGTTCCTTTCCCTCCCTCTTGCATAGCTTCTCTATTATTTGGCTCACTTCCACTTACCTACTCTCTGCTTGACCATGAGAGGGTTACATTTTCTGTGCAGAGGTCTAGATTATTTCCCATGTCTTCCCATGTGTAAAGACTCATACTTCAATAAATACCTCTTTAGATGGATCTGGCTAATGTTTCTAGCTGCCCACTTGCCATGTATATCTGGATACCATTCAACTTCAATAAGGTCAACTTCTTGTACCATTTCTGGACCTCTCTTCCTTGTTTTTTCTCTCTTTCAGTCATGGTGTAATAAGTTCCTGTGGTAGGTATAAGATTTCTGCTTATGAGGGCATCAGGGCACAAGTGGGGTTGGAGAAATCAGATAGGAATGATTTGTATAGGAGGTGCACTATCTTCCCTTAGTTTATTCACATATGGTGGCTTTAAGCAGAAACCTATGGAACCATTTTGACGTAAAGTAAAGTAAAGTAAAGTAAAGTAAAGTAAAGTAAAGTAAAGTAAAGTAAAGTAAAGGCCCTCCCGTTGATCATCGATTTGCTTGAGCGGGCCCAGTAACGTCTCCATTGGAGACTTTGTTGTTACTGTGTTTGGCATATCGAATACGTCACGAGGAGCTTGCCAGGCCCTGCCGTGCGGATGAGATACTCTCGGTAGCTTGCCGGGCTCTCCGAGAGGGGCAGAGGAATCGAACTCAGGTCGGCCATGTTGGCTGCGTGCAAGGCAAACGCCCTACCGCTGTGCTATCGCTCCAGCCCCTATTTTGACGTATGGTTCTTAAGTTTCCAAACCAGTCCTGGATGTCATCACTGGGTGTGAATTTGTTACTACTGTGCCAGGCACTTGTTCTGAGTAAGGAAATCAGGTTGATTTTTTTTTTTAGTTTTTTTTTGCCACACCCAGCAGTATTCAGGGCTTACTCCTAGCTCTGTGCTCAGGGATCACTCTTGGAGGACTCAGGGATATTAGGTGCTGGAGATCAAACCTGGGTTGACCTTATACAAGACAAGTTTCCTACCCATTCTACTATTACTCCATAGTCTCTGGTCCCACCATGATCTCCCTAAGTCTGATTCCCTAGCTAAGGATTGCCTGCCTCCTCACTTAAAGGGGAAAGCTGGAGAGCAGAGCTCCACCCTTCCATTTTTCTTCTCACCTCCTTTTCCATTCAACCAGCCTGTCCATTACTCTTCAGAATTATCTCTTGCATTGACTTCCTCTTCTTTGTTCCAAATAATGTACTTTGGTTTGTGTTGTAGGAAAACCTTTCAATTTTTTTTCTTTTCTCAGGCATCACTCTTGGTGGGGCTCAGGGGACCATAGGAGGTACCAGAAATGGGACTTGGGTCTAACATGTGCAAGGTAAGCACTTTACCCACTTCTCTATCTTTCCAACTCAAAGGAATGCATTTTATGGCATTTCCATCCAAGAAATGGCCTACCTCCATTCTATCCTATAGTCTGATGGCAAGTCTTTCTACAAACTTTCCATCCTCCTCTGCCTAAAATGTTTCACCATCTCTTCACACCTCCTTGAAAAAAGTCTGACCCATTATTAGATCCTTCCATAGCCCCCCCCACACACACACACACTGACCCCAGCACACATTTCAGGGCACGCGACCAGAATCACTGTGTTCAAATACCATGGCTGCAACGACACCAACTCCTCTCTACCTGACAAGCTTCCCTGCATTTGCTTGGAAAGGTAGCTGATTGGGCCTTCTCCAAGAAGTCTTTCCAGAGTCTTTTCGAATGCAATCTTTTGTTTCCTTATGGAAACACAGTATGTTTTTCTTTACAACACTTGATCATTGTATTTGATTTTAAAGGATATTTTTCTGTCTGTCTTGTGTATCATACTACAAGCAAAACTTGGCAGGAGGAACCTGTTTTCTTTCACTCTGTTCCATGACAGGTTCTGGCATTCATTTATTCATTCAGCAAGTGTTTCTCCATTCACCCAACAAGTAGTGATTAAATGTCTAATCTTGGCTAAATGTGATCTCTACTCTAGTCACATTTTTGTAGGTTGAATAATGGAGACCCTGGGGATGGTTGACTCCCAGCTACATAAGAGGGGCGTAATTACCACCCCCTCAAAAAATTCCCCAAAAAACCAATCTGAGCTTCTGGGTTTGGGTTGTATTTGGACTGAGTCTGAACTCTATCAGGGTCCACCCAGAAGACTCATTGCCACATGCAATGCTTGGCTGAGTGATTGGCTATCTCTTCTGCAGAAGAGAAATATCAATTTCTCCCTTTTATCCCATTTGGACATTTATTTGCTCCATCACTTTTTCATTTCCAAGGAAGGGAAGGAAATATGTCACTTCTGGAAATCCCCTCAGAGATGGGACATAGAGCTTCCTGCCCACAGGGTCAGCACTGGCTCCATGCCATTTAGCAGCTAAATCAACCCCACAGCATGAACAGGTCATAGACCTGCTCACAAAATCACACAGGGCAAATCAGCTGGAAAGTCAGGGGTAAGAAGGTAGTGCAACAGGTTGGAAAGCAGACCTTTTGAAGCCGTCAGCAGTCCAGACCGGACTCCCCATACTGCTTTATTTGCCCTCTAAGTGAGAAAGTGGGCCTGTGCCTCCAGGTCTAATAGGATCAGTCCTAGCATCGTGGTCAAAACCACATCCTTCTCCTTCTTGGTTTTCGCTGCATTTTGCAATGAAATCCTTCTCATCACCCCTTTTGGTCATCAGCTTCTGCTGTTCCTGCTTGTTTTGTGCAAGATATATTTTTTCCTAGTTCCTCAATTTTTCTTTCTTTCTTTGTATTTCCATCTCAGAACTCGTCACCATCCATTCTTGGTAGTTTCAGTTACAATAGATATATTGAAGACTGGCACCACTTTTTCCAGGAGAAATATGAGTGCCTAGTTCTTCGAAGCAAAAAGAAAGTCAGAAAAATACTTTTCCGCCTAAAGTTTGTAGCTAACCATGCAAACAGGCCTCCTACCTTGCTGCGGGCTGCTGACTAGGTACCTAGGTAGGCCTGGGGGAAGTCAAAAGGCTGGTTGGACTCTAGAGTCTCACCCTTTGCTGTGATCTTTCCCCCAGGCTGAGTCCAGAGTTAACTCCCTTATGAGGAGTTATAAGGACACTCTGCTGCTGGTGCATATTGCAGAGTCAGTTGGTTGACCTCACTGCTTCTCTAGAATGAGCAGGGAAAGATACCAGGAGATCACGGTATTCAAACCAAATTTTGCAGATTGAGGGTCCTCAGCACAAGAAAGTAGTGACTTGCTTAAGCTCATATACCAAAAAATTAGTGAGCAGGTCTTGGGTGGGAATGTAGATCTTTGATTCCATTTCTAGGGAGGAGCGTTTCCTCTATGCAAGGGTCTTAGAGCATTAGAAGCCTTTGGTAAGTAATTTGCAGAACATGGAATCTTCATAAATCTTTCGCTTGTCCCTCTTCTGCTCTTTTCTTTTTATTATTATTATTTGATTGGAAGCCACACTTGGCAGTGCTGAGTGCTAGCTCCTTGTTCTGTGCTCAAGGATCACCCCTGCTGGTGCTTTAGGGGAACTCTGGTGCTGGAACTCAAAGCAGAGTCATCCATGTGCCCTATCCATTAGCTCTTACCTCTGATCTTTAAACTGAAAGTTGGAACTTGCTCTTCAAGCCCGTGTTCAAGGGAGATGTCTTGCTTGCTTGTCTCTATGTCTATTTGCTTGTTCTTCGAGCCCATCTTCTCCCTTGAACACTATGTTGCTTGTCTATCTCTGTGTTTCTTTGCCAAATATTTCCACTCTGGAGAAGTCTGTGTGCAGTTTTGAACACATTTTTCCTCTTTCTCTCCTCCCACATCTTTCAAAGCAAGTTTTATTCAGTAAAATGTATCTTTGCTCACTAAAAATATTAATATACTGGAAGGGAGGAACTCCTATCTCTGGGTCATACTCTGACCTTTCTTCACAGGCATAAATCCAACCACCTGAAACACTGTGGAGGGAAACTAAGGTGTGAACATATTACCATTGGTCATCCCCTGTCCCATTGCTGTGGGAATATGGGCCCATGCTCATTCCATGGCAAACTTTCTGTAGCACAGTGGCACTGTCCTCCCATTGTTCATTAATTTTACTCGAGTGGGCACCAGTAACATCTCCATTGTGAGACTTGTTGTTACTGTTTTTGGCATATCGAATACACCACAGGGAGCTTGCCAGGCTCTGTCATGTGGGTGGGATACTCTCGGTAGCTTGCCGGGCTCTCTGAGAGGGGTGGAGGAATGGAACCCAGGTCTGCCACGTGCAAGGCAAACGCCCTACCTGCTGTGCTATCGTTTCAACCTGGCAAACTTTCTAAGGTTGCCAAATGATCTGTTCCTGAAGAAGAGACCTCAAGTTCCCTTGCCTGTTCTGATCATTGTAATGATGTTTATGATACTTAGAGTCAGGCTGCAGTTCACAAGTGACCAGACTTATTTGTCCATCAGCCCTCATTTCTCCACTCTACTCCAACCTGCTCTCAGAGCCATTCTATTGTCCTAGTTTTACAAGTGAGAACCTAAGTCTCTGAGATGTAAAGAGCCTTGGCCTGGGCCATTTAGATAGCCAAGTAGAGAACAGAGCTCTGATTTTCCTCTGTGGTTCTTACACATACTCATAACACTTCCTTTTTCTGTGCCTAGCCCCTCTAGTCAAGTTCTGGCACTCTTTTGCAGATACTCTCACAGAGACCCATTGATGAAGGGGCTGAACTAATCCACAAATTCTCGTGCTTTTACTGGCTGGTCTTCCTCCAAGCCACAGGCCAATGAAGAAATTACCAGTTATGTCTCCAGGGAGTCCCACAGCCAAATGGCCAGAGCTCAACAGAGGCCAGGACCCTGCTTCCTGCCCAGAATAATTTCTACCGATTGAGACAGGGCTGCTGGAGAGGAGGAGGTGCCTTCTCATCATGCTCCATTTCCGAGCATCCCCATCCCCATGGGATTCTTTTCCCCAACAGAGACAAGCTAAGCCAGGAAGTGAGACTGGGAGAGGTCCAGAGAAGGGTTTCTATCTTCTACTCCTCTATTCACTCCTCCACCAGCCTCCATCCCTTTGTGGAAACCACCCCCGTCTGCTTCCGGTGCTGCTGGGCTTACGGGATGGATATGACAGGGTCTGTGACTTCAAGGAGCTGAAATTTGGCTCAGCAAGAAGTCATCCTGTGTTCTTCCAGCAACCCGCATCTGAATTCCCTCCTCCTAATCCTCACTGGCATTCACTTTTTTTTGGGGGGGGGGCGCTCTTCAAATGCTTCTCTTGGGTCTCTGAAAATTGCCAGCTGGGCCTTCACCCACCACCTCACACCCTCAACCCCATCAAAATACAATATTCTCTATCCTGAGTCCCAAAGCATGAGTCCATCCAATTATGTCTCTTAACCCAGAAATCATCATGGTGCTTCTGATCCCAGATAAAGTCCAAACCCCTCCAAAGACCGCCAGGAACTTGTTTATGCTTGGCTCCTTTCCTGCCTCAACTCTCCTCTCTGTCCCAGGCACACTGATTCCAGAAAGGCCAAACCAGATTTAAAGACCACCCTTCTCTTCTCTTACCTAGTACACACTTTGGGTTCTTTGCACGAGCTGCATCCTTCCCGTGGTGTGTCTTAAACCCTCTCTATGAGACTGACTTGTACTCATCCTGCAAAACCCATCCTCAGGGGCCCCTTTTCCTCTTGAAATAAAATACTGAAAAAGATCCCCTTCATACACATTAATTCATCCCAAATGAGTATATATCTGTTCAATTTCAGTTATTCACCTTACTTGCCTCCCCAATTTATCTGTTAGCTCCAGGATCCTTAGTATGTATAAAATGCATGGGCCAACCCAAGAAGTGCTGACTAATTTTCAATCGAAAATTCCAAAGACAGAAATTATTGTTTCTTTACTCCTAAGCAGTTTTCAAAATGCAGCCAACTTGGCTCACCCTCGTAGGTGGCTGGAGCTTAGAAGGAAGGAATGTCTCTGGGTCTAGTTTTCGGGTGAACAAAGGGGTTCCTTTGAAACCCACAGAAATCAAGAACAGATGTCAGTTGTGGTCATTGGGAAAGTCCTAAACAGTGACTTGCACTCATAATAGGTCTTTGGACAAATCGCGGGAGGGAAATAATAAGCTGTGTGACTTTTCTCTCTTGTGTGCCAGCTCGTTGTCTCTGCTTCATGCTCAGGTTTCAGCCCTGAGTCTTGCTACTCTCTTTCTCTCTACACGCAGGTGCAAAGTGATACAGCTGGAGTTTAGAGATCAGGCCTTGCACACAGTGGGAGACCACTTTCAAGTTCTCCGAACTGGATTCCCCAACTTTTAAGACTCTTGGAATCCTCAGAAAAGCATGAGCTCCTCAAACAGCTTCTGTCTCTCCTTATCACTGTCCATCACACACTCATCCTCAGTGCAGAAACGTTGGGCCAAGCACAGGAACTGACAGTTACCAGGCCCAACCTTGTAGTTATTAACCTATTTGGTGGGGTGTGTGTGTGACAGGAATCAGTCCTCATACTCAGACAACCAGACCAAGTGGTCCAGTGCCCGACTAGGTGTCTGAGGACCATGCAGTGCTAGGGATAAAAAATTAGGGTCTAGAGGTGACGAGAGAGGTGCTCCAGACCCCTGAGCTATCTCCTGGCCCTAACTTGCCCTTTTCAAAACCTTACAACATGAAAGGAATATCTGCTGGGTGCTTTACGTATTTACTCAGGATAGTAACTTCAATCTCTCCTGAGGCAGATACAGGATGAGCAGTAAGTCATTACATAAGCATAGGTGCTGCCTCTAGTTAGCTAACTTTAAATTCTCCCAATAGCCCTAAGAACTCAAGACTATTGCTCGCTCATGCTTTGGGGTAGTGGGAGATTGTGTTTGTGCTCTCCCTTAAAGAAAAAAAATAAAACAACTTCAATCACAGGCCCCAGAGTACAGCCTTGGTGCTGATGTGACTTCCTGCTTAGCTGGCTTTGGGTCTCTGATGTTGAGTTGCTAAATTAATGAGGGGCCAAAAGGAGAAATCAAGGTCTGGGTAGGTAAAGCGACAATGTTCAGGGCCTCACACTCAGCTGGAATCAGAACTAGTTAGGTCTGCGGGATGCTCTGTGTCTATATGTGGTTTTTGTAACACCCGATGACCTTGCTTCTGTCTCTGTCACCATCTGGGTGCATCATCCTGACCCAGACAAATCCTGGGCTGTGGAAGCATCTGGCTGCCATGGTCCCAAGTCTGGCCCACACATGCTTGTAATGCTGGCAGGTTGTTTTATTTTTTTCTTTAGTGGAGAGCATGAACGCAATCTTCCACTACCACAAACTATGCAGTAAGTCTCCTACATTTGGGAGAGTCACAGGGGTCAGCACATTGGATAAGCCTCGGCCCTGGAAAACCACCTTTGTGATCATGGTATCTCCCCTGCCAGATAAGTATAATACTGGCAGTTTTGTTGGCCAGTCCCTTCTCCAATCGCAGAGTCCAGCCTTGGTGCTGATGTGACTTCCTGCTTAGCTGGCTTTGCGTCTCTGTGTTGAATTGCTAAATTAATGAGGGGACATAAGGGGAAAGGTAGAGTTTATCCACAGACTGTATCACACCCTCATAGCTGAGATTCTAGGTTTGTGGGGGTTAAGGAACTCTGGAATCCAAACTCCTCACCCACCAGCTCCTCCACCTGGTCCAGAATGTTCGAAGCTGCTCATGTCTCAGCCTGAGCTCCCCACCAGGTTTCACAACACCTTTGCAATTTGTCCCAAATCTTTGCTCATCATGATGGTACGGACTTTATGGTTTTCTTCTACAGGAACAGTTAACAACTGCTATATATTTGTAGCCACAATGGTTTGTCATGGATTTAATGAAAACAGATACTCTTTTGGGATAGTACAGGGGTTAAGATAGTTTGCTTGCATGCAGCCAACCTGGGTTTGATTCCCAGTCTCCAATAAAGTCCCCAAGCTCTGCCAGAAGTGACCCCTGAACACCACCAGGTGTGGCCCAACTCCTCCACCCCACTCCCCTGCCAAAAAAATAATAATAACAAAAAACCAGACACTGCTTTCCCATGTAAACTTGATGCAGGCTGCATACTGGGGATTCTGGGTCCAGGGCTTGCAATCCTCCTCGCTTGTTGAAAAGAAAAAGGGTGGTGGGTGGTAGGGAGGTTGGCACAGCATTGAGGCGTTCTTCTTGAGAATATCAAGAAAGATGAAAAGGTCATTGAAAAGGTCATTTGATCTACCAGTGACTCATTTCTGTATGACTTACATTTATGAACAGAGATACATGACTGACCAGCAGCCAGCACCCTGTGACTGGAGGCCCTGCCAGCAAGGTTGGTTGAGGATGGACACATACCTGTCTATTGAGGCCTGGAAGACCAGAACATCCAGGGTCCTGCCAGGTCTGGGGGAAAGTGTGCTGCAGGCAGCTGCTCTCAGGGGCTGGCTATGGGATGAGGGAGACCTGAGCAAGGTCTGACTCACTCCCACTCTGCTGAGTGAGGCCTGGGGACCGACTAGGGGGAAGTGTAGGAGGGGCATTGACTGTTGCCCCCTAAAAAAACTTTGGGAAAGATGAGTCTTGTTGGAGGTCCTCTGACTGGCTGGTTGGGGTGCTCAGGTGAGCCTAGGGAAGGACCATGGGGCTAAGGCACTTCCTCTTCTTTTAAGGACAGCCACTGTTGTCTGCCATAGAGGAGGAATTCAGGGGCTGGAGCAATAGCAAGTTTGCCTTGTATGTGGTCGAGCCGGGTTCTATTCCAAGCATCCCATATGGTCTCCTGAGCACCGCCAGGAGTAATTCCTGAGTGCATGAGCCAGGAGAAACCCCTATGCATCATGGGGTGTGACCCAAAAAGCTAAAAAAAAGGAGGAGAGATTCACCTTAGAATACCACACACAGGCTGGGGTCATGTTTCCACGTGCGATCACATGCTGTGCATATGGGAGACCCCGGCTATATCCCCAAATCCACACGGTCCCCTGAGAACCCTGCCTGGGGTGATCTCTGAGTACCAAGTCAGAGTAGGTCCTGACCATCTCTGAGTATGACCCCCAAACCCAAAAGACAAGAAACTCATCTGAGCTGTGCTTATAGGGCAAGGAATTAAAGAATGCAGTTGTCTGAAGTCAGGGTCTGTGTTCAGGGTGAGAAGGGGCCAAGGCAGCATGTGAAGATGACCTCCTATAGCCCCCACCTTGCCAGGCAGAGGTGGCACATGGCAGCTGTAGACAGCCTGGTTAATTCATTCCTTATCTCTGAGGGGAACCCGAGCCAGAGGACTTAGCACTGATAGAATGCAGAGCCGAGCAGTGATTAGCCCACCTATCCTTGTCTTGGGTGTGTCACTGGCCTGGCCCTTCCTCTGGTGCCTCTCACAAGTTGGAGTTTGTGCTCCCGAGACCTTCCATGGACAGAGGAATCTGCCTGCAGTGAGCTTCTGGGAAAGGCTCCTGTTCTGGGGGGTACAGTGAGGGATGATGCTCGGGCACTGTAGGCAATTTGAGCCTCATATTCTGTATTTCTTTATTTTGATTTTGGGCCACCCCTAGTGATGCTCAGGGTTTACACCTGGCTCTGCACTCAGGAATCACTTCTGGCAGAGCTTGGAGGATCATATGGGGATTTCAGGGATCAAACCTGGGTCAGCTGTGTGCAAGTACCCACTATACTATCATTATGACCCTGAGCACCGCCCCCCACCTCCCCCCCCCCCAAAACATTCTAACAGGTATCTCCTGCCATAAGCTTCCTCTGCTCCTGCAGGGGCACTGCTGAGAGGAGGGAGAGGATGTTTGCTTGGCTAATGGACAGCTCCCCAAAATGTGCTAGAAAGAATTCAGAGCTGTGACCTGCCATTTGGGCTCAGAGTCCAGTTTGTGAAAGGGCTTATCTTGCCTGGCAGGGCCAGCAGGAGAGCTGGGATTTCCCCACATGCAGACTCTGGATGGGATTCCCAGAATTCTCTAGAAGGTGGAGCATGGAGGGACTCTGGCCCTGTGGGAATGAGGAGCACAGGGAAGGAGGGGCATGCCCTGGGGTGTTGGGCTCTGGAGATGGTGCCAACTTCTCAAGGGATAGAGAGGTGAGAACACAGGGCAATGAGAAGCTAGTTCTGGTGTCTGTCCCTAATTACCAGGTCTGGTGGATCATGAGTGGACATATCTGGGGACCTGCTGTTGTCTCATTCTGTTCCCTGGCTTTATCATCTGACCTTGTAGCCTGCAGAGAGACTAGCCAAAGGGATGTTTGCCCTAACACTGACCTGGATGAATGAGTCCAACCTTCCAGCAGACCCCGCGATTCTCTCCATGCCTCCTCAGAGCCAAGATGACCTCGGCTCTGGACAATGGCCCAAGTGGAATCATAGCCCAGACTTCTGGGAGGAAAAGATGACCCAAATATACAACATCATTTATTGGGTGTCTCCCTGACATCCGGCTTCTTATGGGACTCAGCAAGGAATTGAACTCTTGGATAAGGGACAGAGGTAGATTAAGAGTTGTAGGCATATTATAGGGGGTCAAATGCTGCCTTGCATGTGACCAGCATAGCTTTAATCTCTGGTGCTACATATTATCTCCTGGGTCTCACCAGAAGTGACCCTCGAAAACAGAGTCAGGAAAAAGCCTTGAGTATATCCGGGTATAGAAAGAAGACTGTGACATAGGGGGTTGGGATAAAAAAAGAAAACAAGAAGAGAGTGGGTTCAAGTTTATAGACCTATGTGGTCTGAGGTGTGAGACTGTTATAGAGGACCATTTCTCTTCACCCATGCGATATTCCTGTTGAGTCATGCTATATCTCTTGCTATATGCTATATGCCTGATGCTCCGCGAGGTTGAATGACTTAAATGGCAATGATCAGGCTGACAATGACAGAGTTAGGCTTGATACTGGCGTTGGTTTTGATAAGGCAAAATGCTCTGCTCTCTGTCACACTTCCTCCAGAGATAGTCCACTGCACTTCATGCATTCTATAGCACCCACCTATCCATTTCTGCAGAATGTCAGATATGGCAAAATTATAGAGATCTGTGGAGAGCACTCTTCACTGGGCCAGGTGGGAACCCTAGCCCATCATGGTCCCCTGAGCTCCACCAGGAGTGACCCCAAGCACCATTAAACAAGGCTCCAAACAAAACACCAAAACTGATAGAAGGTTTGATGACAATGATCTCAGCACTGGGAACTGAGATGTGACCTGTGAAAATTAGAATTTATTTATTTATTTATTTATTTGCTTTTTGGATCACACCTGGCATTGCACAGGGGTTACTCCTGGCTTTTGCACTCCTGGCAGTGTTCAGGGGACCATATGGGATGCTGGGAATTGAATCCAGGTCGTCCACGTGTAAGGCAAATGTCCTACCTGCTTTGCTATCGCTCCAGCCCCAGAAATTAGACATTAGCACTGAACACAGAGGCTAGATAAGTAAGGGTGTGACTCTGTCTCCTGCTTGGATTGTTTCCATCCCCTCTGAGATAGGTGGCTTCACTTGAAACCCTGAATTTCCTGTCTCTACTTATTTTATGATGCAAGTTTCAAGGCCATGACCCTGTCAGTCTAAGGCACCAATTTAGTTCCTTTTCTGGCTCTTTCTAGTTGTTGGGTGTAGCTGATTTCCTTAGCTCCAGATGCCTGAGACTACATCAAACAATTGGGTCACCATAATAGACTGAACCTCAAGCCACATCTTGGACCTGTAGGGTATAACCTCTTTCACATGCAGGAGGCAGGCATTAACTTGACCTTGGAGACTGGGGCCTCCATTCCTGAGGTCTAGTCTGGAGTTTAGTCTATATCTTGGAAGCGGTCCTTTGTGATCAAGACAGGGCTTGTAAACTGCATGTGGAACACAAATCCCTTGACATTCCTTCCTTCCCTCACTTCCCTGCAAGTATTTTATCAAGTCACTGTCACTGTCCTCCCGTTGTTCATAGTTCATCGATTTGCTCTAGTGGGCCCAGTAAGGTCACCATTGTGAGATTTGTTGTTACTGTGTTTCGCATATGAATACATCAAAGGTAGCTTGCCAGGCTCTCAGGGCATCACAGTGATGAATGCAGATAAGTCCTTTTTGTCAAGGCATCCAAGAAAGGCCTGTGATGCTCTGACCTTTTACCTACAGCCATGTTTGAGTAGCACATAGGACTCTCCCAAAGATGAAAGCTTCCAGTTTGAACTCTCACAGACAGGATGCTTACTTTGGGATCTGCTTTTCTTTTGGAGTCAGAAAGAGTACAGGGAAGCAGAGTGATGGAACCAGTTTTCAACACTGGTTCAATCCTGGCCCCAAATAGTTCCTTGAGCCCTCTAGGAGTAATCCCTTAGTGCAGAGCCAGGTGTAAGCCCTGAGCACCACTGGGTGCAGCCAACAAGGAGGGAAGGAAGGAAGGAAAGAAGGAAGGAAGGAAGGAAGGAAGGAAGGAAGGAAGGAAGGAAGGAAGGAAAAAAACTATAGGGTACCAACACACCCCTAGCTCTCCAGAAATAGATACAAATCGGGAATTATGACAGAGTGTGTGTGTGTGTGTGTGTGTGTGTGTGTGTGTGTGTGATAATCCTCCAGTCCAAATGGGACTTTGTGGAGGCTTGCTTCTGTGTGAGCTGGAGGCTAATTTCTTTTCTTTTCTTTTTTTATTAGTGAAAGACCATGAGGTACAGTTGTAAACTTACAAATTTTTTATTAGTGAAAGACCATGAGGTACAGTTGTAAACTTACAAATTTTTGTGCTTGGGTTTCAGTTATACAATGATTGAGTACCCATCCCTCCACCAGTGCCCATTCTCCACCACCACTGATCCCAGTATCCCTCCCACGTCCCATTCCCCCATCCCACCCTTTCTCTGTGGCAGGGCATTTCCTTTTGTTCTCTCCTTTTGGGTGCTGTGGTTTGAAAAAGAGGCATTGAGTGGCAACCATGTTTGGTGTATAGTGTACTTTCAGCATGCATCTCCCATCCTGGGAGGATCCTCCAAACACCCTTTATTTGGTGCTCCCTTCTCTATCTGAGGTTCCTTTTCCCCTAGCATGTGCGGCTGGCCTCCAAGCCATGAAGTGAACCTCCTGGTATATGTCTAGGCTATTCTTGGGTATTAGTCTCCTATTTTGTTACTTTATGTTCCCCAGATGAATGCAATCTTTCGATGTCTGTCCCACTCTTTCTGACTCATTTTGCTTAGCATGATACTTTCCATGTAGTACCACTTGTATGTAAATTTCATGACTTCATCTTTTCTTTTTTTTTTCTCTTTTTTGCATCTTTTTTTAAAATTTTTATTAGTGGAACACCATGAGGTACACTTGTAGATTTACAAATTTTTGTGCTTGGGTTTCGATTATACAATGATCAAGTACTAGACTCCTACAGACTCCCAAGGCTGAACCAGGAAGACCTGGAATACCTGAACAGACCTATCGCCATCAAGAAAATTGAAATGGTAATAAAAAGTCTCCCCAAGCACAATAGTCCTGGCCTGGATGGATTCACTAGTGAATTCTTCCAAATGTTTACAGAGGACTTACTCCCAATCATCTTTAAGCTTTTCCACAAAACTGAAATATCAAAAACACTTCCGAAGAGTTTCTACGAAGCAAATATTACCCTGATACCAAAAAACAGACAGAGATACCACAAAGAAAGAATTACAGGCCGATATCCCTAATGAACACAGATGCAAAGATCCTCAACAAACTACTAGCAAATAGAATCCAACTACTCATCAAAAAGATCATACACCATGACCAACTGGAGGCTAAAAATTTCATTCAACCTGGAACTCTAGGTACAAGGAAGTACAAGGCAATTCATTCACCTGGAAGGTGATTTTGGGGCCATCTGGCTCCCGAACGGCTCTGGCTGTGTAATGGCTGTGATTGCAGAGCTGGAATGGCACCATCTCTGCTCCACCTCCTGGCCTCACCCTACCGGAATCTGAACAAGTCTGATAATTCTAGAGAAAGAGTGAGCAGCCATTGCCCTGTAGTTCCAAGTGAGTGCTCTACAGAGAAATGGATGGCTTACTTGTGAGGGAACCAATTTCTTCCTCACCCTTGGACCTCCTCTAGCTGATACCAGCCTTAGCCAAGAGCAGGGAGAGGGACTCTCCCAGTGAGAGTTCAAGTGTGCAGCTGATGTACTTGTGTGCCTGTGGATTGGTGGCAGAGAGGGCTCCCTGCATGAGCAGAGAAACAAGCTCCCTGGGGTTGGCAGAGACCTGCCTGCAGGTGCTTTTGGAACCATCAGTTTTTCCACAGAAGCTGTCTGTGGCACTCACTGTCCAAACACGCAGTCACCCTCATACCTCTCTTACCAGGGAGTGGCTTGAACGTAACCCTGTCACCACACTGACTCATGGCTCCTCACTGACACTGCTTGACTTTGCAGTGATAGACAAGATGATAGATACAGGGACTGTAGAGATAGTACAATGGGTAGGGTGTTTGCCTTGCTTGTGGCCAACCCGTGTTCAATCCCCAGCACCACATAATGGTTCCCCAAGCTCCACCAGGAATGATAGCTATGAAGCTAGAAGCTAGAATGGAGCTATAAGTGAGCCCTGAGCACTGCTGGGTGTGGTACCCCCCAAAAAAACTCCCAAAAGATGATAAATACAAAGACAGGATGAATCATCATGAGTTCTGCTATTTGGATAGACAGAAAACCCAGCATGATCAGACTCTGGGACTCTTGTTTTCAGCGTATCGGAGTACATAGCAAGGGAGTGCCTGCTCCAGAGATAAATGTTTCCATCTGTGATTGCTGGCAGTCTGCAAAGCAAGGGCGTGCTGAAACTTGTATCTTTCCTGTGTGACATGAAGGAAGGACACAAGGGCTGAATACAATGAGGAAATATTTTGCTATTCTTGTTTCATACACAGTCCTGGGAACCAGTTCAGTACTATCCCGGAGCCCAGGCTTTATACTTTCTCCGAAACACTAGCTTTTCAAAATTACCTGAAACCTTTACCTGATCAGGCAGATTTCTGGGTGCCCTCCATGAAGTGCCTATCTCCAGAGAGTTGGGGGCTCAAAATAATTATTGGGGTGGGAGTGTGCGTGGAGATTGTTCTAGTTATGAAGATATTCCATATCTATATATATGGAAGTGATGGGGGAATGATCCTCTGACAGTATATAGTTTTTGGATTCTGTATGAATTCATAGTCAACTCCCATGGGGCTACGAGACAGCTTTGAAGCCCACCCACAGAAATAAGAAGTAGAAAGCTCTTCTAGACAAAAACAACTGTCCTTGCCTTACCTACACCCCAAAGCTTGAAATAAGATGTCAGTTGAACCTCAAAGCCTAAATGTGCTTAGGTTTGTAGATAAGATGGAGTGTGCTCTGCAGACCAACTCAGGAGGGAATGTATCCATCGTTTGGATGTGTGTATTTGTCCACTAGGCTGCAACCCATCTTTTCTAAAAATAAGCTTCCCTGTTCTCTTTCTCCATCAAAACCTCTTCCTGTGACAGTACAGATGGTTCCTTTGAGGATATGAGTCCTCCAATGTCCAAGCTACCAGCTTGTAGGCAGTAAAGCTCCTTCTCCATCCATCTCCGTGTCCCTGAATGGAATGGTCCTCCAGAGGCTTTGGAACTGCACCTTTGCAATCCTATGGTTATAATTTATGATCTCTGCCTCTCAAGTTGCCTATTGTTTCTTAACTAAAACAAACAACTAGAAAGCAGTCTTTATTTGAACAGAACTTTACAGTATGCATCAGGATCTTTAGGCATTCATTTGTCAATGTCATATGGTACATCTGGACTAGATAGTAGTATAATGAAAGGGAACCAGACAGACATGGGCACTTCTGTTATGGAACTTATGTTGGAGTCGATTTGCACTGTAGTGTAGAATAGACTGTTTTCTCTTTTTTTAAAATTTTTTTTGTTCCCATCCCAAACCCCAATCCCTGTCCCAAAGCAGAACCAAAATAATATGTTTTGTTTTGTTTGTTAAGAAAAATCACTGAAAATGCTACAAAAAAGTATACATAGAGGAAAGAGTGTGAAGATTGTTCTATTTTGGCAGGGACCATTAAGACCTTCTATAAAATATCACCACTACCTCCACTACCCAGCCGTCGCCACACTTCAGGACGCTTTCCGGACCCGCATGGCAGCTCCGGCCGAGACTCACGCACGACTGAAGACCCACAGAACAAGATAAGCGGAACTCTCTGAGACCTTGGAATCCAGCTCGGCGGACCCAGGGACAGAGTTTCTCTGCTTGCTCCCACCAACCACAGGTGACAAAGGGATTCTAATCAGGAGCCCCACCGTACCCTGCCCTGTCTGCTTCCATCAACCACCCAGGGATCAGATTGCGCACAGAAGACCCACCCTACCCAGATAAATACCCCACTGGCAGACTTCCACTATCGACACTACCTCCACTACCCAGCCATCGCCACACACACTTCAGGATGCTTTCCGGCCGCGTGACACATCATAAGACACTAAATACCCATCTTCAGGATTTGTCGTACCATATTTATAGGGTTCAAATATGGTAACACTTACAAGGGTGATTAGAGGTCGCCCCAAAAGCCTCTATCCCTCTCGGAAAGACTGGCAAGCTACCAAGAGTATTCCGCCCACACGGAAGAGCCTGGCAAGCTATCCGTTGTGTATTCGATATGCCAAAACCAGTAACTACAACTGGTCTCATTCACCTGACCCTGAAGGCTTCACTGACATGGCAGGACTGAGAAGGATGAGAAAGGAGAGGCCGACAAAATCTCAAGGCCAAACTAGACTGCCACAACGAAGGAAGACAAAAATGATCGTCTGTACTTTCAATGCACGTACGCTAGCATCAGATGTATCCATTGAGGACCTGATGGTACAAGCGCGAATGATCAAGTACGACATCATTGGTCTGACCGAGACAAGAAGGCACGAATCTCACCATGCCGTTTTCGACACTGGAGAAGAATTGTTCCTCGGAACATGCGATAGAAGAGGTGTTGGAGGTGTCGGTGTCCTTGTCAACACAAACTTGGCCAAGAGCATTGATTCATTCGAATGCCTAACAACCCAAATCGGACGTTTACATTTGAATAGATGTGGCTCACTGCCTGCAGTTTCTATCTTCGTTGTCTATGCACCAACATCTCATTATGATGAAAGAGAAATCGAGAAGTTCTACATGGAGCTAGAGAAGCTCTATAAAGAAGACCACACCTTCTACAAGATCATTGTTGGTGATTTTAATGCCAAGATAGGACCGAGAAGATCAGCTGAAGAACTTCACATCGGGACGCATGGCTTAGAATGGAACGAACAGGGTGAGAGACTGTCTGAGTTCATCATGTCGACCAAGACTATCCATGGTAACTCACAGTTCCAGAAGGCAGAATCTAAATGTTGGACATGGGAGTCTCCCGGTGGATGATTCCACAACGAAATAGACCACATCATATTCAATCGACAGTTTTGCCTGACTGATGTCGCTGTTGTCCCAAAATTTCGAACGGGATAGGACCACGGTCTCCTTCGTGCAAAATTCTACTTAGCAGAGCAGGGAGAAAGGGCTGCAAAGTTCAAAAAGAGTACTCCCAGAACGACCACCAACTGGGAACTCTTTGGCACTATTGTGGCAACATGGGAAGATGCCATTGTTGACAACATTGACGAGGAATACGATCGACTGGTTCAGCACCTCCATGAATGTGCGAGGAATGCCAAGAGAGAGATAGCCACAAAAAAAACCTGTCTTCGAAAATTCTTGAGCTAATTCGCCAGTGTGGTTTGGTGCATGCCTCAGGCAACTGCAAGCTAATGTCCGAGCTCGCAAAGCAGTGCAGAGATGCGATCAAGGAAGACCTCAAAGAGAGAAGAGCAGAAGTACTGGTAGATGCGGCAGAAGCCGGGAAAAGTATTTGTAACGCCCGCCTGTCCTTCACCAACTACAAGACCAAGATGACTGCCCTCCGATGTCCTGATGGATCCATCACATCCTCCAGAACGGCAATGGAGAAGATTATCCATGACTTCTACTCAAATCTCTTCAATAGCCATGTCCACTTGCCGACATACCAAATTCCACTGGATGGATATGTCGTTCCCAACGTTCTCCCTTCCGAAATCCGACACGCCATTTTGTCGGTAAAGAAACAAACAGCACCCAGCCCAGACAAGGTCAGACCTGAACACCTGAAGAACCCTCCGTCAGTACTCATCAATACACTGGCTCGGCTCTTCACTCGCTACCTGTCTGAATGCAAGGTTCTGTCCCAATGGAAAACCAGCAGGACCGTACTACTGTTCAAGAAGGGAGACATCCATGACATTGGCAACTATCACCCGATCTGCCTATTGTCTGTCATCTACAAGTTGTTCACTCGAGTCATCCTGAATAGGATTGGCAGAACACTAGATGAAGGACAACCATGAGAGCAAGCCGGGTTCCGCAAAGGATTCAGCACCATCGACCATATCCACACAATAACCAAGCTCATTAAGGTTTCTCGGGAGTTCAAGATGCCGCTCTGTTTAACGTTCATTGATTTAAAGAAGGCCTTTGATTCTGTTGAGACAGAAGCGGTCATTGAAGCCCTAGCCAATCAGGGCATTCAAGCCCGATATATCAGGATCCTCCGTGAGCTGTATTGCGGATTCACTACCAGGATCTCACCATTCTACAAAGAAGTGATCGTTGATGTCAGGAGAGGGGTTCGGCAGGGTGATACCATTTCACCGAAACTCTTCAGTGCCACCCTGGAGAACATCATGCAATGACTGGAATGGGAAGGAATGGGAGTGAAGATAGATGTTTATGAGAAACAGCCTCGTTCCTGATGCCCCATTCGCTCTCAATGGAACGACCATCTCCGAATGCAACAGCTATGTGTACCTAGGTCGAGAAGTCAACATGACAAATGACCTGGCACCCGAGCTTCGCAGGAGGAAGAGAGCGGCTTGGAACGCCTTCAAGAACGTCGAAGAAATAGCTAAGAGGACGAAGAACCTCCGGCTCCGGGCACATCTCTTTGATTCCACTGTTCTTCCTGCATTAACATATGCCTCAGAGACCTGGGCCCTATGCAAACAGGATGAGAATGCTATTCAGGTCTCCCAAAGAAGAATAGAAAGAGCTATGCTTGGAATATCACGGTTCACTCAAATGAGAGAAAAAATCCGGAGTTCTGACATCCATCGACGATCAAGAATCAGGGACGCTGTCTCATTTGCCAAGGTGTCAAAAATCAGATGGGCTGGTCACGTAATGAGATTTAAAGACGACCGCTGGACTAGAGCTGTTACTGACTGGATTCCACGGGATGTCAAGAGACCGCGTGGCCGCCCACCTACCAGATGGTCAGACTTCTTCGTGAAGATCACGAACGATCGGTTTGAGGCTCTTCATGATCCCAGAGCGAACAGATGCCATTGGGCTACACTAGCACGCGACAGGGACAAATGGAGACGTTACTGGTGCCCGCTCGAGCAAATCGACGACTAACAGTAAGTTAAGTGATTAAGTGATTAAGTGATAAAATATCACTAACATGCTATTAAAGGTTGAGCCTTGTGAATTTTCGTATATATATATATATTTTTTTCCTCTATGATTGGTTGCCTACTAGTTGAACCCCATCAAATGTGGTGTAGTACTCTTTGGAGTATGGGTAGGGCTGTGTCCTATGGAGTGTTTTGGTCACTGCAGTCCAGGAATAGGCTCACTCTTGAGTGAGGGTTGGCTGGAGCATGTGGGGAGTGGCCTTGAGCCTGGTGGCAGCTGGGCCTCAAAAATTTTTGGTTCCTGGGGCTGGATCCCTTGGGGCGGGGAGGGCTCTCACCCCCCCCCCCCGGGGTGCCCTGAGTGAAATAGCCTGGCACAGGGTCCTGTGGCATGGTTATGGAAAGCGTTATATTATGCTCGCTTCCGGGACAGAAGGACATGCAAACTGGATGGTGGCTGGTGACCAGAGATTATCTGGTGCCATAGGCTGTGTTTTCTTGAACATTAGTTATGCATCAGTTGGGGCTGGAGGAATAGTACAGAGGGTAGGCCACCTGCAAACCTTCATTTGATTCCCCTGATTCCCTGCACCCCAAATGGCTTCCTGAGTCCTGCGAGAAATAATCCCTGAGCTCAGAGACAGGAATAAGCCCTGAACAGGACTGGGGTGACCCTCCCCACCAAAACAATAAAACTATGTATCAGTTATTGTGTTAGGTATAGTAACCCCAACGAATCCTTTTAATAAGGTTTTGAACTTGACAACTTTACTAACTCCTTGATCCAGATTGATAGGCATGAGTAAGACTTGAAAGTTTAGGTGACTTGCTTAAGGAGATTTGTAGTTGTAGGTGAGTCTGGAAGAACACAAATCCTTGGCTCTGAACTGTTCAGCCACTATAAACTTTGCCTGAACATATCCTGACAGTAGCCATGGAATTGAGTTTTGACATTTGGGTAGGATTTGGGACACCAAGAATAACATTATGAGAGGAATGCCTTGGAGGAAGGTATAAATTATGGTATCAGGAACTGACTGAAGACTTTTTGGGGAAGTGAGACAGATGCTGTGGATGGAAAGGTGGGGTTAGACCAGATGGGAAGGGACCTAGATGTGTTTCCAAAGGTCTGATTCCTTCAGCAACAGGAAACTGTCAACACATGAGAGTGATGAGAACCAATTAAGATTTACTCCATGGGAATGTGGGAATATATTGTTTATTTGTGCCTAAGGGGATAGTATATTTAGTATAATTTGGCAGAGAAAATAAACAATGCAAATAAGATGAAAAGAGGACTAGAGAGATTGAGCAGAGACTTAGGAGTTCGCCTTGTCCATGCTGACCCTGGTTAGGTCCCTGGTACTATATACAGTCCATATGATCCCCTAAGAACTGCCAGGAGATTCCTGAGCACAGAACCAGGAGTAAGCCTTGGAAACCACTGTGTGTGGTCCAGAAACAAAGAAAAAAAAGGCATGAGAAAATCGATTAGAAGGCTGTACCTCTTCCCAGCCTCATTCTCCACGGGTAAATAGTTAACTGTAATTTCTCAACTTTATAGTTTAATTTGAATAGTATGAAACTGGTTAAGATAAGGATTCTGATAGAATAGGTCTGGGGTGCGACCAGAGATCCTGCTTTTATAACAAGATCCTAATTGACACAGATATGTGTGTTGCAAGATGAAGAGAAGGAAGGCAAGGTACAGAGGGCTTAGAGCCCCTAATGGGTGTCTGAAACTTTACTGAGCCCTTTATGTACACACACAGATACATATACACAAATACACACACAAACATGCATACATACACACATCACACACACACACACACACACACACACACACACTTCCACACTCCCTCTGTTCTCTTCGTAACCAAGTGGCAGCTAGCTTTGTTTTCCCTCCTAACAATGAAATTGACTCACAGAGGGGTTGGCAGCTTGTTCAAAGCTACAGACACATTTTAGCCCAGTGTCTCTATGTTTTGTCCAAATGAAACAAGCACAAGACAAAGAGACTGTCCTCTCACTTGGCATTTTATTAGCTTCTTTCTGCTAAAACCCGTCAGCGCTTACCACAAGAAAGACTTGATCATTACTCAGATCCAGAAAGGAAGGAAGATGTTGTTTCCCCAATTTATCTCATGACCAAGACGGGTGCTTTAAAGGAACAGACATGCATGGCGGCAGATGGAGAGAGTGAGCCCAGTACCCTGCAAATGCACCTCTTTAAGTGTTCTCATTGGTGCGGGCACCTTGGTGCCCTGGTGTTGGGAGTAAGGAGGTGGCAGTGATGAAAAACTTGGCTGGCAAGGAGCCATTTGCTTCTCTGTTCTCTGCATGAGGCATGGCAGGCAGCCCAGAACACTTCATTTCGACTGAGGCGAGTCTGGTGGAGGTGGGGGGACCAGGACCCAGAGAGCCGCTGGTTACATTACAAAATCTGAAGTTGCAACACCCAAGTCTGGGGTTCCCCACTTTCTCTGTCCAGCTATGAAAATGAATAGAAAAATGAAGCAATATTGAGGCTCTGGGCTGAGAAAACCCACTATACTAGCAAGAAAGAGAGTGAAGGGGGCTTCCACTGTCCCACTCTCCTGACAGGAGAAGCTTGTTTCTCATGTTTTCTGTTTGCCTGACTAGGAATTTAATCCACAGAAAACTTATTTCAGGGGTGCACTAACTAGTAACCCACCTAGACCTTCTTAAAGGAATCTCCACACCTAGGAAATCGAACTATGGAGAGTGGCAGTGGATCTTCCTTTGAAGGCTTCCAAAGTAGTGCATGGGAGACCGGGCTCATTCCCCACGATACTTGGGCAACTAGGCTGGTGATTCAGTAAGAATCAGAATGCAGTGCTGCTCGGTTCCTGTAGGGCTCTGGACCCCTGGGTCAAGTCACCCCCAGTGATGCTCAAGGATGGTATGCACCTTAAACCCTGTACCATCTCTCCAGTCCCCAATGGATCTTCATTTTTAACACTTTCCAGGTGATTTCCATGCTCTGTGAATTTTGGAACTGTGAGTTACCATGAATGGTCTTGGTCGACATGATGAACTCAGACAGTCTCTCACCCTGTTCGTTCCATTCTAGGCCATGGATCCCGATGTGAAGTTCTTCAGCTGATCTTCTCGTTCCTATCTTGGCATTAAAATCACCAACAATGATCTTGTAGAAGGTGTGGTCTTCTTTATAGAGCTTCTCTAGCTCCATGTAGAACTTCTCGATTTCTCTTTCATCATAATGAGATGTTGGTGCGTAGACAACGAAGATAGAAACTGCAGCCAGTGAGCCACATTTATTCAAATGTAAATGTCCGATTTGGGTTGTTAGGCATTCGAATGAATCAATGCTCTTGGCCAAGTTTGTGTTGACAAGGACACCGACGCCACCAACACCTCTTTTATCGCATGTTCCGAGGAACAATTCTTCTCCAGTGTCGAAAACGTTCCAGAAGGCAGAATCTAAACGATGGACATGGGAGTCTCCCGGTGGACGATTCCACAAAGAAATAGACCACAACATATTCAATCGACAGTTTTGCCTGACTGATGTCGCTGTTGTCCCAAAATTTCGAACGGGATCGGACCACCGTCTCCTTTGTGCAAAGTTCTACTTCACAGAGAGGGGAGAAAGGGCTGCAAAGTTCAAAAAGAGAACTCCCAGAATGACCACCAACTGGGAACTCTTTGGTACTATTGCAGCAACATGGGAAGATGCCATTGTTGACAACATTGACGAGGAATACGATCGACTGGTTCAGCACCTCCACGAATGTGCGAGGAATGCCAAGAGAGAGATAGCCACAAAAAATCGCCTATCTTCGAAAACTCTTGAGCTAATTCGCCAGCGTGGTTTGGCGCATGCCTCAGGCAACCGCAAGCTAATGTCCGAGCTCGCAAAGCAGTGCAGAGATGCGATCAAGGAAGACCTCAAAGAGAGAAGAGCAGAAGTACTGGTAGATGCGGCAGAAGCCGGGAAAAGTATTCGTTACGCCCGCCTGTCCTTTGCCAACTACAAGACCAAGATGACTGCCCTCCGACGTCCTGATGGATCCATCACATCCTCCAGAATGGCAATGGAGAAGATTATCCATGACTTCTACTCAAATCTCTTCGATAGCCATGTCCACTTGCTGACATACCAAATTCCACAGGATGGATATGCCGTTCCCAACGTTCTCCCTTCCGAAATCCGACACGCCATTTTGTCGGTAAAGAAACAAACAGCACCCGGCCCAGACAAGGTCAGACCTGAACACCTGAAGAACCTGCCATCATTACTCATCAATACACTGGCTCGGCTCTTCACTTGCTACCTGTCTGAATGCAAGGTTCTGTCCCAATGGAAAACCAGCAGGACCATACTACTGTTCAAGAAGGGAGACATCCATGACATTGGCAACTATCGCCCGATCTGCCTATTGTCTGTCATCTACAAGTTGTTCACTCGAGTCATCCTAAATAGGATTGGCAGAACACTAGATGAAGGACAACCATGAGAGCAAGCCGGGTTCCGCAAAGGATTCAGCACCATCGACCATATCCACACAATAACCAAACTCATTGAGGTTTCTCGGGAGTTCAAGATGCCGCTCTGTTTAACATTCATTGATTTAAAGAAGGCCTTTGATTCTGTTGAGACAGAAGCGGTCATTGAAGCCCTAGCCAATCAGGGCATTCAAGCCCGATACATCAGGATCCTCCGTGAGCTGTATTGCGGATTCACTACCAGGATCTCACCATTCTACAAAGAAGTGATCGTTGATGTCAAGAGAGGGGTTCGGCAGGGTGATACCATTTCACCGAAACTCTTCAGTGCCACCCTGGAGAACATCATGCGATGACTGGAATGGGAAGGAATGGGAGTGAAGATAGATGGTCAGCAACTACACCACCTCCGCTTTGCTGATGACATTGTTTTAATAACACCAAACATCAGCCAAGCGGCACAAATGCTGGCCGACTTTGACCGTGAGTGTGGAAAGGTAGGACTACAGCTGAATCTTACGAAGACAATGTTTATGAGAAACAGCCTCATTCCTGACGCCCCATTCGCTCTGAACGGAACGACCATCTCTGAATGCAACAGCTATGTGTACCTAAGTCGAGAGGTCAACATGACAAATGACCTGGCAGCCGAGCTGCGCAGGAGGAAGAGAGTGGCTTGGAATGCCTTCAAAAACATCGAAGAAATAGCTAAGAGGACGAAGAACCTCCGGCTCTGGGCACATCTCTTTGATTTCACTGTTCTTCCTGCATTAACATATGCCTCAGAGACCTGGGCCCTATGCAAACAAGATGAGAACACTATTCAGGTCTCCCAAAGAAGAATAGAAAGAGCTATGCTTGGAATATCACGGTTCACTCAAATGAGAGAAAAAATCCGGAGTTCTGACATCCATCGACGATCAAGAATCAGGGACGCTGTCTCATTTGCCAAGGTGTCGAAAATCAGATGGGCTGGTCACGTAATGAGATTTAAAGATGACCGCTGGACTAGAGCTGTTACCGACTGGATTCCACGGGATTTCAAAAGACCGCGTGGCCACCCACCTACCAGATGGTCAGACTTCTTCGTCAAGATCATGAACGATCGGTTTGAGGCCCTTCATGTTCCCGGAGCGAACAGATGCCATTGGGCTACACTAGCATGCGACAGGGACAAATGGAGACGTTACTGGCGCCCGCTCAAGCAAATCGCCGACTAACGGGAAGTTAAGTGATTAAGTGAATGAATTTTGGAGACTAATCAGAGACTCTGTTAGTAAAATGGGGAATGGAGATAAAGTAGAGATAAGAAAATAGGCTCTTGAATTGCATATTCCTGGACTTGAGCCACATCCTACAACTGTGTGTTTCTGCAAATTGCTAGAGCTCACCAACTTCCACCCGGCAATCAGGTTCGTGATGCTCTCTGTTGAGGGCTGTTGTGAGGTCACAGGTGACAATGTGTCATCAAGTGTCTGCTCCATATCAGCTGCCCCATAGATGCTCTAGATGTCATCAAGACTTTGCCAGGTCCTATTCTTGCTTCTTGCTAAATCACCCTTCAATAGCTCTTCTGCTTATTCAGCATACTGGCAGTTGGTGTGTGGAAACATATGACGACACGGAGAAAACTAAGATGACATAACAGGATTAATCCTCATTATATTTGTCAGTCATAAAGTTTTAAAATAGCTGTGAAAATCAGGGTGTCAGAATCCTAGACATTTGCAAACTCTGACAAGTTATATCTGCCCCTGGGGGACAGAGAGATAATACAATGAGTAGGGTGCTTGCCATGTATGTGGCTGACTCTGGTTAGATCCCTGGCACTCTGTGTGGTACTGGAGCTGGCCAGGAATGATCCTGGAGTACAGAACCAGAAGTAACCCCTGAGCATAGTCAGGTACACCAAAAAAGAAAAGATTATACCTCTCTAGAGATGAGGAAACTCTGGACCTTATACATACATACATACATACATACATACATAGTTCAAACAGGTTTAAACATACAGATTCAAACAGGAGGCTCTAAACATTCCCCCAGTGGGCTATAACTGAGAGGAGTTAGAGACAGAGTGACAGAGAATGGGCTAGTGAGACTCACTTTTCTCTCTTGGTTGACTGGAAGAGTCTGAAGATCTCCAGCACTCAGAAGATGATGCAGTGGGGAAGCAAATCTTGCCTTCAAAGAAGAGAAAATGGGGTGGTAAAAGCAGCCAAGGTAATCTATTTGAAAGTACAGAACCAGAAGTAACCCCTGAGCATAGTCAGGTACACCAAAAAAGAAAAGATTATACCTCTCTAGAGATGAGGAAACTCTGGACCTTATACATACATACATACATACATACATACATAGTTCAAACAGGTTTAAACATACAGATTCAAACAGGAGGCTCTAAACATTCCCCCAGTGGGCTATAACTGAGAGGAGTTAGAGACAGAGTGACAGAGAATGGGCTAGTGAGACTCACTTTTCTCTCTTGGTTGACTGGAAGAGTCTGAAGATCTCCAGCACTCAGAAGATGATGCAGTGGGGAAGCAAATCTTGCCTTCAAAGAAGAGAAAATGGGGTGGTAAAAGCAGCCAAGGTAATCTATTTGAAAAGTTATTTGTGTAATCTCCAAGCAGCTAGGGAATCCTGGTGGCTCTCTCTCACCGCCTGTGTTCAGTGGTCTCGGGCCACTTACCCAGCCGGGATGGACAGCTGGGTGGATAAAGGAGGAGTCGAGGGCCAGGCTGGTTGGTGATCAGTTGCTGTTTATTCCATTCTCCCCACATGCCTGTTCCAATCTCACTAAGCTATCATTTCATTCCTATCTCCTTCTGTCTCTCCCGTTCATCTCTCTGCGCTGCCAATTCCCTGCCCTTGTCTCTCCCTAGTCTCTCTCCAACTCCCCGAATTGGGGGTAGCCGCTGGAGCGATAGCACAGCGGTAGGGCGTTTGCCTTGCTTCAGTCAACATGGCCGACCCGAGTTCGATTCCTCCACCCCTCTCGGAGAGCCCGGCAAGCTACCAAGAGTATCTCGCCCGCACGGCAGAGCCTGGCAAGCTCCCCGTGACGTATTCGATATGCCAGACACAGTAACAACATAGTCTCCAATGGAGACGTTACTGGGCCCGCTCGAGCAAATCGATGATCAACGGGAGGGCCTTTAGCTTTTACCTTACCACACCCCATCTGGTAGCACAATTAACATATGAAAGTCCTTAAGCTCAAGGGCAAAATACCACTTAGGGGTGTTTCTCCTCTCCTTAGTCCAACAACTTAATCACGGTCATGGTCCTCCAGTTATTCATTGATTTGCTCAAGCGGGCCCAGTAATGTCTCCATCATGAAACTTGTTGTTACTGTGTTTGGAGTATTAAATACATGGGTAGCTTGCCAGGCTTTGCCATGCGGGCAAGATACTCCCAGTAGCTTGCCGGACTCTCTGAGAGGGGCGGAGGAATTGAACCTGGCTCAGCCGGCCCACTGTGCTCAAGGCAAATGCCCTACCGCTGTGCTATCACTCCAGCTAACAACTTAATAAACAACTTAATTCTACTTCTTAATATTAGTTATTTTGTATGGACACAATAAGAGATACATTAAACTTGTAGGGTGGCTCTCCTGGGGACATCTTGCTATAAATCTCAGACTACAGTGCTCAGGTCAGATTAATTTCTCCTAACCCTAGCAGGGTCCTATCTAGTTGTTACTTTTTGGATCATGACACAATTTGTCCATGACCATGCTCTTAACTTATAGTTAATATTATGGCATCTTGGCCTGGCCCATTTCAATGCCAGGGTAGCTCACAGCTTTACCTGGGTCCATCCAGTCCCTTGTTGGGACCCTGCTTTTGGGGTGCTAGGAAGTAAGAGCAACAGAGGCTTAAGTCGAGAGAACAGATGCCCAGGAGTGAATACCATTCAGAGTCAATTAACTTCCAAGTTACGAAAGCATAGCATTAACTGTTTTCCTGTGTCTATACTGAAAAAGACATTGCTCTGAATTAACTATACAAAGGACTTAAGGAGAAGAGAAAAGCTACATTTACAAGTTAACAGAGTCTGATTAGGAGATAAAGGTGATTGACAGGGTTGGGGAAGCAGAGCATAAAGAAAGAGCTTACAAATAAATACAGAGGAATGGGAGCACTGTGATGGAAGTAACCCAATAAACCTAAGCTCCCTGTGGCAAGGCAGAAGGGACAAACCAATGTTATCCTACAGTTGTTGAGGGAATCAAGTGGCTAGGCCTAAATGTCAAGAGGCTCAGCAGTGCAGGAAACCCTAAGTATGAATTAGAGAAAGTGCAGGTTCATGGAAGGGAACTGAGAGCCGTAAGTGAAAACAGATTTGGGTTCACTGGTCCAGAAGTGTCTCAGTGACAACTACATTCTTGGGCTTCAAAAACAGTAAATTGCTTGAGGTCATCTGTCCTCTACCAGCTTTTGCAAGCATGCATAGTCATCACCGGTTTACACTATGGATTTTGGTGTAATATAGGTATGTCTCCCCAAGTCTATCATTAATGTCTCAGTGCCCTAACAGTTATAAAGACTGTTATAAAGACCTTCCATATCCTTCACACCCCTCCTCATCCCCATGACACTCCCCCACTCTTCCCTCTAGTATGCATTACAGTTTTCAGAGTCTAAGTGTTCCTTTTGGCATATTTTGCCAATTAATTTGCTTTGATTATTTATACTCCACCAGTGAGTGAAACCATGATTGTCTTTCACTTCCTGACTGATCTCATTCAACATAATTGCTATGTGGATGCAAAAGATACAACTTCGTCTTTTTTTTGAAATAGCAGAGTTTAGTAATCCCACGTTTTTTTTTCATTCAGTCATGTGTCAATAGCCCTTTAGTTGGAGGCTGCGTCTTGTCTATTGTTAATAGAGCTGCTCTGATCTGGGGCTGCAACTACACTTTGAGTGAGGCTTTTGCAACCTTTAGGTAAATGCCTGAATTTGCAGGTTGTGTAATAGTTTCATTTTCAGTTTTGTTTGTGAAGGAATGTTGATGGAGACCTATGGAAATTGCAACATCTTTGGGCATCGGTTTGCAAATGATTGAGATTATTAACACATCCTAAAGCTAGAAGGACTGTGAATGGGCTCATAGAAAGCCTGAAAGGACACCAAGCTCTCACCTCTGTCTGGCCGCCAGGCACCGAGCAAGCAGGCAGTGAAGACTAAAGTGAGGTTATAACTGATTAAAACTAAGGTGAAGTCATAACTCACTAAGGTGAGGTTATACCTGATGCTAAAGCTACGTTCCAGCACACACTCACAGGCAGAGCACTCTCCTGGCCTTTGCTAGGCCCTGACTTTGGTCCCCAGCCAGCCTGGTCCACCAAGCACCAATGAGTGTTCCTGTCCCTAGTGGCCTCTGAGTACTACCAGACCTGAGAATCCAACTATCAGTCTGAACTGTGGGACCAACTACTGCTGTGTGTGGCCTCAGGTTTCCAGAGCGCTTGTGTGCGTGGCCCCTATTGAATGAACAACAACAAAAGAAATTTTAAAACAGTCAAAGAGGAGGGAATTTAAATGGTGCATTTAGGAACAGAAAAAGATCAGGGCTGGAGTGATTTTTCAGCGGGTAGGACACTTGCCTTGCACGTGACTGACCTGTATTTGATCCCTGGCATCCCATAGAGTCCCCAGAGCACTGCCAGGAGTAATTCCTGAGTGCAGAGCCAGGAGTAGCCCCTGAGCATCGCTGGGTGTGACCCCCCTCTCCCCCCCAAAAAAAGAAACAAGAGAAGGTATAGAGGAAAAGAAGAACCCCCTAAGCCCAGAAAAGTAAGGAAAAAAAGGTGGATTTAAGTCCTATCTTATGAGTAATATATTAAATGTAAATGAATTGAGTTCTCCAATTGTGAGGCTAGATTTGGCAAAGATGGATGAGGAAAATGAGCAAGCTCCTAACAGAAAATACACAAAGAAAATAAGCAAATGCCTAAAGGGTGCATGGGCAGAAGTTGAGCACCATCAGTCATGGGAGTCACGCAAATCCAAACCAAAGAACAGGTGTTCCTGCCACACAAGTCCACATAAGGCCACTCTCTGGCTGGGTGGGCACTGGCCAGAGTGCAGAGGAACCACACACACTGCTGCTAAGAATGTACAATGGCACCATCAGGGCAGAAAAGAGTGACAGTTTCTCTCAAATGAGACTCAGAGTGGCCCTATCACTCCACAATTCTCTTGCGGGCACTTCTTTCAGAGAATTGGAAATGTTCACACAAGAACTGGTACAGACATATTTCTAGCTACAAAATTCATAATAACCTCAAAAGAGGCTCAACCCCAACTTCATCACCTGATGAATAATAATCTACATGACCATCCATGTAGTAATGCAGCAGGAGGGTGCTTGCCTTTGTGTTCAATTCCCAGCATCCCAGATGCTCCCCAGCCCAAGCCCTGCCAGGTGTGATTTCTGAGCACAGAGCCAGGATGCAGTCCTGAGCACTGCTATATGTGACCCCAAACAAAACAAAACAAAACAAGTCCATACAGTGAACCCAACTCAGCTAGGAAGGGAGTACGGACTCACAGATGCTGCCTTGGAACCAGCAGTACTACGGGACAGAGACTCAACACAAGCAACCCGTGGAACGTGCAGAAGAGGCAAATCTATAGAGAAAGAACTTAGGTTAGTGGATGCCAGGAACGGGGAACAGGCAGAGGCAGGCTCATGGATATGGGGTTATATTTCAAAGTGATGATACATTCTGGATTAAAATTGAAATGAGAGTTGAACAATGTTTCAAGTACTAAAACCATTTAGTTGGATAGTTTATTTATTTGTGGGGGGGGGGGTGTGGGCTATACCTATAGTGCTTGGTTACTCCCTTCTCTGTGCTCTGGAGTCACTCCCAGCACTGTTGGGGACCATTTGGTGCTAGAGAATAAACCAGGTCAGCACGTGCAAGGCAAGTGCCACAACAAATGAGCTATTTTTCCAGTCTAGGTTGCACAGTCTAAAGGATGAATATTATGGAGTGATAGCTATCTCAATCTTTTAAAATTAGATAATAATATATGTAGATTCCCTGAGTGCTTCTGCCCCTGCCCCTAGCTGTCCTTGCCGGGGCCCCTTGGAGGGGAGCGGGTTCAGTTTCCTTCCCCGCCCCGACCAGGGCTCCAGCAGCCGAAGACCTCCAGAACCAGCCACCACCATGCTGAGACCACTCTCCACACGCATGAAGGTACTGGCAGAGGAACAAAGGCATGCGGGTCCCGGGGCTGAGATCTCCAAGCCTGCTTGGATCGGGGCTGAGCATCCTCCACCCAGATCCTCCATATTCCAGTAGGCAGGGGTCACACCCACCAACTGGCCCCCTGGAGCCATGTAATCCCATCAACGGCCAAGACCCAGAGACTATAAAACCCAGTTCCCAGAAACGCACAGCCACATTCGCGGCCGTGTGACATCTTATTATCTTATTCTTACTTTGGACAAATTGGTGGTTACTGAATGTAACCTGCCCACACGGCAGAGTCTGGCAAACTCCCCGTGGCGTACCCAATATGCCAAAACACCAGTAACAATGATGGGTCTCATTCTCCTAACCCTGAAAGAGCCTTGAATATGGCACTTTTTAAAAAATCTCAGGCAGGGCTAGGATGAAGGAGACGTTACTGGGGCCTGCTCGAGGCAATCAACGAACAACAGTATGGTTGTGATCGTGATCGTGATCGTAGATTGCCTGAGTGCTTCCTGGTGTATAAATGATGTTCAGTGAATGTTTCTTTCTTTTCTCCCGCCCTTGTGTGCCTGAACACACCTATCCAGACATAGAGATGTCTCAAATCTTGCAAACAGTATCAATTTATTGGACTGGAATCAAGTTTAATCTCTGTTGCCTGAAAGCCTCGTCTTGCTTTGGCCTATGACTCCCTTTGGTGATATAAACACAAATCTCAGACTACCAGAGCTAGAAATCAGAGATTTCCAGAGACACTGGGGCTTTTCTCTCTCCCTAAATTTGCATGTTGGAGGGTGACAGCCTCCAGACAAAGCAGACATGCCAAGACCCGGACCAGACCCTCCAGTGCCTACCGAGCCTCCTTTTTTGCCTCCTCATGGGCTTTATCCAGAGGTGAAATGTCCTGGTCCAGGTGTGGCACCCTGGAAGGCCCAGGGAAATCTACATTTTGAGAAACTTCTGTACAGTAGTCCCAACAGGGGTGGGAATATAAGAGAAATCCCCCACTGGAATAGCAGATAGACAGACTCCAGTTCCATGGAAGAAGAGGAAGCAGCAAGCAGCCCGGTTGTGGTTGTTGGGTCTCAGCCAGCCTGACCTCTCCAGGAAGAGTGCAGATGGAAAGAAAGAGCCCACGATATCAGAATGTGAAAAGGGAAATTCCCCCCGCAGAAGTGACTGTACTCAAGAGGCATTTTCTGCTTTCTGAGTGGGTGTGAGCACGGGGGAGGAATCCAAGGGAAGGAGGAAAGAGGAGACCAGGGAGGAGCTCCTTAAGGTGGGGACAGGTATTGGCATTCTCCCTGGCACAACCCTTTGACACTAGAGGCCGATGGGGGTCTAAGGTGAGAGTTGACCTCAGGTGGGAAATTCTGGTTGCTGCGGTAGGAACCCCACCACCTCCGAGAGGGGCACGCGAGGTGCCAAGGAGCCACTTCCACCAGCCTGGCCCCTCAACTCCCACATGTGGTCGCTGCATGGCCAGTAAAACAGGGCCCAGCCCTGAGCTCTTCCTGACATGCAGAAGCTGACTGGGCTGAGGGTCACAGCTGGGGTACAGGAGAAGGAGAAAGGAGAAGTGGTGGGGGGTGACGAAGCTCTGACTCCCCCGAGGAGTGGAAAAGCCACAGCCCTCTCCTGAGGACCTTCTACTTCCTGCTGGATGTGTGTGTATATTGGGGCGGGGCGTCCCTCTTCAGGCCAGAGAAAGTCAGGGCCACCACCCCCGGAAGGTGTCACAATGCTGATGGCTTTGTGGGGAGAGTGAAGCGTGGGGTATGAAGGAGATAGGAGGAGCACATGGCAAAGGGAAGGGTTCTGCTTGCCTCCTTGGCATGTGGGCTGGGTGGCTGGGTCAGTTTACAGTTTCAACTGGTAGTGTCCACAGTTGGATTGTAGCAAGGTCTGGGTCAGCAGGCTCCAAAAGACTTGGATGCAGTGACCAGCACAAGGGCCAGGTCAGGAGGAGGGACACCACCGAAGGCCTGATCCAGGTGTTAATGCTGGGAGAAGGGCACATAGTTGAGCTGGTCTGTGCATCAGGGGTCCAGAGGTGGATGTGTGGATGTGTTCAGTACAGATGTGTGTGTGTGTGTGTGTGTGTTGGGGTGGGAGGTTGTTGTGTGAACGTTCGTTCAGTTGGGAGCGTTGAGACAAGGAATGCGAGAGAAATTATTTCATGGAGAGCCACTGGACTCTCTGATCCTGTGACAAAAAGGCAGAGTGTCCTGGGGTCTCCTTTTATTGATCATTGTACCTCTAAAGGGAGCAATGCAGTGACGTCATCAAAAGAAGTTACAGAAAGAACATTGAGGCAGGCATGACATGTATTGTTTCCTTGCCTCTGCAGGCCAGTGGATTTAGACCTACAGAAAAAGAAACCTTTTTTGGGCTACAAAACCGAAACCTTTCTTGGGCTACAAGCACTTGGGTTTGCATCCCAAAGACTAGGCTGGGCTAGAGCCTGGAATCTAAATCCCAAAGACAAGCTCGGCAAGTATCTGAAATTTGCATCCCGAAGACTAGCCTGGGCTTCAGCCTGGAATCTACCAGTCAAAGATCAGGCCTGGCTAGCACCTGAGATCTGCATGTCTAAGATCAGCCAGGCTTCTGTGAGAAAAGGAAAACTGCCTCTTTCAATCTACTGAAATTTATGAAATTATTTACTGAAGGCAGCTTAAAGGGAAAAATGTTCAGCTTCATCCAAACCACAAATCTCGCCCATTTTCATGGGTCCCTATGTTCCTGCCCGTTTGCGGGTCAGGCTACATGAGCTCATCCTGACGGCTCAGTCCAGTCCTAACAGGAGGTTGCTTGGGAATGAAGAAGGACTGGGAAGGTGAGGGGCCAGAGAGGGACGATAAGAGCCAGAGAGGGGACAGAGTGCTGGAGAGGGGGACTAAGGAAAGGATGATGAGAGGTGGGGTGACCAGCCATTTGGAGGAGCACAGTGACCAGAATAACAGGAGCTGGAAGAAGGGGAGGCTGGGGTGTGACCTCCTGTAGGGTGCTCCAAACTCTCATACCTGGAGCCCACCACTTGGGCTCCTTCTCCTCCCCCAAGTCTCCCCCGTTCAGCAGCCTTTCCTGGCCCAGTCTGCAGTATGTGGACTGATTTCTGGGTGTGACCCCACCCTGCCCCCACCCCGCCCCCACCCCGCCTGTGGCTGCAGTGGGCCAGGCTGAGCAGAGCACAGCTGCAAGAGGTCATGCTGGGGCCACTGGGCTTTAACCCCACATTCTCCCTCTCCACAGCTGCCTATGGAATGCCGGGCGTGGAGGAGCATGTCTAAGAAGAAGGGGCTCTGTGCGGAGAGTGACCTCAGTGGACCATGCTGCAGAGTCTTCCCTGCAGTGCTTGGAGGACCATATGAAATGCCGGGAATCAAACCCAGGTTGGCCACATGCAAGGCAAATCCCCTACCCGCTGTGCTATCACTCCAGCCCCAGTCTTGCAACTTCGAATGTATGAGTCCAGAGCTGGGTGTGTGAGGTGCACTACGGATGGGGGTATGAGTGGGAGGCATCTCTTCAATCTCTTCAGTGCTTCTGTGCCCTGGTTGACCTTGGTTCCAATCCCCTCTCTGGGGACAATGCTTATCACCTGGCCCCACTCCCACTTCATCTCTTGCAGAGACAGAACTCATGGGGGTTTGAGAATTGCCTTGTGAGCCCCTGGCCGGCAGCTCAGATAGAACTGTGCTCCCTTGGGGAGATCCTCAGGGGCTGGGCCCACTGTGAAAACAAGCTCAGCAGGTGGCCACATCTCCACTGCACCAAGGTCCAAGGCATTTCCAGAGGAGCTGCTGCTGCTTCCCTGGGACCCCCTCTCCCCACCACACACACACATGCCTCCCAGCCCCTGGACCTCAGGAATGGTAGGAGGAAGCCCTATCCCCTCACTTTCGGGGAAGAGTTAAAGATGCCTAGCCTCAGAGTAATGCTGGCTCACTCTGACAGCATCTGTCCCCCAGAGTGTGGGGCCACCCTGGCTTCCACCAATCAGCCCAGGAGACACCACCACCACCACCACCACCACCCCTGCTGAGATAGTCTCTGCATTTATCAGCCAGGGACAGTCCATTAAAGTCCTGGGCCTCAAGTCTCCAAGCATTGCTTGAGATTTTTGGCATCCTTTGTGTGTTGGGGAGAGAGTTGTAAGATACTTTCATCCACCCTTCATGTCCCCAGACTTGCCAGATGTCCTAGGCCTGGAAAAATAGCTCCTGACTTAGCCCAGGTGAATTCTGCTCTCTCATTGCTATCAAGACAAGCTAGCAGAGTGGTTAGGGTAGGGAGCTTTGGGTGGCCTCAAACTTGGGCTTGTGGGTTCAAACCCCAGCCTGGCTGGGTTTAGGTGGGTAAGCCACCTAAACCTCAGAGGCTCCCTTGGGCTCATGTCTCTGGTTTCACTCATCTAGGAAACAGATCATGACACATCAGGAGGGGGTGAGAGGCTGTAGTCCATGCTAAGGGCTTGATTCTTGTCTTTTTCCTGCCACCACAGATTCTCCCCGCACCCTCTCGCCCCCCACTCCTTCCATCACTCCACACCTTCTCTGCCCCTCCCTGCCACTCCCCTTCCTCATGCCTACACTGACTCTGAGCATCATTAGACATCAGATACCCACTTGAATGAGCCAGAAATGAGTAAAAAAAAAAAAAGGTTTTTTTTCAACAACTTGATGGTATTTCCCTATTTGGAATGTTATGTGGGTTTGGGAGAGGGATTGGGTCAGACCTGGAGATGCTCGATGGGGCTCACTTCTGACTCTGTGCTTAGGGGTCACCCCTGGCAAGGCTCAGATGTATGGTGCTGGAGATCAAGCCTAGAGTTTTCAGGATTCAGGCAAGCATCTTTTTTTTTTAATTTTTTATTACTGAATCACCATGAGGTACAGTTACAGACTTAAAAACTTTCATGCGTGTGTTTCAGTTATACAATGCTCGAGTACCCATCCCTCCACCAGTGCCCATTCTCTACCACTGATGATCCCAGTATACCCCCCCCCCCACCTCGCCTCTGTGGCAGGGCATCCCCTTTTGTTCTCTTGTTGGGGTCAGGAGTCCCCTGGCCCTGGGAGGAGCGGAGAGACTAGACAGACACAAATCCTGCAGGAGTACAAATGGGGTTTATTTAGACCAGCATGCTGGGGCTCCACAGCATACCCCAGAGTGGGCAGTGGCTGAGAGCCCTGAGCTTCTTCAAAGGGGGTCTTATATAGGCCTTCATCAACCGTTACAGCAGAGCCCGCACATTTCATAGCCAATAGGTTTGTAATAACCCATACTTTCCTGACCAATCCAATTAAGGTTACATCACTTCTTAGCCTATAGTTTAAAGATCAGCATTTTGCATCAGTGCTTAGAAACTGACAGGTTTTTAGGGCAGTCCTGGGTCTTGCAACATGGGTCTTGTGAGAGACATCCAGTTATCTGGTCTGACCCCAACCCTTCGAGTACCTGTATCTGAATTCCTTGCTCAGGGGCAGAAAAACCAGTTATTTTGCAGTGCAGGTTCCTATTAAGCTAAGCTAAATTAATTCTGGTGGTAGTCCATTTTGGGCCTGTCCCTCACACTCTCTCTCCTTTTGGGTGTTGTGGTTTGCAATAGAGGTGTTGAGTTGCTATTGTGTTCGATCTATAGTCTTCTTTTAGCTTGCATCTCCCATCCCAAGTGGGTCGTCCAACCACACTGTTACTTGGTGTTCCCTTCTCTATCTGAGCTGCATTTTCCTCCAGCATATGAGGCCAACTTTCAAGTCATGGAGCAAACCTCCTGGTACTTATCTCTACTATTCCTGGGTGCTAGTCTCCCATTCTGTTACTTTATATTCCACAGATGAGTGCAATCTTTCTATGTTCAAGCATCTTAATCCCCATACCATCCCTTCAGCTCCTGGACTATTGTGCTTAATAGAGAATGGTACTCCATCACGGTCCATGGTCCTCCCATTGTTCATCGATTTTCTCGAGTGGGCCCAGTAAAGTATCCATCGTGAGACTTGTTGTTACTGTGTTTGGCATAACGAATACGTCACGGGAAGCTTGCCAGGCTTTGCCGTGCGGGCGAGATATTCTCGGTAGCTTGCCGAGCTCTCCGAGTGGGGTGGAGGAATCCAACCCGGGTCGGCCATGTTGGCTGCATGCAAGGCAAACACCCTACCCGCTGTGCTATCACTCCAGCCCCATATACAAATAAATAAATAACAAATTAAAAAACCTCCACTGAAAGCTTTCCCTACCCTCTAGCTCTAGCCTTCTGTCCACCCATGTCCCCGAGAGCCCCCTCTGGTCTCAATGCCTATATATATATCCTTCCAAGCCAAGGATATGGGCTGTCCCTTCCTCCTACTTTTCAAGTCTTGCTCCCAAAGGCTCAAGTGTATGAGCCCTTTGTCCAGAATGTGCCCCCGTGGCAGGCAGAGATGAGCACAATCCACGTGGGGAGGAGTCCCGTGTAGAATCCTCTCTCTGGGGCTTTTAGGTTTTGCCTATAGTAGCACAGGCTCCTCCACTCAGCAGACACCAAGTAGGCAAAGTTGCCTGGCCTAGACAGGCAAAAATTTTAGGAGTCTCTGAAGGGTGGGGAAGGAGGGTAGCCACATCAGGAAACCCCGCACGTTCCCAGATCCCCGAGAAAGCATGGAGGAGGAAGAAGCTCAAGTGACTTGGCATTTGGGTAGTGCCAGGAGAAAGGAGTGACCCACTCTCCACAGCCATCAGCCTCCCCAACTCTCACCAGGGCTTGTAAGGTGGGCACTGAGTACATAATGCTGGAAGTCAGGCTCAGAGGTCAGACCCACAGGCAGGCTTTTACAGGAAAAGAACAGGCAGAAATGTTGGGTTGCAGACCAGGGTCACCAATATAAACAGTCAAATCCCCTCTTGGGCAAGCTCCATGTTCTTTGAGAATGTAAACAAAGGAAGGGTTAGGCTTTTATCACTAACCCTTTTATTCCACATGCTGTTCTTAGCTTCAGGCTTTGAGCCAGGACAGCTGTCCTTATATAATATTGATCTTTGGCCCAGTATCAGGAGCACACATGCTAAGCAGCTAGAACGAAGCTTCAGAGGGCCCTAGTTTAATATTAGGTTCATCTGTTGATCTTCTGGATCTGTAGGTTTGAACACTGTCTGTCACTGTCCTCCCATTGTTCATCAATTTGCTCGAGCGGGCCCAGTAACTTCTCCATTGTGAGACATTTTGTTACTGTGTTTGGCATATTGAATACTCTTGGTAGCTTGCCAGGCTCTCCGAGAGGGGTGGAGGAATCGAACCCGGCTTGGCCGGGCTGGCTGTGCGCAAGGCAAACGCCCTATCACTGTGTGAGGTTTGGACACTATTCTGTGGAAAGAAGGTTCAATCTCAACCCCCATCTCTTACTACTCCCAGGGAATGAAAGAAAAAGAAAACTTACTCTCCGCGTAGTCAATTGTTTATCTTCAGAATAAAGACAATTGTGCCCATAGTACAGAGTTGAAGGTGATAGGAGATAAAGGCTTAAATACAGGGAACAGCTCCTGGGATGTAGGTATTCCTACCATTTAAATCTCTCTCTTCTTTTTGCTTGTTATATTAGGATGTTATGGCAGTTAAAGTAAAGTCAGCTGGATCTCCAGACTAGGTAAAATGAAATAAACTTCATTTTATTTAAAAATAAAGTCAATATATAAATGTCAGGAAATCCTATGTGTTCATTCCAAGATTTGGATTAATGGTATATTATGTAACTAGCTACTAATATATGATGCTAATAATAGTAATATTAAGATATTTCAGAAAGATAGAGAAGATAATTTTAATTTAATATTAATAAGTCCTATAAATGCATATCACATAACCATTAACTCCACAATAGTAAAGTTTGATGAAAATGCACTTATATACCTGAATATCAAATACTTAAATTGTATCATCCTATTAACTTTGTCTTTTTCAGAAAACATTAAGAAATGTTCTTTTTCAGGTTAAGAAATCAGTTTCTAGGGATGGAACAATAGCACAATGGGTAGGGCATTTGCTTTGCATGGGGGCTGATCCGGGTTCAATCTCTAGCATCCCATATGGTCCTCCAAGCATTGCCAGGAGTAATTCCTGAGTGCATGAGCCAGGAGTAACCCCCGTGCATCACCGGGTGAGACCCAAAAAAGCAAAAAAAAAAAAAAAAAAAAAAAAAGAAGAAAGAAAAAGAAATTAATTTCTGTTGTGCTTATTTTAGATGGTATTATAGTTGACACAGTCCCAAAACATGATTACTTCTCCCTAAGATTTAAATTTTATAAGGAAAACATTTATCTTCAGATAAAACAAATTATTTTAATATGGTTTTTAAATTTATTAATAAGCATTATTCCATTATAGTGCTGGAGCGATAGCACGCGACCGACCTGGATTCCATTTTTCTGCCCCTCTCAGAGAGCCTGGCAAGCTACCAAGAGTATGCCGCCCTCATGGCAGAACCTGGCAAGCTCCCCGTGGTGTATTCAATATGCCAAAAACAGTAACAAGAAGTCTCACAATGGATACGTTACTGGTGCACGCTTGAGCAAAATCGATGAACAAATGGAGGACAGTGCTACAGTGCAGTGCTTCTGCCTGTCAGATTGGCAGAGATAGTGGCGAGTAGGCAAAAGTCATACAAATAGGAACAAGAGCCTAAAGCGTTAGTTGAAGGTTGGCATGAGTCTGCTGCCACCTGCTGGATTGAATAGAAATGGAATCTTCCAAGTCCTCTGGTGCCACCTCCTGGTTTGTTCCAGAAATGCTTAACTTGAGACTTGCCCGGTACTCTTGCCCGGTGAGCCACAGTGGAAAGGAGACAGAAACATTTGTGTCGGTTAATGATATGCACAGGACCTAAGAGGTAACCAGGGGAACAGTATACAAAGTCTCCAATGGAGATGTTACTGGGCCCGCTCGAGCAAATTTACAGTTAAACACAGAAAAATGGATGCATTTTAAGACTACATCTGGATGAATTTGGCAAACGTATATACCCATAGAACCACTCTTCCAAAGTCCACAGCATTTTCTTTGACCCAGAAAGCTTTTTCAAATGGCACATTAAATCTATCCCACTTCCCTTAAATATCAATCAATTCCCCATATGATCTCCCTAGAATTCAGTCTTATCCTTTTAATTTTTTTATCTTTGGTTTTGGGGACACCCACCAGGTGATGCTCAGGACTTACTCCTGGCTCTGCACAAGAATTACTCCTGGTGAGGATCAGCTCAGGGAACTACATGGGGTGCCAGGGATCAAGAGATTAAGATTAAGAAAAATGGGATCAAGAGATTAAGACAAATGCCCTACTCTCTGTACTATCTCTCTGCCCTCCCCAGACCCCTCTCACCCCAGTTTAATCTTTTTCAGAACTTTCTAAAAAGAGATTGGTACAATAAATGCCTCCCTTTTTGATTTGGTTTCTCTTACACAGGAACATGTGTGTATGGGTGGGGGTTATTTATATGCTTATAGGGGGGGCAAACTCAGTGGTGCTCAGGGCTTACTCCTGGGTCTGCATTCAGGTATCACTCCTGATGGGGCTCAGCGACCTTATGGGGAACCAGGGATCAAACACAGGTTGACCTCATTCAAGGCAAGTGCTCTACCTGCTGTGTCATCACTCTGTCTCTTAGCACCATGTTTTTTGAGATTCGTTTTTTTTTTTTATGTACTGGTTTATTTCCTTTTAGTATTAAAGATATTCAAGTGTCTAAATATATCCCAATGTGTCCATGTACTCTCTTGGTGATAGACAATCACGATCACGATCATCCTGTTGTCGTCGATTGCCTCGAGCAGACCCCAGTAACGTCTCTTTCGTCCTAGCTCTGAGATTTTAAAAAGTGCCCTATTCAAGGCTTTTTCAGGGTTAGGAGAATGAGACCTATCATTGTTACTGGTATTTGGCATATTGGGTACGCCATGGGGAGTTTGCCAGACTCTGCCGTGTGGGAAGGTTACATTCGGTAGACTGCCAGGTTGTCCAAAGTAAAAATAAGATAATAAGATGTCACGGCCATGAATGCAGGTTTTATAGCTGGGTTTTATAGTCTCTGGGTCTTTGCCATTGATGGGATTACATGGCGCCAGGGGGTCAGTTGATGGGTGTGACCCCTGCTTACTGGAAGGTGGAGGATCTGAGTGGAGGATCTTCAGCCCTAATCCGAGCAGGCTTGGAGATCCCAGCCCCGGGACCCGCATGCCTTTATTCCTCTGCCAGTACCTTCATGTGTGTGGAGAGTGGTCTCAGCATGGTTTTGGCTGGTTCTGGAGGTCTTCGGCTGCCGGAGCTCTTCTGGAGCAGGGAGGGAAACTCAACCCACCCCCCTGCAAGGGGCCCCAACGAAGACAGCCAGGCGTGGGGGCAGGAGACTCTGGTGATAGACATTGGGTGTTATATAATGTCTATCATTATACAACATACATGTTGCGTATGTGTGCATAAGACTGCAGAGACATTTGTGTCAAACCACTGTGTGGTCAAACGTTTTCATTTATCTTGGGAAATTTTCTGGAAATAAGATTGCTGAGTCATAGAGTGCTGCTTGTTTAACTTTATGAGAAACAATAACTTCTGGAGCAGAAAGAAACTTGTAATATAATTATTTGATTTTATGCTCCCAGTATGAGAATTCTAGCTGTCCATGTCCTTACCGGTTACTGGGACTCCAAGAAAGACTGTCTTAACTCCTGTACTATCACTCTACCCTCTACTCTGCATCTAATTTTTATTTGCTTATAGAATTCTTAAAAACCTTTGGTATCAAAGTCTTAGTGGAGTCATGAAATAAGCCAGCAAGTCTTTTTCCCTTGTTTTGCCTTCTGAAAGAACTTGGAATCCTGTTATACAAAGGCAGGCACTGGGAAGATTCTGAGCCCCATGGTTTAGGAAAATGACTTTCATTTTCCCATTCACAGTGTGCTCTGCCTGGTTGTGGTGACGATAGACAAAGCAATGCTGGAAAAGCTGTCCCAGGGTACATGCAGCAGATATTTTGGTAGTGTGACTACTCCTACATCACACAGGGGCCAAGAGATCTAGCTCAGGAAGATTCTGGAAGCCCTTTCTGCTCTCACACCCCTCAAGAGCTCAATGTCAACATTTCGGCAAAGCTTCAATAATGGACCCTGACTATTCTGTTCTGTGATGTCGCAGTTGCTTCACAGACAGCTCCATTGGTCTCACTTCTTTTAACAGACAAGGAAGGAAGCAAGGTTTGCTGCTGGGCTACTGTTCAAGACAACATGCTTCCATTACCATCACTCATGCACAGCCCACATTCAGGCAGAGAGCTCGAGGCATCATTGCTCCTAGTTCCATTATTCCCAGTTCTATTGCTTGAAGTTCCTTGGTCACGCTGTTTTTTCCTGTGGGATGGGGAGCGTGTGTGTATGTGTGTTGGGGCAGGGTGGTGGAGGAAGTTCCCCTTAGGAAGTACCTGTAAATGTTTCGATCTCTCTGAGTTAGCTTGTGACATCTCACCTGCTTTGTCAAACCTGCTGTGTGGCCTTCAGTTCCTAGCCTCTCTGGTCTCGGGCTCCAGATTGGCGAAAACAAACAACAAAACAAGATCTATAATCATATCCATTATTTATGGGATGCTGAGTTACATATTGGATGGAAACTGAGTTCCACACACGAGTTATTTAGTTCTCTCAAAACACCTTCAAGATAAATAGATGAGAAACCAAGTTTTAGAGAGATGAAATAATTTACTTGAGGTCAAGAAAGGTACAGATTCAGAACTGGTTCCCAGAAATAACTGAAAGTCCTTTTTACCACAAACTTGACCAAAACATATACTTATATAGCAATGGTTTAGTCTAAGTCAGTTAGACTTTATCTGACTCACACTAAACACACACACACACACACACACACACACACACACACACACAGAACTTTTTAAAGCAGCAACCAGAATTAGATATAAAAGTTGAAGAGAGGAGCAACAAGAAAAAGTAATTACACTACAGAAAAAAAATATATAGGCCAAAATTCATCCAGCTGTACACTTTAGATTGGAGAATTCTCTAGTGTATAAAATATGTACTGCTGCATTTTAAAAAAATGTAATTAGATCTAAAGGCATAATTCTCAAATACCACCTGGATCGCTTACTGGCAGAAAAATAACAATAAACTTTAGTAAAATAAATTATTCTCTCTACTTCTGCTTGTGCTTTAAATTTTAATTTTTTTCAGTGTTATAAAAGCAATACATGTTTATTATAGGAAAATTAGAAAATAGAGATGAATAAAATAAAATACAACAATTTACATCCAGATACTGGTTTGGAGGGGGGTAGAGAGTTCCAAGGGCTAATTTGCGTGTTTGACATTCCAGAAGCTCCATTGGGAGTACCCTGGCATAAAGCCAGGGGTACACCCTAGAATTGTGGGGTGTCCCCCCAAATCTAAAACCAATATCACAAGACTCTATACTCTTGCGTATTTCTTTCCATTTTTCGGTGCTTATATGCTTATTCAGATCAGCAATATAATCACATAACATCTGGAGAGTTTCCAAAAATGGGGTCTTAGCCTAAAAATTATTCTATGAACTAGTTTAAACATGAGTTTAAAGTAGTTGAATAAATAAAGAGTAATTGACATGAAGAGTTTATTATATATCAATGAATGGTCATCGAAAGTCATAGTTTAACACCAAGTTCCCTGGTGCCTTGCAATGTTATAGAAGCATCTCAGTGCCAGGTGTTAAGGGGTCAGGGACCCTTACGAAGTGGAGGGGTAGGGGAGGAGCAGGATGGAGACTGAGCAGAGGTCTGCATGGGCCAGGTCACTCAACAGAGCTGACTTGTGTTTTCAATCTCTCCAAACGTCATTTTCCACATAGATTTCATTTGAGAAGAAATCCCATTGCCAAAACCAGTTTTTTTAAAAAAGAAAAACCAAGATGTATAACATCATTCTTATGTCTGCTTAATTTCTTTTCAAAATGAAATTTTTTACTGCTTTATAATTACAAAAGTAATTTCTACCCAGTTTTAAAGATTCACACAATTGGAAAATGGGGGGGGAAAGAAAGTCAGTCCTTAATCTCATCACTTTGTACTGATGGGTTTTACTCTGTATAACCGTTCCATTCTGTACACCCGTTCTGTACTCCATTCTTTATGGAGGAATGGAAATGCATATCAGAATATACATCCTATCTCTTTTTCCTTAACACAGTCTATTTTCCCATGCCATGGAGTGGCCTTTAAAAACATGGGTTTTCACTACTCACTGTTCGTGTTATGTAAAGGACAAGTTCAATGACAAGGCTTAAGGGGAATTGGGTTGTGAGTTTAATATGTGCAATTTTAGCCTCTTGGATGTCCATGTAGACATTGTAAATGGAGCACTTTGCACATGAGCGACTCCAGAAAGCTCTTACGCCTCCTTATTCCAACCAATCCCATAAAGCAAACGGGAGTGACCAAGAACCAATGCACCATCCCCCACCCTCCCCCTCAAGGTCTGGGGAGAGTTCTGGTAACCTTTTCCGACCCAAAACAGCTTTAGTAACTTCTTCTGTTCTTAAATTTTATTTTATTTTGGAGAGGACTTCCCGGCAGTGCTGGGGGTGGGGAACACCCGGGGTGTTCATAGGAGCATGAAGTCCAGGGAATCAAACTCAGGACCTTACTCATGGTGGGCACCTGGGAGCAGGTATCTGAGTGTCCATTCTGGGGTTGACCCCCCACTCCCAGCAATATACTAGCACCAACTCCCTCCTGCAGAACCAGCATCCAGTGATGGCTTCTGATCCAGTCTCCAGAGAGAATCACTGGATTCACAGATGTGCCATAGTCTCCCTGGTGCCACGCTGGATTTCTGGGAGCCAAAGTCTCTCCCAGCACTAGCGGTTGCCTCATATTCCTCGGTTTGCCACTGTGTGTATGGGGGGGGATGGGTGGGCAGTGCCTCCAGCCCCCAGGGCCTGATTGTCCAGCCTTCCCTCAGAAGGGAGGAGAGAAGAATAAGGAGGCTCCTGACCACCCCCTCTGGGCCTGCCTTGCAAGGTGTCAGCATCTCCCTTGCCTAGGGCCCCACCTCCAAGCTATAAAGGCAGATATCAGGACCAATGCCCAGAGAGGACCCACCAGACTGGGGAACCTGGGCCTCTTAGAAGGTGCTGAGAAGCTTGACAAGCAGTTGAGTAGGAAACAGCAGGATGCCCCAACCCATGCCCTTTGTAAGTTTTAACTTGAATCAAATACAACTGTCTTTTTAACTCTGAAAACAAACAAACAAAAAGACCCCCAAAAATAAAATACCAGTGCCTTTGGACACTGATTTTTATTTAATTTTTTTTTGGGGGGGGAGTGGGGGGAGCTGGCTGTGCTCAGGGTTTATTCCTGGCTCTGTGCTTAAGGATCACTCCTGATGGATTGGGGGACTATATGGGGAAACTGGAGATTGAACCCAGGCAATTCAGTGCATGTACTCAAGGACTCTTCTATAACAGGACTCTGCCTGTTTCTCTGATTATTTTCTTCAGAATAAATCTTAGAATTGAAATAAATGATCTGGTTCAACTAGTATGGGGAGTTTAGGAATTTTTATCTATCTTGCCAAATTATCTCTCAAAAAGGAAGTTCTTGGTCAGATTCCTGTCATTTTATCTCCTCTACATTTATATTGGGTAGTATTATGAAAACATTGATTGAGATACGGAAAATGATGTCTAATTATCATCTCAATTAGTATTTCTGCAACTAATTTTGAGATTAAATAATTTTATAAATTTACTAGACATTTTTGTCTCTGTAGATATAATTTTGGGCTGGAGTGATAGCACAGCGGGTAGGGTGTTTGCCTTGCACACGGCTGACCTGGGTTTGATTCCTCCACCCCTCTCAGAGAGTCTGGCAAGCTACCGAGAGTATCTCACCCAAACAGCAAAGCCTGGCAAGCTACCCGTGACGTATTCAATATGCCAAAACAGTAACAACAAGTCTCACAATGGAGATGCTACTGGTGCCTGCTCGAGCAAATCAATGAACAATGGGAGGACAGTGCAGTGCAGTGCAGTGCTAGACATAATTTTGCTTTCTGTATATTTTTATTGGGCTGGAGTGATAGCACAGCAATAGGCATTTGCCTTGCATGTGGCTGGCCCGGCAGACCTGCGTTCTATTCCTCTGCTCTTCTCGGAGAGCCCGGTAAGCTTCGCCCACATGGCAAAGCCTGGCAAGCTACCCATGTTGTATTCAATATGCCAAACACAGTAACAAGAAGTCTCACAATGGAGATGTTACTGGGCCCACTTGATCAAATCAATGAACAACTGGAGGACAGTGCTACAGTGTAGTATATTTTTATTGGAGTACATTATTATTTATTATTTTATTATTATGTATGAAGACTTCCTCTGTAAAGGACACTGACCTTTTGTCATTACAGAAAAATGTTTCTTTCCAACTTTTAATTAAAAGTGTTTTTTACTTATAAATATATACTGAATTCGTAGTTTTTTCAACTTTGGTGAGAAAAATCTTTTCTTTTCTCATCAAGATCACCAAAGAGCCTTACCATAGCTTTTTCCTTATCATACCTTTATACTATGTTTTAGTATAAATTTCCCTTAATTCCTCTTCTTATGATCACTTAAAATAAGCTTTAGATTTTTTTTTGTTTGTTTATTTGTTTTTGGGCCACACCTGAGTGTCCTCAGGGTCGACTCCTGTCTCTGTGTTAAGTGATCAGTCCTAATGGTGCTCTGGGGATTCTATAGATCTGGGTACTTTTTGCCCCAAGTTTTGGATCTATTGAAGTACAAATATATATATATATATGTATATATGTATATAGAGAGAGAGAGACAGAGAGAGAGAGAGAGAGAGAGATGCCTGCCAGAGAGGAGGGGGGTGGGGAGAAGGTGACTTGAAGGCACGGGAGGAAAACTGGGGACACTGGTGCTGGGAAATTGCACTGGTGGAGGGATGGGTGTTGGAACATTGCATGACTGAAACACTTTCATGAACAGCTTTGTAATGCTCTATCTCATGGTGATTCAATAAAAATAAATAAAAACATGACTATAATACACACACACACACAATTACTGGTTTTTCCTTGGGCTGGGGAGATTTGATAAAAGGGCTGGAGCAAATTCTTTGACAAGTGGGAGTCCTGGATTTAGTACCTAGCTCTAAGTTCTCTGGAGCACTGCTGAGAGAAAGCCCTGAGCTTAGAACCAGGAGTAGCCCCCAAGCATGGCCCTAAACCAAAACAGAAACAGAAATAATGATTCCCACTCCCCATTTTGAAGTTAATGTAATACAAAGAATCATACTACCTTTCTGTTTTGTATCTGTCTTCTATTTGACTTTAAATGTGTTAGACTCACCAATATTATTGGATACAGTTTTATATTGTTCTTCCCATTACTATATATTTCTTTGTGTAAATGTACCGTGACTTATGTGTCATTATATTGTTGGTAGGTTCACAAGTTTGGATCTATTAGAAATAATGCTGCTATACATGTTTGAGTGTTGTAAGTTTTATATATATATATATATATATATATATATATATGTGTGTGTGTGTATATACATATACACACACATATATATGTATATATATTCAGTGTTTTCTCCTCTTTGCTAGGAGTATTGGAATTATTGGTTCATGAACTAAGTAGATAGATGACTTTTGTAGATATTGTTAAGTAATTTTCCAGAATAGCAGCCATAATTTCCAGTTGTATCATTAGTGCCTAAGAGTTCCAGTTACCCACACTCCCATCAACACTAGAATATTTTTCTCTTCTTTAGCCACGCTGATGTGAGTGGTACTGACGTAGAAAGTTCTTTTTACCTGTTAATGTATGAGTCCAAACCAATTTTTGGTAACCATTTTGGTGACTTGCCTATCCCTTCTAGTTCCCCTCTCTCCAAATATTTTGTAGGAATTCACCCTCTTTGAGATTTTTATTCATGATAATATATATATATTGGGAATCTATTATCCCATAGTCTTTTTTTTTCCTTAATCTTTGTTTGGTTTGGGGGCCACACCCAGTGGATCTCAGGGCTTACTCCTGGCTCTAAGCTTAAAATCAGTCCTGGTAGGGCTCAGGGCACCACATGCGATGCTGGTGATCAAATCCTGGTTGGCTGTGTGCAAGGCAAGTGCCCTACCTGACGTTCTATTGCTCTGGCCCCCTGCTTCTTAAACTTATCATTGTATCCATTGGTAATATCACTAGTATTTGGTGCAACAGAATGTGCTGTCTTCCTTCTTTTGTGGTTAGCATTCCTTGCAAACCATTTCCTTCTCCAATATTATAAATGTATTTTCTTAATATTAATATTAATGGTTTCAACCTTCACGTTTAAATACGCAATCTATCTGGAATTGATTTTTATGTATAATGTGAGGTGAGGGGGTTAGATAAATCCCTTTTCCATATGGATATCTAATTGACCCAGACTGTTTCTTAAGATGACTTTCTTTTTTCTGCAATGTTGGAGATGCACGCAATAAACAAGGATGCTACAATGCCACGAGCATAAATAATTTTCCACTGTGGTCAACAGCATGAATAACTCTAACAAACAGCAAGTTTATGGGAGAAGCAGTCTCAAAAAGGGAAGGCACAGTGATTCTTTGCCATGAATCAGAAAAAACATGTATGTGTAGGACTGTTGCATGATCTATTTTGTTCCATAGCCCACTGTATTTATTCTTGTGCAAATGCCACATTGTCTTAATTATTAAAACTTTAAAATAGGTGTTGGTATCTGGAAATATAAGCCCTCTTTCTTTGCCCTTTTTAAGATTGCCTTAGGGAAGGCACTAGATCCTCTTTATTTTCATATAAATTTTAGTATCAGATTATCAATTATCACACAAAGCCCTGCTGGGATTTTCTTTGAGATTGCTCTTGTCTGTTTTTGATCTTCAAAATGAACTTCATTCTGTCAAGATAAAAAAAATAAAGTCCCTTTGGAGTTTTGATTTAGACTGTATTAATCCCATAATTTAATTTGTGGTATATTGAATTCTTTTTTTACTCTTTCATGGCTGTGAATATTGATTTTCCTACCAGACCATCAACAGCTTTTGGAGACTGTCTCTACCATATAATTCTTTTGTTTTCTGCATAATTTGATGGCAACCTGTAGCCAATTCACATTTAGTGTGTGTTTCTTGAAAAGACCTCATAAACTTTTGCAAAATGACTTTATCAAAATCTTTTCTCCAATATTTCTGGGGTGGATGCTCCTTGGCTTCTGACTTAATTCTTTTGAATAAATCATCCACTTATTTATTCATTCACCTAGAGAAGCCATTAGCATAGTCTGGCTTTAAATAAATATTAACACTCTATGTTGAGCCACCTGTCAATTCTTGGGCAGACTTCATTTTCCCTGTGAAGTTTTCAGTACAGATATTGAGCACAAAACCAGCCATCTGAAATGTCACCTTTTAAAACTAGAATTGTAGAGCAGGAGTGTTTGACTCTAGCAGGAAGCCACAGGGACAGTGATCAATCCCAGGGAAGCTGATAGTTAGCTGTTACTTGAAGCATGAATAGGAGTCCTCAGCCAGTGGACAGTAGAATAGGGAAGAGGATTGAAATGGCCTGGGTGAGAGTAAACAAATTAGAAAGCATGGAAGTTATGCCATATGTAAGAAGCATGAACGGCCTAGCATGGTCAAGACGTACGGTAGAGGGGGTTAGCAGGGTCAGACTGTAACTTTGCAACTTTTGCTTTGTTCTTATTTTATGCTTGTTATTTAAGCACAGTGATTTACAAATGTGTGGAGGACAGAATCTCTGCCTTGTACTAGTCCTTTCTGTTTTTATTTGGCACTGAATATTGTTCCTGGAGCAAGACCAGGAGTGAGCCCTGAGCATAGAGCCAGGAGTAAGTGTGAGCTTGCATGGTGTGTTCCCACAAACAAACAAACAAATAAGCCAAAAAACAATGTTCCAACACTGAACTCACCACCAGTGTCTTTCTCTCCACCAATGACCCAGGATTCTGATCACACTCACTGCGGCTGGAGGTGGGGGAGGGGAGGAGGTCTAATAATTATAGATTGGGACATGTTTACAATAGCATCTACTCTTTTGGCTTCGATGTTTACAATTACCTCACCTCTACACTACCACAGTGCTTATTCTGTTTTGGAGTCACACCCAGCAGTGCTCAGGAGCTATTCCTGACTCTGTCCTTAGGAATGATCCCTGAAAGTTCTTAGGGGACCTGTGAATAGTTTTTATTTTTGGTTTTGGGGCCACCTCTGGTAGTGCTCAAGGCTTACTCTGGGTTTGTGCTCAGGGATCACTCCTGGCAGTGTTTGGGAACAATATGTTTTGCTGAGGATCAAACTCAGGTCAACTACATGCAAAGCAAGCAGCCTATCCAGAGTATTATGGTTCTAACCACTGTAAATCACTTTTGTTGTTGTTTTGGGGTCATACATGACAATGCTTAAGGGCTACTCCTAGCTCAGGAATTACTCCTGGCAGTACTTGGGAGATCATAATGGGTACTGGGGATCTAACCTGGGTTGGTCTCATGCAAGGCAAGCACTCCATCTGCTGTACTATCACTCCAGCCCCTGTAAATCACATTTTAATAGATGCAAGTGACTTTATTATTTAATATTGATATAAGAAAGAGTCACAATCAAATTTGTGTTTGAAGACTACTGCTCACCTTGCACTGGGAAAGGCAGATTGCAGGGTATAGTTTGCAGGGTACAGAGATAGTTATGAAGCTGCTATAATAATCCAGGAGGAATATTATAATTATATTGTATGTTTCAGCAGTCTAGGCTAAACACTAGAAATGGGATAGTGACTATAGTCTATCCCATAGATGAAACACACGTGATTTGATCATTAATTTGGATATATATGTGTGTGTGTGTGTGTGTGTGTGTGTGTGTGTAGGAGAGAGTATCTTGGAAAACTGGGGACTGTGTGTAGAGTATCATTGTGCTAAGTTCTCTATTGCTGTATTGAGAAACTATTCTGAAAGTTATGTCAGGATATGCCTCTGATAGACATTGTGTGAGAAACCAGCAAAATGTCCTTGGGACTGACCATCTTAATTATATTTTCATTCTGAAAATAACCATACTTTACCCTGTGCTTTTATTTTGCAGGTTATTGGGGTTTCTTTTGTCCCCTTTTCATCTGAATATTTACTGCTATTCTCCTAGAAAGAGAGATTTTATTTAAAAAAATATACACTCAAACTTAACACATTTTCTCACTACTGCTGCTCTGAAATTAGTCTGTCAGATCAGATTGGCAAGTAATCTTCAATAATTTAGCACATGCTGATCATAAAGGATGAGAAGGCCAAGTTCAAAATTGGAAAGATGATGTGCTAGCAAATCCAGGGAGTCACAGGACTATCTGGGAAGCAGTGGGAGGCAGTAAAACAGCATGGACAAAGTAAGGAATCAGATGAGCTGAGCTCAACCACTGATCAACTGTGTGATGTGGGGAATATTATTTAGCATAACCAAGTCCCACCTTACTTGACTATAAAATTCAGTATTTCTGATGATGAAAAATGTATAAATCCATAGTGATAATACAGCTGAGCATTTAAAGCAAGTCAGTGATGAAGACGAAGATTATAGCAAGAGTGATGAGTTGCGATGAGATGATGATGGTTTGATGGTGATTGTGATGATGAATGTGATGATGGTGATTGTGCTGAAGGTGAGGGTGATGATGATGATGATGGTTTGTTTGATGGTGTTGGTGGGAATGATGGTAATGATGGTGATTATGAAGAAGATGATACTGGATATGGTGATGTTTGGTGATGGTGGGTGTGATGGTGATGATGGTGACTGTCATGATAAAGGGGATAGTGGGAAAGATGGAGAGGTTGTGATGATGATAATGAAGATGATGATGGTGACAGTGATGTAATTGAGGGAATGTAGGCTTTTGCATCAGAACACCTGAGTTAGCAGAGCAGCAGCAGTGTCCAACCCTAATTCCACCCCCAAATAAAGGAAAGTATAAATCTTATCCTTAAAAAATGTTGACTAGAGCTATTTGATCTTGTTCAAATTGTATATCCTCTATAAATAAAATTTTAATTATATGTAAAATATATAATAATTTCTACCTTATACTGTTTGGGAAATGAAAGACAAGGTGAGGTTTAAATGACTAGCACTATTAATAGTAAATATTTTTAATAGTAAATGGCACATGAAAGGTGAAAAGGCAATGCTTATTTCCATCACTTAACCCAAGCTTTCTTCTCCACCCTCTTATTTCCCTATCCTCCTTCTTTTCTACATTCTCTGATGTAGTCTTACTTTAATTTTTTTTCTTTTTTGGGGTCACACCTAGCAATGCACAGGGTTTACTCCTGGCTCTGCACTCAGGAGTTACTCCTGGCGGTGCTCAGGGGACCATGTGGGATGCTGGGAATCGAACCTGGGTCTGCCGCATGCAAGGCAAATGCCCTACCCGCTGTGCTATAGCTCCAGCCCCAGTCTTACTTCAATTTTAATTCTATTTTTCCATCTTTTAATGAACTGAATGTCTAGAATTATGTATTATTATCATTTGCCTAAGTTCCCATCTACTTGCTCAGTTCATAAACAGGATTTCTTGTCTGAAGTGTCAGTTCCTCTCTTCATAGCTTGTTTCCTGGGGCTTTCATTTCATGACAAATACAGGGACAAGGGAAGTCCTCATCCTATCAGATACTTGAATCCATCTGTGTCTCCCTCCAGCTTCTCCCACCTCCATCTGACAGTCTTTGGTTAATATAATTAATAATTTGGTGGGAGTGGGTTTTTTTTTGCAGTTTCTTTGCTTCAGCAAATAATATAATATGTTATATTTTCGTTATTTTTGATGGGGCTTCAGGAATTAGAGTGGAACTCACAAGTTCTAAACCTTATTATTGAACTAGATTTATTTCTACTGTGTAACGGGCTAAAAATGAATAAGCCTTATATTCTGGCATCTCTTGTAAAAGCATCTCCTCGTCTCTAACATAGACAGACCTGTTTGGTGACCGCACTATGGCCAAATATGAGTGAAAAGCAGATTGGGCATGCCATATGGTGAGGATGGAAGGTCAGTGGCCAATAATGGAAATGTTCCCTGAAGTGCATCACAGAACTGGTGAGTCCTAGCCGTGGGGTAGGAGTTTTTCTGGAACTGCAACCTCCCATATGTTGACTAGAATGCCTCAACATCCCCAAGTTTCCCCCTGCAAAAGCTACAGAACATGCATTTATTGTTTTAATTAAAGGGGAAAATCTTGAGGGTTTCCATTGAGAAAACCAAAGCGTTGCAATGAGATTACAAACTCAGACCTGGGAAAGCTTAACCAGATTGCATTAGGATGGCACAATTAACTGGGCAGGGCTACACTGAAGGGCTAGCAGCCCCCCTCTTCCCAGCCGGGTTTCACTGGTGCCCATAGAGGAGAATTGTTCTCTTGGGTTCAAAAACCAGCCCCAAAGCTAGGTCTGTCTGTCTGTCTAACTTACAGGTCCTATAGCTTGCCAGGATGGCACAATTATTTCAGGCTTCTGTACTATGCTTGTAAAGGTTTTTTTTTTACAGGAAAAAAGGGAAGATTTATATAAAGAAAGACTCATGGAGGCTTACAGTTTTATTTTGCTTCTAGATGGATCCCATCAGACTCACTAGCCATTCTAAATGCACCTGAACAGAGAGTGGATTTAGAGATGCCTCTAACCCCTTTGCAGCTTTATTCTGCCAGCAAGATTTCTGTGCCTGAAGAACATAAAAATGCACATTCTCAGCCCCCCAAAAAAGAATTATTGCAGAATAGAGCAATCAACATTTCTTTTGAGCTGCGTACATGCACTTTACCACCAGGTCATGTCATACTTAAAGATCCTCCAACACACTGATGGCTCTGCTATGTCAATTGTGTGACCAGGAGCAAATCACATCTCCTCTCTGCTTCTGTCTTCTCTGTAAGATGAAGACACCCAACCTGGCATGTCTGTATCAAGATACATCAAAATAAGCCCTTTCAGCTGCACTCTGGGGACAGACAGAAGAAAAATCAACTCCTGATAGTAGAGTGCCCCCAGGCATCAGAGGAAGGGCTGGCTGCAGAGAGATGTGACACCTTCCTGGTGAACTTAGAATTATCTTAATGTGGTAGTTGAGAGCCCAGAAACCAGGCTCAGCTCAGAATCTTTCAAAGCTGACTTCTGGAGAGCAGAGCAAACAAGAGGTCTTTATGTTACTCCTGGAAAATGGGATTCTTTAAGATGCTTACTATGTTCAGATGCCAAAACCCTTTTGTTCTTGCAGTTGCAGCAGAGACTGACAAAGAATAAAACTCTAAGCTCATGAAAAATTCCAAAATTTAAAGTAGATTCTTGCATTTTCTTTGGCTGGGGGGGGGGGGGGGTGGGGGGTGGGAACTAGAGCTTAAACTCTGGGCCTCATACTTGCAAGCATGTACCCTGCCACCTTGGAACCACTTCCAGGCCTCAAAGTGACTCCTTCTTGAAGATAATCTGCAAGTCTGTAGGTTGAAGCAAAGGACATGAAAAAGAACAATGACTCATTTGCCCTCTAGTGTTTCACTATGCCCCTGAATGCCTGGCCCTCCAGTCTTTGGGGATGGTAAGAAAGATGATTGCAGAGTGAACACTCAGTTGGGGGGCTCTTGTCTGTGGAAGGAGGAAGTTGGATGTTATACCAAAAACAGACCTAAGGGGACTCGACTGCTTTCCACATCAGCTCTGACTCTCCATTCTTGCCTCTAACTAGGACTGCCTAGATGGGTTGGCAAACAGTCTACAGGGGTTTGGGCTATAGCTGCGTGCAGGGACCCCGGACTCTGGTGGGTAAAACATCTGGAGAGTCGCATCTCTCCCGAGTTATCTCCGGAGCTGCAACCCTTGCTTCACCACGGCTACTCTGATGCATTCCAGATGCTGTTTCTATACGCCTTGTGCTCCTGCTGCCTCAGAATAGGGAATGCCAGGGAAGGGAGATCTCCTCGCAGAGGAGACAGGGTGAGATCCGAGAGTGGAGACCCACGCATGCCCGGACATCCTGTTCCCACGAACCTCTCTCCGCTCTGTCCTGGATTCTTCCTCCATCTGTTTCTATGTGTTTCTGCTCTCTCTGGATTCCCCGATTTTCTTCTAGACTTTCCTGGACCGCAATTCCTTCCCCAGAATCCAAGGGAATGTTGGGGTCTCATCTGCCTAGTAACTGAGACTACCATACACTAGGGGGCGCCGCGGTGCCCCCTGGGTGCTGGGCCACTCCCGGGCTCCCGGGAAGAAATCTCTTCAGACTGGTCCAGAGTGTTTGCAAAAGACAACAAAAGCTTTTATCTAATAATGGGGGTGAGGTGCCCTTTTGATCTTGTCCCAGACCTGCACAGATTATAGACTTGATGTGTAAGGAAATGGACCCAGCCAAGCAGAGGAAGTGGCTCCATCGTGCACCCAATTGAGGCTGTCCAGCACCTAAATTCAGTCTTTTTTTTTTTTTTTAAAGAAGCAGCTTCGTTATTGAGAGAAATCCTTTACTCTGGAAACAAAGGCTATTGGTAGGATTTGCTTTGGGCTTGCCTGGGGATACTATAAAGCAGCTTCTTTTATTCTTATGTGCTATTAGAAGCTGTCTTGCTGTTTCCATGGCAACCGGGAAGCTTCTTGGGTTTCAGTGAATCATTGCTTGGGGGGGAGATGGGGGCACCATTGGATGGGGCAGGTGGATGCAGGAACTGAAATGTATGTCTCCCCATTTTATCTTTCCCTGGGGTTCCTCTGAAACAGGTGCAGCAATGTATGGATCATGATTCGTTTTGTGAGCTAGAGCCCCCAGATGTCCATCCTTGATAGTTACAAATATACAGAAAGTGCCTAGATACACATTTCCAGTGCCTACATTGCACTGGGAATGTGTACAGCTTAGCTTCCTACTGTAGCCCTGCCAATCCCTGGTATCTGCCCTCCTCCCATGCCTCCTGCCCATCTTTATTTTCACTCCTTTCCTTGAGCCTCTTCCACCCAGTCCCTGACTAAAGGCAAGTTAGTGTCAATCAGAATAATCAGTGAACTTTTCCCTGTAGGCAACTAGTAAGGCAACAGAAATAAAAAGTAGAGTTTGGACATTAAGATCAATGTGTACTTTCTGGTCTGTCACCTTGAGCTTCGTTTCCCCATCAGATAGATAGGAGGGAATGGTACTTATTCCTTCTTTGAGCTACTGTGAGCACTGAGTAAGTTAATATGTATGGTTGTGATCTCAGATCATGAAGGTGGTCCTATATAGGTCAGATGGTCTTAGATACAGAGGCCTCTGGACAGATGTCTCTGCACTTCTGCCCCAGCATCATTTTTTTATTATTATGAACTGTGTCCCCATCTCATTTCAAATGTATCTGGGTTTTAGGTGCTTAGGATGGTCTTCCGGTCTATCATGATTTGTCATTTCACTGGGACAGTGATCCAGTATTTTGAAGATGGACCAGGTTGATGTCACAGGCTAGAAGAGAAGCAGTCAAAAGCATGACTTGTAAGTATCTGTCACTGACCAATTTGGGTTAAAAAATAAAACCTTTATCATGAGAGACAAACCTCAGTGCCATCCAGCTTTTGCTTTTCTCTACTTCCTCTACCTCCTTAGCCAAAGGTGCCAAAAATTCACAGGTTGGCAACCCCACTAACTCCCCCTGGTACCAGGCTTTCACAAGCACGATTTGAGAGCTCAGCACAAGGAATTATTTTCTGTTCTGTCTCAATCCAGACTGAGGTCAGGGAATCAGGATCACCGGAAGCCAGCAGTGTCATGGGAAAAGGGGAGAAATGCTCAGAGGTGATCTGCTTTCCTCACTGGTGAAAAGGCTGCATAAAAAGTCTTGGCACATTTTCATAAAGCCCAAATTGCCTTTGTGTCCCCTGTTCTTTGAGTGCCAAGCTGAGAGCTCTATCAGATCCTCAGATTTCTCTTCTCACATAGTCTCTGAGTTCTATGTGTACCTCAGATCACTATCTTTCTGTTCATCCATGCACCCATCATTCAATCCAAATATCTAAATGTCCAACCATGCATGCCTCCATCCATCCATCCACCCATCCATCCATCCACCCAAATAGCCATCTACCCATAGTTATCTGCTCTCTCTCCCTAGCTATTATTAAAAACACCATATCACATTTCTAACAGCTTTACTCTTGGGGTCAAACTCTAGCTCCTCCATGCCTCTTCTTGGATACTACACTAGCTGTGCACCTTTGGTTGAAATCCTTAACTTTTTGTTGGCTTTTTCTTAGATATCACATCTACCCCAACAGGGTGGTTGTCAGGATTAAATGCCATTTATGTCATACTCATGGTATGTGCTTGGCAACAGCAAATGCCAGAGTAACTGCTGCTGATGCTTGCACACGTTATTATTTTCCTTGTCAGGAGTGGTTCTGACCATCTCATTCTATCCTTTATTATCTTAACATGATTTTATTTTATTATCAGTCTTACAAGCACAAGGGCCAAATGTCCTACCTTGGTTTATATTTGAAATGTGTTTAATACAGTTACAATAAATGTAGTACATGACAACTGCCCCCAGAAAGTCATTCTGAGGAACTGAATGTTCACTACAGCATACCACACAGTGTCTATATATACGTAAGAAAATTTATTTTCTTTCCTTTATGACACACCCAGCAGTGTTCAGGGATTACTCCTGACTCTTCACTCAGAGATCACTGCCAGCAGACTCAGGGGATCATATCTGGTACTAGGAATTGAACCCAAGTGGGATGCATGTAAGGTAATCTTCTTATCCACTGCACTATATCCCCAGCCCTGAGAATTCATTTTCTAAAAATAAATAGTAAAAACCACATTTAGGGATAAATACAAGATATAAAATACAAAAGAAAACACACTTAAGACAAAAAACAAAATAAAGAATTCTTCCAGACAATATCGCTGCCCTTCAATACAATATTACTACAGAGAGTTACTATTCTTAGTGAAAGGAGGGAACTAACCTGCTGTGGCTCCATGCTGAGTGGGAGGACTTCCTTCAGCCCACAGGCTACTGCACTGTTCAGTCAGTGGTTGCACACCTTAACTCTAAATACTAAGACATTGGCAGTAGCACCCAGACAGAAAATGACAACTCCTTACACAAGGAAGGGTTGAATCATTTGTGATATTTTTGTCCTGTCAAGAACTAAAAGAAATTCTTGGTATTTTCAGTTGTATCTTTGTGAGAGTTGATAAATTACGTGGCAAAAATGTGACTGTGTAAGTCCATCGATCTAAATAAATAAATCCATCAGAATGTAAAAATCCACGTCCGGCCCTTTTCACTTCTCTTCCTTTGTGCTCTGGAATCTATAAGCCTAGTTCCTTAAAAATAGTCTTTTCTCCCATTCTAAGACTGAGGAAAGCAAACCCAATTGTTGGCTTGAATTTTTGGCCTAGGTGTTTATCCACTCCTAATACAGCAACTACCTGCTGGCGGTGGGAACACCTTTTGGGGGAACCCCACCATGTACCTAGGTGCAGTGATCCAAAATAAAACAGAGCTGGCATATTGAGGAGAAGGCTAAGAGAGTTCAAATATCTCAGTGTTTTGAGACCCACAATAATTGACAGCTTATTAGTGGACTCTAAAAATTGAAAACACTCCAAAAAAATTCTCTTATCCTATAGTTTGGGAACCTATCTCAGCTCAAAACATAGTGCAAGGAAAAGGAAACCTCTTCCCCAGTTGCCAGGCAGAGTCCTCTGACCTGTTCAGGCCAGTCCCAGTGCATGGCACAGGTGAGGCCACAGCCCAGGGGAGCAGAACAGGTCCAGGAATGAATGGCTCCGCCTCACATTCCCGTTTGCCACTTGGAGAAAGCAGAATGGGAAGACTGCAGATTTGGGAATTACACCTCCCATGGTTTACATTCTGGAGTTCTTGATTTTATTACAGGTCCTCAGGTGGACTCACTGCCCTGAACCTCAATTTACTGAAATATAAGGTACAGACCACAGCAGGACTGGCATGAAGGGTGTGAGAGATGTAAAAGCTCCCCACACAGTGTCAGTCTTGCAGCAAGTACCTCATGAATGCTGCATCTTTGTCCCTCCTGTCAGTAGGCTGTCCACTTCTGGTGAGTTCACTGTCTTGTCTCGCAGCACATAGCATGATGCACTGAGTGAGTAGGCGGTGGAGAGTCCATAAGCCAAAGCAGAATGAATAGCTTTCTCTGCATCATATGCCTTCTATATAAATATGTTAACTTCCTGCTTACTGCATCCTAGCTAATCACTGCCAGGGACGAAAGCTTTGGGGACTTAATGATTCTTGAAAACTGTGTTCAAGGTTAAATTATGAGTCAAGCCAAGACTCTATATGGCTTTTCTGTCTTTCCACAGTTGCTCCACCTCATTCGCCATATCAATTCTTCAGCCTAGGGAGTTCTCCATTCGCATTTGCTCAATTCAAAGTGGCGGTGGTGGTGTGTGTGGGGGGTGTCACATGGGGAGACAGCTAGCTGTCCCCTGGAAAGGATGATCAGGCAGAGAGCTGGAGGCTGATGTGTTTCTGGCTTTGAGATGGCACGAGGGATTCAGTAGAGGGGGCAAAGGGTGTTTGTTACTTGCCATGATCTCTTCATTTTCTAAGTTCTGCTTTGACACATGGCATGTGAGACATGGGCAGGGATATTGATTTAGAAATTGATCCTTCATCCAGGGTTATCCAAAGCCTGGCTGATTAGTGGACTCCAGCTTCCCGGGACTCCATGAAGAGTTTCTCCTGGTGGGCCAGCATCTCACTGTGATAAGCCTGATTAGTCTCGGGCTGCTCAAGGTGGTTGGATTCATCATGTGACTGTGTGGTCATCCTCTTATTTGTTGTTATTATCTTAGGGGTCATACCCAGCAGTGCTTAGGAATTGCTTCTGGAAGTGTATATGTGGTGTCAGGAATCAAACTCTGGTCTCCTATGTGTTATGCATGGAAACAGCCCTTTAAACTGTCTCCCCAATTTTGTGACCATTCTCTTCTGTTTCTTATTGGGGGCTAGATAAGTTTTCTCTGTCCCCCATCTGATGGCATTCCTGATGGGATGGGGCTTAGTTACTAGAACAGAAAAGTTCCATTCTATTATCCCGGGCTATGAACTCGTCTGAAACAACACTGGGTCTACTTGTGGGGCTCAGTGCTGTGTTTTAATACCTAAGACTGGGCACCCGATCTTCCACTGTTCAGGCTGGGCGCTTGGTCTGCCACTGTTTAGGGGGAACGCGTGCAGCTCCTCTGTGAGTTGGTGAGCCCAGCACCCAGGGAACACATCGTCCTTGCAGGAGGAGGCTCTGTTTCACTGCACTAAGTGGAGCAGATCTCTGTGACTCGTTAGAGGGGTTAGTGGGGAGCATGACGAAAATGGGATGAGGGTCATCCTCCCAAAGCTCCTAGAAAGAAAGGATCACGTGGACCAACTAGCCAGATCTGCATGACGCGAAATGAGACTTGAAGCGTCTTAGTTCTTGTCAACCCTGACATAGTAAATGGACCTCGGATCAAGAGCTAAGAGTATTCGAAAAACAATAAAACTGCAATTTTGATCTAAGCATAGGTCCTCTATGCAGAAAATCTATGCAAGCACTGCTGAGTGTCACCTCAGTTACTGAGAGCCGTTGTTTGTAGACTTATACGGGACTATTTTTCAACAGTGACCTCTTGTGGTAACTAGGAGAAATGGCTTTTGAAATCAGAGAAAGTGCCACCACACTGATCAAATCCTGTTTGGTTTAGTGCTGAGATTGAGGTTTAGGTAAAAGGAAATAATACCTGGAGGGAAGAAGATTCTGAATTTTTTGTTCATTTAGATAAATAGTTTGAGTGATTCAATGAACAAAAACCTGTCATATCTGTTACAAAACTGTTGCAGATAACAGGTGAAGTGGGAAGGAGATGGCAGCCTGGAGAAGGGAGTGCATAGCTCCCCCTTCTGGCCATTCAGAGGAGGTGCCTGGGGACTGATGAGGATAGGACTGATGAAGATCTGCTCTGATCATCTGCACTGTACAGACTTTACTTCTCGCCAGCCCCGGGAGGCCTTCAGCAGCTCTCATTCTGCCATGTGTGGAAAATGGTTTTGTAGGGATCTAGGGAACCCACAAAGGAGTGAGGAATTTCTCTTCGTCAAAAATGAGCTGGAGCGGGGCTGGAGAGATAGCACAGCGGGTAGGGCGTTTGCCTTGCACGTGGCTGACCCAGGTTCGATTCCCAGCATCCTATATGGTCCCCTGAGCACCGCCAGGAGTAACTATTGAGTGCAGAGCCAGGAGAAACCCCTGTGCACTGCCAGGTGTGACTGAAAAAGCAAAAAAAAAAAATGAGCTGGAGCAATAGTATATCAGGGGGACTACTTGCCTTGCACCTGGCCGAACTGGGTTCTATCCCTGGCATCCTATATGATTGCCTGAGCCCACCAGGAGTAAGTGCAGAGACAAGAGTAAGAACCACAGGACCATGGGGTATGACCTAAAAATAAAAATAAAAAAAAAAGCAAAGAAAGAAAAGAAAAGAAGAATTTTTTCATTCCCATTTATTTATTTTGCTTTTTGGGTCACACCTAGAGATGCTCAGGGGTTACTCCTGGCTCCTCACTCAGGAATTACTTCTGGTGGTGCTTGGGAGACCATAAGGGATGCCGGGGATTGAACCAGGCTTGGCCGTGTGCAAGGCAAATGTCCTACCTGCTGTACTATCCCTCCTGCCCCAAGCCCTAAATTCTTACCCAGGCTTGCCAGGTCTGTTGTCTTGACTCACAGAAAAAAAATTTTAGGAAAAGATGAATAAGAAGTAAAATAATTTTATTTAGAGATTAGAAGGGAGGATATGAAGCAACAAATTCAAGAGAGAACAGAGATTACTGCAAAGAGGAGACAGCGGAGAGTACACATCTCGGGTGGAGAAGTCCTTTTCCTCTCAGCAAGGGGAAGCCCCCACGTGCCTTTGCAGAGTTGGTTTTAGATGCTTTTCCCTAAGCTGCCCCGATGTAAGGCTTTATTTCTAGATAAGAGTCCATTGGATGGCATTGTTAGAAGGAAGAGCTTGAAAGTTTTGGTGGTTCACCTACATGTCCACCTTCATGTCACAACCCTTTGTTCTGGCTGGAGCTTCTCTCCTGGGTAAGGGAAGCTGGTGCTGGCACTGGTGGAGTCTTAGCAAATTTTAATTCTTGTTTTCACAAAGTGGGTCCAGCCATAATGCTTTTTCTGGCTACTTTAGGGCTAGTGACAGAGTAAGTTCTTTTTTTTTTTCTTTTTTGGATCACACCTGGTGACGCACAGGGGTTACTCCTGGCTCGTGCACTCAGGAATTACTCCTGGCAGTGCTTGAGGGACCATATGGGATGCTGGGAATCAAACCTGGGTCGGCCACGTGCAAGACAAATGCCCTACCTGCTGTGCTATTGCTCCAGCCCCCCAGAGTAAGTTCTTTAAAGCACATCTTGAGTCTATTACTTCCACTTCCCCCAAACCCATTGCCAGCGCCCCCAGCCCATAAGGTGACCCACTTCAAAACTCACATTACAAAGCACTTTGCATTTTAGTTGGACTTCAGTCCCAGTTTGCTGAAAGGAGAGATGAATCATGGATGAGGGAATGAAATTGGCACTCCTTGAAATCCTCACTCTGAGCATCAGATACTTCAATTTATTTCTACGACTTGGTCAATATTATCATTTGCACTTCCCAGAGTTCATTTATAATAGGAAACTGGCAGGGAGGAAGTATATTTTTAGGCCCAGAGGCTACTTCCAGCAATGATTCTCAACACAGTAGTGGGGATCCTGGTGGTTCAGTTCTTGGGATCCAGCAGTTCTGGAGATCGCCAGGCCCACATAGAACTCAGAGCCTCATGCCTGCAAGCACTGTATCTATTTGTATGCTATCTCCCTAGCCCTATAAAAAGTATCTGAAACCAGTGTTGACTCCAGATGTGCAAGTTTTGGTGTATGGGTTGATATAGGAAAATAGAAGACAGATTCGGGTCCTAAGTAATAACAGAGGCTGTTTGGATGTTAAGTACAGTTCATGGAGGCTATGCATGGAGACACAGACCCAACGGAAACAAAGCCAAGAAACGCCTTTACAAAATGAGATGTTCTGACTTTCTACTGAGAGTTATGTCTTGGAGTGACAATGATGGTGCTAAAAAGTCCAACAAAATTGTCACTAGAACTGTGGTGGGGGATGGGGCAGATGGGAAGGGAGAGGGGATTAAGAAGAGGGAAAAGGTCATAACAGTAATAGCTGGAAATGATCACACTGGACAAGAAATGAGTGTCCAAAGTAGGTAAAGGAATATACACAACAACCTTTCAGTATCTGTATTGCAAACTGCAATGCCCAAAATGAGAGAAAGAGATAGAAAGAAAGAGTGAGAGAGAAAGAGAATAAAAGTGCCTGCCATAGAGGCAGGCTAATGGGGGTGGTGATGGGAGGGAAACTGGGGACACTGGTGAAACTGAGGGAAACGTACACTGGTGGAGGGATGGGTGTTGGAACACTGTATGACTGAAACCTAATCATGAACAGCTTTTGAAGGGTCTATATCACAGTAAGTCAAGAAAAAAGAAAGAAAGAAAGAAAGAAAGAAAGGAAAAAAGTTCATAAGACTGAGACTGAGAGGCTAGAGAGTTAATATAGTGGGTAGTACATTTGCATGCGACAGACCCGGGTTTCTTCTCCAGCATTCCACAGGGTCCCCAAAGCCCACCAGGAGTAAGCCCTGAGCACTGCCAGATGTGGCCTAATAGCAACAACAAAGACTGAGACTGAGAGCCAGGAAAAAAAAAAAAGACAGGGGAGAGTATAAATGGATCTTATGAAGAAGTGTCAATGTTCAGATTATTTCACTAAAAACAACATTGGGTGCATATGGTGGTTTTGCAGAGTCCTGCCCAAATCACTTGAGGTTAATTATTTTGGCCCCATTACCTTCTGTCACACATGACAGAATGGGAAGGACACCTCAACCTTCAATAATGTGTCGACAGCAGCTAATGACCTCTTCGGAGTGTAACTCAGGTTCCTTTAGTCCAACTGTAACTCTTGAAGCAAATTGGCTTTTCAATAATGGCTATAGCAACACTGCCAGTGGTTTTTGGTCCATTTGGGCATGAAGCACAGAGAATGCAATTGTTATAGCAACTTACTCTGGTTTTCAAAGGGCCTGACCCCTGTCACAGAATGTGAGTCTGGGACTGCTGGAAGCTCATTTGTGCAGGTGCTCCTGTGGGACTGAGGCTGTAAGCAGGTACACACATGCTTACCTATAGAACTGGTCCCCGGAGCCTGGCTGCTGGACTGAATCAGTGAAGATTGAGTGAAACAAGTCCAGGGGCTGAGGCACTGTTCCTTTGGTTAATATATTAGGCTCCTTTTTATTCACCTAAGAGTTCTGAGTCTCTGGGGCGCCCCAGAAGGGGCTGGGTAAGAGCCTTCCCTGCCCAAGGGACCCAGCCCTGGCAGCCAATCTTCACAACCCAGCCGCCGCCATGCTCCAGGCTGCTCTCCACAAGCTCGGGCCGAGCATCACACATGAGTGAAGTCCCATGGAACCCAGGTAATGCAGAACTTTGTGACCTTGGACTCTGGGCTCAATGGGACCCAGAAGCAGAGATCCTCTGCCCGTTTTCCCCAGTCTCCAGTGACCCAGGGGTCACCTCCTGCGGGTGCCAGATAATGTTGTCATTGGCCACCCTCCAGATCCCACAGCTGCTTCTCCCAAAAGGGAGCATAAAATGAGGCCCCCATAACCATTCCACTGGACTCCATGCCAGGCTGTTTCACTCGGGGTGCCCCAGAGGAGTGCGGGTAAGAGCCCTCCCCACCCCAAGCTACCCAGCCCCGAAAACCCAGTCAAAAACCTCCAGAACCTAACTGCCAGATGAAAACCTCCAGAACCCAACTGCCGCCATGCTCAAGGCCACTCTCCACACGCTCTGGCCAAGCCTCACGCCTGAGTGAACCTATTCCTGGAATGTGTCCAAGTGACACATCATAAGACACTCTACCCATTCTCTATAACTACCATGCCATATTTGATGGGGATCAGACAGTAGGTAACAAATCATAGTGGGAAATATATATATATGCACATTTACATATTTTCAGATATATATCAAAGCTCACATCACCCAAACTTTAACAACATGCAAGGGATCACTTGATTACTTGATCCCCCGTTATTCATCAAATTACTCGAGTGGGTGCCAGTAACGTCTCCATTCATCCCTGTTGTGTGCTAGCGTAGCCCAATGGCATCTGTTCGTTCTAGGAACATGCAGAGCCTCAAACCGATCATTCAGGGTCTTGACGAAGAAGTCTGACCATCTTGTAGGTGGGCATCCACGCGATCTTTTGACGTCCCGTGGAATCCAGTCAGTAATGGCTCTAGTCCAGCGGTTGTCTGTAAACCTCATTACGTGTCCAGCCCATCTGATTTTTGATGTCTTGGCAAATGAGACAGCGTCCCTGATTCTTGAGCATTGACAGAGATCAGAACTCCGGATTCTATCTCTCATTTGAGTGAATCGTGATATTCTAGTGATATGCTAATATTAATATGCTAATCGTGATATTCTAATCGCGATATGCTAGTGCTATCCTATAGAATGTCTTAATGACGCCTGCCAAAATAGAACAGTCTTCACACTGTTTCCTATATGAACACTTCTTTGTAAGCATGTTCAGCAGTTCTTCATAACAGACAATACAAAATACATTCTTTCGGTTGTGTTTTGGGATAGGGATTGGGGCTTGGGATGGAAACATTCTGAACTTGGTGGTGGGAAGGTGTAATGGTGGTGGGATTGGTGTTTGAATATTAAATGTAATCAAGTATTGTGAACTAACTTAAAAAAAAAGAAATTAAAAGAAAAAAGGGTTCTGAGTCTCAGTTGTCTTAAGCCCCCAGCTAGTCTTCGAGGAGGTATCTGTACCCTCAAAGAGCTTATGTTAATGAAATAATTCTGACACTGACATTTCATAAATTACAAATTTGACTTCGGGATGGGGTGGGGTTGAGAGTGGGCCACGCCTGGCAGTGCTCAGCAGCTACTTCTGACTCAGTGCTCAGGGACTGTTTGGGGACCACATACAGTGCTGGGGATCATGCAGTTGGCCAGATACAAGTCAAACATCTCTCCCACCCTACTATCTCTCTAGATTTGACTTTTAAGAGAATTCCTTCCACCTCAGATCTCTCTGATTTTATAGAAAATGGTAAGATGCAGAGATCTCGGTGTGAAATCAAACTGATAGTTTGTCATTCATTCGTTTCATTGGTATTGATAGAACCCCTACCCAGGGGGCAGCGGAGTGAATAACACCGCCCCCAGTCCTTTACTCTAGCTGTGGAGGAGACAGTGCAGGAGAGAAAGGTGTTCCAGGAGAAAGGACTCCAACACTGCATAGCGCTTGGCTGGGTGTCAAAGGGCTTCTGCTTTCCCTTTGAGGCAGCAAATTAGTGAACATTCATGCTCCTCCCGTTTCTTGTTCCAACTTGCCCGTCAGACCTCCGTTACCTGGCCTACACCTTTGTCACTTGTTAGCCACAGTTCTGACTCATGCACACCCAAAGCTCAGTCTTGCTACAGAGCATGCCCTCTGCACCGGCAACCAATGAACGGATGTGCAGGGGCTCGGGTCCCTCCCCTTTGGGAGGAGTCACTGGAGGACTGGAAGATAAGTGGGTCTGAACCAGCTGAAGCTGGGCAGTGCAGAAGTGGACTTCAGAAAGCCCCATGCACTTCCTCTGGGAGGCCTCCGTGACCTTCCTGGGCTCAAGCAGCACAGTGTTAACAGCAGAGATCTGTGAGCGGTGGACACGATCCCAGCCCATTCAGGACAAGAAGGACTGTGGTGCTTAGGAAGGCGCAGAGGACCCCATCAGAATGCGTTGCCCTCCACTTCTGCATCTCAGGGGAAAGGTCCTCAAACCAGTGCTGAGAATCCAAGGGAACACGAGGGACCCATGGTGACAATGGAAGTTGTGCCCCTTCTCTCACACTTGAACCCTGATTCCAACTAAACACTCCATTTTTTCCCCCTTTGGTTTTGTTGTTGTTTTGGAACCCCACCCAGAGATGCTCAGGACTTACTCATTTCTCTGAGCTCAGTGATCATTCCTGGCAGTCCTCGGGGCACCCAGTGGGATGTGAGGGATCAAACCTGGTTGGGAGCAGCATCCTACCTGCTGTACTATCTCTTGAGCCACACACAGTCCATTTTGTATGGGGTGGCATGGGGTGCGTAAGTGGCTCTGAGACCTGAGAAATATCACAAGGTCTCAGGTTTATCTCCATGCCCCTTGGGTCTCCTCTTGACACCAGGTGCCAAGGTGACAGTGGTGTTCCTGGCACCAGCTGCGGATACAGCTTTCCCAGGGCACTTTCTTAGCACTTTCTAGGTGATACGTCAGACCCTCCCATCATCTCCAGCAGGTGGGTGCTGGGATGATCCCTGTTTTGCATATGCATAAACCAAGCTTTAGATGAGTTGAATGTATGTTTCAAGTAATAAAGCTAGTGTGATTCAAGACTTACATTCTAGCCATGTGGAAACAACCTATCTCCCTGGCCCAACTTATCCTCTTGAAGTCTCTACCCAGATTAATGCTTAATAAATGTCAGAAATGTGATGTTGGCTCCTGTTCCATATTGATTCCCAATCTGTCCAGACAAGTGAGAAGGATGTTTTAATGTGAGACGATGTGCAGCCCAGCCCACAGAACCCACAGAGGGCAGAAACATGGACAAGGTAGCTTTAGACTTTGGGAAGCCCATCCAAAGTCACTAGGAGCTCGAAGCTCCTCCTAAGACACTGGGATTATTGCTTTAAGTGAAGACTGCAAGTGTTTTGGTTTCCACCGATGCCTCCTGATGTTTCCCCAGCAAAGTTAATTAAATGTACCCAACGCTTTCCAAGCACCTTCTTTGTCTTCCACACAGTCGGGCTTGTAATTTCATGTGCTCTCCCTTGATCTATTTTTATACCATCACGCAATAATTCATCCCCTAAATATATCCATCATCCTGGATTTGCTTCTCTGAGTGCTTCTCCTGCCTGCCTCCGGGAGTTGAATGGCTGTGTGTGCCTGTGAGCAGGGGCGGGAACAGAATGACAAGTGGGTCGGAGGCTGGTTCCTGGAGGCTGATTTGCTCTGTCACGTGGGGGCAGGGGCAACCCTCTCCTGCCTCAACCCTGGTCTCACGGGAGGTGAGGGAGACTACCCCAGAAGGGTGCTGTGTGGCTCCTAGCCAGGGTGAAATGCAGGACAAGAAAAGGGCTGCCTTGAGTCTGGCTCCAGTGTGTGTGGATTACTGAGCATGACTGAACCCGTAGCACCATGTCACAGGAGCAGGAGCACTGGTGAGTCAGGAGCATGCAGACTGCGGGAGTCGATTGGTCCGTTCCTAGCTCTGTTGACCCGGACACGTGGTCATGTGGCTCCACCTTGCTAGGTCTGCATTTAGAGAGCGCGCAGCTTCTGAGTAGAAATGATCACAGTCCTGCCTTATGTGTGGACGTGGATTTGGATTTATTCAGTGGTTCGAGGTCGGGAATGATTTGTTCTCTGCAGTCCTGGATAACTCTTTGGTTGTCCTCATTGGTGGATTGGAGGTGAAGGGGGAGTGTTGGAGGTGGCAATGTATGCTGCTGGCCCCTGGTAGCGAGGAGGTTCTGCTAACAACTCTCTCTACTGTAGTGGGCAATCACAACCCAAACCTTCAGTGTTAGAGCTGTGAAACTCACAAACTAATGCTGACAGGCCAATTGTGGCACAGTTTGTGGCACACAACCAGGGTCTCCTTGGAAAAATAATCCAAACGCAGTAGGACACTTTAGCCCTTCTTCCAGCTATTCCTCTACCCAGAGCTGTCCACAGTAGGCACGGGACCCGGGCCTGTCCACCCCCACACCTCTATGAAAACAATGAAACAAGGTCCTTTAGTTACTGAGATTGTTACCTATTGCTTTATTAATGTGCCAGCTAAAAATTAGACATCTTTTTTATTAGAATAAATTAATGCTAAGTTGAATGCATAATCAGACACAGGAAAAGGAAACATATACACATGCATATATTCATATTTGTATACACAAAGACAAAAAGAAAAGACATTCGCCTAATTATCATTCCTTCACAAAGCTCTTACAAATGCAGCCTCTGGTGAATCTTCTGTGGCTCTTTGAATGAGACCCACAAAGACCAGAGGGTTTTTCAGACCACAAAACCTTTCAGACATGGCCCTCTGGCCAAGTCCTCTAGTGCCCCCTTCCCCCAGCTTCTTCTCATGCTGTCATTCCTGGGGGTTCATTTTACTCTCCCCAACCCTCATTGGTTTCTTGTTCCCCAGATGCAACTCTTCTTGCTGTGCCCAGGCAACGCTCCTTCTTGTCATGGTTAATTCTAGGAAGTACCTGTAGAAAGCTTCATTAGGATAATGGTGGAGTGAAAGAATGTGAATGTGTAATGTAGCAGCCTGAATCTGAACCCCAGCTCTTCCTACTGACATCTTGGGGTCCCCTCAAAGAAGCAGTGACCTCTCTTCTGCATATAAACGTCAAATAGGATAATGCCAGCCAAAGAGCTTCCCACGGAGAGTGAGCCAGAGAACAGCTATGATTAGGCCAAAGAATCCATGAGATTAGAAGCTATGCATTCCTTGCTCTCTGTGTGTGGGAGGGGATGGTGGTCCCAGGTAGGGCCCCCCATGGGTTTAGACATGTAAATACAGGGAATGGGTCTGTAATAGCACAGATACAGATATGAGGGAAAGGATATAAATGCATTGCACTTCTTTCCTACAATCCTGTTTTCTTAAATTTTTCATTATTTTTTAAAGATTTTTAAAATTGAATCACTGTGAAATAGGCCCTTACAAAGCTATTCATGATTAGATTTCAGTCTTAAGTCTTCCAACACCCATCCCTCCACCAGTGTATGTTTCCCAGCACCAGTGTATGTTTCCCAGCACCAGTGCCCTCCCATCAACGCCCCCCACCCCCCATTGTATGCCTTTATGGCCATTTTCTTTTCTCTCTCTCTCTTCTCTTTCTACTCCCCCCCCCCATTTTGGGCATTGTGGTTAGTACTATAGATACTGAAAGGCCATCGGGTATATCCCTTTACCTACTTTTAACACTCAGTTCTTGTCCAGCACGATCATTTCCAGCTATTCTTGTCATACTGCTCCCTTCTCTATATCACCTACCCTCTGCCCACTCCCCACACTTGTGGTTGATTCCACTGATTGACCAGTCCTCCTAGCCCCTGTTTTTCCTGGCCATGGGTATTAGTCTTCTCCTATATATTTTTTATATCCCCAAAATGTGTGCAGTCATTCTATATCTCTCCTCTGACTCAAATCACTCAGCATAATATTCCCTATGTCCATCCATTTATAGGCAAGTTTCATATTTTCATTATTTTTAATTTATTCCTTCCTTCCTCTTAGAGGCCACTCCCAGTGGTGCTTGAGGAATGGGGGTCACTCCTCGTGATGCTCTGCCCAATGTTTCTGAGCCTCCCAGGGATACATCTAGTATACTCCGAGGCCGTGTGGTGCTGAATTCAAACTCAATGTCCTGTCATTTGTGCTATCTCTCCTGAGCCCAATTTCAAATGTTTTAATAGAAGGACTAGAGGTAAATAAATGGAAGAAAAATGAGTACACAGCCAGAACAGTCATCCAATACAAGCAGACCCATGACAACATACCTCTTGATCCTTCCTACTGAAGAACCTTTGAAAGAGCAGGAGGACAAAGAGAGTATGTATATATAGTCTGAAAGAGGCTGTGTGACCAGCAACAACTTATCAAGGGAGGAAAAAAATGTCACCGAGGCACTAGTGACTTGTTCCAGATGGGAAGCCTGGTGACCACAAGGGGGAGAGGAAGTTCCACTGTGTGGCAGTCAGGCCCTGCGGCAGCGGCTGGCGGTGAGCAGGCGAGAGAGGCCTCTTCTGCCAGTTTCTGTCCGCCTCTCACCATGTTAAAGACTGTCTCTGGCTGGTTGATCTCAGGGCATCTGTTCTTGTGTCCGCATGTGTGAAGCAGCAGGCTCTAGGATCTCAAAGTAGAAAGAGGGGCTGGATTGAGAGTACAACAGGTAGGGTGCTCGTCTTGCATGCAGCTGACTTGGGTTCGAGCCCTAGCACCCCATGTGGTACCCTGAGCCCCACCAGGAGTGATCCCTGAATGCAGAGCCAGAAGTAAGTCCCAAGCACAGCTGGGTGTAGCCCTCAAACAAACAAAAATGAGAGAAAAAAAACCCTCTTCTTCCCTCTCTCCCTCCTGAACCAGCCACATGTCTTTCTCTCACCTCCTTCCCAGGGGAAAGAGGGACTGAGGCTGACTCAACAATGATGTAGAAAGATAAATTCATACTCTACACTGTACTGAGAGCAGGAGCAGAAGCAGGGGTTGGCTTGCAGAGCACTGCAGAAAGTCAAAGTAGTGAACTGCATTTGAAATCTCGTGGCCTGGGCACCTGTTTTCAGTCATGGGGTGAACGTGACCCAGGCCAGCTTCTGTCACCAGAGGGGGACTTTCCTGTCTATACTCAGGGGTTCTGGATTAAGGAGGAGGTATTGGGGATCGATCTAGGGGCCTTGAGCATGCAAAGCAGGTACTCCTAACTCCCAAGCTATCTCTCTGGCTCTTGCTTCTGCTTTTTTGTCAGGAGGCTACCGAGAAGTGCTTGGGGATGCAGGGGACACTGCACCACGCAGACAGGATAATTTGGTGTGACATGGTAATGCTCAGGCTCAGGGGTACCAGGGAAGCATAAGCTTCTGGGGATTGAACTCCAGTCTGCAGACATGCAAGCTATGTGCTCCAGCCCATGCAGGTAACTCCAATATAATTGTTCTATAAATGTAGGAATTGCACCTATGGAAATATTTTGGATGGTGAAATAATGAAAAGAGGAAAAAGTAAATGAAAGGGCTGGAGTGATAGCACAGCAGTAGGGCGTTTGCCTTGCACGCAGCCAACATGGCCGACCCGAGTTCGATTCCTCTGCCCCTCTCGGAGAGCCCGGCAAGCTACCGAGAGTATCTCGCCCGCACGGCAGAGCCTGGCAAGCTCCCCGTGACGTATTCGATATGCCAGACACAGTAACAACAAGGTCTCCAATGGAGATGTTACTGGGCCCGCTCGAGCAAATCAATGAACAACGGGAGGGCCTTTACTCTGAGAGTAAGGAAAGGTTTGAAGATCCTTTAAAGAGTTGAAAAAGTTCCTTCTCTCCCCCAACATCAGCATTTATAAAACACCTACTATTTGTTATTTCTTTTTATAGCATGTCCTGAGAGCTGAGGAAAGTAGAGAGAGGTCTGTATGGGAGGAGTGGAGGTCAGCCCTTCAAAGGCAGGGGGAGTGATGATAGAGTGACCTTTAATCAGGAAGGTTATGTGACCCTTTAATCAGGGAGCACTTGACTCTTACTTGAGTCCAATTTATTGGCACCCACCACCTTTTGAAGGTGCAGCTGAGGAGAATTTAGTCCACAGTTCTTAAAGTCAGGATTTCTAGCAGATTCTCCAGGTGTAAATTCAGCTGGATGCAAAGGCTCACCCCAGAGGAGGGAGGGTTGCTTGGTGTTGGGGAAACAGGGCCGAAGATCTAGAGCCATGGGGCACTACTCACCTTCTTCGGGCCACTTCCAGATTCCTGGGATGGGTGTGGCATAGAGTCCCCAATTTGTACCTGAGGAATCAGCCTCAGTATCAGAGATAAAGGCATTCATCCAATCTTCACAACTTCTTCTATTTCCGTGTGCTCTTTCCATGTGCTTCATGCTGCAGTAGAGCTTCCAGCAGGCCAGGCAGGGTCTCTGCTCCCAGGAATGAGGGTGGAGTAGGAGTGGAAGGGGTGGGGGCCTAGGTTCCAGTCCAAGCAACAGGTAATTCACAGGGCAAGAGAGTTCAGAAAACAGTGCCGAGAAGGAGAGCAAACCTGGGGTGGTATAATGAGTGGAGGAGAGGGTGAGGCTGGGATGCCAGCTGAGGGCATGGGGGTGGGATGGAGGGGTAAGTGCAGGGGCTTCGTGAGAAGCTGCCAGCAGTAGGGAAATGCAAGTGCCAAAGCCCAGAAACCAGTGCCACACACCTGATGGACAGGAACCCAGGAACCTCTGCTGATGACTGGCTGGTTTCGCTGGGCTCCTGTTCTGGCCTCCATAATTCCATCATTAAAGGGCGGGGGGTCCCAGGAGAGTATCATTGATGCCCCACTGGGAGCTGTTGGGAGCAGAATGACAAGGGTGCTCCAGTCTCACCTGGCGACATCACACTGTTCCAGCAGGTGGAGACATGGGGTAAATGACCGGAACCTGGCTCCGAACACATCTTTTTTTTTTTTTTTTTTTTTTTTTTTTAGTGAGGCACCATGAGGTACACATTTTTATCCCATTAACTAGGCATTCATGATCGGGTTGAGGCTCATGTCAAATCTCAGTAGCTCAGTAATCAGGTGCAGGTGGAGGCCTCAGCAAAGATTTAGCATAAACAACCCAGAGATGAGTGATTTTCTGACGGTCACAAAGAGTTCAAGCCAACCCAGGGCTCAGATCAACTGGCCACTGATGTGCCCAAAGTTCTCTCTGTATAAGTGGCCTCTGTCATTTTCTCCTGAGTGAAAACATTTAAAACAATTTAAAATAAAATCTCAATGAGGTAGGCATTAAATGCCGATATTTGGCCGGGAACATAGCTCAAAGGACTGAGACTTTGTATGCTGGAATCCCGGGTTCAATACCAGACAACATATGATCCCCTGAGTACCGCCAGGAGTGATCCCTGGGCACTGTAGAGTGTGGCTGCAAAACCAGAGAGAAAAAAAAAATGAATGACTGTCTACAAAAACCCAGTGTCCCTCCTTAGCATACCCTTCAAGGCAAAGAATTTGCTATTGGGTGCCAAGGTAACTAAATGTAAATATTTGATGTAGATGATGTTTATTTATAAATTAAGCAATGGAAGGGAAACAGTTTGGCTTGCAGTAGTTGATCTTTAACCTTTCTTTACTGCAAGGATGAGCTGGGAGGAAAAGTTGTTTATTGAGCATCTGTATGTAAGAAAAGGATGTGTCTTTAATCAGGGGCTGGTGGTGGCAGTGATGACAGCTTCTCCAGCACATGTTAAGCAGTGAATTAGCATGCTCACTGATTGCAGAGCTCAGCATCCTAACCCTCTTGCCTCCTAATTTGCAGAAGGTGGGAGCCTGAACTCTACCTCTCAGCTGCCCTGGGCCTCAGGCTTTTCAATGTTGGAAGAGGGTCCCCCTCCTTATACCTCTGCAAAACCACCTCAAAGAGACACTAAACTCATTAATGCATGCATTTATTCATTTGTAAGTGAATACACTTACCACAGTAGCAAAAATCTCAGCACATTATCCAAGAGGGGGTTAAATGGCTTGAATTACACACGAATTTATCTGGAAAGTTCTCTAATATTTAGTCACACACTTAACATTTTTGCCTTTATCAAAAGAACCACCATTATACACAATTAGGACAATGTCTAAGACAAAGAGAGTGCATCTAAAGCCCCCCGTCCCCATTCCTGTACCCACAGGTGCTCAGTGAATTGAAAATCTGATTGAAGAAGGGCTGTTTGGTTGGCCCAGCAGGCCACAATAGCCTTAAGATTACTGGAATATCTTATGTTTGTATATAAATCATACACCTGACTATTTTTCTACTTCTGGAAGGTATTGCCAAGATTAATTTGTAAAATCAACTCTATTTAAGTTGATTAAAGAAAAATAAGTTTGGGGCAAGAGAGATAGTATCAGCAGGCAAGGGTGCTCTCTTTGCATGCCGGAAGGAACCACATATGGTCCCCAAAGAGCCATCAGGCGTGAACCTTGAGTGTAGAACCAGGTGTTAGCCCTAAGCACAGCTGGGTGTGGCCAAAAACCAAAACAAAAGGAGAAGCTTAACTATTAAGAGTATACTTCAATCCAATGTATTTTATTTCATCTGCTTACAAGACAAAATTCTCTTAGACTATTGGTCAGTTCCTGCTTTGGATTGTGAAAGCTTTTCAAGCTATCTAGAAATAAAAGTTCTGTGATTTTTATCAAAATCATTTGCTGGGTTTCATTTTGTCAATATCAGGTCTCTGCTTATTTAAGGAAACTGAGTCTTTATTAAAAAGAGCTCAGCTTTTACTGATTCTGTTACTATGTTTGCTTTTGAAGTCATTTTCACTTTGGTTGTATGGCTAGTTTTGTATCCCAGTGACCTAGAATCCTATTTAATCAGGATTTTTTTAAAAAAAACCTTCTGATATTTTCGACAGGTTTTCCTCCAATCATATTTGAAACATATTCTTGTTGGCCTTGAACTGACTTTGCAATTCTCTAGAGTTCCACCACCACTGCTCTCCTCCTCCTGGTATTGTATCACGGCTCAAACCACCTCTCTGACTAAGTCTCTGGAAATGTCTTGTATGTCCTGCAGACAATGCAGACACTCTAAATGCTTGGTGGGGAGTGGGAGACATTCCCACTGAGTCCCCATCTGTGCAGGCCTGGAAATAGGAGTGAGCCACCATCAGTGGGCTGGATGTCCTTGGAGAGATATGATTGGTGATCCCTCATGAGGTCTGGTCACTCACCCTTTACTCTGACTTGGGACAATGGGCTGTTGTTCTGTGGGGAGTCTCCCTCTAACTTGGGCAATGAGACAAAGTGATAATCACAAATAAGCACACAAGAGGTCAAGATAGGGGGAAGGACTTTTGGGTTGGCCTGTAAGAGCCCAAGGCAATCTGCATGCTCTTCCAGGTGCATGCTCTGACAGTCCCTGGCAATCATTAAACTGATAGCTTTGCACGGGTTTTAGCTTTAGACTGAACTGACACTTTGATACATATAGCAGGTTGTGTGCAGAGAAGGAGCACCTGGGGACAATTTCCAAGGATGTTTGGAGGAACCTCAAATATTGTCTAAGGCTTTCAAACATTGAGATGATTGATCAGGAGGGCCTATAGCCTCCTATTTCAGATTAGGGGTTTTTGCTAGATACCCAATCCTGTAAAAGTGGGGAAACAGTCATTGCCTCAGCGCTGACTACAGACCAATGTGCTGTGCTGCTGATGTACTGGGTCCACTGGACTTTATAATGGGATGCATCACCAGGTCAGTTGAGTGACTTGGCATTCCTGGGTGAGGACGAATAAGAATGGTTCAATGGACATAGGATCCATTACTAAACTACACTGAAGTTGGATCTATTGAAATGCACAATTGTTGGTATGAAACATGCACCTTCTCAAGAAGGTATAAGATTTATCTGTCTGCCCAGTCCATCTCCTCAGAGCTGACAGCACTGGGTCCTCAGGCCAAGTGCTATGTGTATAAACAGATTAGATTTCCAGAGCTGTCAGCTTCCCTCTCCTTGAGTACAGGTGGGCACCTTCTGTGTTCCACACATCATTTTGTCACCTTCTTTGTCTCTTTCATCAGCCTGAGTATATCAGAGCATATCCAGAAATTTTCACTGGGTGAATTTAACCCCAAAATTCTTCATTGACAACTAGCAAATTCCATCTTAACTGAAAATTGAATATCTTTAATGGGCAAGGCTGATCTCCAGAATAACTATGGCCTTGGACATTATTACTATTTCACAAAGGGCCACCAGTGCCATTCCCCAAACAGAGCAACGCTTCTGAGTCTGCTGGTGCAGCATCTTCATTAGAGTACAAAAGGGCACAAGCATAGTTGCCCTCAACTGGAGGAGGGGAGAGTGACTTAATAAATGAGCCTTTGACACAGCAGGTAGGGCGTTTGCCTTACACACGGCCAACCTAGGTTTGATTCTCAGCATCCCATATGGTCTCCTGAGCACTGCCAGGACTAATTCCTGTGTGCAAGAGCCAGGAGTAACCCATGGCATCACCAGGTATGACCCCCCACTCGCCTCCCCCCACAAAAAAAAGAAGAAAAAAAATGAGCCTTTGATTAAAATAACCAAAAAAACCCAAAAAATGGTTTGGGGATACATTCTCTTCATCAGTGTTTTCTCTTAAAATATGCTTGGATTGTTGCTCTAACTAATGCAGTCAACAACAAGGACAGAAAAAAAAAAGGCATCAAAAAAAACATTGAGCCCCTCCCATCCCTGCCACCTTCTTGGGGCATCTTGTGGATGGGGATCAGGAGGTGAAGATTGTGGAAGCCATCAGGAGCGAAGGGGGGTTCGAGGAGTTCATTAAGGCGAAGTGACCCCTGGCTGACCCACCACTTTGAAAATCAAAACTGCTCCTTCCACTTCAGCACAGAACCCTGAGTAATCAAGGGTAGAAAATAGGTTTTATTTCTGTTTCCCCAAACCCATACAGTGTCTCTTACAGAGTTAGAATTCAGCACACTTGTTATATGGGCTGAGGAGCCAAAGATAGGAGGGATTCAGGAAGTTTTCCTTGAGGGCCTTAAGCTTCGAATAAATGGACCCCGGGGGGCTGGTAGTAGGGTGGGAAGAGGTCTTTTACTGCATATACAAGGAGGGGTCCATGGGGCACCTAGTGGGCTTGTGGGTGCATGTGAAGTAGATCTGGGGGGGGGCAAATGCTTGGCTCCCTTCCTAAATTTGGGAAGGCATACTCTGCACATCTGCCTTTGGAATCTGTTTTGGAGACTCATAGATCTGGGTTCAAGTTCCAGCTCTAACACCTGTGGACAAAAGTACTGGGTCAGGCTCCTTCTCTGTTCCGAGCCTCAGCAACCACCCACACCTACTGAGATGGTTGGAAGGGTTTCCTGGAGAAACACCCCATACCCACCCCTCGCGTGAGTCCTGATACAGGACAGAATCTGGGCTCCTATTTGGCCATATTTCTATATCCCTATGGTCCATTCAGGCAGCCCTCCAGACAGGGCCTTGGGACCCCTGCAAGGCAGGAAGTAGAGGTGACCTTGTATCTGTTTCCATAAGATACCTTTGTCCTGTGAGTTCCCAGGATCACTCAACCAGCCGTTAAATGTCACTTGTATATGGTTTAGAAAGAGGGCAGATGGGATCGAGAATTATTTCAGAGTAGATGCAAGCTAAGAGGGACATTCTATAAGCTTCCTTTTTCTAAACTGTGTTCTAAGGAGCATTACTGAAGCTCAGTCTGCCTTAGGGTCACCAAACTGGCTTACCAATGCATCTCTAGGTGCCCCCCAACCCCTGCTCAGCAGTGCACATGGGGCTGGGCATTGGAACTTTCTGTCCATTCATCCTGAAGGGGATTTAGCATCCTTGCTTCTATAGGTTCCATTCCTGAGGTATGAACCTTGGCCAGGGGCAAGCCCTACCCAGGGATCGTATCCTGAATATTGGTGAATAGTCAGGAAAAAGGGAGGGAGAGAACGCTGAGTGTCCAATCCCGGCTCTCACCTATAGTTACAGCTGTGCTAAAAGCTTGGGACAGAAACACACACACACACACACACACACACGAACTGCAGCTAGCCCTTCCCGGAATTGCCTCTGTCTTTCTCAGATCCAGATCTTTCTGACAGCTCTCTGGGGGGTGGGGGTACTTGTTGCTCCTCTCCCGGTCTCCCAAGCATGCTTTCCCCTTTTCAGCTTCTTCTGTTTGGAGATCTCAGACCAGCTGTGACCCGGGAACCCACACTGGTGCAAAGGACAGTTGCACCCCCTCCAACCTCCCCAATACCGGTCTCCTGCGAGTTTATCATGCACCTCCCTGCTCTCAGTGGGGGGTGGTGTCTCAGGTTTTCCAATCGCCCGAACAACCTATCAGGACGTCTGGCTCTCCACCTTCAGCGAGAGACCCTCCCCTCCCGAGAAACTTTCGCCAGGTCCCCCCAAAGCCGACATCAGCACCCCTCCTCCTCCGCGTCCCAGCTGCAGCCAACCGCCTGGTGAAGGGGGGACGCACTTGCTCGCTGGGCGCCCGCGGGGTCTCGCTTTTCTTGGGGGAGGCAGAGGGTGGGGGAGGGAGGAGAGCGAAGGCGGAGACCGGAGTCTGGGTCGAGCCCCCCCACTCATCCTTCGGAGCCCCCGCATCCTTCCCAGCCTCGCGGTCCTCCCTTCTCCGCGGCAGCGCGCCGCCTCCCACCCCCGGAGGCGCTGGCCGTGACCACGGGCATTTGGAATTCCGCCCCAAAGAAAGGGGGCCGAGAGGAGGAGGAGGAGGACGAGGAAGAGGAGGAGGGGGAGAGGAGGGACGGAGGCCGGCGGGCGAGAAGCGGAATCCGGAGTCCGAAAACGAACCGCACGGGAAAACGGAAGGCGGGCGCGGGGCCGCGGCTCGGAGGCTCGGCCGCGCCGCTGCGCCCGGCCGCCCGCAGTGCACCGGAGTGGCCGCGCTGACATGCCCGGGATGCTTAACACGGGGCATTATGCACTGGTTAACAGGCTCCGAGCTGCCGAGCGACTTGTTTTAAGCATTTTCTCCCTCGCTCTCGCTTTTAATCTTGTCTCTAGTGGCGTGTGTAGGGGGGAGGACTTTATTTCCATTGGCTAAGCTCTCCCTTCCCACCCACATCTCTTCCACATCACCTTGGTGTCTCCCTAAATAAAACCAGCCCTTCTTATCGCCTGGAAAAAATCAGGAGCTAGAGTTTGAATGGGCTTTATATAAACACTCACCCCTGTCAGCGTGCAGCTGGGCTCTCGGGATAAACTCACCGCACCTGGCCTGACGCTGGTCCTGGCTTCTCTGCTTCTCAACGTCCAGGTTTGAGCCGAGCCCGGGGGGACTGGGAACTCTCCCCCCTGAAACCCGATCAACCTGAAGCCAGCTGTGGAGGTGTCCAGGGTCCCCATGGACCTCAAGGAGAGCCCCAGCGAGGGCAGCCTGCAGCCCTCCAGTCTGCAGCTCTTTGCCAATACCTCCACCCTGCATGGTATCCGCCACATCTTCGTGTATGGGCCGCTGACCGTCCGCCGGGTGCTCTGGGCCGTGGCCTTCGTGGGTTCCCTGGGCCTGCTGCTGGTGGAGAGCTCGGAGAGGGTGTCCTACTACTTCTCCTACCAGCACATCACCAAGGTGGACGAGGTGGTGGCCCAAAGCCTCGTCTTCCCCGCCGTCACCCTCTGCAACATCAACGGCTTCCGCTTCTCCAGGCTCACCACCAACGACCTGTATCACGCGGGTGAGCTGCTGGCCCTGCTCGACGTCAACCTGCAGATCCCAGACCCGCACCTGGCTGACCCCGCTGTGCTGGAGGCCCTGCGGCAGAAGGCCAACTTCAAGCACTACAAACCCAAGCAGTTCAGCATGCTGGAGTTTCTGCACCGCGTGGGCCACGACCTGAAGGATATGCTGCTCTACTGCAAGTTCAAAGGGCAGGAATGCGGCCACCAGGACTTCACCACGGTGAGTCCCCAGGTTTTGGTTCTTTCTCCCTGCTTGGTAACTCTGCAGAGGGGCCCAGGCTGGTGGTCTTCTGCTGTGCTGGTGGTCGTCTTGTGTGTTTTTTTTTCGGGGGGAGGGGGTGTCAGGAGAGAGAGCAACACGCTTGTTGAAAGCCAGAGAGTGGTTGAAATAGGATGTAGGTGGCTGTCTGTTGGGGTGAACCCCTCCTCCTAGTTAGGTGGGGGGGGGGGGTTGGGGGGAAGCTTGTTTGGGAGGAATCTTTTCTCCGGGCGGTCCTGAGCTAGGTTCCTCCCAGCCAGAGGGAGGAGGCTCGAGTTGTCTGTGGTCCAGGGCACTTACTTGGTGTCTGAGCTGTGTGATAAGAACAGCTTGTCATTGACGAGGTGGCTCTCTCTCTCTCTTTCTCTCTCGTCTCGGAAGTGGCATCAGGAACAGCATCCTGTGGGCCGGGCTGGTGCGAAGGCTGCCTGTGGAGGGGGTGTGGGCCCCCAGGCAGCCTGGAGGCTTCTAGTGGCTTTGCCGGAGCAGGTGATGCTGCAAAGGTGTGGAAGTGTCGTTGCTTCCATTTCGTCTTTGGATTCTGAGCACCTTGTGGGTCTGTGACTCGCTTGCCAGCAGGTTGGAATCCAGGACTGCTGAGGCCAAAGAGGAGGGTCGAGGTGGAGGCCCTGTGTGCTGGGGGGGTCAGGGCGATGCCTCGGAGGTTGGCGTACTCCAGACTGGCTCACGCCTGGGAGCTTCCGCTGAAACTCAAAGGCTGGGTTTGCTGTTTGTACAATCGCTTCTGAACGTGGATGCGAGCAGAGTGGTGTGGGGAGGGGGCTGGCAGCTGCGGGATTGGCAAGCCTGCAGGAGTGTGGAGCTGAGGCAAGAGGAAAAGCCAAACTGAAAGGGGGAGGTGGGCCTTCTGGAGGGGCAGAGAGAAAGGATGGGGAAGGGGTGTTACTGCTGGAGTCCCCTGCTTGCCCAGTTAGTGGGCTGCAAGCCAGAACTTGGCATAAGGAGTCAAACTGATGCTGCAGATACCAACTTGCTTTTGGACAAGTCTGAGACCACCCTCCCCCCAGGCCTCCCATCTCCCAGAAGCAGCCTTGGGAGGCTGCCCCGGGGAGTGCTCAGAGCTGCTGAGCCTTTGAACCACATTGCACTAGCAAGTTCAGGATGGCAGGCACAGTGGCTGCAGAGGAATGGGCTCCTTGGTCAGCACTTGTCCAGGCCCTTTGCCTCATGAAGACACACCCTCCCTCCTCCCCCCCCCCCAATGGAGAATCCCTTCCCCACCTGCTTCCAGATCCCTGCCGTCTGCTCTCGCCCTCTTACTCTGACTTTCTTTAAATGCTACAACCAGCCTTTGCCGGCAGCCTTTTGCTGACTGGAGGCTGTCTCTGATTCTGGAAGAGCCCAGAGTGCTGAGGGTGGGGCCATCACCTTTCCGATCTGGTACAGCTCTGTTTCCTGGGGGAGCTGTTTGGTATTATCTCTTTAAAACCTTGTGAGGAAGAGCACAGTGAGATCAGCTGTGGTGGTGTCTGTCTGCTAAAGAGGAAAGCCAAGCAGAGCTGGGGGGAAGGGACCTGGAGTCCCGGAAGCCCCTCTGAGTGGAGCAAACAGGATTCTAAAACGTGTTGCCTGCAAATGATGTCGTAGGTAGACAGTGGGGGGTAGGTAGTGGGGGGGGGGGTGAGGTTGGGAAGTTGGGAAGCCTCCTCCACGAAGGCTGAATGCCACCCTGGACTTCACTCCATGCTTTTCTAGTGCTGTGGCAAAGCTTAGACCTTCCACTGCACCGGGCAGCTCTCAGTGTGCTCAGCTGTTCCTCTTGTCTGCCTGAATACATAGTGGTGGGGTGGGGGGGTTCATGTGGAAGCACACGTCAGCAGCCCCTGAGGCTGAACCCTCGCTTGAGGAACTCTCATGACTGTGGGGCTGAGGGTGGGGCGGGGGGAAGGTAACCAGTGGCTTCCTCTCAACTCCACAGCCAGGTTCTGTGTGGAAGTAAAGGTTCTTTAAGCCCAGGCGGCTGTTTTATATCTAACCCATCATTTCCTTGGCAAGGGTCTCAAGAGGCCAAAGATGAGGCCTTAAAGCCTTGCTAGAACCTTTGATCTCTCCAGGACGGTCTCTGTTATCCAGGGGAGTTGCACGTGATCTGGCTTGCTCCTTAGTTAGTCCTTGGCACATTGCCATCCATCATTCCCACTGAACTCAAGATGGATCAAGGGTATCCTTCCCTGGACTGACCCTCAGTGTATGATTTCTCCTCCCCCCCCCCCCCCCCCAGTATTGAAAAAGGGAGGAGGCTTGAGGCTGCCTCTCCAAACTGTTAGGGGGTATCTAAAGGGACATGCTTTCCAAGAAAGCTAAAGGAGTGTGTGTGTGTGTGTGTGTGTGTGTGGTGTGGGGTTGAGGGGGCATGAGGGAGCTGATGGTTTTCATGCATTGGTGTCACTGAGCAGCCAGCAGGCTGGGCCTCTGCAAGAGGGCATGAGATGGCAGAGTGTTTCAGGATGTGGGCTCAATAAGGGATCAACCTTCCTATCCTTTGGGACCCAGGTTGTAGGTGGGACCATCTTCAGAATCCCCCAGCAAAAGAGGCCCCAGCTCCTCACAGGTGGTTGCTTTAGAAGTCAGCTCCCATGCTGCTCTCTCTTCCTTCTCTCTGCTTTCCTAGTCAATAATTGGGCTTATTGACTAGGCTCTGCCTGGGGGTGTCATGCTTGGGGTGGCTTATTTGAGAGGTACAGAGCCTGGGATGTCACAAGTGATGGCTCTTTCTGTTTTTTTTTTTTTTCTCTTTCTCTAAAGCATCCCTGGAGCTATCTCCTGGGCTAATGCTTTC